>NC_134080.1:179025773-181525773 GCF_000715075.1 Nicotiana tabacum | reverse complement strand
TATGACTCTCTCATCCCTATTTCCCTACCTGCTTCATTACGTTCTTGCATATTTTCATGAACTAAAATTGACTTCTTTCTTTTGTATTTCTTTTCTTTTCTTTTCTTTTCATGTTCACTTTTGCTATTTTATTTACTGCTTTTATGTACCTTTTATAATGCAAATACTTGACAATATGTTATTTTTTTGCATAAATCATGCTCCGTATTATAATCCACTCGTGCCAATTATCAACATAGCGGCGCTTGATGAATGTCCACGCTTTCCTGAAAATTACCCTTTTAAATCGGAAAGGCCTATTTGCAGTAGACTAGTCGATCATCAGTGCAATCGATGGTCCCGTGCCTTTCCTTCTCAAGTTGTCCACTTGGGACTACCAATCTAGACCATTCTAGAAACCCTACCCCAATTTGAAATGTACATGCATCACGCTAAACATAGTACGGGTTGAAGCGTTATTAACATAACAACCTGCTAAGATGAACCTTATCCAAAGTATGACAGGATTTCCACAATCCCAATGGACACTATCATATTATGTACATTACTTGGAGAAAATGCGCCAACATGTTGATCATTATTGCATAAGTAGTCAAATTTAGAGGGGGAAAGGGCTAACCTTTATTAGTTTGCAGAAAATGAAGCATGAAATCCCCAGGTTTGGTATGGTCCAAAACATCCCACCTTTGCTAGTTTACTGGTGGAAAGACCTTGAACCTTGTGACAAAAATCATATGAGGAGAGTACTTGGTGACTTGCCATCCTTGCTAAACATTCGACCAAATAGGGAATTGATTGAGGCTGCTACCATGTTTTGGGATGCGAAAAGAGTTGTTTTCCGATTTGGCAATACAGAAATGATTCCTCTCCTAGAAGAAATAGGAGGCTTCGTCAAGTAGCTATGGGATAGTCCAGGATTGCTGGTACCAGAGAATCGCACTCCCTGTAGTTTTCTAAAAATGTTGGGTTTTAAGAAGAATGATGAACTACTCTGTCTAAAGAAATCTTACATCCCTTTTGAATTTATTTACGAGTGTTATGGGCATAACAAGTCGTATTGTCTTAACCATGATGAACTCGCCATTACTTTCTTGGGTTGGGTGCATCACGGGGTTTACATGTTCGTCGTCTGCTTCTTGGGGTTGTTGATATTTCCAATGAAAGGAGGAAGGATTCATACTCGCTTAGCCATGGTCGCTAGGACCTTGATGGATGGCATCAAGGGACAAACTTATACCATCATCCCTATAATCTTAGCTGAGATGTACCGCGCTCCATATCGGTGCAAGCAGGGATTTGGATACTTTGAAGGCTGTAATCTATCGCTACAAGTCTGGTTACTGGCACACTTTCAGAGAGGTGAGTACCGTCAAAAGCTTCTGTGAATGCCACTGAATGACTACATATCCAACCATCACCCATAGAAAATGACGTTTATTTTGAACAAGTTTGCACAAATTGGAAGTGTTGTAAGTTGGGTGCGTTTCTTCAGCAATCTGACAGACGAGCAGGTGTATTGGATGTTTGAATGGTTTCCTAGTAGTGAGTTCATCATCAGGTCAATGGGAACTACTCACTTAGTATTAATCGAGTTGCGAGGCATCTACCTTTACGCTTCTATAAGGGTAATGAGACAAGCTAGAAGAAAACAAGTTGTACCTCGGGTTTCCAACATGGTCCAATACAAGGCACATTTCAAAGGAGATGTCATTCTGTTCAAATTCGAGGCGTGACACATGTGGAATCAAAACATCATTGTGGAAGGAGAAACCATTAAGCCAGATAGGTATCACGCCGGTCATATGTACTACTATATATCATGGCTAGAAGACGATGTAGCGGGGGACGTCAAGCCAGGAGTCAATCTGAAGGACATGATCATAGATGAAGTGGGTGAGGCACATGTTAAGTACAAGAGGCTACACAAAAAGGTGTTTGAGTCTGATGCTAAACATTTAGAGCAGCAAAAAGTGAACATGGAGGCGATAAGAGAATTGAAGGAGATTGCCACGAAGTCAACAGAAAGATTAGAATACTTGGAACAAGGATTGATGGAGCTAGAGAGGAAGATGAGAAAGAGACTATCAGATTGTCAAGGCATGGATGATGGAGAAGGAAGAAATCTGGCAAAAGCTTACTGACTGTTGGATATGCTCGATCTGGGAAACCTTATCGATGGGGTCAAAAGAGCCAAGCATCAAAAAGGTCCTTCAGGGATCCAATAGATTAGGAGATGATGTTCTTTACTGCTTTCTAACTTAGATATAGATTTCGATATAATAAGGCTAAATGCCATTAGTAACTTTATCATATTATTGACGATTTAATAAAAGTTTGGTTTGCTCATTTTCACATTAATGAAATGATACATATGTTGGCATCAATTTTCTCCAAGTCTATGTGTTGCTTAGACCTACCTCAGGCACAATGAGGTCCCCAAATTAGGACACGAATTATTGCATGACTTTGTAAAACATGTTTAAATATTGCAAACACTCTTTTATTTTACCTTACTAACTTGGTTACCTTTTTCTTTTTCTTTTCTTTTTGATTATTCCCATTCCCAAAGGTTGGTTTGTGCATACTGGCATCATTAGCATACCACACTAGATCCAGAGGTTCTCCACCTCCTCTTCTATTGAGCTACTCAAAAGGCAAAGGCAAGGGAAAAGGAAAGAGGGACGATTTATGTAATATCAGGAAAGACAATGCTACTGTGGCGGAAAATGTTGAAACTTCAAATGGTCGAAGTACTCCGGAACAAAATGAGTTGGTCTTACTTTTGGAGCAGAAAATCCTAGAACTATAGGGAGAGCTTGAGAAGGTCCGAAATTTGGCGAACCTCTCCCTTACTCTCAATGTTCTTGACATCAACCAGCAAAACCCGACTAACCAGAACCAAATACCACCACAAAACACACAAACTAGAATCCACCACCAAATCCTCACGCACTACACCAGTATCATAAACTCGCACCTCCCCAGAACCTTAACCCACCGCTAGTGCCAACTCCTCAGCAACACCACCATCATCCAACTCAATACCCACAAACCACTATTTATCACACTCCCCAAAATGCACCGCAACCTACTCCCAATCCCTAAAACTCGACCAATGACCACCCATATACCCAAGTTCCAGGAACCAATCAAAGAAATATGATATATGTGGAAACCTTACCCCATGCCTAACAGCAAAGCCTATACATACCCGAACCAACTAAGAAGGACCTACTCATTACAAAGATGGCAGAGGAACGCAACAAGCTCACAGGGAGAGTCCAGAGTGTTGAAGGTGGTAAAGGCGTTAAAGGGCTAAACTATGAGAACCTATGTATTCAGCCGGATATGGAACTGCTAGAAGGTTATAAACCTCCCAAGTTCGAAGTATTTGATGGTACTGGTGATCCGAAGGTGCATCTGAGAACATACTGCGACAAGCTTGTAGGAGTGATCAAGAATGAACAAATGCGCATGAAACTGTTCATGCGAAGTGTTACAAGAGATGCTTTGTCTTGGTATATCAGTAAAAACCCAAAGAAGTGGGTTAGTTGGGTGAGTATGGCATCAAACTTCATAGATAGATTCAGGTTCAACACGGAAAACATGCCATATATTTTCTACATTCAAAACCTCAAGAAGAAACCAATAGAAACCTTCCGCGAGTATGCTACTCGTTGGAAATCAGTGGCCGTAAAGGTAAGACCAACACCTGAAGAAGAAAAAATGAACTCTTTGTTAGAGTTCAAGATCCGTAGTATAACAAAAGGTTGATGGTCATCGAAAATCACAAGTTCTCCGACATCATCAAGCTAGGAGAAGTAATAGAAGAAGTTATCAAAAGTGGGATGGTAACCAATTTCGAGGCATTGCAGGCCACGAATAAAGATTTGCAATAAGGAGGTATTTCAAAGAAGAAAGAAGTGGGTGCCGTGATGGTAGCCTAGGGCCTTAAGTCTCACCTCACATACCAAACACCTCCACCCACATATCAGCCCTCATCCCTAAGATACCAACACCCTGCCGCCACCAACATACCTACAACACTCAACCTGCACATTACCATTCACCTCTACCCGCTCGCCAAAACTACCCAAAGCCACGTCCAAATTTCGACCGCAAACCTCCTAGACAATATAGCCCAATCGCTGAACCCATGGACCAACTGTATCAGAGACTGAAGGCCGCTGGTTATGTCACCCCCATTCCTGTTGTTGTTCTGGAAAATCCCTCCCAATTAATCAACCCCAACAAAACGTGTGCTTATCATTTAGGCATGAAGGGTCATACCATTGAGTAATGTCGCACGTTGAAAGATAAGATTCCGACGTTGATTGACACTAAGGTTATACAAGCAAAGGAAGCTGCACCAAATGTTCGTAACAACCCTCTCCAGGACCACAGAGGTGAGGGAGTGAATGTTATATAAACTGATGAGGAATGGGATCAAGAAGGATACATTGGACTCATTCGAGAGGGAGATGCTCCTAAAACATCTCCGATCACCCTCACACCCATTGTGGTACAAACCCAGATGCAATTTGAAGTTTAGGTAACTACACCCTTTACTGTGATGGTAGCTCCCACACCATCTTACAAGTCTGATCCCGTCCCGTGGGATTATGTTTCTGAAGCAAGAAGAAAGGGAAAAACCAAAATGGAGAAAAATGTGCCGCGCAAGGTATGACTAAAACCGATAGAGTTTACACACCTAAGAATCTGGGAGGAACAAGCAAAGAAGCTGCATCTAAGTCGCCTGTCATTGCGACTGACACTGACGATCTTTGGAGGAAGATACAAGCAATGGAGTATTCTGTTGTTGACCACCTAAACAAGACTCCTGCTCAGATATCCATCCTATCACTATTGCAAAACTTAGTCGCGCATAAGAATGCTTTGATGAAGGTATAAGTAAAGCTCATGTACCCGCCGACATTACTAGTGGAGAGATGGCTAACATGGCCGGACATATATTGGAGAGCCACAAAATCACTTTCCACGAAGATGGGTTACTACCAGAAGGACTAAGTCACAACAGGGCATTGCACATCATAGAGCAATTCGAGGACAAGTTCATCGCCAGGGTTTTAATAGATGGAGGTTCGAGTATGAACATATGTTTATTGACCACTCTAAAGAGATTAGGTAAAGGCCTGCACGAGATACGAATGGGAAGCATGAATGTGAAGGCGTTTGATAGATCTCATAGAGCCACCATCGGAGAAATCAACCTCGATCTACAGATGGGTTCGACTTGGTTTGATGTTGAGTTCCAAGTGCTAGATATATCTGCTACTTACAATCTATTGTTGGGATGGCCATGGATACATGCAGCAGGGATAGTGGCTTCAACTATGCACCAGGCTGTGAAGTTCGAGTGGAATCATCAGGAAGTGATCATTCATGGAGATGGAAGCAATCACATCTACACCAATCAGACTGTGTCAGTCATCGAAAACAAGAGGAAGTTTGGTTGAGAGACATATCATCGCATTGAACGATTTTACGCAATTGAAAAGGATCGGTGGTGGAGGAACAAGATAGAAAGAATATTGATGTGGACGGGATATGAACCAGGCAAGGGTCTCGGCAAAAAGCTTCAGGGGATCACCAAACCCGTACAACCACTATATCATGGCACGACATTTGGACTCGGATATGAATAAACATGGCAAGAATATCAGGACTGGACACCACCATGTCATGCTCCTTATTATCCACTGGAACAACCCGTACCACCTCTGTACCAAACATTCCATAAGGCTGACATGATTTGGGGATCTGAGGAAAATGAGATTTTGGTTGGTATGAGGAAGCTGTTTCTGGATGTAGAAGACATGGACTATAGTGCAATTGTTGAGGAGAAGGAAAACCTCACCATTCAAACAATGGAAGAAGGAGTTGATCTTAGGAATTGGACGGCTGCACCATCCCGGGCTCACCGAGTTCCTGGGTAGCCTAGCTAATTAGCATGAATTATTTTCAAATAGTTTGAGAATTTAAGATATTTTTCAGTATTTTGTTTTGAAATAATTACTTGAGCCATTGAGTCGTACTTGTTGACATTTTAAAAGTTTTATTAATGCATTACTGCTTTTTATATTTATTACTATCTTTCTACATTCTTTTAAGTATAATTATTACATATCTTGATGAACCTACGGCTGTGGCATGTAATGAGACAATGCAACATAAGGACAATGATTTAGGAGATCTGGAAGATGATGTAATAGCTGAGGAAATTGTCAAAGAAGTAGAGGATTTTGAAAACAAACCAAGTCTAATTTGGAGGAAACTGAGGCCGTCAACTTGGGGGATTCCGAGGCGGTCAAGGAAACTCGTATAAGCATTCATCTATCACTGTCAGAGAAAGAAGAGTATATCAAGTTCCTAAAGAAGTATGAGGATATCTTCGCATGGTCCAACGATGATATGACAGGTTTAAGCACATCCATAGTAGCTCACAAGCTACCCACTAATCCCTTGTGTCCACCGGTAAAGCAGAAGCTCAGAAAGATCAAGCCAGATATGAGTTTGAAGATAATAGAGGAGATCACCAAGTAAATCAAATTCAAGGTTCTCCGAATGGTCGAATACCCGACCTGGTTGGCCAACATTGTACCAGTTCCAAAGAAAGATGGGAAAGTTAGAGTATGTGTCAATTACTGAGATCTGAACAGAGCGAGTCCTAAGAATGATTTCCCGCTACCCAACATAGACATACTTATTGACAATTGCGACAAGCGTGAACTCCAATCCTTTGTGGATTGCTTCGTAGGATACCATCAGATTTGGATGGGCGAAGAGGATGCTGAAAAGACCGCCTTTATAACACCATGTGGAATATATTATTACAAAATGATGTCATTTGGTTTGAAGAATGCTGGGGCAACCTACATGAGGGCCATGATGACTATCATCCATGACACGATACACAAGGATATAGAGGTGTGCGTAGATGATGTTATCATCAAATCTAAAAGGAGTTCGGATCACATAACAGACTTGAAGAAATTTTTCAACCGGCTTCCAAAATACAATTTGAAGTTGAACCCTACAAAATATTCCTTCGGGATCACTGCTGGAAAGTTGTTAGGATTCATCATCAGTCACCGAGGTATTGAGTTAGACCCATCAAAAATCAAAGTTATCCAGGACTTGCCACTGCTAAAAAATAAGAAAGATGTGATGAGCTTTCTAAGGCACCTCAATTACATTAGCCACTTTATAGCACAGTCAACCGTGATTTGTGAGCCAATCTTCCGAATGCTGAGGAAAGATGCTGCAACGAGCTGGACTAAAGAATGCCAGAAAGCCTTCAACAAAATCAAGGAATATTTATCTAAACCGCCCATGTTGGTACCACCAGAACAAGGAAGACCTCTGTTGCTTTATCTGTCTGTATTGGATAAGGCTTTTCGTTGTGTTCTAGGACAACATTATTAAACTGGAAGGAAAGAGCATGCAATCTATTATCTGAGCAAGAAGTGCACGCCTTATTAAGCCTGGTACTCTTTGTAGGAACACACTTGTTGTGCTTTGACATGGATAGCCCAGAAGTAGAGACATTATTTCCATGCGTACACTACATATTTCATATCAAAGATGGATCAACTAAAATACATCTTTCAGAAACCCATGCCTATAGGTAAGTTAGCAAAGTGGCAGATATTGCTAAGTGAGTTCGATATAGTCTATGTAACTGAGAAGGCAGTCAAATGGAAAGCATTGACAGATCATTTGGTAGAAAATCTCATAGACAGAGAATACGAACTATTGAAAACATATTTTCCCGATGAGGATGTGTCTTTTGTAGGAGAAGATATCACCAAGGCGTACGATGGTCGGAGGATGTTCTTCGATGGAGCAGAAAACTTCAAAGGAGTGGGTATCAGAGCTGGCTTTGTATCAGAAATCAGTCATTTGGTAGAAAATCCCATAGATAGAGAATACGAACCATTGAAAATGTATTTTCCCGATGAGGAGGTATCATTTATGGAGAAAATATCACCAATGCGTATGATGGTTGGAGGATGTTCTTCGACAGATCAGCAAACTTCAAAGGAGTGGGTATCAGAGCTGTCTTTATATCAGAAACTGATCAACACTATCCGATATCCGCAAAACTCAAGTTTTTGTGCACCAACAATATGGCAGAATATGAGACTTGCATCCTGGGACTCAGGTTGGCCATTGATATGAACTTTCAGGAGTTGCTGGCAATTGGAGATTCCGATCTACTGGTGCACCAGGTTCTAGGGGCACTATGAAGAACCCCAAAATACTACCATACTTGTATTGTGTACACGAGCTGATCAGGAGGTTCACAAAGATAGAGTTCATACATGTTCCAAGGATTCAGAATGAATTTGCAGATGCATCAGCCACTTTATCTTCCATGATACAACACCTAGATAAGAATTTCATCGATCCTATCCCAATAGGAATTCATAAGCAACAACCTTATTGAGCTCATATTGAAGAAGAGATTGACGAAAATCCGTGGTTCCACGACATCAAGGAATACTTGGAAAAGGGAGAATATCCATAGAACACTACACACACTCAGAAGCGCATGCTTCGAAGATTGGCCAACCATTTCTTTCAAAGTAGAGGAATTCTGTATAGAAGGACCCCTGACCTAGGATTACTGCGGTGTGTCGATGCCAAGGAGGCATCTAGATTGCTCGAGGAAATACATGTCGGAACATGCAGACCTCATATGAACAGTTTCATTTTGGCCAAGAAGATATTAAGATCAGGGTATTTTCGGATGACCATAGAGACCGACTACATCAAATATGTTAAAAAGTGTCACCAATACCAGATACATGCTGATATGATACCGCCCGACGAACTTAATGCAACGAGTTCGCCCTGACCCTTCTCTTCTTGGGGTATGGATGTCATCAAATCAATCGAACTCGTTGCTTTAAACGAACATAGGTTCATTTAGGTTGCTATAGACTACTTCACAAAATGGGTTGAAGTCGCATCCTATAAGGCTGTAACTAAGAAGGTTGTAGCAGATTTTGTTCGGGACCGCATCATTTGTCGATTTGGAATACCTGAGTCAATCATTATTGACAATGCCGCCAATCTCAATACCGACTTGATAAAATCCATGTGGGAAATATTCAAGATCAAGCATCGAAACTCTACGACATATAGGTTGCAAATGAATAGAGCCGTAGAAGCTGCCAACTAGAACATCAAGAAGATATTGAGGAAAATGGTAGACAATTACAAACAATGGCATGAGAAGCTACCATTTTCTTTGCTCGGGGTATTGCACCACAGTTCGTACATTAACTTGGGCAACTCCCTATCTACTGGTTTAGGGTACTAAAGCTATTATTCCTACCGAAGTGGAGATCCCTTCCTTAAGGATCATACAGGAAGCCGAGCTCAGCGATGCGGAATGGGTTCGGAGCCCGTACGAACAAGTAGCTCTCACTGACAGAAAAAGAATGAACGCAGTGTGTCACGACCAAATCTACCAGAATAGAATGGAAAGTGCTTTCAACAAAAAGGTTAGGTTAAGGCAATTCACATCGGGGTAGTTGGTGCTGAAGCGAATCTTCCCACATCAGGATGATGCAAATGGGAAATTCTTACCCAACTGGCAATGCCCTTACATGGTTCACCGGGTATTAACAGGATGAGTACTTATACTTGCAGAAATGGATGGAGAGATTTGGCCAAAACCTATCAGTTCGGATGCAGTCAAGAGATACTATGTTAAATATTATGTTTGCACTTTCTATTTGATGTAGCTGAACTATGATTGACCTGATTCCCATTTAAGAGGGGATACGTAGGCATCCCTGTAGGTTCGGTCACATCATAATAAAATCTTCGTTCCCCCTATGGTCAGAAACTAGGGCAAGATCTCGATCTCATCATGTTTGGAACCACCAAGGAAGGCTTCTCCAAAAGTATGCATTTAAACTGGGGCTGAATTTTGAGGAGGATTCTCAAAATTTCAAGTGAAGGAAGTTGCAATGTCTCAAAAGCGTGTCACAATCGTCAAATCAACAAATGCATGTTTTCAAAAATTTGATTTTATAGTAGCAAGACATTACCTAGGGTGACTCAAGTAGGATCTCCAGACAAGAGCAAAGGCAAAGCAAGGAACCAACAGCGCGAACCAACCTCCCCCCCTCCCCCCCACCCCGCGCAAAACTCACGGTTTTTCTTTGGACGCATGCACAATGAATATAATAAGAATGGACGCAAATACATACACATAGCAAAATCACTATCTACATAATGATGATAGTCGCCAAATGCAAATACGTCAAGCTAAGAAATGCTTTTATCCTCTCGTATTTAGTCATTATTTTTCTTGCATAAGGCTAAGCACTGCCCTTATCATTGCATAGGGCTAAACACTTCCCTCACCTTGCATGAGGCTAAGCACTGTCTCCACATTGGATAAGGCTAATGCACTTCCTTTCTTTGCAAGAGACTGAATATTGTCTCCATTCCTTGCATGAGGCCAATCATTGCCTCCACACTGTCACTACCTAAACTGATGGGCCGCGACGAGCACCCGGTACCTTACTCAATCGAGTACCAACAAAATGTATCTTTTCGTATCATACTATCATCGGTAAATGAGGCGGAAGGGCTGTCGTAGGATAGCTAGAACCAAACTTGTAATACCAACTTATACATAAGATATATGGGTCTATAAGACAAAAATGATCACTTGTACACGAAACATAGGCCGACAAGGCCATACAATCTTTTACGTACATACCATATGCCTACAAAACTCTAAGAGTAAATAAACATCATAAGGCCGGGATAGGGCCCCGACATACCAATAAATAAGTATCTAAATCATACTAACCAAGTAAGCAACTCCGGAGCAAATGGAGCGCACCAACATCTTCCGTTGAGATGATAGCCTACTTGGAGGACTCTCAACCTGTCTATCGGGACCTGAGGACATGAAACACAGTATCCCCAGGCAAAATGGACGTCAGTACGAATAATGTACTGAGTATGTAAGGCACATAAATAAGTACATAATATACATGGAAGAAATATATAGTAAATGACTCAACCTGTAAGTCTGGATAAATATGTAAATTATGAAATAATTATAGTGTCATGCATATGCGTATGGATGTCATGTCATTCATAGGTATATGTTCCATAACATCATCAGGCCTCTGAGGGCACCCTATCATTTCATCTCTGCCACTGTGGGCAAAATCATCAACATATACCAACTGATCAGGTGGTGGTGCATATATAATGCCATAACCTTTTTCCATATCCCATATACATATAATATACATATATACGCGTATATAAAGCCTTCTAGTCATGGGTCAATGTACATGTATATATGAATGCAATGCATGAGAAGTACGTCAAAAAAATCTTTCGGAATGTTGTAAGACCATTATGCCTTTGATTAATATCATGAAGTAAACTTTATCAACTTACGTATTTTTTGAGACCCATGAACAAATGATAGAATAATCGTACACATGGGGAATTGAAATGTCACGACCCAAACCGATGGGCCGCGACAGGCACCCGGTACCTTACTCAACCGAGTACTAACGTAACGTATCTTTTATATCATTCTATCATAGGTAAATGAACCGGAGTAAATAATGAGGGAATAAAAACTTATACATATGAAGTACGGGCCTATAAGACCAAAATAATCACTTGTGTACTGAACATAGGCCGACAAGGCCATACAATCTTTTACGTACATGACATCTATCTACAAGCCTCTAAGAATATATAATTTTTATAAAGGTCAGGACAGAGTCCCGCCATACCAAACAATACACATCTAAATCATACTAACCAAACAATAAAGTCTGAAGCAAATGGAGCGCACCAACATTTTCTGCTGAGCTGATAGCCTACTTGGAGGGCTCTCGACCTGTTTATTGGGACCTGCAGCATGAAACACAACGTCTCCAGGCAAAATATGTAAGGCACATAAATAAGTACATAATATGCATGGAAGAAATATAGAGTAAATGACTCAACCTCTAAGTCTGGATAACTTTGTAAATCATGAAATACTTATATTTTATGCATATGTGTATGAATGTCATGTCATGCATAGGTACATGTGTTCATAACATCATCAAGCCTCTGAGGTCATCCCATCATATCATCTCGGCCACTGTGGGAAAATCATCAACGTATGCCAGCTGATCAGGTGGTGTCGCGTATATAACGCCGTAATCTTTTCCCATATCCCATATACATATATACACGTATATAACGCCATCTGGTCATGGTTCAATGTATATGTATAAATGAATGTGATGCATGAGAAGTACGTTATTAAAATCTCTCGGAACGTCATAAGACCATTATACCTCTGATTAATATCATGAAACAACTTTATCAACTTACGTATTTTCTGAGACCCATGAACATGCAATAGAATAATAAGACATATGAGAATTCAAGAACATAGGCATCTCTAATACTTCTATGAATAGAGTCATTTATGGAAGTTGTGCAATTATTCGTTTCGTTTGTATTGTATGGATCATGCCAAAAGGAAAAAAGGGATAGCCTTAACATACCTGTATGATCTCTTTCTTATTACATAACCAAGTTCAACGCAACTTCTTTAATCTACAACAAGTGAAATGATATTGCCGTTAACATATAATGCCGTACCATTGTATTTTGTTAGTCGCATGACTTAAGGAAAATCGGAAAATAACTCCCCTACTTATAATATATCCCAAAGACCAATAAGGGTCATCAACAACCCAACAACAACAACTATAACCAACACTAGCAACAACAACAATATAATCCAATATGAGTTTCTCTAATTATCTTAACAATAATATTGAGCGACAAGCTCGTTTCTTTTACTCATTACAAGATATAAATTAAATGAAAATCTTATTCCATATATTAGTTTACAACCTTCAGAGCATTATACTTATATGTACTATATTATTTCTAGTTTAAAATCTCCACAAACTGCCTTCCAAAACAACCCCATACGCCTAGCACCTTAATTTTTAGCGTCAATCATTTGTTTTTCATCTTTTCTTCTTCAATCAACTTAATTAACACTTAGGAAAGCTTAACAACAGAAGCCACAATATTGTCAAATTATTTCTCAAAATTTTCAGCCACCACAAACCATATTTTTAACCACAAAATAGTTCAACCAAAAAGACAACTGTATCCCATGTTCCATCAAGTGCATCTTATGGTTTTTCACTCAAACAACACAACCAACACAAGATTAACCTTAGGCATAATCAAGAAGATGTTATACATACCTTGGATAGCAGCTAAAACTCGAAACTCCATCTCAACTTAGCTCACAATAGCCCTCAATCACACTACAACATCATAGAAGTATTCTCTTGTACTCTTTAACACCTTTGATGAGGATTTGTATTGATTTCTCTTGAGTTTAGTTCTTGGATCCTTGGACAAGTTCTTGGAGAGTTTGAGAGTATTTTTTTGTAAGTAATCTCTGGATATTGATGAAATATAATGGATAAAGACAACTTATAAGCCCACCGCCTCAATTCTCTAAGCAGGTGGGTAAGCTGCATGTTTGGCAGCTTGAGTAGTGCCACTTCGGACACTTGTATCTCTCTACTCCGATATCGTATTGACAAACGGTTTGCAGATTTGGAAACTATACACATAGAAATTTAATTCCATATAAAGATTTCCATGTAACTCTCAGTATATTGGAAAAAAACTGCATCGCAACTTGGCCTATAAACCTGCCAGTTTCTCCGAAGTGCGGCAACGTGACTTGGTGACCCTAGTTTAAAAATCCATATTTCTCTAACCCGATCTCGTATGTATAAATGGTTTGGACCATTGGAAACTAGGTTCCAAGACCTTCATTTTGGTGTGATTTATGTCCCAAAATGACACCATAAAGCATACGAATTTAATTTCTCGAAACGGCTCGTTACAAGGAAAATCTTAACACGATTTTTCCGTAAGTTAAATCCAATTTTTCTAAAACTTTATATTTTATGTACAAATATCATATATAGTTATATTATGACTTTAAACTCATTAAATCATGATTAACAAGTCTCATATTCATTATACGTCACCTTAGGATGCACAGGGTGTAACACCAAACTTGTCGACTTTCGACAAAACTTATCTCCTTCAATTCGTTTAGCTTCTAAGCCTTCCAACCATCTTGGTACTTGTTATTCATGATATTAAATATTATTAATTTCCAAGATAACATGATTAACTTACTTTATAAATTTTTCAAAGCTGATTTCATTTCTGAGCTTACATCAATTGACTTATGACGTACTCTCAAGTACGGAAACATGGGGTGTAACACAATAACATAAGCATCTCTAGCATTTCTATGAATAGAGTCTTTTATGGAAGTTGTGCATTTTTTCGTTTTATTTGTATCATATGGATCATGCCAAAAGGAAATAAGGGATAGCCTTAACATACCTGGAGTAGGTAAAAATCCGTATGATATTCTTGGAAAAGGTTGCACCGTACTCCTTTAGAATCACAAAATCTTGGGTTGCTACGGTGCTAAGAAATATCGTTGGAAATTTTTTGTTTCGAGAGTAATGTCCGTTGAAGCTAAAATAATTATGGGAATTGTTCTTGTTGGATTTGAGATTAACTTGTAATTTTGGAAGAAAGCTATATGATCCCTTTGATTATCTCAAGGCCAAACTTTTAAATATGCTTACGAAAGTGTCATGTGTATGACACTTAAATGGCCACCTTTCATGCGAAGTTATGAGTCACTTAATGTATTTCAAAGGGGCCGCCACGTTTTTGCTTTAGTCTTTATCCAAAGACTTCAATTAATCCACCACTAATTATTAATTAACTAGGTAATGTCCCATTATCCAATAATTAACCAATTACCCACATAATTAAGAATTATTTCCATTTACTTAAAATACTATTCACATACCTTATACACCTTACTATCATGGTCATGTGGTACCTTGTACGACACTAGTCCATAAATACCGAGTATTTTAGCTCGGGCCGTATTTTATCCCAACATGTCAAGCTTGGACAAAAATTCAGTTTCTTTGACTTGCTTTCCCTCTCACTTTCACGGATTTACTTATCACTTATTTGAAATAGCATAATGCTTATAATCTCAAAATAATTTCATTCCCGAACTTACGTCGATTAGCTTACGACGAAACTTTAACATACGAAAATGCGGGATGTAATATCATTCCCCCCCTTTAGAACATTCATCGTCGAATGTTGACTGATACACTTATTATTCTCATAACCCATAACTCTTACGGACACTTTAGTGCTCCTCTTGCCATCTAGGCAACTGTTCTGTGAATAAGTCCAAAGGCTAGGGCATTCCTTCCTTTAGTCACCTTCCTCATACCACGACTTGTGGTCGAAATCTTTCCAATCTCGTAATTGTTGCTACCTTCTGCCATGCTGCCTGTGTGACTCTGACTTTGTAAATGTGCCTATGCGAGTCTTCTCCCCTTTTTCCTCCAGTTTTTAGCCAATCTCTAGGTCTTCACTTTGTGAACATATACATAACTATTACAAGGTGCTCCTCTGGGAACCTATAGGTATACCGAAGTTCTTCGCTTAGTACTTTGTTGAACTTGTGAATATTACTATATCTTGTTTCATAGCCCCAATTATCCATCCATATGACGTTACTGCATCAAGGTAAGTCATACTATACCATAACTCTCACTTCAATTTATCGTTACTGAGGTATGCTACCAAACTCCAGGTTACTTTTGTTGCTTATCTTATAGGTATAAATCTCAGTTCTTTAATGCTTCTTCATTACCGTTCATCTTAAGAATGATGGCATAATCTCATGTCATACTTTGTAACTTGTATCCGTCCATTATCGATCCATCTCAATGTTGATCTATAGTCTTCCATTAATAACTTGAAACTTCTTACGTAATACATTGTCACTAGGGCTTATGTTGCATCGAGGAATATTTAAAGTGCTTTTCCTGATTCACTTAGGGGCAATATTGTACTTCAATAATCGTATATTATAGCATCCCTATGTGATTTACCCTACGTGGGTATTTTAATCCTATACAATTTATGAAATCATTACTCCATCAAAGGCCCAAACGTCATCCTTCATCTATCTTAATTACACCTTCATTCTACTACCAGGGTAGAATTCCATCTCCTCTAAATGCTACTAGTCTTAGACTCTTTTGAGTTCATTCACGCAATCACTACTGAAAAATAGGCCTATGGCAATAGTAGGTAAACCGTTGCAATTGATAGGCCAACCGTTGCCATAGATGTATTGGAATAGTTCATCAACCGTGACATCCGCTCACGTGCCAATAGATCTACAGCAACGGTTTTGGCAACGGTTGACCACATCGTTGCTATAAATCAAGCTATCGCAACGGTTTTCCCTCTGTCTGAAGCATCGAGTGTTCATTTCAACTACAACGGTTGAAAACCGTTACAATATAGTTTATGCAGCAGTTGTAAACTATTACTATATTATTTACTACAATGGTTGGAAACTGTTACAATATAGTTTATTGCAACAGTTATGTAAACTATTGCAACGTTTATTTAAACTATTGTAACGGTTTCATTACGCTACCGTAACGGTTTTGTTTCTATTGGATTAGTTTCAATTGCCAATTGCATCGGTTTGTCACACTTTATGGAACGGTTTGCAAGATCTATCGGAACGATTTAGAATGTCTATGGCAACGATATTTTTGCTTATTGCAACGGTTCTATTAGGTTATTATAAGCGTTTAATTGACATTACTACCTGAAAATATTTGTAATTATAACTTGGAACTTATATAAATAAAAAGATAAAACACTTCATAATCTTTCATATCCAATAAGCTAAGAATAACGATAATAGCAAAATGTTTTAACCCAATTACATAAGTTTTACAGTTCAACACTTCAAAAGTTAAAGTTTCAAATGTTATAACAAAAGACTCCAAGAATATCGACAACAACTCAAAGTTCTTCTTAAGTAAGGTCTAGATCTTCACTATCTCCATCTTCCCTTTCTTCAGTTACTCCACCTTCTCCATCTTCCCTTTCTTCTTGCTCCACCTACAAAAAAGAATAAATAAAGTCATTAAATAAGAATGGATATAATAGAATTTTCTCTAATTGTAACTTTGTAAGTAGAGAATAAGTTGGTTGCATCTTCCCTTTCATTCTTCCAATTGTAACTTTTAACCATTTTAGTTTTGACTTTTATAAGCCAATGCCAAACATAAGGGAAAGAGCAAACGACAAAAATTGGGGGATAGGGGGTAAATGAAAAATTCTACTGCCAAAGCCAATGCTGACTTTTGGGAAGTCCATCCCAATATGCCTGTACACGAATTAGTTCTTTAACATGAGGTCTGATAAAACCTTATTTTTCCATTCAGCTACTCCAATAGAGCATGAAAACATTTTTGCAAGAACATGTGAACCGAAGGATAAAACAGATTTAAAACTAATGATCCAGACTTTCCTTTAGATCACAATGACATTTCATCAGTACTAATGACTTTCTAGCACTTCAATTGCAATACATCAATTTAAACCAACAACACATGCATAACTCTTCAAAATTATAACATAGCATTCTTTGCTCTTCCCTGCCATTGCACTCCCTCTCCCCTCCCACGACAAAATGACACCATACACAGGCTACCCGGAAAATTAGAAGAAAAACATATCAAATTTAACCAAGTTGGAGAATATTAAAACACAGTGTTCTTTCCACTTCCAGGCCATTGCACAACCAAACACTCTACCCATGCACCAAGAAAAACTAAAAAAAGATCTCAAATTTAACCACATAGGCTGAAAATTATAATAAAAGAATTTAGCCAATACCACAACAGGCTACACAGAAAAACTAAAAGCTCTCAAATTTAGCCACACTGGATAATATTAAATCAGGAAAAAAAAATGATCACTTAGCCCCACAACAAAATTGTATAGAATAATGCAATACTTTCACCAAAAAAAGAACAAGAAATTTCATCAACTAGCTCGGTTAAAAGCCTTATCAGAGAGAGCAGTGGCAGAAAAGCAACAGAAGGAGAAGAAGAAGAAGGAGGAGGAGGAAGAGAAGAAGAGTACGTACTGACCTCGATTATTACTCCCAGTAGATAGACGATTGATTAGTTGCACAACAACTTGTTGTGCAGAGGAAGCATCTCCAGGTGAACGAGCATTGAAAGCTAGCATGCTGGGATCAACCTATAAGTCTGGATTCAGACGCTTAAATTGTGAAATGATGTTAACTGCAACTTGTAGTTCCATGGCATCTTTTTGTGCATTGAACTTTTCCTGCATTCTTTGTTGCATCCTTTCTTCCATTTCCACCATTTTTTGTTGCAGCATCTCATCGGTAGAACTTGAAGAGGTTCCAATATCTCCCACTTTTCTTTTTAAGGAAGTCTTGGTAACCCCACGTCCGTACAATCTTAGGCGTCCTGGATGCTCAGGTCCCATGACGGACGCAAACATGTCAACTGATTGACTTCCATCTTCAGCTTCTTGTGTTGATTGTATTCTATCCATTTCAGCCTACAAGACCAAATTAAGTCAATTTTAGATTAGAAAGTATATAAAATTGAGTCAATAACTAATAATAGAAAAATGAAATCAACAAACTTTAAATTAATAACTCGTACAATTTTATTAAGAGTATCTGCATACGAGGCCTTGTATACTCGATCGAGCTTTCTTTTTTTTGTAGTCACAAATATGTCCTTACTTGATAGAGGTTCAGAAGTTTCTTTCTTTTTTTTCCTGGTTACATAAAAAGTGGTATAAATAGTTCAGATTATGCCTAGCAAGTTCATATTTAAAAGAATAATAAGAAAAAAATATCAAACCTCGCATATTCTAGCAAAACGTTTTTTGCCAGCAGTGTGTGGATATCTCAACTTTTTGCGATTCTCAGTGTTGGTTTCTTTCATTTTCTGCAGCAAAAAAGAAACATTGACAGTGAATACATCTACTACACAGAACAAAGCCTCTCTTCTGAAGATTATTTTGGGTAAGGCAAGCTTCCCAAGCTGCAGTCCAACCAAAACATGCAACCTTTACAGGAGCTTTGTTCCTCCAAATCACTTTCCAAGGCCAATTAGGTTCCCAGTAACTTGCATTTTTTCTTAATAAATTGTAAAAGCTTTTGACTGAAAACTTTCTGTCATTACTAGCATTCCACAATAATGAATCCTTCTTACTATGATCAATGTGGATAGAATTCAACTGAAATACATCTGCCAACCATTTAAATTCATTCTGAAATACATCTGCCAACCAGAATCTGATAAGAAATTAGCCACCACTCCATCCTTATTGTTACAGCAGTTAAATAAAACAGGAAATTTCTCTCAAACGTTCCTCACCATTCCATAAGTCACTCCAAAATTTTATCTTTCTTCCATAGATCTTTTTCCCCTCACGTTTAGCTCTTTCAATACAAATTCAGGAAGTCCTAATTATTAAGTGCAACGTTTACAGTCACAAAAGAAAAGATCAGCAAGATAATAGATTCCGGCTATAAAATCTACTATGCAAATGTAACAGATAAATGGCATCAACAAGAAAAGCTGAAGAGAAACTATATTTCTCGCCTAAGAACATGATTTCTAAATAAACAAAAATCAGACATTTTAAGCAAATCATGGAACAATATTCAGTTTTACCTTGTAGGTATTAGAGTTACAATATCTAAGAAGTTCCCTAAATTGAGAATCCGGAACATCAACCGGCCTATTCTCCATTCGAAGCTCGTCATTCTCATAGGGTTCAAAATGGTTTTTATATAACTGGTTTTTGTACTTTCTCTAAGCATTTGAAATTGATTGAAAAATCCATTTTTTGCCCTTCATGAATGTCGTATTTTCCCTACAAATTTAGAGCAGTTAGGTTGGTGTAAACAATATGAAATATCGACATACACCTATTGAATATTGCGAATTTCAAACCTTGACATATTTCCACATATCTTCTTTTATCTCAAGTTTCCTCCAATCAAACACATTAAGAGGACAAATGGTCGCATTCCTTGCCAATGTACCAAGGAAGTTACCCAACTCATTTACATCATCATCAGTAGGACCTATGAGTTGATTGTTCTCATTTAGCACAATTTGCTTGCGGTCTTTCCTACCATGAACACTTTGCATCAGAGTTTTTCCTCTTTTTCGTTTTTCGGCAGAAGGACCTACATAAATATGAAGTAAGAATAATCACCAAAAGTCATTACGTTATTGAATTTGACGATTGAAATCTATATGTTCTTGCCTTGTTCCTCGGATTGCTCGTTTGTTTCATGATTGGAAGAATCCTCAACTTGTTCTTGTACCGTTTGTGAAGTACGAGGGGTAGAATCCAGTGGTAGTTGTTGCCATTGTTTACGTACTAGTTGTGATGCAAGAGAGGTAGAGTTCAGTGGCATTTGTTTTTCTTGCTCATGTACTATTTGTGCTGGTGCAGAAGTAGAATGCAGAGGCAGCGATCCACCTGCAGAAGTAGAATGCTGCAATTGTTCACGTACTGCTTGTGATACAGAAGGTGTAGAGTTCAGTGGCATTTGTTGCACTTGCTCATGTACTGCTTGTGCTGATGTAGAAGTAGAATGCAGAGGCAGTGACCTTGGAGCTTTAATAACTCTGTTTGTTTTCAATGACGAAACCTTTAGGTTTTGCAAAGATGCAAGCGATCCAGCTGCTATGAATTTTGTTAATTTTTTATTTTTACTTGAGCGCCCTTCCTGATTCATGATCCACTTTCCTCTGTTCAAAATTAGATACACATGAGAGCCAAGAAGTATTTGAACACAAACAATAGAATCAATTGAGTAACTTCATACTACTAAGATACAAACAGTAGGTACAAGAGTCATGGTAAACCCTGTGGCTGAACAATCTTATATTTTTGAACAATCTTTAGATTCTGAAAGAAAGAAAAGAATAAAGAGCAACATCTGGAGCCATAAAGATGTACTAAACCTTCCTTTGAGTGATACAAGTTTAAAGTTTTCTCTTTAAAACAAAGAATCTCTATAGAAAATCACTTGATGACATCACAATGAAACATATATCTATGTTTCATCCACTAAGCACTAAATGTTTCATCAAAATAAGAATCACTTTGTCAGCTATACTACTGTTGCTCTCTTCAGAACCCATGGACACTAATGTGCAGGTGTTAGTGCTTTGGTGCCAACACTGAACTGCCACCTAAGCGCGGAGAAGTATCCAGCGTACGCTGTACCTAAGTTCACCTGGTATGATTGCTTGGTCTAATTTTAGAATCAGGTAAAGCACAACTATAACCACCAAGCTTACATTGCGCATAAGACTAAACACCATAGAAACACATATTTAGAATAAAAGGAGAAGCAGAAGCTTGCATATACTGCATCTCACTACTTTGACCCATCATGACAAAAATTTAGGGATTTTGTCTGCAAATTATCAGCCAAGAGAAAGTCTGGGGCAATGCGCAAATTCTGCATTGCTACCAACCAAGGCAGTGGCTGCAGAGCTACTGAAATGAAGTCACCAAAAGCAAATTTTCTTTTTCTTCAGTTTTATACAGCTCACAATTACGAAGCTTGAACCAACTACGATCTATAAACCAAGAATCTTCAAACTTGTGCTTATGTCATAATTAAACAAGAAACTCCAGACTTTGCACATATGCTTTGACCTGCCGCAATGAAACTTCGCGACTCTTCTGGAACTTCTAAAATCAGTGGGGAAATTCCAGACTGGAAGATCCAGAACTTACCCAGGAATTCCTATGAATAATAGAGTAACTGACTTCATTATATAAAATCACTGTTTACATCATCTTGGCTTTTCAAGTTCCCTAAGATGCCAAGATCTGTTAATTAATCATCCTTCTAGTCAATTTATGAGTTTAAACTAGTTTTGTCTGTTGGATACCTAGTACAACATCAAGAAAAGGCACATGAACCAAAAGGGATAATCAAAAAGAGAGTATTGAGGTTAGGAATCAGATAAAAAAGCACCTTTTTTAAAAAAAAATAGTTATCAAAGTACAAAATATTGATATTCTCTATATCAGAATTCTCTAACACCCACATAATACAGATTCTATAATGGCCCACAAAAACCTATTTCACCTTTTTAATTAAGAAGGTTCCAAGAATTCCAAAATGCTAAAGGAAAAGACAGATAGCTTGGAATTTTGTGATGATAGAATTTATGAAAACACAATGCATTGGTTGTCCCAGCAACTATTCAGTTGTTCAGCAGCTACATATAGTTGTTGGACAACTACAGTAATTGTTCGTACAGTTGTTCTATTTGCTAATAAAAGTCCAACAATTTCAAAACTTATTCCAATAACACTGAAAGTTGTTGACTAAAACAACCAAGTTAGGTTCGCTAAATGAAGCTGAAGAACATATACAAATTCATCTTAGGAAATGCATATTCTGACCCAAAACTTAACTCAAAACTGCAAATTTTCTGCATGATAACAGAGGAGAAAATAGACAGAATTCTGGTGCACTTCATACCTGTTTTATCCCCTTCAAAATTGCTTGAAATGTTGAAGGTTTAGAAGTTGCTTTCTCAGCTTCTTTATTTCCAGTATTTGATGTTAGAAGCGGTGTCAATGGGGAAGAAATTGGTGTAGCATCAGATGCGTCTGCAAGTAAGGTCCTCGTACTAGAGAGCCCCTGTCAAAAAAGTTAAAAAGAAAGGAAAAGAAAGCAAAAATTTAAACTATGAAACTGTTTAAACTAATTTTAATTTTTGATTGGGAATTTATGTACAGATGGTTTTATCAATATTTCGCTCGCAGCTTTAAAAATGTCAGAGGGTCCTCCCTAGGTACTACAATGAAAGACTAGATGAAGAGGTAAGGCAGAAGGCTTCAACCTAAGCTTAGTGACCTAAAGAGGGAATGGTTATGTAATAATAGTCTCACTACAACATTGTATGCACGCTATAAAAAAAGTGGCACCTACAGTGGCCAACGAACCGAAAGTAAAGTAAAAAATAATATTCGAGATCATATGAGTTGCACAAAAATTCCGGCATGCGCGGGAACTAAGATAAGCTAAGTATGCACGCAATAAGGGGGGCAGAAAGATCAGGAAAAGCAATAGCTTACATTTAAAGAAAGCTGAGAAGGAACGAAAGGAATTATTCGATCAATGATCCAGAGTTAGTTACGTTAAATAAGTTGATTGCACGACCATAAAGGATTATAGAACGAGTTTATATAGATCTAAAACATGATATATAATACCAAATTTATTTCGCTTGAACTAAAGAATAAGGCAAGATTTTTTGATTAAGAGCCAGAAAGTGCAAAGAGAGCAAAAGAAATCTTATTAACTTCATATTTTTAGGTCTCCGAATTGCTTCTCCTTAGTTTGTAAATGATTATGGAGAGGATTGAGGATTTTTCAAGGCATCGGAGAGAGAGATATGGGGGTATCGAAGTTTTTAGTAGTGTATCAGTGAAGAAGAAGAAGAAGATTTTTGGAGAGAGAGAGAGAGATGGGGGAGGGTATCAGTAAAGAAGAAGATGACCGAGTGTTTTACTTTGGGGGTATCGGCTAACATTGGGGGTATTGAAGTTAATGGGGAAAGTGCCAAAATAGTTTTTTTATTTAATATTTAGATTATTAATATTTGGCGGGTGTAATAAAATTCAAGAGGGAAAATTAAGAAGGACAAAAGTAACCGTTCCAATAGAAATTTTTACAATGAAAGCGTTCCCGTAGATAGTTTTATTGGGACGGTTCACATAACCATTGCTCCAGATGCATCTGTGGCAACAGTTGTTTTACAATTGCAACGGTTCTATAGTTAAAGTGTGTTGATGTCACCTAAATGGTACTGTAACGGTTGTAACCGTTACCATATAGGTTCTATAACCGTTGCTAAAATAACTGTTGTCATAGGCCCATTTCCTGGTAGTGAATACTGAGCTTTCAATAACTTAGAGAAACCATCAAATCTCTTATTTTCATGGGCTTAATCCCGACGACTTATCCATTCTTATCACCTTCTCACTCGCCCTTTCTTATCCTTATTCCTATGTTCCTCAGCTAGTCTTTCATTGTAGTACTTAGGGGGCACCCTCTGACTCTTGTAAAGCTACGAGCTTATTACATCATATACTCGACGGACCTTTTGTTGCCCTTCCTTGTCTATAATTATCCGTGGTTATTTACCTCCACGCCCTTATGCTTGTAGAGCTGCTTCTGAACTGATATTTTGACTGTCTTCCTAGTGGCATCCATACTGTACCTTTAACTATCCCAACCCCTATCTGAATAGTTCTCAAGGATCACGATGTCATATCTGCAAGACTCAATTCCCATGTTGGGGTTCACTATGTTTATCTTGCACAGTCTATTGATTTGTCTGTATCCTCTTGTCTAGCCATAACTAGGCTCTTCCTGAATTAACTACTAACTACTCGTTGGTCCATTCTCATATCAATATTCCGTGTAACATTTCTTGGGTTATTTCCTTTATCTTAATGTGCCTCTTGCACCAGATCCTTATATATCAAGTGTTCATTCGCATTTATTTATTAATAACATCTGGGCGAGAACCCTTACTGCCTCTCCCTGCCGTCGTGTTTGCACAGTATTCTGGAATCGTAGCATATCTGTAGAATTTGAATAAGTGCAATCTCATTCCTTTATCATTTTTATCGCATTTTTCCTTCACCATTCCATAGTTACTAGAACCACTTAATTTTTACTTATTGCCACATTACTCCATATTCTCCCCTTTAGGGGAGTACTAAGATTTAGTGCTACAACTATCTACATATAGTTGTTTTACCTCTTCATCTTTGGCGTCTTTTCACATTATCGATTACCCTTATTCGCGAGGATGACACTTAGTATAACTGGAAATATAGTTCCTTAGGCTTAATCATTGCTTGATTTGGGGAAGCGTCTTTCTGAATGACCTTTAAAGGTTATCCTTCTGTCGTCCATTCTATTATTGCCGGAAGGCAATCTCTGAAATTCTTATAATGCTGACTATTATCAAATTACCCAATCCCTAATTCATGTCTAGTTTACCTTGTTTACCAGCCCATACTAATTTGTATTACTTTGGGGGTCTAACTTTTCTTTTTGTTCACGAACTTGTTTCTCGAAATGAGGATATGACTTTCTGGCCTATAATCTTTTGTTGTCTCAAGGCCTGTCACTTCTCATCTTTTCCTTCACTTGACTGTAGACTTTGTAATACTGTCATTTTTTCTCTACCGTTATTATCCATATATCACATTTTAATCATAATGCACTATCTTCTCATTACTTTTCTAATATTCCTGCCTATCCCTTTCTTTTGAAAACTTTAACAAGACATTCTTTCTCTTTTAGCTCTCCTTTCTTCATTCATCGGCTCTTTAGGTTGCTCAATGTCCTTGCTTTTCTAGGGACGAGAGTCACACTAAGGTAATATTTATCCCTTCTAGGCTTCTAGTGCCTATCTTTGTAGTACTCATATGTAGCTGTACTATTTTAGAATGCACCATCTGGGTGTCTCACAAGGAGATCTATTAGCACATTTGCAATATCCTTCGGAAATGTCAACTAACGCAAACACTCCATCCACCCTTTTTGGGTCACTCTAACCCAAGCCGGATCCTGATATTCGTCCTCCCCTTATACTACCTATGTTAGCCCTCAATAGGGTATAACTGAGATAGGTGTGGCCAATTATACATATCTCTATAACTGTTGAAGGTAACTCACAATGCTTATATCTCTTTTCTTGAATTGTAGATAATGATCATCTTTACTAATTGGGTACCTCGTTCCCTCCTTCACCTTGCTTCTTTTACTTGTTGAAACTTGTATCATCTCCTGAATCTCTCATTTTTTTTCACCATATAAGTGGGTAGATATTCTTGCCTTAAGGCTCCTTATCAAGAAGCTCATACACACATAATCTACTGAAGACCTTACATTTAGTCATCATAAGCATGATGCAAAAATCGAGTTCCTCTAACTCAACTCTTTCACATCTATATCTCTTACAGACCGTCTTTCTGAATGTAGGCATCGTTGTATTACGAATAAGATAGAGTTTAGGAAATTGAGTTCTTATAACTAAGATCTACCACACAATCTAGAGTAAGAAGAAAGAGTGACTGTCCTAAATGCCATGTAGCCTCCTGTTTATAAGTATGGTGCACGACACACCCATAAAAAAGACTCTACTAGACACAGCTTGTAGATTCCCTAGGACAAAACTGCTCTGATACCATTTTTGTGAGGACCCAAACCGATGGGTCGCGACTAGCACCTGGTACCTTACTCAGCCGAGTACCAACATAATGTATCTTTTCGTATTATGCTATCATAGGTAAATGAGGTGGAAGGGCTGTCGTAGGACAGCTAGAACCAAACATGTAATACCAACGTATACATAAGACATATGGTCCTATAAAACTAAAATGATCACTTGCACACTAAATATAGGCCGACAAGGCCATACAATGTTTTACGTACATGACATATGCCTATAAGCCTCTAAGAGTACATAAACGTCATACGGCCGGGATAAGGCCCCGACATACCAATCAATACATGTCTAAATCTTACTAACCAAATAAGAAACTCCAAAGCAAATGGAGCACACCAACATCTTCCACTGAGCTGATAGCCTACTTGGAGGACTCTCAACTTGTCTATCGGGACCTACGGGCATGAAATGCAGTATCCTCAAGCAAAAGGGACGTCAGTATAAATAATGTACCGAGTTGTAAGACACATAAATAAGTACATAACAGACATGAAAGAAATATAGAGTAAATGACTCAATCTGTAAGTCTGGATAACTCTGTAATTCATGAAATAATTATAGTGTCACGCATATGCGTATGAATGTCATGTCGTGCATAGGTACATGTTTCATAACATCATCAGGCCTCTAAGGGCATCCCATCATATCATCTCGGCCACTGTGGGCAAAATCATCAACGTATACCAACTGATCAAGTGGTAGTGCATATATAACACCGCAACCTTTTCCCATATCCCACATACATATAATAATATATATACGCGTATATAACTGTAATGACTCGAGTAGTCATTTTGAGATTTTGCACTTCGCTTGCTAGTTCTCGGGCATGACTAGCCCCATGTGATGTATTATAACTTATGTAAATCGTTGGTTTTAGTTTTCAGGGTAATTAAAATAGATTTGGAAGAACAATTCTTAGTTTGAAGCTTAAAATTTGAAAGGTTTGACCAAGTTTTGACTTGTTAGTATATGATATAGGATTGGAATTCTTATGATTTGGTTAGCTTTGTTAGGTGATTTGGGACTTAGGAGCGTGATCGAAATGTGTTTTGGAGGTCCGGAGTAGATTTAGGCTTGAATTGGCGAAATTGGATTTTTGGCGTTTTCCGGTTGATAGGTGAGATTTAGATATAGGGATCAGAATGGAATTCTGGAAGTTTCAGTAGGTTCGATGTGTCATTTGGGAGGTGTTTGCAAATTTTCAGGTTATTCGGACGTGGTTTGGTAGACCTTATGATCGAAAGCGTAATTTGGAAGATTTTGAGAATCTTAAGCTTGAATCCGATGTGTTTTGGTTGATTCGATGTTGTTCGAGGTGTTTCGTAGATTGGTATTAGTTTGGATGGTGGTATGTGACTTGGTTGTGCTTGTGGTTGAGATCTCGGGGGCCTCGGGGTGATTTTTGATGGTTGGTGGAAAGTTTGGAAGTTAGAGGTAGCAGTTGAAGCTAAGTCTGCTGTTATAACCGCATCTGTGGTTGGGAGGCCGCAGGTGCGACCCCAACAGATGCGGAACACCAGTCGCAGAAGCGTAAGGAGCCAAGGAAGGCAGAAACTATAAAAGCGGTTAAGGAACCACACCTTCGATGGTGCAGGTGCGGGTTGTGCATCGCAGATGCAAAAATTGAAGGTTTAAGTGATGACCGCAGAAGCGGTGCTTGGGACCGTAGAAGCGGTATCGCAAGAGTGAGTGCCGGAACGCAGGTGCAAAAAGTTTGGGCCAGAAGGTATAAAAGAATTCCTTTGCAATTTTTGAGTTGTTCTTTATCATTTCAAGTCGGATTTGGAGCTTTTTGGGAGACTTTGAAGAGGGATTCAAGGGATAACGTCTGGAGGTAAGATTGTTGAACCTAAAACTCATTTTTGTGGTATTATATCACAGATTAGAGCTGTAATTATGGAAATTACTGGTTAAAAAAATTGAGAAACTAGGGCTTGGTATTGGAGACCTTGACTTGAGGATTTGAGGGGGCCATTTGTGGTCGGATTTTGGGACTTTAGATATGTATAAACTCGTGAGGAGATAAGGAATCTATTGTTATCGAATTCCGAGACGTAGGCTCGGGGGTCGGGTTTTGGTTAATTTCGGGATTTATGTGGTAAATTGATTATTTTTGCATGGGCTTCGTTCCCTCAGCATATTTTGACGTCGTGATTCTGATTTTGGATAGATTCGACGTGAGTGGAGGCTGATTCGAGGGGCAAAGGCATCACAGGCTAGAGGTTGGACCGGATTAAGGTGAGTAATGATTGTAAATGTTGTCCTAAGGGTATGAAACCTCGGATTTCACCTCGTAGTGTTATATTGAGGTGACACACATGCTAGATGACGAGCGTGTGGTCGTGCACCGTTGGGGATTGTGATTTAGTCCATCCCGAATAATTGTTTTACCGCGTATTTGATTGAAAATTGTTTTCTATCATTATGTTTTGGGCTGAATGCCACATTTGGGCCTTGTGCCAACTATTTGGGCCCTTAGGGGAGTTTTACTGCTATTTTCTCACTGTTTCGATTTTATATCTGTACTCGGTCATGCTATATTCTACGTTTTTCATAACTCTGCCATGTTTACTCTATTTTAACGCGTTAAATAATATTTTGGGCTGAGCATCATTTTTTATTGTTGCCACGTGGATTATGAAATTCTGACTGAGTAAGGTTGGGGTCTGTATTATGAGGATACTTTTGGGTTGGGCTGCACACCACAGCAGTGATACATTGATTTATGATTATGAGGCTGAGGGCCTGAGATTGTACGCCACAAGGTGGCTTGATATGAGGCAGAGAGTCTATTAATTATGCCACGATGGCTTGATATTGCGCTTGAGCCGTAACGGGCCCCTCCTAGAGTCTGTACACCCCCAGTGAGCGCGGGTACCCATTGTGATATGAGATATAGCCCGAGGGGCTGGTGATGTTCTATGTTATTGCTCGAGGGGCTGATTCTGTTGACATTGTGCCCGAGGGGCGAATTTTATGTGTTTATCTTTTCTAGATGCTTCTCATTTACTTGTTTATCTGTTAAAAAGGTGTTTAAATGAAGCTTATTCTGAACTAAGGTGTTTTCATAAGATTTCACTATTTCCTTGTCTTTTACTGGTTTTGCACTGCTTCTTTATAGCATATTATTGTGCTTTACGTGATTTCTTATCTCTTAGTCTTCATTTATTTTTATTTCTAACTGAGTTGGAGTACTCACTTTACTCCCTGCATCCTGTGTGCAGATTTAGGAGCTTCAAGTTCCGCTTGTGAGAGTTGATTGCTCAACAGGCTATTCGGAGTCCACTAGGTAGCTGCTCGGCGTTCGCAGCCCAGTGTTTCTCCCTCCTATTTTATCTCCCTTGCTATAGTTATATAATAGATTGTATAAACTCTTTCACACTCTTAGACTATGTTAGATGCTCATGACTGGTAACACCCCGATGTCAGGCTATATTTGGTTTTCCATAGTTGATGTAACATTATTAATGACTTAATTATGAATTATTATTTGTTAATTTAATTGGGAGTTGTGTCGACTGGCCTTGTCTTCACGAGAGGCTCCATAACGACCGAGTATGGGTTTAGGGTCATGAAAAGTTGGTATTAGAGCCTAGGTTACATAGGTGTCACGAGTCATGAGCAGGTTTAGTAAAGTCTAGCGGATCAGTACGGAGACGTCTGTACTTATCCTCAGGAGGCTGCAAAACCTTTAGGAAAAACTTCACATTCTTGAATTCATATCGTGCGTCCTTGATTCAGCTTGAAATGTAACTCTTTGAATTCCTTTCACGCATTCATATGCACGCATGAGCGCTCAGTATCAGATGTGTATCGATGGCTTGCGATTCCCTGATTGAGGGGCGAGATGTGATTTTCTGTGCATTGATGTTGGGCCAGTCTGGAGGACTTGAGGCCGGGTTTTGCCTGCAGCTTGAGCATCGAGGTGCTTATTGTGTGAGCACGTGTTTTTGATATTATATGGTCGGTAGTGTCCCTATTAGTAGAAGTGGTGGCTGGATGGCTATGTGATGAGTATGTTATGACTGCGAGATGTATTCATATGATTTGGAAGCGGCGAGAAGGGTTTGCTGGAGGATAGAAACACTACTAGGTGCTTGATTTCCATCTTGATTTGAGGTATAACCCCGAGTTATGGGTGTGTGAAGAATCTTTTCATGTTTTCTAGTTGGGGAGTGAAGTAAATTTCATGTTGCGATATGAGTTCAGACACAGGAAGATTAAGTGACTGCAAAATGTTTATGCCGGTGGAAGGGTATAAAGAGATGTTAGTTTGAGACGAAGCAGGTGGGTCACCTCTTACGGATTGTTCTGAAGTTCGCGTGATTCTTTATGCCGTTTATTGGAAGATCTCTGTTACCAGGGAAATATATGTGTTGCAATTTGAATTTGGGTCGCCTAAGAGAGTGGGCTTGACTGTTATGAGGGTGAATGCGAGATTTGTAGAAAATTTAAAGTACTAGATGGTCTGTGTTTCACGAGCTTATAAAGGGTTGAGTTTAATCTCACTATGGTATTATGGTAGTAATAGGGCATATGCATTATGAGTTATTGTGTGTGTTTTGATATATCGCTTCAAGCCAAGTGGGGGAGTCTGCTATTGCCTAGTTGATTGCACGGGCACCGTATCGTATGGCACCGACGGAGTTAAAGGAGTTGAAGGAGCATCTTCAGGAACTCTTGGTAAGGGGTGCATTGGTAGACCAAAATGGATGTGTGTTCTACATCGAGTTGGCTTGGTTGACTCCGAGTCGTATTGTTGAGGGATATGTTGATTCGATTGTTATTGAGCTTATTAGTGATATGGGGAGATCTATGAGTTACCTTTCCGTGTTGTGAGGCATTGGGATTTGTTGATTATAGGCATATGTGGTGCGGTCTTATTGGGGTCCCTCAGTGGAATTCAAGCGGAAAAAGCATTGGGTATTGCTCGGCGGATGGCATATCGGTTGTCTCCTTTCGGGTTTGTATGGTGTTATGTCAATTGCTTCGCCGTGGTTATGATGATTGCTTTGGTTCTAGACATCAGATTCCGTATGGTTGTCGATTTTGAGCATATTGACTTGAGGTGTTTCATGTGGACCAGTGTTTGGAAAGGGTCGCGCATTACAACGAATTATGTGGAGGTATGATCCTTCGAGTTAGATTCGTTTGTTCTATTTCTATGATGTGTGATGAGCTCTCAACATTGTGTTGTGGTGGTACTGTCGAGCTTGCAGTACAACTCTCTCATTTGAGTCATCCTCATGATTTGAGTATGTTCAGGTAGTTTCTTATCGGTGCGCGGATTGCAGGAGTTATGGTTTTAGATGATATTGATATGTCATGTCACCAGTGTAGTTGTGTTGGATTAGATGAGATCGTTGGGGATCTAGAATGACTACAGACGAATTCGGTTTCAGCATGTTTGAAGGATAATATCGAGGTTCGGCTTAAAAATTTACTATGGTTCTTGCCAAAGGAGAGGGAGCTTCATAAATGGTTGTTCTGCGAAATGATTGCGAATCTGTGTGTTTCTTTTATCATTGGCAATATATAGAAGTGTTGGAATGAGGCTTTATTTGATAAGAGGCTTATTATCGAAATTCGGATGTTCTGAGCAATGGTTGTGATCAGAAGTTATTGCTACAAGTGTTGGAGTTATGTGGTATATTATGTAATGGAATTTGGGTCTACAGTTATGGTTTGTTACAGCTTGTTCGGGATTATTCAGAGTATAGATGTGAGGTTCTGCTCTTGTAGATGGTTTCAAAAATGGAAATGTTGTTCTAAGGTTTATGGGCTAGGTTGGATTGTGAGATTTCAGTTACATTGTGTTATCGGACCTATATGAGATAGGGTGATGTAGGATCACCCCCAGGTATGAGCATGGTAAGGTTATTCAGTGATTGGTTGGCTTTTGGAACAACTTTAGACACGTTCGAGGACGAACGTATGTTTAAGTGGGGAAAGATGTAACGACCCGACCGGTCGTTTTGAGCTTTTACACTTCACTCGCCAGTTCTCGAGCATGACTAGCCCTGTGTGATGTATTACAACTTATGTAAATCATTGGTTTTAGTTTTCAGGGTAATCTAAATGGATTTGGAAGAACAGTTCTCAATTTGAAGCTTAAAATTTAAAAGGTTTGACCAAGTTTTTATTTGTTAGTATATGATCTCAAATTGAAATTTTTGTGATTTGGTTAGCTCCGTTAGGTGATTTGGGTATTAGGAGCGTGATCGAAATGTGTTTTGGAGGTCCGAAGTAGGTTTAGGCTTGAACTGGCAAAATTGGAAGTTTGGCGTTTTCCGGTTGATAGGTGAGATTATGATATAGTGGTCGGAATGGAATTCTGGAAGTTGCAGTAGGTTTGTTGTGTCATTTGGGAGGTGTGTGCAAAATTGCAGGTCATTTAGACGTGGTTTGGTAGATTTTTAATCAAAAGCGTAATTCAGAAAATTTTGAGAATCTTAGGCTTGAATCCGATGTGTTTTGGTTGATTCGATATTGTTTGAGGTGTTTCGAAGTTTGGTATAAGTTTGGATGGTGATATGTGACTTGGTTGTGCTTGTTGTTGAGGTCTCGGGGGCCTCGGGCTGATTTTGGATGGTTGGCGGAAAGTTTGGAAGATGGAGGTAGCAGCTGAAGCTAAGTCTGCTGTCATAACCGCATATGTGGTTGGGAGGCCGCAGGTGCGACCCCCGCAGATGCGGAAGAACAGTCGCAGAAGCGGAAGGAGCTAAGGAAGGCGGAAACCGCAGAAGCGGTTGAGGAACTGCACCTGTGATGGCGCAAGTGCGGGTTGTGAATCGCAGTGCGAAAATTGAAGGTTTAATTGATGACCGTAGACGCGGCGCTTGGGACCGCAAAAGCGGTATCGCAGGAGCGAGTGCTGGACCGCAGGTGTAAAAAGCTTGAGCCAGAAGGTATAAAAGAATTCCTTAGTGATTTTTGAGTTGTTCCTCACCATTTCAAGTTGGTTTTGGAGCATTTTGGGAGACTTTGAAGAGGGATTCAAGGGATGACGTCTGGAGGTAAGATTGTTGAACCTAAAACTCGTTTCTATGGTATTACATCACTGATTATAGCTGTAATTATGGAAATTAAGGGTTAAAAAAATTGGGAAACTAGGGCATGATATTGGAGATCTTGACTTGAGGATTTGAGGGAGCCATTTGTGGTCGGATTTTGGGACTTTTGATATGTTCGAACTCGTGGGGAGATAAGGATTCTATTGATGTAAATTTTATTGAATTCCGAGACGTAGGCCTGGGGGTCGGGTTTTGGTTAATTTCAGGAGTTATGTGGTAAATTGATTATTTTCGGGTGGGCTCGTTCCCTTAGCATATTTTGACGTTATGATTTGATTTTGGATAGATTCGATGTGAATGGAGGCCAATTCGAGGGGCAAAGACATCGCGGGCTAGAGTTTGGACCAGATTGAGGTGAGTAATGATTGTAAATGTTGTCCTAAGGGTATGAAACCCCGGATTTCACCTCGTGGTGCTATATTGAGGTGACACACACGCTAGATGACGAGCGTGTGGTCGTGCACCGTTGCGGATTGTGACTTAGTCCATCCCGAATAACTGTTTTACCGCGTATTTGATTGAAAACTGTTTGCTATCATCATGTTTTGGGCTGAATGCCATATTTGGGCCTCGTTCCAACTATTTGGGCCCTTAAGGGATTTTTACTGCTATTTCCTCACTATTTCAATTGTATATATGTACTCGGTCATGCTACATTCTACTGTTTTCATAACTCAGCGACGTTTACTCTGTTTTACCACATTAAATGATATGTTAAATGATAGTTTGGGCTGAGCATCATGTTTTACTATTGCCCGCGTGGCTTATGAGATTCTGACAGAGTAAGGACGGGGGCCTTTGTTGTGAGGATATTTTTGGGTCGGGCTGCACACCACAGTAGTGATACCCTGATTTATGATTATGAGGTCGAGGGTCTGAGATTGTACGCCACAAGATGGCTTAATATGAGGCCAAGAGTCTATTGATTATGCTACGAGATGGCTTGATATTGCGCTTGAGCAGTAACTGGTCCCTCCCGGAGTCTGTACACCCCCAGTTAGCGCGGGTACCCATTGTGATATCAGATATAGCCTGAGGGGTTGGTGTTGTTCTGTGTTATTGCCCGAGGGGTTGATTCTAATGATATTGTGCCCGAGGGGCGGATTTTATGTGTTTATCTTTTCTAGCTGCTTCTCATTTACTTGTTTATCTGTTAAAAAGGTGTTTAAAAAGAAGCTTATTCTGAACTAAGGTGTTTTCATTAGATTTCACTATTTCCTTGCCTTTTACTATCTTTGAACTGCTTCTTTATAGCATGTTGTTGTGCTTTACGTGATTTCTTATCGCTCAGTCTTCAATTATTATTATTACTCACTAAGTTGGAGTAATCACTTTACTCCCTACACCCTGTGTACAAATTTAGGTGCTTCGGGTCCCACTAGCGAGTGTTGATTTCTTCCAGCTCAGGTAGATTAGGATATTTACTAGGTAGTTGCTCGACGTTCGCAGCCTAGTGTTTCTTCCTCCTATTTTATCTCCCCTACTCTAGTTATGTAATAGATTGTATAAACTCTTTCATACACTTAGACTATGTTAGATGCTCATGACTGATGGCACCCCGATGTCGGGTTGTGTTTGGTTTTCCGTAGTTGATGTATTTCACTCTATTATGGGATTTATCATTATTAATGACTTAATTATGAATTATTATCTGTTAATTTAATTGGTAGTTGTGTCGGCTGACCTTGTCTTCATGAGAGGCGCCATCACGATAGGGTTCGGGTTTAGGGTCATGACAATAACGCCATCTGGTCATGGGTCAATGTACATGTATATATGAATGCAATGCATGAGAAGTACGTCAATAAAATCTTCCAGAATGTCGTAAGACCATTATGCCTTTGATTAATATCATGAAGTAAACTTTATAAACTTATGTATTTTCTGAGACCCATGAATAGATGATGGAATAATAGGACACATAGGGAATCAAGAACATAAGCATCTCTAGCATTTCTATGAATAGAGTCATTTATGGAAGTTGTGCATTTTCTTGTTTCGTTTGTATCGTATGGTTCATGCCAAAAGGAAAGAAGGGATAGCCTTAACATACCTGGAGTAGGGAAAAATCCGTATGATATCCTTGGAAAAGGTTGCACCGTATTCCTTTAGAATCGCAAAATCTCGAATTGCTACGGTGCTAAGAAATCTTGTTGGAATTATTTTTTTTCGAGAGTAATGTCCGTTGAAGCCAAAATAATTATGGGAATTGTTCTTGTTGGATTTGAGATTAACTTGAAATTTTGAAAGAAAGCTATATGATCCCTTTGGTTATCTCAAGGCCAAACTTTAAATATGCTTACGGAAGTGTCATGTGTATGACACTTAAATGGCCACCTTTCATGCCAAGTTATGAGTCACTTAATGTATTTCAAAGGGGCCGCCACGTTTTTACTTTAGTCTTTATCCAAAGACTTCAATTAATTCACCACTAATTATTAATTAACTAGGTAATGTCCCATTACCCAATAATTAACCAATTACTCACATAATTAATAATTATTTCCACTTACTTAAAATACTATTCACTTTTCACATACCTTATACACCTTTTCATGGTCATGTGGTACCTTGTACGACACTAGTCCATAAATACCGAGTATTTTAGCTCGGGCCATATTTTATCCCAACATGTCAAGCTTGGACGAAAATTCAGTTTCTTTGACTTGCTTCCCTCTCACCTTCACGAATTTTTTTATCACTTATTTGAAATAGCATAATGCTTATAATCTCAAAATAATCTCGAACTTACGTTGATTAGCTTACGACGAAACTTTAACATACGAAAATGCGGGATGTAACACACACCACATAATGCTAAGCATTGCCCTTCTTTGCATGAGGCTAAACATTTTCTCCATTCGTTGCATGAGACTAAGCACTGTCTCCACATTGTATAAGGCTAAGCAGTGCCTTTCTTTGGATGAGACTAAACACTGCTCCATTACTTACATGAGGATAAGCATTGCCTCCACACCGCATAAGGCTAAGAATTGCCTTTCTTTGCACAAGACTAAACACTGTCTCCATTCCTTGAATGAGGCTAAGCAATGCCTCCATCATTGCATAAGGGTAAGCACTGCCTTTCTTTGCATGAGACTAAACACTGTATCCATTCCTTGTACGAGGCTAAGCACAACCTCTACAGTGCGTAAGGCTAAGCATATCCTTTCCCTGCATGAGACTAAGCATTGTCTCCCTTCCACGCATCGGGCTAAGCACTTCCCTCTTCTCACACAAGACCAAGCCTTGTCTTGTCTCGTTCTCGCATATGACTAAGAATCACCTGTTTCCCTTATCAAGCAATCCATTACCATGTACTTGCATTTCATGGGCTAAAACATTGCCATAATGTTCGAAGGCGTCATATTCTGAGGGCATCATCCTCATATCCCAAAGATATCATGCCATGGCCGGAGGATCCCTCGAAGTTGCATATCATTATTCAAAGGCGTCATAGTCCAGAGGCACCATCCTTATGGCCCGAGGATACTATTCCATGGACGGCGAATCCGTTATCATACATTTCATGGCCCAAGACATCATCCTCATCGTCCAAAGACAACTCTCATTGTCCAAAGGGAATTTGTATCATGTTTAAATTTTCGCAATAACCCATATATATTCGCATGCACCGCATTTTAAGTTTTATAGGTAACTTAGGAGGAAGCCTTTCTACAAACAGGAGCAGCTCTCACTCCGGGTTCCGTTCACAACGTTCACATCCTTTGATCACCTCAAATATAACCGATGATCAGCAATTGATTACCTTTTGTTCTATAACCCTTCGAATATTTGCCTCGTACATCTGTAATGTTCATTTTGCATTCATGTCTCCACCTAAAATTATCCGTTACTTATGACAATATCCTACCCAAAAGATCCTTTTTGAAATGTATGACCACTCTTATAATAACTTCATTGGTTTCATTCGCCGTTGGATCTAGAACTACACACGACCTAATTCACGTAACACCATGGATATGTACGAAAGTCAAGAACAAGAGTTCGGCCCCGATTTTTTCAAAACACGTCATTCCTCACTCACTTCGGAAAAAATTGGTCATCATTTTCTTTACCCGCAACTCTTCCATCATTCCTGGGTAAAAATGACAGCTATTAATACCCAATTTTGCCCTCATATTTATCAAATAGTATATATACTTTCAAAATATTATTTTTGCATCATTAAGAGTTATACAAGTATTTTTTATAATCTTTCATGATTTTTAAAGCTTTAAAATTGATTTTCTTGCATTTAAATTACTTGAATATGTATTAACTACCCCTTTAAATCATTTTGTGATGATTTAATCACCCAAATTTATTATATACGACCACATATATACTAAAAAATATTTTATTTTATTTCATATAATTTTATTTTTATTTTTTTAACTATTTTACGCATTGTTTGCAGTAATAGCCTAAACTCTACAATAAATTGCGTTTATTATTTTATTAGGGTGAAAATAACTTTTTATATGTTTACAACCTTCAACTATTATTTTAAAATTCTTATTTGTTTTAATTTTTACACCTATTTAGATATTTTTATTTATTTATTTCTTTTAATTTCATTATTTTTAAAGCTGGCCTAAATCAGACCATTTTTTTGAACCAATTTGGCAGCCCAGACACCCCATCTTAGCCCAATAAATGTCCCAGCCCAAACCAGATCCCCTCTAATTCTCTAACCAAGTCGAGACCCGTTCTCCTAACCCACCCCATTTTACCTTTGATTATGGCCATTGATCTCAGATGATCAACATCCTATAATAAACCCCCACTTCCCCTTATATCCCATAACTCAAACGCTAGACCCTATTTCCTATCTCCGCCGCCTTCAAACACTTCCATTCATATCTCAAACCTAAACCCTAGCGATTAGAAGCGTCTCACCCTTTCTCTATATATTTCCTTCGAACGAGAGGTTTTCTTGCCTTTTCTGAATGCTCACCACTCTAATATGGTAATACTGAGTATCGCTCCTTATATGGAAGGTGTATCTTGTGTAAATTGGGTCCAAATGGGCTCGATCTTGAAGATATTAAGGGATTCTTGCTAGATACCTCAAAGAATGCAGAGCATCTCTCCAATTTGGGCATATTTCCATCGAATCCGGCTTAATTAGGGTTTGCCTTACTCGTTGCCCTAGTTTTGATTTGAAATTAGTTTGCATGTAATTTTTTCCTTATTCTGTATGATTGATTTCCTTTTCCTTATTCTATATGATTGATTTTATTTTTCTTATTCTGTATGATTGATTTTCTTTCCCCTTTAGACAGACTCTAATTGCTAAAAAACTACTACTGTTCACTTATTCTTTCTGGTCTTATACTATTTTGAGTCTTAATCTTTTGGCCGGCTGAAATCCAAGGCCGTCGGAATTCAATTCTCGAACTTTTCTCAATGTGAGCACTGCCCGCGGTTCATTCGAAACCCTTGGGAATTCTGACATACTAAGATTCCTGGGTTCTACTATTTGTTTGCTATTAACACTAAAGTGTTGCTAAAATTACTCCTCTTATTTACTTGTTCTTCTGTAACTAGTAATGTATCTATGACTCCTACACTTTCATTTTCTTTCTGTTTGTATTCCCATTTTGCATATCTATATCTCTAAGAATTTGTATGAATCAACATGCCATTATATGTTTTGAAGCTCTGCTTAAGGCTCTATGCCTTCTAGTAGTTTAGCTGGCCTATTTATTACCTTGATTCTGCCTTCTTAAGCCTACCTGCTAATGTATATGCTCGAATGCTTATTACTGTTGCTTATTCTAAATTTGGTTTCTTACTTTGTCTTGCACTATTATGAATAACCAACCCATACCTAGAATGTGTTCTAATCCCCGTTGGACATTCATGCCCAACCTGTTATCTTTTGGAGTTCCATTGTCAGCTATGACCTGTTCCTATGCTATTTGTAACTCTATTGTGTTTCTAACGTGATCAATCTTATATTCTCAGTATCAATTGAGACCTTTAGAGTAAATATCATAACTAACATTTTCTCCTATATGTGATCAACTAGCATAAGGTTTGATGCCTATCTGTTCGATTAATGTGAAGTTGACATGTTTTTGTTTACTATAAGTCTTCTGGTATTGTAATTGATACTCAACATGTTAAAGTTTCTCATTTAACTGATTTCTCGATCATGAATCTATTCTATTATGTTGTCTTCACTAAGCTGTTATGTTAAATTTTCATGTGAAACTTATGCTCTACTTGTTCTTGTCTATGACTCTATTAGATTTTCATGTTTAAATTTTGTGTCTAAAGCTCATAAGGCTAATTCTGAATCAGTTTACTTTTGAAACTCTTTCTGGAATACTTCACTATCCTATGATCGTCAATTCTTTTACTTTAGCTTTGTTTTCTGAAAATACAAGCATGAATCTACCTTGTGAACTTGTCTGTATTTCATGTATTCTTGACTATGTGTTTTGGCTAGAATTGTTGTTAGCCTTAGGAGTTAACTGTGAAAATTGTTAATAAATTCCATGAGTATTTTGTCACATGTAAGGCTAAATTGGGCATCCCTTTGGGTAAGTAAGTTATTAATTTGGGCTTAGTATGTTGGGCCTGTTTTGGTACTGGAGGTCTAAAATGCAATGTTCTCATTTGAAGTTTGGGTCTGCTGTCCGTGTAAAGTTCTGAGCATATTGGAAGGCCTAGATGTGTTACTGGGTTATTCTATATTTGTAATTGGTTTGAGGCTTTGTTCAATGTGGTCTGTAATAACTTGCAAAACTGAATAATGGGGGAAATTAGTGAAATTGGGGGAAACGGGTACATTCTAATGCCTGCATAAAAGGGTAGAAAACATGCATATAGGGTCTATGTGGTCTATTTGCTATTTCGTTCAACATGCCTTATATGCTATTTACTCATGTGTTGTACACTAATAAAAAGCATGCCTATAGGAATCATGCACATACTTCACTTCACTTCTCAAATATGCTACACTTGTTTCCATGTCTACTATTGAATACTCTTAGATAACATGCCTATAGGATACAACAATGCAATACCTTTGCTTATCTAGATACCATGACCATGGGGTCTTAACTAATTAATCAACTGCTTCATGCTGCTTTTGTATCACCTCACTTAGATAACATGCCCATAGGGATAAAGTGTTATAAAATCAAGTGTAATTGTCAATTATTAGAAATCCTGTCTTTAGGGTGTTTATTGACGCTACTAATCATGTGTTTTCAAAGGTCCTCACTACCTAATTATATGACTATTAGAGATTATATCTACGGAGTACTCTCATCTGCCTATGATGCATACCTTAAAATCAGCATTAGTAATTCAGAATTATGGGATTGTTTTCATCATCTCATTACGCAAACGATTAGATATCATGTCTATAAGATTCGTGACGTTCTGATCTGTCAATACAGAAATTACAACACTTCTTGTACTTGAATCACATAGAAATCATGCCTATAGGACTTAACGATTCCAACACGCCCAATGCCGTCTACTACCTAACCAGAAATCTATTTGCGTGCTTTTTGCTTATGTGTGGAGGTTACTTGAGCCTTTTATTGTAATTATATGAAGTCCTATCTGTTTTTGATTGTCGTCTAGTTTTATCATTTTGAGTACCTGAGTTGAGTCTAGAACTACCTAATAGTAGGTCCAAAGCCTCATGGACCATAGACATAGGGCGAGTAGTACACGCATAGGGTACTACTTAGAATTGATTTAGAACACCTTTAAGTAAACAATTTTAACATAGTAATCGGGTAGCAGGAGATGATAGTCTGTGCCTGTTGAATAATATAAGAAACCCCTACCTAAAGGGAGTTGCGAAGTATTATTTATGTTGCATGGGGTGATCCTTTAGGCTAAAAAACGTTGGACCCCCCTTTGTTTATGTGTATGTTATTCACACTTAGTCATTTAACATAGATCAATATAGTTTGTACCCTCGTAGTTATTAAGACTTGTACCGATTCTCATAAGTTTTAATAAGACTCTACAACTTCTGAATATTTCTTCTATTTATTTGATCACCTAGCTTAATTATGTAATCCACATAGTCTAATGTTCGGTCGGGACCCACAGTTGTGGACCTCGAAGAGTTCCTAACACCTTCTTTTTGAAGTAATTTAAGCCCTTACCCAATCTTTGGTGGTTTTGACTAGTCAAACAGAGTTATTTGCATAATAGGTTCCCTAACACACCTTAAAATTGTTAGGTGGCGACTTTTCTATTTTATACCCATCTAAAAGCATTGTCACATGTCAAAACCCTGCTTTCATGAGAATACGGGGCACGACAATATATAGACGATATGCTCGTTAAGTCTTTGAATGCAGGTGACCACCTTAAGAATTTGCAAGAAATATTTGACATCCCGAGCGAGCATAGCTCGAAACATAACCCTGAGAAGTGCGCATTCGGGGTCAGCTCTGGTAAGTTCCTGGGATTTTTGGTCCCACAAAAGGGAATTGAGGTAAACCCCAATAAAATCAAGGCCATAGAATATATATCGGATCAATTTTTAAACATAAAAAAAGTCCAGAGTCTCACAGAGGGATTAAAAGCATTAAGAAGGTTCATTTCCCGATCATCGGAAAAATGTCATTGCTTCTTTGCACTGCTCAAAAAGAAGAAGAATTCGATGGACATTGGAATAGCCTTGATGGACTTAAAGAAGTACTTTTCAAGCCCTCCATTGCTCTCGAAACCAAAAGAAGGCGAAGCATTGCTAGTCTACCTCGCGGTTTCAGAAGTTGCGGTAAGTGCAGTTTCAGTCCGAGAGGACGAAGGTACTCAATCTCCCATTTATTATATTAGCAAAATTCTAACGGGAGAGGAAACTCGCTACCCATATTGGAAAAATTAGCCTTAGCTCTCGTAGTCACTGCTCGGAAGCTAAGGCACTATTTCCAATGTCACCCGATAGTTGTGGTGACTACTTTCCCTTTGCGAAGCATTCTTCATAAGCCTGAGCTCTCGGGCAAATTAGCCAAATAGGCCGTTGAAATGAGTGAATTTGATATTGGATGCAAACCAAGGAATGCAATTAAGTCACAAGTCTTGGCTGACTTTGTGGCCGATTTCAGTCCAGGACTATTGCCCCTGGCAACCAAGGAGGCAGTAATGGTGTCGGATTGGCATCAGAGAGTTGGACCTTATTTACGGATGGAGCTTCCAATGTAAAAGGGTCCGAGCTCGGAATAGTCTTAATCACACCGTCGGGGGAAACCCTAAGGCAAGACATTAGAATGATCCCTTTAACTAACAATGAAGCAAAGTATGAAACTTTGATTGCAGGGCTCGAACTGGCCTGGGGACTTGACTCTGAGGTCATTGAAATCAAATGCAATTCACAGTTGGTGGTAAATCAGGTGTTCGAGATCTTTGACACCAAAGAGGAATGTATGCAACAATACATGGTAAAGGATCAGGCTCTATTGGCACGATTCCAGGAGTGATCAATTACTCATATCCTGAGGGAGTAAAACATGGACGCAGATGCTTTGCGAAACTTGGGCTTGTCGACAGAAATCAAGGGATCGAAATACAACTGATGAATTCAGTCTTGGACACAAATGGTTGCTATAGGTGAATTCGGCTGGTTTGGTCTGGGACCAGAGAAATGAAATAATTGAATATATCGATCATGGGAAGTTGCCCGAATATCCCAAAGCGCCACGAGTGCTATGCACAAAAGCTACACGTTATAGCGTCAAGAAAGTCCAATTGTATAGAAAATCCTTCCAAGGCCCGTTAGCCCGATGCTTAGGAGCATGAGAGGCAAATTATGTCATAAGAGATGTCCATGAAAGGATATGTGGTAACCACTCGGGAGAAAATTCTTTGGTGCTGAAATTTGTTCGAGCAGGATATTACTGGCCGCGCATGGAACAAGACACCAAAGATTTCGTCTGAAAATGCGATAAGTGCCAACAATACACACCACTAGTATATCACCCGGTAGAACCCTTACATTCAGGTCTGTCCCTATGGCCGTTTATAAAATGGGGGATGGACAACATCGGACCGCTGCCACCGGCTCCCGAAAAGGTAAGATTTCTTTTAGTTTTGACTGACTATTTTTCTAAATGGGTGGAAGTAGGTCCTTATCAAAAGATCGGAGAATGCAAAGTTTCTCCGATCGGCGGAAAAATTACAAAGTTTCTTGAAGATTTGAAGATAAAGAGGATCACCTCTTCACCTTATCATCTGAGCGCAAATGGTCAAGCGGAGTCAACAAACAACGTGATTATTCAAAACCTTAAGAAAAGATTGGAAGTGGCAAAAAGTAATTAGCTAAAGAATTACTTGGAGTGTTATGGGACTACCGAACAATGGCCAAGTCAAGCATAGGAAAGACTCCTTTTCCCTTGTGTACGGCGCAACAGCTCTAATCTCGGTGGAAGTGGGAGAACCCACTTTGAGATATTTCCAGGCAGATGAAGAATCGAACAACGAAGCAATGTTTATCAACTTGGAGTTGTTTGAGAAATGCAGAGATTTGGCGCGTGTAAGAATGGAAGCTCAAACACAGAGAATGGAGCGATATTATAATCGAAGAGGCAATTTCCATTATTTCAAAGTAGGAGATTTGGTATTAAGAAAAGTAACCCAAAATACCTAGGAACTCAATGCGGGGAAGTTGGGGCCAACGTGGGAAGGTCCCTACCGGATCTCAGCTATCACTGGGAAAGGTTCATACGAGTTGGAGAACCAAAATGGAGACAAATTGCACAACAATTAGAACGTGGCACTCCTAAAAAGATATTATTGCTGATGAACAATATCCAATATGAAAGTATGTGTTGTACTCTTTTTCCCTTCGTTCAATTTTTATCCCAATTGGGTTTTTCTGGCAAGGTTTTTAACGAGGCAGCGATAGAAAACATACTATGAAGATAGCAACAATAAGACTTCAAATATCAAGGCAAATCAACAAATATTTACTCAGGGATGGTTAAATAGTCTCTGGCTCTATAGCAAATTTCTACTGGGATGTTAAGTTTGCTATTGAGCAAAGATTATCCGACTGTTCACGAGCATAAATCACTAGAGGATTGTTAGATAATCTATTCCTTGATAGCATAGATTCCCGAGGGAAAGTAAAATGTGTTACCAAGTGAAGGATTATCTGGAAATCCATTGGTGGAATCTTTAAAGGGTCAAGACTTCTAGAGTTCCAATTCGCATTCTTCACATTCGAACATTGGGGGGGGGGGATGATATGAGGATATAGTTTCAATAACTGCTACGTCGACCAGGAACGAAATTCGAAAATACAAACGTGTCATCGGGACCGGGGACTGCACAGTCAGCCCCGTAGAAACAAGTTATACAAGATAGCCACAAACAATGGCAATTTCTTTTTTCATCATAACAAATGGTTTTGTACTTTTTGAATATAGAAGAAATTAAACGAAATTACTTGTTTCTTGTCTGAACGATGAAGTAACTTTGTCATTTGAAAGTTAAACAAGTACTTCAAATGCTAGTGCAGTAATGAACATAAGACATCCTCTTCAAGAGCACCGTAAACATAAGAGAGCCCTCTTTTATGAAGACTCTCACATTAAAGGGTTGGTTTCAGAAGAATTTATGCCCGAAATCGAAATGCCTTCGAGAAAGAATGCACCCGAAGACTTATAGGAAAAGATAAAAAAAGTAAACTTGCGCAAATACTTATGAAAACCCTCACGTTAAAGGGTTAGTTTCGGAAGAATTTATTCCCGAAATCAAAATGTCTTTGGGGAAATAATGCACCAAAAGATGTATATGAAAAGACGAAAAAAGTAAACTTTCACAAACACTTATAGAAACCCTCATGTAAAAGAGATAATGCTAGGAATCAAAGTACTTCAAAGAAAGTGCATCCGAAAATACGCATAGCAAAGCACAAAATGAAAACGTGCGAAAAATTCTTAACCAAATGCAAAGATTAAAGACTTGCATGGATATTCAAACGAAAATAAAACTCAAACAATATTTGAGCAAAAATATGTCTTTATTTACAAAAATATTTTGATACCCAATTTTTCCCTGTATATATTTAATATGCAAAATACTTTCAAAATAGCATGTATATATGCATATATAAGTATGTCCCAAGGTTTTAATATTTTTCTCTTAATTTGTAAATCAATTTATTGCCCTATCTTATCAAGAAAAATCCAATAATTATTCCCAAAATTATAATTTTGGTCATTCATTTATGGGATTTCCATATTTATACTAAAATATAGCTAACATAAATTTTGCATGTTTTTACAAATTTATTTGGCATTTTAAAGCTAAATTGCATATAATTGCAATATTGGCCTCCTTTAAGATTTAATTGTATTTATATTTATAAAATTGACTCCAGTATTTTTATTTTTCATAAGTATATATTATTAATCATTTTAGTACCTTTAATTTACTCCCAAAAATTATTTTACTATTTTTTATAAATTAAACAAGAAAAAAGTGGCTATTTAAATGTTAGCCCATTTCATTCAATTCTGGCCGGATTTGGCACCCCAATTAAACCCAATTTTAGATCTCATTAACCAGCCCAATTCCTAAAATTACCCGACCCACGACCCTTTAAAATAACCCACCCGACCCCTCTTTTTTTATCCCAGCCGTTGATCTAACAGATCAACGGCTCACACTTTTCCTTTCCTTTTTAATTCCCCTATACCCCCAAACCCTATTCATTTATCACCGGTAGCCTCCCCTGAATTCCCCCTCTCCCAAATTCTCTCTCAGAAACTCTAGCTGCCTCCCTCTATTTCCACCCTAAAACCACCGGAATCTATGGCTTCCAAGGCAACTGAAGTCTTATACTAACCTCCTATAACTTCTACACGCAGGGTTATTGAAGATTCAAGGCCTTACCACGAAGAATCTTGGTTCAGGCTTCGTTTGATTCGAGTTCTATGGCCGTCTCTAGCCTTGCTCCGGCAAGCCATGGCTGTTCGAACCTGATCTCAGCTTCTCCTGCTCAGATCAATGACTTTCCAAGTCTTTCTCACCATTTGGGTTCCTCTAAAACCCTAGCTTTTGAGGTTCTTCTGATTTCTTTAGATTTATTCTAGATCCGTGTTTTCCCTGAGCTTTTAAACGGTTTCTCGAGATTTCTTTCAAAAACTATGCTTTCAAACCTTTATCTTTCCGATTTAGGGTTTTGTCGAGATGCTTCTCTGATTTTCGTTAAGTTTCTTGTGTGTTTCTTCTACTATTAGTTTCTTCTACTATGTTTCTCTCTTAGGTGTTCTTACGAGTTCTTCTACTGTGTTTCCTATGTGTTTCTTCTACCATGTTCTTATGAGTTCTTCTACTGTGTTTCACATGTTGTTCTTTTGCTATGTTTCTCATGAGTTTCTTTTACTGGAAGATGCATGTTAAAGGTCTCAGTTCCTTTCTGAGATTTATGAACTTATTTCATTAGTATTTCTGCCTGATTTACTTGTTTTCATCTCTACACTCGATTAATGGTAAAACCCCTAGAATTTGGGGGTTCATCCGAGTTTTGAGACCATTGGCTATGTGATTTGCTTGTTCTTCATCTCTGAACTTGTTTGATTTCAAAAACTCTAACTTTCTTTGGACTTATTTCGAGTTCCTGAAGATTGATCTGTTGCTCAACTGAGTCTTAAATTCTTTGTTTAAACCTTGGTTTCTTTATATGATTCTGATTCCCTGCTAAACTTTTCTGAGGTCCTTCTACTGGACCCTTTGTATGCTATTTGATACTCTCTCTTCTCCATTGGTGAGTTACCCTGTGATTACCATGTTCCTATAGTCTACTACTTACTGATTGTGCAATTGCATGACACTTTTTCTTCGTCCTAAATTCAGTCTTGCATGCCTAATACTTGTGTACTCTTTATATGTGCTGAACTTCCCCTCTAAATGGCTTTCAATTTTTTGAATGATTTCAGACTTACTTTTGTGTAAGTCTGATAGATTTTCTTTCCTTGTTTGGTGATTGCCATGTTACTTGGTTTGAGTCGAAAGTTTTCCTTAACCTTTCTGACTTGGTTTATTCATGGACCAGTAGTTATAAATCTCTGATTTCTTGATTTACTATGTACTAATTGATTCTTACCATATTTGTTTTAACCGTGTATCTCAAAACTATACCTTTAATTAAACTCCTACGTATTTACCCCTAATTGCCTACTTTGCACAAGATGCTTATTTGATTTCTTTCCTTAAATAACTTTTGCTCATTACCGTTTAAGTCTGAATTTCTTAATTAAAGGAAATCTTATACTGATTGTTTTAATTGATACCCAGTTTCATAATTATTTTTCTTACCTTATTTATGCCTGTTTTTCACACTATAAATACATGACTCTTTCATTAACACAACATCGAACACTCGTAGTTTTCTGAACTCATACTCACACTTAATAGTATCCTCTCTTGTAACTTGTGGCCTGTTTGCAAATCGTGCTGCTTGCTTCTCTCTCTATTTTGTTTTCTTTGAACTAGTATGTTCTAATTAAGATTCACCACCACAACAATGTGTTTGTTTAACATTTTTTCCTCCTGTCTGCCTACTGCTTGTGTTTAGTTCAATACTTATTTAGCATTCTATTTCTGCCTGTTCTGCTTCTATTGTGTATTCTAAGTGTGTTTGACAATGCTGGTTGTTTGAGGCATGACAACATTAAAATATTGCTGTGTATGACTCAAACTTGATCCCCTCGGATCATAACCTCATGCTACCATCGTATGTTGTATATTCTGTTAGCATAACAACATTCCCTATTGCTCTGTATGCCCTGAATCAATTAATGCCCAGGCACAAGGGCCCTCTGCAATCAGTTCCCAACCCCTGAATCCCTTTTGTGTGAAGTTATTATTCCTGTAGCGCTCCTTTCCCTTTTCCCTTTACTCCCCTAGTTCTTCAAGTTCTGTTTCTGCACTTGCACTCTCTCTTAGCCTTTAAGTTCTGCCCCCTCTTGTAAGCCTTGCCTTGGGATCCATTGAGCTCCCTCTAAACTTGGACACTTGAGGGCTGGCTCTTCCACACTGCACTGACCCCCATTCTGATAATGCAATTCGGGTGTGAACATTGCTTGGAGTCCCATTGAGGCTCTTAGGGAACTTTGACACACTCAAATGGGAGAAAGGCTTTGGATCATGGTCTCTTTGAGTTGGTCTATCTCATAACTCAGAGAGGAAGTCAAAAATCAGGCTTCCTCTGGTTGTATTTTTCCTTTATAGTTTCTGATGTAATTTTATTTATTCCAGGCTGTAATAATTTGTAATAAACTCTTGGGGATGGTTAGAGGAAAAGGGTGGGTAACTATGCATGCAAAGGGTAGATACCATGTCTATAAGTATCTTGAATTTTGCATACTCAAATGCATATACAAATCATGCCTATAGGTCATTTTGAATTCTGTATATCCTAATCTCACATAGATACCATGTTTATAGGTATTTTGAATTCTGCATATTCAAATGCTTCGAGAAATCATGCCTATATGTCATTTTGAATTCTGCATATTCAAATCTCACATAGATACCATGTCTATAGGTATTTCGAATTTTGCATACTGAAACACATATAGACATCATGCCTATAGGTCGTTTTGAATTCTGCGTATCCAATTCTCATATAGAATTCATGTCTATAGGTATTTTGAAATCTTCATATTCAAATACGCGTAGAAAATATGCCTATAGGAATTCTTAATCGAATCTGAGTCACTTCACGTATAGAGGCAAAATTGGCAATAACGGGTACTGTCAGTTGCAGAACTTGTAACCAATTCATTAAGACTTGCCTCTCTTTTTGCAATCTAATTACCCTTATTTAGCGAGTTTAACCAGTATGTTTTAAACCCTACTATTTCATTGCTTTTTTGAATCCAGTAGATATTATACCTATAGGATCTTTGTCCAACACTTAGGCAAGCCTTAGGGTAATAATCATAAATTGAATCCGCTTCTGTTAATAATTACAGCCAGCAGACAGGCCTGATTCGGACTTCTTATATGAGTTATGTAATAAACTAAAATCGCCTTAGTAACCGTCCTTCTTCATCTATAATAATCAGACCTAAACAGTATGTGTAAGTCATCCTGATTACGTGCTTCTTTGTTCAAGGAGGTATATCTGGGCCTCTGCTTGTTATGTGCTTTCCCCAACTTGCAATACGTGTTTTCTTTCAAGCATTCAATTTTCTTTTCAATTGCAAAACTGACTTGTCTTTTGTTTCTTTCCTTTATTGCTTTCCTTTACTGCTTTACTTTACTACCGCTTTAAGTTATGAAAAACAGTTGTATTTACTGCTTTCCTAACGTGCAAATACGTGACAACCTGCTTTAATTGTTGCATAATCATGCTCAACATCATATTCCACTCGTGCCAAACAAAATACCATAGTAACGCTTATAATGAGTGGTTGCGCTCTTCCGATATTATCACCCCCTAAATCTGGAAAAGGCGTATTTGTGGTAAAACCAGTCGATCAACGGTGTAGTCGACGGTTCTGTGCCTTTCCCCCTTGAGTTGTCCGCTCAAGGGTACCAGTCTACAACCCCATAGAAACCTTACTCTATTTAACTGTGTATGCATCATGGTCAAACCTAGCCGAGTCAGTTATGTTATCCGCATAATAACTCTTTAAGATAGCCTTGTCTTAAGTCCACTGGGTTTCCCCAAAATCCAAATGGGCACTACCACGTTCTGTGCATTAATTTGGAGGACTAAATCTTTTTATGCCAATTGTTGATGTTAAATAGTCTAGTCTGGCAGGGGTAAGGGCCCAACCTTTTTTATCTTACAGAAAATGAAGAGCAAGGTCCCCAGTTTCGGTATGGTTAGTATGCCCCACTCTTGCTAGACTGGTGGAGGAGTCTTCCATCAGATGACCAAATCAATGAGTGGAAAGACAGGGCCACCAGAGCTAGCGAAAAGTTGGAATATCTGGAATACAATCTGCTGGAATTAGAAGGGAAAGTGAGGAAGAGAGTCACCGACTGCCAGAACACTAAGGGAAACAAAGGAGAACACCTGGCAAAGGCATTTTTACTGGTGAACCTACGCAAACTGGAGGATTTGATCAACGAGAGCATTCAACCTGAGGAAGGTCTTTCTGGACCGAATAGATAGGAGTTTTCTTTTAAGAAATGTAATAAGGCCAATGGCCATTAGTGACTTTTATTTCCTGTTATTTAGTGTCGATTTGGGATTCGTCTATTTTTTATCAATGAAATGAGGCATTTAGCATTTTAAGTTCTTCAAATCAACTTGTCGCTAGGCCTACCTCGGGCACAAAGAGGTTCCTAAGTAGGACACGATTTACATTCTTGCATTATGTGTTTAAATATTGCAACATTTTCTTATAATCCTCACTAACGTGTTACCTTTTTTTTGTTTTTGTTTTTTTGTTTTATTATTCCCCTCCCCAAAGGTTAGTTCGTTCACTCTGGCAACATCACCTTATTCAACGAGATCTAGGGCCCTCCACCCACTCCTCCTCTTAGTCCTGTCAGAAACAAGAACAAAGGGAAGATGGAAGATCTGAACAACACCACAAAGGAGAACTCAACTGAACGGGTAGAGGTCACTCATGCCCATGGTACTCAGGTTTCCAAAGAAAATGCATCCCAACTGGAACAAAAGCTGCTGAAGTTCCAAGAGGAACTTAATCAGGTTCGGAATCTAGCAAATCTGTCATTTTCCCTCACCACTCCAGATGTTAATTTCCCAAATGCTCAGAACTCCACTCCTCCACAAAATATCCCAAAGCCACAAAACCATCCTGCTCCTCACCACCACTACAACACCTGCCATACTTCCAACAAAACTTCATTGCTCATCCCGAAACTCTAAAACTCCACAAATGACCACTTTCACACCCATCATAACACCCCCATCCCCGTGGAGACCGTGCCACACTCCACCCTACCCATTTCAAGCGCACCCGAGTCTGATGATAAAGACTTTCTCATCAGGAATCTGGCTGAAGAACTCAAGAAATTGACTAGCCGGATTCAAGGGGTCGACGGAAGCAAAGGAATTAAGGGGTTGAACTATGAAGATCTTTGCATACAACCCGACGTCGATCTGCCTGAGGGGTACAAACCTCGTAAGTTTGAGATGTTTGATGGTATAGGGGATCCGAGGGTCCATTTGAGAACATACTGCGACAAGCTGGTCAGAGTAGGGAAAGACGTAAGAATCTGCATAAAGCTATTTATGAGGAGTCTGAAAGGAGATGCTCTATCTTGGTACATTAGCCAAGATCCGAAGAAGTGGTCAAGTTGGGTAAGCATGGCGTCCGGTTTTATTGACGGGTTTAGGTTCAACACGGAGAATATGCCGGATGTGTTCTACATTCAGAACCTAAATAAGAAGCCCACGAAAACATTCCGCGCGTATGCTACTCGCTGGAGATCAGAAGCTGCTAAGGTCAGACCTGCTTTAGAGGAAGAACAAATGAACAAGTTTTTTGTCCGAGCTCAAGACCCGTAATAGTATGAAAGGCTGATGTTGATTGAGAACCATAAATTTTCTAACATTATCAAGCTGGGTGAAAGGATTGAAGAGGGCATCAAAAGCGGTATGGTTACAAACTTCGAGGCCTGCAAGCCACAAATAAGGCCTTACAGTCTGGTGGTGTGTCCAAGAAAAGGGACGTAGGAGACGTCATGGTGGCACAGAGAACCAAATCCCCATCAAATACCAAACCTACCCAATGCCTCCACTCACATACCAGCCTACTCCAAACTACCAAGCACCCTCACCCTCTTACCTAACCCCATCACCCACTTATCAATCACCTCCACCTCCCACATATCAGCCTATTTCACCTAGATATTCCCAACCCGCACCTGTTTACCAAGCCTACAATACTCAACCATACCGCTATGAATCACCTCCTACACGCTAAAACTTCCCTAGACCTCGACCAAATTTTGACTGTAGACCTCCTAAACAGTATACAACCATTAACGAACCCATCGACCATTTATACGAGAGACTCAAAGCCACTGGTTATGTCACCCCTATCCCTGCCATAACCCTTGAGAACCCTTCTCAATGGGTCAATCCATACAAATCCTGTGCATACCATTCCGGCATGAAGGGACACACCATCGACGAATGTCGTTCTCTGAAAGACAAGATCCAGGCTTTGATTGACAACAAGATTATTGTGGCAAAGGAGCCCGCTCCAAATGTCCGCAATAACCCTCTGCCAGACCATAAAGGTGGAGACGTTCACATGGTTGACATGATTGGGATCCCGAGGGATCAATCGGTTTGATTATAGAAGGTAACGACCCAAAGAAACCAATAGTTACTCTTAACCCGATCGTGGTCCAGATTCAGCCCTCCGGGGACGCTGAGGTAAATATGTCAGTGCCACTGGAATTTGAAACAACGTCATCAACAAAGACACCAACGCCAATTGAGGTTGAATTCGTGTCTCCAGCAACTGCACCTGTACCATTCGAAGTTGCAGTTTTACCACACAAGGAACATGCTCTGTTCGGACTGAACATAGCCACGCCGATCCCCGTGGCAATGGAGGCAATTCCATACAAAACCTATACCATGGGACTATACAGCCGAGGCAAGGAGTAAAGGTAAGGTTAGGTTTGAAGAAACTGTTGCCACATAGGGTATGACGAGAATGGGTAGGGTCTACACCCTAGAACATCTAGCCGAGTCAAGCAAGTTGGCCTCCAATCGGTCACCCATTATTGAGGAAGGTCCAGACGACCTTTGGAGAAAGATATAGGCCAAGGAATACTCGGTTATTGACTAGTTGAACAAAAAGCCGACGCAAATCTCTATTCTTGCTTTGCTACAAAATTTCGAGGCATACAAGAATGCTCTGTTGAGGGTGCTGCGTGAAGCGTACGTGCCAAGCAACATCACTGGTGGGGAAATGGCCAACATGGTTGGACGGGTATTGGAAAGTTACAAATTACTTTTCATGAGGATGAGCTACCACCTAAAGGGTTGGGTCACAATAAGGCACTACACATCACTGTACAATGCGAGGAATACTATATCACCAGGATCTTGATCGACGGGGGTTCCAGTCTCAACATTTGTCCACTGGTAACACTCAAGAAATTGGTCAAAGGATTGCACGAGATAAAGGACAGAGCTATCAACGTGAAAGCCTTCTACGACTCCCAAAGATTCACCATTGGGTAGATTAGTCTGTGTTTGCAAATGAGGCCAACTTGATTTGATGTTGACTTCCAAGTGATAGACGTACCAGCATCTTAGAATATACTGCTGGGATGACCATGGATTCATGCTGCTGGTGTTGTGGCATCGACACTACATCAGGCAATGAAATTCGAATGGAACCATCAAGAGGTAATCATTCACGGCGACGAAATCAATCCTATATACAGTTGCCAGACCATTCCGTCAATCGAAGGAAGAAGGAAGCTAGGAGGGGAAACTTACCATCACATCGAAAGGGTGAACGTTGTTGAGAAGGACAAATGGTAGGATAACAAGATCGAGAGTATACTGAATTGGTGTGGGTATGAACCTGGCAAAGGGCTCGGCAAGAATCTCCAAGGAATCGCTAAGCCCATAAAACTCAAGAAACATGGCACCAACTTCGGTCCGGGATATGAGTACACCTGGGAGGAATTCAACCACTAGTCGCCATCGTGGCGCGGTCGTTACTACCCGCTGGAGCAGCCAATACCACACTTGGAGCAGACTTTCCAACTTGCCGATGTTATCTATGGGTCAGAGGAAGAAGAAGCACTTGCAGCGATGAGGAAGTTGTTCCTGAAAGATAATGACATGGACTGTTATGTTGTTCTCGAGGAGGAGGGGGAGGCAGGCCCTTCCATACAGGCCGTAAGCAGAGGGGCACACCTCAATAACTGGACCATCAGGACAACCAGAGCCGGACGAGCCTCGGGATAGCAAGGCTAAAACAAGCATCATGCACAGTTTTTATTTACTAAATGATTTTACTTCCGCATTTTAATTCCCGCAATAAGATCTCTAATGTTCAAAATGATTATGCAATTTATCAAAGCATTTTTGACTTTCATTATGAATCAACATTTATTACTATTGTTTTCTATCATTACTTTACTTACACAACATTACTATCACTTATCTTGATGAACCGATGACTATGACAGGCGACGAGACAACGCAACAAAGGGACAAAAATTCAGAGGAAGATGAAATACCAGAAGAGGTTGTTAAGGAAGTTGAGAATTTTGAGAACAGACCTAAGTCCAACCTGGACGAGACCGAGATTGTTAACCTGGGAGATGGAGAGAACGTCAAAGAAACAAGAATCAGTGTCCACTTATCGCCATCAGAAAAGAAGGAATACACAGAATTTCTAAGGGAATATGAAGACATATTTGCTTGGTCTGACATGACTGGTCTGAGTACATCTATTGTGGCTCACAAACTGCCAACCGATCCAACATACCCGCTGATAAAGCAAAAGCTCAGAAAGTTTAAGACTAACATGAGTTTGAAAATCAAGGAAGAAGTCACTAAGCAAGTCAAAGCCAAGGTTCTCAGGGTAGTAGAATACCCAACATTGTTAGCCAACATTGTGCTAATACCAAAGAAGGACGGGAAGGTCAGAGTCTGTGTTGACTACTGGGATCTCAACTGGGCCAATCCGAAAGATGACTTCCCCTTGCCAAACATACACATCCTGATCGACAATTATGCCAAGCATGAATTGCAGTCATTTGTGGATTGTTTCGCTGGGTATCATTAGATCTGGATGGATGAAGAAGATGCTGAGAAAACGGCTTTGATTACGCCGTAGGGAATATACTTTACAAGATGATGCCGTTCGGCCTGAAGAATGTAGGAGCCACATACATGAGGGCCATGACTACCATCTTCCATGATATGATACACAAAGAGATAGAGGTGTACGTAGATGATGCTATTATCAAGTCCAAGAAAGCCACTGATCATATGGAAGATTTGAGGAAGTTCTTCAACAGATTACGGAGGTACAACCTAAAACTGAATCCCGCGAAGTATGCATTTGGGGTTCCTGCCGGAAAACCACTTGGGTTTATTGTGAGTCGATGAGGAATAAAACTGGATCTATCAAAGGTCAAAGTTATTCAAGAATTGCCACCGCCAAAGAATAAGAAGGATGTGATGAGTTTCTTGGGGAGGCTTAACTACATCGGCCGGTTCATAGCACAATCTACAGTTATCTATGAGCCGATATTTAAGATGCTAAAGAAGGACGTCGCTACCAAATGGATTGATGATTGTCAAAGAGCTTTCGACAAAATCAAGGAATACTTGTCAACACCGCCAGTCTTAGTTCTACCTGAGGTTGGTAAACCCTTATTACTCTACCTTGCAGTATTGGATGGAGAATTCAGTTGTGTTTCGAGGCAGCATGATGAAACGGGAAGGAAGGAACAAGCCATTTATTACCTCAGTAAGAAGTTCACCCCGTACAAGGCCCGGTATTCTCTGTTAGAGCGTACTTGTTGTGCTTTGACTTGGGTAGCTCAGAAGCTGAGGCACTACTTCTGTGCCTATACTACATATCTCATATCAAGGATGGATCCTTTAAAGTATATCTTCCAGAAGCCCATGCCCACTGGCAAGCTAGCCAAGTGGCAAATCCTGTTGAGCGAATTTGACATTGCTTACGTCACTTAGAAGGCAATCAAGGGACAGGCACTAGCAGATTACCTTGCTGAAAACCCCGTGGACGGAGAATACGAACCCCTGAAAACGTATTTTCCCGATGAAGAGGTATTGTTCATAGGAGAGGACATTGCAGAATCCTATGATAGTTGGAGAATGTTTTTCGATGGAGCAACAAATTTCAAAGGAGTTGGCATAGGAGCAGTCCTAGTGTTAGAAACTTGTCAACATTATCTGGTGTCTACCAAACTCAGGTTCCCGTGCACCAACAACATGGCTGAGTATGAAGCCTGCATCTTAGGGCTCAAGATGGCCATTGACATGAACATTCAAGAGTTGCTAGTGATCGGAGATTCGAACCTACTTATACATCAGTTCCGAGAAGAATAGACAACGAAAAACTCCAAGATACTCCTATATCTGCGTCATGTACAGGAATTAAGAAAGATGTTCACAAAGACAGAATTCCAACATGTTCCTAGAATCCAGAATGAGTTCGTTGATGCACTGGCTACCCTATCATCCATGATACAACATCCAGACAAGAACTTCATTGACCTCATTCTGGTAAAGATCCATGATCAACCAGCTTATTGTGCTCATGTTGAGGAAGAAGCAGACGAAAAACCTTGGTGTCATGATATCAATGAATATCTGAAGGAAGGAGAATACCGAGAGCTCGCAAATCCTACTCATAAGCGCACATTTCGGAGGTTATCCAATAATTTCTTTCACAACGGAGGAATCATGTATAGGAGGACTCCTGATTTAGGATTACTAAGGTGCGTCGATGCAAAAGAAGTATCCAGGCTATTGGAGGAGATTCATGCAGGGGCCTGCGGTTCACATATGAGCGGTTTTGTCTTAGCAAAGAAGATACTCCGTGCTGGTGACCTTTGGATGACTATGAGATGGACTGCATCCAGTATGTCCGGAAATGCCACCGCTATCAGATACATGCATGCATGATAAAGGTACCCCCAAATGAGCTTAATGCAACAAGCTCACCATGGTCGTTCGCCGCTTGGGAAATAGATGTTATTGGACCAATCGAACGCTCCGCCTCCAACGGGCATAGGTTTATCCTAGTGGCAATCGACTATTTCACCAAATGGGTCGAAGCAACATCTTATAGAGCAGTGATTAAGAAATTTGTGGCAGACTTTGTCTGCGGCCGCATTGTTTGTCGATTCGGGATTCAAGAGTCAATCATTACCGACAACGGCTCCAACCTCAACAGTGACTTGATGAAAGCCATGTATGACATTTTTAGAATTAGACACAAGAATTCCACAGCCTACAGACCCCAGATGAACGGGGCAGTAGAAGCCGCCAATAAGAATATCAAGAAGATATTGAGGAAAATGATAAAGAAGCATAAACAGTGGCACGAGAAGTTATCGTTTGCTCTTCTGGGGTACCTCACCACAGTCCGCACATTAACCGGGGCAACCCCCTATGTGCTAGTTTATGGTACAGAAGCAGTCATTCCCGCCGAGGTAGATATTCTTTCCCTAAGGATCATACAGGAAGCCGAGCTCGACGACGCAGAGTGGGTGAAAAATCATTATGAACAACTAGCCCTCATAGATGGAAATAGGATGAATGCAGTTTGCCATGGTCAACTTTATCAGAACAGAATGTCCAGAGGCTTCAACAAAAGAGTCAAGTCGAGACAGTTCACACTGGGGCAACTGGTGTTAAAGAAAATCTTTCCATATCAAGATGAAACCAAAGGAAAATTCTCTCCCAACTGGCAAGGTCCGTAGATGGTTCATCGGTTTCTAACAGGAGGAGCCCTCATACTTGCAGAAATGGACGGAGAAGTCTGGCCAAAGCCGATCAATTCAGATATAGTTAAACGTTACTATGTGTAATCTTTATGCTTTCCTATATGATGTAAATTGAACTACACCTGACCTAATTCCCGTTTAAGAGGGGATACGTAGGTAGCCCTATGGTTCGGTCACAATTCAATAAAACTTTTATTTCCCCTCTGCAATTGGAAACTGGGGCAGAATTTTGAGGAGGGCCCTCAAAATTCCGAAGTTAATTTCATCCAATCATCGCTAGCAGCAGTCGAAAGCATCAATCCATTAAACTGGGGCAGAAGTTTGAGGAGGACCCTCAAAATTCCGTAACAAGAAGGGTTGCAATGTCCTGAACCACATCATAGTCATCGGTTCATCTAAAGAAAATACCCTTAATCATGTATTTATATTATATTTTACTAAATCATGCATGTTTATTTCTGAAATTGCCTTGTTTGGAAACACTACCCAAATGATACATGCAGTATCACCAGATCAAAGTTGAGCATGTCAAGCAGAGCCAGCGGGAATACGAACTAACCTCCCCCTTTACAAAACTGATGATTTTTCTTTGGATGTAAGCACTTGAGTTGCAAAATCATCAACTATACTATACACTTACGAGACTCACACTGCTTAGAAATACAACTCTCAAAACTGTTACACTTACTCATAGTTGCTATCCGCCCGCAGTGTCCCCAGCAGAAATAGTATCCCCAGCAGTCACAATATCGCAATCCGCTATCAGCTAAGAAAATTCTATTATCATTTGCCCTTTTACTTCTTGCATAAGGCTACCATTCTGCCTTCCTAGGTTAAGCTCTACCTCCATCTGCATTTCTGCATTGCATAAGGCTACCATTCTGCCTTTTGAGGTTAAGCTCTACCTCCATCTGCATTTCTGCATTGCATAAGGCTACCATTCTGCCTTCTGAGGTTAAGCTCTACCTCCATCTGCATTTTTGCATTGCATAAGGCTACTATTCTGCCTTCTGAGGTTAAGCTCTACCTCTATCTGCATTTCTGCATTGCATAAGGCTACCATTCTGCCTTCCGAGATTAATCTCTACCTCCATCTGCATTTTTGCATTGCATAAGGCTACCATTCTGCCTTCCGAGATTAAGCTCTACCTCCATCTACATTTCTGCATTGCATAAGGCTACCATTCTGCCTTCCGAGGTTAAGCTCTACCTCCATCTGCATGGCTTGCATTGCATAAGGCTACCATTTTGCCTTCCAAGCTTAAGCTCTACCTCCATCTACATTTCTGCTTTGCATAAGGCTACCATTATACCTTCCGAGGTTAAGCTCTACCTCCATCTGCATGGCTGAAAGATCGCCACCTGTACTTCGCATCGGCTGAAAGATCGCCACCTTATTTGCATGGCTAAAAGATCGTCACCTTTACATTTGCATGGCTAAAAGATCGCCACCTTATTTACATTTGCATGGCTGAAAGATCGCCACCTTTTGCATTTTATAGGATGAAAGATCGCCACCTACTGCATCTCATGGGTTGAAAGATTGCCAAATTATCCAAAGGCATCATTGTTCGGAGGCACCATTCTCATAGCCCGAGAACACCATTTCATGGCCTGAGGACCCTTTTTATCTTGTGCATATCATTATTCAAGGGCATCATAGTTCGGAGGCATCATTCTCATAGTCCGAGATCATCATTTGATAGCCTGCGAATCCTTATTATACGCTTCATAGCCCAGGACATCATAGTCTAAGGACATCATCCTAACCATCCAAAGACAACTTTCATGGTCCAATGAGAATTTGCATCATGTTTAAATTTCTGCACAATATACGCTTGTATTGCTTATTTGCAAGTAAACTGGCGAGTAAAGGTCTCCATCGGCGTACTCCGTCGACGGATCCTGAACTATGTATGGCCTGATTCCTGTAAGACCAGGTATATGGGGGTAGCTCAGAAGCTAGAGTACGGCCTAAGTATCCTCGAACCATTTTGTTCGGTCAAAATTGGCCATCATATCTTTACCCGACAACACTTTCATCCTTCCCTGGTAAAAAGTGGCAGCTGTTGATACCCAATTTTTCCTTGTATATTTTTAATATGCAAAATACTTTCAAAATAGCATGTATATGCATATATAAGTATGTCCCAAGGTTTTAATATTTTTCTCTTAATTTTTAAATCAATCGTTCGCCCTATCTTATCAAGAAAAACCCAATAATTATTCCCAAAATTATCATTTTGGTAATTCATTTATGGGATTCACATATTTATACTAAAATATAGCTAACATAATTTTGCATGTTTTTACAAATTTATTTGGCATTTTTAAAGCTAAATTTCATATAATTGCAATATTGGCCTCTTTTAAGATTTAATTGTATTTACATTTATAAAATTGACTCTATTATTTTTATTTTTCATAATTATATATTATTAAATTTTAGTAGCTTTAATTTACTCGCAGAAATTATTTTACCAATTTTTATAAATTAAACAAGGGAAAAATGGTTATTTAAATGTTAGCCCATTTCATTTCACTTCTAGCCAGATTTGGAACCCCAATTAAACCAATTTCAGATCTTCTTACCCGACCCAATTCCTAAAATTACCCGAACCACGACCCTTTAATATAACCCACCCGGCCTCTTTTTTATCCCAGTCGTTGATCTAACAGATCAATGGCTCACACTCTTCCTTTCCTTTTTAATTCCACAATACCCCCAAACCCTATTCATTTCTCACCAGTAGCCACCCCTAGATTCCCCCTCTCCCAAATTCTCTCTTAGAAACCCTAGTTGCCTCCCTCTATTTCCACCCTAAAACCACCGGAATCTATGGCTTCCAAGGCAACTAAAGTCTTATACGGACCTCCTATAACTCCTACACGCCGGGTTATTGAAGATTCAAGTCCTGACCACGAAGAAGCTTGGTCCAGGCTTCGTTTGATTCGAGTTCTATGGCCGTCTTCGGCCTTGCTTCGGCAAGCCATGGATGTTCGAACATGATCTTGACTTCTCCTGCTCAGATCAACGACTTTCCAAGCCTTTCTCACCATTTGGGTTCCTCTGAAACCCTAGCTCTTGAGGTTCTTCTGATTTATTTAGATCCATTCTAGATCCGTGTTTTCCTTGAGCTTTTAAACGGTTTCTCGAGATTTCTTTCAAAAACTATGCTTTCAAACCTTTATCTTTCCGATTTAGGGTTTTATCGAGATGCTTCTCTGATTTTCGTTAAGTTTCTTATGTGTTTCTTCTACTATTAGTTTCTTCTACTTTGTTTCTCTCTTACTGTGTTCTTACGAGTTCTTCTACTGTATTTCCTATGTGTTTCTTCTACCATGTTCTTATGAGTTATTCTACTGTGTTTCGCGTGTTGTTCTTTTACTATGTTTCTCATGAGTTTCTTTTACTGGAAGATGCATGTTAAAGGTCTCCATTCCTTTCTGAGATTTCTGAACTTATTTCATTAGTATTTCTTCCTGATTTACTTGTTTTCGTCTCTACACTCGAATAATGGTAAAACCCCTAGAATTTGGGGGTCCATCCGAGTTTTGAGACCATTGGCTATGTGATTTGCTTGTTCTTCATCTCTGAACTTGTTTGATTTCAAAAACCCTAACTTTTTTGGATCTATTTCAAGTTCCTGAAGATTGTTTCATCTGTTGCTCAACTGAGTCTTGAAATCCTTATTTAAACCTTGGTTTCTTTATATGATTCCGATTCCCTACTAATCTTTTCTAAGGTCTTTCTACTGGACCCTTTGTATGCTATTTGATACTCTCTCTTCTCCATTGCTGAGTTACCCTGTGATTACCATGTTCCTATAGTCTACTACTTACTGATTGTGCAATTGCATGACACTTTTTCTTCATCCTAAATTCAGCCTCGCATTCCTAATACTTGTGTACTCTTTATATGTGCTGAACTTCCCCTCTAAATGGCTTTCTATTTTTTGAATGATTTCAGACTTCCTTTTGTGTAAGTCTGATTGATTTCTTTCCTTGTTTTCTGATTGCCATGTTACTTGGTTTTAGTCGAAAGCTTTCCTTAGCCTTTATGACTTGGTTTATTCATGGACCAGTAGTTATAAATCTCTGATTCCTTGATTTACTATGTACTAATTGATTCTTACCTTATTTGTTTTAACCGTGTATCTCAAAACTCTGCCCTTAATTAAACTCCTATGTATTTACCCCTAATTGCCTACTTTGCACAAGATGCTTATTTGATTTCTTTCCTTAAATAACTTTTGCTCATTATCATTTAAGTTTGAATTCCTTAATTAAAGGAAATCTTATACTGATTGTTTTAATTGATACCCAGTTCCATAATTATTTTTCTTTCCTTATTTCTGCCTGTTTTTCACACTATAAATACATGACTCTTTCATTAACACAACATCGAACACTCATAGTTTTCTGAACTCATATTCACACTTAAAAGTATCATTTCTTGTTACTTGTGGCCTGTTTGCAAATCCTGCTGCCTACTTCTCTCCCTATTTGTTTTCTTTGAACTGGTATGTTCTAATTAAGATTCAGCACCACAACAATGTGTTTGTTTAACATTTTTTCCTCCTGTCTGCCTACTGCTTGTGTTTAGTTCAATACTTATTTAGCATTCTCTTTCTGCATGTTCTACTTCTATTGTGTATTCTAAGTGTGTTTGACAATGATGATTGTTTGAGGCATGACAACATTAAAATATTGCTGTCTATGACTCAAACTTCATCCCCTAGGATCATAACCTCATGCTACCATTGTATGTTGTATATTCTGTTGGCATAACAACATTCCCTATTGCTACGTATGCCCAGAATCAATTAATGCCCAGGCACAAGGGCCCTCTGCAATCAGTTCCCAACCCCTGAATCCCTTTTGTGTGAAGTTATTATTTTTGTAGCGCTCTTTCCCTTTTCCCTTTACTTCCCTAGTTCTTCAAATTCTATTTCTGCACTTGAACTCTCTCTTAGCCTTTAAACTCTACCCCCCTCTTGTGAGCCTTGCCTTGGGATCCATTGAGCTCCCTCTGAACTTGGACACTTGAGGGCTGGCCCTTCCACACTGCACTGACCCCCATTCTAATAATGCAATTCGGGTGTGAGCATTGCCCAGAGTCCCATTGAGTCTCTTAGGGAACTTTGACACACTCAAATGGGATAAAGGCTTTGGATCATGGTCTCTTTGAGTTGGTCTATCTGATAACTCAGGGAGGAAGTCAAGAACCAGGCTTCCTCTGGTTGTATTTTTCCTTTATAGTTTCTGATGTAATTTTATTTATTCCAGGCTGTATTAATTTGTAATAAACTCTTGGGGATGGTTAGAGGAAAAGGGTGGGTAACTGTGTATGCAAAGGGTAGATACCATGTCTATAGGTATCTTGAATTCTGCATACTCAAATGCATACAGAAATCATGCCTATAGGTCATTTTGAATTCTCCATATCCCAATCTCACATAGATACCATGTCTATAGGTATTTTGAATTCTGCATATTCAAATGCATAGAGAAATCATGCCTATAGGTCATTTTGAATTCTGCATATCCAAATCTCACATAGATACCATGTCTATAGGTATTTTGAATTCTGTATACTTAAACGCATATAGACATCATGCCTATAGGTCGTTCTGAATTCTGCATATCCAATTCTTATATAGAAATCATGTCTATAGGTATTTTGAATTCTGCATATTCAAATACGCGTAGAAAGCAGGCCTATAGGAATTCCTAATCGAATCTGAGTCACTTCACGTATAGAGCCAAAATTAGCAATAACAGGTATTGTCAGTTGCAGAACTTGTAACCAATTCATTAAGACTTGCCTCTCTTTTAACAATCTAATTACCCTTATTTAGCGAGTTTAACCAGTATGTTTTAGACCCTACTATTTCATTACTTTTCTGAATCTAGTAGATATTATGCCTATAGGATCTTTGTTCAACACTTAGGCAAGCCTTAGGGTAATAATCATAAACTGAATCTGCTTCTGTTAATAATTACAGCCAACAGATAGGCCTGATTCGGACTTCTTATTTGAGTAATGTAATAAACTAAAACCGCCTCAGTAACCGTCCTTCTTCATCTATGATAATCAGACCTAAACAGTATGTGTAAGTCATGCTAATTACATGCTTCTTTGTTGAAGGAGGTATATCTGAGCCTCTGCTTGTTATGTGCTTTCCCCAACTTGCAATACGTGTTTTGTATGTCGCCTTAGAGTTTTTACCTTTGAAACTACAAATAAGCCCAATATCCCTCCCTTTTAGGATTAGTAGTCCTAAATGCTTCCGGGATTGATAGGATTGGGACGGGTAATAGCATGCAATAAGTAAACGAGACCAACCCGCGCTTTAAATACCTTAACAGGGTGGGAAGGGTAGATATAGATATGATAACCACGCAATAATATCACATGTAGCCCCTCATTAAGAAGTGATTACCAGACATTGTGTGGGGTGATCCATATTGTTAATAAACGTAGGAACCCTTTTCCCTTATTTCTTCATTTCTTTTATCATTTCAACTCCTCCTTTTAACAAATAAGCTTTCTTTTCTAATTGCTCTTTCGAACGTTGTCTATTTTTAAGCCTTTATATGTGAAATCCCCTCTTATTTGAGCCTTATTTGTATACATGTTAACTACACCAAATTCACAATAATTGTTTGGCCGGGAACCACACTAGTAGATTCTGAGGGGTGCCTACACCTTCCCCTTGGAACAATTTCAAGCCCTTACCCAATCTCTGGTTGTTCAAATCAAATTCTTTTGGTGTCCTAATGCACCCTAATAATTAGGTGGCGACTCTTCAAATTCAAAACCCAGTTCCCAAAAGGAACGAGTTGTCCCTCCAAATGTCATAAACCCGATTCCACGAGGAAAAAGGGGTGCGACAAAATAAAAATGGCAAAAATACAAGAATGGGAAAAAGAAAAGAAAAGGTAAACTACAACATCTACAGAACCGGGAGGAAAAGAAGTGTCCGCACCCCCGGGAGAAGTAGGTGGATCCGAAGATGGCTCGCCATTTTCCATCGTTTGGTCTTCAGCATCGTCATCCTACAATTCCTCTTCAGTTACCGAATACTCAGAACCGGACTCAAAAGAACCAGAAGCATCAGATTGCGCCAATGTGCATTTTTAGCAGTCAACTCAAGCTCTCGGGCCCTAGAAATTTTGGCATCAAAGTCAAGAATGCATGAAATGGCCTCTTCCAAGGTTTTTCTCCTCATGTTGTACGTGGCGTAAGATGTTTCAACAATGAGGGAAGCTGCTCGACATTTCAGTTTTTCCTTGAGTTGGGTTACCTCCTCAGAGAGGCTTTTCCGGGTGGACCTAATGGATTGGAGGCTAATATAAATGTCACGAATAGTTGAACTAAAGAGCCTATTATTCTCGATAGTTTTTCTGTACTTCTCCTCCGACTAGGCACACTTCGACTCCATTGTAGCAAGCTCTTCGATTTTGGAGTCCAAGGTTGCTTCTAATTCAATCACTTCTTTAGCAGTGGCAACCTCACGCTCAGTTGCGGCAAGAACGACGTCTTGGACTTCAGCCAATTTAGCCTTTCCTTAATCCAATCTAACCTTCAGTGGGCCAATTCATAAGTAAGTTCCTACTTTATCGCGAATTAGCTTATGAAGGCCCTTAAAAACAAGAAAGTTGGCCTACAAAACAAGAGACACAAAACTTAGAATGTATTCGGGTAAAAGTAGAAGAAATTACAAAGGAAGAAAGGAATGCACCACTGCAGCATTATGCATGGCATTGTTTATCAAACACTCTTCCGAGAGTGCTTGGATCCTTTCCCAATCTATTTTCGAAGACAAAGACTTCAGATAATTAGTAAGCTCCAGCGGTCGGGAAAGTAGATTACACCCGGTAGAGACCGAAAGAGTTACATTCCTCCTCCTTTATGGATCTTCAGAAGGGGCAGCGTAATTTTGCCCTAAATTCTCTTGAACTGGGGACTGGGGAGGAGGAACATCTCCTTCATGACCAGATGCAGCCGATGGAGATAATGTAGCAATTGTTGGTAGAAGAGTGGATGATGATGAGAATGAAGCTGATGGAGTTGAAGGATGTGAAGCACTTACATCAAGTGTAGGGCTGGTGAGATTCTCGCCAACCAAAGACGGCAGAGACTCGGTACTCGTCCCCGCAGTACCGGGTACAACTATTGGGACCCGATAGCGGGAGTTGGCATTTTCCACAAAATCAAACTCCCCCAGAGCGTCGAGACGTCGTCCTCGATTGGAATACTTAACTCAGCAGATAGAGCATTCTGTTGAGTTGATGAAGAACGTCACCTTCTGTGTAGAGAATCCCCATCATCACTAGCTTCTCCATCATCATCAATCATCATGATGTCTATGACCGGCCCGAGAGGAGGACTAGCGATCACAACTTCCGAAGAATACACGGGAGTAATAGCCTTCGCCCTCTTATTCTTTTCCCTCGGATGTAGAGGAACATTTTCTCTTTGGTTGATTGTTCTCTGGCTGGGGACTCTGTAATGAAACATATGTGCCCGAAGCAGGCTCGGAGACACCTGTTCGAGTCAGCGCCTCCTGAAGCAGCCTCGTTGCATCAGCAAGATTTAGCCAAAACATCCTTCTCTGGGACAACAACTGAGCCCACAGGTAGACCTGATTTCAAGAAAAAGATAGAAGAAATTAGTCAAGTTCTTCATATGAAAAATAACCAGGTAAGTATGAATTACCATGATTTTTGGCCTCCCACCCTTACTTAAGGGCCAATTCTTTCCACATACGAGTTTCGGGCGTCGTAACGTCCAAAATATTCTAAACCCACCGGTCAAGGCCTTCCACCGCCAGTGGGGTCCATTGAGTTGCTGAAGCATAAAAAGGATGAAAAGTCAATGCAAGCATAGAAGAATATTTAGCAAAAGAAAATATACTGATTAAAGGTCTTACGAGTACGATTCCAAGCAGCCGGAAATGATGATTCATTGACGGAATGATATTATTGGTGGTAATTGCAACGAACCGTTACGTCCATCCACGGTTTCTATCATCTTCCATGCTCGTCAACAAAGCTTTGTGGCTGCATTTTCAGAGGTTTATCATGCCCCCAACCCTCCCGAAAAATCTTGGGGGAGTAAAGATTCATTATATGAGCTAATGATAGCTCTTCTCTAGTTTCCTGGTACAGGCGTCGAAGGCAGGCAACCGTCCTCCACACTGAAAGGCTCACCTGTTCCAAGCATACTTGGTAGCGAAGGCAAAACTTTGCAATCACGGAATCTCGCTCTCCTCTCAAAGAAAACGCACCCCAAGTAAAGGGATACTTGTAAAAATATGTAAAACCTTTCCTGGGAAGGGTCAATCGCTCGATAGATCAGGAGCAATAATGTCCAACTCATGGAAGTGACAGTCTTCCTTCCTAATAGGAATGCTAGATGTGTTAATTGAAGAAGGATAACTACTGATAGCCCATGAACGAGGGTTAGCGGTAGGGAATTTCTCTTCGAAGTCCTTTGTGGTGTTAGGACTTCGGGGAATGATGGAACCTACCGTTGGAGGAGGAGAATCCTCAGTCTTTCTTTTTCTTTGAATAGGCATCACATTTGGAAAAAGAAGCCATTGAATAAGAAGAAGGATAAGGGTTTTGATTTGAAGAGAACTAGGGAAATATGGAAAACATAGGAGAAGGGTGATGCGTATAAGTAAAATTTTGGCGGCTAAATTCATGGCCATGATTTCCTCGATAATTGGCAAAGGTTGTGCTAAATCATGGGATGCCGCGTGTTTGGGGAATTAAACGCGAAGAGACATTCATCTAATCAACTATCAGAAGCCTGCAAAGAGAATTATAGTATCCCGCAAAAAGGAGTATTTATACCAACTTCCCGGTGACACAATCTAGGTAGGGGGACTATCTGTATAGGAAAACATATGATATGACTCGTGGTTACCTAAAGGAAGGACACGTGGAACCCAAGACGGAGATGGTCATTGTACGGAGCTATTCCGCTTGCCACCGGGAGAGAATATTCATAAAAATGTATTAAATGATTTGTGTCCGGTAGAATTTAATAAAGAATAGTCTGCAGTATTAAGAACGATAGCCCGTTATAAGGAATTTGGCATTTATTTCCACCGTTATACCTTCATCAATGGCCCTCATAATTGACTATAAAGGAGGGCACGATTCTAGGACCTCCTTCCCAACACATAGCTATAAATAGAGAACTCAGTTATCATTCTAAAAGAGACAAATTTTCTGGCAAACTTATACTACATTCTATACAAAGCTTAATATCATTTACTTTCTTGGTTTATGATATCATCATTGCTTTAACCGGATATCTTTCTCCCGAAATCATTATTTCTGCGATTTTATCTGCATACTGAGGCTAAGTATCGTATTATCCTTCAATTGCTTTATTATTTCTGGATCAAATTAGTTCACTTGTCTAGAAACCACGTACAAATTTGACAGTATTATTTTACATGTAAACAATGATCGGTGCTGTTCAATTGCATTTTGAAGTTCTTTATAAATTTTATGAAAACATCTTTGATGACCAATCCTACGATATTTTTCTAATTATTTTTAGCTGCATAAGCTTGTATTCGGTAAAAATTGAACGGGCGCCCTACTTGGTCGCCCCATTTAACTTTTACCCACTTTTAAAGAAAATTTAACTAGTACCCAAAGTAAAGGCAAGTTCAGGCATTTTCCTCCTCCTCCTCCTCCTCCTCCTCCTCCTCCTCCTCCTCCTCCTCCTCCTCCTCCTTCTTCTTCTTCTTCTTCTTCTTCTTCTTCTTCTTCTTCTTCTTCTTCAGGTAACATTGATTTTATATGGTGTTTGTGAAAATATTTTAAGGTAGTTTATGATGTTTTACAGTAGTGAGCTGTGACACTTTATTTTTTACTATTACTTAGGGCTTCTTCCTTTTCTTTTAATTAATTGCAAAATGGGCTCGTTGGATTTATTGTTATTTTAACAAATTGATAATTGGGGTTTGTTCTTTATGATATTTGGAGGTTATGTTTCAAATTTGAGCTCATTTAGAGTAGATTTAAGTATTAAATCGTATATTGGATTGCTAAAATTCGAAAAATTAATTTATGTTTCTGGGTAATTTGCACTTCAGGCCTATTTGGCCTTAAGTGCATGAAAACGTTGGTTGCACTTGAAGCCTTTTGTCCTTAAGTGCATCTAAAGTGTTATTTTCATTTCAGATTTATTGGCCTTAAGTGTTGGAAAACGTTTCTTCCACTTCAGACCTTTTGACATTAATTGCATCTGAAGTACAATTTTTCACTTCAGACTTATTGGCGTTAAGTTCATGAAATCATTGGTTGCACTTCAGACTTATTTAGCCTTAAGTGCATTTGAGGTGCAATTTTTTACTTCGGACTTATTGGCTTTAAGTGTAGGAAAACGTTTGTTGTACTTCAGACCTTTTGGCCTTAAGTGCATCTAAAGTGTAATACTTTAGACTTTTTGGTCTTAAGTACATGAAACCATTTGTTGCACTTCAAACCTATTAGGCCTTAAGTGCAACAGAAGTGCAATTTTTTCACTTTAGACTAATTTTTTTAAACTTCAGACCCGATAAGTCTAAAGTTGATTGTAAAGTGGGTAGACTTATAAATTTTTATGCAAAATGGGTATAGGTTCAATTGTGACCCTAAGATCGGGTACAGATGCAAAAGCCCCTCCATAGCAACATGCAATTCGTATTATTTGTTGTGTTGGTTACTTATTTATGTTTCAATGTTTGTAATTTTTTTTATTGCTTCAAAACAACGTTACGTACGTATATTATAAATAAGTAGAATAGTTCGGGACCCTTTGAACTTGGCAATTTTTGTTTCTTCATTAAACTTCACGTGTCTATAATACTCCTTTGAACTTGATATTTTAATAGCCTCAACCCTCTTGGACGTTGAAAATTCATAGATGTGTAATACATGTGCTGCCACGTGGTTCTTTTTCATCTATGTGGTATTGTTTTTGCAATAAAAAAATATATTTTTATCTTCTTAAACACACCAATTATTTAAATTATTTTTTTTAGTGCCGAATATGTAAAAAAATGCAACAATATTATTTTGACTTTAATATTTTATTGATTAAAGATAATGATATTTAATTAAGTTATTTTTACTATTTGGTTAGAACATATACTCATTGTATTTAAGGAAAATAAACGTCGTTGCAACTCTATATTTTGGCTAAAAATAATAAAATTTCAACCAAAAATTTTATAATTTTGACCCGAAAAGAATAATGCATAATTTAAATAAATAGTCGGTGCATGAAAAAAAAAATATTGTACTTTTTTTATATAGTAAATACACCATTTAAACTTTATTACATTAGCTAAACCTTCTTTTTATTTGGTTAAATGTAATAAAGTTTCAACTAGCTTTCTTTGGACGCAAAAATAAATACATAGTTTAAACAAATATTCATTGTATCTAAAAAAATACAATTGAGACAAAATATGCAATATATATTAAGAAGAAACAACAATTACAATTGGAACAAATAAATCATTACATTTAATTATGTGATAATTAATATTTGAAAATACCCAACTTGGAAGCTGATTTTTTGATTTTTCTTCCCTCTCATCAGTATAAAAGAAAGTGTATTCACGCTTTTGCCACATTAACCTCTAGGAAAATTGAAGCTATTAAATTTTCAAGTTCAAGGAATATTAAAGACCACAAAAAATTTAAGAGGAAACTAAAGAAAAATTGTTAAATTTAAAGGTCCCGAACATTTCTGCCATTATAAATAGATTGAGAAAGTCTTTATTGTTTTAGAATGGTCCTTTGTAGAGCACAAGAGAATGGAAAGTGCAGATCTATTTTAGGTTTGCAAGCTCATTTATGACCGCAGTCAATGAATGTTTCCTAAGTTGTTCTAATGCTCTCGTCGTCCCAATTTATTTAATACAGTTTGAATTTTAAGAATCAAATTTTCAAATTTAAATATGATCATATAATTATTAAAGTTTTGAAATAAATTTTACATACTTAAAAATTACTACATAAAAGAATTACTATAAGGTATAATAATTAATAATTTAAAATATCTAAAAGGTATATGAAAAATCATATTAAGGAAAAATTTATTGGACTCTTAAAATTCGACTAAATTAAACAAATTAAAACGAAAAAGTGTATAAAATATCCATTCGTCAGTGCAATCAGACAGAGGGACTACTATAAGCTTTTCACCTTTTGTTTCCACACGTTTTCAATAATTCTTTACATGCAGGTTAGTTTTTATTATACATATTTATGGAAAACATAAGGCATATTTTATATATTATGCTATTGTTATTATTGTTCCACATATTAGTACTAAATCTGAGAGTATAAATATTTCTTTGATTTTCAATATGTAAAAGTCAAACTCTAAAAGTCTCTAGCTTTAATAATGGTCACAATTGAAAAGAACAAACTAAGCAAAAAAATTAATAAGGATTATATTAGAGGTTCAAAATGTTACTGTGGAGCAACTTGCCTCGTTCATCTGATTTATGCTTCTCTTTACAACAATTTATTACTTTATGCTCTGTACCTTTCTTTTTTTCCGATGCCTCTATATTAATATTTATGATCTTCACATTTTCAATCAGTCTGTTCTGACGCGGTAAATGTTTGCATTTGCGAAGATAGAGATGCATTTGCAAATCAACATGTTCTTGGGCTACCTATGCATATGCGAAGGAATGGTCCGCATTTGCGACCAAAACGTCGTATTTGCGATGACTGACCTTCTGAGAAGGGTTTGCATTTGCGACATGTTTCTCACATTTGCGATATTCGTAATTACAAACAAGATATCGCAATTGCGACATCCGCAACTGGTAAAAGAGGGGAAAACGGGATTTAGCTCATTTCTTTCAAACTTTTAACCCTAAACACCCTAGATGAGATTTTTCCAAGATGTTTTCTTCCTAAATTCATTAGTAAGCAACTTTAATCTATTTCTTTTCAATTACCCATTACTTTCCAAGTGTATTGAACATTAAATCTAGATTTTTTATGGTAGAAATTAAGGATTTGGATAGAATTAGGGATTTTAAATTTGGGATTTAGACCTTGAATTGAGGTCGAATTTCGAAACAAATTACACAACCGGGCTCGGGGGTGAATGGGTAATCGGATTTTTGTCTAAATCCTGGGTTTTGACCAAGCGGGCCAGAGTCGACTTTTGTTGACCTTTTGGAAAAAGTGTAAAGATCTTAACTTTATATATCACAATTGATTTCCCTAGCATTGTTTGATGATATTAAGTCTGTTTTGGTTAGATTCGGTTGGTTCAGAGGCAAATTTTTGAGGAAAAGCCCCGGTTGAGCTTTGATTTGCTTGAAGAGTGAGGTAAGTGTTGGATTTGACCTTGATTTGAGGGAATTAGGAACCCTTTAACTATGTTTTATGTGAATTGCATGTGTAACGGAATATATGCAAGGTGACGAGTGTATATACGCCGCTAAAATAATTGTTTCCATACTTTTCCGTATTTCATTAATTATTTTATTCCATGTCTTAACTGTTGCATAGCTTAAATTGCTTCCTGTGCCTTAACTTGCTACTTGCCAATTATTATTCTAGTATTAAAATATTTGTTTCTCCCATGCTTCCATGATTAATTGCTACTTGCCTTAATTGTCTTACTTGTACACTTTAATTGTCTTGTTTTTGGCCTGTCTTGTTGCTTTGTATTATTTGAAGCATTCTTTGATTTGGTACGAGGTTACTTTATGACTTTACTTTCATATTCTTTAATCGTAGCGATTCTTGTGAATTGAGTTGTTGAGTTGATTTCATTTATCGATTTTGTTTATGGATCGGGTTGGATGCCACAAGAGTGGAATAAGGGAGGATTTATATTTAATATGGTGGGATCAGGTTGCATGCTACAACGGATTTTATACGTGATATTGATATGGTGGAACAAAGGAGGATTATGATATTGATTCTGATTATATGGTAGGATCGGGTTGCGCACCGCAACGGATTTTTCTTTGTTATTCTTGATATTGATATAGTGAAATAAGGGAGGATTGTGTTTGCACGGTGTGATCAGGTTGCGCGCCGTAACAGATTATGTGTTTTGTATTCATTGTGCATTGTGTTAGCTTTCAGTGTTTTCGTACGAGATTTTGAGGACTAACATTTCTAATTTTACTGATTTTGAGGATTGAGTTTATTTTCATAAGGTTAACTGTTTTACTTTTCCTATGTTTCTATCTTGTTATTATTATTATTATTATACTGTGTACAAGTTATTGTAAGTGACCCACCTTAGCTTCATCACTACTTCGTCGAAGTTAGGCTCGACACCTATAGAGTACATGGGGTCGGTTGTACTCATACTACACTCTGCACTTTCTTGTGTAGATTTTGGAGTCGGTCCTAGCGGCGGTGAGTAGATTGCTAGGATTGATAGACGATAGAGACTTGAGGTACAATTGCTCGGCGGTCGCAGCCTTGAAGTCCCCTTCTACCTTATCCTAGTTGTTTCTCTTATTTCAGATAGTTTTACTTTCATTCAGACTATTATTTGTATATTTCTAGTCGCTCGTGCACTTGTGACACCAGTACTGGGATTGTATTCAGATATTGTTATTGTTATGGTTTCTCACTATATTATAGTTATTTCAGTTGCTGAGTTAATATTTAATTTGAAATGTTCAAAATGGCTAGAATCTATGTCACAACTAGAGTTTCCCCTCTGTGAACTGTCGTGACAGCACCTAGTCTCTACGACTAGGTAAGCCTAACAAGTTGCGGAGAAAGGAAAAAAGATACTAAACTAGCAATTCGCGGGTGATATAATAGATAAAGTTTAAAATGCCGCTCGGCATATACAATAATAAAACTCTCGGCCAATAATAACACACCCAAAACCCGAAATCTCATGAATCACAAACTAGAGGAAATACACAGTGTTCTAACTCCAGAAGTCTAAACAAAGTAATTACAGAAGGTCTATAGCTAAAGGGAGAATAGAGAGGGACTTCTCGGTCTGAGAACGCGGCAGATATACCTCGAAGTCTCTAAAAATCGCCTCGCCTCAATGATTGATGGGTATGGATGAGCAGAAAAACCTGGATTTGCATACGAAAAACATGTGCAAGAAAGGGCATGAGTACACTAAAGCAGTACCTCAGTAAGTGCCAAGCCTAACCTCGGTCGAGTAGTGACGAGGAAAGTCAGGGCCCTACTGGTTATATATATATATATATATATATATATATATATATATATATATATATATATATATATATATAACAAGGTAAAATTTTTTAAGTGCGACAGTATAGTTTAAAATACTAACAGTCGATAAAGAGTAAAATCACAGACAGAATATATTCAGTACACAAAGATAGCAACAGGGGATCTCCCAGGATATTGTCTTGTAGTCCCAAACGTAAATGTGCAGAGGATCTCGCGGGATATCATCCCGTAGTCTAAATCATAAATATACAGGAAAATCTCTTGGAATACCAATCCGTAGTCCCGAAGTAAATATACAGTACAGGGGAATCTCCCGAGTGATGTCCCGTAGTCCCAATTGTAAACGTGCATGGGGATCTCCCAGAATACCGATCCGTAGTCCCAAAGTAAATATTCGGGGAGATCTCCCTGGATAGCGTCCCGTAGTCCCAAAGAAAACACACAACAGTATCAAGAAAGAATCTACAGTTCTATTCGAGAATAAACATGAATTCTACTCTAAACATGCTGCACAAAATACAAGTAAGTAGTTAAAACAGGTAAGATAATTAGATCACATAAGAATGCTTTTCCTAATCTAAACAAGAGGATTCAAGTACAAACATTGCTCTATTACAAGAAAACATAGATATTTACTTAATGAAAACGAGGGTTTTCAACAATTAGCACATGTACGCACTCGTCACCTCACGTACACGACACTCATATAACAACAGTACAAAACTCCTAAGGGGAGTTCCCCCACACAAGGTTAGGCAAGCCACTTACCTCGAACCAGCTCAAAATCAATCTGAAACCGTGCTCTTGCCACAAGTATCCAACTCCGAGTGGCCCAAATCTATCCAAATCAATTTCAAAATGTAAATACAACTACAAATAACTAATTTAGCTAAAGAAATCGAGGCTAAGGTAATAAAATAGAAAAATGCCCAAAAATCCTCTTCGGGCCCTTGTCTCGTAATCGGTATAAGTTATGGATTATGAACACCCATTCACTCACGAGGACACTCGAACCAAAATTATCAAAATACGACGCCAAAATCTCCCTCAAAACTCAAAATTTTAAGTTGGGAAACTTTTCCTCAATTCTCCCAATTTTCACCCCAAATCTGAAATTAAATGACAAACTAAGATTAGATTAATGGAATATAACTAGAAAAGGATAAGGATTCGATACCCACTGATTTCCTCTTCAAAATCCTCCCAAAATTACTTTCCCCCGAGTCAAAAATCAAATTTGGTGTTGTGAGCTTCAAACCCTCGAAATTTCATATTTTTCCCAACATTTTCCACATATGCGATCATGGGACCACACCTACGGTCCCGCTTCTACGGCTGGGGACTCGCACCTACGAGGTTTCATTAAACGAGCGGATACCGCACCTGTGCTCTTTTCTCCGTAGATGCGGTCTGCTTCTGCGGCCCTATAACCTCATCTGCGGTCACTGGCCATCAGTGCCCAAATCTCACCTGCGCCTACTTCCTCGCATCTGCGGGCCGCACCTGTGGGCTCCTCACCGCAGGTGCGAAAATACCAAAAGCAGCAACTTCAGAAAATAACCTAAGTCCAACTCAACTTCCGTGAAGCATCCGAAACTCACTCGAGGCCTCCGGGACCTCAACCAAACATGCCAACCAATCCTAAAACATCATACGAACTTATTCCAACTCTCAAATTACATCAAACAATGCTAAAACCATGAATCACCCTCCAAACCAAGCCTAAGGAACTTGAAATTTCAAGAATCCTACAACCGATGCCGAAACCAACCAAAACAAGTCTGATTGACCCCACATCTTGCACACAAGTCACATTCAACACTACAGAGCTATTCCAACTTTCGGAATCGGATTCCGACCCCGATATTAGAATTTCACTATCGATTCAGAAAATTCAAAAATTTAACTTTCGGTATTTCAAGCCTAAATAAGCTACGGACCTCCAAAACACAATCCGTACACACCCCTAAGCCCGAAATCATCCAACGAAGCTAATAGAATTGACGTAATTCCATTCCGAAGCCGTCTTTACACTGCTCCGACTACGGTAAAAATTCTAAAGCTTAAACTCTAATTTGGGGACTAAGTGTCCCAAAATACTCCAAAACTCAAAACGAATCCTCCTGGTAACTCACAACAGTAGAAAGTAACATGGGAAAGCAGTTAATAAGGGTTTAGGGCGTTAATTTTTAAAAAGACCGGCTAGGTAGTTACATCCTTCCAGTCTAAAACATTCGTTCATCCTCGAATGAGCATAGAGACATACCTGAAGTGGTGAAAAGACGAGGGTAATGGCTGCGCATATCCTGCTCGATCTCCCAAGTTGCCTCCTCGACCGGCTGACCCCGCCATTGAACCTTCACTGATGCAACATTCTTTGAACTCAGCTTTCGAACCTTCTTGTCCAATATTGCCACTAGCTCCTCAACATAATATAGATCCTTGTCTAACTGGACGAAACTGAAATCCAACACGTGCAATAGATCACCGTGATACTTTCAGAGCATTGAAACATGAAATACTGGATGAACCCTTGCCAAGCTGGGAGGTAAGACAAGCTCATAAGTAACCTCCCCAACAATTCTCAGTAGTTCAAAAGGACCAATAAACCTCAAACTCAATTTCCCCTTCTTCCCAAATCTCATAACACCTTTCATAGGCAAAACTCAAAGCAAGACCCGCTCTCCAACCATATAGGACACATCACGAACCTTCCGGTCCACATAACTCTTCTGTTTGGACTGGGCTGTATGGAGTCTATCCTGAATCACCTTAAGCTTCTCTAAGGCATCCTTAACCAAGTCTGTGCCCCGTAATCTAGCCTCACCCGGCTCAAACCAACCCACTGGGGATCTACACCACCTACCATACAAAATCTCATACAGTGCCATCTGAATCTTGGATTGATAACTGTTGTTGTAGGCAAACTCTGCCAGTGACAAGAACTAATCCAAAGAACCTCCAAACTCTATCACACACGCGCAGAGCATATCCTCAAGAAGCTGAATAGTATGCTCGGACTGTCCGTCTGTCTGGGGGTGAAATACTGTGCTTAATTCCACCTGAGTACCCAACTCATGCTGTACAACCCTCCAGTACCATGATGTGAACTGAGTACCTCTGTCTGAAATGATGGAAACTAGAATACCATGCTGACGAATAATCTCCTGGATAAAAATCTCCGCCAACCACTCCAAAGGATAGGTAGTACACACAGGAATGAAGTGCGCAGACTTGGTCAGCCGATCCATAATCACCTAAATGGCATCAAACTTCCTCAAAGTTAGTGGGAGTCCAACTACGAAGTCCATAGCGATCCGCTCTCACTTCTACTCCTGAATCTCTATCTGCTGAAGCAAACCACCCAGTCTCTGGTGCTAATACTTTACCTGCTGACAATTGAGGCACCGAGATACAAACCAAACTATGTCTTTCTTCATCCACCCCATTAATAGTACTGTCCCAAATCCTAATACATCTTTGCGGCATCTGGGTGGATGGAATACCGCAAACTGTTGGCCTCCTCTAGAATCAACTCTTGAAGCCCATCAACATTGGGTACACATACCCGACTTTAAATACTTAATATCCCGTCTTCACCAATGGTCACATCTCTGGCATCACCATGCAGAACCTTGTCCTTGAGGACAAGAAAATGAGGGTCATCATATTGATGTTCTCGGATATAATCGAGCAAGGAAGACTGAGAAATCACACAAGCTAGAATCCGACTGGGCTCCGAAAGATCCAATCTCACAAACTGGCTGGTTAAGGCCTGAACATCCATCGCCATGGGTCTCTCCATTGCTGGTAGATAAGCCAAACTCCTCAAACTCTCTACCCGATGACTCAAAGCATCAGCCACTACATTGGCCTTGCCCGGATGATACAAGATAGTGATATCATAGTCCTTCAGCAGCTCTAACCTCCTCCTCTTGTGCAAATTAAGGTCCTTCTACTTGAACAGATGCTGTAAACTTTGGTGATTAGTATAAATCTCACAAGGAACACCATACAAATAATGAAGCCAGATCTTCAACGCGTGAACAATAGCAGCTAACTCGAGATCACGGGTAGGATAATTCTTCTCATGTACCTTCAACTGTCTGTATGCGTAGGCCATCACTCTACCATCCTGCATCAATACCGCTCCAAGGCCAATCTTCGAGGCATCACAATAGACAGTATAAGACCCTAAACCCATACGCAATATCAATACTAGTGCTTTAGTCAAAGTTGTCTAAGCTTCTGGAAGCTCTCCTCACACTCTTCCGTCCACTGGAAAGGAGCACACTTCTGGGTTAGCCTGGTCAGAGGTGCTTCATTAGATGAAAACCTCTCAACAAATCAATTGTAATAACCTACCAAACCAAGAAAACTACGAATCTCTGTAGTTGAGGATGGTATGGGCCAACTCTGTACTGCATTCACTTTCTTCATATCCATTTTTATCCCCTCACTCGATTCCACGTGACCCAAGAATGCCACGGAATCCAACGAGATCTCACATTTCGAGAACTTTGCATATAACTTCTTTTCTCTGAAAGGCTGAAGCACTGTCCTCAGGTGCTACTCATGATCTTCCCGACTCCGGGAGTATACCAGAATGTCATCAATAAAAAGAATGACAAACGATTCAAGATATGGCCAGAACACACTGTGCATCAAATGCATGAAGGTTGCTGGGGCATTGGTCAGCCCAAATGACATAAAAAAGAACTCGTAATGACCATACCGAGTCCTGAAAGCAGTCTTTGGGATATCTCGTTCCCAAATCTTCAACTGATGGTAACCTGAATGCAAGTCAATCTTAGAAAACACTCATGCACCCTGTAACTGGTCAAACAGGTCATCAATACGAGTCAAAGGATACCGGTTCTTCACTATAACTTTGTTCAGCTGGCGATAATCAATGCACATATGCATAGAACCATCCTTTTTCTTCACAAACAAGACAAGAGCACCCCAACATGATACACTGGGCCGAATAAAACCCTTATCAAGCACTGTAATTGCTCCTTCATCTCCTTCAACTCGGGAGGAGCCATACGGTAAGGAGGAATAAAAATGGGCTGAGTGCCCGACAACAGATCAATGCCAAAGTCAATATCTCAGTGGGGCAACATGCTGATGACGTCCAAATCCACTACTAAAAAGTAAATGGACACGGTCGCATGCAATATAATTTACCCAACTATGAGTCGGGGTCGAATTCCACAGAGAACAATATGTCGGCGATTAGGAATGTAAGAGAATTATCACTTGTTATGCGATTCCAAACACTTAGAATTGGTTTGAGAAAATATCTATACCTAAATGAGGAGATGTAAACTAATCTAGAAAGCAAGTAAAATGATCAATGGATACAAGGATGAATGCATCGGGAATTACACTCAAGTAACGATCCAATGTATTTCACGATTTTACAAATATGAGCGAGTTTATGTTAATTAACCACGTATAATAATTCTATATTAGCTTCTTCCAAAGACTAACAAGACTTCCTAATTGAATTATCCCTAAAACAATCAAGAGATTAAGCACACCCCGAATGACTACAAGTAGTTCAATCCTATCCCTAGGTAGAATCTATAAAATGAGGGTTAAAGCCTCAAGTTCTTGTTAATTAATCTTTCCCAACCCCAAATAATCTTTCCCAAAAGTAAGTCAAAGTTAATGGGCGAGTCCTAGGGTTAGCTAATCCCTTTGGAAATATTAATGAACAAGAATAATTAAAGTAACAATAACTCACTTCATAAAAGCATAAAAATCATTCAATACATAAGCACAACAAGGTATTTAATCCACACTTTAAACATGGATATTTCCATAAACAAGATTCAAGTGTTGGAATAAATACTACACACTTATATATGCAATACAAAGCAAGGAAATGAAGAAATAAACATAAATGGGTAAGAAATCCTTAACCACAAGCTTGAAATCTTCAAAACCCAAGTGTGTGTGCAAAACCCTAGCTTCCACCTTGTTCTCTCTAGTCTCTAGAACTGAAAACATGCCAAAAGATTCTCAAAATATCTGCTAGCTCGTGTATTAAAGGTTTTCGGGATTAAAAATGTAAAATTCCATTTTTACCCAGAACTGCCCAGAAAATACACAATGCGTTCGCGTATGTTCTCATGCATTCGCATTGAATAATTTCTTCAAGTTATGCGATCACATATAGTGTCCCGCGTTCGCATAGCTCAGTTGACCAGCCGCTAACCAGGCTTTCTTCTTTACGTTGACACCTATTCACATGCATTCGCGTAGCTTTGCTATCACTCACTTGTGCGATCGCATACCATTTCTTGTGATCGCATAGAGTAATTGTTGGCAGTGGCCCATTTTTCCTTTTTAGCACTTTTTGGCTTTTTTTCTTCTATATCCTCTCCAAATCATATGATACCTGAAATATGCCAATAAACCTCAGAAAATGCATTAATTTCTCATCAAAGTCATACAAAAGCCTAAGTATTAAGAAGAGATAAGTTGGTAAAATACCAACTTATCACATGCCTAGAAGATCAACTAGAAACATATTAGGGAAATCCCGTACTATTGGGACTGAATCAACTGTAGGGGTATCTATACTGACATCTCTCACATAAGCTAGATACGCATCACACCCCTTTTCAACCATTCGCTGAGCCTTAAGGAATGAAATAACTCTACTCGGAGTGTGATTTAAGGTACCCCTCCACTCCACTCGTGGTACACTTGGCATAGCCAGTGTCACAGTTTTGGCGTGACAATCAAGAATAGCATAATGGGGCGACAACCAGTCCATGCCCAAGATAACATCAAAATCTACAATGCTGAGCAATAATAAATCTGCTCAGGTCTCAAAACCAATAAGAGCAACCATACACGACTGATAAACGCGGTCCACAATAAGAGAATCTCTCACAGGAGTAGAAACATAAATAGGGGAACTCAAAGAATCCCGAGATACGCCCAATTGCGAGGCAAAATAAGAGGACACATAAGAATAAATGGAGCATGGATGGAATAAAACCGATGCATCTCTATGAAAAACCAGGACAATACCTGTGATGACAGAATTGGAGGCGACAACCTCGATACGGGAAGGAAGGGCATAATATCTAGCCTGGCCTCCCCCTTTAGGGCAACCTCTCCCCGACCTTTACCTCTAGCTGGTTGGGCAGGTGCTGTAGCAACTTGAGCTGTAATCATAGTCTGGGAACTCTGCGGGGCACGCTGTGGCTGAGAAGTTTGTGGTGGTACACCCCTCCTAAGTCTGGGGAAATCCCTCACCATATGGCGTGTGTTTCCAAACTCAAAACAAGCTCTAGGAGGGCGTGGCAGCTATGACTGGCTCGAGCCAGGTCTAGGAGGAGCTGGAATACCACTGGCTGCTAGAAGATCTAAATGAATGGGGTGACTCATATAACCCCGATCATGACAAACTGTAGCTGGGGCATGGGCACCAGAATAATGGCCTGACTCTCGAGACCTCTTGGCCTTCCTCTCCTTTCTATCCCAAGCATGCATACCCTCTACTCTCTTAGCGATACTCACCACTCGGTGATAAGAAATATCCATCTCCAACTCCGATCCATGCTAGACCTGATGCTGGAAATGAGCCCCTCAATAAACTGGCGAACTCTCTCACAAACTGTAGAAATAAAGGCTGGTGCATGCCTAGCCAAGTCAGTGAGATGGACAACATACTCCAAAACAGTCATAGTACCCTCGCGCAAATGCTCAAACGCTGTGCACCATACGTCCCTGAGGCTTTAAGGAACATACTCCCTCAAAAACATATTCTGAAAACTGGGTCTATGTAAGGGATGCTGCTTCAGCTGGACTATCTAACTCAAAAGTACACCACCACAGATAGGCTGCTCCTCGAAGCTGGAAGATAGTGAAAGAAACCCTACTCGATCCTAATATACCCATAGTGCGGAGGATATGGTAGCACTCGTCCAGAAATCCCAAAGCATCATCTGATGCTAACCCACTGAATATAGGAGGCTTGTACTTCTTGAACCTCTCAAGCCTTCGCTGCTCATCCTCTGAAGCTCATGCCTTGTCCTTGGGCTGAACTGGGTCTGCAGGCGGTAACGGTGTAACCTCTGGGATCTAATCAACCTGAACCCGCTGCTTTGGAGTGCGGGTGGCGGGAGTTTGTGCTCTTCCCCTGGGGATGTGGCTGCAGCAAGGGGAATCAACCCTGCCTGAGCTAGAGTGGTGTACATGCTCATGAACTGTACAAGGGTCTCCTGGAGTGCTGGAGTAGTAGTAGCAGTAGGCGTATCAGGTGTCTGGGCTCCGCCTGGAGCTGCTGGTGGCTCCTTTGTGGCAGCTCACGCGGGTGCTCTAGCTGCACCACGTGCACGTCCTCGTCCTCTACCTCGGCCGCAACCTCTAACGGTTCTAGCAAGGGGTGCGGGTGCCTGGTCATCTACGATAACACGTGTTCTCACCATCTATAAGAGAATATAAGATAGAAGTTTAGAATTTCGATATCAAAAATCTCACACGACAAGGAAATAAAATGAAGTTGAATTTTCCCAACAGTTACAAAGCCTCTCGTAGATAAGTACAGACGTCTCTGTACCAATCCGCGAGACTCTAAGAAATCGACTTGTCATTCATGACTCCTATGAACCTACAGCTCTGATACCAACTTGTCAGGAACCAAGTTCTCCCTCCGTGAATTGTCGTGATGGCACCTAGTCTCTACGACTAGGTAAGCCTAACATGTTGTGGAAAAAGGAAATAAAGATACGAAACTAGCAATTTACAGGTGATATAATAGAGAAAGTTTAAAATGCTGCTCGATATATATAATAAGAACACTCTCGACCAATAATAACACTCCCAAAACCCGGAATATCATGAATCACAAACTAGAGGAAATACACAATGTTCTAACTCTAGAAGTCTAAACAAAGTAATTACAGAAGGTCTATAGCTAAAGGGAGAATATAGAGGGACTTCTCGGTCTGCGAATGCGGTAGATATACCTCGAAGTCTCTAAAAATCACCTCGCCTCATTGATGGTATGGCTGAGCAGAAGAACCTAGATCTACACATGAAAAATATGTGCAGGAAAAGGGCATGAGTACACCATAGCGGTACCCAGTAAGTGCCAAGCCTAACCTCAGTCGAGTAGCGACGAGGAAGGTCAGAGCCCTACTGATTATATATATAACAAGGTATAATAGTGTGAAGTGCGACAGTATACTTAAAAATACTAGCAGTCGATAAATAGTAAAATCAAAGATAGAATATATTCAGTACACAGAGATAGCAACAGGGGATATCCCAGGATATCGTCCCATAGTCCAAATCATAAATATACAGGGAAATCTCCCGGAATACCAATCCGTAGTCCCAAAATAAATATCCAGTACAGGGGAATCTCCCGGGTATCCTCCTGTAGTCCTAAATGTAAACATGCAGGGGGATCTCCCAGAATACCGATCCGTAGTCCCAAAGTAAACTTGCAAGGGGATCTCCCGGGATATCGTCCCATAGTCCCAAAGTAAACCCACAACAGTATCAAGAAAGAATCTACAGTTCTATTTGAGAATAAACAAGAATTCTACTCTAAACATGCTGCATAGAATACAAGTAAGCAGTTAAAGCAGGTAAGACAATTAGATCACATAAGCATGCTTTTCCTAAACTAAACAAGAGGATTCAAGTACAAGTATTGCTCAATTACAAGAAAACATAGATATTTACTTAATGAAAATGGGGGTTTTCAACAATTAGCACGTGTAACACTCGTCACCTCACGTACACGACACTCATATTACAACAGTACCGAAATCCTTAGGGGAGTTCCCCCACCCAAGGTTAGACAAGTCACTTACCTCGAAATAGCTCAAAATAAATCTGAAACCACGTTCTTGCCATGAGTATCCATTTCCGAGTGGCCCAAATCTATTCAAATCAATTTCATAACGTAAATACAACTACAAATAACTAATTTAGCTAAAGAAATCGAGGCTACGATAATAAAATAGAAAAATGCCCATAAATCCTCTCCAGGCCCTCATCTCGGAATCGGGTAAAAGTTACGGATTATGAACACCCATTCACTCACGAGCACACTCGAACAAAAATTATCAAAATCCAATGCCAAAATCTCCCTCAAAACTCAAAAATTTAAGTTGGAGAACTTTTCTTCTATTCTCCCAATTTTACACCCCAAATCCGAAATTAAATGACAAAACTATGATTAGATTAATGGAATACAACTACAAAGGGATAAGGATTCGTTACCAACTGATTTCCTCTTGAAAATCCTCCCAAAATCGCCTTCCCCCGAGCCAAAAATCAAATTTGGTGTTATGAGCTTCAAACTGTCGAAATTTCATATTTTTACCCAGTGATTTTCGCATCTGCGGTCATGGGACAACACCTTCGGTCCTGCTTCTGCGGCTAGGCACTCGCACCTGTGAGGTTTTATTAAATGAGCGGATACCGCACCTACGCTCCTTTCTCTGCGGATGTGGTCTGCTTCTATGGCCCTATAACCGCATCTGCGGTCACTGGCCATCAGTGCCCAAATCTCACATGCGACCTACTTCCTCATATCTGCAGGCTGCACCTGCGGGATCCTTACTGCAAGTGCAAAAATACCAGAAGCAACAACTTCAGAAAATAGCCTAAGTCCAATTCAACTTTCGTTAAGCATCCGAAACTCACTCGAGGCCCCCGGGACCTCAACCAAACATGCCAACAAACCCTAAAGAACTTGAAATTTCAAGAATCCTACTACCGATGCCATAACCAAACAAACCAAGTCCGATTGACCGCACATCTTGCACACAAGTCACATTCAACACTACGGACCTATTCCAACTTTTGGAATCAGATTCCGACCCCGATATCAAAATTTCACTATCGATCCGGAAACTTCAAAAATTTAACTTTCGGCATTTCAAGCCTAAATAAGCTACGGACCTCCAAAATACAATCTGAAGATGCCCCTAAGCCCGAAATAACCCAACAGAGCTAACGGAATTGACGGAATTCCATTCCAAGGCCGTCTTCACACTGCTTCGACTAAGGTCCATATTCTAAAGCATAAACTCTCATTTGGGGACTAAGTGTCCCAAAATACTCTGAAACTCAAAATGAATCCTCCCAGCAACTCATAATAGCAGAGACAAACATGGGGAAAGCAGTTAATATGGGATTGGGACGTTAATTGTTAAAGCAACCGGTCGGGTCGTTACAATATATTTCTAACTTTATCTTGCCTAGCAAGTGAAATGTTAGGCCCATCACAATCTTGAGGGTATAAATTTTGGATCATGACTAGTTGGTATCAGATCACTAGGTTACCTAGGTCTCACGAGTCACAAGCACGCTTAGTAGAGTCTGGAGGATCGGTATAGAGACGTCTATACTTATCTTCTAGAAGGTATGGAGTTTAGGAACAATTTTACTTCTATCATTTTCTATCATGTGATTTTATTCTATTATTGATTATTGAATCATTCTATTCTTGTTCTCTCGCAGATGGCAAGAACGCACATGATATTGGTAGCCGTACAAGAGTTGGAGCCCCAGTGGTAGCTAAGACTTGGGGCAGAGTTCGACCACAAGGTCACGCCAGAGGACGAGGCAGAGCTCAGCCTAAAGCTCGCGCAACAACACTCGTAATGGATCCAATAGTATATTTTAAGGAGCAGGTTCAAGCTTAGACTGTACCCATCAGACCAGCTCTAGTCCCGGAGGGGTTCATAGCCACTCCAGTGCTCCAGGACGCTCCAGTCCGTTTGGTGGGCCTTATGGATACTGTGGCCTAGACAGGTACATTCCTGGTGGCACCAACCATCTATCGGGCTAGGGAAGGAGCACATACTCTCCGCTATTCACACCCTGGAGCAGGTGGCTCCCTAGTATCAGACTCTAGCAGCCCTGCCATTTAGGGTGGTTCAACTGGTTATTGCGGCACGGGCCGGTGATAGGCTCACAATGTCTTTTGAGGCTTTGTTGAGCTTGGACAAGTTTACCAAGTTCTTTCCTGTTCACTTTAGTGGTGCACCTTCTAAGGACCCACGATATTATCAAGACCACTGCCATAAGGTACTGCGGAACATGGGTATAGTGGAGACCAATGGGTTCAGTTTTGCAGTGTTTCAAATTACTAGTTCTACCAAGAGGTGGCGAAGAGAATATATGTTGACTAAACCAGCTGGGTCGCCTGCACTTACTTGGGATCATTTCTCACAACAATTTCTAGAGAAGTTCATTCCTGTCACTCTGAGAGTGGAGTACTTCAGGCAGTTTGAGCATCTTCAGCAGAGTAGTATGACGTCTACTGGTATGATACTCTATTTGTGGACCTAGCTCGCCATGCCAATATCTTGCTTCCCACTAAGAGGGAGAGAGTGAGGATATTCATTTATATGCTCACTTTCACTATTAGGCTCGGATGGTCAAGAAGACCGGAAGTGATATTTATTTCCAGACGGCTATGGATTTTGCTAGATCGATTGAGATGATTCGTGTGCTCAGGAGAGGGGGCAGATGTCTAATAAGAGGCCTCATCATTTTTTTGGTTTCAGTGGCGCCTCATCTGGAGGCTGGGGTACTTTTGGTAGATGCCATCCTCCTAGGATTTCAATCAGCGCTTCAGGCATCTCAGAGTGCATTGGGGAGTCGTGGTCCTTATATACCTCATTCTAGGTAGCCAGCCTACAACGCACCATCAGCTCTTATTAGTGCACCTCTAATTCAGAGCTATCACCATGGTTATCTGGCCCGTTCAAGTGAGCTTCAACAGCCACAGCAGCAGGGTGGGTGTGTTAAGTGTGGAGGTACTGGTCACATCAGGAATTTATGTACGAGATTATTTGGCAGCATGCTACAATAGAGTTCTTGTGCCATGGTTCCGACACCAATTGCTCCACCGCCTACTCAGCCAACTAGGGGTAGGGCTCAGGCATCCAGATATGAGGGTTAGGCCATTAATGGTGGAGGTCAAGATGTTAGAGGTAGAGGTCAGGCCGTTAGAGGTGGAGGCCAGCCATCTAGAGTCCGTCCTAGAGACGTAGTTCAGAGTGGTGAGGCGCAGCCCCGATTTTATGCTTTTCCAGCTAGACCTAAGGCTGAGTCATATGATGTCATTATCACATGTATTGTTCCAGTTTCCTATAAAGATACTTCGGTTCTATTTGATTTGAGATCAACTTATTCCTACGTGTCATCCTATTTTGATTCATATCTAGTTGTGCCTCATGATTCTTTGAGCACTTTTGTGTATGTATCCACGCATGTGGGAGATTTTGTTATTGTAGATTGCGTCTATTGCTCGTGTGTCATTACTATTGGGAGTCTTGAGACTAGCATAGATCTCTTACTTCTTGATATAGAAGACTTTGATGTCATCTTCGGTATGGATTGGATGTCATCTTATCATGCTATATTGGATTATCATGCCAAGACGGTGACCTTAGCCATGGCGAGGTTTCCTCGATTAGAGTGGAGGGGGACTCCTGACCATTCTACTAGCAGGTTTATCTCTTATGTGAAGGCTTGAGTTATGGTTGAGAAGGGGTGTCTAGCTTATTTGGCTTATATTCGCGGTTCTAGTGTGGAGGTTCCTTCCATGGATTAAGTACCAATTGTTTGTCACTTTCTAGAGGTATTTCCTGCGGATCTGTCGGGGATGACACCTGACAGAGATATTGACTTCTGTATTGATTTGGCTCCGGGCACTCAGCCCATTTCTATTCCACCATACCATATGGCCCCATTGGAGTTAAAGGAATTGGAGGAGCATTTGCAAGATTTGCTAGATAAGAGATTCATTAAACCCAATGTCTCGCCTTGGGGTGCACCTGTATTGTTCGTGAAGAAGATATATAGGTTGATAAGGATATGTATAGACTATCGGTACTCGAACAAAGTCACCATCGAGAAAAAGTATCCGTTGTCGAGGATTGATGACTTATTTAATTAGCAGGGTGCCTAGGTGTTTTCGAAGATTGATTGGAGGTTAGAGTATCTAATGTCCCTAAGATAGCTTTTCGGACACGGTATGGGAATTATGTGTTCCTAGTGATGTCATTTTGGGTTGAAAAATGCCCAAACTACATTTATGGATTTGATGAACCAGGTGTTTAAGCCATATTTGGATTCCTTTGTGAATGTATTCATTGATGATATATTGATCTACTCAGGCAGTCGAGAGGAGCACGAGCAACATTTTCAAATTTCACTTCAGACTCTGAGGGATAGTCAGTTATATGCCAAGTTTTCAAAGTGTGAGTTTTGGTTAGACTTAGTTGCCTTTTTGGGGCATGTTCTATCGGTAGAAGGCATAAAGGTGGATCCTAAGAAGGTTAAGGCAGTTCAGACCTGTCCTAAACCTACTTCAACTATAGAGATCTAGAGTTTCTTAGGTCTATCAGGTTATTACTGCCAGTTCGCGGAGGGATTTTCATCCATACTAGCCCCATTGACTAGATTGACCCAGAAGGTTGCGCCATTCAGACTGTCGGACAAGTGTGAGTTGAGCTTTCAGAAGTTCAAGACTGCTTTGACTACGACGCCAGTGTTGGTGTTGCCCACAAGTTTAGGATCCAACAAGGTGTATTGAGAAGCATATCCTTAATCACCACTGTGCAACAATGCACACCGGACCTACGGGGAACTGAGCAGGAGAAAAATGGGCAATGATGTATGATACCAACAACCACCCTTCCCAACTCACCATCTTCCACATACAACGACACACAAATCCAGTCAGTCACTCAAACCTTCTATCTCCAGACACCTGTTCCTCTTTTAGGCTACAACTATACAATGAACGATTATTACAACCCCTAACAGTTTCCCCTAACATATGAAAACAATCTCCAACTACACCACCAACAGTACTACCATCAGAAAACACAGAACCCACCGCTACCACATCAGCAGGAGGAAGCACCACCACAACCACTACTAAGGCACTGGAACTTCGACTTCATGGTGTAGCACATCACTCTACTACTGGAGAATATAGCCAACTTGTCACACTATGTCTCCTAAGGACTCCACTCGAACATGAGAAGGCATCATGCACATGAACTACTACAAGTCCAAGAAATCATAGCGCTGGAACTCAACAATCAAATCATGGACATGCAGGCAACAACAACCACTCAACAAGCAGTAGATCAGCAACAACAATGGAATACACCCCACCACCCAACTCATGGAGCTCATCTCCAACTATGGAGCTCCAGCATGCTTCACTAGACCCATAGGCAGAAGAAGAACAAGTTGTACCACTCTTGCTACGATTTATACTGGAGGAACTACAACAACTGGAAACTCCACAACCACCACAACTAGGAACATAAGGCATAGGTCCATTATAGGTAAATATCCTAGATCAACTTCTCCAGAATATAACGATAATGGAACCTCTGACACTCACCATGCTCCAAAAATTCGAAATAAAACTTCTGATAAGTGTTCCACCAACAGTCTTGAAGATGGGAATCAATATGAGGATCTACCCAATAGACCCCTTCTCTTACTCCATTGTCTTATTGGAAGGTGGGATAATGGGGTTTTGCGGATGTAGTGTAGTATTTGTGTACCTAATGTAGATGAGCTTCGTGAATAGATTCTTGAGGAGGCCTATAGTTCCCAATATTCTATCCATCCGAGTGCACCAAGATGTATCAGGATTTCCAACAGCATTATTGGTTGAGTAGGATGGAGAAGGATATAGTTACATATACAGCTCAGTGTTTAAATTGTCAGCAAGTTAAGTACGAGCATCAGAGACCTAGTGGTCTGCTTCAGAGGCTAGAGATTTTTGAGTGGAAGTGGGAGCGTATCATTATGGATTTTGTTGTTGCGCTTCCATGGACTCAAAAGATGTTCGATGTGGTATGGGTCATTGTGGACAATTTAACCAAGTCCGCACATTTCATTCCAGTGGTAGTTACTTATTCTTCAGAGTGATTGGTTGAGATCTACATCCGCGAGATCATTCGCCTTCACGGTGCGCCCATGTATATCATTTCTAATCAAGGAAAGCAGTTCACCTCGCACTTTTGGAGGGCCGTACAACGTGAGTTAGGCACGTAGGTTGAGTCAAGCATAGCATTTTACCCCTAGACGGATGGGCAATCTGAGCGCACTATTCAGATTTTGGAGGATACGCTTTGTGCTTGCATTATAGATTTTGGGGGTTCTTAGGGCCAATTCTTGTTACTTGTGGAGTTATCCTTCAATTCGAGTGTAGTCGAGAGGTAAGGTAATCGAGGAAGCCACTTGGGAATCCGAGTCGAAAATGCGGAGTAGATATTCACACCTTTCCACCAGTCCAGGTACCTTTCTATGTCTGTTCAAGCACGAATCTTGTTTTAGAGGTGGAGAATGTAATGACCCGATAGGTCATTTATAGTTTTACCATTTATTTCTGTGTTCCGAGACCTCAAATAGCTCCGTTTAGCCTTTCTCAATTTGCGTGCACAACATATGTCCTTTTTCAGAAAGTTATGATAAAAAGATGATGAAAATGTTAAATCATGCCTTAAAACTCATTTGAGTTGACTACGGTCAATGTTTTTTGTAAACGGACCCATATTAGTGTTTGGACGGTCCCTGTGGGTCTGTATCATGATTTGGGACTTGGGCGTTTGCCCAAAATCGAATTTGGAAGTCCCTAACTTGATTTAACGTAATTTGTTGAAAACTAGCAATTTAAAGGTTTAAAGAATTCCTAAGTTTGATCGTTGGTTCACCTTGTTGCTACTGAGTTTGGATTTTGGTTCCAGAACATGGTATTGGTTCATTTCAATATTTATGAATTTCTTCAATGTTTGGTGCAAAATGGCGTTGGTTTGACGTGATTCAGACGTCTGGTTGTCAAATTGAAAGTTCTCAATTATCTTTGGAAATTTCATTGTTTTGGTGTCTGATTCATAGTTCTAGGTGTTACTTTGAATTTTTGATCTCACGTGCAAGTTCGTATGATGTTATTACACTTGTGTGCATGTATGGTTTGGAGCCCGAGGGGCTCAGGTGAATTTTAGATAGGCTACGGTGTGGGTTTGGACTTAGAAGAATAGTTGATGCCTTCATTATTGCTGGTGCACTTCTGCAGATCTCGCATATGCGAGCCTCGGTTTTGCGAACAAGGCTTCGAATTTGAGAGCATAGGCTGGATTGGGGGAGTCTCGCATTTGCGAACTTGCAACTGCAGCTTTTGCGAAGGTAGAGTCGCATTTACGACTCAGTGTGTTCTTGGGCTACCTTTGCATATGGGAAGGAATGGTCTGCATTTGCGAGTGGTATGTGTTCGCATTTTCGACCAAAACATCGCGTTTGTGATGACTGACCTTCTGAGAAGGGTTCACATTTGTGACCTCTTTCTCGCATTTTCGATGTTTGCAGTTGCAAACAAGATATCACAATTGCGACATCCGTAGCTGGTAAAAAAGGGGAAAAGCAGAATTTGGCTCATTTCTTTCAAACTCTCACCCCTAAACACCCTAGATGCGATTTTCCAATGTATTTTCTTCATAAATTCATAGGTAAGAAACTTTAATCTATTTCTTTTCAATTACTCTTTGATTTCCAAGTTTTTTAACATAAAATCTAGGATATTCATGAAAGAAATTAGAAATTTGAGTAGAATTAGGGAATTTTGTAAATTTGGGACTTAGACGTCGAATTGATGTTAGATTTAAAAACAAATTACATAACCGGGCTAGGGGTAAATGTGTAATCGAGTTTTGGCCCGAATCTCGGGTATTGACCAAGCGGGCCCGGAGGTGAATTTAGAGGAAAGGATCCGGTTAAGCTTTGATTTTCTTGCGAAGCGAGGTAAGTGATGGGTCTAACCTTGATTTGAGGTAATTAAGAACCCTAAAACTATGCATTATGTGAATTACATGTGTAGCGGCGTATATGTGAGGTGACGACTAAATATAGGCCGCCAAAATAAATGTTTCCATGATTTCCCGTATGTCATTAATTATTTTATTCCATGTATTAACTATTACATGTCTTAAATTGCTTCATGTGCCTTAACTTGCTACTTTCCATTTATGATTCTCGTATTAAAATGTTTGTTTCTCCCATGCTTCCATGATTAATTTCTACTTGCCTTAATTGTCTTGCTTGTGCACTTTACTTTATCTATCTTGTATTTGGCTTGTCTTATTACTTTGTATTATCTGTAGCATTCCTCGATTTGTACGAGGTTCCTTTTTGGCTTTGCTTTCACATTCTTTAATCATAGCGATTCTTATGAATTGAGTTATTTAGTTGATTTCATTTATGGATCAAGTTGTACACTACAACGGGTGGAATAAGGGAGGATGACATTGATATGGTAGTATCGGGTTGCAAGTCGCAACATATTTTATATGTTACATTGATATGGTGGAATAAGGGAGGATTATGATATTTATTCTTATTATATGGTAGGATCGGGTTGTGTGCCACAATGGAATTATCTTTTTTATTCTTGATATTGATATGGTAAAATAAGGGATAATTTTGTTTGTATGGTGGGATCAGATTGCGCGCTGCAATGGATTGTGTATTTTGTATTCATTGTGCATTGTGTTTGCTTTCTGTGCTTTCGTACGAGATTCAGAGGGCTGATATTTCTGGTTTTACTAATTTCAACGATTGAGTTTATTTTCACAAGTTAACTGCCTTACTTTAAACGCTCCTGTAATTATTATTATTATTATACTGCGTACAGGTTAATATAAGTGACCCATATTAGCCTCATCACTACTTCGTCAAGGTTAGGCTCGGCACTTATAGAGTACATGGGGTCGGTTGCACTCATACTACACTCTACACTTCTTGTGCAGATTTTGGAATCGGTCCTAGTGGCGGTCAGTAGATTGCTCGGATTGATAGCCGATGGAGACTTGAGATAAAGCTGCTCAGCGTTCGCAGCCCTGAAGTCCCCTTACACCTTATCCTAGCTATTTGTTTAATTTCAGACAGTTTTACTTTCATTCAGACCATTATTTGTGTATTTCTAGTCGCTTTCGCACTTGGGACGCATGTTCTGGGTTTGTATTCAGATATCGCTGTTGTTATGATTTTCTCACACTATTACAGTTATTCACTTGTTGATTTGATATTTAATTTGAAATGTTAAACATGACTACAATCTATTTCTAACTTTGGCTTGCCTAGCAAATAAAATATTAGGCGCCATCACGGTCCGGGTGAGAATCCTGGATCGTGACAGATATTGTGAGTTTACTGTATCTAGCTCAGTTCCAAGATCCTTCCATGGAGGCTAAATTCATGGTCATGATTACCTCAATAATTGGCAAAAGTTGTGCTAAATCATGGGATGATGCGTGTTCGGGGCATTAAATGCGGAGAGACGTGCATCTAATCAACTATAAGAGGTCGGCAAAGAGAATTATTGTAATTCCCACCAAAATGAGTATTTCTACCAATTTCCTGGTAACACAAGACTGTGTCGCCGGAAAGAAAGGAGACTATCTATATAGGGAAAATATGATATGACATATGGTCACCTAACGGAAGGACACGTGGAACCCAAGACAGAGATGGTCGTCGTACGCAGCTATTCTGCTTGTCACCGGGAGAGAATGTTCATAAAGGTGTATTAAATGCTTTGCGTACGGTAGACTTTAATAGAGAATAATCTGCAATATTAAGAATGACAGCCCGTTCTAAGGAATTTGGCAATTATTTCCACCGTTACACCGTCATCAATGGCCCGCATAATTGATATTAAAGGAGGGCACGATCCTAAGACCTCCTTCCCAAGATATAACTATAAATAGATATCTTAGTTATCATTGTAAAAGAGACGAATTTTATGGTAAACTTATAATACATTCTATACAAAGCTTAATATAATTTACTTTCTTGTTTTATGATATCATCATTGCTTTAACCGGAAGTCTTTCTCCCGGAATCGTTATTTCTGCTATTTTATCTACATTCTGAGGCTAAGTATTTATATTATCCTTCAGTTGCTTTATTATTTCTTGATCAAATTAGTTCACTTGTCTAGAAACTACGTATAAATTCAATTGTACCATTTTACGAGTAGACAATGATCGGTGATGTTTAATTGCATTTTCTAGTTCTTTATAAATTTTATGAAAACATCTTTTATTACCAATCCTAAGATATTTTTTTTAATATTTTTGCTACATAGGCTTGTATTAGGTAAAAATTGCACGGGTGTCCTATTTGATTTCCCCCATTTAACTTGTACCCACTTTTAATTTTCTTTTTAACTTATACACATTGTTTAAATAACTTTAGGCATTTTTCCTCTTTCTTCTTCTTCTTCTTCTTCTTCTTCTTCTTCTTCTTCTTCTTCTTCTTCTTCTTCTTCTTCTTCTTCTTCTTCTTCTTCTTCTTCTTCTTCTTCTTCTTCTTCTTCTTCTTCTTCTTCTTCTTCTTCTTCTTCTTCTTCTTCTTCTTCTTCTTCTTCCGGTCGTTTCATGAGCTACAACCCCGTTTCCCTCAATTCTGCTTCTTTATATGTTTTTAAGCTATATTTCATCGTATCGTGTTAGTTGGTTCGGGTTCGGAGTGGTCTTGGAGTAGAATGAGACACTTAGTCTCTAATTTAGGAGCTTAAGTTGGAAAACTCAACTGGATGTTGACTTATGCGTAGAAGGTCTTGGATTTGAATTCTGATGGTTTGGATAGATCCGTTAGGTGATTTTGGACTTAGGAGCATGTTCGGAATGTAATTTGGAGGTCCGTGGTAGAATTAGGCTTGAATTGGCGAAATTGAAAATTTGGAGTTTTCGGTCGGTAGTGGAAATCTTGATATTGGGGTTGGAATGGAATTCAAGAAATTGGAGTAGGTGCGTAGTGTCATTTGTGATGTGTGTACAAAATTTTAGGTCTTTCGGAGGGTATTTGATAGGTTTCCACATTGTTTGTGGAATTTTGAAGTTTCTAAGTTCTTAGGCTTGAATCCGAGGGTGATTTTGTGTTTTGGTGTTGTTTTGAATGATACGAAGGCTCGACTAAGTTTGAATGATGTTATGGGATGTTTTGGCATGTTTGGTTGAGGTCCCGAGGGCCTAGGGTGAGTTTCGGGTGGTTAACGGACCAATTCTTGGTTTCGGAAGTTGGGAGATTTTCTGGTATTTGTTGTAGAGAAATCCTTCTTTGCGTTCGCGAGAGGGCTTTCGCGTTCGCGAAGGGATGTTGAGTGAGGCACCTGGGTTGTTCTTAGTGTTCGCGATATAGGTCCCGCATTCGCAAAGGTTTCATGAGTTTAAAGCTACGCGTTCATGACCCGGGCATCGCGTTCACGTAGAGTCAACGGTCGTGTGAATCTTCAGGCAATTAAGCCTACGCGTGCGTGAGCAGTGTTCCGCGTTCGCGTAGGGTCAAGATGAGTTGTCTTCACGTTTACGAGTGGGCCCTCGCGTTCGCAAAGAAGGGAATTTTGGTCTGAGGAAGCTTGTGCTTTGCGAACGCGAGGGAGCTACCGTGTTCGCGAAGAGGAAGATGTCTGAGCAGAATGTTAAAGTTCAAAAACGAGGATTTGAGTCCTTAACTTCAAAATTCAATAGAGAGCTCGGGATAAAGCGATTTTGGAGGAGATTTTCAGAGGAGTGATTGGGGTAAGTATTCTTCCCTCAAATTTGGTTAAATTCCATGATTGTGTCTTGATTTATATCATTTAATTTGGGAATTTGGTGGTGAAAATTAGGGGAAATGGAAGAAACTTTGGAGAGTGGACTTTTAGGGATTTGGATGACCATTTGATGTCGGATTTTGGTGAATTTGATATGGGTAGACTCGTGAATGAATTGGCTTTCTAATTTTGTAATTTTTATAGGATTCCAAGACATGGGCCCGGAGGTCGGGTTTGAGCTAAATTCGGGATTTTTTTGTATAATTTGATAATTTTCATGTGGGTTTCATTCCTTTAGCGTATATTGATGATAATATACTGATTTTGGTACGATTCAGAGCATTTAGAGGCCGAATCGAGAGGCAAGAGCATCGCAGGATAGAGTTTTGTCTTGGGTTAAGGTAAGTAACGCTTCCAAACTTGGTTTTGAGGGTTCAAACCCCCGAACTATGTGTTCTATGATAAATATTGAGGTGACGCAAATGCCAAGTGATGGGTGTATGGGACTGCACCATGAGAATTGCGGCCTGGATCATTCTATGTCACCGCTTAGTGACTCTTTCTTTCTGATATATGTGTTGTGATTATGTGATTAAGTTGATGAGCTATAAATGATACTAATTTTCATGTTAGGGCTTTACACAAATACTATTGAGACCCGAGTGGTCGTTTCTTACTATCATCTTTTAGCTTCATTGATATTCTGTACTCAGTCTTGTTCATGCATATCATGTCATGTCTTAGTCTCGGTTGTTATTATTTGACACATTATATCATTGTTTCAGGATAGTTTCATGGCTTTGTGAGCCTATGTGCGTGAGACTTGAGAGTGATGACTGAGTGAGGCCGAGAGCCTGATTAGAAGTGACAATATAGGATCGGGCTGTATGCCACAGTGGAATATTTATTATGCCTTCGTTGGCTTGTTATAGTGCTTGGGCTGAAAGGAGCCCCTCCGGAGCCTATACATGCCCTAGTGAGCGCGAATGATATTATTGAGGGATGGATTTCCCTGGACATGGATTTGTCTGAAGTATTGATACCTGGAGATGTATTTCTCCTCAGGGTTGGATTACCTTTGTTCCTCGCTACCGGTTGACTTTAAGTCAATGTTATATATGTATTCCGAGATGGATTTCCCCGGGCGCGATAGCCATATGCGGTACCGAGTGATCGAGAACTTGAGAGTGGGAGCACATGGTGCATTTTCATACATTTCTGGCATTTACATACAGAGATTTACTAAGTTTTACACTTCACATTGTTCGGATATGTGTTTTACTTTACTGTTGAGTTGAATAATTACACTATTATATTTAAATGTGTTATAACTGCTGAGGTTTAGTTCGTCACTACCTGCCAGTCCATAGTTTGGACTTGTTACTTACTAAGTTGGTGCACTCATGTTACTCCCTTCACCTTGTGTGCAGATCCAGGTATCCCAGGCCACGGTAGCGGCTGTTGACTGTTCCAGACGCGGATTTTCATCGGATATATCGAGGTAGCTGCCTTACATTTGTAGTCCTAACTTTTTCCTTCCTTATCTACCCCCTAGTGTATTTTGGATATTTTTAGACTATTTTGGTCTAGTTATGTTCTCGGAACAGATGTAGTATTGCTCATGATTTAGTTACACCCAATGTCGGGCATTTTATTTTCTGCTTTAATTTTGGATTTGACTTTACATCTTTGATGGAATTTCAGTTGAAACTGGTTTAAGCCTTAAATGAAATGTTGAACTATTTTGGAAATGTGCCGGCTGGCCTAGTTTCATGACAGGCGCCATCATGATCGGGTCGGTTTGGAAGTCGTGACAAGTTGGTATCAGAGCCTAGGTTACATGGGTATTAAGGGTCATGAGCAGGTTTAGTATAGTCTCGGGGATTGGTACGGAGACGTCTGTACTTATCTTCGAGAGGATGTAGAACCTTTAGGAAAAACTTCACATTGTTGAATTCTTGTCGTGCGAATCTGTTGATTGTGGTACTAAACTTTTGTTATTCTATTCTCTTTCAGATGGTGAGGACACGTGCTACCGGTCAGGATGGACGGCCACTAGTACAACCAGTTAGGTACGCTAGAGGCCGAGGTCGCGGTCGAGGCCGTGGTAGGGGTATGGGTGTAGCCCGAAAAATAGCTTGGGCAGCACCTAGATCCACCAACTGCCCCAGTTCAAGATCAGGCTCCAGCTGGGGATGCTTCAGCAGGACCAGCTCAGGATCCAACTGTGCCTATTGTTATTCCGGGTCTTTAGGAGACCTTGGCTCAAATCTTGACTGTGTTCATTAGTCTTGCTCAAACGTTTGCAGTTTCTACTATAGCACCTACTTCTCAGGCCGGGAGAGGCACTCAGAATACTGTCGCTCGTACACCCGAGCAGGTTGCTCAGGGACTTTAGACACCGGATGCACCACCAGCCTAGCCAGTTGCACCTACTCTGGATTATGTAGTTCCAGCCATGCCTGATGACGAGCAGTGTCAATTGGAGAGGTTTGGTAGACTTCAGCCTCCAACTTTAAGTGGTGCAAAGGGCGAGGATGCCCAGGGTTTCTTGATCAAGTGTCAGAGGATTCTACGTACATCGGATATTCTGGAGACTAGTGAGGTCTCATTTACTACTTTACAGTTTTCTGGATCTGCCTTCACTTGGTGAGATGCTTGTGAGAGGCGTAGGCCTATTGGTGCAGCGCCCCTTACCTGGCATCAATTCTCCATTCTCTTCCTAGAGAAGTATGTACCTCATTCCAATAGGAAGGAGTTACGCAGGCAGTTCGAGCAGCTGTGTCAGGGGGATATAACTGTGATGCAGTATGAGATGAGGTTCTCCGAGTTGGACCGTCATGCTCTATTGCTAGTTCCCACAGATAGGGAGAGGATCAGGAGGTTTGTGGATGGCCTCCCTTATCAGCTATGGATTTTTCTAACAAAGAGAGGGTATCCGACATATCTTTTGAGGAGGGAGTTGACATTGCAAGAGAGATAGAGTTAGTTCACCTCCATGAGCGAGTTCAGAGGGAGGCCAAGAGGCCTTGGGGATCTGGTAGTTTTGGTGGTGTTCATTTGGGAGGTCAGTTTCAGCACGATAGAGGTCGTCCATTCAGACATGCTCAGCCAACCCGTGTGGGTCACTATGGTGGATCATCTGGCCACAGTTCTCACAAATCACATCAGGGTCACTCATCTCTCAGTGCCCTTCCAGCTCAAAATTCGACTCATGCACCATCAGTTCAGGGTTCATCCATGCTTGGTTCTTCTAGTGGGTATCCAGGTGCTCGGGGCTCCCTTCAGTACCCGTTGCCAGTAGCCGGTAGAGGTTGCTTTGAGTGTGGAGATTTGGGTCATATCAAGAGGTTTTGTCCCCGTCTTATGGGAGATTCATCCCAGCAGAGGATTCAACCTTCGGCTTTAACACTAGTTACTTCCCCACCCGCCCAGCCAGCTCGAGGTAGATGTCAGTCAGCTAGGGGTCACCCTAGAGGGGGAGGTCGATCAGGTGGTGGTAATGCCCATTTCTATGCACTTCCAGCCAGACTAGATGCTATTGCTTCAGATGCTGCGATTACAGGTATTGTCTCTGTATGCCACAGAGATGCCTTTGTATTATTTGACCCCAGTTCCACTTTTTCTTATGTATCATCATATTTTGATCATTATTTGGATATGCCCCACGCATCTCTTATTTCATCTATTTGTCTATCTACTCCGGTAGGTGATACGGTTATTGTGGACCGTGTGTGTCGGTCGTGTGTAGTGACTATTGAGGGTTTGGATACCCGAGTGGATCTCTTGTTGCTTAGTATGGTTGATTTTGATGTGGTATTGGGTATGGATTGGTTATCTCCATGTCATGCTATTTCGGACTGTCATGCTAAGACAATGATGGTGGCTATGCCGGGGGTGCCATGGATTGAGTGGCGAGGTTAGATAGATTATGATCCTAGTAGAGTGATTTCATTTTTGAAGGCCAAGCAGATGGTTAGAAAGGTTTGTCTTTCTTATTTGGCCCTCGTGAGGGATGTTAGTGCAGAGACTCCTACTATTGATTCAGTCCCGGTAGTGAGGGACTTTTCGGATGTGTTTCCTGCAAACCTACCGGGCATGCCACCGGACAGGGATATTGGCTTTGGTATTGATTTGGTATCGGACACTCAGCCCATTTCTATTCCACCGTATCGTATGGCACTAGCGGAGTTGAAGGACAAGCTTTAGGAACTCATTGATAAGGGGTCTATTTAGCCTAGTGTGTCGCCTTGGGGGAACTCATTCTATTTGTGAAGGAGAAGGATGGCACGATTAGGATGTGCATTGATTACAAACAGTTGAACAAAGTCACAATCAAGAACAAGTATCCTTTGCCTCGTATTGATGATTTATTTGACCAGCTTTAGGGAGCGAGGGTGTTCTCCAAGATTGATCTCCGTTTAGGGCATCACCAATTGAAGATCAGGGACTCGGACATTCTTTAGACAACTTTCAGGACCCGATACGGTCATTATAATTTCCTTGTGATGTCATTTGGGCTAACCAATGCCCCAGCAGCATTGATGCATCTGATGAACAACATGTTTCGGCCTTATCTCGACTCGTTTGTGATTGTTTTCATTGATGATATTCTAGTGTACTCGTATAGTCAGGAGGAGCATGCCGAGAATTTGAGAGTCGTATTGCAACGGTTGAGGGAGGAGAAGCTTTATGCAAAGTTCTCCAAGTGTGAGTTTTGGCTCAGTTTAGTGGCTTTCTTGGGGAACATAGTGTCAAGTAAGGGTATTTAGGTTGATCCGAAGAAGATAGAGGCGGTCCAAAGTTGGCGTAAACCATTCTCAGCCACAAAAATTCGTAACTTTCTTGGTTTGGCGGGTTATTATCGTCGGTTCGTTCAGGGATTTTCATCTATGGCATTACCCTTGACCAAATAGAACTAAAAGGTTGCTCCTTTCTGTTGGTCGGACGAGTGTGAGGCGAGCTTTCATAAGCTCAAGACCACTTTGTCCACAACTCTAGTGTTAGTGTTTCCATCAGCTTCAAGTTCATATACAGTATATTGTGATGCTTCTAGAGTTAGTATCGGGGGTGTGTTGATGCAGGAAGGTAGAGTAATTTCTTATGCTTCTCGTCAGTTGAAGCCCCATGAGAAGAACTACCCCGTTCATGATTTGGAGTTGGCTGTCATTATTCATGCATTGCAGATTTGGAGGCCTTTTCTCTATGGTGTGTCTTGTGAGGTGTTTACTGATCATCGTAGCTTTCAGAACTTGTTGAAGCAGAAGGATCTCAATTTGAGGCAGCGGAGGTGGTTGGAGCTGCTAAAGGACTATGATATTACTATCTTGTACCATCTGGGAAAGGCCAATGTAGTGGCCGATGCTTTGAGTAGGAAGGCAGTAAGTATGGGCAGTCTTGCATTTATTCTTATTGGGAAGAGGCCTCTTGTAGTTGATGTTTAGGCTTTGGCCAATCGGTTTGTGAGGTTAGATATTTCATAGCCCAGTCGGATCTTAGCTTGTGTGATTTCTCGGTCTTCCTTGTTTGATCGTATTAGAGAGCGCCCATATGATGATCCTCATTTTGTTGTCCTCTAGCACATAGTTCAACACGATAATGCTAGAGATGTGACTATTGGTGATGACGGAGTATTGAGGATGCAGGGCCGGATATATGTGCCTAATGTGGATGGGCTTTGGGAGTTGATTTTGGAGGAGGCCCAAAGCTCGCGGTATTTCATCCATCTGGTTGCCACAAAGATGTATCATGATTTGAGACAACACTACTGGTGGAGAAGAATGAAGAAAGACATAGTGGGATTTGTAGCTCGGTGCCCCTATTATTAGCAGGTGAAATATGAGCATCAGAGACCGAGTGACTTACTTCAGCAGATGGATATTCCAGAGTGGAAGTGGGAGCGGATCACCATGGATTTCGTAGTGGGACTTCCACGGACTTTGAGGAAGTTCGATGCTATTTGGGTGATTATGGATCGACTGACCAAGTCTGTGCACTTTATTCATGTGTGTACTACCTATTCTTCAGAGTGGTTAGCTGAGATTTATATCTAAGAGATTTTTTTGCCTGCATGGTGTCCCAGTTTCCATCATTTCAGATAGAAGTACTCAGTTCACATCGCAGTTTTGGAGAGCCGTACAGCTAGAGTTGGGTACTCAGGTTGAGTTGAGCACAACTTTTCACCCTCAGATGGACAAGCAGTCTGAGCGCACTATTCAGATATTAGAGGACATGTTGCATGCTTGTGTCATTGATTTTGGGGGTTTATGGGACCAGTTTCTACCTCTCGTAGAGTTTTCTTACAACAACAGTTATTAGTCGAGTATTCAGATGGCTCCATATGAGGCTTTATATGTGAGACAGTGTAGATCTCCAGTAGGTTGGTTTGAGCTGGACGAGGCTAAGCTTTTGGGTACAGACTTGGTGTAGGATGCTTTGGACAAGGTGAAAGTGATTTAGGAGCGGCTTCGTACGATGCAGTCAAGACAAAAGAGTTATGCTAATAGGAAGGTTCGAGATGTGTCTTATATGGTTGGGGAGAAGGTTCTACTAAAGGTTTCACCCATGAAGGGTGTTATGAGATTTAGAAAGAAGGACAAATTGAGCCCTCGGTTCATTGGGACTTTTGAGGTGCTTCAGAGGATTGAGGAGGTGGCTTATGATCTTGCCTTGCCACCTAGCTTGTCGATCATGCATCCAATATTTCATGTTTCTATGGTCCAAAAGTATATTGGCAACCTATCTCATGTTTTGGATTTCATCACGGTTCAGTTAGATGGTGATTTGACCTATGATGTGGAGCCAGTGGCTATTTTGGAGTGTCAGGTCCGAAAGTTGAAATCAAAGGATATAACATCAATGAAAGTGAATTGTAGAGGCCAGCTCGTAGAGAACGGTACTTGGGAGACTGAGCGAGAGATGTGAAGCAGTTATCTACACCTGTTTGAGGCTTTAGGTATGTTTTTTGACTCGTTTGAGGACAAACGTTTGTTTAAGAAGGGGAGGATGTAACGACTCAGCCGGTCGCTTCGTGAGATACATCCCTGTTTACCCTATTTCTGCTTCTTTATGTGTTGTTCAGCTATATTTCATCGTATCGTTTTGGTTGGTTCGGGTTCGGAGTGGTCTTGGAGTGGAATGCGACACTTAGTCTCTAATTTAAGAGCTTAAGTTGGAAAAGTCAACCGAATATTGATTTATGCGTAGAAGGTCTTGAATGTTAATTTTGATGGTTCGGATAGATCCGTTAGGTGATTTGGACTTAGGAGCGTGTTCAGAATGTAATTTGGAGGTCCGTGGTAGAATTAGACTTGAATTGGCGAAATTAAAAATTTGGAGTTTCCGGTCGGTAGTGGAAATCTTGATATCGGGGTCGGAATGGAATTTCGGAAATTGGAGTAGGTCCATAGTATCGTTTGTGACGTGTGTGCAAAATTTTAGTTCACTCGGAGCTGATTTGATAGGTTTCGACGTTGTTTGTGGAATTTGGAAGTTTCTAAGTTTTTAGGCTTGAATTAGAGGGTGATTTGGTTTTTGGTGTTGTTATGAGTAATTCAAAGGCTCGACTAAGTTTGAATGATGTTATGGGATGTGTTGGCATATTTGGTTGAGGTCCTGAGGGCCTCGAGTGAGTTTCGGGTGGTTAACGGACCAATTCTTGGTTTTGGAAGTTGACAGATTTTCTGGTATTTTGTTGCAGAGAAATCCTTCTTCGCGTTTGCGAGAGGGCTCTCGCGTTCGTCAAGGGATGTTGAGTGAGGTAGTTGGGTTGCTCTTCGCGTTTGCGTTGTAGGTCCCGCATTCGTGAATGTTTCATGAGTTTAAGGCTATCGTTCGCGACCTGGGCATCGCGTTCGCGTAGAGTCAACGATTATGTGGAGCTTCAGGTAATTAAGCCTACAAGTTCATGAAGAGTGTTCCGCGTTCGCATAGAGTCGAGCTGAGTGGTCTTCACGTTCGCAAGAAGGGAACTTTGTTCTAAGGAAGCTTGTGCTTCGTAAACGCAAAGGAGCTACCGTGTTCGCGAAGAGGAAGACGTCTGTCACAATGTTTAAGTTCATAAGCGAAGGTTTGAGTCCATAATTTCAAAATTCAATAAAGATCTCGGGAGAAGGAGATTTTGGAGGGAGTTTTTAGAGGAGCAATTGGGGTAAGTGTTCTTCACTCAAATTTGGTTAAATTCCATGATTGCGTCTTGATTTTTATCATTTAATTCGGGAATTTGGGGTGAAAATTAGGGAAAATGTAAGAAACTTTAGAGAGTGGATTTTTATGGATTTGGATGACCATTTGACGTTGGATTTTAATGAATTTGATATGGGCAGACTCGTGAGCGAATGAGATTTCTAGTTTTGTGATTTCTATCAGATTCCGAGACGTGGGTTCGGAGGCCGTGTTTGAGCCAAATTCGGGATTTTTGGTCAAATTTGATAATTTTTCATATGGGTTTCATTCCTTTAGCGTATATTGATGATAATATACTGATTTTGGTTAGATTCGGAGCATTTGGATGCGCAATCAAGAGGCAAGGGCATCGCGGGCTAGAGTTTTGACTCGCTTTGAGGTAAGTAACCCTTCCAAACTTGGTTATGAGGGTTCGAAACCCCAAACTATGTGTTCTATGATAAATATTGAGGTGACGCAAATGCCAAGTGAGTGGCGTGTTGGCGTGCACCATGAGACTTGCAGCCTGCAACATTCCTTGGCACCGCTTAGTGAGTCTTTCTTGCTGATATCTGTGTTGTGATTATGTGATTAAGTTAATGAGCTGTAAATGATACTAATTATCATGTTAGGGCTTTACACCAATACTGTTGAGACCCGAGTGGTCATTTCTTTTTGTCATCTTATTAGCTCTATTGATATTCTATACTCAGTCTTGTTCATGCATAACATGTCATGTCTCAGTCTCGATTGTTATTATTTGACACATTATATCATTGTTTCGGGCTAGTTTGATGTCTTTGTGAGCCTGTGTATGTGAGACTGGAGAGTGATGACTGAGTGAGGCCGAGAGCCTGATTATGAGTGACAGTATGGGATCGGGCTGCACGCCACAATAGAATATTGATATGCCTTCATTGGCTTGTTATAGCGCTTGGGCTGAAAGGGGCCCCTCCGGAGTCTATACAACCCTAGTGAGCGCGAATGATATTATTGAGGGATGGAATTCCCTAGACATGGATTTGTCCGAAGTATTGATACATGGAGATGGATTTCTCCTCGGGGTTGGATTACCATTGTTCCTCGGTACCGGTTGACTTGAAGTCAGTGTTATATATATATTTCGGGATGGATTTCCCTAGGCTGGATGGCCATATGCTGTATCGAGTGGTCGATCACTTGAGAATGGGAACACATGGTGCATTTTCATACATTTCTGGCATTAATATGTAGAGATTTACTAAGTTTTACACTTCACATTGTTCGGATATGTGTTTTGCTTTACTGTTGATTTGAATAATTAAACTGCTAGCATGCCTACTTTACTAGTCTATTTAAATGTGTTATAACTACTGAGGTTTAGTTCGACACTACCATTCAGTCCATAGTTTGGACTTGTTACTTACTGAGTTAGTGTACTCACGTTACCTCTTGCACCTTGTGTGTAGATCCAGGTATCTCAAGCCACTGTAGTAGTTGTTGACTGTTTTAGATGCGGATTTTCATCGGAGATATCGAGGTAGCTGCTTGATGTTCACAGTCCCCACTTTCTCCTTCCTTATCTACCCCTTAGTGTATTTTGGATATTTTCAGACTATTTTGGTCTAGTTATTTTTTCGGAACAGATGTAGTATTGCTCATGACTTAGTGACACCTGAAGTCGGGTATTTTATTTTCCGCTTTTATTTTGGATTTGACTTTACATCTTTTATGGAATTTCAGTTGAAATTGGTATTATTTAAGCTTTAAATGAATTGTTGAACTATTTTTGAAATGTGTCGGCTGGCCTAGTTTCACGATAGGCGCCATCACGACCGGGTCGGTTTGGGGGTCGTGACATTCTTCTTCTTCTTCTTCTTTTTCTTTTTCTTCGGGTAATAGTGATTTTATATGGTGTTTGTGAACATTTTTTAACATAGTTTGTGATATTTTACAGTGGTGAGCTATTGTAGCACTTTATTTTTTACTATTGCTTAGGCTTTCTTTCTTTTCTGTTATTTAATTGCAAAATGAGTTCGTTAGATTTATTGTTATTTTGACAAATTGATAATTGGAGTTTGTTTTTATGATATTTGGAGGTTATGTTTCAAATTTGAGCTAATTTGGAGTTGATTTAGGTATTAAATCGTATATTGGATTGTTAAAATTAGAAAAACTAATTTTTGTTTTTGGGTAAGTTACACTTCAGGCATATTTGGCCTTAAGTTCATGAAAATGTTGGTTGCACTTCAGACCTTTTGGCCTTAAGTGTATCTAAAGTGAAATTTTTCATTTCAGATTTATTGTCCTTATGTGTTGGAAAATATTTGTTGCACTTCAGACCTTTTGACATTAAGTGCATTTGAAGTGCAATTTTTTCACTTCAGACTTATTGGCCTGAAGTGCATGAAATCATTGGTTGCACTTCAGACTTACTTAACCTTAAGTGCATCTGAAGTGCAATTTTTCACTTTAGACTTATTGACCTTAAGTGTAGGAAAACGTTTATTGCACTTCAGACCTTTTGGCCTTAAGTGCCTCTAAAGTGTAATTTTTCACTTTAGACCTCTTGGTCTTAAGTGCATGAAAACATTGGTTGCACTTCAGACCTATTTGGCCTTAAGTGCATCAGAAGTGCAATTGTTTTCAATTCAATCTAATTTTTGTTAAACTTGAGACTCGATAACTCTGTAGTTGATTGTAAAGTGGGTAGGCCTGCAAAGGTTCTTGTAAAATGGGTATACGCTCAATTATGACCCTACGATCGAGCATAGATGCAAAAGCCCCTCCATAGCAACATAGAATTCGTATTATTTGTTGTGTTGGTTATTTATTTGTGTTTCAATGTTTGTACTTTTTTTATTGCTTCAAAACAAGGGTTACGTACATATATTATAAATATGTAGAATAGTTTGGGACCCTTTGAACATGGCAATTTTTGTTTCCCCATTAAACTTCACGTGTCTATAATACTTCTTTGAACTTGACATTTTAATAGCCTCAACCCTCTTGGATGCTGAAAATTCATAGACGTCTAACACATGTGCTATCACGTGGATTTTTATCTATATGGTATTGTTTTTACAATAAAATAAATATTTTAACCTTCTTAAACACGCCAGTTATATAAATTATTTTTTTAGTACCGAATCTATAAAAAATTTGCAACAATATTATTTTGACTATAATTTTTTATTTGACTAAAGATAATGATATTTTATTTAAGTTATTTTTACTATTTGGTCAGAAGAAGAAGGAATATTATCATGACCCGGAATTCATACTTTTGTGACCGTGATAACGCCTAACATTTCACTTTTTAGGCAAACCAACAATAGAGAATTCACAAAATTAATTTTTAATAACAAAATTAAGTAAGCTAAACAGAGTTTGCGGAATATTATAAAACCCAAAATATCTGAAACATTTAGGATCTGGAGTCACAACTCACGAGCTACTACAATTTACTACAAAACAGAGTCTGAAAGATAATACACTATTCTGAAGGAAAAGAATCAGTAAAATAACAAGACTAGGAAGAGACTCCAGGGTTTGCAGACGCCAGGAGATCTACCTAGGTCTCCTGATGATCAAGTCCAGCTACTAACCTCACGATCAGCTAGGGCCAATACCAAAATTTGCACAGAAGTGCGGTGTAGTATCAGTACAACCAACCCCATGTAATGGTAAATGTCGAGCCTAACCTCGGCGAAGTAGTGATGAGGCTAAGACAAGACAGCTACAAATAAACCAGTATAGTGTAGTAATATATACCAATAATAGCGATAAAAGAAACAAGTACTATTGGGAGGAGAGGACATGTTGAGGGTATCACAAAATAAAAGATCACAGCAGGAACTAGAACTTTGATCAACCTATATAATTGGAACAAGTAAGGACAAGTAACCACAACAAAAGAAAGTACACGACATCACTCTTCATGCTTTTACTCTCAACCTCACCATATGAATCAAAAAGGAACGGCACGGCATCACCCTTCGTGCATTAACTCTCTCATAACATGACACGTCATCACCTTTCGTGCATCAACACTGACAATATGGCACGACATTACCCTTCGTGCATTAACACTCATAAAATATAGCACGACATCACCCTTCGTGCATTAACGTTCTCCCTCACCAAACAAGGAACAATAACAACAGGGAGATAGAAATATCAAGAACAAGTCTTACTTCAACATTTGGATCCACAATATCAACCTCAACTTTGAATCAATATTCAATTAATACCAAAATCCATAACTATTATAAGAATGTCAACATAACGCTAAACTAGTCTAAACATGAGTAATATGATCACAGAAAGCTATAATTTCGTGAATAAGACTCACTCGCATACTATGACTCAACAACAACGCATAAGTACTCTTCACCTCACCTATACATTGTAATAAACATTCAAACACGTAGAAAGTAGGCAAATAAGACCCAATCCCTCAAACTAAGTTTAACCACGATACTTACCTTGCTCTAACAGCGAAACTCAAAGCTCAACCATAGCTTTTACCTTCAAACAAGCCTCCGGATCAATAGAATCTAGAAAATTACCAACCAAACATTTCAATTTAAGACTTAGGAACTACCCACAATTGCAAAGAATTCAATTTAGGCCATTTTTGAAAAAGTCAACAAAAGTCAACACCCGGGCCCGCTTGGTCCAAACCCAAAATTCGGACCAAAACCCGATTACTCAGAGATCGCAATTGCGATGCCTTATCCCGCAAATGCGAGATCAGAAGCCTGCAACAAGATCAGTTCATCATCATCATCATACCCAGTATAATCCCACATGTGGGGTCTGGGGAGGGTAATGTGTATGCAAACTTTACCCCTACCTGGAGAGGTAGAGAGGTTATTTTTGATAGACCCTCGGCTCAAGAGCATGTGGAAAGGAAGATCAGGGAGAAGAAGAAGAAATAGGGGGAGGAAAGAAACAACAAGGAGACAAAGGACGATAAGATAAAAGGAGAAAATAGTAGCATCAAATAGTATCAATCAGGGAGCAACATTTATAATGAAAGTCAAGAAAAAAAGTAGCCTGAAATAGTAACAAGCATAAAGCAATAATTTATAGTAGCAATTCACAAAAATAGTGGACTTGACTACCAAGTACCAAATATAATAACAAACAAGAAGAAAATATCTTTCAACCGACAACAAGAATATTACTAGTACTACTGGTAATCCTAGGAGAAACTCACAACTACTAGTCAACCCACTACCTTAATCGTCGACCTCCTCACCTTCCTATCGCTATCAACAAGTTCAGTTACGCCAGCAAATTTTTCCAAGTTCAACTCACTCCGTAACCTGTTCGACACTCACCCGAGCCCTTGGAGCTCCAAACCAAATATGCACATAAGTCTAAAAACATCCTACAAACTTGCTCTCGATCAAATCGCCAAAATAACACCTAGAACTACGAATTTAGCACCAAATAAAATAAAATTCTCAATAACACTTTAAAAATCTTCATTTTCTCAACTGAACATTCGAATCACGTCAAACCAACTCCGTTTCTCACCAAATTTTAAAGACAAGTCATAAATAGGGTATTGGACCTATACCGGGTTCTGAAACCAAAATACGGACCCGATATCCAAAAGTCAAACCTTGCTCGAACACTTCCATTTCAATAAGCCTCTAACTTTCAAATTTCAACAAAGTCCGATATCTCGGGCTAGGGACTTCCAATTTCGATTCCGGGCATACGCCAAGTCCAAAATCACGATACGAACCACCGAGACCGTCAAAACATGAATCCGGGTCCTTTTACCAAAAATGTTTATTGAAGTCAACTCAAATGAAGTTTTTAGGAAAAATTTCTTATTTTCATCAACTTTTAACATAGAAGCTTTCCGCAAACATGCCAGGATTGCGCATGCAAATCGAGGAGGGAAAAATGAGATTTTTAGTGCTTAAAAGTGCAGACAAGATGACCTTTCGGGTCATTACATTCTCCACCTCTAAAACAACCGTTCGTCCTCGAACAAACATAGAAAAAGTACCTAAACTGGTGAAAAGGTGGGGATATCTACTGCGCATATCAGACTCGGACTCCCATGTAGCTGCCTCAATAGGCTGACCTCTCTACTACACTCGAATTGAAGGATAACTCTTTAATCTCAACTGACGAACCTACCGGCCTAGAATAACTACCGGCTCCTCCTCGTAGGTCAAAGTTTTGTCCAACTAGACAGTGCAGAAGTCTAACACGTGGGATGGATCGCCGTGATACTTCCGAAGAATGGACACATGGAACATTGAATGTACCGCTGATAAACCAGGTTGTAACGCAAGTCTGTGAGCCACCTTTTCCACTCGCTCAAGAATCACAAAAGGACCGATATATCTAGGGCTCAACTTGCCCTTCTTTCCAAACCTCATTACACCCTTCATGGGGGACACACAGAGCAATACCATCTCTCGGACCATGAATGCAATATCACGGACCATACGGTCGACATAACTCTTCTTCCTAGACTGAGTTGTGTGAAGTCTGTCCTGAATGATCTTAAACTTATCCAAGACATCCTGAACCAAATCTGTACCTAGTATAATGCCTCATAGGGAGCCATCTGGATTCTTCACTGATAGCTGTTGTTGTAGGAAATCTCCGCTAGTGGCAAGAACTGATCCCAAGAGCCTCCGAAGTCAATAACACAAGCGCAAAGCATATCCTCAAATATCTAAATAGTGCGCTCGGATTGTCCATCCATTTCAGCATGAAATGTTGTGCGCAACTCAACCTGCGTGCCCAACTCACACTTTACTGCACTCCAAAAATGTGAGGTAAACTACGTACCCCGATCAAGAATTAAAGACACATGCACACTGTACAGACGAACGATCTCGTGGATATAAATCTTTGCCAACTGCTCTGAAGAATAGGAAACTGCCACAGGAATGAAATACGTAGACTTGGTTAGTCTATCCATAATAACCCAAACTGCATCAAACTTCCTCTGAGTATGTGGGAGTCCAAAAACGAAATCCATAGTGATACACTCCCACTTCCACTCAGGAATCTCTATCTTCTGAAGCAAACCACCAGGTCTCTGATGCTCGTACTTTACTTGCTGAATATTTAGACATTGAGCCGCATATGCCACTATGTCCTTCTTCATTCTCCTCCACCAATACTATTGTCGCAAGTCCTGATACATCTTGGCGGCACCTGGATGAATAGAATACCGGGAACTGTGGGCCTCTTTGAAAATCAACTCACGAAGTCCATCCACATTAGGTACACAAATAAGACCCTGCATCCTCAAAACTCTATCGTATCCAACCATAACCTATTTGACATCATTGTGCCACACTATATTACTAAGGATATGTAAATGAGGGTCATTATACTGCCTCTCCCTGATGCACTCAAACAATGAAGGTCGAGCGACCATACAAGCTAGAACATGACTAGGCTCAGAAACATCCAACCTCACGAACTGATTGGCCAAGGCCTAAACATCTAATGCAAGTGGTCTCTCACTGACTGCAACATACGCAATGCTGCCCATACTCGCTACTTTATACTCAAAGCATCGGCCACCATATTGTCCTTCACAGGATAGTACAAAATGGTGATATCATAGTCTTTCAATAGCTCTAACCACATCCTCTGCCTCAAATTGAGTTCTTTTTGCTTGAACAAATACTGCAAACTCCGATGATCTATGATAACCTCACATGAAACGTCATAAAGATAGTGCCTCCAAATATTCAGCGCGTGAACAATTATTATCGGCTCTAAGTAATGGACAAGGTAATTCTTCTCATAGAGCTTCAGCTGCCGCGACACATATGCAATCACCATGCTATTCTACATCAATACCGCACCAAGTCCTATATGAGATGCGTCAAAATAAACTGTATAAGGCCTTAAACCTGTGGGCAACACCAACACAAGCGTCGTGGTCAAAGCATCCTTGAGCTTCTGAAATCTCACCTCGAACTCGTCTGAACATTTGAACGGGGAACCCTTCTGGGTCAACCTGGTCACCGGGACTGCTATAGATGAGAACCCCTCCACAAATCGACAGTAATAACCTGCCAATCCCAATAAACTCTGGATCTCTATTACTGAAGTGGGTCTAGGCCAGTTCTTGACTGCCTTAATCTTCTTAGGATCCACCTAAATACCCTCTGCCGACACAACGTTCCCCAAGAAAGCGATTGAACTCAACCAAAGCTCGCATTTTGAAAACTTAGCATATAACTAGCTGTCTCTCAGAGTCTAAAGAACGATCCGAAGGTGTTTCTCATGCTCCTTTAGGCTGCGGGAGTAGATCAAAATATCATCAATAAACAAAATCACAAAGGAATCCAAATAGGGCTTGAACACCCGGTTCATCAATTCCATAAATGCTACTGGGCCATTTGTCAGTCCAAATGACATCACTAGAAACTTATAATGCCTATACCGAGTCCGAAAAGTTGTCTTAGGGACATCAGATGCCCTAATCCTCAACTAATGGTAGCCAGACCTCAAATCGTTCTTTGAAAACACCTTGGCACCCTGAAGCTGATTAAATAAGTCGTCAATCCTTGGCAATGGATACTTGTTCTTGATGGTGACTTTGTTCATCTGCCGATAATCTATGCACATCCTCATCGATCTATCATTCATCGTCACAAACAATACCGGCGCACCCTAGGGCGAGACACTAGGTCTAATAAAGCCCTTATCAAGCAAATCTTTCAACTGCTCCTTCAATTCTTTCAACTATAGCAGGGCCATATGGTATGGCGGAATGGAAATAGGCTAAGTACCCGGAGCCAAATCGATATAGAAGTCAAAATCCTTGTGGGGTGGCATCCCCTGCAGGTCTGAAGGGAACATCAGTGGAAACTCACGAATGACCGGTGCTGAATCCATAGAAGGAACCTCAGTACTAGAATCACAGACAATAGCCAAATAAGCTAGACATCCCTTCTCAACCATATGTCGAGCCTTCACATAAGAGATAACCCTGCTGGTAGAATGGCCTGGAGTCCCTCTCCACTCCAATCGATGCAATCTCGACAAAGCTATGGTCATCGCCTTGGCGTGACAGTCCAATATAGCATGATAAGTTGACAGCCAATCCATCCCCAAAATGACCTCAAAATCGACCATATCGAGAATTAGGAGATCTATACAAGTCTCAAGACTCCCAATGGTAACCACACATGAATGATAAATGTGATCTACAATAATAGCATCTCCCACATGGGTGGACGCATACACGGGAGTGCTCAAATAATCACGAGGCACAACCAAATATGAAGCAAAATAGGATGACACATACGAATAAGTAGAACCCAGATCAACAGTACTAAGGCATCCCTACTGCAAAGTGAAGTCGAGCCTGTGATAACCGCGTCTGATGACTCAGCCTCAGGCCTGGCTGGAAAGCATAGCATCGGCCATTCTGAACTACATCTCAAGGACGGGCCCTGTCTAGCTGCCCTCTACCTCTAGCAGCCTGACCTCCACCTCTAATGCCTTGACCTCCACCTCTAGTTTTTTGACCCCTACCTCTAGCTGGCTGACTGGGCGGTGAATACCCGATGCTAGGACCATGGCACGAGAACCCTGATGCTAAGAACTGCTCGATGCTTGAGGGAAAATCTAGCAATGTGCCTCGGATCACCATAATTATAACAAGATCTCAGGTGCTATGACTGCTGACCCTGAAACTGATCTTGTCAGCCTAAATAACCACCCTAAAAACTTTGGAGCGGAGGTGCACTAATAGGAGCTGGTGGTACACTATAGGTTAGCTGATCGAAATGATGTATATGAGGGTCATGGCCACCTGAAGCACCGTGAGAAGCCTGGAGTGTTGAATAAAATGGCCTGGGAGGATGACCTCTACAAAAAGTACCCCTACCTCCAGACGAAGCACCACTGAATCCACCAAAATGATGAGGTCTCTTGTCAAATCCCTGACCACTCCCCTAAGATAGTACCATCTCGACTTGCCTGACAATATTGGCAGTCATTTGGAAAGAAATCTCACTCTTAGTTTCCTTTGTCATCGACAATCTGATAGGCTGAGCAAGTCCCTCAATAAACCTCCTCACCCTCTCTCTCTCACTCTCTCTCTCGGTAGGAAGCAGAAGAATAGCATGACGGGCAAAATCCAAAAATTGGGTCTCGTACTCAGTGAAAGTCATAGAGCCCTACTAAAGATGCTCGAACTGCCTTCGACAGTCTTCTCTTAATGTGACAGGAAGGAACTTCTCAAGAAATAACTGAGAGAACTGGTCCCAAGTGAGAGACGGCGACCTAGATGGTCTGGTCAACACATAATCCTAAAACCACTTCTTGGCGGAACCCGACAGATGAAATGTAGCAAAATCGACCCCATGGGTCTCTACTATTCCCATGTTTCGTAACACCTCATGACAACTGTCTAGATAGTCTAGGGGATCCTACGAAGATGCACCGCTGAAGTGAACTGGGAAAATCTTGGTAAACCTATCCAATCTCCATAAAGCCTCAGAAGACATAGCGGATCCAACCCCGGTCTGTGCCGCAACACCCGTTTGAACTACCCCAATGGGCTGAGCTGCTAGAGTTTGGAACTAGGGAGTCATCTACTCTGGAGTGTGAGTAGCGGGAGTCTGTGCTCATCCCCCAGCCTGAGAGACGGCTGGTGCTATAGAAAATGTATCAGCCTATGCCACACTCTCCATGAGGCCCACTAGACGGACCAAAGAATCCTGAAGTACCGGGGTGGCGATGAACCCCTTTGGGACCTAAGCTAGTCCTACCGGAACGGTCTGGGTTGCAGCTTTCTTATCAAACTCTACTCGAGTCTTTGCTGATGGTGCTGCTACTCAAGATCTGGGCTGAGCCCTGCCCCTTCCTCGGCCTCTAGCATGTGTTCTCTCCATCTGCGAAAAAATAAGAGTAGAATAGTTCGATTAGCATTGAGAGAACAAAATCGCACGACATATAAGAATAGAAGTGAACTTGTTCCTAAACTCTGTAGCCTCTGAGAGATAAGTACAGACATCTTCGTACCGATCCCCCAGATTCTGCTAAGCTTGCTCTTGAATTATGAGACCTAGGCAACCTAGTGCTCTGATACCAACTTGTCATGACCCGGAATTCCCACCTTCGGGACCGTGATGACACCTAACATTTCACTTGCTAGGCAAGTCAATGTTAGAGATTTCACAAAATCAATTTCAGTCAATTTTTAATAACAGAATTAAGTAAGCTAAACAGAGTTTGCGAAATATTACAAAACCCAAAATATCAGAAACATTTAAGATCTAGAGTCACAACTCACAAGCTACTATGATTTATTACAAATAGAGTCTGAAAGATAATACAATGTTCTGAAGGAAAAGAAACAGTAAAATAACAAGACTAGGAAGAGACTCCAGGGTTTGTAGACGCCTGTAGATCTACCTTGGTCTCCCGACGATCAAGTCCAGCTACTAACCTCATGATCAGCTAGGGCCGATACCGAAATCTGCATAGAAGTGCAATATAGTATCAGTACAACCGACCCCAGGTACTGGTAAGAGCCGAGTCTAATCTCGACGAAGTAATGACGAGGCTAAGACAAGACACTTACATATAAACATGTATAGTGTAGAAATATATACCAATAACAGAGATAAAAGAAACAAGCCAAGTAATATTGGGAGGGATGACATGCTGAGGGGATCACATGATAAAGGATCACAGTAGGATCTAGAACTTTGATCAACGATATAATTGGAACAGGTAAGCTCAAGTAACCACATCAAAAGAAAGTACACGGTAACACTCTTCGTGCTTTTATTCTGAACCTCACCAAATGAATCAAATAGGAACGGCACGACATCACCCTTTGTGCATTAACTCTCTCTTAACATGACACTACATCATCCTTCGTGCATTAACACTTACAATGTGGTACGGCATCACCTTTCGTGCATTAACACTCAAAAAACATGGCACGATATCACCCTTTGTGCATTAACACTCTCCCTCACCAAAACAAGGAACAATAATAACTGGGAAATAGAAATATCAAGAACAAGTCTTACTTCAACATTTGGTTCCACAATATGAACCTCAACTTTGAATCAGTATTCAATCAATACCAAAATCCGTAAATATGATAAGAATGATCAACATCACGCTAAACTAGTCTAAGCATGAGTAATATGATCAAGGAGAGCTACAATTTCGTGAATAAGACTCACTCGCATTCTAGACTCGGCAAACACCCATAGGTACTCGTCACCTCACCTATATGTTGTACTCAACATTCAAACACGTAGCCAATAGTCAAATAAGACTTACTCCCTCAAACCAAGGTTAACCACGATACTTACCTTTATCCAACGACCAAACTCAAAGCTCAACCATAGCTTTTCCCTTCAAACAAGCCTCCAGACCAATATAATCTAGAAAATTACCAACCAAACGATTCAATTTAAGCCTTAGGAACTACCCACGATTCCAAAGAATTTAATTTAAGCCATTTTTGAAAAAGTCAACACCGGGGAACGCTTGGTCTAAACTCAAAATTCGGACCAAAATCCGATAACCAATCACACCCAAGCCCGAATATGTAATTGGTTTTGGAATCCGACCTCAATTTGAGGTCTAATTCCCCAATTCATCAAATTCCTAGTTTCTACTAAAAAATCCCCAATTCCACCATGTAAACCTTAGATTGTAGGTTGAAATCTTGTAAAATAAAGTAAGATTGAAAGAAACTAATTTAGAATTACTTACCTATGATTTGGGGAAGAAAAGGTCTTTGAAAAATTGTCTCTTATGTTTTAGATTTTGAAAATTTTAAGAATGGGAGAAAAATCCCATCTAAGTCTCTTTTCATCAGCTGCAGATGTCGCATTCGCAAATGCAAAGCCCACAAATGTGAAGGAAGCATCGCAAATGTGAACCCCTTCTCATTTCTTCATAGTTCGCAAATGCGAGGAAATGTTCGCAAATACGAACACTGGATGACCGCAAATGCGACACAATCATCGCAAATGAGAAGTCTACCCTCCCCGGACCAACTTTGCAAATGCGAAGCTTTTTTCGCAATTACGAAGCCTGTGTGGCCTAGCTCCTCTTCACATTTGCGATGAGAAGCTCGCAAATGTGAATCCCTCACTGATCGCAATTACGATGCCTGATCTTGCAAATGCGAGATCAGAGGCCTACAACAAGATCAGTTATACCAGCAAATTTTTTCAAGTTCAAATCACTCCGTAGCATATCTGAAACTCACCTGAGCCCTCGGAGCTCTAAACCAAATATGCACAGAAGTCTAAAATTATCTTACGAACTTGCTCGCGTGATCAAATTGCCAAAATAACACTTAGAACTACGAATTTAGCACCAAATCAAATCAAATTCTCAAGAACATATTAAAATTTGTATTTTCTCAACCGGACATTCGAATCACGTCAGACCAACTCTGTTTCTCACCAAATTTCATAGACAGTCACAAATAGTGGATCTATACCAAGTTCCGGAAATAAAAATACGGACCTGATATCCAAAAGTCAAATTTTGGTCAAACACTTCCATCATTAAGCCTCTAACTTTCAAATTTCAACAAAGTCCGATATCTCAGGCTAGGGACTTCTGATTTCGATTCCGCGTATAAGTCCAAGTCCCAAATCACGATACGGACCAACCGAGATTGTCAAAATATGAATCCAAGTCTTTTTAGTAAAAATGTTGACCGAAGTCAACTCAAATAAAGTTTTTGAGCAACATTTCTTATTTTCGTCAACTTTTAGCATGAAAGCTTTCTGGAAATCCGCTCGGACTACGCACACAAATCGAATAGGATAAAAATGAGATTATTAGGGCTTAAAAGTCCAGAATTGTGTTCTAAAACACAAGATGACCTTTCGGGTCATCACAAATACACAATTAGAACATATACTCATTGTATCTAAAAAAACGTTGTTGCAACTCTATATTTTGGCTTAAAATCATAAAATTTCAACCAAATATTTTACGAATTTGACCCGAAAAGGAATAATACATAATTTAAATAAATAGTCAATATGTAAAAGTTAAACTCTAAAAGTCTCTAGCTTTAATAATGGTCACAACTGAAAAGAACAAACTAAGCAAAAAGATTAATAAGGATTATATTAGAGGTTCAAAATGTTACTTTGGAGCGACTTGCCTCAATCATCTGATTTATGCTTCTCTTTACAACATTTTATTACTTTATGTTCTGTACCTTCCTTTTTTTCGACGCCTCTATATTAATCTTTATGATCTTCATATTTTCAATCAGTTTGTTCTGACTTTTTCCCTTTAATTTAATTATTAATTATTAATGTTCTGCATATATCTTTCCGCCAAATCGTGTTTTTTTCAATTTAATCTTATACGCCATTTATTACTGTATCATATCTCTTCTTAGAAGACCTTGAATCAGTTTCCAGAGGAAAAAGAAAAAGGTAGAGAGAGAAGGAAAATAATCAGTTTGCGAAGTAGTCTTTAGGTTAATAAAAAAGTTCTTAAAATAGTATAACTGATTGTATAACTATTTTACTCTTGTGAGAGGAAATAAGATGCAGTGGTATACATTTACTATTGAGATATTGTGATTACCCGATAGGTCATTTATATGTCGCGCCCCTTTTTTTTCGCACGAAATCGGCTTTCGACATTTTCTTGGACAACTCCTTTCCTTGAGGGTAGGGAATTGGATTTGAAAGAGTCGCCACCTAACAGATTAAGGTATGTTAGGCACCTAGAGCAATTAACTCATATAACCAGTTTACATCACCAGAGATCGGGTAAGGGCTCAAAATTATCTTGAGGGGAAGGTGTTAGGCACCCCTCGAGGTCCATAACGGTGGGTCCCGACCAAACTTAAATCAAGAGAATTAGTCTTAAAAAGGAAGAAAACAATTTGGACAGATACAATATTCAACTTATTTTTACACAGGAGTATAGGGGTGGTTCTAAGTTTTTTATCATATAGGATCATTCCATGCAATGCTTTGCAACTCTCTCAAGTCGAGGTTTTACTCATAACATTAGCGCATGGGCTATCATTTTCTTTACTACCCAATTACTATCTTTCAGTTGTTACTTAAGCGTATTGATTGATTCTAAACCGTACCCTATGCGTGCTACCCATCCCTTACCTATGGTCCTAGAGGTATTTAGGTCCTTTATTCAGGGTGGTTCTAGAGCGACCTATGTTGCTTAAAATGCGAAAAAGCTAGGCGACAAACAAAATTCAAATAGGACTATCATGTAAGGAGCAAATAAGGGCTCATATTAACCTCAACAACTAGACAACAAATGCACGTAATTAAATCGGCAGATTTCATTAATTTAGGATCCTATAGGTAGGATATCTGGATGAGCAGAAATAGAATGTAAGATAGCAGTTTTATTAAGGCGGCATCAGGACCTACTGGTTTGCCTATTGATTTTATGAAGCTTTGAATCTGGGCATTTTCAGGCAGTAAGATATCACAGTTTTATACCCCATAATCATTAATAACTCTACAGATTTGCCTAAGTGATTAACAAAATCTTATAGGCATGGTACTACAACTGATAATTATAGACCTATAACATGGTTTCTAAGCGAATTACTGATTTTAATTCGTAAAGACAAGTTTTATCTCTTTAGATCCTATAAGCATGCTTTCTAATTTGCAGAATTAATTTAACTCCTATAGACATGATTTCTTCGTTTTGAAACTAATTCCTTTTATTACTATAGGCATGGTATCTAAATTGAAACTGACTTTTATTTCCTATAGATATGATATCTATTAATCACATGTGGGCAGAATTTTAAGCAAATTGCCAAGAACGTTTATTAATTCAAACAAATAAGATCTCATATACATGATCACTAATTCACGTTGAGATTGGAAATATATGTGGATCCTATGAACATGAATTTCTAATGCAGAATTAACAAAAGACCTATAGGCAGTGTCACTAGTATGCCAATGCGAAAATGCAGAATCACAAACAGTCAGAAAACATCCTATAGGTAGGATCTCTAAACGAGTAATAACATTCACATAATCAACCCAATAAACCTATAGGAAGAATTTTCTACCCAAGTTTCAAACAAAGATATAGAAACTCCCCTCCCCCAGCTTTTACTAATAAACCCCAGATCTGTTTATTACAGAGATTATTACAGCCCAGAATGAATAAATTACATAACAGTATCCATTACACTATAGGGAGCCTTAGCAGGCCTAATATAAACCTCGGAACCAGGACTTGAAACATAGCAACTTTGAAGCATAAAGGAAGACCCATCCATGGCACATAGGATTAGGTTCCTAGTGTGTCAAATTTTTCAAGGGCCTCAGGGACCCCGGGAAATTCTCACACTAGGACCACACTTAAAGAAACAGTTCATACAAGATTGGAAGACAAGCCCTAATGTGTCAGAGTTCAGAGGAGTCTCAAGGACCCTAGGCAGTGCTCACACTAGGGTGGTAGAAACCTAAAGGACTAAGAGTAGCATTTTGAAACCCAGTACATAGAGGGTAAGGGGGACAGTCTTGAGAAAAACAGTTTAATTTTCAGGAGCAAATATATTCAGGTTACAGGGTTGCAAATAGAGCTGTATCAAGGAACAAACAGAATCCATATTCAGCACATGATTCAAGCAGATTGGTATTTGTTCAAACTGGATGCTCATATTAGTAAACACAAAAAACAAGGACATTTGAATTAACAGACAGAATTAGCCACATATTAATTACATGCTTGCAGTATCCAGCCGTGTTCAGAACAGGGAACATACAACTGATTTAGGCAGGGTTTCACATTATTGGAGATAACTTAGTTTAGCATTATCATTAAGGAATCATATAGTCATATAGCAAACAGAATCATGTTGAGGTTTTGAAATAAACTAGCCAAGTAAGCACATAGAACAAAATAGGATAACAGGAGTTAAAGCATACCAGTTGAGAAGAAAGCAAACAGGAATGCAATAGCAATTTGAATCCAGAGAATCTAGCCCTGGCTTACAGCCGGCCAAACAGTGCAGAAATCAGAACAATAGAAAGAGAGCCTCGATTTTTTAGAACAGAGAGTTTGAAAGTTATAAGGTTGTTCAGTGAACAAGTTGTAAAATGGGTAAGTGTTTCAGTGTCTAAAATCAGGAAAAGGGAAGGGCTTTTATAGCATACAATAGAGTAAAACAAATAAGATATAAAATCAACTACACACAAATAAGGTATGAAAATTAATTAATTAATCAATTAAGGTCATCATGAATCAATTAAGAGGACAGAATCAAATAAGTACCACTTAATTTAAGAAAATTCTCACACGGATCAATCAGTAGCTAAGAATGAGGTCAAATAAAGTAAGAGTTGATTCCACAATCAATTAGGAGTCAGGACACAAAATCAGCCATTAATACAAGTATATAAATAAGGTAAGAACAAGTAAGAAAATAATAAGTAAACACGGGTACTAAATTCAAACCCTAATTTAGGTAAGTAAATTAATTAACACTTAATTGACAGAGTTGAAGGTAAACGGGCAAAACAGTATAATAAATAGTCGAATAATTAAAACCCTAAGATATATCAAAGACATAGAGATAAAACTTACGTAAAATCAATCGAAAAAGTAAAGAAGAAAACCAGAGTTGAAAACATTTAAACGTTTAAACCTTTTTTGCAAAAAACCCATTAGAAATCAAAACCCTATCTTTTAGGGTAAAAAAAAATCGATTAACAAAAATAGTAAAAACAGAAAATCTTAAGGGAAAAATACCAAATAAACTCAAAATCGCTTCAGATCTAAAGAGATCTAAATAGATTCAACTAGAAATAGCTAGGTTTATGGAAATAAATAGAAGTGAATCAAATTTGGTTTGAACCAGAGATTTGAAACCATAAAAACACAAAAATATCAGTACTCACAGATATCGGAGTGAACATAGATGGACTAGTCGAGAAATGAGAGACTGTGAACCAAATCTGGTTCGAATCTCTTGAGATTATCCTCAAGTAACATGAAAATCATACAACCATTAGAGAGATGAGGCCGGATAGGGCATGAAATCGAAGAAAAACCCCATGAATCAAGGGGGATATCAGTGACGGTGGGCTAGGGTTAGAACAAGGTGAGAGAGAAGAGAGTAAAGAAGGGATCCAGAGGTGGGGGTTAGGGGAAATGAGGGTAGGGTTAGGAGGTTTAGTATAATTAAAAAGGAAGGTGGATCTTGGACCGTTGATCTTTTGAGATCAATGGCCAGGATCAATTCTAGGCTGGGGCGGGTTATGGACGGGTAGGGTAATTGGGTTAGGTTATTGGGCTGGAGGTAATGGATAGTGGGCTAGGTCCGAAAAATTGATTAAAAGGGGCTATATTTTAAATACCCATTTAATTTAATAAAATAATTTATAAATGATAAAAATAACATTTGTGCATGAAAGTAATTTTAAATAATTACTTAATATTCCAAAAATATAAAAAGTCATTTTCTGAATAGATAATATAATTATGCATATATATGGGCTATTATTGCAAAATGTGCAATTCTAGCCTTAAAATTGCAAATGTAATTATAAAAATTCAATGAAAATATTTAGGTACTATAAGGGATTAAATGATAAATTTAGATGATTAAACCATTATAAAAATAATATGAGGGATAATTATTGGATATTTGTATAATGAAAATTGCAGAAACAACTTGATATAAAGCTTTAAAAATTATAGAAAAATTATCGAAATACTTGTGCATGTTTGTAAATGCCTATGCACTATTTTTAAAAATATATATGTGTATTTAAAATATATGAAGGAAATTGGATATCAACATTATAGATTTGGACTTAGAAGAGTAGTCGATGCCTTTACTATTGCTGCTGCTCTATTGCAGATCTCGCATTTGTGAGCCTTGCTTTTGCAAACACGACTTCGCATTTGCGAGAATGGGCAAGATTGGGGGAGTCTCACTTTGCACGATAAATGTTTGCATTTGCGAAGACAAAAACGCATTTGCAACTCATCATGTTCATGGGCTACCTTCGCATATGCGAAGGAATGGTCTGCATTTGCGAGTGGTATGGGTTCGCATTTGCGACCAAAATGTCGCATTTGCGATGACTGACCTTCTAAGAATGGTTTACATTTTCAACCTATTTCTCACATTTGTGATGTTCGCAATTGCGAACAAGATATTGCAATTGCCACATCCGTAGCTGGTAAAAGAGGGGAAAACAGGATTTAGCTCATTTCTTTCGAACTTTCAACCCTAAACACCCTAGATGAGATTTTTCCAAGAGGTTTTCTTCCAAAATTTATTAGTAAGCAACTTTAATCTATTTATTTTCAATTACCCATTACTTTCCAAGTGTTTTCAACATTAAATCAAGGGTGTTCATGGTAGAAATTAGGGATTTGGGTAGATTAGGGATTCTTAGACCTCGAATTGAAGTCCGATTTCAAAATAAATTACATAAACGGTCTCGGGGGTGAATGGGTAATCGGGTTTTGGTCCGAATCTTGGGTTTTGACCAAGAGGGCCCGGGATTGACTTTTTTTACTTTTTAAGAAAAGTGTTAAGAACTTAACTTTATACATTGCAATTGATTTCCCTTGCATTGTTTGGTGATATTAAGTCGGTTTTGGTTAGATTTGGTTGGTTCAGAGGCGAATTTTAGAGTAAAGGCCCCGGTTGAGCTTTGATTTGCTTGCAGAGTGAGGTAAGTATTGGGTCTGACCTTGATTTGAGGGAATTAGGAAACCTTGAACTATGTATTATGTGAATTACATGTGTAGCAGCATATATGTGAGGTCGAGTGTATTGTTACGTGGCACCTTCCTGAGATTCCTTGGAAGGGCGACGTAAGGCTAAGCAACTGATGTTAGTGCAGTTACTGTCCGCCAACTGAGGTCCCCTCCATATGTTAGACTAGATTGTCAGTGTCGTATGGGAAAACCAATGTCAAGAGCAATTGAGAGAACATAAATGAGATGAGAATGAAAGCTTGATTGCATTAACGAAAGCTATTAACGAAGAGCAACACGGTGTCAAGGGGAAGATACACCAGTACATAGAATTGTTAGCTTGCTAGAAAGATTCGAATGCTTGATCCCCCCTGATAATGCTTAAAAAATAAACCAAATCTATAAGACTAGACTTGACTAAACTAGAGAAACACAATGGAAGTACATGAAATAAAACTACTATATATTTACAATGAAAAGGACTTATTTTTCTATAATGTAGAAACATGTCCGTTGTCAGCAGCAACATCTTTGGCATCACGGTCGGCGCACGCGGCGTTGTTTGTGCGCGCGGCGCTGTTGGCATATGCCTGTAGTTGGGCACTAGCGAGGGATATCATTGGGGCGACAGAGGCACATTCGGTTCGGGTCGTTACATGCGGCCAAGACCACGGGGCCGTCCGTGGCGCTAGGCATTGGGAGGCTTGGTAGGATGCCATGGGGCGCGCCCAAGGGGTCATGGGGCATGGCTGGAAAGCCACCCATGACATTCTCCCCCACCTGAGTTGGCGATGTCCTCGGTGCCTTACTTGCAATATAATCTTCAATTAGGCTCTTGTAGGCTTTGAGGTTTGTTCCCCTCTCCCAAGTATTCTCCTCTGCATCACAACCCTGCCATTTCACCAAAAACTCTTGGTGAACTTTCCTTGAGGCATGAATCACTCTATCATCAAGGATAACTTCAACATGCATTTTCCCGGTTGAATTGGGGCCTCGAATACTGGGTGTTGTGAGCTGGCTCTGTGAAGGATCCTCCGTGTCTTCCCGAAAAGGTTTCAGGAGGTTGATATGGAAGACAGGATGAATTTTCCATCAAGTTGGGGTATCCACCCGGTATGCAACTTTCCCAATGCGCCTTTCAATAGACAAGAGTCCAATGTATTTTTGCAATAGGCGAGGGTCATGGATCCCAGCAAATAAGTACCGCTTTAGAATTTTGACCATCACTTTATCTCCTACTTGGTATTCAACATAGCGACGATTTTGATCAGCATGCCTCTTCATCAGCTTTTGAGCTTTGACAAGATAGCTCCGCACTATCTCCAAATTTTGCTTCCACTCTTTTGAGAAGCTAGCAGCTCGAGGAGATTTAGACATGTTTGGTGCATTCACCGTGTGTGGGAGTAGCGGTTTCTATGTGGTAACAATTTCAAAAGCACTTTTGTTTGTACTAGAGCTCTTTTGTGAATTGAAACACAGTTGAGCAGCATCCAGAAGCTTCACCCAATTCTTCTGCTATTCGGTTACAAAGTGGCATATATATTCCTCCAACATACCATTGAACTGTTCCGTTTGGCCATCAGATTGCGGATGAAAACTTGAGCTGTGACTCAATTTTGACCCAAGGCACTTAAAGAGTTGGGTCCAAAAGTTGCTAGTGAAGCGTGAGTCGCATTCACTAACAATGTCTTTGGGCAAGCCCCAATATTTGACGACATGAGAGAAGAAGAGTCGAGCTGTATCTTCTACTGATATATGTTGTGGGGTATCAATAAAGGTAGCATACTTGGAAAACTGATCCACTACAACCAAGATAGTTGTGAGATCTCCGACCTTGGGCAATCCGATGATGAAATCCATGGAAACGCTTTCCCAAAGTCTTTTTGGGATAGCTAGCGGTTCCAAGAGTCCCGCTTGTGTCAAGTGGTCCGACTTGTCCTTCTGGCATACTAGACAAGTCTTCACATACTGACCGACGTCATCGGCCATTTGAGGCCAATAATATGCACGGAGAAATAACGCCATGGTGCGTTCTTCACCGGGATGGCTGACCCACAGAGTATCATGACATTCCGCCAGAAGAGTCATTCGTAGATCTCCTCCTTTAGGAACATAAAGTCGGTTCCTTTTCACTTTCAGAAAACCATATTCCATGTAGAACTTGCGAGTCTTACCCTGTCCTACCAAATCAACCAAATATTATGTAGCAGGATATTTGATGAGTAGATCTTATATTTGTTCCTTGATGGAGGTGGCTACTTCGCTCCCCCTAAAGGTGGCGAGTAAGCACACCGATGCTAGGTCAGCTCTCTGACTGAGCGCATCAACAACATGATTGGTCTTCCCACTTTGATACTCCAAGTTGAAGTGGAATTCATCTAGAAGTTCCCGCCACCTAGCTTGTCGACCATTCAGCTTTGGTTGGGTCATGAAATGGCTAACAACTGTATTGTCTGTCTTGACCACGAACGAGGTTCCCAGCAGATAGTGCCTCCAAAGGCGCAAGTAGTGGATGACAACCAATAATTCTTTCTCATGGGTGGCATAGCGCCACTCTGCATACTTCAGCTTTCAACTCTCGTATGCTACAGGATGCCATTCTTGTATCAAGACACCGCCGAGGGCATAATCAATGGCTTGGCCAAATCAGGGAGGGCAAAGACGGGGCTACTAGACATAGCCGTTTTTAATGCGTTGAAGGCCGCCGCTCACCTCGGTCCCCAATCCCAGGGTGTGACCTTCTTGAGGAGTTCTGTCAAGGGAATCGCAATGAGGGAGTAGTTTTTCACAAATCTCCAGTAGATGTTCCATAGTCCAAGGAACGCCCACAAGGCGTGGACATCCTTAGGCGGCGGCCAATCTGTGATTGTCTGAATCTTCTATTGGTCTATCTTGATCCGTCCTTCCTCTATGACATGTACGAGGAAGTCAATTTGCTTCTGAGCAAAGGAGCACTTGGATAGCTTCGCATATAGTTCATTCTCCCAGCACCAACTCAATTTCATGGTCCACAGTGCGCCTAGGCAGGAGCCTCTTTGGCATGTCTTGTGACATGACATCTTCAAACTCTAGTAGTAGCTCCTTCATGAGTTCCGAAATAAGACCCGAGGACATTCTATATCTTCAATGCAGAGGGTTGCCAGGAACGTAGGTTCATGTCTTTTGACCCCCTTCTTCAACTGCAAGGCTTAGATGTTCTCAATAGCCATCTTTATGTGCATGCAAGGGATAATGCAGGGCTTGGTCCTGTTTGCGCCCATCATCAGTAACACGTCAGCATACGGTACAAGTATGATGTTGGTTTTCCTCAGGAATTCCACTCCCACTATCAACTCGAAGTCATCTATGATCACCACGTGCGAGTTGAATTTTCCTTCGTAAGGGCCAAGCTTCATTGGTGCCTTTTTGGCTATCCCACCCACTGGCTGAGGAGGTGAGTTGATAGCCTTGAAACTACTTTTCCCCTTTCCTACAACTATACCAAGGCACTCCACCTGAGTCGAGGCTAAGTAGTTGTGGGTAGCACCCGTATCTATCATCGCCCGAATGGGCTTACCATTTACCTTCATCTCGACGAACATTAAGGTCCTCTATTGTTTAGGAGGAGTCCTCTCATCTGCCATCTTCTTTCCTTTCTTGTTGCTTGGGCAGAGGTCCTTCTTCTTACGGATACCAGCACTGGTTTCCGCTAATACCTTAGAAATGGAGCCAACAATTGCATTGAAGGCACCTGCTGGTTTAGTCTGGTCCGCATCGTCCGAGTTATCATCAGTCCCATCATCAAAAGCCTGATGGGCATTCATCTGTGCATGTGGGCAATCATTATTCCAATGTGGTCCACTGCAATGACGGCATCCTAATGGAGGCTTTCTCCCCTGGTCATTGTTGTTTGATGCAGCATTGTTGCTGCCTGAGGAGGGAGCCTTAGATTGGTTGAGCTCCGATCTCCCCCACTTCTGCTAGGGCCACCATTTCTAGACTGGCCCCCTTTGAATCCTGCTCGGGCAGGCAGCTGAGGCCTATCCTTCCAAGCTTCCACTTGATAGTCCCCAAGGCATTCAATTGCTTGGATCGACTTAGGTAGGGTATCTACCCTTTGTCTTTATAGGTCCACACATGCATAAGGTTTCAACCCTTCCAGAAAGGTGAAGAGCTTTTCTTTGTCCCCCATGTCGCGTATGTTTAGCATTAGCGCGGAGAATTCCCGTACATAGTCCCGCACTGATTTGGTCTGGCGGAGCTCCCGTAGCTTTCTCCTTGCATTGTATTCAACATTTTCGGGGATGAACTGTAGGCATATGGCTTCCTTCAGTTCTGCCCATGTCTCGAGAGCATCTTCACCGGCCCTGATGGCTTCGTACTTCACTCGCCACCAGAGTTTAGCATCACCCTGAAGATACATGGTAGCAATTGCTACCTTCTTAGCTTCTTCTAGGGCCCCAACAACATCAAAGTACTATTCGATGTCAAAGATGAAGTTTTCAACTTCCTTGGATTTCCTAGCTCCACTGTATGGCTTTGGCTCATGAATTTTCAGTTTTTGTGTCATGGAAACGGGGTTCACAGTGCCCCCGATTTAGTTTCCAACACCTCGAAGTAGGGCCTGTAAAGCAGCATTGACAATATTGAGCTTGTCTCTCAAGTCATCAATAGTTTGTTGCATGGCAGTCACCCTGTCTGCCTCTTGTGCCATGTAAGCTAAATCCTCGGCACGCTCCTATTGGAGTCCCTCGAATTTGCCAAAAATTTTGGCTGCCTCTATGGCTGTCATTTGCCAGTCTCCATCAGAGTCGCGACTGATATTTTCTATGTCAACGTCAGCCTGGAGCACCCTGCGGTCCAGGTCGTCCAACCTTTGCACTAGGCTCGTTCTTAGTTCAAGCACTGTATCCACGATGGGCCGTAATCCGTCAACCGTTTGTTCAAGGGCCTCAATGCGGTCCCCATGATTTACCATGATCAGAAATGGTGGTAATGGCAATGCGTTCCCTCATTCGATGTCTAGCCTAGGCTCTAATACCAACTGTTACTCGGCGCCTTACTAAGATTACTTGGAAGGGCAACGTAAAGCTAAGAAACTGATGTCAGTGCAGTTACTGTCTGCCAACTGAGGTCCCCTCCACACGCTAGACTAGATTGTCAGTGCCTTACGGGAAAATTAATGTCAAGAGAAATTGACAGAACAGAAATGAGAATTGAGAATGAAAGCTTGATTGCAATAATGAAAGCTATTACAGAAGAGCAATATGGTGTCGAGGGGGAGAGATACCACTATAGAGAATTGTTTGCTTGCTAGAATGTTTCGAATGCTTGATCCCCCCTAATAATGCTTAAAAAAAATAAACCAAAGCTACAAGACTAGACTTGACTAAGCTAGAGAAACATAATGGAAGTACATGAAATAAAACTACTCTATATTTACAATGAAAAGGACTTAGTTTTCTACAAGGCAGAAACATGTCCGTTGTCAGTAGAAGTGTCTTTGGCATCACGGTTGGCGCACGCAGCGTTGTTTGCGCACATGCCGTTGTTGGCATATGCCTGTGGCTGGGCACTGGCGAGGGATATTGGTGGGGTGGCATAGGCACATGCGCTCTTGTCACTTGGCGCGGCCAAAACCACCGGACCGTCCGTGGGGCTAGGAATTGGGAGGCTTGCTAGGATGCCACGGGACGCGCCCAAGGGGTCATGTGGCATGGCAGAAAGCCGCCCATGATAGTATATATGCCGCCAAAATAATTTTTTCCATGGTTTCAAATATTTCATTAATTATTTTATGCCATGTCTCAACTGTTACATATCTTAAATTTCTTCTTGTGCCTTAACTTGCTACTTGCCAATTATTATTCTCGTATTAAAGTGTCTGTTTCTCCCATGCTTCCATAGTTAATTCTACTTGCCTTGATTGTCTTACTTGTACACTTTAACTATCTTGTACTTGGCTTGTCTTGTTGCTTTGTATTATTTGTAGCGTTCCTTGATTTGGCACGAGGTTCCTTTATGGCTTTGCTTTCATATTCTTTAATTGTAGTTATTCTTGTGAATTGATTTATTGAGTTGATTTCATTTATTGATTTTGTTTATGGATTGAGTTGGACGTCGCAATGGGTAGAATAAGGGAGGATTAATATTTAATATGGTGGGATCGGGTTGCATGCAACAACGGATTTTATAAGGGAGGATCGATATGGTGAAATAAGGGAAGATTATGATATTGGTTCTGATTATATGGTGGGATCGGGTTGCGCATTGCAATGGATTTTTATTTGTTATTCTTGATAGTGATATAGTAAAATAAGGGAGGATTGTGTTTGTACGATGTGATCGAGTTGCGCGCCGCAACAGATTATGTGTTTTTAATTCATTGTGCATTGTGTTAGCTTTCAATGTTTTCGTACGAGTTTCTGAGGACTAATATTTCTAGTTTTACTGATTTTGAGGATTGAGTTTATTTTCATAAGTTAACTGGCTTACTTTTCCTATGTTTCTATCTTGTTATTATTATTATACTGCGTACAGGCTATTGTAAGTGACCCACCTTAGCCTTATCGCTACTTCGTCGAAGTTAGGCTCGACACTTATAGAGTACATGGTTCCACGACCCAAAACTAACCCTATCGTGATGGCACCTAACGTGGTACTAGGCAAGCCAACACACTACCAAAACCAATCAATATTTTCATTTTTAAGACAAAACCAAAGCTATTTAACAATAAAGCTGCATAAGGAGTTTAAATCAACACATCAGTGCAGAAGGAAAGCCCGACACCGGGGTGTCACTAGTCATGAGCATCTACTACAATAGTCTGACAACATCAAAACTAACATAGCCTAGAAATAACTGAATACAACTAAGGGAGGATAAGGAGAGAGAAAAACAGGGCTGCAATTGTCAGGCAACTACCTTACTAACTCCGATGGACCTGCCATTGAGTAATCAACACCCGCTACCGGGTTTAGAAATACCTGGATCTGCATACAAGGCATAAGGAGTAATGTGAGTACACCAACTCAGTAAGTAATAAAAGTAAATAGAGATTGAGCAGTAGTGACGAGCAATAAAACTTATACAGTTCATATCATGAAATAAAAATACAGCAGGCTTTTAAAATCAGGGTTTTGAATCAACTCAGCTCATTTAAATCCAGTTTCAGTAAAACCATTTATAACATCTTCCAACAGTTTTCAACGAAGTGATGAAACAGTGAGAAAAAATGATGAAAACATAAATAGCCCCTCAGGCAAAACTCACTCGGATACAACTCTTCGGGCAACATAAATCATGAATGGCCCCCCGACGAACATCACTCGTGAACAGCCCCCTCGGGCAAACATGAATCATAAACAGCCCCTCGGGAAAACCTCACAGTCACTCATATAATGCCCCTCGGGCATTACCACACAATCTCTCATAAACAACCCCTCGGTCACAATATGAATCAAGAACAGCCCTTCGGGCAAAACATCGTATCACTCACTCAGGGTACCCACGCTCACTAGTGGGTTACAAACTCCGGAGGGGCTCCTACAGCCCAAGCGCTATAACAAGCCACCTCGTGGCATAAATCAATTAGGCCCTCGACCTCGTAACAATCCACCTCGTGGAATAAATCAATCAGGCCCACGACATCACAAAAATCATGAATCAATAACAACATACTGGGGCGTGCAGCCCGATCCCATAATATCCTCACAACATAGGCCCTCAGCCTCACTCAGTCAGAAACCTCTCAAGCCACTCAGGCTATTAGTAAAACAGGGTGCCCAGCCCAAAAATATCATTTTATGCATCAAAATAGAGTAATAAAGACTGAGTTATGAAATCAGTAAACACAACATGACTGAGTATAGATCTTAAATTAAAAACAGTGAGAGGATAATAAGAAAAAGCCCCTAAGGGTCCAAACAGCTCTGGCGCAAGACCCAAATATGGCATTCAGCCCAATTTATAGAAAATTCTTTCTAAAATATATAAGTATCATATAACTTTATAGTTGCTACAGGACGGACCAAGTCACAATCCCCAACGGTGCATGCCCACACATCTGTCACCTAGCATGTGCGTGACCTCAAAATAGTAAAGCAATGTGAAAGCTGGGGTTTTATACCCTCAGGACTAGATTTACAATCATTACTTACCTCAAACAAGCCAATTCCAATACCGAGCAAGCCAAGCAATGCTCTAAAAATGTCATCTCATGCATTCCGATCTCAGAACAGCTCGAAACTAAACAAAATCAACTCAAATACACCAAACAATGCTAAAGCAACTAATCCCAATTGAAAAAGGTCGAATCTTTAATCAAAAGCCCAAAATCGGCAAAAACCCCCAACCTAGGCCCGCATTTCGGAACCCGACAAAAACCATATAATCCAATAATTAATTCAATTATGAGTCCAACCATACTACTTTCATCCAATTCCAACTCTGAATCGATGTTCAAAACTTAAAAATTCACTTTATGAAACTTTAGGCAAAAATTCTCAAATTTCACTTTGAAATCATCAATCAAATGCCAAAAACGAAAATGGATTCATAAAATCTAACAAATACCGAGTAGAGAACACTTACTTCAATACATATGGTGAAAATCGCCTCTAAAGTCGCCCAAATCCGAGCTCCCCAACTCAAAATATGACCAAATGAACAAACCCTTATTTTATATATATGTTTCTGCGAGTTATTCTACCTCGATTCTCATGCCAAACGATCCTGAAACCCATTTTTGATGGCTACAATGGATTTCTTGTGATATTTTAGTCAAGTTGGGCTCTTGAATCCATTTGACCTTATATTGAAGGAGATATATTGGTTTCAATATTTGAAAATAGTGCAGATTTTAAATACAAATTCAGTGGCAATTTCGTAATTAATCTGAAAAATCTGGCAACCCAATTCTTGGTGAAATGACCATAAAATCCTCATACGATGTCCAAATTCGATGATTCTTTTTGTTTTGGCTCCAAATTTATGATACGGGTCTACTTCTTCAATAAAAATATAAATCGGAGCTCATTTGCTTAATGTAGTACCATTTATGCTTAAAAAAACAACGTCGAAACATCAAAAACGAGCGCAACACAACCCAAACCTATCCGAAACTCACCCGAGCCCCTTGGGACCCTATTCGAACATACCAACAAGTCTTATATCATAACACGGACCTACTTGAGGCCTCAAAATACACATAATAACATCGAAATGATGAATCACACCTCAATTCGAAATCAATGAACTTGAAACTTCAAACTTCCACAACCGATGCCGAAACCTATCAAATAATCTCCAATTGACCTCAAATTTTGCACGCAAGTCACATTTGACATTATGGACCTGCTCCAACTTTCATAATTGGAATCCGACCCTGATATCAAAAAGTTTGCTCCCAATCAAACTTTCGAAATTCTACTATGGACTTCAAAATTACAACCCGGGCAAGCTCCTAAGTCCAAAATCACCCAATGGAGCTAATGGAGCCATCAAAAATCCAATCCGAGGTCAAATTCTAAAAAGTCAAAACTTTATCAAACCTTTCAAATTTAAAGCTTCTAGCTGAGAATCATTCTTTCAAATCAATTCTGAATAACCTGAAAACCTAAATTGACAATTCACATAAGTCATATACTTCCTATGGAGCTACTAATGCCCTCAAACAACCGAGCAAAGTGCAATTGCTCAAAATGACCGGTCGGGTCGTTACACATGGGGTCGGTTGTACTCATACTATACTCTACACTTTATTATGTATATTTTGGAGTCGGTCCTAGTGGTGGTCAGTGGATTGCTCGAATTAATAGACAATAGAGACTTGAGGTACAGTTTCTCGGCAATCGCAGCCTTGAAGTCCCCTTCTACCTTATCCTGGCTATTTATTTCATTTCAGACCGTTTTACTTTCATTCAGACCATTATTTGTATATATGTAATCGCTCGTGCACTTGTGACACTAGTTTTGGGATTGTATTCAGATATTGCTGTTGTTATGATTTTCTCATTCTATTATAGTTATTTCAGTTGCTGAGTTAATATTTAGTTTGAAATGTTAAAAATGGCTATAATCTATTTCTAAATTTGGCTTGCCTAGCAAGTGAAATGTTAGGCCCTATCGCGGTCTCGAGGGTGAAAATTCTAGATCGTAACAAGTTGGTATCAGAGCACTAGGTTTTCTAGATCGCACAAGTCAGGAGCAAGCTTAATAGAGTTTGGAGGATCGGTACAGAGACGTCTGTACTTATCTTCTAGTGGCTATGGAGTTTAGGGAACAATTTCATTTCTATCATTCTCTATAATGCGGTTTTATTCCATCATTGATTATTGAACCATTATGTTCTTGTTCTATCGCAGATGGCGAGAACGCGTACAACATCTGTAGTCAGACAGGAGGCGGATCCCCAGTAGTAGCTACGACCAGGGGGCAGAGGCCGAGGCAGAGCTCAGCCTAAAGCTCGAGTAGAAACACCACAGTGGAGCCTCAGGTATATTTTAAGGAGGAGGTTCTAGCTTAGACTGTACCCGTCGGACCAGCTCAAGTCCTAGAGGGGTTCATAGCCACTTTAGTGCTTTAGGATGCTCTAGTATGCTTAGTGCACCTTATGGAGAGTGTGGCCTAGAACGGTACATTCCCGATGGAACCAACCATCTCTCGGGTTGGGGAAGGAGCACAGACTCCCACTACTCACACCTTGGAGTAGGTGGTTTCCTAGTATCATACTCTAGTAGCCCCGCCAATTGGGATGGTTTAGCTGGTTGTTGCAGCATAGGCCAGTGACAGGACACTATGTCTTCTAAGGCTTTGTTGAGCTTTGACAAGTTTACCAAGCTCTTTCGTGTTCATTTTAGTGGTGCACCATCTGAGGACCCATAAGATTCTCTAGACTGTTGCCACGAGGTATTGCTGAACATGGGTATAGTGGAGACTAATGGGTTCGACTTCATAGTGTTTCTGATAACTGGTTCTGCCAAGACGTGGTGGAGAGATTATATGTTGACTAGACCAACTGGGTCACCTGCACTTACTTGTGATCAGTTCTCACAACTATTTCTAGAGAAGTTCATTCCTGTCACTCTAAGAGGAGTACCACAGGCAGTTTGAGCGTCTTTAGCAGGGTAGTATGACTTTTACAAGTATGAGAGTCTATTTATGGACCTAGCTCGCCATACCATTATCTTGTTTCCCACTGAGAGGGAGAGAGTGGGGAGATTCATTAATGGGCTCACTTTCACTATCAGGCTACAAATGGTCAAGGAGACCGAAATGATATTTCTTTACAGACGGCTGTAGATATTGCTAGACGAATCGAGATGATTCATGCTTAGGAAAGGGGGTAGGTGTCTGATAAGAGGCCTCGTCATTTTAGTGGTTTTAGTGGTGCCTCGCCTGGAGGTAGGGGTACTTTTGGTAGATGCCATCCTCCAAGGCCATTTCAGGAAGCGCTTCAGGCATATCACAGTGCTTCAGGGAGTCGTGGTCCTTATAGACCTCATTCTAGGTAGCCAGCCTATAGCGCACTATCAGATCCGATCATTGCGCCTTTGATTTAGAGTTATCAGCATGGTTATCCGGCCCATTTGGGTTAGCTTCAGCAGCCACAACAGTAGGATGGGTGTTTTGAGTATGGAGGTACTGTTCATATCAGGAGGTTCTATCCGAGAATATTGGGCGGCATGCCACAGTAGAGTTCTCGTACCATGGTTCCGGAACCAATTGCTGCACCGCCGCTCAGCCAGCTTAGGGCAGGGGTCAGGCATCCAGAGATGGGGGTTAGGCCATCAAAGGTAGAGATCAAACCGTTAAAGGTGGAGGCCAGCCATCTATAGTCCATCCTAGAGACGTAGTTCAGATTGGTGGGGCCCAGCCCCAATTTTATGCTTTTCCTGCTAGACTTGAGGCTAAGTCATCTGACGCCGTTATCACATGCATTATTCCAGTTTTTCATAGAGATGCTTTGGTTCTATTTGATTCGGAATCTACTTATTCCTACGTGTCATCCTTTTTTGCTTTATATCTGGTTGTGCCTCATGATTCTTTGAGTGATTCTGTGTATGTGTCCACGTATGTGGGAGATTCTATTTTTGTAGATTGCTTCTATTGCTCGTGTAATTACTATTGGGAGTCTTGAGACTAATATAGATCTCCTATTCCTTAATGTGGAAGATTTTGATGTCATCTTGGGTATGGATTGGTTGTCACCTTATCATGTTATATTGGATTTTCATGCAAAGACGGTGACCTTAGCCATGCCGGGGTTGCCTCGATTAGGTTGGAGGGGGACTCCTAGCCATTCTACTAGTAGGTTTATCTCTTATGTGAAGGCTTGACGTATGGTCGAGATGGGGTGTCTAGCTTATTTGGCATATATTCACAATTCTAGTGCGGAGGTTCCTTTCATGGATTCAGTACCAATTGTTCGTGAGTTTCCAGAGGTATTTCCTGTGGATCTGTCGGGGATGCCACCCTGCAGAGATATTGACTTCTGTATTGATTTGGCTTCGGGAACTCAGCCTATTTCTATTCTACCATACCGTATGGCCCTAATGGAGTTGAAGGAATTGAAGGAGAAGTTGCAAGATTTTCTAGATGAGAGATTCATTAAACCTAGTGTCTCGCCCTGAGGTGTATCTATGTTGTTCGTGAAGAAGAAAGATGGGTCGATAAGGATGTGTATAGACTATCGGCAGTTGAACAAAGTCTTCATCAAGAACAAGTATCCATTTTCGAGGATTGATGACTTATTTAATCACCTTCAAGGTGCCAAGGTGTTTTTGAAGATTGATTTGAGGTCTAGCTACCATCAATTGAAGATTAGGGCATCCGATGTCCCCAAGACAGCTTTTCGGACACGGTATAGGCATTATGAGTTCCTAGTGATGTCATTTGGGTTAAAAAATACCCCAGCTACATTTATGGATTTGATGAACTAGGTATTTAAGCTCTATTTGTATTCCTTTGCGATTGTATTCATTGATAATATCTTGATCTACTCCTACAGTCGAGAGGAGCACGAGCAACATCATCAGATTGTACTTCAGACTCTAATGGATAGTCAATTACATGCCAAGTTTTCAAAGTGTGAGTTTTGGTTAGACTTAGTTGCCTTTTTAGGGCATGTTGTATCGATATAGGGCATAAAGGTGGATCCTACGAAGATTGAGGCAGTTCAGAACTAGCCTAGACCTACTTCAGCTACAGAGATCCGGAGTTTCCTAGGTCTGGAAGGTTATTACTGCCGGTTCATGGAGGGGTTTTCATCTATAGCAGCCCCATTGACTAGATTGACCCAGAAGGGTGCCCCATTCAGATTGTTAGACGAGTGTTAGTTGAACTTTTAGAAGCTCAAGACTGCTTTGATTACAATGCCAATGTTGGTGTTGCCTACAAGTTCAGGATCCTACACGGTGTATTGTGATGCATCTCATATTGGGCTGGGTGTAGTATTGATGCAAGATGGAAGGGTGACTGCATATGCATCGCGGTAGTTGAAGGTTCATGAGAAAAATTACCTTGTTCATGACTTAGAGTTGGCAGCCATTGTTTATGCATTGAAGATTTGGAGGCACTATCTTTATGGCATGTCGTGCGAGGTATCACAGATTATCGTAGTCTGTAGTATATGCTCAAGGAAAAGGATCTCAACTTAAGGCAGAGGAGGTGGTTGGAGTTGTTGAAAGAATATGATATCACTATTTTGTATCTTCCCGGGAAAGCCAATATGGTAGCCGATACCTTGAGTGATAAGCCTATGAGTATGGGTAGCTTACGTATATTCCAGTTAATGAGAGGCCACTTACATCAGATGTTCATGCTTTGTCCAATCAGTTCATGAGGTTAGATTTTTTGGAGCCTAGTCGTGTTCTAGCTTGCGCAGTCTCCCGGTCTTCCTTGTATGAGCGCATCAGAGAGCATTAGTATGATGACCCCCATTTTCTTATCCTTAAGGACACGGTGCAGCACGATGGTGCCAAGCAAGTGAGATAATGGGGTTTTGTGGATGTAGGGTCGTATTTGTGTACCCAATGTAGATGAGCTTCATGAATAGATTTTTGAGGAGGCTCATAGTTCCCAGTATTCTATCTATGCGGACGCAATAAGATGTATCAGAATTTGCGATAGCATTATTGGTTGAGGAGGATGAAGAAGGATATAGTTAGTATGTATATATATATATATATATATCGATGTTTAAATTGTCAGCAAGTTAAGTACGAGCATCAGAGGTCTGATGGTCTGCTTCAGAGGCTAGAGATCCCTGAGTGGAAGTGGGAGCATATCACTATGGATTTTGTTTTTGGGCTTCCACGAACTCAGAAGAAGTTTGAAGCGGTATGGGTCATTGTGGACAAGTTAACCAAGTCAACACATTTCATTCTAGTGGCAGTTACCTATTTTTGAGAGCAGTTGGTTAAGATCTACATCCGCGAGATTGTCCGTCTTTACGGTGTGCCTGTGTCTATCATTTCTAATCAAGGAACACAATTTACCTCACACTTTTGGAGGGTCGTACAATGTGAGTTAGGAATGCAAGTTGATTTGAGTACAACATTTGCCCCTAGATGGATAGGCAGTCCGAGCGCACTATTCAAGTATTGGAGGATACGTTTCATGCTTGCGTTATGGATTTCGGGGGTTCTTTAGGTAAGTTCTTGCCGCTTGTAGAGTTTGCCTACAAAAACAGCTACCCGTTGAGCGGGGACAGGCTCCGTTTTTGGGTACCTATTTGGTTCAGGATGCCTTGGATAATGTCAAGATTATTCAAAATTAACTTCCCTTAGCTCAGTCTAGGCCGGAGAGTTATGTTGATCGTAGAGTTCAAGATGTTGTATTCATGGTTGGAAAGAGGGTATTTCTCTGGATTTCACCCATGAAGGGTGTGATGAGGTTCGGAAAGAAAGGCTAGTTGAGACCTAGGTATATCGGACCCTTTGAGATTCTTGTGAGAGTGGTGAGGTGGCCTATAGGCTACCATTGCCACCTAGTTTATCAGTAGTCCATTCGATGTTCCATGTGTCTATGCTCAGGATGTATCACAGTGATCCATCTCATATGTTAGATTTCAGCTCGGTCCAACTGGACAAGGATTTGACTTATGAAGAGGAGCCGGTTGCTATTTTAGCCCGGCAGGTCTGGCAGTTGAGGTCTAAGATTTATCTTTCAGTTCGAGTGTAGTGGAGAGGTCATCCGATCAAGGCACCCACATAGAAATCCGAGTCAGACATGCAGAGTAGATATTCACACATTTCCACCAGCCTAGGTACCTTTTTATGTTTGTTTGACGACGAACGCTTCTTTTAGAGGTGGAGAATGTGATGACCCAATAGGCCATTTATAGTTTTACCCTTCATTTCTATGTTTTGAGACCTCGAATAGCTCCATTTAGCCTTCCTTGATTTGCGTGTGCAACCCGTGTCATTTTTTCAGAAAGTTTTTATGATAAAAAATGATGCAAAATGTTAAATCGTGCCTTAAAACTTATTTGAGTTGACTATGGTTAGTGTTTTGTGTAAACGGAACCAAATCAATGTTTTGACGGTCCCTGTGGATCCGTATCATGATTTGGGACATGGGCATATGCCTGAAATTAAATTTGGAATTCCCTATCTTGATTTAACGTAATTTGTGGAAAACTAGCAATTTAAAGGTTTTAAAGTTCTCACGAGCAAGTTTGTATGATGTTATTACACTTGTGTGCATATTTTTTTGGAGCCCGAGAGGCTCAGTTGAATTTTAGATAGGCTACGGAGTGGGTTTGGGCTTAGAAGAATAGTTGATGCCTTTATTATTGCTGGTGCACCGCTGCGGATCTCGCATTTTACTTTTGCGAATAAGGCTTCACATTGCGAGCATGGGCTGGATTAGGGGAGTCTTGCATTTGTGAGGTAAATGTTTGCATTTGCAAACTTGCAGCTACCGCTTTTGCGAAGGTAGAGTTGCATTTGCGACTCAATGTGTTCTTGGTCTACCTTCACATATGGGAAAGAAAGGTCCGCATTTGTGAGTGGTATGTGTTCACATTTGCAACAAAAACGTCGCGTTTGCGATGACTGACCTTCTGAGAATGGTTCGCATTTGTGACCTCTTTCTCATATTTTTGATGTTTGCAATTGCGAACAAGATATCGCAATTGCGATATCCGCAGCTGATAAAAGAGGGGAAAAGCGGAATTTAGCTTATTTCTTTCCAACTCTCAACCTTATGCACCCAAGATGCGATTTTCGAAGGTGTTTTCTTCATAAATTCATTCGTAAGTAACTTTAATCTATTTATTTTAAATTACCTATTGCTTTCTAATGTTTTCAACATTAAGTCTAGGATCTTCATGGTAGAAATTAGGAATTTTGGTAGAATTAAGGATTTTTGTAAATTTGGGATTTAGACCTCAAATTTAGGTCAGATTTAAAAACAAATTGCATAACCGGGCTGAGGGTGAATGGGTAATCTATTTTTGATCCAAATCTCTGATTTTGACCAAGCAAGCCCGGGGTTGAATTTTGTTGACTTTTGGGAAAAGTGTAAAGATCTTAACTTTTGTATTATTATTAATTTTTCTTGCATTATTTGATGATATTAAGTCGATTTTGGATAGATTCACCTTGTTCAGAGGCAAATGTATAGGAAAGGACTCAGTTGAGCTTTGATTTGCTTGCAGAGCGAGGTAAGTGTTGGGTCTAACCTTGATTTGAGAGAATTAGCAACCCTTGAACTATTTGTTATATGAATTACATATGTAGAGCCGTATATATGAGGTGAAGACTACCAAAATAACTGTTTTCATGCTTTCCCGTATGTCATTAATTATTTTATGCCATGTATTAACTATTACATGTCTTAAATTGCTTCATGTGCCTTAACTTGCTACTTGCCATTTATTATTCTCGTATTAAAATGTTCGTTTCTCCCATATTTCCATGATTAATTGCTACTTGCCTTAATTGTCTTACTTGTACACTTTAATTGTCTTGTATTTGGCTTGGCTTTTTACTTTGTATTATCTGTAGCATTACTTGATTTGGTATGAGGTTCCTTTATGGCTTTGCTTTCATATTTTTTAATCATAGTGGTTCTTGTGAATTAAGTTATTGAGTTGATTTCATTCATTGATTTTATTTATGCATCGGGTTGCACGCTGCAACGAGGGGACTATGGGAAGATTGATATTGATATGGTAGGATCGGGTTGCACGCCACAATGAATTTCATATGTGATATTGATATGGTTGAATAAAGGAGGATTATGATATTGATTCTGATTTTATGATGGGATCAGGTTGTGCACCGCAATAGATTTTTCTTTGTTATTCTTGATATTGATATGTGAAATAAGGGATAATTGTGTTTGTATGGTGGGATCAGGTTGCGCGCCACAACAGATTGTGTGTTTTGTATTCATTGTGAATTGTATTAGCTTTCAGTGCTTTCGTACGAGATTTTGAGAACTGATATTTTTTGTTTTACTGATTTCGAGGATTGAGTTTATTTTCAAAAGTTAATTGCCTTACTTTTCCTGCGTTTCTCTCCAATTATTATTATTATAATGCGTACAGGTTATTATAACTGACCCGCCTTAGCCTTATCACTACTTCGTCAAGGTTAGACTCGCCACTTACAGAGTATATGGGGTCAGTTGTACTCATACTACACTCTATATTTCTTGTGTATATTTTGGAATCGATTAAAGCAGCGATCAGCAGATTGCTCGGATTGATAGCTGATGAAGACTTGAGGTACAAGTGCTTAGCGTTCGCAGCCCTAAAGTCCTTTTCTACCTTATCCTAGCTGTTTATTTCATTTCAGACAGCTTTACTTTCATTCAGACCATTATTTGTATATTTCAAGTCGTTGGTGCACTTGTGACACCAGATATGGGATTGTATTCAGATATCATTGTTGTTATGGTTTTCTCCCTCTATTACAGTTATTTCAGTAGTTGAGTTAATATTTAATTTGAAATATTAAAAATGACTAGAATCTATTTCTAACTTTGGCTTGACTAGAAAATAAAATATTAGGCTTCATCACGGTCCGAGTTGGAATTCTGGATCGTGACAGATATTGTGAATTCACTGTATCTAGCTCAGCTCCAAGCTCCTTCTATGGAGGAATTTAGCTTGGGCTTTCATGGCAATAGAAGAGATCGAGCAGAGATAGTTGTGCAATGAGAATGTTTGAGAAGATGAGAAATGAGTTTTCTTGTATTAAAGAGTGTTTATAGTGTATACTTATATACATCACTAACATAGCTAACTAATCTAACTTCCCGTTGTTATTTGCAAAGTATAATTAACTAACTTCTAACAACTAACTAACCACTACAATCAACTCTATTAACTACAGCTAAGTCCTAACAACTAAGCATTCCACACTCTCCCTCAAACTGGAGGGTGTAAAATATTCAGCAAGCATACCCAGCTTGCTAAGTAAAAAATAATGCTGCAAGTAAGCAAATCTACCAGTTGATTCTTGGTCCCTATGTGGTGTGTAACTATCTTCCCTTCCTTGATCTTATCTCTCACAAAGTGAAATCGATCTCTATATGCTTAGCCCTCTCGTGAAATTGGCTGCAATCTGTAATGCAGCCTTGCTATCACAAAATAAACCTACAGGTTGCTTGATTCATACCTTCAATTATGAAAATAGTCCTAACGACCAAGTTACTTCTACTGTGGCTACTGCCAAATTCATTTATTCTGCTTCAGCAGAACTTCATGAAAATGTCTGTTATTTCTTTTATTTTTAGGATATTTGAGACTCCTTAAACTTTACCAAAAATTAGTCACTGATCTCCTTGTGTTTGGGGATATTGCTTAATCGGCATCACAGTAACAAGTCAGGCTATGAGACTGCAAATTGCTCATAAGTATTCCCATTCCTGTACCACATAGTTGATGTCTAGTCTAGTTATTGACTTAAGGTCTATACCACATAGCTGATGTCTTATATAATAATTGTTAGTTAGAGTAATCTACCAATGAGCCTTTGGTAGGTTGATACATCATTTAAAGCCTCATCCCATATTGTACTAGTATGCTCGTCATACTCTTATGAAGTGAACCTTTGATTCAAATTAACAGGTGTTGCCACTTGTTTTTTTCCACCTAATCCAAGATCTGACACCAACTGCAATGCATGTTTTCTTTGATTCAATATGATTCTTTTGCTTGATATCGCAATCTCTATTCCCCGAAAGTAACTCAATTCTCCAAGGTTTCTCACTTTGAAATTATATTGTAGTACATCCTTTGTCTCGTGTATAAGCTTGTCATCATCCCATGTGATTAACAAATCATCCACATATATCAAGACTGCCACAAAGCTATCTACCTTTCTTTTAGTGAACATAGAGTAATCATATAAGCTCTGCTTGTAGTCTGATTTTATCATTGCCTCGGTGAGCTTTATATTTCATTGACTTGAGGCTTGTTTAAACCCATCTAATGATTTCTTCAATTTACAGACCTTTAATTTCAATTGTCTTCTGAATCCTTGAGGAAGCTCCATGTATACCTCTTCATATAAATCTCCTTGTAAAAAATCATTGTACACATTCATTTGGTACATGATGCTAATACAATAACTTCTCTAACAGTTATTATTTTGGCAACTAGTGAAATATCTCATGGTAATCCAATCCTTCCTTTTGGTTATACTCTTTTTTAACCAATCTAGCCTTGTACCTTTCCACATCTCCATTTGCCTTGTACTTTATTTTATAAATCCACTTAGATCCAATTACTTTCTTGCCTTTTGACAGGTCTACTACCTCCCGTGTATTATTATCCTCCAGAGCATTGATATGTATTTTCATTGTATCAATCCATTTCTCATATTGGCATGCTTCCTTGAAGCCTTGAGGCTCTGTGAGAACTGATTGCTGAGCCAAGTAGCTCTTGTACCTCTCTGATACATGGTCATAAGAAATACAGTCTGCTAAAGTATGCAGTGTTGCCCCATTTTCCCTCTTTCTAGTTACATAATTTTGAAGCCATAGTGGTGATTTAGCAATTCTTATAGATTTTCTCAAGGTTTGTTCTGTATAATCAGAGACATCATCCTCTGTATGGTCATGAACATCATTAGTATCTTCTTGACCTTGACTTGTATTTGATTCAGGAATGCCTTCAAGTATATGACAGTTTCCAGGAATGCCTTCAAGTATTGAAGTAAAATGCCCACATGCAGCTTCAGGTTCAGGCTCAACATGAGTATCATCAGTACAACATCAACATCATGAGTATCATCTACATATCTATCAGTAACAATATCAACACTCTCAGATCCTACATGAGTGCCATCAGAGTGTTCTTCCTCGTATAATTCATAGTCCACTGCTTTATGATCTTGTAGTCTCTCCATATCATGAACTATAGAGAAGTGACAAATGGATGATGAATATGAGATTGTAGCATCCTTTTGGAAAAGAAATATATATTCCTTGAATACTATATCTCGGCACACAAACAATTGTTTTGTCTCAAGATCAAAAAACCTGTACCCCTTTGAGTAACTGAATACCCCAAGAACACTGCAGCCTTGGCTCTAGCTATAAACTTGTCTCCTTTAGGTAGGTTCACAACATAACACAACCAGCCAAATGCCTTCAGATGTGCAAGAGCAGGTGGTCTTGCATATAGAACTTCAAAAGGACTCCTACAATTCAAAACATCAGTAGGCAGTCTGTTGATGAGATAGACAGCTACATCTATGTACTCTCTCTAAAATCAAGATGGAATAGTGCCGTGGAACTTTAGTGCTCTTTCTACGTCAAGAATATGTCTATATTTGCTCTCCACAGCTCTATTTGTTTGTGGAGTATAGACACAACTACTTTGATGTAAAATTTCATATGATTCTAGTAAGCTATTGCACTGATGATTGAAAAATTCAGTACCTTCTTTTGTTCAAATAATTTTTGTATCTACATTAAACTGAGTTTTTATCATAGCAAGGAAGATTTTCAGAACAACAACTACATAACTTTTCAACTGCAGCAAATATATCAAGGTGAACCTAGACATATCATTAACTATACTCATAAAAAAATTGCTTCTTGTCATGTGTAGGAATTTTGTAGGGACCCCAAATATCAGTATGAATAAGCTCTAACACAGACTGCCTTCTAGATTGACTACTATGAAAAGATAATCTGCTTTGTTTGGCAAGAGGGCAGATAAAGCAGTCATTGTTTACATTGATATCACTCAAATTATTCTGTAAAGACTTCACATTCCTCATGGTGCTTATTGAAGCATGTCCCAACCTCATATGCCATAAGATGCTATCTTCCCTATGTTATTGTCGCGCCCCTTTTTTTTCCTTTTTGACGGGGAAGTTCGGGTTTCGACTTTCATGGGGGGAATAACTCGTTTCCTTTTGAGAATTGGGTATTTGAAGAGTCGCTACCTAACGGATTACGATGCGTTAGGGCACCTAGAGCGATTAACTCATGAACTAGTTTGCATTACCAGAGATTAGGGAAAGGGCTCAAAATAACCTTCAGGGGAAGGTGTTAGGCACCCCTCGCGGTCCACAATGGTGGGTCGACTGGCCGAACTTAAACTCTGTAAATTAGTCATTTTAATAAATAAATAGTTTTAACACATATTCGCAAATAGAGGCATGTTTTGACATTCTAAGTACATGTATGATGTTGATACCCAATTTTTCCCTGTATATTTTTATATGCAAAATACCTTCAAATAGTAGGTATATGAATATATAAGTATGTCCCAAGGTTTTATTATTTTTTCTCTTAATTTTTATAGATTTTTAAATCTATTTATTGCCCTATTTTATCAAGAAAAATCCAATAATTACCCCAAAATTATCATTTTGGGTAATTCACTTATTGGATTCTCATATTTATATTAAAATAAGTAGGAATAATCTTTGCATATTTTTAAAAATTTGTTTAGTATTTTAAAGCTAAATTACGTATAATTGCGATATTAGCCTATTTTAAGATTTAATTGTTTCATAATTATAAAATTGACTCCAGTATTTTAGTTTGATAATTATGTATTATTAATCATTTTATTACCTTTAATTTTTTTCCAGAAATTATTTTACTATTTTTAATAAAATAAATAAAGGAAAAATGGCTATTTAAATGTTAGCCCCATTTATTTCAATTTTAGCCTTATTTGAACCTCCAATTGAACCCAATTTTAAACCCAATTACCCTGACCCAATCCCTATTTGAACCGACCCACCTACTCAATTAAACCAGGCCGTTGATCAAAATGATCAACGGCCACCAAATACCCTTTCCTTTTTAATCCCGACCTACCCCCTTAACCATTTCACAACCCCAGCCGCCTCTGAAACCCTGCACTCTCTCAAACTCTCTCGAGTCTTCTCAGAACCCTAGCTGCCTCTCACCACTTCCACCCTGAAAGCCACCGAAATCCATGGCTTCCAGGGCTATGGGAGTCTTATACCTACCTCATATTTCTCTTACACACCTGATCTCTGAAGATTCAAGGCCTGACCTCAAAGGTTTGCACCCAGACCTTTGCCGATTCAAGGTTCCAGAATCATCGCCGGCCTTGCTCCGGCATACCATGGTGTTTTGAACCTGGTTCTGACCTCTCCGACTTAGATCGGTGACCTTTTCAAAGCCTTTCTCATTTCTAGGGTTCTTCTGAACACTAACCCTTCGAGGTTTTCTCCAATCTCTTTAGATCCGTTGTGTATCTGTGCTCTCTTTGAGTTTTCAAACGATCTCTCTAACTTTTCTTTCGAAAATTACTTTTCAAAGTCTTTCTTTTACGATTTAAGGTTTTCTGAAAATCCTTAAGTGTTTCTCTGACTTTGTTTTCCTTTTCTTTTGTGTGTATTTGCCTCTACTGTGTTCTATGTTTTCCTTCTACCATGTATGTTCTTCTACTGTGCTTTCTATGTTCCGTTCGTGTATGTTCTTCTACTGTGCTTTCTATACTATGCTCTTGTATGCTTTTCTACTATGTCCTGCTATTTTCTTCTACTATGTTCTGGTATGTTTCGCCTATTGTATTATTCTATCGTGTTCTTAAATTATCTTACTATTTTTCTTCTATTGAACTTTGTTTAAGTTTCTTTTAAAAGGATCTTCTTAAGCATGTTTTCTTCTACTATTCTTATCAGTCTTTTCTCATCATGTTTTGAATTAGTTTCTTTACTCTGTTTGCCTTGAACCCCTCTATTGTATTTACATGCTATTCATGAGTTCTATTGCTGGAAGAAGCATGTTAGAAGTTTCAGCTCTTTTCTAAAACCTCTAAACATGTTTCGATTCGACTACTTGCCTCCTCATCTTTGTACTTGATTCAAGGTAGAAACCCTAGAATTTGGGGGGGTTCTACCGAGGTTTGATCGAACTAGGGTTTTATTTTAGAACCCTTAACTCTTTCAGACTAACTTTGAGTCTCTGAACTGAGTTTGGACATCTTTGTTTTCATACAATGCTGAACTTTTTGCTAAACTCTTCTACACTGGATTTTTTCTACTGATTTACACGACAGACTTCTTTTATGCTCACATGTTCCTTATATATGATGAATTTTCCTCTAAATGGTTTTCAAATTTGCAATTAGTGCAAACTTCTTTCTGAATATGGCTTGATTGATTTCTTTCCATTGTTTGCTGATTCTCCCTGTTACTCGGCCTAAGTTAAAACCCTTCTTCATATTTTCTGACTCGGTACATTCATGCAAAATCTCAGACTCTTTTGATTTACTGTTTGTTAATTGATTTGCTTACCTTATTTGCACAAACCGTGTATTTCAAAACCTTGTCCTTAAATAACTTTTTATGTATTTGCCCCTGATTGCATGTTGTGCACAAAGTGCTTAGTCAATTTCTTTCCTTAAATGGTTTTCACCCATTTGAATCTGAGTCCTTTAATTAAGGAAAGCCTTATGTAATTGATTGACAATCAATTCCTTAACTATTTTTCTTGCCTTATTTCTGCCTGATTTTTACACTATAAAAGGCACAACCCTTTTCACACACTACAACATCAGAATCCTTCTGAACTCACACTCTCTCATAATAATATTCTCTTCTTGACTGCACTGTGTCCTGTTTTACAAGACTTACTGCTTTCCTTTGCTTGTTTCCCTAAAAACTGGTATGTCCTGATTTAATTCTTAGCACCACAACAATTTGTAATTACTACTTTTGTACTCATGTTCATCTGCTATTTCTGTATATCTCAGCACTTAAGTTAGCATGTTGATTTCCTTATGTGTGTTTTGTTATGAACCCCCATTCCTCTATCACCCGTATGTGTTTTGAGTGGTGACTTAAGGCATGGCAATGTAAGTTGTTGTCCATGAATTAAGTTTGAACCACTGTGGTCTTGACCTCTAAGCAAACAGGCTAGAGGGTGTGCCAGCATCTCCCATTGCTGGGTATGCCCTTCAGCCCGCTTTTATGTTGCCTCTTGCAACTTTCCATTCCCCTATACCCTTATGTGTAATGATGTGAGCTGTTTCCATTTCCCCTTTTCCCCTTTCAGAATCCTACTTCTGCACTTGCACTCTCTCTTAGTCCCTAAGTTTTGCCCCCTATTGTGAGCCTTGCCTTGGGACCTCGAGCTCCCTCTGAACTTGGATTGAGGGCTGGCCCTTCCACACTGCACTATGGCTTAATCCATGATACATTTGGGTGTAAGCATTGCCCGGAGTTCATATGAGACTCTTAGGGAACTCTGACACACCCCAAATAGGAGAAAGGATTTGAAAAATGATCTCTTGGAGTTGATTTACTTCATACTTCAGACATGAAGTCTGAATCAGGCTCTCCTTGGTTGTACTTTTTAATTTTTGATGTATTTTTCCTTTACTTTGCTTTTTTTGGGTTGTAATAATTTTGTAATAAAACTCTCGGGGATGGTCAGTGAAGAGGGAGGGTAACTATGTATGCAAAAAGGGGTAGATAACCTGCCTATAGGAGTTTATGAATTTCTGCATTCTCATATAGATACCATGTCTATAGGAATCTTGCATTCGCATCTAGATACCATGTCTATAAGAATTTCTGCATTTTCATGTATAGATACCATGTTTATAGGAATTATGCATTCTCATATAGATACCATGTCTATAAGAATTTCTTCATTTTCATATAGATACCATGTCTATAGGAATCTTGCATTCTTATGTACATACAATGCCTATAGTTTATTTCTGAACTTCTGCATAGCATATAGATATCCTGCCTATAGGAATTTCTGAATTTCTGCACATCATGTAGATATCCGGCCTATAGGTTCTTTCTGAATCTTGCATATGCATTCCTCATCAGGAAAACATGTTCGTAGGTCTTAAATAATCAACTGCAATTAGATATCATGTTCATAGGCTTTAAACGAAATTCAGCATCTAGATGTCATGCCTATAAGGTTTCTGCATTTTTACTACGTTTATAAAAGTGTCCAAAATCGACAACACATACAAAGAATGCCTATAGGAGCCTTAATCGAATCTGAATCGTTTCACTCTCTTATAGGTCTAAAACTAGTAACAATGATGCATGCTCTTTTGTTAAAACTCGCATTTCTTTAATAACAGACGATTTTCTCAAATCAGTATGTATTCATGTTTGTTTTATTATTTCTGGAATCAGTAGATATCATGCCTATAGGGGTCTTCGTCTCACACTTAGACAAGCCATAGGGTGAAAGTTTATAAACTGAATCAGATTTTATACACTAGAACCAGCAGGCAGACCCGATTCGGGCTTCTTATCTAAACTATGTAATAAAACAGATTACCTCGATCCTTTAAGTTTAATTAGACCCTAAACAGTATGTGTAAGTCATGCTAACTACTTGCTTTTCTCTGCTTAAAGGAGGTCTATTTGAGCCTTTTCATTTTTTAATATGCTTCCCCATACTTGTCGTACGTGTTTTGATTGTCACCTTAGTATTTTACCTTTTGAAACCACAAACAAGCTCAATACCTCCTCCCTTTAGGATTAGCAGTCCCAAGTGCCTCCAGGGCTGATAAGATGGGGACTGGTAATAGCATACAATAAGTAAGCGAGACCATTCCATGCTTTAATACCTCAACGGGGTGGGAAAGTGTAGATATGGATATGATGACCACGCGATAACATCTCGTGTAGCCCATCATTGAGGAGTGATTACCGAATGTTGTGTGGGATGATCCATATTATTAATAAACCTAGGACCCTCCTTCCCTTTGTTTTCTTTGTTTCCTTTAAATCTTTTTTAAACTATTTCTTTTAAGAAAATCAACTCCTTTTAGTTCATTTTTCTTCTTTTTTTTTATTTGTAACCATTACGTGAAAATCCCCTCTTATTTAAAGTCTTTATTTGCCTATGTGTTATTTGCACTTAAGTCACAACAATAGCTTGGCCGGGAACCACACTAGTGGATCCTGAGGGGTGCCTAACACCTTCCCCTTGGGATAATTTCAAGCCCTTACCCAATCTCTGGTTGTTCAAACCAAATCTTTCTTAGTATCCTAATGCACTTAAATCATTAGGTGGTGATTCTTCAATTCAAACCCAATTCCCGAAAGGGAACGAGTTGTCTCCCAAATGTCACAAACCCGATTTTCGCGAGAAAAAGGGGGCGCGACAGCGTGACGACTCTGCTGGGGATATCTTTTAGGCTTCTACCATTTCAAGCTATTACTATGACTTTACATTTCTTATGTGCCTTCTTTAGTTAATACCTTTAAGCATTTAATTCCCTCTTCTACTGCAAAAAAACTAACTTGTCTCTTGTTTCTTTCACTGCTTTCCTTTACTGCACTCCTTTATTACTGTTTTAAATCATTGTAATTATTACTTATGAACGTGCAAATACGTGACAACTTGTTTTAATTATCGCATAAGCATGTTTGCAACATCATATTCCACTCGTGCCAAACAAATACCATAGCAACGCTTATAATGAGTTGTTGCGCTCTTCCGATATTATCACCCTTTAAATGCGGTAAAGGCATATTTGTGGTAAAACCAGTCGATCAGCGGTGCAGTCGACGTTTCCGTGCCTTTACCTTTTGAGTTGTCCTTTCAAGGGTACCAGTCTAAAACCCCATAGAAACCTTACTCTGTTTAAACTGTGCATGCATCATGGTCAAACGTAGCCGAGTCAGTTATGTTGTCCACATAATGACTCTTTAAGATAGCCTTGTCCAAAGTCCCCTGGGTTTCCCAAAAATCCAAACGGACACTATCACGTTTTGTTCATTTATTTGGAGAACTAAATGCATTTATGCCAATTATTGGTATTTAATAGTCGAGTCTGGTGGGGATAAGGGCCTAACCCTTTTGTCTTGCAGAAACATGAGGCACGAAGTCCCTAGATTCGGCATGGTCACAAACATCCACCCAAGGTTGCTAAGCTGGTGGGAGGATCTTCATTCCAGTGATCAGACTCTTGTCCGAAAATACCTAGGAAATATACCTTCTCTCCTGGAGGTCCAACCCAACAACAAAATCATAGAAGCTACTACTCTGTTCTGGGATTGTGATATGTCTGTATTTCACTTCGGATAGATTGAGATGACACCCCTGCTAGAGGAAATAGGAGGATTGGCTGGTATACCATGGGAAACCCCGGGTTTGTTAATGCCAGAAAATCGCAAGGGTAGAGCTTTTCTCAAAATGATGGGCTTAGACTTGACATGTTTGAATGAGTCCTACATTCCCTTTGATTATTTGTACGAGAGTTACGGTCACAACAAATCCTACCATACATATCCGGATAATTTCGCCCTTACATCGTTGGGGCATATTCACCGAAGGGTCTTTGTCTTCATGTTCTACTTCTTGGGGATGATAGTGTTTCCAATGAAGTAAGCAAGGATCCACACCAAGCTATCCATGGTCACCAAAACTTTGATGGAGGGAATTGGTGGACAACCATTTAGCATAGTGCCCATGATCATCGTAGAGATATACCAAGCCTTGGAAAAGTTTTAACAAGGAGCCCAACACTTCGAGGGCTGCAACTTGCTACTCCAGCTCTGGCTCATGGAGCATCTTCAAAGGGGTGAATATCGACAAGAGATTCAACGTAGAGACTGGGACAATCATATAACCTTCCATCAACCAAGGAGAATGAACTACAAGCCCAACATGTTTGCTCAACCAGAAAATGCCAAGGGGTGGGTGTAGCTATTTGAAAATCTAACTGAGGATCAAATACAATGGATGTTCCCATAACCTCTGAATGCCACAAATGACCATTTCCACCATAACACCCCCATCTATGTGGAAACCGTGCCACCCTCCACCCAACCTGTATCAAGCACACCCGAGTCTGATGATAAAGAATCACTCATCAGGAACCTGGCTGCAGAACTCAAGAAATTGACTAGTCGAATTCAGGGTGTCAAAGGAAGTAAAGGGATTGAAGGGTTGAACTATGGAGATCTTTGCATATAACTGGATGTCGAACTACCCGAGGGGTACAAACCTCCTAAGTTTGAGATGTTTGATGGTACAGGGGATCTGAGAGTCCACTTGAGAACTAACTGCGACAAGCTGGTCGGAGTAGGGGAAGACGAAAGGATTCACATGAAGCTTTTCATGAGGAGTCTGAAGGGAGATGCTCTGTCTTGGTACATTAGACAAGACCCGAAGAAATGGTCGAACTGGGTGAGTATGACATCTGACTTTATGGACAGGTTCAGGTTCAACACAGAAAATGCACTAGATGTGTTCTACATCCAGAACTTAAAGAAGAAGCCCACGGAAACATTCCGCGAGTATGCCACTCACTGGAGATCAGAAGCTGCTAAGGTCCGACCTGCTTTAGAAGAAGAACAAATGAACAAGTTTTTCGTCCGGGCTCAAGACCCGCAATACTATGAAAGGTTGATGTTGATTGAGAGCAAGAAATTTTCCGACATCATCAAGCTAGGGGAAAGGATCGAGGAAGGCATCAAAAGTGGTATGGTTACAAACTTTGAAGCTTTGCAAGCTACCAATAAGGCTTTACAGTCTGGTGGTACATCCAAGAAAAGGGACGTAGGTGCCGTAATAGTTGCACAAAGAGCCAAATCCCCCATCAAATACCAAGCCTATCCAACACCTCCACTCACAAATCAGCCTACCCCGAATTACCAAGCACCCTCACCCTCTTACCAAGCTCCATCACCTACTTACCAATCACCCCACCTCCTACATATCAACCTACTTCACCCAGATATTCCCAACCTGCACATGTCTACCAAGCCTACAATGCTCAGCCATCCCACTATCAATCACCTCCCACATATCAGAACTTTCCTACACCTCAACCAAATTTTGACCGCAGACCCCCAAACAGTATACCACCATTGCTGAACCGATTGACCGGCTGTATGAAAGGCTCAAAGATGCTAGTTATGTCACCCCTATCCCTACTATAACCACTGAAAACCCTTCTCAGTGAGTCAATCCAAATAAATCCTGTGCATACCATTCCGGCATGAAGGGATATACCATTGATGAATGCCGCTCTCTGAAAGATAAGATCTAGACTCTAATCGATAACAAGATCATGGTAGAAAAAGAGCCTACTCTGAATGTATGCAACAACCCTCTGCTAGATAATAAGGGTGGAGGTGTTCACATGATTGAAATAGAGATGATTGGCATCCCAAAGGATCGATTGGTTTAATCACAGAAGGTGACGCACCAAAGAAGCCGATAGTCACCCTCAATCCGATCGTAGTCCAGACTCAGTCTTCTGGGATGCCGAGGTAAACATGTCTATACCACTTGAATTTGAAGCACCACCCCCTACAAAGATGTCAACACCAATTGAAGTCGGGTTTGGGTCTCTAGCAAACGCACACGCACCGTTTGAAGTTGCAGTTTTACCCTCCAAAACACATGATACGTTCGGAGTAAAGGTGCCCATCCCAGTAGCAATTTTAGCCATAACACCGTTTCATACAAATTCCATACCTTGGGATTACACAGCCAAGGCGAGAAGGAAAGGGAAAGCTAAATTCGGGGAAACAGTTGCGGCACATGGTATGACAAGAACAGGCAGGGTTTATACTCTAGACCATTTAGCTGAGTCGAGTAAGAAGGCCTCTGGTCGGTCGACCATCACTGAAACTGGGCCCGATGATTTCTGAAGAAAGATACAAGCCATGGAATACTCAGTCATTGATCAGCTAAACAAAACACCAGCACAGATTTCTATCCTAGCTTTGCTGCAAAGTTTCGACGTACATAAGAATGCCTTGTTGAAGGTGCTGAGTGAGGCATATGTACCAAGCAACATCACCAGAGGAGAAATGGCAAACATGGTAGGGCAGGTATTGGAAAGTCACAAGATCACTTTTCATGAAGATGAGCTGCCACCAAAAGGGTTGAGTCACAACAAAGCGTTGCACACACCGTGTAATGCGAAGATTACTTTACCACTAGGGTCCTGATTGATGGAGGGTCCAGCCTCAATATTTGTCCGTTGGTAACACTCAAAATATTGGGAAAGGGTATGCATGAGATCAAGGACGGGGCCATTAACGTCAAAGCTTTCGATGATTCCCAAAGATCCCCTATTGGGGAAATCAGCATGTGTTTGCAAATGGGCCCTACTTGGTTCGACATTGATTTTCAGTTTATAGACGTGCCAGTATCTTACAACTTGTTGTTGGGGCGGCCGTGGATTTATGTCGCTGGGGCTGCAGCATCAACACTGCATCAGGTGGTGAAATTTGAGTGGAACCACAAAGAGGTGATCATTCACGGCGACGGTAGCAATCCCATATACAGTCGCCAAACCATCCCAGTGATTGGAGGAAGGAGAAATATAGGCGTGGAAACCTGTCACCACATCGAGTGAGTCACCGCTGTTGACAAAGACAAATGGTGGGACAACAAAATTGAAAGCATGTTGAACTAGAGCGGATATGAGCCTGGCAAGGGACTTGGCAAGAACCTCCAAGGAATCTCCAAGCCGATCAAAATGAAGAAACATGGTACCACTTTCGGTCTGGGATATGATTATACTTGGGAGGAATTCAACAACTGGTCGCCACTATGGCGCGGTCCATATTACCCGTTGGAGCAGCAAATACCACATTTGGAGCAGACTTTCTAGCCGACCGATTTTATCTATGGGTCAGAAGAAGAGAAAGCAATGGTAGTAGTAAGGAATTTGTTCTTAAAAGATGATGCCATGGATTGTTGTGTCATTTTCGAGGAGGAGGGGGAGGAAGGCCCTTCCATACAGGCCGTAAGCCGAGGAGCATGCCTCAACAATTGGACCATCAGAACCACCAGAGCTCGGAAAGCCTCGGGGAAGCAAGGCTAAACAAAGCATCATGCATTATCTTTTATTTATACTAGTTGATTTTCCTTTCGTATTTTTGAATTTTCGCAATAATATCTTACAATGTTCAAAACAGTTATGAAATTTATCAAAGCATTTCGATTTCCTTAAAAATCTTACTCTTATTATTTTCTCTCATTACTTTACTTATACAACATTACAATTACCTATTTTGATGAACCAATGGCTGTGACATGCAACGAGACAATGCAACAAACGAACATAGATTCAGAGAAAGATGATATACTGGAAGAGATTGTTAAAGAGGTTGAAAATTTTGAGAACAGACCAAAGTCCAACCTGGACGAGACCGATATTGTTAACCTGGGAGATGCAGAAAATACCAAAGATACTCGTATCAGCATTCATTTGTCACCGTCAGAAAAGGAAGAATACCTAGAATCTCTGAAGGAATATGAGGACATATTCGCCCGGTCATATGATGACATGACTGGTTTGAGCACATCTATTGTGGCCCACAAACTGCCAATTGATCCGACATGTCCACCAGTAAAATAGAAGCTCAGAAAGTTTAAACCCGACATGAGTCTAAAAATCAAGGAAGAAGTCACTAAGCAGGTCAAAGCTAATGTCCTCAAGGTAGTAGAATATCCGACATGGTTAGCCAATATTGTGCCGGTGCCAAAGAAGGATGGGAAGGTCAGAGTCTGTGTTGACTACCAGGATCTCAATCGGACCAGTTCAAAGGACGACTTCCCCTTGCCAAATATACACATCCTAATCGACAATTGCACCAAGCATGAGTTGCAATAATTTGTAGATTGCTTCGCTAGATATCATCAGATCTGGATGGACGAAGAAGATGCTGAGAAAATGGCTTTCATTATGCCGTGGGGGATGTACTGCTACAAGATGATTCCATTCGGGTTAAAGAATGCAGAGGACACCTACATGAGGGCCATGACTACTATCTTCCATGATATGATACACAAGGAGATTGGGTGTATGTAGATGATGTCATTATAAAGTCCAAGAAAGCCACTAACCACATGGAAGATTTGAGGAAGTTCTTCAACAGACTGAGAAGATACAACCTGAAGCTGAATCCCGCAAAATGTGCATTTGGGGTTCCTGCCAGAAAACTACTTGGGTTCATTGTGAGTCACTGAGGGATAGAACTGGATCCATCTAAGGTCAAAGTTATTCAAGAACTGCCACTACCAAAGAACAAGAAGTATGTAATGAGCTTCTTGGGAAGACTTAACTACATCAGCCGATTCATAGCACAATCTACGGTCATCTCTGAGCCAATCTTTAAGATGTTGAAGAAGAACGCAGCTACAACATGGACTGATGATTGCCAAAAAGCTTTCGACAAAATCAAGGAATACCTATCAACACCACCAGTCTTAGTTCCGCCTGAGCCGGGTATACTTCTATTACTTTACCTTGCAGTATTAGATGGAGCGTTCGGTAGTGTTCTGGAGCAGCATGATGAAACAGGGAGGAAGGAGCAGACCATCTATTACCTTAGTAAGAAATTCACCCCATACGAGGCTCGGTATTCTCTGTTAGAGCGCACCTGTTGTGCTTTGACTTGGGTAACTCAGAAGTTGAGGCACTACTTCTGTGCCTATACTACATATCTTATATCAAGAATGGATCCCTTGAAGTAAATCTTTCAGAAGCCCATGCCCATTGGCAAGCTGGCCAAGTAGCAAATCCTGTTGAGTGAATTTGACATTGTCTACGTGACTCAGAAAGCAATCAAAGGACAGGCACCAGCAGATCACCTTGCTAAAAATCCTATCGACGGAGAATACGAACCCCTGAAAACATATTTTCCTGATGAAGAGGTATCATTCATAGGATAAGACATTGTAGAAACCTATGAAGGTTGGAGAATATTTTTTCGATGGAGCGGTCCTAGTATCAGAAACCGGTCAGCATTATCCAGTGTCTGCAAAACTCAGGTTCCCTTGTACCAACAATATGGCCGAGTATAAAGCCTTCATCTTAGGGCTCAAGATGGCCATTGACATTGACATCTAAGAGTTACTAGTAATTGGAGATTTAGACTTGCTTATACATCAGGTCCGAGAAGAATGGGCGACCAAGAACTCCAAGATACTCCCTTATCTGCATCATGTGCAGGAGTTGAGAAAGAGGTTCACAAAGACAGAATTCCAGCATGTTCCCAGGGTCCAGAATGAATTCGCTGATGCACTAGCTACCCTATCATCCATGATACAACATCCAGACAAGAATTTCATTGATCCCATTCCGGTAAAGATCTATGATCAACCCGCTTACTGTGCTCATGTCAAAGAAGAAGTAGACGGAAAGCCTTGGTTTCATGATATCAAGGAATACTTGGCAAAAGGAGAATACCCAGAACTTGCAAACGCTATTCAGAAGCGCACGCTTCGGAGGTTATCCAACAATTTCATTCACAGCGGAGGAATCCTGTACATGAGGACTCATGATTTGGGATTATTAAGGTGTGTCGACGCAAAGGAAGCATCCAGGCTATTAGAGGAAATTCATACAGGGACCTGCGGTCCACATATGAATGGCTTTGTTTTAGCAAAGAAAATACTCCGAGCTGGTTACTTTTGGATGACTATGGAAATAGATTGCATCAGTATGTCTGAAAGTGTCACCGCTTCCAGATACATACAGACATGATAAAGGTGCCTCTAAATGAGCTTAATGCAACAAGCTCGACGTGGCCGTTCACCTCCTCTAGAATGGATGTTATCGGACCAATCGAACCCGCTGCATCAAACGGGCACAGGTGTATCCTAGTAGCAATTGATTATTTTACCAAATAGGTTGAAGCAGCATCTTACAGGGCAGTGACTAAGAAAGTTGTGGCAGATTTCGTCCGCGACCGTATCATGTGTCGGTTCGGAATTCCAGAGTCAATCATTACTGATAATGGCTCCAACCTCAATAGTGTTTTGATGAAATCCATGTGTGAAACCTTCAAGATCAAACACAAGAATTCTACAGCTTAGAGGCCTCAGATGAATGGAGTCGTAGAGTATGCCAACAAGAATATCAAGAAAATACTAAGGAAAATGATAGAGAAGCATAAGAAGTGGCACAAGAAGCTCTCATTTGCTTTATTGGGATACCGCACCATAGTCCGCACATCGACAAGAGAAACCCCCTATATGCTGGTTTACGGTACAGAGATAGTCATTCCCGCCGAGGTGGAAATTCCCTCATTAAGAATCATACATGAAGCAAAGCTAGACGATGCAGAATAGGTGAAGAATCATTACGAGTAGCTAGCTCTTATAGATGGAAACAGAATGAATGCAGTTTGCCATGGTCAACTTTATCAGAACAGGATGTCTAGAGTCTTCAACAAAAGAGTCAAACCGAGACAGTTTACACCGGGGTAATTGGTGTTAAAGAAAATCTTTCCACATCAAGGTGAAGCCAAAGGGAAATTCTCTCCTAACTGGTAGGGTCCGTACATGGTTCACCGGGTTCTAACAGGAGGAGCCCTCATACTTGCAGAAATGGACGGAGAAGTCTGGCCAAAGCCGATCAATTCAGACGCAGTCAAGCGATACTATGTGTAACCTTTATGCTTTCTTTTATGATGTAATTTGAACTACGCCTGGCTTGATTCCCGTTTAAGAGGGAATACGTAGGCAGCCCTATGGGTTTGGTCACAATTCAATAAAATTTCCATTTCCCCCGCTATTAGAAACTGGGGCAGAATTTTGAGGAGGACCCTCAAAATTCCGAAGTCGATTCCAGCCATTTATCATTAATAGCCGTCACGCGCAGCAGCCCAGTAAACTGGGGCAGAATTTTGAGGAGGACCCTCAAAATTCTGGAGCAAGAGAAGTTGCCATGTCTTGAACCACGTCGCAGTCGTCGGTTCATCTAAAGAAAATTATTCTTAATTATGCACTAATGTTATGCTTTTACTAAATCGTGCTTGTTTATTACTAAAATTTCCTTGTTTAGCAACGCTTCCCCAATGATGTGTACAGTATCACCAGATCAAAGCCGAGCAGGTCAAGAAAAGCCAGCGGGGATACGAACTAACGTTTCCCCCTTTACAAACTCACGATTTTTCTTTGGATGCAGGCACATGAGTTGCAAAATCAACAAATATACTATACGTTCACTCACAAAGTTCAGGAATACAACTCTCCGAACCATTGCACTTGCTCGCAACTGCTATCTGCACAACAATGTCCCCAATAGGCACAATAGCCCCAGCAATCACGATACCGCAATCCGCTATCATCTAAGAAAACTCTATTGCCATTTGCCATTTTTACTTCCTGCATAAGGCTACCATTCTGCCTTTCGAGGTAGCTCTACCTCCATCTGCATTCTCTGCATTGCATAAGGCTACTATTCTGCCTTCCGAGGTTAAGCTCTACCTCCATCTGCATTCTCTTCATTGCATAGGGCTACCATTCTGCCTTCCGAGGTTAAGCTCTACCTCCATCTGCATTCTCTGCATTGTATAAGGCTACCAGTCTACCTTTCGAGGTTAAGCTCTACCTCCATCTGCATTCTCAGCATTGCATAAGGCTACCATTCTGCCTTCTAAGGTTAAGCTCTACCTCCATCTGCATTCTCTGCATTGCATAAGGCTACCTTCTGCCTTCTGAGGTTAAGCTCTACCTCCATCTGCATTCTATGCATTGCATAAGGCTACCATTCTACCTTCCAAGGTTAAGCTCTACCTCCATCTGCATTCTCTACATTGCATAAGGCTACCATTCTACCTTTTGAGACTAAGCTCTGTCTCCATCTTCATTCTCTGCATTGCATAAGGCTACCATTCTGCCTTCCGAGATTAAGCTCTACCTCCATCTTGAATGGCTGAAAGATCGCCACTTCATTTACATCTTGCATGGCTGAAAGATTGCCACTTCATTTACATCTTGCATCGGCTAAACGATCGCCACTTTTTTTACATCTTGCATCGGCTGAAAGATCGCCACTTTATTTACATCTTGCATGGCTAAAATATCGCCACTTTATTTATATCTTGCATGGCTGCCACTTCATTTACATCTTGCATGGCTGAAAGATCGCCACTTTATTTACATCTTGCATAGTTGAAAGATCGCCACTTCATTTACATCTTGCATGGCTGAAAGATCGCCACTTCATTTACATCTTGCACCGGCTGAAAGTTCGCCGCTTTATTTACATCTTGCATGGCTGAAAGATCGTCACCTTATTTACATTTGCATTGGCTGAAAGATCGCCACCTTATTTACAGTTGCATTGGCTGAAAGATTGCCACCTATTGCATCTTATAGGTTGAATGATCGCCAAATCATCCAAAGGCATCATTGTTCGGATGCACCATTTTCATAGCCAGAGAACGCCATGCCATGGCCTGAGGACCCCTTTTATCTTTTGTATATCATTATTCAAAGGCGTCATAGTTCGGAGGCATCATTCTTAAAGCCCGAGAGCACCATTTCATGGCCTGCGAATCCTTATTATACACTTCATGGCCCAGGACGTCATGGTCTGAGGACGTCATCCTAACCGTCCAAAGACAACATTTCATGGTACGACGGAAAGTTGCATCATGTTTAAATTTACGCACAACATATGGTTCATTTGTAGGTAAACTGGAGATTAACTGCTGTCTCAGCAGAAGCAATCCCGCTCCAGTTCCCACAGCCCTATTAGACTTTAACCATCCATCATAACCCAAATATTGCGTCTGTCTTGGAAAATCTCCATCGGCATATTCCGCCAACGGATCCTGGACTACATATGGCCTGATTCATGTAAGACCAGGGATATATAGGTAGCTCAGGAGCCAGGTCTCGGTCAAATTCTTCAAACCATTCCGTTCGGTCAAAATTGGTCATCATATCTTTACCCGATAACTTTTTCATCATTCTCGGGTATAGATGGGCAGCTGTTGATACCCAATTTTTTCATGTATATTTTTATATACAAAATACTTTCAAAATAGCAGGTATACGCATATATAAGTATGTCCCAAGGTTTTACTATTTTTTCTCTTAATTTTTATAGATTTTTAAATCTATTTATTGCCCTATTTTATCAAGAAAACCCTAATAATTACCCCAAAATTGTTATTTTGGGTGATTCACTTATTGGATTCTAATATTTATATTAAAATATAGCTGGAATAATTGTTTCATGTTTTTACAAATTTGTTTAGTATTTTTAAAGCTAAATTACGTATAATTGCGATATTAGCCTGTTTTAAGATTTAATTATTTTCATAATTATAAAATTGACTCCAGTATTTTTAATTTGATAATTACATATTATTAATCATTTTAGTGCCTTTAATTTATTTCTAGAAATTATTTTACTATTTGTTATAAAATAAATAAGGGAAAATGGCTATTTAAATGTTAGCCCCATCTATTTCAATTTTAGCCTTATTTGAACCTCCAATTGAACCCAATTTTAAATCCAATTACCCTAACCCAATCCCTGTTTGAACCGACCCAAACCCAACCTTGTTAAACCGCCCCACTAACTCAATTAATCCAGGTCGTTGATCAAAATGATCAACGGCCACCAAATACCCTTTCCTTTTTAATCGCGATCTACCCCCTAACCCTAACCATTTCACAACCCCAGCCGCCTCTGAAATCCTGCACTCTCTCAAACTCTCTTGAGTCTTCTCAGAACCCTAGCTGCCTCTCACCGCTTCTACCCTGAAAGCCACCGGAATCCATGGCTTCTAGGGCTATGTGGGTCATACACCTACCTCCTGTTGCTCTTACACACCTGATCTCTGAAGATTCAAGGCCTGGCCTCAAAAGTTTGCACCCAGACCTCTGCCGATTCAAGGTTCCAGAGTCATCGCCAGCCTTGCTCCGCCATACCATGGTGTTTTGAGCCTGGTTCTGACCTCTCCGACTCAGATCGGTGACCTTTTCAAAGCATTTTTCATTTCTAAGGTTCTTCTAAAACCCTAACCCTTCGAGGTTTTCTCCGATCTCTTTAGATCCGTTGTGCATCTGTGCTCTCTTTGAGTTTTCAAATGATCTCCCTAACTTTTCTTTCGAAAATTACTTTTCAAAGTCTTTCTTTTACGATTTAGGGTTTTCTGAAAATGCTTAAGTGTTTCTCTGACTTTCTTTTCCTTTCCTTTTGTGTATATTTGCCTCTACTGTGTTCTATGTTTTCCTTTTACCATGTATGTTCTTCTACTGTGCTTTCTATGTTCTGTTCTTGTATGTTCTTCTACTGTGCTTTCTATACTATTCTCTTGTATGCTTTCTACTATGTCCTGCTATTTTCTTCTACTATATTCTGGTATGTTTCGCCTACTATATTCTTCTACCGTGTTCTTAAGTGTTCTTACTATTTTTCTTCTATTGAACTTTGTTTAAGTTTCTTTTAAAAGGATCTTCTTAAGCATGCTTTCTTCTACTGTTCTTATCAATCTTTTCTCATCATGTTTCGAATTAGTTTCTTTACTCTGTTTGCCTTGAACCCCTCTACTGTATTTACATGCTATTCATGAGTTCTGTTGCTGGAAGAAGCATGTTAAAAGTTTCAGTTCTTTTCTAAAACCTTTAAACATGTTTCGATTCGACTACTTGCCTCCTCATCTCTGTACTTGATTCAAGGTGGAAACCCTAGAATTTGGGGGGTTCTGCCGAGGTTTGATGGAACTAGGGTTTTATTTTAGAACCCTTAACTCTTTCAGATTGACTTTGAGTCTCTGAACTGAGTTTGGACATCTTTGTTTTCATACAATGATGAACTTTTAGCTAAACTCTTCTACAATGGATTTTTTCTACTGATTTACACGACAGTCTTCTTTCATGCTCACATGCTCCTTATATATGATGAATTTTCCTCTAAATGGTTTTCACATTTGCAATTAGTGCAAACTTTTTTCTGAATATGGCTTGATTGATTTCTTTCCATTGTTTGTTGATTCTCTCTGTTACTCGGCCTAAGTTAAAACCTTTCTTCATCTTTTCTGACTCGGTTCATTCATGTAAAATTTCAGTCTCTTTTGAATTAATGTTTGTTAATTGATTTGCTTACCTTATTTGCATAAACCGTGTATTTCAAAACCTTGTCCTCAAATAACTTTTTATGTATTTGCCCCTGATTGCATGCTGTGCATTTTCTTTCCTTAAATGGTTTTCACCCATTTGAATCTGAATCCCTTAATTAAGGGAAGCCTTATGTAATTGATTGACAATCAGTTCCTTAACTATTTCTCTTGCCTTATTTCTGACTGATTTTTACACTATAAATGGCGCAACCCTCTTCACACACTACAACATCAAAATCCTTCTGAACTCACACTCTCTCATAATAATATTCTTTTCTTGACTGTACTGTGGCCTGTTTTACAAGACTTACTGCTTTCCTTTGCTTGTTTCCCTGAAAACTGCTATGTCCTGATTTAATTCTTAGCACCACAAAAATGTGTAATTACTGCTTTTGTATCCATGTTCATCTGCTATTTCTGTATATCTCAGTACTTAAATTAGCATGTTGATTTCCTTATGTGTGTTTTGTTATGAACCCCTATTCCTCTATCACCCCTATGTGTTTTGTAGTGACTTAAGGCATGGAAATGTAAGTTGTTGTCCATGAATTAAGTTTGAACCACTGGGGTCTTGACCTCTAAGCAAACAGGGCAGAGGGTGTGCCAGCATCTCCCATTGCTGGGTATGCCCTTCAGCCCGCTTTTCTGTTGCCTCTTGCAACTTCTCATTCCTTATACCCTTATGTGTAATGATGTGAGCTGCTTCCCTTTCCCCTTTTCCCCTTTCAGAATCCTACTTCTGCACTTGCACTCTCTCTTAGTCCCTAAGTTCTGCCCCCCTCTTGTGAGCTTCGCCTTTGGATCTCGAGCTCCCTCTAAACTTGGACACCTGAGGGCTGGCCCTTCCACACTGCATTATGGCTTAATCCGTGATACATTTGGGTGTAAGCACTGCCCGGAGTTCATATGAGACTCTTAGGGAACTTTGACACATCCCAAATAGGAGAAAGGCTTTGAAAAATGATCTCTTCGAGTTGATTTACTTCATACTTCAGATAGGAAGTCTGAATCAGGCTTCCTTGGTTGTACTTTTTAATTTCTGATGTATTTTTCCTTTACTTTACTTTTCCTGGGTTGTAATAATTTTGTAATAAAACTCTCGGGGATGTTTAGTGAAGAGGAGGGGTAATTATGTATGCAAAAAGGGGTAGATAACCTGCCTATAGGAGTTTATGAATTTCTGCATTCTCATATAGATACCATGTCTATAGGAATCTTGCATTCGCGTCTAGATACCATGTCTATAAGAATTTCTGCATTTTCATGTATAGATACCATGTTTATATGAATTCTGCATTCTCATATAGATACCATGTCTATAAGAATTTCTGCATTCTCATATAGATACCATGTCTATAGGAATCTTGCATTCTCATGTAGGTACCATGCCTATAGTTTATTTTTGAACTTCTGCATAGCATATAGATATCCTGCCTATAGGAATTTCTGAATTTCTGCACATCATGTAGGTATCCTGCCTATAGGTTCTTTCTGAATCTTGCATATGCATTCCTCATCAGGCAAACATATTCGTAGGTCTTAAATAATTAACTGTAATTAGATATCATGTTCATAGGCTTTAAACGAAATTCGGCATCTAGATTTCATGCCTATAAGGTTTCTGCATTTTTTACTATGTTTATAAGAGTGTCCAAAATCGACAACACATACAAAGCATGCCTATAGGAGCCTTAATCGAATCTGAATCGTTTCACTCGCTTATAGGTCTAAAACCAGTAACAATGACGCATGCTCTTTTGTTAAAACTCACCTTTATTTAATAACAGACGATTTTCTCAAATCAGTATTTATTCATGTTTGTTTTATTGTTTCTGGAATCAGTAGATTCATGCCTATAGGGGTCTTTGTCTAACACTTAGGCAAGTCATAGGGTGAAAGTTTATAAACTGAATTAGATTATATATGCTACAACCAGCAGGCAGGCCTGATTCGGGCTTCTTATCTGAACTATGTAATAAAACAGACTACCTCGATCCTTTAAGTTTAACCAGACCCTAAACAGTATGTGTAAGTCATGCTAACTACTTGCTTTTCTCTACTTAAAGGAGGTCTGTTTGAGCCTTTTCATTTGTTTATATGCTTCCTCATACTTGCCATACGTGTTTTGATTGTCACCTTAGTATTTTACCTTTTGAAACCACAAACAAGCCAATATCTCCTCCCTTTAGGATTAGTAGTCCCAAGTGCCTCGGGGGCTGGTAAGATGGGGAAGGGTAATAGCATGCAATAAGTAAGTGAGACCATTCCGCGCTTTAATACCTCAACGGGGTAGGAAAGGACAGATATGGATATGATGACCACGCGATAACATCTTGTGTAGCCCCTCTTTGAGGAGTGATTACCGGATGTTATGTGGGGTGATCCATATTATTAATAAACCTAGGACCCCCTTCCCTTTGTTTTCTGTATTTCTTTTAAATTTTTTTAAACCATTTCTTTTAAGAAAATCAACTCCTTTTAGTTAATTTTTCTTACTTTTGTTTATTTGTAACCATTACGTGAAAATCCCCTCTTATTTGAAGTCTTTATTTGCCATGTGTTATTTGCACTTAAGTCACAACAATAGCTTGGCCGGGAACCACACTAGTGGATCCTGAGGAGTGCCTAACACTTTCCCCTTGGGATAATTTCAAGCACTTACCCAATCTCTGGTTGTTCAAAACAAACCTTTCTTAGTGTCCTAATGCACTTAAATCATTAGGTGGCGACACTTCAATTCAAACCCAATTTACGAAAGGGAACGAGTTATCTCCCAAATGTCACAAACCCGATTTTCGCGAGAAAAAGGGGGGCGCGACATATGATTCAAGTAATGGAAGCAAGGAAGAGGTTCGAACAGTCTTGCATATACATATGTAAAGAAAAGGAAGTTCATTTAAACACATAGGAATGAGGAAAGAGGGGTCCTAGGTTGGTTAGTATTACGCCCCGCAGTATTACGATGATGTTACCCTCTGCAGTATTATATTACGGTGATATCACGCTTCGCAATATTAAGTTATGACAATGTTGCACCCTGCAGTATAGTACGTTGAATTTTTCGTAAGGTAATTGACATCAGTCCAAGGAAAAGATTATTTAGGGATTATAAAGATTATAAGTGATAAGTAAATTCGTGAAGGTAAGAGGGTAATTAATATAGGAGAAAATGAATTTTATCGAAGTTTGGCAATTTGGGATAAAATACAGATCAAGTAATAATACCCGATAATTATAAACTAGTACCATGTAAGGTACCATATGACCACAGTAGTATAATATATAAAGTATATATGAAGTATTTTGAAAATAAATAGAAATTTAAGTAACTTGTGGTAATTTTTAAATTATGCGGGTAATAAATTAATTACCGGGTAACGAAATATTACCCGGTTAACTAATTAAGTGGATAATTGTTGAATGAGAAATATCCCCCAATGTGGCAGCCATATATGAATTATTAAGTGACTCTTAAAGTCACTTTGCAAGGTGGCAACAATGAAGGCAAAAAAGCATTAGGTGAAGCATATATTCATATTGATAGAGTTGAGTCAGTATCAGCAGGTAAGCATATCTTCATATTATCTTTGACTTCCAGCTATTTGCAGTTATTATATTATCAGTTCAGTTTCAGCTTTCAGTATATTTCCTTACATACTAAGTACATTATTTCGTACTGACGTCCCTTTTCTGGGGGCGTTGTATTTCATGCGTGCAGGTTCAGACAGATAGACGGGTTGGCATCCTCATTAAGTGTTGCCCGAGTTCAGCTTGATCGGTAAATATATATATATATATATACACATACATACATACATACATATATATATATATATATATATATATATATATATATATATATATATATATTATGAGTAGGTCGTGGAAGCTGTTCCGATCATAGTATATCCATTAGTAAAGGCTTGTAGACATATCATGTCAGTTAGTGCAATATGTTGGGTTTGTAGGCCTTGTATGTATATTTGGTTGGTTTGTCAGCTGTAATAGTTATGACGGCCTTGTCGGCCCAGTTTTATTTTGACATGTAGACAGCATTCGCAGTTATCTTGCAATGTGGCACATGGCCAAAGTATGACATCATATGTTCAGAGTCCCTTAGTTGCAAGTTGGTACGCAAGGATAGGTGAGGCAATGGGTGCCGGTCTTGCCCCCAGGTTTAGGGCATGACGAAAGTGGTATCAAAGTTGTTCTGTCCTAAGGAGTCTACAAGTCATACTAGTAGAGTCTTGTTTATGGGTGTGTCATGCACCACACTTATAAGTAGGAAGCTACAGGGCATTTAGGATTGTCACTCTTCCTTCTTACCTAGATCGTGTGGTAGAACTCACTTATAAGAATTCAAATTCCTAAATTCTTTTTATTCATAATAAGACAATACCTGCATCCGGAATGAAGGTTGGGAAGAGAGATAGTTGGGGCCAGCTGAGTCAGAGGAATTGAAATTTTGTATGATGCCTATGATAAGTAAATGTGAGGTCTTTAGTAGATCATGGGTGTACGGAAGGGTGTAAGCTTCCTGATAAGAAGTCTTAAGGCAAGAATGCCTATCCATCTTTATGGTGGAGGAAAATGAGAGATTAAGAATATAAGTACAAGTCTCAGCAAGTAAAAGGAGCAAGGTGAAAAAGGGTATGAGGTACCCAGTTAATGAAGGTTAACAATGTTTATAATTGAGGCAGAGGAACATAAGCTTTTTGAGTTATATTCAATAGTAACAGCGGTATATACAATTGGCCGCACCCATTCCAGATATGCTCTATGGGGGTTAAGAGAAGTAGTATAAGAAGATATGATGGATGAATTGTTTGCGTCAGTTGATATTTCCAAAGGATATTGCAAATGTGCTAATAGATCTCTTTATGAGACACCCAGATGGTACACTCTAAAATAGTGCAGCCAGATATGATTACTACAAAGACATGCACTATAAGCCTTGAAGGGATAAATATTACCTTAGTGTGGCTCGCGTCCCTAGTAAAGCGAGAACGTTAAGCAACTTGAAGAGCCATTGGATGTAGAAAAGGGAAGCTCAAAGTAAAAGAATGTCTTGTTCAAGTTTTCATAATAAAGTGATAGGCATAAATGTTAGCGGGAAATAAGAAAAGAGTTAATGAAGCATTATGAGTAAGATGCGGTACATGGATGACAATGGTAGATCGAAAGGTGACAATATTACAAAATCTATAGTCAAGTGAAGAAAGATACGAGAGGTGACAAGCCTTAGGACAACAAAAGAGTATAGGCCATACAACCATGTCCTTATTTTGAGAAATAAGTTCGCAACTCTAGCGCGACTACCAAGAGGAAAAGTTAGACCCCAGAATAATAGAACCAGTATGGAATGGTGAACAAGATAAACTAAATATAAATTAGGGACTGAGTGATTTTATAATAGTCAGCATCTTAAGAATTTCAGATCGCATTCTGGCAATAATAGGACGGACATCAGAAGAAGATTCATGAGAAATTTAGAGAATGGTCATTTAGGAAGACACTTCCCTAAAGCAAGCAATGTTAGCAAAGTTAAGCTTAAGGGACTGTATGTACCAGTTTCATTAAGTGTCACCCTCTTGAGTAAGGGAATTTGTCATCCTTGGTACAGAAGGGTTGCTGCAAGGCGAGTAAGGATCATTGATGTTGAGAAACAAAGCCAAAGATGAAGAGGTAAAATATCTATAGGTAGATCCTCGTGGCTTCAGCTCTTAGTACACCGCTAAAGAGGGGAAAATGGAGTGATGTGACACTAAATCAGAATTAAGTGGTTCTAGTGACTATGGAATGGTAAAGGAATAATGCGATAAATGAAAGCGGAATGAGATGGCACTTATCCAAACCCTACAGATATGCTACGATTCAAGAATATTGTGATAGCACGACATCAAGGAGAGGAAGTAAAGGTTCCTTCCCGAGTTGTTATTAATAAATAAGGAGCCAGTGCGAGACGTTAGTTAAGAAAAAGGAAATAACCCAAGAAAGATTACGAGGAATATTGATATGAGAATGGGCCAACAAGTAGTTAGTAATTGGTCAGGAAAATCCCAATTATGGCTAAACAGGAGGTTAAAGACGAGTCATCAGATTGTGTAAGATAAACATAGTAGAACCCAACGCGGAGAATTCAGCTTCAAAGAATATCATTATAATACTTGAGATACATTCAAACAAGAGTCCGGGTAGTTAAAAGTACTGTATGAGTGTTACGGGGATAAAAGAAAGTGCCACTGGGAAGGCAGTGAAAATATCAGTTCAGAAGCAACCATACAAGCACAAGAGCATGGAAGTAAGCAACTACGGAAGATTATAGGCAAGTAAGGACATCAAAAAGGTTTGTAATAAGCTCACAACTTTACGATAGTCAAGGGTTCTCCCTAAACGAAAGACTAGCTGAGGAGATAAGAAAGAAGGCTTCAACCTAAGCACAACGATCTAAAGAGGAAATGGTCGTGTAACAACAATCTCGCAACAACATTGTAAGCATTCCAAAGGAAAATGGCACCTACCGTGGCTAATGAACGGAAAGTAAGAATTAAAAGTAATATTTGAGGTCATATGAGTTGTATGAAAACTCTGGCAAGTGGGGGCACTAAGATAAGCTAAGTATGGATGCAATAGGGGGCAGAAAGACCAGGAAAAGTAATAGCTTACGTTGAAAGAAAGCTAAGAGGGAACGAAAGAATCATTCGATCAATGATCCAGAGTTAGTACATTATGGATAAACTCAAGAGTTTGGAATATTATCCAGGCAGTATATTTATTGACAATCATACAGCCATAGAAGACTCCGGTATAAGTTAAAAGAAAGAATTGAGCCCAGGGCATGGACAACAGATTGAATTGTTAGAAGATTATGTCATGGATATTCCATAACGCCTATGAAAGGTTAAGGTAATAACTGATACCAAGAACTACAGATCGGAAAATAGCTTAAGCCGACGTAAAAGCCGATCAGAAGGAGAAAACTAAAGAGTTACATCACCCAAGTAAATCAGGAGTCTGATTATTGGACCCAGAAAAATAGAAACATTGTGATCGAGAACATTGCAGGATCTCCCTTAAAATCAGAGGTACGAGAGATATAGTACAACAACCATAGTCTATAACGGTTATATGATGAAGCTAGTTAAAAAAAAAGTAACAGCCTCCAAAAGGAGTCAGCATGAAGCTCCCACCGGATTGTAGTATTATGATAGAGCTTTAATTTGTAGTGTGAATCATACCTATGTAGAAGGGAGGTTATGAAAGAGGTAGAAGAAATAATGCGAGATTTTAAGTAAGTAAGGTAAAGGTGAACAACGCACGAGATACTCAAATGCAAAAAGTTGTGAATAGTCCATACTTTGGATAGAAGGCTATAATGGTATCCAATAACCGGGAATGATAGCGGCATCATCAGCAGCATGTCTCCTAACCTATGGTTCTGAGTACTAAGAGATCTAGTTAAGAGAGTTGAGCAGAGTTAGAGACGATGTGATGTATCGCTTGATGTTCCAGAATAACATAAGGAAATCTATGGTGCAAGCAAGTTGAAGGAAAGTTGCGAGTATTATAAATGGATATTTATAAGTCGCAAGCTAAAGTATTGTAGAGCGACAAAATTTTAAGAAAACATGAGTAAGGATGAGGAAAGGCAAGTAAAAAGGTGACGAGAATGGATAAGTTCTCAGGTTTAAGACCATGAAAACAAGAGAGATAATTGTTTCTATAAGTTATTGAAAGTTTAGTATAGCCTGAATGAACTCAAAGAAATTTAAGATTAATAGCATTTAGAAAGAATGAAATGCTAACCTAGTAATAAAATGAGGGTATAATTGTGACAGATAAAGGATGACATTTGGGCCTTCATTTGAATAATGATTTGAAAAAAAAATAGAAGAAGAGAAGGAGAAAATATTTCGTTGGCGGCACGAAATTAGGATACCCCCATAAGGTGAATCACATTGAGACACTATGAAATAAGATATGGCCATATTCGCAAGTTCTACAAAGTATCGAGCAAAGGACTTCAGTATACCTATAGAGGCCCGGAAAGGCATCCTATTAAGCCTTGTATATCCAAAGTAAGGCCTAGAGATTGACTAAAAGATAAAAGGAAAAAGGAAAGATGAAACACATAAGTACACTTACAAAGATAGGGTCATACAGGCTGTATGAAAGGAGGTAATAGAAGTTGCAAGATTAGGAAGATTTCGACCACAGGTCATGATATGAGCAAAAAGATTAAAGGGGGGAATAACCTAGACTTTGGATTTATTCACAAAGCAACTGCTCCAATGTCAAGAAGAGTATTAAGGTATTCACAAGAGCTATAAGTTATGAAAATGATAAGTGCACCAGTCAACATTCGAGGACGAATGTTCCAAAGGGGGGAATTATATTACACCCCATAGTATTACGATGATGTTACCCTCTAAAGTATTATATTACGGTGATATCATGCTTCGCAGTATTAAGTTATGACAATGTTGCACCCTGCAGCACTGTACGTTGAATTTGTCGTAAGGTAATTGACATCAGTCCAAGGAAAAGATTATTTCGGGATTATAAGGATTATAAGTGATGACTAAATTCGTGAAGGTAAGATGACAAGTAATATCGAAGAAAATGAATTTTATCGAAGTTTGGCAATTTGGGATAAAATACGGATCAAGTAATAATACCCGATAATTATAAACTAGTACCATGTAAGGTATCCAATGACCACGGTAGTATAATATATAAAGTATATATGAAGTATTTTGAAAATAAATAGAATTTTACGTAATTTGTGATAATTTTTAAATTATGTGGGTAATGGATTAATTATCGGGTAACGAAACATTACCCGGTTAACTAATTAAGTGGATAATTGTTGAATGGAAAATATCACCCAATGTGGCAGCCATATAAGAATTATTAAGTGACTCTTAAAGTCACTTTGCAAGGTGGCAACAATGAAGGCTAAAAAGAACTTATGTGAATGACAATTGTATAGCTAGTGACATGTACGAGTTCCATTCCAAACTCTTTCACAGCTCACACTAATCGAATATTTTACCTACAAAAGTTATTTACCAAACATTAAAGTCAACCTAACATCAAAAGGAGAAACACATCTGTACGCATCATCACTTCCCCATTTTCCATCACCTTCTAGCACAAACTCTATCTAACAGGAATGTGATGAATACCATAAGAATACTTCTTAGTTATTACTCTAACACAAGGTTATCAACCGCTCAATTTATTTGCCCCTTAAAAATGGATATTTGCAAGCATTTCAACCTATAAATATCAAAATTGGAAGAGATTGTCATCCCTCTAACCAGAAGAACGTTTGGATGTGCCAAAAATTTGGTGAGACGTATTTCACCAAGGCTTAACAATTTTTAGTAAGCTTATGTGAATTTAGCTACCATAATCACGAGATTGTGGTAGGAGTATCAAAGACCGAGGTAATGTTAGAGAAAGATATTTATGATGAGCTTTGTTTAGGAGGGATTGTCAAGAGAATCGGCACAGGTATGTTAAGGCTAAGATCTTTCTTCTTTTTGGTATGATCTCGTCATTATACAAGTTGATAACGAGGCATAAAGAAAAATTCATATCCCAGAATTTGCGTATATTTTGCTTGTCTCTCAAGTTATGTATATTTTTTTAGTTTTGTAAATTACCATATTCTACTTATGGGAAATTCATCTTCAGTTGAGTATTTCCTAATCCAAGTCAAGAGGGTAGAGAGTTTACATATATACAGTATTAAAAGTAATTTCATTCGAGCTATAATCGATGGGCAAGCCTCTATTGGGAAACCTCTGATCAGATGGTAAGTTATTTCCCGAGCCTACTTGGCCGAGCACTTATGAGCGAGCCCAGTTGTTCGAGATACAAAGCCTAGTATGGCCGAGCGCCTATGAGCGAGCCTACTATGGCAGAGCAGTTATATATATATCGAGCCTTATAGGGTCGGGCAATGATTTTACAAACTATATTGAGAGAGTTGAGTCAGTATCAGCAGGTAAGCATATATTCATATTATATTTGACTTCCAGCTACTTGCAGTTATTATATTATCAGTTCAGTTTCAGCTTTCAGTATATTGCCTTACATACTCAGTATATTATTTCGTACTGACGTCCCTTTTCTGGGGGCATTGCATTTCATGCGTGCAGGTTCAGACAGACAGACGGGTAGGCATCCTTATTAAGTGTTTCCCGAGTTCAGCTTGATCGGTAAGCTCCATGCCTTTATATATATATTATGAGTAGGTCAGAAAGTTGTTCCGATCATAGTATATCCATTAGTAGAGGCTTGTAGACATATCCTGTCAGTTAGTGCAATATATTGGGCTTGCAGGCCTTGTACGTTTATTTGGTTGGTTTATCAGCTGTAATAGTTATGACGGCCTTGTTGGCTCAGTATTATAATGACATGTAGTCAGCATTCGAAGTTATCTTGCAATGTGGCCCATGGCCAAAGTATGACATCATATGTTCATAGTCCCTTAGTTGCATGTTGGTACGCAAGGATAGGTGAGGCAATGGGTGCCTGTCTCGCCCCCCCAGGTTCAGGGCGTGACAGTTAGCCTACAGGATCATACCCATGTAATGTTCGGTAATCACTCCTCAATGAGGGGCTACACTTGATATTAGTGTGTAGTCATCATATCCTTTACTACCTAATTCCCTCCCCTTAGTTATAGCCTACAACGTTCTATCAACCTTAAGATATCCTATGTGTGCACTACCCATCCCTTCCTTGTGGACCTGAGGTATTTAGGACCTCTAGTTTGGGTAGTTCTAGACCATCATAAGGTACATAAAGGAGAAAAATCTAGGCAACAATCAAAACAATTAGGACTGGACTAAAAAAGAACAATTAAAGGCTCACGTTTTACCTCCACAAACAGAGCAGGCAAGTGCACGTCTTAAACACAGTTTCAGGTATTTAAAATAAGCCATAGAACAGGATATCTAGGTGAGCATAGAATATGCAGTATTGAGTTATGACCAAAGTGTCAAAGACCTATTCAGTTTGCCTAATGATTTTAGACCTGTTGAATATGAGCAGTCACGAATAATAGAGCGTAGTTTTACAGTTTGCAGGATTTTAATCACCCAATAGGCTTTCCTGGGCGTGTAATAGTGATATCCTATGAACATGGTATCTAATCACTAATCAGGAATGCTAAACCAGTAAACAATTTTAAACGGCCAATTTGGATCCTATTGGAATGCTTTCTAGTAATATTACTTAACGAAGTGTTGAGGACTATTAAAGAAACAAGTAGGTTAGTTAATCTGATTCAGAACATACAAGCGTAAGCTAAAGTGAAACTGATTTTAGATCTAACTAAAACTGATTTTAGTTACTATAGGCATGATTTCTATAATTAAAGCTTATTTTAAATCTTATAGGCATGATTTCTAATTATGTAAAAGTAAAGCAATCAGAATTTATTTGAACCTAAGCAAAATCCTATAGGCATATTATCTAACAAAACACATTTAAACCCTATAGGCATATTATCTAACAAAACACATTTGAACCCTATAAGCATGTTATCTATTAGAACACATTTAAACCAAATGAACCTTATTGGCATGTTATCTACCCAACTTTACCCATAGTATACAACTACTCTCCCTTTTCACTAGTCACCCCAATATCTTTTTACAATTAATTATTATAGGCCAATAATTGAATAAAAATTACATAAACAGAATAGAAATTAAGCTATAGGGAGCCTGAAGCAAGCGCAAAGCAATTTTCCAACCATCAGTAGTCTCAAATGCCCAAAGTTTCATAGGTGTGTCAGAGTTTCCTAAGGACCTCAAGGATCCCGGGCAGTGCTCACACCCAAACCTTTCTTAATTAAGAACTGATTTATGTGCAGTGTAGAAGTGCCAACCCTGATATGCCAGAGTTTAGAGAGATTTCAAGGGTCTCTAAGCAGTACACATACTAGAGTGGAAGGACTTAGTAATCTAAGAGTAAGTGAGAATGCATAATGGTTTGAAAAAGTTTGATAAATAGTATAAAGAAAGGTCTTAGGAGTGAAAATAATTTCTAAAAAACCAATACTGATTTAGTGATAAAACAGTTTGAGGAAAGTATGAAAAAACAATTTGCAATTAGAACACAAGTCATAGAACAAACAGCTTTAGAAAATACTTAGGCAAACAGCTTCCACACAAGGAAAGAGGGGTTGGGAACACATAGAATACACCTTAACGGAGCACCTAAACAACAGGGTGCATAGAATTCTTAAGGGGTTCTACAGAACTAAATAGGTTAGATATAATGCAGGTCATTGAAACATGAAGCAAAGGTCACAGCAGAAACATGTTGAAAACATATAAACAACACAACTATAGTTACCCTTGGGAGACTAGATAACTTAGCAGGAGTAAGGCAGAACAAGCAAGGACTTAAATGAATATGCTAGCCAAGTATTAACAAGTGTAGGCATGTTGATTACACAAAAAGCAGAGTTTAGGAAAGCTAGATGAACAGTAGTCAGTCAAACATGCTAGCTACATATGCAAGACATGTTAAACAGGACAGTAAACAGACAAGTAAGGTGGAGACATGCTAATTACATATTTGTATAAGGCAGTAATTGACATGCTAGGTGAGCTGTAAATAGAAGTAGGAATGAACTCAGGATTGATGAACTAAAGCAGTAAATAAACACATAGGTTTGGATTCTAGAATTTCATCAGAATCATACTAGTTAGAGAAAGAAAACACAAAATGTAAGAGAGGTGTTGAACAATTTCCAGCCTTGGCTTACAGCCGGATAGAATAACAAAGATCACAAGTAGCAGAGAGAGACAGAGAGAGAGCAGAAAGAGATTTTCAAAGTGTAAAAGTAGTAGTTTTTGAACTAATGTTCGTCTATGAGAATTTAAAATAAAGAGAGTTTATATAGTAGTTCAAGACTAGAGAAAATAAGGTAAAGTAATCAATCAGCAATTAGGAAATTTCAGAATCAATCACACAAAGATCCAGCATAGTCTTCTCCTTTAATTAAGGAAAATAAGACAATGGTAATGACGGGAGCTAATTAACGCAAGGAGTTCAATTAGACTGAGTAATGAAGTAAGAAGCAAAAGCCTTATTAAGGAATGGCGTTCAAATCAAAACAAAATAAAGAACTTCAGAATAAAAATAGGCAAGGGTTTAATTAAGAAGAAAATCATGGAAAGAGTCAGCAAGTATCGCAGACAAAATAAGGCAAGAAAGGAATAGTCAGGATTCAACACATAGGTTTTAACGAAACAAATTGGTAAATCAAGAATTCAAAACAACACTGATTTAAGGATAAAAATATAGGTTTACCATAAATAGCCAGAATGAATATAGACATATAGAATCAGTAGAGAAGTCAAACCAATAACCTTAGTAGAGGCACATTCAGATAAAAAATAATAATACATCGAATTAAGCTAAAGAAAAATCACAGGAACCAAAGTATAGGACAAAATCAGTACACAAGTAACTTAGAGTCCAAATAAAATGTCAAAAAATTGGGGTTTTTAGCATAAACTAGTTAGGGTTAAAGAAAACCTTTACAAAATCGGTTCAAACACATAAGAAATAGAAGACTAAACACTCAAAATTATCAAACGTTTTGGAGAAGGAAATTTTTGGGAAACCCTAGTTTAGAAAAATGGAAAATCATTCGAAAATCAGATGGTTCTTGGAAAACTCATGTGAAATAGGTTCGATCCATCTCAGATCTTACACAGATCTGAGAAGTTCAAAGGGCAAAATTAGGGTTTCAAGAAGTACAACACATAGATGAAGAAGTAGGCTTAGAAATCCATAGATCTAAGGCGACATAGGAAGATCTTTCTCGAAATCGAACCGGAACAGCCTGGAACAGGAGAGAAAGGGCCATAGGTGTAAGTGGGCTGACCCTGGTCCCTCGAGGGCCTTAGAGATGGCAATACAAACATAGGAGAGGCCATTAGAGGACTGATGGTGGTGGCAAAACACCATGAATGACAGCAGATGAACGACGATGAGGGTGAGTTAAGTTTAGGACTTGAGAGCATTTGAGAGAAGAGGGGATCAGATGACGGCGGGGAGGGGTGTAAGAATGATTAGGGTTTGGGGGGTATAGGCTAGTTTATTTTAGGTAATGGGGACTCTAGACCGTTGATCACAATGATCAACGACCAGGATTTGCCCGGGTATTGGGTCGGGCAGGTGGGTATTGGGCCTGGGGTTTCTGGGTTGGTTTATAAGGGGTTAAAATTGGGCTAGTTAATTAGGTTACGTCTAGGATAGAAAAGGGCTATTTGTTAAATACAACTTTAATTGATAAAATAATTTTTAAAAATAATTAATAGGTCGTAAAAAATGATTTTCATGCCTGGAAATATTTTAAAATAATTACTTAATATTTTAAAAATATAAAAGGCTCTTTTCTGCTAAAATAATGTAATAATGCATGCATAGGCTATAATTGCAAAGTAATTGCAATTGCATCCTAAAAATACAAATGTGGCTATTTGTGCAATAATTGAAACTTCGTACAAGTGCAAATAATAAAATTAAGCCACCAAAATTATTATAAAACTATTTATGATGCAATCAGTGATTGTTTTATAAATAAAAAGTTGGGAGAAATGAAGAAATTGTATAAAAAATACTAATTGATGCCAAAGCATAGTTATGAAATTATTATGGGAAAAATAGGGTATCAACAGCTGCCTCTCTTTACCTGGGAAGGATGAAAGAGTTTCCGGGGAAAGAAATGATGGCCAATTTTGACTAGATGGGATGTTTTGAAAGATAGAGGCCAGACTCTGGTCTTTGAGCTCCCTACATATCTTTGGTTTTATAGGAATCAGGCCATGTGTAGTTCTGGAATCATTGGCGGAATATACCTATGAAGTCATTACAAGAACAGACATGAGATTTCGGAATTGATGCGAGAGTGGTTATGGTGAATGGTCCAATTTTGAAATAGTTCAAGGAATTGGAGCGAGGTCACTCTTACTAGGATAACGGTTGCTTACTAGTCACCTGCAGATAAAGAGATGCTACAAACATGTATTTGTGCAAAAATTTAAACATGATGCAGATTCCCTTTGGACCATGAAAGTTGTCTTCCGACGGTTAAGGAAGAAGTCCTCAGACCACGATGTCCTGGTCCATGAAGTATTTAGTGAGGGATTCGTAGGCCATGAAATGATATTCTCGGGCCATAAACATGGTGCCTCCGAACCATGACGCCTTCGAATAATGATGTGCAAATTTGAGAGATCCTCAGGACATGGCATGGTGTCTTCCGGTTATGAGGATGATTCCTTTTAGACTATGACACCTTTGGATAGATTGGCTATATTTCAGCCCATGAGATGCAATAATATAATGTTAACAAGACAAGGCTTAGTCTTGTGAAATAAAGGGCAAAGCTTAGCTCGATCGAAAAGCAAATAGATAGTATCGGAATAGAACGATATTTATGCAAGTAGGGACAATGCTTAGTCCTATGCAAATGTGGAGGCAAGGATTAGCCCGATCAAAAAGCAAATATATAGCACCATAGAATGATATTTATGCAAGGAGGGACAATGCTTAGTCCTATGCAAATGTGGAGGTAAGGATTAGCCCCATGCGGATGTGGAGGCAAGGATTATCCCCATGCGGATGTGGAGGCAAGGATTAGCCCCATGCGGATAGGGAGGCAAGGATTAGCCTCATGTGGTGTGGAGTCAAGGATTAGCCTCATGCAAATATGGAGGCAAGGATTAGCCTCACGCAAATCTGGAGGCACAGATTAGCCTCATGCGAACGTGGAGGCAAGGATTAGGCTTGTGAAAATATTGAGGCAAGGATTAGCCTCATTCAAGTATGGAGATAAGGATTAGCCTCATGCAGGTGTGGAGGCAAGGATTATCCTCATGCAGGTATGGAGGCAGGGATTAACCTCAAGCAAATACGGAGGCAGGGATTAGCCTCATGCAGATACGGAGGTAGGGATTAGCCTCATGAAAATATGAAGGCAAGGATTAGCCTCATGCAGATCATGGAGGCAGGGATTAGACTCATGCATATAGGGAGGCAAGGATTAGCCTCATGCAGATATGGAGGCAAGGAGTAGCCTCATGCAAATACAGAGGCAATGATTAGCCTCATGCAGGTATGGAGGCAAGGATTAGCCTCATGCAAATACGAAGGCAAGGATTAGCCTCATGTAAGTATGGAGGTAAGGATTAACTTCATGCAGATATGGAGGCAAAGATTAGCCTCATGCAAATACGGAGGCAAGGATTAGCCTCATGCAAGTATGGAGGCAAGGATTAGCCTCATGTATGTATGGAGATACAGATTATCCTCATGCAAATATGGAGGCAAGGATTAGCCTCATGCAGATATGGAGGCAGGGATTAGCCTCATGCTGGTATGGAGGCAAGGATTAGCCTCATGCTGGTATGGAGGCAAGGATTAGCCTCATGCAAATATAGAGGCAGGGATTAACCTCATGCAAATACAGAGGCAAAGATTAGCCTTATGCGGAGAACGAGTAGCAAATAAGAGTAGCATATTTCTTTGTTGGAGATATATTCGGTGTATGATGGCCTGTTTGATAGTGATTTTGATTTGTGTATGCATATTCGCGAATGCTATTGCTACGTCAGATGTGCCTGCGTTCAAAGAAAATTTGTAAGTTTTGTGAGGGGAGGTTGGTTCGTGCCTTTGTCCACTGGCCTTGCTTCTCTCCATTCTGTAGGCCTCGTTTGAGTTTCCCTGGGTAACACCTGACTGTTATGAAAATAGAGTTTTCAAAAATATGCAATTATTGATGAAATATAGTTATTTTAGAAACATATTGAAGCATCAAGTAGTTTTAGATAAACTAGTGACTGTAACACGTTCAGAGACATTGCAGCTTTCTCATGTTAGAATTTTGAGGGTCCTCCTCAAAATTCTACCCCAGTCTAGTAGATGATCCTTCGGTCGTTTTCGAGTGACGAGCCTTGTTGAACCTTCTTCGGAATTTTGAGAATCTTTCTCAAAATTCTGCCCCAATTTCTGACTTTCTGGCATGCGACAGCGTCGGCTGGACTTGCTCCGAAATTTTGAGGGTCCTCCTCAAAATTCTGCCCCAGTTTCAGATTTGGGAAAATTGAAATTTTATTATGATATGACCGAATCCATAAGGCTACCTATGTATCCCCTCTTAAACGAGAATCAGGTCAAGCATAGTTCAATTACATCAGATGAGGAAATGTAAATAGTCTAAGCATAGTATCTCTTGACTGCGTCTGAATTGATTGGTTTTGGCTAGATTTCTCCATCCATCTCTGCAAGTATGAGTGCTCCTCCTGTTAGCACCTTGTGAATCATATAAGGACCTTGCCAGTTGGGAGAGAATTTCCTTTTGGCTTCATATTGATGTGGGAAGATCTTCTTCAGTACCAGCTGTCCTGGTGCAAATTGCCTTGGTTTGACCCTTTTATTGAAAGCTCTAGACATTCTGTTCTAGTAAAGCTGACCATGACATATTGTGTTCATCCTTTTTCCATCTATAAGGGCCAATTGTTCATAGCGGCTTCTTATCCATTCTGCATCGCTGAGTTCAGCTTCTTGTATGATTCTTAAAGAAGGAATCTCTACCTCGACTGGGATGACAACTTCGATCAATAAACCAGCATGTAAGGAGTTGCCCTGGTTGAAGTGCGAACTACAGTGCGTTATCCCTACAAAGCGAAAGGTAGCTTCTCATGCCATTGTTTATGGTTTTCTACCATCTTCCTTAGTATCTTTTTGATGTTTTTGTTGGTGGCTTCTACGGCTACATTCATCTGAGGTCTATAGGCTGTGGAATTTTTGGGTTTGATTTTGAAAGTTTCACAAATGGCTTTCATCAGATCACTGTTGAGATTGGTAGCATTATCAGTAACAATGGACTCGGGAACTCCGAATCAACAAAAGATACAATCTTTGACAAAGTCTGTGACAACCTTCTTGGTTACAGCTTTGTAAGATGCAGCCTCTACCTATTTTGTGAAGTAATCAATGGCTACCAGAATAAACATGTGCCCCTTTAAAGTAGTGGGCCCAATCGTACCAATAAAATCCATTCCCTAGGCGGCAAATGGCCAAGGTGAGCTTGTTGCATTGAGCTCATTTGGCGGCACTTTTATCATATTGGCATACACTTGGCATTGATAGAATTTGTCGACATACTGGATGCAATCTATCTCCATGGTCATCCAAAAGTAACCGTCCTTAAGTATCTTCTTGGCCAAGACAAAACCACTCATGTATGGGCCGCAGATCGCAGCATGTATATCCTCAAGCAGTTTAGAAGCTTATTTTGCGTCGACACATCTTAGAAATCCCAAATTAGGAGTTCTCCTATACAATTTTCCTCCGTTGTGGAAGAAGTGATTTGGCAATCTTCAGAGCGTGCGTTTCTGAGTGTGGTTTGCATGCTCCGGATATTCTCCTTTCGTCAAATACTCTTTGATATCGTGGAACCAAGGCTTTCCAAATGTCTCTTACTCGACATGAGCACAGTAATCCGGTTGATTATGGATTCTTACTAGGATGGGATCAATGAATTTCTTATCTGCATATTGTATCATGGATGACAAAGTGGCCAATGCATCGGCAAACTCATTCTGATTTGTGGGCACATATTGGAACTCTATCTTCGTGAACCTCTTTCTCAATTCCCGCACATGGTGAAGATATGGAAATATCTTGGAATTCTTTGTGGCCCACTCTCCTTGTACCTGGTGCACAAGAAAATCTGAATCACCGATTACCAGCATCTCCTAGATATTCATGTCGATTGCTATGTTGAGCCCAAGTATGCAGGCTTCATACTCTGCCATGTTATTGGTGCAGGGAAATCTGAGTTTAGCAAATACCGGATAATGTTGCCCTATTTCTAATACCAAAACTGCTCCAATGCCCACTTCTTTGAAATTTGCAGCTCCGTCGAAGAACATCCTCCAACTGTCGTATGCTTCGGTAATATCCTCTCCAACAAATGACACCTTTTCTCCTACAAGATGATCTGTCAATGCTTGTCCTTTGACTGCCTTTTAAGTTACGTAGATGCTATCGAACTCACTCAACCGTATCTACCACTTGGCTAGCTTCCCAATTGGCATGGGTCTCTGAAATATGTACTTCAAAGGCTCCATCCTAGATATGAGGTATGTGGTATAGGCATAGATGTAATGCCTCAACTTCTGGGTTGTCCAAGTCAAAGTACAACAAGCGCATTCCAGCAGAGAGTACCGTGCTTCGTAAGGTGTGAACCTCTTACTCAAGTAGTATATGACTTGCTCCTTTCTTCCTGTCTCATCATGTTGTCCTAGAACATATCTGAAGGATCCATCCAACACAAATAGATAGAGTAACAAAGGTCGTCCTGGTTCTGGCGGGACTAGAACTAGTGGTGTGGATAGGTGCTACTTGATTTTGTCGAAGGCTTTCTGACAATCCTCGATCTAGCTTGTCTCAGCATCTTTCCTCAGCATCTTGAAGATAGGTTCACATATAACTGTGGACTATGCTATGAAGCGACTGATATACTTGAGATGTCCTATGAAGCTCATCATGTCCTTTTTGCTCCTCAATGGTGGCAATTCCTGAATAGATTTGACTTTAGATGGATCTAGCTGGATCCCTCGACGACTGACAATGAATCACAGTAACTTTCCTATGAGAACCCCGAATGCACACTTTACAGGGTTTAGTTTCAAGTTGTACCTCCTTAGCCTGTCAAAGAACTTCCTCAAGTCCACTATGTGGTCCATGGCCTTCTTAGATTTGATAATGACGTTGTCCACATACACCTCTATCTTTTTGTGTATCATATCATGGAATATAGTTGTCATGGCTCTCATATAGGTATCCCCAGCATTCTTTAGACGAAATGGCATCATCTTGTAGCAGTATACCCCCCATGGTGTAATAAAAGCAGTTTTCTCTGTGTCTTTTTCATCCATCCAAATTTGGTGATATCATACGAAGGATCCACAAAGGATTAGAGTTCATACTTGACACAATTGTCGATCAGGATGTGTATATTTGGTAGTGAAAAGTCATTTTTGGTACTTGCTCTATTTAAATCTCGATAGTCAACACATACTCTGACTTTCCCATCTTTCTTCGGAACTAGTACAATGTTGGCTAACCAGGTTGGGTACTCAACCACCCTGAGAACTTTGGCTTTGATCTGCTTAGTAACTTCCTCCTTGATTTTCAGGCTCATATATGGTTTGAATTTTCTGAGTTTCTGCTTTACCGGCGGACACGTAGGATTGGTAGGCAACTTGTGAGCCACTATGGACGTGCTCAAACCGGTCATGTCATCATATAACCATGCAAAAATATCCTCATATTCCTTTAGAAAACGGATGTATTCTTCTTTCTCTATTGGCGATAAGTGAATGTTGATGTGAGTCTCTTTGACGATCTTGGTGTTTCCCAAATTTACTGCTTCGGTTACGTCCAGGTTGGACTTAGGCTTATTCTCAAAGTTTTCAATTTCCATGACAACTTCCTCAGGTATCTCATCTTCTTCATCTGAATCAGTATTCTCATGTTACGTTGCCTCGTTACATGTCACAGTTACCAGTTTATCATGAAAAGTAACAATAACATTGTAGAAAGAAAAATATGAAAGATAATAATAACTAATAAAGAGTAATGCATTTGATTAATACTTAAAACATCCCAAACGAGTAAGACTCGATGAATTGACCATTTATTTTGAAACAAGTGAGTCTTTTAAAAAAAACAAAATTACTGAAAATCTTAAATGCCTAGAATGGTTATAGGAATGAAATCTACCAAGATACCCAGGGACTCGGCAGGCTCGGGATGGTGTGGCGGTCCAGTTCCTGAGAATAACTCCCTTCTCCACAGTCTGAATAGTGAGGCATTCTTCCTCCTCCTCAATTATTGCACTGTAGTCTATGTCTTCGTCCTTAAAAAACAAATTTCTCAACCAAGCTAACGCTTTTTCTTCTGCAGTTCCCCATATTGTATCAGCTTGGTGAAAAGTCTGATCCAGATGCGACACCAATTTCTTGAGAGGGTAATAAGGTCCGCGCCATGGAGGCGACCAATCATCATACTCCTATGATGTATACTGATATTCAAACCCGAAGGTAGTACTGTGACGCTTTATCGGTAAAGTAATACCCTGGAGATTCCTTCCAAGCCCTTTGTTGGGTTCATACCCAGACCATGCCGGTATGCTTTCTATTTTGCTACTCCACCATTTGTCTTTTCCAACGGCATTGACACGTTCGATGTGATAATAGGTTTTCCCTCCTAACCTTCTTCTGTTTCCAATAATCGGGATGGTTTGACTGGTGTAAATGGGGTTACTCCCATCTCTATGAATGATCACCTCCTGATGGTTCCATTCGAACTTCACGGCCTGATGTAGCGTGGAAGCCACAGCTCCATCGGCATGTATCCATGGTCGGCCCAACAGAAGATTATATGAGGCCGATATGTCGAGCACTTGAAATTCAACGTCAAACCAAATTGGCCCCATATGTAGACAAAGATTAATTCCCCCAATCGTGGCCCATTGGGACCCATCAAAAGCTTTCACATTCATGTTCCCTGCCCGTATTTCATGGAAACCTTTGCCCAGTCTTTTCAGAGTATACAACGGACAAATATTGAGGCTTGAACCTCCGTCAATCAAGACCATGACAATGAATTTGTCTTCAAATTGCACTGTGATATGCAATGCTCGGTTGTGATTCAATCCTTCAGGAAGTAGCTCATCTTCGTGGAAGATTATTTTATGACTTTCCAGTACTTGCCCTACTATATTGGCTATCTCTCCGCATGTGATATTGTTGGGCACGTGGTCTTGACTCAACACCTTCATCAAAGCATTTTTGTGCGCCTCTAAATTTTGCAACGGTGACAGTATGGATATCTGAGCTGGGGTTTTGTTCAAATGATCAATTATGGAAGTATTCCCTTGCTTGTATTTTCCTCCAAAGGTCATCTGGTCCCTTTTTAATGATAGGTTGCTTGGTAGTGGCATCCTTACTTGGTCCTCCCAAGTGGTCAGGTGTGTAGATTCTCCCGATCCTAGTCATTCCTTGGGAAGCATTGGATTCCTCTATCTTTGCCTTTCCTTTTTGCCTAGCCTCGACAACATAATCCCAGGGTATTGCTTTTGAGTCAAAAGGAGGTGTGGTCAATACTATCACCGTGAAAGGTATGGCCACTTCCACTTCAAATGGAATAAGGGTGGCCGTAGGCGGAGCTACCTCTACCTCAAATTGAACTGATGCAGTTATCTCAACTTCGATCGGTGACTGAGTCTGTACTACAATGGGAGTAAGTGTGACTACAAGCTTAAAGTCATCACATTCTCGAATAAGCTTGATTGACCCCTCAGGATCGCATTCCTCATCCATTTCTATCACATGTATCCCGCCACCCCTATGATCAGGGAGGGGGTTGTTATGGACATTGGGTGCAGCTTCTTTTGCCTGTATAACCTTGTTGTCAATCAGCGTCTGGATCTTATCTTTCAATGTTTGGCACTCGACAATGATGTGCCGTTTCATACCAGAATGGTATGCACATATTTTGTTTAGGTTGACCCATTGGGATGGATTCTCTAATGACACAACATGAACAGGGGTGACATAACCAACAGCTTTCAACCTTTCATACAGCTGGTCGATGGGTTCAGCAATAGCGGTATACTGTTTGGGTGGCTTACGGTCAAATTGGGTCGTGGTCTTGGATAATTTTGGCGAGTTAGGGGTGACTTGAAATGAGGTAGTTGGGAATTATAGGTATGATAGGCACTGGCTGTTTGGGAATATATGGGAGATGTAGGTTGATACGTGGGTGGTGGTGCTTGGTATGTGGGTGGATGGGTTTGATATGTGGGTGGAGGTGTTTGATAAGTAAGTGGAGATTTCGGGCTTTGAGCCACCATTACTGCCCCAACTACTCTTTTCTTTGATATGCTACCTGATTGTAATGCCTTGTTTGTGGCCTGTAATGCCTCAAAATTTGTCACCATCCCACTCTTGATTCCTTCTTTGATTCTTTCTCCGAGTTTGATGATATCAGAGAATTTATGATTTTCAATAACCATCAACCTTTCATTATATTGTGGATCCTATGCTTTGATGAAGAACTTGTTCATTTGTTCCTCATCCAAAGATGGCCTGACTTTGGCTGCTTCTGACCTCCAACGAGTAGCGTACTCATGGAAAGTCTCGGTGGGCTTCTTCTTAAGGTTCTGAATGTAGAAAACATCTGGTGCATTTTCTGTGTTGAACCTGAATTTGTCCATGAAATCAGATGCCATACTCACCCAGTTGGACCATTTCTTAGGATCCTGGCTAATGTACCAGGACAAAGCATCCCCCATAAGACTTCTCATAAAGAGCTTTATCTGGATCTTTTCATTCTTTCCAACCCCAACAAGCTTGTCACAATAAGTCCTCAAATGAACCCTGGGATCACCTGTTTCGAACTTGGGAGGTTTGTTAACCTCTAGCATTTCCACATCTGGTTGTATGCATAAATCTTCATAGTTCAAGCTTTCTATTCCGTTGCCGCCTTCGACACCCTGAACTTGACTCGTCAACTTCTTGAGTTCTTCAGCCATGTTTTTAATGAGCACGTCCTTCTCAGAGGATTCCAGTGTATAAGATATTGGTTGGATAGAGTGAGGTATGGTTACCACGTATATGGGGTTGTTTTGGTGAGTGCTAGGTGCCTGGGTGTAATGGTGGTCATTGGTTGAGTTTTGAGGATAAGGAATAGGTTATGGTGTGTTTTTGGGAGTGTGATAAGTGGCGGTTGGTGGGTACTGAATTGGTTGATGGTGATGTTACGGCGGAGTTAATATTGGTAAGGGATTGAGATTTTAGGGCGGGGTTGCGTATTGATGCGGTGCAGGAGGGTTTTGTGGATGTTGGTTGGCGTGTTTTGGAGAGGTGCTAGGTTCTTTATGTTTTGTTGGTTGATGTCGGGGACATTCAGGGTGAGTGATAAGTTTGCCAAGTTGCGTACCTGCTCAATCTCTCCCTGTAGCTCTTATATCTTTTGTTCTAACCTCAAGACTAGATCATTTGGTGCCGAAGTACTCTGACCGTCTGAAGTTTCTGCGTTCTCAGCATTATCTTTTCGAATACCACTTAAGTCGTCCATTTTTATTTTTCCTTTGCCTTTTGTATTACTTGGAGAAGGAGGAAATGGATGGCCTCTAGATCTGGTGTGATATGCTGATGATGCCAGTATGAGCGAACCAACCTTAGGGGGTGGGAATAAAGAAATAAAGAAATACAAAAAGGTAAACAAGTCAGTGAGGATTCTGAAATGTTTGCAATATTTAAGCACATATTGCAGGAATGTAAATTCGTGTCCTAATTTTGGAACCTTGTTGTGCCCGGGGTGGGCTTAGCGACAAATAAATTTGGATAAATTTAGTGCCAATAATTGCCTCATTTCATTAATGTAAAAATAAACGCCCCAAAACGAAACTAAACAAAATAATGTTGCTAATGGCACTTGGCCTTATTACATTTGGAAAGCAAATAAATATAATCTACTTGGTCCCAAAAGGACCCTCTCCAGACTGGATGCCCTTGTCGATCAACTCTCCCAATTCGCCCAGGTTCAGCAGCAGAAATGCCCTTGCCAGATGCCCTACTTTATTTCCCCCAGCATCCTGGCAGTCAGTGACCCTTTTTCTCATCTTTCCCTCAGCCTCTCACTGGATTTAACAGCTTTTTCTTTTCACTCGTTAATCATCTCCATATCAGCCTTATGTAGTGCCATATGATCCGCTTCAGACTCTCGAACTCTTTTCTGCATCTTGTTGTACTTCACATCTACTTCAGTAACCTCTTTTATGACCTTGTTTCCTGACCCAGCCCTTTGCTCAAAGACCCCAGCTATGTTGTCCTCCAACCACGAAGGGTAAAGGTACGAGTGGCCCGTATGATATCTGTTTGGCTCGATAGTATCCTTCTCCACAACGATCATCAAGGTCCACATGTATTGTGCTTCATTCTTATATGGGATGGCGTCACCTTGGAAATTGGCTCTGAAGTGACACATCTTAGCAACCCGTGGTATGATCTGTTTCTTGCCTGCTTGTCTCATAACTCTGAGAGGAATGTAAGGGTATATGCCCCTCAACCCAATAAACACCAAGTATGGAAAATCTCGTGATCTGATGATGAACTCATCGATAGGGAACCACTCGAACATCCACTGGACTTGATCCTTGGTCAAATTTTTGAAAAGTTGTACCCGTCCCACAGCGTCCTCCGGTTGGGCAAACATGTTTGGAATATAGTTCATTCTTTTAGGATTATGGAAGTCTATGTGATCATTCCACGACCTTCACAGAAATTCTTGATGGTTTTGTCCCTTTTGGAGATGTTCCAACAACTAGACTTGAAGCAGCAAGTTACAACCCTCGAAGAACCTGAACCCCTTCTGACATCGCTCCAAAGCCCGATACATATCCGCAACAATCATAGGGACGATAGTATATGTCTCCCCCTTGATCCCGTCCATCAGAGTTTTGGTCACCATGGCCAGCCTAGTATGGATTCTATCCCCCTAGACTGGGAATACCTGCATGCCCAAGAAACACATAATAAACATGAATACCTTACGATGAATCCAACCTAAAGTGATTGAGAACTCATCATTAAAAATATGGTAAGAGCTGTTGTGACCGTATCTTTCATAAAGGAACTAAAAATGTATGTAGGAGTCCTTTAGGCATTTCAAGTTGTCATTCTTCTTCAGCCCCATCATCTTCAGAAATCCCCTAGCAGTGCAATTTTCAAGTGCTAACAGATTAAGGCTATCCCAAGGCAACCTAGCAAATCCTCCTATTTCTTCCAGAAGGGGAGTCATTTCTATGTTCCCAAAACGAAACACAGCCCTTTACTTGTCCCAAAACATAGTTGCAGCCTCGTTCAGCATTTTGTTGGGCTGAAGATCCAACAGAGAAGGCAAGATCCCTAAGACTCGTTTCACATGGTTTTGGTCACATGAAGGAAGATCCCTTCACCAATCTAGCAAGAGCGAGGGTATGCTACCAACCATACCAAATTTAGGGATCTTGTGCCTTATTTTCTGCAAAACAAAAGAGAGTTAGGCCCTTTCCCCCTCCAGGTTTGTCTATTTATACAGTAATGATTAGCATATTAGCACTTATTTCTCTAAATTAATGCAAATAATCGTGGTTACATTCGTTGGGATTATGGAAAACCCGATTGACTTTTGGACGAAGCTTATCTTAAAAAGTTATTATGTGGACAACATATTTACCTGGCTAGGTTTGACTATGATGCATGTATAATTTAATCAGAGTAAGGGTGCTATAGAGGTCTAGACTGGGACCCTCAAGCGGGCAATTTGAGGGGGAAAGGCATGGAACCGTCGAACACACCGTTGATCGACTAGTTTTACCGCAAATATGCCTTTCCAAATTTAAAGGGTGATATATAGAAAGAACGCAAACACTCATCAAGTGTTGCTATAGAAATAATTACGCACGGGTGGAATATAATGTTGAGCATGATTTATGCAACAATAAATAGTATATTGTCAAGTATTTGCATGTAAGAAAATAATAAATGCAGTATTTAAATAATTGAAAGACAGCTACAGAAAAGAAAACAAAGAGACAAGTCAGTTTCAGGAATAAAATAACCGTATATGCTTTAAAAAATAGATAGTTAGATTCAAATAAGGGAAAAGGGTATGTGGGATGGAGCATGCTTGGACTAATTCACAAAAATAAGTTCGTTATGGTAAGAGCCTAGAAATATCCCCAGCAGAGTCGTCATGCTGTCGTGCCCCCTTTTTTTTCCTTTTTGACGTGGAAGTCCGAATTTCGACATTCATGGGGGGAATAACTCATTTCCTATTAGGAATTGGGTATTTGAAGAGTCGTCACCTAATGGATTACGGTGCATTAGCGCACCTAGAGCGATTAACTCATGAACCAGTTTGCATTACTAGAGACTAGAGTAAGGGCTCAAAATAACCTTGAGGGGAAGGTGTTAGGCACCCCTCGCTGTCCACAATGGTGGGTCTCGGCCGAACTTAAACTATGTGAATTAGTTATTTTAACAAATAAATAGTTTTAACACATATTCGCAAATAGAAACATGTTTTGACATTCTAAGTACATGTATGATTCAAGTATGGAAGCAAGAAAGAGGTTTGAACAGTCTTGCATATACATACATCAAGAAAAGGAAGTTTAGAGAATTTAAACACATAGGGGAATTGGGAAAGGGAAGTCCTAAGTTGATTAGCCTACAGGATCATACCCATGCAATGCCTGATAATCACTCCTCAATGAGGGGCTACACGTGACATTAGCACGCAAGTCATCATATCCTTACTACCCAATTCCCTCTCCTTAGTAATAGCCTACAACGTTCTAGCAACCTTAAGATAACCTATGTGTGCACTACCCGCCCCTTCCTTGTGGCCCTACAGCATTTAGGACCTCTAGTTTGGGTAGTTCTAGACCATCCTAAGTTACTTAAAGGAGAAAAATCTAGGTGACAATCAAAACAATTAGGACTGGACTAAAAGAGAACAATTAAAGGCTCAAGTTTCACCTCCACAAACAAAGCAAGCAAGTGCACGTCTTAAACACAGTTTCAGGTATTTAAAAGAAGCCCTAGAACATGAAATCTAGGTGAGCATAGAATATGCAGTATTGAGTTATGACCAAAGTGTCAAAGACCTATTTAGTTTGCCTACTGATTTTAGACCTGTTGAATATGAGCAGTCACAGATAATAGAGCATAGTTTTAAAAGAAGCCCTATAGGCTTGCCTAGGCTTGTAATAGTGGTATCCTATGAGCATGGTATCTAATCACTAATCAGAAATGCAGTAAACCAGTAAATAATTTTAAACGGGCAATTTGGATCCTATAGGCATGCTTTCTAGTAATATTACTTAATGCAATGTTGAGGACTATTAAAGAAACGAGTAGGTTAGTTAATCTGATTCAGAACTTACAAGCGTGAGTTAAAGTGAAATTGATTTTACATCTAACTAAAACTGATTTTAGATCCTATAGGCGCGATTCCTCTACCTAAAGCTTATTTTAGATCCTATAAGCATGATTTCTAATTATGTAAAAGTAAAGCAATCAAAATTTATTTTAACCTAAGCAAAATCCTATAGGCATATTATCTAATAAAACACATTTAAACCTATAGGCATATTATCTAACAAAAACATTTAAACCCTATAGGCATATTATCTAACAAAACACATTTGAACCCTATAGGCATGTTATCTAATAGAACATATTTAAACCAAATGAACCATATTGGCATGTTATCTACCCAACTTTACCCACAGTATACAACTGCCCTCACTTTTCACTAGTCACCCCAATATTTGTTTACAATTAATTGTTACAGACCAATGATTGAATAAAAATTACATGAATAGAATAGAAATTAAGCTATAGGGAACCTGAAACAGGCCCAAAGTAATTTCCCGGCCTTCAATAGTTTCAAATGCCCAAAGTTTCATAGCCAGTTTTATGTCTAGGTGTGTCAGAGTTCCCTAAGAACCTCAAGGATCCTGTGCAGTGCTCACACCTAGACCTTTCTCAAATAAGAACTGATTTATGTGCAGTATGGAAGTGCCAACCCTGATATGCCAGAGTTCAGAGAGATCTCATGGGTCTCTAAGCAGTACACATACCAGAGGGGCAGGACTTAGTAATCTAAGAGTAAGTGAGAGTGCATAATGGTTTGAAAAAGTTTGGAAAACATTATAAAGAAAGGTCTTAGGAGTGAAAAGAATTTCTGAAAAACCAGTACTGATTTAGTGATAAACAGTTTGAGGAAAGTATGAAAAAAATAATTTGCAATGAGAACACAAGTCATAGAACAAACAACTTTAGAAAATACTTAGGCAAACAGCTTCCACACAAGGAAAGAGGGGTTGGGAACACATAGAATACACCTTAATGAAGCACCTAAACAACAGGGTGCATAGAGTTCTTAAGGGTTCTACAAAACTAAATAGGTTAGATATAATGTAGGTCATTGAAACATGAAGCAAAGGTCACAGAAGAAACATGTTGATAACATATAAACAAAACTATAGTTACCCTAGGGAGACTATATAACTAAGCAGGAATAAGGCAGAACAAGCAAGGACTTAAATGAACATGCTAGGTAAGTATTAACAAGTGTAGGCATGTTAATTACACAAAAAGCAGAGTTTAGGCAAGCTAGATGAATGGTAGTCAGTCAAACATGCTAGTTACACATGCAAGACATGTTAAACAGGAGAGTGAACAGACAAGTAAGGCGGAGACATACTAATTACATATTTGAATAAGGCAGTATTTGACATGCTAGGTAAGCTGTAATAGAAGCAGGAATGAACTCAGGATTGATGAACTAAGGCAGTAAATAAACACATAGGTTTGGATTCTAAAATTTAATTAGAAGCATACTAGTTAGAGAAAGAAAACACAAGATGTAAGATTGGTGTTGCACAATTTTCAGCCTTGGCTTGCAACCGGCTAGAATAACAAAGATCACAAGTAGGAGACAGAGAGCAGAAAGAGCTTTTCAAAGTGTAAAAGTAGTGGTTTTTGAACTAATGTTCGCCTGTGAGAAGTTAAAAAAAAGAGAGTTTATATAGTAGTTCAAGACTAGAGCAAATAAGGTAAAGTAATCAATAATTAGCAATTAGGGAATTTCATAATCAATCACACAAAGATTCAGCATAGTTTTCTCCTTTAATTAAGGAAAATCAGCCAATAGTAATGATAAGAGCTAATTAAGGCAAGGAGTTCAATTAGACTGAGTAAAGAAGTAAGAAGCAAAGGCCTTATTAAAGAAAGACATTCAAATCAAATCAAAATAAAGAACTTCAGAATAAAAATAGGCAAGGGTTTAATTAAGGAGAAAATCATGTAAAGAGTCAGCAAGTATTGCAGACAAAATAATGCAAGAAAGGAATAGTCAGGATTCAAGACATAGGTTTTAACGAAACAAATCGGTAAATCAAGAATTCAAAATAACACTGATTTAAGGAGAAAAAAATAGGTTTACCATGAATAGCCAGAATGAATATAGACATATAGAATAAGTAGAGAAGTCGAACAAAGAACCTTAGTAGAGGACATTAGGATAAAAAATCACAAGACATCGAATTAAGCTAAAGAAAAATCACAGGAACCAAAGCATAGGACAAAGTCAGTACACAAGTAACTCAGAAACCAAACAAAATGTCAAAAAATTGGAGTTTTTAGCATAAACTAGTTAGGGTTAAAGCAAACCCTTACGAAATAGGTTAAAACACATAAGAAATAGAAGATTAAACACTCAAAATTATCAAACATTTTGGAGAAATAAATTTTCGGGAAACCCAAGTTTAGAAAAATGGAAAATCATTCGAAAATCAGAAGGTTCTTGCAAAACTCATGTGAAATAGGTTCGATCCATCAAAGATCTTGGACAGATCTGAGAAGTTCAAAGGGAAAAATTAGGGTTTCGAGAAGAACAACACAGAGATGAAGAAGTAGTCTTAGAACTCCATAGATCTAAGGCGACATAGGAAGATCTTAGTCAAAATCGAACTGGAACAGCCTGGAACAGGCGACAAAGGGCCATAGGTGTAAGTGGACTGACCCTAGTCCCTCGAGGACCTTAGAGATGGAAATACCAACATAGGAGAGGCCATTAGAGGTCTGATGTTGGTGGGGAAACACCATGAACGGCAGCAGATGAACGACGATGAGGATGAGTTAGGATAAGGACTTGAGAGCATTTGAGAGAAGAGGGGATTAGATGACGGTGGGGGGGAGTGTTAGAATGATTAGGGTTTGGGGGTATAGGTCGGTTTATTTTAGGTAAGGGGGAATCTAGACCGTTGATCACAATGATCAATGGCAAGGATTTGCTGGGTATTGGGTCGGGCGGGTGGGTATTGGGCCTGGGGTTTCTGGGTTGGTTTATAAGGGGTAAAATTGGGCTAGTTAATTAGGTTAGGTCCAGGATAGAAAAGGGCTATTTGTTAAATACCTCTTTAATTGATAAAATAATTTTTAAAAATAATTAATAGGTCGTAAAAAATAATTTTCATGCCTGAAAATATTTTAAAATAATTACTTAATATTTTAAAAATATAAAAGGCTCATTTCCAGTAAAAGAATGTAATAATACATGCATAGGCTATAATTACAAAGTAATTGTAATTGCATCCTAAAAATATAAATGTGGCTATTTATGCAATAATTGAAACTTGGTACAAGTGCAAATAATAAAATTTAGACACCAAAATTATTAGAAAACTATTTGTGATGCAATCAGTGATTGTTTTATAAATAAAATGTTGGGAGAAATGATGAAATTGTATAAAAAATACTAATTGATGCCAAAACATAGTTTTGAAAATATTATGGGATAAATTAGGTATCAACAACTATGATATAGCTACACTCGTCACTTATAAGTTCAGCTTCTTATGGAAATATTTCTTGCCTATGTACAGTCGTCCTCTTTTTCTACCAATCCCCCTCACCCTGCCACTGTAAAGGTCCTGAAATACATAGAAATCAGGAAAGAAAATGACAAAGCAAGAGGGTTCCTTTTGTCAGTTTTGCAACTGATTACAAATTTAACTTGAAATATGGGACATAAAGCACAATGTACACTCTCATATTCTCCAAAACTTTTGCAACTCCTTTTATGTGTTATAGTGGATTTCTCTCTATTATGAAAGTTAAATTATTCTTTACTGTGTAATTTCAGCTTAGTTTTACTTTGTAATATATCTAAGCTAGCAGTAATATGATGTGAAGCTCCTGAATCAATTATACATTCTTCACAAACTAGGTCTGGCATAAAGGAAGTGGTTATACCTGCTATGTTCACTTGTGGCTCTATACTTCCTTTGTTCTGCATATTGAGGACTTGATCATATTGCTCCTTAGTGAAGAAGGGTCTATCACCTGTGTGCCCACAGCTGGATTCATCATCTACTAGTGAAGCCTTGTTATTCAAGTCTGAATTTCCAATTACATTGTTAGCCACAAACTTCTTTCTTCCTTTAAAGTCATATGGGTAACCAACTAGTTTGTAACAATTCTCTTTCAAGTGCCCTTTCATATTGCAATATTCACAATGCATGTAAGGTTTTTCTCCGTTGTATGGTTGTCCTTGTTCGACCTGTATTGCCATTGGATCAACTTTTCCTGTCAAAGTAGAACCGAACCTCCAGCTTTCATCTTTAATTATCATCGCATAAGCTTGATTCAAGGTAGGTTCTACAGTTTTCATTAGAATCCACCTCCTCGATGGCTCATAGGACTCATTGAAGCCACTTGAGAATTGAGGTAACCTTTGTTTATGAAGATGCGTTATGTAATCCTTTGATTTTGACAATCATATCCCGGTGAAGACTCTATGGCATCGTATCTATCCTAGAGGTCCTTAAATTTTGTAAAGTAAATTGAGATTAAATTTGTTTCTTGAGAAATAGTTGCAATTTCCCGATGCAATACTTTGCTCACCTTGTCAAACCTTTCACGCAAAATCCTCCCACATCAGATGTGTGTCTGATGCATAGACGATGTCGCTAAGGAGATTCGGTGACATCATGTTCATCAACCGGGAGAGTACAATAGCATTGCATGTATCCCAATTCTTATGGATTTTGGTTTTGAAAGACTCCTTTTTACAAGTGCCAGTGACAAACTACAAATTTTGCTTAGGTTGCAACGCATTTTGCATCGATTGATGCCACAATCCATAATTCTCAGATCTAAATAATTTGACTAGAATCAAATTGATCTAGGAGTATCGGAAGGATGCACAAATAAAGGATGAATATGATCAATTTTTTAGCCGCCATTGTTGAATTTGAACTGAGCTTCGAAGGAGAAGACGTAATTGTAGGATTCTATGATTTCGCAAAAATGTCTAATCTCAGATGCTCTGATACCATGTGAATTTATTGTATCTAGCTCAACTCCAAGCTCCTTACATGGAGGAATTGAGCTTGGACAGTAATAGCAGTAGAAGAGATCGAGCAGAGATAGTTTTGCAATGAGAATGTTCGAGAAGATGAGAAATGACTTTTCTTGTATTGCAAAGTGTTTACAAATGTATATTCAAGAAGATGAGAAATGATTTTTCTTGTATTACAAAGTGTTTACAGTGTATACTTATATACATCACTAACTTAGATAACTAATCTAACGTCCGGCAGTCATCTTACTTTCATACGCACAATGTAATTAACTAACTTCTAACAACTAACCAACCATTACAATCAACTCCCTTAACTACAGTTAAGTCCTAAACACTAAGCATTCCAACAGGTATTAAATATATGAATATGCGTTGTAGTTTCTTAAGAACTTTGAAGTATAAAATAAGTATTCCTTCCAGAAAAGTTTCAAACTAGAGCGATGGTAGAAGAACACACTATTAAATTAATAGTAGGCACCTTAATATTATTACCAGTAATTTGCATAGGACACCGAGATACACATGCATATTAACAACATTATATTTCCAAGAATATTAACTTTTTAGTAACATTGACTTTTATTTGGAAATCAAGCACCTATGATATTTTCTTGAATAAATGGAGCCGGAGAAAAGATAATCAATAGCCGTGCCGTATATGATGGGAAGTCTAAATTAAAATTGTGAATTCTAAACTATATACTTAATCTTATTTATATCTTTATTTTAAAATAGTGTGAATTATGAATAAAAAATCATGAGTTCGCCGAATTCGCAGCTACACCAATGAATCCGCCAATGACCGATTGTAAATTAAAGAAGTAAACATGCAGCACTTTTTATTAAGATCTAAGGTAAGGCGTGTGAATCTGAATACACATTTACATATTAATATGTGTATTAAAATTAAAACGTCTGAATCTGCATATATACCTGAATATTAAGATGTTATATTAAGATCTTAACATTGAATAATTAAGACTATTTATTTCCTCTACATGTAAATGTATAAAATTTGTCTTTTCTAAACATTAATAAATATAAATTCAAATCAAATAATACTAATTAATTTAATACAATATTAATAAAATCTTTTTAAAAAGCTATATGGTGGTGAAGGCTAAAGGTGGTGGTTGTGGGTCTGGTGAAGAAAAAACTTTATTAATTCATCACCACTAATCAATTACATGCTTTCATTCTCAGTTCTTTTTTCAATCCCTATCTATCTTTTCCCATATATATACTTTATCTATACATTTTTCCATTATTGAATCAATCAACTCTAGCAACTCTAACTATCCAGTATTCTATCTATGCAGCAGATTTTCAATCCAATCTTTTTCCTTAGCACTCATATTTCTATACAGGTACGTAATCTTCCTCATTCTGCACTCTTGCTTAATCTAGCCCAGCATATGTGTAGTAGTGGAGATTCTGAGGTCCCATACAACATTATTTCTAGCCTTTCATATCCAGTATATCATAGCAGCAAGTATGGCAGTGACAACTTCCCTGCATCTCTTGCCTTTAATAATTCTAGCCATTCTCTTCCATATCCCTGCTATATCAGTCAGCTGTAGTCGTATGCCTGTCAAAGAAATCACTCCCTGTAAGCATTGTTTCGAGAATGAGGATTCAAAGAATATATGTTGTATAGTCTCCACTTGTATCCCAAAAATAGGCAATCTATCATCTTGGCTTATGCCAATATGACATAATCTGGCTTTTGTCTGCAATCTTTGGTGCATGGTGAGTGTCACGACCCTAAACCCGGACCCAGTCGTGATGGCGGCTCTCATGCAGATAAGGCCAGCCGACACTTTTCCATTTCAGTTTTAAGCAATTAAACAATAAGAATTAAGTCTAAAACGTAATAAATAATCTAAAAGTAAGCAATGAATAGTACAATGCGGAAGAAAACCAACACAGCCCGATACCGGGGTGTCACTAGTCATGAGCATCTATCAATTCTAACACAAGTCTGAAAAGTCTACAAAGCTATTACAAAGTCACTGATACGAGAAGAGAAATGAGATAAGGGGGAGAAACACGGGACTGCGTACGCCGCAGCTACCTCGTGAACTCTGAAGTCCGCCGGGAGCTCTCAACTCTCGCTAGTAGGATCAACAAATCCTGAATCTGCACACGGGGTGTAGGGAGGAAAGTGAGTACTCCAACTCAATGAGTAATAATCATAAATAAAGACTGAAAGCAAGAAATCACGTAAGGCACATTACATGTTATAATGAAGCAGTAAAAAATATGTAAGAATCATTTTAGTTCAGTTAAAACTTCATAAAAGGCCTTTTTACCAATTAAGCAGGTAAATGACAGACAATAAGGAAGATAAACACATAAATGTTTGCCCCTCGGGCAATATCTCAGAACAATACTAGTCCCTCGGGCTATATCTCACATCACAATGGGTACCCGCGCTCATTGTGGGTGTGCAGACTCCTGGAGGGGCCCCTTTCGGCCCAAGCGCAATATCAAGCCATTTAGTGGCATCATAACTAGGCTTTCGGCCTCATATCAACAAGCCACCTCATAGGGTATATATCTCAGGCCCTCGGTCTCGTAATCATAATTATTGTTTCTTCACAATATAGGCCCTCGTCCTTACTCAGTCAAAATCCTCACAAGCTACTCGGACAATAGTAAAACATGATTCTAAGCCCAAAATATCATTTAAAGGATCATTTAAGTGTTAATATAGAGTAAACATGGTTGAGTTATGAAAACAGTGGAATATAGCATGACTGACTTCAAGTATGAAGTCAAAACAGTGAGGAAATATCAATAAAAGTACCCTAAGGGTTCAAATAGTTGGCACGAGGCCAAAATATGGCATTCAGCCCAAAACAAGATGATAGCAGATAGATTTCAGTCAAATATACGGTAAAATAGTCATTCGGAACGGACTAAGTCACAATCCCCAACAGTGCACGATGCCACGCTCGTCATCTAGCATGTGCATCACCTCAATATAGCACAACGATGTGAAATCCAGGGTTTCATACCCTCAAGACATCATTTACAATCATTACTCACCTCAATCTGATCCAAACTCTAGCCCGCAATGCATTTGCCCTTCGAATCGGCCTCCACTCGCATCGAATCTGTCCAAAATAAGAACCATGACATCAAAATATGCTAACAGAACGAAGCCCAAGAAAAAATATTCAATTTACAACATAAATTCTGAAATTACCAAAACCCGAACCCCCGGCCCACGTCTCGGATTCTGATAAAATTCACATAAATGGATTCCTTATCACTCCCTGATTTCATTCATACCAAAAGCATCAAAATTCAACCACAAATGACCCCCACAAATCCCAAATTCTAGGTCTCAAATTTCAAGCCCTAGTTCTTCAATTTTAGGCTTAATTTCCATGATTAATTACGTAGATTTCACATTAGAATCGAGTATTAGGTCCAAGAATCTAACCTCCAAGTGATTTCCCTTGAATACCTCTTCAATCCTCTTCAAAAAGCTCCAAAACGCTCAAAAATGGTCGAAATAAACCCCAAAATCGCGGACAAGACGACTATTTAAACATTCTGCCCAGACCTCATTTCCTTCTTCACGAACGCGGTCAACGCTTCGCGTTCGCGAAGCACAAAAACAATTTTGAGCAAAAATTCCTCTTCGCGATCGCGACCTGCCCATTGCAAACGTGATGGCTCCTCAGCTTGACCCTTTGCGATCGCGTCACCTCTCTCGCGAACGCGATGAATAAAACACCTCAAACCCAGTTGACCAAATTCCTCTACGCAAACGCGGTCCCCTTTACGCGAACGCGATGACCAATCACTCAGCCCTTCGCGAACGCGGAGCCATCCTCATGAATGTGAAGGCTTAAATCCTATCCTTTACCAACTAATCCTTCGCGAACGCGAAGGTCTAATTTCTCTGCAACACACAACAGTTTTTCTACAATTCCAAACAACATGATATGGTTCGATTGACCACCTGAAACTCACCTGAGGCTCTCGGGACCTCAACCAAATATACCAACATATCCCATCACCTCATTCAAACTTGTTTCAACCTTCAGAATGATCAAAACAACATCAAAACACCAAATTCGCATCAGATTCAAGCATAAGAATTCCAAAATCTTCTAAATTACGCTTTTTATAAAAAACCCAACCAAACCACGTCCGAATGACCTAAAATTTTGCACACACATCCCAAATGACATAACGGAACTACTGCAACTCTTGGAATTCCATTTCGACCCCTATATCAAAATCTCACCGAACAACCGGAAGCCACCAAAAATCCAATTTCGCCAATTCAAGCCTAAATCTACTCCGGACCTGCAAAACTCATTCCGATCACGCTCCTAAGTCCCAAATTACCTTCCGAAGCTATCCGAACCATTGTAACTCACATCCGAGCCCTCTAACCCATAAGTCAACATCCGGTTGACTTTTTCAACTTAATCTTCCTCAAAAGAGACTAAGTATCTCAAACCTTACCAAATCCTTTCCAAACCCGAGCCAACCAACCCGATCACCTATAGAACAGATAGACAAAGCAATAAGAAGTAGAAATGGGGAAAACATAACAGTAACTCATGAGACGACTGGTTGGGTCGTCACATCCTCCCCAACCTAAAGAAACGTTCGTCCTCGAACGAGTCAAGAAACATACATAAAGCCTCAAATAGGTGAGGATATCTGCTCCGCATCTCTCGTTTGGTCTCCCAAGTAGCCTCCTCCACAGACCGATTTCTCCACTGCACTTTCATTGAAGCTATATACTTTGACCTCAACTTTCGAATCTGACGACCCAAAATGGCTACTGGCTCCACATCATAAGTTAAATCACCATCCAACTGAACCGTGCTGAAATCCAGAACATGAGACGGATCCCCAATATACTTCCAGAGCATAGAGACATGAAATACCGGATGCACACTCGACAAGATGGGTGGAAAATCAAGCTCATAAGCCACCTCCCCAATCCTCCGAAGCACCTCAAAAGGTCCAATGAACCGATGACTCAATTTTTCTTTCTTCCCAAATCTCATGACACCCTTCATGGGAGAAACCTTCAACAGAACCTTCTCGCCAACCATGTAGGACACATCCCGCACTTTCCTATTGGCTTAACTTTTTTTGCCTCGACTACGTTGTACGAAGCCTCTCCTGAATTACCTTCACCTTTTCTAAAGCATCCTTCACCAATTATATCCCCAATAGCCTAGCCTCCCCTGGCTCGAACCAACCAACTGGAGATCTACACCGCCTTCCATACAAAGCCTCATATGGAGCCATCTGAATACTCGGTTGATAGTTGTTGTTATAAGCAAACTCTACAAGCGGTAGAAACTGATCCCATGACCATCCGAAATCAATGACACAAGTACTCAACATGTCCTCCAATATCTGAATAGTGCGCTCGGACTGTCCGTCCGTCTGAGGGTGAAAAGTTGTGCTCAACTCAACCTGAGTACCCAACTCTCGCTGCACATTGGCCAAAAGTGCTTTTTTTTTTGCCAAAAGCACTTTTGGCCTCAATTTGAGGTGTTTGGCCAAGCTTCTGGAAGGAAAAAAGTGCTTTTGAGGAGAAGCGGAAGCAGTTTTGGAGAAACAGAAAAAAGTAGCTTCTCTCCAAAAGCACTTTTGAGAAAAATACACTTAGAAGCAGTTTTTTAAAGCTTGGTCAAACACTAATTGCTGCTCAGAAGTGCTTTTCAAACTAATTAGCCAAACACAAACTACTTCTCACCAAAAGTACTTTTGAGAAAAGCACTTTTGAAAAAAAGCACTTCTCAAAATAAGATGATTTTTGCAGCTTGGCCAAACGGGCTAGTAGTCAAGTAGAAGAACATCTTTTGCTGCCAGCGCTTGAAATCAATCCCGAAAAATTTTCCGGGTTTTTCTGTCGGTGCTAACGCCAGTGTTCGGCTTGTTGATGCGTTGATAGTCATCATCAGAATAGCTCGGTTTTCGTTGTCATTTGCCATTTTTCTGTAAAAGAATGACACAAACAAACATTTAAACTTGGAGGAAAAAAAATCACACAGATTTTAATCTCCAACAAACCGCCACAAAGGCTTTAATCTCCAAAACAGAAGTAGACAAAACCATTAAGGTTTTAGTCTCCAAAGCAGTAAGTATAACACAAATACAGAAATAAGTTAAATTCCTTAAGCTTGTTGGTTGTGGTATCTTCTTACTTGCTGTATTTGTAAATAACAATTCTGGAGAAAAGAACGTTAGCGTATAAACGTAAATATAAATGAAAAAGTAATTAATTCGAGCCCACTGAATTCACAGTGTTTCCTTAAGGAATTTAATCCCCTCCTAGTACCCAAGGTTATGGATTATTTTCTCCCAGGATAGAACGAATTACACACTGGTGTAGCGATACTTCAAACCGTAGTGTTTCAGCGAACACAAAGTTCGGCAGCAAATTACACTTATGGTTGCTTTGTTTGTAGTTTAAAACAATGCACAACAAAGGAGGAGAACTCAGAAGTCGAATGGAATTTCTGAGAGGAAGGAATGCAATGTATAGCCAACGTTGAGTTCTTTCTGAAGAGGATATCAACAGCTGTGTAAACTGAAGAGGAACGATTTCTTTCTGTGTATCTTCAACAAGCTGTTTGCACCATCTATTTATAGTGCAGTTAGGTGATAAACACGGACCCGCTGCCACTCATTTAGTGGAGCACTTGGCTATGGTGGACGGAGCACCAGGCTGCTAACTAATGGAGCAATCACTTGCTATTATGGAGCAAGCATTTGGCAATGGTGGGAGATGCATTAGCCTGCTGGAACAAATCCACGGATTGGAACATATCCGTTACAAACACGGATAATATTACGTTACAAATAAATTTGGTCCAAAAAATTAATCAATCAATCGATCATTTGACCGAAGCCGAAGCCTAAGCCGAGCGAGCGACGACGACGGCGCGAGGCTTGCCTTCTTCTTAACTCTTTAAGAGCTACAAGAAGAGTAATTGTATATATACCCACCAAAATCATTTTCCTCTTCCAATATGGGACAATGTTTCAAGAGAGGGAAACTTAAAATTTTACTCAAAAATTTCATTTTCCATCTGTTTCCATTCACCCTCTTTTTAAGACTTTTCCATCTTAAAATCCTCAACAGAACATAGATGCAGTATGTGATTTGGAGAAAAGGGTTTCTAGTGACACAAGTCCTCCCTTTTACAGTGATGATTAGCTATGCTTTCCTAATGTGTTGTCTAACCATTTTATGGCACCATTCAATTGTACACTTTACTTTGCTTCTATAGTATGCTCCTGCATTCAGAGTCTCATTTGCCATCCTAATGCCTCCAGCTTTATTCATACTGTAGAAATTTTGAAACAAATGCAGTGAACACAAAGCTTTTGTTGTCCGCTTCTTCTAACTGAATCATGATGGTGCTTCCCTACAATTTAGCTCTTGATGGTTTATAGGCCCAAAACAGTTCCAAAAGCCCTTTTCTTCTTTTGAGCTAATCCTTAAATCTGAATCGGTTTAATCATAATGCTTGTTGTTAACATGAAGTAGAATTTTGCAGTTATTAGGCGGCGCAAAAAATCCAAAGCGAGAGATATAGTTGGGAGCAAAATGGAGTGGCTTCACTGTTCAAGGTAATATGAACGCCTCAGTATTCTTTGGCTTTTCACTTGTGCTGTATACATGGAATGTTTGTTCAATAAGCAATTTGTCCATTTATTTAATGTTTTACTTTGTATCTTTCTTTGTGTTTTCGTGAATTGTGGTAATTCTGGTCGGTGGGGTGCTCCCACCCGTGAAAAGAACAACCTTTGGAGGAGCATTTAAAAGACATGTATAATTATAGTAGTCACTAATTTTTTAATCCTTGTATAGCTTCTCATCCAAAGGAGGTAACAACTTTTTTCTTCCTGGACTTTTTCTGTTATAGAGGGGGGTTGGGGAAGGGTATTACAAGAATCAAACACACACCTTATGCATGGATACTTTGACGAGTAACGCGTGTTAAACCTTGGTGTTATGAGGAGCTAACATCTCAATCTGTCAGTCATGGTTTTCCGATTTAACTCCAAAATTTGTAATTTAGAAAGGAAGATACATCTATGCCTTTCTTTATTTTAGTATAATGTTAGCAAAGTGTCAAAAGTGAAAAGTACAAAAGCTCCAAAGTCTGCTGGAGCTTTAAGCACAATTAAAGTGCGGGAAAAAATAAAAACTGGAATGTATTGCAAAAATATGTAACTACAAACACAAATAATAATTATTTGGACAAAAGAATAGAAAACTATAATCAAGCTATATATATGATGTTGTGCCCTTAAAGACAGAGCCCATTGGTGAAGGTGCAGACGCCTAACACCTTGACGCCTACACTAAAGCGCCAATTAAGTGAGCAGGACCTGGGCTTTACCGAGCTTCAGGGCTTAAGCGTGCTTTAAGCTAGCCTTTAACAACACTGAAGTGCAGTAGTTGAGTTTCCTGCATATCCAATGGCATTTCATGAATTTTTAACATGAAGAGATTGTGGTGTTCGAGGTGTCCTATGTCCTTTCTTAATCTAGGTTCTATTTGCTTTTATCTTTTAACATTTTATCTGCTTTTTTTTTTCTTTTAGGATTTAGCCAAGATTTCAGCATATAGGGATAGAAGGAACTTAGGAAGAATTTGAAGATGCTTTGCTGAAGTCGACAACTGCTTATGTGGGGAACATGTCCTTCTACACAACAGAGGAACAAGTGTATGAGCTGTTCTCTCGTGCTGGAGAGATTAAAAAGATAGTGATGGGATTGGACAAGAATTCCAAAACTCCTTGTGGGTTCTGCTTTGTAATGTATAGCTCGAACCTTGCTTTCAATCTCCAATTTTCATTTTGTGTTGCTAATCTTCGACTGTATAATTTCTTCTCCAATTACGGTATGCCTGCTGCAGCTTTAACTATTTCCCTTTACTTCTGTTATTGTCTACTTGTTCAGTAAGGATATTGATATTATGTATTTGGCATTTGTTCACGCCGCCTAGTAAATATAAGTATCATGCTCTCTGTCTCTACTCCTACAAGTATCCATCAACTCTTATTCGTTGTGTCTTAAGAATTAGATGTCACATTTTATAGTCCCGACTATTAATACAAGGAACTTATTAACTTAAGAAGTATTGTAAAGATTATCAAAGAGGCTTATACGGCAATCGTTTGATCGATCTGATTCTGTCAAATGTCCCCGAAGTCTCTAGGTAGGAAATAGCAGGGACTTCCAAGATTTGAAAGCATTTGCACTTCTTTCATGGATTCAACCCTATTGCAATTGTCTATCTAATTCTCACATGATGATCACTGTTAAAGAGTCCTGCAAAAGGAAGGGATATGCAGGAGAAAAGAAAAAGAGAGAGGAGAGGAAGGGGAGTATTTTTCTGCATCTATTTGGAGAAAATGAAAGGTGCGACTTGTCACAACCTAAACCGATGGGCCGCGACGGGCACCCGGTACCTTACTCAACCGAGTACCAATGTAACGTATCTTTCTTATTACATCATTATATACACGTGACATACGGGCCTAGTAGGCCAACATAATTATTTATAAACTCAAACATAGGCCGACAAGGCCGTACAATCTTTCACGTATACGACATATGTCTACAAGCCTTTAAGAATACATAAATGTCATAGAGGTCGGGATAGAGTCCCGCCATACCAAACAATACACGTCTAAATCATATTAACCAAACAAGCAACTCCGAAGCAAATGGAGCGCACCAACATCTTCCGCCGAGCTGGTAGCCTACTTGGAGGGCTCTCGACCTGTCTATCGGAACCTGTGGGCATGAAATACAGCGTTCCCAGGCAAAAGGGACGTCAGTACGAATAATGTACCGAGTATGTAAGGCACATAAAAAATACATAAGAGACATGGAAGACATATAAAGTACGTGACTCAACCTGTAAGTCTGAATAACTTTGTAAATTATAAATTACTTTTAACATTATGCATATGCGTATGAATGTCATGTCTTGCATAGGTACATGTTTCATAACATCATCAGTCTCTAAGGGCATCTCATCATATTATATCGGCCATTGTGGGCAAACTCATCATCGTATACCAGCTGATCAGGTGGTGGTGCGTATATAACGCCATAACCTTTCACATATCCCATATACATATATATACGTGTATATATAGCCATTTGAATACATACATATATATGCGTATATAACGCCGTTTGAATCATATTTCAGCCAATGTGGGCAACATCATCATCATATACCAGCTGATCAGGTGGTGGTGCGTATATAACGCCGTAACCTTTTTCCATATCCCATATACATATATTTACATATATACGCGTATATAACGTCATCTGGTCATGGGTCAATGCATATGAATGCAGTACATAAAAAGTACGTCAAAAAAATCATTCGGAATGTCATAAGACTATTTTGCCTCTGAGTAATATTATAAAGTAAACTCTTTTCAACTTTCGTATTTTTCTGAGACCCATGAACCGATGATAAGATATTATAACACACGAAAATTCAAGAACATAGATATCTCTAATACTTCTATGAATAGAGTCATTCATGGAATTTGTGCATTTGCACGTTCCATTCGTATCGTATGGATCATGCCAAAAGAAAGAAGGGATAGCCTTAACATACCTGGAGTAGGAGAAACTCCATATAATATTTTGTTGGAAGACCTTCGTTGTTTGAACGAAATTTGCCTTTGCTCCTTGAAAATTCACGGACGAAAATATTTTCTGGTTCCTAAAACTTTGGAACGAATGATCATTGAATTCTTTTGATTTTGGAGAAAAACGTTTCTGGTTCTTCTTAGTTTTGAAAGAATGACATTGAATTCATTTTGATTTTTTTGGAGGAAAACTTTTTTCTTTGGTTGCTTGAGAATTTGAGATGGAACGTTTCTGTTCCTTGAAGCTTTGGAAAGAATGATATTTCTTTGAGTCATTTTGGTTCATATTTAGACTTTGGAAGATAACTTAGTTAGTTGTCCAATCTTGTTTTTGCATAGGTGGCTATAAGTGACTTACTTAGTCACTTCTTATCTTAGTGGCTTCTTGCCACGTGGTTGGGGATAACTATTAGGTTTTTATCCGCTTATTAGTTAATCGGGTAATGTCCCGTTACCCGGTAATTGACCAATTACCCGTATAATTTAAAAATTACTTAAAATTCAACTTATTTTTAATATTCTTCATATATACTTTATATATTATACTACCGTGGTCATATGGTACCTTACATAGTAGTAGTTTATAATTATCGGATATTATCGCTCGACCCGTATTTTATCCCAAATTGGCCACTTTTAACGAAACTCCTTTTCTTTAATTCGTGTACCCATTTATCCTTCATAGCACTTATTTATCGCTTGATATAAATAGCGTATTACTTATAATCCCAAAATAAATCCCATTCCCGAATTTACGTCGATTAATCTTACAACGAAGCTTTATTGTACGACGACGCTTTAATGTACGAAAATGCGAAATATAATATCTCATTTTCAGACTTTGATCATTTTACTTATGGCGTACTTTCATGCACTAAAACCTGGGGTGTAACATCATTCCCCCCTTTGGAACATTCGTCCTCGAATGTTGGCTGGTGCACTTATCGTTTTCGTAACTTATGTCTTCTAAATACTTTGTGCTCTTCTTTCCATCATGGCAATTGTTATGTGAGTAAATCCAAATGCTAGGGCATTCCCTCCTTTAGGCCTCTTTCACACCCCATGATTTGTAATCAGAATTCGTCCAATCTTGTAACTGTTGCTACCTTTTGTCATGCAGCCTGTACGACTTCTTCCTACTATGTGCGCCTATGAGACTTTTTCCTTTAGCTTTTAGCCAATCGCCTTTTCTTACTTTGGGAACATATACAAAACTCGACAAGATGTCCCTTTGGGTATCTATGTGTATACTGAAGTTCTTCTCTCGGTACTTTGTTGAACTCACGAATATTGCTATATTTTATCGCATGGGTCCGTTTAGCCATCCGTATGACTTTACTGCATCCAGCTGGGTCATACTATACCATAACTCTTACTTTGATTTTTAGTTACTGAGGTCGACGACCAAACTCTAGGTTACTCTTCCATTGCTTATTATATATGTATAAGTCTAAGTCCTTTAATACTTCTTCATTACTGTTCATCTTAGGAATGATTGTCTAATTTCATTTCCTACTTTGTAACTTTTATCCATCCATTGTCGATTCACCTCAATGTTTATCTATAATCTTCCATTTATAACTTGAAACTTCTTACGTAATACATTGCCACTAGGGCTTAAGTTGCATCGAGGAATATTTGAAATGATTCCCATAATCGTATTTCATAGTGTCTCAATGTGATTCTACTTATGGGGTATCTTAATTTCGTTCCGTCCATGAAATCTTTTTCTCCTCCTCTTATTCTATTTTTTCAAATCATTATTCAAACGAAGGCCCAAACTTCATCCTTTATTTGTGACAACTATACCCTCATTTTATTACTGGGTCAGCATTTCATTCCTTCTAAATGCCATTTGTCTTTGACTTCTTTGAGTTCATTCAGGCTACACTAAGCTTTGTATAACATAGAGAAATCATATGCTCTTATTGTTTTCATGGGCTTAATTCTAAGGACTTATCCATTTTGTTACTTTCCCATTCACATATTCTTATCCTTGCTCCTGTCTTCTAGAACCTTGTCGCTTCACCATACAATAACTTTTGACCTACACATCTCTATTTATATTACTTGCAACCTTTCAACTTGCCTGCATCATAGATTTTCTTATGTCATTTGGAACATCAAGCGAGACATCACATCGTCTCTAATTCTTCTTTACTCTGTTAGTCAAGCTTTTCGATACCTAGACCATAGGTTGGAAGGTATGCTACTAACGATGCCTCTATCATTCCTGGATATTGAATCTCAGCACTTTTAACCTTTTATCCGAAGTATGGACTATTCACATATTCTGCCTTTGAATATCTCATACGTTATTTACCTTTACCTTACTTACCTTAAAATCTCGTATCCTATCTTCTATCTCTTTCCTGACCTCCCTTCCACCTAGGTGTAATTCATGTCCATAACTTTAGGTTCTATTATAATACTCGTACCTTTGGTACATACACAATCCAGTGGGAGCTTCGTACTGACTTGTTATGAGGCTGATACTTCTTCTAACTGGCTTCCCTGTAGAGCTATTATAGACTATGGTTGTTGTGTTATTTCTCTAGAACATCTGATATTAAGAGTGATTCTGTCACGTTCTCAAGCACAACTTCTATAATTTTATTCTAGGTCCAATAATCAAACTCCTGATTTACTTGGGTGATGTAATTCTTTAGTTTCCTCTTCCTTCTGGTTAGCCTTTATGTAAGCTTAAGCTATCTCCTAACCTGCGGCTCATGGTATTAGTTATTACTTTAGCCTTTTATGGATGCTGAGGAATATCCATGATAGAACCCTTTAATAATTCAATCCTTCGTCTATGACCTAGGCTCAATTCTTTCTTTTAACGTATACCAGAATCTTCTACGGCTGTATATACTGCATGTATAAAGCCCCGAACCATTAAGTGCATTCATAACGTAACCAACTCTGGATCATTGATCGAATAATTTTTTTTCGTTCCATCTTAGCTTTCTTTCAAGATAAGCTATTACTTTTCCTAGTCTTTCTGCCCCCGTGTTGCGTCCATACTTGGCTTATCTCAGTTCCCACACATGCCACAGTTTTCGTGCAATTCATATGATCTCAAGTATTACTTTTAATTTTTACTTCCTGTTCATTAGCCACGGTAGGTGCCACTTTCCTTGGGAGTGCTTCCAATGTTGTTGTGAGACTGTTATTACACTGACCATTCTCTCCTTAGGTCACTGAGCTTAGGTTGAAGCCTTCTTCCTTACTTTCTCATTTAGTCTTTCGTAGTAGTATTTAGGGAGGGTCCTCTGACTCTTGTAAGGCTGCGAGCTTATCACATTATATGCCTGGCGGAATTTTCGATGTTCTTCCTTGCCTATAATTACCCGTAGTTACTTATCTCCACGCCATTGTGCTTGTAGGGTTACTCCTGAAATTATATTTTGATTGTCTTCATGGTGGTACTTTCTTTTATTTCCACAACACTCATTTTAACTTACCCAACTCTTATATGGATGCTTTTCTAGGATCACAATGTCATAACTGTGGGGCTGAATTCCTCATATTGGGGTTCCCTATGTTTATCTTGCACGATCTATTAATTTGTCTTTATTCTCTTATCTAGTCATAGCTAGGCTCTTCTTGAATCAACTACTAATTGTTTGTTGGCCCATTCCCGTATCAATATTCCGTGTAATCTTTCTTGGGTCATTTCCTTTGTCTTAACTTGCCTCTCGCACTGGCTCTATATTAATTAATAATATCTCGGCAGGAACCCTTACTTCCTTTTACTGACGTCTGTGAGCACGTGATTTTTGCCTCACAAGAATTACTCCAAAAGAAATCACAAATAATTTTTCTTTGTATGCAATTTTGAATTTTTCGTGGAATTTTATTTGTGCATGATTATTTTATTTTTAATAGGGAAAAATATAGAAAAATAGTAATATAGGTACATGTGCATTTAGGAATTAATGTTGCATTTTTATAATTAATTAATCCTAGGTTTTTATAAAAGGATAAAATAAAATAAAAAAATAATATATTTAGGAATTAAATAAACCATAGTTGGTTTTAAAAGAGGGAAAAATCACAAAAAATATGCATATGTGTTTCTTGCCATTGTGTTAATTTTATTTAATTTTTTTTTAATTTGAGAATTAATTATTATGGGTGTTAAATAATATGTGTTTAATTTTACTTTTTTTATTTTTTTTAAAAGAAAAATAGGAAATGAGTCATAAATCAGACCTGGACCGAAATCCAGGCCCAAACCAAATTAACCCCCTCACAGCCCAATCCAAACGACCCCAGGTCTGGTCCGTCTCAAAGATACCCCAAACGATGTCGTTTTGGGAAACTTTGATAAGGGTCGTTGATTTCGAATTGATCAACGGACCAAAAACATTACCTTTTACCGACCCGTTCCCGTCAGAGACCGATCCGGTCTTAAAGAAAATGAAACGATGTCGTTTCACTTAAGTAAGTGATCTCAGTCGTAAATATCATTTGATCTAACGGCCAGGATCCATTGGTTACCCCAGTATATAAGCCTAAAAGTTTCGCCCCACACCCCCAGGCCAGACCCCCCCTCTCCTCTCTTCTTCCCCGAGTTTTCAGAGACCAGACCTCAAGCCACCGCCCTCACGGCGGCGAATGGTGGTCATACCTCTCCATTTTCACACCTTGAACTCACTTCAACTTCCCGATCCTAAATCCCTGAACCTTATCCTCCAAATATCAGCCAACGTCTTCGAATCTTCGATCGAAGATGCAGTCCGAAACCCTAGTTCATCTGACGACCACCAAACTCACACCTTTTAACCTATGGACCTCTCTCACCACTAGAGCCTCATGGGTTTCCTTCGAATCGACCTGGAACCCCTCGAATATCGAATCAAAGCCAAGAACCCTAGCGCCGCCATGAGATTCCCTGATTAACTAGAAAAAGCAGTTTTAGTGGCAGATTTTAAGGGAAAAATCTGCCTTAGATAACAAAGGGGGTCCGGGCAGCATTAAAGGGAAAAATAAGTTGTATAAGAAGGGGGTTAGGGACTGATTTCAGAAGAAAAAAAGAGATAGAGAGGACTGAGAGAGATATACAGAGAAAGAAAAGGAAGAAGAAGGAGAGACAAAAAGAAAAAAACAGAAAGAGAAAAAAAAAAAAAAAGCACACACACACATACACAGAAAAGAAAAACAGAACAGAAAAAAAATAAGAGAAGTCAGAAATATTGTTTTCCTGAATTGTCCGGTTTGGTTTGTTGATATTGTTTGATTTAAATCTGAAATTTCCTAAGATTCCTGCTACTGTGCGTCTGGGTTTCACGGGTCTTGTTGTTTTGCTCAAATCTGCTGAGTCATTGGCATTCTCTGCTGGTTTTTGTTGCTACTGCTACTGCTGAACTTTACCTCTTTTACCCTCATTTCCAGGTACATATTTGTAGCCTCATGTCATGAAAAGCTCCAACATTGCAAGTAAATGAAGTTTGGAATTACAATTATGTCTTCTATTCATTTAAATCTATTAGTTTAAGTTTCAGTTTTGTTTTAGTTGGTTAATATAGTATTATACTTGACATGATAAACTATTAGCCAATTGACCTTTTGAAGTAGTATAAATTCTGCGGTAATATTATTTATTTTGAAGTTTAGTGATGACATGTATTTTTCAATTGTTAAGATAGGGAATATGGCAGAAAGCTGGCCATTAATTAAATCTTGTGATATTGTTGGCTAAGTATAGGATAGTATGGAAATATCAAGAAACTACATTATTAGCGTATCTCGTCAAATATCTGATTTTTGTTTAAAGCTAGATGATGTAAGCTGTATTTTGTTCGTATATGGCATGATAACAGTTATGTGTATAACCAATAGGCGAAAGGTGAATTGATATAATCCGTTACGTTTACGATGTTGGAATATTGCGAATAGTTCAGATGTATAACTATGTTAAATGTAATGTCATCTTATTAAATTATTTTGTAGATTAGTTCTCTTTCCAAACAACAAATGGTCCATTTATTTAAGAAACTTGTTTAACTCATTTCTTAAAAGTAGAGTATAAAAAATAATGTCAATAATTTTTACAAAGTGTAGAATTAGTGTTTGTAAATAGCTTGCATAGGCCGAGAATAAAAATTGGTTTGATTTTATCTATCCCAAACTCAATCATCTTAAGCGAATTAACCAAATAATTAGAACTTTGGACTAAGAACAAGTTGATGAGAAAGGGGGTGAGATTTATAAATACGAATTGCAACATTTTAAGTCAAAGATATACAAAAAGAATCCGTTCCGAATAGAACAATGAAAATTCTTCAAAAAATATTAGTTTTCTTATCAATTAATTTTTTCCTAGTTTTTATACGTAATTCGCTTTTGGTAAGTTTTCGAATATATACACTTAGTCTTAAGCCTAGGAAAATAACAGACAAATTGTGCGTATAATTATCAAGTACTAAAAATACATAAACAAAATACGGATATTGTATTCACAATAAAAATGGTAGTTTTAGTTGCACGTTGTTTGTTTTTCATATCACTAATTCTTTAAATTTGAATAGTTTTGAGGTATATAATTCATACGTGTTAAATATGACCTGCGGTCAATACCTAATAAATTTTGAATTCTTTTCAAGAAATTTGGAAGCATCCCAATCGGTGATTTCCCATGACTTTCACATTTAAAAATAGATGGACATAATAAAAATTTGCAGAGAATTTATATTACCATCAAGAATATTTTGTGTAATTAGGGATGCGTTCGCGTGACCTGATTATACTTCTAAAGGCAATTCGGATTATGCGTTCGCGCAAATTCGAGAAAATTTTTTAATAAAAAGGGGTTCTTCGGAGGATATTAAATTAATTTCATATAACCCGAGATGTGCAGTTCACTATTTAATCATATAAGAGCGACATACGTTCTTAACTTTATTTTAAGCACAATTTCGAACACAAGTTTTTTTTATATATATAATAAAAAATATAAAAAATATTATCAATCTTATTGTGTACACGTATGCGTGACACGATTCTTTACATTTATAAAAATGTATAATACGAATATACGTACGCGTGATTCGTTTCAAGAAGGGTCTATAATTGTAAACAATCTAAACAAAAGCGGTAACAAAATCAGGCAACAAGAAAAATCGAGATAATCAAGTCAAGTATAAAAATGGTTAAGCGGCCGTGCTAGAACCACGGAATTCGGGAATGCCTAACACCTTCTCCTGAATTAACAGAATTTCTTACTCGGATTTCTGGTTCGCAGAATGACAAACAGAGTCATATTCTCCTCGATTCGGGATTAAAACCGGTGACTTGGGACGCCGTAAAATTCTCAGGTGGCGACTCTGAAATAAATAAACAAATCCCATTTCGACTGTCCTTTAATTGGAGAAAACTCCTTGTACCCTCGCGGGGGCGGAAGAAGGAGGTGTGACAGCTCTGGCGACTCTACTGGGGAGAGAGTGAACCCAGAACTACTGGTTCAGGGTTTAAGAATTCGAGCTTAAAATAACTGTTATAGTTGGTTTTATTTATTATCTGATTTTTTACATGTTTATGCTTAAGGTGCTAAATGTGGCTTTTTACCGCTTTAATATTATCTGAATTGTGTATATAAAACTGCTACGGAACCCTTCTTCTTTCTGAGTCTTCTGAATTTATGGTGCACACGTGTGCGTGGCCCACCTTTCTGTTAGAAGTCATACCAAATAAGACGAAGTTGGGACAAGTAACTAGGCCGGGTAGACTTTCATGCTCCCGGTACGTTGCCTCCATTTCGGCTCAAGCTGTCCGTTTGGGTAAGCCGGGTCTAGAACAATCTGCCTCAGGTTTTTCACTTAGAATAACTCAGCTTCATGCTGGATCCCTAGTAGGAACGTCTATTTGCATCATGTATATTTGACCTTGGAGACTCAACACAGGGGTTGGGTCTGTCTAGGACAGGTGAACCCGAAATGAAAAGACCATCCTGATGCATCCTACTTGCTACTTGTGCATTCATTTGCCTCAGATTTGCTTGTTGACCGGCTTAATTGAAAAAATCATTGTGAGAGCAGAGAAATAAAATGGGTTGTTTTAGAAAATTCCCAAAATAGTTTTAAATTTTTTTTAAAAAAAAAAAAAGAGGAAGAAGTGTTAAATAAAAAAATGATTTTTCTGAGTGTCTGTTTTCAAAATGAGTTTTGATTAATCGCAGATACAAAATGAGCACCACCCAAAACCCACCATTCGCAGATGTAGATGAGTTTCTATTTCGGCTTCAGATGTGGTGGCATGAGTTAGGAGAAGATGGTCAGAAATGGGTCATTAAGCATTTGGGAACTCTCACAGATATTATGAAAGTTAAACCACGTGATGATTTGATTGCGGCGTTAGTAACTTTTTGGGACCCATTTCACAATGTCTTTCGTTTCTCTGATTTCGAGCTTACTCCTACATTAGAAGAGATAGCTGGATATGCTGGTATTGACGGAGATTTAAGAAATCAAAATCTGATATTCCCAAAGGCTCCCTCAGTGCATCGATTCTTTGGTCTTCTGAACATCAGTAATCAAATCAGAAAAAGCAATATTGTCAACGGGTGTTGTTCTTTCAACTTCCTATATTCAAGGTTCGGAAAGTCGGACGGATTTGAAATTCATGAAAAGGGCCTTACTAACAAGCAGAACAAAGACACCTGGCAGATTCACCGACGCTTCGCTTTCATGGTGGCTTTTCTGGGAATCATGGTCTTCCCAAACAAAGAACGAACAATTGATATTCGCACAGCGAAAGTCGTACAGGTCCTCACTACCAAGGAAAATCACACCCTTGCCCCGATCATTCTCTCAGACATTTATCGGGCATTGACTTTATGTAAATCAGGGGCAAAGATCTTTGAAGGGTGCAAAATTTTGTTACAAATGTGGATGATTGAACATCTCCAACATCACCCCAAGTTCATGCAGTATGGTCCAAGCAATGATAATTTCATCGAGAGTTATGAAGAAAGAATAAAAGACTATAAGTCTCCAGAAGGGGTGGAAGCCTGGGTATCTCATCTAAGATCTTTAACGGCAATCAAATTGAGTGGACTTTGGGATGGCTCCCGGTAAGGGAAGTAATACACATGTCAACCTTGAATAGTTATTTGCTGCTATTGGGATTGAGAAGCATCCAGCCATATGCGCTACAGAGAGTTCTAAGACAACTAGGGAGATACCAAGTGGTGCCTGATGATGAAGATCTGAGTATGCAAGTAATCGAGTTACACCCTGAAGCCACTCTTCCTGAGGCTTTAATTCAGCAGATGTGGAATGGATGTCGATACTTGAAAGATGATACTCAAGTTCCAGACACTACAAAGGGCGAGATAAATCCAGGATATGCAAGGTGGTTTGAGAAACGATCCCGCGTGGATGATGCACCAGAACCCGATCTGAGAAGGCCTATAAAAAGACCCCATATTCAAGCCTTTAACGACAAAATCCAAGAACGATTGATTTGGGAAGAAAAGGAAAAGGGATACAAAGCAACTATTCATGCCTTAAAGGAAAATCTGAGGAACCTCAAATTGGAGAAAGACTTACAAGCACAAGAAGCAGAAGGTGAAAAGAAGAGTCTGGCTTGTGAAAATAAAAATCTTCACGCTCAATTTCAAAAAATGAAGAAAGCTTCCGAAATACCAATGAGAAGTTGGAAAGATCAAAAAATCATCGCCAGTCTTTTGGAAAAAATGCAAAATTATGATTCCATTTTGGCAAAGACCGAAAAGGCGTTGGGCAAAGCTAAAGAAAGAATCATACAATTAAACGAGGAGGCCAGATCTAATAAGGAACGCCAAATAAGGCAATCCGAAGAAGACATGACACAATTCAAGAAAGAGAAAGACCATTGGATGCATTCAGAAGCTCAACTCCATGCACAATTGGAAGAAGCGAGAAAGTACAATAGAGAACATCAACACGCAGACATTGACAGAGAAAGAGCACAGGCGAGACTCGATCAGGCCAGACTCCGAGCTCAATTAGAGTCAGCTTTAGATTGCGAAGACCGTATCAGAAATATAGCCACCACTCGCCAACAGCAACTGCAAAACCAAGACCAACGTCTCCAAGATTTCAGGGCACAAATCCATGATTTAGCGGTTTACACCTCTCAAAGTTATGTGAACTGCCAAGGGATGGATTATGAAAGGTTTATAGAGCATGCACCTATTTTTGCCCGTCATCTAGCAATGGAGTTAGAAAGAATGTATCGCACGCTAGGAGGTCAGTCGGGTCAAGCCCCACCGTGAGCAGATGATCCAATGATTGAAAACAAAAGTGGGAAGTGGAGCATGTTCAGAGTTGTTAAGATGTTATGTCCTTTGTTTGATTTGGGTTTGTGTCGAGTTTTTAAACAATTTCCTTATAATGTTTTCCAAATGTAATATCTATTCCATCTTTGTATTATTTCAAGAATAAATAAAAGTGTTGACAATTGCTTTATGTCCGAACTACGTAAGGTCTGATTCATGCGGGGACATGATACGTAGGCAATCTCTATAAGATTCGACCACAAACACAAAAAGGAATAAAATAAAGAGTGAGTGACAATAAAATGAAATATCAAGAAAAGCTGGGATGACACAAGCAGCCGAGCAAATGCATAATAGAAAAGGGTTATTTGTCTAGGAACATTACATCTCAACGTGTAATTATATATGTATTAAACTCTCAAAACTAACAAGTTTGTTCATTTCCAGAATTCAAGCAGTTAGTTTTTCTAAGAGTATACTGGCATATTATCATTATCATACCAGATCAAAAGGACCGATACCCGAAAGCATGTCTATCCCGGGTGTCGACACAGGTATTGAGATAGAGGAGATGGACATCAGTAAAATGAAAGAAGAGATGCTTAAACTTAAGCAGCAAATGGCCGAGATGTATTGGGCCTGGTCTACAGGGCAATCACCCCCATCTTACCCAGCTAACCCTGCCTCCACCCCATCACTAGCCCAAACTCAGGATAGTCCTACCACTGAACTATCCCCGAGTTTCCCCATCTACCAGCACTACCGAGGCAACACCTCTCATACACCACCGTCTCCACCTCCTAAACCAGTTCCATACCATCCTCCATCAGTAGCTCCTATCTTCGTGGCACCTCCCACGGCTAAATTCCACAAATCTCCTAGTGAGCCTATATTCCAGGCCCAGGACAACTAATACTACCCCCCGGAGCCCACTTTCAAAGCCTCCGAAATCCATTCATTTACTCCCCATTTTGACCTCCCAACAGAGATTGACAAGCCCTTCAAAAATACCGAACAAGAAGAGATGTTCAGGAAGGTCAAAAGCCTAGAACAATCGTTCCGAGACATGCGAGGGTTAGGAGGGCAGGTCAGTGTGGCCTACAAGGACTTATGCTTGTTCCCAAATGTGCAATTACCATTTGGTTTCAAGATGCCCAAATTTGACCTATACAACGGGCACGGCGATCCAGTAGCCCACTTAAGGGGTTTCTGCAGCAAGATGCGAGGAGCTGGGGGAAGAGATGAATTATTAATGGCTTACTTCAGTCAAAGTTTGAGCGGATCAGCTCTAGAGTGGTATACCCTCCAGGACCATGGGAGATGGTATACCTGGGATGACCTGGCACAAGCATTTGCTTGTCACTTCCAATACAATCTGGAAATCATCCCAGATCGACTATCCCTGACAAAATTTGAGAAAAAGCACAATGAAAGTTTTAGAGAGTATGGTTTCCGGTGGAGGGAACAGGCAGCAAGGGTGGATCCTCCTATGAAGGAAAGTGAAATGGTAGACTACTTCCTACAAGCCTTGGAGCCAACTTACTATGCCCATTTGGTTTCAGCGATAGGAAAATCATTCAACGAAGTAGTGAAGATGGGAGGTATGGTGGAAGAAGGCCTCAAGACGAATAAAATCATGAGTTATTCGGCTATTAAGGCAACTACTCAAGCTATTCAAGGCGGAGTAGGAGGGATTGGAAAGAAGAAAAGGGAGGAGGCGGCAATGGTTGATTCAGGAACTTGGTCGGGATCCAGAGGTTCACCTCATTACTACAATCAACATCGACCCCACCAATCAACTTATCACCACAATTCACCCCAACACTACTATCACCCGTCAGAACCTCATTTTTCCGTCAACCATGCGCAAGCATACAATCAGCCACCTGCCCACGCTCATTGGCGTGCCCCTGTCATACCAAGTACCTACCCTTATCCGCGGACCTATCCCGGACCAGGTTTCAGGCCTAATCAAGCATTCAGGGGTGAAAGGGGGCAGAAAAAGAAAACCTTCACTCCACTGGGAGAATCCTACACTAGTCTGTTCCACAGGCTAAGACAGCTAGATATGCTAAGGCCAATACAATCCAAGCTGCCCAATCCTCCTCCAAAGAATCTGGACTACACCGTTAGCTGTGAGTATTGTTCTGGCACACCAGGCCATGATACGGAAAAATGCTGGCATTTAAAAAATGCAATACAAGAGCTGATTGATACTAATAAAATTGAAGTTCAAACCCCCGAAGCTCCCAATATCAACAGAAATCCAATGCTAGCCTATCAGGAGGCCAATATGATAGAAATAGTACGGGCTGATGGGGAAACAAAGAAGCCGTCACAAACCGTCATGATGATTCGGTCTCATGAAGCCAAGCCAGATGAACAGTTAGCAGAGGAGAAGTCGGTACCTAAGCAGAACAAAAATGGTGATGAGCCATCTGTGATAGTTGAGAAAGGATCTTCAAGCAAAGTGGCTACGAAGCAGGAAGGATCAAAAGTGATTGTACCAGGGGTCGCCAGCAAACCCATCATAGTCGTGGAAGGAGCCCATGTAGATCGGGTTATTATCAAGCCAATAACCCAGTTGCCAGTGAACAACAACAAGGCCATTCCATAGAACTACGAACGGGTGACGGTAATGTACAAAGGAAAAGAAGTCAAGGAAGAAGTCTGTGAGGTGCTAGGATTGACTCGCTCGGGAAGATGTTTTACTCCCGAAGAGTTAAGAAAAGCTAAAAATAATCCAACACCAATAAAGAAAGTTGTGACGGAAGAAGAAGCGGAAGAATTCTTGAGAAAGATGAAGCTCCACGACTATTCTATCGTGGAACAATTGAAAAAGACGCCCGCTCAAATTTCATTATTGTCATTGCTGATCCATTCAGACGAGCACCGTCAGGCTTTAATGAAGATCTTGAATGAGGCACACGTTCCTAATAAAATCTCCGTGAATCACTTGGAAAAAATAGCCAACAAAATCTTTGAGGCAAACAGAATTACATTTTCTGATGACGAATTGCCTGTGGAAGGTACTGAGCACAACAGAGCTCTTTACCTCACCTTAAAATGTGAAAACTCCGTAGTGACCCGGGTGTTGGTTGACAACGGGTCAAGCGCAAACATCTGCCCTCTCTCCACTCTGAGCAAGTTGAAAATAAAATAGGAGAGGATCCAAAAGAATATTATTTGCGTACGGGGATTTGACGGTGGAAGCAGAGATTCATTTGGCGAAATAGTGATGGAACTGACAATAGGGCCAGTTGAATTCACAATGGAGTTTCAGGTGTTGGATATAGCTGTTTCTTATAATTTATTGTTGGGTCGACCATGGATACATGCTGCAAAAGCAGTCCCATCAACACTACACCAGGTGGTCAAGTTTGAATGGGATAAGCAAGAAATAATTGTGCATGGGGAAGACAGTTTAAATGTTCACAGCAGTGCCATTGTACCGGTCGAAGGAATAGAAAATGACCAGGGACCATGGGTTTACCAGGTTTCCGACACAATGTTGGTAGAGAAAATTCCAGAGGGGAAATACATTCCAAATCCAAAGATAATCGCTGCATCAGTCATGGTAGCCTATGAAATGTTAAAGAATGGTTTTGTACCTGGCAAAGGTTTGGGCTCATCTCTGCAAGGCATTATACAACCAGTATCTCTCCCCGAGAACTGGGGAACATGTGGTTTGGGATTCATACCTACTGTCACAGACGTGAGAAAGGCCAGAAAGCCAAAATAGAAGGAATGGGTCCTTCCAAAGCCAGTCCCACATCTATCAAAATCTTTAGTCAAGTCCAGTACCAGAAGTCACCTGATAACAACAATTCCTAAATCCATGATTAATCCTGAGGAGGAATTAATTGAAAGATTTGAAAAGCTGTTTGACGATGTGAACATGGTGGAAAACGGTGAAGGTTCTAGCAACGCGGAAGTTCAATTCGTTGGGCCAGAGACAAAGCTTAATAACTGGAAAGCCACTCCTCTCCCCATTCGAAAGGAGTCTTCGTAGTTTATTTTGATTTTCCTTCAGTTTGTTTGGGTTACTTCAGGGTTGTAATCCAAATGTTTATCTTACAGTTTGTTTGAAGTGTGCAAACCTTGTTATCTTTCATCATCCAATAAAATACAGTTTCCTTTTCATTATCATTCCTGATAGTTTTCTTTTCTTTTTCTTCTTCTTTCTGTACAGTCCTTTTTACGCTAGCTCTAGTGATATGGCATGCATAAGGAATCTTCAGCCCAGTCTTAAAAATCAATCTGGTTCCAAAATAATAATTCAAGAAGTATATTGTGATTATGAATCGGAATATGATGAGGATGAGGCTTTCGAAGAGATTAGTAAAGAGTTAATTCATTTTGAAGAAAAAACCAAACCTAACCTGAGTGATACCGAAGACATCAACATAGGGGACACAAATAATATCCGAGAAACTAAAATAAGTGTCCACCTTGAACCAAAGATCCGAGAAGAATTAATTAAAGCACTCATCAAATTCAAAGATGTTTTTGCATGGTCATATGAAGATATGCCAGGCTTGAGCACTGATTTAGTGGTTCACAAATTGCCCACTGATCCACTGATGCCTCCTGTCAGGCAAAAGTTGAGAAAATTCAAGCATGATATGAGTGTGAGAATTAAAGAAGAAATCACCAAACAGTTGGAGGCAAAGGTCATTCGAGTCACTCGATATCCTGTATGTTTGGCTAATGTCGTTCCTGTGCCAAAGAAAGACGGCAAGATTAGAGTATGCGTCGATTACCGCAATCTCAACAAAGCAAGTCCAAAGGATAACTTCACATTGCCCAATATCCATATTTTGATTGATAATTGTGCCAAGCATGAGATAGGATCTTTTGTGGATTGTTATGCCGGGTATCATCAAATTCTGATGGATGAAGAAGATGCAGAAAAGACGGCATTCATCACCCCATGGGGGACTTATTGCTACCGGGTAATGCCATTTGGTTTGAAGAACGCCGGGGCAACTTACATGAGAGCAATGACCACGGTGTTTCATGATATGATACATAAGGAGATTGAGGTATACGTGGATGATGTGATCATAAAATCAAAGCATCAGGCCGACCACATTGGGGATTTGAGGAAATTCTTCCTGAGACTTCGCAGGTACAACCTCAAACTTAACCCTGCTAAGTGCGCATTTGGTGTTTCATCTGGAAAGCTGTTGGGATTCATAGTCAGTCGGCGAGGCATTGAGCTAGACCCATCAAAGATCAAAGCCATCCAAGAATTGCCACCTCCAAGGAACAAAACTGAAGTAATGAATTTGTTAGGGAGGTTGAATTACATCAGCAGGTTTATTGCTCAGCTCACGACAACCTGCGAGCATATTTTCAAATTGTTGAAGAAGGATGTTGCGGTCAAATGGACTGATGAGTGTCAAGAAGCATTTGATAAGATAAAAGGATACTTGTCAAACCCACCCGTGCTGGTTCCGCCAGAGCCAGGAAGACCTTTGATTCTTTACTTGACAGTCTTGGAAAACTCATTTGGTTGTGTACTGGGGCAACACGACATCACCGGCAGAAAGGAACAGGCCATCCACTACCTTAGCAAGAAGTTCACAGCTTATGAGGTTAAGTACACTCATCTGGAAAGGACATGTTGCGCCCTAACTTGGGTAGCTCAGAAATTGAAACACTATTTGTCATCCTACACTACTTACCTCATTTCACGTCTGGATCCGTTGAAATATATTTTTCAAAAGCCTATGCCAACAGGGAGACTTGCAAAGTGGTAGATATTGCTCACAGAATTTGACATCATCTATGTGACTCGGACTGCAATAAAAGCCCAAGTATTGGCCGATCATTTAGCCGAAAATCCGGTCGACGAGGAGTACGAGCCATTGAGGACTTATTTTCCCGATGAAGAAATAATGCATATCGGTGAGATGGAGCCAATTGAAAAACCTGGCTGGAAGCTCTTCTTTGATGGGGCTGCTAACATGAAAGGAGTCGGGATAGGAGCTGTAATTATTTCTGAAACCGGGCATCACTATCCTGTTACGGCTCAACTTCGATTTTATTACACCAATAATATGGCTGAGTATGAAGCTTGTATTTTGGGGTTAAGGCTAGCTGCAGACATGGGTATCCAGGAAATCTTGGTCTTGGGAGATTCGGATCTTCTGGTACATCAAATTCAAGGAGAATGGGAAACACGAGACGTGAAGCTCATACCCTACCGACAATGTTTACATGATCTTTGCCAACGGTTTCGATCAGTGGAGTTCAGGCATATTCCGAGAATCCATAATGAGGTTGTCGATGCATTGGCTACCCTGGCATCAATGTTGCACCATCCAGACAAAGCTTATGTGGATCCACTGCATATTCAAGTCCACGATCAGCACGCTTACTGCAACATGGTTGAAGAAGAATTTGATGGTGAACCATGGTTCCACGACATCAAGGAGTATATCAGAATGGGGATATATCCAGCACAAGCCACAGGGGATCAAAAGAGAACCATTAGGCGATTGGCAAATGGATTCTTCTTAGGTGGAGGAGTTTTGTATAAAAGAACACCAGACCTTGGATTATTAAGATGCATAGATGTTAGACAAGCTACGGCTGTCATGTCTGAATTACATTAGGGAGTTTGCGGACCCCACATGAGCGTATATGTGTTGGCAAAGAAAATTCTCCGAGCTGGTTACTATTGGCTTACCATGGAGCGAGATAGTATCAATTTTGTGCGCAAATGTCATCAATGCCAGATACACGGGGATTTGATTCATTCTCCGCCATCTGAGTTGCACACAATGTCGGCACCATGGACCTTCGTCGCTTGGGGCATGGATATTATTGGACCAATTGAGCCAGCAGCATCCAATGGTCACAGGTTCATTCTGGTAGCCATTGATTATTTCACCAAATGGGTTGAGGCGAAAACATTCAAATCGGTGACCAAGAAAGCTGTAGTAGATTTCGTTCACTCAAATATCATATGTCGATTCGGAATTCCAAAGGTGATCATCACAGATAACGGTGCTAATCTTAACAGTAACTTAATGAGAGAAGTATGTCAACAGTTTAAGATTATACATCGCAAATCTACCCCATATCGGCCCAAGGCGAATGGAGCAGTTGAGGCAGCCAACAAAAACATAAAGAAGATACTTCGGAAAATGGTAGAAAGTTCAAGACAATGGCACGAAAAATTACCATTTGCATTGTTGGGATATCGCACTATTGTTCGCACTTCGGTAGGAGCAACTCCTTATTTGTTGGTATATGGCACTAAGGCGGTAATTCCTGCCGAAGTTGAAATTCCTTCTCTTCGAATCGTCGCTGAAGCTAAGATTGATGATGATGAATGGGTCAAAACCCATTTGGAACAGTTAAACTTGATTGATGAAAAACGATTGGCAGCAGTATGTCATGGCCAATTGTATCAAAGAAGAATAGCAAGAGCATACAACAAAAAGGTGCGTCCCCGAAAATTTGAAGTGGGTCAACATGTGCTGAAACGTATTCTTCCACATCAGGTTGAAGCAAAGGGCAAATTTGCCCCGAATTGGCAAGGACCGTTCATTGTAACTAGAGTATTGTCCAATGGTGCATTGTGTTTAACAGATATTGAAGGAAAATGCATAGACATGGCTATCAACTCTGATGCAGTAAAGAGATATTATGCATGATTTTTCTTTGGTATAGTTATTGAACGTTTGTATTTGGCATTATTTCGAAGATTGGAATGACGAAGGCAATTTATTCTGCTATCCAAACATTGTACCATTTGTTCCCCCTTTTGAGCCATATTTTGTTTCTTTCTTACCCTCTTTTGGAATCATTAAAAAAAGCTTGAAAAAATAATAAAAAGAGGAAAATTATACAAGTGAACTACGTTTGACCTGATTCCTCAAAGAGGATACGTAGGCGCCTCACGGCTCGGTCATAGAGTGCATTATATGCATAATGTGCATAAAATGAAATATCAAGAGACCCCAATCAAGAAACTGGGGCAGGAATTGTATTGGCAATAAGAAAAATGATTCCAAGAGTTGTAATTTTAAACCCATATCAAAGTTGTTTAACCTTTGATACCCTTTCATTCCAACCACATACCAAAAGACCTTTCGATCAATCTTAGAAAAATGCCGAGTTAAGCAAATGGAGGTAATTCATAACACTCTGGTCCAAACAAGAAATGATGAAAATGAGAGAGTCTTATAGGTGAAAACCCGCACGGGCACCATAAGACGACGGAAGCTGAGAGAAAGTAAAATGAGAGAGTCTTAGTGGTGAAAACCTTCGCATGCACCATAAGGCGAAAAGGAATTAAGAAATAAATAAATGAGGAAGGTTTGTCAGTAAAAACTCTTGAAAACACTGCAAGTCAAACAAGGTCCGTAAGGCGGCAAAAAGTAAAATTGGTTTGTGGAAGTTTTGAAAGGATTGAAAAGGAGATTGGTTAAATAGATTGGGCTGATTAATCCAAAATGCATACCCTGATCATTGGTACCAATAACTCCAATCAGATAAGTTCCTTATTCCTATCTCCAACAGTCATCCAAATTTGGATTTTTCTTTCCATTCTTAATTGTCAAAATCGTCATGTTTCATCACTAATAGTCTTACTCTTCTAAAGCTTTTGAGGTAAGTTTCGTTCCAAGCAAATAAAGAGGAATGTCAAGGTATACTACCAAGATTCAAAATTGCACAAATCAAAATGCGACCATGATGGGCGGGAGGTAATAGGATGAAAATAAGATATGGATGTGAGAACAGTTGAATCAGAGAGGTGGTTCAGTAATGCCATGAGAAACATATGGTTACAATTGAAAGAGTTTGAAGTGAAAACAACAGTTGGGAATCCTACGGTTAAGGATCAATTACGAGGGTAAAATAGTCTTTTCAACCGCTCCAAGGCAATAAAACAGGACAAAGAGAAACTTCACCCCCAGCAAGAATGCCACAACCAACCACCATGCCTTAAACTAACAAAATTTTCTTTGATTTGAAACAGGGGCAAAAGCAATATTTGTTTCAAGAAACACCCGGTGAGGGAAGCAGTCAGGCGTCCACCTGGAGAACAAGGAAGAGCAATGGAAATATCAGCAATCAGGCGTCCACCTGGAGAATAAGGAAGAGTAATGGAAGTATTAGCAATCAGGCGTCCACCTGGAGAACAAGGAAGAGAAATGGAAGTGTTAGAAGTCAGGCGTCCACCTAGAGAACAAGGAAGAGCAATGGAAGTATTAGCAGTCAGGCGTCCACCTAGAGAACAAGGAAGAGCAATGGAAGTATTAGCAGTCAGGCGTCCACCTGGAGGACATGGAAGAGCAATGGAAGCATTAGCAGTCAGGCGTCCACCTGGAGAATAAGGAAGAGCAATGGAAGTATCAGCAATCAGGCGTCCACCTGGAGAATAAGGAAGAACAGTTGAAATAGCAATCAGGCGTCCACCTGGAGAACAAGGAAGAACAGTTGAAATATCAGCAATCAGGCATCCACCTGGAGAACAAGGAAGAACAAGTTGAAGTATCAGCAATCAGGCATCCACCTGGAGAACAAGGAAGAATAGTTGAAGTATCAGCAATCAGGCGTCCACCTGGAGAACAAGGAAGAACAGTTGAAATATCAGCAATCAGGCGTCCACCAGGAAAACAAGGAAGGACAGTTGAAGTAATCAAGGTCAGGAGCCCCCTGAAGAATGGAATGGCGACTGATTTTCAAAGTAATCGAGATCAGGAGCCCCCCTGAAGAACAGAATGGCAATTTATTTTTGACATTGCTGGTTGAAGTCAAGAGCCCGTCCATATAATAGAGAAGTACACCCAGAGTCAATAAAGTAGAGGAATCCAACCGAATCCCCAGCGGGAAACAACAAGAATCCCAAACAGAGGAAGAAAGTACAAGACACAATGAAAAACAATGCGAAAAGAAATAAGCAGTTCGAGATGGGTGGTCAAAGGAGAATACGAGACAAGTCGGAAGCAAAGGATACCAAAGAGTCACCAAGACATCAAAGCAACAAGAAACGCAAGGGCATGATCTAGATAAGATTTTGTAATTCATATACCATGGTCTAGTCTAGCTTTTGTTTTCTTTAGGGAGGGTGTAATAAGGAGGTCAGCAAGCAGTAAAAGCAGCACGCAACAACAGCAAAAAAGCAATCCCCGTGGTATTCCCAGATACCAAAACTTCCCGAACTACATTGACCTGATTCCCTTTTAGCCAGGGATATGTAGGAAACCTTTGAAGCAAGGTTCGGTCAAATCTTTCAAAAACGCTTCCCACGGAGTATTCAAACATGCAAAAATTGCTCGTATCCGCTCACTTTATCTTTGCACGAAAACTCTTCGAATTTTCGGACAAAGAGGGGCAGTTGTGAGCACGTGATTTTTGCCTCACAAGAATTACTCCAAAAGAAATCACAAATAATTTTTCTTTGTATGCAATTTTGAATTTTTCGTGGCATTTTATTTGTGCATGATTATTTTATTTTTAATAGGGAAAAATATAGAAAAATAGTAATATAGGTACATGTGCATTTAGGAATTAATGTTGCATTTTTATAATTAATTAATCCTAGGTTTTTATAAAAGGATAAAAATAATATATTTAGGAATTAAATAAACCATAGTTGGTTTTAAAAGAGGGAAAAATCACAAAAAATATGCATATGTGTTTCTTGCCATTGTGTTAATTTTATTTATTTATTTATTTTTAATTTGAGCATTAATTATTATGGGTGTTAAATAATATGTGTTTAATTTTACTTTTTTTATTTTTTTTAAAAGAAAAATAGGAAATGAGTCATAAATCAGACCTGGACCGAAATCCAGGCCCAAACCAAATTAACCCCCTCACAGCCCAATCCAAACGACCCCAGGTCCGGTCCGTCTCAAAGATACCCCAAACGATGTCGTTTTGGGAAACTTTGATAAGAGCCGTTGATTTCGAATTGATCAACGGACCAAAAACATTACCTTTTACCCGACCCGTTCCCGTCAGAGACCGATCCGGTCTTAAAGAAAATGAAACGATGTCGTTACACTTAAGTAAGTGATCCCAGCCATAAATCTCATTTGATCTAACGGCCAGGATCCATTGGTTACCCCAGTATATAAGCCTAAAAGTTTCGCCCCACACCCCCAGGCCAGACCCCCCCTCTCCCCCCACCCCCCCTCTCCTCTCTTCTTCCCCGAGTTTTCAAAGACCAGACCTCAAGCCACCGCCCTCACGGCGGCGAACGGTGGTCATACCTCTCCATTTTCACACCTTGAACTCACTTCAACTTCCCGATCCTAAATCCCTGAACCTTATCCTCCAAATATCAGCCAACGTCTTCGAATCTTCGATCGAAGATGCAGTCCGAAACCCTAGTTCATCTGACGACCACCAAACTCACACCTTTTAACCTATGGACCTCTCTCACCACTAGAGCCTCATGGGTTTCCTTCGAATCGACCTGGAACCCCTCGAATATCGAATCAAAGCCAAGAACCCTAGCGCCGCCATGAGATTCCCTGGTGGCGGCTCCATTCAAATCAATTCCAAACTAACACCATTTGACCACTCGAGCCACCCCATTCCCACTATCCTAACAGTTTGCCTCGAATCAGTACCAAAGGGGTTGGACTTTCGATCAGAAAAATCGACTAAGAAACCCTAATTCGGGGGTTAAGGAAAAATTAGAAGAAATTAAGGTCGTAATCGACCTTAGTCGAAAGTTCTCAGCCGAGAACATTCGATTAAGGTTCATTTCGATCTTAAAAGCCAAAATGGGAGTTTGAATACAAGTTAAGGACACCAGGTTTTGAGTTTTCGTTCATCTAGTGAGTTTTGTTTTATTATTTTTTGTCTATTTAAGTTTGTGTATTCAGTGTTGTTTCGATTATTGCTTTCCTTTGTTATTGTCTTTTATTTTGTTCAAAATGATCATTTTTTTTATATATCAAGGTTGCTCTACATTATGTGTTAGTTTTACATCTGCAAATTCAATGCCACACCTCTTTCATTTTGAATTTATTGAAATTTAAGGCGTTCCCTGTGTAGTTAGCTTTTCATTTCAAGCTAGTTCCCTGTGTACTATCTCACTTCAGCCATTTATCTTGGTTTCAATGACTGTTCGATTTGGTTTAGGATGTGAGTACGCACTGTCATTGAAGTTTGATGTGCAATATTAATGTGATTGTTGGTTCAACTTTAGCTTCACTATTTTTGTCAAGTTCTGTGTGGTGTTAATGTGGTGTTTTGATTTAAATTCAGTTTGGTTTCGTTCAGTGTATTGAAATTGTTCCTTTATTTTGCTTTAGTCAGTCTGTTCCCTGAATCCTTCATCTATATTGTAATGTTGTTTGATCCAATGTAAGGTCAGAATTATCTGATAGGATTAATGGTTTGAATCATAATGTTTCTTGTTGAATACTAGGGCCTGATGTGGATATGAAATTGGTTTAAATTCAGTTTTACAAGTGTTAATTGATATTATTGGGTTAGAAGGTTGCATTTTAGTTAAAATTCAGTCCAGAACTTAAGAGAATTGGTAATAGCTGCAGTTTAAGGGTTTTTCAGGGGCAGTTTGGGGAATAAAACAGTTAGTATAATACTTTATTGCTAGTGCTTTATCAATGAGATATTAATTAATCCTAATGGGGAACCAAAGGAAGTGGAGGGGCTGAAATTAAGGGAAAGTGTTGATTAACTAGAAAAAGCAGTTTTAGTGGCAGATTTTAAGGGAAAAATCTGCCTTAGATAACAAAGGGGGTCCTGGCAGCATTAAAGGGAAAAATAAGTTGTATAAGAAGGGGGTTAGGGACTGATTTCAGAATAAAAAAGAGATAGAGAGGACTGAGAGAGATATACAGAGAAAGAAAAGGAAGAAGAAGGAGAGACAAAAAGAAAAAAACAGAAAGAGAAAAACAAAAAAAAAAGAGCACACACACACATACACAGAAAAGAAAAACAGAACAGAAAAAAAATAAGAGAAGTCAGAAATACTATTTTCCCTGAATTGTCCGGTTTGGTTTGTTGATATTGTTTGATTTAAATCTGAAATTTCCTAAGATTCCTGCTACTGTGCGTCTGGGTTTCACGGGTCTTGTTGTTTTGCTCAAATCTGCTGAGTCATTGGCATTCTCTGTTGGTTTTTGTTGCTATTGCTACTGCTGAACTTTACCTCTTTTACCCTCATTTCCAGGTACATATTTGTAGCCTCATGTCATGAAAAACTCCAACATTGCAAGTAAATGAAGTTTGGAATTACAATTATGTCTTCTACTCATTTAAATCTATTAGTTTAAGTTTCAGTTTTGTTTTAGTTGGTTAATATAGTATTATACTTGACATGATATACTATTAGCCAATTGACCTTTTGAAGTAGTATAAATTCTGCGGTAATATTATTTATTTTGAAGTTTAGTGATGACATGTATGTTTGAATTGTTAAGATAGGGAATATGGCAGAAAGCTGGCCATTAATTAAATCTTGTGATATTGTTGGCTAAGTATAGGATAGTATGGAAATATCAAGAAACTACATTATTAGCGTATCTCGTCAAATATCCGATTTTTGTTTAAAGCTAGATGATGTAAGCTGTATTTTGTTCGTATATGGCATGATAACGGTTATGTGTATAACCAATAGGCGAAAGGTGAATTGATATAATCCGTTACGTTTACGATGTTGGAATATTGCGAATAGTTCAGATGTATAACTATGTTAAATGTAATGTCATCTTATTAAATTATTTTGTAGATTAGTTCTCTTTCCAAACAACAAATGGTCCATTTATTTAAGAAACTTGTTTAACTCATTTCTTAAAAGTAGTATATAAAAATTAATGTCAATAATTTTTACAAAGTGTAAAATTAGTGTTTGTAAATAGCTTGCATAGACCGAGAATAAAAATTGGTCTGATTTTATCTATCCCAAACTCAATCATCTTAAGCGAATTAACCAAATAATTAGAACTTTGGACTAAGAACAAGTTGATGAGAAAGGGGGTGAGATTTATAAATACGAATTGCAACATTTTAAGTCAAAGATATACAAAAAGAATCCGTTCCGAATAGAACAATGAAAATTCTTCGAAAAATATTAGTTTGCTTATCAATTAATTTTTTCCTAGTTTTTATACGTAATTCGCTTTTGGTAAGTTTTCGAATGTATACACTTAGTCTTAAGCCTAGGAAAATAACAGACAAATTGTGCATATAATTATCAAGTACTAAAAATACATAAACAAAATACGGATATTGTATTCACAATAAAAATGGTAGTTTTAGTTGCACGTTGTTTGTTTTTCATATCACTAATTCTTTAAATTTGAATAGTTTTGAGGTATATAATTCATACGTGTAAAATATGACCTGCGGTCAATACCTAATAAATTTTGAATTCTTTTCAAGAAATTTGGAAGCATCCCAATCGGTGATTTCCCATGACTTTCACATTTAAAAATAGATGGACATAATAAACATTTGCAGAGAATTTATATTACCATCAAGAATATTTTGTGTAATTAGGGATGCGTTCGCGTGACCTGATTATACTTCTAAAGGCAATTCGGATTATGCGTTCGCGCAAATTCGAGCAAAATTTTTAATAAAAGGGGATTCTTTGGAGGATATTAAATTAATTTCATATAACCCGAGATGTGCAGTTCACTATTTAATCATACAAGAGCGACAAACGTTCTTAACTTTATTTTAAGCACAATTTCGAACACAAGTTTTTTTATATATATATAATAAAAAATATAAAAAATATTATCAATCTTATTGTGTACACGTATGCGTGACACGATTCTTTACATTTATAAAAATGTATAATACGAATATACGTACGCGTGATTCGTTTCAAGAAGGGTCTATAATTGTAAACAATCTAAACAAAAGCGGTAACAAAATTAGGCAACAAGAAAAATTGAGATAATCAAGCCAAGTATAAAAATGGTTAAGCGACCGTGCTAGAACCACGGAATTCGGGAATGCATAACACCTTCTCCTAAATTAACAAAATTCCTTACTCGGATTTCTGGTTCGCAGAATGACAAACAGAGTCATATTCTCCTCGATTCGGGATTAAAACCGGTGACTTGGGACGCCGTAAAATTCCTAGGTGGCGACTCTGAAATAAATAAACAAATCCCGTTTCGACTGTCCTTTAATTGGAGAAAACTCCTTGTACCCTCGCGGGGGCGGAAGAAGGAGGTGTGACAACGTCGTGTTTGAATAATTCTCTTGTATCGTGGCATAACTGTAGGCTTTGAATAAGTGAAATCTCATCCCTTTTTCATTTTATCGTATTCTTCCTTTACCATTCCATAATTATCGGAACCACTTAATTCTGACGTAATGTCACGTCATTCCATATTCCCCCTTTTTGGGGAGTACTGAAAATTGAAGCTACGACAATCTGCCTATAGATGTTCTACCTCTTCATTTTTGGTATCCTTTCACATCATCGATGACCCTTACTCTCCTTGCGGTAATCCTTTTGTACTAAGGATAACGAAATTCCTTACTTGCAAGGTGACAATTACTGTAACTGGCAAATATAGTCTCTTAAGCTTAATTTTGCTCACATTGCTTGCTGTAGGGAAGCATTTTTCTGAATGACCATTCTCGAAATTTCCCATGAATCTTCTTTTGTTGTCCATTCTATTATTGGCGGAACAAAATCTGAAGTTCTTATGATGGCGACTATCACCAGTCATGCAATCCCTAATTCATGTTTAGTTTATCTTGTTCACCAATCCATACTTATTCTATTACTCTGGGGTCTAACTTTTCCTCTTGGTAATCACGCTTGAGTTGCAAATTTATTCCTTGAAATGAGGACATGATTGTATGGCCTATACTCTTTTGTTGTCCTAAGGCATGTCACTTCTCGTTTCTTCTTTCACTTGATTATAGATTTTGTAATATTGTCATCTTATGATATACCGTTGTCATCCATGTATTACATCTTACTCATAATGCTTCATTAACTCTTTTCTTATTTCCTGCTAACATTTATGCCTATCACTTTATTCTACAAACTTGAACAAGACATTTTTTTGCTCTTAGCTTCCCTTTGCTCTATCCAATTGCTCTTCAAGTTGCTTAACGTTCTCATTTTACTAGGGACGTGAGCCACACTAAAGTAATATTTATCCCTTCAAGGCTTATAGTGCATGTCTTTGTAGTACTCAAATCTGGCTGCACTATTTCAGAGTGCACCATCTGGTGTCTCATAAAGAGATCTATTAACATATTTGCAATATCCTTCGGAAATGTCAACTGACGCAAACAATTCATCCATCATATCTTCTTATACTACTTCTGTTAATCCCCATAGGGAATATCTAGAATGGGTGCGACCAATTGTATATACCTCTGTTACTATTGAATATAACTCAAAAAACGTATGTTCCTCTTCGTCAATTATAAATGCCGTTAGCCTTTATTATTTGGGTGCCTCGTACCCTTCTTCATCTTGCTTCCTTTGCTTGTTGAAACCTATATTTATCTTTTTAATCTCTCATTGTTTTTTTTGTTTTTTTTTACCATAAAGATGGATAGACATTTTTGCCTTAAGGCTTCTTATCAGGAAGCTTGCACCTTTCAGTACACCCATGTTCTGCTAAAGACCTCACATTTACTTATCGTAGGCATTATACAAAAATTCAATTCCTCTGACTCAGCTCTTCCACAACTATCTCTCTTTCCAATCCTTCTTTCCGGATGTAGGTCTTATTACGAATAATAAAAAAAAATCGGAATTCGAATTCTTATAAGTGAGCTCTACCACACGATCTAGAGTAAGAAGAAAGAGTGACAGTCTTAAATGCCTTGTAGCCTCCTGCTTATAAGTGTGGTGCACGACACACCCATAAATAAGACTCTACTAGACACGGCTTGTAGACTCCCTAGGACAGAACTGCTCTGATACCACTTTTGTCACAACCCAAACTAATGGGCCGCGACGGGCACCCGGTACCTTACTCAACCGAGTACCAACGTAACGTATCTTTCTTATTACATCATTATATACACGTGACATACGGGCCTAGTAGGCCAACATAATTATTTATAAACTCAAACATAGGCCGACAAGGTCGTACAATCTTTCACGTATACGACATATATCTACAAGCCTCTAAGAATACATAAATGTCATAGAGGTCGGGATAGAGTCCCGCCATACCAAATAATACACGTCTAAATCATACTAACCAAACAAGCAACTCCGAAGCAAATGGAGCGCACCAACATCTTCCGTCGAGCTGATAGCCTACTTGGAGGGCTCTCGACCTGTCTATCGGAACCTGCGGGCATGAAACGCAGCGTCCCCAGGCAAAAGGGACGTCAGTATGAATAATGTACCGAGTATGTAAGGCACATAAATAAATACATAAGAGACATAGAAGATATATAGAGTACATGACTCAACCTGTAAGTCTGAATAACTTTGTAAATTATAAATTACTTTTAACATCATGCATATGCGTATGAATGTCATGTATTGCATAGGTACATGTTTCATAACATTATCAGTCTCTGAGGGCATCCCATCATATTATATCGGCCATTGTAGACAAAATCATCATCGTATACTAGCTGATCAGGTGGTGGTGCATATATAACGCCATAACCTTTCCCATATCCCATATACATATATATACGTGTATATAACGCCGTTTGAATACATACATATATATATGCGTATATAACGCCATTTGAATCATATTTCAGCCACTGTGGGCAACATCATCATCATATACTAGCTGATCAGGTGGTGGTGCGTATATAACGCCGTAACCTTTTTCCATATCCCATATACATATATTTACATATATATGCGTATATAACGTCATCTGGTCATGGGTCAATGCATATGAATGCAGTACATAAAAAGTACGTCAAAAAAATCATTCGGAATGTCATAAGACCATTTTGCCTCTGAGTAATATTATAAAGTAAACTCTTTTAAACTTTTGTATTTTTCTGAGACCCATGAACCGATGATAAGATATTATAACACACGGAAATTAAAGAACATAGATATCTCTAATACTTCTATGAATAGAGTCATTCATGGAATTTGTGCATTTGCACGTTCCGTTCGTATCGTATGGATCATGCCAAAAGAAAGAAGGGATAGCCTTAACATACCTGGAGTAGGAGAAACTCCATATAATATTTCGTTGGAAGACCTTCGTTGTTTGAACGAAATTTGCCTTTGCTCCTTGAAAATTCACGGACGAAAATATTTTCTGGTTCCTAAAACTTTGGAACGAATGATCATTGAATTCTTTTGATTTTGGAGAAAAACATTTCTGGTTCTTCTTAGTTTTGAAAGAATGACATTGAATTCATTTTGATTTTTTTGGAGGAAAATGTTTTTCTTTGGTTGCTTGAGAATTTGAGATGGAACGTTTCTGTTCTTTGAAGCTTTGGAAAGAATGATATTTCTTTGAGTCATTTTGGTTCATATTTAGACTTTGGAAGATAACTTAGTTAGTTGTCCAATCTTGTTTTTGCATAGGTGGTTATAAGTGACTTACTTAGTCACTTCTTATCTTAGTGGCTTCTTGCCACGTGGTTGGGGATAACTATTAGGTTTTTATCCCCTTATTAATTAATCAAGTAATGTCCCGTTACTCGATAATTAGTCAATTACCCGCATAATTTAAAAATTACTTAAAATTCAACTTATTTTTAATATTCTTCATATATACTTTATATATTATACTACCGTGGTCATATGGTACCTTACATAGTACTAGTTTATAATTATCGGATATTATCGCTCGACCCGTATTTTATCCCAAGTTGGCCACTTTTAACGAAACTCCTTTTCTTTAATTCGTGTACCCCTTTATCCTTCATAGCACTTATTTATCGCTTGATATAAATAGCGTATTACTTATAATCCCAAAATAAATCTCATTCCCGAATTTGCGTCGATTAATCTTACGACGAAGCTTTATTGTACGACGACGCTTTAATGTACGAAAATGCGAAATATAATATCTCATTTTCAGACTTTCATCATTTTACTTATGGCGTACTTTCATGCACTAAAACCTGGGGTGTAACACGACTGTTATTCGACATTAATCGCCTGATGTGTAGTTATTTTGTTCGTAATCTTGAGGTCCTTATTGATATTATAAAACGTTTAGTTAAATGGGGTTTCAGTTTTCCATGTTTCCTCTACTTTAACTGAAAAGGAAATCTCCCTCCTACTTGGTAGAAAAGAAAAAGAAAATTTCCCTCCTATTTTTGTCTTAATCCTTCAAAATTCCAGAAAATAGAAAAAAGGCCAAAACTCCATCTAAACAATCTCGAATGCCCAAAAAACGACGTACATCAACAACAAAGCTGATGAGTTTTTTAAGTTGGGCCGTTTCCGATGAACCTACCAAATTTGAGGTCAATCGGAGTTCGACAGAATTTCAGAATTCTATGCGTGACTAGAATTCTGTTTTTGGCGTTTTAAGGGTTTTTAATTATTTTGACTTGTTCAAATCACATAATATACTGATGTTTGTTACACATGATTTCAGAACTCAAAATAATTTTTTTTATTTAATAAAAACGTGTTTAGACAGAATTGTAAAAACAATATGTTTTCACTAGTCAAAAACGGTACTGTTCATGATTCTGTATATTAATCCAAAAATACAGAACTAATATGATTCAAAACAGTCAATTTTTTATTGATACAACACTATGATTATGGACAGAACGCAACTAAAATAGATTAATGGTATTAATTCACTGTTTATGCATATGTATATTAACTCATAATTATAGCACTAATAGCATTCAATAACACAGTCACATTTTTATCAAAAAAAATTACTATTCAGCAAAAAAACGTAATTTGAACAGACTGTTATTTAGATATAACACCACTGTTTATACATGTGTATATTAATTCATAATTTCAGAATTACAGAATTAAGATACTAATAAATACAATCACGTTTTTAACATAGAATAATCATCCCAAACATGTATCTATAAATAATACGTTTTAATATTACTCTATGCATATTGTATTACATTATCTAGTTAAATGTAAGACGGCATCTGATACCAATTGTTAGAACATACGCAGCGGAAGCAAGCATACAAACCAGACATCAAATACATGTGAACTAGACAACGCAATAATAACGAGATTAGAAGCACTAACCTCTTGAAGTAGTTGCACAAACCTTCCAAGCAGCAAGAATCCAGAGCTGCAGTCTTCTGCTATTTGCCTAGTAAAACCTTGGACGATTTTGCTATAGGGTGGGCAAGAACAATACAACTGAAAGGTAAGTTATTAGGTGAAACTAGTCTTCCTTTAATAGACCCAAAATTAAGCCACAATAGGGGCTCAAAAACGTGTAGGATTCTGCAAGTAGAATCCTACTCTAACTCAAAAGGATAACTTTTCTCCCAAACTACTTTTTACCCAAGTCTGTCTAGGTTTTTACTAGGTATAGCAGGGACCACAAAAATAATAAGAGGCTACTAATTATAGTATTAATTCGAAATTAGCATGAATTAATTCTTACTATAATTAATTGCAATTTATTCCACTAAAAAACTGCAATTGAACTCCTCAATATGAGTTTCGAAAATTCATTAACACTTATTTTAACTCCCCATGTTAAGATTTCAAATACCAGTTAATTAAATTAAATCACTAAAAAGTTAATTCAATTAACTAATTAAATCCTTTATAATTCCGCTTAAACTATTTCATGTGACGGATACAAAATCCATTGGCCGGGTTTTCACATGAAAACTTATAAGCTTACATAAAGGGGTATCATCAAACCCAAAATCGAGTCATGAATTCTATCAACTAATTATTATTCACAAATGTTATTCGTTATTGTCCAATCTATTAGGCATATACTAACTCTAAATAGAGTCATACCTTTTGATAAATCAAAACAATAAACAAATTACATTGATCATAATAATTATATCAAGATTAGGAGTATAATCTCATTTAATGAATTAGAGAAAATGTTTTATATATTCAGTACAAAAACATCTTATCTCTACTTGATCCGTTCAATATACACTGAGTATACTAGCACAAGAAGTTGGAGTAAAACTACTCCCATAATCAAGACAAATTATACGATAATCTTGTGCTACAATCATCAAGATATTTTGTCCAACAATATCTTTGATTGTGAACATAGTTTATTAATTATGAGAACCAACAATTTAATCTTCTGTGCATGAGCTAAGACTCCATACACTAAATTATCTACCACATAACTAAAAGGACACACATGTAACAAATGATCTATTTAAAATAGTACTTTATTGAATTGAATAAATTAAATAAATAATTGTTCCATAAAGAATAAAATATAATACTATGTCTAAATCGCATGGTTAATAGTATATCCCAACAATCTGTCACTTAGACTCATAACCATGCGTCTACTACTCTAACATCCATTTCTTCTACATGCTTGTCAAAAATCTTCTGTGTCAAGCTCTTTGTAAACGGGTCTGCCAAATTGTCCTCTGATGCAATCTTCAACACTCTTGCATCACCTCTCTGAGTTATGTCCCGAATTAAGTGATATTTACGCTCAATATGCGTACTCCTTTTATGGCTTCTTGGTTCCTTCGAGTTTGCAACTGCACCACTATTGTCACAATAAAGTACAATTGGTGCTTGAACTGAAGGAACCACATTAAGCTCTTTCAGAAAGTTCCTCAGCCAAACAGCCTCTTTAGCTGCCTCAGATGCAGCCACATATTCGGTTTCCATGGTGGAATCAGCAACACATGATTGCTTGATGCTCCTCCAACTTATGGCTCCACCTCCTAAGGTAAAAACATATCCTGAGGTAGATTTTCTAGAGTCTCTATCTGACTGGAAATCTGAATCAGTATAACCAATGGGTGCAAGATCACCTGAGTGATACACCAACATATAATCCCTAGTCCTCTTCAAGTACTTGATTATATGCTTAACAGCAGTCCAGTGTTCTCGACCATGGTTAGACTGAAATCTACTAACCATTGTCGCGCCCCCTTTTTCTCGCGAAATCGGGTTTGTGATATTTGGGAGACAACTCGTTCCCTCTTGGGAATTGGGTTTGAATTGAAGAGTCGCCACCTAATGATTTGAGTACATTAGGACACTAAGGAAGGTTTAATTTGAACAACTAGAGATTGGGTAAGGGCTCGAAATAATCTCAAGGGGAAGGTGTTAGGCACCCCTCAAGATCCACTAGTGTGGTTTCCGGCCAAGCTATTATTGTGACTTTAAGTACGAACTACACATAGGCAAATAAAGTTTCAAATAAGAGGGGATTTTTCACGTAATAAACAAAAGTAAGAAAAAGGAACTAAAGGTTGATTTTCTTAAAAGAAATGGTTTAAAAAGATTTAAAAGAAAACAAAGGGAAAGGGGGTCCTAGGTTTATTAATAATATGGATCACCCCACACAACACCCGGTAATCACTCCTCAATGAGGGGCTACAGGATATGTTATCTCATGGTCATCATATTCATATCTACCCTTTCTTACCCCGTTGAGGTATTAAAGCATGAAATGGTCTCGTTTACTTATTACATGCTATTACCCGCCCCAATCCTATCAGTCCCGGAGGCATTTGGGGACTACTAATCCTAAAGGGGAGGGATGTTGTGCTTATTTATAGTTTCAAAAGGTAAAAATACTAAGGCGACAAACAAAACATATATGGCAAGTATGGGGAAGAATATAAACAAATGAAAAGGCTCAAACAGACCTCTTTTAAGCAGAGAAAAGCAAATAGTTAGCATGACTTACACATACTGTTTAGGGTTTGATTAAACTTAAAGGATCGAGGCAGTCTGTTTTATTACATATTTCAGATAAGAAGCCCGAGTCAGGCCTGCCTGCTGGTTGAAGCATATAAAATCTGATTCAGTTTATAAACTTTCACCCTATGGCTTGCCTAAGTGTTAGACGAAGACCCGTATTGGCATGATATCTACTGATTCCGGAAATAATGAAACAAACATGAATACATACTGATTTGAGAAAATCATCTGTTATTAAAGAAAGGTGAGTTTTAGCAAAAGAGCATGTGTCATTGTTACTGGTTTTAGACCTATAAGCAAGTGAAACGATTCATATTCGATTAAGGCTCCTATAGGCATGCTTTCTATGTGTTGTCGATTTTGGACACTCTTATAAATGTAGTAAAAATGCAGAACCCTATAGGCATGACATCTAGATGCTAAATTTCGTTTAAAGCCTATGAACATGATATGTAACTGTAGTTGATTATTTAAGACCTACGAACATATTTGCCTGATGAGGAATGCATATGCAAGATTCAGAAAGAACCTATAGGCAGAATATCTATATGATGTGCAGAAATTTAGAAATTCTTATAGGCAGGATATCTATATGCTATGCAGAAGTTCAGAAATAAACGATAGGCATGGTACCTACATGAGAATGCAAGATTCCTATAGACATGCTATCTATGAATGAGAATGCAGAAATTCTTATAGACATGGTATCTAGACGCGAATGCAAGATTCCTATAGACATGGTATCTATATGAGAATGCAGAAATTCATAAACTCCTATAGGCAGGTTCTCTACCCCTTTTGCATACATAGTTATTCCCCCCTTTTTTACTAGCCATCTCCAATAGTTTATTGCAAAGTTATTACAATCCAAATAAAATAAAGAAAATACATCAGAAATTAAAAATTACAACAAAGGAGAGCCTGATTCAGACTTCCTGTCTGAAGTATGAAGTAAACCAACTCCAAAGATCATGTTTCAAAGCCTTTCTCCCATTTGAGTGTGTCAGAGTTCCCTAAGAGTTTCATAAAAACTCCGGGAAGTGCTTACACCCAAATGTATCACCATATTAAGTCATAGTGCAGTGTGGAAGGGTCAGCCCTCAGGTGTCCAAGTTCAAAGGGAACTCAAGGTCCCAAGGCAAGGCTCACAAGAGGGGGGCAGAACTTAGGAACTAAGAGAGAGTGCAAGTGCAGAATTCTAAAAGGGGGAAAGGGGAAGGGAAACAGTACACATAAGGATATACGGAATGGGAGCTGCAAGAGGTAAAAACCAGGTTAGTGGGCATAACCCAACAATGGGAGATGCTGGCACACCCATAAGCCTACTGGAACACATTGTTCAGAGGTTAGGATCCCCTAAGGGATCAAGTTCAAACCATAGACAATAACTGGCATATTGCCATGTTTTAAACTATAACTCAAAACACATAAAGGGAGATAGGGAATAAATATTCATAGCAGAAAGAAGCAAAAGGAAATCAACATGCTAGCTTAAGTATTTAACTCTACAGAAGTAGTAAAGTAGACATAGATGCAGAAAGTTGTAAGTAAACACATTGTGGTGATGCTGAAGTTAAATTAGGACATACCAGTTTCAAAAAAACAAATAGGGAAAAGCAGTAGTCTTGTGAAAGTCAGAATGCAGACAAGAAGGAAGAATTCTATTATGTGAGAGTGAGAATTCAGAAGAGATTGTGAATTGTGAAGTGTGAAGTGTGAAGAAAGGTCGTTCCTTTTATAGTGTAGAAACCAAGTAGAAATAAGGTAAGAAATAATTGAAGAGCTGATTGTCAATCAATTACACAAGACTCCCTTTAATTAAGGAATTCAGATTCAAACGGGTGAAACCAATTAAGGAAAGAAATTAACCAAACACTTTGTGCAAAGTAGGCAATTAGGGGTGAATACATAAAAGTTTTATTTAAAAACATAATTTTGAAATACACGATTTGTATGAATAAGGTAAGGAAATCAATTGACAGCCAGTAAATCAACAGTTAGGGATTTTGTATGAATGAATCGAGTCAAAAAAATAGGAAAGATTTTTAACTTAAGGGAAATCAGCAAACAATGGAAAGGGAATCAATCAGATCATATTCAGAGGGAAGTATGAACTAGTCACAAATTTAAAAGCCACTTTAAAGGGAAGTCTATCATATATAAGGAGCATACGAACATGTTAAGCATGAAAGAAAAGATTGTCATGTCACTGTAACATTAGTAGAAAGATCCAGAGTCAAAGGGGTTTAGTAAAAAGGTCAGAATCATATGAAAACAAGGAATTGGTCTAAAAGAGTTAGGGGTTTTGAAATAAGACCCCTAGTTCAGGCAAATCGTAAAATCAAACTTGGCGGAACCCCCAAATTCTAGGGTTTCCGCCTTGAATAAAGTACAAATAGGAGAAGGCAAGTAGTCGAAATAGGCTCAGAGGTTTCAGAACTGAAACCTCTTGCATGCTTCTTTCATCAACAGAAGCTCATGAGAAAACATGATAGCAAAGTAACATGCAAACACAGTAGAAGGATTCAAAGAACATAATGGAAAATACTGATAAGAACAGTGGAAGAAACATACTTAAGAGGTTTTCTAGAAGAAACTTAAATAGGGCTCAGTAGAAGAAAAAATAGTAAAAACACTTAAGAATATAGTAGAAAAATATAGTAGGTAGAACATAATAGAACATGGTAGAAGAAAATACTAGAACATAGTAGAAGAGCATACGAGAACGGGGTATAGAAAACACAGTAGAAGAACATACGTGGTAGAAGAAAAACATAAGAACACAGTAGAGGCAAATACACACAAAAGAAAAAGTAGAGAAAGTCAGAGAAACACTTAAACATTTTCAGAAAACCCTAGATCGGAAACGAAGCAGTTTTGAAAGTAATTTTTGAAAGAAAAGTTAGGGAAATCGTTTGAAACTCAAGGAGAGCACAGATACACAACGGATCTAAGGAAATCGGAGAAAACCTCGAAGGGTTAGGGTTTCAGAAGAACCCTAGAAGTGAGATAGGCTTTGAAAGGTCACCGATCTGAGTCGGAGAGGTCGGAATCAGGCTCAAACCACCATGGTAGGCCGGAGATGACTGTGGAACCTCAAGTTGGCAGAGGTTTGGGTGCAAAACTTCGAGGTCAGGCCTCGAATCTTCAGGTATCAGGTGCGTGGGAGCAAGAGGAGGTAGGTATGAGACTCCCACAGCCTGAGAAGCCATGGATTCCGGTGGGTTTCAAGGTAGAAGTGGTGGTAAGAGGCGGTTAGGGTTTGGAAATGTTCGAGAGAGTTTGAGAGTTTAGAGGCGGCTGGTTAGGTGAAATGATTTAGGGTTAAGGGGTATTTGTGGATTAAAAAAGGAAATGAGGGGTTGTGGCCATTGATCATTTTGATCAACGACCTGAATTTAATGGGGGGCCGGGCGAGTTGAACTTAATTGGATCAGGGGCGGGTAGTTTAGGAATTGGGCTGGTCCATTTGAAATTGGGGTTAATTTGGGGGGTTAATTTAGGCTAAAATCAAAATAGTTAGGGCTAGTATTTAAATAGCCACTTTTTCCTTTTTATTTTATAAAAATAGTAAAATAATTTTTGAAAATAAATTAAAGGTACTAAATTAATTAATAATATACAAATATTAAATTAAAAATACTGGGATCAATTTTGTAATTATAATCGCAAATAAATCTTAAAATAGGCTAAAATTGTAATTATGTGCAATTTAATTTTAAAAATACTCAATAAATTTGTAAAAAATATGAAAAAATTACCTTAGCTATATGTTGGTATAAGTATGAGAATACAATAAAGGAGTTACGAAAAAATGATAATTTGGGAAATAATTATTGGTTCTTTCTGATAAAATAAGGCGATAAATTGATTTAAAAATCTTTTCAAAATTGGAAAAATAATGAAACACTTGGACATCCTTATATATGCATATATATGATATTTTGAAAGTATTTTGCATATGAAAAATATATAGGGAAAAATTGGGTATCAACAACTGCCCCTCTTTACCCGGGAAGGATGAAAGAGTTGTCGGGTAAAGATATGATGGCCAATTTGGACCGAACGAAATGGTTTGAAAAGGTTGACCGTGCCCTGGTTCCTGAGCTTCCTACATATCCCTGGTCTTATAGGAATCAGGTCATATGTAGTTTAGGATCCATCGGCGGAATATGCCGATGGAGGTTTTCCAAGAATGGACACAATGTTTAGGTTGGGTTGGATAGTTAAGGCCTAATAGGGCTGCGGGAACTGGAGCGGGATCGCTCCTGCTGAGACGGACGTTGCTCGCCGGTTTACCTGCAAATAAATAATGTATTGTGAGGAAATTTAAACATGATGCAAGTTCCTATCGGACCATAAATGTTCTCTTCGGACGGTTAGGATGACGTCCTCAGACCATGACGTCCTGGGCCATGAAGCGTATGATAAGGGATTAGCAGGCCATGAAATGATGCTCTCGGTCTATGAGAATGATGCCTCTGAACTATGACACTTTTGAATAATGATATGCAAAAGATAAAAGGGGTCCTCAGGCCATGGGATGGCGTTCTCGGGCGATGAAAATGGTGCCTCCGAACAATGACGCCTTCAGATGATTTGGCAATCTTTCAGCCTATGAGATGCAGTAGGTGGAGATCTTTCAGCCAGTGCAAATATAAATAAGGTGGCGATCTTTCAGCCAATGCAAATGTAAATAAGGTGGCGATCTTTTAGCCACGCACGATGTAAATAAAGTGGCGATCTTTCAGCCATGTAAGATGTAAATGAAGTGGCGATCTCTCAGCCATGCAAGATGTAAATGAAGTGGCGATCTTTCAGCCGATGCAAGACATAAATAAAGGTGGCGATATTTCAGCCATGTAGATAGAGGTAGAGCTTAACCTCAGAAGGCAGAATAGTAGCCTTATGCAATGCAGAGAATGCAGACGGAGACAGAGCTTAGTCTCGGAAGGTAGAATGGTAGCCTTATGCAATGCAGAGAATGCAAATGGAGGTAGAGCTTAACCTCGGACGTACCACCAGACTGTAAAGCCTTATTGGTAGCTTGCAAAGCTTCAAAGTTTGTAACCATACCACTTTTGATGCCTTCTTCAATCCTTTCACCCAGAAAATTTGTGGCTCTCAATCATCATCAGCCTCTCATAATACTGTGGGTCCTGAGCCTGGACGAAAAACTTATTCATTTGTTCTTCTTCTAAAGCAGGTCTGACCTTAGCAGCTTCTGATCTCCAGCGAGTGGCATACTCGCGGAATGTTTCCGTGGGCTTCTTCTTTAAGTTCTGAATGTAGAACACATCTGGTGCATTTTCTGTGTTGAACCTAAACCTGTCCATAAAATCGGACGCCATACTCACCCAGTTCGACCATTTCTTCGGGTCTTGGCTAATGTACCAAGACAGAGCATCTCCCTTCAGACTCCTCATGAAAAGTTTCATGTGGATCCTTTCGTCTTTCCCTACTCCGACCAGCTTGTCACAGTATGTTCTCAAGTGGACTCTCGGATCCCCTGTACCATCAAACATCTCAAACTTAGGAGGTTTGTACCCCTCGGGCAGTTCGACATCCGGTTGTATACAAAGATCTTCGTAGTTTAGCCCTTCAATCCCCTTGCTTCCTTCGACACCCTGAATTCAACTAGTCAATTTCTTGAGTCCGCAGCCAGGTTCCTGATGAGTGAGTCTTTATCATCAGACTCGGGTATGCTTGAGACAGGTTGGGTGGAGTGTGGCATGGTTTCCACATATATGGGGGTGTTATGGTGGGCGTGGAAATGGTCATTTGTGGAATTCAGAGGTTCTAGGATGAGCAGTGGAGTATTGTTGGAAGTGTGGCAAGTATTACAGTGGTGGTGAGGAGTGGGATGGTTTTGTGGCTTTGGGATATTTTGTGGAGGCGTGGGGTTCTGAGCGTTTGGAAAATTAATATCTGGAGTGGTGAGGGAAAATGACAAGTTTGCCAGATTCCGAACCTGATCAAGTTCCTACTGAAATTTCAACAGTTTCTGCTCGAGTTGGGACGCACTTTCTTTGGAGACCTGAGCACCATGAGTGACCTCTACCCATTCACTTGAGTTTTCCTTTCTGGTGTTGTTCAAATCTTCCATCTTTCCTTTGTTCCTGCTTCTGATAGGACTATGATGAGGAGTGGGTGGAGGGCCCTTTGATCTTGTGGAATATGATGACGATGCCAGAGTGCACGAACTAATCTTTGGGGAGGGGAGTAAATAAACAAAAAGTAAAAACAAAAGGGTAACAAGTCAGTGAGGAATATAAGAAAGTGTTGCGATATTTAAACACATAGTGCAAGAATGTAAATCGTGTCCTAATTTGGGAGCCTCGTTGTGCCCGAGGTAAGCCTAGCGACAAATTGATTTGGAGAACTTAGAATGCTAAATGCCTCATTTTATTGATAAAAGTAGATGAATCCCAAAATGACACTAAATAACAAGGAATAAAATGTCACTAGTGGCCATTGGCCTTATTACATTTCATAAAGCAAAAGAAAACTTCTATTTATTTGGTCCTAGAAGGACATTCCCCAGACTCGGCATCTTTGGCCCCATCGAACAGCTTCACCAGCTCGTGAAGTCCTAGCAGCAGGTAGGCTCTGGCCAGGTGTCCACCCTCATTTCCTTCAGCATTCTAGCAGTCCTCGATCCTCTTGAGAAACTTCCTTTCCAGCTCTACTAAACCTCGTTCCAGGTATCCTAGTCGTTTGTTGGAACTGACAGCCATGTCTTTCCACTCTTCAATCAGTTTTTGGTGGGCTTCTTGAATCTCGCAGTGCTCGCTTTCACATTCCCGAATCCTCTTGCGCAGTTGGTTGTATTTGACCTGTGCTTCAGCCCTTTCATCGATGATTCTGTGACCTCGAACAAACCCGAGTTGGCCCATACCATTGTGATTATCCTCCAACCAGCCTGAATAGTATGGGGTGCAACCAACATAGTATCTGTCTGGTTCGATAGTATCTCTTCTCATGATGATCTTGCAATGCCACATATGCTGAGCTTGGCACTTATAAGGACTGTCATCAGCTTGAAAGTCAGCCCGGAAGTGACTCATCTTGTCGACCCTTGATATAACCTGCTTCCTACCAGCCTGTCTCATAACTCGAAGAGGGACATAAGGATAGATTCCTCTCAAACCGATCAGTATCAAAAATGGTGCGTCCCTGGATCGGGCGATGAACTCTTTAGTAGGGAACCACTCGAACATCCATTGTATTTGATCCTCAGTTAGATTTTCAAACAGCTCAACCCATCCCTTGGCATCTTCTGGCTGAGCAAACATGTTGGGCATGTAGTTCATTCGCCTTGGTTGATAGAAGGCTATATGATCGTCCCAGTCTCTACGCTGAATCTCTTGTCGATATTCACCCCTTTGAAGATGCTCCATGAGCCAGAGCTGAAGTAGCAAGTTGCAGCCCTCGAAGTGTGGGGCTGTTTGTTGACACTTTTCCAAGGCTTGGTATATCTCTGCGATGATCATGGGCACTATGCTAAATGGTTGTCCACCAATTCCCTCCATCAAAGTTTTGGTGACCATGGCTAGCCTGGTGTGAATCCTTGCTTTCTTCATTGGAAACACTATCATCCCCAAAAAGCAGAACATGAAGACAAAGACCCTTCAGTGAATATGCCCCAACGATGTAAGGGCGAACTCATCCGGATATGTACGGTAAGATTTGCTGTGACCGTACCTCTCGTACAAATAATCAAAGGGAATGTAGGACTCCTTCAAACATGTCAAGTCTGGATTCTTCTTTAGGCCCATCATTTTGAGAAAACCTCTACCCTTGCGATTTTTCGGCATTAACAAACCCGGGGTCTCCCATGGTATACCAGCCAATCCTCCTATTTCCTCTAGCAGGGGTGTCATTTCAATCTCTCCGAAGCGAAACACAGACCTATCACAATCCTAGAACAGAGTAGCAGCTTCTATGATTTTGTTGTTTGGCTAGACCTCCATGAGGGAAGGTAGATTTCCTAGGTATTTCTGGACAAGAGTCTGATCACTGGAATGAAGATCTTCCCACCAGCTTAGCAACCTTGGGTGGATTTTTGTGACCATGCCGAATCTGGGGACTTCGTGCCTCATGTTTCTGCAAGACAAAAGGGTTAGGCCCTTACCCCCACCAGACTCGACTATTAAATACTAATAATTGGCATAAAAGCATTTAGTTCTCCAAATAAATGCACATAACGTGGTAGTGCCCATTTGGGTTTTTGGGAAACCCAGTGGACTTTGGACAAGGCTATCTTAAAGAGTCCTTATGCGGACAACATAACTGACTCGGCTAAGTTGACCATGATGCATGCACAGTTTAAATAGAGTAAAGTTTCTATGGGGTTTTAGACTGGTATCCTTGAGCGGACAACTCAAGAGGGAAAGACACGGAACCGTCGACTACACCGTTGATCGACTGGTTTTACCGCAAACATGCCTTTACTGGATTTAAAGGGTGATAATATCGGAAGAGCGCAACCACTCATTATAAGCGTTGCTATAGTATTTGTTTGGCACGAGTGGAATATGATGTTGAATGCTTATGCAATAATTAAAACAAGTTGTCACATATTTGCACATTCATAAAGTAATAATTACAATAATTTAAAACAGTAATAAAGGAGTGCAGTAAAGGAAAGCAGTGAAAGAAACAAGGGAAAGAAACAAGAGACAAGTTAGTTTTTGTAGTAGAGAGGCAATTAAATGCTTAAGGGTATTAAACAAATAAGGCACATAAAAAATGTAAAGTCACAGTAATAGCTTGAAATGGTAGAAGCCTAAAAGATATCCCCAGCAGAGTCACCATGCTGTCGCGCCCCCTTTTTCTCGCGAAATCGGGTTTGTGACATTTGGGAGACAACTCGTTCCCTATCGGGAATTGGGTTTGAGTTGAAGAGTCGCCACCTAATGATTTGAGTGCATTAGGACACTAAGGAGGGTTTGATTTGAACAACCAAAGATTGGGTAAGGGCTCGAAATTATCTCAAGAGGAAGGTGTTAGGCACCCCTCAAGATCCACTAATGTGGTTCCCGGCCAAGCTATTATTGTGACTTTAAGTACGAACTACACATAGGCAAATAAAGCTTCAAATAAGAGGGGATTTTTCACGTAATAAATAAAAGTAAGAAAAAGGAACTAAAGAGTTGATTTTCTTAAAAGAAATGGTTTAAAAAGATTTAAAAGAAACAAAGGGAAGGGGGGTCCTAGGTTTATTAATAATATGGATCACCCCACACAACACCCGGTAATCACTCCTCAATGAGGGGCTACACGAGATGCTATCGCGTAGTTATCATATCCATATCTACCATTTTCCACCTTGTTGAGGTATTAAAGCGCGAAATGGTCTCGTTTACTTATTGCATGTTATTACCCACCCCAATCCTATCAGTCCTGGAGGCATTTGGGGACTACTAATCCTAAAGGGGAGGGATGTTGGGCTTATTTATAATTTCAAAAGGTAAAATTACTACGGCGACAAACAAAACATATATGGCAAGTATGGGGAAGAATATAAACAAATGAAAAGGCTCAAACAGACCTCATTTAAACAGAGAAAAACACGTAGTTAGCATGACTTGCACATACTATTTAGGGTCTGATTAAACTTAAAGGATTAAGGCAGTTTGTTTTATTACATAGTTCAGATAAGAAGCCCGAGTCAGGCCTGCCTGCTGGTTGTAGCATATAAAATCTGATTCAGTTTATAAACTTTCACCCTATGGCTTGCCTAAGTGTTAGATGAAGACCCCTATAGGCATGATATCTACTGATTCCAGAAATAATAAAACAAACATGAAGACATACTGATTTGAGAAAATCGTCTGTTATTAAAGAAAGGCAAGTTTTAGCAAAAGAGCAGGCGTCATTGCTACTGGTTTTAGACCTATAAGCGAGTGACACGATTCAGATTCGATTAAGGCTCCTATAGGCATGCTTTCTATGTATTGTCGATTTTGGACACTCTTATAAACGTAGTAAAAATGCAGAACCTTATAGGCATGACATCTAGATGCTGAATTTCGTTTAATGCCTATGAACATGACATCTAACTACAGTTGATTATTTAAGACCTACGAACATGTTTGCCTGATGATGAATGCATATGCAAGATTCAGAAAGAACCTATAGGCAGAATATCTATATGATGTGCAGAAATTCAGAAATTCTTATAAGCAGGATATCTATATGCTATGCAGAAGTTTAGAAATAAACTATAGGCATGGTACCTACATGAGAATGCAAGATTCCTATAGACATGTTATCTATGCATGAGAATACAAAAATTCTTATAGACATGTTATCTAGACGCGAATGCAAGATTCCTATAGACATGGTATCTATATGAGAATGCAGAAATTCATAAACTCCTATAGGCAAGTTCTCTACCCCTTTTGCATACATAGTTATTCCCCCCTTTTTTACTAGCCATCCCCAATAGTTTATTGCAAAGTTATTACAGTCCAAATAAAATAAAGAAAATACATCAGAAATTAAAAATTACAACAAAGGAGAGCCTGATTCAGACTTCCTGTCTGAAGTATGAAGTAAACCAACTCCAAAGATCATGTTTCAAAGCCTTTCTCCCATTTGAGTGTGTCAGAGTTCCCTAAGAGTTTCATAAAAACTCCGGGAAGTGCTTACACCCAAATGTATCACCATATTAAGTCATAGTGCAGTGTGGAAGGGTCAGCCCTCAGGTGTCCAAGTTCAAAGGGAACTCAAGGTCCCAAGGCAAGGCTCACAAGAGGGGGGCAGAACTTAGGAACTAAGAGAGAGTGCAAGTGCAGAATTCTAAAAGGGGGAAAGGGGAAGGGAAACAGTACACATAAGGATATAGGGAATGGGGAGTTGCAAGAGGTAAAAAGCAGGTTAGTGGGCATAACCCAACAATGGGATATGCTGGCACACCCATAAGCCTACTGGAACACATTGTTTAGAGGTTAGGATCCCCTAAGGGATCAAGTTCAAACCATAGACAATAACTTGCATATTTCCATGTTTTAAAATATAACTCAAAACACATAAAGGGAGATAGGGAATAAGGATTCATAGCAGAAACAAGCAAAAGGAAATCAACATGCTAGTTTAAGTATTTAACTCTGCAGAAGTAGTAAGTAGACATAGATGCAGAAAGCTATAAGTAAACACATTGTGGTGATGCTGAAGTTAAATTAGGATATACCAGTTTCAAAGAAACAAATAGGGAAAAGCAGTAGTCTTGTGAAAGTCAGAATGCAGACAAGAAGGAAGAATTCTATTATGTGAGAGTGAGAATTCAGAAGAGATTGTGAATTGTGAAGTGTGAAGTGTGAAGAAAGGTCGTGCCTTTTATAGTATAGAAACCAAGTAGAAATAAGGTAAGAAAATAATTGAAGAGCTGATTGTCAATCAATTACACAAAACTCCCTTTAATTAAGGAATTCAGATTCAAACGGGTGAAACCTATTAAGGAAAGAAATAAACCAAACACTTTGTGCAAAGTAGGCAATTAGGGGTGAATGCATAAAAGTTTTATTCAAAAATAGAATTTTGAAATACACGGTTTGTATGAATAAGATAAGGAAATCAATTGATAGCCAGTAAATCAACAGTCCGGGATTTTGTATGAATGAACCGAGTCAAAAAGATAGGAAAGGTTTTTAACTTAAGGGAAATCAGCAAACAATGGAAAGGGAATCAATCAGATCATATTCAGAGGGAAGTATGAACTAGTCACAAATTTAAAAGCCACTTTAAAGGGAAATCTATCATATATAAGGAGCATACGAACATGTTAAGCATGAAAGAAAAGATTGTCATGTCACTGTAACATTAGTAGAAAGATCCAGAGTAGAAGGGTTTAGTAAAAAGGTCAGAATCATAAGAAAACAAGGAATTGGTCTAAAAGAGTTGGGGGTTTTGAAATAAGACCCCTAGTTCAGGCCAATCGTAAAATCAAACTTGGCGGAACCCCCAAATTCTAGGGTTTCCACCTTTAATAAAGTACAAAGATGAGAAGGCAAGTAGTCGAAACAGGCTCAGAGGTTTCAGAACTGAAACCTCTTGCATGTTTCTTTCATCAACAGAAACTCATGAGAAAACATGATAGCAAAGTAACATGCAAACACAGTAGAAGGATTCAAAGAACATAATGGAAAATACTGATAAGAACAATGGAAGAAGCATGCTTAAGAGGTTTTCTAGAAGAAACTTAAACAGGGCTCAGTAGAAGAAAAAATAGTAAAAACACTTAAGAATACAGTAGAAATATATAGTAGGTAGAACATAATAGAACAAGGTAGAAGAAAATACTAGAACATAGTAGAAGAGCATACGAGAACATAGTATAGAAAACACAGTAGAAGAACATACAAGAACGGGGTATAGAAAACACAGTAGAAGAACATACGAGGTAGAAGAAAAATATAAGAACACAGTAGAGGCAAATACACACAAAAGAAAAAGGAGAGAAAGTCAGAGAAACACTTAAACATTTTCAGAAAACCCTAGATCGGAAACGAAGCGGTTTTGAAAGTACTTTTTGAAAGAAAAGTTAGGGAAATTGATATTAGGCTAGATATATGTCATTTGACAATGGTTTTTGCCCCCAACTTGATTATGTTTCAATGCTCTAATATAATTAAATGATGAAAAATGAGCTCTAAATTGTGTTGCAGGAATGAAGAGCTTGTATGAGGCCTTAAAGCTGTGATTGGAGCTACATTAAAGCAAGAAAGACCCCTAGGAGATGAATGAGCGAGAAGACGAGAATAAAAGAACCAAACAAATGAGACCTGGACTAGCGCGCCCACATGCGCGATTGCGCTAGTCCAGATTCCGGAACAGAATCGTCAGGGGTAATTTTGGAAGTCTGGGGGGGCAAATTCACTTAACCTATAGAAGGTCAAGCTCGCCCAAAAATAGAGGTGTGCAGCTTTTATTAGCTAAGAACAAGAATAGGAAAGGAAGGAGCCAAGAGGAGTTTTCTACATCAAGTTCTTCTTCTCTTCCTTTTGTTTTTATGATTTGTAATGAAGTTATTTATTATGATGTTTATCATTGTTATGAGTAGATAACACTTTTAATCTAAGGTTTTGGTTGAACCCGTTGTGGATGAACTTATTGTGATATTAATATAGTTTTGAGTTAGTTGTTAATCTCTATTTGTTCAACTATGTTTTGATATTTGGTTAGTTGAAAGGATCCTCAATTAGCCATGCCTATTTATTATGTAGCTACTTGATAAAGAATGCATATTTAGGTAATTAATTGAATAACATCACTCCCAGAGTATAGGCGAAGTCATAACCGAGGGTTTAGAGGTTGGAGTAGAGATAATGATACCTCGGGTGCAATCTAAGTGAATTGTAATGCGAATCTGGCTAGCGTAGCTTGAGAGAGTGCGTCTAGTAAATTATCATAATTACTTGAGAGAGAGTTATGATAGTTGGAGAGTTCATGATTGATAGAGATAACTAATTCATAGCTATAAGAAATATACGACTAAGGAAATCTACAACGGGGGAAGCCATTACCTTAGGCATTTATTCCAATTGTCTACATTTGCCTATTAATTAACCTTTGTTTTATTGATTCGAATATCTGTCGTAGTAATTATAACACCACTTGTATTCACAAAGTTTGAGGAGGTTGACTACTAAGAATTTAGTACTTCAAAGACTTCTCTTGATACGTTAATTCCCTGTGGGATTTGACTCGGGGCATAATACCCCAGATTATATTTGCAATGCCCGCGTAGTCTTTTAATAGGCTTAGTTGAGCGTGATCAAATTTTGTAATTATAACACCACTTGTAATCACAAAGTTTGAGGAGGTTGACTAATAAAAATTTAGTACTTCAAATACTTCTCTTGATACGTTAATTCCTTATGGGATTTGACTCGGGGCATAATACCCCGGATTATATTTGCAACGCCCACTTAGTCTTTTAATAGGCTTAGTTGAGCGTGATTAAATTTTGGCGCCGTTGCCGGGGAGTTAACGGTATTATCAATTGTGATTGAAAGAAGTACAAAAAAAAATCTTAGTGTAGTTAGTTTTCTCTACACCCAATTTTTACATTGAAATTTTTAACGTTTGTTGACTTGGTTGCACAGGTGCATGCCTAGAAACTCATTGAGAACTGGTGAAGTATTTGAAGCATTTTCAGATCCCGAGAAAGTTTTCAAGGCCTTGAACCGGGCCAACCGGAGAAACAGACAACAACAAACAACTGATCCAATCGAAACAGCAATGGGAGATCACGAAGAACACCCAGCTTTACCAATAGCACCAAAGACACCTCTTGTGCCCGAGGCGGTTCTCTATGATTGGGCATAACCCACAACTGAAAATTTGGCCACCTCAATTTTAGTCTCGCAGATACAAGCTGAATCATTCCATATCACGAATAACATGTTGCATTTGTTGCAAAACAAGGGGCTATTTTCGGGGTCACAAGTCGAAGATCCTCAACAGCACTTGAAAAATTTTCTGTTAATCTGCAAGACCCAAAGACAGCCCAATATAACTCCAGAAGCAATCAAGTTGTTGTTGTTCCCATTCTTAGTGACCAGAGCTGCCCAGACCTGGTTAAACTCACTCCCCATAAATTCCATAACAACTTGGGAGGAGTTAGTCAGGCAATTCGTGAACAAGTTCCACCCCCCAACAAAATCGCGCAACAGATTGATGACATTTTGAGTTTTAAACAGAGGCCAATGGAAACACTGCATGAAACATGGGAGCGTTTTAAAGGGATTATGGTCATATGTCCGCACCATGGCATTCCAGATTTGATGTTGGGATAGCAGTTCTACATAGGATTGTCAAACAGCGTGAAGAACATTGTTGATGCTTCAGCGGGTGGAGCATTCTTGAGTAAAACATGGAGAGAAGGTCAAGGTCTGCTTGACAAGATGGCGTAGAATTCAGAATGGATAACCAGAAATGCACCTATCACTCCAGTGGTGCACTCAGTGCCTTCAGATCCATCCAATTCAATGGCTGAAAATATGGCCACTTTATTGACACAAATGAGCATACTCACCAAAAGGGTGGAAGAGTCAGGGCAAAAACAGTAGGTACATATTGTAGATACTACTAATGGGGGCTTGTGCACATCTTGCATTAGTCAGCCAATTGGTAATCAGTGGCCTGCAGGACACGATGATCAGCACTACCCTGAAGATATGAACTATGTGTCTAATTATGGAGGCCATAGACAGGGTGGTCAGAATTAGAGTCAGCAAAATCAACAATACAGGCCAGCCCAATCACAGTTCAACAGTGGAAACATGGGAGGTATGAAACCCCTCAACAATATAGCACCTTATCCAAGGCCACAGGGATACAGTAATCAGAATCAAAAGCAGGGGTATCACCCTTCTCAGCAGCAGTACAGTGGAAGGCAGGAAGATGGGTTTGCTAGACTTGGAGCAATGATGGAATAGGTCATTGGGTCTAATGCAAAGATTAGTGAGAGAGTAGATGCACATGACTCGGCGATCAAGAATATTGAAATGCAAATGGGCCAAATTTCGATGTCTCTAAACAATCACCCTCATAGAACACTACCCGCAGATACCCAGGTAAATCCAAAAGATCAAGTCCCGAACCAGTTGATGGCGGTGAGCTTACGTAATGGCAGAGATTTGGATATAGATCAAGAAAAGGCTCGAGAAGTCAGGGAAGTTGAGACACTTATATCAGTGCCCATAGAGTTGGATAAATTAACGAAACTAACAGAAGTGACAGCCTAGCTTGCCCAGGAAGAAGGTAGCATTCAAATTGAGACTGAGAAAGAAGCTGAAATAGCACAAGAACCAGTGGTTGATGTAGCGGCTGATAAAGATCGATCCCAAATGATTGGGAAGAAGAGACCTCCTGCACCCTTCCCTTAGAGGCTTGCTAAGTACCAAAAAGAGGAGCAATACAAGAAGTTCTTGGAAATGCTAAAACAAATCCAGGTAAACATTCCCTTAATTGATGCTTTGAAAGAGATGCCTGGGTATGCAAAAATGATGAAGGACTTAATGTCCCGAAAATTTGATTTCCAAGACTTAGCCACAGTTACTCTCACCCAGACCTGTAGTGCAGTGGTGACTAGACCAATTGCGGAAAAGTTATCTGACCCAGGGAGCTTTACAATCCCATGCACTATTGGTGATTTTGCCTTTGCTAAAGCACTGTGTGATCTAGGGGCCATCATTAATCTTATGCCCCTGGCAATTTATAAAAGGCTGGGTATTGGAAGAGCTAGACCCACCTCTATGTTGTTGTAGCTGGCTGAAAGGACGGTAAAGCGACCCTCTGGTATTCTGGATGATGTGTTGATTCAGGTAGGGAAATTTATGTTCCCTGCAGATTTTGTAATCTTAGATTGTAAAGTAGATGAAGAGATTCCCATAACTTTGGGAAGAACATTCCTGGCCACGGGGAGAGCTTTAATCGATTGTGAAACTAGGGAGTTAAAGATGAGGTTGAACGATGAAGAAATAACATTCAACGTGCAGAAATCTATGAGGCGACCAAGTGAATTCGCCAATTGCTCTTTTATAGATGCCGTGGAGGTAATTGTAAAGACCGATGATGAACTGTTGACTATTAAAGACCCCCTTGCTGCATGTCTGATGAACTTTGATGAGGTAAAGGGAGAAGAACTGGCTGGATGGGTAATGGCATTAGAAGGTAGAGGGTTCTGGGATAGAACACTTGAATTTGAGCCCTTGCAGTTGAAGAATAGAGAAGCTCCTCCAGCCAAGCCATCAATCGAAGAACCACCAAAGTTGGAGTTAAAGCCATTGCCAGCCCATCTCAGGTATGAGTTTCTTGGACCTAACTCCACATTACCTGTTATTATTTCATCTAGTTTGCTAGATGTGCAGACTCAACAACTCTTGTAGGTACTTAAAGAGTGCAAGACTGATATTGGGTGGACCATGGCAGACATAAAGGGAATCAGCCCCACATACTGTATGCATAAAATTCTGCTGGAAAAAGGACACAAACCTTCCAGAGAACACCAAAGAAGGCTGAACCCCAATATGAAGGAAGTAGTGAAGAAAGAGGTGATCAAGTGGTTAGATGCGGGAATTATTTTCCCAATTTCTGACAGTAGTTGGGTTAGCCCAGTTCAATGTGTACCAAAAAAAGGTGGTATGATGGTAGTTAAGAATGATAACAACGAATTGATTCCTACAAGAACCGTCATAGGATGGAGAATTTGTATGGATTATAGGAAGCTGAACTTGGCTACGCGGAAAGACCATTTCCCACTTCCTTTCATTGATCAGATGTTGGATAGATTGGCAGGAAGGTCACACTTCTGTTTTCTTGACGGATACTCGGGGTACAACCAGATTTCTATTGCCCCAGAGGATAGGGAAAAGACTTCATTCACTTGCCCTTACGGAGTGTTTGCCTTTAGGAGAATGCCATTTGGCCTTTATAACGCACCTGCAACATTCCAACGGTGCATGATGGCTATTTTTACAGACATAGTGGAGGACATTATGGAGGTCTTCATGGACGATTTCTCAGTGGTGGGAAATTCGTTTGATGAATGCCTAGCAAATTTAACCCGTGTTCTAAAAAGGTGCATCGAGACGAATCTAGTGCTAAATTGGGAGAAGTGTCATTTTATGGTACAAGAAGGAATTGTCTTGGGGCACTTAGTGTCGAGTAAAGGGATTGAGGTGGATAGAGCCAAAGTCGACGTGATAGAAAAACTTCCACCTCCAACATCAGTCAAGGCTATTCGTAGCTTCCTGGGACATGCCGGCTTCTACCGGCGATTCATCAAGGATTTTTCCAAGATCGCAAATCCCCTCTGTAAGTTGCTCGAAAAAGATAACCCATTTGTGTTTTCTGATGATTGCAGGTTAGCTTTTGAGGAACTGAAGAAGCGGCTAGTCACAACACCGATTGTAGTTGCTCCCGACTGGGAGCAACCGTTTGAACTCATGTGTGATGCTAGTGACTACGCTGTGGGAGCCGTGTTGGGACAGCGCAAGGATAAGGTAATGCACCCTATTTACTAAGCAAGTAGGACATTGAGTGGTGCTCAGCTGAATTACACTGTAACTGAAAAAGAAATGTTAGCTGGTATGTTCGCCTTTGATAAGTTCAGGTTTTACTTGATCAGGTCGAAGGTGATAGTGTACACAGATCATGCAGCCATTAGGTATTTGGTTGATAAAAAAGAGTCTAAGTCGCGCCTAATTCGTTGGGTGCTGCTTTTGCAAGAGTTTGACTTGGAGATTCGTGACCGTAAGGGAACAGAGAACCAAGTCGCTGATCATTTGTCGCGCCTTGAAGGTACTGAAAATGCAATTGAGTCTGAGGATATTCTAGAAACCTTTCCAGACGAGCAGCTGCTAGCCACAAGTGTGGAAGATGTGCCATGGTACGCTGATATTGCAAACTATTTGGCCTGCAGCATTGAACCATATGAACTCTCATATGTTCAAAAGAAACAATTTTATCGTGATTGCCGAAACTATTACTGGGATGAACCGCATGTGTTTAAAATTTGCATTGATAACATGATCCGGAGATGCGTCCCCGAGATAGAACAATGTTCTGTTTTGCAGGCTTGTCACGCATCACCTTATGGAGGACATTTTGGAAGAGTTCGGACAGCAGCAAAGGTGTTAGAGGCATGGTTCTACAGGCCAACAATCTTTAAGGATTGTAGACATGTGATTTTTGACCCTCCCCAAGATTTTTCACTTTTTTAGCGTAAAATATTTAATTTAGGCCTAATATAGCTATTTCAACTAATTTTTACTCCTTTACTTTATTTTATTACAAGAAAAATAAAAATCACAAAAAAAATCATAATTTTTAAAAAAAGAATAATATATAAAAATGGTACCCTATTTTTATCTTTATATAATTTCGAAAACACAAAAATAGTTTCATGTTTAGTTTAATTAATTAGGATTAGCTTTGGATTGTGTAGTATTTTTATCTTATTTTAAAAGGAGTCAATTAAGGTGTTGGATCATAATTTTAAGAGTTTTAGAACCCAGTTCTTGGCCCAAGTCGGATTAGTCCATTAAGCCTAGGGACCCTTCTAGACTCTTCCTTGGAATAAAAACAAACAAAAAGACCCTGAAAACCTAATACACAAAAGACCTAGGGACTAATGGGCAAAATACACAAAAATACACCTAAACCTAGACTCTACCTATAAATTAATGCTTAAAAATCAAAAAAGGAGAAGGAGAACAAAAAGCTGAAAAAGCTGAGCGCCACAGACCAAAAAGAGCCCCCCCCCCCCCGCGTCATCTTCTCCAAACGACCCTATATCTCTTCTACTGGAACAAAGCCAAAGACCCTCCCTGTCATTCATCTCTCGAGAGTAGCCATGAACAAGGAATTTAACAAATAAGGACATAAAGCTTCAGCAGTCATATACCCAAACCCCACCCCCAACGAGCTTCTTCTTCACAAACCAACGACCCCCGTCCCCATTCTTCATCTTCTCCAACGCCTAAGAATAGCAGCCATAGCCATCAACACAACCAAGAAGACCACCCTTTTCAGTTTGCAACCTGTGGAGTTTACTTTATTTTCCATTTCAAGCCATCTCTGTCATCGAGGTCTCAGTTTAAATCAGCCGAGTTCGAGTTTGCTGTGGAGATCGCGGTTTCAGTTTTCCGGCAGAGGTTCCGCTTACTCGGGAGATTCTATTTTCATGCACTTCGTCGTTTAGAGGTTCTTTTCTTGGTTTTCACTTCCTTCCATGTCTATATTATGTTCTTGTCAATGTTTAAATGAATGGTTTTGGATTTATTATTTATTTATTTATTTTAGTATGAAGATGCTTTAATGTGCTCTAATGGTGATTAATTTGATATACCTGAGGAAAGAAAAATATTTTGTGGGCAGACCACTACTTTCTTCCTTCTGATTGGATGTGTTTCCTATGTAAAATGTGTATGAGTAACAGTTTTCTCAATTGTAATTGGTAAATTCATTGCACTCTATACTATTGCAATTTTGAGTGCTTTAAAGCTTAACCATATTCTTCGAAGAAGCCCAAGGCTTTACCAAAATCTGCCCGTCTCAAAGCTAATGGGTCCATACTCCTGTGCCGAGGAGCTTTGTCTTGTGAAGACAGATGATTTTTTTCTTTTAAATAGCAACATTTACTAGAGGTTTTGACTCTTTAATTTGATTTCTGTTTTCAAAATATGCTCACACTTGCTATGTCATTATCTCCTTATGTGTAGTCTTGTACTGTAGGTAGGCCTTCACAGATAACTTTAGACTAATTTAGGAAAATAAATAATTTTCGAACATGCGTAGTTGCTTTAGGTGCGTATTTTAATAATTACCTTCCTAAATTTGGGTGCGCATTTATGTGATCCAAATCCAAATCTCAACAATGTTAGATAAAATATCTTGCGGACCAATGGGTGCATTTATGTGACGTGGTTCAAGACGTATTTTTCATAACGTTGAATTTTTCTTAAAAATTAATTGAACAAAAGTGGTTATAAAAGTTAAAATTGCATCATAGGCTAAAACATGTATTCAAATCAGATAATAGGCCAATTATAACAGTTGAGCGACCGTGCTAGAACCACAAAACTCGGGAATGCCTAACACCTTCTCCCGGGTTAACAGAATTCCTTACCCGGATTCTGGTTCGCGGACTGTAATACAAAGTCAATCCTTTCCTCGATTCGGGATTTGAACTGGTGACTTGGGACACCATAAATCTCTCAAGTGGCGACTCTGAATCTTAAATAAAATAATCCCGTTTCGATTGTCACTTTTAGTTGGAAAAAACTCCCTTATACACTCCCTTCCAGGGGTGTAGGTAAAAAAGGAGGTGTGACAACTCTGGCGACTCTGCGGGGGATAAGAACCTAGAATCTCTGGTTTAGGGTTCAGAATTTGAGCTTAGATGAATTATTGTATTTGGCTTTATCTGTTATCTGATTTTATTACATGCTTGGGCCTAATGTTTTAAATGAGGCTTTTACCGCTTTGATATTATCTGAACTGTATATAAACTACTACGAAACCCCTCTCTTCTCTCTCCCGAGGAGTGCACGCTGGCCGTGACTTCTTTCTATTAGTGTCATATCCCAAATAGGACGAGGTTCGGACAAGTTGCAAAGCCGGATGATCTTTTGGTTACCGGTGCGCAGCCCCCCCCGGCTCGAGTTGTCCGCTCGGGTAAGCCAGGTCTAGAACAAATAAACCCAGGTTTTTAAACCTAGTATAACAATACCCCATGCAGGATCTCTAGTAGGAACGCTTGTTTGCCTCATGTGCACTTGACTTAGGGGACTCAACACAGGGGTTGGGTCCGTCTAGGACAGGTATACCCCAAAATAAAAGACCATCCTGATGCATCTTATGTACTACATGTTGCATTTATTCAAGGGTAAAAGGATTTAAGTGTGGGGTGTTGATATTAGGCTAGATATATGTCATTTGACAATGGTTTTTGCCCCCAACTTGATTATGTTTCAATGCTCTAATATAATTAAATGATGAAAAATGAGCTCTAAATTGTGTTGCAGGAATGAAGAGCTTGTATGAGGCCTTAAAGCTGTGATTGAAGCTACATTGAAGCAAGAAAGACCCCTAGGAGCTGAATGAGCGAGAAGATGAGAATAAAAGAACCAAACAAATGAGACCTGGACTAGCGCGCCCAGGCCCACATGCGCGATCGCGCTAGTCCAGATTCCGGAACAGAATCGTCAGGGGTAATTTTGGAAGTCTGGGGGGCAAATTCACTTAATCTATAGAAGGTCAAGCTCGCCCAAAAATAGAGGTGTGCAGCTTTTATAGCTAAGAACAAGAATAGGAAAGGAAGGAGCCAAGAGGAGTTTTCTACATCAAGTTCTTCTCCTCTTCCTTTTGTTTTTATGATTTGTAATGAAGTTATTTATTATGATGTTTATCATTGTTATGAGTAGCTAACGCTTTTAATCTAAGGTTTTGGTTGAACCCGTTGTGGATGAACTTACTGTGATATTAATATAGTTTTGAGTTAGTTGTTAATCTCTATTTGTTCAACTATGTTTTGATATTTGGTTAGTTGAAAGGATTCTCAATTAGCCATGGATATTTATTATGTAGCTACTTGATAAAGAATGCATATTTAGGTAATTGTTTGAACAACATCACTCCCGGAGTATAGGCGAAGTCATAACCGAGGGTTTAGAGGTTGGAGTAGAGATAACGATACCTCGGGTGCAATCTAAGTGAATTGTAATGCGAATCTGGCTAGCGTAGCTTAAGAGAGTGCGTCTAGTAAATTATCATAATTACTTGAGAGAGAGTTATGATAGTTGGAGAGTTCATGATTGATAGAGATAACTAATTTATAGCTATAAGAAATATACGACTAAGGAAATCTACAACGGGGGAAGCCATTACCTTAGGCCTTTATTCCAATTGTCTACATTTGCGTATTAATTAGCCTTTGTTTTATTGATTCGAATAGTTGTCGTAGTAATTATAACACCATTTGTATTCACAAAGTTTGAGGAGGTTGACTAATAAGAATTTAGTACTTCAAAGACTTCTCTTGATACGTTAATTCCCTGTGGGATTTGACTCGGGGCATAATACCCCGGATTATATTTGCAATGCCCACGTAGTCTTTTAATAGGCTTAGTTGAGCGTGATCAAAAATCGTTTGAAAACTCAAGGAGAGCACAGATACACAACGGATCTAAATAAATCGGAGAAAACCTCGAAGGGTTAGGGTTTCAGAAGAATCCTAGAAGTGAGATAGGCTTTGAAAGGTCACCGATCTGAGTCGGAGAGGTCGGAATCAGGCTCAAACCACCATGGTTGGCCCGAGCAAGGCCAGAGATGATCGTGGAACCTCGAGTCGGCAGAGGTCTGGGTGTAAACCTTCGAGGTCAGGCCTCGAATCTTCAGGTATCAGGTGCGTGGGAGCAAGAGGAGGTGGGTATGAGACTCCCACAGCCTGAGAAGCCATGGATTCCGGTGGGTTTCAAGGTAGAAGTGGTGGTAAGAGGCGGTTAGGGTTTGGGAATGTTCGAGAGAGTTTGAGAGTTCAAAGGTGGCTGGTTAGGTGAAATGATTTAGGGCTAAGGGGTGTTGGTGGATTAAAAAAGGAAATGAGGGATTATGGCCATTGATCATTTTGATCAACGACCTGGATTTAATGGGGGGCTGGGCGGGTTGAACTTAATTGGATCAGGGGCGGGTAGTTTAGGAATTGGGCTGGTCCATTTGAAATTGAAATTGGGGTAAATTTGGGGGGTTGATTTAGGCTAAATTCGAAATAGTTAGGGCTAGTATTTAAATAACCACTTTTTCCCTTTTTATTTTATAAAAATAGTAAAATAATTTCTGAAAACAAATTAAAGGCAATAAATTAATTAATAATACACAAATATTAAATTAAAAATACTGGGATCAATTTGTAATTATAAACGCAATTAAATCTTAAAATAGGCTAAAATTGCAATTATGTACAATTTAATTTTAAAAATATTCAATAAATTTGTAAAAAATGTGCAAAAATTACCTTAGCTATATTTTGGTATAAGTATGAGAATACAATAAAGGAGTTATCAAAAAATGATAATTTGGGAAATAATTATTGGTTTTTTCTGATAAAATAAGGTGATAAATTGATTTAAAAATCTTTTAAAAATTGGAAAAATAATGAAACACTTGGACATGCTTATATATGCATACATATTCTATTTTGAAAGTATTTTTCATATGAAAAATATATAGGAAAAAATTGGGTATCAACAACCATGCCAACAGCAAAGCAGATATCAGGTCTAGTTCATAGCATACCATACATAAGACTCCCTACAGCATAACCATAAGGGACCGCCTTCATCTTTTCTATCTCATCAGTCATTTTTGGGGACTGATCTTTTGACATAGAGATTCCATGTCTAAAGGGGAGAAACCCTTTCTTGGAATCTTGCATGCTAAACCTGGTGAGAATAGTATCAATATAAAGTGCTTGGGACAAGCCTAATATCCTTTGCTTGCAATCTCGCATAAGCTTGATCCCAAGGATATGTGTTGCATGTCCCAAGTCTTTCATATCGAAACGTAAGGACAACCATTTCTTTACTGAGTTTAACATGCTCACATTATTTCCTATGAGCAAAATATCATCTACGTACAAAACCAAAAATGTAACTTTATCTTCATTCCACTTCTTATAGACACAAGACTCATTTTCACATTGATCAAAACCAAAGGTCTTAATCGACGCGTCAAAATAAGTATTCCATGCCCTAGAAGCTTGTTTCAATCCATAAATGGATTTCTTTAATTTACACAACATGTGCTCATTGCCACTTTTTATAAAACCCACTGGTTGTGCCATATAGATGCACTCATCAAGACTTTCATTTAGAAAAGCGGTCTTGACATCCATTTGCCAGATCTCATAATCGTAATGAGAAGCAATGGATAAGAGAATCATAATGGATTTAAGCATGGCTACCGGCGAAAAAGTTTCCTCATAATCGATCCCTTCTTTTTGAGTAAACCCTTTTGCAACAAGCCTAGCTTTAAAAGTTTGCACTTTTCCATCCACTCCTCTATTTTTCTTATAGATCCATCTACAACCTATGGGTTTGACTCCAGTAGGTGGTTTTACAAGATCCCATACTTGATTGGAGTACATGAAATCCATTTCAGATTTCATAGCATCAACCCATTTATCAACATCTGCATCATGTAGTGCTTCGTCGTAATTAATAGGTTCTGTATTAGGCTCTTCAGGGATTTTATCATAAGATTCTCCCAAGAGCGCAAACCGGAGAGGTTTTCTAATAATTCTCCAACTACGACTAGTCACTACAAGTGGAGGCTGATTTTGTTGTTGAATCACATCATCATTTCCTGGAACTGAAGCCTCAATGTTATCCTCCACACCTTGTGGTGCTGGGATATCATTAACTTCTTCCTGGAGTGCAGGTTGCATAACAATTTCAGGTTGTTCAACAATCTGAGGTTGCTCAACAATCTGAGGTTGCTCAACATTACTCCCACTACTTTGGGGTAGTGAGATGTCAGGCAATTGCTTTTGTACAATCTGCTGCCTATTGACATTTCTCCCACTACGATAATGCAGTGGTATGTCAATACTGGCTTCTGGGATACGTTCTAGAGATGAGTCTTTAGTTACTCCTTTGTTTAATTCCTATAAAACTAGTTTACTTCTAGGAATATGGTTCGTTAGATAGTCCTCTTCTAAAAATCTGGCATTTGTCGTAACAATTACCTTCTTTTCTTTGGGACAATAAAACAAACTGCCTTTTGTTCCTTTTGGATATCCAATAAAAATGCATACTTCTGTCCTTGATTCCAATTTATCCACTTTCCCTTTCAACACATGTGCGGGACAACCCCAAACCTGAATATACCGTAAACTTGGCTTGCGCCCAGTCCACAATTCTACTGGAGTTGAATGTATTGACTTTGAAGGAACCAAATTTAGAATGTAGTTTGCTGTTTCTAAATCATATCCCCAAAGGAATAAGGCAAATCGGAATAACTTAACATTGATCTAACCATTTCCATAAGGGTCCTATTTCTTCTTTCTGCCACACCATTTTGTTGTGGCGTTCCTGCGGCTGATAATTGAGATGTAATTCTATTATCTAATAAGTACTTTATGAATTCAGCAGAAAGGTATTCACCACCACGATCAGATCGCAATGTTTTGATATATTTATCATGTCGTTTCTCCATTTCCGTCTTAAATTCTTTGAATTTCTCAAAGCATTCAGACTTACATCGCAATAGATAAATATATCTATATTTTGAATAATCATCTGTGAAAGTCACAAAATACTCAAAATCACCTCTTGCTTGTATATTCATAGGACCACACAAATCAGAGTGAATTAATTCTAGCTTATCACTGGCTTTATTTCCTTTTGAGAGAAAATGTCTCTTGGTCATTTTGCCTTCTAAACAGGATTCGTATGTTGGTAGTGAATCCACTTTCAATGAACTCAAAGGTCTATCAGAGACCAATCTCAAAATCCTATTTAGATTTATATGGCCTAGACGTAAGTGCCATAAATAAGTTTGACTCAATTCAAAAATACGTTTTATTTTATGTGGTAGATTATTGTTATTTAGTTCTTGTGGTTGTTGTAGCACATGAGGAGATATATCAAGAATAAAAAGGTCATGTACTCTAGCAGCATTGTAGATAAAATATTTATTAAACTTAATAACAACAAAGTTATTAGCAAAATAAACATTATAACCAGCATCCATTATTTTTGAAACCGAAATCAAATTCCTTCTAATAGAAGGTACATAGAGAACATCTTTTAAAACTAAAACTCTATCACTACTAAATGAAACTCTAATATATCCTAAAGCTAAAGCTGGTAATGGCCCGCCATTGGCTTGAAAAACGCAAACTTCATTCTCACTTAGCTGTCGCGTTTCCTGAAACCCCTGTAAAGTAGTGCAGATATGATTAGTGGCTCCCGAATATACACACCAAACCATGGTAGAAACAGCCGCTAAACAAGTTTCAACGACATTTAAATTTGAATTACCTTGCTTATTCAACTTTGCCAGATAGGCAGGGCATTGCTTCTTGTGATGCCCAGGTTGTTTGCAATGATAGCACTTGCCTTTGGGCTTTTTCACACTAGCCGCACCACCAGGTGCCAGAACCTTTTGAGCCTTCTTCTTTTTCTTATTGCCTTTCGACTTAGAAACGGAAGCTTTCTCAACATTGAGTGCTACAACTGGAGCTTGTTGTTTGGTAATAGATTTTTCCGCTTGCAACTCATTCAACAATTTCGCTAGTGACAAATCCATTTTGTTCATATTATAGTTCAAGCAAAACTGTTGAAAACTGTCAGGGAGAGTCTGTGGGACCATATCAACTTGAGACTCCTTATCAATCACAGTTCCAAGGACCTCCAGTTCATTTAGAAGACTCATCATCTTCAGAATATGGTCCATGACCGATGATCCTTCAGCCATCTTGGTGTTCAAAAGGGATTTCATGGTTGTCTGCTTAGCTGCACGATTTTGCTCACCGAACATCTCTTTGAGACTTTCGAGCATATCATAAGCAGACCCCATAGACTGATGCTGATGTTGCAAAACATTCGCCATAGAGGCATGAATGTAACATCGCGCCATCTCATCTGCCTTAACCCATTTGTCATAGGTCTTAACCTGATCATCAGTAGCATTTTCAGGTTTTTCTGGGCACTCCTCAGTGATAACAAATTTGTAACCTTCAGTAGTTAGGACAATATCAAGGTTCCTTTTCCAGTCAACATAATTCGGTCCTTCTAACTTGTTTTGGTTCAAAATTGAGGTAAGTGGGTTGAATGAAGACATGGTTAATCTGAGAGATATTCACATTAAATAGATCATTAGTTATGTATTTAGAATGATCAAAAATGGCACATTACACATATAATCATGCTCATTAAACAGTTAGATTCGTTAGGGAAACTTAACTATTCATGCAAAATATATGAGTGATGTAAGATATTAACCCCATAAATTTAAACAGGACCAACTCAGATGGAGAGTAAACTGTTAATTTAAGATAGGTAAATATCACTTTTATAAACTATAATTTCATTCAATCAACATGTAACTCAGTTGGAGAGTTAATACAAGTAATGAAATAACTAGAGCAAAACTACAGTAATCATCTATAATGAATTTATCCGATGTGGAAGAAAACCTATGTCAACATATAAATTTATTATATTACTGTAAAACATAATCGGAAACAATGGGAATTGAACCCTACCATCACTGATTTCTGTTAATATTTTTTTTTATTTAACAAATTCTAGAAAATAGAAAAAAGGCCAAAACTTCATCTAAACGACCCCGAATGCCCAAAAAACGACGTACAACATCAGCAAAGCTGATGAGTCATTTAAGTTGGGCCGTTTCCGATGAACCTACCAAATTTGAGGTCAATCGGAGTTCGACAGAATTTCAGAATTCTACGCGTGACTAGAATTCTGTTTTTGGTGTTTTAAGGGTTTTTAATTATTTTTGACTTGTTCAAATCACATAATATACTGATGTTTGTTAACACATGATTTCATAACTCAAAATAAAAAAAAATTATTTAATAAAAACGTGTTTAGACAGAATTGTAAAAACAGTATGTTTTCACTAGTCAAAAACGGTATTGTTCATGATTCTATATATTAATCCAAAAATACAGAACTAATATCATACAAAACAGTCAAGTTTTTATTAATATAACACTGTTATTATGGACAGAACGCAACTAAAATAGATTAATGGTATTAATTCACTGTTTATGCATATGTATATTAACCCATAATTACAGCATTAATAGCATTCAAAAACACAGTCACGTTTTTATCAAAAAAATTGCTATTCAGCAAAAACCGTAATTTGAACAGACTGTTATTTAAATATAACACTACTGTTTATACATGTGTATATTAATTCATAATTTCAGAATTACAGAATTAAGATACTAATAAATACAATCACGTTTTTAACATAGAATAATCATCCCAAACATGTATCAATAAATAACATGTTTTAATATTACTCTATGCATGTTGTATTACATTATCTAAGACGACGTCTGATACCAATTGTTAGAACATAAGCAGCGGAAGCAAGCATACAAACCAGGCATCAAATACATGTGAACTAGACAACGCAATAATAACGAGATTAGAAGCACTAACCTCTTGAAGTAGTTGCACAAACCTTCCAAGCAGCAAGAATCCAGGGCTGCAGTCTTCTGCTATTTGCCTAGTAAAACCTTGGACGATTTTGCTATTGGGTGGGCAAGAGCAATACAACTGAAAGGTAAGTTATTAGGTAAAACTAGTCTTCCTTTAATAGACCCGAAATTAAGCCACAATAGGGGCTCAAAAACATGTAGGATTCTGCAAGTAGAATCCTACTCTAACTCAAAAGGATAACTTTTCTCCCAAGCTACTTTTTACCCAAGTCTGTCCAGGTTTTTACTAGGTATAGCAGGGACCACAGAAATAATAAGAGGCTACTAATTATAGTATTAATTCGAAATTAACATGAATTAATTCTTACTATAATTAATTGTAATTTATTCCACTAAAAAACTGCAATTGAACTCCTCAATATGAATTTCGAAAATTCATTAACACTTATTTTAACTCCCCATGTTAAGATTTCAAATACCAGTTAATTAAATTAAATCACTGAAAATTTAATTCAATTAACTAATTAAATCCTTTATAATTCTGCTTAAACTATTTCATGTGACGGATACAAATTCCACCGGTCGGGTTTTCACATGAAAACTTATAAGCTTACATAAAGGGGTATCATCAAACCCAAAACTGAGTCATGGATTCCATCAATTAATTATTATTCACAAATGTTATTCGTTATTGTCCAATCTATTAGGCATATACTAACTCTAAATAGAGTCGTACTTTTTGATAAATTAAAACAATAAACAAATTATATTGATCATAATAATTATATCAAAGATTAGGAGTATAAGCTCATTTAATGAATTAGAGAAAATGTTTTATATATTCAGTACAAAAACATCTTTTCTCTACTTGATCCGTTCAATATACACTGAGTATACTAGCACAAGAAGTTGGAGTAAAACTACTCCCATAATCAAGACAAATTATACGATAATCTTGTGCTACAATCATCAAGATATTTTGTCCAACAATATCTTTGATTGTGAACATAGTTTATTAATTATGAGAACCAACAATTTAATCTTCTATGCATGAGCTAAGGCTCCATACACTAAATTGTCTACCACATAATTAAAAGGACACACATGTAACAAATGATCTATTTAAAATAGTACTTTATTGAATTGAATAAATTAAATAAACAATTGTTCCATAAAGAATAAAATATAATACTATGTCTAAACCGCATGGTTAATAGTATATCCCAACACTACCTTCCCCAGACCTCACTTTTGGGATTATACCGGATTTTTTGTTGTTGTTGCTTTCTGTAGCACTTATGCCAGGTTTGTTTTTTGTTGCAGCAGATTTGTAAATGGAATGATCCAGCATGGCTTAACTAGTGAATTTTGAGGTTAGACTGACTTTGTAGCTCTCTCTTATCGGTACCTCCTTGGATTATCTATTTCGTGCTCACAAGTTGATTGACAGTTGAGAAAGACTATTCTGAGTTGTTGATTTGAGAACCTGTCTATTTGTCTCATGAATAGATGTGCCTTTTATTTAATGGATTATAAAACTAAGCTCTCAGAGGAATGGTGGTTTTGATGCTGTCTACATTCTGAATGCTCCATGCAAATGAAATGAGTACCACTCCAAGAATTGTATGAGTTTGAGCGCTGCTTGAATGGCAACCTCTGGATTTAGTCAACATAATTATCTTAAACTGGGTTTTGCCAAGTGTAATTTAGAAACGTGAGAATAAGATTAAAATTTAGTACTGTAGTAGTTATTAATATTTGATTTCCTCTGAAAATTATTAATAACGTAAAGGGAACATCATATAGTAATATAATCTCTTAATTTCATTTTTATCTACCGTAAAAAGATTTCCAATTTTTATATTTAAATAAATAATTGCTTGACTTTAACATTTGTAAGTACGCTTAATAAAAATGCTCTTACAAATTTATATTTGTCGGTCCAATAATTTTATACACAAATGCCAAACACAAGTAAAAATAACCCAATTAATAAATTCACAAGAGTTCGCGTAGGATAAAACCAGTAAAATCTCACTCAAATTAATATCGGAAATAATATTAAAATATACCTCTTAACAAATTTGAAATATTATACAATATATCAAGTCTTTATTACCTCATTTTAATGATGTTTTTATTTTTTGTAATATTAAGTAAATATTATAAGTTGATATAGCTTTAGAGAAGCTAGATTTCAATTTCTAGAGCTAATTAATTCTTCGCCTTAATAGTCATTCTTTAATTTTTGACTTACTAGTAATTGAACGTTTCTCTTTTTAATGACTCTTTCATCATAAATTTAAATTATTCGGGACTTCAATTCAAATATATCAAATATGGAGGGTAAAACAAAATAACGAATATCCATTCACTAATTTTCTCTTTTTCATATTTTTCTTTTCCATGTAATTTTTTCCCAATTGGATTTTTATTTATTTTTAAGTTAGATAGTGACTTCACGCGCCTTCGAGGATTTTCATCAGCAAATATATTACTGTCCGACGCCGGAAAAATCCAAATCCGAATCGCCTAAATATTACAGCCCTTCCCCTGTTAACGTCTCCGAATCCAAATCTTATATTTTGTCTAGCTTTATTAAAAGCTATTAAATCCAGGCTTAACTTAAATAACCTTTCCTTTTGCCCACACCCCTAAAAAACGGATATTAAGTGCTTTAAATCAGCTGCATATATTACTCCTATAGAGCGACAAGTGGAATTTTCTTTACTATTTCCTTATTAAAGTTTTCCTCAACATTCAAAAGAGAATTTAACTAGCGCATGACGATTTAACATCACTCCTTTTACTATAAGATACATTTAGAGTTTATTTGGAAAGCCACCGATAATTGGAATTGGTGTAATTATTAGGGTAATAATTACACAACTTAGTAATTACGACGACCTGTTTGTTTGTCATAACGTAATTACAATGTAATTACAAACGTACTGTTTGGTTGCACAAGTATAATTACACAACTAAATTCAATTTTAAAGGAAGTAATTACGAAACTCAAAAGTTAATATAAAAAATATATGCCTATAAATAATTTTTTATAAGTATAAATGATATTAGAATTGGTATTTAAGATGCATATGTTTTCTTGAATATACACTAATTAGTAATTATATATTTATAACTAATATTGTAAAAGTAATTGATATATATTTTTCAAATTAATAATATTTAGTTTAAATAATTATAAAAACTAAAATTATATGTTTTGTAAGAATATCATGAAATGCATGTTTGATAAAATAAATTAATATTTATAAATATAATGTCATAACATTATGCAAATATTTGACAAAACTAATCTATCAATTCTAACCAAATATTGAACAACATGCAATGTGAAATAACAAGTCAATACTATCGAAACAAGTAAATTGGAACCATAAATATAACATAATTCAAAATCCCAAAACAAAAAAAAAACTTTAACACATGACAAATTCTAACATAATAAAAATAAGTTCCAATATAATTTAAAATTAGTATAAGTTTGTAACCTCACACAACAACAAAATTCTACTTTAATGGCATCACTTATTATATGTCAAGTTTGTTAATGACTCCTTATTTCTAATATTAGGAGGTGTAGTTTGAAAAAATAAAATAATAACGCAGTTATGCTAAATGAAGAAAATAAAATATACGAGCAATTAGATGGAATCACAAGAAGTAAAGATAGAGAAATAAAAAATAAATAATGTACAAAGAAAATACGAGTTTATTTTACAATTAAAAAGAAATTAAAAACTAAAACTAAAATAAAATAAAAAATTAAAATAATGGAAATAAAAACTTATAAAGAAAATAAATTACAATAAAGACAAAAAGGAAAGAAATTAAAAAGTAGCATTGTAATTACACAGTGTAATTACCATCAATTCTCATCTCCCCTTGAGAATTGGAGAGTGTAATTACACCTCCCCAATTACACCAAATTTCATGCTGATCAAATAATTACTTGGCCCGACAAATATATCAAATTGTATAATAACACTCAATTACACCCAAATCCAATTTTTAGGTGGCTTTCCAAACAGGCTCTTAAGTGGTTAAAAAAGGCCGAAATGAATTAGCAATAACTTCCTTTTGTCAAAGAAGATAATACATGAAATTTTTATGAGTCAAACGGAGTCACAACTCTTCTCTAATTTTTTTAAATTATTAATAGCTGCTTGGTTTCCTGAAACGAAAAGGAAAAAAGATTCAACCAAACAATTCAAAATAAGCATTAATAATCACCCACGATTGCAAAAGATCAATTTAGGTCATTATTGAAAAAATCAACAAAAATCAACTCCCGGGCTCGCATGGTCCAAACCCGAAATTCGGATCAAAACCCGATTGCTCATTCACCCCCCGAGCCAAGTTATGTAATTTATTTTTGAATTCGACCTCAATTTTAGGTCTAAATTTCAATTTTACAAAAATTCCTAATTCTACCCAAACCTTCAATTTCCACAATGAAAACACTAGATTTTAGGTTGAAATCTTAGGAAGTGTAATGAAAGATTGAAAGAAAATGGGTTAGAATCACTTACCAATAATTTGAGGAATAAAGGGTCTTGGAAAAATTGCCTCTAGGTTTCTAGGTTCTAAAAATTTGATGAATGAGAGAATAATCCGTCTAACTCTAGTTTTACACAACTACAGATATAGCAATTGTGATACCATGTTCGCAATTGCGATCATCACAATTGCGAGAAAGAGGTCGCAATTGCGAACTCATTCCCAAAGCCCAGTAGTTGCATTTGCGATAAAGTGGTCGCAAATGCGAACCCTAATGCCATCGCAAATGCGGACCATTCTTCGCAAATACGAAGATTATCCTAATAATGATGAGTCGCAAATGCGACTCTGCCTTTGCAAAAGCGGAATTGACAAGTTCGCATTTCAGTTCGCAAATGCGAACTTTTACCTTGCAAATGCGAGTAACCCCTGTCATACCTAGGCTCGCAAATGTGATGGCCTCTTAGCAAATGCGAGATCTGCAGCACACACCAGAAATCAAAATGCATCAGCCGTGTTTTTCTAAGTTCAATTCACTCCGTAGCCTATCCGAAACTCACCCGAGTCCTCGGGGCTCCAAACCAAACCTACACACAAGTTCAAAAACATCAACTGAACTTGCTCGCGCGATCAAATCGCCAAAATAACACCTAGAACTACGAATTGAACACCAAATCAAATGAAATTTCCAAGAAAACTTTAAAACTTTTATTTTCACAACCGAACGTCCGAATCACGTCAAACCAACTCCGTTTCTCACCAAGTTTCACAAACAAATCATAAATATAATAATGGACTTGTACCGGGCTTCGAAACAAAAATACGGACCCGGTATCAACAAGACCAAACATCAGTCAATTCTTAAAAATCATTAAACTTTCAGACTTTTAATTTTCAACAAAAATTAATAACTCGAGCTAGGGACCTCCGAATATGATTCCAGGCATAAGCCCAAATCCTAAATTACGATACGGACCCACCAGCATAGTCAAAATACGGATCCTGGTCCATTTGCTTAAAATGTTAACCGATGTCAACTCAAATAAATTTGTAAGGCAAAATTCTTATTTTTATCAGTTTTTTACATATAAGCTTTTCGGAAAGACACTCAAACTGTGCACGTAAATCGAGGAAGGTTAAATTGAGGTATTTAAGACTTCGAAATACAGAATTAGGTTCTATAACATAAGATGACCTATCGGGTCATCACATTTATGATTAATGTGTTAATATAGGGAACGGGTTGCGCACTGCAACGATATTGAAATAAAATGATATTGGAACCAGGTTGCATACAACAGCAGTTATTGTGTTAAATGTTGGGATAGGGTTGCACGCCACAACAATTATTGTGTTAAGTGATGGGATCGGGTTGCACGTCGCAACAAAGTTGATATGTTGTAGTTTTAGAGTTTTATCTCGGTATTGTGATATGAGGTTTGAGATCATGTTATTATGGGGCCCTCTAGTAGTTGACCTTCGGGTCCGTTTATATGAGTTTATTGATTTATTTCTATTTTTGTATTCTGTTATTATTATTCGAACAAGTTTATTGTGAGTGTCTTCCCATAGCCTCGTCACTTTTTGTGCAGATAGGGTGGCAAATGGGCGGGTTGGGCTGAATTTAGGCGGGACAAGATGGGTTAGGTTAATAAATGGGTCATTGCCCAACCCAGCCCAAAGTGTACTTGGCTAAAATGGGTTGGGTCAAGATGGGCTAAATAATGGTTCATAACCAAATCCCCCAACTTGACCCACATTTTAGAATCATGCTCATTGTGAGTACGTGATTTTTGTCTACGCGACAATTGCTCCAAAAGAAATCGAAAAATAAAAACAAATGGTTTTGTTGTACAATTCTTTGGAATTTACGTGGCATTTTTTGGTAGTTATTTTATCTGTGATTGTTTTAGTTTTGTCAAATAAAAATATTAAAAAATATATATCGCGTGTAAGTTTAGGATATCATTCTACTATTAGGAATTAATCAAACCATAATTTGGTTTTAAGGGAAAATCACAAAAAATATGCATATTTTATTCTATTTGTTTTCATTAAGTGATTTTATTTTATTTAAATGTTTAATGTGTGTGATAATTGTTGTTTAAGTAGTAATCAATATTTGTATAAGTTTTATTTTGATTTTACAACTTAGTTAGGAATTTTGTTTAAATTAGAAATTAAAAGAAGGAAAAGAAAAGAGTTTAAATTGGAGAAAATCCGGATTCTGGGGTTTTAAAGGTTCTGAATTGCTTAAAGGCAGGTGAGCTGACAGTAAGGTACTAAAATATTAATTAAACTAATGAAGTTAATTGACCAATAGTGGGATTGATGATATGTTAAGCACCTTTAGCAGCTGGAAATCAGTAACAACATGGGCTTGATGATAAAAAGTTGAAAATGCACATGAGAATAGTAGTGGAACCTGCTGTACAGTAGGATATCCACAGCATTTTTAAAGTTCAGCAGTTTAAAGTAGAAGAAACCCCATGCCTAGACAACCCTAAGTGGAGATTACAGCCTTTAAGGCTTATTTTAAGCCCTGGGCAGCCTGTCTTTAAAAGGGGTTTTCTTCCTTTCTATAAGGATAAAAAGAGGAGGGAATCAGAAATAGGGAGATCCCTAGAAAAACGAAAAAGTTCAGTGCTTCAAAAACCTCTCTAAAATCTATTTCCCTGTAATTTGAGAGATCAGAGTTCAAAAAGACATAAGGAGATCAGAAAAAATAGAAGGGGTCAGAACATAAAAAGAGAGCTAGTTTGGGTGAGAGCATTTTTTCAGTCTAGGGAGGTTTTAAATTGGGTTTCTTGGTTTAAAAGTCAAAAGTCAGTTTTTAAATTCAGTTTCAAAACTGAATTTCAACTCCAGCATCTCTTAAAAGAACAAAAGCATAGTTTGAAATAGGCAATCCTGTCCAGTGTTTGAAGTTTTGAAGCTATTGGACTCATTTGAACATTAGTAGATTCTTCTCTGCGATCTGTTGTTTCTGGGCCATATTTCGATTTCCTGGGCTTTGGTCGTGTTGCTGTTGGTTTGTTGTTGTTTGTTGCTTGATTTCTTCTGAAATTGCCACTGGATTCTGGGTTTATTGTTTGGTTTAATCTGCTGGTTGTTGGCGGCATTAGCTAATTGCTACTGCTTGTTACTGCTGCTGTTGCTGCTGCTGATTTTTCTGCTTTCTTCTTCTTCTTGTTGTGTTTCAACATCCAGGTACATACCTCGAATCACCTTGATGTAACTTGAATTGAAGTTGAAACAGGATTATGCAGCGAATCTGTACATGTGGATGTTATTTATCGCCTTCAATTTCATAGATGTCAAATGAAGTAGATTCATCTAATATTAGTTCTGTTTTTTTTTATATTTTTGTATGAATACTGGAAACATGACTGTATAATTGAAACTGTTAGGTGTGTAGATTTCTGTGACAGAAATTTAAATTATGTAGATAGTTTATAAAGGTCATATCCCGTAGTTGTTGATTTGAAAAATAAACCTGTTTAAGTGTTGACGTAAACTAGTAGGATATTAAGCGAGTAATTTCGCAGAATCATTAAGTCTGCCGTATTTAAAGTTTGATTCGATGTAGTAAGGCTATGGTTATGAACTTAATAGGCATGGGTTGATTTCGAACCAGGTTTGACAGAGTTCTTTCAAAGGCAATAGATTTTCAAAGTGTCGATTAAGTTTAACAACTTTCGAATATGTTGGTAGTCAAGTTTGGCCCATTTTCAAATAATAAAAATTAGTTCCAATGGTTCAATTTGTCTAACAATGTGAGGTTTAAATTAGTTAAAGAATAATTGGTTTGTTTTGACGATAGCGCTTGTCAATTCTATATCTTATTTATGATTTCATTTTTCTTTTAGTAATGTTCAATTATAGAATAAGGCATGAAACAATTTTCTTTTGAGTAAATTCGATTGCGATTTTGCGTTTAGCATTTTTGTAACCCAATAATTGATAAAAGGCTCAAACTTGCCGAGCTCGTAATTTAATTAGCGTATATTTTTCTTTCTTTCATTTTAGAGACAAACATAATAGAAAAATGTAGTCGTTGTAGGTTTATCCTTTCAAAAATGAGACGAGTCTCGCCAAATAAAAATGCAAATTGCGAGGCCCTCAATAATTGTTCATAATAAGATACTTAGAATTTGGGATGGACTGTTTAGTGAATTTTACTGTCTTCCTCAAAGATAATAACGCGTTAGACTCTTTAGGCGCGACTTAACTAAATTACATTCTTAAATTCGGGTGCGCATTTATGTGATCCAAATCCAAATCTCAACGAAGTCGGAATGTATTAACAACCACGGGTGCATTGATTGTGACGTGGTTCGAAATGCATTTTCACAACGTTGCAATTCCATAAAAATAAATAATAATAAAAGCGGTTTAAATCTAATAAAAGCACACAAGTTATAACATGTATTTAAAATCAGATATTTAGCCATTATAACAATTTAAGCGACCGTGCTAGAACCACGGGACTCGGGGGTGCCTAACACCTTCCCTCGGGTCAACAGAATTCCTTACTTAGAATTTCTGGTTCGCAGACTTCATTTGGAAAGTCGAAAATTTCCTCGATTTGGGATTCAAGATAAACCGGTGACTTGGGACACCAAAAGCCGAACCTTTCCCAAGTGGCGACTCTGAATTAAATAAATAATCCCATTTCGAATATTGTCACTTAAATTGGAAAAACTCCCTCGCGCATTTAACCCTTCGGGGCGGGAGCTCAAAAAGGAGGTGTGACAGCTCTGGCGACTCTGCTGGGGACAAGAACCCAGAACGTTTGTTCAGGGTTCAGAATTCGAGCTTAGAATAATTGTTATATTTGGCTTTATTATCTGATCTTTACTACATGTTTGGGCATAACGTGCTAAATGTTGTCTTTTACCGCTTTGATATTATCTGAACTGTATATAAACTGTGTCGAAACCCTTCTTTTCTTACCTCCGGGGAGAAGCTCGCTGGTCGAGACTCCCTATTCTGTTAGTGTCAATACCTGAAATAAGAAAGAGGCCGGACAAGTTACAAAGCTGGACGATCTCGCGGGTCCCCGGTACGTAGCCCCCTCCTCGACTCGAGTTGTCCGCTCGGGTACACAGTCTAGAACATATACCCAGGTTATAAACCTAGTATAACAAAACCTCATGCCGGATCCCTAGTAGGAACGCTTATTTGCATCATGTTGCATTTGACATAGGGGACTCAACACAGGGGTTGGGTCCATCTAGGACAGGCAACCAGAAATGAAAAGACCATCCTACTGCATCCCGTTTGTTTTGTGCATTTATTTGCTTCAGTTCTGCATGCTGACCGGTTTCTAAAAAAAACTTTAAAAAAAAAGGAAAATAGCAGCGTAGGGAGATAATTACTTATTTTTGGAAAAATAAAACCAATTTCCAAGTAGTGTCAAAACCTCGCCGGAATTTTCTAAAAAAAAATGAAAACAAAATTTGTCTTTTAGTTTGATTTAAAAAAACATATAAAAAAATTTCTTTTAATCACTTTCAAAATCCAAAAAAAAAAGTATTTATTTAAAAGTAAAAAAAAAGGGGGAAAATTCAAAATTCAAAAAAAATATATTGTTTCATTTGTAGTATCTCTTTAAAAGATTTTCGAAATTTCAAAAAAAAAAAAGTGAAAAGAAGTTTAAAATTCAAAATATTTCCTTAGTCTTCGTCTCGTTTCAAAAATAAAAAAAACAATATATATATATATAAATCCAGAAAATAGTTTTCCTCCTTTTCTTTAAAAGATTTTATTCAAAAAAAAAAGGATTTAGTTTGTTTTCCCCTATTTCTGATCAGCCCGAACTACGCCGGTTTGATTCTCACAGGGTGCGAGATACGTAGGCAACCCTCATCGGGTCCAACCTCCCATTTTTAAAAATAGCCAAAATGTTAGAATTTTAATTTCGTCATGAATGAGTCGGGTGATGCCGTTTTGTCAAAGATAGTCGAATGTTCCCGAAGGGGACGCCGGAAGGCTGACTTTGCACAAACAGCCATTATTGGTCATTTTTATTTTTCTGACCAAATTGCCCAACGGCCTTAGGATCCTCGTCCCCGAGGCTCTGTGAGGCCGTGTTCCCCATGTTGGTTCAAAAAAAAAAGAGTCATAAATAAATCAAGTGATTGTTTTTGTCAAAAATAGCCAAATGTTCCCGAAAGGGACGGCGGAAGGCTGATTTTGCATAAACGGCCACTTTCGGTCATCTTTTAGAGTTTTTGATCGGTTGACCCTCACAGCCTTAAAATCTTCACCCCCGAAGTGCTGAAAGGCCGTGTTCGAAAATCGGGTCTTCTTTTTAAAAATATAGTCAAAATATTTTTGAGTCAATTCATTTTTGCTTAAAAGTCACCTTAATAAATGTGCAGGATGAGCACAATGCAAAATGAACACTTTTCGATAATGACTAAAATCCTTGTCAAGTTACGGCTATGGTGGAATGATCTAGGTGTTGAAGGGCAAGATGAGGTCAAGAAATATCTGAAAGGTCTCACGGGTTTATTGAAAATCCAGCCTTGGGGAGATATCATAAGAGCTTTGGTCAACTACTGGGACCCAGCGCACAATCTTTTCCACTTCTCCGATTTTGAACTCACCCCGACTCTGGAGGAAATGGCTGGGTACATCGGAAATGCTGAACTTCCATTAAAGCAAAAATACCTGGTTGCCCCAAGAGCTGTCACGGTGCATCGATTTCTAGACTCACTAAAAATACCCAGGACGGTCCATAACCCAGATTTGGCCGCCGGTTTTTGAAATCCATGCTTCATATACGACAGGTATGGTCATGTAGGAGGATTCAATAATCCGATTAACAAGCTATGCAGCAAAGGTAGTCGTCAGAAGTGGGATGAGCACAGACGAGTGGCTTTCATGATAACATTTTTGGGCCTTCTGGTATTTCCAAGGAAGGACGGAAATATTGATCTGAAAATATCCGGGGTCGTCAGTACTTTGCTCACTCAGAATGATAGTACTCTCGCGCCTATGGTGGTATCTGATATCTTTCGAGCTCTCACAGCCTGCAAAGCCGGGGGGAATTTCTTCGAAGGGTGTAACTTGCTGCTACAAATATGGATGACTGAACATCTCTGCCATCGTTCCGAGCTTTTGAGCCATGGTTCCTCGAAGAAAACTTGCATAGAAGAGTTTTACACGAGAACCAAGGAGGTCAATCTGCCCAAAGGAGTTATGGCATGGACTTCATTCTTTCAGACTCTCACTGCCAGCCAAATACAGTGGACACTGGGATGGTTGCCTGTTGATGAGGTCATGTATATGCCAGCAGCTAGAACTCACTTTCTACTGATGGGACTTAAGAGCATTCAACCTTACGCGCCTTGCCAAGTTTTGAGACAACTCGGGAGATGCCAGATAGTGCCACACGAGGAAGATCTTAGTGCTCAAACAATTGAGATTAGCCCTGACGGACAATTTCCTGAAGCAAAAATCCACCAGATCTGGAATGAATGTCAATATTTGAAAGCGGATACTTGTGTGCAGGATCGGGCCAAAAGTGAAATGGCGCCAGGTTACCTTGCATGGTACAGAAGAGAACTTGAACACGAAAGGCCGGCTAAAAGACCCCACATCCTGAATTTCGCCGAGTCGTCGCAAAAGCAGTGGGATTGGTTAGCAAAAGAAAGAGGCTATCGTGCCGAAATCAGCAAATTGAAGCAACAAGTTGAAGGTATGAAATATGAGCACAACGTGCAAGTTGCTACTGATCTGGGAGAAAAGAACAGTTTGACTCAGGAAAACGAGATGCTCAGGGCCCAGATCAAACAGATGAGGATAGACGCTGATAACCAGCAAAGGAGCCGGTCGGATGAACGATTGATAAAAGGTTTAAGGATGGAAATTGGGGAGTGCCGGAGTGAGTCAGAAAATCTTGAAAATACCATAGCAGGACTCGAAGCACACTAGGCAAGAAGGACAGAAAAGCGTAACCAGTACCTACAGCAGTTGAAAAGGGATCACGAGCAAACCATTGCCAATCTGAAAGGAAAGGTGGACAGAGCGTTTGAGCAAACCCGAACCCTTTGAGCTGAAAATAGACATTGCCACAAGCTCTTAGCCCAAATGGAAGTAGAAATTCAGCAGTGGCAAAATCAATGCCTCCAGGATTCTCGGATTATGACAGCCCGTAATGATCAAATAGAGCACCTACTCAAAGAAAAGAGGCAAACCAGGGATAAGATTAAGACCATTGCCCATGCCATCATCAGAAGGTGTCTACAATGTGAAAACATGACCAGCATTACCGTTCTCTCGGCAGTGATGATTTATGTCAAGCAGACCATGCATGAGCTGGAACAACTTGAAAGGGACCTCACACCTAAAACTGCAGCGAGGCCGAACGAGCCCCGCGGGCGCCAATTCTCGAAACCTTAATGAATTCATAGGTCGAGTCTGTATTTTCCATATTAGCATCTTCTGTCCGTCTTTTCGCATCAGGGTGTATTAGTTTGTTGAGTCTGTACTTATTTCAAGGCTTGTTATTTTCCCCTTTTTCAAAAATGTTAGTTTGTAATAGATTGTTTCAGTAATAAAATGTGTGCTTCTTTTACACTCGTCTGTTTCGAACTACGTAATGATCTGATTCACGCGGCATCGTGATACATAGGCAATCCTCATCGGATACGGTCACATTTTTAACTGCAAATAATGAAAAATAATAATAATAGGAAATAATAAAATAAAAATAAATAAATAAATAAAATACATGATAAATAAAGGGAAGCCTAAAGAGAAGTCGGAATGACGCATGTCTTTGTTGCAAACATGTAGAAATTCACTTAAATATATAGGTGCATCACGCCCCAACGTGAGATTACCTATCTGTTATTTGTTTCAAACTAACCGTTTGATTGCTGCTAAGTTCCAGGTTTTTAGAAAAGGTGGTTTGGTTTGGTGGAGGTCTAGTCTCACATTCATACTTCACGAGGTCGAAAGGAAGTGTTCAGTTGCCCGTCGTTAAGTCGAGAGGGAGTATCCACACTTACTTCACAAGATCAAAGGGAAGTGTAGAGATGTCTTCAGAAATTCCTTTGCCGATAATTCTTGTCTCCGAGGAGAGTTCAATCTCGGCCGTCCCAACTCCCGAGTCAGCAATTGCTGAGGAAAATAGAATCCTACGGCTCCGCATGTTGGAAATGTTGGATGACTGGAATAACGGAAAAGAGCCACCAAGTGTAATCCCTGGGTTCCCTAAGTTGTTCTCCAGGACAAGTGGGACTTCCAACGTCCCCATAAGCTATCCAACTACCCCATTCGGGTACCCGGCCATTTCAGCCCACTCTGCTGGATCACCCTCTAATTCTTATCCCCGGATGTCAACAACAGATGTAGCTACGAACATATTCACTGCACCGCCCTGTCCAATCGTGGCACAACCCGCTACACACAGGCTGAATTTTGACTCGTCCTCATTCACATTTCAAGCACCATCTTTCTCACTGGAACCAACTCGGTTCACCACCAGCACTCATCCTCAACAACCTCAATACGAGTTTGCACCTGGGCAAGATCAAAACCCTAAAGCTTCTGAACAAGATGAGATGGCAAAAAGGATGAGAAGCCTCGAGCAGAGTTTGAAAAACATGCAAGGTTTAAGCGGGCAGAAGAGTGTTTCCTATACCGATCTATGCATGTTCCCTCACGTGCACCTACCCGTGGGTTTCAAAACACCAAAGTTTGAAAAGTATGACGGGCACGGCGACCCTATTGCTCATCTCAAGAAGTATTGCAACCAATTGCGGGGAGCCGGCGGCAAAGAAGAATTGTTGATGGCATACTTCGGGGAAAGTCTGGTAGGAATAGCCTCAGAGTGGTATATGGACCAAGACATATCTCGATGGCATATATGGGATGATCTCGCCAGAGATTTTGTGAGACAATTTCAGTATAATATTGACATCGCACCGGACAGAAATTCTCTGTCAAACTTGAAGAAGAAACCCTCAGAAAGTTTCAGAGAATATGCTATTAAATGGCGTGAGCAGGCATCAAGGGTAAAACCTCCCATGGACGAGATAGAAATGGTCACTACTTTCCTCCAGGCTCAAGAATCAGACTATTTCCAGAATATGATGTCAGCCATGGGAAAGCCTTTCGCGGAAGCAATCAAGATCGGGGAGATGGTAGAGAATGGTTTGAAAACGGGTGGAATCTTAAGTCAAGCAGCCATAAGTGCAACCTCCCAAGCCGTCCAAAACGGGTCCGGAGGAATGGAAAGAGGAAAGAAAAAGGAAGAAACGTCCATGGCAGCATCAGAAGCGAGGGAATATCGTAACCCCGGGCCCCATTTTCCAGAAAGAACCCCACAGTATTACTACCCCCACCAAAATGTGACCTATGCTCCTCAACCCTACATGGTCATGAATACCCAACCCTATGTCCATCCACCACAGCAAGCCAATCGAGGTCAAGCTCCACCTCCTAGAAATCAGCCTCCTTACCGGAACCACTATAATCCACAGCCACCTCAAAATAACTTCCGCCCTCAGGAACCACCTAGAAGACGGACTTTCACACCCATCGGCAAACCATATTCTACCTTATTCCCAAAGCTAGTCCAGATGGGTTTACTGCAGCCAGTCCCTCAGACAAGGCACAATCCGGCATCACCTGCTTACAAAGCCGGTGTTAGGTGTGCTTATCATTTGGGACCAGAAAGGCACGATACAAATGATTGTTGGACTTTGAGAAGGGTGGTTGAGAACTTAATAGAGCAGGGAAAGATAGTACTGAGGGACGAGGAGGTCCCAAATGTGACTAACAATCCATTGCCCGCTCACAATAACGGGCCGTTGATTGGAATGATTTGTGAGGACAAAGAGTTTGATCCTGCCTTAAAAGCTATAATTGCCATCGTCGATGCAAGGAAAAAGCCTAAAATCGCCCCGAAGCTAGAGAAAGGGGAAAAGAAGACTAGTGCTATCAAGGTTGAGCTCGAAGAGAAGGTCGAGACAAAGACAGTGACGATGTTGCCTGCGAGGAATGAAGTTCTTTACGTTCCACGAGGTCGAACAGAGAAGCCGCAGAGATTCGAAGTCAAAAAGCAAAACCAATGTACGTACCGAAAGGGGCCTATGTGGTCCGGGGGACGATTCAACCACCTCGGCTGAATGAGCCAGTGGTTATCGGACGCATACCACAGAAGCCAATGACAGACCCGTCCGCAATACCGTGGAACTACCAAAGAACATTGGTTACGTACAAAGGCAGAGAAGTCACGAGGGAACTTCTGGAGAATACTTTCATTGGAAGATATTCAAACACTCAAGAATTAAACAACGCCACACGGAAACGCTTCCCACCCAAGAAGCCTGTAAGCGTTGAAGAAGCGGAAGTTTTCTTCCAAAAGATGAAAATGCCCGACTACGATGTGGTGGATCAGTTACGCAAGTGCCCCGAGCAAGTGTCTATGCTATCTCTGTTGATGAGGTCAGCCGAACACCAGAAGATCTTGCTCAAAACCCTGAACGAAGCGTACATACCGAATGAGACTTTAGTTGAACAACTGGAACGAATGACAGAAAGGTTCTTCGCAGTTAATCAGGTTTCTTTCAGCAAGAACGACTTACCTCCAGAGGGAGCGGCTCACAACAAAGCTTTACATCTGACAGTTAAGTGCGAAGACTACTACGTCAAGCGGGTAATGTTGGATGGAGGTTCAGGTGTTGACATTTGTCCGCTCTCTACGCTGCAGATAATGGAAATTGGGACCGGAAGAATTCGCCCCAATAATGTCTGCATAAGGGCTTTTGATGGCGTCAAGAGGGACACCCTCGGGGAAATAGACTTGGTGTTGACTATAGGACCGGTGGAGTTTGAAATAACTTTCCAGGTGCTTGATATGGATACGTCTTACAATTTTCTCCTCGGCAGACCTTGGATTCATGAGGCAGGGGCTGTACCTTCCACTCTTCACCAAATGGTGAAGTTTGAATATGAAGATCGGGAAATTGTGGTCCACGGAGAAGACGAACAGTCTATTTATCGGGACCCATCCAGCCTATATCTTAAAGCAAGGGAAGGGAGTGAGCACACGGTTTATCAGGCTTTCGAAGTTGTGTTAGCATAGCAGTATGAAGAAGTAAGACCTTGCCCCCAACCTTTCCTGTCCAACGCCTCAATCATGGTGGCTAAAGAAATGATCCGACATGGATTCAGGCCAGGGAAAGGGCTTGGACGAACGCTGCAAGGAATAACGGAACCCATCACCTTGCCTTCCACTAAGAACTTTTTGGGATAGGTTTTCAACCCACTCCAAAAGATGAAGAGTGGGCAAGGAAGAGGAAAAATGAGGGTTGGAAGCTGCCTCGACCATTGCAAAATTTATACGAGACTTTCGTCGGACCGAAATACATCGAAGAAGAAGACGACGAGGTTTTCACGGCCGAAGAGATCGAGGAAATATGTGGGGCAATGAGAGGAATGCTCTACGAAGCTCACATGGTTCAACCGGGAGAAGGCACAAGCACCGCTGAGATGCTATATGTGGGGCCAAATGCCAAGCTTCAAAATTGGGAGGCCACGCCGTTCCCAACTAGGCAGGAGTCCGGGTAGACCTGTCCTGCCACCTTTCCTGCATCACAAGTTATCCCCAGGATGTAACTCGGATGTTTTTCTTTAGTTTCTTGTTTTGAGTTCTTAAATTATAAACCTTGTTATCTTCCAAATTCTAAGGAATAAAAATCAGTATTTCCTCATTTTTTCCTTTATTCTGATTTTTGCTATTTTTCCTTTATCTTTTCCTTTCAGTTATAATAATGCGGCTTTAAATAATATGACATGCTTGTGGACTTCACGCCCAGATCACAACGAGCTGTTTAATTGTGAAATAATGAACCAAGAATCGGAATATGACGAAGAAGAGGCTTTTAGGGAAATAAATCGAGAATTGGAACACTTTGAGAATAAACCTAAGCCGAATCTGAATGACACTGAACCGGTTAATTTGGGAACTCCTGAAGAAATCCGAGAGACCAAAATAAGCATTCACACGGACGAGAAAACGCGAGACGCGATAATTCAACTCCTCTTTGAATTTAAAGATGTGTTTGCTTGGTCATACGATGACATACCAGGATTAGGTGTTGATCTAGTGGTGCATAAATTGCCAATTCACCCTGATTGTCCTCCAGTTCAATAAAAGCAGAGAAAGTTCAAAACTGATGTCAGTGATAAAATTAAAGAAGAAATCACCAAGCAGTTGAAAACAGGAGTAATTTGGGTAGTCCAGTACACCACGCGGTTGGCGAATGTAGTTCCTGTGCCGAAAAAAGATGGGAAGACTCGGGTATTCATGGATTAACGAGTTTGAACAGGGCGAGTCCCAAAGACAATTTCCCATTGCCCAACATCCACATCCTTGTTGATAATTGCGCCAAACATGAGATATAGTCTTTCGTAGATTGTTACGCTAGATATCATCAGGTGTTGATGGATGAAGAAGACGCCAAGAAAACGGCCTTCACAACACCTTGGGGTACTTACTGTTATCGGGTTATGCCATTCGGTCTGAAGAATGCTGGGGCATCTTACGTGAGAGCTATGACTGCCATTTTTCATGATATGATGCATCAAGAGATAGAGGTGTATGTGGACGACGTGATAGTCAAGTCCAGGACTCAGGACGATCATATCCAAGACTTGAGGAAATTCTTCGAGAGACTGAGAAAGTATGACTTGAAGCTGAACCCGGCTAAATGCGCCTTCGGAGTCCCATCAGGCAAGCTTTTGGGTTTCATAGTAAGCAAGAGAGGTATCGAGTTAGATCCAACAAAGATAAAATCTATCCGAGATCTACCTCCTCTAAGAACGAAGAAAGACGTGATGAGTCTATTGGGCAGGTTAAACTAAATCAGTCGATTCATTGCCCAGCTGACTAGCACATGTGATCCCATATTCAAGCTATTGAGGAAGGATGCAGCGATCAAATGGACGGCTGAGTGTCAAGAAGCTTTTGACAAGATCAAAGAATATATTTCAAATCCCCCAGTTTTGGTCCCGCCAAAGCCAGAGAGACCCCTGTTCTTGTATCTGACAGTCTTGGAAAATTCTTTCGGTTGCGTCCTCGGGCAACATGACATAACCGGAAAGAAAGAGCAGGCGATCTATTACTTGAGCAAGAAATTCACCAGCTATGAGGCCAAGTACACTTTGTTGGAAAGAACGTGTTGTGCTTTGACATGGGTAGCTCAAAAATTAAGACATTATCTCCAAGCTCATACTACTTACCTCATAAGCAGGTTGGATCCTTTGAAATACATATTTTAGAAACCAAGGCCTACTGGCAGACTGGCCAACTGGCAAATCTTGCTCACGGAATTTGACATAGTTTATGTCACTCGCACGGTGATGAAAGCCCAGGCGTTAGCAGATCATTTGGCCGAAAACCCGATTGATGAGGAATACCAACCATTGAGTACTTATTTTCCAGATGAAGAAATAAACACCATAGAAGTAGTCTCGGAAAACACTCATGTTTGGAAGATGTTCTTTGATGGGGCCGTAAACGCCAAAGGTGTAGGAATTGGGGCAATCTTGATCTCACCCTCTGGTCAGCACTATCCTGCTACAGCTAGGCTGCGCTTCTTTTGCACGAACAATACAGCTGAATATGAAGCCTGCATCATGGGCATGCATATGGCGATCGATCAGGATGCTGAAGATTTATTGATTATGGGGAATTCTGACCTGATTATCCGGCAAGCCCAAGGTGAATGGGAAACTCGGGATATCAAGGTCATTCCTTACCGACAACACATGGAGGATCTAGGCAAGCGGTTCAAATCAATAGAGTTCAGGTATATCCCGCGGTGTCACAATGAACTAGCGGATGCACTTGCCACCTTAGCTTCAATGTTACCCTACCCAGGCAACGCCCACGTCGATCCTTTGGAAATCCAAATCAAGGAAAGACACGGTTACTGTAATGTAATCGAGGCAGGATCGTGTACCCAGCCATGGTACCATGATATCAAGAGGTTCTTGAAGACACACGAATACCCCGAACATGCTACTGGAGATCAAAAGAGGACTATTAGGCGGCATGCAGGTGGTTTCTTTTTGAGCGGCGAGGTATTGTATAAAAGGACCCCGGACCTCAATCTGTTAAGATGTGTTGACGCCGAGGAGGCATGAATAATCATGCATGAGGTACACGCAGGAGTATGCGGGCCCCACATGAACGGGTATGTTTTGGCAAAGAAAATCCTTCGAGCGGGTTATTACTGGATGACCATGGAAAAGGACTATTTTAGCTTCGTTCGAAAGTGTCATCAGTGTCAGGTGCACGGTGATTTGATTCATGCACCTCCCACAGAACTGCATCCCATGTCTGCACCTTGGCCATTTGTTGCTTGGGGCATGGACGTCATTGGTCCGATCGAGCCAAAGGCCTCAAATGGACACAGATTCATATTGGTCGCTATCGACTACTTCACGAAATGGGTAGAAGCTGTCACTCTCAAATCGGTCACTAAGAAGGTTGTGGTGGATTTTGTACATTCAAATCTTATCTGTCATTTCGGTATTCCTGCAACTATCATCACAGATAACGCGGCAAACCTGAATAGTCACTTGATGGGGGATGTATGCGAACAGTTCAAAATAACGCATAGAAACTCCACCCCTTATTGGCCCAAGGCCAATGGCGCTGTTGAAGTAGCAAACAAGAACATCAAGAAGATTTTGAGGAAGACGATCCAGAGTTCCCGACAATGGCATGAACAGTTACCCTTTGCATTGTTGGGATATCGCACATCAGTACGCACATCAGTAGGGGCAACCCCTTACTTGTTGGTTTATGGGACCGAGGCTGTGATACCAGCAGAGGTGGAAATTCCTTCGCTCCGAACCATTGTCGAAGCAGAAATTGAAGATAGCGAGTGGGTTAAGACTCGATTGGAGCAGTTGACTTTGATTGACGAGAAACGAATGGCCGCGGTTTGTCACGGACAGTTGTACCAACATAGAATGGCCCGTGCTTACAACAAGAAAGTACGACCCAGGAATTTTGAAGTAGGGCAACTGGTATTAAGGCGCATTCTGCCACATCACCAGGAAGCGAAAGGAAAATTTGATCCTAATTGGAAAGGCCCATACATCATCAGGAAGATATTGCCGAGAGGAGCGTTGTATCTGGGTGATATTGAAGGAAATGATCCTGAAATAGCAGTGAATGCAGATGCAGTCAAAAGGTACTATGTCTGAGTTTTACTTCAGTGGTCTTGGCATGTTTGAGATGATGAAGGTTTTATTCCCACTACCCAAACACTATCAACTCTCTCTACAAGCCCTTTTGAGCCGGTTACATTTATTTGGCTACCTTGTAAAAAAATAAAAATTGATTGAGCCCGAACTACGTCTGACTTGATTCCGAAAGGATACGTAGGCAGCCTCTCTATGGGGTTCAGTCACACCAAAAATAAAACCCAATTTACCCTGAAGTTGAAACTGGGGCCCACCAAATGGTTCCGAAGTTGTAATTTCACCCACAATTCTTTTACCAAGTACAAGTCCTTCGAATCAATTGCCAAAGGCAGGGGAAACCAAGAAAGATCATGATGGGAAGTCGATACATTCTAAATTGAGAGAAATAAAATGAGAGAGTCTTATCGGTGAAAACCTCCGGGCACCATAAGGCGACGGGAGTAGAGAAAATCGAAAATGAGAGAGTTTGTTTAGTAAAAACTCGCAAAGAGTTCTATCAGGCGACAGTAAGGAGAGAAATGAGAGAGGTCGGCTAGCGAAAACCCGCAAAGGGCGCTGTCGGCCGAAAGGATGATTCCACCTCAGAAAGTTCTGGCAAGGTTCCCTGGTTTGGGAACATAAATCCGTTTTGGTTCATGAGGAAATGAAAGTTCATGAAGGTCGGACATCCAGTCCAAAAAGCATGTCATGCCAATTTAAAGTCAGCATGTTTGCCTCAGATAAGTTTTTCTTGTCCCGAAAGGGACACTTCTCTTTTAAAATTCGTTTTCTCCGCTCTTTGTTTACCCTTTCCTTAAATCCTTTTCGTTTTAACCCTAAATTCCGAATGTGTTGGAAAGAAAAGGTGGCAGGACCGGTTTCACGGAGCTCCGTTTAGTAAGAAGCGAAGAAAATACCCCGCTTAAGCGGTATATCAGTTCAGTCCCGATTGATCATGATGTTGATTGCTTTCGAAGTAAAGCCACACATACCCACACACACAAAAAAAACCGGCAAATCCCCACAAGGTCTCCCTTTGTACAAATCCCCACAGGGTCACCCTTTGTAAAAATCCCCACAGAGTCTCCCCTTGTAAAAATCCCCCAAAGAGTCTGCCCCAGCTAATCCCCAACGAGTCTGCCTTGTACAAATCCCCACAGAGTCTGCCTTGTAAAAAAAAAATCCCCAACGAGTCTGCCCCAATAAAAATCCCCACTGAGTCCGGATGGAATGGAAGAACCAAAGCCTTACACGGGCAAATCATCACAAAATCTGGAAATGCGAGTCTGAGCAGTTTAAAAGGGTTTTGCCTGTGAATCCAATCAATGGCAGAGTTTCTCAACAGGAATAAGGACGGGACAAAGAAATTGGAACAATCAAGGCCACCGAACCAACCACCATTTTCAAACTGACAATTGTTCTTTGTTTGGAAAATTGAAACAGGTGTGATCCAAAGCAACCGTGCAAGAAGCAGGTGCCGCCCAAAAAGAAAAGAAATACGTGAATGCAAGAAACAGCTTTGCAATAGGGATTCAACCCAAAAGGGAAGTTTCCTCAAATTCTCTCCTACGTTTCATTAAAAATAAATAAATGAAAAATAATAAAAATAAATAAATAATAAAAAAACGAAAAGGAAGTGATGAGAAAATTCAAAAAAAGAGGTTTAGTTAGAATCCCCAACATTTGCTTTTAGCCGACATTAGGGCTTCAATCCCTGAGTTGAGCGTTTTTTCCTTTAGCCAACATTAGGGCTCCAATCCCTAAGTTGAGCGAATTTCCCTTAAGCCAGCATTAGGGCTCCAATCCCTGAGTTGAGCAATTTTCTGTAAGCCAGCATTAGGGCTCCAATCCCTGAGCTGAGCGATTTGCTTTTAGCCGAAATTAGGGCTTCAATCCCTGAGCTGAGCAATTTGCTTTTAGCCGACATTAGGGCTCCAATCCCTGAGTTGAGCATTTTTCCTTTAGCCAGCATTAGGGCTCCAATCCCTGAGTTGAGCGATTTGCTTTTAGCCGACATTAGGGCTCCAATCCCTGAGTTGAGCAATTTTCTGTAAGCCAGCATTAGGGCTCCAATCCCTGAGTTGAGCAACTTTCCTTTAGCCAGCATTAGGGCTCCAATCCCTGAGTTGAGCGTTTTTCCTTTAGCCAGCATTAGGGCTCCAATCCCTGAGTTGAGCATTTTTTCCTTTAGCCGACATTAGGGCTCCAATCCCTGAGTTGAGCATTTTTCCTTTAGCCAGCATTAGGGCTCCAATCCCTGAGCTGAGCGATTTGCTTTTAGCCGAAATTAGGGCTTCAATCCCTGAGTTGAGCATTTGTCCTTTAGCCAGCATTAGGGCTCCAATCCCTGAGTTGAGCGATTTGCTTTTAGCCGACATTAGGGCTCCAATCCCTGAGTTGAGCAATTTTCTGTAAGCCAGCATTAGGGCTCCAATCCCTGAGTTGAGCAACTTTCCTTTAGCCGACATTAGAGCTCCAATCCCTGAGTTGAGCATTTTTCCTTTAGCCAGCATTAGGGCTCAAATCCCTGAGCTGAGCATTTTTCCCTTTAGCCAACATTAGGGCTCCAATCCCTGAGTTGAGCATTTTTCCTTTAGCCAGCATTAGGGCTCCAATCCCTGAGTTGAGCAATTTGCTTTTAGCCGACATTAGGGCTCCAATCCCTGAGTTGAGCATTTTTCCTTTAGCCAGCATTAGGGCTCCAATCCCTAAGTTGAGCATTTTTCTTTTTAGCCGACATTAGGGCTTCAATCCCTGAGTTGAGCAATTTCCATTTAGCCAGCATTAGGGCTCCAATCCCTGAGTTGAGCATTTTTCCTGTTAGCCGACATTAGGGATCCAATCCCTGAGTTAAGCGTTTTTCCTTTAAGCCAGCATTAGAGCTCCAATCCCTGAGTTGAGCAACTTTCTTTTAGCCGACATTAGGGCTTCAATCCCTGAGTTGAGCAATTTCCATTTAGCCAGCATTAGGGCTCCAATCCCTGAGTTGAGCGTTTTTCCTGTTAGCCGACATTAGGGATCCAATCCCTGAGTTGAGCGTTTTTCCTTTAAGCCAGCATTAGGGCTCCAATCCCTGAGTTGAGCAACTTTCTTTTAGCCGACATTAGGGCTCCAATCCCTGAGTTGAGCGTTTTTCCCTTTAGCCGACATTAGGGCTCCAATCCCTGAGTTGAGCGTTTTTCCTTTAGTCGACATTAGGGCTCCAATCCCTGAGTTGAGCAATTTTCTTTAGCCAGCATTATGGCTCTAATCCCTGAGTTGAGCGTTTTTCCCTGTTTAGCCGACATTAAGGTTCCAATCCCTGAGTCGAGCGTTTTTACTTTAGCCAGCATTAGGGCTCCAATCCCTGAGTTGAGCAGTTTGCTGTTAGCCGACATTAGGGCTCCAATCCCTGAGTTGAGCGTTTTTTTTCCTTTAGCCAGCATTAGGGCTCCAATCCCTGAGTTGAGCAACTTTCCTTTAGCCAGCATTATGGCTCCAATCCCTGAGTTGCGCATTTTTACCTTTTGCGACATTAGGGCTCCAATCCCTGAGTTGCGCTTTTTAGACTGGAGTTGTCGCATCCCCTCATCAATCCTATAGATTATTATGGCAATTAACTCACGAAATTTTCCTAGTGAAACTGGGGCAGAAAAATTTCGTTCGTTTGTTTTGTTTGTCTCAGCAGGTCTGACCTCGAGGCGCATGGATCGAGACGACCTACGGGATGAGTCTTAATCTAGAATAAAGAAAAGAAGAAAAGAACAAAAAGAAGATGTTCCCAAATATTGCAACAAACAAAGGGCAGGTCGTTCAAAATTTGATCAAATTCCCGAGCTCCGCCAATCCCTTTTCACTCAATACTGTAGAAATAAACAAGCGCCTACAACTTGCGAGCATCAAGATTCGGATCGAAGTCTACAAGCAGAATCAGCTAAGACCCAAGATCAAGTTGCAAAAGAATTATAGATAGGAATCTTGTAACTAGCGGTTGACAGGCATAAGTAGTTAGTTCAGTTTCAATTTCCTTTGGTTGTAATAAGGAGGTCAGTAAAGCAGTAGTGGCAACAGCGACAGCAGTAACAGCAAGCATTGCAATCCCATGGTAGTCCCAGCTATCAAAGTTTCCCGAACTACATTTGACCTGATTCCTGTTCAGCCCAGGATATGTAGGAAATCTTTGAAGCAAGATTCGGTCAAATCTTTCAAAATGTGCTTCACACGGAGTAGTCCAACGGGCAAAAATCGCTCATATCCGCTCACTTTATCTTTGCACGAAAACCTCGTATGTTTTCGAACAAAGAGGGGCAACTGTGAGCACGTGATTTTTGTCTACGCGACAATTGCTCCAAAAGAAATCGAAAAATAAAAACAAATGGTTTTGTTGTACAATTCTTTGGAATTTACGGGGCATTTTTTGGTAGTTATTTTATCTGTGATTGTTTTAGTTTTGTCAAATAAAAATATTAAAAAATATATGTCGCGTGTAAGTTTAGGATATCGTTCTACTATTAGGAATTAATCAAACCATAATTTGGTTTTAAGGGAAAATCACAAAAAATATGCATCTTTTATTCTATTTGTTGTCATTAAGGGATTTTATTTTATTTAAATGTTTAATGTGTGTGATAATTGTTGTTTAAGTAGTAATCAATATTTGTATAAGTTTTATTTTGATTTTACAACTTAGTTAGGAATTTTGTTTAAATTAGAAATTAAAAGAAGGAAAAGAAAAGAGTTTAAATTAGAGAAAATCCGGATTTGGGCTCAAATTTGAGACCAAAAATCAGGCACAAATCATTTCATGACCCAGTCTGGTTCCCTGGTCTCTATGGCCTCACCAAACGACGTCGTTTAAGGCCTATCGGATCTGGACCGTTGATCAAACATATCTAACGGTCCAATTTTCAACTCCCATTTTAAAACCAAACGACGCCGTATAGGAGTTTCAATCGAAGCCGTCCATTTTGTTCAATCCTACGGTACCCAACACGCCTCATTAGCCCGACCCATTCCCGTCAAAAACCGACCCAGTCCCCTCTGGGACCAAACGTCGTCGTTCCCCCTAAACGAAAGATCCTGTCCGTCAACCACACTTCATCCGACGGTCAGGATCAAACCACCCACCCCATATATAAATCTAAAGCCTACCCCAGCCCCCAAACCAAGCACCCCCTTTCTCTCACTATTCCTCCGTCTCTCTCATTCAGAGACGGACCTAGGTTTAAACCCTAGCCGCCTTAGTCCCCTTTCGTTTGAAACCCGGCGGCATCAACGCCGCCGGCCACCATCTTAACATCCTAGGACCACTCAACCACCCTGAATCCGAATCCACAAACCTTTTGGCTCGAAACAATTCCTAGATTCTCGAATCTTCATTTGAAGATTCGAACCAAACCTCAACCTACACCAACCGACCCCAAATTCACACCAGTTGCTCCCTTGACCTCCCTCATGCCCTAATCAACGGTGGTTCCGTTCGAATCTAGGTAGAACCCTTCGAGCCCCAAATCGGCCTGTATTAACCCTATAACTCAAGATCTTGGGGGTTTGTCCAATTAAAAGAGGAGTTGGGGTCTAATAGACCTCAATCGAGTTGTTCTCAGTTGAGAACATTTCGATTGAATCCGTTCGACCTCAAAGAAGTCAAGTCTAATTCGAGTCTAGGTCTTCTTTGTTCTTAAGCTTCCAAGGTAATTTTTCCTTTCCTTCTATTCTGTTAGTGATTCTGTTTGTATCTCTTTACGTGTTTAGTTTAGATTATATGATTTTTTCTTTTTTAATTAATTCTGCCTGTCTTTATAAGACCTTTTTATTTGATCCTTCTATTTGTTTGTTAATTGTACCTGTTGTGAGTTATGTGTTTAACCTATTCAGAGTCGTCGAATAGTTAGTTCATATAGTTTTCCTGTTATGTCTAAAGTCACTGAAGCCTCATGGTAACCTAGTTTGTCTAGCTTGTTTATTGATTGTTTGCTATCTATTATAGCTCGTATAGTCGATTATATAGATGTCGTTAACTAAAATCATCTGAAAAACTAGAGAAGCATGAGTTTGCTCATGTCAGTGTGATTACTTGCATGTTTCTCTTGTCTGTGCTAAGACCTGACTGACACTGCCTCATTCCTTAGTTTGCATTATCAACTCTTTGTTGATCAAGTTTGGTTTTGAGTTGGTCAGGATTGGTTCCCAATATGACCAACTCATGCCATTTGATTAACACCCCTTCTGTGTTATGATGTGTTTGAACCTAAGTTGAGAATTGGATATAGCTGTAGTAATCTGATAGTTCAACCTGAAACCAGTCTTAGGAGTTAAGTCTATATAGACTATAACCTCAAACCTCTAAGCTTAAGGGTAATACAATAAATCAGAGGAGTTTCAAGGGTATTCTGGGGTTTTAAAGGTTCTGAATTGCTTAAAGGCAAGTGAGCTGACAGTAAGGTACTAAAATATTAATTAAACTAATGAAGTTAATTGACCAATAGTGGGATTGATGATATGTTAAGCACCTTTAGCAGCTGGAAATCAGTAACAACATGGGCTTGATGATAAAAAGTTGAAAATGCACATGAGAATAGTAGTGGAACCTGCTGTACAGTAGGATATCCACTGCATTTTTAAAGTTCAACAGTTTAAAGTAGAAGAAACCCCATGCCTAGACAACCCTAAGTGGAGATTACAGCCTTTAAGGCTTATTTTAAGCCCTGGGCAGCCTGTCTTTAAAGGGGGTTTTCTTCCTTTCTATAAGGATAAAAGGAGGAGGGAATCAGAAATAGGGAGATCCCTAGAAAAACTAAAAGTTCAGTGCTTCAAAAACCTCTCTAAAATCTTTTTCCCTGTAATTTGAGAGATCAGAGTTCAAAAAGACATAAGGAGATCAGAAAAAATAGAAGGGGTCAGAACATAAAAAGAGAGCTAGTTGGGGTGAGAGCATTTTTTCAGTCTAGGGAGGTTTTAAATTGGGTTTCTTGGTTTAAAAGTCATAAGTCAGTTTTGAAATTCAGTTTCAAAACTGAATTTCAACTCCAGCATCTCTTAAAAGAACAAAATCATAGTTTGAAATAGGCAATCCTGTCCAGTGTTTGAAGTTTTGAAGCTATTGGACTCATTTGAACATTAGTAGATTCTTCTCTGCGATCTGTTGTTTCTGGGCCATATTTCGATTTCCTAGGCTTTGGTCGTGTTGTTGTTGGTTTGTTGTTGTTTGTTGCTTGATTTCTTCTGAAATTGCCACTGGATTCTGGGTTTATTGTTTGGTTTAATCTGCTGGTTGTTGTTGGCATTAGCTAATTGCTACTGCTTGTTACTGCTGCTGTTGCTGCTGCTGATTTTTCTGCTTTCTTCTTCTTCTTGTTGTGTTTCAACATCCAGGTACATACCTCGAATCACCTTGATGTAACTTGAATTGAAGTTGAAACAGGATTATGCAGCGAATCTGTACATATGGATGTTATTTATCGCCTTCAATTTCATAGATGTCAAACGAAGTAGATTCATCTAATATTAGTTCTGTTTTTTTATATTTTTGTATGAATACTGGAAACATGACTGTATAATTGAAACTGTTAGGTGTGTAGATTTCTGTGACAGAAATTTAAATTATGCAGATAGTTTATAAAGGTCATATCCCGTAGTTGTTGATTTGAAAAATAAACCTGTTTAAGTGTTGACGTAAACTAGTAGGATATTAAGCGAGTAATTTCGCAGAATCATTAAGTCTGCCGTATTTGAAGTTTGATTCGATGTAGTAAGGCTAAGGTTATGAACTTAATAGGCATGGGTTGATTTCGAACCAGGTTTGACAGAGTTCTTTCAAAGGCAATAGATTTTCAAAGTGTCGATTAAGTTTAACAACTTTCGAATATGTTGGTAGTCAAGTTTGGCCCATTTTCAAATAATAAAAATTAGTTCCAATGGTTCAATTTGTCTAATAATGTGAGGTTTAAATTAGTTAAAGAATAATTGGTTTGTTTTGACGATAGCGCTTGTCAATTCTATATCTTATTTATGATTTCATTTTTCTTTTAGTAATGTTCAATTATAGAATAAGGCATGAAACAATTTTCTTTTGAGTAAATTCGATTGCGATTTTGCGTTTAGCATTTTTGTAACCCAATAATTGATAAAAGGCTCAAACTTGCCGAGCTCGTAATTTAATTAGCGTATATTTTTCTTTCTTTCATTTTAGAGACAAACATAATAGAAAAATGTAGTCGCTGTATGTTTATCCTTTCAAAAATGAGACGAGCCTCGCCAAATAAAAATGCAAATTGCGAGGCCCTCAATAATTGGTCATAATAAAATACTTAGAATTTGGGATGGACTGTTTAGTGAATTTCACTGCCTTCCTCAAAGATAATAACGCGTTAGACTCTTTAGGCGCGACTTAACTAAAGTACATTCTTAAATTCGGGTGCGCATTTATGTGACCCAAATCCAAATCTCAACGAAGTCGGAATGTATTAACAACCACGGGTGCATTGATTGTGACGTGGTTTGAAATGCATTTTCACAACGTTGCAATTCCATAAAAATAAATAATAATAAAAGCGGTTTAAATCTAATAAAAGCACACAAGTTATAACATGTATTTAAAATCATATATTTAGCCATTATAACAATTTAAGCGACCGTGCTAGAACCACGGGACTCGGGGGTGCCTAACACCTTCCCTCGGGTCAACAGAATTCCTTACTTAGAATTTCTGGTTCGCAGACTTCATTTGGAAAGTCGAAAATTTCCTCGATTTGGGATTCAAGATAAACCGGTGACTTGGGACACCAAAAGCCGAACCTTTCCCAAGTGGCGACTCTGAATTAAATAAATAATCTCATTTCGAATATTGTCACTTAAATTGAAAAAACTCCCTCGCGCATTTAACCCTTCGGGGCGGGAGCACAAAAAGAAGGTGTGACACTCATCTTGCATAAAAAAATCTTTTACCTTAAAAGGTGTAAGTTGAATTTTTTTTTGCGGGTGGGGGTAGTGCAGAAAAACGAAAAAGCGAAACCAGAAAATTAAAAATAAAAAAAAGTAAATATTTTTTTTAGGGGGTTTAGGCGGGGGGGGGGATAGGGAGGGTGGGTGGTGTAGAAAAATAAAAAAATTAAAAATACAAAAAAAGTAAATATTTTTTTGCGGGGGAGGGGGGAGGGGGATGGATTGTGCAGAAAAATAAAAGAACAGAAAATTGAAATTACAAAAAAAAAAAAAAAAAGTAAAATTGGGGCAACTAAGTAAATTTCTACATAAGTTGAGTTGAGATGCCTTTTGTTTGGGGTGAGTTTCATGGGTTGTATTTGGGTTGCTTCATGAGTCAGACTGAGTTATAAAAAATAACTTGGGCTCAACCCAAATTGACCCATGAGTTATGATATTTGTAGCCCAACGCATTAATCTCTTGGCGGGTTGGATGGGTTTGGGCTCAAATTGCCACCTCTATGTGCAGATCCCAGTGTTGGTCTTGGCGTGTGTAGCGAAGACTGCTCGGATTCGACTGATACAGGAGACTTGAGGTAGAGTTGCTCGACGTTTGCAGTCCCTGAAGTCCACTTCTATCATGTTTATTGTTTATCTAGTTTCAGACAGTTATACTTTATTTCAGATCATATTTGTAGTATTCTAGTTGCTCATGTACTTGTGACTCTGAATTTGTGGGAGTAGTTTAGTACCGCATTATTTATATAAAAATGTCTTGTTCATTTTCGATCACTCTGTTATAAATTAATAAAACTGGTTAAGTAATTAGCTAGCGTTAGCTTGCCTAGCTTGTGGATGTTAGGCGCCATCACAACCCTATAATTGGGATTTCGGATCGTGACATTTATAATAATATTAGCAAATTTGGCAGTATGTCCACATAGCGTTTGCGTCCCCACTACTCCTCCAAGCCCCCATAGTCACTAGCTTGACCCCAATAACATACTTTTACACTAAGAAATAATTTAATTTTAAATTTTTTATTTTATCTTTAATAACATACTTTTATATATAGTTGCATGAGATTGACGCGTTAAAGACCACAAATTTTAAAATTTGTTCTTTTTTAAGTTTCATATAAGCTTCAATCCAACAACAGTAGATAAATTGGAAATGAGAGAGTGTGAGCGTAAAATTCTTCTCTTTTTAAATATCTTTTGTTAAGGACATAAATATGTACCAAAGTGGCGCGACATATCATCGAACCTTCCGCTTCTTTGAAGGAACAAACAAATAAACCAGTCCAACTTGACGACTTTTCTCTCTCTGTTTCGCTTCGCGTCCTTTCAAGTCCATATAGCCAGCTTTTCTTTCTCTCTTCTCTCCAAAAAAACTTAATTCACAAGCTATCTTTGTTCAATTTTAGAGCTTAGCTTAGGGTCCTGTACAGAGCGAAAAACAGAAGAAACATGACGACGATGGAGAGCTTAATAGGTTTAGTGAACAGAATTCAGATGGCATGTACTGCTCTTGGTGATTATGGCGGCGCCGATAACTCCTTCTCTTCTCTTTGGGACGAGCTTCCCTCTGTTGCCGTCGTCGGTGGTCAGGTGCCTCAATTGTCTTAAACTTTGATCAGGATATTTAAATTAAAATTCACCGTACTAATTTTTGACTCTTCCCCTTCCACTTTACGTGACATGATTCAGAATACGAGGGTCAAATGACCTATTTGGTATGAATTCGGACATTTCAAACAAGTATGATTAGTAGTTAACAATTCAAAATATTTGAAAAGTATCTTAAAAAAAAAACCGTGGTTAAAGAATAAGTATTTTGACTCTACAAATAGTAATTGTGCGACGCAAAGTGGAATAGAGTACATAATTGATACAACTTTAACTTTGGCACTCATTGAAGGAGTGGTATTTTTGGAGTAAAGCATCTTTACTCACCTTGTTATAATGTGATACATTTCAGAGTTCAGGGAAGTCATCTGTGTTGGAAAGTATAGTGGGACGAGATTTTCTTCCACGAGGATCAGGTAACACCATTTTGGATCAATTCGATTTTGTTATATTATTGATGATCAGTGTTTTAGCATACCCATTAAGAAAATTAATCATAAAGGTTATTTTACTCAATTACCCTTATTTTTCCCTAAATGAGTAGAAGGGGAGCCTGACGCAATGCTAAAATTTGTCTTTGTCCGACGAGGAGGTCACGGGTTCAAGCCTCTTGGAGAAATGCAAGGAAAAGCTACGTACTTCAAACCCAATGTGGTCCTGCATTTCCCGGACCCTAGCATAGCGGTAGCTTAGTGTACCGGGTCGACCCTTTAATGAGTAATTAATGAAAAGATGCCTTCTTGGACTAATAAGTGTGGCATTAAAAATGGTTAATGCCGCCTTGGTTTTCTTGATTGACAAATATTGTGGACCAAATTTTTTTTGGCTGAAGTTATATATAAAAAGGACGGGATGGAGTATTTTTGAGTAATCTTCTTGAAATACAATATATGTTCCTGTTTGCATCACATTGGTGAATCAATGGTATACTCATTTATTAGTAGTTTTGCAGGGATTGTTACAAGGAGACCTTTAGTACTGCAGCTTCACAAGACAGATGAAGGGCAGCAGGAATATGCAGAATTCGGTCACCTTCCAAGGAGACGGTTTACAGACTTCTGTATGTGAAATGATAGCCGTTATTTTATCTTCTTGAGGCCTTATTTTCAATTACTCCCCCTCCCCCTTCCCAAAAGAAAAGAGAAAGAATTTATGGCGTGCTTTTAAGTTTTATTTTTCTGTTTCAACTTCAAAATTGGTGAATGATGAAGTAAACAGGTAAAATCCATATATCGTACAAATTACCAATGATGATGATGTTGGGATATGTTAAGTGTCAATGTGGCATTACTTTATCAAAAAGTGTCAATGTGGCATTATATGATTAATGATTCAGCGCCTCAGATATTGCTCTACAGTTCTTTCTCTCGTATTATGTGTCTGTATGTGTATGTGAAGTGCTCTTAGTTACTGGGTGCTGGTGCAAAAGATGTGATTTTTATAGGTTCTTTGCTTTTACAGCCCTCGTACGCAGGGAGATTCAGGATGAAACTGACAGAGTCACAGGGAAAACAAAGCAGATTTCTCCTGTTCCTATCCACTTGAGCATATATTCTCCAAATGGTATGCTCTCTGTTAATGTTTCAAATCTTTTGAGGATCTAATTGGAACTTCCAAAAGTAACTTTATGATTATATGAGCTTTGAAAATGTTTAGTTGGAATTGCTGTTTCAGTATTTCCCGAAATTATGTTCTTGTATCACGTTGCTTTTGGTGGTCTGACTCCCTAATAAACAAAACAACTTTCTTTCTCATACTGATATTTCTTGCTTGATGTTATGCACTGGCAGTGGTCAACTTAACACTGATCGATTTACCTGGTTTGACCAAAGTTGCTGTTGGTATGTACTGTACTTTTTCTCCTACTTATGCATATTCATATTTATCTGAGTTTCCTCAATAATACAAATTTGTTACTGCAGAGGAGCAGCCTGAGAGTGTTGTCAAAGACATTGAAGACATGGTTCAATCTTACGTTGCAAAGGTAATGACACACTTTTTCGCTTTTTGCTGTTGCTCTAATATTCTTTTTACCATTGAGAAGGAAGAGTTTTCTTTTCAAGTATTGAGAAAAATACAAAATGGCACAACTAGTAGCTAATTGTTGTTGTCAAACATGAACCACTGGCAATTTAGAGATTTCAGGTGCTTTTGTCTTAAAGGAAAAAGATTAATTTGTGTTTCTAACTAAAACTTTGGTCTCCAAATCTGTTTCAAAAGCTAGAAGGATGTCAAAAGATGGAATGATGACTGGAGTTCTTCCCGTGTTTATAATATTGAAGTCGAGGATTCCCTATTTCGTTTGCCAAATATAGAAACAGGGGTTATGAACAAGTGAATACAGATTAAATGAGGATAAGCAAAAGAAAGTAGAATATTTCCAGCACCTGAAATGGAGTTAAGCAAACAATAAACTGATCTATCAAGTTGGAATCCTTCATAATTTTGTATCACAGAGCTTTCTTGGAGAACATACATCAACACTCCTTTCAATTCAGATAATAAAAAAAATTATTTTTTGCCAATTGATCAAAGCCTTTCTATACATATATTTTGTCAATATCAAATTGCTAAAATATTGCCATACTAATAGTTCCATAAGTTAACAATAATGAGCTGGTAAACCTTTATGCTGGCTTGCTGCATTTATCTTTCATTAAGTCCTAGTTGTGAATTTGGCAAATTGTCTTATCGGTATGTTCATCATTGTGAATAGTTCAAGAGCTAGTTTCACGTGTTTTGCTAGTTATTCTTGCATAGATCGTGCACATTTGTCTTACTACAGGAACTATTTTCATGCTGCTATATCTGACGGCTAAAGTGGTATCAGTTTAATCATCTGATGTTCATAACATTTTCTTTGATATGCAGCCCAACTGCATCATACTAGCAATTTCTCCTGCGAATCAGGATATTGCCACGTCAGATGCTATAAAACTTTCAAGGGAAGTAGATCCCACAGGTATATACTCTTGGGATGTAACAACTTGGAGTTTGTAATTGTTTAATGTCTACCTTTGTGTAGGGGTGTTCACGGTTCGATTTGATCGGTTTTTGATTAAAACCAAAACCAAACCAATTTAATCGGTTTTTAAAATTTTAAAACCAAAACCAAACCAAATTAAATACAAACCATTGGTTTGGTTCGGTTCGGTTTGGTTTGGTTTTTCGGTTCTTAGTAACCTAATAATAAGTCGATAATAGTGAAACAACACTAGACAATGATCTGAAAATAATTTGCTAAATTTATACTTTTTTATATATTTCTTTCGGAACTGAAAGTTTATTTACCTCTTTATATGAAAAGAATGAACAAAAAAAAAACTAAAAGTTTGCTTTCTCAAGCTTTAGCCACTGTAGTCCTGCAATTTGAGTTTGCTTTCTTTACTCTTATGGTAGGATTTTTTTTTAACTCTTCTGTTAGGCAAAAGTATGTGCGGAGGGTTAGAGAATTAAAGTCTCTTAAGGAAAAGAAAATTGGTCGATTCCTATTGTTTTGGGCTTAGGCAATCTTTTAAGATATAAGTAGGATAAACCAAAATTTAAAATAACAATTAAATTGCATAAAATATTTAAATTATTTAGAAAAAGATATTATATTGTATATAAATAATTATTAAATTTTGTATATAATTAATCGGCTTGGTTCGGTTTAATTTTCGGTTTTTTATCATAGAACCAAAACCAAATCAAATATTATCGGTTTTTAAAATTTAAAACCAAAACCAATCCAAATCAAAATAAATATCGGTTTGGTTTGGTTTTCGGTTTGGATCGGTTTTCCATCAAACCGTGAACAGCCCTACCTTTGTGATAATCATCCTTAAAGAGTTAAATTGTTACTCATGCAGGAGAACGGACATTTGGCGTGTTGACCAAGCTTGATTTGATGGATAAAGGGACTAATGCGTTAGATGTGAGTTCTTCTATCATCTTCATGAATTATCGATCGAAGTGTACTACGTTTGTCCTAGTTTGTTTAGTACTCTTGAAGATTTTAATAACTAAATCAAAGGGTGCCTTATCTAACAAGTTAAGTTTAGATGAGATGGTCATACAATTTAATATCATATTTGAGTAGACAAAGATCCTGAGTTCAAGTATTACCATCATCCATTTACCAAAAAGAGTTTTCACGTGCTTGGCCCATGAAAAAATTATCAGGGCCACATGTGAGGGGGCGTGTTGAAAAGATAATTAAATAAATAGAAGTGTATCCTATATGACGGTTTAAACTCTTAGATGAAATAGTCACACAATTTAACAAATACTATTACGACTTGAGTCAAACAGTTTTTTCTTTCACTGTTATCTTTTCTTTACATTTTCTAAACGTTTCTAACAATAAAAATTTGTGTTTCGTAGTAATTTTAAATAGTTTGTGAATCTGTAAATGTTATTTCAAAAGTTAAAGGAACTAATTCACATAAGAAATTAGATATTTTGGTCCTCGTAGTCTGAAACCCACTTTCAGAGTACTAAAACCAGATAATATATTTTGACGGTTATCATTGGTTGAGTTTATCTTCATACAATTCAAGCATATATAATTGGGTGAATTCGGAATAGCTTATCCTAATTGAATTGTGAACTGTTGTTGTTTCCTCCCTGTCCCGCTGGTTCCCTCATATCCTCTCCAATTTAGTTAGGACAGTCTAATCGCTTATGAAAGTATTTGAATTAGTTTTTTAATTTCTAATCTAAGGTTCTAGAAGGAAGGGCTTATCGTTTGCAACATCCTTGGGTTGGAATCGTGAATCGTTCACAAGCTGATATAAATAAAAATGTGGACATGACATATGCGAGAAGGAAGGAACGTGAATATTTTGCAAGCAGTCCTGACTATGGGCATCTGGCTAGTAAAATGGGTTCAGAATATCTTGCAAAACTTCTCTCGAAGGTATACTTTTAGTGCTGTCTATGAAAAAAAAGTGTTCTAAATAAATTAACATAGAGCTAACATTTGAGGTGCTTCTGTTTCAGCACTTGGAGTCTGTAATTAGAGCTAAAATACCGGGCATCACCTCAGTTATTAATAAAAGCATAGATGAACTTGAATCTGAGATGGACCACCTTGGGAGGCCTATTGCTGTTGATGCAGGGGTAAGCTTCATTTTATAATGCTGTCGTTTGTTCGTTGAGAGACTATATACTCAGTAACTTCACTGCTCCATTTCAGGCACAATTGTATACTATCTTGGAACTTTGCCGTGCTTTTGACAAGATATTCAAGGAGCATCTGGATGGAGGGTATGTGCATCACTTATCCTTTTCCCTTACTTTGATTTATAATTAGGTAACTAACTTCGGTATATCTGACGAATCCAAACTTGCACTTGCCTTGGGTTTTATGGGTTAAAATTGTTCATGTAATGTAATCATGTTCTCATTCATGAGACTAGTTCAACTATAAAGCTTGTTGTAGCATTTCTTGGCAAATACCAATAAAAGGATGTCTTCTCGGACTCGGAGTCAATATTACCAAAGGAAAATAATCTGTAATTGTGAAAACATCATCTGTATATGGCGGTTACTAGTTTATTCAGAATGTATTGTTTACCTTTAAATCAGTCTTTATTAACGTTCAATAATGGTTGGACCTTAAAAGCCCTCGTTCTAATAATGTTGTAACTTCTGTTAAAATCCTGAAACATTTACTAATTAAAATGTCAAAACAAGAATGAAAGAAATGGTGAGCTCTGTGAGTGGAACAGTACACAACATCATTAAGATTTGTGGACACCTTCTGTCCATTATTCTACATAGAAAACAGTTGGTATATTCTTTTAATTCATTGTTTATGCTTCTTCCTTAGTCCATCTTACTATCCCTGTTATTCTGTTTTCCCATATTTGCTTGGGCTATTCGAACTAGGCTAACATACTTTTGACTTGGTTTTGGCGTCTTTGAAAACCTAGTCCTGTAGTTAAATAAAAAGACTGATGAACATTTGGATTATTGGTCTGTTGAAGATGAATGTAAACCCAGACAGTGTACACATACATTTTTCATTTGAGGGTGCTGGCCCTTTCTATAAGGGTAAAAGTGATGGTGCAGTATACTCTGTAAGAAGTTTGATTTTTCTGAATGGTTTTTCTTCCAGACTCCTGGAGAAAAGAGAAAGAAGACTTGGGCATTTCGGTCATTCTAATCCTTCCTATAAAATGAGGGCAAACTAGTGGATACTACTAGCTCTAATGTGGCAAACACCCCTTTATATGTTTTTGCTAAGTTCCAGAATGACGCTTAGATATATAGCTGTCGAAAAGATAGATACATGTAAGTACTCTTTACTCATTGTTAGGAATAATTCAAAAGAGAGAGAAGTGGATAGATATTTGGTAGCTATCAGAGAGTAGAAAGAAACTTTTTTTTGTAAAAAGCGGGCATTAGAAAGTGAAAACCAAGAATCAAATGCAACTTATGGAACCTGTAAGTTCAAAATGGGGAAGAAACTACAACAATCGAAAGGAGCTCAAGTAGATTACCATAATGCACAAGGGAGAAAGCTAATTTGAATATACTCCTTTAATGCATACATGCACACTTGTACAGTTTCAGTTATGAATGTACCATGAGGTTCAGCTAAATGATATACCTAATTTCATTTATTTGAGATTTTTTGTCTTCCTTTCAGCCGACCGGGAGGTGATCGAATTTATGGAGTTTTTGACAATCAGCTTCCTGCTGCTTTAAGAAAACTCCCATTTGATCGGCATCTTTCAATACAAAATGTGAGAAAAGTTGTCTCAGAGGCTGATGGGTATCAGCCTCATTTGATTGCACCTGAGCAAGGTTATAGACGGCTTATTGAGGGAGCATTAAATTATTTTAGAGGGCCAGCTGAAGCCTCAGTAGATGCTGTAAGTACTTATTTTGAAGTCTATTGGAGTCAACTGATATACATGCTTCTTCTTGAGACTGTATTAAGTCAATGAATAACTGACCAAGGATTCATTTATTAGGTTCACTTTGTCTTAAAGGAACTTGTGAGGAATTCAGTCGGAGAATGTCAGGTAATGTTGACCCTACAGTCAGGGTTAAGCTCTATCCTTCCTCCTCCCCTTCCAAGCCTCCTCCTCTCCTTCTCTCTTCTCTAAATATGCTGATGGAGCAGGAGTTGAAGCGGTTTCCCAGTCTGCAATCTGCAATAGCTGTGGCCTCGTATGAAGCCTTGGAAAAATTTCGTGATGAAGGTAGAAAGACAGTCGTAAGACTGGTGGACATGGAATCCTCTTATCTGACAGTGGATTTCTTCAGAAAACTTCCTCAGGAAGTGGAGAAAGGGGGGAATCCAGCAACTACTAAAGGGGGAAATCCAGCAGCTACTCCTGCTGTAGACCGGTTTGCAGAGGGTCACTTTAGGAGGATTGGTTCAAATGTATCATCTTATGTAAATATGGTGACCGATACGCTGAGGAACACTATCCCTAAAGCAGTGGTTTATTGCCAAGTTAAGGAGGCCAAACAATCTCTACTAAATCACTTCTACACTCAAATTGGGAAGAAAGAGGTAGTTTCTTCGCCTCTGATTTGTATTTATATTTGGGGTAGTTTTGATACATGATACTTAAAATTCTGGTTTATGTTCTTTTGGATGAAACTCTTTTACATTTGTTTAGCTTAATTTGAATACACAATTTGGTAAAAAATAGCCGTTTAATGTGATGGATAGACTAACACGAGCAGCTTTAGGATGGTGATGCAAGTGTTGACGTAATTTTTGCTCTGTTGTCTGAAGATTAAAGTTACTGTCCTTAGCTTTATGCTTCGAACTAAAAAATCAATGACTGACATGTGGGTCAAGAATATCATAGTAATTGCCAACTTGAAATTCTTAATGTTCTTGATTCTTCTTTTTCTTCTCTTTGGCAAGAGAATACCTTTGAGTTATAGGTGTTAAAAATTAAAACAAATCTACTGCAGAATAAGAAGCCAGGAGGGGTAACATTAGAGTTCAGTCTGTTCAAGTGATAATGGCTGCAGCATTTACTTTTCCAAAAGTCTTGTATCTGCAATCAATAAAACAAGTTCTTTTATTATCTCATTCATATTTTCCTTAACTAGTTACAATTCTGAGGGGGAGCCAGATACAACTTTTATTTTGATCATCCTTTTAAGGTCCCAAAGGCAGTGCTAATAATTTTCGGCAAATTTTCAGGGCAAGGCACTTGCAGAATTGTTAGATGAAGACCCAGCTTTGATGGAGAAAAGAGTGCAATGTGCTAAGAGGCTTGACTTATACAAGAAAGCAAGAGATGAAATTGATTCTGTATCATGGGTTCGATGAGATTGGGTGCCAGACATTCTTGTAAAATAGTGCAATTCACGGGTTAGATTACACTGATAGTTGTTGCTCCTTGGTCATCATTTGACAGCATATATTCTTTGATTGTATTAGAATTTATCATCACAATATTAGTGGATTGTTGCTTAATGACATGTTTGTGAATGACTGAGCTACCACATATATTCATATGCCATTTTGCTCTGGCATCTCCTCTCCATTTTGTATTAGTACTGTTGATAGTTTCCACACTATTCAAGGTGTAGTTTGAGTTAAGACCTAGGCAGATGATGTCTGCTGATTGGTAGTGAGAGGACTCTTAGTACTTGCATACCCCAGAGGGTGCAAGTTATAGGACAATCATTTGCTGTGGGAAATGAGTATCTATCTGCCTATCGTTGGTAGATTTTCGCAAATGCAGTCTACAGAATGGTGGATAAATCAAGACGACTCAATAGCATTACAGAATTGTATTTCTTGTCTGATGGATCTGATTTATGGTTAATGTTAAGCCAATTTTGCCTCCAAACCCTAGTTCCTCTTCATGGGTAAGGTTGAGGATCAAAATAGAACTGAAATGTCTTGCAACTCACATTTCTTTATCCCTTTTAACATTCATGATAAATTGGCTAAACTCATAAAATATGCTATTACAAAATTCATTGATGTTTCTTTTGTGACCAATCAGAATTGGCTTTCAGGATCAAATTTATATATGTATACGTTATGTTACTACAAAGCGCGTGAACACAAAGCCACACTGTTGGACCTTTTGAATAACAATCAAACGTGTTTACATTTAAATTTATTTACAAGCAATTAATGTGGATTTGAGATTAGGTTTAAGGGTCGCAAAGCAGAAAAGATTTCAGTGCAACGAAGGAGTTCTTAATAAACAAAAACTATATGTTATCCTTAAAATAGTAACATAAAGCTGAAATAGGGTTTCCTGAAATAATTAGCTCCATTAATGACTTTAGGACCTTAGGTATTTCATACATTTGCTTCTTTTACACTATATAGAAGTTAAACATGTCGTTTTAGGTATCTAGTTTATATTTTAAAAAAGTTATATACAATTACAGTTTAAATGGCTAACACTTTCTCCATCCATTTTATGTGAAGGTATTTGACTGAACACCGAATTGAAGTAAGAAATGTACAACAACAAATCCAGTGTAATCCCACAAATAGAGTCTGGGGAGGGTAGTCTGTACGCGGGCCTTACCCCACCTTAAAGGTAAAGAGGTTGTTTCTATAGACCCTCGACTCACGAAAGACGAGAAGAAAAGCAATAACAACAAAACAAAACGAAAGGAACAACATGTAATACTAAAAATCTAACAATAACATATTACAGGACTAACACTAGTAGTTTCGACTACCTACTAGCCGTCTGCTTTGATTCTCAACCTCAACATTTTCCTATTAAGAGTCATGTCATCGGTAAGCTGAAGTAACGCAATATCCTGTCTAATCACCTCTCCTTAATACTTCTTCGGTCTGCCTAACCCTGTAGTATCTAAAACATGTCATAGATGTTTTATGGTTGTAAATCATGTTATTAAAGATAAAAAAGAGTTTAAATACAAATTATTTTTAAAAATAAAAAAGGTATCGCTCCTTTTGAAACGAAGGAAACAGTTTCTTTACATGATCAACGTTAGGATAATATTTGGTTAAGTTGAAAAAAAAGAGTATAAAAGTTGAAGTTAAAAAGAGTAATCGGGTATCCCTTTTTTAGGCTGCTACATTATATTATCCCCTTTTTAAAACCTTGTAAATTATAACTTCCCGCTTGATAAGCGAGAGGTTTCACCCAAGCTCACAGAGAAATTCAAAAATAGCCAGATTTACAACTGGTCGTTCAAAAATAGTTCAGTTTCAAAAGTAATTAAAATTTAGCCACTTTTCATGTAAAGATAAATTTGAACGAAAACACTATTCAAAACCCGGAAAATACGCCAGTATATTATGCTGGAGTTCCAGCATAAGTATACTTGAACTCTAGCATATTATACTGGAGTTCCAGAATAAGTATGCTGGAACTCCAACATAATATGATGGAGTTCCAGCATAAGTACACTAGAACTCCAGCATAATATATTGGAGTTCCAGTAAGTATACCGGTCCAGCATAATATACTGGAGTTTGGAGCACTGATGCTCCAGTCTCCAATATATTATACTGGAGGCAGCAAAGTATATCGGTCCAGCATAATATGCTGGAGTTCACACACAGGTGCACCGAACTCCAGTATATTATACTAGACCGGTCTCTGTTGCAGTAAAATAATGGCTATTTTTCATTGACTTGGTAAACGCTCACTATTTTTGAATGACCAGTACGAAAACTGACTATACCGTGCTATTTTTACCACTTTAGTCCCGTTAATCTAAAGTTGTAAAGGAATTACAAAAAAAAAATCAAAAACCACTATTGTTTAGCGGTTATTAGCTACCTGTAGCTATCATTTACTATATTACTTCTTATAGCTATGTTTTCAGGTTTTTTAGAGTGTATTCGATGTATTTAAGCTACCGTATTCATGAATACAGTAGCATTTCTCAGCGTGAAACAGGGGATTACAGCCAGACAGATTATTGTATTTGACTGTATTCGCAGCGTGAAACAGAGAATTACAGCTGGACAGATTATTGTATTCGACTTTATTCGCGATATGTAATTGTGAATACAATAACGTAAATCGCGCAATTCATGGTCTTAATTGTTTTTAAACGGAAAGTGAATCAATTATCATAATAGACTACTAATATAGCTCAACAAACTCAATTATAACACACAAAATTTGTATTTCTAGTTATAAAATAATTCTCAATCGAAAAACACCCCAAAACATAGCAATCTTCAGAGAAATTATATAAGTACATTGAATACAGTTAAATACATAAAAATACATTGAATACATGAAGTATAGCAGGTCATCTATAGTGCAAAAACATATGAATACATACTGCAGATACATATGAATACATATATACATATGAATACATAAATTATATTAATTAAAAAATATATGAATACATTCATGGAATATAGTGGGACAGTGAATACAATGAAATACATGAAATACAACGGGATACATTAAAATACAATGAAAAAAAAGTCTCAGAAAGTCCAACAGTTGGTGTGGTGCTGAGGGCAGCCATGAGAGGTTTGACCGAAGTTGAAATCTTGTTATTGGAGTGAATGAAGTGGGTTGCTTTTAGAAAAGGTGCCATAACATCAGGACTTTTAATTTTTTGCTAAAAATTGGAGATGAGGAAATATAGCAACAATGCACGGGGGTTTAAGTACAACCTACTGTAAGAATGAATTGGCTCGATTTAGGAATAGTTTTATATGCGGGCAAGGCAAAAGAACTATTCACACTCAAGGCATCTATTTTTGATGTAATTGCATTTGGGGTTGTGATTTGGTCATCGTCGTCGGACCGTCTACTTCAATGGAGGTGGTGAGAGGCAAGAGTTGCAGTGGCCATGTCCAGATTTTATGGCAAAGCAACGACCATCAGAATAGGGTGGACCTTTCTCTCTAGGGCTTGATTTCGACATTGATTCAGAGCCACATCCACTGACAATGAAAATTTCGCGAGACAAATGGGAATGAATCAGTGGAGAATAGTAGTTGTATTCATGAAGAAACACTGGCGTTGAGAAAAAGAGGGTGGAGAAAAATCTGAAAGAATGAGAGAGAAAAATAATACAAAGAGTATTTTATGGCATAAGGGTAGGAGATAACCATAAATAGATATTTGGCTATAAATATCAAAAGGTAGCTGTGGAATATAATTTTTTTAAAAGGTATTTATTTAAAATAAATAAGGTGTCAACATTTGCTATATGAGGTAAAGATTCCAAAAAAATGCATAATTCTATTTGATCTAGAGTTTGTCCGGAACTGAAAATCTTACTGAAATGTTACCAACAGTTTCAACTTACCAACTTCTAGTCATTAGTCATAGACTTACCAAAACTAGTCAAACACATATAAAAATTAAAAACCCAAAGAAATAAGGTTCTTTCTCTCTAAGAATCACACACAAAGATCTCCTTCCATACTTTTAAGCGTAATTAGCAAATATTAGATGCAAGACGGAAAAGAAAATTTTATGGATGAAGTAGCAATAATGTGACGAAATACTATATATATACAAGATTCCAAAAATCTAAGCAAAAAAAGAACTTTTTTCAATGTGTATGGTTAAGATTCATTAAAAACATATAGATGAGTCAATGTGCAAAATTTGAGAAAGATTGAAGGTGATTTGGACTGAATTGGTATCAAAATTCGTAGTTAAAATCGAGTTCAATTTTTTTTTGCGACACATGTATCAAACATGTATCACGTATGTATCTCACACGCAGGTATACATGGATATACATGTGATACACATTTGATAAAAATATGATACATATATGATACACAGATGATACAATGTGTGATATACATATTATTTTTTCATGTTCATCTTCTACTTGAAATGTTCCATTCAAACCACCTCAAAACTCCACCAAATCATCCAAAAACTGAGACCCAAGCTCCTTAAGATGTACCCAATCTATTCTAATAATACCACTCAAAAGGAAACAAATTTTTTTGACTTTTTTTGTCTACAAATAGCTAATTGGTTAATATTAGTAATATTTTATAAATTGACCAATTTTTATAATAAGCTACTTATAGATAGTATTTTACCGAAGGTTTTCACTCAAATCCGGTAGAAACATTTTTTTTTAAAATTTTGTAGCGCATGGGTTTAGAGAAGGGGAGTCTTGGCGTAACTGGTGAAGTTGTTGCCATGTAATCAGGAGGTTACATATTCAAGCCGTGAAAACAAGCACCTGTAGAAATACAGATAAGGTCGCATACAATAGACCCTTATGGTCTGGGCTACCTTTATGGGTTTAGAGAACTTTTTAAAACAGGGACAAAACATAAACAATTGCCTCAAAAGGGGCTATTTGTGCACTTCAGCCGCATCGTAGCACACAAAACCTGACTTTCGGGGCAAATACCGTTTCCTCCATTTTCCTTGGATGGATATTCATAGCTCAGAAAATCTCAGCGCTTAAACCTCATTTAACATTCCGGTAGAAGAGATAACTCTGAGAGAAAGAGAAATGAGCGGAACTTCAAGTCTCTTTCAATTATGGCAAGTTCCTTCCTCATCACTGTTTTCTGGACGTTCTAAGCTCTCTAAAGGTACTCATTTTTGTTTAATTTCTTTTTAGAAAAATCCTTATAGTTACTTCATATTATTATCTTTCAAATTGCAGAAATATTCGAATGTGTTGTTGCTGTTTGCAGGTCTGTACTTGGTGCCTGTGCGTGTATTATATCCAATGTCATGCTTCTGTAAGCAAATGCAGACTACTACTTATGAAATTGTAAAAGGAAGCTATGTAGTATCAAATACACAGGACCAACAAGAAAAAAAGGTATATCTTCTCCTTTAATCTCACATTTGGAATTTATTATTAGCTGAATTAGTTTTCAGAGTTGGCTACTTATTACACACGGAATTTAAGAAAGAAAGAGGGAATTTTGAAAATTTGTGCCGTAAAACAAGCTATAGATATTTGTGTGGCTATAAATCATCTCATATGGAACAATGTCCTTCTTTTTGGCGTAGACTGAAAGGAAATACTATCATATAAATTGGGACCGAGAGATTATATATTACCTCTGTCCTATTTAATGAGATAGACTTTGCTTTATGGATGCACTGTTTCTTTTATGTTCACAAGAAAATTGGAAGGGATTTCTCATTTTCTTGTAGGAAAAATTGACGCCTGAGGTAGAAAAGATAGGTGCATTTCAAAAATTACCGATGGTGATGCCATCCGTAGATATTCTACAGTCGGCACTGAAGAAAGCAAAAAGGGTCTCGGCTACAAAGGGTAATCTTTTGCTTTGCGTCTATATAGTTTGTACTCCCCCCACTTCATCGTAGTTTCAATTTTGTATTGGATGAAAGAAATTACAATTTTTAGTTAAAATGTTTAATAGGCATTGTTAATCTTGCAAAACGCGAGAGAAATAGAGGCGCAAAACAACTTGACGCATTAATGAAGGTCGGATTCTGGACCAGACTATTGCTTCTTGTTGGAGGATACATCTATAGTTTTGAAAACGTAATTTACATTTTGTCATTTTCTGTATGCAGGAGATAGCTGTGCCCTTGAGAACATACAAGGAGAACTTCCCAAACAAAAGATATTTGCACCCGTATGAACAATCATTGATTGAGTTAACGCTTGGAGATGGAAACTATGAAGAGGTAATTTCAATCACTCTAGTATCTTTTTCCAAATAATGTTTGTTCTAGGAAATTGAGGTCATCAGTAACTTTTTTCCTACCAGGAAAGCTAGTTTGAACTTTTAAAAATGGTTTTTGACTCTTCAGAAAAGTACAGGTAATTAAACTGGAAGTTTTAGATGTCTCTTTGTCCTGAAAAACTAAAAGACAATATATGGTTTTTGACTCTTGGGGTTTGTAGTGTCTTATGTAGATTTTAGCTTATCTTAGTAAAACTTGAGTTTTTGTAATTGTTTCACGCGTCTCTTTGACAGATTTGAAATGATTCTGTTGGGCCCTTTAGTTGGTTGGACTGATTTTCAGGTCTCGATTCATTTTTCTGTATCCATCGAAACTAGAATTTTGGATATCCTCAACCCCCTCTCAGAGGGTTTATCGGTTTCATTTCATGCACGTGTTAACGAAAAGTTCAGTTGCTGTAACTCTCAATTTATCTGAAGTTCTTTATCTGTATCAAATTCTGTTCAGCATTTGTGACACAGTGATGGTAACGTGATAATTGTGAGTTGATTGGTTGAATTGGACTAACTAATGTTTGTTACTTAATTTTGAGTGAGATCAATTTTTCTCTGTTCTTGTATGTTTTTTTCTGCTTCTCCTATTAATAGATCTATCTCCTTTCCCCCCTTCCTTCTCAATCCTGTATAGTTATTTCTTTATTCTTGGTTTGTCTCTTTCATGTCTTACATCTAAGTAACTGCACTTTTGCAGGTTTTAGGAAAGCTTGAAGCTTTAAGGAAAAGGGTGGTATCAGTTGGAAAAGAACATGCATCATTATGTGCAAAGGTTGGAAACTGGTTGCATAAAATAGTGACCTACTTTATATTTGTGTGCTTCTAGTCTTCTCCTCCCCCCTGGTGAGAAAAAACTGAGACTTTGTCGAGTATGTGAGAGCAGATGAGTTGTAATTGCAGAGGAAACAGAGAAAATTCTAAAGCTCTATAGCTCCTGATTGCTTATTTGGATGGAAGGTTATAAGAGGTAAAGAGCCGTGTAAAAATCTTTGAGCAAAATGGAAAGGGAGAATAGGCCATGAATATTCCTTTCTCCACCCTTGCTGAATTTGACGCTTATCATTGGTTGAATAGAGTTCACTCTCTCTCATGCTTTCAGTCAGTAATAATTCAAATAGATGCAACGCTTATTTGGGCCAAAAGATCTCAAGAAACCTTAACTATCTATGGAACATACAATTGAGTGAGTCTTCTTAGGGGGAAAAGGTGCTCCTGTCAAGCACTCAAGTTAGCCTTTCCTTGCGGCGAGCACATTATTCACTCCAAATTCTTGATTCAACTTCTCTACCTTCCTAACAATTAACACCACCTCTGCATTACCACTTTTATGTAGATTGTAGCTAAAGAAACATGGTCACAATTTTTTCTTTGAAATATAAATAACGGCTACCAAGGTCTTAGCATACATCAGTCCCTTGGGTTGGCTACCAAGGTCTTAGCATACATCAGGATCCCTTGGGTTGTGTTTACAAGCAAATGATATGTTCTATTTTCTCTTATTGATTCAATGAAGTATTTTTATTAATTTAAGAAGTGCTTATGTTCTATCTTTACAATTTACATTTCTACCTAAGATGCAAATCAAGTAATTGATGCAATTTGTGGCAGTCATTATCTAAACGAGAAGCAGAGGAGCGATTGAATGAGGTAGGCTGATAGTTTCACATTTTAACTGAATTCCTTATTTTATAATATTCATAAGTTGATCAGTAATAGGATATCTCTGTAGGGAATGAAAAGAATTGAGGAAATTTTTGGTCGTGATGGAAAAGCTGTTGATGAACTATTGAACATTGCCAAGGTAAGGCCAGTTAGATATAATGAATCCACGCAGTATGAGTCTATGAAGGCCTTGGGACAAACTAAAAGTTCAAAGAAGTGGTTAGATTTATGCTGAAATTAGTATACTGAAAACTGGAATGAACCTTCAAACAACTATACACGGACCTTCATTTTTAACTTAGAAGGATGTCCAGGAAAAAAAGGAGACATGAAGTGATTATATCAAACATCTCTGTCTATGGTTTTACTGGTAAATGTAGTAGCATTACCAGTCATGATAGCTATCTTCCTGATTGTGTGGAAGCTTTTAGTTGGACTACTTCATAGAGATGTTTTTTAAGCAATGATCTTTGCTCTCGAGTCAAAAAGAAAAGTTTCAGTGGTTTATGCCAGTCTGACAAAATTTAATGGTGACAGACATTACGGGCAATGCCAGTTGTCAATCTGGAAACACCAACTCTTTGTCTCGTCGGTGCTCCCAATGTCGGAAAATCATCTTTGGTTCGCGTACTTTCAACAGGGAAGCCTGAGGTATGTACTCAGTTGGTTAGCTTTCTTTCCATTTTTACTTTTTTTTTCTGGGATTAGGGATTTCACCTATCTATCTTAGAGAATTAAAACCATGTCATAATATGCTCTTGAGGAAGGCGAATTTTCCAGAATTGCTAAATGTTAAGAAAAAGGAAGATAGAGAACCAGTTTTTAAAACCATGGTTTTTAACTTGGGTTAGAAGAAGCTTTTTATTCTAAAACTTAGCTTGCCTCCAAAGGTTTTTTAAAACTCTGACCTGCATTTAGTTTTGCTAACTCAGGTCTCAAGTGTTAGTATGTGTACAATTAATTGTAAGGAAAAAGTCAAGAGAAGAGAAAGATAAACAATGAGATGGAAGCTTATGGAATAATCAGATATGGTCAATTATTACCCAATCAATTTTGTGTTCTCTTTCTTATCATGCTCCACTGTAATCAAAAGGATTGGTACTTCATCATTAATTTTGTCTGGCTTATGATACAGATATCTCTACTAGTTTGGCAATATCATAGTCATGGATGCATTGGTAGACAGATGAATTAGAGAGATACTTGTCTACAGCTTTACGAATAAGTCAAAGATCTTATGGAATTTGGTTCAATGTTTATCTAGAACTAAATCCTCAGCTATACATACTTTCCTCGTTTGATTCTCTACCAACTCTATAGAAAGTTCTCAAGTACTTTTTCCAGTTGATTGCATCTTTTCATCACATTGTTTTCTTTGATTGAGTTGCCAGTAATGTCACTGAATATTGTCAGATCTGCAACTATCCCTTCACAACTAGAGGAATTCTGATGGGTCATATTACTTTGAGCTACCAGAATTTTCAGGTTATTTTTTTTTCTCAAAATGGAAATGTTTCCTTAATGCTTCTTTCCTTTTCTGTTTCTTTTGCTATTTTACTGATTAAGCATTTGTATCTTCAGGTTACTGATACCCCTGGTATCTTAAGGCGATGTGATGGTAAAAATTCTTGATCGTTTACCATTTGCATAATGTGGATAATTGTTTCTCTGAATTCCTTTGCTTTCTCCCACATATTGCAAAGAAGCTGATGACACATCATCGCTTTTGATAATGAAATGGTTGTTTGTAGGAAACCAGATGTGTATATTATCTTGGTTCATTTGCGGAGAACAGTATGTGTTTGTGGAAGAGTGAATTCATTTTATTAAAACTTGGTATACTATTGACAGAAATTGTTCCTTCTTTGCGTGCAAATATTTGTGTGTTACTTAGATCTCTGAAAAATTATGATATTAATAGCTGCAATTTCTCTTCTTCAAGTAACAGGCTACTTCGTGCAAAAAAAAAAGGGGTAAATAAGAAAAAGTAGAATCAGATAGTCTAATTTGAGATGAGAAAGCATTACTCAGTTTCTTCATTACAATAACTCTAATGATGCAAAGTTGTCTGAAATAAGTATAAATGTGAATTTTCATGTTTTGACTTTAAAGAAAATAAAACAACTATAGTTTTCTTTTTGCTATGCTGCTCAGAAAATGGTGAGATAATTATTCATAATTCAGTAAATTTCTTTCTTGTAATCTGGACTCTTCTGTTCTGTAGTCATGGATTACTTCTCTATCATTTTATATTTATGTTTCACAAATTTTCTTTATTTTGATTGAACCTGCAGAGGACAGGAATAACTTGGAAAAGTTAACACTTGCTGTTCTGACTCATTTGCCGACTGCAGTACTTTATGTTCATGATTTATCCGGAGAATGTGGGATGTCGCCTTCTGATCAGGTACCTCCAATGCTTTCTATGTTTTGGTTATTACTGGAACTCTGATCTTCAAGTACTCTAGAGAAGTGATGGATTGATTATTCTTCTATACCAGAATTGTTAAACATGGAGACTGAGATATATTATATATCTGAAGTAATTTGTGCAAGAAAAAGTTAACGTGTTTGAACTTGCATATTGATGATTTTAAAAAGCTATCTTATCTGATTCTCCAATAATGAGAAGATGGATCATATGAGAATGGTCATGAACTAGTAAAGCCTATATGCACAGAAATTTGACGTGCTAGAACTTGCATATTGGTGTTCTATAAAAAGCTATTTTCTCCAGGTAATGATAGGATGGATCAACTGAGAGTGGGTCACGAGTTAGTAGAATGTGAATTAGTAGCTGTATTAATATAAGAGCTCCCAGTGAACACTCAGCAAGTGTCCCTTTCAAACTCCTTTTTTCTTTCTTTTCCTTGTTCCTTCTGTTTGATAGGGGGCTGGGACGGTCCTTCCCCAATCATAGAAGAGTTAAGTGTCCCTTTCAAACTCCTTTTTTCTTTCTTTTCCTTGTTCCTTCTGTTTGATAGGGGGCTGGGACGGTCCTTCCCCAATCATAGAAGAGTTATGAATGTTTTTCAATAATCTTAAAAGCATAGGACAATGTTAATACCCTTTGTGATACTGGTTTTTGCACGTCAAATTATTATTTTTCAATCTTCTCTAGTTTCTCATATTGTAGGGAGGGCTGATTGCTAACTTCCGCCTATGCAGTTTGTGATCTATAAGGAAATGAGAGAGAGGTTCAGCAGCCACATTTGGCTTGATATTGTGTCCAAATGTGACTTGCTGCAAGCATCTCCTGTCATCTTTGCAACAGATGAATGTAATATTGATGACGTTGAGCTGGTGAGGTATAGGACAATGGGACCTGATGGAGCGTTACATGTGTCAGTCAAGAATGAGATTGGTCTTCATGAGGTACCATTCTATTACCCTTATATGCCATCTTACAGATTACTGAGCAGGTTATTTAACTTAAACCTGTATGAGTTTCCGAAGCGTCACAAAATACAAGTTTTAGAACTTAAAACATAATTTGGGAATTCGTCTCGCAGTTGAGATAATGTATTATACATCTTATTGGCAATAAGTTGACCACTTTTGATCCTTGGAAGATGCAAATCCCCCTGTATGATTATTCTCTATATTGGTTGCTATTGAATGGCAGGTTTGAGAGATTTCAAATGTTTAAGTTGTGCATGTAACTGCTAGCGTCTAAAACTTGAACATGTATTCAAGAGCGTCTGCTAATTTTATGACTTCTCTTTTGTCTTCTCATTGTACCTGGGGTGACAAGTGTCTTATGCTCGTATTGGTAATAGTTTATTCAGCAGTGTTTTGCTGTTTTTCTGAAAGTTGAACCTTTTCCGGCCGCAACAGAATATGATTATTCTGACGAGTTGCTAGTCTTTTCACCTTGGACAAAAGGTTCAGAGCTTGGGAGCTCCTATTTGAAGTTATCAGTGAAAAACTGAAAATTACTTTGTTTCTATAATGATTAAGGAGTAGCAGAGCCAGAGACAAAAACATGGCTCTATTCGTTCTAAAAATGACATTAAATAACCTAGTGTCTTAATAATTTCCCCGAAATTGCTTTCACCATCCACAGTTTCTAAGAGTTCATCCTATAGGCTATAGAACTCAATAGTCAGCATGAGGTAGACATTATTTCCATGAAGCTAACTTTCTTCGTTAGTATGTTCTGACATATTCTTTGGGTTTTTGCAGTTGAAGAATAGAGTTTATGAGTTGCTTGTTTCTCAATCAGAGAGGATCAAAAACCAAAAGAGCAAAGAGGAAGAGCTGGAAGTTTCAAGCTAGTTGGTTCTGTGACTCCAAAAGAGATTTTTGGCCGTAGCCGGAATTTGGCTTCAATTTTTTGGGCTTTCGTAATTAGCCGAATCTGAGTCGTGGTCTATCACATATTTACAATATGTACCTGTGTGTTTCTAACACACATTTGCAGGTCCAAGAACACGACATATCTCTTGGTGGCTAGGCAGTTGAACGATGAGGTCCTCGTTTGCTTTGCTTTAAATCCCACCTCTTAAGATACCAACAAATCATTTGTCTAATGGGACCGATGGGGTTGCCATATCTCGCATCCTATTTTTGACTCTTAGTTGTAGCCACTTTTCGATAAGTTTTTAGTCAGTCATTTATGGATGATACTGAGATGCATTTGGAGGTTTAAAAGGTTAAATTTCCAAAGCTCTAATACTGAACCATCTTAAATTTACCAGTAGAGACTGAATCTGCCTTTGTCATCAAGGAATAAGTGCTATGTAAAGTTGAAGTTGATGTACATTACTCTTGGTTGAAAGAAGGAAATCCTTGTTCTAGTAAAGAAGCTTATTTATTTTCCCTAATGATTGTTCTTTGAGGCGTGTGATGTCAGTGATTTACATTTTCAACACTAACAATGACACTGTTGTCTTACCCAGCCCAATATACTTTACTAAGTTCTTGTTGATTAAACAAGACATAAGTTATGGATGCAAACATTGACAAAATAGACTGATGAGATAAAACTGGGACTGGGGTATATTATAGCAAGGGTTGAATTAGAACTGGGAATATATTCGCAGTTGGGATTATTATTTGGGGATACAAATCTTACTGCATTTCTATATTTGCATAGCAATCAGATGAATGTGTTTTACCGATGTTTCTCCTGAACTGACCTCTTACACATTAGTTATGTGTAGAAATCTCACTTATTTTATACTCCACCAATTGGAGTGGGAAAAATAATAAATATCTCTTATTTTTCGAAAACGTCAAATACTTTGGAACAAATTCAGTTTATCAACAACAAATAGTATAAAAACGGAGGCAGTATCAAGGAAAACAACATATACCCTGAAAAGCAGCATAAGTATCATCGCCACTGTTCATTTCTGCGTCGTAATTACCCATAGTACGCTAGTGTAAGAGATCACACACGATATAGAATAACGGATTTATTTAATGTTCACTAGTCAAAACGTTTCAAAGCTTAAAGCTGTTCAAGGTAAATAAGATTCTGCAGAAACTACCATATTAGCCCAAATGGGAAAGTTATACTTCAAGTTTTTCATAACTAGAAATACTAGTCAATAATATTACCAAAGTTATGCTAAAGATGCTGGAGGGTAGCTAAACCAGGAAGTTGAGGCCACTATACAAAATCCTATTGCTAGTACTATAGTCATCATTACATAATAAGTTGGTTCATGCCCAAGGATCTCTAAACAATATTTATTAAAAATTTCTTGAATATTGGTGGGGCAATTGCTATATATAATGAACGCACTTGAGAAAGCGATTCATCATCAGTGGAAAAGTGTACAAGTTCCATCTGATGCCAACGAATGTTATTGATATGATCGTATGAAAAAGCAGTTAAGTGTCATGCTGCTAAGCGGAACAACCTGAACACTAATAAAACCAGCTGAATTCTCTGCACTAATTGTGCATGCAATCAATTTGGATGGAATTATCGAGAGAGAGAATATGGAAGAGAAGAAAAGAAGCCGAGAGAAGAAAACTGTTTTAGGAGAATGATAACTATCAAATGAAATACACTTTGAATGTGGCCTTCTATAGCAACTAATTTTTATCCTCTAACCACTTACTAACTCAAAAGTTTTTGATATTATATACGATCCCCTTTGCTTGGTACACCTAACATTTCAGCCCATATAATAATACTCCCCTCAAGTTGGAAGATGAAATACATTGAGCATCCCAAGCTTGGACAGAAGAAAGTGGTGCTATGCTGATCCTACACCTTTTGTCATTAAGTTAGCCAACTGCAAAGTAGCTAGTAGAGACATACTGTGGAGCTATCAAGCCACTCTTGATCTTTATCGCAGAAATTGACGATTTATCTTAATGTGATTGGTTCTTTCATGAAACATGGGGTTGGCAGCTACCTACAAGACAACTTTGCTATCACAATACAAAACAACTGGCTCATGAACGGTAACCTGGAACTCCTTAAGCAATCCCAGAAACCAAATAATTTCTGGTGATGCTGCTGCAAGACTTCGATACTCAGCTTCAGCTGAACTTTGACTAACAACTTGTTGTTTCTTTGATTTTCAAGAAAGCAAAGATTCACCTGATTTGATAATGTAACCTATGACTGTGACTGACCTCCTAGTTTTGGGACAGGAAGTCCAGTCTGAGTCACAAAATATAGAAAGGTGATTCTTGGGGCCTCTGTTTAATAATAACCCAAGGCTTGGAGCATTTTGACATACCCCACCACACACAAAACTGCATCCCAATGAGATTGTTTGGAATGTTGCAAAAAGTGACTAAGCACCTGGAAAGTAAAACAAATGTTAGGCCTGGTAGTGGTCAAGTAAAGGAGCTTGCCAATGAGCTTTTGGTGATTATCAACATCTAGCAATTCTTCATCTCCTGTAACCTTTACATATTTGTCATAATTAATAGTGGTTATTTTTTGATTCAGTTCAATAGGAGTAGAAATTGGCTTAGCTGCTGCAAGACCAACTTGTGAAATAAGCTGAAGAGCATATTTTTTCTGTGTGAGCAATATCCCTTCTTTGATCTCAGAATTTCAATTCTAAGGAAGTATCTTAATTTCCTTAAATCTTTCACCTTAAAAAAGCTATGTAGGGTCTATTTGGCTTCTTCACCGAACTCCATTTTGCTACCAGTGATAAGTAAATCATCACACACACCACAAATAATGACAATATGAGAACTTGTTTTCTTAGTGAATAAGGAATGGTCATTTGCACTCTGAGTGTAACTAGCTCCTAAAAGAGCTTCGGCCAACTTAGTATTCTATTGTCTTGAAGTTTGCTTGAGACCATATAGTGATTTAAGCAATTTGCAAACCTTAATCTCCCTTTGTTTGTGGAAACCTTAAGGTAGAGTCATATAAACCTCTTCATGAAGTCCATGCATTATTCACATTCATTTGAACTAGGCCACATCCTTTATAAGAAGTTGCTATACTGATAATGGTTCTCACAGTAATCATTTTTTCTACTGGTAAGAAGGTCTCACGATAGTCCAAACCTTCCTGTTGAGTATATTCTTTGACTATTAATCTGGCTTTGTATCTTTCAATTTTACCATTTACCTTGTATTTGATCTTAAACACCCGTTTAGATCCTATTGCTTTTTTACCAACATGCAGATCAACAAACTCTCATGTTGCATTATCTTCAAGTGTCTTAATATATTATGACATAGCTTATATTTATTTCTTATCTTGGCATGACTCTGAAGGATCTTGGTTCAACTCTAGTTGAAAAGACTCCCAAATAAGACATCTAACCTTCTAACAAGTGATCATAGGAGATAAAGTCTGCGATATAGTAAGGATTAAATAGTATTCTATGGTCTGGGTGCTGTAACATGGTCCTTGAGCCAAATACAAGGTATGGAGACTCTACCAGACTTTCTGGTATGCACATTGGTACAATATTCAACTCATCTATATGAGTTGTATTCGTCAAGTAGTTCAACTACAACTTTAGGTACTTCAACTAACTTTGCAGGATGTGGTTGTATGTCATGTGCATCATCAGGTTTTAATTGAGGTTTCATGTGTGTTAGTTATGCCATGACTTCAATGTGAGTAGGATGTTCACCATCAACTTCTATTAGAGACGCTGCAACATTAGATCTTTCATTTGGGACCAGAGTTTCAGAATGATGGCGATTCTTCTGTGTAGGCATCTAGTCATCTGTGACAACTGAAATAGGCTCATGCGGAAAAATATCTTCTATGAATTTTATGCCTTCCTTAAAGGGAAAAACATGCTCCCTAAACAATACACCTCTGCTGATAAACACCCTTCCAATTTCTAGATCATACAGTCTGTAACCTTTTTGTATTTCAGAGTAACCAATGAGAATAGACGTTCTTGCCCTAGGTGTAAATTTATCCTCTCCTAGTAAATTGCTTGCAAAGTATAAGCAGCCAAATACCTTAAGCGATCTATTTTTGCAGGTTTACCATGTAACATTTCATAAGGACATTTCCTTTTTAATACTCATATAGGCAATTTATTTATCAAATATACAACAGTTCTCAAACAATCACCCCAAAATTTTATTGGCACTGAACTTTGAAATGCAAAGCCCTTACAGTCCAGGATGTGAATATGTGTTTTCTCTCCACTGTAATATTTTGTTGAGATGTATATAAACAACTGCTTTGATGTATGATCCCAAGAGTCGCTAACAGTTCATTACAATGAGAGTTAAAAAATTTAGTGCCATTATGTGATCTCAATACTTTTTACAGTGACACCAAACTGATTTCTTATTATTGCAATAATGTTTTTTTTACAAAGAATACCCCACACTTTGGTAGAATAAAATATACCCAGATATACCTACAATATTCATCTACAATGGTAACAAAGCAATGCTTCTCATTATAGGTAGGAGTTCTATGAGGTCCCTGTAATGACCTGGCCGGCCGTTTTGAGTATTCTAGCATTGTATTCCCTATTGTATTCTTTACATATATGTATTTGTAGTTACGTAACTTGTCGGAGTGATTGGTGTGTTTTTAGGAGAGTTTTGGGTTAATTTGGGACGCTTAGTCCCTTGGTTGGAGGCTTAGGTTGTAAAAGTTGATTGAAGTTTGACTTTTATGTAGACGACTTTGGAATAGTATTTTGATGGTTCTAATAGCTTTGTATGATAATTTTGGACTTAGGCGTATGTCCGAATTTTGATTTCGAGGTCCGCAGGTTGATTTGATGTTTTTTGGCGAAAATTGGAAAATTGAAGGTTTGGAAGGTTGATAGGTCTGACTGAGGGTTGACTTTATTTATATCAGACTTAGATTGTGATTCCGAGAATTGTTATAGGTCCACTGTGTCATTTCAGACTTGCCTGCAAAATTTGAGGCCATTCGGAGTTGTTTCGGTTTGTTCGGCGCAAGTTTTTAATTTAGAAATTTCATTAGCTTCCTTAGGCTTGAATTTGGGTGCAATTCGTAGTTTCGATGTTATTTTATATGATTTGAGGCCTCGAGTAGATGCGTGCTATATTTTGAGATTTGTTGGTGTACTTGGACGGGGTCCTAGAGGCCTTAGGTGTGTTTTGAATTATTGTCGGAACAATCTTGGACTTGGTTGAATAACTAAAGGTATCTGATTTTTGGTTTTTTCGCACCTGTGAAGGCATGACTGTAAGTAGCCCGCAAATGCTGACATGGATCCGCAGAAGCGAAGCTGGGGAGGATGGATCTGGGTCCATATGTTCAGATATTTGATCCCAGAAGCAGTGTTAATGGAGCTCAAAATTTCCATATATGTAGAAGAATTGCATAGAAGCGAGACCGAACCTGCGTTGGTGGACCCCATAAGCGTATTCGCAAGTACGAGGTCTAGACTGCAGAAGCAGAAGTACTGGTGTTGAGGTAGGATCACAGATGCGATGTCTTGATCGCAAATGCGGAACCACATATGCGGTTAAGTGACTACAAATATGACATTCACTGAGCAAAAATAGCTTGGACGAGGGTTTTATTTCATTTATCACACGTTGAGTTAGAGAACTCGGTATTGGGCGATTTTAAAGGAAATTTTCACGATTTAGATTGGGGTAAGTATTTTTGACTCGGATTTGTTATTATTTCATGATTCCAACCTCGATTTTAGTGTTTGATTAGTGATTTGAATTGGATAAATTGGGAATTATTGTGAAAAATTTTCTGAAATATAAATTAATGATATGAAGGTTGATTTTAGGTCGGAATTGGATGATTTTGTTATGGTTGGACTTGTATCGGAATCGATACTCGGAATTTGTAAGTTTTGTCGTATTCCAAGGTGCGACCTAAAGTTGACCTTTTGAGTCGACTTTTTGATTTTAGTTAAAGATCGAAACTTTATTATTCAAAATTATTTTCTATAAGTTTTATTTATGATATTAATTTATTTTGGCGAGATTCGAGCAATCCGGAGGTAGATTTGCACGGAAAGGGCTTATTAGTGGACTGATTTAACTTGTTTAAGGTAAGTATCTTGCCTAACCTTGTATGAGAGAAATACCCCTTAGGTGCTAGCCCAATTTGTTGATTTCTATGATGTGTTAAGTGATGTGTACATGATGCGACGAGCGTGTATACGAGCACTATGTGTGATTTTGACCGAAATAGACCACCGACTCTTAACATATCTTAATATGATAATGAACTTTATATGAAACTTGTAAAATCACTTTATGACTATTTGATCATGCTCGTTTCATTGACTTAGCCATAGACATGCTTTAACTATTGAACATCCCTCCGCTTCTATAAATATTTTTTATGTCCTTGTGCACTATTGTTGAAAATTGTGAACTTATACTTTGATGACACTTTGGTACTATTGTTGTAATACTGTGGCACTTTGCATTATTGTGTTGTGGTATGGTGGCACTTGTAGAAATGTTGAGCGGATTGATTGGGAGTGTCAACACGAGGTTTTGTTGTGCAATTTCTTTCTCTATGGTTGTGCGCGTGGGGAAAAATAAGGGTGGCATTATATCGGTCTGCCCACGTGGAGTAATAAGGGTGTCTATATGCGCATGTGATGAAATAAGGGTGACATATCATTTTTATGTGCACATGCAGCATAATAAGAGTGGCATTTTGATGATGTTGTATGATATTTCAGGATGTCCCCATTCTTGTTGTGACTGTGTTGAGATGGGGTTGTTATTCTTATTTCATAATTATTTCTGAAAAACTTACGTTTGAAACTTACCTGAGTTAATGGCTGCATTTGATATCTTATGACACGCCTTACCTTTATTTGATGTTTTATGATAAAAAATTAGGTTTTACTGCATTGAGTTGTTATTACATGTTCTAAAGGGGTTGTGATTACTATTTTCAATTATATTTCAATTATCAATATTCTTCGATATATTCATTGCGTAGATTATTTGTCTAGTGAGTGTCAAACGACTTGAACCTCGTCACTCTCCATCTAGGTTGGTGACCGAGGAGCCACCAACAGCTCCGGTCTGGGAGCAAGCACATGAGATGTCTGCTACTACCCTTGGACTCTAGGAGACTTTTGCACAATTCCTAAACATGTTCAGTATTTTAGCTCAGACGGGATTGATCCCAGTAGCACGAGCTACTTCTCAGGATGGGGGAGGAGCTTAGACACCCACTGTCCGTAATCTAGGGCAGCGGGTTCATGTTGGTTAGGTCCCAAATATTAAGCCAGAACAGCCCATTATCGCAATTCATCTTGAGGTCAGACTAGTGTCATCAGAGGAGGAGTAGAGGAGGCTTGAGAGGTTCAAGAAGTATGATCCTCCTACTTTCACTGGCGCAGTTTTGGAGGATGCACATGATTTCCTAGACAAGTGTCACCATATTTTCCGCACTATTGGCATTGTGGAGGTAAGTAGAGTCATCTTTACTACATTTCAGCTAATGGGATCTGCATATAGGTGGTGACATGCTTATGAGGAGGGTAGGACAGTTGGTACAACGCCACTCACTTAAGCTCTATTTTCTGATATATATTTGAGGGAGTTTGTCCCATATCCTCCGAAATGTGTGACACAGAGTTCGAGCAGTCGTGTCAAAGGACTATGACAGTGTTAGAGTATGCCATAAGGTTTATTGAGTTATCCCGCCGTGCACCTACTTTGGTTTCAATAGTTACAGAGTGAGTCCGCAGATTTATCGAGGGAACCAATTATGCTATTAGATTCAGTATAGCATGGGAGCTGGAGATCGATACTCCATTCCAGCAGGTTATGGAGATTGCTAGGAGGTTAGAGCGTGTGCATGGTCAGGAGAGGGAGGATAGGGAGGCCAAGAGGACTCGCAGTTCATGAGGATTTTAGGGCTCCTACTCTGGGGGCAAGATCTGTCATGGAAGAGGTTTTATCAGTTGACTAGTTCAGTCTGCACTTTAGGCCACTCATGGTGCCCCAGCTATTCTGGGATCTCTGATTACTCATTTTGCACAACCATTTTCTAGTGCACCTCCTACACAGGGTGCTTGTCGCGTCTTGTTTTCTCGTGAAAGCGGGTTTTGACATATGACAACTCTGTTAAATAGGTATTAAAAAGGAGAATTGCCACCTAATCGTTTTGAGGTGCGTTAGGGCACCTATTATGCAAATAACTCTGTTTGACTAGTCAACACCACCAAATATCGGGTAAGGGCTTAAATTACCTCAAAGAAAAGGTGTTAGACACTCTTCGAGGTGCACAACTGTGGGTCCCAACCGAACTTAAGATTATGTGTAATACAAATAGGCTAAGTGATCAAATAGAAAAAGGGAATATAAAGGTCCAAGAATTTCATTACAACATGATTAGTACAGATCTTAATACGAATATATAGGGATACAACTATTTAGATCTAATAGCAACATATAAAGGAAGGGGGTGGGGATTCTAAGTTTTTAGCTTAAAAGATCACCCCGTGCAACAGAAATAATACTTCGCAACTCCCTTGAGATAGGAGTTACTCATATTATTCAGCTGGCACAGACTATCATCTCCTACTATCCGATTACTATGTTAAAGTTGTTTACCTGAAACGTGCTAATTCAATTCTAAGTCGTGCTCTATGAGTGCACTACCCTTCCCATACCTATGGTCCAGGAGGTATTGGACCTCTACTTGGGTGGTTCTAGACCTTACTTAGGCTGCTCAAAAATGTCAAAACTAGGCGACATACAAAACATAATGGACTTCAAATATTGGGCAATTAAGGGCTTAAGTTTGCCTCCACACTTAAGCAACAAATGCACGCGAGACAAGTTTTCATGTTAGGCAATTCAGAATTAAGAACCTTAAGCCCTATAGACATGATTTCTATGTGACTATGACTTAAAATACACGGATAGTTTCAGATGCAAGGCGCTGCTCATAGACGAGATTATACAATTGTTACAAGCTGATTGTTAAGAATACATATTTCCAGTTATTAATCCTATAGATATTGTGTCTAAGTGATTTATGCAGTAAAGACAGTGAAATCTATTGGAGAAGATCCCAGAATTACTCATACTTTTCTGACAGCGACCTAAGTGAGCAATAAACAATGTTGAGAAGTTCAGTATTAATAATTATTAAGGCGAATAGTGATACCATATATGCAGGATCTCTAATTGGCGCTTGGTACCAGTTTTATTGTGCTTGGTCCCTATAGACATATTTTCTAAGTGAGCAGTATAATACAATAGCAAATGGGATGATTAAAATCCTATAGGCATGATTTCTAGTGGATGTGCTATAATTGTGCGAATTGAAAGAAAGTTCGATGGTATTTGTTTCCTATAGGCAGGTTCTTTAATAACACGTAGCAACAGGAATAATTGAAGCGTTTGAACTCATGTTTTGCCAGTAGACAAGTAGTGTGTGTGTGTGTGTGTTTCTCCTAATGACATGATTTCTACAGTGCATATAGAGATTGCATGCATATATAGCAAGTAAATCGTTTAATCCTACATGTATGTTTTCTACCCTTTCATGCAAACATTAAGAATCTACCCATACCCCTTTTTTTACTAACATCTAATTGTTTATTACAAAGATTACTGCACCAATGATGAATATGATTACAAATATTATACAAATAACGACAATAGTCCCATAACAGGCTCAAAAGGAAATACCCAGCATTGACTGGGCCTTCAACACTCTCACGCATCATACCCAGGAAGTATATTCATCACCACAACCCAAAATCCATAGAAGAACTTAAGCCAGATTACACAACCATAGATTGACCAACCAATTTATATATTCAACAGATAATAGGAAGGAAGAATTGAGTGGGGTAGTTCAAGTATTAGAAGTAAAGAGAATGGCTAAAAGACTCCACACCCTAGTGTGTCATAGTTCATAAGAGTCTCAAATGGACCCCGAGAAATACTCACACTAGGGAGGTCAGTAGTAAGAGCCTTGGTGGCCTTGGCTTTCAGCCGGCCAAGAATGAGAGGTTCAGGATAGCATAGGTAACAAATGAGAGAGAGTGGACAATGGTTAAAAAAGACAAAAGTTGAGGAAATACACTCATAGCTTAAAGTAGACATAACAAAGTTGAGAACACAGAGCAACTAAGCAAACATGTCACAAGACTTAGAAGCAGGTTCAGCAAGACTTAGAAGCAGGTTCAAACACTTAAGCAAAACAACACATATACAATCACGTATTGAATGAATTAAGGGAGGAACAAATTTGCAGGATTAACAAAGATTATCATACACAATACCAAACAAGTTAAAACCTAAAAGGTCCAAATTATACTTAGGATTCAACACAATGTCATGAGACAACCATGCTAGGAAGCAGAAGAGTATCAAACATGATATGGAAACACAAATTAAGATAACCATTTTAAAGGTTTCGAATAGTTATTAAGGATATAGAACAAAGCAAAATAGAGATATACCGTGAAGGAGCAGATCATAGTCGATAGAAAAGGTCTTAGCACATTACACATGCAAGACTATGATTCAAAATAGAGTGGGAAAAGTAAACTTACGTCAGATAGCAAATGTAGGCATTCAGGTGTTGACACAACAAACTAATTAACTAAAAAAGGTCCCAGTTATGCCAAGGATATATCATACATCATGAAACAAAGCAGTTCAAATACGGTAGAGGAAAACACAAGTTGAGATAACTATTCTAAAATCTCAAGTAATCACTAAAGGGGTATAGAACCATGTGAACTAAAGACATGAAGTGACACAATGACAGGGAAACAAGTCATAGTTAACAATGAAGGTTTTAATACAGGTTATTACAGATGTGAGGCATTCATTATTGGGATTCAACATAAAGCAGGTAAGCATATTCATGAACATTCAGGAACCAATACATTAGCAAAATGAGCTTAGGAGGGTTCAGATTATCCAAGTTAGACATAGACAATCTCAAAACTAGCAGCATTAGGTGAAATTAAAAGTTAAGGAGACTTAAAACGACTATAAAGCTAATAGAGTTACACACAAGAGTAGCCTAGAAACACATTAAGCCATGGATTGTAGAAGTAGGAATTTGCTAATCAGAGAGACATAAAACGAAATTGCAAAAGGTCAAATGACTTACCAGTTAAACGGATAACAATAAAGAACAAACTTCTACAAGAACCTAGAATCTTAATGCGTTAAAGGTCCCAAGAGTTTCAAAGGAACCCTGAGCAATGCTCGCACCAAGAGAAGGTTGAATAATAGAATCTCACTGACCTTGGTTTTCAGCTAGCCAAAAACAAAGTACAGAACCAGAGAATAACAGGACAATGCTCCAATTTTAGTGAAAATATAGTGATTAAGGTCTGTCTCAAAGGGGAAGGGTTTATATAGCAGTAAAATTGGACGAATAAACAAGGAAACAAAGTAAATCAAACCTAAAATAAGGAAAGAAAGCATGCAAAATCGATTCAGAATCAATTTAGGAGAGAAACGGGTAAACCCTAGTTCAAGAGGGAGAACACAAATCGACAGAGATATCACTAAAATCAGAGCCACATAGCATGGTATTGAGTGTATATAGATGAGATAATGCCCAAAATCAAAGGTTCAAGCCACTTTAGCCCGATCTCAGTCTCACTTGCCAAACTTAGGCAAGCACCTAAGTAACACCACAAATGGATGACCGGTAGTGAGAGGAGACCAATAAGGTAAGTGAATCAATGATTGATTCCATTTTAGAGCTGGATTTGGAGAGGTTGAGAGATACATCGGCCAGGATTCATAGAAGAAGGGGAAAGGTTCGAGAGAGTGTAAAGGCGATTGTAAACAGGCGAGTGATTCTCTAGGGTTTAGGTTGGGGGGGGGAATTAAAAGTGGAGGGTTAATCGTGGGCCTCTAAGATCAACGATCATGATTTTAAAAAGTGACTGGGGCGGGTTATTTTAGAGGGGTCCGACCGGGTTGGTCTTGGGGTTATTGGGCTTAGGTCATTGGGCCAATTTGGTCTAAAAATTGGTTTAATGGTTGGGCTACTATTTAAATACAACTAATTTATAAAAAATAATTTATAAAATGATTACTAAATAAATAAAAATATTATTTATGCACTAAAATAATTAAAAATAATAATTTATCATTATAAAAATATAAAATTCTATTTTGACACAAATAATATAAGTAAGGAGCATTTGTATATGAATATAGGCTGTTATTGCAAAATTGGGTAAATAACTTAAAAATACAAACATAATTATACGAAATGAAGCGAAAATATTATGAAACATACATGGGGATACAAAAATAGTAATTTTGGATGATTAAGTCATCACAAATAATTGAAAGGGTTAATTACTAAATATTTATGTAATTTAAATGCAAGAAAATTAATTTTAAAGCTCTAAAAATTATAGAAAAATGTAAACTAGATAATGATGCAAAATGATGTTTTGAAAGTATATATACTATTTGAAAATATATGAGGGCAAAATTAGGTATCAATAGTGCGTACAACGATTATTCTAGCTGTCCGAATCAGGCTCAGTTCTAGAAACCACGCCTGCCGAGAGGTTGTTTCGAGTGTGGTGATACTAGGTGCATTCTGAGGAATTGTCCCAAACTTAGGAGGGGTGGACCTCCACAGGGTACATAGGCCATGGTTGCTGCTCCACCAACACAACTAGCTAGGGTGGAGGATAGGCGGTAGAGGTTATCCTAGAGGGGGAGGTCAAGTCCATTGTTATGCTTTTTCGGGTAGGGCTAAGGCTAAGGCTATATTGTGGGCCGGGCCCAGCCCAGGACCGTTAGCAAATGGGCCAAACGGGCTGGTTCAAACGGGTCGGTCCCTAATGGTCCTAAAAGCCCATTGTGGGCCGGTCCTCCCAAAATACTTGCGAGCCCGGGACCGGCAAGCGGGCTTGGGCCGGTTCAACCGGGCCTAACGGGCCCAACGATTATTTTTAATTTTTTTTTTAAAAAAAAGCCAACGGTTAGAAGTTTAAAAACTAGCCGTTGGCCTGCCATTTTAGCCGTTTGACTTTTTAAAAAATAGTCATTTGGCCTCCAAACTTTGTTTTAACCCCAAACTTTTTATAATCACACTTTTTCCCTATTCTCAACTATGAATACCCCCTCATTCTTTTATTTTTACTCACAAAATCATCAATCTCTCTCATTTCTCAAACTCAAATTGAAGTATTCAAGTCTTCACTCATCTCTCATTTCTCAAACTCAAATTCTTAATTCAAGTTAAATCATGCCCAGTGATTCTAGATTGCACCCATTTATTTTGGAACACTTTAATGTGGTAGAAGAAAATGAAGAAGTTTACATAATAAAGTGCAAGAACTATGGTCGTCTACACTCGTCGTCCAAAGGAGGGCACAAGCAGTTTAAGGAGGCATATAAAGAGTTGTCTTGTGCGTTCTCCAGACATTCGTATTTAAGATTTTAAGTTAATTTGAGACAATTTGTGTTATTTTAAAATTATTAGACGTATTATGCTTAATGTTTTAGTTTGTTAGATTAATTTGAAGTATTATGTTAAAGGCATTGAACTTTAATTTGAAGTATTAAATGTAAACTTTAATTTGCAGCTTTGATACCGAGTTCATCTTAATATATATATATATATACGCCTTAATATAGCTAATGTATACAATCTTATATAAGGCAATATAGTATATTGCCTTATATAAGATTGTAAATATACTATATACGACAATATACTAACTACTAAGTGTATAGTATATAAGCTATATTCGAATTTCGATATAACATTAGCTATATTAAGACGTATATATATATAATTTAACAAAATTGTCTCAAATCAACTTAAAAGAATAAATTGTGTGTTGTCTTGTAAGCATAAATTGTGTGTTGTCTTGTCGGTCTGAAAAGCTGACCGACTGCAAAAAAGCTATTTCGTTTCAGAAAAAGTGAATATGTATAGGTGTTGGTGGACTACTTTTTGTGTGTTGTCTTGTCGGTATGAAATGCTGACCGACTGCAAAAAAGCTATTTCGTTTCAGAAAAAGTGAATATGTATAGATGGTGGTGGACTACTTTTTGTGTGTTGTCTTGTCGGTCTGAAAAGCTGACAGACTGCAAAAAATGTTGTTTCGTTTCAGAAAAAGTGAATATGTATAGCGCGGTACAATACAACGTTTTGTGTGTTGGCTTGTCTATAAATAATGGGCGCATTCTAGTTATTTCTGTGTTTAACAATAACCAATAGCAAATATTTCCATAAAACAAGGTTTTTCTTTACGCTTTAACAAATGTCTGAACCCCTTTATGTGCCAAGGTGCGAGTGCGGAAAAAAATGCATGATGCAAGACTGTTGGGATGATGGTGAAGCTAGACGCCTCTACTGCGCGTGTATGAACAAGTTTTATAGGGTTCCCGACGAAATTGTTTGCAATTTTGAGGTATGGATTGATGAACCCTGTCAGCAGGAATACTACAAAGAAAAGTTGCAGTATCTTCATTGTTTGTGTTTGAAGCAGTGGAAAAGAGAGCGATAATCCAAACGAGAAGTTGCAGAGTTGAAGGAGAAACTCAATGAGGTGGAAGAAGAAAAAAATAAGCCAGAAGACAAATTTAAGTGGTTGGAGTAGAGAATACTAGGCGGTCGTGACTAAACAGTGACATGTACGTGTTGAGCCTAGTAGTGTATCTTTATGTTTCCCGTGTCATGTGTTTTTATTAGTTGTACTGAATTTAAGTTATGTTAAGTTTCTATGTTTGTGTTTGTGTTGTACTGTTAAAATAAAGAAGAAACAGGCCTTGACTATTTTTTTTTAAATTTTTTTTATCTAAGACAATTTCTTGTAAATTATATAGCTTATATATACACACACACACACACACACACACACACACATATATATATATATATATAAAATTTACAAGAAATTGCTTTAGATAAAAAAAATTCAAAAAAAAATAGCCCGGAACACTTAGGCCTGTGGGCCTGGCTCATTTAGCCCGGGGCCATGTGGGCTTAGGCCCGTAGTGGGCCGGTTCCACCCTCCAGGACCGCTAATCCCGGGACCGTTTGGCCCGGGACCGCCAGAGAGCGGCCCGCCAGAGCCCGGGCACGTTTGTCCCGGCCCGTTTAGCCCATTTAGGCCCGGGCCTGGCCCACAATACAACCTTAGTTAAGGCTGTTGCATCAAATGCTTTTATCACAAGTATTGTTTTGGTCTGTCATAAGGATGCATCAATTTTATTTGATTTGGGTTCCATATATTTGTATGTATTGTCTTACTTTTCTTCATACTTCGATATATCTCGTGATTCTTCGGATATCCATGTTTATGTGTCTATGCCTGTGGAAGATTCTATTATAGTAGACCGTATCTATTGGTAGTGCTCGGTCATTATCGAGAGTTATGAGACCAGGGTTGACCTTCTATTACTCAATATGTTGGACTTGTTATGATTTTGGGCATGGATTGGTTGTCGCCTTATCACTCTATTCTTTATTGTCACGCCAAGACTGTAACACTAGCTATGCCAGGGTTTCCGAGATTGGAATAGAGAGGTACATTGAATTATGTTCCTAACAGGGTGGTGTCTTTCCTGAAGGCACAACAGATAATTGAGAAGGGGTGCTTGACATATTTGGCCTTTGTAAGGGATATCAGTACTGATATTCCTACGTTGAGTTAGTTTCGATGGTGAGAGATTTCCCAGATGTGTTTCTAGTAGACCTACCGAGCATGCCGTCTGATAAAGATATCGATTTTGGTATTGACATAGTGCCAAGCACTAAGCCCGTTTCTATTCCGCAATATCATATGCCACCAGTGGAGTTGAAAGAATTAAAGGAACAACTTCAGGAGTTTACTGAGAAGGGTTTCAACAGGCCTAGTATTTCACCTAAGGGTGCTCCAGTTCTATTTGTGAATAAGAAAGACGGCTCTATGAGGATGTGTATTGATTACAGACAATTGAACAAGGTGACAATCAAGAACAAGTACTCACTACTGCATATTGATGATTTTTTTGATCAGCTTCAAGATGCTCGGGTATTCTCGAAGATTGATTTGAGATCGGGGTACCATCAGTTGAAGATCCGAGATTCAGATATTCTGAAGACGACCTTCGGGACTCGCTACGGTCATTATGAGTTTCTAGTGATGTCTTTTGGGCTGACCAATGCCCCAACAGCCTTTATGACGAATAGTGTATTCTAGCCATATCTTGATTCCTTCGTCATCATGTTTATTGACAAAATATTGGTGTATTCTTGCAGTTGGGAGGAGCATGAAAAGCACTTGAGGATCATGCTTCAGACATTGTGGTAGAAGAAGTTGTATGCTAAATTCTCTAAGTGTGAGTTTTGTCTTGATTCAATGGCATTCTTGGGCCACGTGGTGTCCAGTGAGGGGATCAAGATGGATCTAAAAAAGATTGAGGCAGTTCAGAGTTGGCCCAGACCGTCTTCTGCTACTGAGATTCAGAGTTTCATTAGTTTGGTTGGGTATTATCGCCATTTTATGGAGGGCTTCTCGTCCATTGCATTTGACTAGATTGACCCAGAAGGGTGCCCCATTCAGGTGGTCTAACGAGTGTGAGGAGAGATTTTAGAAGCTCAAGACTGCTTTGACCACAACTCCATTTTGGTTTTGCCTTCATCATCGGCGTCTTATACAATTTATTGTGATGCTTCGCGGATTGTAATTGAATGTGTATTGATGCATGAAAGTAGAGTGATTGCTTATGCTTTGCGTCAATTGAAGCCCCATGAGAAGAACTACCAAGTACATGATTTAGAGTTGACAACCATTGTCCACGCACTGATGATTTGAAGGCACTATCTCTACGGCATGTCTTGTGAGGTATTCACAGATCACAAGAGTATATAGCACTTGTTTAAGCAAAGGGATCTGAACTTGAGGCAACAGATGTGGTTAGAACTACTAAAGGACTATGATATAACCATTCTTTATCATCCCGGGAAGGCCAATATGGTAGTCGATGCTTTGAGTAGGAAGGCTGAGAGCATGAGTAATCTTGCTTTTATTCCAGTTGGTAAGAGACAATTATCTTTGGATGTTCAGGCTTTGGCCAACATGTTCATAAGGCTTGGTTTTTCGGAGCCGGGCCGAGTTCTTTCTTGTGTGGTTTTACGATCTTCTTTGTTTAAGTGCATCAAGGCACGTCAATATGATGATCCTTACTTTATTGTCCTGAAGGACACAGTGCAGTACAATAATGTCAAAGAGGTGACTATTGGTGATGATGGGGTGTTGAAGATGCAATGCTGGATTTGTGTGTCTAATATGGATGGTTTGCGTGAGTTGATACTTAAGGAGGCCCACAGTTTGTGATATTCCATTAATCTGGGAACCACAAAGATATACCAGGACTTGAGGCAACACTACTGGTAGAGAAGAATGAATAAAGAGATTGTATAGTATGTGGCCCGGTGTTTGAACTGTTAGTAGGTGAAACACGACCATCATAGACCAGGTGGTTTACTTCAGAAACTTGATGGGATCAGTTCCTACTGCTCGTAGAATTTGCCTACAACAACAACTACCAGTCGAGTATCTAGATGGCTCAGTATGAGGCCTAATATATGAGGCGGTGTCGTTCTCTGGTTGGATGGGTTGAGCCTGGGAAGGCTAGGTTGTTGGACTCTGATTTGGTTAGATATGCCTTGGAGAAGGTGAGGTTGATTGAGGATTGGCTTAGTGTGGTGCAGTCCATACATAAGAGTTATGCTGATAGGAGGGCTTGTGATGTGACATTCATGGTGGGTGAGAGGATCCTCCTCAAAGTTTCTCTCAAGAAGGGTATGATGAGGTTTGAGAAGAAAGGCAAGTTGAGCCCTCGGTATATTGGTCCTTTTGAGATTCTTAAGAAAGTGGGTGAGGTGGCCTAAAAACTTGCATTGTCACCCAACATATCGGGAGTTCACCCCATATTTCATGTTTCCATGCTCTAGAATTATTATGGTGATTCGCCACATGTATTAGATTTCAACTTAGTCCAATTGAACAAGGATTTGACTTATGTTGAGGAGCTGGCGGCTATCTTGGACAGGCTGGTCCAGAAGCTGAGGTCAAAGAACATTGATTCAATGAAGGTTCAATAGAGGGTTTAACTAGCGAGGAGGCAACCTAGGAGACCGAGCATAGAGCGGATTCGTTATCCTCACCTTTTTGGCACTTCAGGTATGCCTCTATACTTGTTCGAGGATGAATGTTTTTTTTAAGAGGGGGAAAATGTAACTATCTAGCCAGTCATTTTGAGTATTCTAGAACCGTTTCCCCTATTTTATGCTTTACATATGTGTATTTGTAGTTACGTTACTTTTCGGGACGATTGGTGTGCTTTCGGGAGAGTTTTGGATTGATTTGGGACACTTAATCCTTTAGCTTCAGGCTTAGATTGTAAGAGTTGACCGGAGTTTGACTTTTATGTAGACAACCACACAATAGTATTTTGATGATTCCAATAGATTCATATAGTGATTTTGTACTTAGGAGTATATCCGGATTTGGATTTCGAGGTCCGTAGGTCGATTTGATGCATTTTGGCGAAAGTTAGAAAGTTGAAGGTTTGGAAGGTTGATAGATTTGAGTGAGGGTTGACTTTATTAATATCGGGATCAGATTATGATTTCAGGAGTTGATATAGGTCCGTTGTATCATTTGGGACTTGCAAGTAAAATTTGAGGTCATTTGGAGTTGTTTAGGCTTGTTCGGTGCATGTTTTGAATTTGGAAAGTTCATTAGTTTCCTTAGGCTTGAATTGTTGTGTGATTTGAGGCCTCGATTAGGTCCGTGCTATGTTTTGAGATTGTTTGGTATGCTTGGAAGGGGTCCTGGGGACCTCGAGTGTGTTTCGGATTATTGTTGGATTAATCTTGGACTTGGATGAATAGCTAAAGGTATCTGAATTCTGGTGTTTTCGCACTTGCGAAGGCATGACTGTAGGTGTGAGCCCGCAAATGCAGACATGGAGCCGCAAAAGCGAAGCTGGGAATGATGGATCTAGGTTCACTGGTGCGGATATTTGACCGCATAAGCGATGGTAATAGAGCTTAGAAGTTTCTGCAGATGCGGAAGAAATTCGCAGAAGCAAGACCGCACCTTCACTGGAGGACTGCAAACGTGTGTCTGTAGGTGCGGGGTCTAGACCGCAGAAGCATAATTCCTGGTGTTGAGGGGGAATCGTAGATGCGATGTTTTGACCACAAATGCGGAACCGCGGATGTAGTTAAGTGACCGCAAGTGCAGAATTCATTGTGCAAAAATAGCTTGGACGAGGGTTTTATTACATTTATCATGCTTTGAGTTAGATAGCTCAGTTTTGGAGGAGATTTTTATGATTTAGATTAGGCTAAGTATTTTTTACTCAGATTTGTTATCATTTCATGATTCTAACCTTGATTTTAGTGTTTGATTAGTGATTTGAATTGGAGAAATTGAGGATTTTTGTAAAAACTTTTTAAAAGCATAAATTGATGATTTGAAGGCCGATTCGAGGTCGGAATTGGATGATTTTGGTATGGTTGGACTTGTATTGGAATGTGTGTTCGGAACTTATGAGTTTTTTCAGGTTCTGAGGTGCAGGCCCGAGGTTGACTTTTTGAGTTGACTTTTTGATTTTAGTTAATGATCGAATCTTTATTATCCGGAATTAATTTTATAGCTTTTAATTATGATATTAAGTTATTTTGGCTAGATTCAAGCCGTCCGGAGGTAAATTTACGCGGGAAAGAGTTGTTAGTGGACTGATTTAGATTGTTTGAGGTAAGTATCTGGCCTAACATTATGTGGGGGAAACACCCCTTAGGTGCTAGCCCAAATTGTTGATTTTTATTATGTGTTAAATGACCTTTACATGATGTGACGGGCATGTATACAAATACTATGCGTGGTTTTGACCGAAATAGACTGTAGGCTATTAATGTGTTTTACTGTGATAATGAACTTTATATAAAACTTGTGTAATCACTTTATGAATATCTGATCATGCTCATTTCATAGACTTAGACATATACATGCTTTATCTATTGGACATCCCTCCACTTCTATAATTATTTGTTAGGTCCTCGTGCACGGTTGTTGAAAGTTGTGAACTTATACTTTGACGACACTTTGTTACTATTGTTGTGATATATGGCACTTGGCATTATTGTTTTGTAGTACCGTGGTACTTGTAGACATATTGAGCGGATTGATTGGAGGTGTCAACACGAGGTTTTGCCGTGCGATTTCTTTGTCTATGATTGTGCGCGTGGGGAGAAATAAGGGTGGCATTATCTAGGGCCGCTCACATGGCGTAATATTGGTGGCTATATGCGCACGTGGTGAAATAAAGGTGTCATATCATTTTTATGTGCACATGTGACGTAATAAGGGTGGCATTTTGATGATGTTATGTGATATTTTGGGGTATCGTCATTCTTGTTGTGATTGTGTTGAGTCGGGCTTGTTATTCTTATTCCATTATTATTTCTAAAAAGCTTACGTTTGACACTTATCTGAGTTAATGGCCATATTTGACATCTTATCTCATGCCTTACCTCTATATGATGTTATATGATCAAAGATGGGTTTTACTACATTGAGTTATTATTACATGTTCTAAAAGGGTTATGATTACTGTTTTCAGTTATATTTCAACTATAAGTTTTCTTTGATATATTAATTGTACATGTTATTTGTCTAACGAGTATTAAACGACTTGAACCTCTTCACTGCTCCACTGAGGTTAATCTTGATACTTACTAGGTACCTATTGTGGTGTACTCATACTATACTTCTGCATATTTTTGTGTAGAATCAGGTACTTCAAACCGGACTAATCAACAATGAGGCATTGCATACACCAGAAACTTCAAGATATTCCTGCATGATCTGACCGCAAGCCCTGGAGTTATCCTCTTGTTTCATTTATGTTGTTTATGCATTTTTGACAATACTGTATTTTGAGATTGATCTCTTATATTCAGTTAGAGCTTATGACTATGTACCACTTAGTTCTGGGATATTAGGTTGAGTATTTGCCGTTTTGGGCTATATTGCTCTTATTTCCGCTTTCATGTTATACTTCATTTTTGTTAATTCATGTTTTCATTGTTTGAAATAGTGTCGAGTGACCAACTTACCTAGTTGGGAGACTAGGTTCCCATCATGACTCCTAAGGAGATATTTTGGATCGTGACAATCCCACATATCTAAGTGAATAAGCTGGAAACAACTAGTGGAACTAGTACTACTAACATAAAATTTAAATCTACAGTGTTTAGCCGATAGAGGAATTTGGCAATTCCCCTGTACTTGCAAATCCACTTTATTTTGTAATTATGTAATATGTTGCATAGACTTTAGTGATACATGCCCCAATCTTAGATGCCAAAGCTCAGTATCTGCTCCTTTTCTCAAGAAAATCCTAGAACATATAGGAGTCATGAAAGAATGTTACTGAAAAATAGAAATGCATGGTGAGCTTTGCCACTGATAGTAATTCAATTTAAAGTCAATTACATATAAAGATATTTTTTACTGTCTTATTTCTTATTATGGATGCGTCTCCTCTCTGTGTGTTATTTATGATTTATTTCTTTTGGGTAACTGCACTCCATGTCTATCTTGATCATCAACATATTTTATATTATTTAAAATGTCCTTACATATGTAACATGATGCGTTTCTCCTGAATCTATTACCCAATCACACAAACATGCATTGGATAATAAAGAGATTATATCTACCATGTTGGTAGAGCATTACCCTACATTAGTCTTGGACAATAGACTGATCAACTATTTGTATTGTTCCTCAGTGAAGAGCTGCCCAGCTTCGTGCACCTGTATTATAGTTGTCTTTCCTTCCTCACTAGCTTTATTAACATTGTTGGCATAAGCTTTTTCTCCACCTGGCTGATTCTTCCTTTTGTTTTTGAAGTCATCCGGATATCTAATTATGTTGAAACAATTCTCCTTTAGATGTCCTTTATATCCACAATGTTCACAAATTAGCCCTGGTTTCTTAGGCCTGAAATCCTGACCTCTCCCTACTAATATTGACGTGGTTTCCTGTGTGTCTACAACACCCAAGAATCTTTGGCTTTCTTCTTGAGTGACTATGGCATATGACTCATTCACAGTTACAACAGGTCTCCTAGCAAGCACATTACTCCTTATTTTACTATAGATTTCATTTAGTCCCATATAAAATTACAATAGACACTGTGATTTCAGATGTTCGACGGAAGGTCTAGATTCTTCATAGTCGTAAGAGGGAAAATGAGCTAATTCATCCAACATGTCCTTTATTTTAGAGTTATAACTAGTACTAGAGACAATACCTTGCCTTAATGTCGCAATAGCTTTCCAAAGGTGATAAATCCTTGTCAAATTTGATCTATCGAATCTTTCTTGAAAGTCATTCCACACTTTCTTTATGTTTGATGCATACAGAATGTTTGACATTGACTCACTCGAGACAGTGCTTCAATCCACGACAATACAATAACTCTGCATTTTTCCTATTGCTCCGCTAACTCACATCTATAGATGCTTTTCATATAAGTTCCGACTACAAAACCTAGTTTATTCTTTTCCCAAAGTGCAAATTTCATTGTTTGTTCCACAGTGCATAATTTTCTGGCCATGTGAGCTTGAACAGTATTAAGACGAGTCCTAGAGAATTTGAAGGCTGCAAAAATAATATATTATTGTGATCTAGCAAGGTGACTTCATTTACTACCATAATTGACCAAATCAAAGTTTTGCCGGAACATTGTTCTTTTGAATTAGTTGAGGTCGAGTATTATGATTGTATGTGTCACGACCCAGATTTCCCACCATCGGGTGTCGTGATGGCGCCTACTATCAGAGCTAGGCAAGTCAAATATTCAAAACACCTTTCCTGCTTTCTTTCAAACAATATAATAAACGAGACAAAATCTAAGCGGAAGACTTTAAATCTAAAGCAACTGAAAACCAAAAGTGTGGAAGTTTAATACACATCACTACCCAAGGTTTGGTGTCACTAGCTCACGGACTACTACAGAATACTACAAACAATGTCTGAAAGAAAATACATATTGTTTGTTTGATACAAGATGAATAAACGAAAAACATGGAAAGGGACTTCGGCCTGCGAACGCCAACTAGGCTACCTCGAGAGTTCCTGGACTGAAGACAGCTCCCAGAAATCCTACTGCTGTGGTCCGTAAGCTGCTCCCTGATCTGTGCACAAAAATTTGCACATAGTGTAGCATCAGCACAACCGACCCCATGTGCTGGTAAGTGCCTGGCCTAACCCCGGCGAAGTAGTGACGAGGCTAGACAGTACCTACCACATTAAACCTATACAGATATATATACAACAAGTGTAAGAAAACAATAACAAGATAATACAAAGTAAAACTGGGAGGGGACATGCTATCGGGGAGTAACAGATAAAAATGAAATATCGGAAATAAGCAGAAGTGCCACACGATCCCATAATATCATATATAAGTGGACGGCGTGCCACACGATCCCATAATATCATATATAAGTGGACGGCGTGCCACACGATCCCATAATATCATATATAAGTGGACGGCGTGCCACACGATCCCATAATATCATATATAAGTGGACGGCGTGCCACACGATCCCATAATATCATATATAAGTGGACGGCGTGCCACACGATCCCATAATATCATATATAAGTGGACGGCGTGCCACACGATCCCATAATATCATATATAAGTGGACGGCGTGCCACACGATCCCATAATATCATATATAAGTGGACGGCGTGCCACACGATCCCATAATATCATATATAAGTGGACGGCGTGCCACACGATCCCATATTATAGTTCATAATATCTGACTTCTTATAGTAGACCCCTTTAGGGGAGAATAACAACTCAATACCTTTAACCCGGCAAGGGTACAGCTAACAGCCCAAAATATCCCGATAAGGGAGAGTACATATATCAGTCTACACATCCCGGCAAGGGAGTACTCACAACACATTCTCTTTTTAAATCACTTCTTCCTTAACTAACACATTCATGTTCGAGCTAACGCTCCAAAAGTACACCAATCACAATTCTACCTCAATCGTTCACATTATATGAAACTCATCAAGTAAACAAGGAGATTGTGTCACATTATTCGAATTAAAAGCAATTAAGACTCACGGTCATGCTAGACTCTGGTGCATAGATAACCGTCACCATGCCTATACACCGTACTCCACATTAGCAAGTAGCAAATAATATCCTAATCCTATTCCCTCAAGCCAAAGTTAGAACAAACACTTACCTCAAATGCTCCAAACTCAACTCACGCTTCTAGTATAGCTTAACCTCTTTATTCCACCACCAATCCGCTCGGATCTAGTCATAAGTTACTTAATCACATTAATAATTACTAAATGAATCATCCCCAATGCATGAAAATAGATTTTTCAAGGTTTTTCCCAAAAAGGTCAAAAATACCCCCGGACCCACGTGGTCGAAACTCGAGGTTCGGACCAAAACTCGGTTACCCATTCCCCCACGAATCCAAATATATGATTTGTTTTTAAATCGGACCCCAAATTGAGGTCCAACTTCTCAATTTGTAGAAAACCTAGATTCTACCCAAAACACCCAATTTTCCCCATGAAAATCTTTGATTTGAAGTTGAAATTATATTAAAAGATGTTAAGGGATAAAGAAATTAAGTTAGAGATCACTTACCAATCGTTTTGGAGAAAAAACGTTGTTTGGAAAATCGCCTCTTAGGTTTTGGGTTTTTGAAAAGTGAAAAATGACTGAGATTTTCCGAACTTGTATACCTTTCTGAGGACTTGGCGCGGACCGCACAAAAATGTGTTGCGGACGCGCCGAGTGGGAGAAAAGTGGGGCTTCTCTGAACCCTTCCAGCGCGGACTGCACTGTTTTGGTGTGCGGCCGCGCTGGCTAACCTGAAACCCTAGCTCTCAGACTCAGCCACGCGGACCGCACAAAAATATATCGCGGCCGCGCTGGTGTCTGCAATACCTGAACCTGCATTTTCTTAAGTCCAAGACCTCCTGGGCCCCATTCAAAACTCATCCGAGCCCTCGGGGCTCCAAACCAAACATGCACATAACCTTAAAAACATCTTACGGACTTACTCGTGCGATCAAATCGCCAAAATAACATCATATATATAGGATCAAGCCTCAAACACATGATTTTCTTTCTTCAACTTTCATAACTCAAACTCTCCATTTTTAGTCCGAAACACGTCATATGATGTCCGTTTTTAGCCAAACTTTACAGATAGTGCTTAACACATATTTAAGACTTGTACTGGGCGTCGGAACCAAAATACGAGCCCGATACCTATATTTTCTAACTCCTTTTCATTTCAAATTTTCATATCAAATTTCAGAAAAACAATTTCTTCCTAAAATTCATTTCTCGGGCTTGGGACCTCAAAATTTGATTCCGGGCACACGCCCAAGTCCCATACTTTTCTACGAACCCTCCGGGACCGTTGAATCATAGGTCCGGGTCCGTTTACCCAAAATGTTGACCGAAGTCAACATTTTGCATATTAATACCAAAATTCATTAAATGTTTCACATAATTCACATATTCTAACATAAAAATTTCCGGCTACGCGCCCGAACTACGCACGCCAATCGAGGCAACTAAAAGCCAGGTTTTCAAGGCCTCGGGAGCACGGAACAAGGAAGAATTACGGTGATGACCCCTTGGGTCGTCACATTCTCCACCTCTAAAACAACCGTTCGTCCTCGAACGGACAAAAGAAAGAAGTACCTGTGTCGGGAAATAAATGAGGATAACGGCTCCGCATATCGGACTCGGACTCCCAGGTCGATGCCTCAGGAGGCTGACCTCTCCACTGAACACGCACCGAAGGAAAACTCTTCGACCTCAACCGTCGAACCTGCCGGTCTAGAATAGTCACCTGCTCATCCTCATATGACAGATCCTTGTCCAATTAGACAGTGCTGAAATATAACACGTGCGATAGATCTCCGCGATACTTCCGTAGCATAGACACATGAAACACGGGATGCACAGCTGACAAGCTAGGTGGCAAGGCAAGTCTATAAGCCACCTCTCCCACACGATCAAGAATCTCAAATGGACCGATGAACCTAGGGCTGAGCTTGCCCTTCTTCCCAAATCTCATCACGCCCTTCATAGGCGATACACGGAGCAATACCCGCTCACCAACCATGAAAGCAACATCTCTGACCTTGCGGTCTGCATAACTCTTCTGTCTGGACTGAGATGTACGAAGTCTATCCTGAATAATCCTGACCTTGTCCAAGGCTTCCTGAACCAAATCCGTACCCAATAATCGAGCCTCTCCCGGCTCAAACCATCCAACTGGAGACCGACATCGCCTACCATACAACGCCTCGTACGGAGCCATTTGAATGCTGGACTGGTAGCTGTTGTTGTAGGCGAACTCTGCTAAAGGCAAAAACTGGTCCCACGAGCCTCCAAAATCAATAACACAGGCTCGGAGCATGTCCTCAAGAATCTGAATAGTCCTCTCGGACTGACCGTCCGTCTGGGGATGAAATGTTGTACTCAATTCAACCTCGGTGCCCAACTCTTGCTGAACCGCTCTCCAGAAATGCGAGGTAAACTGCGTACCCCGATCCGAAATGATAGATAGCGGTACCCCATGAAGGCGAACAATCTCCCTGATATAAATCTCGGCTAACCTTTCGGACGAATAGGTGGCTGCAACAGGAACAAAATGTGCTGACTTAGTCGGCCTATCAACAATGACCCAAACTGCATCAAACTTTTTTCGAGTCATCGGAAGTCCAGTAACGAAATCCATCGTAATCCTCTCCCACTTCCACTCGGGAAGTGAAATCCTCTGAAATAAACCACCGGATCTTTGATGCTCGTACTTAACCTGCTGACAATTCAAACACCGAGCCACATGCGCCACGATGTCTTTCTTCATCTTACGCCACCAATAGTGCTGCCTCAGATCCTGATACATCTTCGCGGAGCCCAGGTGAATAGAATACCGATAACTGTGGGCCTCCGCTAAGATCAACTCTCGAATCCCATCAACATTGGGCACACAAACTCGCCCCTGCAATCTCAATACACCATCATCATCTAAGGTTACTTTCTTGGCACCTCCACGTTGCACCGTGTCTCTCAAGACACACAAATGGGGATCCTCAAACTGCCGCTCGCGGATACGCTCTAATAGTGAGGAACGAGCAACCGTGCAAGCTAACACTCTGCTAGGCTCAGAAATATCTAACCTCACAAGACGATTGGCCAAGGCCTGAACATCCAAAGCAAGCGATCTCTGGCTGACTGGAATATAAGCAAGACTACCCATGCTGGCGGACTTCCTGCTCAATGCATCGGCCACCACATTGGCCTTCCCCGGGTGGTATAAGATAGTAACATCATAATCCTTTAGCAACTCTAACCACCTCATCTGCCTCAAATTCAACTCTTTCTGCTTGAACAGATACTGAAGACTCTTGTGATCAGTGTAAACCTCACACGTCACGCCATATAAGTAATGCCTCCAGATCTTCAAGGCATGAACAATGGCTGCCAACTCGAGATCATGAACCGGATAATTCTTCTCATGGATCTTCAACTGCCTTGAAGCATAAGCAATGACATTGCCTTCCTGCATCAACACTACACCAAGCCTAATACGAGACGCATCACAATAGACCGTATATGGCCCCGAACCTGTGGGCAAAACCAATACTGGTGCCGTAGTCAGAGCCGTCTTGAGCTTCTGAAAGCTCGCCTCATACTCGTCCGACCACCTGAACTGGACACCCTTCTGGGTCAATCTGGTCATAGGGGCTGCAATGGATGAAAACCCCTCCACGAACCGACGGTAGTAACCTGCTAACCCCAGGAAACTGAGAATATCCGTAGCTGAAGCTGGTCGAGGCCAGTTCTTGACTGCCTCTATCTTCTTCGTGTCTACCTGAATACTTGCTGCTGATACGACATGACCCAGGAATGCGACCGAACTCAACCAAAACTCGCACTTTGAGAACTTAGCATACAACTGACTATCCTTTAGGGTCTGAAGGACCACTCTGAGGTGCTGCTCATGCTCCTCCTGACTACGGGAGTATATAAGAATATCGTCAATGAAGACTATCACGAACAAGTCCAAATAAGGTCTGAACACTCGGTTCATCAACTCCATGAACGCTTCTGGGGCATTAGTCAATCCAAATGACATGACCAAAAACTCATAGTGCCCATACCGAGTGCAAAATGCTGTCTTAGGGACATCAAACGCCCTAATCCTCAGCTGGTGGTAGCCAGATCTCAAATCTATCTTTGAAAACACTCTCGCACCCTGAAGCTGGTCGAATAAATGTCGACCCTTGGCAGTGGATACTTATTCTTAATTGTAACCTTGTTCAATTGCCGGTAATTGATGCACATTCTCATCGAACCATCCTTTTTCTTAACAAACAACACCGGCGCACCCCAAGGCGAAACACTGGGTCTAATGAAACCTTTCTCAAGCAAGTCCTGCAGTTGTTCCTTTAACTCTTTCAACTCCGGCAGGGCCATACGATATGGCGGGATAGAAATGGGCTGAGTGCCCGGGGCCAAATCAATACAAAAGTCAATATCCCTGTCGGGCGGCATACCCGACAAGTCTGAAGGGAAAACCTCAGGAAACTCCCGAACAACGGGCATAGAATCAATAGAAGGGGCCTCCGTGCTAGAATCGCGAACATACGCCAAGTAGGCCAAACATCCCTTCTCGACCATACGCCGAGCTTTCACATACGAGATAACACTGCGGGTACAATGACCAGAAGTCCCCTTCTACTCTAAACGGGGTAAATCCGGTAAGGCTAAGGTCACGGTCTTGGCATGGCAATCCAAGATAGCATGGTACGGGGATAACCAATTCATCCCCAATATAACATCAAAGTCGACCATGTCCAAAAGCAACAAATCAACACAGGTCTCAAGACCCCCAATCACTACGATACAAGAACGATGAACTTGGTCGACCACAATAGAATCACCCACTGGTGTTGACACATAAACAGGAATACTCAACGAGTCACTAGGCATAACCAAATAGGGTGCAAAATAGGATGACACATATGAATACGTAGATCCGGGATCAAATAGCACAGAAGCATCCCTATCACAGACCAGAATAGTACCTGTAATCACAACATCTGATGACTCAGCCTCTGGCCTGGCTGGCAAAGCATAACAACGGGGCTGAGACCCACCTCCCTGAATCATATTCCTGGGACGATCTGCTGCTGGCTGACCCCTACCTCTAGCGGTCTAAGCTCCACCTCTAATACCTCTACCTCCACCTCTATGTCCTCTACCCCCGCCTCTAGCTGGGTGGGCAGGCGGTGGGGCAACTGGTGCCTGGATCATCAGGCGAGAACCTTGCTGCTGGAAGCTCGAGGGCAATATCTGGCAATGTGACTCACATCGCCACAAGTATAACAAGCCCTCGGCTGCTGAGAAAAATGAAGTGGTGGTGCACTGATAGGTGCTGATGGTGAACTGAAGAGCTGCTGGTCAGAATACTGCGGCTGAGAACCACGACCACCTGGTGTACCATGAGAAGCCTGGAGAGCTGACTGAAAGGGCCTCGAAGGATGGCCTCTACCATAAGAATCCCTACCTCCAGACGAGGTACCACTGAATCTACCAGAATAACGTGGCCTCTTATCAGACCCATGACCACCTCCCTGAGCAAGTGCCATCTCTATTCGGTGGGCACCATCTGCCGCCTCCTGAAATGAAATCTCGCTACCGGCACTCATGGCCATCTGAACACAGATCGGCTGGGCCAACCCATTAATAAACCTCCGCACCCTCTCCCTATCGGTGGGGAGTATCACAATGGCATGACAAGCAAGATCAATGAACCGGGTCTCATACTGGGTGACCGTCATAGGACCCTGCTAGAGACGCTCAAACTGCCTGCGAAGAGCATCTCGCTGAGTAACTGGGAGAAACTTCCCCAGAAATAACTCTGAAAACTGATCCCAGGTCAATGATGGTGACCCTGCTGGCCTGGCTAAACAGAAATCCCTCCACCAAGTCTTGGCGGATCCTGCCAGGCGAAAAGTGGTGAAGTCGACCCCATTGGTATCTACAATGACCATAGTCCGTAGAACCTCATGACAGCTGAATATGAAATCCTGAGCATCCTCTAAGGGAGTGCCACTATATGTAGTAGTGAAGAGCTTGGTGAAACGATCAAGTCTCCACAAAGCATCCGCGGATATAGCCGCACCATCACTGGACTGAGCCGCAATACCTGGCTGGCTGCCACAGCTGGCTGAACTACTGGAACCTGAGCCTGAGGAGCTACCGGCTCTGGAGTACGAGTATCGGGAGTCTGAACTCCTCCCCCAGCCTGAGATGTGGCTGGAGCTGCGGGAAGCAAACCCGTTCTAGAAATTCCCTCCATAAAGCCTACCAGTCGGACCAAAGCATCCTGAAGCACTGGAGTGGCTATGAAACCCTCTGGGACCTGAGCTGGGCCCACTGGAACAGTTGGGGCCGGAACCTCCTCCTCAAAATCGACCTGAGGCTCCATCGCTAGAAATGCTGCTCGGGACTGAGTCCTGCCCCGGCCTCGGCCTCTGGCACGGCCTCAGCCTTTCCCTCTACCCCTAATAGGGGCTGCTGCTGGGGGATCAGGCTGTTGCGCAGTAGAAGAGGAAGCACGTGTCCTCGCCATCTGCGAAAGAATAGAGTGGAAAGACAATCAGTACTTGAGAAACAGAATCGCACGACAAGAATGAACAAGGTGAAGTTTTCCTAACTCGGTAGCCTCTGCGGGATAAATACAGACGTCTCCGTACCGATCCCTCAGACTCTACTGAGCTTGTCCGTGAGTTGTGAGACCTAAGTAACCTAGAGCTCTGATACCAACTTGTCACGACCCGGATTTCCCACCATCGGGTGTCGTGATGGCGCCTACTATCAGAGCTAGGCAAGTCAAATATTCAAAACACCTTTCCTGCTTTCTTTCAAACAATATAATAAACGAGACAAAATCTAAGCGGAAGACTTTAAATCTAAAGCAACTGAAAACCAAAAGTGTGGAAGTTTAATACACATCACTACCCAAGGTCTGGTGTCACTAGCTCACGGACTACTACAGAATACTACAAACAATGTCTGAAAGGAAATACATCATGTTTGTCTGATACAAGATGAACAAACGAAAAACATGAAAAGGGACTTTGGCCTGCGAACGCCAGCTAGGCTACCTCGTGAGTCCCTGGACTGAAGACAGCTCCCAGAAATCCTACTGCTGTGGTCCGTAAGCTGCTCCCTGATCTGTGCACAAAAATTTGCACATAGTGTAGCATCAGCACAACCGACCCCATGTGCTGGTAAGTGCCTGGCCTAACCCCGGCGAAGTAGTGACGAGGCTAGACAGTACCTACCACATTAAACCTATACAGATACAGATATATATACAACAAGTGCAAGAAAACAATAACAAGATAATACAAAGTAAAACTGGACGGCGTGCCACACGATCCCATAATATCATATATAAGTGGACGACGTGCCACACGATCCCATAATATCATATATAAGTGGACGGCGTGCCACACGATCCCATAATATCATATATAAGTGGACGGCGTGCCACACGATCCCATAATATCATATATAAGTGGACGGCGTGCCACACGATCCCATAATATCATATATAAGTGGACGGCGTGCCACACGATCCCATAATATCATATATAAGTGGACGGCGTGCCACACGATCCCATAATATCATATATAAGTGGACGGCGTGCCACACGATCCCATAATATCATATATAAGTGGACGGCGTGCCACACGATCCCATAATATCATATATAAGTGGACGGCGTGCCACACGATCCCATAATATCATATATAAGTGGACGGCGTGCCACACGATCCCATAATATCATATATAAGTGGACGGCGTGCCACACGATCCCATAATATCAGAATATCAACTCAATACCTTTAACCCGGCAAGGGTACAACTAACAGCCCAAAATATCCCGACAAGGGAGAGTACATATATCAGTCTACACATCCCGGCAAGGGAGTACTCACAACACATTATCTTTTTAAATCACTTCTTCCTCAACTAACACATTCATGTTAGAGCTAACGCTCCCAAAGTACACCAATCACAATTCTACCTCAATCGTTCACATTATATGAAACTCATCAAGTAAACAAGGAGATTGTGTCACATTATTCGAATTAAAAGCAATTAAGACTCACGGTCATGCTAGACTCCGGTGCATAGATAACCGTCACCATGCCTATACACCGTACTCCACATTAGCAAGTAGCAAATAACATCCTAATCCTATTCCCTCAAGCCAAAGTTAGAACAAACACTTACCTCAAATGCTCCAATCTCAACTCACGCTTCTAGTATAGCTTTACCTCTTGATTCCACCACCAATCCGCTCGGATCTAGTCATAATTTACTTAATCACATTAATAATTACTAAATTAATCATCCCCAATGCATGAAAATAGATTTTTCAAGGTTTTTCCCAAAACGGTCAAAAATACCCCCGGACCCACGTGGTCGAAACTCGAAGTTCGGACCAAAACCCGGTTACCCATTCCCCCACGAATCCAAATATATGATTTGTTTTTAAATCGGACCCCAAATTGAGGTCCAACTTCTCAATTTGTAGAAAACCTAGATTCTACCCAAAACACCCAATTTTCCCCATGAAAATCTTTGATTTGAAGTTGAAATTATATTAAAAGATGTTAAGGGATAAAGAAATTAAGTTAGAGATCACTTACCAATCGTTTTGGAGAAAAAACGTTGTTTGGAAAATCGCCTCTTAGGTTTTGGGTTTTTGAAAAGTGAAAAATGACTGAGATTTTCCGAACTTGTATACCTTTCTGAGGACCTGGCGCGGACCGCACAAAAATGTATTGCGGCCGCGCCGAGTGGGAGAAAAGTGGGGCTTCTCTAAACCCTTCCAGCGCGGACCGTACTGTTTTGGTGCGCAGCCGCGCTGGCTAACCTGAAACCCTAGCCCTCAGACTCAGCCACGCGGACCGCACAAAAATGTATCGGCCGCGCGGCTCCAGCGCGGACCGCGCGGAAATGACTACGGCCGCGCTGGTGTCTGCAACACCTGAACCTGCATTTTCTTAAGTCCAAGACCTCCCGGGCCCCATTCAAAACTCACCCGAGCCCTCGGGGCTCCAAACCAAACATGCACACAACCTTAAAAACATTTTACGGACTCACTCGTGCGATCAAATCGCCAAAATAACATCGTATACATAGGATCAAGCCTCAAACACATGATTTTCTTTCTTCAACTTTCATAACTCAAACTCTCCATTTTTAGTCCGAAACACGTCATATGACGTCCGTTTTTAGCCAAACTTTACAGATAGTGCTTAACACATATTTAAGACTTGTACCCGGCGTCGGAACCAAAATACGGGCCCGATACCTATATTTTCTAACTCCTTTTCATTTCAAATTTTCATATCAAATTTCAGAAAAACAATTTCTTTCAAAAATTCATTTCTCGGGCTTGGGACCTCAGAATTTGATTCTGGGCACACGCCCAAGTCCCATATTTTTCTACGAATCCTCCGGGACCGTTGAATCACAGGTCCGGGTCCGTTTACCCAAAATGTTGACCGAAGTCAATATTATGCATATTAATACCAAAATTCATCAAATGTTTCACATAATTCACATATTCTAACATAAAAACTTTCCGGCTACGCGCCCGAACTGCGCACGCCAATCGAGGCAACTAAAAGCGAGGTTTTCAAGGCCTCGGGAGCACGGAACAAGGAAGAATTAAGGTGATGACCCCTTGGATCGTCACAGTATGTTAGGAAGTAGTTGAGTCTTACCTTACTTCATACCATTGTGGGACTAGCCAGATAGGATTTTTGTCTAAGATAGCTAATGACAATGTTGTGTCTTACTATTTTGCTTTTCAGTGCAGGACCTATTTACTAGCTATCGCTTTTTCTTTGTATTTTTCTTCTGTATTTCATGTTGTTCCTATTTTTTCTATGATTTTTGTGGTGATACTAATATTGTCTCCTTTTGTCCTTTTGTCTTTTTGTTTTCTTGAACCGAGGATCTTTTGGAAACAGCCTCTCTACTCCTTCGGGGTAGCGTTAAGGTCTGCGTACACACTACCCTTCCCAGACCCTATTAGTGGGATTTTACTGGGTTGTTGTTGTTGTATTGTTCTTTTGAATTTCACCGGAATCTCAAAAATTCAAGACCGCCTCGCTGATACCATGATGAAATCAGCTGAATTCTCTACACTAATCGTGCATGCAATCAATTTATATGGAATTATTGAGAGAGAAAAAAAAATGGAAGAGAAGAGAAGAAGACTATTTTAGAAGTGAAGACGATAAAATTTGCGGTAAGAAAATATAATCAAGACTGAGAAATATTGCGACAATGATAATACTTTATTTCAAATAATTTGAGTGTTACAATTTCTTTGATTCCTCTGATTCTTTTTTTCAACAATAAATAAATTCAAGGTCCTTCGAGCTTGATCTTGAATTTGAGTCTGAGTTAATTTATCCGTCACGTATGCCTTGACGGTCGCCACAAATAGTAAGTTTGTTAAAAATAAGTAATCTTGATCTTGAACACCTTATATTTGACTTCGTTCTTGATCTTGAACTTGATTTCTTGAACTCGAACTTGATATTTTAAAACTTGAAGCTTGTAGAATAATTTTTGGCGTTTGATCCACAAGCTCTCTCTTGCTTCTTGTTGTGATCATTTCTGGTATCGTTTCTGAGTTATGAAGACCCATATTTATAGTTGTGGAAGAGAAGAGTTGTGATGAGAACCAATTCTTTCTGACCAATCAGACTGTAGTATAATGAGGCCGTATTTGATTGACCAGAACATGCCACTTGCACATGCGACATAGTTTCATTGGCCTTTTTATTTGACTTAGCATGTCTTGTCAATTTGACACATGATATGATCCTATTGGCTCTTCCATTTGACTTAGCGTGCCACGTCATTTGACACGTGGCACCAAGCTGGACCTGACATCGTGGGCTTAATAAAGTGGGTTCATCACTTGTAGCCCAATTAAATGGGCTAGTCCAATGAATTCAGACTTTTAACTCATATATATTAAAAATTTATATAATTAATCTAATTATATTAGCCTATAATATTTATTTTGAATAATATATTTTGAAATATAATTTAAATTATTTTATTAAATTTAAATCCAATAACTTTTGAATGCTTGCAAGGAGAATGATAACTGTCAAATGAAATTATGGGTGTTTAACGGATGGGCCGGACCGGGCTGGGTAGGGAATTTTAGTACCCGTACGGGTTATGGTCCGGGACGGTTACGGGTTGGGACGTACCGGGTTTAACGAGTTTGGGTTCATCCGGGTAAAAATTGAACTGTAAGGGTTACGGGTTGAGGGGGCGGGCCGGGCCGGGTTTAGTGTTTTTTTTTGTATTTTGTATAACTATTGTAAGTTATATTAATACTTTGTATTAATATAAAGAATACAAGGAAGATGGAAAAAAATTGCACTTATAAATTGCAAGTGCTACATTTATTTCAAAATTCAAACTTACAAATTGAAAGGTTTACATTTAACAACAAGTAAATTAACCAAAAAAGAGTAAATTCAAAGGTTTTGCATTGCCTTATTAAGTTCTTCATAATCAATATGAACCGAGTGACCTTCTTCTGGAGTGTTAAATTCGGATGGGTTACCATGTGTTAATATATATCCAAGTTCCTCGTCTTTTGGGCTATCAACATCTTCACGTCCTTGATTTCTTCATTCCGATCTAATCCAATCTTTGAAACATACTAAAACTTCCAAAGCATTGCTTTCCAGTGAGTGACGGGTGTATCCAAGTTGTTGTCTTGCTTGGCTAAATGCACTCTCTGATGCAACAGTTGAAATTGGCACATTCAGCACGTCCCGAGCCATAGAGAAAAGAACAGGAAATTGTTTTCCATTGTCATGCCACCATCCCAACGATGAAAATTCCTTTGTGTGAGGCTCTTTTTGCTTCTGCAAGTAGAATTGAAGTTTATCAATGTTCCTGCTACTGGTTTAAGTGTTAGAAAATGTAGAAAAAATATTAAAACTATCAAGGCCTTCTTCATCATCCACAGTAGCAGAAGTGGTACAGTGCATAGTGGGATTAACATTGCCTACATTAAGAGTATCATCATCTATTACATTTGCATAATAATTATATAATTATTGTAAATATTCATTTAGCTTGTTCATACAAGTATATAAATCTGGGGTTTCATTAATTGGTGACAATCAGACATCTTAATCGAAGGATTTAAAACAACACCAATTAAGTAAATTGGAGGAATTGGAAAGAAATATTTTTTGAATTTTGCTTGCATTTTTTCAACATCATCCCTATATTTTTCTTTCTTCTTAAATTCAAAGAGTAGAAAAGAAATTTCAGCTATATGTACTAAAGCCATAGTAACAGTAGGGTAATATGCTCCAGAAAACTCAACAGTAGTTGTATAAAATTTATGTAAAAATTTAACAACATCATTAATGACCTCCCAAGTAGTAGTTGTTAACATATAGTTTGGATCAGTACAATGCGCATTAGCAACTTCAGTTATTAGGAATCTATATTTGTAGCAACATTTTAAAAATATATATGTATAATTCCATCTAGTAACAATTTCGTCTGGCATGAATCTGGGTTTAAGGTTATACTGGACACACTTATTCTTAAATTCCTTTATTCTAGATTGTCTATTATTTCCTTGAATAACACCAACTGCTCTTCTAACATGAGTAATCTCAGTTGAAAATAAATCAAGGCCACTTTTAACAATTAAATTATAAACATGACATGCACACCTAACATGAAAAATTTCATCAAGAGGTGGTTGCAAATGCAGTTTTAATATTGAAATTGCAGCATTATTGTTATAAGCATTATCAAAAGACATACACAATACTTTTTGCTTGAGATTATAAAATTCAACAACTTCACAAATAGTACTACTTATAAACGCATCAATATGACTCTGATCTTCATCATATTTAAAAGCGATAATACGTTTTTGCATACAAGTAGTATCATATATCCAATGACAAGTAATTGTCAAATAATTATTTCCATTAACAGCATGGCCAATATCAGAAGTTAGAGAAACTCTACAAGGAAGGTGGCTAAACAAATAACGTATGTATGTTTGATATTGTCCATGAAGTCTAAAGATATCAGATCTACAAGTACTTCTAGGGATACCTTTAAATAAAGGATTGTAAATCCTTTGAATATACATAATAAGATATGATGAAGAAGCAAAAGAAAAAGGTAGACAACCCAAAGCAATCATTTTTGCTAACTCCTCACGAACCTTCATTTCATTATATTTCACAAGACCTCCAGTAGTACAGTTTAGAGTTGATTGATTTCCATCTCCATCAGATCCCCATTCTATAGGATGCTCAATTCTCATATGTCTACTAAGTGTCCCAGTCCCCCTAATTGTCCTCCAACCTTATGTTTAAAAGTATCATTACAAAGTTTGCATTTAACTCTATCAGTACCTTCTATTTCCTCAAAAAAATTTCAAACCTTACTTCTTTTTCTACGATTACTAGTCGGTGCCACATGTGGTCTACTACTAGCACCACAACCACCACCCCTGCTAGCAGCTCCAACATTACTAGGTGTAAGTGGTATCTCATCTTCCATTTCTAATTCATTATCATCTATACCAAAATCTTCCTGCAATTGTTCATAATCTATATTATTATCAGGTAATGTTTCATGAATATTTGGAGAGGTATTTAAATTACTACCAGATGCTGAAGTTGAAGTACTAGCTCTTTTTTTATTTCCCCGATTAGTAATCTTGTTACAAACTCTTTTTGCAGCATTAAACATATTGTAAAAATTTAACTACTAGCAACAAATAAATATGCAAATAAAATAGTAAATAAGAGAAAGAGTTGGAGGGAGTGTACCGAATTCGGCAATAAATTGAGCACTTGATGATTTCGCGACTCCAATGTTACCACGAAGAAACGTCAATTGTTCCAATTTTGAAGTTCAATTGTTCAAACTTCAAATAATAAATACTACGATAAATTAAATTCCAAAAAAAATGAGCCAAATAGTTGATTGCACTTTAATAGGTGAAGAATGAAGATTGAAGAATGAGAGAATATGAGAATTGAGATTGACAATTGAGAGATGAGTGAAGAAATGAAGAAGGGGGAGGGTATTTATATTTTTTCAAAAGGGGGTTAATTTAAAAAAAAAACAAAATTGGGCTATTTGTGCAATTCAGCCGTTGGGCAACGACCATTTTCTGAAATGGACCGTTGCCAACGGTAAGATCTGGGCCAAGTTTAAATAAAATTATTTTTTTATTACCGTTAAACCGGTCTGGGCCAGGCCGGTTAACCGGTTTAACAACACTGTTCATCGACCGGGTTATACCGATCCGGATAACCGGTATTACAAATATAAACGGTGCAACCCGCCAGTCGCCCTTAACCAGGCCCAACCCAGCTCCCTTCTATCGGTCCGGGCCGATTCCGCTTTTAACCGGTCTGGGCCAGTCCGGAACCAGGCTGACCCGGCCTGTTTAACACCCTTAAATGAAATGAACGTGAATGTGACCTTATATAAATCGAAAAGGCCAAAAAATAACCCCTAACTGTTATAAATATATTATATTATGGATGTTCATTTAGTACTCCGTTGTAAATAAGTTTCCTGAAGAAGCTTATCCATATGGAACTCCACCGTTAATATATTTATCTATTTAAGTACTCTATTGGAAATAAGCTTCCTGAAGAAGCTTATCACTTCGATATCCGGTTATGGATAAACATTACCTCCGGTAGAAGATTATTCATATCGGGTATAATAAGCTCATCCTTTCAGTACCCAGTTATGGATAAATATTATCCCCGGTAGAAGATTATCTATACCGGGTATAATAAGCTTATCCTTTCAGTATCCAGTTATGGATAAACATTACCCACGGTAGAAGATTATCCATACCGGGTATAATAAACTTATCCTTTCAGTACTCCGTTATGGATAAACATTGCTCTCAGTAGAAGATTATCCATATCTGGTATAGTAGCAGCTTACACAACAACTTCCTTTCTTCTATAAATAGAAGAGATTTCAGTTCATTATGTACATCACTTTGAATTCGAATAATATATCAGTTTCTCTCTATACTTGTCTTTACTTTATAGTCCTTATTTTATAACACGTTATCAACACGAGACTCTGCCATTTCGAGCAAATATTTTGAAAGTATCTGAGGTAAGAACTTTCTTTTCCTAAATAATGTCAAATCTTTCTAAACTTGAATTTGTAGCCCTGGATATATCGGGCAAAAGCTACATGTCTTGGTTGCTTGATGCTGAAATTCATCTTGATGCGATGGGTCTGGCAGACACCATCAAAGATAAAAATCATGCATCAAACCAAGACCGTGCCAAAGCAATGATATTCCTACGCCATCACCTTGATGAGGGCCTGAAAATGGAATATCTTACTGTTAAAGATCCAGTCATATTGTGGAATAATTTGAAAGATAGATATGACCACCTGAAGATGGTCGTTCTTCCACAAGCACGATATGATTGGACTCATCTAAGGCTACAAGATTTTAAATCTATCAGTGAGTATAATTCTGCTATGTTCAGAATTATTTCCCAATTGAAGTTATGTGGTGATAATATTACTGATCATGATATGTTGGAGAAAACTTTCACCACTTTTCATGCCTCGAATATGCTCTTGCAGCAGCAATATCGAGAGATGGAATTTAAAAAGTATTCTGAACTTATCTCACATCTTCTTATAGCCGAGCAACATAATGGGCTATTAATGAAAAATCATGAAAGTCGACCTACTAGTTCTTGTCCATTCCCTGAAGTGAATGAGACGAACTTCCACCAGGCTAAACGTGGAAAAGGTCGTGGCCCCAGTCGTGATCATGGTCGTGGTCGGGAAAGAAACTCTAATCATGGTAATAATAATGCACCAAAGAACACTCCTCACCACCAGTAGTGGAAAAGGAAGGAACAAAAGCATGAAGCGGTGCAAGCACCAAATGCAGAAAATGCATGCTATAGATGTGGAGAAAAAGGGCATTGGTCACGTACCTGTCGTACGCCAAAGCACCTGATTGAGCTTTATCAAGCCTCCCTGAAGAAGACAGAGAAAAATATTGAAGCAAATTTTATTTCTAAAGATAATTTAGACTTCATGCATTTGGATGTAACTGATTACCTTGCACTCCCAGAAGGAGAAACAAGTCATGTAATCGGTGGTGAATCTGTAGAAATGTAAATATTTTAATTTTTGTTATTTGTAATAGATAGTATGGTTATGTAATTGTTGTACATAAAGAAAAATTATGATTTGATAATGATGTTTACTATAATATATCTTGTTTATATCATTTTGAAGAATATGGATAACATTATTAGATCAACTTAAATTCTAGCAGAGTTTGCAAGAAATATACAACCACAAGAAGTGGTTATATTTCGTATATCTCATTGTAATTATATTTTGTTAACTACCAGAAGTGGTATATGCCTATGATCACCAGAAGTGATAATTTAGGCTTTCTATGGTTACAATTGAAGATAAGCTACATAAATATTCTCTATATTAAATACACGCCTCGATTTGCTCCTGAAGTAGTAAATATTTTAAAAGAGGTTGAGGCATCACAATTTGATGTGATTAATGCGCAGATAATTATGTTCGATTTCCTGAAGGATGAGAACTTTTGATAATATTAATCCATTCCCTGAAGTGAATGTGACAATACTAATAAGTCGGGTAAATATGAATGCGCTTTTGATGTGAATACATTACAATTCACCTCCGGAAGAGTTAATATAATTGAGAGAATATATACTCAATATTTCGTATTTTAAATTTGCTCCTGAAGAAGTAACACAATTGAAATTGCCTCCTGAAGTGGAAAAATATTATGAAGAGGAGTTTTCGTGTGCTTAAACAATTGTTTTACATTGTTTATTTGATTGTGATTTTCTCTCATGACACCAGCAGTGTCTGAGCAATTTTTGATAGTACAAAATGTATCAACAACTCCTGAAGAGCTAAATGTTTGACTAAAGAATACACAACACCAGTAGTGCCAGATAAATATTAGATTGTGGATAATAAATGAAGGCTCTCGAAGAGCTTATATACAAATATGTCATTCATATTATATGATTATGGTCAAAACATATGTTGTAGTAAACCTAAAGTTTACTAATACAAATGGCTATCATATTGAGACTACAAATGATTGAAAGATTGATAATCTTCATGTTTCCACAATCATACGGGGTAAAATAATATGTATGTGAGAAGTTACCCGCCTAATTCATTAATTTGTACTATATCATGTATCATAGTAAACCAGAAGTTTACTAAAGCAAAAGTTTATGCCATAGTAAACCAGAAGTTTACTAAGTGATAGCACATGACATGATAAACTTGAAGTTTTCATTTGCCATTTTTAAATGAGCTATTTGAGAATTCAGATAAGCATATACTAAAGAACTAGAAGATTCTTCAGGAATTCTCATGTGTTGCTTGTTCTCATAATGAATTGATTATACCAGCTAAAGTTGGGACTAAGACCCTTGATTCTGAAATATATAATAGGTGAATATGGGCCCGTTCACCTATCATGTGAACCACTTATAGGTGCATATATGAGATGGTTACATGTGTAATTATTGTCAACATGCAGTTTGATATTTGGAATTGTTTTTCTCGATTAAGAGCATAATTTTCAGATTATGAAATCAAGACAGTTCATCTTGATAATGCTGGTTTATATCCAAGCTGGTTTAGCATTGAATACCTCCTATTAATGGCTAAACCATTGCTTATGAGAACAAAGCTTCATGTGTTGGTCTAAGATTTTCTAAATTGCATATAGCAGCACTTGTATGCATCAGATCAACAATATATGATAAGTCCTCCCTTCACAATTGGTTTAGGATCAGAAACCAAATATTTTTACTATCTTTTGTTGCGTGGTATATGATTAATTTCTCTACCATAATACACAAAGATATATTTTCCAAAGATGATTGGGGTTATATGTTAGTTTTTTTAACATTTGGGGGATGGAATAAACAGTTGAAAAATATGCTATATGAATCGAATTATCATGATCTTCACTTAGAAGATAATTCAAGTCGAATGCCAGAAGTATTTGCTGATCCAAAATTAAATATCATATTTAAGCTGCAAATGCTCCTATTAAAATTAAAGCTCCTAAAGGATAGAGTTTACTGTACGCATGAAGCGTGGTAGACCAATCGGTTCCAAAGGTAACAATCCTTGAAAATAGTAGGAGCTAATGATCAAAATGAGGAGGAAATAAGCTCTAGAAGAGCCCACGACATAACATTTCATGAAACTCCCAAAAAAGTTCAGGTACCTGAAAATAAAGAAAGTGATGAGATCTCCACAAGTTATGTCGCTTCGGAACTGACACAAAATGACCGTCGACGATATATTTAATACAATATAGTGCACAATATTGTAAAAGATTATGAGGATCGGACTAGCAATCCAGACACTTGAAGATGTCATACCATTTAGATACAAGTCTTAACCTATATGACTTATTTGGCTAAATCTATATGAAGATCCTTGAAGGATTGAAAATGCCCGAAGCATATAATTCAAAGTCTTGAGAAATGTACTCGATCAAATTATAAAGATCTTTGTACGGTTTAAAGCAATCTGTGCGCGTGTGGTATAATCGCCTCAGTAAATATTTGCTGAAAGAAAGTTACATAAATTATGTTATTTGTCCATGTATTTTTATAAAGAAAATATCATCAAAATTTGTTACACTTGCTGTTTATGTTGGTGACATAAATCTTATTGAAACTCCGGAAGAGCTCCAAGAGGGTCTTGAAAATACTTTTACATGGACAAAGTGTACCCATTAAGTACACCAATGAATATTCAATCACTTGAAGTGAATAAGGATCCGTTCCAACCTCTAGAAGAGGATGATGAGCTCCTTGGTCCTGAAATACTCTATCTCGGTGTAGATGGTGCACTTATTTATCTTGCTAATGCTAACAAAAGTGGTGCAGATCGTATTGGTAATGCAGATGCAGGTTATTTATCCGATACCCATAAAGCTCGATTTCAAACCGGCAAGCAGGGAGTGCATATGATTGAGATCAGTGATTCATTCGAGAAACATGTGGGTTGGAATGTGATAAAGGACCCACAATATTATACGGAGATAATGTTTTATGTATAGCACTATTAAAGGGAGGATTTATAAAAGGAGATAGAACGAAGAACATTTCACCAGAATTATTCTACATACATGATCTTCAGGAAAATTGTGCTATTGATGTGCATCAAATTAGTTCAAGTGACAATCCAACAGATTGTCTTTACCAACATCAATTTTTGAGAATATGGTATACAAGATTGGAATGCGGAGACTCAAATATTTGAAATAAGGTTTTCTTCAGGGGGAGTAAAATGCGCGCTGTACTCTTTTTCCCTTACTAAGTTTTTTCCCACAGGGTTTTCCTTATAAGGTTTTTAATGAGGCAGTCAACAATGCGTATTACTAAATATGTGTACTCTTTTTCCTTCACTAGGATTTTTTCCCACGTGGTTTTTCCTAGTAAGGTTTTAATGAGGCACATTATCTTTTAATGAACATCCAAGGGGGAGTGTTATAAATATATTATATTATGGATGTTCATTTAGTACTCCGTTGTAAATAAGCTTCCTGAAGAAGCTTATCCATATGGAACTCCACCGTAAATATATTTATCTATTTAAGTACTCTATTGGAAATAAGCTTCCTGAAGAAGCTTATCACTTCGATACCCGGTTATGGATAAGCATTACCTCCGGTAGAAGATTATTCATACCGGTTATAATAAGCTTATCATTTCAGTACCCAGTTATGGATAAATATTATCCCCGGTAGAAGATTATCTATACCGGGTATAATAAGTTTATCTTTTTAGTACCCAGTTATAGATAAACATTACCCACGATAGAAGATTATCCATACCGAGTATAATAAACTTATCCTTTCAGTACTCCGTTATGGATAAACATTGCTCTCAGTAGAAGATTATCCATATCTGGTATAGTAGCAGCTTACAGAGCAACTTCCTTTTTTCTATAAATAGAAGAGATTTCAGTTCATTATGTACATCAGTTTGAATTCGAATAATATATCAGTTTCTCTCTATACTTGTCTTTACTTTATAGTCTTTATTTTATAACACTAACTCAAAAGTTTCTAATATTACATAAGATCCCTTTGCTTGGTACAACTAACATTTGAGCCCATATGAATATAAACATACTTACCTTTAGGAAGTTAGAACTATTTTTGAATGACATATGAAACTTATTATTCAACCTGAGAATCCAAATATTGTATGTATGTTTTCGATTTTAAATTAATCACTCATAAGTAATAAGCTAAAAAAAGTAACTTCTTCCAAAAAGTAATTATTATTTTTTATTTTTCTCTTAATAAATTATTGCTTGAATATTGAGAAAATATTTTTTCAAATTGACTAACCAAATATAAAATATTATTCTTTAAAATAAAATTATAATTTTGAATGGCATTACAAATTACAAAAACTATTTAAAATAGGCCGACTGACCAAGAGGTTATAAATGTTGGTATGTCGTATGTTCGACATATATTTTTATTGCATAAATAGAAATTTCAGCTTTTTTACGGAGAAAAAAGCTAGAATTTTTGGTGTGTTTCCATCTAAAAAGCCTCTCATCCACCACTAGTATAAGTATCTATCTATAATTAAAAGCAGAAGATAAAAGCACATCATGAAGCCAAATGGCAGAACAATAGAATGACACATGGCATAATTAGTTATTAAATTAGTTATTGGTTATTCTTTTTAATTTAAATATATCTATATTAATAGATTTCTTATCTATCTATAATTAAAAGCAGAAGACAAAAGCACCTCATGAAGCCAAATAACAGAACAATAGAATGACACATGACATAATTAGTTATTAAATTAGCTATTGGTTATTCTTTTTAATTTAAATATATCTATATTAATAAATATAGATTTCTTATCTATATCTATATTAATAATAAACTACAATAAAAAAATAAAAATCTATCTATAATTAAAAGCAGAAGACAAAAGCACCTCATGAAGCCAAATGGCAGAACAATAGAATGACAGATGGCATAATTAGTTATTAAATTAGTTATTGGTTATTCTTTTTAATTTAAATATATCTATATTAATAGATTTCTTATCTATCTATAATTAAAAGCAGAAGACAAAAGCACCTCATGAAGTCAAATGGCAGAACAATAGAATGACACATGGCATAATTAGTTATTAAATTAGTTATTGGTTATTCTTTTTAATTTAAATATATCTATATTAATAAATATAGATTTCTTATCTATATCTATATTAATAATTAACTATATTATCTATATCTATATTAATAATTAACTATAATAAAAAAATAAAAATAAAATATATAAAAAAATAACTACCCATTCAAATTGGGTGGGAGTAGTTTCAAGTTGGAATTTTTAAATTATTTTAAAATCAAAAAGCAAAAAAAAATAAAGCTATAAAAAACGGAAAAAAACAGAAGAAAAACTACCCATTCAAATCGGGGAATAGTTTCAAGTTGGAGTTTTAAAATAATTAAAATAAAAAAATATATCTTATAATTAACTATAATAAAAAAATGAAAATATAAATATATAAGAAAATAACTACCCATTCAAATTGGTAGTTATTTTTAATTAATAATTAGTTATTGGTTATTATTTTTGAATTTAAATATATATAAAAAACGAAAATAAAACAAATACAAAACTACCATATACATATATATATGTGTGTATATATATATATATATATATATATATATATATATATATATATATATATATATATATATTGGTTACTTTATTTAAATTAATAAATATAGATATCTTATTATTAACTATAATATAAAAACGAAAATATAAATATATAAAAAAATAACTACCCATTCAAATTGGGTGGGAGTATTTTCAAGTTGGAGCTTTTAAATTATTTTTTTTTAAAAAGCAAAAAAAAAAAGCTATAAAAAACGAAAAAAAGAGAAGAAAAACTACCCATCCAAATCGGGAGTAGTTTCAAATGTGAGATTTAAAATAAAAAACGAAATTAAAAAAATAATAAATTATCAATTCAAATTGGGGAGTAGTTTTAAGTTGGAGTTTTATAATTATTTGAAAATAAAAAAACAAAAATAAAGAAATAAAAAAACTTCAGAGAAAAATATTAAATAACGTAATATGCTAATGAAACTTTCTATTAACAATGTAGTAGCATTAAATATTTGAAAATATAATAAAGAAAAATACATAACAAAAAAGTTATTCGATGCGCTGCCTATATAAGTCCCGTTAGTTTAACAAAGATTTTATTCACTAAAATTTAGATAATCTTCTATATATATTACTAAAAGGAGAGGAAAAAGCCCTTTCGTTAATCCAAGTGGCAGCTTAAAAAAAAGCCACATGACATAATTAGTTACTAAATTTATTATTTAGTTAATAATTAATTATTGGTTATTCTTTTAGAATTTAAATATCTATCTATAATTAAAAGCAGAAGACAAAAGCACCTCATGAAGCCAAATGGCAGAACAATAGAATGACACATGGCATAATTAGTTATTAAATTAGTTATTGGTTATTCTTTTTAATTTAAATATATCTATATTAATAAATATAGATTTCTTATCTATATCTATATTAATAATTAACTATAATAAAAAAATAAAAATCTATCTATAATTAAAAGCAGAAGACAAAAACACCTCATGAAACCAAATAGCAGAACAATAGAATGACACATGACATAATTAGTTATTAAATTAGTTATTGGTTATTCTTTTTAATTTAAATATATCTATATTAATAGATTTCTTATCTATCTATAATTAAAAACAGAAGACAAAAACACCTCATGAAGCCAAATGGCAGAACAATAGAATGACACATGGCATAATTAGTTATTAAATTAGTTATTGGTTATTCTTTTTAATTTAAATATATCTATATTAATAAATATAGATTTCTTATCTATATCTATATTAATAATTAACTATAATAAAAAAATAAAAATCTATCTATAATTAAAAAAAACAAAAAAAAAAATATATATAAAAATAACTACCCATTCAAATTGGGTGGGAGTAGTTTCAAGTTGGAATTTTTAAATTATTTTAAAATCAAAAATCAAAAAAAAAAATAAATTTATAAAAAACGGAAAAAAGTAGAAGAAAAACTACTCATTCAAATCGGGGAATAGTTTCAAGTTGGAGTTTTAAAATAATTAAAATAAAAAAATATATCTAATAATTAACTATAATAAAAAAATGAAAATATAAATATATATAAAAATAACTACCCATTCAAATTCGTAGTTATTTTTAATTAATAATTAGTTATTGGTTATTATTTTTGAATTTAAATATATATATAAAAAACGAAAATAAAACAAATACAAAACTACCATATACATATATATGTGTGTGTGTATATATATATATATATATATATATATATATTGGTTACTTTATTTAAATTAATAAATATAGATATCTTATAATTAACTATAATATAAAAACGAAAATATAAATATATAAAAAAATAACTACCCATTCAAATTGGGTGGGAGTATTTTCAAGTTAGAGCTTTTAAATTATTTTTTTTAAAAAAAGCAAAAAAAAAATCTATAAAAAACGAAAAAAAGAGAAGAAAAACTACTTATCCAAATCGGGAGTAGTTTCAAATGTGAGATTTAAAATAAAAAACGAAATTAAAAAAATAATAAATTATCAATTCAAACTGGGGAGTAGTTTTAAGTTGGAGTTTTAAAATTATTTGAAAATAAAAAAACAAAAATAAAGAAATAAAAAAACTTCAGAGAAAAATATTAAATAACGTAATATGCTAATGAAACTTTCTATTAACAATGTAGTAGCATTAAATATTTGAAAATATAATAAAGAAAAATACATAACAAAAAAGTTATTCGATGCGCTGCCTATATAAGTCCCGTTAGTTTAACAAAGATTTTATTCACTAAAATTTAGATAATCTTCTATATATTACTAAAAGGAGAGGAAAAGGCCCTTTCGTTAATCCAAGTGGCAGCTTAAAAAAAAAAGCCACATGACATAATTAGTTACTAAATTTATTATTTAGTTAATAAATAATTATTGGTTATTCTTTTTGAATTTAAATAACTATCTATAATTAAAAGCAGAAGACAAAAGCACCTCATGAAGCCAAATGACAGAACAATAGAATGACACATGGCATAATCTATCTATAATTAAAAGCAGAAGACAAAAGCACCTCATGAAGCCAAATGACAGAACAATAGAATGACACATGTCATAATTAGTTATTAAATTAGTTATTGGTTATTCTTTTTAATTTAAATATATCTATATTAATAAATATATATTTCTTATCTATATCTATATTAATAATTAACTATAATAAAAAAATAAAAATAAAAAATATAAAAAAATAACTACCCATTCAAATTGGGTGGGAGTAGTTTCAAAATGGAATTTTTAAATTATTTTAAAATCAAAAAGCAAAAAAAGAAAATAAAGCTATAAAAAACAGAAAAAAAACAGAAGAAAAACTACCCATTCAAATCGGGGAATAGTTTCAAGTTGGAGTTTTAAAATAATTAAAATAAAAAAATATATCTTATAATTAACTATAATAAAAAAATGAAAATATAAATATATAAGAAAATAACTACCCATTCTAATTGGTAGTTATTTTTAATTAATAATTAGTTATTGGTTATTATTTTTGAATTTAAATATATATATAAAAAACGAAAATAAAACAAATACAAAACTACCATATACATATATATGTGTGTGTGTATATATATATATATATATATATATATATATATATATATTGGTTACTTTATTTAAATTAATAAATATAGATATCTTATAATTAACTATAATATAAAAACGAAAATATAAATATATAAAAAAATAACTACCCATTCAAATTGGGTGGGAGTATTTTCAAGTTAGAACTTTTAAATTATTTATTTTAAAAGCAAAAGCAAAAAAAAAAGCTATAAAAAACGAAAAAAAGAGAAGAAAAACTACTTATCCAAATCGGGAGTAGTTTCAAATGTGAGATTTAAAATAAAAAACGAAATTAAAAAAATAATAAATTATCAATTCAAATTGGGGAGTAGTTTTAAGTTGGAGTTTTAAAATTATTTGAAAATAAAAAAACAAAAATAAAGAAATAAAAAAACTTCAGAGAAAAATATTAAATAACGTAATATGCTAATGAAACTTTCTATTAACAATGTAGTAGCATTAAATATTTGAAAATATAATAAAGAAAAATACATAACAAAAAAGTTATTCGATGCGCTACCTATATAAGTCCCGTTAGTTTAACAAAGATTTTATTCACTAAAATTTAGATAATCTTCTATATATTACTAAAAGGAGAGGAAAAGGCCCTTTCGTTAATCCAAGTGGCAACTTAAAAAAAAGCCACATGACATAATTAGTTACTAAATTTATTATTTAGTTAATAAATAATTATTGGTTATTCTTTTTGAATTTAAATAACTATCTATAATTAAAAGCAGAAGACAAAAACACCTCATGAAGCCAAATGGTAGAACAATAGAATGACACATGGCATAATTTGTTATTAAATTAGTTATTGGTTATTCTTTTTAATTTAAATATATCTATATTAATAGATTTCTTATCTATCTATAATTAAAAGCAGAAGACAAAAGCACCTCATGAAGCCAAATGACAAAACAATAGAATGACACATGGCATAATTAGTTATTAAATTAGTTATTGGTTATTCTTTTTAATTTAAATATATCTATATTAATAAATATAGATTTCTTATCTATATCTATATTAATAATTAACTATAATAAAAAAAATAAAACTAAAATATATAAAAAAATAACTACCCATTCAAATTGGGTGGGAGTAGTTTCAAGTTGGAATTTTTAAATTATTTTAAAATCAAAAAGCAAAAAAAGAAAATAAAGCTATAAAAAAACGGAAAAAAACAGAAGAAAAACTACCCATTCAAATCGGGGAATAGTTTCAAGTTGGAGTTTTAAAATAATTAAAATAAAAAAATATATCTTATAATTAACTATAATAAAAAAATGAAAATATAAATATATAAGAAAATAACTACCCATTGAAATTGGTAGTTATTTTTAATTAATAATTAGTTATTGGTTATTATTTTTGAAAACAAAAATATAAATATATAAGAAAATAACTACCCATTCAAATTGGTAGTTATTTTTAATTAATAATTAGTTATTGGTTACTTTATTTAAATTAATAAATATAGATATCTTATAATTAACTATAATATAAAAACAAAAATATAAATATATAAAAAAATAACTACCCATTCAAATTGGGTGGGAGTATTTTCAAGTTGGAGCTTTTAAATTATTTTTTTTAAAAAAGCAAAAAAAAAAAGCTATAAAAAACGATAAAAAGAGAAGAAAAATTACCCATCCAAATCGGGAGTAGTTTCAAATGTAAGATTTAAAATAAAAAATGAAATTAAAAAAATAATAAATTATCAATTCAAATTGGGGAGTAGTTTTAAGTTGGAGTTTTAAAATTATTTGAAAATAAAAAAACAAAAATAAAGAAATAAAAAAACTTCAGAGAAAAATATTAAATAACGTAATATGCTAATGAAACTTTCTATTAACAATGTAGTAGAATTAAATATTTGAAAATATAATAAAGAAAAATACATAACAAAAAAGTTATTCGATGCGCTGCCTATATAAGTCCCGTTAGTTTAACAAAGATTTTATTCACTAAAATTTAGATAATCTTCTATATATTACTAAAAGGAGAGGAAAAAGCCCTTTCGTTAATCCAAGTGGCGGCTTTAAAAAAACCACATGACATAATTAGTTACTAAATTTATTATTTAGTTAATAATTAATTATTGGTTATTCTTTTAGAATTTAAATATCTATCTATAATTAAAAGCAGAAGACAAAAGCACCTCATGAAGCCAAATGACAGAACAATAGAATGACACATGGCATAATCTATCTATAATTAAAAGCAGAAGACAAAAGCACCTCATGAAGCCAAATGACAGAACAATAGAATGACACATGTCATAATTAGTTATTAAATTAGTTATTGGTTATTCTTTTTAATTTAAATATATCTATATTAATAAATATAGATTTCTTATCTATATCTATATTAACAAAAATAGATTTCTTATCTATATCTATATTAATAATTAACTATAAAAAAATATATATAAAAAAATAACTACCCATTCAAATTGGGTGGGAGTAGTTTCAAGTTGGAATTTTTAAATCTATCTATAATTAAAAGCAGAAGACAAAAGCACCCCATGAAGCCAAATGACAGAACAATAGAATGACACATGGCATAATTAGTTATTAAATTAGTTATTGGTTATTCTTTTTAATTTAAATATATCTATATTAATAAATATAGATTTCTTATCTATATCTATATTAATAATTAACTATAATAAAAAAATAAAAATAAAATATATAAAAAAATAACTACCCATTCAAATTGGGTGGGGGTAGTTTCAAGTTGAAATTTTTAAATTATTTTAAAATCAATAAGAAAAAATAAAATAAAATCTATCTATAATTAAAAGCAGAAGACAAAAGCACCTCATGAAGCCAAATGACAGAACAATAGAATTACACATGGCATAATTAGTTATTGATTATTCTTTTTAATTTAAATATATCTATATTAATAAATATAGATTTCTTATCTATATCTATATTAATAAATATAGATTTCTTATCAATATCTATATTAATAATTAACTATAATAAAAAAATAAAAATAAAATATAAAAAAAATAACTACCCATTCAAATTGGGTGGGAGTAGTTTCAAGTTGGAATTTTTAAATTATTTTAAAATCTAAAAGTAAAAAAAAAATAAAGCTATAAAAAACGGAAAAAAACAGATGAAAAACTACCCATTCAAATCGGGGAATAGTTTCAAGTTGGAGTTTTAAAATAATTAAAATAAAAAATTATATCTTATAATTAACTATAATAAAAAAATGAAAATATAAATATATAAGAAAATAACTACCCATTCAAATCTATCTATAATTAAAAGCAGAAGACAAAAGCACCTCATGAAGCCAAATGGCAGAACAATAGAATGACACATGGCATAATTAGTTATTAAATTAGTTATTGGTTATTCTTTTTAATTTAAATATATCTATATTAATAGATTTCTTATCTATCTATAATTAAAAGCAGAAGACAAAAGCACCTCATGAAGCCAAATGACAGAACAATAGAATGACACATGGCATAATTAGTTATTAAATTAGTTATTGGTTATTCTTTTTAATTTAAATATATCTATATTAATAAATATAGATTTCTTATCTATATCTATATTAATAATTAACTATAATAAAAAAATAAAAATCTATCTATAATTAAAAGCAGAAGACAAAAGCACCTCATGAAGCCAAATGGCAGAACAATAGAATGACACATGGCATAATTAGTTATTAAATTAATTATTGGTTATTCTTTTAATTTAAATATATCTATATTAATAGATTTCTTATCTATCTATAATTAAAAGCAGAAGACAAAAGCACCTCATGAAGCCAAATGGCAGAACAATAGAATGACACATGGCATAATTAGTTATTAAATTAGTTATTGGTTATTCTTTTTAATTTAAATATATCTATATTAATAAATATAGATTTCTTATCTATATCTATATTAATAATTAACTATAATAAAAAAATAAAAATAAAATATATAAAAAAATAACTACCCATTCAAATTGGGTGGGAGTAGTTTCAAGTTGGAATTTTTAAATTATTTTAAAATCAAAAAGCAAAAAAAATAAAGCTATAAAAAAATAAAAAACGGAAAAAAACAGAAGAAAAACTACCCATTCAAATCGGGGAATAGTTTCAAGTTGGAGTTTTAAAATAATTAAAATAAAAAAATATATCTTATAATTAACTATAATAAAAAAATGAAAATATAAATATATAAGAAAATAACTACCCATTCAAATTGGTAGTTATTTTTAATTAATAATTAGTTATTGGTTATTATTTTTGAATTTAAATATATATAAAAACGAAAATAATAAAAAAATATAAAACTACCATCTATCTATCTATAATTAAAAGATATATATATATATATATATATATATATATATATATATATATATATATATATATATATATATATTGGTTACTTTATTTAAATTAATAAATATAGATATCTTATAATTAACTATAATATAAAAACGAAAATATAAATATATAAAAAAATAACTACCCATTCAAATTGGGTGGGAGTATTTTCAAGTTGGAGCTTTTAAATTATTTTTTTTAAAAAAGCAAAAAAAAAAAATCTATAAAAAACGAAAAAAAGAGAAGAAAAACTACTTATCCAAATCGGGAGTAGTTTCAAATGTGAGATTTAAAATAAAAAACGAAATTAAAAAAATAATAAATTATCAATTCAAATTGGGGAGTAGTTTTAAGTTGGAGTTTTAAAATTATTTGAAAATTAAAAAACAAAAATAAAGAAATAAAAAAAACTTCAGAGAAAAATATTAAATAACGTAATATGCTAATGAAACTTTCTATTAACAATGTAGTAGCATTAAATATTTGAAAATATAATAAAGAAAAATACATAACAAAAAAGTTATTCGATGCGCCGCCTATATAAGTCCCGTTAGTTTAACAAAGATTTTATTCTCTAAAATTTAGATAATCTTCTATATATTACTAAAAGGAGAGGAAAAAGCCCTTTCGTTAATCCAAGTGGCAACTTAAAAAAAAGCCACATGACATAATTAGTTACTAAATTTATTATTTAGTTAATAAATAATTATTGGTTATTCTTTTTGAATTTAAATAACTATCTATAATTAAAAGCAGAAGACAAAAACACCTCATGAAGCCAAATGGTAGAATATATATATATATATATATATATATATATATATATATATTAATTGATTACTTTATTTGAATTAATAAATATAGATATCTTATAATTAACTATATAAAAAACGAAAATATAAATATAAAAAAAAACTACCCATTCAAATTGAGTGGGAGTAGTTTCAAGTTGGAGTTTTTAAATTATTTTAAAATTAAAAAGCAAAAAAAAAATCTATAAAAAAACAAAAAAAAAAAGAGAAGAAAAACTACCCATTCAAATCGAGGAGTAGTTTCAAGTTGGAGTTTTAAAATAATTTTAAAATAAAAATAGATGTCTTATAATTAACTATAATTAGAAAATGAAAATATAAATATATAAAAAAGTAACTACCCGTTCAAATTGGGTGGGAGTAGTTTCAAGTTGGAGTTTTTAAATTATTTTAAAATAAAAAAGCTATAAAAAACGAAAAAAAGAGAAAAAAACTACCCATTCAAATTGGGGAGTAGTTCAAGTTGGAATTTTAATATAATTTTAATATAAAAAACAAAATTAAAAAATAATAAATTACCAATTCAAATTGGAGAGTAGTTTTAAGTTGGAGTTTTAAAATTATTTAAAAACAAAAAAACAAAAATAAAGTAATAAAAAAAAACTTCAGAGAAAATATTAAATAACGTAATATGCTAATGAAACTTTCTATTAACAAAGTAATAGTATTAAATATTGAAAGATATAATAAAGAAAAATACATAACAAAAACGTTATTCGATGCGCTGCCTGTATAAGTCCCGTTAGTTTAACATAGATTTTATTCACTAAAATTTAGATAATATTATTAGGAACAACATAATAAAATTTAAAATAAAAAAAATTCAATAGTAATAAATTATATATCTTCTCATATATTACAAAAAGAAAGCGAATACTAAATATTGTTTAATATAATAAAGAAAAATAGAACAAAAAAGTTATTCACTGACTATATAAGTACGTTTGATTTAATAGAGATTTCATTATTGGGTATATCGTATTGATAAACAAGATGACAGTTTAATTTTATTAAAGCAATACAATCTAATAGGATCAAACAAGCCTGATCATAATTTAATTTAATTAATATTTTTTTAATATTGACCGCGCATCGCGCGGGTACGACTAGCAGTATAAGTATCAATTCTAAAGAAGGGGAAAAGACAAAAAGCTGGTGAATGAGTAGTTTATTTAACTAAAGAATCAAAACTAGAAACTGAAATCTACCACTAAGGACGTGGAAGCAGCAGAAGGAAGTGGTGATGAAAGTGGCAAAGTACAGAAGCCACGACGCATGCCACGTTCTCTTCATGCAGCAACGTTTCAACACCCTTTAAATCAACTCCCTTTTAATCAACTCTCCTCTTCTTCCACAAAAATTGTGTTAAATCTGTGAAGAGAAAAATGCCAGGCCTTACCATTGGAGATGACCTTCCTAATCTGGAAGTAGAAACCACTCATGGAAAGATGAAACTCCATGACTATGTTGGTCACAGCTATACCATTCTCTTTTCTCACCCAGGTCTAATTCACACTCCCATCAATATATTTATGTCTCGATCGGTCCCTTTTTGACGTTGTTAATTGTTTGCTGTATATATGGATGTAGGTGATTTTACGCCAGTTTGTACAACGGAGCTTGGTATGATGGCTGCTTACGCTAGCAAGTTTGCTGAACGAGGAGTGAAGCTTCTTGGATTTTCTTGTGACGATGTTCATTCTCACAAGGAGTGGATCAAGGACATCGAAGCTTACAACGTAAACAAACCGCACTCAAATTTCTGCATTTTCATTTTAGTTCTAGTAGCAGTATATTTGTTTTTCGTCATTAATTGATGCTAATATTGTTTTCTACTTGGCAGAATGGACATAAGGTGACATACCCAATAATTGCTGATCCGAAGAGAGAATTGATTAAGGAACTGAACATGGTGGATCCAGATTCCTCTGGCCAAAAAGTCCCTTCTCGTGCTCTTCATGTTGTTGGCCCTGACAAGAAGGTTTACTACAACATAGATCTCAACCTTAATTTGCTTCATCTCTACTCGAATTAAGCTTCACTCCGTGTGAGTGTGTGTGTCGAATTGAAATTAAATGAGTAATGGTTGAACGCACAAATTAAAACCGTGAGCGTCTTAACAAAGAAAGGTCTGATCTTTTCTAACTTGGGCTTAACTTTTGTTCATGTTTGCAGATAAAGCTGAGCTTTCTGTACCCAGCAAGCACAGGAAGAAACATGGACGAAGTGGTGAGGGTTATTGATTCCCTACAGAAAGCTTCAAAGCACAAAATTGCAACCCCAGCAAACTGGAAACCGGGAGAACCGGTAGTCATATCACCCAGTGTCTCCAATGAACAAGCCAAGGAAATGTTTCCACAGGGATATGATACTGCCAATCTTCCTTCTGGCAAAGATTACTTGCGTTTCACAAATGTTTGAGAACTATATAAAGTGCGTATATAATATTTAGATCCTGCACTTCTCTTTTGGAAACTGGATGAAAAGTTTCTTTAGGAGATTGTTGTTAAGGTAATTTGGTGCTGGATTGTTTTAAGTCTTTAGTATGGAGCTTGTTCCTTCTTTTTCTTGTGTTTTACGTATGTCTGAGAGTAGTTGCTTTGAAGTATATTTTCAAACAGTTTTAAGTTTCATGTTATATAGAATACTATATGTGTGGTTAGTATTAATTTTTAATTTGATAAATATGTTGTATCATGTTGTAATTTGATAGTTACGAGTGCCTAAGTATATATTAGGATGTGCATCTGGTCGATTTGTGATTCGATTCATTTTGTTCTATTCGGTTTGCTTTACAAGGTTTTTTGTACATAAATAAACTCATGAATATTTGATTTTTTATTTGAAATAAGAAAAAATAACATTATCTAAATAAAAACGAAAAAATAATATCAAAAGCATATTCAAATAAATATTTGAGATCTAGAAAAAGAAACGGAAGCAAATATACTTTTACAATTTAAATAGATAATTGAACATAGAGTGAAAATACAATAATGAAAATAAAAGAAATTAAGAAGAAAGAAAAGAAAATGGAAAGAGGGAAGAGGGAACAAGTCGGTCAAAAAGGAGGAGCAAATTTAGCTTTTGTTAATATGAGAGAACCGATATGGAACTTTGGCCTCAAGCCTAGCGAGGGCGCTTCAACCATGGCACCTACAATCACTTGGTGACTTGGGGTGCCATTATTTTTGTTTTTTGTCATTTTTAAGGTTTTTTACATGAAAACTAGTACCTACATGAATTTCTACCCCAGCGACTTTGATCTTAATATAGATCCGCCTGATTATAATCGCTGATTTTTTTAACGATAGATATTGATTCATAATATGTTTGAATTGATATTGACATAATAATCTAGATTGTACTGATTTTTTTTATAATAAATAATAATTGATTTTAAAAAAATAATATTGTTGCAACAGGTTAAAATATTTAGGGAAAAAAACAGTTGTGCAATATTTAAGAAGTATTTATAGAATCCCAGCAACACTAATCAATTAACGAACATCCCAACAAATTATACATAATTATAAGTAATATATTATGCTCCAATCTTTCTCAATTTCTCTTCCTCTTCTTCCTCCTTCAAATTCAAACCCCTTCACTCAAAACTGAATAGACCAATTGCACCATTATAATTGAATACACTATTAGAGCCGGAGATTATTGTGAGCACCTAATTTTTGACCATTCTTAAATTTTTTTAATCTCCCTCACGTCATTTAGCACATACCTTACCACCAACACAATTATTCCCTCACATACTTTACACTAATCATACACTCATTTTCCACCTACAAAATTATTCCCTACCCCATTCTCCTTTATTCCTCACCCCACTTTCCCTTGTCCCCCTCACATGTTCCCCACTCCCCCTTCCCTCATTCTCTCTGCTTAAAACACACACACAGACGGAAAAGAAAAAAAGGAAGGAGGGCACAAAAAAAAACGGAACTCACTCCCTTTTTCCTCTAGGAGCAAGCCTTAAAAACTAACAATCAAATTTCACCGAAAAATCAGCAAAAATCAGCCTCAAAACAGTGCAAATCCTAGCCAAAAAATCAGTTCAAAAGCCGCCATAAATCACCATAAATCATCCTCAAAAGCTTCAGCAAAATAGTCTCCAATCAACATCACAAATCACTCAATTTTTTGGTTTCTTTATTGCGGAGTTTCAAGGTTCCGGCTACAGTCCGAATTTTATTTTTGTTGTATAATCATGCATCAATAGCAGTGCCATTACTTGAAGAACCCTTTCATCTATAAAAGGTCCAATCTTTTTATCTTGTTTGCTTTGTCTATTTATTGTTCCATTTAGATGATATGTGCTAATATGCCTATTTGCTTGGATCTGTTATTCTTTTTTTTTGAGCACATGATTTTTCTTAGTTGTTAGTTCTTGTCGTTAAGTTTATTAGCGTGTGATGTTGAGTTAGAATCTAAAAGGAAAATTTCAAAAAAAAAAAAAAAAATAGAACTTAAAAATAATGAGGGAAACGTAATGGTAACAATAATGTATTTGGATCCTAAGGTTTGGTTTTTGTAAAAGTTATTTTCTTTATCAAAATAAACTAATCAATTTTAGTAATTTCCTAGCGTTAGTTTTATCATTTGGTCGAATTAGTTTCTAATATTGTTTTAACTGACTTATGATAATTTTATTAATCCTTCAAATAATCCTCTCTTGACTTGTGGTAAATACTAAATAAAATACTTTCATAACTCTTGAGCATCACAATAATCCTAACTTAGGAAATAGTAATTTAAAATGCTTAGGCAATTTTAGGCGCGTCTTCAAAAGTTGACCATGAGCTCTTACGATCCTTGGTTAATATCAATTAATAAAAATGGTCATGTGTGCATTCCCGCTCCTTGACTCTCTAACTAACAAATTGCGTTTAGCCATGTGTTCATACCCGTGCCTTGGTTTAAACGCACATGATAAAAGGACCTTGTGTGCTTACACGCTCCTAGGCCGAAATCAATAAAATTTGATTAATTATTAAGCGGTACTAGACAATAGTAATTTAAGGCAAATAAATCACAGTTTATCTAGAATTAATTCAAGTTAAGTTTAAGTCAATAAAGCGACCGTGCTAGAACCACGGGACTCGGGAAATGCCTTACACCTTCTCCCTGATCAAAAGAATTCCTTATCCGAACATTGATTTCGCAGACCAACATGAAAAGAGTTAAATTTTTCTTTGAATATGGATTCAAATAAAAAGGTGACTTGGAACACCGGTAAAAATCAATTTCAAGTGGCGACTCTGTAAAATAAAATAAATCCCTATTTCAAATTTGTCACTTCAAATGGAAAAAACTCGTTAACCCACAATCCTTAATAACACATTATCTTTTGGAGGATAGAAAAGGGGTGTGACAATTATAAAATTAGCAGCGAGTTAAATGACCAAAGGCATACTAAGGCTGAAATAAATTTCTCTCTGCCTTCTCTCTACTTTAAGAGAGAGAAGCCTGTACTTCACTCCAACAAACAACAATCACATAAAAGTTTTCGAACGATGGGCTCAAGTGATAATGACCATATGTTTCATCAAGAAGAAGATTTACTTAAAAGGAGCAAAAACAATTATCGAGAGCCAACCGAAAATAAAGTAAGCTTTCGAGACAAAATTCTAATCCTAAATGAGGTAGTTTGATTCGGACGAAGTTTAAGAAAAAAGAAGACTTTTGAAATTTGTGGTCTTAAAAGCTTAAGGGGTAAAAAGTTTGTGGGGCCATGATATTTGCATGACTATAAAAGCTTCTCATTAAGTGAAAATGAGTAAAATGAAAGAATTTAAAGTTGAATTATTTCCAAATTTAAAAATGTGTCATTTATTTTGGAACAGACTAAAAAGGAAAGTACCTCATTTAATATGGAACAGAGGGATTCACCTAGAGGGATTCAACATTTTTTCCGTAATACAGGGTGCCTACCCCTGGTTACATTCTTTTTCCGTCATATAGTGTACCAAACCCTAGTTACATTTCCTTACCAAGTATAGGGTACACCAATCCCTAGTTGTATTCTCCAACATAGGGTCTCCATTCCCTAGCTGATTTTATTTCAGATATAGGGTCACCACTCTCTAGTCTCCTTACTAGTATAAGGTACACCAATCCATGGCTGTGTTTTCCAACGTAGGGTACACCAATCCCTAGTTGATCTGATCTTAAGTGCAGGGTGTACCAGTCCTTGGTATCTTTGATATTAAGGGGTACACCATTCTCTAGCCATGTTTTTCCAACATAAGGTACACCAATCCTTAGTTGAGACACCATTTAGATAATTAGGATACACCATTCCCGAAGAATTATGTTTTCCTAGGGTACACCAATCCCGACTCTTTATTGCTTTTAATAAAGTAGTTTATAATTTTATTAGAATAACTCACGAAATTTTTCTAGTGAAAACTGAGGCAGAAAAATTTCGTTCGTTTGTTTGTTTTGGTGTCTGAGCAGGTCTTACCTCAAGGTACAAGGTTCAAGATGACCAAGAGAAGTATCAAAATGGAGAAACAGATGAAATAATGTGGATTGTTCAAGATATGACTGAAGTCACGAGCATTACATTTTTCCGTTTTGATCAGAAGAAGTCGTAGAAGAATGAACTAGCACCTATAGCTAGCAAGCATCATGGTTCAGATCAGAGTCTACGTGGAGAACCAGTCAGGACTCGAGGACAAGTTTCAGAAGACTCATAGATAGGAATCTTGTAACTCATAGCTGATAGGCTTGTTTAGTTTCTTTTTGATTTTTGATGTAATAATAGACTTACGGACCGAAGCATCGACAGAACCTCACTTGACTTATCAACTTATCATTCCACAATTCTCCTTGAACTGCACGCGACCTGATTTCCCTATAACCCGCGATATGTAGGCTGTCCAAAACCAAGACTCGGTTGCACCCTTTCTCTTTTATCTTATCCTTATTTCTTCCCTTTAGAATAAATATATGTTCAAAAATTAGTCATATCGCTCATCTTGTCTTTGCATGAAAACTCTTCTTTTTTCCAAGCAAAGAGGGGCATGCTGTGAGCACCTAATTTTTGACCACACTTACATTTTTCTAAACTCCCTCACGTCGTTTAGCACATACTTTACCACCAACACAATTATTCCCTCACATACTTTACACTAACCATACACTCATTTTTCACTTACAAAATTATTGCCTACCCCATTCTCCTTTATTCCTCAACCCACTTTCCCTTGGCCCCCTCACATGTTTCCCACTTCCCCTTCCCTCATTCTCTCTGCTTAAAACACACACATAGACGGAAAAGTTAAAAAGGGAGTAGGGCACAAAAAAAACGGAACTCACTCACTTTTTCCTCTAGGAGCAAGCCTTAAAAACAAGCAATCAAATTCCACCGAAAAATCAGCAAAAATTAGCCTCAAAACAGTGCAATTCCTAGCCAAAAAAATCAGTTCAAAAGCAGCCATAAACCACCATAAATCATCCTCAAAAGCTTCAGCAAAATAGTCTCCAATCAACATCACAAATCACTCAATTTTTGGTTTCTTTATTGCGGAGTTTCAAGGTTCCGGCTACAGTCCGAATTCTTTTTTTGTTGTATAATCATGCATCAATAGCAGTGCTATTACTTGAAGAACCCTTTCATCTATAAAAGGTCCAATCTTTTTATCTTGTTTGTTTTGTCTGTTTATTGTTCCATTTAGATGATATGTGCTAATATGCCTATTTGCTTGGATCTGTTATTCTTTTTTTTTTTGAGTACATAATTTTTCTTAGTTGTTAATTCTTATCGTTAAGTTTATTAGCCTGTGTTGTTGAGTGAGAATCTAAAACGAAAATTTAAAAAAAAAATAGAACTTAAAAATGATGAGGAAAACGTGATGGTAACAATAATGTATTTGGATCGTAAGGTTTGATTTTTATAAAATTTGTTTTCTTTATCAAAATAAACTAATCAATTTTAGTAATTTCCTAGCGTTAGTTTTATCATTTGGTCGAATTAGTTTCTAACATTGTTTTAACTGACTTATGATAATTTTATTAATCCTTCAATAATCTTCTCTTGACTTGTGGTAAATACTAAGTAAAATACTTTCATAACTCTTGAGCATCACAATAATCCTAACTTAGGAAATAAGTAATTTAAAATGCTTAGGCAATTTTAGGCGCGTCTTCAAAAGTTGACCGTGTGCTCTTGCACGATCCTTGGTTAATATCAATTAATAAAAATGGTCATGTGTGCATTCTCGCCCCTTGACTCTCTAACTAACAAATTGCGTTTAGCCATGTGTTCATACCCGTGCCTTGGTTTAAATGCACATGATAAAAGGACCTTGTGTGCTTATACGCTCCTAGGCCGAAATCAATAAATTTGATTAATTATTAAGCGGTACTAGACAATAGTAATTTAAGGTAAATAAATCACAGTTTATCTAGAATTAATTCAAGCTAAGTTTAAGTCAATAAAGCGACTGTGCTAGAACCACGGGACTCGGGAAATGCCTTACACCTTCTCCCCGGTCAAAAGAATTCCTTACCCGAACATTGATTTCGCAGACCAACATGAAAAGTGTCAAATCTTTGTTTGAATAGGGATTCAAATAAAAGGTGACTTGGAGCACCTACAAAAATTAATTTTAAGTGGTGACTCTGTAAATAAAATAAATCCATATTTTATATTTGTCACTTCAAATGGAAAAAAACTCTTTAACCCACAATCCTTAATAACACATTATCTTTTGGAGGTTAGAAAAGAGGTGTGACAGCTCTGGCGACTCCTGCTCGGGAACTACTTAATAAGAATTCGAGCTTGTACATTAACTTTATTTGGCTTTATTAATTTTTGTATATATTGTGATTTATTTGGTTCTATTGTGCTACTTGTCGGCTTTTTACTGCTTTGATATTGTCTTGACTGTATATATAAATTGTCTTCTCGCGCACCCCATATGAGTCTTCTGGTAAGTGATAGTGTTGTGTGTGCTGACCAACTCCACAAAATTTTCTGTCTGAGATAAAGCCAGTGTGAAGACCTGCTCTTGGTGAAAGATTTAGTCACACATATTTAGGCGGGTAGAACGGCACACTGACGCTCCTCGGCTCGAGTTGTCCGCTCGAGTAAGCCAGTCTAGATACTTTCTCTTGTAGGATTTAAAAAACCTAGAAGAACAAGCCACATGCCTGATTATCCCTAGTAGGATCGTTTTTGTTTTGCATCATTCGACTTAGCAAAGCTCGGCACAGGGGTTGGGTCCGTATAAGACAGATATCCTCTTTGAGACCAGCATATCCACTTATGTGCTACTTGCTACATAATTTGGAAGTCTTGTTTGCATTGTTGACCGGCTTTAGAAAATTAGTTTAGCATAATTTAAAAAAAAACATTCTCCTAGTTTGGTACAAATAACCCCTTTTTACTGAAATCTTGCAGCGGTCTGGCATAAAGATTAATTTTTCTAAAAAATCAAAAAGAATAAAATAGTTAGTTGACCGAACTACGCGGGTCTGATTCTCACCGGATGTGAGATACGTACGCAAACTTCATCGGTTCCGGCCCCCGATTTCCAAAAAAAAGAAAAGAAAAATCCAAACATATTCTCCTTTTCATTAATTCCTTCTTTGAAATCTTTCCTTAGAAAATGAAAAAAAATCCAAAAAATATAATTTCTTTAATTTAATAATAAAAAAACTTCTTTCAAAAATTCCAAAAAAGGATTGAATTCCAAAATATTTTTTTTTCTTTCACAATTGAAAGGAAAATTTTTCAAAATTCAAAAATGTTTTATTTCTTCTTTAGAAGTCTTTCTTTCAAAAATAAAAAGAAATCAAAATTTTTTTTTTAAAGAAAATATTTTTTTAGAAGTCTTTTTTTCAAGAATTCAATAAACAATTTAATCCTAAAAAAATATTCTTTCTTTTGAAGCCTTTCTTTCTACAAAAAAAAAAAAAAATCCAAAATATTTTCCTTGTTAGGAGCTTTCTTTGGAAATTTGTATATGAGTAAAAAAAATGAGAGTTAATTTGTTTACTTTATTTCTGATTTTTTTGAACTACGCAAGATCTGATTCATGTGGCGTCATGATACGTAGGCAATCCCTATCGGATTCGATCAAAGCCATAGAATTAATTGAGTGAAAAATAAACTGAAAAAATGAAAGAAAATTGAAAAAAAAAAGTGAAAAAAGAAAAGAAAAAAGAGAATTACATAAAATAAAAGAGTGAAAAAAAGAGAGTGCCAAAATAGAAGAGTGACATAAACAAAACAAAAATCAAGAGTGATTAGAGAGAAGCAAAAATGAAGAAAAGAGGTGCAGATTGAAAAAAAAGGATAATTAAGGTCGGGATGAAACATGAAACTCGTTCAAACACATAGTAGAAACGTTTAATACTGCTTAGGTGTATTGCATCCCAATATGCGATTTTCTATCTGTTAAGCATCTCAAAACTAACAAGGTTGTTGGGTGTGCAAATTAGAGCAAGGTTTTGGTGGTTAGTTTTGTTGGTAGTCTAGCCTCCCCTCCTTCACAAGATCCAAAGGCATAGTTGGCGTCCGCAAGAAATCTACCAATCATCGATCCTGAGGATAGCCCGACATCGACTATTCTGTATCTAGAATCAACAGCTGCTGAAGAGAATAAGATGTTGCGTCTCCGCATATTGAAAATGTGGGACGCCTAGTCTAATGGTAGGAAACCGCCAAGTGCAATTCCTGGGTTCCCTGAGTTGATCCCCAGGTCAAGTGAGGTTACCAACGCCCTTGTGCCTAACCCGCTCATCCCATGCGGGCACCCTCCAATGCCGTCCAATGATCCTGGCATGCCTTCCGTGGTTCTCCCCCAGGCACCAGTTTCCTGGGCACCTCCAATATTGTTATCTACAGCACCAGTCTGCACCGTAGCACAACCAACTTTGCCACGACCATATATTGATACTTCAATGTTCACCTTTCAGGTCCACGGCTTCAATCAGAAATAACATATGTGACCCCATACTCTTTCACTCAACCTCCGCAATATGATCTCTCGATGGAGCAAGAAAAGGTTGTTAAAAATCCCGAGCAAGAGAAAATGGCTCGGAAGATGAAGAGCCTGGAACAAAGCCTGAAAAACATGCAAGGTCTGAACGGTCAAAAGAGTGTCTCATACTCTGACCTCTATATGTTTCCCCATGTCCACTTGCTATCTGGCTTCAAGATGCCAAAACATTTAAAGTACGACAGGCACAGTAACCCGGTCGCTCACTTGAAACGATATTGTAACCAGTTGAGAGGTGCTGGTGGAAAAGAGGAGCTGCTAATGGCCTATTTTGGGGAACCTTACCAGAATCGCTTTTGAATGGTATATGGATCAGGAAATTACTCATTGGCATGTGTGGGACAATATGACCCGATATTTTGTCCGTCAGTTCCAGTATAATGTGGACATCGCTCCCGACAGAAACTCTTTGTCCAATTTGAAAAAGAAAACCGCGGAATGCTTTTGCGGATATGCTATAAAATGGCATAAGAAAGCTGCCAGGGTAAAGCCTCCAATGGATGAAATTGAAATGATCACGATCTTTCTACAGTCCAAGAGGTGGACTACTTCCAGAACATGATGTCCGCTATGGGTAAGCCGTTCGTTGAGACTATCAAAATTGGGGAGATGGTAGAAAGTTGGCTAACAACGGGTCGAATCTTGAGTCATGCTGCTTTTAAAGCTACATCACCAGATGTTCAGAATGGTTCAGAGGGTTTGATGAACAAAAATGGGGTTGAAGAGGGAACCATAATGGTTTCAAGCTCGAGGGGGCCTGCAGGTCATTCAGCCAATCATATGTGCCTCCTATGGTCCCACCATACTATTATCCCTTTCAAGATGCTACTTATGTTGTGGCATCGCCTCTCTATGCGGTAATGAACGCGCAACCCTATCCGCGGCCACAACATTATCCGCAAAACCGAGTTCCACTTCCCAGAAATGCCCATCATTACCAAGCTCCATATAATCCTCAACCAAATGATCCCCAATACAATCCTCGCCCAAGAGAGCCTTTCAGAAAGAATCAGTTCACCCCTATTGGTGAATCGTATTTAAGCTTGTTCCAAAAGCTAATCAGGCTAGATTTATTGCTGCCAGTGGCCCCGAACTGGCTGAACCCCGAGTCCCCCTTGTATCGAGCTGATGCTATATGTGAATACCACTCTGGAGCAGTGGGACACAGTACAGAGGACTGTTGGACCCTCAAAAGGGCAGTTGAAGATTTGATTGAAGCTAAAAGAATTGTTTTTCAGGATGAAGAAGCTCTTGATGTGATGAACAATCTATTGCCTGCACACAACAGTGGGCCAATAGTCAGAATGATTTATGAAGATGAGGAATTTGATCCAGCACTGAAGGCCGTTGCAGCCATTGCCGAGACAGAAGAAAAGCCAAAAACGGCCGCCAAGCCAGAAAGTTCCCCATCAGATGGGAGTCTCGGTAGCCAGTCTTGTTGTCCTTTCCGCGTCCGGATTATCTCAGGGTGTGATCCGGATGTTTTACTTTATTCTCTTACTTTCCGATGTAAACCCTTCTATCTTCAAAAATTGAAAAAAAAATAAAAATAAATAAATAAATGAAATTAATATTTCATTGTCGAGGAATATCTCTTTTCTTAGTCCCGTCACTTTTCTTTTTTTTTCTTTTCAGTTCTGATAAATGCAGATTCCAATAACATGACATGCTTGCAGACTTCATGCCCAGATCCTGAAAAGCTGTCAGACCTCGAAGTAATGAATTAAGAATTAGATCGCAATGAGGATAAGTTTAAGGAAATAAAACAAAGATTTGGAACAGCTGAAGGAAAATTGGTTTCAGATTGGAAAGGTCCATGTATTGCAACAAGAGAACTACCAAAAAAGTGCGTTGTACTTGGGACACATCGAAGGAAATGTCCTTGAAACAAATGCCAATGCAAATGCAGTAAAAAAGGTACTATGTTGGATCCTCTATATAGCATTAATGTTCTCCAGTTGGGATAAAGAAGGCTTTCATTCTCACTATCCAAACACTTAACCCTTTGTAAACCCATTTGAGCCGATTACTCTTCTTTGATTACCCTCTTTAGAACTTGAAAGTGTTATTGAAAATATTTTTGGAAAAATGAAATTAAAAAAGAAGAAGAAAAGAAATGAAAAATTAAAAAAAGAGGAAAAAGAAAGAGAAAATAAAACAGAAAAACAAAATAAAAAAAATCACAAACAAATTTTCTGAACTACGTTCGACTTGATTCCGAAAGGATACGTAGGCAGCCTCTCTTTGGGGTTCACTCACACCAAAATAAAAATTCAAATTCCCCTAAAAATGAAACTGGGACAGATGTTATAATGGTTTGGCGATGGTTCGCCTGAAAGGTTCTAAAGTTGTAATTCAGTCCAAATTCTTTTTACCCTAAATCCTGTTCAAATCTTTCTGATCAATCGGTAAAGATGTCCAAAATTGGAGGATACAGCTACTTGGATCCGATACAATCAAATGAGAGAAATAAAATGAGAGAGTCTTATTGGTGAAAACCCACCCGAGCACCATGAGGCGACAGTAAGCAAAGAAATAAAACGAGAGAGTGTTATTGGTGAAAACCCACACGGGCACCGTGAGGCGACAGTAAGCAAAAAAATAAAAATGAGAGATTCTTGTTAGTGAAAACTCGCAAAGAGCACTATAAGGCGATGGTGAGTAGAGAAATGAGAGAGGTCAGCTCGTGAAAATCCGCAAAGGGCGTCTCTGATCGAAAACAAGATTCTCATAGTCATCGGCATCGATAGAGTCCTGACTAGGTTTCTTGATTTTGAGGCAAAAGTTGTGATGAATCTCTGAGAGTCGAACGGTTTACACAGATCAGGCATCCAGTCCAAAAGGCATGTCATGTTCATTGAAGTCCGCATGTACTCCAGATTAGTCCTCCTTTCCTTTCCCCGAAAGGGACACTTATTGTTTTAAACTCATTCTCCATTCCATTGTTAGTTTTCTTTGAATCCCTTTTGGTTTAACTCTGTTCCGAAATTAAGACAAAGAAAAGATGGTAAGACTGATTTACAGGGTTCTCATTTGATATAAGCTAATATGCAAAAAGGCACCCAACCTTGTAAGGGGGCATAAGTCGACCTCGACTGGCCATGGCGGCCGATGCTTCGAAATCAAAACTCTAGGAAGGAGAAAATCAAATTGAAGTGCCTATAAAGGTAAATGAAGTTGAAAAGGTTGAGTCCCATGTGGCCAACCATCTCGGCAAAAGTTTTGAAAGCCAAGGTCTCCAGAAAATAATACAGAGCAGTCAAACATCTCGGTGCCACGCTGACAGAATCGGTTCTTCGACAGCAATGACCGTGAATGAAACTACCCAGGGCATCAAGGACACAAACCAACCACCACTTTGAAAGTTCACAAATTTTTCTTTGTTTGAAGTAGGAACAAAGCATGCAGAATGGTGATTCTAAAAGAATGAATGTCACCAAACGTAAGCTCCTTAAAATGTCCATTTTTCTTTTACTTTCGGCATACATCACTATTGTTCATACCTCCTATTTTTACGCAGCTTAACTCAGGTAGAACCTTTTCGCCTAGGGGGATCCAGCTCATAGTTTCGGGCAGAAGTACACTTCGCCCAGGTTGTTTTTACGCAGCTTAACCCAGGTAGAACCTTTTCACCTAGGGGATCCAGCTCACAGTTTCGGGTAGAAGCACTTTTCGCTCAGGTTGTTTTACACAGCTTAACCTAGGTAGAACCATTTCTCCAAGGGGGATCCAGCTCATATTTCCGGGTAGAAGTACTCTTCGCCCAGGCTTAGTTTTCGTAGCTTAACCTAGGTAGAACCTTTTCGCCTAAAGGATCAAGCTCCTATTTCCACGTAGAAGTACTCTTCACCCAGGATTAGTTTTCGTAGCTTAACCCGGGTAGAACTCTTTCGCCTAGGGGGATCCAACTCCTATTTCTGGGTAGAAGTACTTTTCGCCCAGGCTTAGTTTCCAAAGCTTAATCCAAGTAGAGCCTTTTCGCCTAAGGGATCTAGATCCTATTTTCGGATAGAAGTACTCTTCGCCCAGGCTTGCTTTTCGTAGTTTATTGCAGGTGTCACACCTCCTTTTTCACCTACACCCGCAAGGGCGCAAAGGAGTTTTTCCAATTAAAGGACAATCGGAACGAGATTGGATTATTAATTATTCAGAGTCTCCACTTGAGAGATTAATGGTGTCCCAAGTCACCGATTGAATCCTGAACCGAGGAAATTTATGACTCCGTTAACAGTCCGCGAACCAGAAATCCGAGTAAGGAATTCTGTTAACCCGGGAGAAGGTGTTAGGCATTCCCGGGTTCCGTGGTTCTAGCACGGTCACTTAACTGTTGTATTTGATTTTATCTGATTTTAATACATGCTAGCTTATGTGCCTTTTATTAATTTTATACCGCTTTTATTATAATTATTTTTTAAGAATTGCGACGTCATGAAAACGCGTTTCGAATCACGTCGCAATCAATGCACCCGTAGTTATCAACACATTTCGACTTCGTCGAGATTTGGATTTGAGTCGCATCAATGCGCACCCGATTTTTAAGAAGGTTATTTAATTAAATCGTGCCTAAAGATACTAACGTAGTGTTACTTTGGGGAAAAGCCATGAAGTTCGCTAAACGGCCATCCCAAATTCTAATTATCTCGATAATTATTTACTAAGGGGCTCACATTTATTTATTTTTGTGCGGTGAGGCCCGTCTCAATTTGTGAACCTCTTTTCTATCGTTATTTATTTTATAAGAATTACGATGTCGCGAAAATGCGTTTCGAACCCCGTCGCAATCAATGCACCCGTGATTGTCAACACATTTCAACTTCATCAAGATTTGTATTTGGGTCACATAAATGCACACCCGAAAATTTCTTATCCACCAGCTTCTGTCACTTAATTCAACAAAGCATCCACCCTTCAATTTTCGTAATTGATCATCACATGTACACAACGAGTTAATTTATCAACAAGAAATAAAAACATTGATTTATCGTCATACATAGAAATGATAACGATTGCTCACCAACTTAGTTAACATGAAACTCCAATTGTTCATTTTTGTTGGTATTGAAAAAAAAAAACTCCTCAAAAGTCTTAATCAAATGCAATTCGGATACACTTTTCCTTGTTTCTTCCAACAACCTTTTCCTCCTCATCTTAATAGTTCCGTCACCCATTTCAACCGAACACATATATTCATCTGCCCTTTCCGCCATTTCATCAATCACACAGCGATTACCCATTTTAATGGTCTCAATGTTTTTAAACCAAAACAATTTGTAAAGCGAGTAGTAATACATAAATTCTCAGTTTCTAATTTTCAAACTAACTGAGCTTCCAAATAAAGATGAAGCTTATGAAACAAAAAGGCAAACAAACTGGGAGAAACGTTTCGTGGTTTTTCTGAAAATCTAACGATGCAGTGCTTTTAAACAAGGACAAATCAATATACCACACATATAGTAATCAAAACTCACATTTAATTCGAATGCAGTCATGATCTAGTGCAAACCAGATATAAAATAAAGATCTAAAGATCAAGAGAAAGGGAAATGGACCTTTAAATTGATAACACTGACTGTTTCAAAATTCACGATGCATGGGTCGGAACCTTGACCGTAAACCTCAACTCGAACAATGACCTCAACGGAACCTCAAAACGATACCGAGAAACTCGGCACTCAAGCTCGGAGCTAACGTTCACTCGATTTTTGGACTGAAAATCGCTGCCTCCCTCCTGCTCTCGTTCTCTCCGTTTCTCATTTCTGTATGTGTGTATGGTTATGTGCGTCGAGGGGGGAGGGACTGCTATGGTGGTGGTTTCAGTTCGTTTTCCGGCGATCTGAGGGAGGAGGGGTTCGAAGAAGAATACGTGAGAGGGGTTGCATGAAGAAGACGACGTCTGGGGGGTGGGGTCGTTCCTTGCGCAGCTTCGCTGCTTTCCCCCAGCTCCTTCTTCGTTTTTTTAGCTCCAATGGAGAAGATAAACTCGTGGGGAAGGGGAGGTCTGTTATTTCGTTCGACGATGAGCCATGGATGGCTGCTTCAAGCCAACAATGAATGAGAGGGTATGATGTGGTTTTGCACTGCTACAGCGCTGCAGAACGCTGGTTGTTACTGAGGAAGAAAGGCACCACAGTGGGGTGAGTCCGGGAAGATGACGATCAGGGGGGTGGTAGGGTGCGAAGAAGATGATCCGGGTGGGGTTGTTCTTTAGAGGTAAGGTCGTTTTTCGCGCAGCTTTGCTGCTTTCAACTTCCTCCCCCTTCCGTTTTTCTTATTCTTTTCTTCTTTTTTTATAGTGTAGAGTTTAGGGTTTTTTGGGTAGGGTTTTTAGGTTAAGGGGTATGGGCCTAGGAATTATGGGCTTGACAATTGTGGGCTAGGTCCAAAATTAGGCCTAAAAATGGGTTGCTCGAGCCCCAGCTCTATTCTTTTGCCGCGAATGAGATTAAAAATACGCGCCCATTTATTAGTTAGTCCTACTATTAAAATAGTTTATTAAAACTAACTAACCATTAAAACAAATCTATTTTTTTGTATTTTCAAACATTACATTAAAAATAAGAAATACGATACTATTTTTATATTTTTCTTTTGGATTAAAAATGACTACAAATATTAATGAACTTATTATTATATTATTATATTTTTTTTTGTTGTAATTTTGTTTTCTTGTACTAAAATAAAGTGAAAGAGTCAAAATTACTTAAAATATCTATATTATGCCTAAATTAAATATTTTACTCTAATATATGAAAGATCTTGGGGAAGGTCAAAAATCACATGTCTACAGCAGGTAGAACTTTTTCACCTAGAGGGATTCAACATTTTTTCCGTAATACAGGGTGCCTACCCCTGGTTACATTCCTTTTCTGTCATATAGTGTACCAAACCCTAGTTACATTTCCTTACCAAGTATAGGGTACACCAATCCCTAGTTGTATTCTCCAACATAGGGTCTCCATTCCCTAGCTGATTTTATTTCAGATATAGGGCCACCCCTCCCTAGTCTCCTTACTAGTATAGGGTACACCAATCCATGGCTGTGTTTTCCAACATAGGGTACACCAATCCCTAGTTGATCTGATCTTAAGTGCAGGGTGTACCAGTCCTTGGTATCTTTGATAATACGGGGTACACCATTCTCTAGCCATATTTTTCCAACATAAGGTACACCAATCCTTAGTTGAGACACCATTTAGACAATTAGGATACACCATTCCCGAAGAATTATGTTTTCCTAGGGTACACCAATCCCGACTCTTTATTGCTTTTAATAAAGTAGTTTATCATTTTATTACAATAACTCACGAAATTTTTCTAGTGAAAACTGAGGCAGAAAAATTTCGTTCGTTTGTTTATTTTGGTGTCTGAGTAGGTCTTACCTCAAGGTACAGGGTTCAAGATGACCAAGAGAAGTATCAAAATGGAGAAACAGATGAAATAATATGGATTGTTCAAGACATGACTGAAGTCACGAGCATTACATTTTTCCGTTTTGATCAGAAGAAGTCGTAGAAGAATGAACTAGCACCTATAGCTAGCAAGCATCAAGGTTCAGATCAGAGTCTGCGTGGAGAACCAGTCAGGACTCGATGACAAGTTTTAGAAGACTCATAGATAGAAATCTTGTAACTCATAGCTGATAGGCTTGTTTAGTTTCTTTTTGATTTTTGATGTAATAATAGACTTACGGACCGGAGCATCGACGGAACCTCACTTGACTTCTCAACTTATCATTCCACAATTCTCCTTGAACTGCACGCGACCTGATTTCCCTATAACCCGGGATATGTAGACTGTCCAAAACCAAGACTCGGTTGCACCTTTCTCTTTTCTCTTATCCTTATTTTTTCCATTTTGAATAAAGATATGTTCAAAAATTAGTCATATCGCTCATCTTGTCTTTGCATGAAAACTCTTCATGTTTCCAAGCAAAGAGGGGCATGCTGTGAACACCTAATTTTTGACCACTCTTAGATTTTTGTAAACTCCCTCGCGTCATTTAGCACATACCTTACCACCAACACAATTATTCCCTCACATACTTTACACTAACCATACACTCATTTTCCACCTACAAAATTATTCCCTACCCATTCTCCTTTATTCCTCACCCCACTTTCCCTTGTCCCTCTCACATATTCCCCACTCCCCCTTCCCTCATTCTCTCTGCTTAAAACACACACACAGACAGAATAGAAAAAAAAGGAGGAGGGCACAAAAAAAAAAGGAACTCATTCCCTTTTTCCTCTAGGAGCAAGCCTTAAAAACTAGCAATCAAATTCCACCGAAAAATCAGCAAAAATCAGCCTCAAAACAGTGCAAATCCTAGCCAAAAAATCAGTTCAAAAGCAGCCATAAACCACCCTAAATCATCCTCAAAAGCTTCAGCAAAATAGTCTCCAATCAACATCACAAATCACTCAATTTTTGGTTTCTTTATTGCGGAGTTTCAAGGTTCCGACTACAGTCCGAATTTTATTTTTGTTGTATAATCATGCATCAATAGCAGTGCCATTACTTGAAGAACCCTTTCATCTATAAAAGGTCCAATCTTTTTATCTTGTTTGCTTTGTCTGTTTATTGTTCCATTTAGATGATATGTGCTAATATGCCTATTTGCTTGGATCTGTTATTCTTTTTTTTTGAGCACATGATTTTTTTTAGTTGTTAATTCTTATCGTTAAGTTTATTAGCCTGTGTTGTTGAGTGAGAATCTAAAAGGAAAATTTCAAAAAAAAAAAAAATAGAACTTAAAAATGATGAGGAAAACGTGATGGTAACAATAATGTATTTGGATCCTAAGGTTTGGTTTTTGCAAAATTTGTTTTCTTTATCAAAATAAACTAATCAATTTTAGTAATTTCCTAGCGTTAGTTTTATAATTTGGTCGAATTAGTTTCTAACATTGTTTTAACTGATTTATGCTAATTTTATTAATCCTTTAATAATCCTCTCTTGACTTGTGGTAAATACTAAATAAAATACTTTCATAACTCTTGAGCATCACAATAATCCTAACTTAGGAAATAGTAATTTAAAATGCTTAGGCAATTTTAGGCGCGTCTTCAAAAGTTGACCATGTGCTCTTGCATGATCCTTGGTTAATATCAATTAATAAAAATGGTCATGTGTGCATTCCCGCTCCTTGACTCTCTAACTAACAAATTGCGTTTAGCCATGTGTTCATGCCCGTGCCTTGGTTTAAACGCACATGATAAAAGGACCTTGTGTGCTTACACGCTCCTAGGCCGAAATCAATAAAATTTGGTTAATTATTAAGCGGTACTAGACAATAGTAATTTAAGGCAAATAAATCACAGTTTATCTAGAATTAATTCAAGCTAAGTTTAAGTCAATAAAGCGACCGTGCTAGAACCACGGGACTCGGGGAATGCCTTACACCTTCTCCCTGGTCAAAAGAATTTCTTACCCGAACATTGATTTCGCAAACCAACATGAAAAGAGTCAAATCTTTCTTTGAATATGGATTCAAATAAAAAGGTGACTTGAAACACCGGCAAAAATCAATTCCAAGTGGCGACTCTGTAAATAAAATAAATCCCTATTTTAAATTTGCCACTTCAAATGAAAAAAACTCGTTAACCCACAATCCTTAATAACACATTATCTTTTGGATGATAGAAAAAGGGTGTGACAATTATAAAATTAGCAGCGAGTTAAATGACCAAAGGCATACTAAGGCTGAAATAAATTTCTCTCTGCCTTCTCTCTACTTCTAGAGAGAGAAGCCTGTACTTCACTCCAACAAACAACAATCACATAAAACTTTTCAAACGATGGACTCAAGTGATGATGATCATATGTTTCATCAAGAAGAAGATTTACTTAAAAGGAGCACAAACAATTATCGAGAGCCAACCGAAAATAAAGTATGCTTTCGAGACAAAATTCTAATCCTAAATGAGGTAGTTTGATTCGGACGAAGTTTAAAAAAAAAAAAAAGACTTTTGAAATTTGTGGTCTTAAAAACTTAAGGGGTAAAAAGTTTGTGGGGCCATGATATTTGTGTGACTATAAAAGCTTCTCATTAAGGGAAAATGGGTAAAATGAAAGAGTTTAAAGTTGAATTATTTCCAAATTTAAAAATGTGTCATTTATTTTGGAACAGACTAAAAAGGAAAGTACCTCATTTAATATGGAACGGAGGGAGTAGTAGATAACTGTTTTATGCTAATAGACAGCATCCATACGACTTCACTCACTTCAATTTAAAAGACGAACATGAAAACCCTACACAACATCCCTATTTTATCCCAATCTTCTCAACCGAAAAAACAAGACTATACGCACCTTGGCAACAAGCAGTCATAATTAAATTAGTTGATAAAAGAATAGGATTTATGTTTCTTAGAAATCAACTCAAAGCACTATGGAACCTAAATGAGGATCTAAATTTGATAGATCTTGGAGAAAACTATTACCTAATCAAATTCACCAACACTAAAAATTATGTCAAAGTCATGCACCAAGGTCCATGGTTTGTAGGATCACAATTCCTTTCAGCTAGGAAATGGGAACCAAAATTTAGCCCCCACTGAATACCCAATGCCTTTCTACACAATTTGGATCTGGCTACCAGAACAACCGATAGAATATTATAATTCTACAAATTTACGTAAAATTGATAGTCAAATTGGATCAATCCTAAAAATAGATAGCTGTACTAGGAACACTAGCAGGGGAAAATATGCTGTCTTATGCATATTAGTTCAATTGAAAAAACCAGTGCCTAAGGATATACTTATTGGCAAACATCTCCAAAAAAAACAACATTACGAGAGCACAACACCACTATGCCAGAGCTGTGGATGCTTGAGACATACACTCTGCTACTGCACAAAACCAGGAAACATGGACTCAGGTACGTCTACTGCTTCTACCAAAAATGAAAAAGAAAAAAAGGAATAAAAAAAAGAAAATGAAAAAAGAGGAAAAAAATGAAAAAGAAAAAAAAGACAATGGAAAAAACATTGACTCTACTGAAGGACCTTGGACAACCGTAATCTTTCCAAAACATAACAAAAAACAAAATTCCACCTTCACTTTTAAACAGAATAATTCTTCTCCCCATACCAATAATAGCTTTTCAAACTTAGCTAACACTTGTGAAGCTGATACAACACTATCGAATAAGCCTAACTTAGTTACCCTAACTACTGCTAAACCCACGTACAAAGCCAAAGACAGCCAAAAACCATCCCCTCCTGCCAACGTGGAAGTACCCTTTCACAAAAGACCTCAACCAATAATAGTACTACAAAATCTCCACAACAGAATACTAATATACCACAATCAGAAAGTACTACCCTATTACCTAATAAAACTACTAACTCAACTAACCCTATAATTCTTTCTCCAAGCAATATATTTCAATCGTGTATGTCAACATCTACACTACCCCAAAACAGTACACTCAAACTAAACTCCTATTCGGATCTTATAACCAAACGACCAAACCTCCAGTTCTTAACCAAACGTCTTCACCCCCATTAGTTACTCCAACTATGCAGGTAATTACAGGCAATTCCCCAACTACGCAGATTCATAGAGATAACACGGATATACCCCCCCCCCCCCCCCAAAGGGAACAGTTAAAGCACTTATTAGTGCATTAAAGGACAAAAACAAAAGATACTATAACATTACCAAATCTTCATGATACAACAAACAGTACCCCTACACCTACAATCTATCCCTCCTTCAATGCAAACCCATGTGAAAAACCTAGTGAACTTCTAAGGAAAAGACATCTGAAAACAAAAAGCAAATCAACCTCTACCCCAAGTCACTTACTACACTCAAACCCTATAAGATCACTTCCACTAAACCTTTCCTTCAGTTCCTCCAGCAGTGAGTTCTACACAAATCCAAACTTCTACCACAAATGACTCGCAACAGAAGGTCCTCCATGAACCAACCCCCACGCCTAAGGAACCAGCAACCGCAACCTTAAACACCCAATCCAACTGCCATGGCCCCATGCATACTACCTCCACCTCCATGCATGTTCCAACTGGCTCCCATGACTCTAGGGAACAACACCATCACACCATACCAAACTCCACTACACTCCCTCAACTACTACCCATTGCAGGGAAACCAAATAACGAAACCTCCAGTGCTGCCTCCCATGAACAACTGGAATGGTCAAAACCTAAACCACCTAAATTCGAATATTCCTCCGCAGTTCATCCACACACAATGAATGCTTCGGAGATGCTTCAAGCATACCAGTCACTAGTCTACAATCACACAGTCCAGAAGGAGGATCTACTAATACTAGCCAATATGCTGATGCAATCATCCAACAACACACAACCACAGAACTTCAACTTGCACTCATACCTACTAAGCAGCTTTGCCAACTTGTCGCTCAATCAAGTCCTACAAGAACTCCATACACCAATCACACTAGCACAAATGAAGAACTTCTCAATGGAGCAAATAGTGCCGGAGATGAAAACAACAAGTCAATCGTTCCATTCAACAAATTCAAATTCCCCTCCCCGCAGGTCCCAAATGTTTAACCAAAAATCTGAGTCTTTGGTCAAAGCTAAAAAGAAATTCGGGTTACTGATAATCAGGAGACGAAAATAAAATGTTTTTGAGAATGATGGTAAAGCAGTAAATAGTTTTGTATTTCAGTAAGATCTCAATAGTATTTCGTGTCTCTACAGATGTTGAGTCCTTCTCCTTTTATAGTTGATTCTAGGAGAAGATGTAATGCCTTTGTCTTAATGAGGCAATTATGAGCAATAAATGACATTAAAAGAAACGTTACACAATCATTTCTATTTAATTCAAATATTCTAACGTATTTGATATTTAATGCTGTATTTAGACTCTTTTACGTCATAAGATTCGTATCTTCAACTTCTTCCGATCTTTGGTCTTTAAATGACTCGAATAGGTACGAGACTCGTACCTATTTTAGTAACGGTCCACACCTATGTTGCTTTCTTTTTCCCTTATCTGTTGTCGCCCGTGCCTCTTGTCTATTTATTGTGTTTTGACCATTTGACCAGTCCACGTGTCATGCCATGTCACCTACAATGTAAATTCAGTTTTTTTCCAATACAGATAGTCCCCCCACTTTCTATTTATTTATCAATTAAATAATTGGGAAGTGGATCTTCATAAAAAGGGAATTTTTGCCGTAATTAATATTATGACAATACTGACGCTTCAATTGTCCCTTCTATTTAATGCTTTACATACGTGTCGCTTTCTGATCGGTTCTTCAATTCTACACCCTTTTTTCGAGACTTCTTCATTCATATTATTCACGAAATGATAGTTGCCTTTATTATAGGCTTTCCATCATTGCACTTCTAAGTTTGACGGTTGTCATTATAAGCATTTTTAACCCTCTTTCGTTTACCTTCTTCTTCATAGATCTTCAACAAGCAATTTCTTACTTACTTGTATTTTCTCTCCCCTTTAGTACATCCTTCTTCAACAATGTCATACCCAAACCCTAACCCCAAAAAAGTTCCAATTCTCGATCACTTCCCCAATGCCCCCGTAAGACATAGAAGAGGCAGAGGAGGTAGGCTTCGGAGCTTGGGCCTAGGGTCCGCTCGTGGTGGTTTATCTGGTCCTGCTTCTTCTTCTTCTAGTATCGGGAGTTCTATTCCGAAGACCCCTTCTTCTAAAGGTAAAGAAATCCTTGATTCTTCTCAAGAACCTTTAGTCGATGAAATTGTTCCCAGTGATTTGTCTTTTGGGAGTGATAGAACGTCTCTTCAAAAGCAAATTGTAAATTTAGAAAACGCTGACACTTATCCTTCATTAGTGACCGAGTTTACAATTCCTACCATCAGAAGGGATTGTAACTGGAGCAATAGTCTTCGAATGTCAATTCCTTTCCCAAATCAAAGAATTTCTTCCTTTAGAAGTGGTTACTCTTTTGTTTATACTTACCCCTTTACTTTGGGTTTTAATCCTCCGGTTGACCCAGTCATTATTGACTTTTGCCGTTTCTTTAAAATCTGTTTGGCCCAAGTCGGTTCCCTAGTGTGGAGAGCAGTGGCTTGTCTGAGATACTTACAAAGCCAATGTCAACTTCACCTTTTCTCACCTTATTCATTTATACCATCCCAATTTAATGCGCCATGGGGTTTTTACCTTAACTGCAAGAAGCAAAAAGGTTTTGGTAAGCCCTGAAGATGACATAGATCGTGGATGGTATACCCGTTACGTTGCTGTACGTACGGTGGACTTGCTTGGTGAAACAAATATTCCTTCCCTGAGAAGTGGAATTTTGCACGTAAGTTTCCTTTTATTTACCGCACCTATTTTTGAGAATCGATTCTTTTTCTAACTTCGTCTCTTTTTGGTTTTTTGTAGCAACCATGGGAGACGTGGAACTTATTCCTGACTTCCGTGGTTGGGTAGATTCAATTTTGAAGATTGCTCCTAAGGATCAAAGAACTTGGAAATAAATTTCTTCTTTACATGGCTGGAAGGTGAAAACACATGGTATGTCCCTTTTTACACGTTTTTTTCTTTTTACATGTTAAACACCTTTTTCTCAATGTTGATTATGTATCCTTCTTTTAATCAGGATTTGGTGTTAGAGGAATGGCAGCTGATGTAGCTATGGCCATTCGCATGTCTGCTAATGCTGCACTTGATTTGAACAAGGCTCGAGCTTCGCTTCCCAAAAGGAAAGCTATAGGAGAAAGTTCTGAGAATGAGGAAGAGGAAGATACCTCTTTAATCGCCCGTCCAAGAGTTAGGAGACGAGTCATTAATAGTGATGAAATTGAAGATACCCCTGCTCAAACCTCATCCACCGAGCCTGTTTTGATTCATTCTGACGAGGACACCGTGCCAAGAGATACTAATGAATCAACTCAGTGTCTTTTTGATAGTGGTTTTGAGAGTGGCGAGCTCAGCCCTATTTTTGATGAAGCTCCTCTCTCCTCATTCGTTCCTATTTCCTCCATTCTTTTGCCAACCGACAGTATTTCTTTACCAGCTTTGAGGGCTTCCGTTCCTTTGCCAGTTTTAACTGCACCTGCTTCCGTTCCTGTGTTGGTTTCTACATCTTCTCCTTCCATCCCTACTTTGACTCCTGCTGTTGTGTTTACCTTTTCTACTACTGCTCCTTCCATTGCTCCTCCTCCCTTTGTTCAGCATACAGAGGCGGGTTCTAGCAGTGGAACCATGGCTATAAGAAGTGTTACTCTTGAAGTTCCTGTCAACCATAGCCTTTTGAGAAAGACTGGTAGAGCTGATGTTTGGCTCGAGCCTCTAATCGGAGATATTGAGAAGAAGAAGATGGAGTGCCACAGCTGCCTGACTCTGATTAATGACATAGTTCATTCTACTTTGAAGGTATTTTTCCTTTACCAACAAGTTTTTTGTTTTTAATCTACAAATCCTCATTTCTATGAGTTGTCTCTGTAGGCTAACCTCATTGGTACAGAATTGATGGGAAGAATTTCCCTTCTGGAAAGAAAAACCCGTGAGTCTGAAAAATCTATCCATGAGGCCGAGGAAATAGCCAGGGGAGCCCAGCTTGAAGCAGCTAATTGGAAAGAACAGTTTGAGAATGCTCAGGGGACCATAGAGGAGTTGCAAGAAAGTAGAAATCTCCTGGAGCAGCAAAAGCGTGGTTTGACTTCTGAACTAGCGACTGCCAAGGCTTCTTCAAGCCAATTTAAAAGAGATAAAGAGCTTTTGGAGTGCTCAATGTCAGAACAATTATCAAAGGCTAGTGAAGAAGTCAGGGAGCTTAAGGCACTTTTAGCCAAGAAAGAAGAGTATGCAGGAGAATTAGTGCAAAGCTTGACTCAAGCTCAAGCTGACTTACAGACCTCCTCTGACGAGATTCGAGCTTTGAAGAGTTCTCATGCCTCCCTTGAAGCTTCCCTTGATTCCCATTTAGCTGAACACCAAATATTGAAGAACGATCTTGCTATGTGGGAAAGGGAGTATGGACTTCTGGAGGAGAACTTCAACATAGAGGTAAGTTGGGCTTTCCTAAAATCTCGTCGTGATGCTTTGATGGAAGCTGCTCAGGAAAGCTTTGATTTGCAATCTGAATTAGCCAAAGTCTTAGACACTATCGAGAAAAGTCAACAACCTATTGATACTCCTTCTCCTGCACTTGACGCTCCTGGAACGGAAGAGCTTTTAAATGAAGAAGTGGCTACTGCGGCAATTGGAGTTGCAATTCCTGCTCCCGAGGGTGAAACTTCTATGACACAGTCCATGGAAGCTGAAGCTCCCGTGACTCTTGCTTACCTCGGTGATTTTAACATTCCAAGCCCAATTGAAATTGCTCCTATTACTGCTCCCTCAGAAGTTGTTACCGTGCCTATGATTGCCCCTGAAAATGAAATTGCAACTTCTGATGTTCCAATCCCTTCAGTGACTAGTTGAATGTATTTCAAACTTTACTGCTGTTTTTGTTTTTGTTTTTATTAATTGGTGGTGTTATCCCTTGACAACTTTAAGGGATCTTTTGACGAAGTCCCCAGTTATCATAATGGTGCATTTGTAAAAAACAAATATTTTGCTGACTAAGTTTGTACTTAGTCTTTTATATTAAGAAGTTTTATCGGTACTTCTGTATATTTTATTCTTGCCTATTTATCTAGGACTTATAGAATAGCTTAGCATTTTTATCCTTTTAAAATGCTTTATGATTCTTCTCATGGATTATCAACATGAGGCTTATAAAAGAGGGCCCTTTCATTTTATCGACACTTAACGAAGAAGACGTCTCAACTTCATAATGGTGTTATAATACGATGAAAGAAATAGGAATACACATGTTTTGTATGAAACAACTTTGGCAAGTTTTTATTCATGAACTTTAACAAGTGTTTGACTATTACATGTATTACAATACATCTACAACTTTCTCGTAACTGTTTTTCTTGTAACAGATTTGTACATAACATAGAATAAACAAGGTTTTTCTTCATAACCTGTTTCAGTACATAGTCATGACCCTATCTTTATATATTAAGAAGGGTTTGAGAGGTGACTTTGTTTATGAGTTTTGAGAGATGACTCTGTTATTCTCATGAATGCTGAAGACTTCGTAACTTTTACTCAACACTTGTCTCTTTGTGGCCGACTTTTGTTCGATATTCGTATCTGTTTGTCTACACATATTTGTGTATAATATGTAGTCCCCCAAGTGTTTGAGCGGTGAAGTATGAAGCCTCGAACACTTGTTTATTTCTTTTACTTTGGCCCTTTTCCTGAAACAGAAAAATATACGGGACTCGGAGGTGCGATTATAGATGAAGACTGCCTAACTCATGTGTATTTCCATCAGATTAATTGTAACCCTGGGCTGGGAAATTAAGAATACTCCATTTTGCCTTGCAGGTTGTGACTCATCATTTGGCACGAGTTAGGGTTTTTGCCTAGCATCTAAAATCGTTAGTAAAACATTAATAATTCAAGAGAGAAATTTTAACATGGTGATACCTGACCGTGAGTACTTTCTCAGAAGTAATATCTCTTTAAATGGACGGCATTCCAATGTAAGGGTAAAACTTTGATGTCCATTGTTTCCAACTCGTATGCTCCTTTTCCCGCAATGTCACGAACTTTGTATGGTCCTTCCCACGTTGGACTTAGCTTTCCTGAATTAGCAGCCTTTGCAGATTGGAACACCTTTTTAAGCACGAAGTCCCCAATTTTGAAAAATCTGAGGCGTGCTTTCCTATTGTAATATCGTTCAATTACTTGCTTTTGTGCTGCCATTCTTATCAATGCAGCTTCTCTTCTTCCTTCAAGCAAATCAAGGTTGACCCGCATCTCTTCATCATTAGATTCCTCCTTTTCCCGATCGTACCGTGTGCTTGGTTCACCTATTTCAACTAGAATTAAGGCTTCCGCACCATAAACCATTGAAAATGGTGTTTCTCCAGTGCTTGTTTTTGTCGTTGTACGATAAGCCCATAATACTCCAGGTAATACCTCAGGTCAATTACCTTTTGAATCCTGTAACCTCTTCTTCAAGTTGTTGATAATGACTTTGTTAGTGGATTCCGCTTGTCCATTACCCACTGGATGGTATGGCGTAGACGTTATCCTTTTAATCTGCCAATTTCGAAGAAATTCTGTGATTTGAGCTCCTATGAATTGTGGTCCATTGTCACACATGATCTCCTTTGGTGCTCCAAAGCGGCATATTATATTTCGCCATATGAAGTCTTTAACTTCCTTCTTTCGTACCTATTTAAATGCTCCTGCTTCTACCCATTTAGTGAAATAATCTGTGAGTACAAGTAGAAACTTTACCTGACCTTTTGCTTGTGGAAGTGGACCTACGATATCCATTCCCCATTTCATAAAGGGCCACGGGGCTATAACACGGTGTAGTAACTCAGCTGGTCTGTGCATATTATTGCCGAATCTTTGACATTTATCACATTTGGACAAGAAACTGTTTGCCTCTTCTTCCATCTTAGGCCAATAATATCCTGCACGAATTAATGTTCTTACCAGTGACCTCCCCCCTGCGTAATTTCCACAATGTCCTTTGTGCACTTCTCTCATCACATATTCTGTTTGAGAGGGTCCGAGACACCTTGCTAGTGGTCCACCGAACATTTTTCAATAAAGATTTCCTTGATATAAACAATATCGAGCAGCTTTTTTGCGAAGCGCGTGAGCCTTTCCTTTGTCATTAGGCACGGTACCGTGCTATAAAAAGGCAACAATTTCGTTTCTCCAATCCCATGTTAAATGATTAAAATTTACCTCGTTTTTATCAGGTTCGAGAAAAGAATGAAATAAATGTATGACTGAAGCATTTGTATCATTTGCTACGTCTGCTACAGATGCAAGATTAGGTAAAGCATCTGCCTCTACATTCTCATCTCTTGGGATCTGCACTACTTTCCAAGTTTGGAATTGCTTTATTAACTCTCGTACCTTTGCGAGGTATTCTTGCATTCGCGTCTCCCTGGTTGTATAAGTCCCCAACATTTGATTGACCACGAGTTGAGAATCACTCTTGATTATAATCTGTGTTATGCCGAGTTCTCGTGCCAATTCTAGACCTGCAATTACAGCCTCATACTCTGCTTCATTGTTAGTTATAGAGTGACATTTTATAGCCTGTCTAATAGTCTCACCCGTAGGTGGTACGAGGACTATCCCTAGGCCTGGACCTTTTACATTAGATGAACCATCAGTGAATAAAACCCAAGTCCCCGGGTTTGCACCTTTAAAAACTTGTAATTCTTTTTCTGCTTCTAAATGCCTCCCCTGACTAAAATCAGCCACGAAATCAGCTAGTACTTGAGATTTTATAGCGGTCTTGGGTTGATAAATGATTTCGTATTCACTTAGTTCTATAGCCATTTTGCTAATCTTCCTGAAAGTTCATGTTTATGCAAAATATTTCGAAGCGGAAAAGCAGTAACTACAATAATGGGATGACATTGAAAATAAGGTCTTAATTTTCTAGATGCCATGATCAAAGCTAATGCTAACTTTTCTAGCTGTGGGTATCGTGTCTCAGCATCTAATAAGGACTTACTTACATAATAAATAGGAGATTGTTTACCTTGGTCCTCTCGAACTAAAATAGCATTTACCGCAACTTCAGATATAGCCAGATAGATGAGAAGCTTTTCCCCCACCTTTGGTTTTGCCAATAATGGTGGTTTTGACAAATAAGCTTTCAAATTTCTAAGGGCTTGTTGACAATCTTCATTCCATTCAAAATGATCTTGCTTTTTGAGTGCAGAGAAAAACTTAAAATACTTTTCTGAGGATTTGGAAATAAATCTCCCCAAAGCTGCAATTCTTCCCTTTAATCTTTGGACTTCCTTTTTATTAGTAAGGATATCAGGAATTTCTTCTATTGCTTTAATCTGAGAAGGATTTACCTCAATACCACGGTTAGAAACAAGAAAACCCAAAAACTTACCTGATGCAACTCCAAATGCACATTTTTCTGGGTTGAGTTTCATATTAAATTTTCGCAAAATATCAAATGTAACAGATAGATGAGAAATATGATCATGAGACTGCTGGGTTTTAACGAGCATATCGTCTATATATACCTCCATTGTCTTCCCTAAATGTTCTTGGAACATTTTGGTGACCAACCTTTGATAGGTTGCCCCAGCATTTTTGAGACCAAAGGGCATTACTTTATAACAGTAAGTCCCCTTGTCTGTGATGAAAGAAGTTTTTTCTTCATCACTAGGATCCATTTTAATTTGATTATATCCCGAATATGCATCTAAAAAGCTTAAAAGTTCATGACCTGCGGTTGCATCAATTAGTTGGTCTATATGCGGTAAAGGAAAAGAATCTTTTGGACAGGCTTTGTTTAGATCGGTATAATCCACACAAACGCGCCACTTACCATTTTTCTTGGGTACGACCACCGTGTTAGCTAACCAATTAGGATACTTTACCTCGTGGATCGACCCGATTTTTAATAATTTTTGGACCTCATCCTGAATCACCTGGTTCTTGAAAGCACCTTGCTTTCTTTTCTTTTGCTTTATTGGTGTGAAAGAGGGGTCCTCATTGAGTTTGTGAGTCATCACATCCGGTGGTATCCCTGTCATATCAGCGTGGGACCAAGCAAAGCAGTCTACGTTAGCTTTTAAAAATTCAATTATCATACCTCGCATGTCTGAGCTTAAATTGGCTCCGACATAAACCTTCCGTTCAGGCCATTGCTCAAATAATATCACTGCCTCGAGCTCTTCAATTGTTGTTTTGATGCTTTCATTTTCTTCAGGTTCCTGAATTGTATCAGGCCTCGAGTCCAAATCTGTCTTTTCTTGTTTAGCTGAAGTTTGATCTTTTACACCTTCAACTGCTTCCTGTAATTGCTATTTTTCTTTATTTACGGTGCTCATTCCTGTTACAGCGTTGATACTTCTAGCTGTCTGCTGATCCTCACGAATTTGGCAAATTCCCCATGGTGATGGGAATTTAATAACTTGATGTAGAGTTGATGGGACAACATCCATATCATGTATCCATGGTCTCCCCATGATCATATTGTAGGCCATTTCCATATCAACTACCTGAAATTTAGTTTCTTTAACAACACCTGTAGCAAAAGTTGTTAGAATTACCTCTCCTTTTGTTACCACACTTGAATTGTCGAAGCCTGACAAGGTGTGCGCCTTGGGTATCACTTTGTCTTCAGCTTGCATTTCACGTAATACCCTTAGTAGTATAATATTTATGGAACTCCCTGGATCAATCAAAACTCGTCTTACATTAGTATCATGTACAAGTAAAGATATTACCAGAGCGTCATTATGTGGAGTTATCGCTCTTTCGGTATCTGCATCATCGAACGAAATACTTTCATTTTCTAAAACCTGCCGCACCCATTTCCCGTGTGTAATTGTTACCTTAGAAACCTTGTTGGAGGCTGTGTAGGTTATGCCGTGAATATCTTCTCCCCCACTTATCACATTCATTGTTCTCTTGGGTGAAGGAGGCTTTGGTGGCTCTTGCCTATTTTTCATATAGGCTTGTTTTCCTTTTTCACTAAATAACTCAGTGAGGTACCCTTGCTTCAATAGATGATCCACTTCACTCTGCAAGAATCTACATTCTGAAGTTTTGTGCCCGTGATCATTATGGAATTCGCACCAATGATCTGGATTGCGTCTATTTGGATTTGACCGCATCTCTTTTGGCCACCGTACCTTATCTCCCATGCTTCTCAAAACAGCCACGAGCTCGGAGGTAGAGATATTAAAATTATATCCGCTGAATCGTGCCTTTAAACTTCTGTCATCATCTCGTGACTCTTGTCTGTTCTGATCATTCCTGAATTTTGAAGAAGAACCAGAGTCCCTGTTCCTCGATTTTTGATCATATTTCTAGCTATCTTGTTTTGACCGTGGGTCTTTTCCTGCAGGTCCCATATATGGATCGTACCTGTTTTTACCTGATCTTTTTTCGGTTTCTGATCTTCTGGAACCACCCCTTTCTTCATAATGAAACTTAGGTACGGTATCTTCTTCAATTCGCAGCTTCGTACCATACCGGTTGTAAACATCATTCCACGTGGTTGCAGGAAATTCTCGAAGGCTTTCTTTGAGTCGTCTCGTGGCTTCAGAACTTTTGTCATTTAAATTACTCGCAAAGGCTATTGCAGCCCAGTTGTCAGGCACACGTGGTAGAGTCATTCTTTCACGCTGGAATCTATCAACAAAATCTCTAAGCAACTCCGAATCCCCTTGTTTGATTTTGAAAATATCTTCCATTCTTTTCTCAACCTTTTGTGCTCCCGAATGTGCTTTAATAAAAGAATCTGCAAGCTCAGCAAAAGAATTTATAGAATTTTCAGATAAAAGAGAATACCAGGTTAATGCATCCTTGGTGAGTGTTTCTCCAAATTTCTTGACCAGTACTGATTCAATTTCTTGTTTGGTCAAGTCGTTGCCTTTCACGCCTGTTGTAAATGCAGTCGCGTGGTCACATGGGCCTGTAGTACCATCATATTTCGGGATGTCAGGCATTTTGAACTTTTTCAGAATTGGAAGGGGAGCAACACTTGGCTTCCAAGGTTGTTGTGAGTATTTGTCCATGTCTACTCCTTTTATTACAGGAGAAACTCCAGGGATTTGCTCAATACGCTCACTTTGTTCCTTAATCTGTTTCTGCAAGGTTAGTACTAAATTTTGCAAATAGGAATTATTTGAATTACCTGGTCCCTCTTCCTGTGGTTCACTGGTGGTTCCTCCATTTCCAGAATTAACAAGACCAGAACGGGGATTCTCCAATGTATTATTATTAGGAGTTGGTGTGGGTGGTGCAACATGCAATCGACTAACTAGAGCCTGAAGAGCTTTGCCGACCTGTACATCAATTAGCTTTTGTAAAGCTTCATTTGTACCTCCTTCAAAGTATTCAGATTGTTCTTGTTGACGGGATTCAGTAACAGGAGTGCCTACACGAGATTGACGTGGTGAATCTGGAGGGGAGGGAACCACGTCACCTTGATTTTGATGGATTTGATTTTCATGGTTTCCCAATGTGTTATTACTATTATTGTCGGTGTTGTTGTTTGACATGGTGATAACAATGGACAAGATATAGCTTAAAAAAAAGATTATCAGATTCCCGGTAACGGAACCAATTTGTTTAACCAAAAATCTGAGTCTTTGGTCAAAGCTAAAAAGAAATTCAGGTTACTGATAATCAGGAGACGAAAATAAAATATTTTTGAGAATGATGGTAAAACAGTAAATAGTTTTGTATTTCAGTAAGATCTCAATAGTATTTTGTATCCCTACAGATGTTGAGTCCTTCTCCTTTTATAGTTGATTCTAGGAGAAGATGTAATGCCTTTGTCTTAATGAGGCAATTATGAGCAATAAATGACATTAAAAGAAACGTTACACAATTATTTCTATTTAATTCAAATATTCTAACGTATTTGATATTTAATGCTGTATTTAGACTCTTTTACGTCATCAGATTCGTATCATCAACTTCTTTCGATCTTCGGTCTTTAAATGACTCGAATAGGTATGAGACTCGTACCTATTTTAGTAACGGTCCACACCTATGTTGCTTTCTTTTTCCCTTATCTGTTGTCGCTCATGCCTCTTGGCTATTTATTGTGTTTTGACCATTTGACCAGCCCACATGTCATGCCACGTCACCTACAATGTAAATTCAATTTTTTTCCAATACACCGGAACTGATGGAAAACCCTCAAAACATATTAGGTGATGGACCCAATCTTCCTGATGGAGCAATGCTTAACACTAACATTTGTTGAAAATGCAGAAGAAAGAATTTTGATTCAAACACCTCCAAACATTCGCAAGGTATCACTCAATATAAGGTCTTGTGCATGGTCACCAAATCCAACAATATGTGGTGAACCTATGTCCAGCTACTGCAACGATCTTGGACATGACACTAGGTCAAGGAGGGAAATTAAATAATCCTCTTCCAATGAAGATTCTTCTATGGAAATGTAGAGGTGTAAACAATCTCACCTTCTGGCGTAATTTGCACGCGACCCTACAAGCAAACATGCATCTTTTTTGGCTCTTACTGAAACACGAATGACTGATCATAATATTTTGTTGCAATAACTGGCATTCACTAATTTGATCCAAGTGCCAGCTTCGGGTTTCTCCGAAGGAATAACCTTACTGTGGAACAACCATAAGGTCGTAATAGAGCCAATGGTACTCACAGAACAAGAAATACATGCCACTATTTGGGTAAGTACAACCTCCCCTACATGGATTATTTCTATTATATATGCAAAGAATAACATAAGATTCAAGAATATTTTGTTTACTAACTTAAAAAAATGGCTATTATTAATCTTCCTTAGTTAATTTGTGGTGACTCCAATAAAGTAACAAACGCATCCGAATAGGGGGTAATCCAATAAAAAATAAAAGAGTGTCTGGTTTTATTGACTGCATAGATGCTATGAATATGATAGACCTAGGTTTTATAGGGCCTTGTTTCACATGGACTAACAAACCTAACTGCCAAAATAATAATTCTCTTATTTTAGAAAGATTAGATTGATTTATGAGTAACCCTGAATGACTCGATATATACTTTGACTCCAAAGTAATCCACCTACCTCGTACATATTCGGATTATTGCCTCTGCTTCTTAACCTTACTCGACAGTCTAACAAACCTAAAGGTACCTTTAAATTTGAAACTATGTGGCTACATCATCCATATTTTAAATATTTAGTGTCATCATGCTGGCACTCAAATCTAGACTACAACAATGCAGTAACTACTTTCAAAAAAATCGCTCAACAATGGAACTCAACTTGCTTCAGAAATATTTTCACTAAAAAAAAAAGCTGGTAGCTAGAATTGAGGGTCTCCAGAAGATAGATCGAAACCCCAAACACATGTTCCATCACAACCTAGAAACAAAGTTTATTTATGACTACAATAATGTTCTTCGTCAAGAGGAAGATTTTTGGAAGCTAAAATCTAGAGTTCAATGGCTAAATGAAGGCGATGACAATACAAAATTTTTTCACACAACTACAGTCCATAGACGACACAAAAATAGGATTCTTGGCCTAATTGATATTATTGGCAACTGGAGTTTGGACCAAGAGGTCATTACTTCCACTATCATAAATCACTTTAAGGATGCATACTCTACTGAACTAGCCTTTAGTGTTAAAGAATTAATTCCCAGAGATCTTAATTTCCTAACACATGAAGATCAATTAATCCTAATAAGACCCCTTTCAACATCTAAAATTCAACGCGCTATTAAGTCCTTTAAACCTCTGAAAGCACCAGGACCAAATGACCTCCATCCATTATTTTTTCAGCAATTTTGGGATGATACTAGCTACGTTGTAACCAAAACTTGCATGAATGCATTCTCCTGTTCCCACATTTCCCCCCTCCCCCCGAAATTAACTCTACTTATATCACCCTTATCCCTAAAGTTAACAAACCTGAAATGATCACCCAATATAGACCTATCAGTCTCTACAATACAGTTTATAAAATAATCACAAAAATTATAGTTACATGTATCAGACCACAACTAGAAAATTATTAGCCCAAACCAATGTAGCTTCATTCCTAGGCGCAGGGCTACTGATAACAGCATTATTATCCAAGAAGCCATTCACACATTCAATAAACCTAAGGGTAGAGCAGGCCATATGATGTTGAAAATTGATCTTAAAAAAACTTTCGACCGTCTTGAATGGTCCTTTATTAGATATTCTTTAGCTAGTCTAAATTTTCCTCCTAAACTAATTTCCCTTATAATGTCTTGCGTCACAACCTCATCCGTATCCATCTTAATAAATGGAAAACCATCGAAATACTTCCACCCAAGTCGCGGAATTAGTCAAGGTTACCCTTTATCACCTTACCTATTCATCATCTGCATGGAATCCTTGACACGTTTGATAAATCAAGATATTAACAAAAAATTTTGGGACCCCATAAAAATTGGTAGAGTGTCAACAGAGATATCGCATCTACTTTTTGCCGATGATTTAGTACTTTTTGTGAGAGTTGACACTAAAAATTTCTACTATTATCAATATTTTCAACAAGCTTTCATCTGTTTCGGGTCACAAAATTAATTTTGCCAAATCAAGAGTCTATTTCTTGAAAAATGTGCCCCTAAACACCCAACAAATTATAGTAAACTCACTCAACATAACCCCGTTATCAAAGTTTGGTAACTACTTAGGCATACCCATAACTAATCACCATCCTAAAAGTACTAACTATCAATACATTATTATTCGTATGAATAACCGTCTACAAGGATGGAAGGCAAAAATACTATCCCTTGCAGGGCGTACTACACTCATCACAACTGTTCTAGTAACAATTCCTAGTTACGCAATGCAAATAAATTTATTACCAAAAAATTATATTGAAAAAATTGACTGTATCCAATGCAACTTTTTTTGGGGTCCACTGAAAACAAAAGAAGAATCCATCTAGCAAATGGGAAACTGCTACACTTCCTAAGACTATGGGCAGATTGGGTATCACCAATAGTAATGGTAATAACTCAGCCCTATTCTCTAGCCTGACTTGGCATTTTATTACAAATCCATACTAGTTTGGACTAGAGTTTTAAAGAGAATATCAAAATTGATTGTTGCGGAAGCCAAATGTATATAGTGTGAATAAGTCACAACTACTATACCAAAAATTATGACAGCCACCAAATAATAAATAAGACAATAAAACAACAATAAAGGGAACACCAGAATTTACGAGGTTCGGCTAATTTTGCCTACTCCTCGGACACAACCAATATTTTATTTCACTCCAAAAATACAAGTGAAATAATACTAAAGAGAGAAGATACAAATGCCTTAAACAGATGAGAAGGCAAATGAGAGGTGTGTTTCAATCCTAAACATTAGGCCTTCTTTTATAGGGGAAAAATCCCCCCAAACTTAACTCCCAACCATTGTGGGACTTTGGCATTTTGCCAAACTTCAACAAATCTCCACCTTGGCAAAATTCCACATTTTCAATTCTCTCTCAATAACAAATTTTGGTTGTGTCTTCATCTTCAATCTTCAGTGTTCAACAATGTTGATCAAATCCAAACAATGTAGAAACTTGACCGCAGTCACCACCTTTGTCAGCATATCAGCAGGATTCTCTGTAGTATGAATTTTCTTCACCGTGACTCCACCTTCTTCTATGATTTCGCGTACGAAATGATACCGAACATCAATGTGCTTCGTCCTTGCATGATAAACTTGGTTCTTCGCTAATTGAATAGCACTTTGACTATCACAAAAAATTGTGATACCTTTTTGTTCAACACCAAGCTCCTTTAGCAATCCTTGAAGCCAAATTGCCTCTTTCACAGCATCTGTAATAGCCATGTATTCTGCCTCTGTTGTAGACAAAGCAACTGTTGACTGCAAAGTAGACTTCCAACTAACTGGTGCCTTTGCAAAAGTAAACACATAACCAGTAGTTGATCTTCGTTTGTCCATATCACCCGCAAAATCTGAGTCACAATATCCAACTACAGACTGATTGTCTTCCTGCTCAAAAACTAACCCGACATCTACAGTATTATGAATATACCGTAGAATCCACTTCACAGCTTGCCAATGCTCCTTCCCTGGATTGTGCATATATCTGCTAATAATTCCAACAGCTTGTGAAATGTCAGGCCTTGTGCAAACCATTGCATACATCAAGCTACCAACAACATTTGCGTATGGTACCTTTGACATATACTCTCGTTCAGCTTCATCCATTGGCGACATAGTAGTACTTAGCTTAAAATGGGAAGCAAGTGGAGTACTAACTGGCTTAGTCTTGTCATCTATGCCAAAACGTTGAAGTACTCTCTTCAAATATTCCTTTTGAGATAAACAGAGTTTCTTTGAACGTCTATCTCTAATTATCTCCATGCCAAGAATTTTCTTTGCCTCACCCAAATCCTTCATCTCGAACTCCTTCTTCAGTTGAATCTTCAACTTATCAATTTCTTCCAAATTCTTGGAAGCTATCAACATATCATCAACATATAGGAGAAGATATACAAAGGAACCATCTTTAAGCTTGTGCAAATACACACAATGATCGTATTTGCTTCTCTTGTACCCTTGCTGCAACATAAACTCGTCAAATCGCTTGTACCATTGTCTAGAAGATTGTTTCAATCCGTACAACGATTTTTCAAGTTTGCACACCATATTTTCTTTTCCAGCAACTTTGAATCCTTCTGGCTGAGTCATGTAGATTTCCTCCTCCAAGTTTCCATGTAAAAACGCAGTTTTTACATCCATCTGAACTAGTTCCAAATCCAATTGTGCTACCAAAGCCAACATAATTCTAATGGAGGAATGTTTTACAACTGGAGAAAACACTTCATTGTAATCAATTCCCTCCTTTTGAGCATATCCTTTGGCCACCAATCTTGCTTTGTAGCGAACATCTACTTGGTTAGGAAATCCTTCCTTCTTTGCAAATACCCATTTGCACCCAATTGCTTTCTTTCCCTTCGGGAGATTGGCCAATCTCCATGTATGATTCTGATGAAGGGACTGTATTTCATCATTCATGGCAATCCTCCACTTATCTTCTTCTGAACTTTGGATAGCGTCTTTATAAGTAGTAGGAACATCATCAGCTACAATTGAGGTTGCACAAGCAACCGTCTCTATGAGACGAACAGGTTTCGTTATTGTTCTTTTTGGCCTGCTGGTTGCTATTGATTCAAGTTGTTGTTGAGATTCCTGAGTTGGAATCTCCTCTACTGGCTCTCCTTCCAGAGGGTAATCTTCATTTGTTTCCTCCTCTGCTTCTTGTGTAGGAAAAATAAATTTTCCCTCAAACTCCACCTGCTTAGAAGCACCTTCATTTTGTTTGGTATCTTCTGTTACCTTATTTACCATAGCAAATTCATCAAAGGTAACATCTCTGCTGAATATTACTTTCTTTGTCATAGGACACCATAAGCGATATCCTTTGACTCCAGAAGTAATTCCCATAAAAATAGCCTTCTTTGCCCTTGGATCCAATTTTGACTCTGTCACATGATAATATGCAGTTGAGCCAAACACGTGCAAAGAGTTATAATCTACAGCAGGTTTTCCGTACCATTTTTCAAATGGTGTTTTGCCATCAATAGCAGCAGATGGTAGACGATTAATGAGGTGGCATGCATATGTAATTGCCTCAGCCCAAAATTCTTTGCCCAAGCCAGCATTGGACAACATACACCGTACCTTCTCCAGCAAGGTCCGGTTCATACGTTCTGCCACTCCATTCTGTTGTGGTGTATGTCTAACAGTGAAGTGTCGGATGATGCCATCATTTTCACAGACCTTATTGAAATGATCATTTTTGTATTCACCTCCATTGTCTGTGCGAATACACTTGATTCTCCTGCCTGTCTGATTCTCCACCATCGTCTTCCATTTGAGAAAAATTCCCAACACTTCATCTTTGCTCTTCATTGTATACACCCATACTCTTCGGGAAAAATCATCAACAAAGGTTACAAAATAGTGCTTCCCACCCAATGAAGGTGTTTTGGAAGGACCCCAAACATCAGAGTGTACATAATCCAAAATGCCTTTAGTATTATGGATCGCTGTACCAAATTTAACCCTTGTCTGTTTCCCTTTAACACAATGCTCACAAAACTCCAAGTTGCAAGCCTTTACTCCTTTTAACAATCCTTGATCTGATAGAGTTTTCAAGGATTTTCCTCCAGCATGTCCCAAGCGCATGTGCCATAGCTTGGTTGCTTCTGCCTCTTTGTCGTCACTGGATGTTACTGTCGCTGTCCCAATAACTGTACTGCCACGATAGCGGTACATATTATTATTCTTCCGATTAGCCTTCATTACCACTAGTGCACCGGAGCATACTCTCATCACTCCATTTTCTGCAATGATTTTGAACCCTTTTGATTCTAGGGCTCCCACAGAGATGAGATTCTTCTTCAAATCCGGTACATATCGAACATCTATCAATGTTCTGATCATTCCATCATGGTTCCTTAATCGTATTGAACCAATGCCATATGAGGTAAGAGGGTTGTTATCCGCTGTGTGGATGACTCCATATTCTCCTTCTTGAAATTCCATGAACCAGTCCCTGTTGGGACACATATGATAGCTACAAGCCGAGTCCATCAACCATATGTCTGATGATGTTGATGACTCTGTTGTAACTAATGAGAAGTCTGAATCATCACAATCAGCTACATTTGAATCCATAATAGCCTTTCCATTGTTATGTTTGGCCTTATTCTTCAACTTCGGACAGTCTTTCTTCCAGTGCCCTTTTTCTCGACAAAAGGCACATTCATCTTTACTGGGTCTGGATCTTGACTTGGATCTTCCCTTCTTTGTCCTCGTTTGATTTTGAGGACGACCCCTCACAAACAGTGCTTCTCCTTCTCCGCCCTTCTGTTTTTCTCGCTTTCTTTGTTCATAGCTGTACAAAGCTGAACAAACTTCTCTGAGAGAAATTTCGTCATTTCCATGGAGTAGAGTAGTTTCAAGGTGCTCGTACTCATTAGGAAGTGACGCCAACAACATTAAGGCCAAGTCACCATCATCATAAGTTGTATCCATATTTTGCAAATCTGTGACCAACTTATTGAAACTGGTGATATGTTCATTCATCGTGGTACCAGGAACATAGGTGAAGTGAAACAGTCTCTTCTTCATGTACAATTTATTTTGACTGTTTTTCTTCAAAAATTTATCCTCCAGTGCTTTCCATAATTTACTTGCAGAAGTTTCCTTTGTGTATGGATATTTCTGCTCTCTAGCAAGGTAGGATCGAATGGTACCGCAAGCAACACGGTTGATAATTCTCCAATCTTCTTCTCCAATAACATCTGGTTTCTTTTCTTCAATGGCCAGATCTAGCCCTTGTTGAAAAAGGACATCTAGAACCTCGCCTTGCCACTTCCCAAAATGTCCGGACCCGTCAAAAATTTCTACCGCAAATTTCGCATTTGACACAATTCTTGTCATAAGCGAAGATGCCAATGATGACGTATTGTTGACACTTGATGTAGATTCTTCTTGTTTATTGTCCCCCATATTTGACACAAATATTATTTAATAGCTGACGACACAAATCAAGATTATTTCCTTTCTGATATAGAAGATCAGACTAAGCTGCAACTACAGAGCATACTCAGACAGAACCTTGACTCAGTTACCAAGATAAATCTTTTCTGATGTGGAAGATCAGACTATGCTGCAACCACAGAGCATACTTAGACAGTACCTTGGCTCTGATACCAATTGTTGCGGAAGCCAAATGTATATAGTGTGAATAAGTCACAACTACTATACCAAAAATTATGACAGCCACCAAATAATAAATAAGACAATAAAACAACAATAAAGGGAACACCAGAATTTACGAGGTTCGGCTAATTTTGCCTACTCCTCGGACACAACCAATATTTTATTTCACTCCAAAAATACAAGTGAAATAATACTAAAGAGAGAAGATACAAATGCCTTAAACAGATGAGAAGGCAAATGAGAGGTGTGTTTCAATCCTAAACATTAGGCCTTCTTTTATAGGGGAAAAATCCCCCCAAACTTAACTCCCAACCAATGTGGGACTTTGGCATTTTGCCAAACTTCAACAAATCTCCACCTTGGCAAAATTCCACATTTTCAATTCTCTCTCAAAAAGCATTATAAAAAATATTTCATTTTTTAATAAATGAATTGCTTGGAATATTGACAACGGCTCCAGTATTAGCCTCTGGGAAGATAATTGGGTTGGCTCAAATGACTCCTTAAGGTCTATTATACATGGTCCTCTCACAAAACTAGATATAAAAAAAATGTCCAAAATATTATCCTACCCAATAATGTGTGGGACCTTTCCGACCTATCCATGAAAATTCCCATGAATATTATACACCAAATTAATAATATTTATATTAAAGAGTGAGAACCCAAAAATGACTCCTTCTTTTCGAAAAATACAACCTCTGGTTTATTCTCTACAAAATTTGCATATCACATGTACTTACATGATTCAAAAAATATTCACCTCCCTTTTTCTCCGTCCCACCAATGGGTATGGAAAACCCATGCTTTAAATAAAATAAAGTTCTTTATGCGGCTACTCTTTAATAACAAATTATCAACTGCTGAAAACTTATTCCACTATAATATTTTTAGAATAAACAATTGTGCTTCATGTTCAAACACTACCGAAACAACTGACCACATATTCATAACATGCCCAAAAGCAAAATTAATATGGGATCTATTCAACATATATATCCCTCCAAACCAACTGGAACCTACAATACTCTCATTCTGTACAACAACAACTAATTGGATAGTTGCAAATGATAAAAAGGTACCACTACACATCTTAACTCCTATTATTCTTTGGGCTATCTGAAAAAATAGAAATCAAACCCTTTTCTGGAACTCCATTAATCCAGTAACACATACTGACATCATTTTCCAAACTATGGAGTACTTCCGCTTAGTGCATAACCATCACAAAAAAGTTTCTTATCAAAATAAAACAATTCAATGGCAACCACCTCCAAATGGTTTCTTCAAGCTTAATACAGACCACGCTTATGATGAAAACAGTAAAGCGGGAGGGGGTGGTGGACTTATCCGAAACCATAATGGTGATTGGATTACTGGTTATACAATTTACAACTACACTCACTCTTCCACTCATATGGAAATACTAGCCTTTTACAATGGTCTAAGGCTAGCACTCAATCACAAGTTAGCTCCACTTATTGTGGAAATTAATTCACAGGTACTGAGCCAACTGTTATCGTCTAATAATCTAGCTTTCTCACACATGTTAATGGATTGCAGGAACCTACTGGAGAAGCTGGGCAGCCCACAGGTGGGCCACATCTTTCGAGAAGCAAATGCTGTCGCTGATAAACTGGCCTGCTACGGGAAAGGCAGAGATCCATAAATGGGAAGAAACATTATGGTTTTTGTATACCCACCCCCTTTATCCTTAATGAACTAAAGGAAGACCTCTATGGAACTGGGACTATACGTTCAATTACCATCATGTAATAACTTCTGTTTGTGCTATCAATAAAAGCTCCTTTCATTAGCAAAAAAAAAAAAAAAAAAAAAAAAAAAAAAACATAGCAGCAAATTTTTAAAATTTCATAATAGAAGCAGACTCTTATCAAATTGCAATCTACAGAATATGTAAAAAAAACATTAGATACATATTAAGATACCATCAAATATTTATGATATAATTCTAGTATTTTGCAGATATAATTAGAAATACTTAATTGTACAAAGGTATAACAATTATATAATGTATATGCTTCTATGTTTATTTAACTAGACTTAATGTACTCGTGTTGCACGTGTCTCTCGTATTAAGGAGAATAAACTTTTAAAAATAACACAAGTACTGTTCAAAAATATATTCGCGCTATGATATAAAAACTATAAAAAATTTCAAGTTCCAATATGATAATCCTTTTAATCATTTTAGGAGGTGGATCTCTAGTAATTTTTTCTTACGTTTGTTCTGGTATTTGCTTCATTATACAAAAGTATCATAGGAGAAACAATTAATTGAAAGGTAAACGGTCGTTTACCTTTACAAACACACGTGGGTACGTACGTTGCATGTATATTAGTAGTTATTATAAACTTGTGTATGATATATTACAAACAATTAAAAGTTCTTTACACACATGTTATTTATTTTATGAGAGTGCTAAAATTTGGTCGTAACTTTCACATTTTATTAATAAAAAAGGATTGCTAAACCTAAAAAGTGTTCGACACTTTCCTAAAGTTGTATCATATAGAGATTAGTTATTGTAAGCACGTGATTTTTGACCCTCCCCGAGAATTTTCATATTTTTAGCGTGAATATGTGAAATTGGGTCCAATATAGTCATTTTAACTATTTTACTTTATTTCGTTGCAAAAAGAAAAATCACAAAAAATATATATATAATTTTAGTTTATGTATTTCTCATAAACTTGAAAATACAAAAAAAAATTGTACTTTATTTTGGTACTTTATATAAATTCAAAAATTACAAAAAATATATATAATTCTATTAATGTTTTGTAGTCGTTTTAATACAAAAAAAATATTATTTCATATTTTTGTCTTTATTAAAAAACAAAAATTACAAAAAAAATAGTTTTATTAACATTTTATAGTCATTTTAACTTTGAAAAATGCAAAAATATTACTTCATATTTTATCTTAATATTTACGAAAATTACAAAAATAGTTTTATTAATATTTTGTAGCTATTTTAAATCCTTAAAAAAATATTTAAAAAAAATATAGTTTTTTTTAAATACTAGTCTTATTTTTGGTAGTTATTTTGCTTACATAGGACTAGTTAAGCAACGTGTTCCTATTTCTCGGGTCCGGGCAAAAAATAATATTCGGGTTCAAACTACCCGGTTTTAGGCCTAATTTTCGGACCTAACCCATAATAAACCGTGTCCAGGACACGTGGGGAACCCCACCACGCGTGGGGGACATATGCCTTGAACCCCACCACGCGTGAGGCTCATTTTTTGAGGGCAAAACATTACAAAACACGGACAAAAGGGCCAAGGCAAGGGAGGAGATTGGAGGACTTTTGAATTTTGAAGAAAAACAGGTACTGTTCACGCTTCTTCTTCCTCAAGAAGAAGAAGCAAAAACCCTAGCGGAACCCTACTGACCCAAACCAGCAAAACCACCCAAGGACCACCTCCAAACAACTACCTCCATCGACACGACCGAGCACCACCTCCATCCCGTCACCTTCCCGACGCTAGACCACCAAACAGGCCCGTCGTCAACCTCCAAGCAGCCCGCCACTAGCAACCTCCATTACCACCATCGTTGCCCGGCCAGCTGACCCCTCTCCGCCATAACCACCAGCCCCACCATCGTCAAAACCACCCAACACCACCCGTCCCCTCCAACTCCGTCAACTGCTCACGACCACCAACCAAACACCAGCACCAAACGACCACCAAGTCACCTACACCAACGCCAAGAATACGTCCGAACCCACCAGCTCCTCACCACCACCCAAACACCACCACTAAACAGACCCCTCCATCGTCCAGCTGCTGCCCGTCAAGCAGCAGCTGTTGCTGCTGCATCGTCAAGCCTCATCGTCGACCACTACCCGTCGAACCCCCACAACTAGCCAGAAAAAACCAGCAACCCACGCCCTCATGTCCAAGCAAAATCAGAAAAACCCTACCCATAAACCACTGTAACCAGCCCCCCCACTCCTCACGTCGTCACTGGCACCAACCACCCATAGCAGCGTCGACCACTCTCCGAACAACCACCCTTCTCCTCTAATCCCATCGCAACCGAGCGATTATACAGTCGCCATTCGCGTGTCCAATGACCGCTATTTCTTCGCTGTCGTCGTGCAGTCCGTCCGAGGTCGTCGTTGGGTTGTGCTCGTGGCTTCCGGTCTGATATCGTTGAGCTTGACGTCGAGTTTGGTCGTTGAGGTCGATGTAGAGGTTTGGTCCATGGTTCTGTTCGTTTCTGTCTGTTCAGGTTAGTAAGCCTCAATGTATTAGATAAAGAAACATTACTTTAAATGTTCGAAGATGCAATATAGAGATTGACATGAAATTTTTCTGCTTATGTTTCACCGTATGCATTTTGGTTCATCTTTGTATTATGTTATTCTTGTTTACTTGATGTCATTTGATTTAGTTGTATTAGTTGTTCTATGACACAAGTTTGATGTTAGTCCGTTCGCCCTTCCTTTTTGCTTAGTTCATTCGGACAAAAAGTTAGCATTAGTACCTGTTGTTACTACTTCCGAAACACTCGTTCACTAAACTCATTTTATTAATCTTTTGACGAGTTATGAGATTTCAGTTGTAAATAGGCTATAAAGTTTAGTATTGTTAAAGGCGTAAAAATGGCATTTTTTTAAAAAAAAAATAAAAAAGTAAATAAAAACAAATAAATAAATAAACAAAAAAAATGAGATGAGCCTCGCCGAATAAAAGGGACAAATTGCGGGGCCCTCACAAAATATATGTATTAAATACTTAGATTCCGGGATGGGCCGTTTAACAAATTTCACGGCCCTCCCCGAAAATAATAATGCGTTAGTTGCTTTAGGCGCGTCTTAATAATGTATCTCCCTAAACTCGGGTGCACATTTATGTGACCCAAATCCAAATCTCAACGAAATCGAAATATGTCTCTAATCACGGGTGCATTGATTGTGACGTGGTTTGAGATGCATTTCCATGATGTTGCAAATTCCTTTAAATAAATAGAATGAGACGAGCTTCGACAAACAAAAATGCAAATTGCGGGGCCCTCAGTAAATACTTGTTTAAAATTACTTAGATTTCAGGAGGGTCGTTTAGCGAATTTCACGGCCTCCGCAAAATAATGACGCGATAGTCTCTTTAGGCGCGTGTTTAATAATTTACTTTCTTAAAACTTGGGGTGTGCATTTCATGCGACCCAAATCCAAATCCCAAAACGTCAAAAAATATGTTCCGAATTGTGGGTGCATTTCATGTGACGCAGTCCAAAGACCTATGTTTTAAGCGACGTTCACATTCTCGTAAAAACAATAATAATAAAGCGGTTAAAAGTTAAAATTTGCACATAAGTTCATACTTGTATAAAATCAGATAATCAAGCCGAATATAACAATTGAGCGACCGTGCTAGAACCACGGAACTCGGGAATGCCTAACACCTTCTCCCGGGTTAACAGAATTCCTTATCCGGATTTCTGGTACGCAGACTATAATATAGAGTCATTATTTTCCTCGATTCGGGATTAAAATTGGTGACTTGGGACACCCTAAATCTCCCAAGTGGCGACTCTGAAATAATTAAACCAATCCCGTTTTGATTGTCCTTTAATTGGAAAAAACTCCCTTGTACCCTCGCGGGTATGTAAAAAGGAGGTGTGACAGCTCTGGCGACTCTGCTGGGGAAGAGACCCAGAACCACTGGTTCAGGGTTAAGAATTCGAGCTTAGATAAATTGTTATATTTGGCTTTATTTGATTTTTACATGTTTTGAGCCTAATGTGCTAAATGCTGCTTTTACCGCTTTGATATTACTTGAACTGTACATATAAATTGTGCTGAAACCTTTCTCTCCTTACCTCCGGGGAGAAGCTCGCTGGACGAGACTCCCTATTCTGTTAGTGTCAATACCTGAAATAAGAAAGAGGTCGGACAAGTTACAAAGCCGGACGATCTCGCGGGTCCCCGGTACGTAGCCCCCTCCTCGGCTCGAGTTGTCCGCTCGGGTACACAGTCTAGAACGTATACCCAGGTTATAAACTCAGTATGACAAAACCGCTGCTGGAAATTAAACCCAGAACCACTGGTTCAGGGCTCAAGGATTCAATCTTAGAATAATTGTTATATTTGGCTTTATTATCTGATATATATTACATGTTTTGACATAACATACTAAATGTTGTCTTTTACCGCTTTGATATTATCTGAATTGTATATAAACTGTGCCGAAACCCTTCTCTTCTTACCTCCGGGGATGTGCTTACTGGTTGAGACTCCCTATTCTGTTAGCGTCATACCCTAAATAAAAGAGGCTCGGAAAGTTTCTAAGCCGGCTGGCCTTTTGGTTCCCGGAAAGGAGCTCCTTCCTCAGCTCGAGTTGTCCGCTCGGGTACACTGTCTAGAACACCGACCCAGGTTTTTGAACCTAGTATAACAAAGCCACATGTCGGATCCCTAGTAGGAACGTTTATTTGCATCATGTGCATTTGACTTAGGGGACTCAACATAGGGGTTGGGTCCGTCTAGGACAAGCAACCTGAAAATAATAGACAATCTTTCGGCATCCTATGTGCTACATGTTGTATTTAGTCAAGGGCGTATGGGTCATTTGGTCATTTCCAGCATGATGTTATTTTAATCAAAGCATGGGGAACATTTGTGGAATCCAAGAAGCCTTGGAATTCCCTATGTCCCCCACGCTTGCTTTTTGGGAAAGCACATGGGGAACATTTGTGGAATCCAAGAAGTCTTGGAATTCCCATATGTCCCCCACGCTTCATATGTTGGGAAAAGCGCATGGGGAGCATTTGCGGAATCCAAGAAGTCTTGGAAATCATTATGTCTCCCATGCCACATTTTTGAAAGAAATAATAAATATAAAAAATAAAAATACAAATAAAAACAAAGCATGAAAATTCAAAAAGATTTTGTATGTTGTCATCATTTTCCACATATAAGAAAATCGTGAAAAAAGGAGAAAATAATAGCATAGAAGTCCGAGTAGAGTCGAAACTCTGCCGAAATTTTGAAAATGAAAAAATGTCTTGTTAGTTTGTTATATTAAAAGCAAAGGAAAAATAAAAAAAAACATCATTGTTCTGTCTAGTTTTTTAAAAATAATAAAGAAAATAGTTTGTTTTTTCCATTAAATGAAAATGAAAAAGAGTCTGGTTTTTTTTTTTAAAAAAAATGTTTTATTTTATTTTACTTTGTTTGTCTATGAAAATGCCAGAAATAAAAATAAAAAGAGTCCGGCGTTGAATGTGATTTTATTATTTGTTCCAAAAATAATCCAAAAAAAAAATTCAAAAGAAAGTTCAAAATTCAAAAGATAAAATAGATAAATAAAAAATCCGAAAATATTTTGATTTTTCTTTAGAAAATTCAAAATTCAAAAAAAAAAACATTTTAGAAGCATTTCTTATATTGAAGGTAAAATTCCGAAAATATTTTCTTCTTTTCTTTAGAATAAAAAAAAACGAAAATTCAAAAAATATTAGTCTTGCTTTTAAAAAGAAAATCAATCAAAAAATAATATTTCCTCGCTTCTTTTAAAGTAGTTCTTTTAAACGAAAATTCAAAAAAAAAGTTAGTTCATCTGCTTATTATTATTTTTGCCTACTTATTCTTATTTGCCCGAACTACGCGGGTTTGATTCTCACCGGATGTGAGATACGTAGGCAACCCTCATCGGGTCCAACCCCCTTTTTGCTAAAAAGCCAAAAACAAATAATAATGAAAAAAAAACATGTCAAAGATTTTTAATTTTGTCGTAAATAAGTCTAGTGATGTAACTTCCCCCTTTTACAAAAAATATAGCAAAAACAAATCTGTCAAACTTTAATTGTCATAAAGAAGTCGGGTGCCGCTGTTTTATCAAGACATAGCCGAATGTTCCCGAAAGGGACGCCGGAAGGCTGGCTTTGCATAAACAGCCACTTTTGGGTCATTTTTAAGACTTGGTCCAGTTGACCCCCACAGCCTAAAAATCTTCGTCCCCGAGACGTTGAAAGGCCGTGTTTGCAATATTGACTTTTCTAATTTGAAAAACGATAAAAAGAGTTATAAATAAGTCAGGTGATGCTGTTTTGTCATAAATAGCCGAATGTTCCCGAAAGGGACGCCGGAAGGCTGACTTGGCATAAACAGCCACCTTTGGGTCATTTTGAGATATGGACCCACACAGCCTTAAAAATCTTCGTCCCCGAGGCGCTGAAGGGCCGTGTTTGCAACACCAGGTCTTTATTATAATTTGAAAAAAAAAACAAAGAGTCGGCGATCAGGTGAATACCGTTTGAATTTTGTCATAATAAGCCGAGCCAACTTCGGCCGCATCTTAAACCGTTCTTGCCGAAATAACCTTAGAGTATCTTTCAGTTGTCGAAAGGTTATTTTCGTAAAAGAACGGACAAGTTTGTAAAGTGTCATAAATAATCCTCCCCGGCCTCAAAATTCATGTGAAATTTAGAAGGGGCCACGTTTGCAAAAACAACCATTTGGTTAAAATTAGCAAATGGAAGAAGGAAGTTGGCCATTTGTTTTTGAAGTTTGTAAACCTCTTGATTAAAATAGGCGGGTTGTTTGATTGTCAAGTGGGTAGGTCATCTTTAAACCTTTGAAACTCAGTTTGTTTTAATATGAAAAGTGAAAAGAGAAAATGTTCATCATTGTTTATCTTTTATTGGTCCGAACTACGCAAGGTCTGATTCATGCGAGGGCATGATACGTAGGCAATCTCGATAAGATTCGACCACAACAAAAAAATAAAAAAAAAATAAGAAAAAATTTTTGAAAAAAAGAGAAAAAAGAGAAAGCAAAGCATGTTAGAAACGGTTAACTGCCTAGGGGCATTGCGTCCTCAATGTGTTGTTGTCAAATCTGTTAAACTCTAAACGCTAACAAGTTTGTTGTTTTCCGAATCTCAAACAGTTAGTTGTTAAAGAATTCTGGCAACACACCCTTACCAAACTATATCCAAAGGACCGATAACAACAAGCATGGCTACTTCACAGAATAGTACCGAGGAAGAAAGGCCGGTGAGCCAGTTGTTAAAGGAAGCAATGAAAAAGATAGAAAGGATGGGACTAGAGATGAATGCAATGCAGCTAGCTCTAGCCAAAGCACAAAAGAGCCCTGAGCCATTGGGGCACATGCCGGAATACCCTCGCTTCGGCCCTTCAACAAGCCTCCCGAATCACCGTTATCATCAGGAGAGAAGCCCCCATGATTCCCAAGATCCACCACCCCATCAAACTCTCCCAACACCAAATGTTCCCACTTTTGTGGGACCCACATCAGCCACCCTGCAAAGAACGACCAGCGAGCCATTGTTTCAGTCTCCTGATACGCAATACTATCCCCTTGAGCCCACATTTCATGCACCAGAACCCCATACCTACAACCCGCACTTGGAGGTACCGACAGAGATTGAAAAGCCGGTTAAAACCCCCGAACAGGATGAGGTATTGAGGAAGTTCAAAAGCCTGGAGCAGTCCTTCAGGAACCTGCACGGATTGGGCAACCAAGTCAGCGTGGCTTACAAAGATCTATGCCCTTTCCCGGACGTCCAACTCCCGGCTGGCTTCAAGATGCCTAAGTTCGATTTATATGAAGGGCACGGTGATCCCATGGCACATTTGCGGGGATTCTGTAGCAAAATGAGAGGGGCAGGCGGCAAAGATGAGCTGCTGATAGCTTATTTCGGCCAAAGTTTGAGCGGATCTGCACTAGAATGGTATACCAGGCAGGATTCCAGCAGATGGTACACTTGGGATGATCTGGCGCAGGCTTTTGCGGGTCATTTCCAATACAATCTCGAGATAGTCCCTGACCGTCTCACATTATTGAGGATCGGGAAGAAACCCGGGGAAAGTTTTCGCGAGTTTGGGTTCTGCTGGAGAGAGCAAGCGGCCAGAGTTGATCCTCCCATGAGAGAGGGAGAAATGGTGGACTACTTCCTGCAGACACTGGATCCAACTTACTTTGGTCACTTGGTGACGACGATTGGGAAATCCTTCAATGAAGTAGTAAAGATAGGGGTCATGATAGAGGAGGGTCTGAGGTCTGACAAAATCCTGAATTACTCAGCGCTCAAGGCAACGACCCAAGCTATTCAGAACGACACGGGAGGTGCCCTGGGAAGGAGGAAGAAAGAAGAAATTGCCACGATCGAGGCAAGCAGTGGGTCCAGGTCTGGTAAACCATACTACAACCAACCCAGACCCCACGAACCAAGCTACCCATATAGCCCACCTCAACACCACTATTCACCTCAAGAACCACACTTCCCCGTGCACCAAGCTCAAACATATACTCGGCCTCCGGTTCGCCCACAATGGCGCGTGTCGGCTCCCCAGAACACACATACACCACCGCAAAACACCTATCCACCGCCGAGAGCCTACAAGAACCCTCCAGGGGTAGGTTTCCGGGGAAATCAGGCTTTCAGAAATGAAAGAATCCAAAGAACATTCACTGAGTTGGGGGAAACCTATACTGTCGTGTTCCACAAATTAAGGAAATTAGGTTTGTTGAGTCCTGTTGAGCCCAGATTGCCAAATCCCCTTCCCAAAAATACGGGCCACTCGGTGAGCTGTGAGTATTGTTCGGGGGCTCCCGGACATGATACCGAGAAGTGTTGGAAGTTGAAACATGCAGTACAAAATCTTATTGACGCCAACAAGATTGAGGTTCAGACACCAGAGGCGCCCAACATCAATCAGAACCCGTTGTCGGCACACCTTGAAACCCACACGATTAAGCTATTGCGCGAAGGAGGGGAGCTAAAGAAACCCCCACAAGCAGTGATGATGATCCGTGTCGGTTCAAAAGAAATGTTAACCAGTGGAAAAGCGGTGGTATAGTTGGAAAAAGGTGGATGACAAAGCCAGTTATGGTGTTGGAAAAGGGTCCAACGAGGCAGATGTGCAGTTTGTGGGGTTGAAAGCAAAAATCAACAATTGAATGGCTACTCCTCTTCCTATACGAAGGGAGTCTAGGTAGTGGACTCTGATTTTCTTTTTTTTTGTTGTCCGGATTATTCCAGGGTTATAATCCAGATTTTTCTTGTGCTCGCCAAAGTGTGAAACCTTGCTATCCCGTATTTTAATAAAGTGAAAGTTTTTTTCCCTCATTCCTTATTTTGTTTTAATTTTTCTCTTCTGAACAGTTCTCTTTATGCTGGTTCTAATGACATGGCATGCACGACGGATCTTCAACCTAGTCTAAAAAATCAATCTGATTTCGAACTTATAGTACAAGATTGTGATGAAAAGTCGGAATACGATAAGGATGAAGCCTCCGAAGAAATTAACAGAGAGTTGAGCCAATTTGAAAAAAAAAACATTTTGCTGTCAATCTAGGGGATGCGGATGACATCAGGGAAGCTAAGATAAACATCCATATGGAACCAAACATCAGGGAAGAACTAATCAAAGCACTTACTGAATTCAAAACATTTTGCATGGTCATACGACGACATGCCGGGTTGAAACACCAATTTAGTGGTTCAAAAATTGCCCACTGACCCGGCATTTCCCCCCGTCAAGCAAAATTAAGAAAGTCCAAAACCGACGTAAGTGTGAAGATTAAGGAAGAAGTAACCAAACAGCTGAATGATAAGGTTATTCGGGTCGCTCGATATCCTGATCCGGGTGTGTGTTGATTATTGCAATCTAAACAGAGCAAGCCCAATGACGCTTTGTGATCAACAAATATCGAAGGGAAATGCATCGACATGGTTATCAATTCTGACACAGTCAAGAGATATTATGTATGGTTGTAGTTGTTGTTTGTTTGTATTTAGCATTTATCAGAGAATGAAATGACGGAGGCAATTCTTTCTTCTATCCAAACACTTTAACCTTTGCTTCCCCTTTTTGAGCCTTATTTATTCTTTCATACCCCTCTTTTGGAATCAGTAATGAAAATGAAAGAAAAGAAAAAAAAGTAATGATAATAAGAACAAAATAAAAGTCACAAAAAAAAAGAAAAAAAAAACAAAAAAAATAATAAACAAAGGAATTGGGAACTACGTTTGACCTGATTCCTAAAAGAAGGATACGTAGGCGCCTCACGGCTCGGTCATAGTGTAAAAAAAAAACAAAAATTCCCAAGCAAGAAAAACTGGGGCAGAAGTTGATTCCGAGAGTTGTAATGTTTTACCCATCAAAATCATTTTGAACCTCTTGTTACCCCTTTTCTTTTAACCATACACGAAAACCCATATTGACGTCCAAAAAGACCTCCCGATCAGTAACTGAGAAGTGCTAAGTCAATGCAAATGGATGTCGGGGATAACACTCTGATCCCCAGCAAAAAAGAAGATCACAAGCTGGAAATGAATTGATAGCCGAAAGAATCCCCGACAGAAAGTCATATCGGCATCACTCCGATCCCCAGCTGAAAAATAAAATAAAATGAGAGAGTCTTATCGGTGAAAACCTTCACAGGCACCATAAGGCGACGAGAGTTGAGAGAAATGAGAGAGTCTTATTAGTGAAAACCCCTCGAAGGGCACTATGAGGCGACAAGACAAGATTGGCGGGAAGGATCCGCATTTGGCAAAGAGTTGAGTGCCTGTTTATCCTCAGGAACATGAGGCCGTCCGAAGGGTTTATTGATACGAATAGACTGATTGATTAATACGGAATGCGTGACATGATCGTCGGGATCGGTTATATCATTCAGATAAGTTCTTTTCTTTCCTTTTCCCCAGCATTTGTTCAGAAAGACTTCTTCTTTTTCTATTTTTGAAATTCTTCACTTTTTCATTTCTGGGTTTAAAGATTTTACCTCCCCAACAATTTATTTTTTGAAAAGGATTTTCAGAGCTTACTACCAGTTGCCAAAATGATGCAAAGCAAAATGCGAATAGGACATGTCAAAGGTAAGACGATAAAGCGAAAAGAAGTTGGTCGCAAGACCAAATGTTGAATGGGTCTAGATCCCAAGAGGACCAAATTTCCAAGGGTAGCTGGAGGAAAACAGGAAAACAACAGTTGAGAAAATAAAAGGAAAATTCATTCCCAGCAAAATAACCCCCAGCAAGTTTTGATAGTGTAATGAAGCACAAAGCGGGGGAGAGAGAAAGGGAGAAACCATCCCCAGCAGGAGTGGCACGACCACTCACAATGTGTTAAAACTAACAAATTTTCTTTGATTTGAAGCAGGAAAAGGAAATCTTGTTAATGGCGAAAAAACATGCCACAAGGAAAAGCACCAAAACTGGGGCAGAAAATTTCCTGCCATTTGTCGAAAATTTTCTCGAAGGAACGAGGAAATCAATTCAAGTTTTAAGAGATAGCAAGACAACACGATTCTAAGAAAGACAGTCGGAGGTAAGACAATTCCATGCTTTGGAAGATGGGTTCATCCGCCCTCGAATAGGATATTTTGGGTTCGTCCGCCCTCGAATAGGATATTTTGGGTTTATCCGCCCTCGAATAGGATATTTTGGGTTCATCCGCCCTCGAATAGGATATTTTGGGTTCATCCGCCCTCGAATAGGATATTTTGGGTTCATCCGCCCTCGAATAGGATATTTTGGGTTCATCCGCCCTCGAATAGGATATTTTGGGGTTCATCCGCCCTCGAATAGGATATTTTGGGTTCATCTGCCCTCGAATAGGATACTTTGGGTTCATCCGCCCTCGAATAGGATTTTATTTTCTAAATTGTTGTTGAAGCCAGGCGCCCACCTGCATAACAAGAGGAATACTTTTTGTCTGTCCATTTCATATACCAGGCGCCCACCTGTATAACGAGTGGAATACTTTCCAGTCTTTACTTTTCAAGTGTTGAAATTGGGAGCCCGCCCATAATAACAGAGGCATACATTCAGTTTTTACTTTCAAGTGTTGAAGTTGGGAGCCCGCCCAGATAGCAGAGGCATACATTTCAGTCTTTACTTTTCAAGTGTCGAAGTTGGGAGCCCGCCCATAAAACAGAGGAATCCTTACATTTCAAGCGTTGAAGTTAGGCGCCCACCTGTATAACAAGGGAATACATCCTAATCTAGTGTTTAGTTCACTCTCAGCACTGCATCAGTAGTATCAGTGGGCTACGATTTTGCTAACGACTCACAAACCTCCCCAGTGCAAACTGGGTTAGGAAATTTTGTTTGTTTTGTTTGTTTTGATTGTCAGGGACCCGCCTGTAGAACGGAGTTTGTGGTATGTCAAAGATCGAAGAAGTCAGGAGTCCGCCTGTCAAAGATCAAGCAGTGACCCACTGGAAAGCAGAAGGATTACAACAGAAATCCCCAGCATTCAATCCAAGTTAGAAGCTCGCCTCAAGAACGCGAATCAATAGTCTGGGATGATCAACAGAAGCTGGTCACAAAAACAAAAAAAAAAAAAAAACAAGGAAAAGAAGAAGAAGAACAAGAAAAGAGAAAAACAAAAAGAGAAAAATACGGAAGTGGAGAACAGATGTGGTCTGCTCAAGAACTAACACCTACAACTAGCAAGTATCGAGGTTCAAATCCAAAGTCTGTATGAAGCACCATTCAAGACTCAAGACCAAGTTTCAGAAGACTTAAGAGATAGGAATCCTTGTAACTAGTAGCTGATAGGCTTAGTTAGTCTTTTTCAGTTTTCATTTTTGTTGTAATGACAGGACCGCGGACCGGAACCTCAACGGAACGGCACCTCGATTGGCTCTTCACCTCGGTGCACTCTACCATCTCTCTCATTCCCGAACTACACGTGGCCTGATTCCAGTATAACCAAGGATATGTAGGCAGCTCAGATACCAGGGCTCGGTCACAATCCCTCCCTTTCCTTAAGTGTAGTCCGTCCAAGTAATGGTCGGGTCAAAAACACGGCTAGTCGTTCTTTGTCGGAAAACTCTTCGTGTTTCCAGTCAAAGAGGGGCAGCTGTAAGCACGTGATTTTTGACCCTCCCCGAGAATTTTCACATTTTTAGCGTGAATATGTGAAATTGGGTCCAATATAGTCATTTTAACTATTTTACTTTATTTCGTTGCAAAAAGAAAAATCACAAAAAATATATATATAATTTTAGTTTATGTATTTCTCATAAACTTGAAAAATACAAAAACAATTGTACTTTATTTTGGTACTTTATATAAATTCGAAAATTACAAAAAAATATATATAATTCTATTAATGTTTTGTAGTCGTTTTAATACAAAAAAATATTATTTCATATTTTTGTCTTTATTAAAAAACGAAAATTACAAAAAAAATAATTTTATTAACATTTTATAGTCATTTTAACTTTGAAAATACAAAAATATTACTTCATATTTTATATTAATATTTACGAAAATTACAAAAATAGTTTTATTAATATTTTGTAGCTATTTTAAATCCTTAAAAAAATATTTAAAAAAAATATAGTTTTTTTTAAATACTAGTCTTATTTTTGGTAGTTATTTTGCTTACATAGGACTAGTTAAGCAACGTGTTCCTATTTCTCGGGTCCGGGCAAAAAATAATATTCGGGTTCAAACTACCCGGTTTTAGGCCTAATTTTCGGATCTAGCCCATAATAAACCGTGTCCAGGACACGTGGGGAACCCCACCACGCGTGGGGGACATATTCCTTGAACCCCACCACGCGTGGGGCTCATTTTTTGAGGGCAAAACATTACAAAACACGGACAAAAGGGCCAAGGCAAGGGAGGAGATTGGAGGACTTTTGAATTTTGAAGAAAAACAGGTACTGTTCACGCTTCTTCTTCCTCAAGAAGGAGAAGCAAAAACCCTAGCGGAACCCTACTGACCCAAACCAGCAAAACCACCCAAGGACCACCTCCAAACAACTACCTCCATCGACACGACCGAGCACCACCTCCATCCCGTCACCTTCCCGACGCTAGACCACCAAACAGGCCCGTCGTCAACCTCCAAGCAGCCCGCCACTAGCAACCTCCATTACCACCATCGTTGCCCGGCCAGCTGACCCCTCTCCGCCATAACCACCAGCCCCACCATCGTCAAAACCACCCAACACCACCCATCCCCTCCAACTCCGTCAACTGCTCACGACCACCAACCAAACACCAGCACCAAACGACCACCAAGTCACCTTCACCAACGCCAAGAATACGTCCGAACCCACCAGCTCCTCACCACCACCCAAACACCACCACTAAACAGACCCCTCCATCGTCCAGCTGCTGCCCGTCAAGCAGCAGCTGTCGCTGCTGCATCGTCAAGCCTCATCGTCGACCACTACCCGTCGAACCCCCACAACTAGCCAGAAAAAACCAGCAACCCACGCCCTCACGTCCAAGCAAAACCAGAAAAACTCTACTCATAAACCACTGTAACCAGCCCCCCCACTCCTCACGTCGTCACTGGCACCAACCACCCGTAGCAGCGTCGACCACTCTCCGAACAACCACCCCTTCTCCTCCAATCCCATCGCAACCGGGCGATTATACAGTCGCCATTCGCGTGTCCAGTGACCGCTATTTCTTCGCTGTCGTCGTGCAGTCCGTCCGAGGTCGTCGTTGGGTTGTGCTCGTGGCTTCCGGTCTGATATCGTTGAGCTTGACGTCGAGTTTGGTCGTTGAGGTCGATGTAGAGGTTTGGTCCATGGTTCTGTTCGTTTCTGTCTGTTCAGGTTAGTAAGCCTCAATGTATTAGTTAAAGAAACGTTACTTTAAATGTTCGAAGATGCAATATAGAGATTGACATGAAATTTTTCTGCTTATGTTTCACCGTATGCATTTTGGTTCATCTTTGTATTATGTTATTCTTGTTTACTTGATGTCATTTGATTTAGTTGTATTAGTTGTTCTATGACACAAGTTTGATGTTAGTCCGTTCGCCCTTCCTTTTTGCTTAGTTCATTCGGACAAAAAGTTAGCATTAGTACTTGTTGTTACTACTTCCGAAACACTCGTTCACTAAACTCATTTTATTAATCTTTTGACGAGTTATGAGATTTCAGTTGTAAATAGGCTATAAAGTTTAGTATTGTTAAAGGCGTAAAAATGGCATTTTTTTAAAAAAAAAAAATAAAGTAAATAAAAACAAATAAATAAATAAGCAAAAAAATGAGATGAGCCTCGCCGAATAAAAGGGACAAATTGCGGGGCCCTCACAAAATATATGTATTAAATACTTAGATTCCGGGATGGGCCGTTTAACAAATTTCACGGCCCTCCCCGAAAATAATAATGCGTTGGTTGCTTTAGGCGCGTCTTAATAATGTATCTCCCTAAACTCGGGTGCACATTTATGTGACCCAAATCCAAATCTCAACGAAATCGAAATATGTCTCTAATCACGGGTGCATTGATTGTGACGTGGTTTGAGATGCATTTCCATGACGTTGCAAATTCCTTTAAATAAATAGAATGAGACGAGCTTCGACAAACAAAAATGTAAATTGCGGGGCCCTCAGTAAATACTTGTTTAAAATTACTTAGATTTCAGGAGGGTCGTTTAGCGAATTTCACGGCCTCCGCAAAATAATGACGCGATAGTCTCTTTAGGCGCGTGTTTAATAATTTACTTTCTTAAAACTTGGGGTGTGCATTTCATGCGACCCAAATCCAAATCCCAAAACGTCAAAAAATATGTTCCGGATTGTGGGTGCATTTCATGTGACGCAGTCCAAAGACCTATGTTTTAAGCGACGTTCACATTCTCGTAAAAACAATAATAATAAAGCGGTTAAAAGTTAAAATTTGCACATAAGTTCATACTTGTATAAAATCAGATAATCAAGCCGAATATAACAATTGAGCGACCGTGCTAGAACCACGGAACTCGGGAATGCCTAACACCTTCTCCCGGGTTAACAGAATTCCTTATCCGGATTTCTGGTACGCAGACTATAATATAGAGTCATTATTTTCCTCGATTCGGGATTAAAATTGGTGACTTGGGACACCCTAAATCTCCCAAGTGGCGACTCTGAAATAATTAAACCAATCCCATTTCGATTGTCCTTTAATTGAAAAAAACTCCCCCTGCGCCCCTGCGGGTGCGGAAAAAGGAGGTGTGACAGCTCTGGCGAAAGCAAATTCATGCTGTTTTGGTCAATATTTATTAGATTTAAAATAAAAAATAAAAAATTATGGATTAAATGATATCGCATTAGAAGTTGTATTTTTCCGCAATTGTGATTATTTTGTGAATTGTTGAAAGTAATTCTTATGTTAAAAAATATAATTATATGACCATTTGTGAAATTTATCCTTTATTTTAACTCAATTTACGTTTCTTTCACAATTTTACCCCTTTGTTAGTTAGGTCTCCGCAATAAAAGTCTTCATCCTAGGAGTCCTAGTGAGAGTTATTTGGTATATGATTGTCTCGTGGTTGATTTACCCAAACAAAAAGCTTAATTAGTTGACTTCAAAATCTTATGTATATATTACTGAATTTTTTTATTTGATAATAGAAAATTAAAAATAATAAGAGAAGAAGTTGGGAACTAAATAAAACCACATCCGAGAAGTGGGAATAGTACAAGTAAATGACGTGGTTGGTTCATGGTTTTATGTTAGAAAAAGTTAGCTTTTATAGTTTGAAGTATGTAATAAAAGAGAGCAATAAAATGGTAAAAGAAAGTCAAAGAATTCATAGGTTAGGTTTTATATATATATTTTTTCTTTTACGAAAATCATCTCCCAAATTTTTTTAAAATCCAAACTACCTAGAACGCTGGGTTGGGTGCTTTTCATTAACTGAAAATAGGAGGGGGCTTGTCCTAACCTCCATGTACAACACTGATTATATTCACAAATCAGTAAAAGATTGGGGGAAGGAGATATTGAGGGCAAAAAAACAGATTAGCAATTCTCTCTCCCTATGTACAAGTTTAACTAACAAAAAAATTGGATTTGTCATATCTAATCTTGAATGAAAGTGGCCGCCATTTGTCCATATAGTATGACATTTCTAGGCAGCTGATTAAAAGAAGAATATATGATGCTCTGATTAGAACCAGCAAGCTGATCTGCAATACCAGAAAATGGCATGACAAAATCCTCATTATCATTTCTAATTATTCCTCCAATACCAGCTTTAATTTACCAGTCTCCTTTATAAAACTCCCATCTGTGTTTAACTTCAATCTCCCTGCTTCTGGCATATTCCATTGAACACATCTCCAATAAGGAGTGGGTCTCATTCTCTCAATGATCTCACATCATGTATGCCAAGGCAATTTACCTATGAGTTTGGGGTATGATTTATTCAAAGCGGCATATATATTCCATAGCCCTTATTGAGAAAAATAATTTTTGGTTTTGTAGCTCTTATCAATTGCCATGACGACTTGTTATTGTAATTTCCATCATCTGACAGCTTCCAAGTAGCATAATCTTTTTGGTTATGTTTACCTCGGATTATCCCATTGATATGCTGAAGAATATCATCAGGTAGAAGTATCTTCGATCTCAACTTATCCACGTTCCATTCATCATTACCAAAAAAATCAGATACTATACCAGTTTTGTAGGTTTTTTAATGTTTGCAACCAATGCTGCCAAAGGACCCTTACCAGTCCAATCATCCCACCAGAAGCTGCGCGTTAATGTTCCACTGAATATACTTCTTAGTCTTTTCCCTGATATGAATTAAATTTTTCCAAAGATGCGAATTACTAGAGGCCCAACTTTTTTTGGTCGGATGAGCTCTTATGCAATACATAGATCTCAAGAACTCTGCCCGCAAAGAGGGGTACGTTCTGAACCTCCATCACCTCTTCATAGCACAAATACCATTAATCTCTCCCATTCTCCTAATTCCAATTCCACCTTAGCTTCTTCCTTTGGGAAATAGAGATTTTTCCAACAACTCCAGTGAAATTTATTTTTGTCACCTTGAGAACCCTATAGAAACCTGGAAAAATGTTTTCAATTAACCTCATGGTTGCTTAGGGGAGGGGTTCATAGCTGATAGCGTGTTCAGTGGAAGGAATTGTAGCACATTTTTAATGAGAATCACCTTTCCCCCATGAGGTAACATCTTTCCTTGCCAGGTACTCATTCTTTTGATAATTTTGGCCACCATGTCATCAAAGTAGCATATCTTTTTTCTTCCAACATAGATAGGGTAACCCAGGAAACTCCTTGTTCATAAATCCTATTTTTTCCCTTATTCTATTGATTTTGTCAGCTTTAGCATTAGAAGCTGTGGTGAAAAAACTCTTGTTGGTATTCAACTTTTGACCAGAAGCATTTTCATATAACTTTATCTGTTTCATAACTTGCTTGATGGTCTTCTTATTTCCAACAGAGAAGATGACCAAGTCGTCAGCATATGCTAGATGATTTATCTTTGGTCCTCTGTTGCTCATGGAAAAAGGAGTGAAGTCGTCACCAAAAGTAACCTATTCAACATTCTAAACATCACTTCTGATCCAATTATGAATAGCGAGGGAGATAGTGGATCGCCTTGTTTGAGTCCTTAAGAAGATGAGAAAAATCCATATCTAGTTTCATTAATCAGAATGGAGTACCAGACTTTTGATATTAGTTCCATCTCCTCCTTTGTGAGGTCATTTCCTTTGATTCCACTGGTGTAAGCCATGACGTGGCAACATTGATCCTAGGTACCATAGTATTTTGGTATATCGGGCATCTAGAACTTCTTCGGAATTGGCATCGGGGCTGACTAGTGATCCCTTTTACGATTAGTGAAACTCCTGGGATCTGTTTAATCCTCTCGTTCTGTTCCTTGAATTGCTGCTGCAAGGGTAGAACCATATTTTATAATTCAACATCTACAGTCATACCTGAGCCTCCGGCTTCGTCTCCATTTGGAAGTTCTCGGGTTGCCGTATGCACCGTTTTGGAGTTAGGGGTTCCATGAATGACGTCTGTTCTTGGAGGTGGGGTCAATTTCTTGACCATTGCTTCGCTCGTCCAAATTTTCAAAGCTTCTCAAATTTGAGCATTTCACTTCTGCTGCTTTGTCATGATATCATCTATTTTTTTCTCCAGCCCGCGGATGTTAGGGTGGCTATTGCTAGATCTGGTCGGGGATTCATCTCGACCACGAGACAATGTGGATTCGGTTGAGCGATCACTCGGAGTTCGTGTTCCTCCAATTTGCTCAATTGCCTGTCCTACGATATTTGTGTTGGGTTGATCGTTGATCCCAAACATGATACATTCCCTTTCAATCAACGAAGAACATGTGAGATTGCGCTAGAGTTTTGATATATAGGTAGCAAGAGATATGAAACGAATACTATTAGGAGAAATTCAAAAATAGCCAGATTTATAAGTGATCATTCAAAAATAACCACAGTTTCGAAAGTAATTCAAATTTAGCCATTTTTCATCTAAAGATAAATCTGAACGAAAACCTATTCAAAATCTGGAAAAATACTTCAGTATAATATACCGGTCCAGCATAATATACTGGAGATTGGAGCACCAGTATATTATATTGGAACTTTCCGCGTGTTGGAGTTCCAGCATAATATGCTGGAAGTTCATACACACGTGCTCCGATCTCCAGTATATTATGCTGAACTTTTCGTGTTGCAGCAAACTAGTGACTATTTTTTAATGACTTTGCAAACGCTGGCTATTTTTGAATGGTCAGTCCGAAAACTGGCTAGCCCGTGCTATTTTAACAATCCTTTATTGACAGGGTCCACGGTGGGTACACAACTGTTTGAGCCAAAATTTTAATTTAAATTATAATAACAATAACAAATCCAGTATAATCCCACATTATTTAATTTAGATTAAACAATTAAATTTATATTTTTAGGGCCACTAGCAATTGGATTGATTTAGAGCGTAAATGAATAATAGTACTTATAATAATTATTTGAAGAGGAAGTAAAAGTAGTAAAAAGTAAGAAATTCTTCTTGGGTTGGAATCTTCAAAGGTCTCCAAAAGTAGAAGAGACCAAATTACAGAATCAATCAAAGATATTCTAGTTTAGCCGCAACAAGCAGGGTAGCCAGGTACTTATAGCTAAAGGAAGAAATGGCGATTCTGAATCACAGAGTTGCATGTTGGAGAGAGGGGATTATGGGAACGGGATTCCAGCTGGTACTAATCTCTTCGAATTGCACAGCACTGTATGAGTATGTGCCGCAATCTTCAAGAATTTTTGACCTTGTTCCCGCCTTTAATTTGTCCCTTCAAGCAGAGGAATATTTTCGATCGTTGTTCAACTTCTTTGAGCTCGTGACTTCGAAACCTGACATGTGCCGTGCCACGCGTAAAATAAGAATTTTACCAATACAGAAACAGAGGCCAAAACAAAAATGGGAACTACTTGAGTCTTGATTGAGTTCCTAGTATATAATAATAGCACAGTGGGCGTGGGATTAAAACTCTCAGGTGCTTTACAGAGAGTCGTTGAGAAAAAACAAGCTAAATACTAATGTGTTGCTATTATTTGCAGAATTTAACAAAGACAATGCACTTAAACTCCAGGAAAGTTCCTGGAGTTCAAAGTAATAAAGGCTTAAAATTCATAGTAATTTTTTTTCTGGAGTTTTATTACATATTTGAAATCTGTTTTTTTCCTTCTTAAAAAAAGTTAGACTTGTTAGGTATTGAAGATTTACTTAAAAATGATGATCATTTGGAGTTCAAGGATTGTGTTTCTTTGAACTTCATAATGTAACAAGGTAGCTTTGCTGATCACTCTTTCTTTAGAATGTTCTTTTACTCTAAAATCTTGTTCTGCACTCACTGTCCTGGAATGTGAATATTGTGAAATACTTCCTTTCCAACATGCTACACTGGGAAACTCCTCCCCCGTGAATTTGGATTAGCCAAAAAAGTGTAATAAACTCCAGGTAGGAAAATATATAGGAAAAAGAAAGGCTCTAGATATGCAATACCTAAACTGCCAGAACAAGAAAAGAGTTACAATAAAGGGCCAATTGCCTTATTAGCGAATAAGCTTTATGTAGTGTTTGAGGTTTATCTAGTTTTTATAGTTATATACTAAAATGTCTCCCTCCCTTGTGAAATTACCACGCTACCCCTGCGAGCAAATGTGTATATATCCATGAACTTTGCTCCTGCTTTTAATTTCTGAAGCAAGCAAGCTCATGGTCGTACAGCTAAACTCTTGTTTAACAATTAAAGTTTAATGGCAGGGAACAAATGGAAGCCTGCCAATCAGCAACAAGGTTTCTGTTATTTTTGTTTTAGGCAAGTGTTTGAATATCAACCTCTTTATTCTTAACCATCGACAATCACTGTAGCTGTTGGTCTGGATTAGCCTGTGGTTTAGTATTCCGAATCCAGCAACGTTACTTGTTCAAAAGTTAAAAATGTTCTTTTTGCACATGTTATTTTGAACTTCTTATTCAGCTCATCAGCATTACAAAACCATACAGTAACTTTTATTTTCTAGGAGTCTTTTGGTCTTGTTAAAAGATTATATGACAGTAGGAAATGTAGAGAGCACTAGTGCTAGAGATCCTAATTATTTATAATATTAAACTGAGATATGCTTAAATGGAGCGACTAACAATACTCTCTAATGCACGTCTGAAAAGTTCTTCGGCATTATTTTAGTAATTTTCACATATATACAATAGTAAAAATCCAGAAATTAGCGACCAAAATTGGACGGTCCAAAAAAGCGACCAAAGTTGGTCGGTAAAGGAGAAAAAAATATTTTATATTTATTTTAAATAAATTACCGACCAAAGTTGGTCGGTAAAGTGGTCAACAAGTTGACCGAGCTGGTCAAACTTGTTTAGTCAAAGATAAATTTCACATTACCGACCAACTTTGGTCAGTAATGTGGGAACCAGTTAAATTTTTTTAATATTTATATTATTATTTAAAATATTTTATAAAATATAAAGAAATCTTATTTAAAATTACCGACCAAAGTTGGTCGGTTAATACTGGGAGAAACATTTACCGACCAACTTTGGTCGCTATACTTTAATTTCTGGAAAATAACCGACCAAAGTTGGTCGGTTATTAGGTCAACATTGGTCAAAATTTAAAATCACTTTTATATTTACTATCTAAATAATATAAATGTAATCCGTTAACACTTTTGTAATACAAGGGATGAATACGCTAACATATACTATAACATGCTATATATGTAGTTAAAACGAAGCGTGTTATATATATATATATATATATATATATATATATATATATATATATATATATATATATATATATATATATATGTGTGTGTGTGTGTGTGTGTGTGTGTGTGTGTGTGTGTGTGTGTGTGTGTGTGTGTGTGTGTGTGTGTGTGTGTTATATTTGATGATAAATTATATATAGTAATTAAGATCTTGTCACGACCCAAAACTCGAACCCGGTCGTGATGGCGCCTCTCGTGAAGACAAGGCCAACCAAATAGTCCGAATTCAATTTTTAACAATTAAACATTAGCGAATTCAATTTTTAACAATTAAACATTAGCAGACAGTCTAAGCAAGAGTAAATAAACCAAAGACTAAGAAAAAGCTTTTATAATGTGCGGAATACAGCCCAAACGCAGCCCGACATCGGGGTGTCACAAGTCACGAGCATCTACTAAGGTCTAAAATATAACTAAGTTCTGAAATAGGCTAAATACAGTCCAAGGACATCAAGAGGGAGAAAAGCAGTGCTGCGAACGCCGACAACTACCTTGCTAAACTCCGATGACTTTGCCTCCGATCAGCCAATACCCGCTACCAGGTTCAGAAATACCTGAATCTGCACACAAGGTGCAAGGAGTAAAGTGAGTACTCCAACTCAGTGAGTAATAATCATAACTAAAGTCTGAATGGTAAGAAATCACAAAACGTGCATCAACATGTTGTATAGAAGCAGTTCAAAAACCAGTAAGAAAGCAATGAAGTTGTAAAATCTCTTTAAACATCTTAGCTCAGTTTAAACTTCTTTGAAAATGACTTTATCAATAGTCGCGCAAATGAATGCAAAATAATTAGTACAGATAAGCACAGAAATTCGCCCCTCAGGCACAATTACACAATTAAACAGGTACATGACAGACAAATAAGAAAGAAAAACACATAAGGTTCGCCTCTCGGGCACAATGTCAACAAATCCGCCCCTCGGGCAATATCTTAGAACAATACCAGCCCCTCGGGCTATATCTCACATCACAATGGGTACCCGCACTCACTAGGAGTGTGCAGACTCCTGAAGGGGCCCCTTACGGCCCAAGCGCAATAACAAGCCATCTCGTGGCATCAAATCTAGGCCCTCGGCCTCAAATCAATCAATCCACCTCGTGGCATATATCTCAGGCCCTCGGCCTCAGATTAGTATCAGTGTTTCCTCACAACTAGACCCTCGGCCTTACTCAGTCAAAAATACTCACAAGCCCCTCGGGCAATAGTAAAACAGTGCTATCATGCATTAATCTATCTAGGAAGACCAATGAATAGTAATTCCGTCACTATTCATCGGCCATAATTCCGGCATCTGGCAAGGTAACATCACAAGATTGGTCTCAAAAGAACCCCCTTCTCTTTGTGAACAATCTTCTTTTGATTTTATCCTTAAATCATTAGCTACTCTCAACAGATCTTAATTTTCATTTTTCGAAGTACTATAACACCCAGTGCTTATTCGAAAAAATCAACACTACTGCCTTCATTTATCGTGGATGTGATGTGTGAGCTGTGAAGAACATTGTTTAATTCGTGATTCTTAGTTTTGCAGCTAAATCTATAACCATCGCAGCAGATTTTAAATCTCTTTGATTTACTGTAACATCGTATTTCTTTTGCAAAAATCTACTGCTTAATTTTCATATCATTTGAGTTCGAAGATCAGTGGGTGGACAGAATCTGAGCTTTTGAGACAAGAAACACGAACAGCTAAAGAACATTATTAATGTACTGTAGCACACAGCTTATTCTACAAGCTCTTCAAGTCTTATTTATATGGAATATTGAAGAAACATCAGTTGTTTTGTTTAAATCTCAACGAAATGCTGCCATGGCCAATGCGGCCAGTGGCCAGCTACCATCTTTGGCTGGGCCACCTAATCAACATCCTAACCTCACACAGCCATGCATGACAACAAATCCAAAACCAATGGATTATGCAAAGGCAGTAAATCCTTCGCCCAGCACGTTGACTTTGCAAGATCGAGCAGCAGTAGTTGATCCAATTCCTCCAAGACAAGCTCAATTCTTTCAAGGACAACCAACTGTATGCTTTACAGAATCAGAAGTGGAACGTATGAACTATATGGAAAGACTGCAACAGGCAGTTGTGTGCAAATTTTCATACGGATGGCCAGATATCAATGAAATACGTTGAATTGTTCCAATGCAGTGTGGTATCAAAGCTGAATGCAACATTGGATATCTTCGTGACAGGCACATTTTGATTCGATTTTCATTATGGAAATATTACGTAGATTTCTCGTCAAAATGTGTGTACTATGTTAAGGATAAGCAGGGGAATGAATATCAACTGAGAACTTTGATCTATGATGCAAAATTTAAAGTTGGAGAGGAGACACCTAAGGTAATGGCTTGGATTTCATTCCCTAACTTGCTGCCTACTTATTTTGTCAGAGAATGCTTGTTCTCTCTAGCTTCTGCTGTAGGTAAACCCCTTCACTTGGATTTGGCTACTGTCAAGAAAACTAGACCTAGTTGTGCTCATGTTAAAGTGTTGGTGGATCTGCTAGCTGACCTCCCCAAGAAAGTTCGAATGGACATTATCAATGAAGTAAATGGGGATGTAAGAACTGAATGGGTAACCATTAACTATGATTATTTGCCAAAGTACTGTAAAGAGTGCAAGTTACAAGGCCATGACATGCTTGAATGTTGGAGAATTAATCCTGATTTAAGGGAAAACAAAAATGTCCAGCAGCAGGAAAATGTCGAAAATGTGAAACAAGGCACTAAGAAACCTACAAAACATGATGCTCCCTTAATGATCCTTACTAGTGGTAAGATAGTTGGAAATGCAGGCCCTCAATGGAAGGAAGTTCGCGACAATAGGGGACTAAACAAAGGCAAACAAGCTGAAGGTACTACTGCACAAGGGAAAGAAATGGTTCTTGTTAACAATACAGCTGTGACAAAACAAATACAAACAACCAACCAATTTGCAGTTCTACAAATTGAAACTAGTGAGATTAATGAAGGCAACCAACTGGTAGTTGTGGAGGAAACTCCAGTTCAAAAAACCACAGGCAACAATGATATTTAGCAAAATAATTCCACAACAAGTGTAGAGAATGAATCAGAGGAGTAGGAATTTGATTTTTCAACTAGACAAACGGTACAAAAGGTAACTTCTCCTAGCTCATCTAGGAGACAATCATCCAAGACACAACCCAACAAACTGAACCCTGCAACACCTACTTTCAATCCTACAACAATAAGAAAGCATGCAGCAAATAGGGAATCAACAACTGATTGTGTACAAAAAGGTTTGGGGAAGGAACAACATTTGCACAATGAGTCAACTGCCCACTGGGTCCAAATGGCATTCAAAAATAATGTAGTTCAAGTCAATAGTCCATGTCAATACATTCCTTCACAGGACACTAAAGTTGAACAACAATTAGCAAACAACAAAGAAAATGAATTTGTTGAAGATACAGATTTTGAGAAATTCAGGAGCAATGAAAAAGAAAAATGGGCAGGAGGGAGATTATGGCTCAATCAAACAGAGGAAGACTTAGCAGATGGTCAGATTCCAGATACAATGCATAGTGATGAAGAATTTGAAGGAAATGAAGTGGAAGATGAGGATCAAAGTGTTAATGGTAATGCCAATGCAATCAATATTCAAAGAATCAGTGAATGCACAAATGCAGCAACAGAAAAGACAAAAGAGGGGAACATTAATATTATAGATCCAGAAGGGACTTCACATAAGGCTGTTAGTGATGTCTTGAAAGAAGCTGAAAATGCAGACAAGAAACAAGACAAGAATGCAGACAAGAACCAAGTTCTGACAGTGCAGGTTTATGCAAGAAGTATTGTTCCATTAAGCACCGTGCAGGATGTAGCAGGAAGTAACGTTCCATTGAACAATACAATATTGTTGACCAATGAACATGCTGAAAAAGATGTCGAACTTATCAACCAGGCAGAGGATATTGTTACATCAAAAGAAGCAGTAGAAGCACATGATCAAGTTCACCATGCAGAACTTAAAGGTAGAGACATGGATGAGGAATCCACTGCACAAAATTTCCTTAATGTTGCCAAGCAGGGAGATTTGTCGCCAAGGCTTATTAAACTAGTTAAATCTGTATCAAAGGGAAAAAAGAAACAGTCAAAAGAGACTTCTACTGTCCCAATTAGTGGAGTACAAACAAGGAGAACACTGTCCAAATCTCAAAACATTTAATGGATGCCATTATATGGAATGTCAGGTCAGTAAACACAATGCAAGCATTTGAAAGGCTGATTACAATGCACAAAAACATCATTTTGAGTTCATAGGCATCCTTGAGCCTATGCAACAGTCTCACAAAATGGAGAGGTATAAAGCAAGAATTGGTTTGGGATAGGCTGTGGTGAATGTGTCCAACAAGATTTGGGCTTTTATTGATGAAATTTTTGAGGTTACTATCTTATATAACATGACTCAACAGCTGACTTTGAGATTAATGCACTTCGAAACACATGTTGAGCTCATCCTTACACTAGTCTATGCCAAATGTGATCGCACTGAAAGAATAGAACTATGGGATACGTTGTATGCAATGATATCAGATATGACAGTACCTTGGCTAGTTGGAGGCGACTTTAATGTGATATGGGATGAGGAAGAGAAATATGGGGGCTTGCCAGTTTCTCTCATTGAAGTAGATGACTCCAGACACGGCATCAATACCTGTAATTTGACAGACTTGGGTTTTAAAGGAAGCATATTTACATGGTGGAATGGAAGATCAGAGGAGGACTGCATTTTTAAAAGACTGGACAGATGTTTTGGCAATAATGAATTGCAACAGACATTTCCTGGATTGGAGATAACTCACCTATCCAAAATTGGGTCTGATCATTGCCCAATGCTGCTGAAATGTGATATAGAAACTCCTCAAATTAAAAAGTCATTCAGATTTCTTAACTTCTGGACAAAGCATGAAACCTTCAAAGATGTAGTAAAGGAGAATTGGAATGCTGATTTTAGTGCTAACCCTTTCTGCATTTTTAACTACAAGTTAAAGAAGCTTAAACAAGCACTATCTACCTGGAGCAGAGCTACATATGGGGATATATTCCAGAAGATTGCAAGCCTTGAGGAGGTGGTCTTGGTTCATGAAAAACAATTTGAAGTCAATCCTACACAGATGAATAGACAAAGATTACAATAGGTCCAAGCTGAAATGATTAAATATCTGACATTAGAAGAAGAATTCTGGAGACAAAAGGCAGGCATGTTATGGTTCAAAGATGGCGATAGAAACACTAAATTCTTCCTTGCTCAAGTTAATGGGAGAAGGAAGAGACTGAAATTATCAAGGATCTAGAATAGCCTTGGTAACTGGATCAAAGAAGATCACTTAATAGCAGAAGAAGCAATAAAGTTCTACAAGGATCAATTTACTGAGACTGCAGTTCCAAATTATTTTGATATTCTAAATCATGTACCTTCAATGGTAGATAGTGATCAACATGAAAGACTGATGGCTATGCCTTCCAATGAAGAAGTGAAGAGAGCAGTTATGGGGTTGAATGAGGACTCAGCTGGTGGACCGGATGGATTCACTGGAGCCTTTTACCAAACATGCTGGGAAATTATTGAAGAAGATGTAGTCCGCATGGTCAAGGCTTTCTTTTGCGGTCAGCAGTTGCCAAAGAGTGTGACACATACAAACTTGGTTTTATTACCAAAGAAAAAAGAAGTTACGACATTTGCGGACATGAGACCAATCAGTCTTAGCAACTTTGTTAACAAGATTTTCTCTAGGGTTATTCATGAGAGATTGATTGAGTTATTACCAAACATAATCTCAGAGGAACAGGCAGGTTTTGTTAAGGGCAGAAGCATAGTTGAGAACGTACTGCTAACTCAAGAAATCATTAAGGATATCAGGTTGAGAACAAAAGTAGGTCCAAACATTGTGATTAAGCTTGATATGACAAAAGCTTACGATAGGCTATCATGGCTATTCCTGACCAAAATACTAAGGAAAATGGGATTTCCTGAAGCTCTTATTGGCTTGATCTTTGATTTGATTGGGAACAATTGGTACTCTATTCTTATAAATGGTCAGCCTAATGGTTTCTTCAAATCATCGAGGGGAGTTAAACAGGGTGACCCTTTGTCACCAACTCTTTTCATTCTAGCAGCAGAAGCACTTTCTCGGGGATTGAATTCACTACACACTAACCTGTATTTCTGCGTATTTGGAATGCCAAAATGGAGCCCAAAAATAAATCATCTATCATACGCTGATGATACAATCATTTTCTGCTCTTTTGATGAAACTTCATTGAGATTTGTGATGGAGGTTTTGCAAGCTTATGAATCATCATCTGGTCAACTGGTGAACAAAGCCAAATAAGCCATATACCTGTATCATTTAACGTATAATGAGGTGATTAACAAGGTGGAAAGGATTACAGGTATACGAAGACAATGTTTCCCTATGACCTATCTTGGCTGTCCTATTTTTTTATGCAAGAGAAGGGGAGACTATTACCAGGGATTAATCACCAAGGTTATGGACAAACTGCAGTCATGGAAAGGCAAACTCCTTTCTGTTGGAGGCAGAGCTATTTTGATCGCAAATGTCCTGCAGAGTATCCCAATTCATATGTTATCAGCAGTTGATCCCCCAAGTTATGTGATCAACAAATTACATAGCATTTTTGCCAAGTTTTTCTGGAGCAGCAATGTGGGAGGCAGCCCTAGACATTGGGCGTCTTGGAATAACCTTTGTATGCCTTATGAGGAGGGCGGCATAGGTTTCAGGTCCCTACATGATGTATCCAAGGCACTATTCTGCAAATTATGGTGGAATTTCAGGACTAAGCCCAGTTTGTGGAGTTCTTTTATGAGTCAAAAGTACTGCAAGAAACTGAATGCAGTAATTGTACCTTGGAAGCATGGATCCCACGTGTGTAGAAAAATGCTAACTTGATTGAGCATCAAATCTACTGAAAACTGAGAATGGGATTAGCTCTATTTTGGTACGACAATTGGACTGAGATGGGAGCACTATATTTTAAAGTACCTGCAGAGTTTGGTATCGATGAGGATATTTATAATGTCAATGATCTGGTTGAAAATGGTATGTGGAATGTGGATAAAATGTTTGAGAGCTTACCAGAAGATTTGGCACACCACATTGTGCAGAATATTAGACCACCAACTGAAAGTCCACAGTTAGATACTCCTTTCTGGATGCATGAAACAAGGGGACATTTTATAGTAAAGTCTGCATGGGATTACCTACGAAGAAGAGCCAACCCAAGATTAGCTTACAAGATGATATGGGTAAAAGGTTTACCTTTCAAGATATCCTTCTTCCTGTGGAAGGTGTGGAAAGCCAAACTGCCACTTGATGATTTCTTGCTTAAACTAGGATACTCCATGCTATCTAAATGTTGGTGCTGTGCTGATCCTAAGGAGGAGTCATTACTACATCTGTTCTTCACATCCAATGCAGCTAGAAGTGTTTGGACTTACTTCCTGAGGAGGGCAGGAATTGCATTAGATGGGTTGTCATTACATCAAGCAATTACAAAGTGTTGGACAACATCAGTTGTACCTAGATTGAAGCCAGTATTACAAGCTTTACCTGCATACATTGTATGGGAACTGTGGAAAAGAAGAAACAGTTTGAAATATGGAGAAGCAGTGTCAGTGAGCAGAGTTATTTACCAGGTTTCATCTACTTTGCAAGCTCTGGTCCAACTGAAAAAGCCAGGACTACATGTGCCTCACAAGTGGCTGGACTTACTGACAATGATGGAGCACTACACACCATGACTGAAATATGATAAAGTTTTATGGGAATTCCCTTCAAGAGGATGGATCAAAGTGAATACGGATGGAGCATGTAGAGGGAACCCAGGGAAGAGTTCAAGTGGTTTCTGCATAAGGGATGGGGCAGGTGATTTGATATATGCAGAAGGAAGGGAGCTTTCTGAAGGAACCAACAATGAATCAGAAGCGGTAGCTATTGTAGAGGCATTGAAGATGTGCAAAAATCTTAATTATTTACAGATATGGCTACAGACAGATTCTATGCTATTAAAGAACATTATAGAGGAATCATGGAAGCCTCCGTGGTATATTACTGAACATGTAGAGGAGATTTTAAGAATGAAGGAAGAAAGTATCATCAAGGTCACACACATATTCAGAGAAGGAAATACTTTAGCAGACCACCTTGCCAATTATGCTATAGATGAAGGAAATACTGAATGCCATGGTTTCTGGGATATGGACTCAAAAGGAAGGATGATTATTAATGAAGATAAGATGCAATGTCCTTACATAAGAGTGAAGGTTGCAAGGAACTAGGAGGACAAGGGGAAGGATCAATGCCAAATAGGAGATAAATATAGAGTGGAAGAAAGGCAAAATGAGGAGGAGAAAAGGACTGGACATAACTGATCAACAGGGTCGAATCCTATGGGAAGACATCTTGACGATCTTCTGTTATACTAACTTTTGGTGTTTTTGTGCAGGAAATGGTAATGTGGAAATGACTTATCATGATTGTCAATTTCATTGGGTGGTATTAGTACATGGTACTCAATCCCTTGAAAGAGATATCATGATATGCACAAGCAGGGAACATAGTACATGGGGCAGTGAAGTGGAAGCTAATGCACAAGTTGTGATACACCATCAAGTATAACAATGCATATGGATTTCACTTCTGCAACATTTCGAGACAAACAATGCTAAAGAACAAAAGTACTACAATAATCGAGCACAACATGAAAGGCTAATGGGATTAGAAACACATCCAGGATGGGGTGCACGCGTGACTTCAACTCCATTGATATACAACCATCATGCTATACAAGTGCTTAATTTCGATGAGAATCTTGCCATTAAACAAAAGCCATCGCAGCTTTTAGCATGTGGAGATCGCCTGATTTCCATTTTTAAAATGGAAGCATGCTTCATCAAAGACATGGAATACACGCATGCTTCTAGCATTACTATATGAATGCATGCTTCAAGATGTTTGGGTCCTGGAGATTACTCGGTCGACGAGCTACAAGAGTTGGGAGGACAGTTTAAATTCCAACAGGGATGCACGCCTGTTTTCACAAGGAATTGCACGCTGGCATACACATGGGAAAGAAGGCGCATGGGGTTTCGACAACAAAAAATTGGGACACGGAATTGCTCGCTAGTAGTGTAACGCAAGCTGGACAATGAATTGGAATATGCTATTTTGGTCAAGCATGATTTCTCACATTTCTGGAGGGGCACGCATGGCATACGCATGGATGCAGAAAGTCGTGCACTAGTACATGGGGAAGGCAACGCTGTCGAGAAAGCAAGGACAACAACTGGATTAAGAATCGAAAGGAGCAATTTATGATGGATGTTCATTCACGCTACCTACAAGCACTAACAAATGGGGATAGAGGAATCGTGGCACGCCTGGGATTAAACAAAGGCTTGGCAATGTGACGCTTAACAAGAGTAAAGGTTAAAAAGAGTCCTCGATGCAAACGAAAAGCTTAGAAGCGTGGATGCAATTTACAAGAACAAAGCTGGAAAGTGTAGGCATGCACTTATGGATTATTAAATTAGTAACTTTGGGTGTTGTGCGAGCACACCTAAACATTGGGAAAAGATCTAAGTTTTTCGAGCTGCTGGCAGTGTGTATGCATGTTTATGCACAACACTTTTCCTTACCTAATCCAGGTTACAAGTGGACGATCGCTAAAGACATGCAAAAGAGACTCAATACAGACAATGGATTCAGTTGCAATGGAAAAATCTCTACAAAACCTTTAGATGAAGTTATTCCGATCGTTTATATGCGATGGCTTATTGTACTCTTGCCCTGCACACTACTACGACTTAAATGGGTGGTATTAGCACTATGTGCTCATTCCCTTGAGGAAGGGTGAAAGTTGCGAGACAATAAGGATGATAGAGAGAAAGGATATGTGGAGCTCGCATAATTTCGAGAAAAGCTGGAAACAAACCAATGCATGCTGCGCATGGGATGTCGACACAGCTTTTAAGGATTTCTATGCACTTTTGGCACATTGAAAAAGCAAGATTGGGAACATTACACACCCAAATAATTCTTATAGCCAAATGTACAGGAAATTTCAACAACGGCCTGGGGAAAATATGCTGGGAAGCACTACTTTGGAAATCGATCATAATAGTACTGGACTAAAAGGACTAGTTGTTAAAAAAAAACCCACTTTCAAGTTCATATTTTTTACATTCTTGTTAATAGGCGAGGTTGACAAGCCTCAATAGGATTAGTACAATAAGGTTAGCCCGATTTGTGTGGGTAACAATACCGGTGCTATTGTCCCCCTTATTTGTAATTTTCCTAATTGATGTATTTTTCTTTTCTGTTATTAATGAAAACTAGCCCTAGGCACTTGCCTAGTGGATTGCCAAAAAAAATAAAAAAAAATAAAAAACAGTGTTTCTCAGCCCAAACATCATTTAAAATATCATTTAAGTCTTAAAACTGAGTAAACATGGCTGAGTATGAAAACAGTGAAAAATAACATGACTGAGTTCAAGTATATAGTCAACACAGTGAGGAAATAGTAATAAAAATCCCCGAAGGGTTCAAATAGTTGGCACGAAGCCAAAATATGATATTCTGCTCAAATCATGATGATAGCAAATAAGATTCAGTCAAATACATAGTAAAATCATCAACCGGGGCAGACCAAGTCACAATCCCCAATAGTACATGACGCCACGCTCATCATCAAGCGTGTGTGTCACCTCAATATAGCACTACGATGTGCAAATCCGGGGTTTCAAACCCTCAGAACATCATTTACAATCATTACTCACCTCGATCCGGTCCAAACTCTAGCCCGCGATGCCTCGCCCGCACGAATCAACCTCCGAATACTCCAAATCTAGTCACAATCAACACATAATTATTAAAATATGCTAAGGGAATGAAGCTCACTCGAAAATATCCAACTAACATCAAAATCCCGAAATTGCTCAAACTCGGCCCCCGGGCCCACGTCTCAGAATCTGACGAAATTAACATCAATGGAATCCTCATCCACATACGAGTCTATACACACCAAGAACATCAAAATGGGACCTCAAATCCCAAATTTACACTCTCCAAATTCAAGCCCTAATTCCTTAATTTTAGGCTTAATTCTATGATTAATTAGGTGGAATTCATACAAGAATCGAGTTTTGAGTTCAAAAATCTTACCTCCAAGAAATCTTCTTGAATTCCCTCTTCAATTAGCTCTCCCAAGCTTCAAAATCGCCCAACAATGGAGGTTCTTAGCCTCAAAATCGCGGAATAGCCCTTTTAAAACATTCTGCCCAGGCATAAAATTCCTTCTTCGTGAACGCGGTCCAAGCCTCGCGTTCGTGAAGCACAAAAATCCGCTGACCAAAAATTCCCTTATGCGAACGCAACCTACAACTCGCGAACGTGAAGCGTCCGCTTTCCAAACCATCGCGAATGCGACCTCTTTACGCGAACACGAAGCACAAGAAGGCTGGGACCCCATCTGTTTCTACTTACTCTATGCGAATGCGACACAGGCCTCGAGAACGCGGAGAATCAAACGTCTCAACTTCGCGAATGCAACACTCGAAATGCGAACGCGAAGGCAAAAACTCGTGCCTCAGAAGAATACCCTTCGCGAACGCGGGTCCCTGACCGTGAACGCGAAGAACAAATTGTCTGCAACACTTCAGCTGGTTTTCTGCAATTTCACACAACATGAAATGGTCCGATAGACCACCCGAAATTCACCCGAGGCCCTCGGGACCTCAACCAAACATGCCAACATATCCCATAACCTCATTCAAACTTGTTCCAACCATCAGAATGTTCAAAACAACATTAAAACACCGAATTTGCATCGAATTCAAGCCTAAGAATTCCAAAATCTTTCGAATTACACTTTTGATCAAAAACCCAACCAAACCACGTCCGAATGACCTGAAATTTTGCACAAACGTCACAAATGACATAACAAGCCACTGAAACTTCTGAAAATCCATTCCGACCTCTATATCAAAATCTCACCTATCAACCGGAGAACGCCAAAATCTCAATTTCGCCAATTCAAGTCTAAACCTTCCACGGACTTCCAAAATGCATTCCAATCATGCTCTTAAGTCCCAAATCACCTAACGGAGCTAACCAAATCCTAAAAATTCCGATCCGAGATCATATATAAACAAGTCAAATCTTGGTCAAACCTTTCAAATTTCAAGCTTCAAATGAGAACTGTTCTTCCAAATTCATTCTGATTACCCTGAAAACCAAAACCAACAATTTACATAAGTTATAATACATCGTACGGGGCAGGTCATGCCCGAGAATTGGCGAGCCAAGTGCAAAAGCTTAAAATGACCGATCGGGTCGTTACAGATCTTCACAAGTCTATCAATCCCTGAAAGAACCCGGCCCTTATCTATATAGATATTGATATAGGCCAGACATTTTGTTTTTAATATTCAACGATGTATCTGAGTAAGTTATAAGTCGGTGAATCAATTTCCAAACAGATATATTTGATGATAAATTATATATACTAATTACGATCTTCACAAATCTATCAATCCCTAAAAGAACCCGACCCTTATCTATATAGATATAGATATAGATATAGGTCAGACGTTTTGTTTTTAATATTCAACGGTGCATCTGAGTAAGTTATAAGTCAATGAATCAATTTTCAAACATATATATTTGATGATAAATTATATATACTTCCTCCGTTTCAATTTATATGAACCCATTTGACTGAGCACACAGTTTAAGAAAAGAGAGAAGACTTTTGAACTTGTGGTGTAAAATAAGGCACATATATTATGTGTGGCTATAAATCATTGCATAAAGGTAAATTGTTTCCAAATAAGGAAAGAGGTCATTTTTTTGGCACAGACCAAAAAGGAAATAGATTCACATAAATTGAAATGGAGGGAGTACTAATTAGGATCTTCACAAGTCTATCAATCCCTAAATGAACCCGACCTTATCTATATAGATATAGATATAGGTCAAACGTTTTGTTTTTAATATTCAATAATGCATCTGAGTAAGTTATAAGTCGATGAATGAATTTCCAAACAAATATATTTGATGATAAATTATATATACTCCCTCCGTTCCAATTTATGTGAACCTGTTTGACTGGGCACGAAGTTTAAGAAAATAATGAAGACTTTTGGAATTTGTGGTCCTAAACAAGTCCAAATGGGCCCAGAGTATTTTTGTGGTTATAAAAGCTTCTCATTAAGGGTAGAGTTGTAACTTTAAGCTAAATTATTACCAAACTTAGAAAGGGTTCATTCTTTTTTGAATGGACCAAAAAGAAAATAGGTTCACATAAACTGGAACAGAGGGAGTACTAATTAGGATCTTCATAAGTCTATCAATCTCTAAAAGAACCCGGCTTCCTGCTAAGAAATTCCAACGCTATAAGTGTTGAATGCAAGGAATAGGGACTTCCTCGCAAGGCGAGCAACTTGATGGGGAGAGCCTCTCCGCTATGCGGGAGAATGTGACAAAGCTCACATCCGAGCTAGAAGTGGACAAGGAAGGAGAAAGGTTTAGAGATGCTCAGTTCCTTGGCATGCAAGCCCAGATCAGAACTCTCATATCTACTGGAGCTTTTCTGTTGCCCCAGTCTCGTGAGTCATCGCCAGAGGCTCGACTTGAACGTGAGCGTTCCTTCTGTCCTCCCCGTGATCGTTCCTCCCGTCCTCCCCGTCCTCCACAAGACCCTTCTCGCCACCATCTTTTAGATGAAAGTTCATCAGATGGAGATCATGATGTTGTACAAAACACTCCTTGACTTTTATATACTTTGAACTAGATAAATAGAACCGATTTTGAACTAGTTGTAATAAGTTTTAACTTGGTTTTGGATTTTTTAGTTCTGTTGAACATTAATTTGTTAGTTTTAATATATTTATTGAATTGTGTTGTTGTTGTTATTGTTGTTGTTGTTGTGTTGTTGTTGTTGTTGTTTAGGGATTTTGGTATGCTGGCAAGTGGTGTAGCTGCCAAAACAGGCATTTTATGCCAAAATTAAAACCCAAAAAACCAACCAAAGTTGTTCAATTCCTAATTAAACAAAATTTGCTGATTAGCGACCAACCTTGGTCGCTTAAGTTTTAAAAAAAAAATTAAAAATTACCGACCAAAGTTGGTCAGTTATTGAACAAGGATTACCCCGATTTCAACTTTACCGACCAACTTTGGTCGGTATGGTTAAATTTTATTTTTTTAAAAAAAATATATTTTACTTTACCGACCAACTTTGGTCGGTAATTTTTAAATTTTAATAATTAATAAAATAACATAATTTAAATATACCGACCAACTTTGGTCGGTAAAATTAAATTATTAAAATATTGTTGCCGACCAAAGTTGGTCAGTATGTGCTTTAAATTGCATAGTTGGTCCTTTTACCTTTGCGGCCAACCTTGGTTGGTATATTAAAACGACCACCAAAATAGCGACCAAGCATGTTTGGATGAGTTTTGGTCGGCAATTTGCCTATACCGACCAACGTTGGTCGCTTTTTTGGGTCGCTAATTACCGGATTTCTAGTAGTGATACAGGCCTATATGCAATAATTAGCATTAACATTGTAGACATGTGATTTTTGACCCTCCCCAAGATTTTACATATTTTAGCATTTAAATATTTAGTTTAGGCCTAATATCGCTATTTCAACTAGTTTTGACTCTTTTACTTTATTCTATCATAAAAAATGAAAAATTACAAAAAATATTTTCTTTAAGTTAACTAATTGTATCTAGTTACTCTTAGTTTATCTATCTTTCATAAAATTAAAAAAATATTTTAAAAAAGAAGAGAAATACCAAAAATAGTTTTAGTTTTATGTCTATATTTTATTTTAATTAATTAGCGGTGATATGACATTTTTATAAGTAATTTTATAAAAGAAGAAGGCAAGACTTTTTTTTCGTTAATGAGTTTTGGACTCTTAAGAAGCCTAATTTTGAAACAATTTTGTAGAATTGTTGAGCCCAAATTGACTTCTTGCTAAGAACCCTAGCGTGAGCATCAGCCATTTTTCCCATGGAGGACCCAGCTGTTTCTGATAAAATATCTTCAGCACCCTAGACCTACACAACAACCAGCCGTAGAACACGACCCCCATCCCCGCCAGAACTTCATCTTCTTCAGCAGAACCCAAACGTCACCCTCATCTCATATCATCTTCTCAACCAAAAACCCCAATCTTGCCTCCCTTCTTCTTTACCCCCACTACCTGAACTCCAACGCCTACAGTCGCTTCACCACCTAACCCAGCCATTCCACCATAACCACCAAACAACCACCTCCATCCCTTCTAATAACCCCTCCATCTCCTAAGACAACAGGAAAAGCCAGTTGCTGCTCCTTCCTCCTTCACGCCAAGAACTCGACACACACAGTCACACACACGCACAGAAACGAAAAAGAGTGAAAAATGAGAGGAGGAGGGAAACGACAAAAATTCGAAGTTCCAGGTTCTTGTTCCGGTCGAAAAATTTTGTTCTTAGACCTTGTTCTTCTTTCTCGTTGGATTTCATAATCAAGGGTTGTATATTTACTAATTGCTTTCCACTGTTATATTGAAGAACTCTTTTAACGGGGCTTTTGTTTCTGGTCTTCAATACACGATCACAATTTTAAGACTGTATTAAGCACGCACGCGACTAATTTTTTTAACTTTGGTCGTTTATAGTAACTGTTATTTATAAACAGACAAAAATACTGTCGATTTATGCTCTTTCAAAAAGATTTCGTAAAACGTGATGCTGGTATTAATATAAAGATCGATTAGCAGTGAAGAGATTTCTTTATTGATCATGTCCGGGAAATTCATTGCGATTGCTTTAGTTGACTAGTACAACTTAAGTCACTCTTGGCTAGAAGATATTGGTATATCAGGCTTCTGCAATGATAACCCAGGCTATACTGCTGGGCGCAATCGATTAGAGGTTCTATTTTGCAATTTCAGTGTTTCAGTTCAAGGATCGTTGATTTATTTAGCCCGATTAATTTGCAATTTTCAGCTTTGTTCATCAATAAAGGATTTGGTTATTTATGTCTCTACTTGAGTTTTCACCAAATTAAAGTTGTTGGTTCGAGCTATGCCGTTAAGTTTGTGATGGAATTCTGAATCGGAGTGTGCTTGGGTTTGTCGGTTCGTGGTAGTTCCGCTTCGAGTTCAAGGATTACGTTCAACTCATATCTAATTAATGTCGAAAGGGTCCTCACTCTCACTGAGGTTCAACTCTTCAATGCTCTCTAGATGAATGTTAATTTCTTGTTTGGTGATTTAGTTTTGTGATTTGTTTGGTTACTGTCTCCGATTTTGAGTTTGTTCATGTAGTTATCTACTCGCATGCTACTCGAATTGGTTATAGCTGAACATGATTTTGTCACAGTATAGAAATCGATCTTTAAATTGTCTATCGCTTTGTTACTTGCCTATATTTGCTAGTAGCATGTTTTAGGCCATTAATATTCATAAACATTAGTAGTTTGCTTTAGGCGTGTTTATAATAAAACTATCATAGCTATTGGTATGGTTCCCGTGACGTAGTTGTGACACATAATTTTCAAATTCGAGGTACATTTATGTGACCCAACCATAACTTCTAATGATGTTAATAAATTAAACATGCTGTAGATCGTGGGTACAACTCCCGTGGAGCGATTCGCAATGTGTACAAAGCAAATAAGTGCGCGACATCGTGATTTGTTCCGAAATAATTAAAAGTGGTTGAAAGGCTAAAAATGCACATAGGTTTTAAATATGTATTAATCAGATAATTAGGCCAATAATAATAGTTGAGCGACTGTGCTAAAACCACGGAACCCGAGAATGCCTAACACCTTCTTCCGGGTTAACAGAATTCCTTACCCGAATTTTTGTGTTTCGCGAACTGTAAAACAGAGTCAAACTTCCTCGACTCGGAATTTCAAATCGGTGACTTAGGACACCATAAATTATCCCAAGTGGCGAATCTGAATTTAAATAAATAATCTCGTTTCGATTATTGTCACTTTAATTGAAAAAACTCCCTTATACCCTTTTCAGGGTAGAAAAGGAGGTGTGACAGCTCTGGCGACTCTGCTGGAGAAACAGAACCCAGAACTTCTGGTTTAGGGTTCAGAATTCGAGCTTAGAATAGATTTTATAATTGGATTTTCTTTATTATCTGATTTGTATTACATGTTTGGGCCTAATGTGCTAAATGCCGTTTTTACCACTTTGATATTATTTGAACTATATATAAACTGCTGCGAAACCCTTCTCTTCTCATCTTCGGGGAAGTGCACGCTAGCGTGACTTCTTTTTTGTTAGTGTCATACCCTAATTTAGAAAGAGGTTCGGACAAGTTACAAAGCCAGATGGCCTTTTGGTTTCCGGTACGTCCCCCCCCCCCCCCCCCCGGCTCGAGTTGTCCGCTCTGGTAAACCAAGTTTAGAACAATACACTCAGGTTTTAAACCTAGAATAACTCAGCCTCATGCCGGATCCCTAGTAGGAACGCTTGTTTGCATCATGTGCATTTGACTTCGGGGACTCAACACAGGGGTTGGGTCCGTCTAGGACAAGTGTACCCAAAAATAAAAGACCATCCTAATGCATCTTATGTGCTACATGTTCCATTCTTCAGGGTAAAAGGGTCATTTGGCGGACCACTGAGGGTTGAGGATAAATGGAAAAAAGGTGAAGTGTAAAAAATAAAGCTAGTAGGGCCTAGTTATGTTTCTCTTTCACATTTTTCTTTAAGAAAAAGACAAAAAAAAAATGAAAATGAAAAAATCTAAAAAGATATTGCACTTTCCCCATCATTTTTTTTTCAGAAAAAAATCAAAAAAGAGGAAAAAGAAAATTCAAAAAGAGTTTACATGTTTCATCATTTTTTCAAAAAACAAAAGACAAAAAATATATTTTCTCTAAATTAATTATTTTTTTTATTCTCGCCCGTATTCAATCTTCCCGAACTACGCGAACCTGATTCTCGTCTCTCGGGGTAGGATACGTAGGCAACCCATATAGGGTCCGGTCTTCCTAGCAAGTCTTAGGTTCTTGGCTTCGAGGGTCGTAGCCAAATCTTACATCTCTAGCCACTTTTGGCAACATCGACTGTTTTGCAAAATAGGGTTATTTTCGCAAAATGGTTTGTTTAATTGTGTCTGGAGAGTCTCCAATCAACAACTAGGTGTCTATTTACTTTAAGGTCCATCCTTGTCAAATTTGCATGTCTACCTCTTTTGGCCACATAGGCCGTTTTGCAAAATAGGGCTATTTTCGCAAAAGTGGTTCAACTAACCCATGTCTTAGAGTCCTAAGTCCACAACAAGGTGTCCTCTTTGTTTATGGTCCGTTCTGTTGAATTTGCAATGCTTAGCCATTTTTGTCCACATAGACCATTTCTATAAAATGGGTCATTTCTGCAAAGTAATTTTTCCATGTCTTAGAGGTCACTTTTGTCGAGTTTGCACTTCTAGCCACCTTTTGGCCACATAAGTCGTTTTGCAAAAAATAGCCTCAATCATGTCTTGCATATGTCTAGTAGGGAGTGTTATTGTCTCACATAGTGTTTGGTTTCAATTTTCTCATACAGGTGTGGATCTACTTACCAGAGTATGAGCATGATAGACATCCCGGGACCATCCAGTTAGGATCGTTCATTCAGGAGTTACTTAAGGAGTTTTTTTTATGTTTTGAGTCTGTTTTTCTTTTTATGTCGTCTTTTACCTTCTAGTTTTGTACAGTAATGTCGAGTATTTTATTATTGTACTTTCTATTTTATATTTGAAAAGGTGTGTTATAACTCAAAAATCAAAAAAGAAGAAGAGATTTTGCGTTTTATATTTTCGTTAGAAGTTTTCTTTAGAATACTAATTCTAGAAATTAAAAAAAAAATCTTTTGAGGTGGTTTTCTTAGGACGTTAATATCTAGAATTCAAAATAAAAATTGCTTTTATATTTCCTTTAGTAATTAAGACTAAAAATTCCAAAAAAGGGAATTTTCTTTAATACCTCTTTAGAAGTTTTCTTAAGATATTAATTCCAAAAATCCAAAAAAGAAAAAGACTTTTTTGAGGTTCTTCTTTGGGAAATATATATAAAACAAAAAAAATTTTCTTTTTATTTAGAACTTTAGGACATTGTACATAGAAGAAAAAAAAACATACATTATCTTTTGTTTATCTTTAGAGTTTCTCCTTTAGGTAATCAAAAATTAAAATCCAAAAATATTTTTTATCTTTTTCATTTCTTGTTTTGAAATATTTTCTCAGGATATCAAGTGAAAATTCAAAATATTTTTCTTTGATTCATTCTTTAGATTTCCTTCCTAAAAAAAGAATCAAAAATATTTTTCTCTTCTAGGATTTTTTTCCTTAATAATTTCTCATAGAGTATATGTTTCAAAAAAAAAAAAAGAGAAAGAAAAATATATGTTCGTTTAAGATTGAGTTTAGAATAAATCATAGATATTAAGTCTAAAAAAAGAGAGAGATTTTCTTCTTTTTTCTCATCAGAGTATTCGTTAAGGTAAAAAAAAGGAAAAAAAAGAAAGAAAAAGAAAACATTAGTTTGTTTCCTTTAATCCCGATCTTCCAGAATTACGCTTGGTCTGATTCATGCGGTGTCATGATACGTAGGCAACCTACATAGGATTCGATCGAATTATTTTTAAAATTAAAAAAAAATTATTAAAAAAGAAAAAAGAAAAAAGAGAGGTGAAATTATGGGATGTGAGAAATAGAGGAAAGAAAAGAGTGATAATTAGAAAAAAAAGGAAGGAAAATGAGCAAGCCAAGAAGTGCTAGAAAAGAAAGAAAAGAGAAGATTGAAATGAACAAAATTGGGATGATGCCAAGTGACCTTGCGACCCTCGAAGTCATTCTAGAACCGTTAATTATTGCTAGGTGCATTGCACACAATGTGATATTTTTAGCTGTTAAATGCCCTATTGCTAACAGGATGGCCCCATTTTGTTCCTTTTGTTATCTTCATTGAGCAGAAGGGTGGTTGGTTTGTGGTTCTTTAGTAACTCATCCATACAACATAAGGTCAAAGAGCAAGGTAGCCATAGCTAGCAAAGACTTGGACATGGGTGTTATTGATCCGTCTAAGGAGATTGTTGAGTCAGAATCTGAGTTGAAAGGAGAGATTTTAAGGTTGAAAGGACAGATGGCCGAAATATACCGAGCCTGGATTAGTGGGCGTCCTCCCCCGTTATTTCCCACTGACTACCTTGAATGCCTTGTCACCATTCTGCCACTGTCACTAATCCAGATTCCCATTGCTGCTGATATCTCCCTTTAATCTTTTTACACTCCACCCGCCAAAATCACCTCATACCCCATTCCTTTGACCACTCATGTTTTTGTAACTCATCCACTAGCTACTCTTCCTCGATCCTCTAGCGAGACTGTGGGAATTCACTGGCTGAAGTTAATGATATTGAAGTTGGTAATGGTCTTGATAATATTGATGTGGAACTCAGTAACTAGGATGTCGAGCTTGGTAATTGGAAAGACGCTCCTTTCTTGGCTAGCCAGGGGAGTCCTGATGGTTTATTTTGTTGTCATTTCTGTTGTCTGGGTTATTTCAGAGTTGTAATCCGGATATTATCTTGTTGCTCAAATCCTTCTATCCTTTTATTTTGCCTAGTTCGTTTAGTCGTAGTAACTCATTTAGTATTATCTAGGTTTGTTCCAGGGTTGTAACCTAGTTCATTTTGCTTGTTTTGTTGTTCAAACCCTTTCACCGTCTGTCTAATGTAATTTTCTATTTTCTGTTATTTCTAGTGATTTTTTTGTTTAGTTCTCTTTTCCTTTTATAGTTCTTTTCATGCTGGCTCTAGTGACATGACATGCACGCATAATTCTAGGCCTGGTCTTAAAAGTTAGTTTAATCATGAAACAATGAAACAATTTTGAAGATAATAGGGACGTTTGAGGGAAATAAGTACAGATTTGGACATTTTGAGATCATTTAAATCCCGAACGTTGTGAAACTGGGGCAGATAATTTGGGAAGTTAATAGGATGACAAGAATTTGTTAAAGTAGAGTGCATCCCGGACAATTTGAAGCAAGCAACTTTGAGTTCAAGTGCATATCAAGTTACAAGATAAAGTCAACAAAGTTTTCTCCGAATTGATGGAGGATATCCATTGTGAAGAGGGAATCACCCAACGAGGGTTCTGTACTTGACAAGGCAATAAAAAAAGTGGAAGGCATATCAGTGATATCAATGCCGAAGCTGCAAAAGAAATGTTATGCATGATCTTCCTTTTTCATTCTCAAGTTGCATGTGTTGTACTTGACATTTTTAGAGATTGGGAGCCCCTTTTTCAGCTACCCAAAAACTTATACCATTTGATACCCTTTTGAGCCTGTATTGATTTCTTTGACCTCCCCTCTTTTGGAATCAAGTTAGAGTCATACGAAAAAAAATTGTCCCCATAGGTTTATTTTAGAAAGTTTATTCCAAAAGGAAAATTCAAAAGAAGAAGAGAAAAATAGAGATAAAGAAAAAAAAAGAAAAAAAAGTGAAGAAAAAGGAAAATGGTAACAAAGAGTAGTCTTGTGGACTACGTTCGACCTAATTCTTGTCACCACAAGATACGTAAGCAGCCTTACGGTTTGGTCGCACCAAATAAAATATTTCATAATCCCATAAAGTTGAGAGTGGGGCAGTCTTTCTTAGAAATTCCATCTCAAAAAGAAAAATAAAAGAGAATCAAATTCCTTTATTTTAGAAATTGGGGCAAAGTTTTTAGAATGGATTCCAAAAGTTGTAAATAAATTAACCCGTTGTCTTAGTTATTTTGAGCGTTTATGATATCCTTTCTTTCTAACCTTGTCCAAAATCCATATTACAATCCAAAAAGGACCTCCCAGATAATCTTTGAGAGTGTTGAGTCAGACATGCCAGAAACATATGATATTTCTATCGTAGTTAATGCCTTGTCATCTGCAGAATTAAAAAAAAATGAGAGAGCCTTATCGGTGAAAACCTTCATAGGCACCATAAGGCGACGGTAAGTTGAGAGAATGAACAAAATGAGAGAGTCTGGATGGTGAAAACCCTTTAGGCACTACAAGTCGAATAAGGACCGTGAATCAGATAGGATAATCGGAGCATTGAAGCCCAGTTTCACGGCGAAGAGGTACAACAAGAGTTGCGTTAGACTTGCTTGACAAATTAGACCACTTAATCCAAAGGTGCATGTCATGGTCATTAGAGTTGGTATCTACATCTGATAAGTTTCTACTTTGTAATTTTCTTGTTAGGTATCATCTCTTTCTATTATCCCTTACTCTGTTCCTTTTGATTTATTTAATTCCTCTTCTTGAGTCTGTTTGGCCAGAACAAGTGAGAAATGACATTAAAATTTGCTACCAGCTTTCCAATTGCATAAAACGGAATCTAGCTAGCACATCAAAGTGGCATAAGTCGAGAAAGAACAATATGCGCACTGAGTGGGTGGCAATTAAGTTACTTTGGGATTCATATGAAATACAAAGGTTCGGTATATGTCAATTCATGAACACAATGCAACAGATAAAGGGTATTGGGTTTGAACAGATCAAAGTTATTTTCTGTGATAAGGGTGACAGAGAAAGTAGTTAGCCAATAAACAAGCAAGGTCTTTCGAGTTGAAATCAAAGTTATTATGGGAAGTGAAGGAGCAATCGCCCTCAAAGTCAAGGCCACAAACCAACCAAAATGTTTAAACTCTTAAGTTTTCTTTGCTTGAAACAGGGACAAAGACTATGTCCAAATCAAAGCTTGGAAGCTTGAATTTTTCAAGTGTCGTGCCCCAATTTTGTCAGCACAAAGGCGGTTTGAGATGGGGAAAGAAAATTTGTTTGATCTGCAGGAACCCTCCATGAGGATAGCATGGTTCAGGGGCAAGGAAGTTTGTTTGTTCTGTAGAGATCCCCTAGGAAGAGAGCATGGCTCAGGTAAGTTCATTCTCGGCTTTTCAGGACCCTCCTGGATAATGAGATTTAGTTTCATGTTTTCAGGATCCTCCTGGATAATGAGATTTAGTTTCGAGTTCTCAGGACCCTCCTGGAGAATGGGATTTAATTTAAAGTTTTTAGGACCGTCCTGGAGAATAGGATTTAATTTAAAGTTTTCAGGACCCTTCTGGATAATGGGATTTAGTTTTAAGTTTTCAGGACCCTCCTCGATAATGGGATTTAGTTTCAAGTTTTCAGGACCCTCCTGGATAATGAGATTTAATTTCAAGTTTTCAGGACCCTCCTAGATAATGGGATTTAATTTCAAGTTTTCAGGACCCTCCTAGATAATGAGATTTAATTTAGAATTTTCAGGACCCTCTTGGATAATGGGATGTAGTTTCAAATTTTTGAGGACCCTCCTGGATAATGGGATTTAGTTTCAAGTCCATCAGGATCCTCCCGGATAATGAGATTTAGTTGTAAGACCTTCATAGATAATGAGATTTAGAATAGGTTTTGACTTTAGGAAGTTGAATTTAGCTTTCAAGCTTTCACTCTTAAGATGAGATTTAATTTTAAATTTTCAGGGCCCTCCTGGATAATTGGATTTAGCTTTTTAAATTCCTATAGTTTCTTTTGGATAAAAGGATTTGATTAACACGCGCAGATGTTCCTGGTACCAAATTGGGGCAGAGAAGTTTCTTTTGTTTTGTTTGATTTGTTGTAGTTGCAGGCGCCCATCTGGAGAACAAGGGAATTCATTTCAAGTTAAAGCATCAGGCGCCCATCTGGAAAACAAGGGAATTCATTTCGAGTTTTAGCATCGGGCGCCCACCTAGATAACAAGGGAATTCATTTTCAGTTTGACATCAGGCGCTCACCTGGATAACAAAGGAATACATTTCAAGTTTCAGCATCAGGCGCCCACCTGGATAACAAGGGAATACATTTCAAGTTTTGGCATCAGGCGCCCACCTGGATAACAAGGGAATACATTTCAAGTTTCAGCATCAGGCGCCCACCTGGATAATAAGGGAATACATTTCAAGTTTTAGCATCAGGCGCCCACCTAGATAACAAGGGAATTCATTTTTAGCTTGACATCAGGCGCCCACATGGATAACAAGGGAATACATTTCAAGTTTTCAGAATCAGGTGCCCACCTGAATAACAAGGGAATACATTTTAAGTTTTGGCATCGGGAGCCCACCTCGATAACAAGGGAATACATTTCAAGTTTCAGCATCAGGCGCCCGCTGAATAACTAGGAATACATTTCAAGTTTTGGCATCAGGTGCCCACCTAGATAACAAGAGAATACATTTCAAGTTTCAGCATCAGGCGCCCACATGGATAACAAGGGAATACATTTCATGTTTGGGCATCAGGCGCCCACCTAGATAACAAGGGAATACATTTCAAGTTTTTGCATCAGGCGCCCACCTCGATAATAAGGGAATACATTTCAAGTTTTGGCATCAGACGCCCACCTGGAAAATAAGGGAATTCATTTCAAGTTTAAGCATCAGGCTCCCACCTGGAAAACAAGGAAATTCATTTCAAGTTTAAGCATCAAGCGCCTACCTAGAAAACAAGGGAATTCATTTCAAGTTTAAGCATCAGACGCCCACCTAGAAAACAAGAGAATATATTTTAAGTTTAAGCATCAGGCTCCCACCTGGAAAATAAGGAAATTCCTCTCACAGTTTAAGCATCAGGCGCCCACCTAAAAAACAAGGGAATTTATTTCAAGTTTCCCGTCAGTAGTAGGCACCCACCTGGAGAATGGGGGAAGTCATTTCAAAATTCAAATCGGAGGTAGCACGAGTTGCTTGAAGAATAAGGGTTTTATCTCAAGGCACAGGGGTTTGAGATGCCCAAAGAAGAAGTCTCAATCAAAGAAAAAGAAAGAAAGGAAAAAAAGAGGGAAGTGAATGCAAATGCAGAAGCAGATGAAAGATGTGAACTGCTCAAGACATGGTTGAAGTCACAAGCACTACATATCCGGTCTTGATCCGAAAAGCTGAAGAAGAATGAACTAGCACCTGCAACTAGCAAGTGTCAAGGTTCAAATCTAAAGTCTGCATGAAGAACCATTCAAGACTCAAGATCAAGCTTCAGAAAACTTATAGATATGAACCTTGTAACTCATAGCTGATAGGCTTAGTTAGTCTTTTTCATTTTTGATGTAATAACAGGACCGCAGACCGGAACCTCGTGAACATCACCTCAATCGGCTCTCCACTCGGTATACTTCATCACTGTTCCTACTTTTGAACTACACGTGGCCTGATTCCTTTATATCCAAGTATATGTAGGCAACTCAGATACCAGGGCTCGGTCATATTCTCTTTTCTCTTAGTGTTTGGTCTCTCTAAATAAGGGTCAGGTCAAAAAACCTATCTCATCGTTCTTTGTCTGAAAACTATTCACATTTCTAGTCAAAGAGGGACAACTGTAGACATGTGATTTTTGGCCCTCCCCAAGATTTTACATATTTTAGCATTTAAATATTTAGTTTAGACCTAATGTCGCTATTTCAACTAGTTTTGACTCTTTTACTTTATTCTACCATAAAAATAAAAAATTAAAAAAAAATATTTTCTTTTAGTTAACTAATTGTATCTAGTTACTCTTAGTTTATCTATCTTTTATAAAATTAAAAAAAAATTTAAAAAAAAAGAGAAATACCAAAAATAGTTTTAGTTTTATGTGTATATTTTATTTTAATTAATTAGGGGTGATATGACATTTTTATAAGTAATTTTATAAAAGAGGAAGACAAGACTTTTTTTTAGTTAATGAATTTTGGACTCTTAAGAAGCCCAATTTTAAAGTAATTTTGTAGAATTGTTGATCCCAAATTGACTTCTTGCAAGAGGCCTAAGTGAAACAACCCACACCCTAACCCTACCCTCTTTATCTTTTCCCTTAACCTAAAATACACACAGACATAACGCCTAAGAACCCTAGCGTGAGCATCAACCGTTTTCCCATGAAGGACGCAACCGTTTCTGATAAAAAATCTTCAGCACCCTAGACCTACACAACAACCAGCCGAAGAACACGACCCCCCTCCCCGCCAGAACTTCATCTTCTTCAGCAGAACCCAAACGCCACCCTCATCTCATATCATCTTCTTAACCAAAAACCCCAATCTCGCCTCCCTTCTTCTTCTTCACCCCCACTCCCTGAACTCCAACGCCCACAACCGCTTCACCACCTGACCTAACCGTTCCACCATAACCACCAAACAACCACCTCCAGCCCTTCCAACAACCCCTCCATATCCTAAGCTAACAGGAAAAACCAGCTGCTGCTCCTTCCTCCTTCACGCCAAGAACTCAACACACACAGTCACACACACGCACAAAAACGAGAAAGAGTGGAAAACGAGAGGAGGAGGGAAATGGTAAAAATTCGAGGTTCCAGGTTCTTGTTCCGGTCGAAAAATTCTATTCTTAGACCTTGTTGTTCTTTCTCGTTGGATTTCAGAATCAAAGGTTGTGTATTTACTAATTTCTTTCCACTGTTATATTGAAGAACTCTCTTTACGGAGCTTTTGTTTCTGGTCTTTAATATACCATCGCAATTTTAAGACTGTGTTAAGCATGCACGCAACTAATTGTTTTTAACTTTGGTCATTTATAGTTACTATTATTTATAAATAGACGAAAACACTATCGATTTATGCTCTTTCAAAAAGATTTCGTAAAACGTGATGCTGGTATTAATATAGAGATCGATTAGCAGTGAAGGGATTTCTTTATTGATCATGTCTGGGAAATTCATTGCGATTGCTTTAGTTGACTAGTACAAGTTAAGTCACTCTTGGCTGGAAGATATTGGTATGTCAGGCTTCTGGAATGACAACCTAGGCTATACTGTTGGGCGCGGTCGATTTGAGGTTCCATTTTGCAATTTTTGTGTTTTAGTTCAAGGATCGTTGATTTTTTTAGCTCGATTGATTTGCAATTTTCAGCTTTGTTCATCAATAAAAGATTTTGTTATTTATGTCTCTGCTTGACTTTTCACCAAATTAAAGTTGTTGGTTCGAGCTATGCCGTTAAGTTTATGTTGGAATTCTAAATCGGAGTGTGCTTGGGTTTGTCGGTTCATGGTAGTTCCGCTTCGAGTTCAAGGATTACATTCAACTCATATCTAATTAACGTCGAAAAGGTCCTCGCTCTCACTGAGGTTCAACTCTTCAATCCTCTACTCATTTTATTCTTGCTGAATGTTAATTGCTTGTTTGGTGATTTGCATCTGTGATTTGTTTGGTTATTGTCTCCGGTTTTGAGTTTGTTCATGTAGCTATCTACTCGCATGCTACTCGAATTGGTTATAGCTGAACATGATTTTTTCGCAGTATAGAAATTGGGTTGCTATTCATCAACTGAACTACATCAAATTAGATTAAAGGGACTTGGGTGCTAAAGTTTATGAAATCGAGCTTTAAATTGTCTATCACTTTGTTACTTGCCTATATTCACTAGTAGCATGTTTTAGGCCATTAATATTCATAAACATTAGTAGTTTACTTTAGGTGCGTTTATAATAAAACTATCATAGCTATGAGTATGGTTCCCGTGACGTAGTTATGATACATAATTTTTAAATTTGGGGTACATTTATGTGACCCAACCACAACTTCTAATGCTGTTGATAAATTAAACATGTTGTAGATCGTAGGTACGGCTCCTGTGGCGCGATTCACAATGTGTACAAAGCAAACGTGTGCGCGACATCGTGATTTGTTCCGAAATAATTAAAAGCGGTTGAAAGGCTAAAAATGCACATAGGTTTTAAATATGTATTAATCAGATAATTAGGCCAATAATAATAGTTGAGCGACCATGCTAAAATCACGGAAACTAGGAATGCCTAACACCTTCTTCTGGGTTAACAAAATTACTTACCCGAATTTATGTATTTCGTGGACTGTAAAACAGAGTAAAACTTTCTCGACTCGGAATTTTAAACCGGTGACTTGGGACACCATAAATTATCCCAAGTGGCGACTCTGAATTTAAATAAATAATCTCGTTTCGATTATTGTCACTTTAATTGGAAAAACTCCCTTATACTCTTTTCGGGGTAGAAAAAGGATGTGTAACAGACATCATCTACACAATGTGAATGGTTTTGCTCGAACGCAACCATACAATGATAAATGTTATCTTGTTTAACTGTAAGACAATGAACTTGTTTGACTTTAGTACACAAAAGTTCATACTTGTTGCCTTAATTAGTTGCCTAAAAGGGATTCCTACAACAAATAGTACTGCTAAATCACAGTGATAAATTGAACCCACTGCCACTCATCCACCTTCTGGATATGAAAATAAGAATTTTATTGGGCAATTATCCAAGTGGGATGAAACTCGTACTCCCATATGCATTTATGCCTATAAAATAATTCATCCTTTGTTTTTGTCTTTGCTGAACATAGCATGCCTCTTTATCCCTTGATTCAATTGTGTTCATATGTGCTTATTTACCTCGAAAATATGAGTAACAATTAAATTTAATTTGTGGTTTTAAAGATATGTGATTTAGTTCAATACCAATTAATAATCAAGAGATATGAAGTAGAAATAAAAGATAGAAATGAATCAAACCAATGTTAATTAGCAGCAGTGACCTCGAGACGACGACCTCGAGGTGGCTTAGGGCAGTAAGAACAATTAAGTAAGAAAATCAAAGTAAGATCCATTAAGCTAAGGGATAATTCTGATGAACATTAGGCAAAAAGTAGAGAGTATATTCTTTGCTCAGTAAAAAAAATGATCTTACAAATGATTGGGATCCCCTTAAGGAATATTTCCATTTACAGTAGGAAATATTCTTGGTACAGCTGTCTAACCGTCTAGTACGGAATTGTACGATCCTATTCCGTGATTTGTGCCATGACTTTGGGGATGTGGCAGGAATCTATCTCGCTCTGGTACAAATCCATAACGGTACTATTTCGAGGTCGAGCACACTTGATGTCGGTATTCCTCAAACTCCTGTCTCTGGGCACTACACTCTATCTTCGAGCTTGAGTCTGGTCCACCAGTTTCGAACTTGACCTCTCAGACTCGGGCCTAGGATAGAACCTCGAGCTTCCACGTCAGGGGTATATGATTTTGATCATATACAGATAGTCCCCGCGTTTCTTAGAATAAGATGATAAGAAACGATTTTCACCTCGATCTCCCCGAGCTTCTTATGATGACGTCGTTCTCGTGACATAGGTGCTTGAAATGATCAAAAATGTCACGTCGGCGCTCTTCCCCAAAACATCAAATGCGTGTTAGTGCTGGTCGGCCACTAGCGCCGCCGATCCGTCGTCGCCTTTTTATAAATAGGAGGCTATTTAGCTGGACAAAGAACTGTACTTTTCTTATCTTTATCTACTTTTGATCTTTTCCCTTCTTTAATCGTCCATTTCCATGGGTTGAACCTGTGAACACAAGGTCATATGGGAGCAACTTTACCAGTTATGCTAAGGTTTCCTTTTTCAAAGCTTTGATCCTAAACAACTTGAGAAGGACGCCGAATCCTTTTCGCATAAAAAAATACGCGAACTTTACACTGTTGCTTTTCTCTTTTAACTTCAACCTAGTGTGAAACTTCATTCCTTTTGCTTTTCATGGAATGAGGTAGCACTATCATCTACTAACTTTTGCATCCCATACCAGAACAACGTCCCAAGGATGAATATTCTTGGATCGTTGTTCGTGCATCCTGCAACCCTTTTAATTTTCCTTGTGGTAGAAGGTGAAGCTACATCTTCTTGTCTTTCCTCCTGGTTTTTTTCTTTTCCCGCTCGTTTTTAATGGACGATGGCCCAAAATCTCAATAGAATGCTTAATCCCCGCTACTGGAAATACATTTACCCTCATCGAGGTCCCTCTGCCCTGAATCTCTTCGAGCACACGGACATTTTCAAAGATCGAAAGGGGCCCCCCCGAAAAGGAGGTTCCCAAAGATGTCCCTCTCGAAGGCGCGACCTTAAAAGTAGATTAGGTCCTTAGTTTTTGTTTTTCTCTCCTTTGTCCCGTGTAAGGATCCTTTGTGGATGTTGTAATTATATCTTATAACCATCTCTCAGGAATATAAAAGGATTTATTTGTCTTATCTCTGGCTCATGTTGAATTTCATTCCGCCTTTATTTGGGAAATTTTTTATTGCATAACTTTGGTGATTGGTCCGAACACTGGACTCAGAACATAATATACCCTTAGGTTTTAATCGATCAATATAATACTCCTTGAGGTTTTTGTTAATCCTCGAGCTAGGTTTAAATTGATTTGATACGAACTCGAGACATCGGTTCTTTAAGTCCGAGCTGAGTGAGAGTAAGGTTTCAAATTTGAATTAAAGTTAGACCTTAGGCTTCGTAGACAGTCCCTGAGTGAGAATTTTCTCAAAATCAGGTAAGTCGTGGGCTCAGTAGTCGAGCTAGTACTTGCTCGAACTCAAAATAGGTCGATAAAAAATGGATTAATATTCGACGCCTCGATCCTGACACCAATCTTGTGACATCAGCGGCTAAAGTGACTGAAAAGTTATTTTTTGTGCGGTTCCCAAAGTTATTAATTTGAGGCGGTTGACGGTCGGCCTTTTGGCTTCCAAAGTACGATTAAATGACCCTTATAAATAGATAAACTTCCTACCTTTGCAAACTTTATTCTCATATTGTTCTCAAAGTCTCGCTAGCTCTTTGAATTTCCCTGAATTCTTCCATCTCTTCTTATCTTTCTATCAACATTCTCCATTTTTTTGAATTCCCCCATCACGATGGATAAAACCTCTAAACTGGCTCCCCAAAAAGAAAAAAGCATCTTCATCTTCTTGACCGACCAAGAGCAAACCGGTAGTGTGATAACTAGGAATTCTAGTCTATTTTATACTCCTTTTTGCTTGAGTTTTGGATTAAAAATGTATACAAGTAATCCCGAAAGCTTAAATGTTGTGCTTGTTTTCAGTTTTAGGTCAAAGAGTGACAAGGAAGTCAAAATCAGCTCAAAAAGGAGTGAAACCAGCACAAATGCCAAGAACAAGTCAAAGCACCGCTACAACAGTAAATCTACCATGACCGCGGTTCTTTTATCGTGGTCCGCGGTGGCAAAGATCAAAGAGGATGCAATTCTGGAATTTCAAGCAACGTGGCCCGTGGGTGATTCTACGCGGCCGCGGTAGCCTCATCCCGGCTGCGGTCCATTTGTTGCGGTCCACAGAGAAGAGATTCTGAGAACCTAAACTTTGGAAGTTTTCTAGACACCGTTGACCGCGGTTGATTTTATTCGGAAGCGGTAAAGCCATCGCGGTCGCAGTCAATTTATTGCGGTCCGCGATGGCCAGATTCAGAGAACAAGATTTGAAGCCAAAAAGCCTCACCGCGACCGCAGTCCATTTTCTGCGATCCGCGGTACCTTCTTCAGGGGCATTTTTGTCCAGAAAATTCAGCCTTGTATAAATACTTCTTTTTCAGATTTTTAGGTCATCTTATCTGTATCTGAGCATGTGAACGCCATTTTTAGCTATTTTGTAGCTAGTTTAACGTTGAATCTTCGAATCTTAGCTTGTAATTATATTTTATGGGTTATTCTTCATCTCAATATCTGATTTCTTCCATTTTTATGAGTAGCTAGACCCATTAGCTAAGGTTGTGGCTCAACCCTAGTATGTGTATTTGATGGGTCTCTTATTTTAGGGCTTAGATGTTTATGGGTGGTTGATCTTTGGCCTGATTTGTGTTTTCCATATTGAATTAGTGGTTGCAAATACTAATTTGTGCCTTTTGACTTGGGCTCTTCTTGAGAAAGAGAGTTTGAGTCTAGGAAAATCAGGTCAACAAGGAATTGGGGCGTATTCAAGAGATTGATAGCCCCAACTAAAGGGTTAAACCTAGAGATAGTAATACCCGACTTGAGCCTATATTGCTTGCACAATTTTGACGCCCAATTGGTCTTGAGAAAGCCAAATAGGGCAAAGTCACTCAAGCTAGCGAGAGGTACAGAGTTAGTAGTTTCGTGCATTGGCTATATTGCGATCCCAAATATAGCAACTTTGCCTTAGTCTTTAGAACCCATCAAGTATTCACCTAGGGGAAAGTCACTTCCTAGTGCCTTTCCATAAATTAAGAAAACATCACAAAAAGATATCATACTGAGCTTAATTTCAACATCATTAGTGATAATCTAGATTAGTGAACCATCAACATATGTTTAGAAGTGCAAACAATTACTTTGCACGTTACTAGTGTAGATAGGAACCCAATTCCCAAACATTCTAGCTCCCTGTGGATTCGATCCCGACCTTCTCGGGTAAAAGCTGCAATGATCGCTCTTGCCACTCTGTGGTGGTGTAAGGTTGGACCTGATCACTTTTTGGTGCTGTTTTCGGGGAGCTAAACAATTTTTGGCTATCTATTTATCTATATAGTTTTGTGTTTAGTTTTTATTTCCTTCTTGTTTACTTACTTGGGTGAATTATCAATTCAGGTACAAAATGGCGGCGAACAATAACAATGATCCTCTTGGAAATGTTGCGCCAGGGGAGGAGGTAGATGACAATATTGATGATGAGGTACCAATAGTGCCTCAAGGTCAAAGGAGGGGCCGCCAGGCAAATGATAAAGTTCCAGACCCTCCCCTGCCACCTCCAAGAGTGGCTCCTCGGGTGATTCCAAACCAAGGATATTCTAGTGCAATTGTCCCACCCAGGATCCGGGCGGGCAATTTCTAAATTACAAATGTGATGTTGACTTTGTTGGAGCAGCGAGGGTATTTCACAGGTGCTCCCCATCAGAATGCTTACAAACATCTTAAAGGCTTCGTGGATACCTGTTGGGGAAGCAAGCAAACAAATGTGTCAGAGGATGCACTTCGCCTGAGATTGTTCCCTTTTTCACTTAGAGGGAAAGCTTTGGACTGGCTTGAAAGGCTTCCCAACCATTGCATCACTACTTGGGATGAGTTGGAGGATAAATTCATTGCAAAATATTTCTCGCCGGGCCACATGGCAACCTTGAGGGATGAAATCTTAGCTTTCAAACAGGAGCCCAACGAACCACTGCATGAGATAAGGGAGAGATACCGGACTATGGTAAAGGAATGCCCAAATAATGATATGACTGAGGCAATGATACAACAGACATTCTACCGAGGCATTAACACAACAAATTAGTGCATAGTAAACCAACTCGCCGGGGGCAATTTCATGAACATACCGTATGATGAGGCTAATGCAATATTGGATGAGATGGCTGACACGTCCTCCGCTTGGAAAAGTAGAGCCAATGTGCCACAGGGTGTCCCTACGGTCATTCACTTGCATAAAGATCTCTATGATCATGGGAAGGCAATAGCAGAACTGACAACAACAATGAACCAGCTAGCAAAGACACAATTACACTCCATGACAAGTAAATTATATGGAGGGTGTCAACATGTTAGTGAACAAAATAAGACAAAGAGGTCAACAGAACCAAGGGAGTTCGGATCAATATGACCAAGATAGTGGTGGGTTCCAAGATGATGGGTATGATGAGCAAAATGAAGAAGTGCATTATGTGAACAACTATCAGGGACAAAGGGGCAATTCGTCTAACAAACAACAACAATGGAGATCCAAAGACAATTGGGGAAATCAACAATAACAAGAGAATAGTAATTGGGAGAACAACAACTAAAATTCAAATTGGGGGCAACCAGAACAATAACCAGAACAATCAGGGTAATTGGAGTGACAACAACAACAACTGGGATGGAAACAACAACCAGGGTGGTTGGAACAATAACAATCAAGGAAATCGGGGCAAGGCTTTCAAAGGCCCTCAATGTATCAACAACCGAACAATCCACCCCCATTTCCATCCCAAGGTCCTAGTCCATCTAACAATGAAATAGGGAGAATCGAAATGATGTTTGAACAGAAAATTAAAAAGAATGCTGACTCTGATGCCCATTGACATCCCACAATACTTTAATCAAAAACTTGGAGGTTCAATTAGGCCAAATCTCACAATCCTTGAATACTCGCCTTATGGGGGCTCTACCTAGTGATACGGTAGTCAACCCGAAGGGTGGAAACAATACCGGGCATGCAATGGCGGTAACTACAAGAAGTGGATGAGGCGGTGATGTGAATGCCTCCAAACAAAAAGAAATTTTGAGTGATGAAGTTTAGTTGCAAGAGGATGATATCTCTTTGGTGGTGAGAATGTGACTGATGAGAACTTGAATGAGGAAGTGAGGATTGATATCCAAGATAATGAGGTGGAAACTCAGAATGATGTGAACCTGTCTAAGGAACACGTAATAGACATGCCGGAAATGGTTGTGTCTAAAGCCAAGGCTCCTTTGCCAAAGCCACCTCTACCTTATCCTTAAAGGCTCGCAAAGTAGAAAAATAAGAACCAGTTTAAGAAATTTATTGACATGATGAAGAGCTTATCAATTAATGCGCCTTTGGTGGAGGCTCTAGAACAAATACCGGGTTACGCCAAGTTCATGAAAGACTTGGTGACTAAGAAGAGATCTATGGACTGTGAGACCATCAAGATGAATCACCAAGTAAGTGCAATTGTTCACTCTATTGCTCCAAAGCTTGAATATCCCGGCGCTTTCAGCATCCTGTGTACCATTGGGAGCGCTAATTTTGCAAAGACATTGTGCGATTTGGGTGCAAGTATCAATTTAGTGCCTTAATCCGTGTTCAAAACTTTAGGTATTGGACAACCGAGGGCTAATTCGGGTTGGAAATGGTGGATAGAACTATGAAGAGGCCGCTTGGTATTGTAGATAATGTTCTTGTTCGGGTGGACAAGTCCATTTTGCCTGCCGATTTTGTGATCTTGGATTGTGAGGTAGATTATGAGGTTCTGATCATATTGGGAAGACCTTTACTTGCAACTGGGAAGGCCTTAGTTTATGTAGAAGTAGGGGAACTCACCTTCCGGGTGGGTGATGAAAATATGGTCTCTCATATGTGCAAGTCAATGAAGCAGCCCAATAGTACTGAAGTGTGCTCTTTCGTGGATCTTGTCAGGGCAGTGATAGTTGATGATACTAGTATAATTATCAATGTGAAGGAATATCTAGAGGTGGTATTGTTGAATCTGATGTAAATGAGGATGAAAGCCGGATGGAGTGTATCAATGCTTTATATGGAATGGGATCTTACTCTTATGAGCCTCGGAAGCTCTCTTTGGATCTTGAAAATAGGAAGACTCCACCAACAAAGCCCTCAGTCGAGGAACCTCTCGTGTTGGAGTTGAAACCGTTGCCTCCACACTTCAGGTATGTATTCTTAGGCCCTAGTTCAACTTTACCAGTTATTCTTTCTTCTTGTCTTACTAACATGCAGGTAGATGCCACATTGGCGGTGCTCCAAAAACGAAAGAAGGCATTTGGATGGACTTTAGCTAATATCTGGGGGATAAGCCCCGCCTTTTGTATGCACAAGATTATTCTTGAGGAAGATGCCAAGCCCTATGTGGAACATCAGAGGAGGTTTAATGAGGCTATGCAAGAAGTTGTGAAAAATGAGGCGATCAAGTGGTTGGATGCAGGGGTTGTGTACCCCATCTCGGATAGTTCTTGGACTTCGCCGGTGCAATGTGTGCTAAAGAAGGGTGATATGACCGTGGATACCAATGCACAAAATGAGTTGATTCCTACCAGGACTATCACCGGATGGAGGGTTTGCATGGACTACCGCAAGCTGAATAAAGTGACCCACAAGGATCACTTTCCTTTGCCTTTTCTTGACCAGTTGCTAAATAGACTTGCTGGGCGTGCCTTCTACTGTTTCTTGGATGGGTATTTTGGGTACAACCATATTTTGATTGCTCCAGAAGATCAGAAGAAAACCACCTTCATGTGTCCGTATGGTACCTTTACCTTTTCTAGGATGCCATTTGGGTTGTGTAATGCACCAGCTACATTCCAACGGTGTATGATGGCCATATTTACCGACATGGTGGAGGACATTTTGGAGGTGTTCATGGATGACTTCAGTGTTGTGGGTGACTCGTTTGATAAATGTTTGAAGAATCTTGACAAGGTGTTGGCCCAGTGTGAAGAAACCAATCTTATGCTTAATTGGGAGAAATGCCACTTAATGGTCGAGGAGGGCATTGTCCTTGGCCATAAGATCTCAAAGCAAGGCATAAAGGTAGACAAGGCTAAAATTGAAGTGATCTCAAAGCTTCCTCCTCCTACATCAGTCAAGGGGGTTAGAAATTTTCTTGGGCATGCGAGGTTCTACTGAAGATTCATTAAAGACTTTTCTAAGGTAGTGAATCCCTTGTGCAAGTTATTGGAAAAAGATGCCAAGTTCGTATTCAATGAAGAATGTATGAAAGCTTTTGAACTCCTCAAGTACAAATTGACAACCACTCCCATTATCACCGCACCCAATTGGAGCTTACCTTTTGAGCTCATGTGTGATGCAAGCGATGTTGCAGTAGGAGTGGTCTTGGTCAAAGAGTGAATAAGATGTTTCACCCGGTGTATTATGCAAGCTGTAAACATGTGATTTTTGACCATCCCCAAGATTTTTCATATTTTAGCACGTAAATATTTAATTTAGGCCTAATATAGCTATTTCAACTCATTTTTACTCTTTTAGTTTATTTTATTACAAGAAAACAAAAATTACAAAAAATAGATTCATTAAGGTTTTGTAGTCATTTTTAATCTTGAAAAAATACCAAAAAATAGTTTTGTTTTAACGGTCAGTATTATGTTAATAATTATATTTACTTAAGTAGGTCAAACTAATATTTTTGGTAATATTTCTATATGGATAGATTTTTAGTTAATTAAGCTAATTTTAAACAAAGCTAGTCACAAAGGCCCAAGTTTTTAGCTCATTCCTTGAGCCCAATACCCTTAAGCCCAAATAATAACCTAAACCTAACCTATAAAAATACTAGATCCCTACAATCCCATCAGCGAAAAAATACAACACAAAGAAAGCATCCGCCGTTTTCTCTAAGGAGGGCTAAAATAAAGAATACAAAAAACGATAGACAAAAGTAGAAGACAAAAGCTAACCAAAATTCTTGAAGAAAAAGTTAAGAAACACCCCCACCTTGTGATATCGTCTTCTTGTTCTCAAAAATAAGAAGGAAAAGAGCAGCACACACACGTAAAAAAAATGGCCATCTCCCTTGTCTTAGACAAATAAGCCTCCAAAGCTAAGAACAAGAAATAGATTTGGGCAAAGGGACGAAATAGGGAGAGGTTCACAGAAAAGCTATTGATTTCTTTGTTCAATTTCATCTAAATTAGTGTCATTTCTGATTTCGATGTACTTGGAATAATTTTTACTCATGTGGAGTTTATTTGAGGTATTTGGAGACTGAGTTTGAGGTTTGTCTGATTACGAGCTTTCCAGTGCCGCCAAATTCCATCGAAGATCCGGCGAGGCTGCCGGTGTACTTTCGCGGTCGAGGTAGCGAGGTCGGTAAGCTTGTATTTACAACTCAATTCATTTAATACAAATGTCCGATTTCTGCCTTCTCACTATGTTGATACTCATTTTTGCTTATAGCCTATGGAATCTGTTTGCTAAGCTCATGGTGAAGTTTATTTCTTTTATGTTTGGTATGGAATATGGAACCATGCAGCTTTGAATCCTCTAAGCTATAAGAAGATAGAGATTCTATTTGAATTTTAAGCTACTTCTTAGTCATGCTACTAGGTGTTTATCCGTGGGTTTGTTTGACATATCGAGTCTTCAAATTTTCGCCTTTTATGAAAAAATTAAACAGTTACATATAAGGAGTGAATTTGCTTTATGGGTACATAATATTACTATCTACTGTTCCTTTTAATTAGGGGCTTTGGTCATAACTGCCAATTTATTTTAAAAAAAAAACTTTTGACTGAGCATGCTATATGGTCATGGTTGTCAATTTTTTTCCGTTGACTTCTTAAAACCTTTCTTGTGATTATGTTCATACTTCAGATGTTATAGCTGTCTAGATTCATTATTCCTGCAACTTGACTAATTATAGAAATGTTGTAATTAACACAAAAACTATTAGTTAATAGATTCTCCAAAGCAATCAATACATCAGGAAATAGTTAGGCATAATTTAAATAATTCATCATAGCTACGGGTGCGGTTCCCGTGACATAGTTGTGATTTGTAATTTCTAAATTCGGGTGTGCATTTCATGTGACCCAACTCCAATTCTCGACAACATTAAATAAAATATGTCGTGGGCTGCGGGTGCATTTCATGTGGCGTGGTTCAAGGCGTGTTTTAAATAACGTTGAATATTCCTAAAATTAATTAAAAGCAGTTAATAAGTTAAAAATGTACCATAGGCTAAAACATGTATTAAAATCAGATAATAGGCCAATTATGATAGTTTAAGCGACCGTGCTAATATCACGGAATCCGGGGGTGCCTAGCTCCTTCCCTAGGGTTAACAGAATTCCTTATTTAGAATTTCTGGTTCGCAGACTTCAAAAGGAAAGTCGAAATTTTCTCGATTTGGGATTTAATATAAACCGTGATTTGGGACACCAAATAAACTATCCCAAGTGGCGACTCTGAATTGGATAATTAATCTCATTTCGAATAATGTCACTTAAATTGGAAAAACTCCCTTATACTCCCCTTCGGAGTGTAGGAAAAAAGGAGGTGTGACAGCTCTGGCGACTCTGCTGGGGATCATAACCTAGAACTTTGGTTCAGGGTTCAAGAATTCGAGCTTAGAATAACTGTTATACTTCGTTTTTATTTATTATCTGATTTCTTACATGTTTGAGCCTAATGTGCTAAATGCCGCTTTTTACCGCTTTAATATTGTCTGAACTATATATAAATTGTTACGAAACCCTATTCTCTCTGAGTCTTCTAAATCATCTGGGAAGTGTGCACTTCGTGTGACTTCTTTTCTGTTAGAGTCATATCCCAATTTTAGAACGAGGTTCGAACAAGTTGCAAAGCCGGTGAAGCTTCTGTATTCCCGGTACGCTGCCCCTCCTCGACTCAAGCTGCCCGCTCGAGTAAGCCAGGTCTAGAACAATACACCTAGGTTTTTAAACCTAGAATAACATAGCCTCATGCCGTATCCCTAGTAGGAACGCGTGTTTGCATCATGTGCATTTGACTCTGGGGACTCAACACAGGGGTTGGGTCAATCTAGGACAAGTGTACCCAAATTAAAAGACCATCCTGATGCATCTTACGTGCTACTTGTGTATCTGTTTGTTTCGGCTTGCATGTTGACTGACTTCTAGAATAGGGAAAGAAAATGAAAAAAAAAAAGAAAAAAGAAAGAGAGTGAGAAGTAGGTATTTGAATTATCCTGAAACTTTGAAAAAAAAGAGAAAAAGTCATTTCAAAATAAGTCATATTTTCTGTTGCGTCAAAACGGGTGAACTACGCCGGTCTGATTCTCACAGGATGTGAGATACGTAGGCAAACCTCATCGGTTCCGACCCATAATTTTCAAAAAAATCCAAAAATATTTTCCTTTACTTCCTCTCTAGAAAAGTCTTTTTTTGAGACCCCAATTTTCAAAAAATCCAAAGATATTTTCCATTACTTGCTTTAGAAAGCCTTTCTTTTAGACCCTAATTTTTTTTTTAAAAAAATGTACAAAATCTTTCTTTGCAAAAATGCTGAAGAAAAATCAAAATCCAAAAATACTCCCTTTCTTCTTTATAAGTCTTTCTTTCGGAAAAATAAAATAAAAAATTCAAAAAAAAAGTTAGTTTATTTACTTTATTCATGATCTTCCTGAACTACGCACGATCTTATTCATGTTCCCACATGATACGTAGGCAACCCACATTAGGTTTGATCACCATTAAAAAGAAATGAAAAAAAAATGAAGAAATGAAAAAATATTGATAATAATAAGGACCGACTGAGTCCATTCTAACATATTTTATTTTGAATTTTGAAGAAAGTTGAGGTGGTCGGTTTGTGGTAAGTTGGAAACACAAGATCTAAGGAAAAATGATAACTGACATCGAAGCTGTTACAAGTGCTCAAGAGACTCAGGGTCAGAGGGTCCAACAAGAGTCTACTATGTTTGAGAAAAATAGAATACTGAAACAGCAAATGGCCGAAACGTGTCAAGCATGGGCCAGTGGTCGAGGACAGCCTCGTCACGAGTCACAATTTGCTACATAGCAAGAGCAGTACCACTCTCCTGAGTACCACTTGTACTCGTTTGATCTTCCTACAAACATTGAGAAGCCTTCCCGAAAGATGGTACAGGAAGAAATGACCCAAAGAGTGAAAAGCTTAGAACAACGGTTGAAAAACATGCAAGGGTTGGCAGGTCAAAAGAGTGTTGCCTTCAAAGATCTATGTATGTTCCCCGATGTCCACTTGCCTCTTGGTTTCAAGACTCCCAAATTTGAAAAGTATGATGGACATGGAGATCTCATAGCCCACCTGAAAAGGTATTGCAATCAACTGAGAGATGCGGGAAGAAATGAAGAATTGTTGATGGCTTATTTTGGGGAAAGCCTTATGGGAGTAGCCTTCGAATGGTTTATGGATCAAGACACGTCTCGCTGGTATGTCTGGGATGACATGGCACAGGCCTTTGTCAAACAGTTCCAATACAACATTGACATTTCCCCAGACCGCAATTCCCTTTCAAACTTGAAGAAGAAACCAACTGAAAGTTTCAGGGAATATGCCATTAAATGGAGAGAGCAAGCAGCTAGAGTTAAGCCACCCATAGACGACCACGAGCTAATCATTGTCTTCCTTCACGCTCAAGAGCCAGATTATTTTCAAAACATGATGTCCGCAGTGGGCAAATGCTTCTCGGAAGCAATCAAAATGGGAGAAACGGTAGAGAATGGTCTTAAGACAGGAAAAATTATAAGTCAAGCAGTTCTTAAAGCCGCAACTCAGGCTGTCTAGGTTGAATCTGATAATTTCAGTGGCACGAATGAGAAGGATGAAGAAATAATGATGACAACAGGTTCGAGAAGAGGTCCAAGGAAAACACCTCGAAGGTATGCGCAGCCTCATCAGGTTTCCCATGACTCCCCTGAGCATTGCTATCCCCCTCAGAACCCTCAATACTTTGTTACTGCACCTCAGTATGTTGCCCGGCCACCAAGACACCCCAGAAGGCGAGCACCAGCACCGCAAAATCTCCACCAGCCTCTACAAAATTTTCAAATGCCCTGTAACCCACATCCAAACCAGGGGTATAGAAGGGAACAAAGGCTGAAAGATAATTTTACACCAATATGAGAGTCCTATGCAAGCTTGTTTGAGAAATTAAAGCAGTATGACATGATTGCACCTAATCCTCCAAATCATGTGGACCCTCGTGCAAGAAACTTTGATCCTTCTAAAAAGTATGAATACCATTCCAATGCCCAGAGGCACAATGTTGAAAGCTATCGGGATTTGAAAAGAGAAATAGAAAGGATGATCCAGGAAAACCTGATTGTGATCCAAGACAGTGGCACCCAAAATATCGCGCAGAATCCTTTACCTGCACATCATGATGCACACTTTGTGGGGATGATGCATGGTGACAGGGAGTATGAGAATCCTCTCGGGAATTTGCTAACTGAAGTTAATGATTTTGAAATTGGAGAAGGCTCTGCTGATTCTGATGAGCAAATTTGTGGCTAAATGTCAAGCTTAGCAATTGAAAAGTCATTCCCTCCTCACTAGGAAGGAATCTTGGTAGTTTGTTTTGTTGTTTTTTCTATTATTTGGGTTATTTTAGGGTTGTGATCAAGATTTTATTTGTTTTATTTAGTCAAACCCCTCTATCCCTCCATTTTGTTTGTGTGAGTCTTGTCTTTCTCTTCTGTTGCTATTTTCATTAGCTGGGTTATTTAGGGTTGTAACTCGGATTTTAGGTTGTTTGTCTTGTTGTTTACTCAATGAAATACAATTTGTCCTTTTGTGTCATTCCATGCTTAGTTCTTTTTCAGCTAGTTTTAAAGACATGACATGCATGCAAAATTTTTGGTCAGATCTTAGAAAATTGATTTAAGTTTGATTTGGACAACTAAGGAAAAGACATTTTTGAGGATGAATAAAGAGTTGAAATACTTTGGAACTAAGGTCGAGTAAAATTCACCTTCAAATCATTGTGAAGATCGGGCTTGAGGATGTTTAATCAATTGAAGTTTGTTGGAAAGTTTGACATTAAGGGATGGAAAGTGTCTTGTGACCACTACACACCAAGAAGACAGTCATGTTCATCAATGTTGTGATCGCGAAAAGATACTATGTTTGGTGTTCTAGAGGCTGGGAGGCCCTTTTTCTGCTACCCAAACACTTTATATCCTTCGCTACCCCTTTTGAGCATGTGTTGTTTTCTTTAACCACCTCTTTTGGAATCAAGTTTAGAATCAAGAGTAAAAAAAAAAAGAAAAAAAAGTCCATGTCCCAAGAGTACAAACTTGGGCAATTTTCAAGTGAAAAAAAAATGAAGAAGAAAAGAACTGGCAAAGGTCCATGCCCCCAGAAAATAGAAGCTGGGGCAACTTGTTTTGAAAAAAAGGGAAAAGAAACAAAAAGATAGATAAAAAAAAGTTAGGTCAGATGTGTGAACTACGTTCGACCTGATTCTTCTCACCACAAGATACGTAGGCAGCCTCACGGTTCGGTCCAACCAAATAAGAATTCAAAAGAAAAAAAAATTTCAAAAAAATTCACCAATATCTGAAACTGGGGCAAAGATTTTATTTCATTTTTAAAAGAGTCGATTCCAAAAGATGTAAGTATACAACCCCGTCATCTTTAGTCTGTTTTGAGCCTCATGTCGGCCTTTTTTCCAACCCTATCCAAAAACCTTCCAAATAAAGACCTCGCAATATGCCTTCATGAATGCCAAAAGAAGCATGCAAGGAGAAACGGTTGTCACACGACATATAACACTGTCAAGTTGCTCGCACAAGAAAGTAAAAGAAAAAGAAAAATAAGGAAAATAAGAGAGTCTTACTAGTGAAAACCTTCACGGGCATTGTAAAGCGACGGTAAGCAGAGATGAATAAATAAAAGAAACTTGTTGGTGAAAACCCCTCGGGCACTACTTGTCGAAAGTGAGCCGTGAAGCTGATGCGAAGAATTGGCATAAACAAGCCCGACTTCAAAGGTCATAAGTATGGTAAAAGGGAAGTTTGGATTAGTTTGGTAGATCGGTCGTTAAGTCCAAAATGCATGTCATGATCACCAAAGCTAGTTATTGAAAAAAAAAGAAAAAAAAGAAAAAGAACTCTTCCTTCTGTCCTTCTGACCGGGGCATTTTTTGTTAATACTTGTTTCTTTGAATCATTGTGTCCTTTGTAAGCACGTGATTTTTGCTTCACGGGAATTACTCCAAAAGAAAAAAAGAAAATCAAAACTATATGCATAAGTGTTTTTGTCATTGAGTGATTCTTATTTAATGTGTAAGATGTTAACCAATGTATGTGTAATTGTATTTTTAATTTTTACAATTTATTTAGGAGTTTAGTTCAATTTTGGTAATTGAAAAAAGAAAATTTTTGTGGAAAATCGGATTGGGCCCCAAAATGAGGCCCAAAACCAAAGCAAAGACCCAGTCCAAACACAGGCTGCCCGGGCACGTCCCAAACGACGTCGTATCAGCGCCTCAATCTGAGCCGTTGATTCATTGCAATCAAACGCTCCAATGCGGCCCCTGCTAAGTCCAAACGACGCCGTTTTAGGCGAAATTGATCTGAGCCGTCCAAACCCATCGATCCAACGGATCCAAGCCCTCCCCTAGACCCATCAAATCTGACCCGATCCATTCCCCTACCTGGTCTCAACCCACCATCACCCCCCGAACGACGTCGTCCCTCTTCAATGAGTAGATCCTGGCCCTTGATCTCACATGATCCGACGGCCAGGATCTAAACCTTAAAATCATATATAAAGCCCAACTTGGTTACCCCGCCCCCTATCCAAAACATCCCCGGCTTCATCGTCTCCCTGACCAACCCTAACACCTAAACCCTAGCCGCCACCCCACCCCTTCGCCTGAAAGCCGGCGGCAACGGTGCCGTTGGCCATGAGTCTAACACCCCTGAACCACCATGACCCCCCTCTCCAAATCCACACTCAGCTTACCTCGAATCTTCCCCGAACGTCTCGAATCTTCATTCGAAGATCCGAGACCAAACCTAGATCTACACCAAACCACCCCATATTCACCCTAGTCACTCCCCTAACGTCCCTCAGTCCCTAATCAGCTTTGGTTCCGGTCAAATGCAAGCAGAACTTGTCGAATCCCAAATCTGAGTTCAAGAACCCTAAAAAACCAAACCTGTTTCGTTTGAGGTAAGTGTCCGATGTAATTGTCTTTTCTTTCCTCTTGTTTAGGTTTATGCATATGTTTGTGGATTTGTTCTAGATTATTTTTGATTATTTTCTGTCCATCTTCAAAGACCCTTTTGTTTGGTCGATTTCTTTTCTCAAATGTTAGTTGAGTGTTATAAGATGTTTAGTCGCCTCGATTGATGTTGTCGACCAGTTAAGTTTCATAAACTCCATGTTAAATGCCCCGAGTTTGGAAATAAATTGGTGCTTTGTTTAGTTTGTTTTGTTTGTCGATTAATTGTTACGTATATTAGTTCGTAAAGTCGATTTGAGTAGCGTCGTCAAATAATTAAGTGTCGTAAAGTTCCTTCGTTGTTCGGAAAATGCCTGAATCACTCATTTGTTCTGTATTGAGTTTATTTGATCAGCGACTAGTTAGTATACATTATAACTCGCAAAGTCGACTCGACACATGTTGTCGTTAGTTTCACAGCCTCGAATAACAAACAACCTAACTCTTACTTGTTGATTTTGTTGAATGGTTGTTTGTTAGCTGTGGGAGGGGGATTCGAACTAGTAACTGGCAGATACAATAGAATGAAAGGGTAGGGTAAGGCAGCAATGATCAAAGGTCTGTGGGATAGCTTTGGTTGGGGGAAGAAATTGATTAAGGGTTCAGGATTAAAGGAGCTGTCAAGTGTCAATTAAAATACTATTAGCCTAATGACAATGGGGAACAAAACACAAGAGCATGGGAATTAAATGAATACTTTAAACCCATAACTCTTGATTAGAGCAATAGGACAAAGCATGGGGGCTGATTAAGTTTACCAAGAAAAATGCCTTTAGGCATGGGAAGCTGAGGGGTATGGGCAGACTGCAATTTGCAGGATCCAGGCAACTTGACTGTACTGGGTTATTAGCTTATAAATAAGTTGTTTCAGAACATAAGAGGGGCTGGACACTTTTAGTCTTCAGAGAGGGAAAAACAGAAAGAAATTTCAGAATACTGTGAATGAGTACTGTCTGAAAACTGCATAAGAGTTCAAAATTGGTCAAGCTATCTTTGCTAATTGTTGTTGGTTATTTGCCGAGCTGTTTGTGATTGTTGAACTGCTGGTGCTGTTACATTGAATACCCTGTTTTTCTGTTGGTTCACCATTCTGTTTCTGGGATTGCTTGTTTATTGCTCGACCACTTGTGAGCTTCATCATTGTGGCTGGTTGTTTGTTGCTGTGTTGTTGCTGTATTTGTTGCATACTACTCAGCTGATCATTATCCTTCTTCTTTTGCTTTGCTATACCAGGTACACGATTAATACTGTCCATGTAACTTGAAAGTTGAGCATGAATACAAAAGAGAAGAGTTGAAGATATTTCATTTTTAGACATAGCTTGTATACTGAATATCGCGGAATGTATAGTAGTTTTACATTTCTGTTTGGATACTTGAGTTAACTCTCATACATAGCAAATGCCAATGGTAGGTTAACTTGATATTTTATTATGTGTGTAGGTTGACAGATAAAAGGTTTGACAGTATAATAGGCTATAGCTCAGAAATGAGCTATGTCTGTGATTAGCATGTCCATTAATGCATGAAAACTATCCATCATTAGTTAAACCTCCTTCCCTTTTGATAAACTGCCTTATTATAATTGATAAACCACACCTTTAGAACAAAGAACACAAGTTTACGGTCTCAACCTCATGAAGGTCGAGCCCAAGTTGAAACGGACCAAGCAGGCCCTCGTCAGAAAGTCAGTGGCCCAGGATTGGCCAACCCCGCACAAGCTGGGTTTGGGCCCATGAGATTCGATCGCGTGTCCGTAGGCGTGGCCCTGTTTCTGAATTTTGTAAAAGTATTCGGAATCCTGCTGTAAATAACCGGCAAGCATGTAATTAACTAGGGCTATTTCTGCTTTCGATTCGTAGAGACAAACGCGACAAGAAACGTAGCTGCTATAGGATATCCTTTTAAAATAAAGACGGGATGAGCCTCGACAAATAAAAACGCACAAGATGCGGGGCCCTCGTTCAATGTATATATCAAAGCGTTCAGTTTTCCAGGGCGGGTCGTTTTGCAAATTTCACGGCCCCACCCAAAGTCACGCTAGTCGCTTTAGGCGCGTATTTAATAATGCTATCTCCTTAAACTCGGGTGCACATTTATGTGACCCAAATCCAAATCTCAACGGAATCAAAATATGTCTCTAATCACGGGTATATTGATTATGGCGTGGCCCGAGATGCATTTCCATGACGTTGCAAATTCTTTAATAATAAATGAGACGAGCCTCGACAAACAAATGTACAAGTCGCAGGGCCCTCTAAATATATATATATTGAAGTACTTAGAATTCGGGACAGGCCGTCTAGCGAATTTTACGGCCTTCTCCAAATAACAACACACTAGTTTCTTAGGCACGCTTTTAATAACCTATTTTCCTTAACTCGGGTGCACATTTATGTGACCCAAATCCAAATCTCAACCGAGTCGAGATATGTCAACAACCACGGGTGCATTGATGTAACGTGGTTCGAGATATGTTTTCACAACGTTATAATCCCTTATAAAAATAATAATAATAATAATTATGAAAGCGGTAAAAAGCTAAAATTTGCACATAAGTTCATATTAGTATAAAATCAGATAATCAAGCCGAATATAACAGTTGAGCGACCGTGCTAGAACCACGGAACTCGGGAATGCCTAACACCTTCTCCCGGGTTAACAGAATTCCTTATCCAGATTTCTGGTACGCAGACTGTAATATAGAGTCATTCTTTTCCTCGATTCGGGATTAAAATTGGTGACTTGGGACACCCTAAATCTCCCAAGTGGCGACTCTGAAATAAATAAATAAATCCCGTTTCGATTGTCCTTTAATTGGAAAAACTCCCTTGTACCCTCTCGGGTACGAAAAAAGGAGGTGTGACAGCTCTGGCGACTCTGCTGGGGATCCTGTGACCCAGAACCACTGGTTCAGGGTTAAGAATTCGATCTTAGAATAATTGTTATTATTTGGCTTTATTTATTATCTGATTTTATTACATGTTTTAACTCAATGTGCTAAATGATGCTTTTACCGCTTTGATATTATTTGAATTGTATATAAACTGTGCCGAAACCCTTCTCTTCTTACCTCCGGGGAGAAGCTCGCTAGTCGAGACTCCCTATTCTGTTAGTGTCAATGCCCAAGTAGAAAGAGGCTCGGATAAGTTACAAAGCCGGACGACCCCGCGGGTCCCCGGTACGTAGCCCCCTCCTCGACTCGAGTTGTCCGCTCGTGTAAGCCAGGTCTAGAACAAAGCCCAGTTTGAAGCTTAGTAAAACATAACTTCATGCCGGATCCCTAGTAGGAAAACAATTATTTGCATCACGTTGCATTTGACTTAGGGGGCTCAACACAGGGGTTGGGCCCGTCCAGGAATAGCAACCTGAAACAAAAAAAAGGGAGACCATCATGTGGCATTTTGTCTGTTATCGCATTTAATTTGCTTCAAATTTTGCATGTTGACCGGCGGGTGATAACAGGAGTTTCGATAGCATAAATAAAAATGAAACAAAAAGCAATGTCCAAATATTTTTCATTTTTAGAAAACTCGTGATTTAGATAAATTTCTTACTCGAACTACGTCGGTTTGATTCCCACCGGATGTGGGATACGTAGGCAACCCTTATCGGGTCCAACTCCCCGATTTTGTTTACCAAAAATTATATATATATATACGCATATACCCATGTATGTATATACACATATTATTTCTTTCAAAAAAAAAATCTTTTCTTTCTTGTCTAAAAACACCTTAATAAATGTGCAGAATGAGCACAAGGAGGTGTTCATCTGAGGCCATTATAAACAAAGTTCCTCTGGGCTTACGCATGTGGTGGAGCGACTTGGGAGGATCAGGGCAAGATACAGTCAAAATATACTTGGAAAATTTGGTTGGATTGCTGGACATCGATCCGCGAGGGGACGTTATCAGGGCTCTAATTTCATTTTGGGACTCGGCCCACAACGTATTTCACTTCTCAGATTTCGAACTCACCCCGACACTGGAGGAGTTGGCAGGGTACATTGGATGTCCTAACATCCCTATGAAAGAGCAGTATCTCATTGCACCAAGGGCCGTAACCATACACAAATTCCTGGATATCGTAAAGATCCGCAGAACGGTACATAACCCAGAGTTATCAAAAGGGTTTTGTAGTTTTGCATTTCTGTACGACCGATACGGTCATCTGGGAGGGTTCAACAATCCCGAGAGTAAGATCTGCAGTGGGGAGAACCGGTTGGAATGGGAGAGGCACAGATGTATTGCTTTTATGATAGCCTTTCTGGGTTTTTTGGTGTTCCCTAAAAGAGACGGAAAAATTAACATACAAATTGCTGGGGTCGTCAATACTTTGATCAGACAAGAAAATAGCACTCTGGCACCACTGATAATTGCGGAAATTTTCCGCGCGCTCACCTTTTGCAAAACCGGAGGAAATTTCTTTGAAGGATGTAATATACTGCTACAAATGTGGATGATAGAGCATCTATGTCATCACCCTCAATTTCTGAAGTATGGGTCATCACAAAAGACTTGTATAGAAGAGTTTCCCACCAGGATCGACGAGTTCAGATTGCCGGAAGGGGTCACTGAATGGGTCACGCTACTGCACTCTGTTTCAGCAAACCATATAGAGTGGGCATTCGAGTGGCTACCCCTAGATGAGGTCATACACATGGCGGCCACCGAATCTTATTTACTGTTGATGGGTCTCCAAAGTATCCATCCCTACGCACCATGCAGGGTGTTGAGGCAGTTGGGACGATACCAAGTAATCCCGAAGGAAGAAGATCTCAGTAGCCAGGTGATTGAAATTGGACCTGGTGGGCAGTTCCCTGAAGCATTCGTTCGGAGAATCTGGAATGAATGTCAAACCCTGAAGTTAGATACCTGTGTACGAGATCGGGCTAAGGGCGAAGTGTCTCCGAAATACCTCCCGTGGTACAGAAGAGAGCTTGAACATCAGAGACCAACTAAGAGAGCTCACATCCAAGGCTTTGAGGAATCTTCACAGGCAGAGTGGAGCTGGTTAAAAAGGGAAGAAGGCTACCGGGCTGAAATCGGGAGGCTAAAGCAACAAGTCGAGAGGCTTGTATTTGAGAACAACGTGCAAGTCGCCTCGGAGCAGGGCGAAAAGAACAAGCTAGCCCAAGAGAACCAGACACTAAAGGCCCGCCTACGCCAAGCCAGAAAAGTAACATTGACTGACAGAAACGTCGCTCCGACGAAAGGTTGATAGCAAGTTTGAAAAATCAGGTCGTCCAAAGCCAAGAAGAATTAGAACAATCAGAAGCTCGCATAGCAAGGATGAAGGTCAGATGGGAAAAATGCACAATGGCCCGGAAGCAGCGTCTGCAACAGGTCATAAGGGATTATGAAATGAGTAACGGGATATTAAGGGAAACGAACTCCACTCTACATGATCGGATCATCAAACAAGTACGAGATGCTCAGGCCGACAGGAGACATTGTTACGATGCAATGGCCTGCATGGAAAGACAAATGGAGTTGTACCAGGATCGACTTGCCGACAATGCTCAGGCATTGGGATTGAAGAACCAACAAATCAGGCAATTGTTCATTGAGAGGGACAACATTCGAGGAAGGATCGACGAAATTGGGCATTACATCTACATGAAATGCCTAGCAGGGGAGCAAATACCTCGGAAAACCCTCCTTGTTTCCATCATGGGCTGCGTCCACCGAATTATGAATGAGTTGAAGAGCTTGCAGAGGGACCTCACACCAAGGGCCGCGGAAAGGCCGAATGATGCTTCGCGGGCCCTTAAGTTGGAAAATTAATCTCTGGTCGAGTCCTGTTTATTTGGCGTTGTTGCTTTCCCATATGTTGTTTTCTTTTCTTTTAGTCAAATCGGGTTAAGAACTATGAAGTCTATTCTATTACTGTTCCTTGTTTGAAGTAATGTGTAATAGCAAAATTTTGAGAATAAATTTAATGATTCCAAAAGAATTTTGTGTTTCTTTACTTTATGGCAGAACTACGCCTGGTCTGATTCGCGCGGGGACGTGATACGTAGGCAATCCCCATAAGATTCGACCGCTTTTAATAAAGAAAGAAAAGAAAATACAAAAATAAAATAAAATACAGGGTTTCCCAAAGTACTTTAAAAAAGGACAAATGAGCAAGCCGGGATGACGCATGTTGTTTGAAGCAAAGCATGTAGAAACGGTTAACTGCCTAGGAGCATTGCATCCTCTATGTGTTATGATCAAATCTGTTAAGCTCTAACGCTAACAAAGTTTGTTGTTGTCTGAATCCAGACAGTTAGTTGTTAAAGAATTCTGGCAACACACCCTTACCAAACCAGATCCAAAGGACCGGTAGCAACAAGCATGACTACTTCAGAGAATAGTAACGAGGAAGAAAGGCCGATGAGCCAATTGTTAAAAGAAGCGATGGAAAAGATTGAAAGGATGGGACTAGAGATGAATGCAATGCAGCTAGCTTTAGCCAAAGCGCAAAAGAGCCCTGAGCCACTGGGGCACATGCCGGAATACCCTCACTCCGGTCCTTCAACAAGCCTCCCAAATCCCTGTTATCATCAGGAAAGAAGCCCACATGATTCCCAAGATCCACCACCCCATCAACCTCTCCCAACACCAAATATTCCCACTTTTGTGGGACCCACATTAGCCACCCTGCAAAGAACGACCAGTGAGCCATTGTTTCAGGCTCACAATACGCAATACTATCCCCCTGAGCCCACATTCCATGCCCCCGAACCACAGGCCTACAACCCGCACTTGGAGGTACCGGAAGAGATTGCAAAGCCGGTTAAAACCCCTGAACAAGATGAGGTATTGAGGAAGTTCAAAAGCCTGGAGCAGTTCCTCAGGAACCTACACGGATTGGGCAACCAAGTCAGCGTGGCTTACAAAGATCTATGCCCTTTCCCGGACGTCCAACTCCCGGCTGGGTTCAAGATGCCTAAGTTCGATTTATATGAAGGGCACGATGATCCCATGGCACATTTGCGGGGATTCTGTAGCAAAATGAGAGGGGCAGACGGCAAAGATGAGCTGCTGATAGCTTATTTCGGCCAAAGTCTGAGCGGATCTGCACTAGAATGGTATACCAGGCAGGATTCCAGCAGATGGTACACTTGGGATGATCTGGCACAGGCTTTTGCGGGTCATTTCCAATACAATATCGAGATAGTCCCTGACCGTCTCACATTATTGAGGACCGAGAAGAAACCCGGGGAAAGTTTTTGCGAGTTCGGGTTCTGCTGGAGAGAGCAAATGGCCAGAGTCGATCCTCCCATGAGAGAGGGAGAGATGGTGGACTATTTCTTAAAAACATTAGATCCAACCTACTTTGGTCACTTGGTGACGACGGTTGGAAAATCCTTCAACGAGGTGGTGAAGATAGGGGTCATGATAGAAGAGGGTCTGAGGTCTGACAAAATCCTGAATTACTCAGCACTCAAAGCAACGACCCAGGCTATTCAGAACGGCACGGGAGGTGCGCTGAGAAGAAAGAAAGAAGAAATTGCCACGATCGAGGCAGGAAGTTGGTCCGGGTCTGGCAAGCCACATTACAACCAACCCAGACCTCACAGGCCAAACTACCCATACAACCCACCACATCACTACTATCCACCCCAAGAACCTCATTTCACCGTCCATCAAGCCCAGACATACACCCAACCTCCGGTTCGCCCACAATGGCATGCGCCAGCTCCCCACAATACATACCCAGCTCCACATAATACCTACCCACCACCACAAAGTACCTACCCTCCACCCAGAGCATACAGGAACCCTCCAGGGACAGGCTTTCGAGGGAGTCAAGCTGCTAAGAATGATAGGCTACAAAAACATAGAGCCTTTACTGATCTGGGAGAGTCCTATACCGCCGTATTCCACAAATTGAGACGGTTGGGTTTGGTGAGTCCTGTTGAACCTAGAGAGCAAAACCCCCCATCCCAAAATGTGAACAGGTCAATAAGCTGTGAGTACTGCTCAGGAATGCTGGGACATGAAACTAAAAAATGTTGGAGACTGAAGCAGGCGATACAAGACCTCATTGATGCTAACAAAATCGAGGTCCAGACGCTGGAGCCACCTGATATCAATCAGAACCCACTGCCAGCGCACCACGAGACTTACATGATCGAGTTGGTGTATGAGGGGGGAGAGTTGAGACAGCCCTCACAGACAGTGATGATGATCCAGACTGCTCCGAAAGAAGGATCGACCAATGGAGGGATGGGGGTACAGTCGCTTGAAGAATGCGTCAAGCCGATAGTGATATTGGGAAAGAGACCGTCCGCCATAACAAGCAAACCCGAGCCGAACAAGTTGGTAATATCAGGGACTCCACCCACGCCTGCAGTTGTGTTGAAAGGGGTGTATAGGGAACTGGTCACTATAAAGCCTGTAGTCCAGCTGTAGATGATTGATAGCAGGGCTGTGCCTTGGAAATACGAGAAGGTGGTGGTGATGTACAAAGGAAAACAAGTGGAGGAAGTTAGTTGTGAAGCGCAAGGGCTGACTCGATCAGGATGCTGTTTCGCTCCGGTGGAGTTGAGAAGAACCAGCCCAGCTGCAACCAAGAAACCTGTGTCCGAAGAAGAGGCTGAGAAGTTCTTGAGGAAGATGAAAGTGCAGGACTACTCCGTGGTTGAACAGTTGAGGAAAACACCGGCACAAATCTCGCTGCTGTCATTACTAATCCATTCTGAGGAGCATCGTCGGGCCTTGATGAAGATATTTAACGAAGCTCATGTGCCCAACGAGATTTTTGTAAACCACCTAGAAACCATTGCCAACAAGATTTTTGAGGTGAACAGGGTAACATTCTCCGATGATGATCTGCCGATAGAAGGTACAGAGCATAATAAAGCTCTCTACCTAACTGTCAAATGTGAAAACTCGGTAGTCACTCGGGTGTTGGTGGACAATGGTTCAAGTGCCAATATTTGTCCATTATCCACCCTAAACCAGTTAAGGATCGACCACGGAAGAATCCGCAAGAATAGCATCTGCATCCGAGGGTTTGACGGAAACGGAACAGCCACTGTGGGGGATGTTGTGCTTGAATTGACCATCGGTCCAGTCCTGTTCACCATGGAGTTCCAGGTGTTGGATGCCACAGTATCTTATAACCTTCTGTTAGGACGACCGTGGATTCATGCAGCCAAAGCAGTGCCCTCCACCCTACATCAGATGGTCAAGTTCGAGTGGGATAGACAAGAGGTCGTACTGCACGGCGAGGACACGACATGCACCATGGGTGGCGCCATTGTGCCTTTCATAGAGACCGAGGATGACAAAGGTCCTTGGGTCTACCAGATTTTCGATACAATGTCGGCAAATAAGATTTCTGAGGGTGAGATCCTTCAGTACCCTAGGGTAGCTTCCGCAACAATCATGATGGTCTCGGAGATGCTGGGCAACGGGTTTGTGCCGGGAAAAGGCTTGGGGGTTGAGCTTCAGGGGATTGTCCAACCCGTCTCCCTGCCCAAGAACCTGGAAAACTTCGGTTTGGGGTTCAAACCAACCGCGGCAGATAGGAAGCAAGCGCGAAAAATGAAGAAGAGGGTTTGGTTTATGCCCAAGCCGGTGCCACGTCTCTCAAGGTCTTTTGTCAGAGCAAGTGCCAAGGGGCCGCCAGTCCCAAAGATTCTAGGACCATTGATTGGTATGGATGGGGACCTGAATCAGAGTTTCAAGAGGCTATTCGCTGATGTTAGTATGGTAGAAGCTAGAGAAGGCTCCAGCAGAGCAGAGATAGAGTTTGTGGGGCCTGAGGCCAAAACCAACAATTGGACAGTTACTCCTCTTCCTGTCCGAGGGGAGTCTTGTTCTCTTTTTACTGGTTCTACTGATATGGCATGCATAGCGGATCTTTGACCTAGTCTAATAAATCAATCTGAATTAGACTCAATGATACAAGAGGTCGTTTGTGACGATGAATCTGAATATGACGAAGACAAAGCCTTCAAAGAGATAAACCGAGAACTGTGCCAATTTGAAGAAAAACCCAAACCTAACCTAAATGACACTGAGGCTGTGAATCTAGGAGATGCTGATAATGTCCGAGAAACCAAAATTAACATCCATGTTGAGCCGAATGTCAGGGAAGAATTGATCAAAACCCTCGTGGAATTCAAAGATGTTTTTGCATGGTCATATGATGATATGCCGGGATTAAGCACCAATTTAGTGGTTCACAAATTGCCCACTGACCCGGCATACCCTCCGGTCAAGCAAAAGCTAAGGAAATTTAAAACAGAAATGAGTGTAAAGATCAAAGAAGAGGTGATTAAGCAGTTGCAGGCGAAGGTCATTCGGGTCACTCGATATCCCGAGTGGTTGGCCAATGTGGTACCAGTTCCAAAGAAGGATGGGAAAATCAGGGTGTGCGTCGACTACCGCAACCTCAACAAAGCAAGTCCCAAGGACAATTTTCCATTGCCCAACATCTATATCCTGATCGATAATTGTGCTGGGCGCGAGATCAGATCCTTTGTGGATTGTTATGCGGGTTATCATCAGATCCTAATGGACGAGGAAGATGCGGAAAAGACAGCTTTTATTACGCCATGGGGAACTTACTACTATCGGGTAATGCCGTTCGGATTGAAGAACGCCGGGGCAACGTACATGCGGGCAATGACTACTATGTTTCACGACATGATACACAAAGAAATTGAGGTGTATGTAGATGATGTGATCATAAAATCTTGGCGTCAAGAAGACCATGTAGCAGACCTAAGGAGATTTTTTCAAAGACTCCGAAGGTAAGATATCAAGCTCAATCCGGCCAAATGCGCATTCGGGGTTCCATCAGGAAAGCTGTTAGGATTCATCGTCAGTCGGCGGGGGATTGAGTTAGACCCATCCAAGATCGAATCCATCCGAGATTTGCCACCGCCAAAGAACAAGACAGAGGTGATGAGTTTGCTGGGTAGACTCAATTACATCAGCAGGTTCATCGCTCAACTCATAGCAACTTGTGAGCCCATATTTCGGCTGCTGAAAAAGGATGCTACGGTAAGTTGGACGGCAGAGTGTCAAGAGGCTTTCGACCAAATCAAAGGGTATCTGTCTAATCCACCCGTGTTGGTCCCGCCTAAGCCAGGGAAGCCCTTAATTCTTTATCTGACGGTCCTGGAAAATTCGTTTGGTTGTGTACTGGGGCAACACGATGACACCAGAAGCAAGGAGCAGGCCATCTACTATCTTAGCAAGAAATTCACGGTACATGAGGTCAAGTACACTCAACTCGAGAAAACATGCTGCGCCCTAACTTGGGTAGCTCAGAAGTTGAAACACTACCTGTCCTCGTATACTACTTACCTCATATCCCGTTTGGACCCATTGAAGTATATCTTTCAGAAACCTATGCCCACAGGAAAGTTGGCAAAATGGCAAATTCTGCTCACAGAGTTTGATATCGTCTACGTGACGAGGACAACCGTGAAAGCCCAGGCGCTGGCCGACCATTTCTCAGAGAACCCCGTTGATGAAAAATACGAGCCTTTAAGAACGTATTTTCCCGACGAAGAGGTAATGCATACAAATGAGCTGGAGTTACCCGAGGAACCGGGTTGGAAGCTTTTCTTCGATGGAGCTGCGAACGCGAAGGGGGTTGGAATAGGAGCAGTACTCATTTCTGAAACAGGACGCCATTATCCTGTTACCGCTCAAATGCGCTTCTATTGCACCAATAATATGGCCGATTACGAAGCTTGCATTTTGGGTCTGCGATTGGCTGCAGACATGGATGTCCAAGACGTTTTGGTCTTGGGAGACTCGGACCTCTTGGTACATCAGATTCAAGGTGAATGGGAAACACGGGATTTGAAACTCATACCATATCGACAATGCTTGCACGATCTGAGCAAGCAATTTCGATCGATGAAGTTCAAACATATCCCGAGAATTCATAACGAGGTTGCGGATGCATTGTCCACCTTAGCATCAATGTTGCACCACCCTGACAAAATGTATGTTGACCCTCTGCACATCTAGGTTCGTGATCAGCACGCTTATTGCAACACGGTGGAAGAGGAAGCGGATGGCGAGCCCTGGTTTCATGATATCAAGGAGTACCTCAGAATGGGGATATATCCGGAACAGGCCACTGGAGACCAAAAAAGAGCCCTTCGGCGTCTGTCAAATGGTTTCTTCCTCAACGGAGGAGTGTTGTACAAAAGAACCCCGGATTTAGGATTGTTAAGATGTATAGACGCCGGTCAAGCCACGACGGTTATGGCAGAGGTACGTGCTGGAGTTTGTGGGCCATATATGAGCGGATATGTATTGGAAAGGAAGATCCTTCGAGCAGGGTATTATTGGCTTACCATGGAGCATGACTGTATCACTTTCGTGAGGAAATGCCATCAGTGTCAGATACATGGAGATTTGATTCATTCTCCGCCAACAGAGTTACATACGATGTCAGCACCCTGGCCGTTTGTGGCATGGGGCATGGATGTCATTGGACCTATCGAGCCGGCAGCATCCAACGGTCATAGGTTCATTCTAGTAACCATTTACTACTTCACCAAATGGGTCGAAGCTAAAACCTTCAAATCGGTGACTAAAAAGTCAGTGGTGGATTTTGTTCACTCCCATATCATATGCAGATTTGGGATCCCAAAAGTGATCATTACGGACAATGGTGCAAATCTTAACAACAGCTTGATGAAAGAGGTATGCCAACAATTCAAGATTACACACCGTAATTCTACCCCATATCGCCCCAAGGCGAATGGAGCAGTCGAAGCAGCCAATAAGAACATCAAGAAGATACTGCGGAAGATGGTGGAAGGGTCCAGACAATGCCACGAGAGGTTACCCTTTGCTTTGTTGGGTTATCGCACTACCGTCCGGACTTCCATAGGTGCAACTCCTTATTTGTTGGTGTACGGAATTGAGGCCGTAATACCAGCGGAGGTCGAAATCCCATCCCTCCGGATTGTCGCTGAAGCCGAAATTGATGATGATGAATGGGTCAAAGCTCGACTAGAACAGTTGAGCTTGATAGACGAGAAAAGATTGGTAGCAATGTGCCATGGTCAGCTATATCAGAAGAGAATGGCAAGGGCATACAATAAGAAGGTACGCCCCAGGAAGTTTGAAATAGGGCAGTAGGTATTGAAGAAGATCCTCCCACATCAGGTCGAGGCAAAAGGCAAGTTCGCCCCAAATTGGCAAGGACCTTATATCGTGACCAGAGTATTGTCCAACGGTGCTTTGTGTTTGACAGATATCGAGGGAAGATGTGTTGACATGGCTATCAATTCGGATGCAGTCAAGAGATATTATGCGTAATTTCTTTGATTATGGCAATTATTGGTTCATTTGTTTGTACTTGGTACTTATTGGATAATGAAATGACAGAGGCAATCTTTTCTTCTATCCAAACACCTTTTACCCTTGTTTCCCCCTTTTGAGCCTTAAGTTATTCTTTCATATCCCTCTTTTGGAATCACTAATGAAAAAATAATTAATATAAAAAGAAAAAAAAGGGAAAAGAAAATTGTAAAAGAAAATTAAAAAGAAGAAGATAAAATCACAAGAAAAACAAACCGTGGGAACTACGTTTGACCTGATTCCTCAAAGAGGATACGTAGGCGCCTCACGGCTCGGTCATAGTGTGCATAATGTCCATAAGTGTGCATAATAGGCACAGTGTGCGTAACGCACATAGCTCAACATTGAGTAAAAAATAATAAAATCCTCCAAGCAAGAAAACTGGGGGCAGAGGTTATGTTTTAAAATTCCAACAAAGGTTTGATTCCAAAAGTTGTAGCGAATGACCCTTCAGAGTTATTTCATTTTTTTGATAGACTTTATTTTAGCCCCACACCAAAACCAACATCGACGTCCAAAAGACCTCCCGATCAATATCCAAGAGGTGCCAAGTCAGGCAAATAAAGCTAAGAATAATACGCTAATCCCCGGCAAAGAAGAGGATCATAAAACTGGAAATGAATTGATAGTCCAAAGGAATCTCTAAAAGAGAGGGTCATATCGACAGCACTCCAATTCTCCGTTGAAGAAAATAAAATGAGAGAGTCTTGGCGGTGAAAACCTTCACAGGCACCACAAGGCAACGAAAGATGAGAGATATGAACGAGAGAGTCTTATCGGTGAAAACCTTCACAGGCACCATAAGGCGCCGGGAGCTGAGAGAAAAGAGAGAGTCTCATTAGTGAAAACCCCTCAAGGGCACTATGAGGCGACAAGACAGATCAGCAAAAGGACCCAAGTTCGCAAAGAAATGGACACCCCTTTATCCCCAGCAAGTAAGGTCATCAGACAAGTTGATTGATACAAATAGACTGGGTGGGGAATCTATGGTGCACGTCATGATCACAAGGACCAGTCATGTCATCCAGATAAGTTTTTCTCTTTTCCTTTTTCCACCAAGTATTGGTTCAGAAAGATTTTCCTCCTTTTTCTATCTCCTTTATTTTTCTTTCTAAGAATTCGTTTTGAAAGAGATTTTTCAAAGTTTAATACCAGAGGCCGAAGGGGCACAAAAGCAAAATATGAAAAGAGTAGGCCAGGAGCCGAGGCAATAAGACAAAAGGCATCGGCTGCAAAACCAAAAGACGAATTGAGTAGAAAGAAGGGTGACGTAAAGAGAGCGGAAAAGGTTTCGAGAAGGTTTCCCTGCAGAATGTTGATAAATCCCGGACCCAAATCCGAAGTGGTCAGACGCCACAAGAAAGGGAAATCAATCTGGTGCAAGATATTCCCAGGCAATGCAATTCTATGCCTTGCAGTTCCGGGAGGAAGTAAACTCCTGAAGGGAGTAGTTTCGGGATTAAAAGCAGACTCCCGCGGCATGTCCTGAAAAGAGAAAGCAGAAAGGGGGATAAATGGAAAACCACCCCCAGCAAGCAACGTCGTCCACCAACCAGTTGTTGGAGCATAGAGCAAGGAAAAGAAAAGGGAAAAATCGTCCCCCATCGGAAAGGTCACCGTTGCCCCACCATGATTAAAACTAACTAAATCCTTTTGTCTGTCACAGGAAAATAAAGGTTGATGATGGCAGAAGGACGCGATACCAGAAAGGTCACCAAAACCGGGGCAGAAAGTTTTCTGCCATTGCCAAATATTTTCTCGGAGGAAAGAGAAAACAAAATCAAATATGTCTTAGTTTAAATAGGCGCCCACCTGTATAACGAGAGGAATAATTTTCAGTCTTAGTTTAAATAGGCGCCCACCTGCATAACGAGAGGAATACTTTTCAGTCCTAGTTTAAATAGGCGCCCACCTGTATAACGAGAGGAATAATTTTCAGTCTTAGTTTAAATAGGCGCCCACCTGTATAATGAGAGGAATACTTTTCAGTCTTAGTTTAAATAGGCGCCCACCTGTATAACGAGAGGAATAATTTTCAGTCTTAGTTTAAATAGGCGCCCACCTGTATAATGAGAGGAATATTTTTCAGTCTTAGTTTAAATAGGCACCCACCTGTATAACGAGAGGAATAATTTTCAGTCTTAGTTTAAATAGGTGCCCACCTGTATAATGAGAGGAATAATTTTCAGTCTTAGTTTAAATAGGCGCCCACCTGTATAACGAGAGGAATAATTTTCAGTCTTAGTTTAAATAGGCGCCCACCTGTATAATGAGAGGAATACTTTTCAGTCTTAGTTTAAATAGGCGCCCACCTGTATAACGAGAGGAATAATTTTCAGTCTTAGTTTAAATAGGCGCCCACCTGTATAATGAGAGGAATACTTTTCAGTCTTAGTTTAAATAGGCGCCCACCTGTATAACCAGAGGAATACTTTTCAATCTTAGTTTAAATAGGCGCCCACCTGTATAACGAGAGGAATACTTTTCAGTCTTAGTTTAAATAGGTGCCCACCTGTATAACGAGAGGAATACTTTTCAGTCTTAGTTTAAATAGGCGCCCACCTGTATAACGAGAGGAATAATTTTCAGTCTTAGTTTAAATAGGCGCCCACCTGTATAACGAGAGGAATAATTTTCAGTCTTAGTTTAAATAGGCGCCCACCTGTATAATGAGAGGAATACTTTTCAGTCTTAGTTTAAATAGGCGCCCACCTGTATAACCAGAGGAATAATTTTCAGTCTTAGTTTAAATAGGCGCCCACCTGTATAATGAGAGGAATACTTTTCAGTCTTAGTTTAAATAGGCGCCCACCTGTATAACAAGAGGAATACTTTTCAGTCTTAGTTTAAATAGGCGCCCACCTGTATAATAAGAGGAATATTTTTCATGTCTTAGTTTAAATAGGCGCCCACCTGTATAACAATAGGAATATTTGCATGTTTTAGTTCAAACATTTCAGGCTTTGAGAGCAGTAACCCCACCGAAAGGCAGAAGGTTACAACAGGAGTACCCAGCTGGAAACAATAAAAATCCCCAGCACCGGGAAGCAGAAGGTTGCAAACTCAGGCGCACGAATCAAAAGGACGCGTAAGGACGCGTTTTGAAAAAAGCAGCTTGTGAACATTAAATCATGCCCAACATGGCAAATCTGATGAAGAGAGCCGTACCACCAGAGGAACCACTGAAAAGCTTAATGAAGAAAGCCGTGTCCCCAGCTGACCAAGCAAAATGATGAAAACCGGCATTCAGAAAGGCAGAGGACCGGTGTAATCCCCAAGTTCACAAAATAAAAGCATCGGAGGAAAACACAAGCCGACAAGAAAGCAAGGCGACGAGAACAAGTTGAAGATAGACGAGATCTTATGATCCATAGTCTAGCCTAGCTTCTTGTTTTTCCTTTTGGCACAATGTAATAGGGAGATCGGTAAGCGATAACAACATACAGCAGCATGTAACAACACGCAACAACAGCGAACATTACAGTCACACGGTAGTCCCAGCTACCGAAGCTTCCCGAACTACATTGACCTGATTCCTTTTCAGCCCAGGATATGTAGGAAATCTTTGAAGCAAAGGTTCGGTCAAATCTTTTTCAAAAAAAAATGCTTCACACGGAGTACTCGGACGAGCAAAAATCGCCCGCTTTATCTTTGCGCGAAAACCCTTCGTGTCTTCGGGCAAAGAGGGCAGCTGTAAGCACGTGATTTTTGCTTCGCGGACAATCACTCCAAAAGAAAAAAAGAAAATCAAAACTATATGCATAAGTGTTTTTTTCATTGAGTGATTCTTATTTAATGTGTAAGATGTTAACCAATGTATGTGTAATTGTATTTTTAATTTTTACAATTTATTTAGGAGTTTAGTTCAATTTTGGTAATTGAAAAAAGAAAATGGTTGTGGAAAATCGGATTGGGCCCCAAAATGAGGCCCAAAACCAAAGCAAAGACCCAGTCCAAACACAGGCTGCCCGGGCACGTCCCAAACGACATTGTATCAGCGCCTCAATCTGAGCCGTTGATTCATTGCAATCAAACGGTCCAATGCGGCCCCTGCTAAGTCCAAACGACGCCGTTTTAGGCGAAATTGATCTGAGCCATCCAAACCCATCGATCCAACAGATCCAAGCCCTCCCCTAGACCCGTCAAATCTGACCCGATCCATTCCCCTACCCGGTCTCAACCCACCATCACCCCCCGAACGACGTCGTCCCTCTTCAATGAGTAGATCCTGGCCCTTGACCTCACATGATCCGACGGCCAGGATCTAAACCTCAAAATCATATATAAAGCCCAACTTGGTTACCCCGCCCCCTATCTAAAACACCCCCGGCTTCATCGTCTCCCTGACCAACCCTAACACCCAAACCCTAGCTGCCACCCCACCCCTTCGCCTGAAAGCCGGCGGCAACGGTGCCGTTGGCCATGAGTCTAACACCCCTGAACCACCATGACCCCCCTCTCCAAATCCACACTCAGCTTACCTCGAATCTTCCCCGAACGTCTCGATTCTTCATTCGAAGATCCGAGACCAAACCTAGATCTACACCAAACCACCCCATATTCACCCTAGTCACTCCCCTAACGTCCCTCAGGCCCTAATCAGCTTTGGTTCCGGTCAAATGCAAGCAGAACTTGTCGAATCCCAAATCTGAGTTCAAGAACCCTAAAAAACCAAACCTGTTTCGTTTGAGGTAAGTGTCCGATGTAATCGTCTTTTCTTTCCTCTTGTTTAGGTTTATGCATATGTTTGTGGATTTGTTCTAGATTATTTTTGATTATTTTCCGTCTATCTTCAAAGACCCTTTTGTTTGGTCGATTTCTTTTCTCAAATGTTAGTTGAGTGTTATAAGATGTTTAGTCGCCTTGATTGAAGTTGTCGACCAGTTAAGTTTCATAAACTCCATGTTAAATGCCCCGAGTTTGGAAATAAATTGGTGCTTTGTTTAGTTTGTGTTGTTTGTCGATTAATTGTTACGTATATTAGTTCGTATAGTCGATTTGAGTAGCGTCGTCAAATAATTAAGTGTCGTAAAGTTCCTTCGTTGTTCGGAAAATGCCTGAATCACTCATTTGTTCTGTTTTGAGTTTATTTGATCAGCGAATAGTTAGTATACATTATAACTCGCAAAGTCGACTCGACACATGTTGTCGTTAGTTTCACAGCCTCGAATAACAAACGACCTAACTCTTACTGGTTGATTTTGTTGAATGGTCGTTTGTTAGCTGTGGGAGGGGGGATTCGAACTAGTAACTGGCAGATACAATAGAATGAAAGGGTGGGGCAAGGCAGCAATGATCAAGGGTCTATGGGATAGCTTTGGTTGGGGGAAGAAATTGATTAAGGGTTCAGGATTAAAGGAGCTGTCAAGTGTCAATTAAAATACTATTAGCCTAATGACAATGGGGAACAAAACACAAGAGCATGGGAATTAAATGAATACTTTAAACCCATAACTCTTGATTAGAGCAATAGGACAAAGCATGGGGGCTGATTAAGTTTACCAAGAAAAATGCCTTTAGGCATGGGAAGCTGAGGGGTATGGGCAGACTGCAATTTGCAGGATCCAGGCAACTTGACTGTACTGGGTTATTAGCTTATAAATAAGTTGTTTCAGAACATAAGAGGGGCTGGACACTTTTAGTCTTCAGAGAGGGAAAAACAGAAAGAAATTTCAGAATACTGTGAATGAGTACTGTCTGAAAACTGCATAAGAGTTCAAAATTGGTCAAGCTATCTTTGCTAATTGTTGTTGGTTATTTGCCGAGCTGTTTGTGATTGTTGAACTGCTAGTGCTGTTACATTGAATACCCTGTTTTTCTGTTGGTTCACCATTCTGTTTCTGGGATTGCTTGTTTATTGCTCGACCACTTGTGAGCTTCATCATTGTGGCTGGTTGTTTGTTGCTGTGTTGTTGCTGTTTATCTGCTGTTGCTGTGTTTGTTGCATACTACTCAGCTGATCATTATCCTTCTTCTTTTGCTTTGCTATACCAGGTACACGATTAATACTGTCCATGTAACTTGAAAGTTGAGCATGAATACAAAAGAGAAGAGTTGAAGATTGTTCATTTTTAGACATAGCTTGTATACTGAATATCGCGGAATGTATAGTAGTTTTACATTTCTGTTTGGATACTTGAGTTAGCTCTCATACATAGCAAATGCCAATGGTAGGGTAACTTGATATTTTATTATGTGTGTAGGTTGACAGATAAAAGGTTTGACAGTATAATAGGCTATAGCTCAGAAATGAGCTATGTCTGTGATTAGCATGTCCATTAATGCATGAAAACTATCCATCATTAGTTAAACCTCCTTCCCTTTTGATAAACTGCCTTATTATAATTGATAAACCACACCTTTAGAACAAAGAACACAAGTTTACGGTCTCAACCTCATGAAGGTCGAGCCCAAGTTGAAACGGACCAAGCAGGCCCTCGTCAGAAAGTCAGTGGCCCAGGCTTGGCCAACCCCGCACAAGCTGGATTTGGGCCCATGAGATTCGATCGCGTGTCCGTAGGCGTGACCCTGTTTCTGAATTTTGTAAAAGTATTCGGAATCCTGCTGTAAATAACCGGCAAGCATGTAATTAACTATGGCTATTTCTGCTTTCGATTAGTAGAGACAAACACGACAAGAAACGTAGCTGCTATAGGATATCCTTTTAAAATAAAGACGGGATGAGCCTCGACAAATAAAAATGCACAAGATACGGGGCCCTCGTTCAATGTATATATCAAAGCGTTCAGTTTTCCAGGGCGGGTCGTTTAGCAAATTTCACGGCCCCACCCAAAGTAATGACACGCTAGTCGCTTTAGGCGCGCATTTAATAATGCTATCTCCTTAAACTCGGGTGCACATTTATGTGACCCAAATCCAAATCTCAACGGAATCGAAATGTGTCTCTAATCACGGGTATATTGATTATGGCGTGGCCCGAGATGCATTTCCATGACGTTGCAAATTCTTTAATAATAAATGAGACGAGCCTCGACAAACAAATGTACAAGTCGCAGGGCCCTCTAAATATATATATATTGAAGTACTTAGAATTCGGGATAGGCCGTCTAGCGAATTTTACGGCCTTCTCCAAATAACAACACGCTAGTTGCTTAGGCACGCTTTTAATAACCTATTTTCCTTAACTCGGGTGCACATTTATGTGACCCAAATCCAAATCTCAACCGAGTCGAGATATGTCAACAACCATGGGTGCATTGATGTAACGTGGTTCGAGATATGTTTTCACAACGTTATAATCCCTTATAAAAATAATAATAATAATTATGAAAGCGGTAAAAAGCTAAAATTTGCACATAAGTTCATATTAGTATAAAATCAGATAATCAGGCCGAATATAACAGTTGAGCGACCGTGCTAGAACCACGGAACTCGGGAATGCCTAACACCTTCTCCCGGGTTAACAGAATTCCTTATCCGTATTTCTGGTACGCAAACTGTAATATAATGTCATTCTTTTCCTCGATTCGGGATTAAAATTGGTGACTTGGGATACCCTAAATCTCCCAAGTGGCGACTCTGAAATAAATAAACAAATCCCGTTTCGATTGTCCTTTAATTGGAAAAATTCCCTTGTACCCTCTCGGTAAAGGAAAAAGGAGGTGTGACATCCTTCACTCCGAGTCGGTCCTTGTCAAAACACGCAAGAAAAGATTTCAAAATCTGCTACCAGCTTTTCAATTGCATAAAGTAAATTTGGCCAGCACTAAGTTGTTTCTGTCAATATACCTTGAGGATTCATACAAAGGCTTCCCCAAAAAAACTCTTGTCAGCCTACTTGGCGCAAGCAAAGATAACTGGTGATTCTCTCTGACAGACAAGTTACTCAAAAGCAGGAAGTCATTCAAGTTATCGGGAAAGGTCACCTAAGCAAAGATCTCCAATTGGGATAAGGCTGTTTGAGCTGCAAATACAAATGGTACTGGTGTGAAACAATCAGAGTTGGTATAGAACAAAAGTCTTTTGAGACCAACTCAAGCTGATTGAGCAGAAGCCAAGCTGCCCAAGACTCAAGGCCACAAACCGACCACCATTTTCAAAACTGACCAATTTTTCTTTGTGTGAAATAGGAACAAAGCAGTGCAAGGAAAGTGGTTCAAAAAAAAAAGAAAAAAAAGAAGAAAAAGAAAAGAAAAAAAAAGAGAAGGAAAAGAAAAGAAGAGAAAAGCCGACAAAGGGAAGTTTCTCAACTCTTTGTCTTTATTTGTCTTGCTAATTATGCATAAAATCTTGCCATTGATCTTCGCATTTTTCCTCCTAGGATAAAAGTCCTAGTCTGATGGATTTTCCTCCCAATATCTTAGTCTGATGAATCTTTCTAATAAGATAGAAAACTTAGTCTGATGAATTTTCTCCTAAGATAGAAATCTTAGTCTGATGAATCTTTCTCCTAAGATAACAAAAATAGACCTAGTCTAATGAATCTTCTCCTAGGATCAAAATCTTAGTCTGATGAATTTTTCTCCTAAGATAGAAGAACTAGTCTGATGAACTTTCTCATAGGATATAAATCTTAGTATGATGAATTTCTTCCTAAGGTAAAACATAGTCTGATGAACTTTCTCCTAGGATAGATGTCTTAGTCTGATGAATTTTTCTCCTAAGATAGAAAACCTAGTCTGATGAATTTTCTCCTAGGATCAAAATCTTAGTCTGATGAATTTTTCTCCTAAGATAGAAAACCTAGTCTGATGAATTTTCTCATAGGATAAACGTCTTAGTCTGATGAATCTTTCTCCTAAGATAGAAAACCTAGTCTGACAAATTTTCTCCTAGGATAATTTGAAAAAAGGGAAATCTGGATTTGAAAAAAACTACGGGTCAATTTTTAGTTTTCTTAAGTAATTAATGTTTAGTTTTCTTGAAATCAGGGGTCGTACCTGGAGAATAGGGTCAGTCTTTACTTTAGTCAAGCTTAGTTTATAGTTTTCCTAGTCTATTCTTTAGTTTACTCTCATCATTGCATCAATAGTACAAGTGGTTTACAATTTTGCTAACGACTCACAAATCTTCCTAGTGCAAACTGGGGTAGAAAAAAATTTCTTTTATTTTGTCTGTTTTGTTGTAATCAGGCGCCCACCTGGAGAACAAGAGAAGACAACTCAAGTTTCTAGGGAAAGCGGTGTTGAAGGAAGACAACTCGAGTTTCTAGGGAAAGCAGTGTTGAAGGAAGACAACTTAAGTTTCAAGGCAAAGCAGTTTCGAAGGAAGACAATTCAAGTTTCAGGGGAAAATGGTTCAAGGTGCAAGGGAAAACAGTGTCAAGTAACAAGAGAAGACGGTTCAAGTTCAACAATTAGGCACCCACCTGGAAAGAAAGGGAATTTAATTCAGAATGCAATTCAGGTCAGCAACAAAAGAAGCTCGCGTCAAGAATGCGAGTCAGCAGTCCTAGATGATCAGTGGAAGTAATCTCAGTCCAGAATTAGAAAAACAAAAAACAAAAAACAAAAACAAAAACAAAATATAAAAATAAGAAAAGAAAAAAAAGGGGAAAAAGGGAGTGAATCCAAAATGCAGAAGCTGAAAGAAGAGGCAGATTGCTCAAGACATGACTGAGGTTACAAGCACTACATGTCGATCTTGATCCAAAAAGCTAAAGAAGAACGAGATAGCACCTGCAGCTAATAAGCGCCGAGGTTCAAATCTAAAGTCTGCATTAAGAACCATTCAAGACTCAAGATCAAGCTTCAGAAGATTTATAAATAGGAATCTTGTAACTCGTAGTTGACATGCTTAGCTAGTCTTTTTCATTTCTTTTGATTTTGATGTAATAACAGGACCGCGGACCGGAACCTCGGCGGAACGGTACCTCGACCGGCTCTCCACCTCGACATACTCCATCATCACACTTACCTCTAAAACTACACGTGGCCTGATTCCTTTATAGCCAAGGATATGTAGCCAGCTCAGATAACAGGGCTCGGTCACATTCTCATTTCTCTTAGTTTTTGGTCCTTGTAAATAAGGGTCGGGTCAAGAAACATGTCTAGTCGTTCTTTGTCTAAAAATACTTCGTCTTTCCAGTCAAAGAGGGGCAGCTGTAGACATGTGATTGTTGACCCTCCCCAAGATTTTTCATATTTTAGCACGTAAATATTTAATTTAGGCCTAATATAGCTATTTCAACTCATTTTTACTCTTTTACTTTATTTTAGTACAAGAAAACAAAAATTACAAAAAATAGTTTCATTAAGGTTTTGTAGTCATTTTTAATCTTGAAAAAATACCAAAAAAATAGTTTTGATTTAACGGTCAGTATTATGTTAATAATTATTTTTACTTAAGTAGGGCTAATTAATATTTTTGGTAATATTTCTATATGGATAGATTTTTAATTAATTAAGCTAATTTTAAATAAAACTAGTCACAAAGGCCCAAGTTTGTAGCTCATTCCTTGAGCCCAATACCCTTAAACCTAAATAATAGCTTAGACCTAACCTATAAAAATACTAGATCCCTACAATCCTATCAGCAAAAAAAATACAACACAAAGAAAGCATCCGTCGTTTTCTCTGAGGAGGGCTAAAATAAAGAACACAAAAAACGATAGACAAAAGGAGAAGACAAAAGCTAACCAAAATTCCAGAAGAAAAAGTTAAGAACACCCCCACCTTGTGAGATCGTCTTCTTGTTCTCAAAAATCAGAAGGAAAAGAGAAGCACACATATGTAAAAGAAAATGGCCATCTCCCTTGGCTTAGACAAATCAGCCTCCAAAGCTAAGAACAAGAAATAGATTTGGGAAAAAGGATGAAATAGGGAGAGGTTCACAGAAAAGCTTTTGATTTCTTTGTTCAATTTCATTGAAATTACTGTCATATCTGATTTCGATGTACTTGGAATAATTTTTACTCATGTGGAGTTTATTTGAGGTATTTGGAGACTGAGTTTGAGGTCTGTCTGATTACGAGCTTTCCGGTGCCGCCAAATTCCGTCGAAGATCCGGCGAGGCTGCCGATGTAGTTTCGCGGTCGAGGTAGCGAGGTCGGTAAGTTTGTATTTACAACTCAATTCATTTAATACAAAGGTCCGATTTCTGCCTTCTCACTATGTTGATACTCATTTTTGCTTCTGGCCCATGAAATCTGTTTGCTAAGCTCATGGTGAAGTTCATTTCTTTTATGTTTGGTATGAAATATAGAACCGTGCAGCTTTGAATCCTCTAAGCTATAAGAAGATAGAGATTCTATTTGAATTTTTAAGCTATTTCTTAGTCATGCTACTTGGTGTTTATCCGTGGGTTTGTTTGACATATCGAGCCTTCAAAATTTCGCCTTTTATGGAAAAATTAAACAGTTACATATAAGGAGTGAATTTGCTTTATAGGTACATAGTATTACTATCTGCTATTCCTTTTAATTAGGGGCTTTGGTCATAACTGCCAATTTAGTTGTTTAAAAAAAAAATTTTTGACTGAGCATGCTATATGGTCATGGTTGTCAATTTTTTTTCCGTTGACTTCTTAAAACCTTTCTTGTGATGATGTTCAGACTTCAGATGTTATAGTTGTCTAGATTCATTATTCCTGCAACTTGACTAATTACAGAAATGTTGTAATTAACACAAAAACTATCAGTTAATAGATTCTCCAAAGCAATCAATACATCAGGAAGTAGTTAGGCATAATTTAAATAATTCATCATAGCTACGGGTGCGGTTCTCGTGAAATAGTTGTGATTTGTAATTTCTAAATTCGGGTGTGTATTTCATGTGACCCAACTCCAATTGTAGACAACGTTAAATAAAATGTGTAGTGGGCTGCAGGTGCATTTCATGTGGCGTGGTTCAAGGCTTGTTTTAAATAACGTTGAATATTCCTAAAATTAATTAAAAGCGGTTAATAAGTTAAAAATGTACCATAGGCTAAAACATGTATTAAAATCAGATAATAGGCCAATTATGATAGTTTAAGCGACCGTGCTAGAACCACGGAATCCGGGGGTGCCTATCTCCTTCCCTCGGGTTAACAAAATTCCTTATTCAGAATTTCTGGTTCGCAAACTTCAAAAGGAAAGTCGAAATTTCCTCAATTTAAGATTTAAAATAAACCGGTGACTTGGGACACCAAATAAACAATCCCAAGTGGCGACTCTGAATTGGATAATTAATCCCATTTCGAATAATGTCACTTAAATTGGAAAAACTCCCTTATACTCCCCTTCGAAGTGTAGGAAAAAAGGAGGTGTGACACAAGCAAAACAATGAATGATTTTCAATTGAATTACACGGTGACGGAAAAAGAGTTGTTGGCTATTGTGTTCGCAATGGAGAAGTTTAGGACTTATCTCATGGGTGCCAAGGTGATAGTTCATACCGACCATGCCGCACTCCGATACTTGATGATGAAAAAGGATTCCAAAGCTCGGTTGATGATATGAGTCTTATTGCTTCAAGAGTTTGATTTGGAGATTGTGGACCGGAAAGGGTGTGAAAACCAAGTGTCAGACCACTTGTCCCGCTTGGAGGAGGAGGGGAGGCCTCGTGATGGCCTTGAAATTTATTATTCTTTCCCCGATGAGAAACTCCTCTCCGTATCAATGAATAGCATTCCATGGTTCGCGGATGTTTCCAACTTCCTTGTGATTGGTATTGTACCGTGTGATCTCTCTTCTAACCAAAGGAAGAAGCTTAAACGGGATAGTTTGGACTACTATTGGGATGAGCCTTACTTGTTCAAGATCTGCACTGATGGTGTGATCCGAAGATGTATCCCAGAGGAGGAGCAATTGAGTATTTTAGAGGCTTGTCATTCCTCTCCCTACGGTGGTCATCATGGTGGGGCGAGGACAACTTCAAAGGTTCTTAGTTGTGGTTCTTACTAGCCAACATTGTACAAGGATGCAAGTGAACTTGTGAAGAGATGCGACGAATGTCAAAGAGCGGGTGGAATTTAAAGAAGGATGAGATGCCTCTCACCACTTTTCTCGAAGTTTATATCTTTGATGTGTGGGGAATTGATTTCATGGGCCCGTTTGTTAGTTCATGTGCAACACATACATTCTAGTGGTAGTTGACTATGTTTCAAAGTGGGTTGAGGCCGTGGCTTTACCCAATAATGAGGCCCAGAGTGTTGTTGCGTTTCTCAAGAAGAGTATTTTTACTAGGTCTGGCACTCCTCGAGCAATCATATGTGATGGGGGGTCTCATTTTTTCAATAGAGCTTTTGACACTTTTCTTGCAAAGTACGATGTCAATCACAAAGTTTCTACCCCTTATCATCCTCAGGCGAATGACCAAGTTGAAGTCTCAAACAGGAAAATCAAGTGTATATTGTCAAAGAAGGTCAATGAAAATAGGACCGATTGGTCAAAGAAATTGGATGATGCTCTATGGGCTTATAGGACTACTTACAAGACTCCGATTGGTATGTCTCTGTAACGGTTGGTGGTTGGAAAAGCTTGCCATCTATCGGTCGAGTTAGAGCACAAGGCCATGTGGGCTTTGAGGAAGTTAAATCTTGAATGGGATGTAGCAGCAAATCTTCACGTGGAGCAGCTTAATGAACTTAATAAATTCCGATTTCATGCCTACTCCAGGTCGTCCTTGTATAAGGACAAGATGAAGTACCTTCATGACAAGTATGCTCGTGGAAAGGAGTTCAAAGTGGGTGATTTGGTTCTCTTGTTCAATTCTCGGTTACGTCTATTTCCGAGAAAGCTTAAGTCGAAATGGAGTGGACCTTTTGAAGTGATGCTTGTGACTCCTTTTAGTGCACTTGACTTGAAAAACAAAAATGGAGAGATCTTTAGAGTTAATGGGCACAGAGTCAAGCACTATCTTGGCAAGATTGATGACTGCCACGTGGTAGCAATGATCCATCTAAAGTGATTTGATGGTAACTTGCATCGTGCCGCGATGTTAAATCATGTGTTTCTTGGGAGGCAACCCATGTGTTTTTATTTCTTTCTTTTTGATTTTATTCTTAGTGTAGGATCTATTTTTGGACTAACTGATTGTGAGATGTGTGTAGGGATGTTTTGATGAAGTGCAGGACCAAATTGGAAGAATGTTGCACTCTCTAAAGTTTGGACTGCTGCTGCGATGCATTTTGTGGCTGCGATGGGCTCACCGCGGAGGAGGTAACTGACCGCAGTCAGTGGTGCTAAATGTGCAAAAGTGATAGTTCTCTGAAGTTTCAACTGCGGCCGCAATGCATTTTTTGCGGTCTGTAGTGCCTTACCGCGGATGCGGTCCATTCTCTGTGGTCCGCAGAGAAGTTCATGCCAGTGCCCTTCTGAGTTTCATAACCGCAGTCTGCGGTGGATTTTCTGGGGTCCGCGGTGGGTAAGTAGTGTGGGTTCTAGGTATTTTTCTATAAATAGTCCCACATGCGTCATTTTACAGTTTTCGCTCATTTTCACTCTAAAGAGGCATAAAACACTGTTCATCAATACCCCATGTTGCACAAATTCAAGTACTGATTTTCAATCATCTACATTGCACATCTGGTAACTTCTATCACTCATGAATCTTTAATTTTGTTCTTAGTTTCTTCTAAATTGATAGGTTTAGTTCTTTCTTTTTTCTTTTTCATTTGTTTTCTCTTAAATTAGTCGTAGGAGCCCGTAATGTTAATTATATTAGGGCTAATTTAGTTCTAAATTGCTATTAACTACCTAGGGGAGTTGTTTGTGTTTTTACTTGTGCTAAAATGCATAAAACCTAGAAACCCTAGGTCAATGTTGCTTCGTTTTGCCTCCCGAGACCGCAGTTGATTTTTTGCGGTCCACGGTACCCCTGAATCAGAGGGTGGGTAGTCTAAATCCCACCCCACAGCGGCCACGGTGCAATTTTTTGTTGTCCGCAATGCTTTTTCTGTGGTCCGTGGTCAACTGTCTCCAATCATACTCTTCGCTGCTTCTTTTGGTATTGATACTAACAAACATTAACTAAATTCTCCTTGCAGACAATAGTTAAATCAAGAGGAGGTGTTGACAAACAGAAAGGAAGAGGGGAGTCCTCCCGGGGTAGGGGACGAGGAATGATAAAATTGACCCTATAAGTTCGGAAAGCAATTAGGGAAACCAGAAAAAAAAATCAAAACTGCAGATACAGCTACTTCCCATTCCGATGGAAGTGAGTATGTGCCCTCCAGGGAGATATCAGAGTCTGACTCAGTGCTGGAATATGTACCCGACTTACTAGAGAGACATAGGTTGAGAGATATACCTACACCTTCGACCTCTCCTACTGCTCAAGCTTCAGTTCAGATTTCTTCTGAGTCGTTTGAGGGCTCAGTCGAGAGCAGTGATAGTGTAACTTCAACCTCACCTACACCTTCATCACCGGGAAGGGATGTAGATGTTGGGGTACCAGACTTAGAGGGAGGGGGTGTTCCTCAACCCGGGGGTGAGGAGAGATCTAGAAACCCCGAGGTATGGCAAAATCGGTTCATCAGTGAGCTAGCTTATCACAAGTTTTGAGAATGGTGGCCTCTAAGGTCGCTTATTATTGAGCGCCAGTTCATAGAGAGGGATCTCTTGCCACACAACCCCAACGTGAAACAACAATTCAATGAATGTGTGAGGTGAGATTACTTCACCAGCAAGGTGTCAGAGGCAAACAAGCACTTAGTCAAAGAGTTTTACGCTAATGCTTCCCACATCAAGAAGGATACCAAAGTGACTAAAGTGCGGAATTTGAAAGTGAAGTTTGATGGGAAGACAATCAATGAGTACTTGGGCTTTCCTGAGGAAGATGAATCATTGTATTTGGAGAAATTGGCACTTGATGATGCAGCCCGTCTATGGTTAGTATCATATTTGGCTCTCCCGGGCACCACCCCAGTATGGTTGACATCAGGAGTTCAAATCTTGAGGAAAGCTCTAAATTTTAAGGTGAAGGGGTGTGAGACTTTTGTATGTAGCAGGCTAGACCCCACTACTCATGAAAACTCCATGCCGGTCTCCCGGGTGATATTAGTGGCTTCTATTATGGCGGGGTTCCCGATCAATATCAGGAATGTCATGTCTAGGATGATCACTAGGGTGGTCAATGAAGGTGATAAATCATACCCCTTCCCAAATTTCCTTACAATGTATTTGGAAGACCAGAATGTGGAGAAAAGGAACTTTGACGTGAAGGTGAAACCCAAGATACCCTTTTCCTGGTATAGACTCAAGGCGGATGACAACCCCAACGCCAAAGATCCTAAAGACAAAGCCACTACTTCTACTGGCCAGTCTGAAGAGCCAGTAGTAGTAGTCCCTTCTTCTCAGCCTCCCACAACCACACCAGATATTGCCTACGGACCATCTATTTCCACTCCAGATATTCCATCATCTTCAGCCTACCTATTGACTGCCCACATATTGAACCAAACACTCTACAGTATCAATAATTGGATGCAGACATCAACTTCTAAGCTGTCTGTACTTTCTAGTTCAGTGGCAGTCCAGTCGTACCCCTACAGCCACAGGTTCCAGCTTTAGTGGAGGAGACTCTCAAGGAGCTTATGGACAATCAGAAGAAGCTCCTGGAGAACCAAAAGTTGATTATGGATGTTGTAGATGCTCATAGAAAGTCACTGAAGGAGCTGACCAAGCAGACAAAGAAGCTGAAGCATACTCGGGCCTCAAATGAGTCTGTGAAGGAGTTGAGAGGAGAAGTGGAGAAGATGAAGGCTGTTGATCATTTACCATTGGAGCTATTGTTGCATGACCAGCCTTCAGCAGCTTAGACTGGGCCGGAGCAGGAGCAGGAGTTGGAGAGGGTACCAAAGAGGAGGAGAGTGATACCCTAGGCAGATGATGTAGTGATTGAGTTGGAGGACTCGTAGGGAGGTTCCTCTAGCCAGCCTCAGGTCCCAGAGTAGCCTCAAGTCGAAGAACAGACACATGTTACAAGGATCCAGTCACAGTTTCCCGAGCAGTCACAGGACCCAGGGACCCAGGCTCATGATCCCATGCAGACGGAGGACCCATAGGGAGTTTTCTTTACTCTCTATCTTCTTTTTGAGCTTATTTTTGGCTAGTTAGCATTGAGGACAATGCTAGCTTTCATTTGAGGGGTAGCCCCATTTTGATGATGTTGGACTGTAATTATGATACTATTTTCTTTTTTGTTATGCTTTTTCACTTTTGGTATGTATATAATTTTACCAGTTTATTTCACTTTTCGCATTTTGCAATCTTAGTTTGTATATAAAGTTACTTTTTTATGTATATATTCATTCTCTCTTATGTATATTCGTTTAAATTTCCTATTGTACATATTTAGTTTACCTTCCATATTTTCTTTCATATCTTCTTACTTCCTTTTAGCAGCTTCTTTTTCAGTTCGTAGCTTCTTATTTTGAGTTTTGTGTTCAATAAGCCTTTGGTTTTATTAATTCCATGGTTCTTTCCAAAGGTGGAGTTTGTGTGAACCGGGTGGCTCTTCCCGATGATAGATGTCATGACAACCTTCTTAAGGGTTTGAGTTTGTTTTCTTTTTATTTTTGTGTAAATAGTAGCTAGTGAGTAATAGTGCCTCAAGAAAAGCTTCACTTGGGCCTAACACATTTGCCTTTGACCTTATGGGTAAAGATAATTTGGTGTGTATAGGATGGTGACAGTTGTGACCTTGAGACTCTTGTGTTGGATAATAATCATCAAGTGATTTTTCGGGACCATTTGCGTTGCTCAAATCTTAGCTAAGGTTGTTGTGGGCCCCCGACTTTATCTCTTTGGCAATTCTATAGCTTATGTGGTGAGAATTTGATTTGTAAGTCCAAGTCTCGTGCCACTGAGTCTAGAACTTGCCCTGAATGTTTGTTTAGGCGAAATCCTAAGTGTAGTTTGAAGTGATTATAGGCTATCCTTGATCTGAATGGTATCTTGAAAACATCCATAGCCTACAAATAATAATATCCCTAGTCAACCCCTTTGAGCCATAGCCCTTTTTCTTTCAAAGACAATGATACAAGCCTTTACCCGTTCTAAAAAGACCCTCTCTTGGCACCCTATATTTCCCTAGCACAAGGAAAAAACATAAGTTTGGGGGAGATATGAGGAATGCAAAAGTCATAAAAGGTACAAAATGAAAAAAAGGAAAGGCAAAGAAAAAGAAAGAAGTCAAAGATTCAAAAAGAAAATGAACAATGTAGAAGAAATGAAGGGCTTCAACAAAAGCAAAAGATGAAAGGCATGGAGAGATTATAAAGGAGAAAAAGAAATGAAATAACTAAGAAAGAGTGACAGTGTGTCTCTCTAGCCCCTAAAGAAGAAGTAAATGACAAAAAGATTCAAGAAAATGTGTGCCAAAATGAAGCAAATGAAGTGCTTAAGGGAAGATGAAACCTTCTTAGACCAAATATATCCTACCCTGAACCAAAAGCCTTCATTGTATCCCCACAAAAGCCCTATATGATCTTGAGTTGAGTGAAACTTACATTAGTGGTGACTCATATAAGGGGCAAGCTTATTGTACTCTGAGTCAGACTTGTGACCTTTCTTTGAGAGAGATGAATGTGTTTTGCACAATCCTCATTCTGAGTGCTACAATCTAAAAGTGAGGTTTTGCTTAAGGAAGAGTGAGGAGTATGAGTTTGGGTTCCACAATGACCAAAGTAGTAGAAAGAGTTTCCTTGATGAGTTGAGTCAACTCTTGATGCTTTTTGTGTCGCACTAAAACCACGATGCTTAAAAAGGTTGAATGTTGTTAATGATTCATTTGAATTGAGGGCAATTGTTAGTCCCAATTGATGCTAGATGAGGTTACTTTAGGTTAGTTCAATTTTCTTGGTTTTATTCTTAAGGAGGTGGGACTTACTTTGTTTGCTTGAGGATAAGCAAAAGCTTAAATTTTGGGGAGTTGATAACTAGGGATTCTAGTCTATATAATACTTCTTTTTGCTTGAGTTTTGGATTAAAAATGTATACAAGTAATCCCGAAAGCTTACATGTTGTGCTTGTTTGAAGTGTTTGGTCAAAAAGTGACAAGGAAGTCAAAATCAGTTCAAAAAGAAGTGAAACTTACACAAGTGCCAAGAACAAGTAAAAGCACCGCTACAACAGTAAATCCACCTCTGCTTCAATAGACCCACCGCGACCGCGGTTTTTTTATCGCGGTCTGCAGTGGCAAAGATCAGAGAGGATGCAATTCTATAATTTCAAGCAACGCGGCCCGCGGGTGATTCTATGTGACTGCGGTAGCCTCATCGCGGCCGCAGTCCATTTGTTGCGGTCCGCAGAGAAGAGATTCTGAGAACCTAAAGTTTGGAAGTTTTCAAGACACCGCTGACCGCGGTTGATTTTATGCGGCAGCGGTGAAGCCATCGCAGCCGCAGTCAATTTATTGCGGTCTGTGGTGGCCAGATTCAGAGAACAAGATTTGAAGCCAAATAGCCTCACAACGGCGGCAGTCCATTTTTCCTGGTCTGCGGTACCTTCTTAGGGGCATTTTTGTCCAAAAAATTTGGCCTTGTATAAATACTTCTTTTTCAAAATTTTAGGTTATCTTATCTGTATCTGAGCACGTGAACGTCATTTTTAGCTATTTTGAGCTATTTTGTAGCTAGTTTAACATTGAATCTCCGAATCTTAGCTTGTAATTATATTTTATGGGTTATTCTTCATCTCAATATCTGATTTCTTCCGTTATTATGAGTAGCTAGACCCATTAGCTAAGGTTGTGGTTCAACTCTAGTGTGGGTATTTGATGGATCTCTTGTTTTAGGAGTTAGATGTTTATGGGTGGTTGATATTTGGCCTGATTTGTGTTTTCCATGTTGAATTAGTGGTTGCAAACACTAATTTGTGCCTTTTTGACTTGGGCTCTTCTTGAGAAAGAAAGTTTGAGTCTAGGAAAATCAGGCCAACAAGGAATTTGGGCGTATTCAAGAGATTGATAGCCCCAATTAAAGGGTTAAACATAGAGATAGTAGTACCCGACTTGAGCCTATATTGCTTGCACAATATTGACACCCAATTGGTCTTGAGAAAGCCAATTAGGGCAAAGTCACTCAAGCTAAAGAGAGGTATAGAGTGAGTAGTTTCATGCATTGGCTATATCGCGATCCCAAACATAACAACTTTGCTTTAGTCTTTAGAACCCGTCAAGTATTCACCTAGGGGAAAGTCACTTCCCTAATGCCTTTCCTTAAATTAAGAAAACCTCATAAAAAGATATCATACTTAGCTTAATTTCAGCATCATTAGTAATAATCTAAATTAGTGAACCATCAACGCATGTAAACAATTACTTTGCACGTTACAAGTGTCGATAGGAACCCAATTCCCAAACATTCTAGTTCCTTGTGGATTCGATCCCGACCTTCTCGGGTAAAAGCTACATCGACCGCTCGTGCCACTCTATGGTGGTGTAGGGTTGGACCCAAACACTTTTTGGCACCGTTTTCTGGGAGCTAAACAATTTTTGGATATCTATCTATCTAGTTTTGAGTTTAGTTTTTATTTCTTTCTTGTTTACTTACTTGGGTGAATTATCAATTCAGGTACCAAATGGCGACGAACAATAACAATGATCCTCTTGGAAATGTTTTGCCGGGGGAGGAGGTAGATGGAAATATTGATGATGAGGCACCTATAGTGCCTCAATCTCAAAGGAGGGGCCGCCAGGCAAATGATAATGTTCCATAACCTCCCCCGCTACCTCCAAGAATGGCTCCTCGGGTGCTTACAAACCAAGGATATGCTAGTGCAATTGTCCCACACCAGATCCGGGAGAGCAATTTCCAATTTCCAAATGTGATGTTGACTTTGTTGGAGCAGCGAGGGTATTTCATAGGTGCTCCCCATTAGAATGCTTACAAACATCTTAAAGGCTTCGTGGATATCCGTTGGGAAGCAAGAAAATAAATGTGTCAGAGGATGCACTTAGATTGAGATTGTTCCCTTTTTCACTTAGAGGGAAAGCTTTGGAATGGGTTGAAAGGCTTCCCAACCATTCCATCACTACTTGGGATGAGCTGGCGGATAAATTCATTGCAAAGTTTTTCTCGCCGGGTCACATGGCAACCTTGAGGGATGAAATCTTAGCTTTCAAACAGGAGCCCAACGAACCACTGCATGAGATATGAGAGAGATACGGACTATGGTAAAGGAATGCCTAAATAATGATATGACTGAGGCAATGATACAACAGACATTCTACCAAGACATTAACAAAAAAAATCAGTGCATAGTGAACCAACTCGCTGGGGGAAATTTCATGAACACACCGTATGATGAGGCTAATGCAATATTGGATGAGATGGCTGACACGTCCTCTGCTTGGCAAAGTAGAGTCAATTTGCCTTAGGGTGACACTACGGTCATTCACTTGCACAAAGAGCTCCATGATCATGGGCAGGCAATAGCAGAACTGACAACAACAATGAACTAGCTAGCAAAGGCACAATTACAGGTGGTTCAAACTCCACGAGAAGTAAATTCTATGGAGGATGTCAATATGTTAGTGAACAAAAGAAGACAAAGAGGTCAGCAGAACCAAGGAAGTTAGGATCAATACGAACAAGATAGTTGTGGGTTCCAAGATGATGGGTATGATGAGAAGAATGAAGAAGTGCATTACGTGAACAACTATCAGGGCCAAAGAGGCAATTGTTATAACCAACAACAACAATGGAGATCCCAAGGCAATTAGGGAAATCAACAACAACAAGGGAATAGTAATTGGGAGAACAACAACCAAAATTCAAATTGGGGCAACCAGAACAATCAGGGTAATTGGAGTGGCAATAACAACAACAAGGGTGGAAACAACAATCAGGGTGGTTGGAATAGTAGCAATCAAGGAAATCGGGGGCAAGGCTTTCAAAGGGCCCCGATGTATCAACAACCCAACAATCCACCCCTATTTCCATCCCAAGGTCCTAGTCCATCCAACAATGAAATGGGGAGAATTGAAATGATGTTTGAACAGATGATGAAAAAGAATGCTGACTTTGATGCCAGTTGGAATCCCACAATACTTCAATCAGAAATTTGGAGGTTCAATTAGCTCAAATCTCAGAATCATTGAATACTCGCCCTAAAGGGGCTATACCTAGTGATATGGTAGTCAACCCGAAGGGTGGGAACAATACTGGGCATGCAATGGTGGTAACTACAAGAAGTGGATGAGGTGGTGATGTGAATGCCTCCAAACAAAAAGAAATTTTGAGTGATGAAGTTGAGTTGCAAGAGGATGATATCCCTTTGGTGGTTGAGAATGTGACTTATGAGAACTTGAATGAGGAAGTGAGGATTGATATCCAAGATAACGAGGTGGAAACTCAGAACGACGTGAACCCGTCTAGGGAACATGTAATAGACATGCCAGAAAAGGTTGTTCCGAAAGCCAAGGCTCCTTTTCCAAGTCCACCTCCACCTTATCCTCAAATGCTCGCGAAGTAGAAAAATGAGAACTAGTTTAAGAAATTTATTGACATGATGAAGAACTTATCAATTAATGTGCCTTTTGTTTACCGTGAAAATGGTAACAACAATTAAATTTGTAAATGGGATTCTAAAAATACGTGACCTATTCCCGAGCTAGTTGTTAGAGCAGTTGATGCTAAGAACGTGAAGCTTAATGATGAAATGAGCTAAAACAAGGCAGTAATCAAACCGAAGGGGCCTATTGCCCGGATGCAAAGCTGGTCGATAAGGACCTCGGGGTCAGGACTCGAATCAAGCTCGATGCTATCGGGGACAACCGGGAATAGGATAACAATTAAGGATACAATCAAGCAAGTCTATTTACGGCCAAATTTGTGCAATGTAGCATGAAATAAGTAAGAAGACAATAGATGTTAAAGTGGCCTCGGACCAGTGAGAACAAGCAAAATAGAAGAAAAGAGAGAGAGAGAGAGATATTATTGCATTTGTGGAGAAAATGGAGCAACATCAGCCCTTTACAAAGTGGTATGGGTTCCCCTTATATAGGTGAGGGAACACGGTATGGTACAAATATGTGGAGATTAAACACAAAGTACGAAGATGGTATGGTTTGACGTGATGCCTCAGCATAGGCTCTGGATAGGCCGGGCCTGTCAAATGTAGCCATGCGCCTTGGGGGCTTCCCCCTCCATCCTGGCTTCGGTCTTTGTTTACTCCGAGTCGGGCTCCGACGAGCCCTGAGGTCAGGAACTTGGTTGCGGCCTATGCTTTCGAAATGTCCCGACAACGAGAAATCAAGTCTTCTAATTTCACTGCATATAGATAGTCTCCACGTTTCCCATAATGAATAGATGTGAAATGATTTTGACACTTGATTCCTTGAGCTTCTTTAGACGACGACATACCGATGATGTGACTCCTAGCCTGAGCTTTGTGGTGATTGGACATCCACGGGCTCGTGCTTTTCAACTTCATTCATTTCACTCCTGATTCTTCTTTTTTAAGGTGAAGGTACTGCCGTCGGCTCATTTTTCCATGGATTCATTAACTGCGTCCGTCGGTCAGCCTTCCAAAGCTTAAATGACCGTGTCGTAATCTCTTATAAATGGGGGTGCCTCGACTTTGCTTTTCCTATCCCAGTGCTTCTGTTGTCTTGCTTGCCTTTCCCTTCTTATCATCTTCTACATCTTCTACGGCGGGGATCCCTCGGGGGATTGAGCTGGGAACCTATGGGAGGTGGAGATCAAAGGAGTCACCCTTGAGGATACGTGCTCGATGGTGCGACACCCGAGGATGCTAATAAAGGAGATGGACTCTCGAGGGCGAACCGGGTGGCGGGTTTCATCGCATGTACACCCTTCTGTTCCTCCGCTTTGGGCGTAGACTCCTGTAGGCTTTTGCAAGTTGTATGTAATGACCACTCGAGGTCTGCTTGTACACAAACTTTTATGAATAAGAGTATACCCCGTTTATTTTTGCTTTCGAACTTTGCTTTGTTTATGTATGCTTTTATTCCCTTTGAGGCCCTTTGAACGCTTTATTTTGTTTGTTGTCTGTTGATATCGGGTTTTATCTCTGCAAAGAACCTCATCATCAACGTCGTTCACCAAAATGACGGATGAATTTGTGCTAGGGTATACGTGCTCGATGGTGCGACGCCCGAGGATGCTAATAACGGAGATGGACTCTCGAGGGCAAACCGGGTGGCGGGTTTCATCGCATGTACACCCTTCTGTTCCTCCGCTTTGGGCGTAGACTCCTGTAGGCTTTTGCAAGTTGTATGTAACAACCACTCGAGGTCTGCTTGTACACAAACTTTTATGAATAAGTTTTATGAATCATTTGTTCACCAAAATGACGTCGTTCATCATCAACGTCAGGAACTTGGTTGCGGCCTATTCTTTCGAAATGTCCCGACAACGAGAAATCAAGTCTTCTAATTTTACTGCATATAGATAGTCTCCACGTTTCCCATAATGAAGAGATGTGAAATGATTTTGACACTTGATTCCTTGAGCTTTTTTAGGCGACGACATACCGATGATGTGACTCCTGGCCTGAGCTTTGTGGTGATAGGACATCCACGGGCTCGTGCTTTTCAACTTCATTCATTGCACTCCTGATTCTTCTTTTTTAAGGTGAAGGTACCTCCATCGGCTCATTTTTCCATGGATTCATTAACTGCGTCCGTCGGTCAGCCTTCCAAAGCTTAAATGACCGTGTCGTAATCTCCTATAAATGGGGGTCCCTCGGCTTTGCTTTTCCTATCACAGTGCTTCCGTTGTCTTGCTTGCCTTTCCCTTCTTATCATCTTCTACATCTTCTACGGCGGGGATCCCTCGGGGGATTGAGCTAGGAACCTATGGGAGGTGGATATCAAAGGAGTCACCCTTGAGGATACGTGCTCGATGGTGCGACGCCCGAGGATGCTAATAATGGAGATGGACTCTCGAGGGCGAACCGGGTGGCGGGTTTCATCACATGTACACCCTTCTGTTCCTCCGCTTTGGGCGTAGACTCCTGTAGGCTTTTGCAAGTTGTATGTAACGACCACTCGAGGTCTGCTTGTACACAAACTTTTATGAATAAGAGTATACCCCGTTTATTTTTGCTTTCGAACTTTGCTTTGTTTCTGTATGCTTTTATTCCCTTTGAGGCCCTTTGAACGCTTTATTTTGTTTGTTGTCTGTTGATATCGGGCTTGGGCGTGGGTGCCCGTCCCGGTCTTCTGCTGATCGGCATAGCTCTCGTCCGAACCCATCGCCGTACTTCGGACCAATCTTGGATTGATCTGATAGTTCCAAGCTATTGAGGCCCTCTGAATTGTATGGAGATCATGCGCCGAATTCTAGGGCCTTCGGGATTGTTACCCTAGATAAAGGTCATCTTCGGGTACCCGGGGTCCCCTATTTATCTTGATGTAGATAGCCCCTTTAGAATGTATAGGATAGGCTTCTGCTGAGGAGTTTGCCTGTATTCGGGCGCTTCCTTGGACCTTCGTGGAGCTTTCGCGATCGGAGCTTCCTGTGTTTATTCCTCTTTTTAGAAAAAGGGGATCACGAGACCAGATACTTGCCTTGCATCAAGTGTTGGCGTTTAAAGCTTCCCGAAGTCCGACTTCTTTGGGCCGGGGGTTCTTGACATAGAATGCTATCTTGAGCTCGGAGATAATACGAACGGCCCCTCGAGTCTTGACTCCTCATTGAAGGATTCTTTCTGGATTAGGTATTGACCTGTCGATCTGTATCGAGGATGTTGGCTTCCCGGGGCCTTCCTCGGGCAGGAGAAACGTCGCTGCTTCTCACAAATATGTGGGATAGCTTTAGCTTTTTCGTAAGACTTAATATCCGCCTTTCTGCTCTGGCACGGGGTACTTCATATCTTTAGGTGCAAAAAGTGTTGGTGTGCTTGCTTGCTTTGACCTGTTAGTTTCACCATAGTCATGGAAACCACTTCGGGGCCGATCCGGCATGGGACGAGGGGTGCTGCTCCTAGTGCTCAGGAACCAAGGGAGTTCGCTCTGGAGACGGCGTCCTTGATAAAAGAGGAACACTTGGAGATGGCGAGGAGATACTGCGGGTGGAGCAAGGGGATAACACTACAGGTGCTTTCCTCAGATGAGGGCATTGCGGACTCCACCAATGGATTCTTGAGTGTATACCTATACCCTTTCGCATTTGGCCCCCCTGATAGGGTCGTGCTTATTTTTGCTTGAAGTATCGGGTTACCCTAGCACAAATTCATCCATCATTTTGGTGAACGACGTTGATGATGAGGTTCTTTGCGCCGGGCTTGAATTCATGCTTGATCACCTTGTCAGGCTATATCGGCCCTTTCATCATCGAGGCCTGCTAACTCTGAGATGTCGCTCGTCCATGCCCTTTATTATTGATGACAAGGAAAGTGGGGATCGAGAGTTGGCCAGTTGGTTTATACAGGTCTGAATGACCGACATTATCCCTTTGGAGGTTTTGCCATTTCCCAAAGGGTGGAATTATGCACGTGAGTGAGGCGTTTGGCGTTTTTTCAAATTTCACCTATAGCGAAAATCAGCTGAGTAATAATGTTGTCTCTCTTGTTGTGTAGATCAAAGAGAAACCTTGAATACTTGATGAGTTCTTCTAAGGTAGCATATGAGTGTTGCCTCAATAAAAACCGCACCGATAAAACCCGTTCGGGATAAAATCCAGTCTAAGGGAAAAAGAGCGCAATGCATGCTTTATAACCCATGGTTTTTGAGTCGAAGGGTGATTCAGCGTATTTTGTCGGACACCTGTAAAAAATTGGTATGAGTCATAAAGCGAAGAAGGGAGGAGGTTATACCTTAGAAATAATAGTGTTTGAGCATTGATATGTTCCAATTACTTGGAAGTTGTTCGCCTTCCATGGTGCCAAGTTTGTAGGATCCCTTTCCTACTATTCTGAGGGCGCGGTAGGTCCTTCCCAGCTCGGGCCTAGATTCCCTTCATTTGGGTTTTGAGTGTTGAGGGTGACTTTCCTTAGGACTAAGTCACCGATTCTGAAGTGTCGGAGGTTTGTTCTCCTGTTATAATATCTCTCGATCCTCTATTTTTGGCGGCCATTCAGACTAGTACAACCTCTTTCTTTTCATCTAGCAGCTCGAGGGCTATAGTCATGGACTCGTTGTTCGAGTCCTCAATGACATGCTGAAATTTGACGCTTGGCTCTCCGACCTCGAACGGTATCAGGGCCTCGGACCCGTATACCAAAAAGAACGGTGTCTCCCCAGTGCTTGACTTTGAAGTTGTTCGGTGCGCCCATAGTACTTCGGGAAATACCTCTCTCCGTTTCCCCTTCGCATTTCCTAACCTCTTTTTCAAGTTTTGGATGATGGTCTTGTTTGTGGACTCAGCCTGTCCATTCGCACATGGGTGATAGGGCGTTGACAAGATTCTCTTGATCTTATTATCTTCAAGGAATTTTGTCACCTTGCTACCTATTAAATGCTTCCCATTATTAAATGCAGCCTCGGAAGGGATCCCGAATCGGCATATGATGTGATCCCAGATGAAGTCGATGACTTCTTTTTCTCTTATCTTCTCGAAGGCCTGTGCTTCCACCTATTTCGAGAAATAGTCAGTCATAAATAGAATAAATCTGGCTTTACCTGATGCCGTTAGTAAGGGGTCGACGATGTTCATTCCCCATTTCATGAACAGTCATTGTGATAAGACTGAATATAGTTGTTGACCAGGTTGGTGAATCATCGGCGCAAACCTTTGGCATTTGTCACATCTTCGAACGAATTCCTTGGTGTCCTTCTCCATGTTGTCCCAATAGTAGCTTGCCCTAATTACCTTTCGAACTAAAGAATCGGCGCCGGAATGATTTCCACAAGTACCCTCGTGGATTTCTCGAAGTACATAATCGGTGTCTCCCGGTCCCAAGCATACTACTAGAGGACCGTCGAAGGTCCTTCTATATAATGTACCATTCTCATCGAGTGAAAATCGAGCTGCTTTGGCTCGGAGGGCCCTTGATTCCTTTGGATCCGTGGGCAGCTTCCCGCTTTTCAAATAGTCGATATATTTATTTCTCCAATCCCACGTTAGACTTGTCGAGTTGATCTCAACATGGCCTTTTCGATCACTGATTTGGACAACTGTACAACAACCCCTATGAGTATGTCATCTTCTTCGACAGACAACCCCAGGTTCGCGAGTGCATCGGCCTCACTGTTCTGATCTCGGGGAATGTGGACCAGAGTCCATTCTTTGAAACGATGCAATATGACCTGAAGTTTGTCTAAGTATCTTTGCATCCTGCCTTCTCGAACCTCAAAGCTGCCATTCACTTGGTTAACTACTAGAAGGGAGTCACATTTTGCTTCGATGACTTCTGCTCCTAGGCTCTTGGCCAGCTCGAGACCTGCAATCATAGCCTCATACTCGGCCTCGTTGTGAGTGAATTTCAGAGTTTTAATAGATTGCCTAATCATGCCGCCCGTAGGTAGTTTCAGAATGATTTCGAGACCGAACCCTTTTACGTTCGAGGCACCGTCGGTGAATAAGGTCCATACCCCCGATGATGTACCTGTATCTAGCAAGAGTTCTTTCTCTACCTCGGGCACGAGGGCGGGCATAAAATCAGCCACAAAGTCTTCCAAAATTTAGGACTTGATAGCCGTCCGAGGTTGATATTCGATATCGTACCCTCCGAGTTCGATAGCCCATTTGGCCAATCTGCCCGATATTTCAGGCTTGTGCAAGATGTTTCGAAGAGGGTACGTTGTTAAAACACATATATAAGTAAAAGCTAATTTTTCTGACATGCACTTATTAATGCAAAAGCTAATTTTTCTAAGTGAGGATACCTGGTTTCAGTATCTCCTAGAGTTCGACTTACGTAATAAATAGGGAATTGCATACCTTGTTCTTCCTGAACCAACACACCACTTACTGCTACCTCAGGTACGGTCAGATATAAGTACAACGTTTTATCTTCTTTCGGGGTGTGGAGCAAAGGCGGGCTCGAGAGATACTGCTTTAGCTCCTCTAAAGCATGATGGCATTCCGGAGTTCATTCAAAGCTGTTTTTCTTTTTGAGCAAGGAGAAAAAATGATGACTCCGATATGACGACCTTGAGATGAACTGGCCTAAGGCCGCTATCCGCCCGGTCAGCCGCTATACGTCCTTCACATTGTTCACCACTATGATTTCTTCAATGGCCTTGATTTTGTCGGGGTTAATTTCTATCGCCCCTATTCGACACCATGAAGCCTTAAAATTTGCTTGATCCTACTCCAAAGGCACATTTCTCGAGGTTGAGCTTCATCTTGTAACTTCTAAGGATATCGAATGTTTCCTACAAATGAGTCAAATGGTCCTCTGTGTGCAAGGACTTAACTAGCATGTCATCAATGTAAACTTCCATAGATTGGCCTATTTGATGTTCGATCATCTTATTAACTAGGCATTGGTACGTAGCTCCTACGTTTTTTAGTCAGAAGGGCATTACGTTATAGTAGTATGTACCATACTTCATGATGAATGAAGTCTTTTCCCTGTCCTCTGGGTTCATTTAAATTTTATTATACCCGGAATAGGTGTCGAGAATAGTGAGGATATCGTGTCCGGTCGTGGCATCGATCAAGCAATCGATGTTGGGCAATGGGAATGAGTCTTTGGGGCATGCTTTATTCATGTCTTTATAATCTATGCACATTCTTAATTTATTTCCTTTTTTGGGGACCACTACTATATTAGCCAACCATTCGGGGTATTTTACCTCCCTAATCGATCCTATTTTGAGGAGTTTTGTTACCTCGTCTTTGATGAACGCATACCTCGGATTGAGGCCTCCTTTTTTGCTTTACTGGTTTGAACCTGGGATCAACGCATAGTCGATGGGTGGCTATTTTAGGTGGGATCCCTATCATGTCTAAATGGGACCAAGCAAAGCATTCAATGTTGTTAGCAAGAAATTGGATGAGTTTTTTCCTGAGTTCGGGGGTTAATCCCGTTCTCAGGTATACCTTTCAATCTGGAAGATGTTTGATTAAGACTGCCTGTTCGAGTTCTTCGACCGTTGATTTCATTGCATTCGATTCCTCGGGAGCAATGAAGGTCTGAGGAGTGAGGATCTCTTCTTTGTTGTTTTCGTTCGAATGCTCACGGACCACCTGTTCCTCAGGGGTTGGCTCGTTTCCTGACCCGTCCTGGACGAGGGGAGTTGATGTTGGTGCCACGTTGTTTACCGTGCATACCACATTTTCTGCGCGTCGTTCTCTGTACACTATTTTTATACCGTCTTTTGTTAGTAATTTCATCATCTGGTGAAGAGCTGATGGTACTGCCCTCATGTTATGTACCCACAGTCTTCCAAGTAAGGCATTGTACCCCATGTCACCTTCGATAATATGAAACTTGGTGTCCTAAACTGTACCGGACACCGTGACTGGGAGGATGACTTCTCCCTTCGTTGTCTCGCTTGCCGTGTTGAATCCTTGGAGGATTCAAGAGGCGGGTACGATCTGGTCGAGCAGTCCGAGCTACTCCACCACCTTTGACTTGATTATGTTGGTCGAGCTTCCTGGATCCACGAGCACATGTTTGATTTGGATGTCATTCCAAAGAAAAGGAATTACCAGCGCATCATCATGTGGTTGGGACAAGGCTTGGATGTATTCTTCTCTAAATATAAGGGCATCCTCGGGTATATAGCTCTGAGTTTGCCTTTCCGTTGCGATGGACATTCTGGCCCATTTGAGCATGGGTCCCTGCAGGACAACCGTTCTTTCCATGAAGCCCAATACCATTGTTTTCGTGTACATTTGTTGAGTTAGACATTTTTTGACCTGAAATCAAAGATCATTGGACAAGAGAAGCATTCAAAATAACTTATGTTTTCAGAAAACTAGTACCAAAACAATCACTATTACTCTTAGCCCCACGATGGGCGCCAAACTATTTACCTTGAAAATGGTAACTACAATTAAATTTGATTTTGTGGTTCTAAAAATACATGATTTATCTTAACACTAGTTGTTAGGCAATAGATGCTAAGTGTGAGTAAAGAAAATAAGAAATGCAAACTAATAGGGTCACAAGGCTGGGCCTCGAGCTGGCTGGAGCAGGGTCTCGAGGTCTAAACGATGCTAATAGCAATGAACGATTGATGAAGAATCAATGATAATGAGGGCCTTAAAGATGGCCTTTTGCGGTTAATAATGAGCAATAAATGAACAATGAAAGAATAAGCAATAAATGTACAGAATAATTGTTTAAGCAAAGAGCAGAGAAAGTTGTATTGTATTGTCGCACCTCCTTTTTACGCACCCGCGGGGGGTGTAGGGAGTTTTTTTCCAATTAAAGGACAGTCGAAACGGGATTTGTTTGTTTGTTTCAGAGTCGCCACTTGGGAATTTTAAGGCGTCCCAAGTCACCAATTTTAATCCCGAATCGAGGAAAAGAATGACTCTGTATTATAGTCTGCGAACCAGAAATCCGGATAAGGAATTCTGTTAACCCGGGAGAAGGTGTTAGGCATTCCCGAATTCCGTGGTTCTAGCACGGTCGCTCAACTGTTGTGTTTGGCTTGATTATTTTGATTTATTAAATACATTTTTATTGCATGATTTTATTGTTACCGCTTCTATTTAAATTGTTTATAATTAAAGACCCTTCTTCGAATCGAATCACGCGTACGTGTATTCGTTTTATATATTAATATTTTTTAACGTGAAAATCGTGTCACGCGTACGTATACACAATATAATAATTATTATTTATTTATTTTTTCGAAATTTTTTATTATATATAAAAAAAAACTTAAGTTCGAAATTGTGCTAAAAAATTAAGAACGTTCGTCGTTCTTGTATAATTAAATATTGAACCGCACATCTCGAGTTATATGAAATTAATATTGATATTCTCCGAAGAGCCCCCTTTTTATTAAATGTTTGTTCGAAGTTGCGCGAACGCATAATACGAATTGCCTTTAGAAATATAATTAGGTTACGTGAACGTATCCCTAATCACAAAAATATTCTTGATGGTAGTATAAATTTGTTTACAAATTGTTTATTATATCCACTTATTTTTATATGAAAGCCATAGAGAAACATTGATTTAGACGTCTCTATATTTCTTGAAAAGCATTCAAAAGTTATTATGTGTTCACCGCAAATCTTATTTTACGCATATGAATTATATTCCTCCAAGCCATTCAAATTTTAAAGAATTAATGATATGAAAAAGAAACAAACAACAGGTAACTAAAAAATACTATCATTTTTTATCGTGGATACAACATTAATATATCCAAAAATCGAATCGCATATAAAAATGGAAAAAGAATTAATTTGATAAACAAATTAATAGTTTCTGAAGAATTTTCATTGTTTCATTTAAGGCGAACTCTTCTTCTATATATCTTTTACATAAAATGCCACGATTCGTTTATAAATCCTATGTCCTTCTCATGTATTTGTTTTAATCCAAAGTTGCAATGGTTTGGTTAATGTTTGCAATGGAAGATAAGAGTCAAGTTGATAAGAAAGAGAACTATTATACAAATTGATTCAATAAAATTACATCACATGCAATATAGTTATACGTTTGAACCATTCCTAATATTGTATCAACTCACCTTCCACATATGATTATATATATACTCATCATCATGCTATATATGAACATACAATTTATATCAATCTTAAAAATCAGATTTTTTACAAGATATACTAATAATGTAATTTATTGATACTTCCATTCTACTTTGCATTTAGCTAACGATATTACGGGATGTAATTAATGGCCCATTTTATGCCATGTTCGCTACCTTGATATTTTAATCATGACTTCACTTAATGAAAATTCCGAAATAGATGATATTATTACAACACTTAAACGAATTTTAAGAGGTAATAATTATCTTATATTCATTACGCCAAACGTACTACTATATTAATCAACTGAATCAAAAACCAAATTTTTAACTACTGAACTTGAATGAATGGAAAACAGAATTATAATTCCCGAACTTCATTAATTTGTCATGTTGAAGCTTTTCGTGACATGAATTTATAGATATGTACCTGATATTGGAAGCAAAAGAAAATGATGATGAGAATCAGCAGCAATAATAACAGTACAATAGCAACAACTGCCCAGCAATAGTAACAACCCAGTAATAGACCGGTGGAGTAGTAATCCCAAAAACAAAAGCTTTAAGCTTTAAATGAAACAACAACCATTAATACTAATTTCAAACAAAGAAAGAAAGCAGTAGATTTTTTAGCTTTTATTTTTATTTTTGAAAGCTTAAATATTTTTCGGAATTTTTCTCTCTTCTATTCTCTGTCCGTTTTTTTCTCTCTATCTGTATTCTTGTTATTCTTATTTGTCTTCAAGACTTCACATATATAACACATCCCATAAACCTTTTAATTAATTAAAATCAATACTTTTTCTCTACCCAACCCATTATCTTTCCACTCATCCCCATTACATTAAATAAACATATCACACCACCCCATTATATTTTGTCCCCCATGCTTTATTTAAAATAATGCAAGATTCCCCTTTAATTTAAATCTTGTCCCCCCTTTATATTAAATAATCATATCACAACCCACCCCATTTCATTTTGTCCCCCATGCTTCAAATAAACAATTTCAAAATGTACAATTCCTAAACTACCCCTTCCGACCTTACTGAAATTACCAAACTACCCCTGAACGTATTACAAATTTACCAAACTACCCATCAGCTATAACACATCAATTAATCAAACTTAACCAAAATATAGACAATATGATCAATTTCTAACAATGTTCAAACAACAATATGAACATGGATGAACATCATAACAACAATTCACATGAACACGATTTTAACAACATTTCAACAACAAATCACATGAACACGAATTGAACAACAAAGAACAACTAAAATTTGATTGAACAATATTTTAGCAACAAACAATCCTATTTTCGGATTCAACAACAACAACAAACAAATTATGAAGATTTCTAAATTCAATCATATTGAACTTAAAATCAACTCTAACAACATTACAACAAACAATTCTTATATTAAACTTTAAACAAGATTATGAGAACAATTCAAGCAATAATCATAAATGGTAAACAAGAAATCAAACTATACAAAATTCGGATTCAAGATCATCCAAACAAAGTATGAACATGAATGAATCTATTTTAACACAAACATGATGGATTTAAACGATTAAACCAACATATTTCCTTTAACACAACTAAATTCTTTAAACAAATAACAAGATCGACGAAGAAACAATTATGAGCTTAAACTTGAACTTAACAATATTAACAATTTCTAACAATACATAAACACATGAAACAAATTGAAGAAATAGTTGATTAAATTTCAATTTGAATCTAACAAACATCAAACTAACAAATACTTACTTAAACAATAAAACAAACATGAAATAAACATGAAAAAAACTAATTAAACTTCCATTTTAAAATCTAAAAATTAATTTAACAAACAACACATGAACATGAACTAAAAATTAATTCAAACGATAAACAGAACAAACATTTGTTGATTTTAGATTCGAAAATATCAAAACAAAATACGGACAACATAAAACTCAAAAACTTCTAACCGGATCGAAATGAAATATGTACGGATTGTTTCGACGAACCTCGAATGGGAATGAATCTGTCCGGATTCGACGACAAACTCAACGACGAACTCAAGACGAAGCTTGACGACCTCGGCTGAAACTCGACCAAACGATATGGTGGCAACAACGCAGCAAAACAAGGCGGGTTTGGACGTAGCGAAGCAGGAGGAAGACGCTATGGTTTCAGAGAACGGACAGCAGCAGCCATGTGCGATGGAGGTCGAAACTAAGGCAGCAACTATCATGGGTGTCGAGCTTCAAGCTCGACGCCGGAGAAGACGATATAGTAGCCATGGTTACGAGCAGCAGCAGCTGACGCGGAATCAACTGCCATGGAAGCGAGCGGTCGACGAAGGCAATGGCGGACTGCTTGGTGGAACTGGGCAGCCATGGATGTCGAGCTCAAGCTCGAGCTTGACGAAAGACGAAGAAGATGAAGTGACGACACAGAGATAGCTACGCGGACAGCAGTAGCTATGGTTCTTGGGGTCGTTTGGTCATGACGAACTGTTTGTTGATGGTGTTTGGATGAGAGGGAGTGGGGTCAAAGGCAGCCATGGTTGTGCTTTGGAGTTTTGAGGAAGAAGAAGGAGAATAGGGGGAAAAGAATGATAGGGGGGGCGGATGACTTAGGTCATTTTTAGGGTTTTTGTTTTTTGTTTTGTTTTGTTTTGTTTTGTTTTGTGTCTTTGAAATGCAAGATAGGGGTATTGGGTCTTTTGGGTTATGGACTGGGTCGACCCAGTTCGAAATGGACTGGGTCGTAGGGAAGATTGGGCCATTTTTTGGGCTTGTGGCTTGAAATTGAAGAAGAGGCCTAATTCCGACTTTCTTTATATTTTCGCTCTCTTTTCTTCTTTTATTTTTTCTAAAACTAAATTATAAAAATACTTAAACTATTATTAAGAACTAAATTAAGTTATAAAAGCGCAAATTAACTCCCAATAACAATTAACACACAATTAAGTATTAATTAAGCATAAAATTGTATATTTGGACATTAAATGCTAAAAATGCAAACGATGCCTATTTTTGTAATTTTTAATTTTTGTAAAACAAATTTAATTACTAACAACTATAGAATTAAATCCTACATGCAAAATGCGATATATTTTTGTATTTTTTATTAATTTATCAAATAAACACGCACAGACAAATACAAATAATTATTCAAAATATCACAAAATATCACAACATTGCACACCAAAGAAAAATTACTTTATTTTTTGAATTTTTTGGGAGTAATTCTCATATAGGGCAAAAATCACGTGCTTACAGCTGCCCCTCTTTGCCCGAAGACACGAAGGGTTTTCGTGCAAAGATAAAGCGAGCGATTTTTGCCCATTCGAGTACTCCGTTGCCCATTCGAGTACTCCGTTGAAGCATTTTTTTGAAAAAGATTTGACCGAACCTTTGCTTCAAAGGTTTCCTACATATCCTGGGCTAAACAGGAATCAGGTCAATGTAGTTCGGGAAACTTTGGTAGCTGGGACTACCGTTGGACTGCACTGTTACTGTTGTTGCATGCTATTACTACTGCTTACCGATCTCCTTGTTACAACGTGCTTAAAAGAAAACAAGAAGCTAGGCTAGAGTACAATTTGTTTTTGTTGCCTTGCTTCCTTGTCTGCTTGCATTTCTTCCGGTACTTTTCTTCTTTTGACACATGCACTTGAGTTTGTGCTGTGACCTCTTGTTGCAACCTTCTGCTTCCCGGTGCCGGGGAATTTTATTGTTTTCTGCTGGGGATTCCTATTGTAACCCTCTGTTTTATTGTTCTCTGACTTGATCTTGAAATGTATGCCTCTGTTATCTGGGCGGGCTCCCAACTTCAATACTTGAAAATTAAAGACTTGAAATGTATGCCTCTGTTATCTGGGCGGGCTCCCAAGTTCAATGCTTGAAAATTAAAGACTGAAATGTATGCCTCTGTTCTATGGGCGGGCTCCCAACTTTAACAACAAAAATGAATGCCATTCCTCTCTTCAGGCGGGCTCCTGACTTCAACAACAACTTTGAAAATAATTCGCCATTCCTCTCTTCAGGCGGGCTCCTGACTTCCACCAATACATCGCCATTCCTTTCTTTAGGTTGGCAAGATTTCAACAACTTTTTTAAAATGCCTTTCCTCTCTTCAGGCGGGCTCCTGACAACAACTTTGAAAATAATCGCCATTCCTCTCTTCAGGCGGGCTCCTGACTTCAAATCATACATCGCCATTCCTTTCTTTAGGTTGGCAAGATTTCAACAACTTTTGACAACGCCTTTCCTCTCTTCAGGCGGGCTCCTGACAACAACTTTGAAAATAATCGCCATTCCTCTCTTCAGGCGGGCTCCTGACTTCAAACCATACATCGCCATTCCTTTCTTTAGGATGGCAAGATTTCGACAACTCTTTTAAAACGCCTTTCCTCTCTTCATGCGGGCTCCTGACAACAACTTTGAAAATAATCGCCATTCCTCTCTTCAGGCGGGCTCCTGACTTCAAACCATACATCGCCATTCCTTTCTTTAGGTTGGCAAGATTTCAACAACTTTTTAAAACGCCTTTCCTCTCTTCAGGTGGGCTCCTGACAACAACTTTGAAAATAATTGCCATTCCTCTCTTCAGGCGGGCTCCTGACTTCAAACAATACATCGCCATTCCTTTCTTTAGGCTGGCAAGATTTCAACAATTTTTTTTAAAAATGCCTTTCCTCTCTTCAGGCGGGCTCCTGATTTCAACAACAACTTTGAAAATAATTCACCATTCCTCTCTTCAGGCGGGCTCCTGACTTCAACAAATACATCGCCATTCCTTTCTTTAGGTTGACGAGATTTCAACAACTTTTAAAAATGCCTTTCCTCTCTTCAGGCGGGCTCCTGACTTCAACAACTTTTAAAAATAAAATCCTATTCGAGGGCGGATGAACCCAAAATATCCTATTCGAGGGCGGATGAACCCAAATATCATATTCGAGGGCGGATGAACCCAAAAATATCCTATTCGAGGGCGGATGAACCCAAAATATCCTATTCGAGGGCGGATGAACCCAAAAGATCCTATTCGAGGGCGGATGAACCCAAAAGATCCTATTCGAGGGCGGATGAACCCAAAAGATCCTATTCGAGGGCGGATGAACCCAAAAGATCCTATTCGAGGGCGGATGAACCCAAAATATCCTATTCGAGGGCGGATGAACCCATAATATCCTATTCGAGGGCGGATGAACCCAAAAGATCCTATTCGAGGGCGGATGAACCCAAAATATCCTATTCGAGGCGGATGAACCCATAATATCCTGTTCGAGGGCGGATGATCCCATTTTCAAAATCTTGGAATTGTCTTACCTCCGACTGTTTTTCTTCGAATCGTGTCGTCTTGCTATCTCTTAAAACTTGAATTGATTTCCTCGTTCTTCCGAGAAAATTTTCGACCATGGCAGAAAATCTTCTGCCCCAGTTTTGGTGCTTTTCCTTGTTCTCCAGGTGGACGCCTGACTTCTGATATTTCAACTCTTCTTCCTTGTTCTCCAGGTGGATTCCTGATTGCTATTTCAACTGTCCTTCCTTGTTCTCCAGGTGGACGCCTTATTTCTGATAATTCAACTGTTTTCCCTTGTTCTCCAGGTGGGCGCCTGATTTCTTCTTCGATTTTTCATCCTCATTCTCCAGGTGGACGCCTGACTTCTTTTTCAATTTTTTCATTTTTTTTAATTATTATCCTAGGAGAAAATTCATCAGACTAGGATTTGATATCTTATCTTAGGAGAAAGATTCATCTGACTAAGATTTTATCTTGGGAGAAAAATTTCATCAGACCAAGATTTTGACTCTAGGAGATAAATCGTCAGACTAGGTCCATTTTGTTGTGATCTTAGGAGAAAGATTCATCCGACTAAGATTTTATCTTGGGAGAACAATTTCATCAGACCAAGATTTTGACTCTAGGAGATAAATCGTCAGACTAGGTCCATTTTGTTGTGATCTTAGGAGAAAGATTCATCCGACTAAGATTTTATCTTGGGAGAACAATTTCATCAGACCAAGATTTTGACTCTAGGAGATAAATCGTCAGACTAGGTCCATTTGTTGTGATCTTAGGAGAAAGATTCATCCGACTAAGATTTTATCTTGGGAGAACAATTTCATCAGACCAAGATTTTGACTCTAGGAGATAAATCGTCAGACTAGGTCCATTTGTTGTGATCTTAGGAGAAAGATTCATCCGACTAAGATTTTATCTTGGGAGAACAATTTCATCAGACCAAGATTTTGACTCTAGGAGATAAATCGTCAGACTAGGTCCATTTGTTGTGATCTTAGGAGAAAGATTCATCCGACTAAGATTTTATCTTGGGAGAACAATTTCATCAGACCAAGATTTTAACTCTAGGAGATAAATCGTCAGACTAGGTCCATTTGTTGTGATCTTAGGAGAAAGATTCATCCGACTAAGATTTTATATTGGGAGAACAATTTCATCAGACCAAGATTTTGACTCTAGGAGATAAATCGTCAGACTAGGTCCATTTTGTTGTGATCTTAGGAGAAAGATTCATCCAACTAAGATTTTATCTTGGGAGAACAATTTCATCAGACCAAGATTTTGACTCTAGGAGATAAATCGTCAGACTAGGTCCATTTGTTGTAGGAGAAAATGTAAAGATCAATGATTTGAGAAACTTACCTTCGTAATTTGTGATCTAAGGTAATGACACCCAGAATATCGCGCAGAATCCTTTACCTGCACATCATGATGCACACTTTATGGGGAGGATGCCTGGTAACATGGGATTTTAGAGTCATCCCGAAAAGCCGCTAACCGATGATAATGATATCGAAGTTGGAAATGGTCTGGACAATACTGCAAAGCTCAGTGGCTAAAGATGCCAACTTTGATAAAATGGGAGGACGCTCTGTTCCTTGGTTAGCAAGAGAGAAGCTTGTGTTGGCTTATTTTGTTGTCATTTCTGTTGTCCGGATTATTCTTAGGGTTGTAATCCAAATATTGTCTTGAGTCAAACCTTCTTATTTTTCCATTTTGTCATATCAGTTTGTTTAAGTTTTGTCAAGGCTGTGTTAGGATTTTATTCTGCTTGTTTTGTTTGTTTTATTATTCAAACCATTTCGCCAGTAGTCTAATACAAAAGCCGGTCTTTTATTATTTCCAGTTTTCTTTTGACTAGTCCTTTTATCATTTTTATTCAAGCGCTGATTCTAGTGACATGACATGCGCACACAGTTTGGGCCTAGTCTTTAAAGATAATCATAAAACCCTGGAGAGGTGATCAAAGCATTTAAGGGAAATAAGAACAGTTTGAAATTATTTGAAGCCCGAGTCATGTGGAACTGGGACAAGTAAAACTTAAAGAATACCGTTAAATGCAAGATTCGCCAAATTGGCATGAGGGTCGTTCATGAGAATGAGAGTGTCGCCCAATGGTGCTTTAGAAATGACAATTGAAAAAGCAAGTGTTTAACATAATTGTCAAATCCAGCACCATCGGAAGAGACTATAAATCTATGATCAATTGTGTTGTTTGCATTTGGCATGTTTTGAAGACTGGAATGACGAAGGCATTTTGTTCTGTTATCTAAACACTTTATCCTTCGTTACCCCTTTTGAGCCTTATTTATTTTCTTTCATACCCCTCGTTCGGAATCAATAGCAACGACTAGAAAATACGAGCCTGGAAGGTAAAGAAAAAATCAAATAAAAAACGAAAAAAAAGGAAAAGAAAAGAAAAATGAAAAAAGAAAAAAAAAGAAAGTCAAAAGAAAAAAAAGAGGAATTGGGAACTACGTTTGACCTGATTCCTCAAAGAGGATACGTAGGCGCTTCACGGCTCGGTAATAGGGTGCATAGTGTGCATAATGTGCATGGTATGCATGGTGTAATAAATAAATAAATAAAAAAAACAAAATTTAAATAAATAATCCCCAAGCAAGAAACTGGGGCAAGGGTTGCGCTCGTGGTAAGCAAAATTGGTTCCGAATGTTGTAATTTTTAACCCCAAATTTATTTTGTTTTTGAGCCTTTAATACCCTTTTTTCTAGCCTATCCAAAAACCCACATTACGGTCCAAAGAAAGACCTTCTGATCAGTCTGCAAAAGATGCCAAGTCAGACAAATGAGAGTCTTACCGGTGAACATAACACTCTGTTCCACAACAGAAAGGACTCTAATCTCCAGCAGAGAGAGTCATACCGGCAACACTCCAAATCCCCAGCTGGAAAGTTAAATAAATGAGAGAGTCTTATCGGTGAAAATCTTCACGGACACCATAAGGCGATGAAAGATGAGAGAAAAACCAAAATGAGAGAGACTTGATGGTGAAAACCTTTTGGGCACTACAAGTCGAATAAGATTGGGAATCAGATGGAGGATAGTCAAGGGAAGATCTTGAAAGACGATTGACGACGGAGGATAGGCCACATATGCATGTCATGACCATTAGAGTCGGTGTCTGCGTTTGATAGGTTTTTATTTATAATTTCTTTTGTTAAAGAGTCATCTTTTTCCTTTGTCTTTTATTCTGTTCCTTTTTATCTTTCTCCTTTCATAGAAAATTCCCTAGTAGAGTCTGTTTGGTCAGAACCAGTGGGAAATGACTTCAAAGTAGGCCATCAGCTTTCCAATTATGCAAGATGAGATATGGCTAGTACATCCAAGTGGTATAGTCAGCAAGGAACGAGCACAAGGCCAGTGTCAAGAAAGATATCCCCAGCAAAAGGGAATTGACAAAAGGATTGACGAGTGTCAAGAGGGATATCCTTGCCAAAATCAGAGGTTATTAAAACCTCAAGGCCAAGGCCCGTGGACAAACAAGGAGAGCAATAAGCATGACTTGGAAAATTCATGCGAGACTAAAAGGTCGGAAAAATGCAAGTCTCCGAGCCATGCCACGAAAGAAGAGGGATATCCCTAGCAGAAAAGGATTATCCTCAGCAAATAATATCGTCCCTTGTGGAATGCAGAGCAAGGAAGGAGAAAGGGGAAAGCCATCCCAAGTAGGAGTATCACACCAACCACCGCGTTTTAAACTAACAAATTTTGTTTAAAACAGGTAAAGGAAATGGCATTGATGTCGGAAATGCATGCCACAAGAAAGATTGTCAAACTGGGGCAGAAAATTTTCTTTTCAGTTAGAAAATTTTCTGGAAAATCAGGTACCCATTTGGGGAAGAATAAAAATAGCACCAAGGAAGTGGTCTTTGAACCAGTGTTGCCCCATTATAATAAGTTTCCAATGGAGGAAATTGATCCCCAGCAGACAGAACAAAGGGATGACATTTGTGCTCAGAAAAACAAAAGCCATTATCATCCCTAGGAGCTTCCAGAAGATTGAAGCATCGATTTGAAGGGATAAAATTCCCCAGCAACGTTATCCTCAACGACGTTATCCCAAGAAGATAACACTTTTATCCCCAGCAGTGTTGAGAGAAAATAAATTCTGAAAAAAAAAAATTGAATTTGAAGGAGGGAAAGAAAGAAAACTACCGTAGTGGTATTATCCCCAGCAAGCAATAACAAAGCAGCACGAAGGAAGGAGAAAAGAAAAGAAGGAATTACGTAGGTAAGTTTCTCAAATCATTGATCTTTACATTTTCTCCTAGGATAAAAAGTCCTAGTCTGATGAATTTCCCTCCCGATACAATCTTGGTCTGATGAAATTGTTCTCCCAAGATAAAATCTGGACTAGTCAAAAGAAAACTGGAAATAATAAAAGACCAGCTTTTGTATTAGACTACTGGCGAAATGGTTTGAATAATAAAACAAACAAAACAAGCAGAATAAAATCCTAACACAGCCTTGACAAAACTTAAACAAACTGATATGACAAAATGGAAAAATAAGAAGGTTTGACTCAAGACAATATTTGGATTACAACCCTAAGAATAATCCGGACAACAGAAATGACAACAAAATAAGCCACCACAAGCTTCTCTCTTGCTAACCAAGGAACAGAGCGTCCTCCCATTTTATCAAAGTTGGCATCTTTAGCCACTGAGCTTTGCAGTATTGTCCAGACCATTTCCAACTTCGATATCATTATCATCGGTTAGCGGCTTTTCGGGATGACTCTAAAATCCCATGTTACCAGGCATCCTCCCTATAAAGTGTGCATCATGATGTGCAGGTAAAGGATTCTGCGCGATATTCTGGGTGTCATTACCTTGGATTACAATCAGATTTTCCTGGATCATCCTTTCTATTTCTTTTTTCAAATCCCAACAACTTTCAACATTGTGCCCCTGGGCATTGGAATGGTATTCACACCTTTTAGAAGGGTCAAAGCTTCTTGCACGTGTGTCCAGATGATTTGGAGGAATAGATGCAATCATGTCGTGATGCTTTAACCTCTCAAATAAGCTTTCATAGGACTCTCCTATTGGTGTAAAATTATCTTTCAACTTTCGTTCCCCTTTATACTTCTGGCTTGGATGTGGGTTATAGGGCACCTGAAAGTTATGTGGAGGCTTCTGGAGATTTTGTGATGCTCGTGCTCGCCTTCTGGGGCGTTTTGGTGGCCGGGCAACATACTGAGGTGGAACAATAGAGTGTTGTGGGTTCTGAGGGGGATAATATTGCTCAGGGGATTCATAGATAACTTTAGGAGGCTGCTCATACCTTCGAGATGTTCTCCTAGGACCTCTTCTTGACCCTGATGTCATCATGATTTCTTCAATCTTCTCATTTGTGTCGCAAAAATTATCAGACTCAACCCGGACAGCATGCGTTGCAGCTTTAAAAACTGCTTGACTTATAATTTTTCCTGTCTTAAGACCATTCTCTATTATTTCTCCCATTTTGATTGCTTCTGAAAAGGATTTGCCAACTGCGGACATCATGTTCTGAAAGTAATCTGGCTCTTGCGCTTGAAGGAAGACAGTTATTAGCTCGTGGTCATCCATGGGTGGCTTAACTCGAGCTACTTGCTCTCTCCATTTAATGGCATATTCCCTGAAACTTTCACTTGGTTTCTTCTTCAGGTTTGAAAGGGAAATGCGGTCTGGGGTAATGTCGATGCTGTATTGGAACTGTTTGACAAATGCTTGTGCCATGTCGTCCCAGACATACCAGCGAGACGTGTCTTGATCCATAAACCATTCGGAAGCTACTCCCGTAAGGCTTTCCACAAAATAAGCCATCAACAATTCTTCATTTCTTCCCGCACCTCTCATTTGATTGCAATACCTTTTCAGGTGGGCAATGGGATCTCCATGTCCATCGTACTTTTCAAATTTGGGAGTCTTGAAACCAGGCGGCAAGTGGACATCGGGGAACATACATAGATCTTTGAAGGCAACACTCTTTTGACCAGACAACCCTTGCCTGTTTTTCAACCATTGTTCTAAGTTTTTCACTCTTTGGGTCATTTCTTCTTGTACCATCTTTCGGGCAGGCTCTTCAATCTTTGCAGGAAGATCAAACGAGTACGGGTGGTACTTAAGAGAGTGGTACTGCTCTTGTTGTGTCGCAAATTGTGACTCATGACAAGGCTGTCCTTGCCCACTGGCCCATGCTTGACACACTCCGGTCATCTGCTATTTCAGTATTCTATTTTTCCAGCACAGTAGACTCTTGTTGAACCCTCTGAACAAACCGACCAACTCAACTTTCTTCACAATTCAAAACAAAACATGTTAGAATGGACTCAGTCGGTTCTTATTACTAGCAACATCTTTTCCCCTTTTTTTTCATTTTCTTTTTCATTTTTTGTTGTGGTCGAATCTTATGGAGATTGCCTACGTATCATGACCCCGCATGAATCAGACCTTGCGTAGTTCGGACCGGTCATGAATAAAGTAAATAAACTGATTTTAAATTATGATTATTTTTTTTTTGTAAAAGAACTGCTTTAAAAGAAGAAAGGAAGTATTTTTATATATTTTTTTTGGATTTTTTATTGATTTTCTTTTTGAAAGAAAGACTTCTAAGAATTCCTTTTCTTTTGATTTGAACTTTGAGAATTTCAAAGATTTTTTTTTCTTATTCTAAGAAGAAAGAAAATATTTTTTTTTTAGAATTTTACCTTTAATAAAAGAAACGCTTTCTAAAAAATATTTTTTTGAATTTTGAATTTTCTTTTCAATTTTTAAAGAAGAAGGAAAATATTTTCGAATTTGTTTTTTTTTATTATATATATATATATATATATATATATATATATATATATATATATATATATATATATATATATATATATTTAATAATTAAAAAGACTTTCTAAAGAAGTCAATAAAGCAAAATTTTTTTTGGATTTTTTTTTGTTTTGAAAATTGAGAGTCTAAAAAAAACTTTTCTAGACTTTTGGCACGACAAATATTTTTGCAACAAATAAAGATATATATACATTTTTTGGAAATAAAGAACAACTTTTTGGATTTTTATATATATACATATTTGCAACAAATAATAAAACCACTTTCGACGCGACTCTTTTTATTTTATTAGTTATTTTTATTTTGGTATCTAAACAAATAAATAAATAAAAACTCATTTTAAAACAAGACTCTTTATATATATATATATATATATATTTTTTTTTTTTTTGAAAAATAAGACAGAACAACGATTTTTCTTTCTTTCTATTTTTTCTCTGGTTTTAATAAAACAAACTAATAAAACTTTTTTTTTTCATTTTCTCAAAATTTCGGCAGAGTTTTGACAGTATTTGTGCATTGGTTTTTTTTTTCAAAAATAAACAGTCAATTCCCTAACCGCTATTTCTTTTTTTTTCAATTTTAAAATATTATTCATGATATTCAAAAGTCAGTCAACACACAAATCCGGATCAAATAAATGCGCAAGTAGCAGCAAGTAAGATGCATCAGGATGGTCATTTTTTTTGGTACACCTGTCCTAGACAGACCCAACCCCTGTGTTGAGTCTCCAAAGTCAAATGCACGTGATGCAAACAATCGCTCCTACTAGGGATCCGGCATGAAGCTGAGTTATTCTAAGTGAAAAAACCTGAGGCATATTGATCTAGCCCTGGCTTACCCAAACTGACAGTTTGAGCCGAAGCGGGGGCAACGTACCGGGAGCACGAAAGTCTACCCGGCCTAGTTACTTGTCCCAACTTCGTCTTATTTGGTATGACTTTAACAGAAAGGTGGGCCACGCGCACGTGTGCACCATAAATTTAGAAGACTCAGAAAGAAGGGGGTTTCGTAGCAGTTGTATATATTCATAATTCAAATAATATTAAAGCGGTAAAAGTGTCATTTAGCACATTGGGCATATATCATGTAGAAAAAAAATCAGATAATAAATAAAGCCAACTATAACAATTATTTTAAGCTCGAATTCTTGAACCCTGAACCAGTGGTTCTGGGTTTTATCCCCAGCAGAGTCGCCAGAGCTGTCGCACCTCCTTTTTACGCACCCGCGGGGGGCGTAGGGAGTTTTTTTCCAATTAAAGGACAGTCGAAACGGGATTTGTTTGTTTGTTTCAGAGTCGCCACTTGGGAATTTTAAGGCGTCCCAAGTCACCAATTTTAATCCCGAATCGAGGAAAAGAATGACTCTGTATTATAGTCTGCGAACCAGAAATCCGGATAAGGAATTCTGTTAACCCGGGAGAAGGTGTTAGGCATTCCCGAATTCCGTGGTTCTAGCACGGTCGCTCAACTGTTGTGTTTGGCTTGATTATTTTGATTTATTAAATACATTTTTATTGCATGATTTTATTGTTACCGCTTCTATTTAAATTGTTTATAATTAAAGACCCTTCTTCGAATCGAATCACGCGTACGTGTATTCGTTTTATATATTAATATTTTTTAACGTGAAAATCGTGTCACGCGTACGTATACACAATATAATAATTATTATTTATTTATTTTTTCGAAATTTTTATTATATATAAAAAAAAACTTAAGTTCGAAATTGTGCTAAAAAATTAAGAACGTTCGTCGTTCTTGTATAATTAAATATTGAACCGCACATCTCGAGTTATATGAAATTAATATTGATATTCTCCGAAGAGCCCCCTTTTTATTAAATGTTTGTTCGAAGTTGCGCGAACGCATAATACGAATTGCCTTTAGAAATATAATTAGGTTACGTGAACGTATCCCTAATCACAAAAATATTCTTGATGGTAGTATAAATTTGTTTACAAATTGTTTATTATATCCACTTATTTTTATATGAAAGCCATAGAGAAACATTGATTTAGACGTCTCTATATTTCTTGAAAAGCATTCAAAAGTTATTATGTGTTCACCGCAAATCTTATTTTACGCATATGAATTATATTCCTCCAAGCCATTCAAATTTTAAAGAATTAATGATATGAAAAAGAAACAAACAACAGGTAACTAAAAAATACTATCATTTTTTATCGTGGAAAAAGAAATTAATAGTTTCTGAAGAATTTTCATTGTTTCATTTAAGGCGAACGCTTCTTCTATATATCTTTTACATAAAATGCCACGATTCGTTTATAAATCCTATGTCCTTCTCATGTATTTGTTTTAATCCAAAGTTGCAATGGTTTGGTTAATGTTTGCAATGGAAGATAAGAGTCAAGTTGATAAGAAAGAGAACTATTATACAAATTGATTCAATAAAATTACATCACATGCAATATAGTTATACGTTTGAACCATTCCTAATATTGTATCAACTCACCTTCCACATATGATTATATATATACTCATCATCATGCTATATATGAACATACAACTTATATCAATCTAAAAAATCAGATTTTTTACAAGATATACTAATAATGTAATTTATTGATACTTCCATTCTACTTTGCATTTAGCTAACGATATTACGGGATGTAATTAATGGCCCATTTTATGCCATGTTCGCTACCTTGATATTTTAATCATGACTTCACTTAATGAAAATTCCGAAATAGATGATATTATTACAACACTTAAACGAATTTTAAGAGGTAATAATTATCTTATATTCATTACGCCAAACGTACTACTATATTAATCAACTGAATCAAAAACCAAATTTTTAACTACTGAACTTGAATGAATGGAAAACAGAATTATAATTCCCGAACTTCATTAATTTGTCATGTTGAAGCTTTTCGTGACATGAATTTACAGATATGTACCTGATATTGGAAGCAAAAGAAAATGATAATGAGAATCAGCAGCAATAATAACAGTACAATAGCAACAACTGCCCAGCAATAGTAACAACCTAGTAACAGACCGGTGGAGTAGTAATCCCAAAAACAAAAGCTTTAAGCTTTAAATGAAACATCAACCATTAATACTAATTTCAAACAAAGAAAGAAAGAAGTAGATTTTTTAGCTTTTATTTTTATTTTTGAAAGCTTAAATATTTTTCGAAATTTTTCTCTCTTCTATTCTCTGTCCGTTTTTTTCTCTCTATCTGTATTCTTGTTATTCTTATTTGTCTTCAAGACTTCACATATATAACACATCCCATAAACCTTTTAATTAATTAAAATCAATACTTTTTCTCTACCCAACCCATTATCTTTCCACTCATCCCCATTACATTAAATAAACATATCACACCACCCCATTATATTTTGTCCCTCATGCTTTATTTAAAATAATGCAAGATTCCCCTTTAATTTAAATCTTGTCCCCCCTTTATATTAAATAATTATATCACAACCCACCCCATTTCATTTTGTCCCCCATGCTTCAAATAAACAATTTCAAAATGTACAATTCCTAAACTACCCCTTCCGACCTTACTGAAATTACCAAACTACCCCTGAACGTATTACAAATTTACCAAACTACTCATCAGCTATAACACATCAATTAATCAAACTTAACCAAAATATAGACAATATGATCAATTTCTAACAATGTTCAAACAACAATATGAACATGGATGAACATCATAACAACAATATCACATGAACACAATTTTAACAACATTTCAACAACAAATCACATGAACACGAATTGAACAACAAAGAACAACTAAAATTTGATTGAACAATATTTTAGCAACAAACAATCCTATTTTCGGATTCAACAACAACAACAAACAAAGTATGAAGATTTCTAAATTCAATCATATTGAACTTAAAATCAACTCTAACAACATTACAACAAACAATTCTTATATTAAACTTTAAACAAGATTATGAGAACAATTCAAGCAATAATCATAAATGGTAAACAAGAAATCAAACTATACAAAATTCGGATTCAAGATCATCCAAACAAAGTATGAACATGAATGAATCTATTTTAACACAAACATGATGGATTTAAACGATTAAACCAACATATTTCCTTTAACACAACTAAATTCTTTAAACAAATAACAAGATCGACGAAGAAACAATTATGAGCTTAAACTTGAACTTAACAATATTAATAATTTCTAACAATACATAAACACATGAAACAAATTGAAGAAATAGTTGATTAAATTTCAATTTGAATCTAACAAACATCAAACTAACAAATACTTACTTAAACAATAAAACAAACATGAAATAAACATGAAAACAACTAATTAAACTTCCATTTTAAAATCTAAAAATTAATTTAACAAACAACACATGAACATGAACTAAAAATTAATTCAAACGATAAACAAAACAAACATTTGTTGATTTTAGATTCGAAAATATCAAAACAAAATACGGACAACATAAAACTCAAAAACTTCTAACCGGATCGAAATGAAATATGTACGGATTGTTTCGACGAACCTCGAATGGGAATGAATCTGTCCGGATTCGACGACAAACTCAACGACGAACTCAAGACGAAGCTTGACGACCTCGGCTGAAACTCGACCAAACGATATGGTGGCAACAACGCAGCAAAACAAGGCGGGTTTGGACGTAGCGAAGCAGGAGGAAGACGCTATGGTTTCAGAGAACGGACAGCAGCAACCATGTGAGATGGAGGTCGAAGCTAAGGCAGCAACTATCATGGGTGTCGAGCTTCAAGCTCGACGCCGGAGAAGACGATACAGTAGCCATGGTTACGAGCAGCAGCAGCTGACGCGGAATCAACTGCCATGGAAGCGAGCGGTCGACGAAGGCAATGGCGGACTGCTTGGTGGAACTGGGCAGCCATGGATGTCGAGCTCAAGCTCGAGCTTGACGAAAGACGAAGAAGATGAAGTGACGACGCAGAGATAGCTACGCGGACAGCAGTAGCTATGGTTCTTGGGGTCGTTTGGTCATGACGAACTGTTTGTTGATGGTGTTTGGATGAGAGGGAGTGGGGTCAAAGGCAGCCATGGTTGTGCTTTGGAGTTTTGAGGAAGAAGAAGGAGAATAGGGGGAAAAGAATGATAGGGGGGGCGGATGACTTAGGTCATTTTTAGGGTTTTTTTTTTTTTTTTTTTGTTTTGTTTTGTGTCTTTGAAATGCAAGATAGGGGTATTGGGTCTTTTGGGTTATGGACTGGGTCGACCCAGTTCGAAATGGACTGGGTCGTAGGGAAGATTGGGCCATTTTTTGGGCTTGTGGCTTGAAATTGAAGAAGAGGCCTAATTCCGACTTTCTTTATATTTCGCTCTCTTTTCTTCTTTTATTTTTTCTAAAACTAAATTATAAAAATACTTAAACTATTATTAAGAACTAAATTAAGTTATAAAAGTGCAAATTAACTCCCAATAACAATTAACGCACAATTAAGTATTAATTAAGCATAAAATTGTATATTTGGACATTAAATGCTAAAAATGCAAACGATGCCTATTTTTGTAATTTTTAATTTTTGTAAAACAAATTTAATTACTAACAACTATAGAATTAAATCCTACATGCAAAATGCGATATATTTTTGTATTTTTTATTAATTTATCAAATAAACACGCACAGACAAATACAAATAATTATTTAAAATATCACAAAATATCACAACATTGCACACCAAAGAAAAATTACTTTATTTTTTGAATTTTTTGGGAGTAATTCTCATATAGGGCAAAAATCACGTGCTTACAATATGTTGTGTAATAATCCGAATCCCCTTACAAGATGATCGGGGTCCCCTTTATATAGGAGAGGGGGATCCTTACATAGTACATGTCTAATCATAATGAGAAAGGCTACTGGTACAACTACATAATGGCTCAGTACTGATTTGTACTATTTTTACAGGCCCTGTCAGTTCCGATCACGTGCCCTTGGGAATTTCCCGCTTTTCCATGATTATCGTCGATTTTCGCACTACCTCGAGGTATTCCACGATGAGTCTTTGATATACCTTCTCGAGGCAGATGCTTCGGGGATGAGCCCTGGATCGTGCTCCGAGCCTACCAAGTCCGGGCTCGAAGTATCATAGAAGCCTCAAAATTGGCCTTCCTTGATTTTGACCGCATACACAGCTGTACCAAGAATATTCCCTACTATAAATGAAAATATTCCTTATTTAAGGTTCCCCCACTATATAAGGGGGATCCTAATTATTTGTAAGATCATCTTTTTTTACTGAGCAAAGAATACACTCTCTACTTTTTGCCTGCTGATCATCAGAATTGTCCCTTATCTTAATTGTTCTTACTTTGATTTTCTTACTTAATTGTTCTTACTGCCCTAAGCCACCTCAAAGTCATTGTCTTGAGGTCACTGCTGCTAACTAACATTGGTTTGATTCACTTCTATCTTTTATTTCTACTTCATATATCTTGATTATTAATTGGTATTGAACTAAATCACATATGTTTAAAACCACAAATCAAGTTTAATTGTTACTCATATTTTCGAGGTAAACAATTTGGCATCCACCGTGGGGATAAGGATAATAGTGATTATATTTTTACTGATTCTCATTACACATGTTATCTTTACACGTTTTCTTGTCAAGGTTTTTTTATTCTCAGGCTTGAACATGTCTAACACACAAAACACACTTGTTCATGATAGCGAGGGTCTTGGAGAAAATAGCTGTATAGGGGTCAGTGTACCACCCATAAACCATGGGGGAGTGCCAAATATGGAACCAGTTGATATCAGTTCGCATAACGATCTAAATAGCAGTATAGGGGTCAGGCACAGACCCCGTAGGGAATGCACGTAGGGAAGCCCGGCCAGGCGACCAAGGAACGCTAGGAGTAGGAGATGGGGGAGTCATCCTCCAAGTAATATTCGAGATTCTCCAGGATCAGTAAATCGCCATCGCTCAACTCCAAAGTCAAAATAAAACCCCGAGCATAGCTGAACATGACAATAATCGGTGTGTTGAGCCAATGCCAGAAAGTTCTAATGAAAATGGCACGGAGACTGATCCCACGATTATGAAAATGCTCAAAGAGCTCACTAAGAGAATCGAGTCCGGAGAAAAGAAAATTGAAGACAATAATAAGAAGGTGGAGACTTATAACTCTCGTATAGACTAGATACCGGGGGCAGCTCCAGTTTTGAAAGGTCTAGATGCCAAGAAGTTCATACAAAAATCATTCCCTCATAGCACAACTCCGATGCCCATCCCTAAGAAATTTCGCATGCCTGATATACCCAAGTATAACAGAACAACCGACCTCAGTGAGCATATTGCTTCATACACTTGCAGAATCCAAGGAAATAACTTGAATGATGATGAAATCGAGTCAGTGCTGTTGAAAAAGTTCAGGGAAACACTCGCGAAAGGAGCAATAATTTGGTATCACAACTTAGCTCCTAACTATATTGATTCATTTGCTATGTTAGCAGATGCCTTCGTTAAAGCCAACGCCGGGGCCATAAAGGTGTCCACGAGGAAATTGGATGTTTTCAAAATAAAACAAAGGAACGACAAAATATTGAGGGAGTTTATGTCCAGGTTTTAGATAGAAAGAATGGAATTGCCACTGGTCTCCGACAACTGGGCAGTACAGGCCTTTATGTAGGGTTTGAACAAGCGAAGATCGATTGCTTCTCGTCAAGTAAAATAGAACTTGATCAAGTATCCAGCTGTGACGTGGTCGGATGTTCACAACTGTTACCAATCGAAAATCAGGGTTGAGGACGATCAATTAGGAGCCCCCTCGGGCTTGGTTCATCCTAACAGGTTTATGACCAAGCCCCTGAGGAATATGAACAGGGAATCAAGATCGAACAAGGAAAGGTATCAACCATATGTCGATCGAAGGAACCACGGTTCAAGTCGAAACAGTCCTTAGAATGATCGGAGAAATGATCGGGGCCAAAGTTCTCGAAGACTCATAAGCAAAAACGGGTTCGATAAGCATTTTGATCCCGCAGAGGCACCACGGTTATCTGAGTACAACATTAGTGTGGATGCATCGGGAATTGTGTTGGCTATTGGAAAAATAAAAGACACCAAGTGGCCCAGACCCATACAAACTGATCCTTCCTAAAGACACCCGAGCTTGATGTGAAAATATCACGGTACACATGGCCATAGAACAAAAGATTCCAGGAAGCTAAGGGAAGAGGTGGCTCGGTTGTTCAACGAAGGCCACCTTCGAGAATTTCTAAGTGATCGAGCTAAGAATCACTTCAGGGAGAGAGACGCAAGGAAAAATGAGAAAGAAGAACCACAACATGTAATCCACATGATCATTGGTGGAGTCGATGTCCCTCAAGGACCTATATTCCAGTGCACTAAAGTATCAATCACAAGAGAGAAACAGACTTGGAGCTATATGCCTGAGGACGCCCTATCATTCTATGACGAGGAAGTGGAGGACGTATCCCAGCCTTACAACGACGCCCTGGTAATCTCTATCCTTTTGAATAAAATTCAAGTTAAACATGTTTTAGTGGATCTAGGTAGCTCAACAAACATAATCAGATCAAGGGTCGTGGAATTACTCGGCCTACAAGATCAAATTGTACCTACATCCTGGGTCCTGAATGGCTTCAACATGCCAAGCGAAACAACAAAGGGAGAAATTATCTTGCTAGTAAACATAGCTTAGACCATACAAGACACCAGGTTCCATGTCATCGAAGGTGACATGAGGTATAACACACTCCTCAGGAGACCATGGATACACAACATGAGGGCAGTGCCTTCGACTCTCCATCAGATGATGAAATTCCCGACAGAGGAAGGAGTGAAAATAGTCTATGGAGAACAGCAAGCTGCAAAAGAGATGTTTGCAATCGAGGAAGTGGTGCTGATACCAGAACCCGTGGCCTCGGAGAAGTCGAGCTCCAAAGGTAAGCAGGTGGCTAAGTAGCGATCATAGCTCCAAGCCTCGACGGAAGTGGAATAACATGTAACCGAAGGCGAAGAAGGGAACTTCCTTTCTCCTCGAACCTTCATTGTTCCCGAGAAGTCCGATGCCACCAAGTCTATCGCTCAAGAGAAAGGTACACCTGAGAACGTGATTAACCCCTAACTCATGAAAAAACTCGTTTAGTTTCTTATTGATAATATGGATTGCATTGCTTGTTCCCATTTGCCCGGATCTTCAAGCTTTGGATCCATCAAGTGCACAATTGCACTTACTTGGTGAGTAATCTTGATGGTCTCACGGTCCATGGATATCTTCTTAGTCACCAAGTCTTTCATGAACTTGGCGTAACCCGACATTTGTTCTAGAGCCTCCACCAAAGGTGTATGCGGTGAAATCAGAAGACTTGATTTCTCGCTGTCGGGACATTTCGGAAGCATGCCTCGGGACCCCGAGGGCAGGAGTCCGTGACCAAGTTCCTGACCTCGGGGTTCGTCGGAGCCCGACTCGGAGGAAATGAAGATTGAAGCCAGGACGGAGGGGAAGCCCCCAAGGCACATGGCTACGTCTAACAGGCTCGGCTTATCCAGAGCCTATGCTGAGGCATCATGTCAAACCATCCAATCTACGTACTTTGTGTTTAATCTCCACATATTTGTACCATACCGTGTTCCCACGCCTATATAAGAGGAACCCATACCACTTTGTAAAGGGCTGATGTTGCTCCATTTTCTCCACAAATTCAATAATATATCTCTCTCTCTTTCTCCTATTTTGCTTGTTCTCACTCGCCTGAGGCCACTTTAACATCTATTATCTTCTTACTTATTTCATGCTATATTGCACAACTTTGGCCGTAACGAGCCTTGCTTGATCAAATCCTTAATTGTTATCCTATTCCCGATTGCCCGCGATAGCTCGAGCTCGATTCGAGTCCCGACCCCGAGGTCCTTATCGATCGGCTTTGCATCCTGGCAACAAGCCCCTTTAGTTTAATTACTTTCTTGTTTTAGCTCGAATTTCATCGTTAAGCTTCACGTTCTTAGCATCAACTGCTCTAACAACTAGCTCGGGAATAGATCACGTATTTTTAGAATCCCATTTACAAATTTAACTATTGTTACCATTTTCACGGTAAACAGTTTGGCGCCCACCGTGGGGCTAAAAATAATAGTGATTATTTTTTTGCTAGTTTCGTCACACAAATGCACATTATCTTTCACACTTTTTCTTGCCCAAGATCTTTTGATTTCAGGTTAATGTCCAGCTCGGTAAGCAAAATTGAAAACAACTACCTCGAAAACCACGACAAAAATAGTATGGCTGTTCCAGAGATTAGCGCGACACCGCAGGACCCCGATAACTCATTTAGGTCGATTCAAGCGGACGCTGGCTTGCAAGGCACGCAACAGGTCGACGAAGCCTCGCACATTGATGATAGCATACAGTGCATTGACCGACAGGAAGCTCAAAAAACCCTGGCCTAGGTAGAACAAGAAGTTAATCTTCAGGTTATTTTTGAAATGTTACAAGCACGGCAGTTGGCTATCGCTCAGCTGCAAAGTCACCCAGAGACTCCCAACGCAGTAGCGCTGGAGACACCTCCTTATGCTGAGTTGGTACCCGAGAGATCAAGTAATGACGGATCGGTAACCGACCCCGCCACAATGAGGATGCTTAGGAATCTCTTCGAAAGGATCGAATCGGGTTCTGGAAGCTCTTACAGCAACCGTCTCCCATGGAAACAGTCCCGGAACTTGCTTCACAAAAATTCGAAACACCGAAACCCCCTAGGTGCGACAGGACCTCAGATCCCTATGGGCGCACCACCACTTATGCGAGCTCATTCAAAGGCAGCGAGCTCCAAGATGATGAGTTTGAGCCCGTCTCGTTGAGGAAGTTTGAAGAAACTCTCTCGAAAGAAACCATGACGCAGCGCCACTGCCTGGCACCTGACCTCACAGACTCGCTTACCATACCAGTGTGGTCCTCCACGGAAGCATGCACTGATGCTATCAAAGCAGTACTGAGAGGGCCCGATACACCTGAGGCCAAATGAAGAAAAATGAAATACCGCGGGAAGCCGCACCTCATTCCCTGATAGGACGAATGAGATTGCTCCCAATTTCGGACGATTGGGCAACACAAGACTTCACTATAGGCCTGAACGAAGCATGCCCAACGTCTCCAGGACATTTCAAGTGAAGCCTGATCAGGTACCCAGTCGAGGTATAGTTAGATGCCCACACCCGACACCAGCCACGAATCATGGCCGTGGACAATCGTCCGGGAACCTCCTCGGGTTCAGCATATCCAAGCAGACTCCCGACAAAGAAGCTGATGCCAAACGGATGGAGGTATCATCCATGCCCTACAAATGGAAGGAACGACTCGAGATGCAACCTACCTCACAAATATAGGGAAATAGCCCGAGGACAGTACCCTCGAAGAACCTCCAATGGAACCATATTCAACAAGGCACAACTGGCAGGGAAACCCCGCCCAGCCGAGTACGATTTCAGCATTGCTATACCAAACATCGTGATCACCATAAGCGAAACTGGGAACGCCAGGCGGCTCAGACCTATTCGACCAAGACCCCTTCAATGGAACTATGGCCCAGTGTAGGAACTGCAGGGCGCGCGCGCTTATCAACTCAAAAGAACGACAACTGTGCTATTCAATAGAGATCGCCATCAAGTATCATCGAGCGGTCAGGCTCGGATCCATCTCCAAGGGAGGAAGGAGATCAGGAAAAATGAAGCTGACAAGCCATGGTGTATTGCCACGACAGTAAAGGGGCGGCGGCACCCTTCAAAGAACCATAAAATGCAGAGTAAAAAAGCTCATCGTCGGGGAAAGACGGGTCCAGGGATATACCCAAAGGACACCCTTGCATCCAAGGAAAGGGACGCCAAGACTTTGCCTCGGCCTCGTATTAGCGCGATTGGTAACCCCCTCCCTCATTTGACCTATTTTAAATAAAACATGTGTTCATGAGTGCAGATGGTTCGATCAATTATACCGACGATGTTAGGCCAAAGCTAACGGGGCAGTTCGGACTAACGAACCAAATCACTCCCACACCTCGAATCTTTGATGGATTCCAGATGCCAATCGCCACAACAATCAGGAAAGCCTCTCCCCCTATACAGCCTGCCTGAGCTCGGGCTGGAATGTCGAGCCTGCAAAACACAGACATTTCATTCAAATGACAACTGGCACACCGCCCGGAGCCGACTTCGACCACACTCCGCCAAAGGGATAAAACTCCACGACATAGGTGAGACTAAAGTATTCGACAAGGAGCTACACAGGATGAGAGGAAATCCCTCACCATATGACCCATCACCAGCATCAATGCCTCCGCCTTCGAAGGGATCAAAGGGTGAGCAAAACCACATCTTTTATAGTTATAATGCGACTCAAAGACTTGACCCAAAACAGTAGGGATGGAAAATGCCTAAACAGTCGGGCCAAGCACGGAGGCCCCAGCACCTGCTAGTGCCAAGGATCGCACTTAAGAGCCCCCGGGTCTGTCCTATCAGTTCCAGGCATATGAGGACCTCGCCAAACACCAAAACAAGTCGGCCCGATCGAAAGCAACAACAGAAAAAACTTACATGAGAAATAAAGCTTCAAGTTTCTTCTCATATATAAAATGCGTGAAAAAAGCGCATTCTTCATCTACTGGCACACCCTACGTATATCAGAGACAAAGCGATAAAATGGCAAGTCCAAAGCAACAAAATGTAAAAATCTAAAGCGACAAAATGGCAAAGTCTAAAGCGACAAAATGGCAAAGTCTAAAGTGACAAAATGGCAAAGTCTGGAGCGACAAAATGGCAAAGTCTACACTCTGCGCTAAAGGGCTACAGCTTGTCGAGTTTGCCCTCCATAACGTCAACAAGAAATGACCGAGCGTCACGTTCATCCACCCTTGCTCGAGCCAATTCCTTCAAGAGGACGAAACTCCTTGCACCGACCTCCTCGAGTACCTCTCTTCAGGATCTACAACAAACATATTCCTCGATCTTCTTCCCCCAGTCGAGGGCTCGCTTCAGCTTAGCTTGGGCATCAGCAGCATCCTTCATACGAATCGCCATCTCACAATCAGCCTTGGTTCGTCTTAGTACTGCTTCTACTCGGGCATTAATTGTCTCAGCTCTGACCTTCGAGAAATCAGATTTGAGTTTCCTAATCATATTTGCTTGAACTTTGGCGTTGTCATGAATCAAGTGGACTGGGGGGCATCACCCCGGGAGGCCGCCTCTTCAAAGAACTCAAACTATGCCTAGGAGGACCCCCATAGGAGAATAATGTATTGGGCCAAATGGTCGAATGAACCGTGTCCATGTAGAATAATTGGTCCTCCAAAGGCAAAAAGCATGTACACATACATCAAATAATTGAGGAAGCTTCTTTTCTTATCAAAACACTCGAAGAAATTCAGTACATTCATGCAAAACGGCTCGAGGGCCAAAAATCCTTGAACACTCACGGACTGTCATCGATAGTCAGCTCGCCGAAGCCATCGAAAACTCGAATTCTTAAGACGTAAACAAGGTAATTTCGAGATCGTAAGTTCGCAGTGAGGCCGCATCGAATCTATAAGACCTCAACAAGGCATGCCCAGACTTTAAGTCCTCAATGAGGCAATACAGAGCTTATAAGACCTCAACAAGGCATACTCAAATTTATAAGACCTTAAAAAGGCATAACCCCAATATGAAGCCAAGGTTATATATTTGAACTTGTAAGACCCCTAAAAATTCATACCCTCAATATAGACGCCAAGGTCACCGCACTCGGGGATTAAAGGCTACGGCCGAACAAAAAGACTACGATCATAAGGCTCCGGCTAAAATAACGCGGCTCGTAGACATCCGATCGCTTCCATAAAACTAAAGGCCTCCAAATACTTCGAAAGTACTTCGAAAAGAACCGGTTAATCAGGCTACCCTCGCCATAAGCAAAAGAGCTTCGATAATATCAACTCCGAACAATAAAAAGGCTTCGAAAACAATCAGCCTTCGATGAAAAGGTTTCAAAAACTCAACCTTCTAGCAAGCCTCCCGAGGTACTCAGCTATCGTCACATATCGACTCATAATCGAGGTTCCCGTTTGAGCAGTCGAAGAGTCGGTCGAACATAAACATGCCAAGGCATAATCAAAACTTCAAAAATCGTTAGCCAAAATGAGGGAAATTATAGCCATATTAGAGGTCACATCGACACAATCTAAAAAAAGCCTAAGAACCAATGCGTAAAAGACTAAGGGCTAGCCGAAAAAGCCTAAGGTCCAACGCGTAAGAGCCTAAGGGCCAGCCTAAAAAGCCTAAGGGCCAATGCGTAAGAGCCTAAGGGCCAGCCTAAAAAGCCTAAGGGCAAATATGTAAGAGCCTAAGGTCCAGCCTAAAGAGCCTAAGGGCCAACACGTAAGAGCCTAAGGGCCAGCCTAAAAAGCCTAAGGGCCAATGCAAAAAAGCCTAAGGGCTAGCCTAAAGAGCCCAAGGGCTACCCCAGTTCGAGCAAGCTCTCAATCGGGGACTATTCATAAAGCCTCAGGGCTATCTTTACTGCGAGTTCTAGCAAATGCTCGCTCGACTATTAAACCCAAGGGCTACCTGAGTTCGAGCCAGTTCTCACTAGCAGACTATTCATAAAGCCTCAAGGTTATCTTTACTTCAAGTCCGAGCAAATGCTCACTCGTTTATTGAGCCCAAAGGCTACCGAGTTCGAGTAAGTCCTCACTCGGTTGCTATTGGTAAAAACCTAAAAGCTATCCTTATTTTCGAATAAGCAAGCAAACGCTCACCTGGATGCTGAGCCCAAAGGCTACCTGAGTTTGAGAAAATTCTCGCTCAAGGACTATCAATGAAGCCTAAAAGGGCTAGCTTTACTTCAAAAATCGAGATCCGACTCCCACTCAACTAGGACTCGGAAGTCTCGGTGACCTAAGTTCGCATCAGAAGCTTAGTCCAAGGAATAACAAAGGACTTTAAGAAGCGTCACATCAATCAATTAAAAACCTAAGGGTTTATTATGTTTCAGGTCCAGTGCCAGGGTTGATCATTAGAGTCATACACTCGGGTTCAACACAAATCAAAGGCAAAATGAAGAAATTCTTATATTTATAAAAGAAGTATTTACAAGGCCCACGCCTAGAGCCCTTACACAAAGAAAAAGGGGGACAAATAAAAACCTAATAGACCGCCGAGGTCACTTGATCGGACGGAGCTCCCTAAGAATTTTTGCCTTCAATGGCTTGACCCTCGACCCTCGGAGCATCAACGGCCTCCTTCTCGGGGACTTCATCTTCACCTTCATCTTCCTCATACCCGCTGGCCGAACTGCTGGCTGAACCATTGTCAGAAAAAGGCAGAGCTACCAATTCTTCCTCTAGGGCCCTCACCCTCTCGATGACAAATAAATGCCCCCTGCATATATATCCTCGAGATCCTATCTCCGAGATCCTAATCGGGCATGCTCCAGTGCTCGAGTCAGTTCAAACATGGCAAATTTAGAGACCTTCCTGGTCCGAGCATTGCAGCAGCAGCATCTTTTCGGTATGAGGCCATGAGCGCATCGGCTTCAGTCTTGGCTATGGATAGCGCGACAACCGACTCAACATGGAGATCCTTACACTTACCACTATCTGCTCTCACCTCGTGAAGGCAACGCTCAACCAAAGTCAACTTCCCCTAGAGGATATCTCTCTCGGAGGCTATCTCATCCACACGCTGCTTAAGTTTGAGAATCTCAATATCCCTGGATCTGAGCCCCTCCCTCATCAGGGCATCTTTCTTTTCAAGCTGCAAATATCAACCCAAGGTTGTTAAATGCTAAGTTTGAACAAGCGTGGAAATAAAAACATGCGAAGATTCTATTACCTGCTCAGCAAGTTCGCTCCGCTTTCGAGATACCGTCTCAATGAGCCCGAAGGTCATTCATTTATTCCTCCTTTTTGGTAGAAAGAGCCTTGAGATCACAGGCCTCTGATGAGAGCCTCCCACACTCTTACTCATAGGGGGTCGACTCAGCTTGGGACTGAGCTAAGGCTCGATTGTAAAGGGATATAGCATGAAAGAATGGAAAAACAAAATCATCAAGATGGGGATCGAAGCTCAGAGCAGAGTCGGCAAAAGATTACCTAATTACATAGGCTCTCGTCTTCCTTGAAAATGTGCGAAGCATTATGCTCAGGATTTTCTTCATCTCTAGTGAAGAATCCTGTAAATACGTCGTTCCCCCTGAGGACTCTCTATTTTGGGCATCTTGTATCTCCCTTGGAAAAGATGTAGGGCCCGGCGGAGAATCACCCACGTCAATAACCCTGGCTGGATCGATTGGGGCCTTCTCTTTCCTCACAGGAACCTCATATTTGGGGCCACCTAACTCATCTACCGAGTGCCCCTCAACTCAAGAAATGTTTTAGCTATCGATCGGCTCAGGGACATCACCTTCGAGAGCCTCTTTGGCCCGAGGTGGGACAACATCAGCAACTCTTGGTTCAGAATCCTTCGGCTCAACAGCCATCGGCTCAGCAAGATCCGAAGAAGACGCGCTTCCTTTTCCCCCAGATGCTAGAAGGGAGTCTTCTTTCTCTTTGCCCCTAGCTTAGGGACTCTCTGGTTCTTCCGAAGTTAGGACCACTGAATCAACCTTAGGCTTTTGAGCTTTCACCTTCTTCGATTTCGAGGACTTAGTCGGAAATTTTCTTTTTCTCTTCTTCTCCTTAGCAAGACTTGAGGTATCCGCCTCCTCGGAGGAGTCTTCCCTCATCAAAGAGGCATCTCCCAGGCCTGCACAAACCCAAAAGGCAGTTACAAAAGTTGAGAGTATGGTTAAGGGGTACCTCCTATAACGAGCTTAAGTACGATAGAAGAGAAACCTCACCGTAGTTTTTAGCTTCCCATCGGCCCTTGGCCAGATCGCGCCATACATGCTTAGCATACGGGTAAGTCGAATCAAGATGGCGAACTTAACCCGAGAGATCCTTAACCGCACCAGGGTACCACTCAACAGTTGTATCAACGAAGGAAGTTAGTTCAAGAGGGAAAATGGTCCAGAGGAAAGAAAAGATATTTATTCGACATATTCACTTACAATTCATGTTCCATTCCTCGGGGAATAACATCCTTTCACTAGGAATTAGATCCGAAGTCCTACCTCAGACAAAGCGACTCATCCACCCCCTTTCCTTGCCTTCATCAGTACAAGCAAAGAAAGCCTTCGAAGCCCGAAGCGGAAGCTTAATCAGGCCACCTCGATAAAGTCGAGGGTTGTACATCTTAATCAGATGGTCAAGGGTAAAAGGTACCCCCTCGGCCATGTTTGCAAAGTGCCTAATCATGTAGAACGCGCCAGAATGATGGATGAATTTGACCGAGCATCACCCGGTATTGTCCACAGAAATCAAGGATTACGGGGTCTATCGATGGCGAGGATGGTTCTACCGGAACCTAAGGTAAAAGGATATATATATACACACACACACACTAAGGAAACCGGGTTAGTGTTTCTTTACATCTTCCTCCTGAGAAGGAATCTCTACTTGCACCGTCTCTCCCCAGCGGCAATCCATTTTTACCTTCCCAATGTCAGTTATCAGGCTAATATACTGGGATATGGGTTTGCATCGCCCCGGTTTCGAAGAAGGCTTGTCAATCAAGAAATCAGAGGTGTTTCGCAGAGTCTAGGGATGTACTCTTCAAGGCAAGGAGATACTATGGTCTTATACTTAGACGAGCGTGAAGATGAAGAAGCTTTGTCATTTTTGGAAACAGTTCTAGAGGTCTTCGCCATTTTTACTAAAGGATCTCAGAGGAAAAGAGAAAAACTGGATGAGAGACAGACACAAGAAAGAAGTGAAAAGATCTGTTGGAAGTTTGAAGATATGATGAAAGGTAAGGAGAGAAGGATTGGAGTATTTATAGGGGCCAGTAGCGCACGTTGGAGAAAGCCAAAGGACGGCCGACCGCCGTAATCAATTCAAGGCTTCTCAAGAGTCGTACGAACGTGACTTTTGAACATCCCTTTTTTGTCACATTAACTGCTCACATGACATAATTGACGTAATGATAAAGTTATTAAAGGGTTGAATAATTCAAATCGTTCCTTGTTATTTCATTCCAAGGAACACGGGGACTATATGTATACGGTCAAAATCAAGGAAGGCCGATTTTGAAGCTTCTGTGATACTTCAAGCCCGGCCTCGATAGGCTTGGAGTACGATCAAGGGCTCATCCTTGAAGCATCCACCTCGAGAAGGTATACCGAAAACTTATCTTGGCATACCTCGAGGCAGTACGAAAATCGGCGATAATCACGAAAAAGCGAAAAATTCCCAAGGGCATGTGATTGGAACTGACAAGGCCTGCACGAATAGTACAAATCAGTACTTAGCCATTATGCAGCTGTACCAGTAGCCTTTCTCCATTATGATTAGACATGTACTATGTAAGGATCCTCTCTCCTATATAAGGGGGACCTTGGACATCTTGTAAGGGGATTCATATTATTATACAACATATTGAATACAATACAACATTTTTTGCTCTTTGCTTAAACAATTGTTCTACACATTTATTGCTTATTCTTTCATTGTTCATTTATTGTTCTTCATTTTTAGCTCATTATTAACCACAAAAGGCCATCTTTAAGGCCCTCATTATCATTGATTCTTCATCAATCGTTCATTGCTATTAGCCCCGTTTAGACCTCGAGGCACTGCTCCAGCCAGCTCGAGGCCCAGCCTTGTGACCCTATTGGTTTGCATTTCTTGTTTTCTGTACTCACACTTAGCATCTATTGTCTAACAACTAGTGTTAAGATAAATCACGTATTTATAGAACTACAAAATCAAATATAATTATAGTTACCATTTTCAAGGTAAACAAACTGTCTAACCGTCTAGTATGGCATTGTACGATCCTATTCCGTGATTTACGCCATGACTTTGGGGACGTGGTAGGAATCTATCTCACTCTGGTACAATCCATAACAACACTTGACATCGGTATTACTCTAGCTCCTATGTTCGGGCACTACACTCCGTCTTCGAGCTTGAGTCTAGTCCACCGGTTTCCAACTTGACCTCTGCCGGACTCGGGCCTAGGGCCAAAACCTCGAGCTTCCACATTGGCATATGATTTTGACCATATACAGTGATAAAATTCGTTTCTGCCTTTATCTTTGACAGATGGACCAGGCAGTGGTAAGGGACACCCGGTGTGCTAACATTGTTGAGAACTTTGGGTACACCCATCTAAGTGCTAGTGATCTTCTCCGAGGTGAAATAAAACCTGGTTCCGAAAATGTGTTGTCACCTTTCTTTTTGTTTTTAACCCTTAAAGTATCTCATCGTCATTCATTTGATCAGCAGTTGTTTGATTTAGTAGTTTAATAGTTTCAAATTACTCATTCTGTTTCAAAAAGATTGGCACTATTTTCTTATAGTCCGTTTCGAAAAGATAGGCACCTTTCAATATTTCCTTAATAAGTAGCATTTATAGCCACACAAATGCTATGACTTATTTAAGATTACATATCTTACAAGTCTTTCCTTCTTTATTAAAGAATGTGCCAAGATAAATTATGACAATCTTTTTTAAATGGAGGGAGTAGTAGACTAGATGCTGTAAATGTAGTGAATGCATATACGACTCGTGCTCCTCTTGGACTATGTTGTGCCTTTTTGGATGGTCAGGCTTATACCATACTGGAATCATCATGAATGATCTTATTAAAAAAAAGGTGAAGTGAATGCATATCCGGATTGAAGGATAAATGCTCACTACTGCACTTTCAAATTTGTGACCTCTATAATTTGGACTGTCCTAGTCAATTATCGCATCAGAATTGTAAGTCTCAACTGCATTGCATCTTGTGGATGTTTGCAAATTGTTCATGAATTGTGTTATATAAAGCACTTGTTTGATTCATGATAACGACACTTAATGTCTTCCAGACTGGAAATTGAATCAGAGTTTGTCCTCTTCTTTGATTGCCCTGAAGAAGAGATGGAGAGACGGGCTTTGGTTAAACCTATCATTTTTTGATAGGAGATTTTTTGTCGTTCCATTTCAAAGATCTATATTCTGATATTAAGTTTCTAACTATTTTTCCTTTTTCTTTTTTATTTTTCAATCTCTATTATTCCTTATAAGGGAAGAGAAGATGATAAAATGATACCATAATGAAGCGATTCAAAGTTTATCGTGTTCTAGAGGTGGAAACTCATCATTGGCTGTAGCTCAAGCTTATCCTAAGTACAAAATCTCAGTCTATTGGTTAATAGTAGTTATTCACAAGGCATCTTCTTCCTTCCTCCAATCCGTATCCTTCACCCTTTTTTGGACTTTCATAATCTTAATTTCTTCTTTGTTGCAGGCTGCTGCTTAAGAATTCTTAGTTGAGAGCGTCATGCTACATTTAAGGATTATGGTATTTGATTCTTCTTCAACTTCTAAAGCTCTTTAATTTGGTCACTAATGAAATTAGAGGACTTTAATTACTAAGAATGGATTGCCATCGATTCTTGCTCTGGCTCAACTTTTTCATATTCCGTTGTTATATATATATATATATATAATTATGGTGTTTTTTTATTTTTATTTCTCATCGGGTGTCTGGTATCCGTATTGCCCTATCCTCCACTACTCTAAATTCGCGTCGGCTAATACCCGCTAAAGGGAAGTGCTTCCTACCAAGAATCAAAAGAGTTTGCGCTATTTTTGCCTCTGTATCATGATTGTCATGATTAAACTTTTTGATAAATAAGAGCAGAAGTCCCATACTCGATTTCAATTTTGACCCACCTAGCTATGAGCAGTGACGAAATCCGGGCGACATTAAATTTGAGTAATTACCGAGGAAAATAACAAATTTCCAGTAGTGACTTGAATATTTGATATTAATTTTGTAAAGAGACAATCAGAATATGGAATGCCACACCTAGGGTGGCAAAATGGTTCAAAGAAAATAGTTATACACTCATATTATCCATTAAAAATGGGTTGGATAATGAACTATTTAAAAACGGGGCAAATATGGATAAGATCATATTATCCATTTAGAAAATGGATAACCAATGGGTCTAACTTTTACATTTGTAAAACTTCAAATTGGGGGTTCCTCAAGTTAGGGAGACTAAGAATTCTCCAAAAAATGATCATATGCAAGAAGTCATGGATAATATGGTTATCCATATTATCCGTCGATTAACCCATTTTTTATCCGTATTAAATATGGGTCGGGTCGGATAATTTACATATTTTTTTATTACCCGTTTTCGACCTGAACCATATCCGACCCGCCCGTTTGCCACTTCTAGCCACACCAGTTCCCCTGCGCCCCCACCCTCTCAACATAATCAAAATAAATTTGAGAGAGAGCAGGAGCGACAAAAGAAATATTACGGATATTGTAATGTACTGTCTACAACAACAACAAGCCCAGTATAATCCCACTTAGTTGGGTCTGGGGAGGGTAGTGTGTACACAGACCTTACCCCTACCCTAAGGTAGAAAGGCTGTTTCCAATTAGACCCTCGACATCCTTTCCTCCAAGAACTTCCCACCTTGCTCTTGGGGAGACTCGAACTCACAACCTCTTGGTTGGAAGTGAAGGTTGCTTACCATCAGAGCAACCCCTCTTGTCTTGTAATGTACTATCTACAAACTAGTTATACAAAGGTTTTAATAAAGTAACTTTGATAATTTATACTTCAATGCCACACAAGAGGGGGTGATTTGTGTGGTATCCAATTTTCTCGTGCACAAACTATGAAGGACCTAGTTCTTCTATGTATTCCTTAACCTACTATTGCAAAAATAATAAATGCGGAAAGTAAAGAACACAAATATTTTTACGTGGAAAACATTCAGCTCAAAAGATGAAAAAATCACGACATACTACTCAGTAGGATGTTCCCCAACATTTCACTAAATCAATGAACCAAAACAGCATTTACAAAAACTCTTTGTAAACCTAAAGATTACCTCTAATCCCGTTGTAGCAACTAGCCTCTAACTGTTGCGACAACTTCAAGTTAACTCTAACTTAAAAACTCAAAGTACCAATTACAATTGCTTCTAGATAAAGCTGAAAGGTATAATATGAAAATACCTACTATAATTGAACTAGAATAAAAGACAAACATTTGGAACTGGTTATTCTATCTGGTTCATGTAGCTTCAGGTTTGCACACTTAAATCACACACGAACTGCTTGCAAAATGCCTTGCTATTTTGCTCTCAATTCACGTTTAAGTTGTGGTTTTGTGCGTAACCTGTAAAGTGAGAATATCCTACGATTTATAGAGTTAACAGAGTAGAAAATAACTAGAGTTCTAATTCTACTCTTCCTTGGTGGAAGAGTTCTAGTTAACTTTAACCTCTAACTCCTTCCTTATCTTGGATAGTCTTCTCTTTGAATAAGAAGTCCTTATCCTTATCAATTATGCAACATTTTTTATCAAGAGATATCAGATATAACAAGATAAGCTTATCTCACTCACGTGTATCCCTTATGCTTCATTCTGCCCGTGTCTATGTACACTGTGGATGGACCTGGTTCATGTTTGAGTTCCTTTGCCAATCTTCAAAACCAACTTCACTTAGGCCAACAAATTCCCCCTTTTTGATGATGATAAACTCTGTGTTTTTCATAAGCGAGACCTTGTTTTAACTTAGCTCAACATCAACATAAAGTTAGAATATTTCCTTTTTAAAGTCACCAATCATCAAGGACCCATCACTAATCATCAAGAACCCGTCATTAATCATTAAGGACTAGATTCATTAGGTTATTAACATCGCAGTCCAAAGTAAAAACACAACTTAATTCCCCTTTTTGGCATCATTGAAAAGTTTCATAATTATGTGAGATAACCAGATTTTAATAGAAATTACTCATGGCCACTAGGGCTACTTCAAATGCAATCATGGATTTAAGTATCATATATCAATCTAAGGATTTTAGCCATCTAAGAAATATCAACAAACAATTAGAGCAAAAGGCAGTGAATTTCATTGATTGATAAGATCCTACCACAAAGCATAAAAAGAAATAAGAACACTGGATCATGAGCAAAAGAAACAAAAATAAAACCCCAAACTAGGTCACTGGTTGATCTACGCTAAGTTAGGAGGCTTAAGGCTCAGAAGGACCAGGTTCTTGATTTTTTGGCTTGGAGCAGTTTCAGCGTATCCTAAAGAATTCCATAATTCTTCTCCTTCACTTTTGCCAACTCAGTTCTGAGAGCATTTCTTTCAGTCTCCACTTCAGCCAACCTCTTCTTCAGCCTATCAATCTCAACTTCCTTAGCCCCACTTTCTTGCACTAAAGCTCGCACTTTGCTGTTTACTGGTACCTTATTGGATGAACCAGGTTCTTTGGGAGTGGTTTGAACTTCATAGTCACAAGTAGTTAGAGTGTTTGTCCCAAACTGATACTTGCTTGTACCAACTTCCCATTTCCTTATGGGTACCTTTAAATGCGCAAGAACAACGGTAAGAATAAAACCATAGAGTATGGCATGAGTTTTGGTGCCATTTAGAACCCTGTCAAGAAGCTGAATTATAAACCTCGGCCAATTTATTTGCCTCCCACTGTCCAAACATTCCATAAGGACCAAGTCCAGGGATGTACAATCTGCCTCATTTCCTTTCTTGGCAGCACACATTTATTTACAAATTAGAATAACACTTTGTGGGGTGGCATCATCTCACTTTTGTAAATAGCTTTGGGCTCAAGTTCCTCCTCATTGTCACCAAATTTCCTAGTAATGACAAGGGCAGTAGGGAGATTCTCTAGGCTTGGCCATTTGAGCTTGTTATAGTCATTGTACCTTCAATAGGTACTCCCAAGATCTCTCCTAGCTCTTTCTCATCAAAACTCAGTTTCACCCCCTTTACCACACTGGTGACCCTACCATCCTTGATGTCACCATTCCTTCCTCCTCTAAGTCCCTGAGGAGTCTACCTTTCAAGATGGTTCTCTTCCTAAACTTAACCATCTTGTCCTTCTTAACATCATATTCTTCTTCTTCTCCACTCCACTCCACTTTTTTTCCTCCACCAATTTCACCTTTCTTGATTTAACAGCAGACCTGGTTCTTTAGCCAAAGTGGATGGTTCAATGGACTTTGACTTTGAAACAGAGTTCTTTGTGGAAGTCTTGGCTTTCTTAGCTTTGGGAGTTAGAACCTCCACTTCTTCTGTCTCATTTTCATATCGAAGGACCAGGTCCATCTCATTAATTTCAACAGCCTCAACAGGCTCAACCATCTTCTTCTTGCCCTTAACAACAACTTTTCTTTTACTTTCTTCAGTTCATCCTCACTCTGCTTCTTCTTCTTGTTGGCTCTAGCAGTGCCAGGGGTTTTAACTCTTGAACTTCGTTTCTTCTTTGGATTGTAACTTTCAGTCACTCTTTTCAGTAGGTATGTGAGGGTCTCATGTTCAGATGGAACAGGTTCATCTTCATTTTTCCTTAGTTGAACCAACCCCTCAACAACTTCTCCAGATCCACTTCCCCCTAGTTTTCTCACACTCTCCTCTATTTCAGCAAATTCCTCACCTTAAACTACCATAGCACCTGATTCTTTAGTTAGACCAACAGGAGTGGGTGAAGAACCAACCACTCTTTTTCCCTTTCCCCTCACAGTACTCCGAGCACCCTCACTCTCTTTTTCTTTTTCTTTTTTTATTTTTACCACCAACCCTTCTAGACTTAGTAGTTTCAACACCTGCTATAAGTTCTACCAGCACAAACCTATTCTCTAAATTTGTAGCCACCTCAGAAATAGTTTCAGGAGTGACTTTAGGGCAAGATGTCAGAAACGTTTTCTTCCCCTTCAGTAGCATATTTGAAAGATTCATCAAATTTCTAGGGTTCTTATTCCCTACCTTCTTTCAATTGTTCGTTAATTTTCTTGATCTGCTCTCCACCAGCGACAACCTTGCGAGCCATCATCTTTACCCTACTTTTCTTAGAGTTTGGTGTGGTTGAAGGGGTGATAGAAGATGTGGAAGTGGTTTCTTGTGGTGGTGATGAAGGATTCTCATAGGTGTTTGCCATTTCTGGGTTTGGGTATGAAAGAAAGAGAGTTACATTATGTTTAGAAGATGAGAGAAGATGGGGAGTATTTGACGGCTTGGAAAGGTGAAGTGAAGAAAACACTAAGCCTAATCAATTCAAAGAGAAGTGATTAATTGGGTAATGGCAGACTCTCAAAAGTCTAATCAACCTGAATTGCAATGAAATATCTCTTGTGTAAGTTTGAATTTTTAGAGGAGAATACGTACCAAATAATCTTGATGAACCAGGTTCTTCACTAAAATATCTCTTGTGTAAGTTTGAATTTTCCAAGAAAATAAATATGATATCATTAGAGATTAATGAGTCATATTAGCATATGACACAAGAGTATACTTATGAAAGTATGAGACTGAGAAAAATCTAATCTAATTATGTACAAAAATTTACAATGTTCTAACCAATTTTTTAAGTTAGAACGGGTTCCTTTTAGGTGATCTTAATCATCCCTAATTCTAACATGTTCCTTTCAAAGTGATCTATACTTAGAGCTTTGTGAAGATGTCAGCTATTTTCTTGTCAGTAGCATAAAATTCAACAGTGATCAAACCCTTCTCATAATTGTCCCTCAAAAAATAATGTCTAACTCTATGTGCTTAGTTCTCTTATGATGAACCGAGTTCTTTGTCTACTAATGGCACTAGTGTTATCACAGAATATAGGGATACAACCTATATCAATTCAAAAATCCTTTAATTGATGTTTGATCCACAACAACTGAGCAAAACGTGAGGCAGCAACAATATACTCAGCTTCAACAGTAGATAAGGCCACAAAATTTTGCTTTTTGGTAGCACAAGACACAATTAACCAAGAAAGTTTGCCATACCTGAGGTGCTCTTTCAATCGACAAGAAAACCTGCATAATCAGCATCAGCATTTTCCAGTAGGTTGAAATTACTACCTTTTGGATACCGAAGACAAAGGTCAGTTGTGACTTTTAAGTATCTCAAGATTCTCTTAACAACAGTCAAGTGTGACTCCTTGGGATTTTCCTGAAATCGAGCACAAAGGCATACACTGAAAATAATGTCAGGTCTGCTAGCAGTGAGATATAAGAGAGAACTAATCATTCCTCTATACAGTTTCTAATCAACAGATGATCCAAATTCATCTATATCCAATTTTTGGCTGTTGCCATAGGAGCATCGATTTCTTTTTATTTATATTTTAAACCTTTTAAGCAACTCTTTCACTAATTTTTACTGATGAATCATAGTTCCATTTGAGTTTTATTTAATTTGTAAGCCTAAAAAGAAATTAAGCTCACCCACCATACTCATTTCAAATTCACTCCCCTTTAGTTTAGCAAATTCTCTACTTAGCTTATCAGTAGTTGCTCCAAAGATTATAATATCAACGTATATCCAAACTACTAAGAGGTTTTTACCTTTTTCCTTCAAGAATAGAGTGTTATCAATTTTACCTCTCTTGTAGTCATGCTCAAGTAGGAATTTTGATAATCTTTCATACCATGCTCTTGGAGCTTGCTTGATCCTATAAAGTGTCTTGTCAAGCTTGTATACATGATTAGGACATTCCTTGATTTCAAAGCCCGGAGGTTGCCTAAAAAATACTTCTTCTTTTAGATAGCCATTGAGGAAGGCACTCTTGACATCCATCTGATGGAGAGTGAATTCTATTTAAGCAGCAAAATCTATAAGGAGTCTAATAGCTTCCACTCTTGCAACTGAAACAAAAGTCTCATCATAGTCTATGCCCTCCTCTTGACTATACCCTTGAACCACCAATCTTGCCATGTTCCTTGTAACTGTTCCATTTTCATCAAGTTTGTTTCTAAAGACCCATTTAGTGTCAATCACTTATATGTCATTGGGTCTTGGTACCAAATGACAAACTTGACTTCTCTCAAATTGGTTGAGTTCATCCTGTGTTGCATTCACCCAGTCTGCATCCTGCAAAGCCTCAACAACATTCTTAAGTTTAATAAGAGATACAAAAGCATCAAAAGCACAATGATTCTTCAAAGAAGATCCGATTTTGATTCCAGAGGTCGGATAAGTAATTATGTTCTCAATGGGATGAGAAATTTGGTACTTATAAAGTTTCACAACCAGCTGATTTCCTCTAGATGTTCCTCCAATGTTTTGATGCTGAGGAACAGGTTCATGGACAGGTTCCATCGAGGTTTGAGGTTCAGTTCTCCCCTGTCAGGTTGCCATGAATAGAAGAACCTATTCTATCACATGTTCCTTCCTCTGGTACAACTTCAGTCTAGGTTGTTGTTTCATTTGGATTTCTTACCAGCCCAATTGCTTCATCTTCATGTTCCTGTCTCTCAGAAAGAATGTTAGCTTCATCAAAAATCATATGTACACTTTCTTCTACATATATAGTTATTTTGTTATAGTTCTTCTAAGCTTATTATGTGAAGAATATCCCAAGAATACTCCCTCATCACTTTTGGGATCAAACTTACCTAGGGAGTCTTTACCATTATTGTGCACAAAGCACTTGCATCCAAATGCCCTAAGATGAGATATATTTGTCTTTCTCCTTTTAAGTAACTCATAGGGAGTCTTCTCAACAAGAGATTTGGTCATGCATCTATTTATGATGTAACATGCAGCGTTCACAGCTTCTGCCCACAAACTATGGGCAGTTTACTAGAAAGAAGCATAGTCGTAGCCATTTCTTCCAATTTTCTATTCTCTCTTTCAACTACTCCATTTTGTTGTGCAATTCTAGGTGCAAAAAAATTATGATCTATGCCATTCTCATCACAAAATTCAGCAAATTTAGCATTTTTCAAATTCAGTACCATGATCATACCTAATTTATGCAAGTTGATTACCTAGTTATTTTCGAGTTTTTCTAACAAAAGAAGTGAACATGTCAAATGCTTCATCTTTAGATGTTAGAAATAGTGTTCAAGTAAACCTAGAGTAATCATCAATAAGCACCATAACATATCTCTTACCACCTCTTCTCAATGGTCTTATTGGTCCATAAAGATCCGCATGGACCAGTTCTATCGCCCTGATGGTTCTTACCATTTTCTTGCCTTTGAAAGAGGATCTTTCCTGCTTCCTCCTTGCACAAGCCTCACAAACTTTATCTTCCTTGAACTTAATGTTAGGCATCCCTATCACCAAGTCCTTGGAGGCTAGTTTGTTGAGTTGAATTAGACGGTCATATCCATGTTTCTTGTGCCAAAGGACGGGATCATTATTCAACACACTTAAGCAAGTGAGTTCATTTTTCGAAAGTATGTATAGATCCACAATATATATGTTGTTCACTCTTTTTACCTGCAAAACTATCTTGTCAGTGGTAAGATTAATTACAAAGCATTTTGTAGAGGTGACTTCTAACATGATACCTCTATCACACAGTTGTGATACACTTATTAGACTATACTTCAGTCCATCTATCAAGTAAACATTCTTAATAGAGTGAGAATCGGTCTTACCTACCTTTCAAATCCTAATGATCTCACCTTTATTCCCATTTTCAAAGGAGACATAACCTCCTTTAAGGTCCTCAAGTGAAAGGAACTGATTTTTGCTTCCTGTTATATGCTTTGAGCAACCACTATCCATATACCATATTTAGTTGCTTCCCTTCACTTGGACCTAAAAAAGGAAATCAGGGGTTAGTTTTAGGAACCCAAACTAGTTTGGATCTCATTCTATAGGCAAAAAGGTGAATAAAATTCTTTTTAGCCCAACCTGGCAGCCTATTGCTCTCTTGAACAAATTCTTTATTCTTTGAACTAGCCTTTTATTTTGCAGTGTGTTCACTCTTATAATGACTAGTTTTACCATATTGTGTGCAAATTTTTGTTCTTAGGAAGTGTGAGGTACTTGCTTTTAGGATCCCACTTAGGTGCAGGGGTCCCGTAGCCAAGTCCTCTTTTGTTGTTACTATGGTGTTCGTGTAAGCCATGAAAGTGCATCGGAGGACCTGTTCCATTTATAGGTTCTGTCTAGATCATGCTTGACCTTGCTTAGATCCTTCTTTAGGACTCTTATCTGCTCATCTCCTTTGTACAACTCGTCTTTCATTTTTCCTACATTTTCTTCTTAAGTGAGTTGTGTGTGATCGACTGTCTTTTTACCTGTTCCTAATTTCAATTTTAAATTTTCAGATCTAAGCTCTAAGACAGTAGTGTCAAGTTCATGAACCTGGTTCTTCAACATAATATTTTTACTTTCACTTTCACTAGCCCTAAGTTCCAGGTTTTTACACTTAGCTTTTAAAACTATACACTCTTTAGACAACTATTCCTTTTCATTGTTTACATCTTCAGATTTATCAATTAGCTCTAGGAGCAACTCAGATAACCTTTCATTAGACAAAAATTTAATCTTGTCTTTAAGATGAGAAACAGTTACCTTAGCTTCTTCATCCGATTCTCCAATAGCCATAAGGGCTCGTTCATCATCATTATCATCATCTGAGCTATCTACCCAAGTAGTGACTATATCTTTGTTGATCCTTTGTTGTTGCTTTTTGTGGGTTGAACCTCTTCCTTCTTCCTGTTCCTTCATTTAGCTCTTTCCTTCTTCCATTCAATTTCTCACTGAGGGCAGTTCTTGATGTGGTGATCAGTCTTCCCACACTTGTAGCATCCTTTATTGGTTTGCTTTTCAGGAACCTTGGACTTGTTGTAGCTTCCACTTTCCAAAGGACCCTTTCCTCTCCTTAGGTACTTCTTAAAGTCCTTTGTGATCATAGCCATTTTATCACCTTCTAGATCAGAACCTTCAGTGATTCTGAGTGCCAGGATTATTTCCTTTTTAGGTACATCCATCTCCATAGTTTGCCTCCTAAGTTCATAAGCAGTAAGATTTTCAATTAACTCATCCAATATGAGGTGGCAATATTTTTTAATTCCTGAATGGCAGTAATTTTGCTCTCCCAAGTAACATGCAGAAGCCTTGTTAAAATCTTCTCAACTCTGTCTTCTTCAGGAATAATCCTTCCATGAGACTTTAGTTCATTTGTCAATGTAGTGAAACTTGTGTACATCTCTTGAATGGTTTCCCCTTCCTTCATGGTAAAGTTCTCATATTGAGAATACAATAGAGTTCCTCTAGACCTCTTCACTTGAGGTGTTCCTTCATGGGCCACTTGCAGAGTGTCCCAAATTTCCTTAGTAGGTACAACTTTGGATTCTACTATACTTATCTGGATCAAGTCCACAAACAAGACATTTCTTGCCTTTGTCATTCTTCTCCCATTTCCTCAAGTCTTTAGCAGTGCAGTTAGCTCTTGTCTTTGGCACATCTACTTCTTCGGCATTTTTCTTTAAGGTAGCCAATGGAGTCAGTGACAATGTCTCATAGCTCATAGTACTCTCCTATAATGTGATCTCTCATCATGTTTTTCCACCAAGAGTAGCACTGGCCATTAAAGAGTGGTGGCCTAGCAATGGATTGCCCTTCCAAGTTTTCAGGTGGTGCACTGATCTTGATCTGTTCCTAAGGTATTAGCCTCTTCAAGGATAACCTGCTCTGATACCAACTGGTATTTTATACTTCAATGCCACACAAGAGGGAGGGGGTGATTTTTGTAGTGTCCAATTTTTGCGTGGACAAATTATAGAAAGACCTGGTTCGTCTATGTGTTCCTTAACCTACTGTTGCGGAAATAATAAATGTAGAAAGTAAAGAAACCAAGTATTTTTACATGGAAAACACCAGACTCAAAAGGTGAAAACACCACGACCTACTACTTAGTAGAATTTTCCCTAACACTTCATTAAATCAATGAGCCAAAACAACATTTACAAAAACTCTTTGTAAACCTATGGATTACCTCTAATCCCGTTGTAGCAGCCAGACTCTAATTGTTGCGACAACATCAAGTTAAGTGTAACTTGAAAACTCAAAGTACCTATTACAACTGCTTTTAGATAAAGCTAAAGGTAAAATATGAAAACATCTACTACAATTGAACTAGAATAAAAGACAGACACTTGGAACTGGTTCTTCTATCTAGTTCATGTAGCTTCAGGTTTGCACACTTGAATTACACACGAACTAATTGCAAATTGCCTTGCTATTTTGTTCTCAATTCACGTTTAACTTCTGCTTTTGTGCGTAACTTGTAAAGTGAGAACATCCTGCAATTTATAGAGTTAGTAGAGTAGAAAATAATTAGAGTTCTAATGCTACTATTCCTTAGTGAAAGAGTTCTAATTAACTTCAACCTCTAACTCCTTCCTTATCTTGGATAGTATTCTTTTGGACTAAGGAGTCATTCTCCTTATTAATTATGCAATCTTTTCGATCAGAAGATATCAAATATAACAAGATAAGCTTATTTTCCTCATGTGCATTCCTTATGCTTGATTCTGCTCGTGTCTATGTTACTCTGGATGAACTTGGTTCATGCTTGAGTTGCTTTGTCAATTTTCAAAAGCAAACTTGGGCAACAAATTTGCTACGCATTGAATAAAGTTTGTATTGCCATTAAGAAAAGGTTGGGTTGCATAATGACAATTTGTACAGCAATTGCGTGTTTTATTCACTTTTTGCCGTATGTATAGTCTATTTGTCGTTACTCAAAGACTACTAGTAGGATTCTTAGACTCCAATTGAATTGGGATGAACGTTAATCCAACAACATATTATACTTGTGAAGCCACCCTTTTCTGTTTTAAAGAAATGTTTTTTGACATATCTACTAATGTTATCAGCAGCTCGTCAAAAGTAAATTAAATTCGGACTTCGACTATGTCTTCTTAAAAGATATTGCCATAAGTTCTTGATAATATTCATTATGGCTTCATCCTACTACTCCAGGAATTTTGCTAAGAAAATTCAAATTCTACAGCATATACAAGAATGTTTAAAAAAAATTCGTACCGTGTGCACTAACTAAAAGCTTCCGATAAATGAGTGCACCAACGATAAATTTCTTTCTTGTTAGTTTGACATTCATTTACAAGTATTCAGTCATCATTCACAAAGAAATGGTGTAAGCAGAAAGGAAGACGCAACTGTTAGAGCGACTGTTACTGTAGAGTAAAACTAACATTTCTTACAAAAGAGAAGGAGTAAAAACTAGTCGAGCTTAAACAAATAAAAAACAGGAATGTTCTAATTCAACTCATTTGAACATAATAAATGTGACAAATTTACATATTCTACATCAAAAAAATGTGTAGCCATTCACTTGTTCAATTTTTTGGTTCCCATCTGGTACCCAAGACTCGCTTTGGGATTCTACTAATTTGGGCCAAGATCCATTAAATAAAAAGTGCTTCCTATGTGCATAAGTCGCGTGTTGTTCATTGACTATAATGATAACTAGCAGTGGCAAAATGATTCAAAGAAAATAGTTAATTATCCATATTATCCATTAAAAAGTGGATTGGATAATGAACTATTTAAAAACTGGTCAAATATGGATAAGAACCATATTATAACCAATGGGTAACCAATGTGTCTAACTTTTACACTTGTAAAGCCTCAAATCGGGGGTTCCTCAAGTTAGAGAAACTAAGAATTCTCCAAAAAGTGATCATATGCAAGAAGTCACGGATAATATGGTTACCCATATAATTCGCCGGCTAACCCGTTTTCTATCCGTATTAAATGTGAGTCGGGTCAGGTAATTTATCCGTTTTTCCATTACCCGTTTTGACCTGAACCATATTCGACCCGACCCGCCCGTTTGCCACTCCTAATGATATTAGTGTTTATGCCCCCAAATGCCCAATTATTCGATACTACTTTTAGATCAACTAGACAAACGGAGTATGTTTTATAGTAGTAAAACTAAGGGTATGTTTGGTATGAAGAAAATATTTTTCGAAAAATATTTTCATGTTTGATTGGCTTAAATGTTTTAGAAATTTTTTTGCTCATCAACTCATTTCCTCCAATTGGAGAAAAATATTTTCCCTATCAAGAGAAGGAAAAATATTTTCCGAAACTCCTTTTCAACCTTCCCTACCCTACTCCCCATCCCCACCTACCCACCCACCCCCACCACACCCTACCTCTCCCTGACCCACCCCAATCCCCACCCCTACCCCTACCCACTCTAAATAAAAATATTATTAATAATATTTTCTTTTTCATGTTTAGATAGATTTTTTTTTCATTTCAAGAAATGAATATATTTTTTTATGATATAAAAAAGTATTTTTGTTATTTTAACAAAAAAGTACTTTCTTTTTATGATGTAGAAAAAATACTTTTTTTTATTTCAACAAAATGAGTATTGTGTTTTCATGACGTAGAAATAATATTTTCTTTCATTTTAACAAAAAATATATTTTCTTTTCATGATGTAGAAAAAATTATTTTTTTTCAACAAAATGAGTATTTTTTTTCATGATTTAGAAAAAGTATTTTCTTTTATTTGAAGAAAATGATTACGTTATATTCATGTTGTAGAAAGAGTATTTTCTTTTTCAACCAAAGAAGTATTTTCTTTTTAGTTATGGAGCATAAATTTCAACGTTGTTTTGAGTAAAAAAGTAAAGCAGCACATTAGTATAGCTATGGAGTATTTGTTTGAATTTTTAGAAGAATAATTAAATTGTTGAAGAAAATAGAGTCCTGAAAAGGTTGAGTATTTGGGGAGAGAGGGTGGGGGCAAAGAAACATGGAAACTTGGGGAAAGGGGGTGAGGGGAGTAGCATAAAAAAATATTTTCTACTATCTAACCAAATATTAGAAAATATTTTCCGGAAAAAGTTTTCCACTCACCAACCAAACAAGGGGAAATAAGTGATAAAATCACTCATATCCATTGCATGAAAAACATTTTCCTTCCTACCAAACACACCCTAAATGTGAATAATTATCTCTTAGAATACATTTTAAAGTGAAAAATAATACAAGAAAAATATATAAGTTTAATTGAAACTTTCTTTGTCGATGTAGCAAAATATAAATCAAAACTAGGTAAGGAGGGTATAATGTAGAAGATGACACCACATAACTTTGGAAGGAGGGATACGTACTTGTTAGAGTACGTAACGAAATTACTTATGCTTTCAATATTAGCTACAGGTAAACTGGAGATATTCAAAAACCAAAGAATAAAAAATTTACTCTCTTTTTTATGTTTTTTATCCGGTGTTTGATATATTAGGATCCCGACTAAGCTAGATTTACACCACATAAGACCCTTAAAAAAAGAAAGGGCTTTCTATCAGTATTTTCTCAAAGGCAGAAGGATCTATGTATCCCACTACAACATGATGGTACATAGAATTAGTGTCTAAATTGGCTAACCTTGCCAAACAAGTTGGGATCTACTCAATGTAAAGCCACACGGGTGGGTTCCATAAATGTCCATTAATTCATTGAACTTCTTAAAACATTGACCTTGATTCTTTAAAAGTTTTTGACATAGCAACCATCCAACCACTTCACAGGATTTAATATATATTGTGCTTCTGTAATTATTTCTACCCTATCAGTTCATATGATTGCATTATCCTTATGTTTATTTGCACGCAATATTAATTTATGGTTAAGAAATATTAGTTGATTGTTAAATTATGATTTGGCCATTATAAAGGAATTATGAATGATTCGGCCTGTGACTTCTAAATTTTACCATCGTCTTTTAATGCCTGTAGTTGAATAAAGTATAATCAAGTCTTGTGTCAAACTAGCTAGAGATTAGATTCATTTCATTTAGACCCTCCAACTTTTTCATATTGTATTATTACTTTCTCTAATCTTAGTAATTACATAAAGCTAGTCCTTTTACCAATATAACAAGAAAATGAAGTGTATATATTTCAATTCGATCACTTTGCCAGAAACAATCCCTACAAATATAGCATAAAAAATACACGCTGCTTAATTACACAAAAATTGGTGTACACTATTGGTATAGTCAAATATGAACCCCTTAACGTGAATTTGAAATTGACAAAGCAAGAGAAGTGAAATCATGAATCTCAAATATGAGGTAGATCTACAATTTTTAGGACTTGTGGGAACTTCTATAAATAGTCAAACGTTAAACTCCTCGTTACAAAATAAAGAAATAAAATAATATAAACTTTATTGATTTTGTCCTTGAAGCTTAGATTAGTTGATTGTTCATGAATCATAATACACGGAAATGAAGCCTATAAACTCAACTAGCATCAACCTTACCAAACAGATCCTTAACAAATTTATCTTCATTTTACCAATTAGGCCATGGCATATCAAGTTGAATTAATAGCCACAGCCACAACTACAGTAGCCGTCTTCATAATTTGCGGCATTAAATTCCGGTGGTTCTGCCGTGACGACCACCGCCTACCGCCACCGTTCACCGTGGCGGACAATGGAGACGAGGCACATTACTACTGTGCCGTCTGCCTCCACGACGTGCATTGCGGCGAGAAGTGCCGGAAACTGCCGAAATGCGGCCACGTTTTTCACGTTAATTGTGTTGATATTTGGTTACAGTCTCATTGGACGTGTCCTCTTTGTAGAAGGAAAGTCTCCGATCATCTTCCCGCCCGGCGGCAAAGTGAAATCGGAGTATTTTCTTATCTGATTTCGCGTTCTGAGGATTTTTTGATCAAGATTTGCAGTCCTCTTAATGAAGAGCTCATAAAGATGTTGTTTGAAAACGCATTTGCTAGTCCCTGATGGTAAAAATATTCTTTTGGAAATTCTGTTATTTAGTTGTTGGCAGATTATTTATTGATTTTTCGAAATAAAATCCTAATTTACCTCTCTTAATTCTATACGATGTATTTCAGTTTACCTCATGTTATACTTTGGAGTCATGATCATTCGTACTCCTAGCATTAGTAGACTGGCTCGTATTTGTTTTTGATTTTAATGGAGATCCAGTATGAATCGAGTGAATTTTATGTATCAAAATACTTCATGAAAAATGCCAAAATCTACGTACCCATCTATATATTCAATTAGGTTTAAAATTATTCTCTATTATATTTCATATTGAAGTTTTACCAACATTCACGGCAAATTAAATACGAAATATTTTGATAATAAGAAAGAGTATGAATGACCTCAAATATAATAAAAGTGTGCTTTTGACCATTTTCCTTTGATTATTCTAACTAATAACATTTCTTATCTAATATGTGTAGAGCTAAAAGAGTATTTTCGTTGTTGTTCATGTGTAAAAGTGGATATTGTAATTTTCGTTGGAATATATATTACTACATTGAAAGAAGTTTCAGATAAGGCTGTATTGTGGTTCGGTCCCGGACCTAAATGGGCTAAACCGGCCGGGCCAAACGGGCCCGGGCTCTGGCTGGTCGGGCCCAAACGGTCCCGGGCTTAACGGTCCTGGAGGGTGGAACTGGCCCACTGTGGGCCTAAGCCCACATGGGTCGGGCCCACGGACCTAAACGGGCCTAAGTGTTCCAGGCTATTTTTTTAATATTTTTTTTATCTAAGGCAATTTCTTGTAAATTATATTATATATTGTGACTTAAATCTTCTAATTCAAATTTAAACACCAAAAAATTGCAAAGAATATTCAAGGGAATGCCTTATAATTTTTATTATTACGACATTAACAAAAAGTAGTAATATCTTTCTTAGTCTTCCTCACCCCAATGGAATGAGCACAACAAGGTGCTAATACCACCATTAAAAGGAAAAGAAACTAATGAAGATGTGCCAAAATACAAGTTACATATTAGTCTATGTATTATCTCTAACAAATATCATAAATCCTTCAAGGTTTGGAGGTATTTCCGTTGGTGGTGGCGGAAAAGAAGCTTGTTCATCACCGCTTCTGGGCGAAGCAGCATCCTCCGCAAGTTCCGCTAGCATTTCTTCATAAGCTTCGTCTATCTCCAGTTGTGATTCAGCAAGTCCAAAATTTCTTCTTTCCGAACGGATCCAATCTCTGAAGAGTACTAATTTTTTCAAGCTCTCCCTCATAGACGCTCTATGATCACCGATTTGAAGTCTCGCTTGACTGAAAGCGCTCTCCAATGTCGCTGCTGAAGCTTGAATACTTAAAATATCTCGAGCCATCCTTGAAAGAACTGGATAGTGTTTTTCTTTGTCCTTCCACCATTCCAAAACATCAAAGAAACCATCGGGATTCTCTGATTCAAGTCCCTGCGACAAATAAACTTGATGCTCATTTAGTTGTGAACTATCACCAATATTATCACCTTGAGAACCCCTGAACTCCATCCAAGAACTAAGTGCTTTTAGGCCCCCAGTTCTTTTAGATGATTGCGAACTAGACGAAGTAGGAGTTGGATCATTTGGTCTAGCATGATTTAAGGCAAGTTGATAAGCATTATAAATTGTTTGAGCATTTATTTTAATTGAGGCTTTTGCATCTGCAAGTGTAGCAAATTCCTCATCTAAAAGTGATATAGCCTTATAAATATTTGTATACCAAAAAGTGAGGACCTCCTAATTTCATGGTTGGATTTAACTTGGCAGCAACACCAAAAATAGGGGGGATAGGGAAAAAATATTTTTTAAACTTATCTTTCATAGAATTAATAACAAGTTGATAAATTACCCCACCCTGTGAAAATTGAGTAAACAAATCTGCAAGTGCTGCAATATAAACTAAACAATTAGAAATCGAAGGTTTTGAACAGATGCGGGATCTGCTGAGGCAAGACCCAACCGTTGTTCTTTCGCTCATTTGCCCATGTTTCATCAGCTGGCGTGGCTTGGAAACCCACACCAAAGAACTTCTCGCTAGCTGCCAGAGTGATAGGTTCTGTGATTCCTTGCAATGACGTCCCGAGCCCCTTCCCAAGTTTATAACCATGCCTGATCATTTCCTTGGCAACCATAATTGACGTATTTGAGAGAAAGGGTTGAGGACAAGGGCTTCCTACTTCACATTGGTCTGCGACCACAACCTCGAAAGCTTGATAGACTGTGTTCACTTCCTTCCCTAGCTTCGAGACATAGGACTGATGGGTCCTGGTAAATCGACTGCTCGTCCTCTCCATGACTACAATCTCCTGATTCAAACTTCACCATCTGGTGGAGAATAGAAGGTACAGCCCCCGCCGCGTGAATCCAAGGTCTTCCCAAGAGGAAATTATAGGAAGTATCCATGTCTAGGACCTGAAAGGTTACCTCGAAATCCACCGGACCAATAGTCAGAATCAAATCAATCTCACCTATGGTATCTCTCTTGATGCCATCAAAGGCACGCACACAGACATTGTTAGGCCTAATTCTCTCAGTCCCAATCTCCATTCTTTGCAAAGTTGAGAGGGGCCAGATATCCACTCTGGATCCGCCATCCAGCATGACCCTTTTCACATAATATCCCTCACATTTAACTGTCAGATAGAGGACTTTATTGTGGGCGGCCCCTTCCGGGGGCAAATCATTCTAGCTGAAGGAGATCTGATTGATTGCGAAGAATCTTTCTGCCATCCTTTCCAGTTGCTCAACAGTGGTTTCAATTGGGACATAGGCTTCATTGAGGGTTTTTATCAACACCTTCTGATGCTTGGTTGAATTTATTAATAGAGACAACAAAGAGACCTGAGCAGGAGACTTTCGGAGTTGATCAATTATCTCATATTCCGCAGTTTTCATTTTCCTGAAGAACTCTTCTGCTTCTTCAGCACTAACTGGCTTCTTGAGTGGGAAATGCTTCTTCATGGCTTTATTCACTTCCTCCAGATTGAGGTATTTCTCCGCCATGTTAGTTTCCTTTGCTTCTCCCGAGATCTCTTTCCCCCTGTAGGTTACTACAGCCTTGTTGTAATTCCATGGGACGGCAGTGGGATCTGTCATGGGCCTCTACGGTGCGCACCCAATAACCATGGGCTCATTCAGCCTTGGTGAAATTACTGGCCCCTGTAACACATAGGTCCCTTTAGGCACATACATTTTAGATCCCTTGATTAGCTCAAACCTTCTTGGAGGGCTCAATATCACTTGTCCTTTCCTGTGACCCTGGGGAACATAGAGAACGGCATCTTTTGAGGGCGTTGTCCCAGTTTTGGTTTCCACTTTCTTTTCTGTATTTTGAGGGGTGGGTTTACTTTTCTTCTCCCCCTTGTCTTGTTTTGTGGTAGCCTTTGGCTTCTTTTCAACATCAGCGATTGCAATTATGGCTTTTAAAGTAGGAACGAACTCCTTATCTTCATAAATCATTCCAATAACTGGGTCGTTGTTGTGAGCCGGTAATGGGTTGTTGGTCACATTAGGAATGTCTTCGTCCTTTAGCACTATCTGCTTTTGTTCTATAAGATTTTCAACAACCCTTTTTACGGTCCAACAGTCGTCTGTATCATGCCCTTCTGCTCCCGAATGGTAAGCACATCGAGTACCGGCACTGTAGGAGGGTGACTCTAGGTTCTGCCTGTGGGGTACGGGCTGCAACAGACCCATCTGGACAAGTTTAGGGAAAAGGATAATATTGCCCAGATAATTCATTTGGAGCAACATTAAATTATTCTAAAAAGTCTACAAGCATTTTAACATTAGTCCAATCCTAATTTGTAAGGTGCTCATCATCGTCATCATCATCATCACCATCAACACGAGCATTAAACGTTGCGTTTATTGGGTTTCTATATTCATATGCAACAACTAAACTTTCATACATGTAATTCCATCTAGTTGGACAAGGTTTATGAACCTTTCTTTCTCTAAGGCTAAATTCATCACATTTTTTAAAATATTCTCTAAATCTACTTCTACGGTTTGAATAAAAAAGCCAATTAAGAGGCATTTTAACCTTTTCAATTTCAACATTTAATATTTGCATACCATCACCGATGATTAAATCGTAAATATGACAAATACATCTAACATGGAAAATATTACTAAATGCAGGATTTAGTGTAGTTGTAAGCAAGCCTATAGCATTAGTGTTACGAGAAGGATTATCCATTGAAACTGATATTATTTTATCCCTAATACAAAAATATCTATAAATATCTGCAACTGTGTTAGCAATAAACTTATCTGTGTGACGTGAATTAATTATTCTACAAGTAATAATGCACTTTTGTATTTTCCATTCCTCGTCAATCCAATGAGTGGTATCAGCAAGATAATCACAGTCATTACCACTTCTACCAATATCAGTAGTAATAGCAACGTGACAATTTATATGAGTAAATAAATAGCGCAAATATTGTTCATATTCATGTTTATATTTATAAATATCGCTCTTTACGGTTGTGCGAGGCCATCCTTTATAAGTAGGATTAAAAACTCTTCTAATATAATGCACAAAGTGAGGGTTAGAAGGAAAACTATAGGGTAAGCACATAACAGTAACCATTTTTGCCAATTCTTCACGATTTTTATTTGGATCGTAATATAAAATGCTACCGGTAATAGTGTTAATTCCCGGTTGAACTAGATTTGACCCGGTACTAGGGTTAACCTGAGTACCTACACCTGTCCCCTTTTGCGCAGCTTTCATTTGAAGAAATCTAGCTTTATCTCTAGGGTGTGTCTTTATGTGTCTAGTCAAAGTACCCGTACTACTACGGTTTCCAGTATATTTATGAGCCATCAAAGTCCCACAAGTTTTACACTTAGCCTTATTTTGATCTCTTAGTTGAGTAAAAAAGTGCCAAACAAGAGATATTTTGCACCGTCTAGAAGGTTGTCTATTAAAAGTAGGGGTTACTACAGGAGGGTCAGGCGGTGCATCATTTGAATTATTATCATTTGGGTTAACAACAGGACTAGTAGGTGCATCATCTAAATCCGGTTGCGTTTCATCAAAATCATCATTTACCTCATCATTTTCATCGATAGATTCATTACCATAAAGAGCATTCATATATTCATCATTTAATTGTTGACATGGTGCAATATTATGGCAAAATTGACTATCGATAAATTGAAAACAAGGGTTATCACTATCAAGAATAATACGTGGAGGAGGACGGGTAAAAGGTCTGTGTCGGGGAGCCGGGGGAGGAGTAGTAGCTTGGCCACTAGATTCACCAATTTTAGATTTTCCCTTACCAAACATTCTTTTCAAAGAAAAGGCCATATTAATTATAATTATACAAACTAAAACAAACAAAACTATAATATTAAAACTTAAGAGTTGGAATGAGGTTACCGAATTAACGAACAACTTCTTGAAAATTGTATATCGTTGCAGACTTTAAGACCTTAATACTTCAATTCACCAACTTCACAATTTTTGACAAATTACAATAATAAAGTAAGGAATTATAGAAGAAAATTAGAGAGAGATTGAGAGAGAATGATGATTTTGTGAGTAAAAATGAAAGAATGAGGGGGGGTATTTATAGTTCAGAATAGGGAAAAAGTGTAATTATAAAAAGTTTGGGGTTAAAACAAAGTTTGGGGGAAAATGACTATTTTTTAAAAATCCAAACGGCTAAATTGGCAGGCCAACGACTAGTTTTTAAATTTCCAACCGTTGGCCAATTTTTTTTTTAAATTTTTTTTTTGAAAAATAGCTGTTGGGCCCGTTAGGCCCGGTTGAACCGGCCCAGGCCTGCCAGCCGGTCCCGAGCTCGCGATCTCTACGTGCAGGACCGATCCATAGTGAGCTCCTAGGACCGCTTGGGACTGGACCATATGGGCCAGCCGTTTAGCCCAAAGCCTATGTGGGTTCGCGATCCCGGGCTGGGCCCGGACCACAATACAACCTTAGTTTCAGATTACTCTAAGTGCTGAATTGTTTAGACTTGTTTTTGTGAGTCACCAAATCTAGGACCAGCTCACATTCTCTCTGCTTCTTTTCCTTTACAATTTAATACGGATTTAATTACCCAAAAAACAACAGATTGTCTCCTTTAGCAAATCGGGACACTATTATGTCTCACGTTAGGTACCTATGAATTCTTAGACTGGTTCACCCAAGTTGGACAGGGTCACAATTTACATCTTACCCCTCCTAGATTTTTTGGTAGAAAGCACCATTTTAATTTCTTTATAGTTATTCATGCGGCATAAAACTAAAAAACAAAAGAAAAAAAAAGCAAAAAAAAAAAAAAAGCAAGGCAACATAATGTTGAACGATAATTTTATTTGTTCTCCTTTGCCTATTATGTTACTTCATTTATACATCAATTATTCTTGTAAATTTTATAAAATAAATTTCGTCGCAACCCCTTATCAATCATGCAAATCAATTTTGGTATATGTCAACACAAAATGTGGGCATCAATTTGTGTTTACCCTAAAATTCGAGCAACAATTAAATTTTTATTGTGGTTATAAAGATATATAATTTGATCCAATACTAATTGATATACAAGGAATCAAAGGTATGAATTAAAAAGTTGAGCAAGTCAAACTAGTGTGCAATCTAGTCTCGACCTCGAGCTAAGGCAACCTCGAGGTGGGTTAGCAAGAACAATAAAATAATAAGGCAAATCAGATGAACAGTAAGCAAGAAAGTGAAATATGTATATTCTCTTTTCAATAATTGATGCGTCACAAATAATTGAGGTCTCCTTATATAGTAGGGAAATCATAAATAAGGTACACTTCCAATCGTAATAAGGAATCTTATTATGCAGCTGTCTAACTGCCTAGTACAAATCCTTTCTGGAATTTACGCCATGATCTTAGGGCCACTGCGGGAATCTCTCTCTTTCTGTTATGGAACCATAACGGTATTATCTCGAAGTCGGTCATACTTGGCCACGGTGTTCATCGAGCACTTCGACCTTTGAAGCTTGTATTTTGCCATCGGGCCCGTGCCTGGTCTATTTCAATCTTGCTCTCGAAGTGACCTTTGATCCCACAAAATCGGACATACCTGATTTCGACCGTATACAGATTGTCCCTGCGTTTCTTAGAGTAAGATGATACGAAACGATTTGATCCTCGATCCTTTGATGCCTCGATCATGATGTCAATCTCATGACGTCAGCGATAGAAGTGATTGAAAGGTTGCGTCTGCATAGTTCCCAAGGTCATTAATTGAAGGCGGCTGATGGTCGGCCATTGGCTTCCCCAAACCGTTGAAGCGACCACAATAAATAGGTCAATTTCACAACTTTTACAATCTTTACTTCTCAAACATTTCCCAAAACCTCACTAGCTTCTTCATCTTCTCTTAGTCCATCCCTTCTTCATTTTGTTCTTGTTACAACATCAACTTCTTCTCTTCTTTTGAGTTTTTCAACAGTAATGGCTAAAACATCTAAAACTGTTCCTCAGAAAGAAAAAGCCTTCTCATCATCGCAGTCGGCCGGTGGTAGAACTACGGCTACACCTCGTATCGAGGAGTGCATTCCTGGGCCATGCGAGTTATCTTTCGATTTCAAAATCGATAAGCCTCCATCTGTTCCAGGCTGATGCAAGCCCATGTCCTGATGCATCTGCTCGATAACTGAATATGATCTTGAGCAGGTGCAAAAGGATTGTAATTGAGAGGATAAGGAGGTGGTGATTTCTTCCCTCGGAGAGGATATCACCACTCATGTGGACGGATACTTAAGCGTGTATACTTATCCTTTCACACTGGTTCCTATAGATCCAATATTGGGCCTTGTAAATCAAGTCATTCTCGATTTCTGTCACCAATATCGGGTGACCCTTGGCCAGATCTACCATTCTTTCTGGCGCATCGTCAAATTGCTCAGGTACTTCTCGGGCAAGGTCAAGAGGATGTCTTTTACACTTGACTATCCGATCAGGCTATACAGCCCTCGCCTCTATTGAGGTAGTTTGATAAAGCTCCAGCATCGATCCTCGAAGGCACTATTCCCTAGTATCGATGAGGACAAGGACCGATGATAGATGGGCCGGTTCGTCCGAATCAAGACCTCCGACTTACTTCCTGCCGAAAGGATGCCATTCCTTGAGGAATGGAACATGAAACGTAAGAACAACCCTATCGATGATGCTTACTACTCTACTTTCCCTGTTCTTCATCGATCTAATTCCTTTTCGACGGTGCAGCTTCCCTTTGGTTTCCTGGTGCGATTACGGACCTTGCAGGTTGAGTTCAAAAACTGTCCTTCACTTTTTCACACGTAGAACGTTGCTGGCTTGATTTTGGCCAAGGGTCGGTGGGAAGCTAAAAATCATGGTGAGTTCCCTTGTTCATATGTTGACGTGTCTCTATAAAATACATACTTCCCCTTACGCAGGCCTTGGAGACACTATTGCTATGAGGCCACCTACGCCCGGTGAAGAGGAAATCTCGAAGCCAACCAGGGAGAAGAAAAGGAAAAGGGCTTCGCCAATAAGTTCCCCGAAGCTCAAGAAAAATAAAGCTCGAAAGCCTAGGGCCGATCCTGCAGCCCTATCTGCAGAAGCGATCTAACATACTCGGGATGACGAGGAAGAGGGAGAAGATGCCGACTGCTTGTTGGTAACTCGGAAGAGGGGGAGCAATGAAGCTTCGAAGGCCGCCGAACCGGCGGTGGCTGATGTGGTTCAATCTCGAACCAAAGAAATCTCGGAGGGGAGCTCGAGTAGAGTCCCTGAGACATCAGGTAGTTGTCACACCTCCTTTTTACACCCCGAGGGGGGATACGAGAGTTTTTCCAATTTAAGTGACATTATTCGAGATGAAATTATTTATTTAATTCTTTAGAGTCGCCACTTGGAATATTTTAATTGATGTCCCAAGTCACTAGTTTATTTTAAATCCCAAATCGAAGAAATTCGACTTTTCTTTTGAAGTATGTGAACCAGAAATTCTAAGTAAGGAATTCTGTTAACCCGGGAGAAGGTGTTAGGCATTTTCGGGTTTCGTGGTTCTAGCACGGCGGCTTAAACTATTATAACTGGCCTATTATCTGATTTTAATATATGTTTTAGCCTATGATACATTTTTTTAAACTTATTAACCACTTTTAATTATTTTTAGGAAGATTCAACGTTATTTAAAACACGCCTTGAACCACGCCACATGAAATACACCCACGGTTCGCGACATATTTTATTTAACGTTGTTGAGAATTGAAATTGGATCATATTAAATGCACACCCGAATTTAATAAATAGAGGAAATCAATTTAAATTGCGCGCCTAAATCAACTATGAGATTTCAAATTAATAACAAGGTTTGCGAGGGCTGATGGCACACCTCGATTTATAAAGAGTTAAGATTAATTAAAATGAGGGCCATGTGTTATCTAATTTGCTTATGGCACACCTCAAGTCTAAAAGGGAATAGGCATTTTTAAAGGCAATCTAAACTAATCAATACACGCTTAAAGCAATCTACTATTATTCAAGCTTATTTAATACTAAATTAATAAATCATATGAGGGCCATGGATGATATGGTGAAAATGGCACACCTCAATTTAAACAAAAGAAATACTTTAACCTAAGATTTAAAATCATATTTACGTAACTACTGAAATTACACGCAGGCTTTCATGTGTTTTGGGGCAGACCTGTTGTGGGCAAAACCCACCAGTAGCAACTAAATGAAATGTTGGGCTCGAAGATCAGGCCCAAGCCTGCCAAATCGGGTGAGGGTCTCACCCTATAGCCCTCAAGGAGAGCAAACTGGAGTAAAGGCTCCAATAAGGACCAAGATCGATCCCAAAACCAAACAAGAAAAAAAACGTTTATGAAAACTATTTTGAACTGGATATTCAGCTGATCAATGAATATGGGCCAACATTGGCCCAATACCTTTAAGCAAAGAGCAAATTTCAACATGGAAGTCCTCTTGGACTTTATTTCCCTTCCCCCTTTGATCCATTTTTCAACAGAAATAATGCAACAACTCAAATACAACAAAAAAAGGCAGTGTTATCCGAATCACAAAGCTGACATTAACAAAAATAGCAGGGACATTTACACATACAACTGATCCTAACCAAATCACGAGATGATTCAATACCCATCAAATACAATCTAACCCTTAAATGATATTAAGATCCTTGCTCACACCAGCATACAAAGTTCACACACAGTCCATGAATAACATGATCTCCTAATGTAACAAACTATTATACTTTATATTAAACAACAAAACAAAAATATTCCTCTAATCTTCATTATGACTACAAGATACACAACATCAGTTCTTAGCATGTTAAAACGAATGAAGTAAGCTACAAGTCAAATAAAAAGACAAAGAAGATATTGAGTAAAATCTGAGGATCTTCATTCTTCAAATCCAACAAGCCATTTTTACATTGTTCAAAATTCGAGATGTGTACCTGAATATAGCATATAAACAAGGAAAAATAGCCTGAGGTTAAGAGGAAGCAGCAGCAGCAACTCAGCAAAACCAAACAGCAACAAACCAGCTTTCAAACCATTTTTGAATGCCAAATGACTAGAAATCTTTTGAAGGTTCCAAGTTAAGAAGATTAAAAAAATAGACCCCAAGCAAATTTGAACAAAAATGTAGAAAACTTCAGTGTTCTCTTTGAGTATTTCTTTCAACCGTTTGTTTCTAAGTTTTTCAGCTTTTTGATCTCCAAAATCTGAATTGAAAGAGAAGGGAAACAATCCTCTTATAAAGCGCCTCTAGGGCAGCAGAAATGAATCTATTGTTTTCCAATTGCCCCTTCCCCAATTTTCATTTTTTCAAGTTAAATCCCTGAATTTTAGCTTGTTTATTGAAACAAACCAATACCCACCTTCCTTAGAATTTCTAGGCAGTTTTAATAAGATTCCCCCAATCGAAATCCCTAAACTACCCTTTAACCCTTCCTTATTTACCCTCAGAACCAGATATGTGTCAAGTTGAACCAACAATCAACCCAAAACCTAGGCTTACAAACCGGACTCACCCCCCTCTTTGGGCCTCTATTGATAAAGCCCATTTAGTAAATCAAAACCCAACAGAAATCCTAAGAAAATGGCCAATCAGAGTTATATGAACTCCTGAAGCCAGAGATTCCAATTAAAACAAAATAGGAGGGAACTGGAGTGAAATCAAACAACAGAATCAAACAAACTAACAAAATATGCTGGCTAAAAATAAACTAGAATTAACAGGCATGCAGAAATTATTTAAAAAAATAAGAAAGGAAAGGAGAGAAACAGAAGAAGACGAAAATGAAAAAACAAAAAAAATGAAAGAAAATAAAGACTGAAATACCTAATAGAGGCAGACGGACGACAGGCTGGATCTGGCTTTAACAACATTCAATTTGAGCTGAAATTGGCCCTAATCACGTGTTCTTGTCAAGAATAGAAGAGCAAAGCCAGTTCCGACCCTAATCATTCGTTGAAGTTGACGATTTAGGGAGATTTGGAGTTTTAGGGTTTTGGCCGGATTGTCTCAATTGAAGATTCGAGATGCTCTAGAGTGATTCGAGGGAAACTGGTCAGGGATTGGGAAAGGGTAGGTCATGAGGACTTTGTGGTGTAAATTTGGTGGGGTTTTGAGGCGGCACCACCACCAGAGATGGTAAGGATTTGAGGGCGGCGCTAGGGTTCCTGAGTCTCTGATGGAGGAGATGAAGTGAAGAAGCACAATGGGTTCTGAAGGGATTCAGACAGTTATAAGCAAATATGGGGGAAGTACTTAGGGCCATTAGATAAAAGGAAACAGACGGTCAAGATTAACTCAAAATCTTCAAACTCCAAACGATGTCGTTTGGTTAAGCTGAAGATCGAACTAGGTAAAGGGCGTGGGTTTGGGCTAGATTGAACGAGTCTGAGACAATTTTTGGGGGAAATTCAATTGGGCTGGCAAAATGGCCCAAAATCAAAGCAGCCCTTTTGTTATTTCTTTTTCCTTTCAATTTCAATTTCAAGTTTTCTTTTTCTTTTCAAAATTAATTTAAAACCTAAGTTAACTTTTAAAACTAAATTAATCTACCAAATTAAGCTAATTACTAGTCATAGTATTTATAAAAATTAAATAACTCCTAAATTAAAAGAAAAACTATAAAATTCAGAAATTAAAAAGTTAAAATGCAAAGTGAGTTATTTTTTTGTGATTTTAATCATTTTCATAAGACAACTAAATTGCTAATTAACCTAAAAATCTAGAATTAAATTCTAAATGCAAACACAAAGTATTTTGTATTTTCATGAATTAAATGAAATTAAGTAGGCACAGAAAAATGCAAATAATTAAGAAAATTCTACAATAATTCCTAAATGACAAATAATTAAAGAAAAAATCTAATTCTTTGGGATTCTATAGGAGTAATTCATGTGGGGCAAAAATCACGTGCTCACAGCTGCCCTCTTTGCTCGGAGACACGAAGGGTTTTCGGGCAAAGATAAAATGAGCAATTATGAGGTATTTTTGCCCGTTTGAAACTCCATGAGAAGCATTTTTGAAAGAGCCTGACCGAACCTTGCTTCAGAGGTTGCGTACATATCCTTAGCTATAAAGGAACCAGATTAGTATAGTTCTGGATGTTTCGGTAGCTGGGACTACTAGGAAGCTGTGATTTCACTGCCGTTGCCGCTGATACTGCTTGTTGAACTCCTTATTACACCAAAATGGAAAATAAAGAGCTAAACTAGCTAAGCGTATCAACTGCGAGTTACAAGATTCCTATCTATAAATCTTCTGGAGCTTGATCTTGGGTCTTGGTTGGTTTTTCCTGCAGCCTCTGATCTGAATCTTGATGCTCATTATCTATGACCGCTGGTTTTTTCTTCAGCTTTTGGATCAAGGCGGGACATGCGAAGCTTGTAGCTTCAATCATATCTTGAGCAATCCGTATCTTTATCCACTTATGCACTTTAAGTTCACTTTTTTTTGTTCTTTTTCTTCTTTTCTTTGTTCTGGATTGAGACTCATTCTTTTGGTCATCTCGAACCCTGCGCCTCGAGGTAAAACCTACTCAGACAACAAAACAAACAAACGAACAAAATTTTCTGCTCCAGTTTTCACTAGCAGAATTTCATGAGATATTGTAACAAAATTCTAAACTATTTCTCTATTGAAAGCAGTAAATTCAGGATTGTGTATCCTTGGGAGAAAGAGATTAGGGAATGGAGCCCTATATCTACACTAAAAGTCAACTAGGGAGTGGAGACCCTATGTTAGCAAAAGGCGACTAGGGAGTGGAGACCTTATGTTTAAAATAAACTCAACTAGGGAGTGGAGACCCTATGTTGGCAAAAGGCGACTAGGGAGTGGAGACCCTATGTCTAAAATAATCTCAACTAGGGAGTGGAGACCCTATGTTGTCAAAAGGCGACTAGGGAGTGGAGATCCTATGTCTAAAATAATCTCAACTAGGGAGTGAAGACCCAATGTTGGCAAAGGCGTCTAAGGAGTGGAGACCCTTTGTCTAAAATAGTCTCAACTAGGGAGTGGAGACCCTATGTTGGCAGAAGCCGACTAGGAAGTGGAGAACCTATGTCTAAAATAATCTCAACTAGGGAGTGGAGACCCTATGTTGGCAAAAGGCGACTAGGTAGTGGAGACCTTATATCTAAAATAATCTCAACTAGGGAGTGGAGACACTATGTTGGAAAAAGGAGACTAGGGAGTGGAGTCCCTATGTCTAAAATAATCTCAACTAGGGAGTGGAAACCTATGTTGGCAAAAGGCGACTAGGGAGTGAGACACTATGTCTAAAATCTCAACTAGGGAGTGGAGACCCTATGTTGGCAAAAGGCGACTAGTGAGTGGAGACCCTATGTCTAAAATAATCTCAACTGGGGAGTGGAGACCCTATGTTGTCAAAAGGCGACTAGGGAGTGGAGATCCTATGTCTAAAATAATCTCAACTAGGGAGTGAAGACCCAATGTTGGCAAAGGCGTCTAAGGAGTGGAGACCCTTTATCTAAAATAGTCTCAACTAGGGAGTGGAGACCCTATGTTGGCAGAAGCCGACTAGGAAGTGGAGAACCTATGTCTAAAATAATCTCAACTAGGGAGTGGAGACCCTATGTTGGCAAAAGGCGACTAGGTAGTGGAGACCTTATATCTAAAATAATCTCAACTAGGGAGTGGAGACACTATGTTGGAAAAAGGAGACTAGGGAGTGGAGTCCCTATGTCTAAAATAATCTCAACTAGGGAGTGGAAACCTATGTTGGCAAAAGGCGACTAGGGAGTGAGACACTATGTCTAAAATCTCAACTAGGGAGTGAAGACCCTATGTTGGAAAAAGGCGACTAGGGAGTGGAGACCCTATGTCTAAAATAATCTCAACTAGGGAGTGGAGACCTTATGTTGGCAAAAGGCGACTAGGGAGTGAAGACCCTATGTCTAAAACCTCAACTAGGGAGTGGAGACCCTATATTGGAAAAGCATAAAAATAGAGATCAGGGGTCCTATGCTACCATTTTTTTTAATTTTTTCTTCTTATTATTAATTCTTTTTATTTTGCCAGAATGAATGAATGAAGGAAAGAATTTTGAAAGGGGGACTTCCTTTTTATGGATTGTTGCTGCAAAGCTGTTCCTAGCACTTGTGCATTTTTTTTGATTGCACCTGCTTCTTGCAAGGTTGCTTTGGATTGCACCTGTTTTATGTTTTCAAAAAAAGAACAATTGTTAGTTTGAAATGGTGGTTAGTTTTGTGGCCTTGATTGTTTTGATCGCTTGATCTCGGCCCAACTCTTTTGATGAGAACCTCTACTGTTTGCTGGCTTTCTGGAGATCGATCTCTTTTCTAAACCGAGGAACTCAACTTTCCAAAATTACACATGACAGTTTACTTGTGTGGGACTTTGGCCTTTTCATCTTATTCTGCCTTTATGGGCACTTGACTTTGGATTTCTTTAACTTTCGATAATTTTGACTTCGGAGCATCGGCCATCATGGTCAGTCGGGATCGACTTGATGCACCCGTTGAGGCTGGATGCTTTTCTTTGGATTTGGCTTTTATTAAGCAGAACCCTATAAAACTAATCTTGCCACCTTTTCTTTGTATTAGTTTCGGAACAGAGTTAGACCAAAAGGGAGTCAACGAAAAATAAACAAAGGACAAGAAAGTGAATTTAAGGAGAAGTATCCCATTCGGGGAGGAAATAATGACTTATCTAGAGTGCATGCAGACTTCAATAGACATGACATGCTTTTTGGAATGGATACCCAATATGCACAACTATCCAACTTCTCATAAACCCATTACGACTCATGTTTTAAAATCGAGAAACCTTGTCAGGACTCTTTCAGTGCCAATGGTGGTGAGAGATTTTTTCTTTTCGATCAACGGTGCCCTTTGCGGGTTTTCGCCAATCGACCTCTCTCATTTCTCTTCTCACTGTCGCCTTATAGTGCTTTTTACGAGTTTTCACTAACAATACTCTCTCATTTCAATTTCTCTGCTCACCATCGCCTTACGGTGCCCGTGGGTTTTCACCAATAAGACTCTCTCATTTTATTTCTCTTATCTAGTTGCATTAGGTCCAAGCAACCTCATTTTACGATTTAGAACACCTTTTACCGACTGATCATAAGTACTTGAATAGGTTTGGGTAAAAAGAGCTTGGATCGAATTACAACTTTAGAACTGTTCATGCGGGATCATTACCGAACCATTATAACATCTACCCTAGTTTTACTTTTGGGGGAAATTTGGATTTTTATTTTGGTGTGACTGAACCCCAAGAGAGGTTGCCTACATATCCTTTCAGAATCAAGTCGAACGTAGTTCAGGTAAAAACAATTTCTTTTGTTTTGATGATTTTTATTACAAACGCCTTTAGGTTCCAAAGAGGGTAATGAAAGAAAGGTAACCGGCTCAAAGGGTTAGCAAAGGATTGGAGTGTTTGGGGTAGCGAGAATGAAAGCCTTCGTCATCCCAAACAGATAATGTTGTTGCTGCATTAAGACTAGACATAATACCTTTTGACTGCGTCTGCATTTACAGCTATTTCAGGGACATTTCCTTCGATGTCTCCTAGGTATAACACCCCTTTTGACAACAATTTTCTGATAATGTATGGGCCCTTCCAGTTAGGAGCAAACTTTCCCTTTGCTTCCTAGTGGTGAGGGAGAATACACCTCAAAACGAGTTGACCTACTTCAAAGTTCCTATACCACACTTTCTTGTTGTAGGCACGGACCATTCTTTATTGATACAACTGCTCGTGGCAGACTGCAGCTAATCATTTTTCATCGATTAGGGTTAACTATTCCAAATGGGCTTTGACCCACTCACTGCCCTCAATCTTAGCTTCAAATATGATCCGAAGAGAAAGGATTTCAACTTTTGCGGGTATCACAACTTTAGTGCCATAAACCAAAAGATATTGGGTTGCTCCGACTGATGTGCACACAGTAGTGCGGTATCCCAATAATGCAAACGACAACTTTTCATGCCATTGCCTGGAACTTTGGATCATCGTTTTGATGTTCTTGTTTGCTGCCTCAACAACACCATTAGCTTTAGGCCGATAAGGGGTAGATTTCCGATGCATTATCTTGAATTGTTCGCATATCTCCCTCAGCAAATGACTATTCAAGTTTGCAGCATTATCCATAATGATAGTTGCAGGGATACCAAAACGGCAGATGATATTGGAGTGCACCAAGTCTACCATTTCTTTCTTAGTGACAGATTTGAGAGTAATTGCTTCAACCTACTTTGTGAAGTAGTCGATGGCAAACAATATGAACCTATGTCCATTTGAAGCTTTTGGCTCGATCAGCCCAATGATGTCCATACCCCAGGCAACAAATGGCCAAGGTGCTGACATAGGATGCAGTTCTGTAGGTGGTGCATGAATTAGATCACCGTGCACCTGAAACTAATGACATTTCCGGACAAAACTGATGCAATCCTTTTCCATAGTAATCCAATAATAGCCTACTCGAAGGATCTTCATTGCCAAAACATACCCATTCATTGGGGTCTACACATTGCTGCGTGCACTTCATACATGATTTTTCTGACCTCTTCAGCGTCAACACATCTTAACAAATTGAGATCTGGAGTCCTTCTGTACAAGACCTTGTCGCTCAAGAAGAAACCGCTTGCAATTCGTCTAATAGTTCTCTTTTGGTCTCCACTGGCTTGATCAGGATATTCTTTAGTTTTTAGAAATCTCTTGATATCATGATACCATGGTCGAACATGCGATTCTATCTTAACTGTATTGCAGTAACCATGCCTTTCTCGGATTTGGATTTCCAACGGGTCAATGTGGAGATTGCCTGGATATGTCAACATCGACGCCAAAGTAGCGAATGCATCGGCCAACTCATTGTGAAAACGAGGAATATACCTAAACTCGACTGACTTGAACCATTTACTAAGATCCTCCATATGTTGCCTTTATGGAATAAACTTGACATCCCGAGTTTCCCATTCACCCTGAGCTTGTCGGATAATCAAGTCTAAATCTCCCATGATCAATAGTGCTTCAACATCTTGGTCGATTGCCATATTCATACCCATAATGCAGGCTTCATACTCGACAGTGTTGTTTGTGCAGAAAAACCAAAGTCGGGCTGTGGCTGGATAGTGTTGACCAGTGGGTGAGATCAAAATTGCCCCAATCCCGAAACCTTTTGCATTCACAGCTCCATCGAAGAACATTTTCCAAGAATTGGTGTCTTCTGATATTACCTCAACTGAATTCAATTTCTCGTCTGGAAAGTAAGTACTCAAAGGCTGATATTCATCATCAACAGGGTTTTCAGCTAGGTGATCTGCTAGAGCCTGGGTTTTTATTGCCGTGCGGGTGACATATGTCAAATTTAGTGAGCAAGATCTGCCATTTTTCTAACCTCCCTATGGGCATCGGCTTCTGGAATATGTACTTTAAGGGATCCAGCCTGGTGATGAGGTAAGTGGTGTAGGCCAACAGGTAATGCTTAAGCTTCTGGGCGACCCAAGTTAGGGCGCAACAAGTCCTTTCCAATAGGGTATATTTGGCTTCATAACTTGTGAACTTTTTGCTCAAATAGTAGATTGTCTGCTCTATTCTCCCGGTCACGTCATGTCGCCCGAGGACACATCCAAAAGAATTCTCCAAGACTGTCAAATACAGAAACAAAGGCCTCCCAGGTTTAGGTGGGACCAAGACTGGCGGGTTCGACAGATATTCTTTGATTTTGTCAAAGGCTTCTTGGCACTCATCTGTCCATTTAATTGTTGTATCTTTCTTTAATAGCTTGAAGATGGGTTCACATGTAGAAGTCAACTGAGCAATGAATCAGCTAATGTAGTTCAACCTTCCCAGCAGGCTCATAACCTCTTTCTTGGTTCTTGGAGGAGGCAAATATCGAATAGACTTTATATTTGTTGGGTCTAACTCGATGCCCCTCTAACTGACTATAAATCCCAAGAGTTTTCCAGACAGAACCCCAAATGCACATTTGGCCAGATTTAGATTCAAATCATATTTACGCAGCCGCTCAAAGAATTTTCTCCGGTCCCGAACATGGTCGTCCCGGGTCCTGGATTTGATGATCACATCGTCTACATACACCTCAATTTCTTGGTGCATCATGTCATGAAAAATGGCAGTCATGGCCCTCATATAGGTTGCCTCAGCGTTCTTCAAGCCAAAAAGCATGACCCTGTAATAGTAGGTGCCCCAGGGTGTGGTGAAAGTTGTCTTTTCCGCATCTTCTTCATCCATCAACACCTGGTGATATCTTGCATAACAATCCACGAAAGAATATATCTCATGTTTGGCGCAGTTATCAACAAGGATGTGGATGTTCGGCAAAGGGAAGTTGTCCTTGGGACTTGCTTTGTTCAGATCTCTGTAATCCACACACGCTCGAATTTTCCTGTCTTTCTTTGGTACAGGAACTACATTAGCCAACCATGTGGTGTACCGGATCAATTGGATCACTCCTGCCTTCAACTGTTTTGTGACCTCTTCTTTAATGTTGTCACTAATATCAGTTTTGAAGATTCTTTGCTTTTGCTGGACAGGAGTATAATCGGGGTAGGTCGGCAACTTGTGGAGCACCAAATCGACACTTAGTCCTGGCATGTCATCGTATTTCCAAGCAAACACATCTTTGAACTCAAACAAAAGTTGGATCAATGCGTCTTTGGTTTTTTCATCTGTGTGAATGCTTATCTTGGTTTCTTTGACTTCTTCAGAACTACCCAAATTAACCGGCTCAGTTTCATTTAAGTTTGACTTAGGTTTATTCTCAAATTATTTCAATGCTCGATTTATTTCCCTAAAAGCCTCCTCTTCATCATATTCCGGTTCTTGATTCATTATTTCACAATTAAATAGCGTGTTTGGATCTAGGCATGAAGTCCCAAGCATGTCATGTTATTTAAAGTCGCATTATTAGAACTGAAAGAAGAAATAAGAAAAAGTAACAAAAATCAGAAAGAATAAAGAGAGATGAATGATGAAATGTTTATTTCATTTCATTGAATTTTGAAGATAGCAGGGTTTACAGTAGAAATTAAAGACAATAAACTAAAAGAATCATCCGAGTTACACCCTGAAATAACTCGTGATGTAGAAAAGGTGGCAAGACTGGACTACCGGGATTCCCGCCTGACTGGGAAAGGAGTAGCCTTCCAATTTTGCAACTTGACATTGGGCCCCATGTATAGCACCTCAGCGGTGCTCGAGCCTTCTCCTAGTTGAACCATGTGGGTTTCATACAACATCTGCCTCATAGCCCCACAGATTTCTTCAACTTCTTTGGCTGTGAAGGCCTCATCTTCTTATTCTTCATTGTATTTGGGCTTGTTCACCAATGGGCGTGAAGTTTGCCATCCTGGGTGGTTCCCATGCATGGGCATTGTAGGGGAAGTTATTTTGTGGAGTTTGGGGATTATATTAAGCTTGGCGAGGAGGTTGATTTCTGGGAAATGGAGCTCGGTTATGGTTGAACTGTTGTTGTGGCCTAACGTAGGGCTGGGAATTCATCACTACTTATGGCTGAGGAGCCATAATATAGGGCACATCCTGATGGGGATAGTAATGTTGTGGGGTTCTTGCAGGGAAGTAAGGTCTGGGTGGAGCCACTTCTTCCTTCTTCTTTCGGTTCTCTACACCTCCAGACCCGCCTTGAATTGCTTGGGAGGTAGACCTTATAGCAGATTGACTTAATATGCGCCCTATTTTTAGACCATTCTAGACTATTTCACCAATTTTGATGGCCTCGGCAAACGGTTTCCCCATCGCGGACATCATATTCTGAAAATAATCAGCCTCTTGGGCTTGAAGAAAAATACTAACCATCTCTGTTTCATCCATTGGAGGCTTGACTCTGGCCACTTGTTCGCACCATTTGACAGCATACTCTCGGAAGCTTTCCGAGGACTTCTTCTTGAGATTCGACAATGAATTCCTTTCAGGGGCTATGTCGATGTTATACTGAAACTACCTGACAAAATCCCGAGCCAGGTCTTCCCAGATATGCCACCAAGATATATCCTAATCCATGTACCATTCCGAAGCAATGCCGACCAGGCTCTCTCCAAAATAAGCCACGAGAAGCTCCTCTTTTCCACCTGCTCCCCGCAATTGGTTGCAGTACCTTTTGAGGTGGGTTATGGGATCCCCATGCCCATCATACTTCTCAAACTTCGGGGTTTTGAAACCTAAGGGTAAGTGCGCATGTGGGAATATACACAGATCAGCGTAGGATACGCTCTTTTACCCGCTCAAACCCTGTATATTTTTAGACTCTGCTCCATACTCCTCATTTTTCGGGTAATATCCTCTTGTTCAAGGTTCTTTGTGTTTTTCTCCTATCCCACGGTAAACTCATACCGGGGTTGCTGAGGGTAGGAATTAGTAGTGTACTGTGTAGGTTCCAGTCAGAAAGATGGTATTTGAAAGGTGAAGGATGATGGATCAAAGCTAGGTCTGGGTAGAGTGTGTTGTGCCGTAGCTGAACAAGCTAGCGTAGTGAATATGTTTGAGGCCGCGCCTAAAATTAACACCTAGGGGAGAGCCTTAGAAGGTGTTCCAACAAAGTGGGTTGAGATGGTAGGATGTCCCAGTGGGGTATTTGGCTAACTTATGGGGACGTTGGAAGTCCCACTTGCCCTGGGAAGTAGCTCAGGGAATCCAGGTATCACACTCGGTGGTTCTCTACCATTAAACCAGGCGTCCCACATTTCCATCATGCGGAGATGCAGAATTCTGTTTTCCACATCAGTTGCTAACTCAGAAGTTGGGATGGCCGAGATCGTACTATCCTCCAAGATAGGAACTGTTGGCAGATGACTTTCCGAAGACATTTCAACATTTCCTTTTGATCTTGTGAAGTATGGATGTGACGCCAGATTACCACAAAACCAACCACCTTAATATAGAACAGGACTCAACAGTAGACAACAAACCAGTTAGTTTGAAGCAATTAACACATAGGTAATCACACATTGGGGGTGTGATGCAACTATACAGTTAAATGTGTTTCTACATGTTTCGCACCGGTTGCGTGTTTCATCCCGGATTTTGTTTATGTCCCCAATTTTCTTTTTTTTCCACTTTGGCTCTTTGATGCTTCTCCTCTTATTCCTGTTTTTCTCTCTTTTCTTTCCTCTCTTTTCTTGCTCTTCTCTCTTTTCTTTTGGTTTTTCTTTGGCTCTCTTTTCTTTTTTTTTCTTTTTGGTTTTTCTTTAGGTTCTTTCCTTCCCACATTCCCTTTTTATTTGAGTTATTTACAAAATCATGACTGGATCTGATGAGGATTGCCAATGTATCACGACGCTACGTGAATTAGATCATTACGTAGTTCAAGAAATAAGTACGAAAAATAAGGAAACAATTTTTTGGGAATTTTTAATTTTCATTAATAAAACTCCTAAACTTTTCTATTACAAAAGACTCCAACATACTCATTTCTTGGAATTTTAAGAACTACAAACAGACTCAAAACATTATTTTAAACTAAAAATTGAAATACAGACGCGATAAATAAAAATCAAGAGTACATAAGTGCTTCTACTCCTGGGGCTTGTGCGACATTATTCGGTCTTGCCATAGGCCTATATGCAAGATCCCCTTGAAGATGTTCCAGATCACTCATTATTTGGCGAACAAATGCCATTACTGCAGCAAAGAAAGTGGTTCTGGTCATGTCTTCACACTCATGGTACTTCATGACGATGTAGTCAGCAATTACTCTAACCCTCTCCCAGATGATACCTTTTTCTTGGAGAAAATGCCCGATTTGCTGAGTCCTAGCTTCTAGCACTTGGGTGTCATGATGGTTTTGACTCTGCAACTGTTGCATATCTTCCTCCAGCTGGGACATCAATGCGTAGCAATGTTCCCTTTCTACTTTAAAGTTCTTAGCTTGTTTGGCTATCTCATTTTCGAGGGTAGTGAGCTTCCTCTTCAAATATGTGATTGTTCCCTCATATTTTCTTTTCAACTGTCGTACAAACTCCGCATGTCCTTCTACATTCTTTGTCAGCTGTGCTCGGGCTCTTGCTAAACTAGTCTCAGATTTTTCCAAGTCATCTTGACACTCAATTACTTTCTTTCTAAGACCACTTATAAGCCTTTCATCTTCTCGGCTTCTTTCCTAGTTCTTAGTAGCTATTCTCATTTTCTGGATCTGATCTCTAAGGGCTTTGTTTTCTTGAGCCAGCTTGTTCTTTTCCCCTTTGTCGGCAGTAGCCTGTACACTATTGTCAAATTTGAGGTCCCTGATTTGTCCATGCAATTTACTTATCTTGGCCCTATAGCTTGCCTCTTTCGCCAGTCAGCCCCATCGCTCTTGCAAATCGTCAGTGAATTGTTGGACGTGAGGTCTTTTAGCAGGCCTTTCAGGCTCTCGAGGGATTTGAAACCTCTTACTAAACCAGTTCATGTAATTAGGGTCTAACTCACCTTTAGATAGATCCCACACCAAAGTCTTTGGTTCTAGAAATCTGTACTCATTCCAAATCTGACGAATTTTTCCTTCTGGGAATACAGCTTTTGGACCCAATTCTATGACTTGTCGGCTCAGATCTTTGTCATGGGGAATAGTTTGAAACCTGCCCAATTGGCGCAACACCCTGTGAGGAGCATATGGCTGAACATTCCGGAGACCCATTAGGAGAAGATAGCACACCTCGGCCGACATGTAGATGACTTCAGTGACAGGGAGCCAACCGAAAGTCCACCCGACTTTGTCCGAAGTTAAAGAGCTCAAATGTGCAAACCAAGCTTCTATACCTTCTGGGAATTCACAACCCACCACTCGGTTTCATACTCTTTAATGCAATTCAGACCAGTCATGCCGTAGTTCATATACCCCACATGGTGACAAAGATGTTCTTTTATCCAAAGTTGTAATAGTAGGTTACACCCCTGGAAGAATTTTCCCCCTTCTCGGCAGATGGTTAAGGCTCGGTAAATCTCAGCTAACATTATTGTAACAAGAGTGCCGTTAGCTTTCTTAATCATGACATCGACCATTCCTACAAGACCCAATTCTATGTTGCCATTTTTCTTGGGCAAATTATGACACCCAAGAATGCTACTATAAAGGCCAAACCCCGCCATGCCTCCCATTTATATTTGTTTCTTGAATGGGTCAGACCAGTATCCAGTGCTTCAAAACAGTGGGGATTGCCTTAGTGCTGGTACAAGAAGTGGAAAGAGCAAAACCCTTCGGATAAATTCCCATCCTGAACCTCCCGACTAATACTCAACATATCTAGAAACTTGTGAGGAGACACTGTTCTTGGCGACACCGGGTACCGACTTCTGAGGTTCCCACTAAGACCGACATGGCCCGCAATTTCCTCCAGTGTGGTGTGAGCTCAAAATCAGAAAAGTGAAACACATTGTGAGTCGGGTTCCAGAAAGGTATCAAGGCCTCAATCACATCCAACCTTGGTTTGATTTTTAGAAATCCGACGAGACCACCCAAAACTTTGACCATAGTTTGTCTGTTGACTTTTCGTAAGTCGTTCCACCGCATATGGAGCTGTAAGGGGATTTCCTCAAGAGCTGGGAATGGTTCATTTTCATTTGTGCTCATCCGGCACATTTATTAGGGTGATTTAGTTAAAAAGATCATGATTCATTTTGACTCAAGAAAAAGTTATCAATTTTATTTTTCAAAATTTTTCATTTCAAAACAAAAGCCCGGCCTTGCAAATACGGCCCTTCAGCACTTCAGAAAAGAAGATTTTAAGGTTGTGTATGTTAAACAGCCAAAAATTTGAAAAAGAGACCATAGGTGGATGTTCTTGCAAAAACAAACTTCCGGCACCCTTTTGGGCGACATTTGGCTATTTTAGGCAAGAATGGAATCACCTGACAAAACACTAAATTTTTTGTTTTTGGGTTATTTTTGCAAAAATAAAGTTGGACCCCATGGGGGTTGCCTACGTATCCCACATCCGGTGGGAATCAAACTGTCGTAGTTCGGGCAGATTTGACATAGCAAAAAACAATACTAAATATTTTAAAAACAAATTTTCTTCTTCTTTTTTTTTTTATTTTTTTTTATTTTTTTCGGCAGAGTTTCGGTACTTTTTGGACATCGTTTTTTTTTCAAAAACAAGTGATTATCTCTCTCAGCCCTCAAATTGATTTTTCTTTTTCCCAACTTTTCTCCACTATTCATAAGCCGATCAACATGCAATCTGAAGCAAATAAATGCACAAGTAGAAAGTAGAATGCATCAGGATGGTCTTTTCATTTCGAGTACACCTGTCCTAGACAAACCCAACCCCTGTGTTGAGTCTCCAAAGTCAAATGCATATGATGCAAACAAGCGTTCCTACTAGGTATTCGACATGAGGTTTTGTTATACTAGGTTTAAAACCTTGGTGTATTGTTCTAGACCTAGATTACCCGAGCGGGCAGCTCGAGCCGAGCGGGGCAGCTTACCGGGAATACAGAAGCTTCACCGACTTTGCAACTTGTCCGAACCTCGTTCGAAATTTGGGATAAGACTCTAACAGAGAAGAAGTCACACGAAGTGCACACTTCCCAGTTGATATAGAAGACTCAGAGAGAAGAGGGTTTCGTAGCAATTTATATACAATCCAAACAATATCAAAGCGGTAAAAACGGCATTTATCACATTAGGCTCAACATGTAAAAATCAGATAAAACAAGCCAACTATAACAATTATTCTAAGCTCGAATTCTTAAATCCTGAACCAAAGTTCTGAGTTTTGATTCCCCAGCAGAGTCGCCAGAGCTATCACACCTCCTTTTTACACCCCGAGGGGGGATATGAGAGTTTTTCCAATTTAAGTGACATTATTCGAGATGAGATTATTTATTTAATTCTTTAGAGTCGCCACTTGAAATATTTTAATCGGTGTCCCAAGTCACTGGCTTATTTTAAATCCCAAATCAAGGAAATTCGACTTTCCTTTTGAAGTCTGCGAACAAGAAATTCTAAGTAAGAAATTCTATTAACCCGGAAGAAGGTGTTAGACATTCCCGGGTTCCGTGGTTCTAGCACGGTCGCTTATACTATTATAACTTGCTTATTATCTGATTTTAATACATGTTTTAGCCTATGGTACATTTTTTATCTTATTAATCGCATTTAATTATTTTTAAGAAGATTCAATGTTATTTAAAACATGCCTTGAACCACACAACATGAAATACACCCGCGGTTCACGACACATTTTATTTAACGTTGTTGAGAATTGAAATTGGGTCACATGAAATGCACACCCGAATTTAATAAATAGAGGAAATCAATTTAAATAGCGCGCCTAAAGCAACTACGAGATTTCAAATTAATAACAAGGTTTGCGAGGGCCATGGAAAATTTAACTGATGGCACACCTCAATTTTTTAAGAGTTAAGATTAATTAAAATGAGGGTCATGGGTTATCTAATTTGCTTATGGCACACCTCAAGTCTAAAAGTGAATAGGCGTTTTTAGAGGCAATCTAAACTAATCAATACACGCTTAAAGCAATCTACTATTATTCAAGTTGATTTAATACTAGATTAATAAAGCATATGCGGGCCATGGATGATATGGTGATGGCACACCTCAATTTAAATAAAAGAAATACTTTAACCTAAGATTTAAAATCATATTTACGTAACTACTGAAATTACACGCAGGCTTTCATGTGTTTTGGGGCAGACCTGTTGTGGGCAAAACCCACCAGTAGCAACTAAATGAAATGTTGGGCTCGAAGATCAGGCCCAAGCCTGCCAAATCGGGTGAGGGTCTCACCCTATACCCCTCAAGGAGAGCAAACTAGAGTGGAGGCTCCAACAGGGACCAACATTAGCCCAATACCTTTAAGCAAAGAACAAATTTCAACATGGAAGTCCTCTTGGACTTTATTTCCCTTCCCCCCTTTGATCTATTTTTCAACAGAAATAATGCAACAACTCAAACACAAAAAAAGAAGGTACTGATATCCGAATTACAAAGCTGACGTTAACAAAAATAGCAGGGACATTTACAAATACAACTGATCCTAACCAAATCACGAGATGATTCAGCACCCATCACATACAATCTAACCCTTAAATGATATTAAGATCCTTGCTCATACCAGCATACAAAGTTCACACACAGTCTATGAATAACATGATCTCATAATGTAACAAACTATTATACTTTATGTTAAACAATAAAACAAAACTATTCCTCCAATCATCATTACGACTACAAGATACATAACATCAGTTCTTAGCATATTAAAACGAACGAAGTAAGCTACAATTCAAATGAAAAGACAAAGAAGATATTGAGTAAAATCTGAGAATCTTCATTCTTTAAATCCAACAAGCCATTTTTACATTGTTCAAAATTCGAGATGTGTAGTTGAATACAACAAATAATCAATGAAAAACAATCTGAGGTTAAGAGGAAGCAGCAGTAACTCAGCAAAACCAAGCAGCAACAAACCAGCTTTCAAACCATTTTTGAATCCCAAATGAACTAGAAATATTTTGAAGGTTCCAAGTTAAGAAGATTAAAAAAACAGACCCCAAGCAAATTTGAACAAAAATGCAGAAAACTTCAGTGTTCTCTTTGAGTAATTCTTTCAGCCGTTTGTTTCTAAGTTTTTCAGCTTTTTGATCTCCAAAATCTGAATTGAAAGAGAAGGGAAACAAGCCTCTTATAGAGGGCCTCTAGGGCAGCAGAAATGATTCTATTATTTTCCAATAGCCCCTTCCCCAATTTTCATTTTTTCAAGTTAAATCCCTGAATTTTAGCCTGTTTATTGAAACAAATCAATCCCCACCTTCCTGGAAATTTCCTGGCAGTTTTAACAAGATTTCCCCAATCGAAATCCCTAAACTACTCTTTAACCCTTCCTTATTTACCCTCAGAACCAGATATAGGTCAAGTTGACCCAACAATCAATCCAAAACCTAGGCTTAAAAACCGGACTGACCCCCCCTCTTTGGGCTTCTGTTGACAGAGCCCATTTAGTAAATCAAAACCCAACAGAAATCCTAAGAAAATGGCCAATCGAAGTTATATGAACTCTTGAAGCCATGGATTATATTAAAACAAAATAGGAGGGAACTGGAGTGAAATCAAACAACAGAATCAAACAAACTAACAAAATATGCTGGGTAAAAATAAACTAGAATTAACAGGCATGCAGAAATGGTTTAAGAAAAAAGAGAAAGAAAAGGAGAGAAATAGAAGAAGATGAAAAAACAAAAAAAATGAAAGAAAATAAAGACTGAAATACCTAATAGAGGCAGACGGACGACATGCTGGACCTGGCTTCAATAACATTCGATTTTGAGCCGGAATTGGCCCTAATCATGTGTTCTTGTCAAGAACAGACGAGCAAAGCCAGTTCCGACACTAATCATTCGTTGAACTTGACAATTTGGGGAGATTTGGAGTTTTACGGTTTTGGCCGGATTGTCTCAATTGAAGATTCGAGATGCTCTAGAGTGATTCGAGGGAAACTGGTTAGGGATTGGGAAAGGGTAGGTCATGAGGACTTTGTGGTGTAAATTTGGTGGGGTTTTGAGGCGGCACCACCACCAGAGATGGTAAGGATTTGAGGGCGGCGCTAGGGTTCCTAAGTCTCTGATGGAGGAGAAGAAGCGAAGAAGTACGAGGGGTTCTGAAGGGATTCGAACAATTATAAGCAAATATGGGGGAAGTACTTAGGGCCATTGGATGAAAGGAAACGGACGGTCAAGATTAACTCAAAATCTTCAAACTCCAAACGAAGTCATTTGGGTAAGCAGAAGACCGGACCGAGTAAAGGGCGTGGGTTTGGGCTAGATTGAACGGGTCTAAGACGATTTTTGGGGGAAATTCAATTGGGCTGGCAAAATGGCCCAAAATCAAAGCAGCCCCTTTGTTATTTCTTTTTCCTTTCAATTTCAATTTTATGTTTTCTTTTTCTTTTTAAAATTAATTTAAAACCTAAGTTAACATTTAAAACTAAATTAATATACCAAATTAAGCTAATTACTAGTCAATGTATTTACAAAAATTAAATAACTCCTAAATTAAAAGATAAACTATAAATTTCAGAAATTAAAAAGTTAAAATGCAAAGTGAGTTATTTTTTTGTGATTTTAATCATTTTTGTAAGACAACTAAATTGTTAATTAACCTAAAAATCTAGAATTAAATTCTAAATGCAAACGCAAAGTATTTTTGTATTTTCATGAATTAAATGAAATTAAGCGTGCACAAAAAAATTCAAATAATTAAGAAAATTCAACAATAATTCCTAAAATGACAAATAATTAAAGAAAAATCTAATTCTTTGGGATTCTATAAGAGTAATTCATGTGGGGCAAAAATCACGTGCTCACAGTAGTAAAAGCACTCCTCCCCTTGGAGGACATCTGGCGGGCGAGCCCGAAAAGTCTAATTCTGAGGCCCTCAAAAGGGAAGAGAATATCCTAAGTGAATCACTTGGGATAATCCGAGATGCCTGGGCCATTAAGACTCCCGACGTGGGGACGACCCATGAAGGGAATGATATTTTTCAGGAATGCTTTACGGGGGTCGAAGATGGCCCCGACCCGGATGCTTCGTTTATTTTCAACGAGGCTCAGCGTCTCCTGAAACAAGTAAGTTCCTGCCTTCATAATTATGTTCGTGCTTTATTCTTGATTTTCTTAATCTAACTTTTTTTTCTTTGAGTGAAGGCTGTGACGCACCATCGACAAGAGTTTTCTAAATCTCGAGCCGAGCTTGCTCGATGCGACGCCGAAATCAAGAAGCTCGTGGAAGAGAGGGACAACCTCTAACTCCTCTACGTTCGAAAATAAGAGGAGATCAAGGACCTTCGAGCCAATTTGATGAAGGCTCATCGAGAATAGACTAAGGTCATTGAGCAGGAAATGAAACTTCTTGGGAGTTTGTTATGTGTTTATTTGACTCAGTGATTAACACTTCGACTTTGCAGGCCTAGCAGAAGGACAAATTGGTGGAGCAGCTTCGACAAGAGGTCAAGGCGAAACAGGCTGAGATCCTGCGGTGGAAGCAACATATGGATCATCTTGCCTCGAAGAAAGACATGCTTCGGGTCCAACTCACTTCGGTCGAATGCCAGCTTCAAAATGCAAAGGGGAAATCTTGGCCAGGAGCCGAAAGATTGAGGAGCTCGAAGCTAAATCAACCGTCGAACTTGCAAAGGCTAAATCTGAGGTGGAGGCATTTGTGGCCTCTTATCAAGCTGACGCTGAGGCTGCCAACATTCGAGCACAGGAGATCTCTATTGCTACTGAAGTCAAATTGTCGTGTGCTCTAGATTATACCAGGCGACAATCATAGAGAGAGACTCTCGAGGAAGTGCATGCTCGTGGCTTTGACCTCTCAACTAATATCGAGAATGCAAAAGTTTTGGAGGATGAGGCTCCAGCTTTACTCTCTGATGATGAGGACTCTGCTAGTAGATCCGAGAGTGGAGGAGACGAGGATGAGGTCCCCGAGGTGGTGGTTCCCGAAGATGCAGCTCATCAAGGTGTTATTCCCGATGATGCAGCTCCCCAAGATACGGCTCCCAAAGTAGACTAGGTTTTTAGTTTTGTTTTTTGCTTTTTTGTGCAAGACCCCTTGGGGGCATTGTAAATGTCCTCTATGTATAAAAAATTTCTTTTCTTTTCTCTCCATCTTCGACCTGTGGTAAAGTTTGCTTTGTTTTCGTCGTGTGAATTTTTTTCATGCTATAATTTCCGTAATCGAGTGAGTATTGGCCCAAACTCAAAGTAAAACAAATCCTTAGGTTTTTTTAGTAATCAATGGGCCAGCTTTGAACTTATACCAGAATACCTCTTAAGGTTTTTTGATGAATCCTCGAGGTATGCTTAAGTCGATTATATGTGAGCTCGGGATGGTGGGATGCTTAAGTCCGAGTTGAGTGAGAACAAGGTCTCTAACTCTAAATGTTTTGACCTGTAGGTTCTTTTAGGATGGGCCAATATGGCCTTTGAAATATGGCTATTATTTTCCCCTTTTGGCTTAAAAGACTTAGTAAAAATTTCTTTAAGTTTATGCCGTGGCTTGCATCTTTTGCCCATTTAGTGTCGATCGGAACCCTTTTATCTTTAGTTCCTTAGCACAAGTTTGTATATGAATAATTCGATGCCTCTTAAGATTTTTTCGAGGGCTGATTTTATCGAAGCCCTTTGATTTTTTGCCGATGGTAGCCTTTATTAACCGGTTTTCATAGAATTCGAAGGCCTATTTTTATTGCGGGATTTAGAGTCTTAGAGAGGCGTTATTTCGGCCATAGCATTTAATATGGTTATAGCCTTAGGGTATGTCTCTTGGACTTGTTTTCCGATAACATTTTTGAGCTTGTTCTAAATGTTAGTCCCTGAGTATGATGGCCTTGGCCTTTTTGTCGAGGGATGCCTCTTTGAGGTCTTACGAATTCGAGTTTAGACAAATCGAAAGCGTTGACTGTCGATGACAGTCCCCCAGTATTCGAGGTGTATTTGCATTTTGGCACTTGAGCCGTTTCTCACAGAATCACAAGTATGGAGCTCGTACAGTAGCAAATTTCTTTGAGACACAAAGTGTTTGACATAGAAAGAATGCTTCTTTGAATAATTCATACATGCATACATGTTTTTCCATCGGGACTCGACTATTTTACGTGGACACGGTTCACCCAACCGTTTGGCCCATTGCAAAGTTTTCCTATCGAGGCCCTCTTTGGCGTGAAGTTTTTTTCTCGAATATATAACCTCCAAGGGTGATACTCCCTAGTATTTGAGGTTGATTGAAAAGAAGCCTTGGATACTATTGAATTCTCCTTAGGTAGCACATAGTTGTTTCCTTGTTAAAATCCTCACCCGAAAAAACCATATGGGATAAAACCCGATCTAAGGGAAAAAGAGTGCAACGCATGCTTTAAAACCTAAGGTATTCGTGTAGAAGAGTTCCCTCGACGTCTTCGATCGAGCACCTGCAATGAGTTAGTCTTAAATACAAATGGAAAAAAGTTGAAGGTCATAACTCTGCAATAATTTCGCCTTCCATCATGCCAAGTTTGTAAGATCCTTTTTCGATGACTCCGATGACTCGATATGGTCCTTCCCAATTCGGGCCTAGTTTCCCTTCATTCGGGTCTTGAGTATTGAGGGTGACTTACCTTAGAACCAAGTCCCCGATTTCGAAGTGTTGAAGGTTGATTTTTCTATTATAGTATCTTTCGATTCTTTGCTTTTGTGCAACCATCCGAACAAGTGTAGCTTCTCGTTTTTCATCTAATAGCTTGAGGCTAGTATTCATAGCCTCGTGATTTGATTCTTCCGATGCATGTTGAAATCTGGCACTGGGTTCTCCGACCTCAACTGGAATCAAGGCCTCAGAGCTATATATTAAAGAGAACGGGGTTGCCCCCGTGCTGGACTTCGATGTCATTCGATATGCCCAAAGAACCTCGAGTAGAACTTCTCTCCATTTCCCTTTAGTGTCATTCATCCTTTTCTTTAAGTTCTGAATGATAGTCTTGTTTGTTGATTCGGCCTGTCCGTTTCTACTCGGGTGATACTGCATTGATAAGATCCTTTTTATTTTGTATGCTTCGAGGAACTCCATTACCTTATTGTCGATGAGTTGCTTCCCGTTGTCGCATATGATTTTGGCAAGTATCCCGAATCGACATATTATGTGGTCCCTGATGAAGTCTATAACTTCTTTTCTCTGACCTTCTTGAAGGCTTGTGCTTCCACCCATTTAGAAAGGTAGTCAGTCATAAACAAAATGAATTTAGCTTAACATGGGGCCATTGGTAGAGGGTCGATGATGTCCATTCCCCATTTCATGAAAGGCCATAGGAACAGGATTTAATGAAGTTGCTCTCCGGGCTGATGAATCATCGGCACAAACCTTTGATATTTATCACATTTCTTAACAAACTCCTTAGTGTCTTTTTCCATGCTATCCCAGTAATATCCTGTTCTAACAATTTTGCGAATCAAAGACTCGGCGCCAGAGTGGTTTCCACAAGTGCCTTCATGGATCTCTCATAAAATATAATCGGTGTCCCCCGGCCCTAAACATATCATCAATGGTCCATTGAATGTCCTTCTGTATAATGTTCCATCTTTATTCAATGTGAACCGAGCAGCCTTGGTTCGTAAAGCCCTTGATTCTTTATGATCCGATGGGAGCTTCCCATTTTTTAAATATTCAACATACTTATTCCTCCAATCCCAAGTCAAACTTGTAAAATTTATCTCGGCATGACCCTCCTGGACTACAAATCTCGATAATTGGACGACAGTCACCGGGATAATATCATCTTCCTCGACTGATGACCCCAAGTTTGCAAGTGCATCAGCCTCACTGTTTTATTCTCGAGGTACATGGTCTAAAGTCCACTCCTTGAAGTGGTGCAAGGTTACTTGTAGCTTGTCAAAATATCTTTCCTTCCTATCCTCTCGAACTTTGAAGCTTTTGTTTACTTGGTTCACCACCAATAGAGGATCGCTCTTGGCTTTAATGACTTCTGCCCCCAAGATTTTAGCTAGCTCGAGACCTGCAATCATGGCCTCATACTCGGCTTCATTATTAGTCAACCTAGAAGTTTTGATAGATTGTCTAATAGTGGTACCTGTAGGTGGCTTCAAAACTATGCCAAGCCCAGACCATTTCACATTCGAGGCACTGTCCATGAAGAGAGTCCATACCCCAAATGATGTACCCGATTTTAGCAGAAGTTCTTTCTCCACTTCGGGTACGAGGGTTGGCGTAGAATTGGCCATGAAGTCAGCTAATATTTGAGACTTGATGGCCATTCGGGGTTGATAATCGATATCGTACCCGCCAAGTTCGACGGCCCATTTGGCCAATCGGCCCGATAACTCGGGCTTATGCAAAACATTTCGGAGAGGATAAGTGGTTAACACACATATGAGGTGACATTGGAAATATGGATTTAACTTTCTAGATGCGCTTATTAATGCAAGCGTCAATTTCTCTAAGTGTGGATATCTAGTTTCAGTATCTCCTATAGTCCGACTTACATAATAGACAGGGAACTGTGTACCTTGCTCTTCTCGAACTAGTACACCACTTACCTCTATTTCGGACACTATCAAATATAAGTACAACTTCTCATCCACCTTCGGGGTGTGAAGTAGAGGTGGGATCGATAAGTATCGCTTCAATTCCTCCAATGCTTGCTGGCATTCCGGGGTTCATGAGAAATAATTTTTCTTTTTGAGTAAGGAAAAGATCCTGTGGCTTCGATTTGATGACCTCGAAATGAATCGGCCCAAGGCGGCTATACGTCCTGTTAGCCTTTGTACGACTTTCACACTATCTAAGATAGTGATATCCTCGATGGCCTTGATCTTGTCAAGGTTGATTTCGATTCTCCGATTTGACACCATGAAGTCGAGGAACTTGCCCGAATTGACCTCGAAGGTACATTTTTCTGGGTTAAGCTTCATGTTGTACTTCCTTAAGATTTTGAATATTTCCTGCAAATGAGTTAAATAGCCCTTTGTGCATAGGGACGTAACCAACATATCGTCAATGTAAACTTTCATTTAATTTACCTATCTGTTCCTCGAACATTTTGTTAACTAGGTGTTGATATGTAGCTCATGCATTTTTCAGCCCGAAGGGCATTGCATTGTAACTGTATGATCCATACTTAGTGATAAACAAGGTCTTTTCCTGGTCTTCTGGGTTCATCTGAATTTGATTGTACTTGGAATAGGCATCGAGAAAGGTAAGGATCTCATGGATAGCCGCGGCATCGATCATGCGATCGATGTTAGGCAGTGGAAAAGAGTCTTTAGGGCATGCTTTGTTTAATCCTTGTAATCTACGCACATTCTAAGTTTGTTCCCTTTTTTAGGGACTACAACTATGTTGGATAACCATTCGGGGTATTTTACCTCCCGAATGGACCCTATTTTAAGAGGTTTAGTTTCCCCATCCTTTATGAATGCATGCTTCACCTCGGACTGGAGCCTTCTTTTTTTTCTTAACCAGTTTGAATCTGGGTTCGAGGCTCAGCCGGTGTGTTGTTATTTCTGGTGGGATCCCTGTCATGTCTAAATGGGACCAAGCAAAATAATCCATATTATTGATAAGAAATTGAATGAGTTTTTTTCTGAGTTCGGGGGTTAACCCCGGTCCCAGGTATACCTTTTGTTCGGGTAGATACTCGATCAGTATCACCTATTCCAGCACCTTGACCATTGACTTGGTGGCATCTGATTCTTTGGGAACAATGAAAGTTTGAGGAGTAAGGAAATCCTCTTTTTCTTCGATTACCTGTTTCTCCGATTCGGTCGAGGCTGGGGACGGTGATTGCTATTTGGCCATTTGCTTATCTTTGCCCGATTTTTCTAAGGTCGAAAGTGCTGATATCGACATCACCTTGTCGACTGCAAATATTTCCTTTGCAGCGTGTTGTCCCCTATAAACTGTTTTCACACCATCCATTATTGGTAATTTCATTATTTGATTAAGGGTCGACGATACTGTCCTCATATTATGGATCCATGGCCTCCCTAGTAGTGAATTATATCTCATGTCACATTCGATGACATGGAATTTTATATCTAGGATGGTCCCGGCCACGTTCACCGGTAGGATTATCTCCCCTTTCGTTATTTCACTTGCCATGTTGAAGCCGTTTAGGACTCGAGATGCAGGCACAATTTGGTCCTGCAGGCCGAGTTTCTCTACGACCCTTGATCTTATTGTGTTTGCTGAGCTACCTGGATCCACTAGAACACGTTTAACTTGAATTTTATTTAACAAAATAGAAATTTCCAGGGCGTCATTGTGCGGCTGAAAAATGCGCTTCGCCTCTTCATCATTGAACGATAGGATGCCTTTGGGAACATATCCCTAAGTCTGTTTCTCTCTGGTGATCGACACCTTTGTTCGTTTGAATACATGCCCTTGTGGAACATCGACCCCGCCAACGATCATATGAATTACATGATGCGGTTCTTCCTGCTTATTCTTTCTGTTGGCGTCTCTTTCTCTGAAGTGATTCTTAGCTCGATCATTGAAAAACTCTCGAAGGTGGACCTCGCTGAACCATCGAGCTACCTCTTCCCTCAGTTGTTTGCAGTCTTCAGTCCTATGGCCATGTGTACCATGATATTTACACATCAAGTTTGGATTTCTCTAAGGATCGATTTGTATAGGTCTAGGCCACCTGGTGTCTTTGATCCTCCGGATAGCCGATACAATCCATAATGCATCGACATTGAAATTATACTCCAATAACCGAGGTGCTTCTGTGGAATCGGTATATTTATCAAAACTATTCTTACTTATACATCCCCGAGAATTTTTCCCTCGATCATTTCTTTGATCATTCCGAAGAGAATTGCACCCCAAACCACTATTTCTTCAATTTACGACATATGGCTGATACCATTCTCTGTTCGACCTCGGTTCCCTGTCATTATCCCTCGGGGCTTTTACTGCTAATTTGTTTGGATAAACTGAACCCGAGGGGGCTCCCAGCTGGTCATCCTCGACCCGGATCTTCGATTGATAACGATTATGCACATTCACCTAAGTTACAGCTGGATACTCCATCAAATTTTGCTTCATTTGTTGTGACATTATCGAACTCTTCTCGTTCAACCCCTACGTGAAAGCTTGAATGACCCAGTCATCCGTAACTGATGGTAACTCCATTCTCTCAATTTGAAATCGGGACACGAACTCCCTCAGCATTTCGTTTTCCCTTTGTCTTATCTTGAAAGCGTCTAATTTTCTCGTTGCAACTTTTATGGCCCCAGCGTGCGCCTTCACAAAAGAATCAGCGAACATGGAAAATGAATCGATGGAGTTTGGTGGCAAGTTGTGATACCAAATCATTTCTCCCTTTGATAGAGTTTCCCCAAATTTTTTCAACAAAACGGACTCGATCTAATCGTCTTCTAAGTCATTCCCTTTTATCCCGCACGTGTATGTAGTGATATGTTCATTAGGATCGGTGGTCCCATTGTATTTAGGTATATATATGGCATGCAAAACTTCTTTGGAATGAGCTTCGGGGCCTCACTCTGAGGAAAAGGCTTCTGCACAAACTTTTTTTAATCCAAGCCCTTTAAGATCAGGGTGCCCCTGGTATCTGATCAACTCGGGAGTTGTACGTCTCCACCTTTTTATCATTATCTTCGATCTTTTTTTTCTCCGGACTCGATTCTTTTAGTGAGCTCCTCGATCATTTTCCTAATTGTAGGATCAGTTCCTAATCCTGGTTCAACCACACTCGGAGTTTTAAGTTGACTTTGAAGCTGAGCGATAGTGACCTTCTGAGCTTTTAGCATCTCGAATATTAAACTCCCCCGTCTCCTACACCTTGTGTTCCTTGGCCACCATATCGGACTTCCCTGCGTACACTTCCTCTAGGGTCTGAACCTAAGTCCGCATTTAAAGCAATGTGCTAACTAATATCAAGGGGTTCTACAATCGACATTTACCCAGGGTTAATCGGTGGTACACTGACCCTTGGAGCAACTACATTATCATTTTCCTCATGAAATCCAAGGCCATCATCGCCGTGTATGGGTGCGTTTTGTGAGTTTGACATGTTTTAACCTGAGAAAAAAATTCTTGACAAGAAAAATTGTGAAAATAACGTGTGTTATGAGAATCAGTACTGAAATAATCACTCTTATCTTTAGCCCCACGATGGGCGCCAAACTGTTTATCCTAAACTCCGAGCAATAATTAAATTTGTATTGTGGTTATAAAGATATGTGATTTGATCCAATACTAACTGATAAAAAAGGAATCAAAGGTATGAATTAAAAAGTAGAGCAAGTCAAACCAGTGTGCAATCTAGGCTCGACCTCAAGCTAAAGCGGCCTCGAGGTGGGTTAGCAAGAACAATAAACTAATAAGGAAAATCAGATAAACAGTAAGCAAGAAAGTGAAATAGGTGTATTCTCTTCTCAATAATTGATTCTTTACAAATGATTGGGGTCCACTTTATATAGTAGAGGAATCCTAAATAAGGTACACTTCCAATTGTAGTAAGGAATCTTATTATACAGTTGTCTAACCGCCTAGTACAAATCTGTTCCGAAATTTATGCCATGATCTTAGGACCACTGTGGGAATCTCGCTCTTTCTGTTATGGAACCATAACATTATTATATCGAAGTTGGTTATACTTGGCTTCGGTGTTCATGGAGCACTTCGACCTTCGAAGCTTGCACTTTGCTATCGAGCCCGCTCTTGGTCTATTTCGATCTTGCTCTCGAAGTGACCCTCGAGCCCACTGTAAGTACAAGAGGGGGGGGGGTGAATTGTTCATTTTTTAAAAATTAAACGCTACCAGTTGACTAGTTTTCTAATTAGTCGACTAGATGTAATAACTTGATAATAGTAAGAACATAATTTAAGATGCAGAAATTAAAGACACCGGAATTTTTATACCAGTTCAGATTCAATGTGAATTGTAGTCCAGTCCCTTTGGGTTGCAAGGGACTTATCTTTTAGTGAATGGTGTGATCGACACTGATAGCTCAGTTCCTATATCACTCATTTTTCTTTGATACAATGCCTCACCAATGTTGTTCTCTCTTTCTTCTCTAACTTGTTACACAGCAGATCTAGTAGAGCTATAATATTTGTTTGCAATAGAACAAAGAAAGGGTATTTGGTTCGATCAAAGTATATGTGCTAAGGTACAGAGATGAGTTTAAATACTTTGAGAGAGGCTTCATTTCTAATGAGATTTTCCAACCCAAGAGATTTGATCCTTAGAAAGAGATTGATTTTTTCCAAGAATAAGGTTATTCAGCAACGGCTTTGACTTGACAAAAGGGCTTTAATGACTTCCCTTATACATGACTTGATAGAAGCGGATATCCTTCCTTGAATCTTGATCCTTCCAGATTTTGTATACATGATTGATTATCTTGCAAGATCTTCAATACTCTTGATTGATTTTATTACTTTAGTCTAGCCTTAATTGATTCCATCAGTATTGGACATTATCATTGATTCCTCTAATCATGGATGCTTTCCTTGATTTTCTCTTATTGATTCCTTCAATCTTGAATGCAATCCATGAGTTCCTATACAAAGAACAAATATATTATTTTCATCATTAAAATTAGATCTAACAATCTCCCCCTTTTTGATGATGACAAAATAATATATGTGTTCTTTGTATAGGAACTATATATATGTATGTATGTATAAACATCAGTTGACTTCCCTGTATTTTACTCCCCCTCAATGGGAGCAGTTGACTTTCTTTAGTTATTGCTGGTGAGGCTTTTGTAGTAGACTTCTTCTGCAGGATCTATGACTTCCTCTCAAAAGGTGCCATGAGCTGCTACCTGCACTTACCCTTCAGTCGACTTATCCTTGTATGTACATGTACAAATACATTTATCATTTCTCCCCCTTTTTGACATCAGCAAAGAGGGAATAGTAAAATAGACTACATACTAAAACAAGATTTATAACATGACATGATTGCAAAGTTATAGCAAAACAAAAGAAAACAGAAAAATCATCCACCGACTGATTATCCTGCCCAAAAACAGCACAACAAAAAAAATTGTCTAAAACTTTCATATTAACGATGCAGAAAATAGGTAAGAGTATTGCAAATCGCCTCCTTCAATCGATCAAAGTTGGCATTGGCTGAACACTCATTCCATCAGCCTGTCATGAACCTCCTTGAATGCCTTGATAGTGTTTTCCCTTACTCTGAGAACTGCAACTCTTATCTCTGAAACATCAAACCCTGTTTCTTTGGAGATAGCATGAATGTCACCGATAGTGGACTGAGTGGAAATGAGAAGATCTTTGATTGCAGATAGCCGATTGTCAATGGCACTATTCTTTTCAGTAAGGTCAAGATCACTGTGGCTAGGATAGGAAGCAGAAGGTTTGGGTTTGGAATCTATTTGAGCATGCTTGACTTATCCTTCTTGTTTCTTAACCCATGAGCCCTTCACACACATATACCACATACACGCAAAACCTTTGGAATTGTAAGATTTCAAAATAGAGATAAAGGGATATTCAGATATGGAAATATTATGAGCTTCTAGAATGTGAGTGATGGCCATTCCATAGGGTAGACTAATGAGATCATCAACACTTTCAATCATAAATTGATGACACGGGAGGAGAGCTTGATCTTGGGCTTAGTCACAAGGTCATAGACTAGAAATGTGTCTTTTTGAGAGAAGGTGGAGAAATAGCCAATACAAGGAAGCAGAGTGGTTGCAACAATATGGGCCAAAATACGGGTTTTGAAACTAACATCACTAGGGCCTAACTGGTTTGGAAGAGATTCAGATGGACACTCAGCAATACACCTTTTAGCTTGATCAAAGAAATTTCAAAATCATCGGGCCAGGAATTTTTGAAGGGTATGGAAAAATCAGAACACTTACACTGAAATGATTGAGTCAAACATGGCACAATCAAGAACAATATGCTTTCCTAACACCAAGGGCTCCAACTTCTCAGATTTACTAGAGCGAAGATTTGCATAAAACATTCTCACTAGGGGTTCATAGACTTTAGGCAGAGGAACAAAAAAGAGCTTTGACCACCTTTGATAAATGAAAAGATCTTTTACCTTACAATTTAGGGCTTTCATGTCATCAAGGTCGACTACCCTCCTATGAGAAATAGACTTGTCTTTTAGGGCGATGAAAAAGTCCCTATTTGGATAATCCAAGAAATTTAGGTCTGACTCTAGGGAACTAGAAAGATCTATTTTTTGCTTCTTTGGAGTGAAGGAAATAGGGGGTTCTTCCATAGGTCATTTTCCCAAAGTTTTTTCTCCTAAGGTGTGAGAATTATCAGACAAATTAGCCCGAGAAGAGGCTCTACCTTCAGAATGATCGGACCCTAGGTCTACTTGTTCTAGGGGCTGGGAAGGGGGTTTTGCTCTTGAGCGAGTACTCTTCCTGGTGGAGGCAGAGGGATTTTTGGGGTGTTTGGCCATTGAAGAGTTTTTGGTTGGGGAAAGCTTCTGAGAAGGGTTTCTAGGCGATGGGGGCGATGGTGATTGAAAAGAAGTTTCAGCATTTAAAAGAGAGTTTCTGACGGTTGAGTACAGAAAAGGAAAGGGCGTCATTTTATCAGACGTGATGATTGGGTTTCCTTCTTTGAACTTTGAAACTGATGTGAAAAGAGAAGAAAAGAGAGGGAAATCGGAGGCGCAATTAATGATTAAGAAAAGAAATAAAACATTAGGCATACATAACAAAAAATAATAGCACATAGGTCCTAATATTAAATATTAATGCAAATAATGCCAAGTAATTCTCTTAGAGAGCAAAATCTTTCTTCTTATAAAGGCTTAGTAAAAATATCCAATAATTGATCAGTTGTTCCAACAAAAGATAGTTCTATGTTTCCTTTAAGAACATGATCTCTAATAAAATAATGTTTAATGTCTATATGCTTTGCCCTAGAATGATACTCAGGATTTTTAGAGAGACATATAGCAGTAGAATTATCACAAAAAATTGGTATAGGCTTAAAGGATAATTTATAGTCACCAAGTTGATGAGACATCAATAGTAATTATGCACAACATTGTCCAATAGCTTTAGCTTCAGTCGTGGATAATGCAACTGATCCTTGTTTTTTACTATTCCAAGATATCAATGCTTTGCCAAGTAATTGACATGTTCCACTTGTGATTTTTCTGTCTTCCTTATCACCTGCAAGATCAGTATCTGAAAAATCTTCTAATTTAAACGTGTTAGAACGAGGATACCATAGTCCATGAGAGACAATTCCAATGAGATATCGAATAATTCTTTTTACTACAGTCATATATGATTCCTTATGAGTTGACTGAAACCTGGCACATTTACAGACACTAAACATAATATTCGGTCGACTAGCAGTTAGATAAAGAAGTGAGCCAATCATTCCACGATATTTAGTTTCATCAATAGGAATTCCCTGTTCATCTTTGTCGAGACTTGTTGAAGGACCCATTGGTGTGCCAATAGCTTTAGCATTGCTCATACCGAAATTTTGGATCAACTCCTTTGTATATTTGGTCTGACATATAAACGTTCCTTCTTTAGATTGTTGGATTTGAAGTCCAAGGAAGAACGTTAGTTCTCCCATCATACTCATTTCGAACTCACTTTGCATAAGATTTGAAAATTCCTTGCACATAAGAGGATTAACACTACCAAAGATAATATCATCAACATAAACTTGAATAATGAGATTAACTTCTGATGATATTTTATTAAACAGAGTAGTATCTACTTTACCTCTTGTAAATCCACGATCAATAAGAAATGAACTGAGTCTTTCGTACCATGCCCGTGGAGCTTGTTTTAGTCCATACAACGCTTTAGTTAACTTATATAAATGATAGGGAAACTTTGAATCTACAAACCCAGTAGGTTGTTTCACGTATACTTCTTCTTAAATGAAACCATTAAAAAGGCACTTTTAATATCCATCTGGAATAGCCTGAATCTCTTAAAGGATGCATATGCCAGAAAAATTCGTATAGATTCCTGTTGAGCTACTGGGGAAAAGGTTTTGTCATAGTCGATTCCTTATTGTTGTGAATATCCTTGAGCAACTAATCTGGCTTTGTTTCTTACAAATTTTCCATCCTCATTCAGTTTATTTCTGAAGAAGCACTTTGTTCTAATTACAAGAACACTTTCAGGTTTGGGTATCAGTTTACATACTTGATTTTTGTCGAATTGATCTACCTCTTCTTGCATCGCTTGCAGCCAGCTTGATTCTTTCAGAGCTTCCTCTATTTTCTTTGGCTCAATTTGAGAGATTAGTGCTATGTTTGATTTCTTCTTGAGAGCTCACCTGGTTTTTATTCCTTCGCTTGGATCTCCTATGATGATTTTTGTGGATATTCAGGTTCACTTCTCCAATCATTTGGACGAACTATATGAGTAGTTGACTCCTTCAAAGGTTCTGGTGGATTATTGCTGGTTTCATTAGTTGATTCTATCACAACATTAGATCCATTAGTCGACTCTTGAGATTTACTTGTCTCATGAATTTCTTGAGCTTTATCTTTATCACCTGCAATAATTTCTTTCTTGGCCGAAGAGTTATTTTCATCAAATATAACATGCATTGATTCTTCCACACAGTGTGCGTTTATTATTTAAAAGATCTATTGTTCTATGAATAACCCATAAAAATACCTTTATCACTTCTTGGATTGAATTTTCCAAGATTGTCCTTACCATTATTGTGAATGAAACACTTACTTCCAAATGGATGAAAGTAACTAATATTAGGATGTTTACCTTTCCACAGTTCATAAGGTGTTTTCTTCAGAATAGGCCATATGAGACATCAGTTGAGAATGTGAGATGTTGTACTTACTCCTTCTACCCAGAAATGATTTGGCAGTGAATGTTCTAGTATCATAGTTTTTGCCATATATTGCTGGGTTCTATTTTTCCTTTCAACGACCCCATTTTGTTGGGGTGATCTTGGTGCAGAGAAATTGCGAGTATATCCTTGATCATTACAAAAGTCTTCAAATGTTCTGCTTTCAAATTCTCTCCATGATCACTTTGGATTGTTGTAATCCGATACACTTTTTCTCTTTCAACCTTCTTACAGAAAATCTCAAAAATTTTCAATGTTTCATCTTTATGAGATAAGAAAATCATCCAAGTAAAACGTGAGTAATCATCAACAATAACAAAAGCATATCGTTTCCCTCATATGCTAGCAGTTCTAGTAGGCCTAAATAAATCCATATGAAGCAATTGCAAAGGCTTAGAGGTAGATACAATATCCTTATTTTTGAAAGAATTTCTAGTTTGTTTTCCAATTTGACAAGCATCCATACATATATGATTTCTAGAGAAATTTAGTTTGGGCAAACCAATAACTAACTCATGCTTAGAAAGCTTTTCTATCAAATGCATGCTTGCATGACCAAGTTTCTTATGCCATAACCAAGGATCATCAGATATGGATATTAAACAGATATGACCATCTAAATTTTCAAATCCATCAAGAATGTAAATATTTCCATACCTTTTACCTGGGAGGATTATTTTACATGTCCCATCTTCAATAGCACAACCTGTTTTCTTGAATTTTACCTCATACCCTGAGTCGCATAGCTAACTTATACTCAGAAGATTGTAGTTAAGTCCATCAACGAGATAAACCTCAGTGATATTACAGTTGTTATTGAAAGGGACTGTTCTGGTACCAACTATTTTTCTTTTTGAATCATCGCCAAACTTAATGCTTCCTCCATCTATTTTTGTAACTTCCTTAAATATGTTTTTATAACCTGTCATGTGGCTGGAACATGCACTATCTAAGTACTATTTTCCTTTGCGACTCCTCGTGTGGTGTTCCTGCAAGACATGGTGATTACTTTCTTTTAGGTACCCAAGCTTGCTTGGGTCCTGGTTGGTTAGTATTACTAGACTCATAGTTGTTTTGGGTTTCCAAATCCATCCTGAAATATTTGATTTACGAAATTGACAAAAGGAATATCTATGTCCACTTTTGTTACAGTAGTAACACGTAACTCCTGATCCATTTTTAGATCTTTCATTAGTGTTAGTACTAGTGGACTCTGTTCTGGCTGGTCCTTCTTCAGTTGACTTGTAAGTTTCCTGGTTTGACCTGACAGAACTATGACGGGTGGATTTGCGCATGCCATTGAGTTGCATTTGCAATTTCTTAAACTCATCTTGAAGTACTTTTTTTTTATTTCACATACTTCATGCTTGAGTTTCAGTCTTTTACTTCTTTGTTGAGTCTCTTTAGCTCATTCATCATTTTTTGAGACTCTTTCAAAGTAAGATAAAAAATATCCTACAATTCATTACACCTTTCATAGTTATAAGATCTTACCTCGTTTGTTTCACCTCGTGCCATGAAACAGTTCTTATTATCATTTTTGCATTCATCGTCTGAGGTGTCCTCATCTGTCTAGCATCCTAAAAGTTTGTTCATATCGTTTTTCAGAATTGTCATGAAGCAAAGATTTGCTATTTCTTCGTGTTCTGGATTGTCTTCATCACTCCAGCTTCCAAATGATTTGTATTTGTTGCAGCCTCTGGAGATTTTTCTTTTTAGATCTGGACACTCATCATGAACATGTCCAAATCTTCCACACTCATAGCATTTTCCATTATTTTTATCTTGTTCATAATATTGCCTGGATCGCCTAGGTGGCATCCTTCCTCTTTTCGCATTCCTAAATCTTCTCATTAAACCATCCCTATTTCTTGACACCATGGAAATTTCTTCTTGAAGAGCTTCAGGAGTACCATCAATATCATTTTCTGCTATTTCAGTTGTGGCCTTGAATGCAACTGTTTTCTTCTTTTCTTTTTGGTTAGTTTTCTTGAGATGTGTTTTCTTGAAAGCTATGAGTTCTCCTCGAAGTTCATCAAATAATAGCTTATTCAGATCCTGTGATTCAAGTGTGACTACTTTGATCTGCCAAGTAGTGGGTAGGCTTCTAAGAATCTTTCTAACTTGATTACCACTTGAGTATGGTTTGCCAAAAGCTGTTAGATCGCTAATGATTTTGATGAATCTGGCAAACATCTCTTCAATAGATTCTCTTTCTTTCATCTAAAAGAGTTCATAATCATGAACCAACATGTTGATATATGTTTCCTTTACTTTGCTGGTTCCTTCATATGTAACTTCCAGTTTATCCCACATCTCTTTGGCTATATCACAACTAGAGATTTTCTCATACTCTTCACCACTTATAGCATTGTAGAGCAAATTTTTTGCCTTATTGTTGACTTGTACAACTGTCATTTGCTCATCTGTATATGAATTTATATCTTCGGAATCAGCAAGTGGTTAAGCGGCAGCCGACAGAGGATAGTTCCCCTCTTTTATAACTCTCCAGACTTTAACATCATAAGCCTTTGCATATATTTCCATATGCACTTTCTAGTGAGAGAAATGTTGCCCATTGAAGTATGGTGGCCTCACTTGTGAAGTTCCTTCATGGAAGAGTGCTCCTATAGTAACTTGATTAGCCATGATCTTTTCTCACAAGTTATTAAGCAAAAGAAAAATGTGAGCCTTGCTTTGATACCAATTGAAAGTACAAGAAGGGGGGTGAATTGTTTATTTTTAAAAATTAATCGCTACCAATTGATTATTTTTCTAATTAGTCGACTAGATGTAATAACTTAATAATAGTAAGGACAGAATTTAAGATGCAAATATTAAATGCAGGAATTAAAGACGCCGAAATTTTTATACTAGTTCGGATTCAATGTGAATCTTAGTTCAGTCTCCTTAGGTTGAAAGGGAGTTCTCTTTCAGTGAATGAGTTTATCGAGTACACAGTAAATAGTGTGATCTACACCGATAGCTCAGTTGCTATGCCACTCATTTCTCTTTGATGCAATGCCTCACCAGTGTTGTTCTCTCTTTCTTCTCTAACTTGTTACACAGCTGATCTAGTAGAGCTGTAATATTTATTTGTAGTAGAACAAAGAGAGGGTATTTGGTTTGATCAAAGTATATGTGCTAAGGTATAGAGACGAGTTTAAATACTTTGAGAGAGGCTTGATTTCTGAAGAGATTTGCCAACCCAAGAGATTTGATCCTTAGAAAAATATTGATTCTTTCCAAGAATAAGGTTATTCAGCAACGACTTTGACTTGACGAGAGGGATTTAATGACTTCCCTTATATATGACTTGATAGCACCGGCTATACTTCCTTGAATCTTGATCCTTCCAGATTTAGTATACTTGTTTGATTATCTTGCAAAATCTTCGATACTCTAGATTAATTTGATTCCTTCAGTCTAGCCTTAATTGATTCCGTCAGTATTGGACACTATCATTGATTCCTTTAATCTTGGATGCTTTTCTTGATTTTCTCTGATTGATTCCTTCAATCTTGAATGCTATCCATGAGTTCCTTGATCTTCTATAATTGATTCCTTCAATCTTGAATGCTATCCATGATTTCCTATACAAAAAACGAATATATTATTTTCATCATTAAAATCATATCTATCACCAACGAAATTGGGCATACCTGATTTTGATCGTATACAATTTAGGTGAGAGCCGGCTTAAGTCTCCCATGCCTGCGTGGATCATGATCAATTTTTCCAAAAAAATGAACTATTTTACAGATGCTGACCAAGTCATATGAAGGTTTTACCATAATGAGTCAATCGAGTATGGGCAAACAATGTCAATGGTTAACTAGACAAAGAGCAATGGGACCAGCTGAACCAACATGGATCGCGTGAGCTAGATCGTGCCTAGATTTCAATGATAAGATCGAAAGTTATCACGGCCCAATTTCAAAGGTCGTGATTGAAACTGTAAAAATTGCACGGGGCGCCCTATTTGGTCGCCCCCATTTAACCTATAGCCATTTTTTTAAAAAGTTTTTACTTGTACCTGCTTTTTAAACAACTTCAGTCCCCTTTCTTCTCCTCCTTCTTCTCCTTCGTTTTCTTCTTCTTTTTCTTCCTCTTCTTCTTTCTTCTACTGCTCTTGGTGCTACTAAAGCAACTGTATAATTTTTCAAAGTTTCTTATATACAGTTGCTTTTTCTTCTTCTTCTGAAGTTGTACATGTTGAGAGAAGTGCTGCAATTTGTTAATGAAAATTTAGAAATGGTTTCTTTTCCTGGGATTCTACACTCCCATCTTCGTTTGTCGATTTTGTTATTATTTGATGTGCATTTTGCTGACCAAAAAAAACTCTACCTAATTAGGCGTCTTTAATTAGAGCTAGGTTCCCATTTTACGATTATCATTTTGGATGTAAATCAAATGCAGATAGTCCCAACAAAACTGTCTTGACAAGTTTTTACTCAGAAAATTAGCCATGCAAAATTTGCTTGGTAAAGTGACTTCCACATGTAATAGGGCTAAGGAACTGAAGCAACTTTCAGTTGCAATTGTTTTCCGTGTCTAAAAGAAAGAGCTTAAGCCATAAGAAGAAAGTAAGCAGAAACTTCAGCTTTTAGTGCTGAGGTTTTTACAAATGAACTAAATAAGTTCATCTTCTGCTGAAGTTTTTGAAAAAGCTTATTCAGGACAAAAAAACTTCAGCTTATTTAGTGTTGAAGTTTTTATAAATGAACTAAATAACTTCAGCATCTTCTGCTAAAGTTTTTGAAAAAACTTAATGACAAAACTAATGAATACAGGACAAAAAAACTTCAACTTATTTAGTGCAATTACAAACAAAAATTTCAGCAAATATAGAACAAAACTTCAGCTGCTATGCTTAAGTTCAGCAATTACAAACAAAAACTTCAGCAAATAGAGAACAAAACTTCAGCTACTATGCTTAAGTTCAGCAATTACAAACAAAACTTCAGCACACTTGGTTCAGCACACTTGCTACTTTAGGCCCGTCTACTAGAATGCTGAAGTTTTGCGTGATTGTCTTTGCTACTTCAGCCCCGTATGCTGAAGTTATGCGAAAAAGTGGGTACGCTTGCAATTTGTTTTGTAAAGCGGACACAAGTTAAAACGTGACCCAAAAAACGGGTATAGATGCAAATCCCCCCTTGAAACTTAGCGAGAAACTACCCACTCCAAGCAAATCAATATTTATCTTAGACAAGTACTAAATATCAATAAAAATTTCAGCAAAAATTTCCCTATAACAAATGCATCCCAACAATCCCTATAATCAACCAATCAATAATCTAACCGATACAGAATTACATCAATAATAATAAGTTAATGACTCGAATCCCAAAACTATCCAAATCTCGGAATTCACCTCCTACAAACTAATCAAGGAGCATGTAATATAAATATTAATACAAGAGTCTAGGAATACAATCCCATAATAATATAATAGAAAGAAAGAAGATGGATAGAATAAACGTGCCACCACGATCTGAATGCGGTTAGCGCACCTCAACTAGAACCTCTAAACGCCTCAAATGAGATCAGGAGTGTCCAACAACAATGCTGGTGGAAAGATCTGCACAACATTGAAACAACAACAAAGGTAAGCCTAGACCCAGCAAGATTATTGACTCGCCCCTCCGTCATACCTCATCGAACAAGTCTGAAAATAATGTGCATGCTATGAACAAGGTATAACATATATCATAATCGTAATTGGACCTATTTATGTTCATAAAAGATGAACGTGTGTACTGCATTTTGTAAAACACGTGTATTTTTTACTACTAAAACCCCCTCTCAATTGCTCAGAGTAGTCTTGCACAGAGTAGTCTAGATCACATCTCGTCCCACAATACATGCCGGAAGAAGGGAGTAGGTGTTTGAAGTTAGTCCTTATCTTTATTTTCCTTCTGCCTTTCTCTTTTTCTTTTTGTTACTTTATTTCTAACTTGATCCGTTTCTGTTTTCGGTGATCTTCTCCGTTGAATTTGTGGTGTTCTGGTGAGTATTTCATCTTCGACATTTCATTGTGTCTTTCATTTTCCATTTCGTTATCTATTTTTTTCCGGTATTCAACTTTGGTTTGTTCGCTTGTGTTGTTTAATAATCCTCCAGTTTTGCAGTGTACATGAAGACCATCTATGGGTACACCATACAATATACTCCAAAATCACATGCATCAGCGAGTTATAATCAAGAATCCTGAAAATGGATGAAGTAGAATATTTCTGAGTCTTGCTAAAAAATTTCTCTATTCTTTCTTGGTGAGCTTATAAGCCTTTGATTCTATTTTTTACTGACTATTCATTTAGCATCTTCATTTGCCTATAAAGTTCTTTACGCATTTGTGCTTTATTGAAGTTTCTTTGAGTTAATTCTTAATGCATGTGGTTATTTGTTCAAACGCTATTGCAGGGAATTTTCTCCTCAGGTGCACAAACTACAACAACACTAAGCAAATTGAATTACCATCTGGAAAAGAACATATTAAACGGGGAGAACTTTGATGCACACAAGGTGTTTGAAGATATGCCTGAAACAACTGAACAATTTTCTATTACATTTTTTCCTTTGGTGATTTTGACAATATAAAATCTTCATTTTACAGCCCCAGCACTTCTGATACACAAATATCGTACATTTGAGAGATGTTTTGGCAACTATAGGTATGACAGTTAAAAATGTCAGTGTATCCTTTACTCGAGATGTGCTTGAAATTATAATTATATTTAACAAAAAGGAGCTTTATTTGTAAAAAGATCTAGAGAAATCTACATGCTGCTAGTTATCAAATTATTGACAGATGGACCTTGGGAAAAATATATCTAATGTTACTAGGTGATATAAACAATGTACTGATGTGTCTTTGTGTGTGTCCTTTTTAGTTTCAAATGTTCACCATTTCATGTACTTAGATGAGGCGTCAAGGACCTAAAGTGCTTTGCTTTTTGCTTGATTATTAAAGTGCAAAGGACCAAAATTGTACCCGTACTATTGAAAATTATCCACGTTAATACTCTGTTCTACTTTCCGGCTAAAATAATACCTGCCGTTATTAAAGTAGGAGAATTTGTACCTAAATCTAGCGGATCTCCTACGTGGCAACCGGGTCCCCCGTAATAATGTGCCAACCAGTCAATATATTGCCAACTAGACTTTTTTAACCCGCCCCATATAATAACCCGCCCCATTTTATAATAATTCCCCTTAAAAACAATACCAGTCGAATAAAAATAGGGTTTCTTCTCCTTTGCTCGACTCTATCCTCTCTCATCTTCATCAATGTCGCAGAGCAGTACTTCTTCTCAGAGAAGGTGTCGATGTGGTATTACTGCCAACCATTTCACATCAACCACTCCCTCTAACCCCGGTAGGAAATTTTACAAATGTGCATGCCCTAAGGTAATGTGTCGATGTGAATTTGTCTAATCTCTATAATCTTTCTAGCTGGTTTGATTTGAAAAAAAATTGAATCTTTTAAATGTTTCTTTGGCAGAATAATTCATGTGGTTATTTTGAATGGGAAGATGAAATATCCACGGATGGTTCCCAGCTTGAAATAAGAGACCTGGAGTCGTCTTTGAATCCTGTTACGATTGAAAGACACAAGTTGAGAGAAAAAATAATTGACATGGAAGCCATGAACAAACTTGAAGATGCTAAATTCAAAATGTGATCCCTTCTCCCATTTTGAGGTCCAATGAATGTTGTAGCAGCCTTAAGAACTAACTCCATGTCACTTTGGTCTCTTTATCAACAACAACCCAAGCTAAGGGATAAAAGTGCCTCATGGAGTCTTGAGCAACAGCTACTAGTAATTGACCCTTGCATTTTCCTTTCAAAAAGGTTCCATCCAAGCCAATGAATGGTCTCAACCCACTCTTAAACCCAATTTTCAATGCATGAAAACAGATGTACATTCTTAGGAATCTTCTTTTACCTTCACTAAGTGCATCCTTTGAAATATTAATCACCACATCTGTTCCTGGATTACTAGACCTTAATTCATTAGCATAAGCCTCAAGCTTGTTGTACTTATCTGCAAAACTACCCTCCATTTTCTCCAATATCATTCTCTTGGCTCTCTTACACTTTGAATGACTAACATTGATGTTAAATGCAGCTTTTACACTTGCCATCATCTCCTTAATTTTAATCTTAGGATTATCTTGAAGCCCTCTCTTAAAGTAAGCAGCTATAGTTTTTGCATTCACCCTATGGTTATCATATGCAGTATTACACTTATGTTCTTCCTTTAATGTCTTGAATTTAACACCAGGATCTTTAGAGTCTTTGGAAATATGACAGACAAAGGGGCAGTCTTCATCTAAACATTTGTGCCTAAGCTTTTGGGGGCAACTCTTAAGTTGTTTTAACCCATAACCATTAGCAAGAGAATACAGGTTGATGAATTTTCTAGCTTCTGGAATGTCTTTGAATGTGATGGACTTGTGTAACTCCTTATACTCAGTCAATTTATCAGATATCTTTCTCTCTTTTTGTGTATGCAGTAGTTCTAATGAATCAGATTCACTGTCAGAATTATCTGAAGAATCAGAAGACTGACAACCATGTTCTTCACTGTCATCTGAACTAAAGTCAGTAGCAGCATCAAGTTCTATTATGTTTGACTCAATGTGCTGGACTATATTATGAACATTAATACTTAACTCACACTCATCTACAACAAATAAGTCAATAATATTAAACTGATCACTAATCAAAGACAGTAGAGTCCTAACACGTTCATCACTTTCTATTTCATAATATCTACCACTAGGCCCATTCACAATTACTTGTAGAACTCCAATAAACCCCAACTTAGAAGTAAATTCAATTACTAAATAGATATAAGACAATTGGTCAGAGATAAAAATTTTAATAGTGTGCACAAGCTTCCTTGAGTATAAGACTTGTGGATTATATATCCAATCACCACCATAATGAAAGATTAGATCCAATAAGACCATTGCATATAAGCTACAGAATAAGAAAGGGAAAAAATTAACAAAAAAGTAACATTACAACCTATATAATATGCTGATAAAGTGGAGGATAGAATAAAGGCATAAAGTGAATACAAAGATACATAAAAAAAAAATAGTGGGTTGCCACACATGAAGACAAAACAAAGAGATGATGTGGGATTAAGTATATAAACAAAACAAAAACAAAAACAAAAAAAATAAAAATCTGACCCACTTGTCTCTTAACTCAACACAATTGTATAAGAAATAGGGGACCAAACACCTAAAATAAGAGCATCAAAGAAACAGATCCAACACAAAGGGGACCCATTTTCTATAAAATACCATATATGTAGGACCACAAAAATTAAAACCCTAAACCAGAACAAAAAGAAAATACCAGATAGGGATGATTCCAATACAAAATACAAACCCTAAACCACCAGTAATAAAGACCAAAAAAGGAAAATAAATTTAGTATGAACAGACCACATGCAAACAAAAACAACCAAAATCAGACACACCTCCTAACTAAAAAAATACATATCTACACGAATCAGTCAAAACCCTAGTCAAAGAAACAAAAAATCAAAACTAAATGCAACGATATGCTTCCGTTCATACCAAAAACAAACCAAAGAAATGACAATTTACTAAATTTAACAAGGAAATAGGTACCTTCGTATGCATCCACGATGAAGACGATGAAGACAATTTTTACAGTGAAGAGAGAAGGTGAGAGATTTTTCTGGAAATGAAGGTGAAAGGTTTTGATCGGGTTGGTATTGTTTTTAGGGGGAATTATTATAAAATGGGGCGGGTTATTATATGGGGCATGTTAAAAAAATCTAGTTGGCAATATATTGACTGGTTGGCACATTATTACGGGGGACCCGGTTACCATGTAGGAGATCCGTTAGATTTAGGTACAAATACTCCTACTTTAATAACGGCGGGTATTATTTTAGTCGGAAAGTAGAACGGAATATTAACGTGGATAATTTTCAATAGTAGGGGTACAATTTTGGCCCTTTTCCCATTTTTAAACTATACATTATTTACAGCATGGCTTCTCTAACTAATTATACAATCTTTCTGTGGTCGTACTTCATTCCCTTAAATAATGCAAATCATCATTTGTTTAGACTTTAAAATATAGTATAGCTTCAATTATAAGTTCCTTCAAACAAAGTAAATAATTTGTGCTTAGATTCCCTTACAGTTGAGTAATATATAACATTTAAATTTCGCTTTTTCAGAAAAGATAATGAATATGAATAATTCTTTCATGGTTTTCTACCTATTGATAATGCTACAACTAGTAATATTGTTTTGTCTCGATTCTTATTAATAGAAAGCTTGCACTCTATACGTTTTAAGTATCCATTTTAACATATGGTAAAGATAATTAATTTTATCGTTTTTCTATTCCTTTCAATTGATATTTAGGTCAGTGGAAATATTTATGCAAACCATCTTTCTAATGGGTATATAAAAAGAATATGTTCTGGTGTCACTTTAGAATGGAAATGACAATTATTTGGTTGGGAATGAGCAGGAAAATGATAATTTTTTAGTGTAATCTTGCTGCAAATTTTTGGTCTTAGCAGCTGACAGTTTTTCCATTTGGCCGGGGAATATTATCTTGGGATCCATTGTGCCATATGAAGTGGCATGCTTCTGTTGAGACTGACTCATGATGGTTGTCTGACTCAACCAAATTTTCAGAAAAGAGGTATTCAAATGTGTAGCAGGCGTCAGGTATTTCAATTACAGTTTCGGTGCTCTTTATTCTTAGAGAAGCTCCTTATGGTTAGCTGTATAGAATGTTTACCGTGAAAATTGTAATAACAATTAAATTTGTTGATATGACTCTAAAAATACGTGATCTATTTTTATGTTAGTTATTAGAACGATTGATGCTAGATATATGCAGATAAAAGATAAAACACGAGCTAGAATAGAGTTGTGATAAAATTGAGGGGCTTGTTGTCCGAGCCTCGGACTGACCGATGAAGGGCCTCGAGATAGATGCCTGGGCTCGGGCTCGAGCTATCGGAGATAATCAGGAAAGGGCTAACAGTTAGGATATAATTAAAGGAGGCTCTTTTTGGCCAACATCAAGAAATAAATGAAGAACAAGTATTAAAGCAATAAATGAAAGCGGTAGCCTCGAGTGAATGAATTAGAGAGAAGAGAGAGAGAGAGTTGTTATTGATCTCATGTAGAATAGTTGTAGCGACCTCGTTACAATGTGCCAATGATTCCCCTTTTATAAGAGGAGGGAATCCAAACATAGTACAAGATATATTAAATGATAAAGGAAGCGGTATGGGATAGCTAACTAGCTTCATGATGTAGATGTAGACCAGCGTTAGACTAGCCCGATAGACTTGACCGGCCCTGAATGCATTCTTTGGAAGCCTCCTATACTCGTCGGGGTCTCGTCCAACATTATCCCCAGGCCGGGTGTCTACAGATCTTGAGGGAGGTACCCGGCCGAAGGTCTCGAGCCTCCGAGGCGATCTCCTGAAGTACCTTATCAACGAGAAATTGGTCCCCCGGATTTTGCCGTACACAGATAGTCCCCGCGTTTCTTAGAGAGAAGCGATAAGAAATGATTTTGACATCCCACTCTATGGGCTCCCATAATAACGTCGTGCTGATGACGCAAGCCTCCATGAATACCGAAACATTTCATCATTTCATTTTTTCAGGGCCATCCGTCGCGTTGTGATCTCTCGTTCTTCAGGGTCATAATGTCGCCGTTGATTCAGCTACCACGAATGCATTGAATGCGCCTGCCGTTACGTTTTTTGAGGACGATAATGGCGCCGTCAGTTACTTTGCCCTTCTCTTCTATAAATGGGGTATTTTGTGATCAATTTTTCATCCAAGCATCCTCCGATATCTATCCATTCTTCCTTTCTTGCTACCTTTACTCTTTGTTGTTTACCATCTCTGAGGCCCATGCCCTCAAGATTTTATGGCGACATCAGGCGTGCTACGACCTATCTCCCGGACCTTCTCTGGTCGAACGAAGCTACGCTGCCTTTATGTTATTATTGTTATTGTTGTTGTTATCGTCGTCTCTGCTAGCTCGGGGCGATGAAGCAGAGGACCAATTTCCTCCGACCAGAAGAAGTATTTGGATTATACACCGTTGCTCAAGAGGGGGCGCGGATTATACACCGCTACTTACCCTCCTTCCTCGGCTTGGCGCATTACGCCCCATTTTGATTCCTTGGGGTATGGCAGCACTATCTACTAACTGTCGCCTCCCATGCCGAGGCAATGTCTCAAGAAGTGACTTTATAATAGTAATACTGGCGGAGTTCATGCTAGCCAGAGTTTTCACCTAGCCACTTCTTGTCTCCTTTTGGCTTCTCCTTCGTCACTTTACTCTTCTCCATCGCTTTCCTCTTCTATATCTTCCCTTTTGAAGATGCCATTTCGGGTGGGTCGAGATGAGACTCCCGAGGGGATTGGGCTTGGAAGATATTGTTTTTGAGGTCGCGCACTTGAGGAGATGATACCGAAGATGTCGCCATTGAGGACGCACTTTGGAGAATAGGCCAGATTCTTAGGCTTTTGTTGTATGTACACCCTTCTGCTTCTTTGTTCTTGTGTAAGGATCCCCTTGTGGGCTTTTGTAATCATATGTAAGGACCCCTTGAGGGCCGTTGTAAGCAAACGTTTATGAATATAAAGATATTTTCTTTACTTCTGCCTTTGATACTTGTCGTATTCCTTTATGCTTGTGGAGACTCCGAATACACAGTCCTATTTGTTGTTGCTAATACTGAAGCCAGATGCAAGTATTACTTCCGGCCTTCGGTTGATGAAAACGGCTTCACGCGGGGTCTTTTGCGATTCCTTGAATTGAAACCGAATAAGGCCGATAGACTCGGGCCACCGAGACATTGACTTCATGCAAAATGAGAATAATGTTTTGGGCCTCGGAGTCATGACTTACCAGTTAAGTTCCGTAATAACCTTTGAGAAGAAATTTGCTTGGGGACCTATGGGCGGGGGCTGCTTTTGATCTCTTGAGAGCAGTCTCCGAGCGAAGATTTGCTCGCACTCGAACCACCCGAAAGCGTGTTTCAGTGTGAATAACCTTATGGTACTGTAGATAGATTTTTAAAGACGGTTTGTCCGACCTTGGACAACACCCAGAGCCAGGCCCAGATGGGTGACGTTAAAAAATGCTCATCTCTTCGGAGTCTGGTTCCCTTTGATGGAGATCCTTGAGGTCGGGTGCCACCCTTGTGTTGGCGAAGGTGTCATCGGTTTCCTAGAGCGTAGCCTTACTTTGATGGAGGTCCTCGAGGCCGGGTACTGCCCTTGTGTTCGTGAAGGCGTCATCGGCTCCCTAGAGCGTAGCCTTACTTTGATAGAGGTCTTCGAGGCCAGGTACCGCCTCGGGACTAGAGAGGATGTTATCGGCTAGCGTTCCCGATCGGCTTTGAGGTAGGCGAATTGTCACCGTCTTTCACATATATAATATGAGGCTGTTTCTGCCTTCTCGAGGGTTACCCCATTTTAAGCAGTTGTCATTTTCTTTCTGCACCATGTTTTTTATATTCCGACATTAACACGCCAGTTCTGCCTATGGCGAGAGCTGGTTTAGTAGTTGTGCCTTTCTCCCTTTTTCCGTAGTGGTTCTACGGGCGTCAGGAGACATTCTTGACTTGTCGGACTTGGTCCGAGGATTTGGCGGCCCACTTGACCTGGGAGGAGTTCGAGTGGCGAGCTTTGTCCCGGGATAAATGGGAAGCAAAATATCATGGTTAGTATTGCGCTATTCCTACCTTGCTATCACCTTACACTTCTTACTGAGTTTTCTTCTATAGGCATCCGACAAGCTTGAGTCCGGACTGCTTCGTTGTGGAGCTAGGCTCCGGAATGCTCTGGATGAGGGTAGGTCCCTCGGGCTCCTTTACAAGGAGAAGGAAGTTGAGTTGACACACTAGCGATATAAGGCGTACCAGAGCTCAAATTATGAGAGCTATTTAATGAAACAGGTAATTTCTTGTCCCGAGTGGGTATGCGTTTTGCTTTTTGACCTTTTGGGTTAACCTTTTGCCTATCCCAGTTGCAGAAAAAGACAGAGGCTATGGAGCGCCTTAGAGGTGAAGCCGACCAAGTCAGGGATGACTGTGGTGAGCTAAGAGCTCAGGCACGAGCTCAAGCTTCAGAGGAGAAGGGTGCCTTGGCTAAAGTTCCTGCATTTAAGGCCCAACTCCGCTTAGCTCATGACAATGCTTTCGTTCAAATGGATATGATCACGAAGCTCGAGTCCGAACTTTTGAAGGTTAGGGCTGAGATCATTGATGCTCGGGCTGAAGCAGCACTGAGCTGGACTAAGGCTGATCAGGAGATGTCGATTCATTTGAAGGATTCTACCGATGCCCAAGCCGAGTTGAAGATAGTCCTCGATCGCGAAGAGAGGATCAAAGAATATGCTTGTTGCAGATCCCGAAGTAGGGTTCTAGAGGAGATTGACGCCAGGGGTTTTGTTCTCTCGGAAGGGCTGGCACGAGCGAGGGCGGACCAGTGTGATGCTAGGTAATTTTTGTCCGACGTCGAGGAAAGTAAAGATGAGGTTGGTAGGCCGTAGCACTCAGGGGTGGGGCGTAGACTTTGCCATCTTGCATGTGATTTTTCATAGCGCATTTGTAGATGGAGAGTGCATTTTTCGTGTATGTAAATACAAGAAAACTTGATGCCTTTATTTCTTATGTACCCCTTTCTGCTTTGCTTCCGACCAGGTAGACCGGTTTCGGAGTTGATGAGAATCCTTAGATTCGTGATATGGCTCTGGGGCTCATCAGGCAGGCCTGGGGGCTCTTACGCGTTCGGTCAGTGCGGCCTTTTGTGTAAGCTGGCATTAGAGCTCTTATGCTTTTGCCCAACTATTTTGGGTTCAGTCTCCGAGTCGAGCTTCGGCTCGAGCCTATTCGATCTTCTAGCTTTTGTGTCTGTATGGGCGAGCGACAATGGCTCTTACGCCTTGCCCTTGGGCATTTGTATTTTAACTATTTTGGGTCCAGTCTCCGAGTCGGGTTACGACTCGAGCTCACTTGACCCTCAAGTTTTGTATTTTTGTAGGCTGGCAACAATGGTTCTTATGCCTTGGGTCGAAGCGACCTTTTATGTATGTGGCCTTGAGGCTCATGAAGCTGGCGACGATGGCTCTTACGCTATGCCCTTAGGCATGTATAGTTAACTATTTTGGATCCGGTCTCCGAATCGGGATACGCCTCGAGCTCACTTTGACCCTCAAGATTTTAAATTTTTAAGCTGGCGATAGTGGCTCTTACGCTTTTGGTTGTTGTGACCTTTTAGTGTGTGTGGCCCTAAGGCTCATTAGGCTGGCGACAATGGCTCTTACGCTTTACCCTTAGGCATATATAGGCTTTGTTTTCCTCTCATTAAGGACTTTTTGAAATAATTTTGCTTGACCCGTCATTGGTTCGGGAAGAACCTCGATTTCAAGTTGTTTGCGGCGATGTTCGAGCACCTAAGAAGGTTTAGCTCGAAGGTTGAGTAGCTCAAAGCCTTGTGATTTGGAGCTGACATGGTCGAAGCACGTTTGCCTATCGAGGGTAGCCTGTTTAACCATTTTTTTGTAGTAGATTCGAAGTAATGGCCTTATGATTTTATAGCAACGGTCGTGCGTCCCCGAGTTGCATTAATTTGGCTGGTGCAGCCGTATTGACCGTAGTCATTTGTGTTTGGCCGGAGCCATTTTTGATCCCGAGTGTTGTATTTTAGGAATCTATATCGAGGGTATGCCCTTTCGGGAGTCTTACAAACGCGACATATAGCCTAAACTTCGAGATTGAGTTTATGCCTGTAGTAAGGTCTTAAAAATTTTCATGCCTTTTGAGGTCTTACAGTTTTTCTGATACTTGGTACAAGTATGATTCGTGCCTTGTTCGAGGTCTTACAGATTTTTCATGCCTTTGAGGTCTTACAGGACCGAGTTTGCCCGCTCGGGGTCTTATGGCCTCACGTTCTGATGAGTTAATGGAGATGACGCTTTGATAGCAGTCCTCGAGTCGTCGAGAGTTTCTTGACTTGGGAGACGTTTTTGGTAAACTTCTCATTGATTCATCGGGGATTTACGATTTTGGAGATCCCGACCCTAGGGTCGTGCGCTTTTCTTTTGAGATTTTGATGCCAGTCCCCGAGTATTCGAGTTGCTTTTGGCGTTGGAGATGTACAACGCTTTCTTCGTTTCCTTACCTGAGGGCTTATGATTTCGGAGTCCCGAACCGGGGGTCATTTTAAGTGTTGAATTGTCGACGCCAGTCCCCGAGTATTCGGGATGTTTCCGGTGGAAGAATTGTTTTTACGAAGGCGTTGAGTCTCCTTTGAAGCGCAAAATGCCTTGATAGAAGACATTCTTCGATTTATCTGATACAAGTGTACATGTATTCGCTTCGGGGGCCCGACTATATGGACACGGTTCTTTTGACCATTTGGCCCGGTACATTACTTTCCTATAGGGACCCCGTTCGGTGTTTCTTGGTTTTTTTGGGCGGGTAGTTCCGAGGGGGGAATGCCCCTTAGTGTTCGAGGTCGATTACAAAAGAAGCCTTGAACATTTGTTTAGTTTCCCTTAGGTAGTATGCAGATGTTGCCTCGTTAAAAACCTTATCGGTAAAAACCCTTTTTCGGGATAAAAACTCGGTCGAAGGAAAAAAGTGCAATGGATGCTTTAAAAACTTAAGGTCTTCGAGCTGAGTTAGCGTTCTGACCGCTTCGATTGGGCTCCTGCATGAAGGTTAGTCTAAAATACGGAATTAAAAGGGAGATGGTCATACCTTGATGTGAGATTCGCCGGCGATGTTTTGAGAAACGATATGTTCCAATCACTCGAGATGAGGATGCGGTACAGTCCTTTATTTTGTTTAATCGAGCTTGATCGAGGGTGTGGCTCGATGACTTTATTGCTCTTTTGTGGGTGGGGGTACGAGTGCCGGTGCCACATCATGCACCTCGAACATTTCCCTTGCCGCATGTTGTTCCCCGTAGACGGTTTTAATTCCGTCCTTTGTCGGAAATTTCATCATTTGGTGAAGGGTGGATGGTACCACTCTCATGCAGTGTATCCACGGCCGTCCTAATAAGGCATTATACCTCATGTCTCTATCGATGACATGGAATTTGGCGTTTTGGGTTGTACCGGCCACAGTGGTTGGGAGGACCATTTCTCTTTTCATTGTTTAACTTGCCATGTTGAATCCGTTGAGGACTCGAGTGGCGGGCAAGATTTGGTCGAGCAGTCCGAGCTACTCTATCACCCTCCACATGATAATGCTGGTCGAGCTATCTGGATCTACGAGTACACGTTTTATTTGAAAAGAATTTACAAGGATAGAAATTACCAGTGCGTCATTGTGAGGTTGAGATAAGGTCTCGGTGCCTTCTTCGCTGAACATGAGGGTGTCCTCGGGGATATATCCTTGTGTCCACTTTTCTCTGGTAATAGATATTTTCGTCCTTCTCATTACGGGTTCCTGCGAGGCATCAATGCCTCCTATGATAATGTGGATGACGTGTTGTGGCTCGTTTGCCTCTTTTTTCTTGGTCGCTTCACTTTCCCAGAACTGATTTTTGGCTCGATCACTAAAGAACTCCCAGAGATGCCCTTTATTGAGTAGTCGAGCTACCTCCTCTCGTAGTTAGTGGCAATCCTCGATCCTGTGGCCGTGTGTGTTATGAAACTCGCATACTAAGTTGTAATTCCATTGCGAAGGATCCGACTGTATAGGTTGGGGCCACTTGGTGTCTCTGATTTTACTGATGGCGAACATGATGTCTGACACATCGATGTTGAAGTTGTATTCTGACAAGTGAGGCACACTCGTTGGCACTACGTTCCTATCGAATCTTGCTCTGTTGATAAGCCCTCGAGGATTCTATCATCGATCTACTCTTCGATCATTACGAGGTAGGTTGTGCCTCGGGGCATTCCTCTTATCTTCGATGTACGGCTGATACCTTTCTTTGTTTGGTTTTAGTTCCTTTGCCAGGTGCCTACTTGGGTATATTGATCCCGAGGGGGCTCCCAACTGGTCATCCTCGAACCTGATCTTTGACTGGTACCAGTTGTCGATGTCTGACTAGGTCACAACTGGGTACTTGATCAGATTCTGTTTCAGCTATTTTGAAGCCACCGAGCTTTGTTCGTTCAAACCTTGAGTGAAGGCCTACACTGCCTAGTCGTTGGAGACTGGCGGTAGCTCCATCTGTTCCATCTAAAAGCGAGACACGAATTCCCGCAGCATCTCGTTCTCCTTTTGCTTGATTTTGAAAACGTCGGACTTCCTCGTGCTACTTTATGGCACCGGCATGTGCCTTTACAAAAGAGTCTGCTACCATGGTGAATTAATCTATGGAGTTAAGAGCCAAGTTTTGATACCACATCATGGCCCCCTTCGAGAGTGTTTCCCCAAATTTTTTTAGCAATACGGACTCGATCTCGTCATTCTTTATATCGTTACCCTTTACTGCGCAGGTGTAGGCAGTAACGTTTTCATTGGGGTATGTGGTCCCATTGTACTTAGGGAGTTCCGGCATTCTAAACTTCTTTGGAATGGGTTTCGGGGCTACTTCTTCAGGGAACAGCCTTTATATGAACTTCTTCGAATCCACACCCTTGAGGACCGGAGGTGTGCCCGGGATCTGGTCAACCCTGCAGTTGTAGATCTCGACCTTCTTGTCGTTGGCTACTATCATTTTTTCGCCCGATTCGATCCTTTTGGTGAGATCCTCGAGCATTTTTATGATAGCAGGGTCGACTATCGATCTGTTATTACTTGATCTCTCAGGTACCTGTTCGGCTAGTGGAGTTGTCCCCGGTGCTACCGTGCTGGGAGTCTTCGGGTGGCTTTGTAGCTGAGTGATAGCCAGCTATTGTGCCTGCAACATTTCAAAAATAACATGAAGGCTAACTTCCCTTTATTCCCGAGCTGGGGTTTTTTGGGCTTCCTGTTGTCGTCATGTTGTATGCTCCTATCGGTGTGTGAGGTTTCATCGACCTGCTGTGCGTCTTGCGAACCCGCATCCGCTGGAATCGGTCCAGGTGCGTTGTGGGGTTCTATGGTTGCGCGCCAATAATTTGAACAGCCACACTGTTTTCTCCGTGGTTTTCAAGGTTGTTTTTCTCAACTCTGTTCACTAAGACAGGCATTCTGACCTGAAATCGAAGATCTTAGACAAGAAGAAGTGTGAAAGATAGCTTGCGTTGTGTGACGAAACCAACAATAAAATAATCACTATTATTTTTAGCCCCACAGTGGGCGCCAAACTGTTTACCGTAAAAATGGTAATAACAATTAAATTTGTTGATGGGACTCTAAAAATACGTGATCTATTTTTATGCTAGTTGTTAGAGCGGTTGATGCTAGAATAGAGCTGTGATCAAACCGAGGGGCTTGCTGTCCGGGCCTCGGACTGATCGATGAGGGGCCTCGAGGTCGATGCCTGGGCTCGGGCTCGAGCTATCGGGGATAATCACGAAAGGGCTAACAGTTAGGATATAATTAAAGGAGGCTCTTTTTGGGCAACATCAAGCAATAAATAAAGAACAAGTATGAAAGAAATAAATGAAAGAGGTAGCCTCTAGCGAATGAAATAGAGACAAGAGAGAGAGAGAGTTGTTATTGATCTCATGTAGAATAGTTGGAGAGACCTGGTTACAAAGTGCCAATGATTCCCCTTTTATAAGAAAGAGGGGAAATCCAAACATAGTACAAGATACATTAAATGATAAAGGAAGCGGGATGAGACAGCTAACTAGCTTCATGATGTAGACGTAGACCAGCGTTAGACTAGTCCGATAGACTTGACCGGCCCTGGATGCATTCTTCGGAAGTCTCCTATGCTCGTCAGGGTCTCGACCAACATTATCCCCAGGCCGGGTGTCGACAGATCTTGAGGGAGGTACCCGGCTCGAGGTCTCGAGCCTCCGAGGCAATCTCCTGAAGTACCTTATCAATGAGAAATTGGTCCCCCCGATTTCACCGTACACATAGAAGTTTATATCATTTATTAAATCTTCATGTGCTTTCAACTTCTAAATGTCAAGTATCTTGATGATGAAACCCGCCTTTGCTGTTGACATTCTAATTCGGCTCCATTGTGGGTCTTATTAAAAATTAAGTTTTCCTTTTCAATTAATCCTATGCATGCTTCTGAGGTGTTTAAATTCTGGACATTATGTAGCAATGAAAGCATAATATGATATTATGTTCTTGTAATAGTGATATCGGTTAATGGGAAAACAAAAGGAAAGATACGCACACAAAAACAGAACACTATGCATAAGATCGAGCTTGTATATGTTTTCTCCCTCTCTATGTTTCAAAATAATCATACATGTTCCTTTACGGTCTAAAACTGGAAATAAGAAAAGTTCATTTTTATCTATTTTACTCTTTATTTTACTTTTTGTTTTTGCTTTTTGATGTTGGGAAAAGTATGATTACGATTCAAAAAATGCATTGTTATTACATTGAGGAATCATTACTGAATGTTACAAGAGTTGCCTGGAAGACTGAAGGGTAATTGTGAAGCATTACGAATTTATCTGACTTTCCTAAACTATTGGATTATTTCAAGTACAAGATATGTCAGCAGGGACCTGTCAAATCATACTGAAGTTAATTTTAACTGATTAATTGTTACCTAAGTCACTAGGAAGAAAACAAGTTCATTCTATTTCTTCCTTCATATATTTTTTTCTTTTGTTTGTTTCTTTTCATCTTTTTTATTTTTGTTTTAAGGGAGTGGAGGGAGGAGAAGTAAGTGGTAAGCTTAGGGGTCAAAAGCGATTAATCTCTTCCCTTCTCTTATGTTCATGGACAATAAAATGTTTCGATGCGAGTAAACTTTGTGTAATATTCAGAGCTTAACTTTATTCTTGATCCAATGGTTAGGTCAGCCTCCACTCTCACACGTGTAGAATTAGAAAGATACATGTACACCTCTTTTTGATTTTTTTAGAATACTATTTTTGGTAGTCTTGATGAAGTATATGAAAAGCTTACTTTGCTTCTTTAGGAGTCTTTGAACAAATTATGCTTTAGGTGAGATTTTAATATGGAACATACGCCATGTTTCTATTAGTTTGGTGTAACACTAGTGAGAATAAACTTTTACCACAAGTCAAGTAATAGGCATTCAAGTGGAAAGAGATGTTTGATATTTTGCTTGGACTGTATCACGATTCTTGCTGACAACTATTCTAGTCTTCAATATTTTATATATGTTACGTTCTGATTTTTACATTGAATTATTCACTATTTCCTTGAATGAAATTTACTTGAAACTAGTCATCAAATTCTACTTCCAGCTAAACCATGTGTTACAGTAGTACACCCAAGCCTCTGTCAAGGAAAGAAACTGGTTCAAGATATTAATCAACCGAGCACATTGTGCAATACCAAATTGTAGCACTTGGAACTTAATAAGAATCAATTTTGAGAAACCTTTGAGTGTTGCTTAAACAAGAGGCAGAGCTAAAAAGATGCAGTAATTGAGGCTCTAGATTGGTTGTTGGAAGGCACTATTGTCAATTTTTTTCTTCATCTTTTTGTGTCTATGGAGGTATCATCAGAATAAAGCTCATATAAATACCCATGTTGTAAAGGAAACTATTTGATTATAGTTGTCCCTACTTTTGATTCCAATAAGGGGTATTTTGTATTCTGTTATCACCTCAATTGGAAAAAAGTACCTGATATATTTGTGCCTGGGCATCACACGGGCATCACCCCTCTAGTGTATAAATAAAAAGCAATAGATATATAGCAACTCATCGGTATCATCTCACAATGCAACTTATGCATATCAACAACCTATCCATAGGAACATAAAGTAAATCTAATAGTGTCACCTATGTATCAGCATATCACGACCCAAATTCCTACCCATAGGGTTGTGATAGCGCGTAACACTACTTGCTAGAAAAGCCTACACCTAACAATAAATAAGGAGCTAGTCTAACAGGTAACATAATATTGAGATATAATAAAAGTAAACTCAGATACATATGATAATAAGTCCAAACCATATGCCTTTTACATAACCTCCCAAGATTTAGTGTTACAGAGTACATGAGCTACTAGAATACTATATATAAGGTTTGAAAAGAAAGCAATACTGTCTGATACAAGAAAAAAATAATAGAGATAGGAAAGAAAATCCAAGGTCTGCGAACACCAAAAAATATACGTCAAGTCTCCTGGAAAAGGTCCGAGCAGTTAACTCTGAACGCTTCTGGATTCTATACCGGAATCTGCATAAGAAGTACATAAGTGTAGTATGAGTACAACCGACTCCAAGTACTCATTAAGTATTATGGTTAACCTTGATTTGAGAAAATTAGGATATAATTGATCTATTTGCTATGTAATTTATGTGTAGGGATGACATATATGCGAAGTGACAAATGCATATGCGTTGTCATGGGTATAAGCATGCAGGATATTCTAGCATACTTTATACCTTAAATTATGACATGTCTTTTCCTTAATTTCGTACTTTCCTTTAATATGTACCTTAATCTGAGATACATGTTTTCTTGTCACGACCCGGATTTCCCATCGTCGGGATCGTGATGGTGCCTACTTGTGAAAGCTAGGCAAGCCAACTACTATGATTTTAACACATTAGCAATTAACCCAAATAGAAATAAGTAGTAATTAAAATTAAGCAGGTATAAAATGCGGAAGTTCCATAACAACTTAAGTTCTAAAACAAGGCTACCCAACGATCTGGTTTTACAATGTCACGAACATCTAAAGATTTCTACAAACATTGGTTTAAAAGAAATACAACCGTTCTCGAAATGAAAAGGGACATTATATCTAAAACATAAGGAAGGGGACTCCGGAGTTTGCAAATGTCGACAGATTTACCTCGGGTCTCCTATGGACTGAAGGCAGCAACCCACGATCTACTCACGAGGTCCAGCACCAAAATCTGCACAGAAAGTGCAGAGTGCAGTATCAGTACAACCGACCCCATATACTAGTAAGTGTCGAGCCTAACCTGTGCGAAGTAGTGACGAGGCTAGGACACGACAACCATATAAACTTGTGCAGTTAAATCATATACGAACAGAACAATAATAACAGGAAATAAGAGATAAAGATAGGAAGGGGACATGCTGCGAGGAATATCAAATTCTAATAGTAAACCAAATAGAGAAGCGTAATGAACACCATATTTGTATCAACAAGAATAATGAAACAATAACAGGTGCATGGCATCACCCTTCGTGCTTTTACTCTTGTTCTCACCATATGAAACAACCGAAATGGAACGGCATCACCCTTCGTGCATTACCTCTCATAATCATGGAACGACATCACCCTTCGTGCATTAAGCTCTCACAATATCGGCACGACATCACCCTTCGTGCATTAGCTCTCAAATCATGGCACGACATCACCCTTCGTGCATTAGCACTCACAATATCGGCACGACATCACCCTTGGTGAATTAACGCTCACTCACAATATCATGCACGACATCACACTTCGTGCTTTACACTCTTCCTCACCCAAACAATTGAAACAATATTTCCCGGCAAGGGGATCAACAATAGAAACAATAACATCCCGGTAAGGAAATCAACAATAGAAACAATAACATCCCGGTAAGGGAATCAGCTATAACCAATCTAGTTTCAACAGTTAACTTCACAAAATAAATCTCAACTTGAGGCAATACTTAACAATGGTCAATTACTAAGAAATTATCCTAAATCTTGTTCAACAGTGATAATTATCAACTTAAGCATGGACAGTACATAATAAGAGTCACAACAATCATGATATAAGACTCACGGGCATGCTTGGCACCAACGTCTAGATACTCGTCACCATACCTATACGCCGTACTCATTACTAACACGTAGCAAATAAGACCACAACTCATATTCCCTCAAGCTAAGGTTAGACCAAACACTTACCTCGATTCCACGACCAAATTCAAGCCGCAAATACCGCTTTTCCCTTAATTTCCACTTCCAATACACTTGTATCTAGTCATAATTTAAATAACATCAATAAATACTAAATAAATCAATTCTAATGCATGAATATAGATTTCCCAATATTTTTTCCAAAAATTCAAAAATTGACCCGAGGCCCGCTTGGTCAAAACTCGATGTTCGAACCAAAACCCGATTAGCCATTCACCCACGAACTCAAACATGAAAATGGTTTTGAAATCCGACCTCAAATTGAGGTCCAAATTCCCAAAATTTGAAAATCCTAATTTCTACCTAAAAACACCCAATTTCTAATGAAAAACCCTAGATTTTGAAGTGAAATCATGTAAAAAGATGAATTAGATTGAAGAAGATGAGTTAGAAATCACTTACCTATGATTTGGAGAAGATTGGGTCTTAGAAAAATCTCCTAGGGGTGTTTTGGGTTTGAAAGAATTGAAAAATGGTGAAAATCCCGTCTGAAATCTCACCTAAGGCTGCAGTTATTGCAATTGCGATCAGGGGTTCACAATTGCGAACCATATAAATTTCTGTTGCCTTCACATTTGCGACAACTATGACTTCGCATTTTCGGCCAGAGTGTCGCATTTGCGAGGATGGCCTGCCCAGGCCTGGTTCGCATTTGCGACATTATTGTCGCATTTCCAAGGCCTACTCACTTCGCAATTGCGAAGCCTGATCTCTCAATTGCGAGATCAGAGGCTTGTGCAAAATACCAGATGCATCAGCTGAGTTTTGCTAAGTCCTAATCACCCCGTGTCCTATCCAAAACTCACTCCGAGCCCTCGGGTCTCTAAACCAAAAATGCACGCAAGTCTAAAAACATCATACAGACTTGCTCGTGCAATCAAATCATCAAAATAACATCAACAACTACGAATTTAACCTCAAATTCATGAAATTCATACGATAGTTCAAAATTTCTATTTTGTCAACCTAGGGTCCGATTTATAATAAATCAACTCCGATTCTTACCAAATTTTACAGATTCGACTTAAATATTATTTTAAACCTGTATCAGGCTACGGAATCAAAATATGGGCCCAATACCATCAAGAACACTCACCATTTCATTTCCAAAAGTCCTTATATTTTCCAGCAAATAATTTTCTTTAAAAATTCTTTTCTCGGGCTAGGGACCTCAGAATTCGATTCTGGGCATACGCCCAAGTATGGGTGACAAACGAGCCAAGCTCGGGCTTCATGGACCGGTCCTAAGTGGCCGATTTTATATGGGCCCGAGCTTTATGGGCCGGGCTTAAACGGTCACGGGCTTCGTGGGCTTTTTGAGGTAACCGGACCGGGACCGGTACCACGGACTAATGGTCCAGGGCTAAGTGGGTCGGGACCAGGTCTAAATGGGCCTACGTGGGCCTAAGTGGGGCCTGGCCTATTTTTTTAAATTTATTTTTCTCTAAGGCAATTTCTTGTAAATTATATAGCTTATATATATATATATATATGTATGTATGTATATATATGTATGTATGGTTATGATTCAGCAACTCTAAAATTTCTTTGTTCTGAATGGATCCAATCTCTGAAAAGTACTTATTTTTCCAAGCTCTCCCTCATAGACGCTCTATAATCACCGAGTTGAAATCTTACTTGACTGAAAGCGTTCTCCAATGCCACTGTTGAAGCTTGAATGGTTAAAATGTCTCGGGCCATCCTTGAAAGGATTGGAAAGTAGTTTTCTTTGTCCTTCCACCATTCCAAAAGATTAAATTAGCCGTCGGGATTCACTTCCTTAAGTCCCTGTGACAAATAAACTTCAAGCTTATTTAGTTGTGAACAACCACTAGTGGGACAACCTTGAGAACCCCTGAACTCGGTCTAAGCAGTAAGTGCTCTTACTCCTACAGTTGTTTTAGATGATTGAGAACTAGAATAAGAAGGAGTTGAAACATCTGGTCTAGCATTTTCTATTGCAATTTGATAAGCACTATAAATAGTTAGAGCATCTATTTTAATTGAGGCTTTTGCGTCCGAAAGTGTAGACAACTCCTCAGCTTCAAGTGATAACCCCCCTCAGCTTCAAGTCCTCAGATCTTAGTGATGCAGATGGAGGTAGAGCTTAACCTCAGAAGGCAGAAAGGTAGCCTTATGCAAAATGCAGAAAAATGCAGGATGCAGACAATGCTTAGTCTCGGAAGGCAGAAAGGTAGCCTTATGCAATGCAGGAAATGCAGATGGAGATAGAGCTTAGTCTCGAAAGGCAGATAAGTAGCCTTATGTAGATGATGATGGAGGTAGAGCTTAACCTCGGAAGGCAGAAAAGTAGCCTTATGCAAAATGCAAAAATGCAGATGGAGACGGTGCTTAGTCTCGAAAGGCAGATAAGTAGCCTTATGCAGATGATGATAGAGGTAGAGCTTAACCTCGGAAGGTAGAAAAGTAGCCTTATGCAATGCAAAAATGCAGATGGAGACAGTGCTTAGTCTCGGAAGGCAGAAAGGTAGCCTTATGCAAAATGCAAATGGAGACAGAGCTTAGTCTCGAAAGGCAGAAAGGTAGCCTTATGCGATGCAGATGGAGGTAGAGCTTAACCTCGGAAGGCATAAAGGTAGCCTTATGCAGTGCAAGAATGTAAAAGGATGATTAGTAGTAAGATCTCTGAGCTGATAGCCAATTACGACAATATGACTGTTGGGGAGATTGTATACGGATAGCAATTGCGGACAAGTGATGATTTTGAGAGTTGTATTCTTGAGAGTGCATAAATATACCTAATGATATTGCGAATTGAGTGTCTGCATCCAAAGAAAAATCATGAGTACTGTAAGAGGAAAGGTTAGTTCGTCTTCCCCGTGCTCTTGGGGTAGCGTCGCTAAAAAATAACAATTCAAATAATAGTTATGCATGCTCTAGTAAATATATAATCAAAAATAGTTTTCTTTAGATGAACCAACGACTGCGACGTGGTTGAAGACATTGCAACATCTTTTTCTCCGGAATTTTGAGGGTCCTCCTCAAAATTCTACCCCAGTTTACTGGGCTGACGCTTCTGGCGATGCATGAACTAAAATTAACCTCGGAATTTTGAGGGTCCTTCTCAAAATTCTGCCCAAGTTCCAATAGCGGGGAAAATGGAATTTTTGTTAAATTATAACCGAACCCATAGGGCTGCCTACGTATCACCTCTTAAACGGGAATCGAGTCAGGCATAGTTTAAATTACATCATTAAGGGAATCAAAAGTGGTTACACATAATATCGTTTCACTACATCTGAATTGATTGGCTTCGGCCAGACTTCTCCATCCATCTCTAGAAGAATAAGGGATCCTCCAGTTAGAACCCGGTGAACCATGTACGGACCTTGCCAATTGGGAGAGAACTTCCCCTTGGCTTCGTCTTGGTGTGGGAATATTTTCTTCAACACCAGCTGCCCTAGTGTAAACTTCCTTGGCTTAACCCTTTTGTTGAAGGCTCTGGACATTCTGTTCTGATACAACTGACCGTGGCAAACCGCATTCATCCTTTTCCCATCTATAAGGGCTAACTGCTCGTAGCGACCTTTTACCCATTCTGCATCATCCAATTCTACTTCTTGTATGATCCTTAAGGAGGGAATTTCTACCTCGGCGGGGATGACCGCCTCTGTACCATAAACCAGCATGTAGGGAGTTGCTCCGGTCGATGTGCGGACTGTAGTGCGGTATCCCAATAAGGCGAATGATAACTTCTCATGCCATTGTTTGTGCCTTTCGACCATCTTCCTTAGTATCTTCCTGATATTCTTGTTGGCTGCTTCCACAACTCCATTCATCTGAGGCCTGTAGGCTGTAGAGTTCTTGTGTTTGATCTTGAAAGTTTCACACATTGCTTTCATCAAGTCGCTATTGAGATTGGAACCATTATCGGTGATGATTGACTCCGGAACTTTGAACCGACAAACAATGCTGTCGAGGACGAAACCCGCCACAACCTTCTTAGTGACCGACTTGTATGATGCTGCTTCAACCCATTTGGTAAAATAATCGATTGCCACTAAGATGAACCTGTGCCCATTTGATGCGGCAGGCTCGATAGGTCCGATAACATCCATTCCCCAAGCGGCGAATGACCATGGTGAGCTTGTTGCAGTAAGCTCGTTTGGAGGTGCCTTTATCATATCTACGTGTATCTGACAGCGATGGCATTTGCGAACATACTGGATACAGTCTGTTTCCATAGTCATCCAAAAATACCCTACTCGGAGTATCTTCTTTGCTAAGAAAAAACCATTCATGTGCGGTCCGCAGGTCCCTGTATGCACTTCGTCCAATAGCCTGGATGCTTCTTTTGCTTCGACACACCTTAGTAAACCCAAATCGGGAGTCCTTCTGTATAGGATTCCTCCACTGTGAAAAATGTTGCTGGATAGCCTACGAAGTATGCGCTTCTGAGTAGCGTTGGCAAGTCCTGGATATTCCCTTGTTGTCAAGTACTCCTTGATGTCATGGAACCATGGTTTTCCATCCGCTTCTTCCTCAACGTGGGCACAATAAGTTGGCTGATCATGAATTTTTACTGGGATGGGGTCAATGAAATTTGTATCTGGATGCTGGATCATGGACGATAAAGTAGCTAATGCATCAACAAACTCGTTCTGGACTCTGGGGACGTGCTGAAATTCTGTCTTTGTGAACCGTTTCCTCAACTCCTGTATATGATGCAAGTAGGGAAGTATCTTAGAGTTCTTGGTTTCCCACTCTCCTCGATCCTGATGTATGAGCAAGTCTGAATCCCCGATCACTAGCAATTCCTGAACGTTCATGTTAATGGCCATTTTGATCCCCAAGATGCAGGCTTCATATTCGGCCATATTATTTGTGCAAGGGAACCTGAGTTTGGCAGATACCGGGTAGTGATGGCCGGTTTCTGATACTAAGACTGCTGCTATGCCAACTCCTTTGAAATTTCCAGCTCCGTCGAAAAACAACCTCCAACCATCATAGGATTCTGCAATATCTTCTCCTATGAAAGATACCTCTTCATCGGGAAAATACATTTTTAGGGGCTCGTATTCTTCGTTCACGGGATTCTCGTCCAGATGGTCCGCCAAGGCTTGCCCTTTGATTGCTTTCTAGGTCACGTAAACAATGTCGAATTCACTTAGCAGGATCTGCCACTTGGCAAGCTTGCCAGTGGGCATGGGCTTCTGGAAGATATACTTCAGAGGGTCCATTCTGGATATGAGATAAGTAGTGTAAGCACAGAAGTAATGCCTTAACTTCTGCACGACCCAAGTCAGAGCACAGCAAGTGCGTTCTAAAAGAGAATACCGGGCCTCGTACGGTGTGAACTTCTTACTGAGATAGTAGATGGCTTGCTCCTTTCTCCCTGTTTCATCATGTTTTCCTAGAACACAACCGAATGCTCTATCCGATACCGCAAGGTAAAGCAATAGGGGTCTTTCTGGCTCAGGCAGAACCAAGACCGGCGACATTGACAAGTATTCCTTAATTCTGTCAAAAGCTTTCTGACAATCATTAGTCCATTTGGTAGCAGCGTCATTCTTCAACATTTTGAAGATAGGTTCACAAATGACCATGGATTGAGCTACGAACCAGTTGATATAGTTGAGTATTCCCAAGAAACTCATCACGTCCTTCCCGAATGCACACTTGGCGGGATTTAGTTTTAGATTATACCTCCTCAGTCTGTTGAAGAACTTTCTTAGGTCTTTTATGTGATCCCTGGCTTTCTTGGATTTGATGATGACATCATCCATATATACCTCGATCTCCTTGTGTATCATGTTATGAAAGATGGTAGTCATGGCTCTCATGTAGGTGGCACCAGTGTTCTTCAAACCGAACATCATAATTTTGTAACAGTACATTCCCCATGGCATGATGAAAGTCGTTTTCTCTGCATCTTCCTCATCCATCCATATCTGATGATACCCATCGAAACAATCAACAAAAACCTGCAACTCATGCTTGGCGCCGTTGTTGATAAGAATGTGTATGTTAGGCAAGGGGAAGTCGTCTTTGGGACTGGCCCGATTGAGATCCCGGTAGTCAACGCAAACTCTAACTTTCCCATCCTTTTTTGGCACTGGCACGATGTTGGCTAACCATATCGGATACTCTACTACCCTGAGAACCTTGGCTTTGACTTGCTTGGTAACCTCTTCTTTGATTTTCAAACTCATGTCGGGTTTGAATTTCCTGAGCTTCTACTTTACCGGTGGGCATGTTGGATCTGTTGGCAGTTTGTGAGCTACAATGGATGTGCTGAGACCAGTCATATCATCATATGACCAGGCGAATATGTCTTCATATTCCTTCAGGAACTCCATGTACTCTTTCTTTTCTGATGGTGACAGGTGAACACTGATGCACGTTTCTTTGACATTCCCTGTATCTCCTAGATTAACGACCTTAGTTTCAGCCAAGTTATACTTATGCCTATTTTCAAAATTCTCAACTCCTCTAACGACCTCTTCTGGTATATCATACTTTTCTAAGTCTGTATTCGTTTGTTGTGTCATCTCGTTGCAAGTCACAATCGTTGGTTCATCGTCAAGGCAAGTAATAGTAATGCTACGTAAAATAAAGTGAATGATAGAAAAATAATAAGAGTGAGATATATAATAAACTGAAATGCTTTGATTAAATTCGTAATTGTTTTGAGTATCAGAGCTCTTTTCAGAATTAAAGATAATGCGGAAATAAAATCAGCTAGTAAAAAGTAAAATGTGATGCATGGTGCTTTTGTTTAGCCTTGCTACCCCGAAGCTTTTCAGGCCCTGGTGGTTTTGATTGACCAATTGCTGAGGCGCTCTCCTCGGTTCACAACTTGTATAGAAGGGCCTTCCTCCCCTTCCTCCTTGAAAATAACACAGCAGTCCATATCATCATCCTCCAGGAACAGATTCTTCACGGCTGCCAATGCTTCATCTTCCTCCGACCCATATATAATATCTGCCGACTGGAAAGTCTGCTCTAGGTGAGGTATCAGATGCTCCAGTGGGTAGTACGGATCGCACCATGGTGGTGACCAGTGATTGAACTCCTCCCAAGTGTACTCATACCCCAAACCAAATGTAGTGCCATATTTCTTCAGCTTGATAGGTTTGACGATTCCCTGGAGGTTTTTGTCGAGTCCCTTTCCAGGTTCGTATCCACACCAATTCAGGATAGTTTCAATCTTGTTATCCCACCATTTGTCTACAGCGTTAACTTTTTCAATGTGGTGGTATGTTTCTCCGCCTATTCTCCTTCTTCCTCCAATCATCGGGATGGTGTGGCGACTATATATGGGGTTGCTACCATCACCATGAATGATCACCTCTTGGTGATTCCATTCGAACTTCACTGCCTGATACAGGGTCGATGCTACAGCTCCAGCGGCATGGATCCATGGTCGTCCTAACAGCAAATTGTAGGATGCTGGGACATCTATCACTTGAAAGTCAACGTCGAACCAGGTTGGCCCCATTTGCAAGCATAGGCTGATTTCCCCGATAGTAGACCTTTGGGACCCATCGAAGGCTTTGACATTGATGGCCCCATCTTTGATCTCGTGCAGGCTCTTTCCCAATGTCCTGAGAGTTATCAACGGACAGATGTTGAGGCTGGAGCCTCCATCGATCAAGACTCTAGTGAGGAAGTAATCCTCGCATTGCACGGTGATGTATAGGGCCATGTTGTGACTCAGTCCTTCCGGCGGCAGCTCATCTTCATGGAAGGTGATTTTATGGCTTTCTAGTATTTGTCCTACCATATTTGCCATTTCGCCCCCAGTTATGTTGTTGGGCACATAAGCTTCGCTCAATATCTTCATCAAGGCCTTTTTGTGTTCATCAGAGCTCTGTAGAAGAGCTAGGATGGAGATATGTGCTAGTGTTTTGTTCAACTGCTCAACGACCGAATACTTCTTAGCTTGTATTTTCCTCCAAAGATCATCGGGACCAGTTTCAGTAGTCCGTCCTGAGGCTTGCTTACTGGATTTAGCTAGGTGCTCTGGAGTGTAAACCCTGCCTGTTCTGGTCATACCCTGCGCAGCAATTGCTTCTCCCATCTTGGTCTTTCCTTTCCTCCTTGCTTCAGCTGTGTAATCCCATGGTATGGCATTTGAGTGGAATGGTGTTATGTCTGACATTGCTATAGGGATGGGTACCCTCGGTGGTAACACAACAACTTCAAAGAGTACAGGTGCCTTTGGAGCCCCAAACTCAACCTCAATTGGCTCGGCCACCTTCGCAGAAGAAGGTGCTTCAAATTCGAGAGGCATAGACATGTTTACTTCATCGCCCCTGGAGGGCTGGTTCTGCACAATAATTGAGTTAAGTGTGACTGCTGGTTTCTTTGGCTCAACATCCTCAACAATTGTCCTATCGATCCCTCGGGGTCCCAGTCATCTTCGATCTCGATCATGTGAATGTCCCCACCTCTGTGATCAGGTAGAGGGTTGTTGCGGACATTAGGAGCAGGCTCCTTTGCTATGATAACCTTATTGTCGATCAGAGTTTGAATCTTGTCCTTCAACGAGCGACATTCGTCAATGGTGTGACCTTTCATGCCGGAATGGTACACACAGGTCTTATTAGGGTTGACCCACTGGGAAGGATTTTCTGGAGTTATGGCAGGGATATGGGAGACGTAACCAGCAACTTTAAGTTTTTCAGACAACTGGTCAATTGGCTCAGCGATGGCTGTATATTGCCTGGGAGGTCTGCGGTCAAAATTTGGTCTGGGTCTAGGGAAATTTTGGCGAGTGGGAGGTGATTGGTAGTGAGAGGGTTGGGCATTATAAGCTTGGTAAACAGGTGCAGGTTGAGAGTATCTGGGTGAAGTGGGTTGATATGTGGGAGGTGGAGATGATTGGTAAACGGGTGGTGGATTTTGGTAAGAGGGTGTGAGTGCTTGGTAATTCGGGATAGGTTGATATGTAAGTGGAGGTGACGGGTAAGTGTGGTATTTTAGTGGTGATTTGGCTCCCTGTGCGACCATCACGGCACTCACATCCTTCTTCTTAGACGTGCCACCAGACTGTAAAGCCTTGTTGGTGGCCTGCAATGCTTCAAGATTAGTAACCATACCATTCTTAATGCCTTCCTCAATTCTTTCTCCCAACTTGATGATATCGGAGAATTTCTTACCCTCGATCAGCATCAACCTCTCGTAATATTGTGGGTCCTGAGCCCGGACGAAGAATCTGTTCATTTGTTCCTCTTCTAAGGCCGACCTGACCTTAGCAGCCTCTGATCTCCAACGAGTAGCATACTCGCGGAATGTCTCGGTAGGCTTCTTCTTCAGATTCTGGATGTAGAATACATCCGGTGCATTCTCTGTATTGAATCGGAACCTATCCATGAAATCCGATGCCATACCTACCCAGCTTGTCCATTGCTTGGGGTCCTGACTGATGTACCAGGATAAAGCATCCCCCTTCAGGCTTCTCATGAAGAGTTTCATACGGATTTTCTCATTCTTTCCAACTCCGACCAGCTTATCACAATATGTCCTCAAATGGACTCTGGGATCTCCTGTGCCATCGAACATTTCGAACTTGGGAGGTTTGTATCCCTCCGGAAGTTCAACATCTGGCTGAATGCAGAGGTCCTCATAATTCAGCCCCTCTATGCCTTTGTTTCCTTCTATGCCCTGGACTCGGCTGGTCAATTTCTTGAGTTCTGCTGCTAAGTTTCTGATAAGAGAGTCCTTGTCATCAGACTCAGGTGCACTTGAGATTAGTTGAGTGTAGTGGGGTATGGTATCTACGTAGATGGGAGTGTTGTGGGGGTGGTCGTTTGTGGTGTTCAATGGTTCAGGAATGGGTAGTGGAGTGTGGCATGTGTTGCAATGTTGAATATGAGTGGGTTGCATCTGTGGTTGTGGGGTGTTCTGTGGAGGTGCGGGATTTTGAGCATTTGAAAAGTTGACATCAGGAGCGGTGAGAGTGAATGATAAATTTGCCAAGTTCCGAACTTGATCCAGTTCTTCTTGGAACTTCAACAGTTTCTGCTCAAGTTGGGCAGCAGTTTCCTTAGCAACCGGGGTACCCTGAGGAATCTCAATTCTTTCAATTTCCTTTCTGGAGCTTGAATCTCCCATTCTACCTTTGTCCTTGTTCCGGATAGGACTCGGAGGAGGGCCCTTGGATCTCGTACTGTATGATGATGGTGCCAGAATGCACGAACTAACCTTTGGGGAGGGGAATAATAAAAGAAAAGAAAAACAAAAAAGGTAACAAGTTAGTGTGGATTATGAAGAAAACATGTTGCAATATTTAAACACATTGTGCAAGAATATAAATCGCGTCCTAATTTGGGTACCTCGTTGTGCACGAGGTAGGCCTAGCGACAAATTAACTTGGAGAACTTATAATGCTAAATGCCTCATTTTATTGATAAAAATAAGACAAATCCAAAACGACGCTAAATAACAGAAAATAAAATGTCACTAGTGGCCATCGGCCTTATTACATCATTAAAAGCAAAATAAAAGACTCCTAACTACTTGGTCCCGAAAGGACCTTCCCCAGATTTGGTATCTTTATCCCCCTCGAACAGCTTCACCAACTCGCGCAGTCCTAACAGCAGATAAGCTTGGGCCAAATGTCCGCCTGCATTCCCTTCAGCGTTTCGACAATCTTCAATCCTCTTGAGGAACTTTCCTTCTAGCTCCACTAGACCCCGCTCCAAATACCCTAGTCTCTTGTTAGCACTGACAGCCATATCCTTCCATTCCTCGATCAACTTTTGATGGGCTTCTTGTATTTCCCGATGCTCACTTTCACACTCTCGAATTCTGTTGCGCAGTTGATTGTACTTAACCCGTGCTTCAGCTTTCTCGTCGATGATTCTGTGTCCGTGAATGAACTCGGGCTGACCCATACCATTGTGATTATCTTCCAACCAACCCGAATAGTGTGGCACGCAACCAGCGTGATACTTGTCTGGCTCAATAGATTCTTTCCCCAAAACGAGCTTGCAATGCCACATGTGTTGAGCTTGGCATTTGTGACGGCTATCATCGTCCTGGAAATCAGCCCTAAAGTGACTCATTTTGTCGACCCTTGGTATGATTTGCTTCCTTCCAGCCTACCTCATGGCTCGGAGGGGAACGTAGGGATAAGTTCCTCTTAGACCAATGAGTATGAGAAATGGTGCGTCTCGGGATCGAACAATGAATTCTTCCGTAGGGAACCATTCGACCATCCACTGTACCTGGTCTTCTTTTAGATTCTCAAATAGTTCCACCCATCTTCCAGCGTCTTCTGGCTGAGCGAACATGTTAGACATATAATTCATACGCCTTGGATGGTGGAAGGCAATGTGATCATCCCAGTCTCTGTGTAAGATCTCTTATCGGTATTCTCCTTTCTGGAGGTGCTCCATGAGCCAGAGCTAAAGTAATAAATTGCATCCCTCAAAATGACTGGCTTTTCACTGACAGTTGTCCAGAGCCCGGTATATCTCAGCAACAATCATGGGCACTGTACTGAAAGGCTGTCCGCCAATTCCTTCCATCAGAGTCTTGGTTACCATATCCAGTCTGGTGTTGATCCTAGCCTTCTTCATAGGGAACACTATCATTCCCAGGAAACAAAACATGAATACGAAGACCCTTCTGTGAATATGCCCCAGTGAGGTGAGGGGAAATTCATCTGAGTAGGTGCGGTATGACTTGCTATGGCCGTACCTCTCGTACAGATAGTCGAATGGGATGTAGGAGTCTTTCAAACAGGTCAAGTCTGGGTTCTTCTTCAGTCCCATCATCTTAAGGAAACCCCTACCCTTGCGATTTTCTGGCATAAGCAAACCCGGAGTCTCCCAAGGAATGCCAGCTATGCCTCTTATTTCTTCGAGCAAAGGAGTCATTTCAAGGTCCTCGAAGCTGAAGACGGACCTGTCACTGTCCCAGAACAGAGTTGCAGCCTCTATGATTTTGTTATTAGGTTGGATTTCTAGAAGAGAAGGCAGATTCCCTAAGTATTTGCGGACGAGTGTCTGATCACTGGAGTGGAGATCTTCCCACCAATTCAGCAGCCTTGGAGGAATGTTGGTTACCATGCAAAATCTGGGGACTTTGTGCCTCATTTTCTGCAAAATAGAGTGTTAGACCCTTACCTGCCAGACTCGACTATTTAAACCAATAATTAGCATAAAAAGCATTTAGTTCTCCAAATAAATGCACATAACATGTAGGTGTCCGTTTGGGTTTCAGGTAAACCCAATGGACTTTGGACAAGGCTATCTTAATGAGTCATTATGTGGACAACATAACTGACTCGGCTAGGTTTGACCATGATGCATGCACAGTTAGAGTAAGGTTTCTATTGGGGTATTAGACAGGTACCCTTGAGCGGACAACTCAAGAGGAAAAGGCATGGAACCGTCGACTGCACCGCTGATCGACTGGTTTTACCGCAAATACGCCTTTGCCAAATTTAAAGGGTGATAATATTGGAAGAGTGCAACCACTCATTATAAGCGTTGCTATGGTATTTGTTTGGCACGAGTGGAATATGATGTTGAAGATGCAGTTTACAAGAATGAAACAAATTAACATGTATTTTCACGTTCATAAGATAAATGATTACAATAATTGCAGTAATTACAACAGTATTGAAATAAAGCAGTAAAGGAAGGTAGCTAAAGGAAAGAAAAGACATGAAGAGCCAAGTCAGTTTTGTAGCGAATAAAAGACAGTAAATAAAGCAATTAATGAGATAGTAAAGTCACAAGCAACATGCAATGGTAAAAGCCTAAAGAATCCCCAGCAGAGTCGCCATGCTGTCGACGTCCCCTTTTTCTCTAACTGTGGGGTCAGAAATCGGGTATACGACATTGGGAGGACAACTCTATTCCCTTTCGAGAATTGGGTTTAGAAGTTGAAGAGTCGCCACCTAATGATTATAGTGCATTAGGACACTTTTTATAAGAGTTTGAGATGAAGAGACCAGAGATTAGGGTAAGGGCTAGAAATTATCCCGAGGGGAAGGTGTTAGGCACCCCTCTGGATCCACAAGTGTGGTTCCTGGCCATGCTACAATTATGACTTTACAAGTAAACAATCAAGGCTCAAATAAGGACTTGCATACAACATAGCAATTAGGTTGAAACTTATGAAAGTAAGTAGAAAGAGAGCAAGGATTTGAAAAGTTTAAACAACTCTAAAGGAAGCGAATAAAGAAAAGGGGGTCCTAGGTTTGTGATTAATATGGATCACTTCAATGCAATATCTAACAATCACTCCTCAGAAGAGGGGTCGCACGTGATATTAGCGCACCCGTCATCATATCCATATTCTACCCTTCCCACCCCGTTAAGGTATTAAAGCGCGGAATGGTATCGTTACTTATTGCATGCTTTTAACCGTCCCAATCCTATCAATATCGGAGGCATTGAGACTACTAATCCTGAAGGGGAGGTAGTTGGGGCTTTTATGGTTTTAAAAGGAAAAAATTCTAGGGCGACAAACAAAACACATAAAGCAGATATGGGAAAACACATAACAGTTGAAAGGCTCAAATAAACCTCCTCAAGTTTAGAAAAGCATAAAGTTTAGCATGTCTTACATGTACTGATTAGGTCTGAATTAAACTTCAAAAAATGCATGAGGCAGACTGATTTATTACATACTTTAGATAAGAAATTCGAATCAGACCTGCCTGCTGGTTGGAATTGTCAAAGATTGATGCACTTATGGCTTTTACCCTAAAGCTTGCCTAGGTGAGCCCTATAGGCATGATATCTAATTATGCAAAGTATACTGATTTTAAGGAAAAGCTTTACTGATTTTAGAAAAAGGGATCTGCAGATTTTAAGATGGGTTTTAGATTCGAAACGAGGCTGATTCAATTAACTGATCCTATAGGCATGGTTTCTAAGTGTCATTGATCTTAAACAGTTGCAAGAATCCTATAGACATGATATCTAGGCGTTACTGATTTTAAACGTTTATAGAAGTGCAGAAGTCCTATAGGCCTGGTGTCTAAAATACTGATTGTTATTTAAACCTATATACATGTTTGCCTAATGATAGATGCATATGGAAAATACAGAAAGTCCTATAGGCATGGTGTATATATGAGAATGCAGAAAATTTTATGGACATGGTATCTATGTGAGAATGCAGAGTTTCAATGATTTATAAAATGCAGAACTTTAAAACATAGTAATTCCTATAGGCATGATCTCTAGATGAGATGCAGAATTTTATAAATGATAACCCCTATAGGCATGATATCTACCCCTTGCATGCATAGTTCCCCACCATTTTCCACTAGCCGACCCCAAATGTTTATTACAAGATTATTACAAACCAGAATTGATAAAAGAAAAATAATATAAAAATTACATCAGAAAACTAAAAGTCCCAACCAAGGAGAGCCTGATTCGTACATCTGTCTGAAGCATGAAGTAAACTAACTCCAAAGATCAAGTTCCAAAGCCTTTCTCTTATTTGGGATGTGTCAAAGTTCCCAAGAGTCTCAAAGGGGCTCCGGACAATTCTTACACCCCAAATATATTTTAGAATCAAGGACATATTGCAGTGTGGAAGGGTCAGCCCTCAAATGTCCAAGTTCAGAGGGAACTCAAGGTCCCAAAGCAAGGCTCATAGGAGAGGGGCAGAACTTAAAATCTAAGAGTAGGTGCAAGTGCAGGGGAGGGGGAGTGATAAGCTGGTGGTCATGCCAAGCAACTTGAAGTACTGGCACACCCCTGACCAACTTGTCATTTCAAGTTGAGGAGTTAGGGATTATTGAAAGCCAGGATCAGGCCTAGGAAGCCATTTAAGAGGCTACTAGATCATGAGCCTTAACTCAGCATACATAGGGGGTAAGGGTAGGGGATTCATAACAGAAACAGTAGACAAAGGAAAAGTGGGAAAAGGACATGATCAGCAATAAAACATACTGACACCCTTTACTTGGGGTTAAAATTCCGTTCATGGACAACAACTCATGTTGCCATGCCCTGAATCGCCATTTACAATCACATAGAGGGTAAAGGTATATGGATCAAGCATTCGCAAGAAAGTAAAGCAAACATCAGAATATGAACATGTCAAACTTTGCAGGTAATAGGCATAGATATAAAGGTTCTAAGTAAACACATTAGGATATTGCTAGGGACTGAATCAAGACATACCAGTAAAAGAGCAAGAGCAGGATGCAAAGACAAAGTAGTAGTAGTATATTAGCCTTGACTTTCACCCAGCTAATAATAAGCAGGGGCAGAGAACAGCAGTAGAGAAGAGAGCAAGAGGGAATGCAGGTTTTGAAAGTAGTAGTAGTGTGTAAGAGTATGCAATTCGAAGTGTGTTGTAAAAAGTATTGAATTGTCCCTTTAATAGTGCAGAGAAGCAAGTAAGAAAGGTAAGAAAATAGTTTACAATCAATCACATAGAATTTCCCTTCAGCTAAGGGATTTGATTTCAAACGGGTAGAAGGTAATTATGGAAAAAATTTGATCAGAATCTTTTCCAAAGTAGTACAAGAAGGGAAAATACATAGGAACTATTTAAGGAAAGAGTTTGATAGCAACAAGGTTTGCGCAAATAAGGAAAGGCAATCAATCAACAGTCAGTAGAATCAGAATTTGAGTTTTGGTATGAATGAACCCAACCAGAAAAGGTGAAGAAAGGTTTAATCAAAGAAAATCAGTAACAATCAATCAAACCCCATTAGAGAATTTCAGAATCAATCAATTAGGAGTTGGCAAAACCCCTTTTGAAGAAAGAATTCCTCATATATAAAGCACACAACCATGTCAAACAAGAAAGAACTGTCATGCTAATTAGAAAGAATCTAGTATAGAAAAGTTCAGAGTTATAAACAAAGAGGCTCAAATTCAGTACATAGACTCAAACTTAGTTTGAGAGAATCCAGGGTTCCATAATAGAACCCTAGTCCGAGCACGAGATTAAATTTGCCAAAAACCCTAAATCCTAGGGTTTTCGACTCGAATCAGATGTAGAGACCAGAAGACAAATAACTGAAACAGGCTTAGAGGTCTTTTTCAGAGACTCATGAGAAAACAAACAGGTAAAATAGCAGGTTCGGAACAAACATAGTGAAAAAGCTGATTTGAAGCATAAAGAACATGTTTTAAGAAAAGCTTGGAACTTAAACAAGTTCAGAAGACAAAGAGGTAGTGTAAACTTAAGGAAACAGTAGTTGAAACGTGTTTAGAAAGAACAAAGTCCAGAAGAAGGCAAATAAGAACTAAGAGCTTAGTAGAAAATACAGTAAAGGAGCACAGGGGTAAATGAACACATAAGATAAACGTGTGAAAGCATGATATAGAAACCAGTAGAAGAAAGAACGGAGCACAATAGAAGAACATGCAAAATAAGGCAAACATAAAGATACGGGAGAAGAACATGCTAGGTAGAAAAGAGAACATACAAACATAACATAGACAGATTCATACAAAAAAAGAAGAAGAAGAAGAGTTAGAAAACATTTTAAGATTTTTTCAGAAACCCTAAATCGAAGAGAAACAAATTTTGAAAGAAAAGATTGGGGAAAATGTTTCAAAACTCCAATAGAACATAGATGTAGCATAGATATAAGAAAACAAACAGGGAAAGAACCTCGAATAGCTTAGGGTTTCGGAGAAACCCTAGAAATGAGAAAGGCTTGGAAGAAAGTCCGATCTAAGTCGGATGAAGTCAGAAACAAGTTCAGAAGAACAAGAGCCACCAGAGCAAGGTCGGAGATAGTCGAAATCTTCGAATCGGTGAGTGAAGACCTTCGAGGTCTGGCCTCGATCCTTCGAGCATCACTCATGCAAGATCCGGATGAGGTGAGTATAGGTCGTCCATGGCCTGAGAGGCCATGGATTCCGGTGAGTCGGATGTTGAAGATGGGATGAGAGAGGCTAGAGTTTCAGGAACCTTCGAGAGAGTTTGAGAGATAGAGAGATGAGGAGTCTCGAAAGAATGAGACGTGGGGAAGGGGGTAGGTGAGGGTTTAATTATGGAAAGGGGGATCTGGGTCGTTGATTTTATTTGATCAATGACTCAGATTAGTTCGGAACTGGGTCGGGTTAAATTAAGGATTGGGCTGGGGTGGATTTGGTTGGGTCTTGGGTTAATTGGGTTGGGGTTAAATTGAGGCTAAAATTGAAATCCGAATGGGCTATAATTGCAATGAAATGAGGCTAAATGTTAAATGGCCAGTTTTCCCTTTTTATTTTATATAAAATAGTTAAAACAATTTTAAAAGCAAATTAAAAGTACTGACCCAATTAATAATATATAAATATCAAACTAAAAATATTGGAACTAATTTTATAATTATAAAATGTTATTAATCTTAAAGTAGGCTATAATTGCAATTATATGCAATTTGGCTTCTAAAATAGCAAATAAATTTGTGAAAATATACAAAAATTATATTAATTATATTTTGGTATAAATACGGGAATAAAATAAATTATTCACCAAAAATGATAATTTTGGGAATAATTATAGATTTTGCACTGCTAAAATAGACAATAAATTAATTTCAAAAATCTTAAAAATTAGGAAAAAATACCAAAACTCTTGGGGCATTCTTATATGTGCATTTACATAATATTTTGAAAGTATTTTGTATAAAAATACATAGGGAAAAATTGGGTATCAACAGGGGTCAACCGGGGCATCATTTGGATCAGTTGGGTTAACTTCAGCAACAGGACTAGTGGGTATATCATCATCCGATTGCGTTTCATCTAAATCTATTTCCTGCTCATCTTCTTCATTAATAATTGAATTACCATAAACAGAATTCATATATTCACGATCTAAGTATTCACCACCTCCAACATTATACATATATTGACTCTCCGTAAATTATAATAAAGTATTATCACTATCAAGAATAGGAGAAGGTGGAGGGCGGGTATGGGGTTTGGGTAGGGGAGCCCGGGGAATTATAAGAAGAATAGATTGCCCACTAGATTCACCACTTTTGGATTTTTCCTTATTTTTACTAAATATTTTTTTAAGGAATAAGCCATCTTAATTATAATTATACAAAGTAAATAAAACAAACAAAACTATAATATTAAAAATAAAGAGATGGAACGAGTTTACCGAATTGACGAACAACTTGTTGAAAAATAATTATCGTTGAAGACTTGAATACTTCAATTCACCAACTTCACAAATTTTCACACAAGTTGCAACAATAAAATAACCAATTTTAGAAGAAAATTAGAGAGAGATTAAGATATATTGATGATTCTGTGAAGAAAAATGAAAGAATGAGGGGGTATTTATAGATAAAAATAGGTAAAAAGTGCAATTATAAAAAGTTTGGGGTTAAAACAAAGTTGTGGGTAAAATGACTATTTTAAAAATAGCCAACAACTATTTTGGCAGAAATAACAGCTAGATTTTAAATGGGTAACAGTCAGTTTTTTTTGTGGGATTTTTTTTTAAAAATGTAGTCGTTGGGCCCGTTTGGGACCGGTTGAACCGGCCAAGTTAGGACCCGGTCCCAAGCCCAAACGGTCTCGGTCCTAACGGTCTTCTTATATGAACCGGCCTACTTGGGCCTGCATCTCCCCTGGTCCCGGGCTTAAACGAGTAGGCCCGTTTAGGCCCACTACCCATATGGGCTCACGGGCGTGGCCCGACCTATATGCCAGCCTTACGCCCAAGTCCCATATTTTACTACTGACCATATGGGACCGTCAAATCACGGGTCCGGTTCCGTTTACCAAAAATGTTGACCGAAGTCAACTTTGATCAATTTTAAAGGCCAAACTCAATATTTTTCTAAAATTTCACATAAAATCTTTCCGTAAACGCTCCCGGACTGCACACACAAATCGAGGAGAAAAGAAATGAGGTTTTTATGTCCTCGGAACCCGGATTCAAATTCTAAAATACAAGATGACCCTTTGGGTCATCACATTCTCCACCTCTGAAATAATTGTTCCTCCTCGAACGGACATAGAAAAGTACCTGAGTCGGTGAAAAGATGGGAATATCGGCTCTGCATATCAGACTCGGACTCCCACGTTGCTGCCTCAACATGCTGACCTCTCCACTGCACACGAACAGAAGAGAAATTCTTCGATCTCAACTGAAGAACCTACTGGTCTAGAATAGCTACCAGCTCCTCCTCATTGGTCAAGTACTTATCCAACTGGACAGTGCTGAAGTCTAACACGTGGAATAGATCGTCGTGATACTTCCTAAGAATGGACACATGAAACACTGGATGCACTGCCGATAAACTCGGCGGCAATGCATGTCTGTAAGCCACCTTTCCCACTTGATCAAGAATCTCAAAAGGACCGATGAACCTAGGGCTTAGCTTGCCCTTTTTCCCAAATCTCATCACGCCCTTCATGGGCGACACCCGAAGCAACACTCGCTCTCTGACCATGACTGCCACATCAAGAACCTTACAGTTGGCATAACTCTTTTTCCTGAACTGAGCTGTACGAAGCCTATCCTGAATGATCTTAACCTTGTCCAAGGCATCCTGTACTAGATCTGTACCGAACAACCAAGCCACTCCCGGGTGAAACCACCCAACTGCTCGGAGCATATCCTCCAAAATCTAAATAGTACACTCGAATTGTCCGCCCGTCTGAGGATGAAATGTTGTGCTCAACTCGACCCGTGTACCCACTTCACGTTGAACTACCCTCTAGAAATGCAAGGTAAACTACGTACTTCGGTCAGAAATGATAGACACGGCACCCCATGAAGATGAACAATTCCCGGATATAGATCTCAGCCAACCGCTTCGAGGAAAAGGAAACTGCCACCGGAATGAAATGCGCTGACTTGGTCAGCCTATCCACAATAACCCATACTACATTTAAATTCCTATGAGTCCGTGGGAGTCCAACAACGAAATCCATAGTGATACGCTCCCACTTCCACTCAGGAATTTCAATCTTCTAAAGCAAACCACCAGGTCTCTGATGCTCATACTTTACCTGCTGACAATTCAAACACCAAGCTAAATTTACCACAATATCCTTCTTCATCCTCCTTCACCAATAATGTTGTCACAAGTCCTGATACATCTTAAGCAGGTATAAAATGCGGAAATTCCATAACAACTTAAGTTCTAAAACAAGGCTACCCAACGATTTGGTGTCACAATGTCACGAATATCTAAAGATTTCTACAAACATTGGTTTAAAAGAAATAGAGTTGTTCTCGAAATGAAAAGAGACAATATATCTAAAACATAAAGAAGGAGACTCCGGAGACTGCGAATGCCGACAGATCTACCTCGGATCTCCTATGGACTGAAAGCAGCAACCCATGATCTACTTATGAGGTCCAGCACCGATATCTGCACAGAAAGTGCAGAGTGCAGTATCAGTACAACCGACCTCATGTACTAGTAAGTGTCGAGTCTAACTTCGGCGAAGTAGTGACGAGGCTAGGACACGAAAACCATATAAACGTGTGAAGTTAAATCATATACAAGTAGAACAATAATAATAAGAAATAACAGATAAAGATGGAAGGGGACATGCTACGGGGAATATCAAATTCTAACAGTAAACCAAATAGAGAAGCATAATGAACACAATATTTGTATCAACAAGAAAATGAAATAGTAACACGTGCAGGGCATCACCCTTCGTTCTTTTACTCTCGTTCTCACCATATAAAACAATAGAAACGACACAACATCACCCTTTGTGCATTACCTCTCATAATCATGACACGACATCACCCTTCGTGCATTAAGCTCTCACAATATCGGCACGGCATCACCCTTCGTGTATTAGCTCTCAAATTATGGCACAGTATCACCCTTCGTGCATTAACCCTCACAATATCAGCACGACATCACCCTTCTTTCATTAACACTCACTCACAATATCATGCACGACATTACCCTTCGTGCTTTACACTCTTCCTCACCGAAATAATAGAAACAATACATCCCGGCAAGGGAATCAATAATAGAAACAATAACATCCCGACAAGGAAATCAACAATAGACATAATAACATCCCGGCAAGGGAATCAATTATAACCAATCTAGTTTCAATAGTTAACTTCACAAAATAAATCTCAACTTGAGCCAATACTCAACAATGGTGAATTACTAAGAAATTATCCTAAATCTTGTTCAACTGTGATAATCATCAACTTAAGCGTGGACAGTACATAACAAGAGTCACAACAATCATGATATAAGACTCAGGGGCATGCTTGACACCAAGGTATAGATACTCGTCACCACACCTATAAGCCGTACTAAAAAACTAACACGTAGCAAATAAGACCACAACTCCTATTCCCTCAAGCTAAGGTTAGATCAAACACTTGCCTCGATTCCACGGCCAAACTCAAGCCTCAAATACCAGTTTTCCCTTAATTTCCACTTCCAATCCACTTGTGTCTAGTCATAATTTACTTAATAACATCAGTAAATGCTAAATAAACCAATTCTAATGTATGAATATAGATTTCCCAATATTTTCCCCAAAAAGTTAAAAATCGACCCCGGGCCTGCTTGGTCAAAACTCAAAGTTCGAACCAAAACTCGATTACTCGTTCACCCACGAACTCAAAAATGCAATTGGTTTTGAAATCCGGCCTTAAATTGAGGTCTAAATCCCCAAAATTTGAAAATCCTAATTTCTACCCTAAACACCCAATTTCCCATGGTAAAACCCTAGATTTTGACGTGAAATAGTGTATAAAGATGAATTAGAATGAAGGAGATGAGTTAGAAATCACTAACTTATAATTTGGAGAAGATTGGGTCTTTGAAAAATCGTCTAGGGATGTTTTGGGTTTGAGAGAACTGAAAAATGATGAAAATCCCGTATGCAATCTCACTTATAAGGCCGCAGTTATCGCAATTGTGATCAGGGGTTCGCAATTGCGATACCTATAAATTTCTGCTGCCTTCGCATTTCCGACAAATATGTCGCATTTGCGACAACTGTGACCTTCGGATTTTCGGGCCAGAGTGTCGCATTTGCGAGGATGGTCTGCCCAGGCCTGGTTCGCATTTGCGACATTATTGTCGCATTTCCCAGGCCTGCTCACTTCGCAATTGCGATATCAGAGGCTTGTGCAAAATACCTGATGCATCGGCTGAGTTTTCCTAAGTCCTAATCACCCCGTGGCCTATCCAAAACTCACCCGAGCCCTCGGGGCTCTAAACCAAACATGCACGCAAGTCTAAAAATATCATACGGACTTGTTCGTGCGATCAAATCATCAAAATAACATCAACAACTACGAATTTAACCTCAAATTCATGAAATTCATAAGATAGTTCAAATTTTCTATTTTCTCAACCTAGGGTCCGATTTATATGAAATCAACTCTGATTCTTACCAAATTTCACAAATCGACTTAAATATTATTTTAAACATGTACCGGGCTCCAGAACCAAAATACGAGCCCAATACCATCAAGAGCACACACCATTTTATTTCCAAAAGTCCTAATATTTTCAAGCAAACAATTTTCTTTAAAAATTCTTTTCTCGGGCTTGGGACCTCGGAATTCAATTACCGGAATATGCCCAAGTCCCATATTTTACTACGGACCCTACAGGACCGACAAATCACGGGTCTAGGTCCGTTTACCAAAAATATTGACTGAAGTCAAGTTTGATCAATTTTAAAGGCCAAATTCAATATTTTTCTTAAATTTCACATAAAAGCTTTCCAAAAACGTGCCCGGACTATGCACGCAAATCGAGGAGAAAGGAAATGAGGCTTTTAAGGCCTCGGAGCCCGAATTAGGATTCTAAAATACAAGATGACCCTTTGGGTCATCACATTCTCCACCTCTAAAACAATCATTCCTCCTCGAACGGACATAGAAAAGTACCTAAGTCGGTGAAAAGATGCGGATATCGGCTCCGCATATCAGACTCGGGCTCCCAGGTCGCTGCCTCAACAGGCTAACCTCTCTACTACACACAAACTGAAGGGGAAATTCTTCGATCTCAAATGACAAACCTGCCAGTCTAGAATAATTAACGGTTCCTCCTCAAGTCCTTGTCTAACTTGACAGTGCTGATGTCGAACACGTGGGAAGGATCGTCGTGATACTTCCGAAGTATGGACGCATGAAATGCTGGATGCACTGGTAATAAACTCGGCGGCAATGCAAGTCTGTAAGTTACCTCTCCCACTCTATCAAGAATCTCAAAAGGACCGATGAACCTAGGGCTTTGCTTGCCCTTATTCCCAAATCTCATCACGCCCTTCATGGGCGACACCAGAAGCAACACTTGCTCTCCGACTATGAATGCAACATCACGAACCTTACGGTCAGCATAACTCTTTTGCCTGGACTAAGCTGTACGTATCCTATCCTGGATGATCTTAACCTTTTCCGAGGCATCCTATAGTAGATCTTTACCCAACAACCAAGCCTCTCCTGGCTCAAACCACCCAACAGGCGATTGATACTGTCTACCATATAATGCCTCATAGGGAGACATCTGGATGCTCGACTTATAGATGTTGTTGTAGGAAAACTTCGCTAATTGCAAGAACTGATCCTACGAACCTCCAAAGTCAATAACACATGCTCGGAGCATATTCTCCAAAATCTGAATAGTACGCTCGGACTATCTTTCCGTGTGAGGATGAAATGTTGTGCTCAACTCGACCCGTGTACCTAACTCACACTGAACGGCCCTCTAGAAATGCAAGGTAAACTGCGTACCTTGGTCAGAAATGATAGACACGGGCACCCCATGAAGACGAACAATCTCTCGGATATAGATCTCAGCCAACCGCTCCGAGGAATAGAAAATTTCCGCAGGAATGAAATGCGCTGACTTGGTCAGCCTATCCACAATAACCCATACTGCATCGAACTTCCTCTGAGTCCAACGGAGACCAATAACGAAATCCATAGTGATACGCTCCCACTTCCACTCAGGAATCTCAATCTTCTGAAGCAAACCACCAGGTCTTTGATGCTCGTACTTTACCTACTGACAATTTAAACACCGAGCTACATATGCCACAATATCCTTCTTCATCCTCCTCTACCAATAATGCTTCCGCAAGTCTTGATACATCTTAGCGGCGCCCAGATGAATAGAGTACCGAGAACTATGGGCCTCCTCTAGAATTAACTCACGAAGTCCATCCACATTAGGCACACAAATACAACCCTGCATCCTCAAAACTCCATCATCTCTAACTGTAACTTGCTCGGCACCTCTGTGCAGCACTGTGTCTCTAAGGACAAGCAAATGAAGATCATCATACTGCCGATCCCTGATACGCTCAAATAATTAAGATCGAGCGACTCTGCAAGCTAAAACACAGCTGGGCTCAGAAACATCCAACCTAACGAACTGATTGGCTAAAGCCTGAACATCCAAAGCAAGCGGTCTCTCACCGACCGGAATATATGCAAGGCTATCTATACTGGCTGACTTCCTACTCAAAGCATCGACCACTACATTGGCCTTCCCAGGATGATACAAGATGGTGATATCATAGACTTTCAATAGTTGCAACCACCTTCGCTGCCTCAAATTTATCTCCTTCTACTTGAACAAATACTGTAGACTCTTGTGATCCGTGAACACCTCACATGATATGCCATATAAATAATGCCTCTAAATCTTCAACGCCTGAACAATGGTTGTTAGATCCAAATCATAAACTAGATAATTCTTCTCGTGAATCTTCAACTGTCGCGAAGCATATACAATAACCTTGCCATTCTGTATCAACACTGTACCAAGTCCAATATGAGATGCGTCACAATATACTGTATATGGCCCTGAACCTATAGGCAAAACCAACACTGGCGCCATAGTCAAAGCAGTCTTGACCTTCTGAAAGCTCGCCTCACACTCGTCAGACCACCTAAACTAGGCACCTTTCTAGGTCAACCTGGTCAACAGGGCTACTCTAGATGGAAACCTCTCCACAAACTGACGGTAATAACCCGCCAAACCCAAGAAAATCCGGATCTCTGTAGTTGATGTGGGTCTAGGCCAGTCCCTGACTGCCTCTACCTTCTTCGGATCCATCTGAATATCCTCTGCTGATATAACATGACACAAGAATGCAACTGGACTAAACCAAAACTCACATTTTGAAAACATAGCATATAACTGGTTGTCCCTCAAAGTCTAGAGAACAAATCGAAGATGTTGCCCATGCTCCTCTTGACTGCGGGAGTAAATCAAGATATCATAAATGAAAACGATCACAAAGGAATCTAGATAGGGCTTGAACACTCAGTTCATCAAACCCATAAATGCTGCTGAGGCATTTGTCAACCCAAAAGACATCACTAGGAAATCATAATGCCTATAACGAGTCCGAAAAGTTGTCTTAGGGACATCGGATGCCCTAATCCTCAATTGATGGTAGCTAGATCTCTAATCAATCTTCGAAAACACTTTGGCACCCTGAAGTTGATCAAATAAATCATCAATCCTCAGAAATGGATACTTGTTCTTGATGGTGACTTTGTTCAACTGCCGATAATCTATACACATCCTCATCGATCCATCCTTCTTCTTAATAAAACACCGGTGCACCCCAGGGCGAGAAACTAGGTCTAATAAAGCCCTTATCAAGCAAATCCTATAAATACTCCTTCAATTCCTTTAACTCTAGTAGGGCCATGCGATACGACAGAATGGAAATGGGCTTAGTGCCCAGAGCCAAATCAATGCAAAAGTCAATATCCCTATCGGGTGGCATCCCCGGTAGGTCTGCGGGAACACCTCTGGAAACTCCCGAACAACTGGCACAAAATCCATAGAAGGAACCTCAACATTAGAATCACGAACATAAGCCAAATAAGCCAAACTCCCATTCTCGACCATATGCTGAGCCTTCATATAAGAGATAATCCTGCTCGTAGAATGGCCAGGAGTCCCTCTCCACTCCAATCGAGGCAACCCCGGCAAGTCTAAAGCCACGATCTTGGCATGATAGTTCAATATAGCATGATAAGGCGACAACCAATCCATCCCCAAAATGGCATCAAAATCGACCATATGAAGAAATATGAGATCTATACGGGTCTCAAGACCCTTAATAATAATCGCACACGAACGATAGACACGATCTACAACAATAGAATCACCTACCAATGTGGACACATATATAGGAGCACTCAAAGAATCGCGAGGCACAACCAAATACGTAGCAAAATATGATGACACATAGGAGTATGTAGGCCCCAGATCAAATAGAACTGAAGCATCTCTACCGCAAACTGAAATTGTACCTGTGATAACGGCATCGGATGCCTCAACTTCAGGCCTGGATGGGAATATATAACATCGGGGTTGGGCCATACCACTCTGAACTACATCTATGGGACGGTCTCCTGCTGGCTGGCCTCCATCTCTAGCGGCCTGACCTCCACCTCTAACGGCCTGACCTCTACCTCTAACACCTCGACCCCTACCTATAGCTGGCCGAGCGGATGGTGGAACACCCGGTGCTTGAACCATGGCACGAGAACCCTGATGTTGAGAACTGCTCGATGCTCGAGGGTAAAATCTAGCAATGTGCCTCGTATCGCCATAAGTATAACAACTCCCCGACTGTTGGGACTGCTAACCTTGAAACTGACCCTGATGGCCTGAGTAACCACCTTGAAAACTTTAGAGCAGAAGTGCACTAATAGGAGCTGGTGGTGCATTGTATGGTAGCTGATGGGGAATACTGCATATGAGAACCATGGCCACCTGGACCACCGTGAGAAGTATGAAGTGCTGAATGAATCGGCCTGGGAGGATGGCCTCTACCAAAAGAATCCCTGCCTCCAGACGAGGCACCACTGAACCTGCCAGAATGACGAGGCCTTTTGTCAAACCCCTAACTGATCCCCTGAGCTAGAACCATCTCAACCCTCCTGGCCAAATTGTCCGCATCTTGGAAAGAAATCTCGCTCCCTATCTCCTTAGCCATCTGCAATTGAATAGGCTGAGCGAGTCCCTCAATTAACCTCCTCACTCTCTCTCTCAGTAGGAAGTATAAGAAGAGCATGACGGGCCATGTTAATAAATCTGGTCTCGTACTGAGTGACGGTCATAGAACCATACTAGAGATGCTCAAACTGCCTCCGATAGTCCTCCTTCTGACTGATAGGAAGAAGTTTATCCAGAAATAGCTGAGAGAACTGATTTTAAGTCAAAGTCGGTGACCCAGCTGGTCTAGCCAAACAATAATCCCTCCACCAAGTCTTGACTAAATCTGACAGAAGAAAAGCAGCATAGTCGACCCTATTAGTCTCCATTATCCCCATGTTTCGTAGAACCTCGTGATAGCTGTCCAAATAATATTGGGGATCCTCTGAAGGTGTACCGCCATAGGTGGTAGTAAAAAGCTTGGTGAACCTGTCCAACCTCCACAAGGCATCAGCAAACATAGTTGACCCATCATCGGTCTGTGCCACAACACGCGGCTGAACTACCCCAATTAGCTGAGCTGCTGAGGTCTGAAACTGGGGAGCCATCTGCTCCGGGGTGCGAGTAGCAGGAGTCTGTGCTCCTCCCTCAGCCAGAGAGACGTCTGGTGCTACAAGAAGTAAGTCTGCCTTGGTGACACTCTCTATAAGGCCCACTAGACGGACTAGAGCATCCTGGAGTATCGAGGTAGCGATGAACCCCTCTGGAACCTGAGTTGGCCCTGCTGGAACGGTCTGGGCTGGAACCTCATCATCAAACTCTACCTAAGGCTCCGCCGCTGGTGCTGCTGCTCTAGGCTGAGCCCTGCCCCTACCTCGGCCTCTAGCATGGCCTCGGCCTCGTCCTCTGCCTCTCGTAGGAGATGCCATTAGTGGATTGGGCTGCTGATCAGTGGATGAAGAAGCACGTGTTCTCGCCATCTGTAAAAGAACAGAGTAGAAGCTCAATTAGCATTGAGAAGTCAAATCGCATGACAGAGAAGAATATATGTGAAGTGATTCCTAAACTCTGTAGCCTCCGGGGAATAAGCACAGACGTCTCTGTACCGGTCCCTCAGGCTCTACCTAGCTTATTTGTAAATTGTGAGACCTAGGCAACCTAGTGCTCTGATACCAACTTGTCACAACCCGGATCTCTCACCATCGATATTGTGATGGTGCCTACTTGTGAAAGTGAGGCAAGCCAACTACTATGATTTTAACACATTAGCAATTAACCCAAACAAAAATAGGTAGTAATTAAAATTAAGTAGGTATAAAATGTGGAATTTCCATAACAACTTAAGTTCTAAAACAAGGCTACCCAACGATCTGGTATCACAATGTCACAAACATCTAAATTTCTACAAACATTGGTTTAAAAGAAATACAACTGTTCTCGAAATGAAAAGAGATAGTATATCTAAAATATAAGGAAGGGACTCCGGAGTCTGAGAACTCTGGCAGATCTACCTCGGGTCTCCTATGGACTGAAGGAAGCAACCCACGATCTACTCACGAGGTCCAGCACCGAAATCTGCACAGAAAGTGCAGAGTGCAGTATCAGTACAACCGACCTCATGTACTTGTAAGTGTTGAGCCTAACCTCGGCGAAGTAGTGACGAGGCTAGGACACGACAACAATATAAACTTATGCATTTAAATCATATACGAATAGAACAATAATAACAGGAAATAAGAGATAAAGATATGAAGGGGACATGCTGCGAGGAATATCAAATTCTAACAGTAAACCAAATAGAAAAGCGTAATGAACACCATATTTGTATCAACAAGAATAATGAAACAGTAACAGGTGCATGGCATCACCCTTCGTGTTTTTACTCTTGTTCTCACCATATGAAACAACAGAAATGGCACGGCATCACCCTTCGTGCATTACCTCTCATAATCATGGAACGACATCACCCTTCGTGCATTAAGCTCTCACAATGCACGGCATCACCCTTCGTGCATTAGCTCTCAAATCATGGCACGGCATCACCCTTCGTGCATTAGCACTCACAATATCGGCACGACATCACCCTTGGTGCATTAACACTCACTCACAATATCATACACGGCATCACCCTTTGTGCTTTACAATCTTCCTCACCCAAACAATAGAAACAATACATCCCAGAAAGGAAATCAACAATAGAAATAATAACATCCCGGCAAGGAAATCAACAATAGAAACAATAATATCCCGACAAGGGAATTAGCTATAACCAATATAGTTTCAACAGTTAACTTCACAAAATAAATCTCAACTTGAGCCAATACTAAACAATTGTCAATTACCAAGAAATTATCCTAAATCTTGTTCAACAGTGATAATCATCAACTTAAGCATGGACATTACATAACAAGAGTCACAACAATCATGGTATAAGACTCACATGCTTGACACCAATGTATAGATACTCGTCACCACACTTGTATGTCGTACTCAACACTAACACGTAGCAAATAAGACCACAACTCCTATTCCCTCGAGCTAAGGTTAGACCAAACACTTACCTCGATTCTACGGCCAAACTTAAGCCTCAAATACCTCTTTTCCCTTAATTTTCACTTCCAATTCACTTGTATCTAGTCATTATTTACTTAATAACATCAATAAATGCTAAATAAACCAATTATAATGCATGAATATAGATTTCACAATGTTTTTCCCCCAAAAGTTAAAAATCGACCCCGGCCCTGCTTGGTCAAAACTCGAAATTCGAACCAAAACCCGACTATCCATTCACCCACAAACTCAAATATGCAATTGGTTTTGAAATCCGACCTCAAATTGAGGTCCATATCCCCAAAATTTGAAAATCTTAATTTCTACCCAAAACACCCAATTTTCGATGAAAACCCTAGATTTTGAAGTGAAATCATGTAAAAAGATGAATTAGATTGACGAAGATGAGTTAGAAATCACTTACCTATGATTTGGAGAAGTTTGGGTCTTTAAAAATAGCCTAGGGATGTTTTGGGTTTTAGAGAATTGAAATATGGTGAAAATCATGTCTGAAATCTCACTTAACATGCCGCAGTTATCGCAATTGCGATCAAGGGTTCCCAATTGCGAACCCTATAAATTTATGTTGCCTTTGCATTTGCGACAAATATGTCGCATTTGCGACAACTGTGACCTTTGCATTTCCGGCCAAAGTGTCGCATTAGCGAGGATGGCCTGCCAGGCCTGGTTCGCATTAGCAACATTATTGTAGCATTTTCCAAGCCTACCCACTTCGCAATTGTGAAGCCTGATATCGCAATTGCGAGATCAGAGGCCTGTGCAAAATACCAGATGCATCAGCTGAGTTTTCCTAAATCCTAATCACCCCGTGGCCTATCCAAAACTCACCCGACCCCTCAGGGCTCTAAACCAAACATGCACGCAAGTCAAAAAATATCATACGGACTTGCTCGTGCGATCAAATCATCAAAATAATATCAACAGCTACGAATTTAACCTCAAATTCATGAGATTCATAAGATAGTTCAAAATTTCTATTTTCTCAACCTAGGGTCCGATTTATATCAAATCAACTCCGATTCTTACCAAATTTTACAGATTTAACTTAAATATTATTTTAAACCTGTACCGGGCTTCGGAACCAAAATATGGGCCCGATACTATCAAGAACACACACCATTTCATTTTCAAAAGTCCTTATATTTTCCAGCAAATAATTTTCTTTACAAATTCTTTTCTCGGGCTAGGGACCCCAAAATTCGATTCTGGGCATACATCCAAGTCCCATATTTTACTACAGACCCTACGGGACCATCAAATCATGGGTCCTGGTCTGTTTACCAAAAATATTGACCGAAGTCAACTTTGATCAATTTTAAAGGCCAAATTCAATATTTTTCTTAAATTCCACATAAAAGCTTTCCGGAAACGCGCCTAGACTACGCACACAAATCAAGGAGAAAGGAAATGAGGTTTTCAAGGCCTTGGATCTTGGATTCGGATTTTAAAATACAATATGACCCTTTGGGTCATCACATTTGTTGACACATATATGCCTTCACTTGTTAACTACCTTCAATTGTTACTTGCTTCTATTTGCTTTATGCTTTTATTCAATATATGCTTTTACTTGATGCATTCCCTTATCTGTTGTTAGATTGTCTTTACTTGCTTCATGTCCTTATTTGCCTTATTGTCTTTATATATTTCTTGTTTTACTGTATTGTGTAATGTTGCATTGTGCGACCATAGATTGTTCTCGTGTCACGATCCAAATTCTCACCCATAGAGTCGTGATGGCGCCTAATACGGCTTGATAGGAAAGACAACACTAAACAATAAATAAGGAGCTAGTCTAACAGGTAACATTATATTGAGATAGAATAAAAGTAAACTCAAATACATATGATAATAAGTCTAAACCATACGGCTTTTACATAACCTCCCAAGATTTGGTGTCACAAAGTACATGAGCAACTAGAATACTACATATAAGGTTTGAAAAGAAAATAATATTGTCTGATACAAGAAAGTATCAATAGAGATAGGAAGGGGACTCCAGGGTCTGCGAACGCCAAGCAACACTACCTCAAATCTCCTGGAAAAGATCCGAGCAATCACCTCTGAATGCCGCTGGGATCAACACCATCGTATATATCCCTAATCACCCTAATATATGCTACTAGAACACTGCTAACCTCCAAACATCTCCACAGAATCTCCCTCGGGACTTTGTTGTAGGCTTTTTCTAGATTAATGAACACCATATGAAAGTCCTTCTTCCTCTCCCTATATTGCTCCACCAATCTAGATTATGAACTTAGCCGGATAGAGTTGGGATTATGCTATAATTTATTTGGACTTTATGATTATATATCGAGGGCTTTGGTTTGTTTTATAATATTTTGAGATAATGAGCTCGGATTTGGGCGATTTTCACCACATGGATTGGAAAAAGTGTTCTTGACCCGGTTTTAATTATTAATTATGATTCTATCTTTGATTTTGACATTTAGGTGATGAATCTAAAAGAGAAATTGGGGGTTTTTATCAAAACTTTTCTAAAGTGAATAGTTGGATTTTAAACATTAATTCGGAGTCGTAATTGGATGAAACTAGTATGGTTGGACTCGTATTCAAATGGATTGTCGAAATTTGTGAGCTTTGTCGGGTTTCGAAGCGAGGGCCTGGGTTGAGTTTTTCGTTGACTTTAAGTACTTGATTAAAGATTCGACCTTTACCATTTGAGTTTATTTCCTATGGTATTATTTGATGTTTTTGAGTTGCTTTTGGCTAGATTGGAGTTGTTCAGAGGTCGATTCGCACAGGATGGCGTTTTAAAGTATTATTTTGGCTTGTTTTTTACATATCTAAACTTGGTTTGAGGGTAATTAACCATGTGGACTACGATACTTGAGATGTGTTAGGGGTGACAGGCGTGTGTGCTTACATTGAGGCATTCATGATCCAGGTAAACTTTAGGCTACTATGAGACTTGTCTTCTATCATGCCTCATTACATCCATGTTTTAGCTATGTGTAAGATTATTTGAGCTATGATTCATGATTTAAATCATGTCTAGGCTACATATTTATTTGTTTGGGATATAATAGTGTTATTCTTGCTATTTTGAGCTGTTTGCCTTAATTTTAGACATACTCTCAATCATGATGTTATATCCGTGTATGATCTCTCAGTCTTAGTGCATTCTTATTATGATTTATCACATGTTGATGATGCATCATATGTGTAATACTGTTGAATTGTGTACTGTGAGATGTGGTTAATTGAGACTAAGTAGTATTCATATTCTCAATCATAATTTTTTCATCTGCATGTTGTATCTAGGTCTCTATGCATTATTTGTATGTCATATCACATGTTGTGGATGACTTTTTATATGATATTGTTTGGTCTGAGTTCTGTGTGATGTGAGATATTGATACTTGAGCGGTTGATGATTGATCTAGCTCGTAGTGTTGTAAGTGTAATTTATATTTGGATAGGGTTGCACGCTGCAATGGATTGATATCTGGATCGGGTTGTACATCGTAATGGATTTATCTTTGGATCATGTTGCATGCCACAACGAATTGATATTTAGATCGGGTTGCACATTGCGACGGATTGCTATTTTGATTGGGTGGCATGTCGCAATAGTTATATTGATTATTGACTAGCACTTGGGAAAGGATTAGCCCCTTTAGAATCTGATATAATAGTGAGCGCAGGCACAATGATATATATATGTGCTTTAGTGAGGCGAATTTGGGTCAGGCACCCGTATAGTGTTGAGTGTGATTGTGTGTGTGATCGTGAAGGGCATTTGTGCCAGGCACCGTGAGTGTGTTGAGTGTGAGTATACTTGATGTTTCACTGTAATGTTATTGACTTGACATGTATATTTGATATGTAGTCTTAGAGATGTATTTTTCCTCATGCTAGATGGTAATGAAAGGTCTTATATGTTGTTGAAAGTTTGGAAAAATCACAGTTTCCTTGTTAAACTAAGGTTTTACTGATTAAGGATAAATATTGGGATTTGACTGTTATATTTGAAGCATGCCTAATTTTCAGTATTTCTGAATGAGTTGAACATAATATCTCTTGAATTGTTTTATTTTACTATCATCATTATATTATGTGTTGTTATTGATCATTGGTGTTGAACACTAACCTTCTTCCGAGGCCGATACTGCTTTCAATCTGAGATTACGTTTGTTACTTATTAAGTACATGGGGTTAGTACTACTCATACTACCTCTTCTGTACCTTGCGTGTAGATCTCGGAGCTGATGTTGTTGTTTATGGCGGGAGGTGACATTGAAGATGTACTTGCTTTCCGGACATAACCGTTTGTCCTCGATAGTTTAGATTCGTATTCTATTTTTGTATATTCCAAATATACGTCGTAATTATTTTTATACTAGCTTTGTAAATCTAAATCTAGCGGCTCATGACTTGTACTACCAATCCATGGGTTATTGTATAGATATTCTGTTATTTATTTATTGATTCTTATTATTCATGTTTGAGTTGTGTTGACTATTGTTTGGCTTACTTAGTGGGTTGGGTTAGGTGCCATCACGGCTAGGTGAATTTTGGTGACAAGTTGGTATTAAAGCTCTAGGTTCATAGGTTCTATGAGTCAAAAGCAAGTGTCTAATAGAGTCTTCTGCATCGATATGATGACGTACATACCTGTCTTCAAAAGGATACAGGGCATCTAGGAAACTTTCCATCTTTCTTTCCTTATCATGCGATATTGATTCAGTTTGAAGTGTATCTCTTTGAATCCTTTATATCCACTCGTAGGTGATGTTGAGCACTCGGTATTAGTTGTGTAGTGACGGCTTATGATGTCATGGATTAGGTGCGAGATGTGTTCGCTATGTTGTGGAGATAGGCTGATCTGGAGGACTTAAGTCCAGGTTCAGATTGCAACTTGGGCTTGGTTGTTTCAGTTGTGTGAGTGTGTACTTTTGGATTTATATGACCGGTAGTATCCCTATAAGTGGTATCGATGGCTTGAGGAGTGGTTGGATAGTTATATGATGAGTATTATGTGACCGAGGACTACGCTAAGGTTGTTTGGATGTGACTAGAAGAATTTTGCTTAGGATAAGGACTATGGATGCTTGATTTCTATATTGATGTATCGTACATTCTTGAGTTATGAGCGTGTTGAGAGATCTTTCATGTTGTTCATTTGTTGAATGAATTAGATTCTTATGTCTTGTTGATGAGTTTAGACTCAGGAAAATTAAGTGATTGCATAGTTGTGGCGATCATGATAGGGTCATAGAGAGATGCAAGTTTGAGGCTAAGTAGGTGGGTTATCACCTGCAGGGTGGTCTATGAATGTGTGATTTTTATGATATTTTTTTGGAGATTTTTTTTTTCTACCAGTGGGTTATATATGTTACAATTTGAGTTCAGATCGCTCGAGGAAGTTTGCAAGACTGTCAAGAGGATAGATGTCTGCTTAGCGGTGATTTGAGGTACCTTATGAATAGGTCTACGTGAGTTCATAAAGGATTTAGTTGAATTACAGTACGAGATCATGACAATTATGGAGTAAGGGTATTGTGGATTATCAGATGTTGTGTTCTATGACTTCAAGCCAAATGGGGGAGTTTGCTATCGACGATCAGATTGCATGATCATGTGTTATATTAGTTAGGAGTTAAGGCATATTTGTGGATAAGTTATGACTTGGAGCTGACTTCGAGGTTACTAAGAGGAAGGAAAATTGCTAGATGCATGAAAAGCAAGAATGACGAGCCCATAACTAAAAGAGCTGAGGTGATTATTGGTAAAGCCAAAGCTATTACTGAGGAGGTACACGCTAACGTGAATAAATATCATAAAGGGGGTATTGCGTCTTATGGTAAGAAAGTAAGTCATGTGCTCCAATATGTCCCTAAAATGAAGAAAGATGAGGTCGAATCATCTAATCTCCAAACCAAAACACTAAAGGAGTTAACTCTTTCGGTAAAACGAATTGAGGCAGTAAAGTTGTCCTCGAAGCCGCTTGCAGGGTATGTAGCCCATAATCGTTTGTAGAATATGGCACTCCCTACAAAGTGAACAGATGAAGTTTTTGATCCTAACGCTTACAAGCTATTTGCAAAAGCTGAATACAACCCCAATGAGCCATCAAAGTTAGGGAAGCTCCCATCAGAAGCTGCAATGAGACAACCACATGAAGGTTTAGGATAAAAGCAATTGTCACCAGTGCGCATCTTCATAAGAAGGGCGAGTAGCAATTATATCACTGTAGAAGATGAGTCTGCCGCTTCTAACAAGCCTTCTGTCTATGATAGACTTGGAAAATAACCTGTGAAGACCTCCGTGTTTGAAAGATTGGGTACATTAAAGAAGGGGAACAAGTTTCAGAGAAAGTTTCAAAGCATAAGAACACCTGCTTCGCCCAAAATCTAGAAGATCTCTATGGATTTCCAAAGTTTGTTCCTTCTAGAATGAGGCGACAAACAAAACTTGTGGTTTCATGTAAAGAAGTACTGAAGATAAAGCTATATACTGTGGTCTACAATAAGGAATGTGACTAAGATAAAGAAAGTGTGGGTTCTTCGTATCATGTTATTGTACAAGGCGAGAATGGTGTTCCATCTTCAATGGAGATAATGTAGAATTGGAAGATGTTTTACTGTCTTATCACATATCCTTCAATGATGGGGACCCTCAAGAAGATAAAGATGTGAAAGATGCTCTACCTGAACTTGAAGAAGGAGTGAAGACGACAGTTGATTCCTTAAAAGAAGTTAACCTTGTCACCGATGAAGAACCGAAACCCACATACCTAAGTGCTTTACTAGAAGCTGATGAAGAGAGCACTTATATTGAGTTACTCAAGGAGTTTAGGGACGTCTTCGCTTGGAGTTACAAAAAGATGCATGGCTTGCACTCTATCACCTTGCAGTCAAAAATGGTGCTCCCCCTATTAAACAAGCTCAAAGGCGTTTTAGGCCGGACTTGGTTCCCTTGATTGAAACCGAAGTTAACAAACTCATCGAAGCTGGCTTTATTCGTGAAGTTAAATATCCAACATGGGTTTGAAGTATTGTCCCTATAAGGAAGAAAAATGGCCAGATTTGAGTGTGCGTTTACTTTAGGGATCTTAACAATGCGTGTCCGAAAGATGAGTTCCTGCTTCCCATTCCAGAACTGATGATTGATGCTACTACTGGGTACGAGGCAATGTCATTTATGGACAGTTCATCAGGCTATAACCAAATTTGCATGGTGCAAAAAGATGAAGATTTTACTGCATTTCGTACCCCCAAGGGTATTTATTACTACAAGGTAATGACTTTTGGCTTGAAGAACGCTGGCGCTACTTACCAAAGAGTTATGCAAAATATCTTTGATGACCTTCTCCACAAGAATGTCGAATGTTATGTTGATGACTTGGTGGTAAAATCAAGAAAGAAAAGCGAATACTTGAAAGACTTGAGAATGGTGTTTGATTTGCTCTGGAGATACCAACTTAGGATGAATCCATTAAAATGTACCTTTGGAGTTACTTTTGGAAAGTTCCTTGGTTTCATTGTCCGACATCGAGGGATTGAAATTGATCATGCCAAAGTAGATGCAATCTTGAAAATGCCTGAGCCTCGGGATATTCACGAATTGAAAAGCCTGCAAGGAAAGTTAGCATACCTTAGGAGATTCATCTCGAACCTAGTTGGGAGGTGTCAACCATTCAGTCGCCTTATGAAGAAAGGTGTCCCTTTCAAATGGGACCAAGTGTGCAGTAATGCCTTTGAGAGCATTAAATCCTACTTGATGAAGCCTCCAGTTTTAGCAGCCCCTATACCTGGAAAGCCATTGATACTATACATTGCAGCACAAGAAAGGTCTATTGGAGCACTGTTGGCCTAAGAAAATAGCGACGGGAAAGAAAACCCTTTTTACTATTTGAGCAGGATGATGACACCAAACGAGCTGAATTACTCGCCAATTGAAAAGTTCTTTTTGGTGCTAGTCTTCTCAATTCAAACGTTGAAGCACTGCTTTCAAGTTCATGTTGTTCGTCTTGTTTCTAAGGAAAATCCCATCAAGTTCGTGATGTCAAAACCTGTTCTTAATGATTGACTAGCGAGATGGTACCTCCAATTTCAACAATTTGAGATTTTGTACATCCCTCAAAAGGTTGTAAAAGGACAAGCATTGGCAGACTTCTTGGCAGATCATCCGATACCTGATAACTAGGAGCTAACTGACGAACTACCTGATGAGGATGCAATGGTCATTGAAGTTGAACCTCCATGGAAGATGTACTTTGATGGTGCTGCACATCGTGGAGGAGCTGGTGCTGGAGTAGTATTTGTCACTTCCTAAGGTGAAGTCTTGCCCTACTCCTTCACCTTGACACAACTCTGTTCCAACAATGTTGCTGAGTATCAAGCATTAATACTTGGGCTTGAAATGGTTGTTGATATGAAGCAATTGCAATTGCAAGTCTTTGGAGACTCCTAGTTAGTGGTCAATCAGATTTTAGGTAGTTACGAGGTCAAGAAGCCTGAACTATTCCCATATCATGATTACGCTAAAATATTAATGGGGTGGCTCGGTGATGTGACTATTCAGCATGTGCCAAGGAATTAAAACAAGAAGGTGGATGTTTTAGCTGCCCTAGCTTCATCGTTAACCCTGACTGATCAAGCGTAAGTTACTGTCTACCAAAAATGGGTAGTACCGCCGCCAAATGAGGCTGAAGGTGAAGAAAATGAACTCAAGCATCTTGTCACTATTTCTGAAGTCGAGAAAGAAGAATGGAGACAACCCATTATCGACTACTTGTACTCTGGGATACTTTTAGAAAATCCGCAGAGAAGAACTGAAATCCGTCGTCGTGCACCTCGTTTCCTTTACTACAAAGATACCCTATACATAAGATCATTCGAGGGAGTACTCTTGCGATGCTTAGGGGAAGATGAAGCACTCCAAGCTTTACAAGAAGCACATTCTGAGGTATGTGGGTCACATCAGTCTGGACAAAAGCTCCACTTCCATATAAAAAGGATAGGATATTATTGGCCAACGATGGTAAAAGATTGTTTGGACTACGCTCGAAGATGCAAAGCTTGTCAATTCCTTGCAAAGTTTATTCATCAACCTCCTGAAGTGTTGCACCCGACTGTGGCATCCTGGCCGTTTGACGCTTGGGGATTGGATGTTGTTGGACCACTGCCATGTCCTCTGGTGGGCACCTATACATCCTGGCTGCAACCAACTACATCTCAAAATGGCTGAAGTTGTTGCTTTTAAGGAAGTCAAGAAGGAAAATGTTGCAAATTTCATCCGAGTAAACATTATTTATCGCTTTGGCATTCCTTGTTACATAATAACGGATAATGGAAAGACATTTGATAATAGGTTGATGAATAAGATTTGTGATCTTTGTCTTCAAGCAACGTAACTCTTCGATGTACAATGTTGCCGCCAATGGTCTAGCTGAGGCATTCAACAAAACTCTATGCAACTTGCTGAAGAAAGTCATCTCCAAATCCAAATGAGATAGGAATGACCCTATGGAAGAAGCTCTATGGTCATAAAGGACGACTCACCGCACGCCAACATAAGTGACTCCTTATTCACTCATTTATGGAGTTGAAGCCATCTTGCCACTTGAGCGTCAAATAGCTTCGTTACGACTAGCTATTCAAGAAGGGATCACTGATGAAGAAAATGCTCGAATTCGATTAGCAGAGTTGGAGGCTTTTGATGAGAAGAGGTTGGAAGCTCAACAAAGCCTTGAATGTTATCAAGCTCGATTATCTCGCGCCTTCAATAAAAGAGTTCGCCTGAGATCCTTTCAAGTAAGAGATCAAGTCCTTGCCGTACGAAGACCCATAATTACTTCCCATAAACCTGTAGGGAAGTTCACTTCAAAATGAGATGGGCCATAAGTCGTACAAGAAGCTTACTCAAGTGGAGCTTACAAGTTGGTTGATGCAGATGGCATGAGAATCGGCCCTATCAATGGCAAGTTATTAAAGAAGTATTATCCTTGAAGTTGCAACACTCCTTGACGTATGAGCCTAAACTGCATGTTGCTACGCTCTTTGACGCATGAGCCTAAACTGCATGTTATTACACTCCTGGCCCGCATGAGTCTAAACTGCATATAGCCCCCACAAAAAAAGAGTCTGCTAGGTTGAAAACCTCGAAAGAGGCGGCCTAGGCAAAAGTTAGGACATAAAATAATCACCCAGCTTGAACTACGGTATGACTTGATCCTTTTCACCGAGGTACATAGGCAGCTTAGAGTTTCATTCTATGTTCAGTCGCATAAGTTCAAAAAATACATATTGCCTCAATTGTTGTTCGAATAAAGTATGAAGGAATATAAGATCAAGCTGAAATGTCATCCTACTGTTGAACTTTGATCTCATTTGATTTTAAGGGGGCAACCCTCTATGGTAAATTGATATCTTTAATGGGCCGATTTTAGGAGGACGTCAAGTAATTGCATTGAAGTCCAGGGAATCTTTATGTCTTCAGGTTCGCCAAACCTTCAAGTTCGTTAGTCTCCAAGTCCTCCCTCTGCCTAAATAAAAGGGAAGAGAAGAGATGCGTCAAAAGGAAACACAAGTATAAGGAAAAGATTGTTTGGCACAACGTTTCAAATTCAGTGAGACTTAAACTCAAGATATCTGTGAGAATATACCTCTTAAATTTTTATTGATGGCAAGTAAGACATCTTCCGATCTCGAGGCTTTCATACCAAGATATGAATATTTTGGTGAGACTGAGCAAATCTGGAATTGATAGCGGTGCAATATAAAGTTAATTTCAAAATATTAATTGGGACTATTTTGAAGTTATTTGATTGAAAATTTTCGATATGTTCTAGATCTTGAAGTTTAGTTTTCAGGAAATCAAACGGTTTGTAATTTCGACATTCCTACACTAAGATATGAATTTTTTGGTGAGACTGCGCAAATCTGGAATTGATAGTGTGGTGCAATATAAAGTTTATTTCAAAATATTATCTGGGACGATTCTAAAGTTATTTGACTGAGAATTTTAATGTTCTAGATCTTGAAGTCTAGTTTTCAAGAAATTAAATGGTTCGTAATTTCGACGTTCCTACACCAAGATATGAATTTTTTGGTGAGACTGTACAAATCTGGAATTGATAGCATGGTGCAATATAAAGTTGATTTCAAAATATTATCTGGGACGATTCTGAAGTTGTTTGATTGAGAATTTTGGATATGTTCTAGATTTTAAAGCCTAGTTTTCTTGAAATCAAACTGTTTGTAATTTTGATATTTCTACACCGAGATATAAATTTTTTGGTAAGACTGCTAAAATATGGTATTGATAGCGTGTTGCAATATAAAGTTGATTTCAAAATATTATCTGGAATGATTCTTTAGTTGTTTGATTGAGAATTTTGGATATATTATATATTTAAAAGTCTAGTTTTCAAGAAATTAAACTGTTTGCAATTTTGATATCTCTACACCAAGATATGATTTTTTTGGTGAGAGTGCACAAATCTGAAATTTTCAACGTGGTGGAATGTAAAGTTGGTTTCAAAATATTATCTAGGGCAATTCTGAAGGTGTTTTATTCTAAATTTTGGATATATTTTAGATATTGAAGTCTAATTTTCGAGAAATCAAATGGTTCATTATTTGGACTCTCCCACGACAAAATATAAATCTTTTGTTTCAAGCGCTTAAAGCTGAAAATTATGTGACTAAGATAAAAGTTGGACAATGTAAAGCAAAATAGAAGCTGAAACATTTAAACCCTCGAAGTCTCCAAGTTGAAATCTTCAAGTTCGTCGGTCTTCAAGTTGAAGTCTTCACGTTCACCACACTTCAAGTTGAGATATGTAAGCCCTCCAAGTCTCCAAGTTTAAGTCTTCAAGTTGCGGTCCTCAAACTTGTCGGTCTTCAAGTGGAAGTATTTGAGCCCTCAAATTTTTCAGATTGAAACATCAAAGTCCGCCGAATCTTCAAGTTTGTCGGTCTTCAAGTTGAAGTCTGCAAAGTCCGCCGAATCTTCAAAGTTTTCCAAGTATTCAAGTCGACGTCATCAAGTCCATGAAGTCTTCGAGTTGAAGCTTTATAACTTTCCAATCTTAAGGTGGACATATAAGTCCCTTTGCACCTTAAGTCGGCCTCTTCGTGGGTTTGTCCTTAAAAGAAACTATAACTTTCCAATCTTAAGGTGGACATATGAGTCCCTTTGCACCTTAAGTTGGCATCTTCGTAGGTTTGTCCTTAAAAGGAACTATAATTTTCCAATCTTAAGGTGGACATATAAGTCCCTTTGCACCTTAAGTTGACCTCTTCGTGGGTTTGTCCTTAAAAGGAACTATAACTTTCCAATCTTAAGGTGGACATATGAGTCCCTTTGCACCTTAAGTTGGTCTCTCCAGTAGTCGGGCCACATTGAAAGTAATCTCTCCGGTATCGGGCCACTTTAAGAGTAATCTCTCCGATAGTCAGGTCATTTTGAGAGTAATCTCTCCGGTAGTCGAGCCACATTGAGAGTAATCTCTCCGGTAGTCGGGGCATTGAGAGTAATCTCTCCGATAGTCGAGCCACATTGAGAGTAATCTCTCCAATAGTCAGCCCATGAGAGTAATCTCTCCGATATTCAGGCAAAAATGAGTACTCATCCCCTCACACCCCAAGATTGTCTTCTTCATGCATGAATCATCTCATTAAACAAGAACGTACCTACAAAAAAAAAGGGAAGAAAGACGATAAAGGAAGAAAAGCGTAAGAAAAGAAGAAGAAATTAGCTTCGCGTCAACACTTTCGAGTCCACAAAACTAGACTCAAATAGCTTGCAAAAAATGCGAATTGATATTCACAACTGAAAAGCATGTGGTATATATAGATTCCAAGAAGGCGTCTGCGTAGAACATATTTCGATGTGGGATAGCCGATACAATTTGTCTTCTAAAAGAACTTTGTTTTCAAGGCGGCAAACATCTACTAGTTGCACGCATCTTGGAACGGACATTTGCAGTGCTATAATTCTAGTGAAATAAGGAAAATGTCCTAGCAAGAGTCATGCAAAAAGTTAACTCCTTTGATCGTAACTTTGGCATTACGTGAAAAAAGGGAATGTTACTTTACTGGGAGATCAAATTGAAGAGTTGTCTTACTGCAATGTGAATGGAAGATAAAAAATAAAATAAAAAAAGAGATCTTCTTGAGTAAATGCACCACGTGAATTTCCACGTGAGTAACTCCTTTGACATTGCTGCTTTGGCATTAAAAAGAGAAATGCACCACATGAATTTCCACTTGAGTAAGCTAAAATCAAGTTTGGAATTAAAAAATTATTCCTTTCTTGACTTGGAATATGAAATAGTAATCCCTACTTCAAACAATCTAATTAACGACATTGTTGAGGTGGAATGAATAAAACATCTTCTTGGAATGAAATAAACTCGAGCTAGTACTTCAAGCCGTCTACACATCAAACTTGAACTAGGGGCATTAGAATTTGTAGACAATAAATTTGCGTCAAGAAAATAAAATCAGGACCGAAAAATATCGCAACAATCGTAGTATTTTATTTCAAATAATATGAGTGTACAATCTCTATGATTCCTCTGATTCTACTTTTCTAATATATATTCAAGGGACTTTGAGCTTGATCTTGAATTTGAATTTGATTTATCTGTCGCGAACACTTTGATTATTGCCACGAATTGTATCACGAACAAGTAGCCTTGATCTTGAACGCCTTGTATTTAATTTGACTTCGTTCTTGATCTTGAATACTTGAATTGTTCTTCGTTCTTGAGCTTAAACTTGATTTCTTGCATTTGAACTTGATTGTTTAAAGCTTGAAACTTGTAGAGAAATTTGCGGTGTTTGATCCACGAGCTCTCTCTTGCTTCTTGTTATAACTTCTGGTGATCTTTTCTGAGTTATGAAGACCCCTATTTATAATTGTGGAAGAGAAGAATTATGATAAGAACAAACTCTTTCCGACCAATCAAATGGAAGTGTGACATGACCGCATTTGATTGGCCAGAACATGCCACTTGCACATGTGGAGCGGTTTCATTGGCCTTCTAATATGACTTGACATGCTTGCAATTTTGACACGTGGCACGATCCTATTGGCTCTTCCATTTGACTTGGCGTACCACGTCATTTGACACGTGGCACCAAACTGGGCCTCTAGGAAGATGACTTCTTGGGCCTAATGAAGTGGGCTCATCATTTGTAGCCCAATTAAATGGGCTAGCCTAGTAGATTTTGACTTATTTATTTAACACATATGTGTCTGACTAATATAATTAATCTAACTATATTAGCTTATAATATTTATTTGAAGTAATATATTTTGAATTTTAAAATATAGTCCCAATTATTTGACGGATTTAATTACAATAAAATTTATATGCCTACAGTATGTTCAATTCCTCATTAGATTTTTTATCTTTTATTTGCTTTTGTTCTTAGATTTAGGGTTAATTACATGCTTAAAAATGTCAATGTTGCGTTGTTTTTGCTTAAAATCATGTGGATGGATTTGTGTATGATAATTGGGGTCTGGGTAATGTGCTAATGAGGTTTGATTGCTAAAACCATGTCAATTTGAGAGCAAATATTGCATAAACTCGTGCCAGTGCATTTTGAATTATGCGACTGCACACATTTTTGTGCGGTTCGTAGTGGAGGCTACGTGGACGCATGCCTAATTAGTGAAAACTCTAGTATTAATCGTACTTCAGTGCCGCTCAGATTTGAATTTCGCGGCCGCACACATTATTGTGCGGTCTGCGCTAGGGTATGCAACCACACTCACTTTTGTGTGGTCCGCAATAATGGAACTTCAAAGACCCCAGTAGTTTGAACCTGGGGCTCTGTGGCTACACTTATTTTTTTGTGGTCCGCAATGGACACTCTACAGCCGCACTCATTTTTTGTGCAATGGAAAGTTTGCGACCGCACTCACTTTTGTGTGGTCCTTACTGCCTTTCTGAGACACTTTTACTGCAACTTTCCATCATGCCTCTATATACATTATAACCTTCAATTGTCGTTGATTCTTGTTCTTATATGTTGCAGACAATGGTTCACTCACGTGGTAAAGGTGATCTATCAAAAAAGGAGGGCAGAACCCTCTTGAGGCCGGGGTCAAGGCAAAAGCAATCTCCCTCTAGCAATCCAAAAGGTCATAAGCAAGAAAGCCACAACCAATAGAGCCCCTAACACCTCGGAGACCACTGAGTATGTCCCATCTGGGGAAGCCTTAGAAGGTAACTCCGTGCAAGCATAACCAGAAGCCCAATCACAACAGTTCCCAGGGAGACTTCATTTGTTCAATGAGTCTTCTTCAACTACCAGTTCATCTGAAGGTTCGTAAGAGGGCAGCCCAGACTCTGAGCCCTCTTCGTCACCTGGTCCCCCTACTCCAATAAACATAGACGATGATGATGTTCCAGATGATGCAAGAGGGGGTGATACTGCAGTACCAGGGTTGGAAAGATCAAGGAGGCTGGAGATCTGGGAGGATAGATTTGTCAGCGCCAATGCATTTCCCAATTTTAGGGAATGATGGCCACTGAGGTCGCTCACTCTGGAGCGATAGTTCTTAATGAAAGACCTGAACAAACACAACCCCAATGTACTTAGGCAATTCCAAGAGCAGAAATATTGGAGCTGGTTCACCAACAAAGTTCTGGATGCAAATGAGTACCTAGTCAAGACATTCTACGCGAATGTTACTTACATCAAAAAGGTTACTAAGGTGACCAAAGTGCGGAATCTGAAAATCTGCTTTGACCTTGTTGCACTGAACACATATGTGGGGTTTGAAGAATTGGAAGCAATGCAGTATTTGGAAAAGCTAGCCATAGGTGACGCTGCTCGTCCGTGGTTGGCTGAGATTCTAGCAATCCCAGGGTCAACACCCACCGTGGCTCACAGCAGGGGTTCCAATTTTCTGGGCCACCCTAAACTTTGAAGCAAAAGGGTAGCAAACATTCGTGTGTAGCCGTATTGACCCGTACCTCAATTCTTCCGCTTCCAGTGCAGTCTTGGTGGCTTCTATTATGGCAGGGTATCCGATAAATGTTGGTGCCATCATGTCCACCAACATCACTTTAGCTATCCAGAAGGGAGGGAGATCTTATCCGTACCTAAACTTCCTCATCGAGTACTTCAAGGATCAAGAGGTGGAGTCCAAACATTATGATACAGATGTGAAGGCCAAGAAGCCTTTCTCCTGTTACCACCTTCAGGGTGCCGACAACCTGAAGTTCAAGGGTAAAGCTACTACCTCCACTGGCCAATCTGAGGAGCCAGCGGTAGTGGTTACTGATTCAGCTATCGAACCTTCCACAACAGCTGGTACTTCTAACGGGACAACTGCCATGCTACCATCTTCATCTACCGGACCTCCTGCTTCTGCTAGACTTTCAGTACCATTACCAGTGCCAGCTTCATCTACCTATCCTCAGACTGTGCTGCGAATCTCCCAGACATTGGCGAGTCTCAACAACTAGATGCAAGCAGCCACTACAAAGCTGACTGATATATCCAGTGTTGTTGCAGCATAGTCCTCAACCCCAGCAGCCCCAGCACAGCCATAGGTACCTCCGTCAGTGGAAGAAGTATTGATGAAGATTCTGGAAAACCAGAAGTCTATTAAAGATACTCTATTGGAACATATGAAGGCCATTGCAGACTTGACCAGATACTCTAGTCGCACATAGGAAGGCCATTGCAGACTTGACTAAGCAGGTCAGGAAGATGAAGAAGTCTCAAGCATCAAAGAGGTCCGTGGAGAATTTGACAAAGGAGGTCGAGAAGATTGCATCTGCAGGGGATTTTCCATTGGATCTACTCATGGAGACAGCCCCACCAGCAGCACAAACAGCACCAAAGGCAGCAGCCGGCCAGTTTGAGGAGCCGGTTGCCACTTCCCACACAACTAGGTAGATGATTCGGATGCTCAGCAACCTAGTTAACCCTCAGCCTGGTAATGATGAGATACAACTTGAGTCCGAGGTTGCTGATGATCGTATGCAGACAGAGACCACATAGGGAGTTCTCTTAACTCTCTACCCTTTCCATGTTCTTATTTTTGTTAAGCATTGGGGACAATTCTTGATTTTCATTTAGGGGGTGATCTATTCTGATGATTTGACATTTGGGCTGTAATAACTCTGATACTATTTTTATTTCATCTTTATTTTCCTTTGGTATGTATATAGTTTCTCCATTTGATGTAAATATGCATTCCCCTTATGTATGTGTTCTTCTCCCTTATGTATATATTCATTTGACTTCGGTTTTTATACCTAATTGGTTATTTCCAATTACGTAAATCAATAGTTCAAACCGCACTCAAAGGTAGGGAATTTCCCATATTTATAGGAACTTCTGTACCAGAAACAATGGTATCTCCAATTATAGCCCCTCTAGGATGTAAAATAAGTCTCTTCTCACCATCCTCATAGTGTATGAGACAAATGTATGCATTTCGAATTCTGATCGCTTTTACTCGAGAAAGGGGGACGACCCTCTAAGCCTAAGTATTCCTCAATGACCGATAGCGTACAAGTACCATGAGGGAAGGTGAAAAGAACTCTATTTAGGGAGTGCAATAGAGAACCTGAGATCCGATACGAACAATCGGTCGAAGGAGCGGAGCTTAGAGCCTTTACTTTATGTAAAACGCACTCACTCTAACGGTGTACCTTTTGCATGATGGGTCAGTGAGGAAATGGGAACAACGGCTTAAGCCATTAGGTGTGGGTGCTTTCCAGAGGTGGAATCTTCTAGTTCTTCCTATTTGACCAGAAACCGATCGACCTGCTCATAACTCCTCCGAGTACGACAAAGTGAAAGGAGACAAGACTCACCTCCCTCTACTTTGTCAATCATAGCCGTCTCGTTTATTCTATTCTCGAAAGCGTGTAGACAGAAGGCCCTTTTTTGGACTGTCTTGTTTTCAGGCCTCAACGGTCGTCCGGGGTTCTCCTTCAACATATGTATCGGCATCCCTATCCATATGTTTATGCGCAGGGGCATCCAAATTCGAATCTGTAGAATATATTGGGGAATCCCCATCCACACCCGAATTGGCTAAATCTAGTACAGTGGGTCTTGTTCTGAGGCGGGAAAAAATCTTTTTAAAGGGCATTAGTACTCCTTGAGCTAATCCCTTATTGTTTTCGAGCATTAAGCTCAGGAATATGTTTATTTGCTAATATGATGGTCGGTCATAGTTCAGTAAAGATTTTAAGTGGGTTCGCTTTGACTATGCTATGTATGAATGATCTTTTATATTTCATAGGGGATCTTGGTCCTTTATTTATAGTTCTTGAATTTCTTTTATCTCGCTTTTTGTAGTTTATTTCATAACTTCTTTAGTTTGCTTTTCCTTAATTGTATAGCTTCTTATCTACTTTAGTAGATTCTTTTTAATTTCCTAGCTTCTTTTATGCTTTGAGTGAACAATAAGCCATTGATTTTCTTAATGCCACGGTTCATTCCAAAGATAGATTTTTGTGTGAACCGGGTGGCTCTTCCCAACGATGGATGGAGTGACAACCTTCTTAACGGATTGAGTCCATTTCTTTCATAATTTGGTAAATATAGTAGTAATGAATGAAAGGGGTTTCAAGCATGCTTCACTTGGTACCAATACATTTACCTATGATCGTATGGTTAAAAATAAGTTGTTGACAGAAAATAGCTCTAATTGTGACTCTTTTGACTCTTGTGTTAACTTAAGCAGTCATCGAGTGGTTCAAATCGAGCCATTTGATTCTCAATCTTAGCTAGGGTTGTTGTGGGCCCTCGACTCTGCTCTCTTTAGCAATCAAGAAGCGTGAGAGGTGAGATGTTTAGTTGCAAGTCCAAGTACCCCGTGCTAGTGGTCTAGAACTTGCCCTGAATATTTGTCTAGGCAAAATTCTAAGTGTAGCTTGGCTTGAGAAATGATCGTAGGCTCTCCTTGATCCAAATAGAAATTTAAAATCTTCTATGGCCTACCAATGTGATATCCCTAGTCAACCCCTTTGAGCCGAAGCCCTTTTTTTCAATAACCACGTTACAAGCCTTCATCTGTTTTACAATGACCCTCTCTTGGCACCCGATCTTTCCTTAGCATTCTTGAGAAGCAATTGGCAAAAATACAAGTTTGGGGGAGAGAAGAGGAGTTTGATAGTGATGAAAGGTACAAAGAAGAGAAAGAAATGAAGAAAAGGGAAGGCAAAGAAAAGAAAGAAAGAACAAAAAGAAAAATGCCAAAAAGAAAGTGAATAAAGTAAAGAGTTGAAGGGAATCCAAAAGAAAATAAGGAGGAAAAGCTGAAGTAAATAGAAGAAGGAGAAAAATGAATATCATGCTCAAGAAAGAGTGACGTTACGTCTCTCTAGTTCCCTTGAGGAAGAAAAAAATGACTCAAAGATTCGAGAAAGTATGAGCCGAAAAGAGAAAATGGAGTGCTTAAGGAAAGATGAAACCATTCTATTCCAACAAGTCCTACCTTTATCCAAAATCCTTCATTACATCCCGCAAAAGCCCTATATGATTTCAAGTTGAGTTAGCTTACATTAGTGGTGATCTACATGAGGGCCAAGCTTAAGGTACTTAAAGCCAGACTTGTGACATTCTTTTGAGAGAGATGAGCGAACTTTTCATAATCCTTGCTTCGAGTGTTACATTCTAAAGTGAGATTTGCTAATGGAGAGTAGAGGAAAAGGAGTCTGGGATCCACAATGACCTACGTGAAAGAGCGAGCTTACTTGATGAATAGAGTCAACTCTTGTTGCTCTAGAGTCACACTAGAACTATGGTACTCAAAAGTTCATATCATGTGTTGTTGATAATTTATATGTGTTATAGGTAATTGTTGGTCTCAATTGATGTGTAATTGATTCACCTTAGGCTAAATAAAATATCCCTTTTTCTAGTGAAGGTGGGAATTACCTTATTTGCTTGAGGATAAGCAAAAGCTTAAGTTTGGAGGAGTTTATAAGTAGGGATTTGGACCGCTTATTTGCTCTCTTTTACTTGTGTTTTAGCTTAAAAATGTTTAAAGGTATTCCCAGAAACTAATGAAATGTGCTTACTTGCACGAATATTGGGAAACGAGCCAAAGAAGTCAAAATTAACTCATAGAGGAGTGAAAAGTGAACAAGAACCAAAACGAGACAAACAGGCTAGCAGTGCGGACCGCAAAGTTCTAGTGCGGCCACAAAAGAAGGGCTCAGAGAGTGGTGTGTTGGCCAACTCAGGGAGTGCGGACCACACTGAAATTGTGTGGCCACAAAAGGTCAAGTGCAGCCGCATCCGTTATTATGCAGACTGCAGAGTTGAGATTCTGATAGCTGGAAAATTTAGAATTGTGGACCGCATCACTTTTGTGCGGTTGCACCCACTTTTATGAGGACCGCATGAACCTGAAGATTTCAAGCGTACTTTCCCAAGACTGCAGACCGCAACACTTTTGTGCATCCGCATATGCCCATTGTGCGGACCGCACCAGAATTATGCAGCCGCACAACCTTCACAGGGATATTTTTGTCAGATATTTTCAGCTTAGTATAAATAAAACTTTTTGTCATTTATAGGTGAAGTTCAGTATGCAGAGGTGCCCCTGAGCCATTTTCTTTACTTCTTTGAGTAATTTTGTACTAGATTGACTTGTTAACATTAGAGTTTCTTTGTTTAATCAATAATGATGCATTCTATCTTAATTTCTTCTTGTATTTCTTCATTTTCCATAAGTAGCTAAATCTTTAACTAGGGTTGTGACCCAACCCTAGTGTGGGTACTTAATGGGTATTTAGTTTTAGGGCTTGTTTGTGATTGGGATAGTGATATTTAGCCTTGTTTATGCTTAATTTATAGAATTAATAGTTGCAAACATTAATTCATACCTAATTGACCTAGTCTTTGCTTGAGAAAGAGAGACTAGGTTTAGAAAAACTTGGCTAACAAGGAATTTGGGGTGAACTCAAGAAATTGATAGCCCCAATTAAAGGGTCAAATCTAGAGAAAGTAAGACCCAACTTGAGCTTATATCACTTGATTTGTGCAATACCCATTTGGGCTTGAGAAATCCAAATTGGGCAAAATCACTCAAACTACCGAGAGGTATAGAGTGAGAAATTGTGTGTGATTGCTATATCACGATCCTGATAAATCAAACTTTTCCTATAGTTTACAACCCATTAGGTAACCACCTAGGTGGAAGTCACGACCCTAGATTCCTTTATCAATTGGAAAACAACTCAAAACCAAAAATATTGTCCTTCAGTTTTATCTTCGCATTCAATAGAGTAAAGTAGAAGTAGTACACCAATCAACATTGTGGAAGTATAATTGAAGCCAAAACTTGCAATCAACTTGGATATATACCTAATCCGATATTCTAACTCCATGTGGATTCTATCCCGACCTTTGTTGGGTTATTATTGCATCAACCGCCTTGTTACTTAATTGTGGTGTAGGTTTGGCCTAGATCAGACATTATTGGGCTATTCTTGTTGTTTTGAGCTGTTTGTCTTAATTGTAGTCATATTCTCAGTCATAATTATTTATCTGCATGTTATATCTTAGTCGTTGTACATTATTTGTGTATCATACCCCATGTTATTGTTGCCTTCTATATGTGATACTGTCTGGGCCGATTTCTATGAGATGTGAGCCATTGAGACTTAAGTAGATGATAAATGGCATGGGTCATAGAGTTGTATTGTGATTTGTATTAGATTGGGTTACATGCCGTAACAGCTTGATATTTGGATTGGGTTACATGTTGCAACGATTATATTGATTATTGGCGTATACTGATCAATGATTGGGCAAGGATCTGCCCCTTCACAGTCTGGTATTCATAGTGAGTGCAAGCATAGTGTTATATATATGCTTTAGAGAGGTGATTTTTTGCCAGGCACCCATATAGTGATGAGTGTGGTTATGTGTTTGATGGTGAGGGACACTTGTGCCAGGCACCGTGAATGTGCTGAGTGTGAGTATACTTGATGGTTTCACTGTGATGTTATTAATTTAACATGTATATTTGTCATGTAGGCATAGAGATATATTTTCCCCATGCTAGATGGTAAATGAAATGTCTTATCTATTGTTGAGAGTTTGGAAATTCACAGTTTCCTTGATAAACTCATATTTTAGTAATTTAAGTGGAAGATTTGGCTTGACTGTTATACTTGGAAAGCATGTCTAACTTTTCGTATCTGTGAACGATCTGAACATGATATCCTTTGAGTTATTCACTTTTGTTATCATCATTGTATCATTTGTTGTTATTGATTATTGGTATTGGGCACTGACTTTCTTCCGAGCTTGTCACTGCTTTCAGCCTGAGGTTATGTTTGTTACTGAGTACACGAGGTCAATTGTACTCATACTATACTCTGCACTTTATGTGCAGATCTAGGTTCTTCTGGACGCAGTAATTGTTATAGTTCGCTCTGGTTCCATCTTGAGGAGACTATATGATAGCTGTTATGTCATTCGTAGACCTTGAAGTTCTCTTTTGTTTATTTTGTTATCAATGTTCTATCATTCATACAGTTTTGCATTGAGGATTTACTCTATATTTTAAGATTCTATAGTGCTCATGTACTCGTTGAAGCCAGATCATTGGGATGATTGTAGTTGCTATTGTTGCTATCTTCAGATATTTTATGATATTACCGTTGTTAAGATTAGCAAGTTCAGTTATTTGATTTATTGTTATTGTGAAAGTGTTGGCTTGCCTAGCAACCGATGTTAGGTGTCGTCACGGTTCTGGTGGGAGTTGGGTCGTGACATGTCTTTTGGGCTGACTAATGCCCCAAAAAATTTCATGCACTTGATAAACAACGTGTTTTAGCCTTATCTAGATTCCTTCACTATTGTGTTCATTAATGATATATGGGTGTATTCTCGAAGCCGAGAGGAGCATGAGCACAACATCAGGATCGTGCTCCAGACTTTGAGGGAAAATAAGTTATATGCTAAGTTCTGGAAGTTTGAGTTCTAGTTAGATCCAGTGGCATTCTTGGGTCACATTGCGTCAAGTTAGGGGATTAAGGTGGATCTGAAGAAGATTAAGGTAGTTAAGAGTTGTCCCAAACCTTTTGCCGCTACAGAGATCCAAAGTTTTCTAGGTTTGGCTGGGTATTATTGTTGCTTCGTGAATGGTTTCTAGTCTATTACAGCCCCTTTGAATAAGTCGACGCAGAAGGGTGCCTCATTCAGGTACTTTGATGAGTGTGAGTAGAGCTTTCGGAAGCTTAAGACTGCCTTGACTACAGCTTCAGTTCTGGTTTTTGAGTGGAACCAATAAAAGAAAGAATGTGCACTTGTATTGTAAGAAATACACTGCCAGTGAAAATTACAAAAGAGAAATAAAAAGGAAAATCTACAAGAAAGAAAAAAATAGCAAAATAAAAATTGAAATCTTGTCCTTGCTAGTGAGTTTGAGTTAAAGTAGTACTTAAAGAAAGAGGGAACATTTAAGGTGATATTGTTTGTGAAATTGAAGTTGGGATTGAAGAATATGCGCTTAAAGTTAATTTTGTGATATGTTAAAGTTCTTAGGAGGGTTAGTCACTTTCCTATATATATCCTACCCGTCCATTAGCCCACATTACAATCATTAAAAATGTCCTAATTGATTTTAGATCGAGCGAGCCAATATTAGAAGAGATTTACATAATGGGCAAGCCTATGGTACCTTTTGCATGCATGTGACGTCTTTGTGAGAGTGAGCGATTTGTTTGATATATGTGAGTCCTTAAACTATATTTCATCATGAGATTCAAATGTGTGGATTCTACTTGTTCTCATTGATTTTATTGTGAGGGTACATGGTTTCACGAGGGATGGTTAACGTTATTATACTTATCCAAAACGTTGGGTGTTAAAGCCATGAGTGCATTGTGATATTGAGTTTGTTTTTGAGGCTACGATTGTTATAAGCATGTTGTCTTTTCTTTGAATATTTTTACAGTTTGGCACAAGTAAAAGGGAAGTGTGTTTAAAATGCCTATGCTAAAGTCTAATTGTTGCTATCGACCATAGTCATTGGTGTAGTGTGCTTCGAATGTGTTAAGTATAAAGTGCTCAAGGATAGTGTAAAGTACTGGTTGACTTGAGGACGAGCAACATTTAAATGTGGGTCGGGTTGTGATGTTTGACTATTATTCTATATTTTAGTACATTACTCGTTGTGTTTTAATAATTAATTATATGAAGTTTGAGCTTAATTGAGTTGTTTTTATATGTTGGATCATTAAAATGCATAAAGAAATAAAATTTGCATGAAAAGATGTTGAAGATGCAAAAAAAAATAGCACGAAAAGGAGAAAATCATAGCAAGGTAAAGGCACCTCACTCCATTCCTGGCCTCGCTTGGCTTATGGCGTGCTACAGACCTGGCCTCGCCTGGCTTATTGTGTGTTATAGACTAGGCCCCACATGGCATAAGGTCTAGTCCCCAAGTTTGCGAATAAATTATTTTCTACTCAATTTCGGACATGGAGACTTCGACCCTAGCCTATAAATACTACCTAAACATGTATAAGAAGGGAGTTGGATGTTTGAGAGGGGAATTCGACCAAGGAAGAGCAGGAGTCATCGTGAGGCCAGATTTCATCTTTCTTCCACTAAACTTAGTAATTTTTCTGTTTCTTTGGATGATATTTTGTTTGGCTACCATGTCTATGTGGAGCTAAACTTCATGTTCTAGGGTTGTGGTTCTTTCATGAATATTGTTATTTGTATATTGATTTTGGTTTCCTAGTTTAACATATTGGTTTATTTATTCAATCCTGCACTTAATTATTTGATTGCTTGATGAGCAATTGAATACTGTCTACAAATCTAGAGTTGAGCTCGAAAGTGGAAATTCTAGATTGCATATAAGATTGAGTAAAGCAAGTTTTTTAACCTGAGCATCGGGGAATGAATTCGAGTTTAGGAAAGACATATGCTAATTTTGTTGCTTGGTTATTATACGAAAATTATAAATGCATTCTTGTTGATTCTAACTCTATAGACATATAGGTGTTAGGTTTGTTTGAATAGGCGAGTAAGAGATCAATAGATTCTTATGAGCAATATTAACCATATCAACCAATAAACCGGATAAATTAATTAGTCAATTCAAGAAAAGAATACAATAGAATTGTTAGATAACCCATAACCCTGGATCGTTTTCATCGCATTGATGACATAAAAATCTGCTCTTCCTTTGTTTAGAATTTACAGTATATTTTTCTTTTCGGTTTTGTAGTTTAGATTCAAATACTTTTGGGTGGGTTTAATCCTTTTTAGATAATTAGGATAGTCTAATTTAGCTAATAGTTAATAACAAATCCTCATAGGGTTCGCAGGGTCGACATCCGACTTCTTGTCATTTTATTACTTGACGCCCGCATATACTTGCGCGTGCGTTTGGCCGCAACACAAAGAGGTCGCCGAATAGAGAAATTATTTAAGTCGAAATGTGCTTAACAACAAAATAAGTTAGATCGAAGCTCTGACTTGAACTTGTGGTACAAAATCCAGCTGACTTGAACAATATTGAGGTGGGTTCGACTTGTAATGAGTTGTCGGAGCCAAAAAACCTGAGTAGTTAATTGAAATAAAAAAGAAATAGACAGTAATTTTATTGCCATTAGAGCCTTCTTGAATCTTGCGGTGGAAGCCATGTCTTCAAAGTGGTCTCAACGGGCCGGGATTCCTTCGTTGTTGTATATATCAGTACTTTATTACTGAAAAGTGTTACAGGTCTTTGGTTTCATATGACTCTATCAGATCATCACCTCTTCAAAAAATTTATAGAAGGTTTTCACTACCTGTTCATCGAGGTTTGACATAGACGTGACCTTTGGAGAAAAAACCTAGACGGTCATATTGCATAAGAAACCTGATCTTCTCGACAAGAATGACTGCACAAAATTTTACAAAGATCAGAAAGTTGAATTGGAGAAGAGAAAGACCAGGTCTGGGGGAGTCGGGCGATGAATAATAGGAGAGAAGCAGGCGATCTGGAATTTTTTTTTTGCAAAAGATATATTCTATACTTCCCATGTGTCGTGTACCGATTTGTTATATTTGCCACAACATCGCATGTAAGAGTCACACATTTTATTTTGCTGAGCGATTGTTAGTTTTGTGTCTAATAGACACATTTCATTTGAGTTTAGGTGTTCAACTGGTAAATCCCTTAGTTTTAAAATAAAATAAAAGGGCAAGTTTAAAGGGCCGCCTGTGTATTCAGCATTTAACCTTTGAGTTGAGAACATTACCCGCATTAATGGTAAACGATAAACTACAATTTTTTTGCCCCAAGAGTTCAAATATCGGCTGTCTAATTATTAGACGGGAGTTAACCTAACACCAATAAAATGAGGGGAAAACAAAGAAGTTATCGTCCACATGGAACTTAATTACAACTTGATAATGCAGTTGTAATAAAAAAGGAGGGCCTCAAAGTAACTTTCATTTGTATTGTTTAGTTGACTAAAATCCATATACAGTACAAGAAATAGATAAGGCATAAGCTCGCTCGCAGTTTTAGATTATTTAATTTAATTATAATTAAAGATGATAAATTTCTCGTTTTATCTCATTCAGCAAAAGCCAATGGTTTGAATCCATGCTTGAGGCTGGCTTCCCAAATCTTGTCAATGTCAATCATCTTGTCTCCACACTCATGTACATCCCATCCTTCTAAGGCATGCACAATTCCAGCCACTCTTGGCGCACTCATTGCTCTTCTTGGTAGCCAATTCTGCCAGTTCCCATACATCAAAATGTCATATATATTTAAATAATAGAGAAAGCAAGCCTGTAAAGCTTTTGAGGGTGATATAGAAGAGAGATTTAAGTTATATACATTGACATTATGAATTTTACTTAATAAATATCAATTCATTTTAATATATTATCGTAAGTAACCTCGCTTATTTCAAAATTTTATAGTATTAGTCCATTTAAATATGTTATAATAAGTAACATGCCTTATATTTTAGAGACATCAACTTTATATATTGAGTAAAACAATGCTTACATCATTAGATTAACTACAGGTAATCTGTCTATAATAATTGTAACTAATTACGTGAAAGATAAGTTGGTTACCTGCTACAACAAGTAAAAGTACATCGATTAATTTTTTAAACTTAAATTCATATATAAAATGTAAATAGAAAGAACACAAAAATTAATCTTCACAAACCTCACAAGCATGCAAATTTTGTAGAGAAGAGGGAGCTAGCATTGCAGGAGGGTGGTGATAGAAACAGTCGTGGCGAGCTTTTTTAGGAGGCAGCTGCGAGAATGGGAAGAAAAGTGTCCCTTTTGCTGCCTTCATTTGTTCTTCCACTGTTAATCCATCTCCAACTACCCATATCTATTAACAACAAGTTAACAACCCTTAATGTGTAAATCGGAAAATATTAAAGTAAAATATTCGTGCTAGTCGTTTTACTCCCACGCCAAAATTAATTAGTTTTCATACTTATAAAGAAGAAGGAGAAGAAAAGGAAACAAGAATTTTGAAAAGAGATATATGCAGAGGGAAATTTTACCTTCTGATCAAATGTCTTTGACAGCACGAAATTACCCTGACAGCTAGTAGCAAGTTTAAGTTTCTCGTAGTCACTTTTGTACATAGTAGCCACCTAATATTAAGAATAATAAGATCGATTAAAAAAAGAAAAAAGCCGAAGAACATTACAATTTAAAAACTCAACTAAAATGTCAGCCTATCATCTCTCCACTATTTAAATATGGTGCGTGTATGACGGATTATAGTTGGTGATTCATCAGTATTATATAGATAAACTTTGGCCGCACTAATGTAATCAGGATTTCAGTTCCTAACCAAGCAAGAATTAGGTTATCCAATTCATGAATGAGGTAATATCAAATAAATTCGTCAAGCAAGAATTGATTAACATTTTATAGATCATAGAACACATAAAGTTTTCACCACATGGCATGACCAGTTGAACGAGAGCCTAAGTGAGTTGGCACAGCCAGTTTGAAGAATGACTATACATGAGAAAATTAGGTAATCATTAATATGAAAATTCTTCTACCAAGAATAATTTAGCCAATTCATGACCGTTTAAGTGAGACGGACCAGCCAATTTAAAAACTAATTATTACAAATGAAAACTATATATCCATTTGAGGAGAATTACAAAGGATAGGCAAACCAGATTTAACAATGTTGGCCTTCGTCAAAATTTGATTGATGATTGCATGTTCCTATTTATTAAATGAAGCAGGCAACCAACCATTGAAGTATATGTTTAGAGAAGCAAATGGAGGGGCAAACCAGTTAACTAAAAATGGATGTAATTAGATGTTTTTAGGAGCCTAATACATTATCTTGCTTCACCTATTTTTGTTGTCTCTATTTTGGTATTGGGAAAATCAAGTTAATATATTGAATTAATTATATGATGATATGTCATGACACGTGGATCAGTAAAAGGATGACAGTTGGCGAAGAATAGATGAAGAGGCACGAGCTTTAACAGACACGGGCAAAGATCCAAGAAAACCAGAAGGAATGGGTGCTCGAACCTCTTGATAATTTGAAGAAACATTGGAAGAATGAACATATATAGCAAAAGAGTATAGATACGTATTATCGATAGTTAATGAGCATTAAATACAGGAAACGTTATAGAATCTATACTGAACAGTTACGATTGCCAATTATAATGTTATATTAAATGTCATTAATTGTCCATAATAACTCCATTATGGAAGGAAAGAAACGTATTACTTAGAAATAGCTATAAAAGGCGAGGAATGAACAATTGTAAAGACACGAAATACTATTGGAATACACTGATTTACTTTGCTTTTTATCCAGCTATTGTTTACATCAATTATTTTTTATTTCTGTTTGAGTATCAGTAACCCGAGTTTTCTAATAACAAGCTTTGATCGAAATTCCTATTTTTTGGTTAAATAATTTTTAGAATGGACAAGCTAGAAACTATGTGTAGAATTGTCCCAATTTGTAATAACTCTTAATATATGTTTCTTAATAAATATCTCTATTACCAATAAAAAAAAAGATATTTTCTTTTTGAGTTTTCTTTTATACATTGATAGAATAAAAAATCACTTAAATTAAACCATAACTTCAGCTATCATTCGTAAGAAGTTGGATTTATTAGCTTAAAGTAAGGCAATTTACCTACTAACAATAATGAATAATTTAAAATACATTAATAGTCTATAAATTCTTTATATATGCTAACAATGTATATAAGGTAAACTTTTCTTTCCTTGATATAATATTAAGATTTTAATGAAGGAAGCAAAGAGCAAATAGTGAAAAGGGTAAGCATACTTGGATGCCCCTTTGACATAGAGAAGAAGCAATAGAAATGGCAACTTTAGTGAGGTTTCCTCTGAGAAGCACTTTTGTTGTTCCTGTAGGGATGCTGTTTAGCACAACAGCAACTGCCAAGCTACTTCCATCCACCACCTTGATCTTGATTTTGGGGTGCCTCTCTATGTAAATTTCTCCATTTCTGTTAAGTTCCTCGCCCTGTAAATTAAGATCATGCTTATTAAGCAAAAAAAAAAAAAAAAAAAAAAAAAAATAGGATAATAAATTCAATCAGAGTTTAACTTCTATGCACTAAATGAGTTTTTGCACTATCATGTCACTTAAAAAATAATAACAAGTAACCATCTAAAGGAGCAACACTCTTGGAAAATAAGGTAGGGTACCTGCTATAATAATAAATTAAAGTACTCAAATAATATAAAAACTCTTTACCTTGTCTGCGTATATAAGTTAAATTCATTGAAGAAATCAACTCGTCAAGCAAATATACCTCTTAAAGAGAAAAAACTAGGTGAACTTTGACTTGCCTGGTTTAGAAGGCCAAGACTTAAGACCTTGGTCCCTTTTTCTTCTGCTTGTAATATAGCATCCTCTATCAAGCTGTTAATAGCTTGTGATTGCCAATTCAACAAGTACTGCCATTAAAAAAATTAGCACTATCTTAGAAGAAATAAAAATAAAACAAACTACAATCTGAAATTGAAAATTATTCCAATGTGTATTATAACCTGTAAATTGTATCTTGGTATGGACCAAGATTGAAATTTAAACTTTTCCAAGTTATTTCTCTCCAAAATGAAAGTGCGTCCATAGATACAGTTGGTGATCATAGTCCACAAAGTGACTGGCCACATGAACCAAATGTACCATTTTTTGTTTTGAGGCATTGAGGCCAATGAGGAAAATCCTAGCCTGAGATGGTAAATGGATTCTGGGGTTGTCAAATGTGTCAAATGCACCACATCTGTTGAATCTTCTTGCCTTTTTAGTGATTTTTCATATAGTGAATCAGTAGACTTGTCCAGGGTCCCATAGATGTAGTCATAGAATGGCATAAAGAGCGAATAATTTGTTCGGAATTGAGTATGGTGCAGGGAGTGAAACCTGATGAATCGATGTTAATGTAATTGTCAATCATAAGATGGACTAGCTAATGTACTAGCTAGCAAACTATGTTGCTCTGATCCTCACTAATGTTGGATCTTTTAAAAATGTATTATAATGGATGATGCAATAATATGTTTGAGGATCGACAAAGCGACATGGTTAGCAAAAAAGTCCAATCAAAACGAGTTTTCATAGAGACCTTAGTTTTGCCATGCCGCAAGCTCACAAGAATATTCATGTGGCACTAGACTTGACCATACACTCAAAGGCGAATTCGAAATTTATACTCAAAAGTTTATGTATTTTTAGAACTATAAGTTTAGAATATAATATTTGATGAAATTTTAATAAATTTTCTCACACACACCATATATATATTTCGTAATTTTTTACTGAATTCAATATATTGCATCAATAGCATATAAGCTTTGTCCGCCTCTGGTTGTGCTGGCGATATGCCAAAATTTATGGAAACTGTGGAATAATATTCGGGTTGAATGAAAAACGACTTACGAGGGCGTATACATCAAGTATTTGAGAGGGGGAAAGATGGAGAAAATCCACTTGGGAATGAACTCAAAGTTGCAGTGCCCCATGTTATTCATGAGATCAATATAAGTAATGTAGCCAAAGAGAGAAGCCAGAGAAGCAGTCCCCGTGAACACTGTTGATAATGTTGGAATACCAAATAGCAGGAAATATGCTATAGTGCTCAGCAAATGGATGAATCACAGCTGAAAACATCAAACAAGAAAAAAGAAACAAATTAACATGAAATAAAAACCCCATTTCAAGAATTTATGCCAGATGTAGTAGGACATATAGGGCGAAAATATTTTTCCGAGAATAAGTCATTTTCTTACATGTGATGGGCTCAGTTACAATAGAAGAGTGATGATGAGAATGATAACGAGAGTAGAGATAATGATGGTGCAAAGATCTGTGGAGCCAATAATAGAGAAATTCAACAGGTCCCGCATGAAGAAATATTGACATGATTACACCGTCTGATCTCCACAATGGCAAGTTTGAAGCTGCTGAAGTCATCGTATTAAACACATAAAGCAAAATCCCGTTCAATATAATCTGATCGTCCCTGCCAGAATATCATCACTTTTCCATGTTAGTTTATACAAATCATTCAATTAAATCCCTAAATATAACATCCATTCCGTATGAGATTAAGTAATTTTTCCTAATCCAAATACAACTTGTAATCTTAAGGGTGTGCTGTGGAAAGTATTTTTCGGAAAATGTTCTCTGTTTTGGTCGCAACAAAATATCACCAAAAGGGGAAAATAGCTTCCGTCGGAAGTCATTTTCCTTCAGAATAATTTAAACTCTTAACTCCATATCAGTGCTTTAACTAACATTTGCATATTATTACCATTCTTTAATATTTACAAGTTTCGCCAAACACTATCCAGGTTACTCATACTATTTTTAATCGCTAATAATTAAAGAAAATCGTTATAAAAGTATTTCAGTACGAATTTTAGATATAGAAATGATTTTAGTGGACTAAAAAAAGTGTCACATATATAAAATGGAACAAAGAAAAACGACCAATTGCTTTCTCTGTCGACTTGATCAAACTCAATGCCTTTGTCAACAATGCGGTTGTTGCCTTTGGCTGTTCGATAACGAGAGAAGCTAATCCACAGCTGGTTGTGAACCATCCTTGAGAGTAGAAAAGGAACTATGAGCAAATTGGTGGAGTCTCTCTCCTCTTGCTCTTTCGTTGCTAAACAATAAAAGCTATGAGCTATCCATGGAGCCAAAATCACGTACTTCAATTAATCATTCCCCATCACAAACAAAGAAGAAATTATACATGTTAATATTCAAATAAATTAATGACAATATATATGATATTGTAATAATAAAAAGTCTATATATTGACATTGTAGATGAATTTGTACCCTATCAACTCATCTAAAACAGATAACTACAGGTAACAATTTCTAAAAAGTGAAATTAATAACTTAAAAACAAGATAAACTACCTGTCACAATATATATTAAAATACAATAAATTAATAGCATGACAGTTTTTATACTACTAATGCATATAAAATGAATCCATTGTCTAATCACCCTTTGAGCCCACAGTGGAGCCAAATCAACAGATTTGGAAAACCTTAAAGAAGTAATGGAAAATTAGCAAGATATGTTGGTGTTGTAATGCCTCGCGCTGGATACTTTTATTGATGTGCGGCACTTTGGAAAAACCGTGCAAATTTGACCGAAACTAATACTCCCTCTGTTTCAATTTATGTGAACCAAATTTTTTTTAGTCTGTGCCAAAAAGAATGAGTCATTTCCTTATTTGGAAATAATTTGCCTTTATGCAACGATTTATAGCCGCACAAAATATATGTGTGTCATTTTACACCACAAGTTCAAAAGTCTTCTTTCCTTTCTTAAACTCCGTGCTCAGTTAAATGTGTTCATATAAATTGAAACGGTGGATGTAATATTACAGTATATTTGGATCAGTTTAGCCCAATAAAGTACAATAGCAGGACAAGTGAAAGAGATTGATGAATGATTGGTACCTTAAAGCTTCCGAGGTGCTTCCAAGGCCAATCAGTGAGAAATCCAGGAGTAGTAGCCATATTTTCTCTGGCTTGCAACTCCTTGTGACTGAAATGGTTAGCTTAATGCAAAATGGGCGAATATATAGACGCGACAAAACTATTTGGTACACTAGGTCTAGGTGTCAGCTTTTCCACAAACTTTGACTAATTGAAGAAAAGGAAAGGAAATCTTTCTTCTCTCAATTTTACCAGTCTTGTGAAACTTCTTAATTCTTACCAATTTTTTTGATATATATATAATAACACCTTATGTGCATATTGAAATATACCTAAAATTGCTAATGTTTTATGATACCATGATTGAATTGTGTGATCAACACTTCTAAAAGTTTAAGCCGGCCGATATAATATATTTTTATTTAGTTAATTATATTTTCAATAGTAATTAATGCAATCAATTACACATCACATGCGGATATTGTTACATTTCAAACAATTACTCCACGTTTACATTAAAACTGTACTGCGACCATTTCTAGATTTGGTTAATGATGCACGTACTAGTTTTATGCCCAAAATTGGGAAGCTTACCAAAATGCAAGAATACAAGCGCTTATCTTATGGTTGATCAACTATAAATTTTCTCATCAAAACCAAGTGAATTTTATATATGCATCAAACTCCGAAGATATAATACCCCGGTTGCTTAAATCATAAAATAATCCCTTGTTACTAATTATAGGTTACCAACATTACCGCAGAGATATTTAAGCCTTCATTTTATGTGTTAGAGAGACAGAGAGAGATTATTAGTGAGTATTGGTATACTAACCCTGGCCAAATATTAGGGATCATTGTTTTTTCAATGAAATATACTAAAAAATTCCTAGGTTTTAGGATTTTTTTTTAAATAACTTTTCTACCAAACTATTTAAGACATACTATGTTCATCCACCTAACCAAGAATGCATGCACGACTTTACATCAATTTCCAACAGTGATGAACATACTCAAACTATTCACAAAAATAATTAAAGGAAATAACTTAAAATTCTAATAAGTTGATTATCTCACAATCAACAGCTTTGAATAGTTTCTAGCTAATTAAGCTCACACGAAAAAAAATTAAAAACTGGCTTTCTTGAAATGATATATTTATTTTTTTGGTGAAAGAAATCTTTTTTATTGATCACCAGTGTCAAATACAACGCTAATAACCATTTATCCCTCCCTAATATAGTGTATCATCCAAATTATAACGACCCAACTGGTCGTTTTGAGCATCTATACTTCGCTCGTTAGTTTGAGGCCTCAGAATGGAGTTTCGTCAGTTCCATTAGCTCCGTTGGGTGATTTTGGACTTAGGAGCGTGTCTGGATTGTAGTTTGGAGGTCCGTAGTCGAATTAGCCTTGAAATGGAGAAAGTTGAATTTTTGAAAAGTTTGATCGGGAGTGGACTTTTTGATATCGGGGTCGGATTTTGATTCCGAAAGTTGAAGTAGGTCTGTAATGGCAAATGTGACTTGTGTGCAAAATTGGATGTGATTTGATAGGTTTCGTCATCGGTTGTAGAAGTTAAAGTTTCAAAGTCCATTGATTTTGACTTGAGGTGTGATTCATCGTTTTTATGCTTGATTTGAAGTCCTGAGTAGGTTCGTTTCATCATATAGAACTTGTCTGCAAAATTTGATGTCATTTGGAGTTGATATGATATGGTTCAGACGCTTGGTTGCGATTCTAGAAGTTCTTGAAGTTCATTTTGGTCTTCATGCATTTTGGCGTCTGATTCGTGGTTTTTGAGGTTATTCTGATTATTTGATCACGCGAGCGAGTTCATGTTGTGTTTCTGGACCTGGGTACATGGTTGGTTTGGAGCCTCGGGGGCTCGGGTGAGTTTCGGATTGGTTCCAGATTAATTTTTCATGATTTTGAGTGTTGGTACTGGTGTCATTGCATTTGCGATGTATTTGTCGCAAATGCGACTATCGCAATTGCGAAGCAGCTCACATTTGCGAAGTTGAGCTATTGGGAAGGGACTCGGATTTTCGAAGAACTTACCACTTTTGCGAAACTTGTTGAGTTCGTATTTGCGGACTCAGTATCGCATTTGCGATAAAGGCCTAGGCTGGACTAGTTCGCTTTTGCGACCAAGTGGTCGCTTTTGCGAAGTGCCAGTGCTCGCATTTGCGACCTTTAAGCTTCACTTTTGCGATGAGTTGTTCGCATTTGTGAACCCCAAGTCGCAAATGCGACATCAGCAGCCTACATATAGCTGAGAATTCCAAGACTTAGCTTCATTTTGTTATATTTTGAAGCCTAGCTTCGATGGGAGGCGATTTTGTGAAGGGATTATTATACCAAATTATTGGGTAAGTGCCTCTAATCAATTCACAACTATATTTCATGATTTTTTTATAAGTTTTAACATCAAATTCATGAAAATCTAGGGAAATATTTGGGAATTTTGTCAAAGTTTTGAAAAATAAAAATTGGGATTTGAAAGTCGAATAGGACTCGAATTTGAAAACTAATCACGTATTTAGACTCGTGAGGCTTGAGTAGTCAAGACTTACCCTTGGACCCGGGTTTTGACCGGGGGGGTTCGAGGTTTGACTTTTGTTGATTTTTTAGAAATTGTATAAAAATTACAGCACTATTAATTGAAATTATTTTTTCTTACATTGTTTGATGTATTTAAGTCGTCTTTGGCTAGATTGAGCCGAGCTGAAGTGAATTTATAAAGAAAAATCTAAATTGAATATTGAGTTAGCCGAATCGAGGTAAGTGTCTTGCCTAACTTTGTTGGGGGAATTTTTCCTACTATTTGACATTGTTTGCTACATGCGGGGGTGATACATCTATGAGGTGACGAGTATATATGCATATGCCATGGTTAACCATGCTCGGGGGTAAATTATGTTATAAATTGTGTCTTTGTAGAATCACGTGGCCTTCTTACTTCATGCTTTACTTGACTCCTATATACTAAGAACATAGTTTTAAATGTTAGAAATCAAGACTAAGCTTATTATAACTTGATCAAATTTGATGGAATTTTGAGAATATATGGATGTGTCTTATTCGGTCATCACTACGCGTAATCATTAAAACATTGCTACGGCTGATATTCTTGATATACTAGATTCTATACTCGTGTTGTAGATCATTCGTGAGATTTGTTGAAAATACTTGAATAATAAGGTTCTTGCGGATTTAGTGAATTGTTGTTGGCTTGAAAAGTTGTGATTGGGATTTATTTGGAATATTTGTTTGAACACTCTCCTTGACGTTATTTATGCTTCCTACCTTGTTTGTCATTGATATACATATGCTTGGTAAGGAAGAGTGTAAAGCACGAAGGGTGATGTCGTGCCATTGTATATATATTATCATGTGAGGGAGAGTGTAAAGCACGAAGGGTGATGATGTGCCATATTATTTGAGAGTAAAAGCACGAAGGGTGATGCCGCGCCATATTATTGAGAGCAAAAGCACGAAGGGTGATGTCGTGCCATGTTATGTGAGTGTAATGCAAGAAGGGTGATGCCTGCTATATCAATTGAGAGTAAAAGCCCGAAGTGTTATGTTGTGCCATGTTATGAGAGTGTAAAGCACGATGGGTGATGCCGTGCCATTTCATTCCTATTGTTATGCTTTTATATTAGCGTGAGTTCATAGCACGATGCGTGTTTCTGTGTAGGCGAGGATGAGGGACATGCATTATGTTGTGATATATGTTTTCCCGTGTATATGTTCATGTCTTTACCTTGAGCTATTATTGTCATAATTATAGATCTGATGTGACTTGTTGCTATTGTTTTGTCATTGATCTCTATCTCAATTATTGTTGTGTTGCTCATACCTTCTACTTGCTTAACTTGCAAATATTATGCCTATTTTCTGCTATCATAATTACGTCTCTTGCCGTATCTATTTTATTGCACTTTAGTATAGGCCTTCTACCATGTTAGTCATTCATGCTTCTTACTTGTTAACCTATAAAGATCATGTGTTTCCCTCTTTTTCGCTATATCTATATTTATGTCTCCACCGTACTAGTTAGCTGAAGTTATATTCCTTTCCCTAATTGTTGTCATTACTTCTATGCCTTCCGCCCAGTCTGATATTGTTGCCCTTATATATATCCTCGTTCATTTTGTTGCTTGTGTGCTTTCTACTTTGTCATTACTGTTATCGGCATTTCTGCTATCCGGTTGGTACTGTTTTACATATGTTGGTGAGATTGAGATAAATGCACGAAGGGTATTACAGTGCAATTGACTTGATATCAGAGTATATTCCTCACGCTATGAAAGTTATGGGGTGACTATTGTGGTTTATTGGTTTTCGTTCTAAAGAAAATATTGGTCGAGATATTGGGAACTATTGAATTGTGATCTCTTCTAGTACTCCGTTATTTCTTTATACATTCATTTCATGTACTCTATTCTGTTATATTGTAGTATAGTGATATTGCTAGTTTTCGATACAGCTTTTATCAATGAGCATCTTTTAACTAAAAAGCCTCGTCACTACTTCGATGAGATTAGACAAGGTACTTTCTAGGTACATGGGGTTGGTTGTACTCATACTACATTTCTGCACTTTGCGTGCAGATTTTTGGAGCAGAGGTGCTGGTGATGTCGGAAGCTGACTTTGAAGATGTTCGTGCATTCTAGATATAGCTTCCACTTGTCCTTGGTAGTTCTAGATGTTGCTAATCTGTTTATGTAATTTTCAAACAGATCATGTATTTATTTGTATCAGTTTTATAAATTCCAAATCTTAGAAGCTTGTGATTCATAGTACCAGTTCTTAGGTTAATTTGTAAAATGTCCAGATAATTCTTTACTATTTTCCTATAATTTCATTTGGATTGTATCGATTGTTAGTTGGCTTACCTAGCGGGTCGAGTTAGGTGCCATCACGACTAGTAATATTTGGGTCGTGACACAAATTAAAAAAACCATTATATACCATAAGTTTCTCTAACTATACACTCCTTTAATCCAAGCTATTTCCCTTCCTGTTTGATTTGAGCACATACAGTTCCCGGTAGAGATACCCTTTGGTTTAACAAAGCTTCATTCCATTTATATTTATATATAGAAGTCCTTAAATTTATATTTATATGTTTGGCTGTTGAACAACTCGCTAACAAATTAACATAGAAAATTAACATAGAAAATTTATAAATATGAAAATTCTTATATAACTAATTAACTAACAAATTAAAATAAAAAATTAACAACTAAAGATACTAAGAGTTGGAGACAAGATCAAGGAGGTCTAGAGTTATGATTTTCCCAATTATCGGAATCCTTCCCACTACATCTCCTATAATTTTGCCTAACTATTCTCTACTGATCGTGAGCACTTCAGGTGTTGTAATTCTCTCCTGAGAAACTACAATAATTTATTAGACATATTCTCCCAAACTACGCTAGCTGGCACAATCTTACCGCTCACTATGACCGCGTCAAGGCTTTATTATTCTTAAACCCATCTTTAAACCTGTCGTATTGATTTCTCATATACGTTAGGAGTAACATTATTCAACAACTACCTAAGTATGTACTATTTACCAAGCAATCCATAATAAATAGGCACAGTCAATTGATGGACATTCAATCAATAGGAATAAGCACGTAGTTGAACAAGTAAAGAAATTCAAAAGCTAAATTATATTCAAACTTAACAAGAATTCTTCCTCCAAAAGGTTTCATTAAAATCCTAAATAATAAATTAGCTACTCATAGTAGTATGTGAAAATACAATACTAAAATTCATAACCAACAATAGAAAATAGAAAGAAGAAAGGAAAAACTCGTGGTTGAATCTTCCTCCTTGCTCCTAGTGTATTCTTTCCTCCATAGGTGTTGTGTAACCCTAAAGTACTGTCTCCTCCTCTCAAATTTGTGTTTTAGAATGTATTTATATCACTTAGGGTTGATGAGGGGCGGAATTTTTCAATCCAACTTCGGATGGGACAAGCTGGAATCTGCATCTGTCTTTTGCGCGGGGCGCAAACTTTGATGCAGATTCAGCTTTTGAAATTCTTCCATTTCGCGAAGCGATCCGTGCCTTTGCTTCGCTTCGTTGTTTTGTGCCTTCACTTTTCTCCTTTTTGCATCTGTTTTCGTGCCACACACAAGAATAGACGAGCTCCCAATACTTAATTTTTCTCCTTTTTGTAATAATTTGATTTCATTTGCTCCATTATCATTCAAGCTCACTCCTACATATAAGAAACACATAATGAGCATATTTCACTTCAAAAACCACATAAACTCCCCCAACTCATACAAGAATTAATATGCAAATATACTCAAAAATATGCACTTTTCATCATTTATCACCACTCCACACTTAAACTCTTGCTCGTCCTCGAGCAACTTAAAATTAAAATGCATAGGCAAGAAATACCTTTCGAAACATACTCAAGCATCACAACAATGACAATGGTTTATATCAACGCTTAGAACCCAACATATGTACTCTTTATACATTTCCTCAAGTTCTAAACTCATGCCAATATTATTTAAAATATTTGTGTGACTCTTCTAACATCCTAGCCTCAAAAATTGACTCCACTACATTTCTCTTTGTGACTCACTTCTTGTGCAAACTAAAGATACGAGTTCCTTACCAATTTGTTGTAAAGCATGTGCCCTCACCAACAAAACAAAGAGAGTAATTAGTCCGCACACTCAAATATCAATTCAAGTATTATTTAAGGACTCACAGAATGAAAGAATTCACTCACTCTCGCAAAGAAACACATGTTCCCCCACAGCTCTACCATAGGCTTGCCCGTAATGTAAGTCTCTATTAATTTAAGCTCACAAAGTCTTAGGATCAATTAGGTCTTCATGGGTAGTAATGTAGGCTAAGGAACAGGTAGGATAGATATGGATAATAGTGACTAATCCTCCTAAGCACTTTTAATATAATACACTTTAACTTTTAAGCACATCCTCTTCATGATCACTCAACATATCGCTACGACACCAGAAATAACGTAGCATATTGACTTTAAGAACATCTACAAAAGCACTAGCACATATCAAAGTGAATTGGAGGGATCTTTTCTTGTTTTTTTTCTTTTTGGTTCAAAATCTTTTCAACACCCTCCATAAATTGGTATTTCCAGCTAGTAGCTCTCTCTATTCACACATGCACCTTTTGGCCTTTTTATGGATCCACTTAAAAACTACCCAATCTCTTTTCCTTCACTTCTAGAGACTTAAGTGCTTTCGATGGTAAAGGTTCAACAAGATTTAATTAAGAACAAAAGGGATTCGTCTTGTAATATGGGTACCAAAGAAAAGGTTTACAAGCTCAAATGGGCTAACAAAGGATAATTTTTATCACTGGTAGGCAAATAGACTGGAGAATAAATCAAAGAAACGCCTATATCATTTCCTAAACTCACAAGAATTAATTATTTCGCTTTGAATCACATAGGGGCAAGTTCTATTCTAACAAGGGATGGCACAGAGTACAACCAAACTCTCACCTCACACAATACACATGACTTACTCAGGATAGCTCAGAATCGACTGTCAAGTAAAAGCAACTAGCACAGTCGTAATATAATCCAAGCACTAGGAAGAAATAACAGAAGTCAATAGACGAGCGAAAGTGTCAAAATAAGCACATATACTCTCAAGGCATATTGTCACAAGAATAAAGAGGAAAGTACTCAATGCAGATGCTCCAGCTCTAAGCCCCGACATAAAAGATGTTAAAAAGCATAGATACTCAAGTTCTTTCCATTTCATTATCAGTTGGAAAATAGAAGAAGATTTTTTTGTATTTTTCTTTAGACTTTAAACCCTCTAAAAAACTGTTTAGTAAGTCCGTCGTTGGGAAAAGTCTAAAACTTTTTGAAAATTCTACTTAAAAAAAACTATTACCCGGTTCAAAGAGTCATCCCTTGAAAAAGAACCGTGGTCATAAGAAAAACCAAGAGGGATTATTTCTACCTAATTTTTAAAAAAAATTTCTTCAACAAATATAAAATAACACAACTAAACTAGCATAGAAATCCACCCAAATAGTATCTTCAACCTACACTTAAAATTGTGTATTTTCCCTAATGCACACCTATAAATATAAAAAGGGTAAAACAAACTCCCTGGTTGGCCATAATCCGGAGCATTAGCAGCTCATGGGGTACTCAGACTTCTCGCATACTTGATTCTTTGTGCAGGCACCCCACACTTAGTTCTCACCATCTCACTTGCTTTGCTTTCTTCCGATGGCTTTGCTTCCTATGCTCCTAGAAAATAAAAATAAAAATGACACTTAAAAAAAGTATAATAATTTTTTTTAAATTAAACTTAAAATAAAATAAAGCAATAAAGTCGGGTTGCCTCCCAACAAGCACCTGATTTAACGTTGCGGCATGACATGAATCACTTTCCGCCTCCACCTTAAGCTTATGAATTGAATCCCAAGTTTTTTTTCAAGTTTTCTACTATGCTCCAAGGGTGGTACAAATTCTTGCGAGCAAAAAATTAAATAAATTCTCATGCACTTTTTGGCTCTCGACTGAGGAGTGTCACCTCGTATAGACGGCCTTGAAACCTTCAAAATATAAGGTTCATCTACATCTTTTGTTGACTCCTTTGTATGCTCGTAAGGATCCATTTTCATTTCACCATCAGAACACAAGGTAGAGAAGTGTTTGGAATGAGGTCCAATGCTCTCAAATACATGAACTTAAAGATTTCCGACACCCTCAACACCAATCACACTAGAGTCAACTAAATATGTATCCTTAATGTCCTTGGCTAACTCTAGTATCTCTTCTACAACATCGGCATCCTCAAATTCTAGTTTGATAGATTGTTGGTATTCTACTATGGACCCTTCTATTGGTACCTCAATTTCTGTCTCTAATGCATACTGCTCCTGGCTACTATTCAAAATATTATCTTGTTGAGCATGTAAAGCTTCAACCAATTGCCTTACTTGTGCCTCTAGGTTAAGAATAGTTACCTCTTGCCTTTGGATAGTATCCCATTGTCTTTGGTTAGTATCCTCTAGCCTTTGTATTTGCATTTGTTTCTCATTACTTCACTCCATGAGGTACTTTAACATATCTTTGGTCTCCTTCAGGTGAGCTTCCCTGGGTTCTTTGTTCCTATTAACTTCACAAGAAAAAGTAGAACAATCATAATAAGGGTTTGGGAGAGGATAAGAAATATATTTGTTGGCCCAAGTGATGATTAGTTTTAAATATTGACAAAAGAAGCTCAGGCATGAACTAGGTCCATCCCTCAGGTGTATAAAAACGGACAGATTCAAGCATGTGGGATGCATGTGAAGGAGATAAATTTAACTTGGTATATTTGATATATCTGCTGATCGAAAAGGTAGCATAATTGATAAGGAGAAGGACTCCTTACTCAAAGAGAACATTATCCAAGATAGGATGGAGTTAGAAGTTGAGATCTACTAGAACTCTTCCACCAAGGAAGAGTAGCATTAGAACTCTAGTTATTTATTCATCTACTAACTCTATATATTGTAGGATGTTCTTATTTTACATGTATGCACAAAGGCAGAAGTTAAATATGAATTGAGAGCAAAATAGCAAGGCATTTTGCAAGCAATTCGTGTGAGATTCAAGTGTGCAAACTTGAAGCTGCATGAAACCGATAGAAGAACCAGTTCCAAACGTCTGTCTTTTATTCTAGTTCAATTGTAGCAGGTGTTTTCATATTGAACCTTTCAGCTTTATGTAGAGGCAATTGTAATAGGTACTTAGAGTATTCAAGTTAGAGTTAACTTGAAGTTGTCGCGACAGTTAGAGGCTGTTTGCTACAATGGGATTAGAGTTAGACCTAGGTTTACAAAAGAGTTTATGTAATGCAGTTTTTGGCTCATTGATTTAGTGGAGAGTTTGGGAAAATTCTACTGGGAAGTAGGTCGTGGTTTTTTTACCTTTTGAGTCGGGCTTTTTCCACGTAAAATACTTGTGTTCTTTACTTTCCACATTTACTATTTCTGCAATAGTAGGTTAAGGAACACTTAGAAGAACCAAGTCCTTTCATAACCATTTTAAGCAAAAAATTGGATACCATACAAATCACCCCTCTCTTGTGTGGTATTGAAGTATAAAACATCAATTGGTATTAGAGTGGGTTATCCGTGAAGAGACTAACACCTTAGGAACAGATCAAGATGAGCACACCACCTGGAAACTGGGAAGGGAAATCCAATACTAGGCCTCCACTCTTTAATGGTCAGTACTACTCTTGGTGGAAAAACAGGATGAGAGACCACATCATCGGAGAAGACTGTGAGCTATGAGACATTGTCACTTATGGTACTCTGGCTACCATGAAGAAGAATGCTGAAGGAGTAGATCTGCCAAAAACAAGAGCTGACTGCAATGCTGGGGACTTGAGGAAATGGGAAAAGAATGCTAAGACCAAGAAATAGCTTGTGATGTATGGACTTGGTCCAGACGAGTACAACAAAATTCAAAGTTGTACCACTGCTAAGAAAATCTGGGACACTCTGCAAGTGGCCCATGAAGGAACACCTCAAGTGAAGAGGTCCAGAGGAACACTGATATATTCTCAATATGAGAATTTCACCATGAAGGAAGGCGAAACCATCCAAGAGATGTATACAAGGTTCACCACACTAAAAAATGAACTTAAGTCTCTTGGAAGGGTTATTCTTGAAGAAGACAAAGTTGAGAAAATTTTGAAGGGTTCTGCCCGTCACTTGGGAAAGCAAAATCACTTCCATTCAGGAATCAAAGAACATAGCCACTCTTAAGTTGGACGAGCTAATTGGAAATCTCACTGCTTATGAACTTAGAAGGCAAACCATAAAGATGGATGCACCTAAGAAGTAAAGGAGCCTGGCACTCAGAATCACTCAAGGTGCTGATCTAGAAGAGGATGAAATGGCTATGATAACAAAGGACTTCAAGAAGTACCTAATGAGAGGAAAAGGTTCCTCAAGAGGTGCAAGCTACAGCAAACCAAGGGTTCCTGAAAAATGGACCAATGAGGGATGCTACAAGTGTGGGAAGACTGATCACCACATCAAAAACTATCCTCAATGGGAAATTGAATGGAAGAAGGAAAGAGCTGAACGAAGAAACATGAAGAAGGAACAGCTTCATCCCAAGAATAACAAAGGAACCACAAAGGCTATAGTTGTTACCTGGGGAGAAAGCTCAGATGAGGACTCAGAGGATGAAGATAGAGATGAACAAGCACTTATGGCAATTGGAGAATCCGATGAGGAATCTGAGGTAAGTATAATTCATCTCAAAGACAATATTAAGTTTTTGTCTAAAGAAAGGTTATCTGGGTTACTTCTAGATTTCATTGATGAATCTGATATAAATAATGAAAAGGAACAGATATCTAAGGATTGTGTGATCTTGATAGCTAAGTGCAAAAATCTGGAACTTAGGGCTAGTGAAAGTGATAGCAAAAATGCTGAGTTAAAGAACCAAGTTCTTGAACTTGAAAACATTGTCCTAGAGCTTAGATCTGAAAATCTAAAACTGAAATTAGGAACAGGTAAAAAGAAAGTTGATCACACACAACTCACTTTAGAAGAAAACAAAAAATGAAAGATGAGTTGTACAAAAGAGATGAGCACATAGGAGGATCTAAGCAAGGTCAAGCACGAGCTAGATAGAACCTATAAATGGAACAGGTCCTTCGATACACTTTCATGGCTACAAGAACACCATAGTAGCAATAAGAGAGGACTTGGCTACGGGGCCCCTGCACCTAAATGGGATCCCAAAAGCAGGTACCTCACACTTCCTGAGAACAAAATCTGCACACAATGTGGTAAGACTGGTCACTATAAAAGTGAATGTAATGCAAAAGAAAAGGCTAGTCAAAAGAATAAAATATTTGTTCAAGCGAAAAATAGGCTGCTAGGATAGGCCAAAAAGAATTTGATTCACCCTTTTGCCTATAGAAAGGAACCCAAACTAGTTTGGGTTCCTAAGACTAACCTCTGATTTCTTTTTGCAGGTCCAAGTGAAAGGGAGCAGCCAAATATGGTACATGGATAGTGGTTGCTCAAAGCACATGACAGCAAGCAACAACCAGTTCCTTTTATTTGAGGACCTCAAAGGAGGTAATGTCTCCTTTGGAAATGAAAAGAAAGGTGAGATCATTGGGGTTGGAAAGGTAGGTAAGACAGACTCTAACTCTATTGAGAATGTCTACTTGACAGATGGCTTGAAATACAGTCTAATCAGTGTATCACAACTATATGACAGAGGTAACTTGGTAGCATTCACCTCTACCAGATGTTTTGTGATAAATCTTACCACTGACAAGATTGTTTTGCAGGGTAAAAAAGTAAATAATATTTACATTGTAGATCTGTCCACACTCTCAGAAAATAAACTCACTTGCTTAAGTGTGTTGGACAATGATCCCCTCCTGTGGCACAAGAGAAGTCAACTCAATAAATTAGTCTCCAAAGACCTGGTGATAGGACTGCCTAACATCACGTTTAAGGAAGACAAAGTTTGTGAGGCTTGTAGAAGGGGGAAGCAGGTAAGATCTTCTTTTAAATGCAAGAAAGTGGTAAGCACCACCTGAATGATGGAACTGGTCTATATGGATCTTTGTAGTCCAATGAGAACATTAAGCAGAGGTGGTAAAATATATGTGATGGTGCTTGTTGATGATTACTCTAAGATTACCTGCACATTGTCTTTAATATCTAAAAATGAAGCATTTGACATGTTCACTTCTTTTGTTAGAAAAACTGAGAAACAATTAGGTAATCAACTTGCATTAATTAGGTCTGATCATGGAACTGAATTTGAAAATGCTAATTTTGCTGAATTTTGTGATGTGCATGGTATAGATCATAATTTTTCTGCTCCTAGGACTCCACAACAAAATGGAGTAGTTGAAAGAAAGAATAGGACACATGAATATATGGCTAGGACTATGCTTTTTTCTAGTAAACTGCCCCATAATTTCTGGGCAGAAGCTGTAAATACTGCATGCTACATCATCAATAGGTGTATGACTAGACCTCTTATAGAGAAGACTCCCCATGAGTTACTTAAAAGGAAAAAACTAAATATATCCCATCTTAGGGCATTTGGATGCAAGTGCTTTATGCACAACAATGGTAAAGACTCCCTACGTAAGTTTGATCCCAGAAGTGATGAGGGAGTATTATTGGGATATTCTTCACATACTAAAGCTTACAAGGTATACAACAAAAGAACTATGTGTGTAGAAGAAAGTGTACATGTAGTTTTTGATGAAATTAAAATTATTTTTGAGACATAGGAACATGAAGATGAAGAAATTGGGCTGGTAAGCAATTTAAATGAAATCACAACCCAGGCGGAAGCTGCACCAGAAGAAGGAACAGGTGATGGAACAGGTTCTTCTACTCAGGGCAACCTGATAGGGGGGACTGAACAAAGGGGAACTGAATCTCATACCTCGATGGAACCTCCCCTTGAACCTGTTCCTCAACAACAAAACATTGGAGAAATATCAAGAGGAAGCCGATTGGTTGTGAAACCTTACAAGTACCAAAGTTCTCATTCCATTAAGAACATAATTACTGATCCAACCTCTGGAACTAAAACCAGATCTTCATTAAAAATGTGCTTTTGATGCTTTCTTATCTCTTATTGAAACTAAAAATATTGTTGAGGCTTTACAGGATGCATACTGGGTGAATGCAATGCAAGATGAACTCAACTAATTTGAAAGGAGTCAAGTTTGGCATTTGGTTCCAAGACCCAAGGGCAGATCAGTAATTGGTACAAAATGGGTCTTCAGAAACAAACTTGATAAAGATGGAACAGTTAAAAGGAACAAGGCAAGATTGGTGGTTCAAGGATATAGCCAAGAGGAGGGCATAGACTATGATGAGACCTTTTGCTCCAGTTGCAAGGTTGGAAACAATAAGACTCCTCATAGTCTTTGCTGCTTACATGGTGTTGGCTTAAGAACATGTGAAGTTTGAAGATTGCCAAAAGAACTCAAACATGGACTAGGTACATCTTGTGAAGCACAGTCACGATCAACTTGTACATGTGAGATACACATGAAGGAGATAAATATAACTGATCAAGGAGCAGTATCTCCTGATCTGATCGAAAAGGTTGCATATTGGATAAGGAGAGAAAGACTCCTTACATGAAGAGAACACAATTTAGGATGAAGATAGTGTTAGAGTTTGAGATCATCATGAACTCTTCTACGATAGAAGAGTAGTAATTGAATCCCAGTCAAACTCTGATTACTAACCTATTAAATGTTAGTGTTGTTCTCCTTTACAGGCAATGCACATAAGCAGACGTTAACCTTAAATTGAGAGCAAAAGAGCAAGGCGATTTTGCAAGCAATTTACGTGTGATTTGAGTGTGCAATCCTGAAGCTACTTGAACGAGATAGAAGAACTGGTTCCATGTGTCTATCTTTTATTCTAGTTCAATTGTAGTAGGTGATTTTACAGTGTACCTTTCAGCTTTAACAGAAGCAATTGTATTAGGTACCTAGAGTGTTTAAGTTAGAGTTAACTTGAAGTTGTCGCAACAGTTGAGGTTGTGTGCCACAACGGTATTAGAGTTAATCCTTAGGTTTACAAAGAGTTTTTGAAAATGTTGTTTTGGCTCAGTAATTTTAGTGAAAGTTTGGGAAAATCCTACTGAGTAGTAGGTCGTGTTTTTTTCACCTTTTAAGCCAGGTATTTTCCACATAAAATTTTTTGTGTTCTTTATTTTCTGTATTTATTATTCTACAAATAGTAGTAGTTGGAACAGCTAGAGAGACCAGGTCCTTCCATAGTTAAGTTAAGCAAAAATTGGGTACCACACAAACCATCCCCCCTGTGTGGTATTGACGCTTAAAACATCAATTGGTATTAGAGCGGGTTATCCTTGAAGAGGCTAACACCTTAGGAAAAGATCAAGATGAGTGCACCACCTGGAAACTGGGAAGGCCAATCCACTGCTAGGCCTCCACTCTTTAATGGTTAGTACTATTCTTGGTGGAAGAACAGGATGAGAGATCATATCATAAAAGAAGACTATGAACTCTAGGACATAGTCACTGATGGTCCCCTGGCAACTACAATGAAGAATGCTGAAGGAGTGGATGTACCAAAGATAAGAGCTGACTGCGCTGCTGAAGACTTGAAGAAATAGGAGAAGAATGCCAAGGCCAGTAAATGGCTTGTGTGTGGACTGGGTCCAGACGAGTACAGTAGGATTCAAAGTTGTACCACTGCCAAAGAAATATGGGATACCTTACAAGTGGCTCATGAAGGAACTTCTCAAGTAAAGAGATCAAGAGGAATATTTTTATATTCTCAATATGATAATTTCACTATGAATGAAGGAGAATCTATCCAGGAGATGTACACAAGGTTCACAACACTAACATATGAACTTAAATCTCTTGGGATAATTATCCTTGAAGAAGACAAGGTTGAGAAAATCTTGACAAGAGTCTTACAGTAACTTGGGAAAGCAAAATCACTGCTATTCAGGAATCAAAGAATATTGCTACCCTCAAGCTAGATGAACTGATTGAAAACCTCACTGCCTATGAACTGAGAAGGCAAACCATGAAAATGGATGCATCCAAGAAGGAAAGATGTCTGTCTCTCAAAATAGTTGAAGGTGCAAATCTGGAGGATGATGAAATGGCCATGATCACAAGAGATTTCAAAAGGTACCTAATGAGAGGAAAAGGGTTCTTCAAAAGGTACAATCTTCACCAAACCAAGGGCTCCTGAGAAACAGACCAACGAGGGTTGCTACAAATGTGGTAAGACTGATCACATGATCAAGAACTGTCCTCAGTGGGAAATTGAATGGAAGAAGGAAAGGGTTGAACGAAGGAACAAGTTCAACCCAAAAAAACAAAGGATCAACAAAGGCTATGGTTGTTGCTTGGGGAGAAACATCAGATGAGGACTCAGAAGATGAAGAAGCACTTATGAACATCGGAGAATCAGATGATGAACAAGAGGTAAGTGTCCTTCATCTCAAAGACAAGATTAAATTTTTGTCTAAAGAAAGTTTGTCTGAACTATTGCTAGACTTCATTGATGAGTCTGAGATAATTAACAATGAGAAGGAAGATCTATCTAGGGAGTGTGTGATATTAAAAGCTAAGTACAAAAATATAGAATCTAGGGCTAATGAGAGTGACAGTAAAAATGCTGAGTTAAAAAACCAGGTTCTTGAACATGACATCAGTGTCCTAGAACTTAGATCTGAGAATTTAAAATTGAAACTAGGAACAGGTAAGAAGAAAGTAGATCACACACATCTCACCTTAGAAGAAAACTTAGGAAAAATGAAGGATGAGTTGTACAGGAAGGATGAGCAGATAAGAGCCTTAAAAGAAGACCTAGGGAAGGTAAAGCATGAACTAGACAGATCTTGCAAATGGAATAAGGCTTCTGATGCACTTTCCTGGCTACAAGAACATCACAGTAGCAACAAAATAGGACTTGGATATGGGACTCAAGCCCCTAAGTGGGACCCTAAAAGCAAGTACCTCACTCTTCCTGAGAACAAAATTTGCACACACTGTGGCAAGACTGGCCATTACAAAAATGAATGTAATGCAAAAGAAAAGGCCAGTCAAAAGAACAAAGCTTTTGTTCAAGAGAAAAATTGGCTGCCTGGGTGGGCTAAAAGGAATTTGATTTACCCCTTTTCTTATAGAAAGGGACCCAAACTAGTTTGAGTTCCTAAGACTAACCCCTGATTTCTTTTTGCAGGTCCAAGTGAAGGGAAGTAGCCAAATATGGTACATGGATAGTGGCTGCTCAAAACATATGACTGGAAGCAAGAACCAGTTCCTTTAACTTGAGGACTTAAAAGGAGGTAATGTCTCATTTGGAAATGGAAAGAAAGGTGAGATTATTGGGGTTGGAAAAGTAGGTAAGACAGACTTACATTCCATTGAGAATGTCTACTTGATAGATGGCTTGAAATATAGCCTAATCAGTGTATCACAATTGTGTGACAGAGATAACCTTGTAGCATTCACCTCTACCAAATGCTTTGTTATTAACCTTACCACTGACAAGATAGTTTTGCAGGAAAAAAGAGTTAACAATATTTATATTGTAGATTTGTCTACTCTTTCAGAAAATGAACTCACTAGCTTAAGTGTGTTGGATAATGGTCCCCTCCTGTACACAAAAGACTTGGTCATGCAAGTCTGAATCAACTCAACAAATTAGTCTTCACGGACTTGGTGATAGAGCTACCTAACATCAAATTCAAGGAAGACAAAGTTTGTGAGGCCTGTGCAAGGGGGAAGCAGGTAAGATCATCCTTTAAAAGCAAGAAAATAGTAAGCACAACCAGGACGTTGGAACTGGTTCATATGGATCTCTGTAGTCCAGTGCGAACATTGAGCAGAGGTGGTAAGAAATATGTGATGGTACTTGTTGATGATTATTCTAGATTTACTTGGGTACTATTCTTAACATCTAAAGATGAAGCATTTGACATTTTTACTGCTTTTGTTAGAAAGACTCAAAAACAACTAGGTAATCATCTTGCATCCATTAGGTCTGATCATGGAACTGAATTTGAAAATGCTAAGTTTGCTGAATTTTGTGATGAGCATGGTATAGATAATAACTTCTCTTCCCCTAGTAATCCTCAACAAAATAGAGTAGTTAAAAGAAAGAATAGGTTACTTGAAGACATGGCTAGGACTATGCTTCTTTCTAGTAAACTGCCCCACAGTTTCTGGACGGAGGCTATAAACACTGCTTGTTATATCATCAATAGATGCATGACTAGACCTCTTGTAGAGAAGACTCCCTATGAGTTACTTAAAGGGAGAAAACCAAATATATCCCATCTTAGAGCATTTGGATGCAAGTGCTTTGTGCACAATAATGGAAAGGACTGCCTAGGTAAGTTTGATCCCAGAAGTGATGAGGGACTATTTTTGGGATATTCTTCACATAGCAAATCATATCAAGTGTTCAATAAAAGAACTTTGTGTGTAGAAGAAAGTGTGCATGTAGTGTTTGATGAAACTAACATTCTTTCCGAGAGACTGGAACATGAAGATGAAGCTATTGGGCTGGTAAAGAATTTGACTGAAGTCTCAGCACAAGTTAAAGTGTCACCAAAAGAAGGAACAGGTGATGGAACAGGTTCTTCCATCCAGGGCAACCTGACAAGGGGAGCTGATCAAAGAGGAATTGAAACTAATCACCTAAAGGAACTTGTTCATGACCATGTTCCTCAATAACAGAACATGGGATAAACATCTAGCAGAAATCAGTTGGTTGTGAAATCTCACAAGTATCAAAGTTCTCGTCATATTGAGAGCATAATCATTGATCCAACCTCTGGAGTCAAAACTAGATCACAATTAAAGAATCTGTGTGTCTTTGATGCTTTCCTATCTCTTATTGAACCTAAAAATATTGTTGAGGCTTTGCAGGATGCAGATTGGGTGAATGCAATGCAAGATGAACTCAATCAGTTCAAGAGAAGTCAAGTCTGACATCTAGTTCCAAGACCCAAGGACAGATCAGTTATTGGCACAAAATGAATTTTCAGAAACAAACTTGATGAAGATGGAACAGTTACAAGAAACAAGGCAAGACTGGTGGTCCAAAGTTACAGCCAAGAGGAGGGTATAGATTATGATGAGACTTTTGCTCCAGTTGCAAGACTAGAGGCAATAAGACTCCGCATAGCCTTTGCAGCACACATGGAATTCACTCTTAATTAGATGGATGTCAAAAGTGCCTTCCTGAATGGCTACTAAAAGAAGAAGTGTTTGTGAAACAACCTCTAGGGTTTGAGAGCAAGAATGTCCTAAGCATGTATACAAATTAGGCAAGGCTCTCTATGGAGTCAAGCAGGCTCCTAGAGCATGGTATAAATGACTGTCCAAATTTCTGCTTGAACATGGGTACAAAAGAGGTAAAATTGACAGTACTCTATTCTCAAGGGAAAAAGATCAAACAAAGCCCAAATGGAACCATGATCCATCAGCAGAAATATGCAAAGGAGCTGATTAAAAAGTTTAAAATGGATGAATCAAAGGAAATAGACACCCCCATTGCAACTACCACTAAATTAGACATAGATGAACCTGGTTCATCAGTTGATCAGAAGTTGTATAGGGGTATGATTGGTTCACTTTTGTATCTTACTGCCAGCAGACCTGACAAAGTTTTCAGTGTAGGGCTTTGTGCTCGCTTCAGGCTAATCCAAAAGGGTCTCACTTGACTACTGTCAAGAGGATACTGAGATATTTGAAAGGCACTACTGATCTGTCTCTTTGGTATCCTAAAGGTAGTAATTTTAATCTAGTAGGATATGTTGATGCTGATTATGCAGGTTTCCTTGTAGATAGGAAAAACACCTCAGGTATGGCTCACTTTCTTAGTTCATGTCTTGTATCATGGGCCACTAAAAAGCAAAATTCAGTGGGCTTATCCACTGCTAAGGCTGAATATGTTATTGCTGCCTCTTGTTGTGCTCAATTGCTATGGATCAAATAGCAGCTGGTAGGTTTTGGCATTAAAGTTGGTTGTATTCCTATATTCTATGATAACACTAGTGCTATAAGTATGACAAAGAACCCTATTCATCATAAGAGAACTAAGCACATAGATGTTAGACATCATTTCTTAAGGGATAACTATGAGAAAGGATTGATCTCCATAGAATTCCGTGCTACTGATAAACAAATTCTTCCACCATCTCCATAATTCCAAACCGTCAAAAAATTCTTCTTCACTTTCACTTGCCCTCTTCTCCAAAATTCTAATTCATAAATTCTCTCAAGAAACCAACGATCAAGACCAACCCACAAGACAATCCTGGAACTCTTCCACCACCCACTCCCTCAAATTCATCCACACCTCCTCCACCCAGTACATCTCCAAAACCCAGACTAAGAAGGGTGAAAATGCTTGCTCGAAAGACAGTAGCATCTGGGATTCTGAGAAAGAAATTAAATGAGAAGTTGAAGGCAAGCTAGGCCCAAAACTCCGACTCCAACTCTGATTCTGAATCATATCAATCCGCTACTGAGGGGGAAGGACATGGGTCTTCTGACTTTGAAAAGACTCAAGAATCTCCTTCTAAGTTAATTTCTTCTGTTTCTGAAAATCTAGAAACTAGGTTTGTTCTGGTTGGGTCTGTTAAGGATGTAGAATTGCCAGGGTCATGAAGGAGTGGAGGTAAAAAAAATAGTGAAAAAAGAGAGAGAGAGAGAGAGAGAGAGAGGGTGCATGTGGTGAAGAGAGGGGAAATAGGAAAAGAGTGGTGCCTGCTATCAGTGGGGTTGCACAAGAAAGGGTAGAAGAGAGTGGCAAGAAGTCAGGGGGAAGTAGTTCTGGGGAAGCTGCTGAGGGGTTGGTTAATCTGAGCACATAGAGAGATGAACCAGGTTCATCTACTGAAGAGACCCAAGCAGACATGCTGAAAAAGGTTGGGGCAAGCTATGACCCAAAGAAATGAAGAACTCCCACAACAAAAACCCCAGTGTTCCTAAGCCCTCTAAGAAAAGAAAGGCTTCACCCCCATCAACTACTGAATTTCCATTACCAAAGGGTAGAGCTACAAGAAGCAGGGTGAGGCAGAGTGAGAGTGATCTCCAGAAAGCACTAGATGAAAGTAAGAAGAAAAGGTTGGCTAAAGGAAATGGGAAGGTTACAGAGTCCTCAGAGGAAGTGGATGTTGAGGAAATGGAACAGGTCCATCAGGAGGAAGTTCAACTAGTGGAGGTTCAGACCCCTAAGCCCAAAAAGCCAAGACTTCTTCCAAGAAATCTTCCTCTGTGTCTGAGGCTTCTAAACCTTCACTAGCCAAGAGGACAAGGTCTGTTATGAAAGGAAAATAAGTAAAAATATCTGAAGATGAGGAATGGAGTGGAGAAGAAGTAGAAGATTCTGATGGTGAAAAGGACAAGCTTGCCATGTTTGGCAAAAGAAAGATTTTGAAGGGTAGACTGCTGAAAGACCTGGTGGAGCCAGGAATGATGAGACTGGTGGATGCCTTAGCTGCTCAGGGGTGGAAGGACATGGTCCTTCAGATGGATGGTAGGCTAGCCAGGAATGAGATAATTGAGTTCATGGAAAATGCAGAGGTTCAGGATGGCAAGGTTAGCAGCCTGGTGAAAGGGGTTCAAGTGTCCTTTGATGCAGAAAAACTTGGAGAAATCCTTGATATACCCTATGAAGGGTTTGATGATTATACAAGGCAAAGTTGGCCTTGTCTGGACTCCCTTCCTACTGCCCTTGAGATTACTAGGAGGTTTTGTGATGCAAAGAATGTAAATGAAGCCAGGCATGTTCAGAAAAGTGAAATGAGGCCTCAGCACAAGGTCTTGTTTGAATTTGTCAACAAATGCTTATTGCCCAGATAGGAGAGAAGGCACATTGCCAATTACATGGACCTAGTTCTTATGGAGTGCTTGGAAAGTGGAAGGCAAATCAATTGGCCTGCCTTCATTATCAAGTTGCTAGACAGGGTCATCAATGGCTCTAAGGCTCATGTCACTCCTTATGTCTTTATTCTGACCATAGTTCTGGATAGGTTCAATGTGCCTCTGAAGAAATGGGAAATGGCCTCAAGCAAGGAACATTTTGGCATTAACACTCTGATTGCTTATGACTACTTAGTCAGTGCCATCCCAAATGAACCTGGTTCACCCAAGAAGACTCCTATCAACAGCAAAGTCAGGGCTCTAGTTCAGGAATGTGAAGCCAAGGATGCTGAGATAGATAGGCTTAAGGCTCGTGTGGCAGAGGTGGAATCTGAGAGGGATACTCTCAGAACTGAGCTTACCAAAGAAATGGAGAAGAATGATGGAATTCTTCATAATATGTTGAATCTTCTCCAAGCCCAAAACCAACCCTCTAGCTCCTCCAAGCCATAAGAATCCTGGCTTTTGTCTTCTGAACCTGTCTAGTACCTTCAGTGACCCCAGATTCGGGATTTTTTTCTATCTTTTTGCTCATGTTTTAAATGTTTTTTGCTTTCTGGTTGTGAATTGTGGTAGAAACATATCTCTATCAATGATATCTACTGTTTTTTTCTCTTGTTCATTGTTAATCTTTCCTTGATAGTTTAAATATGTTTGCTTGATTACTAATGATTAAATCATGATAGCACTTGCAGTTGCCCCGGTGGCCATGAGTACTTATTAAAATCTGGGACTCACACTTTGTATGCAACTTTTTGATGATGCCAAAAGGGGGAAGAGATATTGTGCTTTACACATTCTGAAAAAGTGATATTTATAACCTAATTAACCTGGTCCTTAATGATAAATGAATTTTCTAAACTTTGTATTGATGGTTAAGCTGAGTTCTTACAGGATCCATATAAGTAAAAAGCACAGAGTTTGTCATCATCAAAAAGGAGAAATTTGTTGGCGCAAGAACAAGTGAAGTTTTGAAGATTGCCAAAAGAACTCAGACATGGACCAGGTCCATCTTCTGAAGCACAGTCATGATCAACCTGTACATGTGAGATGCACGTGAAGGAGATAAGTCTAACTGATCAAGCAGCAATATCTCCTGATCTGATCGAAAAGGTTGCATATTGGATAAGGAGAGAAAGACTCCTTACATGAAGAGAACACAGTTTAGGATGAAGAGAGTGTTAGAGTTTGAGATCATCATGAATTCTTCTACGATAGAAGCGTAGCAATTGAATCCCACTCAAACTCTGATTACTAACCTATTAAATATTATTGTTGTTCTCTTTTACAGGCAATGCACATAAGCAGAAGTTAAACTTAAATTGAGAGCAAAAGAGCAAGTTAATTTTGCAAGCAATTTATGTGTGATTTGAGTGTGCAATCCTGAAGCTACTTGAATGAGATAGAAGAACCAGTTCCATGTGTCTATCTTTTATTCTAGTTCAATTGTAGTAGGCGATTTTATATTGTACCTTTCAGCTTTCATAGAAGCAATTGTATTAGATACCTAGAGTGTTCAAGTTAGAGTTAACTTAAAGTTGTCGAACCAGTTGAGGCTGTGTGACACAACGGGATTAGAGTTAATCCTTAGGTTTACAAACAGATTTTGTAAATGTTATTTTGGCTCAGTGATTTTAGTGGAAGTTTGGGAAAATCCTACTGAGTAGTAGGTCATGGTTTTTTTACCTTTTGAGCATGTGTTTTCCACGTAAAAATTTCTGTGTTCTATATTTTTTGTATTTATTATTTCGCAAACAGTAGTAGTTGGAATACCTAGTAGGACTAGGTCCTTCCATAGTCAAGTTAAGCGAAAATTGGATACCACACAAATCACTCCTCCTGTTGTGTGGTAACAAATCCCATGGAATTTACTCTTCACCAGATAGACATCAAAGGTGTCTTCCACAATGGCTACTTGAAGGAAGAAGTGTTTGTCAAGCAACCTCCAAGGTTTGAAAACAAGGAGTGTCCTGATCGTGTGTAAAAACTTGACAAGGCACTCTATGGGCTCAAGTAGGCTCCTAGAGCATGGTAGGAAAGATTATCAAAATTCCCGCTTGAGCATGACAACAAGAGAGGTAAAATCGATAACACTTTATTCTTGAAGGAAAAAGGTAAAGACCTTCTAGTAGTACAGATATATGTTGATGACATAATCTTTGGAGTAACTACTGATAAACTAAGTAAGGAATTTGCTAAACTAATGGGGAGTGGATTTGAAATGAGTATGATAGGTGATCTTAATTTCTTTTTAGACTTACAAATTAAATAAAACTCAAATGGAACTATGATCTATCAGCAGAAATATATGAAACAACTACCTAAACGGTTTAAAATGGAAGAATTAAAAGAAATCAATACTCCTATAGCAACAGCCACAAATTTTGATATAGATGAACCTGGTTCATCTGTTGATAAGAAGTTGTATAGGGGAATGATTGGTTCTATTTTGTATCTTACTGCTAGCAGACCTGATATTATTTTCAGTGTAGGTCTTTGTGCTCGATTTCAGGCAAATCCAAAGGAGTCCCACTTGACTGTTGTCAAGAGAATATTGAGATACTTGAAAGGCACCACTAACTTTTGCCTTTGGTATCCAAAAGGTAGTAATTTTAACCTAGTGGGATATGCTGACACTGATTATGCATGTTTCCTTGTGGATAGGAAGAGCACCTCAGGTATGACACACTTTCTTGGTTCATGTCTTGTGTCATGGGCTACCAAAAAGCAAAATTCAGTGGCCTTATCTACTGTTGAAGCTGAGTATGTTGATGCTGCTTCATGTTGTGCTCAATTGCATTGGTTCAAACAACAATTATTGGACTTTGGAATTGATGTTGGTTGCATCTCTATATTTTGTGATAACACTAGTTCCATCAGTATGACAAAGAACTCGGTTCATCATAAGAGAACTAAGCACATAGATGTTAGACACCACCTTTTGAGGGACAACTATGAAAATGGCTTGATCACAGTAGAGTTTTGTGCTACTGATAAGCAAATTGCTGACATCTTCACAAAAGTTTTAAGTAGAGATCAATTTGAGAGGAACAGGTTGGAATTAAGGATGATTAAGATCACCTAAAAGGACCAGTACAATGTTAAACGAAAAAAATTGAAAAAAAAATTAAAAATATTGAAAAAAAAATGGTTAGGAAATCTATAAAATGTATATATAATTAGACTAATTTTTTCTCAGTCTCATACTTTTAATAGTATACTCTTGTGCCATGTGTTAAAATAATTCATTAATCTCTAATGCTATTTTATCTATTTTGGCAAATTTAGACTTACACAAGAGACCTATCAGTGAAAAACATGGTTCATCAAGATAACAAGGTATATTTTCTACACTCTGCATAATTTGAAATAATAATATTTGAATCCCGAGTAGAGTCCTATCCAAGTCCAAATATCTCTTAAACCCTTCTAATGAATTTGAACCAGTTCTATTCAAAAGAGTCCTCACCAAATTAAATTACCTAGATCCTAGGGAAGACTCCACCGTCTATTCAAACTGAAATTTTAGTTCGATTAGACTTCTAAAAGACTGATGAAGCCTGCCATTACCCATTAATTATCCACTCACTTTAAATTGATCATCATCATCTCTGTCTTCTCTTCGTTATTCTCAAACCGTCTAAATTTCTCTCCATCTTTTCTCATCTTCCCAAATTCTATCTACCTTTCTTCTTTCTTCCAAGAACCAAGAACAAAATGACTAACCCCTCTAATAACCCTGGTACTCCCCCACCAAACTCCTAATTTTCAACAAATCCTCAGCTTAATAAGATAAGAATTAAAATGCTTGCTCGCAAGAAAGTTGCTGGGAAAGAATTATCAAAGAAATTGAACGCACAATTAAAAGTTATCCAAGCCCAAGAACCCCAGAACTCTGACGACTCCTTCAAGTCTGCTACTGAGGGGGAAGAAACTGGGTCTTCTAACATTGAACAGGTAAATTTTGGAACACATACTACGAATGAGGTTATTTCTATGGTAGTTGAAAATCTGAAAAATAGGTTTACTTTGGTTAGGTATATGGTGGATGTAGAAATTTCGGAGTCTAGCAAGAGAGGTGGTAAAAATAAAGAGGAAAAAAAAAGAGTGAGGGTGTTCGAAGTGAAAAAAAGGGAATGGGGAAAAGAGTGGTTGATTCTTCACCCACTTCTGATAAAGGTAAAATGGCTATTTGTGGAGAAGAATCAGAAAAAGTAGAGGAAAGTGTCAAGAAAACAGGGGGAAGTGAGTCTGGCGAAGCTATTGAAGGGCTGGTTAACCTTGGGCAAAAAGTAGATGAACTAGTTCATCAGTTGAAGAAACCCTCGCAGACCTATTGAAGAAAGTAGGTGGCAGCTACAACCCCAAGAAGAAAAGAACTTCCATGGCTAAGACCCCTGGAACTGCTAGGGATAACAAGAAAAGGAAAGTTGCTCCTTCTGACCCTATTAAAATTCCTCCCACAAGACGAAGAGAAACAAGAGTAAAACTGAAGCAGAATGAGGAAAAGATGCAGAAAGCATTAGCAGAAAGCAAAAAGAAACGGATGGATAAAGGGAAGAAGAAAGTAGGAGAGCCTGTTGAGGTTGTTGATGTGAATGATATGGACCTGGTCCATCAAGATTAAGATGAAATTGCTAAAGTGGAGGTTCATACTCCAAAGCACAAGAAAGCCAAGACTTCCACTAAGAAGTCTACTTCTAAGTTTGCTGAATCATCCACCTTGGCAAAGAGGACCAGGTCTTCTGTGAAACCCAAACAAGTAAAGATTCCTAAAGAAGAAGAATGGAGCGGAGAAGAGGAAGATGAATCAAACAATGAAATGGACAAGATGGTCAAGTTTGGCAAAAGAACTACTCTGAAGGGCAGACTCCTCAAGGATTTGGAGGAGGATGGGACGGTGCTACTGTTGGAAAAATTAAAAGTGCAAGGCTGGAAGTACATGGTCCTTCATATGAATGGCAGGTTGGCTAGGGATGAAATAGTTGAGTTTATGGCAAATGTTGTAGTGAAGGATGGAAGGGTTACCAGCTTGGTGAAAAGGGTGCAAATCTCTTTTGATATGAAGGAGTTGGGTGAAATTCTAGGTGTACCTGATGAGGGGTAAAATGACTACAAAAAACTTAAGTGGCCAAGCCTAGAAAATCTTCCTACTGCCCTTGAAATCACCAGAAAATTCAGTGATCATAAGGAGGAAACTCAGCCCAAGGCTGTGTACAAGAGTGCAATAAAGCCACCTCACAAAGTGTTATTTGAATTTGTCATCAGATGTGTTCTACCAAGGTAGGAAATAAGGCACATTGCAAAATTTATGGACTTGATACTGGTGGAGTGTTTGGATAGTGGGCTACAGATTAATTGGCCTGGATTCATAATCCATCTTCTTGATAGGATTGTCAATGGCATCAAATCTCATGCCATTCTTTATGGCTTCATTCTCACAGTTGTGCTAGCATATTTTAAGGTGCCTCTGAAGAAGTGGAAGGTGGCTACAAGCAAAGATCACTTTGGGGAGAAAACTCTGATTGTTTGTGACTATGAAGTCCTTGTCACTCCTGATGAACCTGGTTCATCCAAGAAGGCACCAGTCAACAGTAAGGTCAGATCCTTGGTGTATGAGAGTGAGGCAAAGGAGGATGAGATAGCAAGGCTGAAGACAAGGTTGGCTGAGGTAGAATCTGAGAGAGAAGCCTTCAGAACTGAACTTGCAAAGGAAAAGGAGAAGAATGATGGAATTCTTCAAGACATGCTGAAACGTCTCCAAGCCAATAATCCAGCACCTAGCTCTTCCAAGCCTTAACTTCGTAGCCTAGTGTAGTTTCTTCAGTGACCCAGTTTGGGATGTTTTTCTGTTTGCTCATGTTTTCAGTATTTTATTTTCTTTTATGCTTTGTGGAAGAATCATATCACCTATCAATAAAATCTGCTGGTTTTTGCTCTGACTATTTGTTTATATTTCTTTGATGGTTGAAATTCTTTGATTGATCAGTGATGATTAATCCATAATTGAATTTGGGATAGCCTCAGTGGCTATGAGTAAGTTTTAAAATCTGGGTATTGCACATTTTTATGCAACTTTTCAATGATGTCAAAAGAGGGAAAAGGTTGTGCTTTATACAAGTAATGTTTAGCTTTGCACAATGATGTTTATAACCTAATGAACCTGGTCCTAAAGGTTGTGCTTTAAACAAGTAATGTTTAGCTTTGAACAGTGATGTTTATAACCTAATGAACATGGTCCTTCATGACAAGTGATAAAAAGAAAATTATTTCTAACATTGTGTTGATGTCGAGCTATGTTGAAACATGGCTTAAGCTTATGAAAAGCACAGAGCTTGTCATCATAAAAAAAGAGAAATTTGTTCGCCCAGTGAAGGTTAGTTTTGAAGATTCACAAAGGAAGATCATGCATGAACCAGGTCCATCCCTTAGGTGCATAAAAATGGACAAATTCAAGCATGTGGGATGCATATGAAGGAGATAAATTTATCTTGGTATATTTGATATATCTCCTAATCCAAAAGGTTGTATAATTGATAAGGAGAAGGACTCCTTACTCAAAGAGAACATTATCCAAGATAGGGAAGGAGTTAGAAGTTGAGATCAACTAAAACTCTTCCACCAAGGAAGAGTAGCATTAGAACTCTAGTTATTTCTTCATCTACTAACTCTATATATTGTAGGATGTTCTTATTTTACATGTATGCACAAAGGCAGAAGTTAAATATGAATTGAGAGCACTGTTGCACCCCGTAAGTTTAACAACCTTGATACCGATATATATATATTTGATATGGTATTTTGAGTGGAATATTTTTTGTAAAGGAAAAAAAATGGTTTGAAAAATATAATTTTATATAATTATTAATATTACTACTTTCGAATATATTTTAAGTTATACACATAATATGAGAAAAGTTTATGAGATTTTCTTTTTGTAAAGATAGAAATTATTTTCTCACAAGAGAAAAAGGTTATCTTTTTACCATTTTAAGAATTAAGCGTACGGGAATTTTTACTCTTTATATGAGATTAGAAAAATTATAAGTTGAGAAAATATATGTATTTTTACATGGATATTTTACTGAAACAATACTGTATGTATTTATTTTATATGGTACCACATGACCATGATATTAGGGTACATAAAGTGTATTAAAAGTGAGTAGTATTTTAAGTAATTTGAGGTAATTGATTAATTATTGGGTAATGGAAAATTACCGGGTAACGTAACACTACCTAATTAACTAATTAGTTGGATAAAGATTAAAATTTTCCCACTCACCCATACGTGGCACCAAACCACTAACCAAACCAATGAATCTTTAAGTCTTTTTTATTAGGTGGCAACCAAATGTATTAAGTTCAAGACACTTTATTTCTATGATCTTAAATACAATGACTACAATCAGGCATCCTTGTGAATTGACGTCTTAGTTTCTATTATTTATCCTTAACTTTGGATCTTGAACTTTGGCTATGTCCAATTATATATTATTTTTTATGGTCTTGGCTTGTTATATGAAAATGAGTCCAACATGTAGACTAACTTTAACAATATGAAGATAGTGGCGATGGTTCTTGATACAGTTTTGTGTCGAATAGTCCATGTTTTCTGTGTCTTGATAATTTAGACATGTTGAGCCTTGATCTCTTCTCTTTCTATAAATAAAGATTAACTAATTCTGGCCATTGGATTCATGGCTTAGAGTAGGCCAAATAGTCCTTCATGAAGCTGCTACTAGTGTATTATCCTTTGACCAACACCTATGACTAATGGAGTGGTCTTATAATTTTTTTTTCTTTGCCTTTGTTCGGAGTCATCTATTTGAACATACCTACCAAACTACAAATGTGATGAAAATCAGTTTACATATCAACTCAGCAGTAAACCATCTTAAAAAAATGGCGACAAAGAGTTTGGCTGGTTATCTTTTCCAAGAATATCGTACGGAGTTTTTCCTACTCCAAGTATGTTAAGGCTATACCTTATTTCTTTTTGGCATGATTCATACGATACAAATGAAACGAGCAAATGCACAACTTTCATAAATGACTCTATTCATAAAAATACTAGAGATTCCTATGTTCTTGATTCCCCATATGTCTTATTACTCTATTGTCTGTTCATGGGTCTCAGAAAATACGTAAATTGATAAAAGTTTTTTTCATGATATTAATTAGAGGTATAATAGTCTTATGCCATTCCGAAAGATTTTATTAACGTACTTTCCATGCATTGCATTCATTTACATGTGCATTTACCCATGACTCAGACGGCGTTATATACGCGTATATATGTATATATATGTATATGGGATATGGTAAAGGTTATATATATGTATATGGGATATGGGAAAAGGTTACGGCGTTATATATGCGCCACCACCTGATCAGCTGGTATATGATAATGATATTGCCCACAGTGGCTGAAATATGATTCAAACGGCGTTATATACGTGTATATATGTATGTACGTACAGACCTATGTATTACATGACATTTATACATATATGCATGACTTTATAAATATTTCATGATTTATAGAGCTATCCATATTTACAGGTTGAGTCTTTTACTCTACGTTTCTTTCATGTCCTTTATTTTCTTATTTACATGTCTTACATATTTAGTACATTATTCGTACTGACGTCCTTTTGTTGGGGACGCTGCATTCATGCCTGCAGGTATCGATAATTAGTTTGATGAGCCGTCATAGTAGGCGAAATTGGCATTCAACGAAGGAACGATAAGATTCCACCTCATTTGGAGTGTTGACGAGTCAATAAGTCATCGTGTTAGAGTTTCGCTACAGGCATACGGGTAGGCCGGTACCTTGTCCCATTTGATGTGAAATGATTGTAGAGGCTTTGTAGATAGAGATTCAGATTGTACAGTATGTCAGAGGCCTTGACGTCCCTTATGTATTCATGTTTTAAGAACGATAGTTTATTCATACAGTGTTGCCCACTTACAATTGTACATTATAAGGTGTGGCCATGTTAGCACATGATAGTTACAAAAGGAATAAGTTCAGCCAACTCGACCCATATATATTTTAGTTTTGGTCGAATGATCATGAGTTACAGAGTGGTTCGCTCGGGCCAGTGCAGCACCGGGTGCCAGTCACGCCTCCCCAGGTTTGGGGCGTGACAAGAGCAAAATAACAAGGCATTTTGCAAGCAATTCGTGTGAGATCAAGTGTGCAAACCTGAAGCAGCATGAACCAGATAGAAGAACCAGTTCCAAGTGTCTGTATTTTATTCTAGTTCAATTATAGTAGGTGTTTTCATATTTTACCTTTCAGCTTTATCTAGCAGAAATTGTAATAGGTACTTAGAATATTCAAGTTAGAGTTAACTTGAAGTTGTCGCGACAGTTAGAGGCTGTTTGCTACAACGGGATTAGAGTTAGTCCTAGGTTTACAAAAGAGTTTTTGTAAATGCAGTTTTTAGCTTAGTGATTTAGTGGAGAGTTTGGAAAAATCCTACTAGGAAGTAGGTCATGATTTTTTCACCTTTTAAGCCAGGTGTTTTCCACGTAAATTACTTGTGTTCTTTACTTTTCGCATTTACTATTTCTGCAATAGTATGTTAAGGAACACTTCCATAATTAGTTTAATCGAAAAATTGGACACCACACAAATCACCCCCCTCTTGTGTGGTATTGAATTATAAAACATCAATATGCACAACCATGAAAGTGACCATCTTGACCACCACACATATCACACACATTCCACACATAATTTTGAGTTGGTGCACATAACTTGTACTCGGGAATATTTTGATTATTTTTTCGTGGATAGTTTCCTCCATAATATGCATAAGGAGGATCAAAAGTAGAATTACTAACATCAAAACTCTCGTAATTCCATGATGCCATGTTTCTCAAATAAACAAATAAAACTAAAATTAAAAAATTAAAAAATCAAATACAAAAAAGAAAAGTTCAAACTTTAAACCTAGCAATATGTACATCTACAGATACATCGTCAGTTCCCCAGCAACAGTGCCAAAATTTGATCACGCCCAACTCTAGTCCTAAAAAGGATAAGCGGTCGCTGCAAATATAATCCGGTCTAAAAGTCCGGAAGCAAATCCCACAAAGAACTAAGGTTTGGCTACAAATGTTCACTATCACCAAGAAGACAAGCTTGAACAATTCTTAACGTTATAAATATGAAATCTTATGTATAACTAATTAACTAACAAATTAAAATAGAAAATTAACAACTAAAGATACTAAGAGTTGGAGACAAGATTAAGGAGGTCTAGAGTTATAATTTCCCCAATTATCCGGAATCCTTCCAGCTACGTCTCCTATAATTTTGCCTAATTATTCTCTACTGATCGTGAGCACTTCAGGTGTCGTAATTATCTTCCGAGCAACGACAATAATTTACTAGATATATTCTTCCGAACTACGCTAGCTGGCACAATCTTACCACTCACTATGATCACGTCAAGGCTTTGTTATTCCTAAACTCACCTTTAAACCTGCTGTATTGATTCATCATATACGTTAGGAGTAACATTGCTCAACAACTATCTAAATATGTACTCTTTCCCAAGAAATACATAATAAATAGGCATAGTCAATTGATGGTCGTTCAATCAACAGGAATAAGCACGTAGTTGAACAAGTAAAGAAATTCAAAGGCTAAATTATATTCAAACTTAACAAGAATTTATCCTCCAAAAGGTTCCATCAAAATCCTAAACAATAAATTAGCTACTCATAGTAGTATGTGAAAACATAGTACTAAAATTCATAACCAATAATAGAAAATAAGAAGAAGAAAGGAGAAACGCGTGGTTGAATCTTCCTCATTGCTCCTAATGTATTCTTGCCTCCATAGGTATTGTGTAACACTAAAGTAGTGTCTCCTCCTCTCAAATTTGTGTTTTAGGATGTATTTATATCACTTAGGATTGATGAGGGGCGAAAATTTTCAATCCAACTTCGGATGGGAGAAGCTGGAATCCGCGTCTGCCTTCGCGCAGCGCGCGGATTCAACTTTTGAAATTCTTCCATTTCGCGAAGCGATCCGTGCCTTTGCTTCGCTTCGCTGTTTTGTGCCTTCACTTTTCTCTTTTTTTGCATCCATTTTTGTGCCACGCACGAGAATAGACGAGCTCCAAATCCTTCAATTTTTCTCCTTTTTGCAATAATTTGATTTTTTTGCTCCATTATCATTCAAGCTCACTCCTACACATAAGAAACACATAATGAACATATTTCACTTCAAAAACCACATAAACTCCCGCAACTCATACAAGAATTAATATGCAGATATACTAAAAAATATGCACTTTTCATCATTTATCAATATCTTAGGGAGTAAATTCCCCATAATTTGGCACTTGCTTCTTGTCTATCTGCTATGAGACATAATTCTCAAAAGTAGGGTATTATTTTCACTATTTTAATTTATGTAACGTAGTTTGCTTCGATGCAGAATTTAGAAAATGAATGACTTTTGAAATTTGTATAGTTTTAAATATATTATAATATTTGTGTGGTTATAAAATATTTAAAATTCATGGTCTTAAATATTTCATAATATTTGTGTGTCTATAAAAACTTCTACTCATTAAGATAAAATGGAATGTTTAAGATTAATCATTTTTATATATAAAGACATGTTATTCTTTTTGTAACGAGCTAATAAGAAAAGTGTGTTTGATAAATTGATAGAGAGTGACTTAGCTTGTTTTAGTACATAACAGGTTTGAAAAATCAACTATATTTCGTTTACTTTAAGGTTATCAGCATCACCACTTCTTAGACATTCATTTATATGATAGAATCGTGGCCTTATTTTCCTACCTATAAGAAAATCTAGACTCTGAAGGTATCATTAATTATTCTAGGTCAACTTTTCGGTGATCAGCTATTAGGTTTTATTCCAACTATTCGGTAAGTATCGTGCATTGGGCTCCTGTGTTGGCTGTTTAGGTCTATTTAATTTTATTATTATTATTTTTTTCCTTTTTAGGATCTTTTCTTCAATTGTTTGAGTGCCTTTGTAGACATTTTAAAACTAATTATATTACTATAAATGATCAAAATAAATATAATATTTTAATCTTAAATATTTCTTAGAGCACAAAAGTCACTATAATATTGATTGTTTCAACTAAGTTTCGGAATTAAAAGTGCTAAGAAAAATTATACGAGTAACTTGTAATACTCTAATTGGTATAATTAATCATGTAAAAGTCTTAATACTTTTTAAAAATATTTAGTTTCTTATGGAATAATTCTAACAGTTTTGCTGTCTCAGTTGATTTTGCCTTTCCAAAACTAAAATTCTTTAAGATGTTACGTAAGATCAACAACTAAATGATTTGAATATTTTTTATTATAAAATAAATTGATTATAAAAGTTATTTTTCACTTTAAGAAACTATAAGAATAAATGTCTAATAAAAGGGAAAGTCTCATCTCGGTGACTTGGTCGATAGGACTGAATGCAGAGGCGAATTTAAGATTTAAATTACTTAATGAGTTCAATTGTACATTAAACTTATTCTACTGTTAATATTATGAATTCAAACCTAATATTTATTAAGATTTTAGGAGGGCCTTTTTTTTTTAGATAAATCGATATTCTGTGGCTACATCCGCCTCAGTGATACTTTCCCACATGCAAGAGCAGTAAGGGTTTGTTCTTGTGCAACTGTGGCTAATTTGGTCCACATGCCTGCATTCCGTGCTACAGCTAATAAAATATAGCTATGAATTAAGGAAGACATGACTTTTTTTTAAGTACCCCAGTTGGATTATTAATGGTAAAGACCTATCTTTACTTGGGACTGGATTGTGTACTTACCTAAAAGGTCACAATTGGTATTGCTTTAAATTGGTCTTGTGCAGTCGTAGTCATTCACTATTGGTAGGGGATCTACAGTACAAGTTACAGTTCAATAGCTTTGAATTATACATCGTATTTGTATTCAATAATTCACTTTATGTATATATAAATTATCTATTATGCACCTCGTAAACTGGCTTGTCCGAGGATTCCAAAATCTATAAATTTAAATTCTAGATCATAGGATGATAGGACTCGAACTTGGATCAATTAAGTAAAATTAGCCACCTTACACTAAGGAAGGGTATAGCCTCAAATTGTAACGATCTGATAGGTTGTTTTGTCTATTTGAGTCAGGTTTTCCTATTTTAATATTTTTTGTATGCTTGTTCATAGTTTTGTGACTTGGGGGTAGTTGGTTTGGTTCCGGGGAGGTTTGGGAGTGAATGTGAATACTTAGTAATCACGCCCAAGTCTAGTCCTAAAAAGGATAAGCGGTCGCTGCAAATATAATCCGGTCTAAAAGTCTGGGGTCGAATTCCATAGAGAACTAATGATTAGCTACAGTTATTCAATATCACTAAGAAACACAAGTCTAAACGATTTTCTAATTATAAAGATTATAATGTTTATTTCTATCTAATTAACTAACAAATCTAAAAAGCAGTAAAACTATCAATTAACAAAGATAATGATTGGAGAAAAGATTAAGAAGGTCTAGAGTTATGATTTCCCCAATTACCTAAATATGTACCCTTTTCCAAGTAATACACACTAAATAGGCACAGTCAATTGATGGTCATTCAATCAACAACAACAAACACGTAGTTGAACAAGTAGAGAAATCCAACTTCTCAATTATATAAAAACATAACAAGAATTCATCCTCCAAAAAGTTCCACAAAACCCTAGATAACAAATTAGCTATTCATAATAGTATGCAAAACTACAATACTAGGATTCATAACCAATAATGAAAATAGAGGAAGAAAGAGGGAAAAACGTGAAGTTGAATCCATCTCCTTCTTGCTTTTAGCGTGTTTTTGCCTCCCCAAAGTCTTTTCTCCTTCCAGAGTAGTGTCCCCCCCTCAAAATCATGTTTTAGGATGTATTTATACTGACTAGGGTTTGTATGGGCACGATTTTCCTTCTCCTATTTTGGATTGGAAAAGCTGATTCTTTTTACTCTCGATCTGGCAAAGTGAACTTCGCTTTACTGTCCAGGACTTTTCTCTTCAGCTCTTTTTTTACCAATCTTTCTCCTATTTAATTCTTTTTCGCATAAGTTTTTTCCTACATATAAGACACACATAATGAGAATATTCTCACTTCAAAAGCGATGTGAACTCCCGCAACTCACACAAGATATAACACACAAACATACTCAAAACATGCACTTTTTTATCACTTATCACTTAGTTCCATTGTTGGAGTCTTAAGTTGTAAGAGTTCGTCAAGGTTTGACTTTTGTGTAAACGACCACGGATTGGTAATTTGATGGTTACAACATCTTCGTATGATAATTTTGGACTTAGGCGCATATTCAGATTTGGATTTGGAAGTTCCTAGGATGTTTTGGTTCTATTTGCTGAAAGTTGGTCCTTGTGCACCTTATTGACGAAGTGTGAGCATATGTCTCTTTGATGATAAATTGGTATCTTGGATTGTTATGATTGTGACACATATGGTCATGTTGAGCAGATTGATTTGGTGTTCTCACGAGGTCTCTTCTGAGCGGATATTGAGGTGTGATGATGTTGTGGCACGAGGTCTTTGTCGTGCTGTTATGATGATATTGTTTTTATTGTGGCACGAGGTCTTTGCAGTGATGTTATAATGATATTATTATTATTGTGGCACGAGGTCTTTATCATGTGATTATGATGATTTTGTTATTGTTATGGCACAGGGTTTTTATCGTGCAACGTGTGGATACAGATCTACCCCCTAGGCCCGCCTTCTCATGTTTCTCTCTTGATGGTGTATACGCGGATTGTTGTAAATTGACTGATACTGATATATTCTGATGTGGAGGCGGATGATGGTGAATTGACTATAAGGGTGGAAGCTTGGCCATGAAAGTGAATCCTTTATGCCTTGTTATGCATTTTGTATGTTTCAATGATGAATTTTAACATGCTAATCTATGGCTTTTTATTGATTAATGATTCGATTTTCAAAATAGTTTCACCTATCTTGAGTTGATATCTCTTGATTTTTTGAGTTAATGATATTGCATCTTGTTATACTCTTGCTGCAAATTATTATGAATATTGCACATGTTCTTTGACTAGTGAGTATCAGATGATGACTTGAACATCATCACTACTTCACCGAGGTTAGTCTTGATACTTACTAAGTACACGTTTACCTTATTTATACTATATTTCTATATATTTTTGTGCAGATCCGAGTGTTGGCAGCAGCTGATCTAGAGAGTGTGCATATTTGTTGATCAAGATTATTCAAGGTAGTACGTTAGGAGTAACATTGTTCAACAACTATCTAAATATGTACTCTTTCCCAAGAAATACATAATAAATAGGCATAGTCAATTGATGGTCGTTCAATCAACAGGAATAAGCACGTAGTTGAACAAGTAAAGAAATTCAAAGGCTAAATTATATTCAAACTTAACAAGAATTTATCCTCCAAAAGGTTCCATCAAAATCCTAAACAATAAATTAGCTACTCATAGTAGTATGTGAAAACATAGTACTAAAATTCATAACCAATAATAGAAAATAAGAAGAAGAAAGGAAAAACTCGTGGTTGAATCTTCCTCATTGCTCCTAATGTATTCTTGCCTCCATAGGTGTTGTGTAACACTAAAGTAGTGTCTCCTCCTCTCAAATTTGTGTTTTAGGATGTATTTATATCACTTAGGGTTGATGAGGGGCGAAAATTTTCAATCCAACTTCGGATGGGAGAAGCTGGAATTCGCGTCTGCCTTCGCGCAGCGCGCGGATTCAGCTTTTGAAATTCTTCCATTTCGCGAAGCGATCCGTGCCTTTGCTTCGCTTCGCTGTTTTGTGCCTTCACTTTTCTCTTTTTTGCATCCATTTTCGTGCCACGCACGAGAATAGACGAGCTCCAAATCCTTCAATTTTTCTCCTTTTTGCAATAATTTGATTTTTTTGCTCCATTATCATTCAAGCTCACTCCTACACATAAGAAACACATAATGAACATATTTCACTTCAAAAATCACATAAACTCCCGCAACTCATACAAGAATTAATATGCAGATATACTCAAAAATATGCACTTTTCATCATTTATCAATATCTTATGGAGTAAATTCCCCACAATTTGGCACTTGCTTCTTGTCTATCTGCTATGAGACATAATTCTCAAAAGTAGGGTATTATTTCCACTATTTTAATTTATGTAACGTAGTTTGCTTCGATGCAGAATTTAAAGAATGAATGACTTTTGAAATTTGTATAGTTTTAAATATATCATAATATTTGTGTGATTATAAAATATTTAAAATTCATGGTTTTAAATATTTCATAATATTTGTGTGTCTATAAAAACTTCTACTCATTAAGATAAAATGGAATGTTTAAGATTAATCATTTTTATATATAAAGACATGTTATTCTTTTTGTAACGAGCTAATAAGAAAAGTGTGTTTGATAAATTGATAGAGAGTGACTTAGCTTGTTTTAGTACATAACAGGTTTGAAAAATCAACTATATTTCGTTTACTTTAAGGTTATCAGCATCACCACTTCTTAGACATTCATTTATATGATAGAATCGTGGCCTTATTTTCCTACCTATAAGAAAATCTACTCTGAAGGTATCATTAATTATTCTAGGTCAACTTTTCGGTGATCAGCTATTAGGTTTTATTCCAACTATTCGGTAAGTATCGTGCATTGGGCTCCTGTGTTGGCTGTTTAGGTCTATTTAATTTTATTATTATTATTTTTTTCCTTTTTAGGATCTTTTCTTCAATTGTTTGAGTGCCTTTGTAGACATTTTAAAACTAATTATATTACTATAAATGATCAAAATAAAAAAAATATAATATTTTAATCTTAAATATTTCTTAGAGCACAAAAGTCACTATAATATTGATTGTTTCAACTAAGTTTCGGAATTAAAAGTGCTAAGAAAAATTATACGAGTAACTTGTAATACTCTAATTGGTATAATTAATCATGTAAAAGTCTTAATACTTTTTAAAAATATTTAGTTTCTTATGGAATAATTCTAACAGTTTTGCTGTCTCAGTTGATTTTGCCTTTCCAAAACTAAAATTCTTTAAAGATGTTACGTAAGATCAACAACTAAATGATTTGAATATTTTTTATTATAAAATAAATTGATTATAAAAGTTATTTTTCACTTTAAGAAACTATAAGAATAAATGTCTAATAAAAGGGAAAGTCTCATCTCGGTGACTTGGTCGATAGGACTGAATGCAGAGGCGAATTTAAGATTTAAATTACTTAATGAGTTCAATTGTACATTAAACTTATTCTACTGTTAATATTATGAATTCAAACCTAATATTTATTAAGATTTTAGTAGGGCCTTTTTTTTTTAGATAAATCGATATTCTGTGGCTACATCCGCCTCAGTGATACTTGCCCACATGCAAGAGCAGTAAGGGTTTGTTCTTGTGCAACTGTGGCCAATTTGGTCCACATGCCTGCATTCCGTGCTACAGCTAATAAAATATAGCTATGAATTATGGAAGACATGACTTTTTTTCAAGTACCCCAGTTGGATTATTAATGGTAAAGACCTATCTTTACTTGGGACTGGATTGTGTACTTACCTAAAAGGTCACAATTGGTATTGCTTTAAATTGGTCTTGTGCAGTCGTAGTCATTCACTATTGGTAGGGGATCTACAGTACAAGTTACAGTTCAATAGCTTTGAATTATACATCGTATTTGTATTCAATAATTCACTTTATGTATATATAAATTATCTATTATGCACCTCGTAAACTGGCCTGTCCGAGGATTCCAAAATCTATAAATTTAAATTCTAGATCATAGGATGATAGGACTCGAACTTGGATCAATTAAGTAAAATTAGTCACCTTACACTAAGGAAGGGTATAGCCTCAAATTGTAACGATATGATAGGTTGTTTTGTCTATTTGAGTCAGGTTTCCCTATTTTAATAATTTTTGTATGCTTGTTCATTGTTTTGTGACTTGGGGGATGGTTGATTTGTTTCCCGGGAGGTTTGGGAGTGAATGTGAATACTTAGTAATCACGCCCAACTCTAGTCCTAAAAAGGATAAGCGGTCGCTGCAAATATAATCTGGTCTAAAAGTCTGGGGTCGAATTCCATAGAGAACTAATGATTAACTACAGTTATTCAATATCACTAAGAAACACAAGTCTAAACGATTTTCTAATTATAAAGTTTATAATGTTTATTTCTATCTAATTAACTAACAAATCTAAAAAGCAGTAAAACTATCCATTAACAAAGATAATGATTGGAGAAAAGATTAAGAAGGTCTAGAGTTATGATTTCCCCAATTACCTAAATATGTACCCTTTTCCAAGCAATACACACTAAATAGGCAGAGGCAATTGATGGCCATTCAATCAACAACAACAAACACGTAGTTGAACAAGTAGAGAAATCCAACTTCTCAATTATATAAAAACATAACAAGAATTCATCCTCCAAAAAGTTCCACAAACCCTAGATGACAAATTAGCTATTCATAATAGTATGCAAAACTACAATACTAGGATTCATAACCAATAATGAAAATAGAGGAAGAAAGAGGGAAAATCGTGAAGTTGAATCCATCTCCTTCTTGCTTCTAGCGTGTTCTTGCCTCCCCAAAGTCTTTTCTCCTTCCAGAGTAGTGTCTCCCCCCTCAAAATCATGTTTTAGGATGTATTTATAGTGACTAGGGTTTGTATGGGCACGATTTTCCTTCTCCTATTTTGGATTGGAAAAGCTGATTCTTTCTACTCTCGGTCTGGCAAAGTGAACTTCGCTTTACTGTCCTAGACTTTTCTCTTCAGCTCTTTTTTTACCAATCTTTCTCCTATTTAATTCTTTTTCGCATAAGTTTTTTCCTACATATAAGACACACATAATGAGAATATTCTCACTTCAAAAGCGATGTGAACTCCCGCAACTCACACAAGATATAACACACAAACATACTCAAAACATGCACTTTTTATCATTTATCACTTAGTTCCATTGTTGGAGGCTTAAGTTGTAAGAGTTCGTCAAGGTTTGACTTTTGTGTAAACAACCACGGATTGGTAATTTGATGGTTCCAACATCTTCGTATGATAATTTTGGACTTAGGCGTATATTCATATTTGGATTTGGAAGTTCCTAGGATGTTTTGGTTCTATTTGCTGAAAGTTGGTCCTTGTGCACCTTATTGACGAAGTGTGAGCATATGTCTCTTTGATGATAAATTGGTATCTTGGATTGTTATGATTGTGACACATATGGCCATGTTGAGCAGAATGATTTGATGTTCTCACGAGGTCTCTTCTGAGCGAATATTGAGGTGTGATGATGTTGTGGCACGAGGTCTTTGTCGTGCGGTTATGATGATATTGTTTTTATTGTGGCACGAGGTCTTTGCAGTGATGTTATAATGATATTGTTATTATTGTGGCACGAGGTCTTTGTCGTGCGATTATGATGATATTGTTATTATTATGGCACAGGGTTTTTATCGTGCAACGTGTGGATACAGATCCACCCCCTAGGGCCGCCTTCTCATGTTTCTCTCTTGATGATTTATACGCGAATTGTTGTAAATTGACTGATACTGATATATTCTGATGTGGAGGCGGATGATGGTGAATTGACTATAAGGGTGGAAGCATGTCCATGAAAGTGAATCCTTTATGCCTTGTTATGCATTTTGTATGTTTCAATGATGAATTTTAACATGCTAATCTATGGCTTTTTATTGATTAATGATTCAATTTTCAAAATAGTTTCACCTATCTTGAGTTGATATCTCTTGATTTTTTGAGTTAATGATATTGCATCTTGTTATACTCTTGCTGCAAATTATTATGAATATTGCACATGTTCTTTGACTAGTGAGTATCAGATGACTTGAACATCATTACTACTTCACCGAGGTTAGTCTTGATACTTACTAAGTACACGTTTACCTTTTTTATACTATATTTCTGTATTTTTTTGTGCAGATCCGAGTGTTGGCAGCAGCTGATCTAGAGAGTGTGCATATTTGTTGATTAAGATCATTCAAGGTAGTACTGCATGACCCTCACAGATTCTTGGAGTCCCCTTCCCTTATTTTATACTATTATTTATACATTCATATATTATTGCACTATTGAAACATCTTATTGTATTCAGTTCTAGAGCTAATGGCTTTGTACTTTCTGGTTTGGGAGTTTGATATTATGTATCACCGTATTAGCTATTGTGGGGCTTTATTCCACTATTTATGGTAATTCAAACATTTTATATCATGTTTTGTTGTTTGAATTTTTATTGTATGTTAGCTTACCTAGTCTTGGAGGTTAAATGCCATCAAGACCTTTGGTGGAATTTTGGATAGTGAAAAGATGGTATCTGAGTCCCAAGTTTATAGGTTCTGCATGTCATGAGCAAGTCTAGTTGAATCTTGTGGATTAGTGCAGAGACGTATGTAATTATCTTCTAAAGGCTACCTGATTGTTAGGAAACTTCATTTTATTTCATTCTTAATCATGCAACTTTTTTTATTCTAAAGTTTGAACCTTTATCCTGCGATTCTCTCATATATGGTAAAGACATATTCTACGGGAGCAGCTGAGTAGGAAGCCGTGCCCCCTGTCAGAGCCATGAGAGGCGGGGCCGGGGCAGAGGCTGAGGTAGGGCACACACCGCAACTACAGGTCTTGCTAGAGTAGTCACTGTGGAGCCACCAGTAGCTCCTACTGAGGAGCAGGAGCACAATCATGTTGAGCAGGTGGGACAAGCTCAAGCAATTGAGGACCTATTGCCACACATGTACTTTAGGAGACTTTGGCTCATATTATGAGTATGTTTGAGAGCTTAACTCAGGCGATTGATTCCAGTTGCACTAGCTACTTCACAGGTTGTGGGAGGATCCCAAACTCTCATCGCACATACACTAGAGCAACATGATCATGATTATCAGACTCGTGTGTTTTGTTGGTGTAGCTAGTCGTTGCAGTTAAGCTCGAGATAGGGCCAGCCCGGATTGTTGAGGAGCAATAGAGGATGGAGAGGTTTCAAAGAAGTCATTTTCACCATTTCAGTGGAGGGCCTACTAAGGATGCACATGGCTTCTTGGATTAGTGTCATCGTATTTTGCATACTTCGAGTTTAGTGGAGTCAAATGAGGTTGACTTTACTACCTTCCAATTGTCGGGGCTTTCATATAAATTGTGGCAGACTTATGAGTCGAGTACGTTAGCTGGCGCAACACCACTCTCATGGCCTCAATTCTCAGTTCTTTTATTGCAGGAGTTTATCCCACAAACTCGCAGGGACGAGTTGTGTAGTGAGTTTGAGAACTTGTTCTATAAAGGTATGACTGCAATCCAGTATGCTATTAGGTTTACAGAGTTATCACGCTATGAAGCTCTTCTAATTTCTAATGAGAGGAAGAGTGTCTGTAGATTTATTAAGGGGCTCACCTATAGCCTTAGGTTCAGGATGGCACGAGAGATGGAGACTGAGGCCACCTTTCATCGGGATGTGGAGATTGCTAGGAGGATGAAGTGTATTTATGGGTGGGAGAGGGAAGGAAGAGAGGCCAAGAAGCCTCGTGATTTTGGAGGATTTAGTGGTGCCTACTCTGGGGGAAAGGGTCAACATGGTAGAGGTCATTTCAGCCGACCAGTTCAGCCAAAACTTTATGTTTAACGTGTTTCTCTAGATAGTTATTGATTTCATAGTACTCGTATGGGACAGTTATCTTTTAGTGCACCTCCCGCAAAGAGCTCTTATAGTGGTTATTCCAGTTGTCCGAGCAAACTCAGTCTCAGTAGCCACGTCCTTAGAGAGCTTATTATGAGTGTGGTGATTTGGAGCATACGAAGAGATATTATCTCAGTCTTCGAATGAGTGGGTACCCAAGCTACGATTACCATGCCAGATGTTACACCACGTGCATAGCTAACTAGAGGTGGGGGACAAGCGGGAAGAGGTCGGCCTAGAGGGAGAGGCTAGGCCTTGCTATGCTTTTCTCAGTAGGACCAAGACATTCACATTATATACAGTCATTACATGTATTGTTCTGATATGTTATAGAGATGCTTCAGTATAATTCGATGCGGGTTCTACTTATTCGTATCTGTCCTCCTACTCTGCATTACATTTGGATATGTCTCGTGAATTTTTGGATATTCTTGTTTGTCTGTCTACACCCGTTGGGGATTATATTGTGGTGGATCATGTCTACCGTTCTTATGTGGTTACTATTGGGGGCTATAAGACTAAGGTTGATATTTTGTTGCTTAATATGGTAGATTTTGATGTGATTATGGGCATCTATTGACTATTTCCATACCATGTTATGCTTAGTTGTCATGCTAAGACTATAACATTGGCTATGAGAGGGGTTGCCAAAGTTGAAATAGAGGGGGTTCGCTTGGTCATATTCCTAGTAAAGTGATTTCTTTTCTGAAGGCTCAAAGGATGGTTGAGAAGGAATATTTCGCGTACTTAGCCTTTGTTAGAGATGTTAGTGCGGATACTTCTACTGTTGATTTAGTCCTCGCAGTGAGAGATTTTTATAGATATTGACTTCGGTATTGACTTGGTGCCAGGAACTCAGCCCATTTCCATTCTGCCATATCGTATGGCACCAGTAGAGTTGAAAGAGTTGAAGGATCAGCTTCAGGAACTCCTAGATAAGGGGTTCATTCAGCCTAGTGTGTCACCTTGGGGTGCACCGGTTTTGTTTGTAAAGAAGAAGGATGGCACTATGAGAATGTGCATTGATTATAGGCAATTGAACAAAGTAACCATTAAGAACAAATATCCACTGCCTCAGTTTTCTGATCAACTTCAGGGTGCTAGGGTATTCTCAAAGATTGACTTGAGATCAGGGTATCATTAATTGAAGTTCAGGGCTCCAGACATTCCTAAGACGACCTTCAGGACCCCTTATGGACATTATAAGTTCTTGGTATTGTCTTTTGATTTGACTAATGCCCCAACAACTTTCATGCAATTGATGAATAATGTGTTCCAACATTATTTGGATTCATTTTTCATTGTGTTCATTGATGATATCTTCGTATACTCCCATAATAGAGAGGGGCACGAGCAATGTTTGAGAATGGTGCTTCAGGTTCTGAGGGAGAAGAAGTTTTATGCTAGGCACAATGAGAGTGATGAGAGTATGATTTAGGGGCGTTGTACCAGTCACCGTGAGAGAGTTGAGAGTATGATTGATGGGTACCTATGCCATGCACTAAGAATGTGCTAAGAATTGTTTATACTTTGAAGACTAAATTGTGATATTTGTTGATTTGGCATGTATATCTGACATGCATGCATACAACTATATTTTCCTCATGTTGTTTAGTATTTGATGTCTCTACTTAATATTTAGAGTTGAAATCACAGTTTACCTTGATAAATATTTTTCTAAGTGATTTATGTGGAAAACCCAATGCCTTGACTGCTACTCTGAAATCATGCCTATTTCTCCTCTTATTGTGTTAGAGTTGAATATGTTGTTATTTAACCGTGTTTCCCCTACGTGCTATTATTCTATTGTTAATAATGATGTTGGATGTAGAAATCAAGCATCAGACCTTGCCAAGCGCATCATTCATTTCAACCCAAGATTAGGCTTGTTGCTTATTGAATACATGAGTTCGATTGTACTCATACTACACTCTGAATTTTATGTGTAGATCAAGATATTGCCGATAGCAGTGGTTGCTAGTGAGCTGTGTATCCGAGTTTGCTTGGTGGTTTTAAAGTAGCACGGCAGTTCCGTTCATAGGCCTTGAAGTCCCCTCCTTTTTCTATTTTTATTAATGTTTAATCTTCCTGACAGTATTGTATTTTGTTCAGACTTTGTAGTTAATAATCTATAAAGCTCATGTACTTGGTGACACCAGATTTTGGGGTGTTTTTCAATTGTATCATTCTGTTGACTTTATTTATTTATACTAGTCCGATATTTGAGACTATTTCTTAGCATTGCTAAAGTTTATTTTTTGCATATGCGTTGTTGGCTTCCCTAGCAAACGATGTAAGGCGTCATCATGGCTCTGATAGAATTTTGGGTCGCGACACTAGTCGTCCTCCTTCAATGAAGGTGATGAATTAGTTGAAGATCCCAGTTGTTTTGGAGTTACTGGGATTGCTTCATGGGGATAATTTTTGGAGGTATGACCAATTCTCTCACGTCCTTTACAAACAATACTCGCACCCTCGTATACTATCAATTGTCTATGGTTTCTAATAGTGACTATTGTTTGGACCTGGACTTCCAGTGGCACTTGGATGCAATTTCGGGCATAGACTCTTGGAGTGGTAGACATGCAAGTGCCAATCTTTAGTGGCTTCCCAAATTTCCCTCCACTTGTTCCAGTATTTCTCTATCATAGAATTCAGTTGGCAGTTAGGCGAGCATAATCCATCTACAATGGCAGAAATATTAGTTTTTACCGGAACAAATTTGGTCTGCCAATTTCTCACCAAAAGAAAGTGACCCATAATGAACCAGTCACTCGTAGAGTGCACGATCTATGTTTTCCTCTAGTGTGAACTTGACAATAAGAAAATTCTAGTTAGATCTATGAGCACTAGTTGCTTCTTTGTTTTTCAGAGTTGTGTAAGTTTTGCTCGCAAAATATTGTGGGTAATTCTCTTTTCAAACACTTTGATAATGAGGGGACGACTCCAAGGTTGATATATATTGTGTTTTTGCTCATTTGACATGAGTATTGGTTTGTTACTCCTTGTTTATAAGCATACCCCTAACTCCGTGTTTGACTAGTGGTAATGTAGGTAGTATGTATTTCTAGTGGTTAAATTTTTCTTTGTCGGGATGTCTCTGAACGAGTCTTTAGTTGGAGTTTTTTCTTCCATCGAGATATTGTTGATATCAGATGGTTTCGAGGGTAATTGGTCCTTTACAGGGGTGATTGTAAGGAAAATTAGATGCGATTGTAGAGAATGAATGGATATTCCCTCTCTAGACCATTTTTTTTTTGCTTAATTCATTTCGTAGAATTAGATTTTAATCACTACCTTATTCAAATGTAATAACTAAACTAACATAAAAAGAAATTATATGGAAGTAATAAAATTTAGATACACTCTAATTATGAATAGCCAAATGCATTGGATGAACTGCAAATACTGACTTCCACTATAAGATACATAGTACTAGAGCTCACTGATATCATCCCTCTTTTCTTAATTTATCCATTGTGCGATCAATCTATTTCACCACACGACTCATTAAAAGGGAAGTGTTCCCTACTATGATTTTTTTATTTTCATGAATCGAACCCAAAGCCTCTGGTTAAGGATAAAAAATCATCCCACAATATTTTTTGTGGTATATCATCTTTTAAATGCTATAAGGTTGCATCATATCTTCAAATCTAGTAGAAGTATTTTCAAGAAAAGTCTTACTGCAAACTTGACAATCATGGGCTTTTTGAGAGACTTCTTCTCTAGTGTGATCTCTCCTCTCAACGACTGTTGAACATGACACGGACGGTAAAATCTGGAGGGGGTACACAATACAGAATAATGCCACGGGGATGGATAAAAAACGAGTACCTCAATCTTCTAATGCAAAGATATTCAGAAATGTAAGTGTGATATAAGGAATTGCTCCGCTAGATTTGTCTGGGCATGGCCATGACATCAACTGTGGTAGGAAAAATACCAGATACCAAATGGAACCAATCATGGGTAGTGGTTACCTCGAAAAATGTGAGTAACAATTAAAGATAATTTGTGGTCTTAAAGATATGTGATTTATTCCAATACTAGTGAATATACAAATAATATTAGGTTTAAGTAAGAAGAATTGATGAACCAAACCAGTGTTGTTGGAGCAGCGGGGACCTCGAGCTCGATAATCTCGAGGGCCTCGAGGTGAGCTAAGAACGAATAAAGTTGAACAATAAAGTAAAAATATTAAAGCTAAAGAACAATTGTTGGGCAAGGTAAACGGGAAAAGTAGAGTAGAATATTTTATTGCAGTGAATGAGATATCTTTTACAATGATTGGGGTCCCCTTTATATAAAAGGGGAAAATCCTAATATGGTACATTTTCAATTATGGAAAAGAATTCTATTGGTACAACTGTATAACAACCTAGTACGGACTTGTACTATTTCGTACAGATCTTATACCTTAATTTATAACCCGACCCACATGTTCTTGAGAAATTCTAGCTCTTTCTTGAGTGTCATCGAAAATGTACTGCCCTCGAGGCAGATCATGGCGGGTATTCGATTTTCTCCCGTGAGGTATGCATTTTCTAGCCAGATCTGGTCTTTACTTCGTCCTCCCTCGAACTCGAGCGTGGGGTTCCATTCGGTCCTCGAAATCGAGCTCTCCGATCTCGATCGTATACAGATAGTCCCCCACATTTCTTAGAATAAAATGATATGAAACGTTTTGATTCTCACCCCTTCGATGTCCCAATCATGATATCAATCTGGTGGGGTCAGCGGTCCGTGCGACTGAAAGTCGTGCAAAAGTTATGCCTACATAGTTTTCGAAAAGCCTTTAATGAAAGACGGCTATTGGTCGCCCGTTTAGCTTCTCCAACACTCTTAGATAACCTCTATAAATACTTCAATCGTTCATTCTTCAGACTTTTATTTTTACAATACCATCAAATCCTCTCTGCACTTATTCCTCCCTTGTGCCTATTTCTTAACCTTCTCCTTTTCCTTTTTCTTAATTTTTAAAACAAAAAAGGCAAAAACTTCTAAGACAGACCCACAAAAGGAGAAGGCCTCTTTGTCTGCACGCCCTTCGAAGAGCAAAACAGTAGTACCTCCTAGCATCGAGGAGTGTACCCCCAGGCTTTGTGATACGTCTTCTGATTTCAAGGTCGACAAGCCTGATTCGGTTCTAGGATGATGTGAACCCATGTCTTGGTATATTAGCTTAATAACCGATCTTAAACAAGTGAAGGCAGACTGTTTTTGGGGAGACGAAGTGCACGTGGAGATCCCTTCACCTAATGCGGGCATTACCATTCACAAAGCGGGGTACCTAAGTGTATACACATACCCATTTACCTTAGGTCCCGTAGATACCTCTTTGCCCTTTCCAGACCCAGTAATCCTCGACTTCTGTCAACAATACCAAATGACACTCGGCCAAATTTATCCTTCCTTCTGGCGGATTGTTTACCTAATTAGGTACTTTTCGAGCAAGGTCGAGGGGATGCTTTTTACCCTCAACCATCTGATTAGATTATACAGACCTTGTTTCTATCGAGGTGGTCTGATAAAGTTGCAACGTCAATCTCCAAAGTCCTTTTTCGCTAGCATCGATGAGGGTAAAGCCAGAAGGTGGATGAGCTGCTTCGTTCAAGTTAGAACCTCCGATCTGATTCCCACTGAAAAGATGTCATTCCCCAAGGAATGGAATACGAAACGTAAGTATAGACCTATCAAGCATGTTTTTTTACTTAGACTTTTTCTTTTTCATTTGAACTAACTACCTTTTGATGATGAAGCCATTGATTGGTATCCAGGTGTGGTTGTGGACCTCCCGAGCTGGGTTTGGCAACTAGCTTCTACTCTCACATATGCCGAGCACATTTGGAGCGATTTGGTCAAAGGACGATGGGAGGCCAAAACCCACGGTGAGTCCATGTTATTTGCATATTCAAATCCCTTAGCGAAATACTCCTCAACAATAAACTTATCTTTACGCTTGTGCAGGCCTCGGAGATGTTGTTTCGATAAGGCCACCCCCACCTGGCGAGGGAGAGACCAAAAAACCTGCCAAGGACAAGAAACAAAGGATAGGGTCGCCGGCGAAGTCCCCGTAGCCAAAAAAGACCAAGCTTCGAAAACCTAGGGCATGTACGGTGGCCTTGACTCCGAAAGTTGTTGTACATCTTCCTGATGAGGATGAAAAGGCCGAGGACGAAGATTTTTGCCCGATAAAAACATGAAGAAGAGGAGTCACCGATCCTTCAAAGGATGTTGAGCCGGAGGCCACCGAAGTGCTTCATCCTTAAACTGAGGAAGTTCCCGAGGGGAGTTTGAGCAAGGTTCTCGAACCTACTAGTGACCGGGAAGTGCCCCACCCTGAAGGGCACTTGGTCGATGAACTCAGCGAACCCAGCACCCAGTTTGCTCGAAGGCGAGAGAAGGCCCCGATAGAGTCAATCAGGGTGACTGATGTAGATGACTCTCCGCCTGGCCCATCACTTTCTGACGGGAAAATAAGGGATGCCCAAGATATGAAGACTTCTGATATAGGAGCATCCCAAGGGGAAAAGGACATCTTCAACGAATATCTTACCGGGATTGAAGAAAGCCCCGATTTTGATTCCTCGTTCATCATCAAAGAGGCTGAGAAACTTCAAAACCAGGTAAATTTTGACTTAACAACTACATTCAGAGTTTGATTCTTGATTTTCTGACTTCTTTCCTTTTGTGTTTAGTTTGCAATACTCTTCGATCAGGCCTTTTCCAAGTCTCGAACTGAGCTTTCCCGATGTGAAGATGAGCTCAGGAAGCTTACGTCAGAAATGGACGAACTCAAGGTTCTCTATGCCAAAAGAGAAAGGGGAACTCAATGATCTTCAAGGTAGTTCTATGAAGGCTTCCCAAGAGTGGGCCGAGCTCATTGGAAAGGTAATATAGCCTTCGTGTGCGTATTTTGTACTTATTTGTTTTGGCATCTTATGTTCCACCTTTGTAGTTCCAGGAAAAAGCTAACCTGGTAGAGCAGCTCCGGGATGAGATTAAGAACAAATAGGTTGAAACCTTCAAGTGGAAATGATATATGGATCACTTGTCCTCTGAAAAAGACAGTCTTCGGGAATAGCTGGCCTCAAACGAGAGTCATCTTCGGAGTGCAAAGGAGAAGGGTCGTAAATTTAAGGAGCTTCATACTGAGACGACCACTGAGTTATCTAAGGTTAAGTCCGAAGTCTATGTATTCGTGTGTTCATACTGAACCGATGATGCAGCTACCAATGCTCGAGCTAGGGAGGTATCTGCTGTAGCTGAGCTTAAGTTATCCTACACCATCAATCATGCTCTACTGGAATCTCGAAGGCATACTCTCGAGGAAGTGCATACCAAAGGCTTTGATCTTTCTGCAAAAATTGAGAAGCTGAAGGTTTTGGAAGAAGATGCAGTTGCACTGCTCTCTACTGACGAGGATTCTGGCAACGGCTCCGAGAGTAGGGAGGATGAAGATGGAGTCCCCAAAGAGGAAAAGGCCCCCAAAGATCAGGATACTGAAAATCAAGTTGCCGAAGTTCAGACCATCGAAGATGTAATTCCAGTAAATCCTACCTTTGAACGAGTGACCCCGACAATAGACCAGGTCCTCTTTAATTTCTTTGTTTTATGTAAGGGCTCCATGGGGATGTTTTGTAAATGTGCTTTGTGAATATCAAGGAACTTTTGTTTTGACCTTGGTTTGTGACGAATCTCATTTTTCTTTTTTTTATAGAAAATTCTCTTGTACAACCTAAATTATCAACTTGACTGTTCGTCCGAACTTAGAACGCAATGAACTCCTAGGTTCTTTACTGGTTAATACGATGCCTCTTGAGGTCTTAGGTAATTATCGAGCTTAGATCGAGGTTGCAATGATGCGACCCTTGGACCCAAGTTGAATGAGAAAGAGGTTTTGACCCCTATTTTCTTGACCTTCGTCCGTTTCGACCCCACGTTTCTTAGAGTAAGAAATAATTTGGACCTCGATTTTTCTGAGCCTCTTAGAATGATGTCATACTCATGACATAGGCACTTGAACTGACCAGAAATGTCATGTCAACGCTCTTCCCCAGAACATCAAATGCGTACCAGTGTCGGTCGGCCACTTAAGCCGCCGAAATTATCACCGCCTTCTATAAATATGAGGTTATCCGATTTGAACAAAGACTATGTTCATTCACCATTTTTACTCTGGTTCTTTCCCCTCTTTATTTTTTCATCTAATCATCTGCTTCTATGATTCAAAAACCTGCAAGCTCCTGGTCACATGGTAGCAACTTTAGCAGTTGCGCCAAGGCTTTTCTTTTTGAAGTTTTGATTTGAAGCAATGAAAAGGGGGCGCAAAACCCTTCCCGTATTAGGAGATATGCCATGTCGCTTATCTCTCTTAACTTCAACCTGGTGTGGCACTTCACTCCTTTTTCTTTCCATGGTGTGAGTTGTTTCTACCATCCACTAACTTTTACATCCCACACCGGTATAACGTCTCAAGGAGTGGCTTTAGAATAGTTGTGCTGACAAGACCCATACTTGCCAAGTTTTTTACCATGCCACAATTTTCTCCGCTTGTTAAAAGTTTTTGCTCTTTGATAGGCTATAGCCTTTTTTCATCTATTGCTATCTCGGAGGAGGTTCCCATAGGCGCCGCTCTCGAGGATGTGGCCCTAAAAGTAGATTAGGTTCTTGGCTATTTTTTGCTTTCTTGTTCCTCTATAAGGACCCTTCGAGGAAGTTGTAAATATATTTTGTAACTTTCTCTTGGGAATACAAAAGGATTTTATTTTTGTCTTATATTTGGCATGTATTGAATCTTGTTCATATTTGTTGTAAATTTGATCCCATAATTTAAATGACCGGTTCGAGTTTTGGTTTGGGTCATGACGGCCCTTAGTTTTCTAACTGATCAATGTAATACTCCTTGAGGCCTTCGTTAACCCTTGAGCTAAGCTTAAATTGATGTGAGTAGGAATTTTTGGGTCCAATTTGAGCGAGAGCAAGGTCTCGAATTTGACATAAAGTTATCCCTTAGACTTCGTGGCAAGTCCCCGAGTGAGAATTTTCTCAAACTCGGGTAGCCTTTGGGCTTAGTGGTCGAGTGAGTATTTGCTCGAATTCGAAATAAAGTTAGCCCTTAGGCTTCGTAGATGGTCCTCGAGTGGGAATTTTGTCAAACTTGGGTAGCCCTTGGGCTTGGTGGTCGAGTGAGTACTTGTTCGAACTCGAAGTAAAGTTAGCCCTTAGGCTTTTTGGATAGTCACCGAGTGAGAATTTTCTCGAACTCGGGTAGCCCTTAGGCTAGGTTGTCGAGTGAGTACTTGCTCAAACTTCAAATAAAGTTAGCCCTCTGGCTTTTTTATATTGGCCCATAGGCTCTTTAAGTTGGGGCGATTCGGCCTCCAAAAATACCTATAATATTTCCCTCTTTTCGGCTAAAAGACTTAGTGAAAATTTTGTATGACTTAGCATGTGGTTTTTGTACCCCTTTGGGTTTTTCGAAGGTTCGATTGATTGGAACCTCGTTTATAATTTGATATGCCACGTTAGTCGAATACCTTTTAAGGTTTTTTCGAAGGCTGATGTTATTGAAGCCTTCACATTATTCAAGGGTTGATTATATCGAAGCCCCCTATAATATTCTTTTGCCGAGGGTAGCCTGATTTAACCGGTTTTTCAAAGTATATGAAGGCCTTTTAGTTTTATGGCGGAAGTCGGACGTCTCCGAGCCATATTATTTCGGCCATAGCCTTTTCATATGACCGTAGTCTTTTGTATGGCCATAGCCTTTAGTCCCCGAGCGTGATGGCATTGGCCTTAATATCGAGGGGATGCCTCTTTGAGGTCTTGCGAGCTCGTGTGTGCCTCTTTAAGGTCATATAAGTTCAAGTGTGCCTCGTTGAGGTCTTATAAGTTCGAGTGTGTCTCTTTGATGTCTTATAAGTTCGAGTGTTCGATGACTCGATGTGTCGATTGTTGATGAAAGTCCCCGAGTATTCGGGTGCATTTGGAGTTTTGTCCCTTGAGCCGTTAAATGTGAAAATAGTACACTTCTTCGAGGCACAAAGTGTTTTGATATAATAAGAATGCTTCTTCAAATAATTGATACATGTGTACATCCTTTACCACTGGGGGCTCGATTATTCTACATGGACAGGGTTCGTTTGACCATTTGGACCATTACAACATTCCCTTATCGAGGCCCTTCTTGGCATGAATTACTTTATTCAAGAATGCGTTCTCCGAGGGTGATGCCACCTAGTGTTTGAGGTTGATTGAAAAGAAACCTTGAATACTAGTTGAATATTCCTTAGTTAGCATATAGGTGTTGTCTCGTTAAAAAACCTTTCCGGTAAAATCCATTTGGGATAAAACCCGATCTAAGGGAAAAGAGTGCAACACATGCTTTAAAACCCAAGGTCTTGGAGCTGAAAGGGGCCTCGACGTTTCCAATTGAACATCTGCAAGGAGTTAGTTTTAAATATAAATGGAAAAGGGGAGAAGGTCATACCTCAGCAGTAATAGCGTTTGAGCAACGATACATTCCAATTGTTTGATAGTTGCTCGCCTTCCATTGTGCTAAGTTTGTAGGATCCTTACGACTCCGAGGACACGGCACGGTCCTTCCTAGTTTCCCTTTGTTTGGGTCTCGAGTATTGAGAGTGACTTTTCTTAGGACTAAATCCCTAACTCCGAAATATCGAAGGTTTGTCCTTCTATTGTAATAACTTTTGATTCTTTGTTTTTGGGTAACCATTCGAATTAATGCGGCATCACGTTTTTCATCTAGTAGTTTGAGAGAAGTGTTCATAGCTTCGTGATTTGAGTCCTCAGTGGTATGCTGAAACCTGACGCTAGGTTCCTTAACTTCGACTAGGATCAATACTTCGGATCCGTATAACAAAGAAAATGGGGCCTCCCCCGTGCTTGATTTTGACGTCGTTCCATATGCCCATAGCACCTTGGGCAATACTTCTTTCCAATATGCAATATACTTCGATGGGTAGTTATCTCCGGTGGGATTCCTATCATATCTAAGTGGGACCAGGCAAAGCAATCAATGTTATCGATAAGAAATTAAATGAGTTTTTTCTTGAGTTTGGGGGTAAATCCCATCCCCAGGTATACTTTTCATTCGGGAAGATGCTCGATCAATATGGCCTACTCGAGTTTTTCGACCGTGTACTTCATCGCATCCAATTCTTCGGGGGCAATGAAGGCTCGAGGGGTGAGTAAATCTTCTTTTTCATCCTCCACCATCTGTTCATCGGCCACCTGTCCCTGGGGCTCAACCAAGGGTATGGGTTGTGATTGCTATTTGGAGACCTAATTGTCCTTTGGCTTCTCCGATGTGGATGGTGTCGATACCGGTGCCAAGTCGTGTATTGCAAACATCTCCTTAGCTGTGTGCTACTCTCCATATATTGTTTTCACGCCATCCTTTGTTAGGAACTTCATCATTTGATGAAGGGTTGATGGCACTGCCCTCATGCTGTGGATCCATGGCCTTCCAAATAAAGCATTATACCTTATATCTCCTTCGATGACATGAAACTTGGTGTCTTGTATAGTTCCGGCCACGTTGACTGGGAGGATGATTTCCCCCTTCGTCGTTTCACTAGCCATGTTGAATCCATTCAAGACTCGAGAGGCAGGTATGATTTGGTCAAGCAGTCCGAGCTGCTCCACGACCCTTGATCTGATTATATTTGCTGGACTCCTGGATCCATGAGAACACGTTTAACTTGAACTTTAATTAAAAGGATAGAAATTACTAGTGCATCGTTGTGAGGCTGAGATAAGGCCTCAATGTCTTCCTCGCTGAATGTGAGGGTGTCCTTGGGCATGTAGTCCCGAGTCCATTTCTCTTTTGTGATAGATACTTTGATACATTTGAATATAGGTCCCTGTGGGACGTCGACTCCACCGATGATCATGTGAATGACATGTTGAAGTTCTTTAGGTTCATTCTTCCTATTTGCATCTCTTTCTCGGAAATGGTTCTTGGCCCGGTCGCTGCGAAATTCACGAAGATGTCCCTCATTGAACAACTGGCCAACCTTCTCTCTAAGCTGCCTGCAATCCTCGGTCCTATGCCCGTGAGTACCATGATACTTGCACAAGTTGGGGTACCTCTGAGAAGGATCGGTTTGTATAGGCTTGGGCCATATAGTATCCCTAATTTTGCCAATGTCTGAGATGATGCTTGAGGAATCGATGCTGAAGTTGTACTCCAATAATCGGGGTGCCTCCGCCGGTCCCAAGTGCTTATCAAACCCGGTTTTGCTCATGAGTCCCCGGGAACTTTGACCCCAATCTACTCTTCAATCATTCCGAGGTATGTTACACCTTGAAATGTTCCTTCAATCCTCGGCATATGACCAATATCTTTCTTTATTCGACCTTGGCTCCCTGTCGGCATTTACTGACTCCTTTGCTAGTAACCTGCTTGGATAAACTGAGCCCTAGAGGGCTCCCAACTGGTCATCCTCGACCCTAATTTTTTATTGGTACCTGTTATGCACATCCTCTCAAGTCACAGCGGGATACTCGATCAAGTTTTGCTTCAGCTGCTTCGAAGCTATCAAACCTCATTCATTCAACCCCTGAGTAAAGGCTTGTAAGGCCCATTCATCGGAGACTGGTGGTAATTCCATTTGTTCTGACTGGAAACGGGACACAAACTCCCTCAGTATCTCGTTCCCCCTTTGCTTTATTTTGAATACATCGGACTTCCTTGTTGCAGCCTTTATGGCACCGGCGTGTGCCTTTACAAATGAGTCTGCCAACATGGCAAACAAACCAATAGACTTCGGGGGTAAGTTATGGTACCAAATCATGGCACCTTTAGATAGAGTTTCCCCAAACATTTTTAGCAAAACAGACTCAATCACATCATCTTCCAAATCATTCCTTTTATGCCCTAAGTATATGCGGTGATGTTCTCGTTGGGAGTGGTTCCATTGTATTTTGGGATATCTAGCATTCAAAACTTCTTCGGTATGGGCTTCGGAGCCGCACTTTGGGGAAAGGTTTTTGCACATACTTCTTCGAGTCGAGTCTTTTCAAAATCGGAGGTGCTCCCGGTATATGGTCGACCCTAGAGTTGTATGTCTCCACCTTTTTGTCATTTTCTTCAATCTTCTTTTCTCCGGTCTTGATCTTTTTGGCGAGCACTTCGAGAATTCTCATAACCGTGGGGTCAATCCCCGAGCCGCTTTCAGCGGGCCTTTCAAGCGCTTGTTCAGCACGCCGAGTGTTCTCTGGTTCGGTGGTGTTTGGAGTTCTATTCTGACTCTGAAGTTGAGCGATGGCGACTTGCTGAGCTTGCACCATCTTGAATATCACTTGGAGGCTGACTCCCCCTTTTTCCATTCCTGGCGTTCCTTGGTCCCCTGGTCGGGCTTCCCTGTGTGCATTCCTTACGGGGTCGGTGCCTGCGTCCGTTTTTAGAGCGTTATGTGAACTGATATTAACTGGCTCTATATTTGGCACTCCCTCAGGGTTTATGGGTGGTACACCGACCCCTATACCATTGTTTCTCCAAGTCCCTTATTGTCATGAGCAGGTGTGTTTTGTGTACTAGACATATCTTAGCCTGAGATCAAAGAATCTTTGACAAGAAAAAGTGTGAATTATTAGAAAACTGGTACTAAAATAATCACTATTATCTTTAGCCCCATGGTGGGTGCCAAACTATTTACCTCGGAAAATGTGAGTAACAATTAAAGATAATTTGTGGTTTTAAATATATGTAATTTATTCCAATACTAGTGAATATACAAGTAATATTAGGTTTAAGCAAGAAGAATTGATGAACCAAACCAATGTTGCTGGAGCAGCGGGGACCTCGAGCTCGATAATCTCGGGGGCCTCGAGGTAAGCTAAGAACCAATAAAGTATGAACAATAAATTAAAAATAATAAAGCTGAAGAACAATTGTTGAGCAAGGTAAACGGGAAAAGCAGAGTAGATTATTCTATTGCAGTGAATGAGATATCTTTTACAAAGATTGGGGTCCCCTTTATATAGAAGGGGAAAACACTAATATGGTATATTTCCAATTATGGCAAAGAATTCTATTTGCACAGCTGTATAACAACGTAGTACGGACTTCTACTATTTCGTACAGATCTTATCCCTTAATTTATACCCTGACCCACATGTTCTTGAGAAATTCTCGCTCTTTCTTGAGTGTCATCAAAAATGTACTGCCCTCGAGGCAGATCATGGCGGGTCTTCGATTTGCTCCCCCGAAGTATGCATTTTCCAGCTAGATATGGTCTTTACTTTGTGCTACCCCGAACTCGAGCTCGAGGTTCCATTCGGTCCTCAAAATCGGGCTTTATGATCTCGACCGTATATAGATTTAATAAAAAAATGAAGAAAGTGAGTCTGCAGTTTCAGGTAAACTGAATCTCAGAGAATACTCAAATTCAAATGGTAACTGGAGTCGGATGGTAGGGATATGTCAGAGTATTGAAGGTTTTGACATAACAATGAAAGACGGGGCAAATGCTATGTTAAAATTACATTGGAGGAAGTTAAAGATGAAATTGATTACTATAAATCAAATATAATGTGCTACATTCTAGGATCTAATCCTCCCCAGCCAGCTATGGATGGCTATTTTTGCAGAGTGTAGGGAGCTATGGGGATAGATAAAATAGCCTAGGCAAACAGGGAAGTATTTATTGTGCAATTCCATTCAGTTGAGAACAAAGAATAAGTGGTAAAAAAGGGGATTAAAATATTTCACGAAAAGCCGATTGTAGTTAAACCATGGAGACCAGCCACAGAGTTTGACAATCAAGTGGTTGATAAAACTCATGTATGGATATGTCTAATAAAGTTAGATATAAAATACTAGGGGATAAAAAACTCTACCAAAATAGCAAGTATGATTGGGGGCCTCTAAAGGTTGATAGGGCAACCACGCAGAAAGAGATATTGCAATTTGCGAGAATTTTGGTAGAACTATCACCAAATTAGGAGTATCCAAGCACGATTTTATTTGAGATTGAATGTGGGAAGATAATAGAAAAAGAAGTCAAGTATGAACAAAAACCAGTCTTTTGCCCTAAGCGTGGGAACTTTGGACAAAATATGAAGGAGTGTAGAAAGAAAGCAAAGGAAGGAAAAGTGAACAGAGCAGAAGAAGAATGCAGAAATGGGAGGATAAGCTTAAGGGAACCAATGCCAATGATACTAAGGAGAAAATGAAGCAACAACATAATAAGGAGGAAGTAGCCAACAAAGAAATGAATATTAAGAACAATCATCAAAAGGTGGAGAATCCATAAAAAGAGCAACCAAATGAAATGAGCAACATACAAGGAAGGTAGACATGGAGGAAGAATAGTCCAATGATTGGCAAGTAGTTAAAGGGAGAAAGGCAGAAAAAAGGAAATGGAATAACTCAAACACATATGAAGCATTAATACAAAGAAACAATGAGGAAACAGAAGGGGAGGGTACAAATACTGGCTCTAGATGTGAATCCAAATAGTGAGGATAGCAAAGGAGGGAAGGATGGGGAATAAACCCCTTTCCCCCTCATAGATAACATCGGATTATATAATGCAGTGGTCTGAATGGGTCAACTAAATAGAAGGAGATGAACTTATTTATGCATGATCAACATGTTGGACTATTTGGACTCTCTGAAACAAAGATTGAGAGAGCTCATGCAATTAAAGCTTCTCTTAATCTTTGTACATAATGTTTATATGTTATAAACCACTCAAAACATCATGCAGGTAGAGTTTGGTTATTATGGAAACCTCAGTTTACATTGGGTCAATAACTGATCAATTTATTCATAGTGAGATAACTCATCTGAGCACAGATATGGTCTTCAGTGTGACCATGGTATATTGTTTAATGGTCAAGCATTAAGAAGACATTGTGGATAAATATAGAAGGTATAGTAGACAAGTTGAAGGGGCATGGGCTATAATGGATGATTTTAATTCTAACCTTAATCAAGAGAAGATAATTGGAAGGAAGATCAGTTTCTCTTAAATAAAGGATTTTAGAGAATGTGTGGCCTACCGTGAATTGGCAGAAACGAAATCATTTGGTTGCTTCTATACATGGAATAAAAAACAAGAAGGGCTAGATAAAGTTATGAGCAGGATTGATAGGATATTGATAAATGCAGAATTGGTAAATAACATTTTGTTGGTATTACTGTGTTCAAAATCAGAAAATCAGAAAAATAGAACTTAGAACAAAAAATGCAAAAATAATTTCGAGCCCACTAAATACACAGTGTGTCCTTAAGAAATTTAATCCCCTCATTATTGCCCAAGGTATACGGATTAATTCCTCCCAAGATAGAACGGAATAACTATTCTGTGATAGCGGCACTTCAAATCACAAAACTTCAGCAAACTCAACAAATGGAGCAAATCACACTTGACACTTATATTTATTTAGAAAATAATGCAACAATACAGAAAAGAGGGGAGAAGATTTCAGATTTTTCATGTCTCAATAATGAGGCCAAGCCTCTAAATTTATAGACAAAGGAAGGGTGAGATGGAGAGGTGCAATCCAAAAGGTGCCTCTTCCATTTTCCATTCACACCCCTTAATAAAAAATGCAACAATCCCCCACATGAATGGGGAATGAGCATATGTGTAAAAAACATGCATGAAAATATAGTGTCATTCGCAATAAAGGATTAATCACATCTGGATAAGTAGGTTTCCCTTTGAACTTTCCGTAGTGAACTTATGTCGGATATACTCGGTCAATCGGTAAATTTGATAACTTTGAACCGTCGAGCTTGGTGTATACCTAAACAATCATAAGTCACGCAATCAATCCTTAACCGTCTTTGGTTCTCACGGTTGTGTTTGTTTCAGCCATGTACACTGCCTGGTTTCATGAGTGCTTAGAGAACGGGCCTTTACTTTCATTCTCCTTAAAGCGGCTTACACTTTACACTCACATAGGTGATTTCTAAACGTGTAATCTTATAGACACACTATCTGGTCATATCCTGCCAGACTTAGCAAATCATTAAAAAGCTTTAAGCTTTATTGACTCATAAAAAAAACCTTAATGATTTACCTTGATTTCTGAACATTGTCTTCATCACGAGAATGGGTTGAGTTATTTGACAATGTTGAACCGTCATTCATAACTTTGTTTGATCTCTTTGAACCTAGCTCTTGGGATCTCCAGTCTGCTAGGTAGAGTTACCGCCATGATGACTTATCCTAGGCCTTAGCCCTATTCCCTTCGATGATCTTTCAACTACCTCTCTAGATAGGCCTTTTGTAAGTGGATCTGACACGTTATCTCTTGACTTTACGTAGTCAATTGCGATAACACCACTAGAGAGTAGTTGTCTAACGGTATTGTATCTCCATTGAATGTGACGAGATTTTTCGTTATACATAATGCTCCCTACCCTTCCTATTGCCGCTTAACTATCACAATGTATACATATAGGTGCCAATGGTTTGGGCCAAAATTGAATATCTTCCAAGAAATTTCGGAGCCATTCAGCTTCTTCACCGGTCTTGTCTAAGGCTGTAAACTCAGCCTCCGCTGTAGAGCAGTCAATGCACATTTGTTTGGACAATTTCCAAGACATCGCTCCTCCACCGACTGTTTAGAATCGGTTGAACCAGTGGTCTAATTTGCATCACTATACCCCGTTATTATCGTGGGATACTTATTATAGTGCAAAGCATAATCATGAATATATTTTAAATATTCCAAAACTCATTTTATTCTCCTGACAGTTCAATGCAAACTTTCTTATATCATAGACTAATACGTCTCAACATTCTATTGCATATTAGATTATTGACTACACTTAATGTAGCAATAATATATTATAACAATAGCTGTAATGATTGACATCAGTTGTGGCCACAACCTTATAATATATAACATACTTCGCAATCATCCGCCATGTGGCCACAACCTTATAATATATAACATACTTCGCAATCATCCGCCATTTTTCAAGCATTTGTATGTTATTTATTCATACGCCTATATGATATGCAAATTATAGTACCTCCATTCATGAAACAAATCCAACTTGCAATGGATTTTGGTCATGTTCATCGGTTGGTTCACCTCATTATAGACCAACATATTAATCCATTCGTTCATGAATGGTCATGTCCATACAAAAACATACAGACATATCTTTCTATGAAAAAGCACTAACCTTCAAAGTGATATCATTTCATAAAAGAACTAAATAATATAAATTTTTCAATAAAGAAAATGATCTTTCGAGAAAGGCACATGACCAACTTCTGAATTAGTAGTTTCATCAACTAGTCTTTATTAAGACTAAACAATTGATGAATTTACCAACTACCATATCAATGGGGTTCAAAAATTATATCATTTAGACATTACGTCTAACATTGGCTTTTGTCATGCATAAGCTAAAGGCCCCCACATTTTAAATATTTCATCAACATATAATCAAATAATGACTATATGATTTGACGTATTCTTAACGTAAACACATTAATTTTTTGAAACCATTTGACAATATTATTTGGTCAAATCCCGCATGCCATTGTTTGGGTGCTTGTCTTAGTCTGTAAAGTGACTTAACAAGTCGACACACTTACTTTTCTTTTCCAAGAACCACGAACCCTTCAGGTTGTTCCATATAAATTTCTTCCTCGAAATCTCCATTTAAGAAGGTTGTCTTTAAGTTCATCTGATGGATTTTAAGATCATACACGGCGACTAACGCTATTTACACCCGAGTAGATGTAATCCTCATTACCGGCGAGTATATATCAAAATAATCAAGACCTTCTTGTTGTCTAAATTATTTGACAACTAATCTTGCCTTATATTTGTCAATAGTACCATCAACTTTCATTTCCTTTATGAAAATCCACGTAGAACGCAAAGGTTTATTTCCTGGAGGAGTTCAACCAATTCCCAAGTATGATTACATAATATGGATTCTATCTCACTATTGACTGCCTCTTATCAATATTGTGCTTCCGAAGAAGACAATATTTCTTTAAACATTTGAGGCTCATTTTCCAACAAGAATGTTAGAAAATCCTGTCCAAAGGAAGTAGTTATCCTTTGACGTTTACTAAGTCTTGGGTTTTTTTCTAATTCAACATACTTTCCTTTGCTTCTTCCCGAGTTCGCTTAGATATTTCACTAGACGACTCACATTCCTTTTTATATGGATAAATATTCTCAAAGAATTCAGCATTATCTGGTTTGATTAAGTTGAAGCTCCTGAACTTGGATTCCCACAGTTTTGTTGTCTATCATTTTATAGTCTAGAAACTTGGCAACCACGAACTTCTTCAAGCATGCATCTTCTGTCTTGTACTTCTTCTCAATATTTAGGAACTTGCACTTTAGCGAAACAACCCCCACACTTTAAAATATTTAAGTTGGGCTTCCTTCCATTCCATTTTTCATATGGAATAGATTGCGTCTTGCTATGAGAAACTTGACTGAGTATTCGGTTAGTTGTAAGAACAACTTTCCCCCCCACAAGTTCTGGGGTAAACCAGAACTTATCAACAAGACGTTCATCATCTCCTTTAATGTTTTACTCTTTCTTTCCGCAATTCCATTAGATTGCGGTGACTAAGGGGCCGTCGTTTGATAAATAATACCACATTCCAAACATATTTCTTCAAAAGGAGATTCATATTCGACGCCCCTATTACATTGTTGAGCCAACCACAAGAACAATTGTTTGTGTCACGATAGAGTTAGACTTAATAAATGATGAAGTTTTTAATCTTCAAACCAATCTGACACATTCAGAATTAATACACGGTGAAGTTTTTAATCTTCAAATCGAGTAACATCTGATACAACTAGATCTAATACACGGTTAAGTTTTTAATCTTCAAACAGAATAATATGTGACACTATTAAATTTAATAAACTGTGAAGTTTTTAATCTTCAAACCGAATAATAAATTGGAGTAGAATATCACTAAGATTTTAATCTCCAAAACGAGTATAAAGTCACTTAGACTTTAATTTCCGACAAATGAGTAGAAAGTCACGAAGACTTTAATCTCAACGAACGAGTAAAAAATCACGCAGATTTTGATCTCGAAGTAGGAGTAGAAAATCATGAAGATTTTATTCTCCATAATGGGCGTAGAAAATTACAAGAATTTTAATTCCCTTTCCAAATGGTTTTTCAACTAAACCATTACAACACTTTAACTAGTTTGACCTCTTTCTCTAATCAAACATATATATATGTCCATCTTTATATATTATATGATCTCAAAGTATATTTTCAAGTATTACCTTACTCATGTCTTACAACCTTAAAGATACCATGCATACCACCAAATTGTATATCAACAACTAATAGCTTTTCCATTTGGTCAAAGAAATAACAAACTTAACGGTAAACGCATGTTATTTCTGCTCATGCATACAATTCTATATATATAAAATTATCACATAATAAACATCTACTCTAATATTTGTAGCAACTCGATCATAAATTACTAGAGTAGGAAATAATAAACAGATTATAAGCCAGAGTAAGAAGAACAGAACCCGGTTTTCATTTGTTGCCACTTTCTTTTTGGTTCGCCCCGTTGACGATATAGTTTTCCTTTGGGAGAACAATTTTGAGTCATAAACTACTGATAAGTGAATGGTCAAGTCCAAAATCCCTCACGATTTCAAGATGCAAGTAAGGCTTCCACCCATTGATACATGCTCTATAAAGAAATAGTATTTATGCCCTCTAATAACTCTCTCTTTTTCAGAGGAATCTGGTGCCATTTCTTTAGTTTGAATAAAGAGAAACGGCACTATCACTTCGTCTGTGACATTTCCATATAGATTTCAAAATTGCGACTGTTCGAAGAAAAATATTTTTCAAACTTCGACGCTCTAGAAACGGGTACTAAATTTTGCCAATTTGGCAGAAAGTTCATCAACTGGTAATTGCCAACCCAAAGGATCAAGTGTCATGCCATTTTCTTTCATGACTTGGGTGTATATTGAGAGTTTCTGCAATGACATTTCTTCCTTGTAGAAACATCCTCAATCACGAATCGTTGCACCGTTATCACGGTGACATGGAAACAAAGACAACCAAAATCTTTTCCTTTGCAGATTCAAAATCAAAATTGTTGCAGTGATGGAAATACTTACTGGAAAATCACGAAACTTTTTCCCCAACAAGAAAAATTAACCCAAAAAAAATAAAATCTGAAACTTATCTTAAAGTTTCTTCCTTGATGAGTTCCTCTCTGAATTTTTCTCTTTCTTGTTTAGTCTCCAACAAATAGATGTTAAGACAAACACAGAAAATAAATATTAAATTCCTTAAGATTGTTGGTATTACTGTGTTCAAAATCAGAAAAATAGAACTTAGAACAAAAAGTGCAAAAATAATTTCGAGCTCACTGAATACACAGTGTGTCCTTAAGGAATTTAATCCTCTCACTATTGCCCAAGGTATACGGATTAATTCCTCCCAAGATAGAACGGAATAACTATTCTGTGATAGCGGCACTTCAAATCACAAAACTTCAGCAAACTCAACAAACGGAGCAAATCACACTTGACACTTATATTTATTTAGAAAATAATGCAACAATATAGAAAAGAGGGGAGAAGATTTCAGATTTTCCATGTCTCAATAATAAGGTCAAGCCTCTAAATTTATAGACAAAGGAAGGGTGAGATGGAGAGGTGCAATCCAAAGGTGCCTCTTCCATTTCCCATTCACACCCCTTAATAAAAATGCAACACATTTTTGTATCAGAATTACCCTATATGCAGAAAGGTCTATTTGATTATAGCCCTACAATCAGGGGCGGATTTAGGGGGGCGCAAGGGGGTTCACCCTTCGTCGAAAAATTACACAGTTTATATAAGGCAAAATCTGTTTTTTACCTCTATATATTAAGTTTTGAACCCCCTTAACATAATCCAAAAGTATAGTTTAGTGGTCAAGGAGGTTCAAAATCTACATAAGGTCATGGGTTTAATTCCCACTAGCTACAAATTTTTTTTTTGAACCCCCTTCGTGGAGATCCTACCTCCACCACTGACTACAAATTTGTGGGTAAATTGAACCGGCTAAAGAAGTTATTGCAGAAGATCTTTATCTTACCAAAGAAGGCATGAAAAGTATTGTGGCCATTTGTAGAAACTACTTGTGGGATGGTAAAGCTATCACAAATAAAACCCCTCTGGTAGCATGAGATCTAAAAGGGGAGACTGGATTGCATGATATGGAATAAAGCTGCTCTAGCCAAATGTGTATGGAATATATAGCTCAGAAAAGTGACTCATTATGGGTGAAATGGGTAGACCGTATATATTTGAAAGGAACATAATGGTATCAATACAAACCACTACAAGGCTGTGCATGGTATTGGAAGAAAATATGTGATATCAAGACCAAGTTTGCTCCTAGTTTTTATCAGAATGGAGGCTTAATCAAAGCAACAAGTATATCGTGAAGAAGGAATATGAGTAGCGGAGAGAAAAGTTGGATCAATGGCCTTACAAAAGATGGATATAGAATAAAAACAATGTTGCTAAATATAGTTTTATATGTTGGTTAGTGTCACACCGGCAATTTCTGTCCGCCGAAATGCTGCCCGATGTGCGGCAGTCAAGTCCCCACTTGACCTCAGCCTTACCCAATTTTCGTTTGGTTCCGAGGTTCAACACTTAGAATAATTTAAAGGCAACAAGAAAAACAAAGGCAACACAGATTTACGGGAACCCTTTCCCAACCTTTTATAATAAATCAAATTACAAAGGAAAATCTCGAGTTAGGCAAGGTGCTGCCACCCTTGGCAGGCACCAACTCACAAAAATGGCCTACACTTGCACGAATTAGTCCTATAAAAGCCCCTGCCTAAGACTACTCGTACTGCCACTCGTTTGGCAAGGCAATGGCACATATTTTGCCATGCTCAAGCCACAAAATAGACAACCCTATGTCTATCTTTCAGACATTTCCCTCCCTAGGTACTTAGCCCGTTTTTAAGGCTGCTAACACACATATATATAGTGTAGTCAGCCCAAAGTGTTCCCTATGTTCAGTTGACATCCCCCAACTGATAGGAAGTGATCCCCATGATCAAAACGTGGGGAACATGTCTCTAACATGCCCCCAAAAACGTGCAAAGACTCAGCCTATAATCAGCAACTCTTGGACATGGGTAGTTGTAACCACCAACTGCTTGGCATGTGCACAGCACACTTGAAAACCACTTCATGTGCACTGCATGTGCGTGTTTCTTGGCCAGCTGCTGCACGTCTAAGGCTGACTTTGCGCCCAGCCTTAGCCTTTGACACTGCTCCCGCTCAATGCCATCGCCACAGCTCGTCACCCTTGACTTAGCCGCACGCCAATCCGCTGCCACAGTTGATTGTTCTTGTCAAGTCGCCCCTACTTGATCAAGTCTGCCCATTGTCAATGCTGATTTTAGCATCAAGTCACCAAGCCTTGATGCCCTTCCCTTTGCCAAGTCGTTTGCCCACAATTAACTTAGGTGCCAGCCCGCTCACCTAAGTCATGGCAACATCACATTGCCAATGCCACTGCCTTGGCACTAAGCTGCCTCACTTTAGCGCCGAGGTCTTTCCCGTTTTGGCTTGTCAAGCTCCCATCCAGCCCGCCTAGTTCCGTCAAGGTCTTGGCCTTGCTTGTACGCAGCCCACTCTTGCTTTGGTGTAGTCCGTCGCACCTTAGCCCTCAAATACAAGTGTAGTCCGTCTCACTTGCTTAGCAACAGTTTGTTGCCATTGACAACACCCCCGCATTGTCTTGCATGTTGATTTTCCCTCGCACATAGGCCAATGGCAAGGCCATCATGCCAAATCCTCGCCACTGCCGTGCCGCTTGCCGATCAGCTTTGTCAGGGGTCTAACAGTTAGTCATTCGACAAAGATTTCTCACATTAGATAGGCTAAATATGTTTGGCATTTGCCAAAGACATCACAAGTTCAGCATCCCTTTTGAGAATTACGTTGTCCTTGCCCTCAAGTGCAACGTTTTTGTTTTCTCATTGCATTTCTTGTCCGTCGTTCCCACAGCAAAACCAGCACGCCAACTGACTGATTTGAAAGAACCCACACTGATTTTTGGCACCCTCAAACTCGAAATTTCTGCATCACTGCCTTCCTTGCCTTTTCTGAATTTCTAAGCCAAGACAGTTCCTTCCACGAACAAGCACACTGACCCCTTGTCTTGCAGTCTTGTCCATGGCCATCTTGACCTCATCACGAACCAAACCAAACCAAGCCTAACCTGGCTTGCTCTGATACCAATTGTCACACCGGCAATTTCTGTCCGCCGAAATGTTGCCCGATGTGCGGCAGTCAAGTCCCCACTTGACCTCAGCCTTACCCAATTTTCGTTTGGTTCCGAGGTTCAACACTTAGAATAATTTAAAGGCAACAAGAAAAACAAAGGCAACACAGATTTACGGGAACCCTTTCCCAACCTTTTATAATAAATCAAATTACAAAGGAAAATCTCGAGTTAGGCAAGGTGCTGCCACCCTTGGCAGGCACCAACTCACAAAAATGGCCTACACTTGCACGAATTAGTCCTATAAAAGCCCCTGCCTAAGACTACTCGTACTGCCACTCGTTTGGCAAGGCAATGGCACATATTTTGCCATGCTCAAGCCACAAAATAGACAACCCTATGTCTATCTTTCAGACATTTCCCTCCCTAGGTACTTAGCCCGTTTTTAAGGCTGCTAACACACATATATATAGTGTAGTCAGCCCAAAGTGTTCCCTATGTTCAGTTGACATCCCCCAACTGATAGGAAGTGATCCCCATGATCAAAACGTGGGGAACATGTCTCTAACATGCCCCCAAAAACGTGCAAAGACTCAGCCTATAATCAGCAACTCTTGGACATGGGTAGTTGTAACCACCAACTGCTTGGCATGTGCACAGCACACTTGAAAACCACTTCATGTGCACTGCATGTGCGTGTTTCTTGGCCAGCTGCTGCACGTCTAAGGCTGACTTTGCGCCCAGCCTTAGCCTTTGACACTGCTCCCGCTCAATGCCATCGCCACAGCTCGTCACCCTTGACTTAGCCGCACGCCAATCCGCTGCCACAGTTGATTGTTCTTGTCAAGTCGCCCCTACTTGATCAAGTCTGCCCATTGTCAATGCTGATTTTAGCATCAAGTCACCAAGCCTTGATGCCCTTCCCTTTGCCAAGTCGTTTGCCCACAATTAACTTAGGTGCCAGCCCGCTCACCTAAGTCATGGCAACATCACATTGCCAATGCCACTGCCTTGGCACTAAGCTGCCTCACTTTAGCGCCGAGGTCTTTCCCGTTTTGGCTTGTCAAGCTCCCATCCAGCCCGCCTAGTTCCGTCAAGGTCTTGGCCTTGCTTGTACGCAGCCCACTCTTGCTTTGGTGTAGTCCGTCGCACCTTAGCCCTCAAATACAAGTGTAGTCCGTCTCACTTGCTTAGCAACAGTTTGTTGCCATTGACAACACCCCCGCATTGTCTTGCATGTTGATTTTCCCTCGCACATAGGCCAATGGCAAGGCCATCATGCCAAATCCTCGCCACTGCCGTGCCGCTTGCCGATCAGCTTTGTCAGGGGTCTAACAGTTAGTCATTCGACAAAGATTTCTCACATTAGATAGGCTAAATATGTTTGGCATTTGCCAAGAGAAAGCATGTCTATTATGTGGCATACAAGATGAACCACTGGAGCACTTACTCTTTGTATGCCATTTTTTCAGAACATGCATTGAGGCAAATACTTCAGTGGTTGGAAATAAGGCTGAGACAAATTGAATACATGGTATATGGAAGAAAATCAGTAGGGAAATCAAGGGGAAAATAATTAGAGCCTTTGTGATATCAGTTCTGGTAGCCATAGTATATGGGATTTGAAGAGCCAGGAATGAAGCACAAAGTACCATGGCCTTCCAAAGTATGTAGGTTTGAAATGAGAATGCACAACAGACACCGTAGAAAAGAAATAGGATGGATATAGAACTTGTACATATAGGTTTATAGAACAAATTAGAAAAATAGATTTAGAGATTCTTGTAGCTACTACCTGGGCAGATCTACCTGGTAGGGATTTCCAGGGGAGTTAGCAAACGAAAAATTTGCAAGTTTTGTTCTGGTTTTGTAAGTTTTTTTTTCGAGTGATGATGAATAAAATTTTCTTTCACGAAAAAAGACTTGACAATCATGTAACTAAGAAACATTAAGATAAAATTTCATTATAGATAGCCGAATGCGTTCGAAGAACAAGCAAATACATACCTCAACTATAAAGAAATGGATTCACTGATATATAGCATCCTTATAATGTTATAAGATTGTAACCCGAGCTAGCAGAACCAGAATTAATAGAGGTTAAATAACAAGTGTTAAAATCCAAACAAATTAAACTAAAAAGTCTTACATGTTACTAATAACTTGTAAATAACAACTGGTCAATTATACCAAGGATCGGAAAACGATTTAAGCCATTGATTCAGTGGCAGAAGTCAAGGTTAATGGGCGAAAACCATGATCAAGACTGGCTTTATACGCTTTCTCAATATCAAACATCTTGTCCCCACACTCGTGCTCACTCCATCCTTCCAATGCATGTAAAATCCCAGCTATTCTCCATGCACTCATAACTCTTCTCGGAAGCCAATTCTAGCGTTACAATAAATATGGAACACAAATATTGATATATTAGAATAAGTATGCAAATATTGAACAACAATAAAGAGGACTACCAAAATACGCTAGGTGATTTTCTTCTCATCTGTTTAAGTGCCCTTGGTCAAGGGCGGAGCCAATGTTCTGGTTACGGGTTCAGTGAACCTAGTAACTTTGATTCAAACCTTGTATTTGTCTTGAACAATTCATTGATTATTTACAATTTAATAATTTAGAACCCAGTAACATAAAATGCTTAGAATTCCGAACCCACAAGCTTGAAATCCTAGCTCCTCCTCTGCCCTTGATGGGCAGAGTTGACGATATATGCGCTGGTGGGAGATGGTAAATAACTGGTGGAATAGTCGAGGTGTGCTCATGCTAACCCAGATACTATTGTTTTCAAAAATAAAAAATAAGGGAGAGATCAAGTTTAAACTATTTCCAACCTCACAAGAGTCAACATTTTCAAGATGCTTGGAAGCGATCATGGCCGGGGTGTGGAAGTAGAAGCAATCTTTGCGAGCTTTCCTTGGTGGGAATTGTGAGAATGGAATGAACAATGTTCCTTTTGGTGCCTTCAATTGTTGTTCTTCACTCAATCCATCCCCTACTAGCCATGTCTACAAAATAAGAGTAAAGTTAATAATATATAATCATATCATTTGAGAGTTAACTTTTGGCATGTTAGCTGAAGATTAGAGGTGGCAAAATCAACTCATACTTTAGTAATATGTGCAACTAAACTAAATTTAAATGGGTTGAGTTATGACTATATTGTTGACTATTGATCCGATGCATTGAACTCGAAATGATCCATTAAGCTATTGGATCAACACAAATCATAGTGTAACCAATAGGTCAGAATACAACCAAAATTCAAACGTACAAAATTAAATTGACAGATTGAAGACAATGTAAAATTTGAAGAATTTAAGCTAAGGATTTCAGAAAGAAGCATTAACTTTCACATTTTGTTTTATCAATAAGCAAAATAAAAAATGAGAGGAGGTTGGTTCACATAGAGGGTTGGGTTATGAGTTATGACCCGTTGACCAATTTGGCCCAAACGAAATTGAAATAATTGAATCATGGTCTGTCTTAACCCGCATAAGTTTGACTCTGTTAGGAATAAACCCCCACAGAAATAATATTCACGGTAATAAAAGCGGAATAATAATGTAGCACCGAGATACGGTAATTAACAAGAATAAAAGAGTAACAACAACATCAAGATTTTTACGTGGAAAACCCTTTTAATAAGGGAAAAAACCACGGCCCCGAGAGGAGCAACTGATACCACTATAGTAAGAAATTTTACACTTTGTAGGTCCGAGTAAAATACTCCAAAGACTACTAAAACACTCAAAAGAAATAACCTTTCTTTTGATATTCTCACCTCACTACAATATCGCTCACACTCTATTTTCCTCATAGACTATTTTCTTATACCCTATCTATGAAACCTCACTCTTTCCTTCTCTCTTTGTTGGTGTGAAGAAATGAGAGTTGAAGCTCTCCTTTTATAGCTAAAGCTTCCCTCTCTAAAGCCTACAATATTTGACAATTTACACACACTTTTCACAATTCAACAAAGTTGGCTACCAAACCAAAGAAATTCATCAAGGTTGGCTACCAAACCAAACTAATTCAACAAGGTTGGCTACCAAACCAAACTAATTCAACAAGGTTGGCTACCTAACCAAACCAAGTCAACAAGGTTGGCTACCACACTAAAGAAACTTTTATTAGGCATATGCCTAATACTTCTTCAATGAGATGGACATCATCAATCTCCCCCTCCAGTCTCATTCATCTAGAGGAGGTAGCACTGTCTTCTAGTTTGAGTGCATGCCGACAAGTTCTTTACATAGCTCGAACTTGTTCCTTGGTACCACCTTGGTCAGCATATCTGCGGGATTCTCACTTGTAGAAATCTTCAAGACTTTTAGAGATTCATCATCTACCATTTCTCGAATCCAATGATATCTCACATCAATGTGTTTGGTCCTTGCATGGTACATAGAGTTCTTGCTAAGGTCTATTGCACTTTGATTGTCACAATAGATGACATACTCTATCTGATGCAATCCAAGTTCTTGAAGGAACCGTTTAAGCCATATCATCTCCTTGCCAGTTTCTGTAGCGGCAATGTACTCTGCTTCAGTTGTTGAAAGTGCAACACACTTCTGCAACTTAGACTGCCATGAGATAGTTCCCCCTAAAATTGTAAACAAATATCCAGTAGTGGATTTTCTGTTGTCAATGTCACCTGCCATATCAACATATGTATAGCCTTCAAGATTGGATCAGATCCTCCAAATCACAAACAATCTCCCGTGGTACCTCTCAGGTACCTGAGTATCCACTTGACTGCTTCTCAATGTTCCTTTCCAGGATTTTCAAGAAACCTGCTGACAACACCAACTGCTTGAGCAATATTAGGTCTAGTACATACCATTGCATGCATCAAGCTTCCGACTACTGAAGAATAAGGAACTCTAGCCATGTTCCCTTTCTCTTCCACTGTTGTAGGACACATCCTTTTGCTCAACTTTAGATGACTAGCAAGAGGTGTGCTGACTGGCTTAGCATTTTTCATATTGAAGCGTTCTAGTACTCGTTCAATGTACTTCTCCTAAGATAGCCACAACTTTCTACTTGTTCTCTCTCGAACTATCTTCATCCCTAGAATTTGTTGTGCTGGGCCCAAGTCCTTCATATCAAATGACTTGGACAAATCTCCCTTCAACTTTGTCATCCACATACAACAACAATATAATAAAGTTATTCTCAGAAAATCTTTTGAAGTATACACATGGATCAGAATAGGTCTTTAGGTATGTTTGACTTTTCATGAATGAGTCAAACTTCATGTACCACTGCCTTGGTGCCTACTTCAATACATAAAGACTCTTATTCAATTTGCACACCATGTGTTTCTTTACAGCTACTTCAAATCCTTTTATCTGCTCTATATAAATCTCCTCTTCCAAATCTCCATGAAGAAATGCAGTTTTCACATCCAACTGCTCCACTTCAAGATCTACGCTAGCTGCTAAGCTCAACATTGTTCGAATAGAAGTCATTTTGACAACAGATGAGACAATTTTGTCAAAATCAATACCTTTCTTTTATTCGAAGCCTTTAGCCACCAATCGAGCTTTGTATCTGACCAACTTGCCATTTCCATCTTTCTTGAGTTTAAAGACCCATTTGCATTTGAGTGGTCTTTTACCCTTTGGAAGTTCAACCAGCTTGTAAGTGCCATTTTTCTGTAGAGATTCCATCTCTTCTTGCATAGCTTTCATCCACTGGTTCTTTTCTGGATGGGACAGCACCTCCTTAAGACTTTCTGGCTCCCCCTCATCACTGATGAGGACATACTCTATGGAAGGGTACCTGCATGACTCTACCCTTGGCCTCTCTGATCTCCTCAGAGGTTGAGGTTGTTCTTCTCCCTGAGTGGGGTGCTCCACTTCCTCGACACCTTCATCAAGTTGCTCCCCCTGCTCAATAACCTCACCAAGTTTCTCCCCCTGCTCGGCAACCTCGTCGGTCGTACTTTCTGCATTTGTGGGATTGTCAGAAGTAGAAGGAATAGTAAAAAGGTTAGAAATTATACCATTCTTCGCCTTTTCTAACATATCGGCAGCAGTTCCAACTTTACTTTCTCGGAAGACTACATCTCTGCTTCTAATGACCTTCTTCTTTACAGGAGCCCACAATCTGTACCCGAAATCTTCATCTCCATATCCAATAAATATGTAGGGAACAGATTTATCATCCAGCTTTGTTCTCTGCTCTTTTCGTACATGTGCAAAAGCTCTGCAACCGAACACCTTCAGATGCGAGTAGGACACCTCATTGTTGGTCCAAACTCTCTCTGGGATGTCAAACGCCAACAGAACTGATGGACTCCTATTGATCAGGTAACAGGTTGTCTGAACTGCTTCACCCCAGAATGACTTAGGTAGTTTAGCCATTCTAAGCATGCTTCTCACCTTCTCCACAATGGTGCGGTTCATCCTCTCGGCTATGCCATTGTGCTGCGGGGTTCCAGGAACTGTCTTTTCATGTCTGATCTCATGACTTGAACAAAACTCTTCAAATTCCCTTGAAGTGTACTCACCTCCATTATCACTTCGGAGACGCTTTAGCTTTCGACCCATCTATATTTCTACTAAAGCATGAAACTTCTGGAAAACATGCAACACCTGATCTTTGGTTTTCAAAATATAAAACCATAATTTTCGTGAAGCATCATCAATAAAAGTAACAAATATTTGTTACCACCCATTGATTCAATTTCCATTGGGCCACAAACATCAGAATATACTGAATCAAGTATATTCAATTTTCTTTCAGACGATGTCTCAAATGAGACTCTATGTTGCTTACCAAATAAACAGTAGTCACAAGGTTTTACCGTTGTACCTTTGGCATAAGAAATAAGTGATTTCTTAGTAAGAATCTGCAATCCCTTCTCGCTCATATGACCCATTCTTTTATGCCACAAATTTGCAGAAATCTCATCTTGTGCCGCGTTCAATTCACCTTGGCATATTTCTGCATTTGTCTTGTACAACGTGCCACGAGCAACTCCCTTTGCAATCACCAATGATCCCTTAGTGAGTCTCCACTTTTGATTTGCAAAATAGCTCTCGTATCCATCTCGGTGTAACGACCCGATCGATTATTTTGAGCTTTTGCATTTTGATCGCCAGTTCTCGGGAATGACTAACCCCATGTTGTGTATTATGACTTATGTAAATCAATGGTGTTGGGTTTCAGGTTAATCAGAATGAATTTGGATGAATAATTTTCAGTTGAAGCTTGAAATTTGAAAGGTTTGACCAAGATTTGACTTGTTTGTATTTGATCTCAGATTTGAATTTTTATGGTTTGGTTAGCTCCGTTAGGTGATTTGGGACTTAGGAGCGTGATCGGAATGCATTTTGGAAGTCCGTGGAAGGTTTAGGCTTGAATTGGCGAAATTGAGATTTCGGCGTTTTCCGGTTGATAGGCGGTATTTTGATATAGGGGTCAGAATGGAATTCCTGAAGTTGCAGTAGCTTCATTATGTCATTTGGGATGTGTGTGCAAAAGTTCAAGTCATTCGAACGAGGTTTGATAGACTGTTTGCTCGAATTTGGAATTTGGAAGTTTTGGAATTCTTAGGCTTGAATCCGGGGGTGATTCGATGTTTTAATGTTGTTTTCAGCATTCCAAAGGCTGGAACAAGTTTGAATGATGTCATGGGGTGTTTTAGCATGTTTGGTTGGGGTCCCATGAAGCTCATATAAGTTTTGAAAGAGTTTTTGAAAGATTTTGCCGTTTTGAGCATAAGCATGTAATGATCCAAAGGTCCATTTTTAGTTCTAGAGATCGAAATTTGATTTCGAGACTTCCGGAATTTTGATAATGAATTATAGGACTGATCTAGAAAGTTTGGTCTAATTTCATCAAGTCCCGATTGGGTTTTTGACACGAAATATGAGTTAATTGTTTAACGAGCGAAATGGGTATTGGACTGAGCAAATGAGCTCCGAATTGAGTTTTGACTAAAGGGCTATCTTCGTATTATTATTTGTGACTCATAGGAACAAGAATCATCAAATTCTGAGTTCGTATGATGGAGTTAGAGCCTTTTTAGTGAAAAGAAAAGCTGCTGCAATTTTCTGGGCAGATTCTGCATTTTTCGCACGTGTGAACAGTAACCACACCTGCGTGAACAGTATTCGTGTACAGTAAAATACGTGAACAGTACCCCATATATAGTACCCATGAACAGTACCGTGAATAGTACCCATGAACAGTAAAATGCGTGAACAGTAACCACTGAAGTTCTAGACAGAATGTTGAGTTCTGAATCCCATTTTCCATTTTTACCAAATTGGAGCTCGGGGAGAGGCGATTTTTGGGAGATTTTCAAAGAAAACAACGGGTTAAGTGTTATTAACTTAATTTTGGTTAGATTACCCGAACCTATTACTAGTTTTGGCATTTAATTGGTGATTTTAGTTGGGAAAATCTTGAAAACCCTCTTGGTTTAATTTGAAGATTTGAGGGTCGAGTTGATGTCGGATTTTAGTAAAATTGATATGGTTGGACTCGTGGTTGGATGAGGTTTCATATTCCGTAATTTTTGTCGGGTTCCGAGACGTGGACCCCACGGGCGAATTTTGAGTGCAATTTCGGATTTTTAATGGAAAATGTAGAATTTCATATGGAATTAATTTCTATAATTTTTATTAAATGAATCGAATTATTGTGGCTAGATTCGAGGCATTCGGAGGTCGATTTGAGAGACCAAGGGCATCGCTAGCTAGAGGATTAGCCGGTTCGAGGTGAGTAATGATTGTAAATGATGTCCTGAGGGTTTGAAACCCCGGATTTGCACATCGCAGTGCTATATTAAGGTAAGACACGCGCTGGATGATGAGCGCGAGGTCGGGATTGTGACTTGGTTCATCCCGATTGATGATTTTACCGCATATTTGATTGAAACTTATTTGTTATCATCATGATTTGGACTGATTTCCATACTTGGGCTTCGTGCCAATTATTTGAATCCTTTGGGAATTTTTATCACTATTTCCTCACTGTTTTGACTTATATTTAAACTCCGTCATGTTGATAATTATTGTTTTACAAACTCATCCGCTTTTATGCAGATTTGAAAACTCAAATGATATTTCTAAATGGTATTTTGGGTTGAGAACTACTGTTTTACAAATGCCCGAGGGGCTTATGATGATTTCCGGACTGAGTGAGGCCGAGGGCCATATGTGAGGATATGCTGAGTGATATGAGGCCGAGGGCCTGAGATACTATTTATGCCATGAAGTGGCTTGAGTGATGTGAGGCCGAGTGGTATGAGGCCGAGGGCCTGAGATACTATTTATGCCACGAGGTGGCTTGAGTGATGTGAGGCCGAGTGATATGAGGCCGAGGGCCTGAGATACTTTATATGCCACGTGGTGGCTTGAGTGATGTGAGGATATGATGAGTGATGATGCCACGAGGTGGCTTGATATAGCGCTTGGGCCGTAAGGGGCCCCTCCGAAGTCTACACACCCACAGTAAGCGCGGGTACCCATTGTTCGGAGTGATTGATACTATGCCCGAGGGGCTGATATGAGTGATTGTGAGGTAGCCCGAGGGGCTGATATGAGTAATTGTGAGGTAGCCCGAGGGGCTGATATTATTCTGAGAGTGAGCCGTGGGGCTGTTACTGTTCTGCTATTGAGCCCGAGGGGCTGGCACTATTCTGATATTGAGCCCGAGGGGCTGGTTTTGTTGATATTATGCCCGAGGGGCGGTTTTTTGTACATGTTTTGACCTAGGGGCTGTTTACATTTCTATCATTTTTGTTACTCACTTGTAAACTACTTGCTTTACTTGTTGGAAAAAAGAAGAAGGGATTTTCACTTGATTTCTCACTGCTTTACTATTTAAAGTGATTTTACTGCTTCAGTATGGAATACCTTGTGTTTTTGCGTGATTTCTTACCTTCAGTCTTTATTTATTATTATTACTCACTGAGTCGGAGTACTCACATTAGTCCATGCACCTTGTGTGCAGATTCAGGTATGTTTTGGCTGATCGAAGGCAGAGTCATCAGGGTTTAGCAAGGTAGCTGCCGGCGTTCGCAGCACTGCTTTTCTCTCTCCTCATTTCATTAGTCTGTATTTGTACCCTTCAGGCTTTCAGTTGTATTTATACCCTAGTAGATGCGCATGACTTGTGACATCTCGGTTAGGGCTGTGTCGGGTTGTGCTTCCGTTAATTATATCATTAAATCATATTTAAACTGTTTATTAATGTTTAACTATTTTTGAAAAGGCGATATGGGTTTGTTGGCTGGCTTTGTCTTCACGAGAGGCGCCATCACGACCGGAGCGGAGTTTGGATCGTGACAAGTTGGTATCAGAGCCTAGGTTTCATAGGTCTCACGAGTCATGAGCAGGTTTAGTAGAGTCTCGCGGATCGGTACGGAGACGTCTGTATTTATCCTCGAGAGGCTACAGAATCTTTAGGAAAACTTCACATTCTTGAATAATTATCGCGCGTCGTTTGATTCATCTTGAAATGTAACTCTTTGAATTCCTTCCACGCGTTCGTATGCGCGCATGAGCGCTCAGTATCAGATGTGCCTTGAAGGCTTGTGATTCCCCGATCGAGGGGCGAGATGTGATCTCTGTGAGTTTGATGTTGGGCCAGTCTGGAGGACTTGAGGCCGAATATTTGCCTATGGATTGAGCACCGAGGTGCTGATTGTGTGAGCAAGTATTTTTGAACTTATATGTTTGGTAGTGTCCCTATTAGTGGGAGTGATGACTGGATAACTATGTGATGAGTATGTTAGTACTGCGAGATGTATCCATCTTGATTTGAGGTATAACCCCGAGTTATAGGTGTGCAAAGAGCCTTTCCATATGTCCTAGTTAGGAGTGAAGTAAATTTCATGTTGCGGTATGAGTTCAGACTCAGGAAGACTAAGTGACTGCGTAATGGTTATGACGGTGGAAGGTATACATAAATGTTAGTTTAAGGTGAAGAAGGTGGGTTATCTCATGCGAAGTGTTCTGAGGTTGTACGATCCTTATGTGTCTGTTAGATTTGCGAGTGAAGGATATGTGTTGCAACTTAAATTGGGTCGCTTAGTGAGTGGGTGTAACTGTTGCGAGATTTGCAGAAGAGTTAAAATTCTAGATGATCTGTGTTTTCACAAGCTGATAAAAGATTTGAGTTTAATCTCCTTATGGTATCATGGCATCAATAGAGTATAATCGTTATGAGTTATTGAGCGTGTGTTGATCTATGGCTTCGAGCCAAGTGGGGGAATCCGCTATTGAATAGTTGATTGCACGGGTATATGCTCTAATGGTTCCAATTCGAGGCGTATTTGTAAATCAGTTGTGGCTCGAGTAAAGGAAATTTCAATAAAGGATATGTTATGCTTTATGGGTGTATGAGAATCGGGGAATGACTTGAGTTGTGGTTGGTAACGAATGCTCGGTGCATAGAGCAGGAAGTTGCTTGGTTATATTGGAATGAAGTCACATTCTACAGTGTCGGAGTGCAAATGAAGAACAGGTTGTTCGGTCCGTTTAATCAATCTAACTGCGGTTTGAGTAGTGTGGATAACTCTAGAGAATGGTCCTATTGTGTTCAAAACTCTACATGCAATAATTGGAGGCTTCTAAGTTGTACTTATGGATAGAAACTGAGTTTTCTGTGGAAGATGGCAAGACTTGTGGTATTTTCTATATTAATTATGGGATTCTATATATCAGTATCGGAAAGGTGAAGGTAATGGGTTTAGGGAACACTTAAAGAGTATTCAATGGCTTAGGAGCCTTAGACGGTGTAGATTTATGCTTGGGTTTTGTGTGATAAGCCTAGGTTGAGGGAATTGTGGTGCTACAACAAGAAGGAATATCAAGTTGAAAATGAATCCGAAGGAATTTAGATAGATGGGGTATCTTGATAGTAGACCAAATCGGTATGGTAAGGATATGATTAATTCCTTGTGTGTGTTCGAGGTAATGAGTTCCTACAGCTATTTTGCAACAATGCTCTTGGGTTTTGATGGCTTGCTTAGCTTGGTCTAGTTAGAAGGATTCAGTCCTAGCAGTTGAATTTGTGCAAATGGAATTGGGAGAGTTCTTATTGATTTCTACCGTGGTTGGAGAGGTGCAATTTCTCCGAGTGTGAGAAGCATAATATGTAATGATTTTTCTTCTAGATGGTATCAATGGAAGTTCTTGGCTAGATGAGTTACAGTTCAGTTCTGAAAGGAAGTTCATAAAACTCTTAGGCAGCGGGTAGCCTCAGATGATTAAGGAAATGGTACTGCTAATTGGAAATGATTTGACGAGAGTCTATGTTTTAGTAAAAGGGCAATGTTATTAAGTTGATAGCACTTCGGTAGTATTGTGGCACCTTCTTTTTAGATCGACTGGTGATATTCGGGTTTGCTTGGTGGCAAAGGGAAATTTTAGAGTATCTATAGTGGAATGATTGGGTATTAAAGGTGTGGCATATATTCAGACGGCGAAATTGGGATAGGATATGGTGATTCATGTGCCGTATGGACGTGGAGACGGAAATTCTCATATTCAGGCTATGTTGTGATTGTAGATCGTGTGTATCAGCACTGTTTAGTGACTACCAAGATTTGGAGTCCCGAGTGGATCTTTCTTTGCTTGGTATGTTAGATTTTGGATGTGATGTTGGGGATTTAGACTGATCGTCTCAGTGTTGGGTTATTCTGGACTATTGTGTTATGGGCTAGGTTGGAAATGCCAAAGGTTGAGTGGCGATGTGCGTCGTGTTATGTTCTAGTGGAGTGGTTTATATTGCATAGACCCAGCGGACAACTGGGAAGGATTGCTTTTCGTAATTGGGCCTTCGTGATGGATGTCAGTGCAGAGGTTTCTACCATTGATTCAGTTCTGGTGTTGAGGGACTTTCCGAAAGCGTTTCTTGTGGTCGGGCATGTCGTCGGGCGAGGTTGTGAATTTCGATATTTATGTGATGTCGGGCACCGTATCGTATGGCTCCAGCATGAGTTATGGTAGTTGAAGGAGCAGCTTTAGGCTTCCTTGGTAAGGAGTTCGTTGGCAGGCCAATGTGGATGCGTGTTCTAGCTCGAGTCGGCTTGGTTGGCCCCGAATTGTATTGTTGAGGGATAGGTTGATTCGACCGTTATTGAGCTTATTAGTGATCTGGGGAGATGTATGAGTTGCCTTTCTGTGTTTCGAGACATTATGATTTATTGGTTATGGGCACATATGGTGCGGTTCTAATCGGAGTTTCATAATAGAAGTCGAGCGGGAAGAGTAATTTGGTGTTGCTCGGTGAACGGTGTATCGGTTATGTCCTATCGGGTGTGCATGGTGTATGTTATTTGCTTCACCGTGAGTATGATGAATTGCTTTGGTTCCAGATATCAAATTGTGCGTGGTTGTCAATTTCGAGCATAGTGACTTAAGGTGGTTCCATATGGAGCAGTGTTTAAATAAGGTCGCGCATTGCAGTGAATATATGTGGAGGTATGACCTTGCAGGTTAGATTCGTGCGTTCTGTTCCTATGATGTGAGACGGGTTCTCAGTCCTGCGTTGTGGTGGTACTGGTGAGCTTGAGGTACAACTCTTTCATTTGAATCATTTTCATGATTTGAGTATGTTCGGACCGTTGCTTATTGGTGCACGTATTATGCTAGATGTGGCTTAGGCCTCTATTGGTGTGACATGTCACCAGGGTAGTGTGTTGGGTAAGAGGAGATCGTTGGGATCATTAATGAAAATAAACGGATTCGATTTCAGCATGTTTGATGGGTAAACATCAAGGTTCGGTTCAAAAAAAAAATTTGCTATGGTAATTTCCAAAGGAGAAATGGCTTCATGAATGGTTGATCTGAGAAATGGTTATGGTTTATTGCGTGTTTCATTTATCGTTGGCAATATATGAAAGTGTTTGAATGAGACTTTAGTTGATAAGAGGTTTTCTATCGGTATTTGGTTGTTATGGGCAGCTGCTGTGAATAGAAGTTATTGCTGCGAGCGTTAGAGTTATATGGTATATCATGGGATTGCTCCCGAGGTTGCAGGCATGGGTTACTACAGCTAGTTTGGGTTTATTCAGAGTATAGGTGTGAGGTTTTGATCGTATCGATGGTTTCAGAAATGAAAAGGTGGTTCTATGGCTTATAGGCATGATTGGATTGTGCAATTTCAGTTGCAATGTGTTATCGGACCTATATGAGATAGGGTGACGTGGGGTCACCCCCGGGCATATGCATGGTAAGGTTATTCAGCTATGGGTTGGCTTCTAGAACAACTCTGTGTACATTTGAGGACGAACGTGTGTTTAAGTGGGGGAGGATGTAACGACCCGACCGGTCATTTTGAGCTTTTGCACTTTGATCGCCAGTTCTCGGGCATGCCTTGCCCCATGTGGTGTATTATGACTTATGTAAATCGTTGGTGTTGGGTTTCAGGTTAATCATAATGAATTTGGATGAACAGTTCTCAGTTGAAGCTTGAAATTTGAAAGGTTTGACCAAGATTTGACTTGTTTGTATTTGATCTCAGATTTAAATTTTTATGGGTTGGTTAGCTCCGTTAGGTGATTTGGGACTTAGGAGCGTGATCGGAATGCATTTTGGAAGTCCGTGGAAGGTTTAGGCTTGAATTGGCGAAATTGAGATTTCAGCGTTTTTCGGTTGATAGGCGATATTTTGATATAGGGGTCGGAATGAAATTCCTTAAGTTTTCAGTAGCTTCATTATGTCATTTGGGATGTGTGTGCAAAAGTTCAAGTCATTCGGACGAGGTTTGATAGACTGTTTGCTCGAATTTGGAATTTGGATGTTTTGGAATTCTTAGGCTTAAATCCGAGGGTGATTCGATGTTTTAATGTTGTTTTCAGCATTCCGAAGGCTGGAACAAGTTTGAATGATGTCATGAGGTGTGTTAGCATGTTTGGTCGGGGTCCCATGAAGCTTGTATAAGTTTTGAAAGAGTTTTTGGAAGATTTTGTCGTTTTTAGCATAAGCATGTAATGATCCAAATGTCCATTTTTAGTTCTAGAGATCGAAATTTGATTTCGAGACTTCTGAAATTTTGATAATGAATTATAGGACTGATTTGGAAAGTTTGGTCTAATTTCATCAAGTTCCGATTGGGTTTTTGACACGAAACATGAGTTAATTGTTTAATGAGCGAAATGGGTATTGGACTGAGCAAATGAGCTCCGAATTGAGTTTTGACTGAAGGGCTATGTTCGTATTATTATTTGTGACTCATAGGAACAAGAATCATCGAATTCCGAGTTCGCATGATGGAGTTAGAGCCTTTTTAGTGAAAAGAAAAGCTGCTGCAATTTTCTGGGCGGATTCTGCATTTTTCGCACGTGTGAACAGTAACCGCACCTGCGTGAACAGTATCCGTGTACAGTATCATGTACAGTAAACAAGAATAGTATCCGTGTACAGTACCCATGTACAGTACTTATGAACAGTACCCCGTATACAGTACCCATGAACAGTAAAATGCGTGAAAAGTAACCACGGAAATTCTGGACAGAACGTTGAGTTCTGAATCCCATTTTCCATTTTTACCAAATTGGAGCTCGGGGAGAGGCGATTTTCGGGAGATTTTCAGAGAAAACAACGGGGTAAGTGTTCTTAACTTAATTTTGGTTAGATTACCCGAACCTGTTACTAGTTTTGACATTTAATTGGTGATTTTAGTTGGGAAAATCTTGAAAACCCTCTTGGTTTAATTTGAAGATTTGAGGGTCGAGTTGATGTCGGATTTTAGTAAAATTGATATGGTTGGACTCTTGGTTGGATGAGATTTCATATTCCGTAATTTTTGTCGGGTTCCGAGACGTGGACCCCACGGGTGAATTTTGAGTGCAATTTCGGATTTTTAATAGAAAATGTAGAATTTCATATGGAATTAATTTCTATAATTTTTATTAACTGAATCGAATTATTGTGGCTAGATTCGAGGCATTCGGAGGTCGATTTGAAAGACCAAGGGCATCGCTAGCTAGAGGATTAGCCGGTTCGAGGTAAGTAATGATTGTAAATGATGTCCTGAGGGTTTGAAACCCCGGATTTGCACATCGTAGTGCTATATTGAGGTGAGACACGCGCTGGATGATGAGCGCGAGGTCAGGATTGTGACTTGGTCCATCCCGATTGATGATTTTACAGCATATTTGATTGAAACTTATTTGTTATCATCATGATTTGGGCTGATTGTCATACATGGGCTTCGTGCCAATTATTTGAATCTTTTGAGAATTTTTATCATTATTTCTCACTGTTTTGACTTGTATTTAAAATCAGTCCTGTTGATAATTATTGTTTTACAAACTCATCCGCTTTTATGCAGATTTGAAAACTCAAATGATATTTCTAAATGGTATTTTGGGCTGAGAACTATTATTTTACAAATGCCCGATGGGCTTATGATGATTTCCGGACTGAGTGAGGCCGAGGGCCATATGTGAGGATATGCTGAGTGATATGAGGCTGAGGGCTTGAGATACTATTTATGCCACGAGGTGGCTTGAGTGATGTGAGGCCGAGTGGTATGAGGCCGAGGGCCTGAGATACTTTATATGCCACGCGGTGGCTTGAGTGATGTGAGGATATGCTGAGTGATGATGCCACGAGGTGGCTTGATATAGCGCTTGGGCCGTAAGGGGCCCCTCCGGAGTCTGCACACCCACAGTGAGCACGGGTACCCATTGTTTTGAGTGATTGATACTATGCCCCAGGGGCTGATATGAGTGATTGTGAGGTAGCCCGAGGGGCTGATACTATTCTGAGAGTGAGCCGTGGGGCTGTTACCGTTCTAATATTGAGCCCAAGGGGCTGGCACTATTCTGATATTGAGCTCGAGGGGCTGGTTTTGTTGATATTATGCCCGAGGGGCTGTTTACATTTCTATCATTTTTGTTACTCACTTGTAAACTACTTGCTTTACTTGTTGGAAAAAAGAAAAAGGGATTTTCACTTGATTTCTCACTACTTTACTATTTAAAGTGATTTTACTGCTTCAGTATGGAATACCTTGTGTTTTTGCATGATTTCTTGCCTTCAGTCTTTATTTATTATTATTACTCACCGAGTCGGAGTACTCACATTACTCCATGCACCTTGTGTGTAGATTCAGGTATGTTTTGGCTGATCGGAGGCAGTGTCATCAGGGTTTAGCAAGGTAACTGCCGGCGTTCGCAGCACTGCTTTTCTCTCTCATCATTTCATTAGTCTGTATTTGTACACTTCAGGCTTTCAGTTGTATTTATACCCTAGTAGATGCGCGTGACTTGTGACACCTCGGTTAGGGCTGTGTCGGGTTGTGCTTCCGTTAATTATATTATTAAATCATATTTAAACTGTTTATTAATGTTTAACTATTTTTGAAAAGGCGATACGGGTTTGTTGGCTGGCCTTGTCTTCACGAGAGGCGCCATCACGACCGGAGCGGGGTTTGGATCATGACACTCGGTCTAAAGCAATTCCTGAGATCAAGTTCATCCGCAAATCAGGTACATGCCGCACATCCTTTAGAACCAATGTGCATCCGACATTTGTCTTGATACAAATGTCACCAATCCCCGCAATCTTTGAGTAACTTGTGTTACCCATTCTCACTGTGCCGAAATCACCTGCTACATATCTGCAAAAAAGATCTCTTACCGGTGTGGCATGGTAAGATGCCGCTGTGTTAACCACCCATTCCGACTCTGGACCTGACAAGTGCATGCATTCCTCTTCCTCGTTTATAAGAGGACAACATTATCATTGTTTTGCACCATGACGGTTGTGTTGTCATCATTCTTCTGGCCACTGGTTTCACCTTTGCCCTTCTTTGGATTTGGGCAATCTCTTTTGAAGTGACCTGGTTGATCACAGTTGTAGCAATTTCTGGCTCTTTGTTTGGATGGGTTCTTTGACTTCCCACGAGCTCCGGATCTACCATAGTTGTTCGAACTCCTTTGATAACTCCTGTATCTACCTTCTGTGATGAGAGCATGTCCTTGATTTTCGGGCTTCTTTCTCATCTTCTCATTGAGTAAAAGAGCCGATGTGACATCTTTCAACTCAATAGTAGTCTTACCGTGCAGGATGATTGTTGCCAAATTATCGTACGAAGATGGCAACGAGTTCAATAGCAAGATGACTTTATCTTCTTCCTCAATTTTCCATCCGAGGTTGGCAAGCTGTGTGATTAGCCCGTTAAACACATTTAAATGTGACAAAAAATTCATACCTTCACCCATGTGTAGGGCGTATAACTGCTTCTTCAGGTACAATTTATTTGTCAGCATTTTGGACATGTATAGGCTTTCCAACCTTGTCCAAATTCCACCTGTAGTGTCTTCATCAATGATGTTATTTACCACATCATCTAATAAGTGCAACCTGATTGCACTAGCAGCTCTTTCATCCAAGTCAGCCCAATCCTCAGCTTTCATGATACCAGGCTTTTTGGCATCAGCATCTAGTACCTTGTGTAATCCTTGTTGGATGAGCAGATCCCTCATCCTTCTTTGCCATGTTGAGAAACCGTTATCTCCGTTGAATTTTGCTACCTCGTACTTTACTCCGGACATTTTTATTTTTCACCGAGTATAGTACTACCGATAGTGAATACCATTTCAGTAAATGAGCAGAACCTGTGCTCTGATACCAGTTGTTGGGAATAAACCCCTACAGAATAATATTCACGGTAATAAAAGCAGAATAATAATGTAGCACCGAGATACGGTAATTAACAAAAATAAAAGAGTAACAACGACACCAAGATTTTTACGTGGAAAACCTTTTTAATAAGGGAAAAAACAACGGCCCCGAGAGGAGCAACTGATATCACTATAGTGAGGAATTTTACACTTTGTAGGTCCGAGTAAAATACTCTAAAGACTACTACAACACTCAAAAGAAATTACCTTCTTTTGATATTCCCACCTCACTACAATATTGCTCACTCTCTATTTTCCTCGTAGACTATTTTCTTATACTCTATCTATGAAACCTCACTCTTTCTTTCTCTCTTTGTTGGTGTGAAGAAATGAGAGTTGAAGCTCTCCTTTTATAGCCAAAGCTTCACTCTCTAAAGCCTACAATATTTGACAATTTACACACACTTTTCACAATTCAACAAAGTTGGTTACCAAACCAAAGTAATTCAACAAGGTTGGCTACCAAACCAAACTAATTCAACAAGGTTGACTACCTAACCAAACCAAGTCAATAAGGTTGGCTATCACACTAAAGAAACTTTTATAGGCACATGCCTAATACTTCTTCAATGAGATGGACATCATCAGACTCAACCCGCATATTCACCATCTCTAGTTTTGGATGATCAAAGTACAAGATTGAAAAGAATGAATTCCATTGTTTTTTTGTTTGTACATACCTTTGAAGTAAAAGTTATTGAAGTGACCAGATTAGTTGCAGCCTCAGGAGTAAGCCTTGCTTTAAGCATGTTGTAATCACTCTCACACAATGTGATAACCTATAACAATTACAGCAATATAAGTGAAACGGAAGTTGTTGGAGAAAATTATGCAATTTAGTGACTGAATATTAATTAATGATACCTGAATTCCATCATTGCACAAAGCAAGGGCAATGGAATAAGCTACTTTTGATAAATGGCCACCAAGAACTACTTGGGTAGTTCCTTTAGGAATTGAGTTTAGAACCACAGCAACTGCTAGGCTACTTCCATCAACCAACTTCACTTTAAGTTCTGGATACCTTTTTATGTATTGTTCACCATTCACATTTAGTAGCTCCTGTCAAATTTCATGTACAAATGCATTAGCTCAAGTAACTCATGACTTTCTCTAGCCAATATTTAGTGAATTACCTGCAGATAGAGGTGGCAAACGGGCGGGTTGGGCCGGATATGGTTCGGGTCGAAAACGGGTAATGCTAAAATGGATAAATTATCCGACCCGACCCATATTTAATACGGATAAGAAATGAGTTAACCGACGGATAATATGGGTAATCATATTACCATGACTTCTTGAATATGATCACTTTGGGGAGAATTCCTAGTATCTCAAACTTGAGGAACCCGCTTTACAAATGTAAAAATTAAACACATTAGTTATCCATTGGTTATCCATTTTCTAAATGGATAATATGATTCCTATTCATATTTGATCCGTTTTTAAAAAGTTCATTAACCAACCCATTTTTTAGCGGATAATATGAGTGAATAACTGTTTTCTTTTAACCATTTTACCACCACTAGCTGCAGATTATGGAATATCAGAGAATAAATTATTTTTTCTGATGATAGACAATTGATAACAGCAAACAAAATTTGAAGTGCAAACAAGCATCATTTGAATGAGTTTAAGTTTTATCGCACTGATGGGTGGAAAATATTCAGGCAATCAAGTCATTGATAAGGTAATTATATGTAAATCTTCATAATAAATATTAACTAATAACGTAACCTGCTATCACATGTTAAATTTATTGATAGCGTAGAAAAATCTATATAACTTAAATTCCATTTGAATCATTGACTTATTTTTTAACTTACCTGATTTAAAAGTCCTAGAGTCAAAACCTTTACGCCTTTCTGATCTGCTTCTATGATGGCTTTCTCCATCAAATTGCTAATAGACTCTCTTTGCCATGGCATAAAGTACTGCAACAAAATCAAGGAAAATGCAACAAATTTAGTTATCAAATTTATAATATACATGTTTAAGACTATAAATTCCAAATATCTTTTTTTCTTTCTTAAACTGTGTTCAATCAAACTACGCTGCATAAACGAAACAAAGGGAGTATGCAGTGCAAATTCTTACTTGTACGCGATATTTTGGGACGATCCAAGTTTGCAATTTGAGATTCTTGAATATGTTTCTCTCAACAATAAATGCATGGCCATAAAACCATGTAACCATCGTAGACCACAAAGTGATTGGCCACATTATTGGAAAATACCATTTTGAGGTGTGAGGTTCTGAGGCCAAGGATGCAAATCCTAGGCGGAGATGGTAGATGGATTCTGCAGTTGTTAGATGTGTTAAGTGCACCACATCGGGCGATTCGCCTACCCTCTCTAGTGATTTTTCATATAATGTATCTGAAGATTTGTCCAGTGTGTTGTAAATGTAGTCATACATTGGCATGAAAAGTGAGTAGTTTGTTCTGAATTGCGTGTGATGCAGTGAGTGGTACCTGTGTCATCAAAGAATTGAATTCATTCTGTGAAAATTGAAATTCTTCTAAGCTAAGAATTATTTTGTGATTAATTTCCTATATATCTAGCAAATCTTCAATAGAACCTTTTGTTTGTTGTTGGGATGGGCTAAAGTTTAAAGCAAAGTCTAATCTATGCTTTTTCTGGTTTAACTATCGGGTATCTAATTAATATTCATTAGTCGAACTAATTAGGATTTGTGCCATGTAGGGTTCATTAAAGTTTCTCCATTCCTACTGCTCTAAATAGCTATGAGTAACAAGTATACCTTTAAATGTGTTCAACTCACATCTTGGGGTCCCATAACCGTGGGGAGAACGTAAAGTTCATGGAAATAACTCGTGAAAAGATTACAACTTTTTGTACAGTACTAGTGTTTCTCTTAAATTTCAAAATTTAGAATGGAGTATTATATTTTCTCATTCTCAGTTAAGGAAAAGAGAGTTCATTTGTTTGCACAAATAGTTTTTAACTGAACACTAATTACTAGGCGTCAAATATTAACCAAGAGCATGCTACCTAAACAGTACTTTTAAATTTTCAAAATTCTCATCACCTTTTTACCGTAAGTTGAAAGGCATACAGAATTTCAATATCAAACTTCAAAAAAAAAAGAAATTCTTACATATATACTTTCAAGGTGATCCAAATTATAAGGGATAAAATAAATGAGTATAACGCAGCTGGAAAGAATGTGTCCATATCACCTTGTCCATGAATTGATAAGGTAGGCACGACAAGCATTCATTAATTCATGAAGATAAGTTGTTATCAACAAGATAACAAATTCCTTCCACCTTCATTGTATTCTATTATTTTTTCATCTTATCATTTGGACCACCATGAATGCATGTAAGGATTTGTTTTTTCATTTGGTATTGAAATTTTGTACGATCAAATGAAAAGTATTTTTTTTAAGAGAACGTTGGATTAGTTTGGTTGGTTTTTGGGAGGTGATAGACAATTGTTGGGGGGGGGGGGGGGGTCTGTAAAAGCTCAGCCCACTAGTGATATTGTTTGCTCTGGGTCTAAGCCCAGAGCCCTCATGGCCGATGTAGGACTCTGTCCAAAGTCTGGGGTGTTACATACACCCCTCTTATGAACTCAGCGTCCTAGACTCAGCTTTGAGGTTTACCCCGCCTAAACTCTTATCCATCATTAGCAAGGCTGACACAAAAGTGGCTCTAATAGTACCATCAGCAGCAGCCGAGCCCACTAGTGATATTGTCCGTTCTCGGCCTAGGCCCTCACGGGTTTAGAATGCGTCACTAGGGTCTAAAGTTTGTTAACTTATATATCAAGCATCCCTCGTGTTTTGTCGACGTGAGACTCTGTCTGGTTTCTTCACCTTTCTTTTTACTTCATAAATTCTAACTGCATTATGAGCAATAAGATTCTTGAAACCCTGAAAGAGATCTATTGAAACTCAGCTTAGGTACGATCATATATGTAATAATGTAAATGTGAGTCAAACAATAAGCGGAAAAGAACTAGTGTGGAATGCACAAGCACATATAACTAGTCAAATCTTGTTAAGGTAAATAAAACAAATTAAGAACTTTATTTATCATCTATCTGACATCTGCTCATTATTTTGAATTGGACGAATACTAGATAAGAATCTATTTGTACTTAATTGGTCTTGATAAAAGTAAGAAGGAAGGTGAAGAGACTTACGAGGGCGTATACATCAAGTACTTGAGAGGTGGAAAGACAGAGAGGAATAAGTTCAAAGTTGCAGTGTCCCAAGTTGTTCATAAAATCAATGTAAGTGATGTAACCCCCAAGTGCCACTATAGAAGCAGTCCCAGTAAGGATTGCTGTGAGCATTGGGATGGCAAACAGCGCGAAATACGCTACATGCTCTGCAAATGGATGAATCACAGCTGCCAAAAACAAGAATATTTATCAAACACATAGCTAACTAAATTACTCTCCCTCATCTTATATTAATAATCATGGTTACTAAAAATAGTTGTCTCAAATTATTTGTCATTTTAAAAGTTTAAGACAAAATTAATTATTTTTTTTTCTTTCTTACCCTTAATAATAATTGTTCTTGAAGATGGAGATAACATATAAATAGAATAAATATTCAATAAAAAGAGATTATATCTTAAGACATAAATAAGGATAGAATAGTCCAATCTTTTTTCTAATTAATATTTCTTAAGAGGCATGTAAAAGAGAAATACGACACATAATATGCGACAGCGAGGAAGTACTACTAGTAATATGATTTGCATTTAAGATATGTACAGTAACAGTTTAAAGATTATTATACTATGAAGTTTAATATGTAATATAGTAGGTTCAATGACGCATGCATGACTTTTCTTAAGCGTGCCAATTAAGACTAGTTCCTCCTGTGGTTATTAATGACGTATTTTTCACAGATATCCTAGGAACTACAAATCAAAGACTAATTTTAACTTGTAATAATACTAGCACTGAAACCTTTGCTTGATACTGTATTTTGACTGGGGATAAAAGTCACCCAAGGGCATGTATTAATGCAAACGCTTAATTTTTTTTAAAGGGACAAGCAATAACATATTTTATAATTATACCAAATAATTTATTTTGCATATTATCTATATGTACATATTTAGTAGAAAATTTCGACGAAGCGGTGTCATGTGACACTGCTTGGGGAAAGGTAGTACTATTATCAGTAGAAAATAAATTATGTACATAATTTATTTTGCATATTATCTATACCTAAGCAGGTTAGTACTATTTTTACCAAGTTACTAATTAATGCTTATAGTTGTATAAATATTTTTACATTATCAGCACTCGTAACATAAACTCATATGAAGAATTTCTAGAAAAATTATACTACCAGTGCAGTTTAATATATTATAATAGGTTAGTTTCAAATTTTATCAGATTTCTGTAAATGATGATCATAGAGATTTATCTATAAATTATCTTACAAGCTATATTGTTCGAATTCTTCAAAAATATGACGGGGTGGATCCTCCAAGGCAACGCAGGAGAATTCGATCAACATAACTTACAAATGACGTGGTTATGTGAAGATATTTATTAGACTCAGTACATAGAACCTAAACCCGTCTGGTTTATTTGCCTAGTTTGCGGGACAAGTGCCTGAAGAAGGACCACCGCTGCCTTTATAACATGGTATTCCTGCTCAAATGGGCCAAAGTCTCCCGACAAATTAAAGGCCCCCCAGCATTAGGTACTAATCCACAGGACAGCCAAAGCAAATAGTTAAATGAAACCCCAAGGTTGTCACGTCCAGCTGATATGCAGTTGAAAACATTTAAGAAGGATATGTAGTTTTCAATCACTATATATCTCATTGTCATGTGTGTTTGTCGGATCAATTTACTCCTAAAATATGTTCTGTTGTTGCGTATAGATTCAATCTATCTGGTGGGGTGCAGTTCAAGCTGGAAATTAAAGTTGGCCACCTATGATGGCTAGCTAGCTAGCTAGCAGGCAGGTCTTACTACTAATAATGGCATCTTAAAATATTATCATTGGAGGCCGATTCAGTAATTTAAATTTAATGAGTTTAACGTTCGGGTTCTTACTATTAAATCCACTACATTTTTAAAATTACGAGTTCAACGTTTACTATTTTCCTAAAAAAATATGATTATTTATTTGTGTACACACATTATTTCGAAAATACTAGTTTAGTTGAACCCGTTACCTATATACTACATACATCATTGGTTATACCTTTAGTCTTAGGAGTCTTATAACTTCTGGCACTAACAATGCATAACAATTTACGCCATTAGATAACACGATCTATTGCAATGGATAGTTCACCTGATTTAGTAATTTAGAAAATAAGGTAAATAACCTACTATAATGAGTTAAAATGCATTGAAAAGGTAAACACATACTATTTCATTCCACCATCAATGTATATAAGTTCAATATATTTTCAGTTAAACAGAAGTAGGAAATGGGAGATGGCTTACAAGTTATGGGCTCAGTGACAATAGAGGAATGGTGATGAGAGTGATAGCGAGAGTAAAGGAAATGATGGTGCAAAGCTCTGTGAAGCCAATAATAGAGAAATTCCACAGGACCAATATGAATCAAAGCTGTCAAAATTATCCCATCAGTCCTCCAAAATGGAATATGGTGAGACTGCTCCAACTTCATGTATCCATAATAGAATAAGAGACCATTAAATATGATCTGATCATCCCTGCAACACATAAGATCGATAGACAATAATCATATTCTTTGCACTTCAATTTGCATTTAGATTTTTTTTTTGGAGCTAAAAAGAATATAAATTGTATACACTCCTTGACATATGGAAAAAAAAGTGTAATGGCAAATATGGGCAAAAATTGATTTAAGTTGTAATTAAGTTCAAAATCCTTTTTTTTTTTTTTTTTTTTTGTGTAGGAGAAATAGGGGAGGGATGATAAGATTGGGAATCAAATCCTCATCAACAAGGTGAAAGTTTAGAGGTACCTAACCAACTGAGCTAATAAAATTCCCCATAAATAAGTTCAAATCTTAGGTATTTGTCATTTGTGTGTTTTCTAAAAATCCTTTGTTAAAATTTTTTATTCCGCTGCATTTAAAAAAAAAAAATCAAAATCGGTTCAGCGCCAAGCTGTATGTATAAGATATATTTCTCTATAACAAGGTATAGGCATGCCCCCCTCGATATTTTAAGAGGATACTCCTAAACTGTTGGATCATAAATTTCATGCTCAAAAAGGTCTTATAACCATCTCTAACCACTTAAATTATAAATAATCAACGGATATATAATATATATATAATTAATATATGCCGGATAAAATAGTAAACAGTGAATTTGATTGGCTACATGGAAAAAGATCCCATTTAATTATACACCGCCAGAGTAGATATCTTCCTCCTTACCGGCGGAAGGAGGCCAAAATGACGTACCACCCATTCCTAAATGTTAACAACTTAATAGTAGGATCTACTCGCAAAATTAGGGCCATCGTATACAAGTATTTATGATCAAATAAAACATAGAAAATAATTGTAGACATTGTCGCCGAGACATTATCAAGAACTGAATAAAAGATTTTTTTTTTTTTTTTTTTTTTTTTCTTTTCATGCATGCTAGGAGGAGGACCAGGGGAGAGTGGGTAAAGCAGAGAGGGACAGCGACAGATGCAATAATATAGTTCGAACGGAGTATAATTTATTATTACTAGAATATCAAAAACTACTAAATTACGTGCTCCTAATTGTAAAAGTGTAATAAATCAAATGACGAGAATATAAATATTTAAATCCCGAATCCTTTTTGAGAGAGGGTACAGGTGCTTACCAATTTCTTTCTCTATCAACTTGGTCAAATTCAATGCTCTTATCAACAATCCGATTATCTCCCTTGGCAGTTCTGTAACGAGATAAAGATATCCATATTTGATTGTGAATCATTCTTGAGAGTAGAAATGGGAATATAATAAAGTTTACAATGTCCCTCTGCTTTTCATCTTTGCTCAAGAAGAACGAGTGTATGCTATGAGCCACGAATGGTGCCAAAACCACATACTTCAGTCAGAAAAAATAACAAGCTGTTAGGAGTATGAAAAATTATTATTAATTACATGTATAATTCATGCTAGCATTTACTTTCCGAAAAGAATTGAAAAGAAGAAACAAGTTAGAATAGAGTCACAAAATTGAAAATGACAAGACATTGTATCACGTGCTATACATATATATATAACTAATAAGTTGCTTGTTCTCGTTGTGTAGTAGTGGAAAGATGGGGTTAAGTATGACACAAAACCGATGGAGCCTTTTCAGTACTGAATTAGATATTTTCTAACACAAAGCATAAATATATGAAGTATACGAAATAACACTCAAATAATATTAATAATATTAAATTTTAAATCCATAATTTAAGAAGTTCAATAAATTTATTGATAAGAACTTAAAAGTTGAACTTATCAAATTTGAATAATGAATCGTCCCCTCCACAAATATATCTCTATCAATTTGTTTGATGCATTGAAGGAACATATTTTCCTTACAGTAGAGGAGGAGAAGGAGAAGGAGAAGGAGAAGGAGGAGATTCATTAACATAAACGTAATTGTGCTCTAATATAATAAAAGAGAAATACATACAGGACTTTAAGAAAAACTATGAAAAATGAAGTTATACCTTGAAGTTGCCAAGCCATGTCCATGGCCATTCAGTGAGAATGCCTGGTTTAGATGCCATGGATTTTTGTTTTTGTTTTGCTACCTTATCTTGTAAAGAAAGTAACTAGTACAACTTCTTTCAGCTAGCTTGCTTCTTCGCCTCCTCTCCTCTAAAAGTCTCTGATTGGGCTGCACTTTATAGAACCCTATAATGGAGCCCATCCCAGCATATTCAATATTTTACACCGTCTCAAAATTCTTTACTTATCACAAACCGCCATGTGTCCCTATCACATCACTTTTTTCTCTAAAATATTCAACACCCGATGTTTTATTTTTTTGGGTAATTAACAAACTTTTATTTACCAGTAATATTTACAATGCTGTGCTCAAGCTTAATTTGGACATAAGCCATTGAATTCACTGTCCTCGTGACCAACTACCATACTACTAGGTATGACATCTAAGTGCACATTAGGATAGTAGTTAAGCTCCATCAATCTTTGTTGTAGTCGCAACTTAGTAGCTCCTCGACCATGCACATCTTGTGTTATTATTTTACTTAGCACTACTGCTAATCGCTGCTTTTCTTGAAAAATTCTGCCATTCCTCTCTTGCCATATATAGTACAGACTGCCTGCAAGAGTTAGTTTATATAGTTCAGCTGTTGTGTTCTTCCCCTTGTATTGTCTTTCAGCCCACTCGATCTCACTTGTCCATGTCATCGCTTGTCTATGAATCCTTTGCTATTGTAGCATTGATGTTCATACTCTTGAAGAATAAGAGCAGTTAAAAAATAAGTGATCAATAGTTTCCTTTTCAGTGTTACAGAGTGCACAAATTGTATCTTCCACATAGCCTCATCCCCTCAATCTATCTTTAGTTAACAGCCTTCTATGTGCAGCCAGAAATACTGTGAAAATCCACTTTGGCAACCCAGCATTATTGCATACCAGTTTCCTCCATGACACTCTAGCAAATTCACCTCTAATCTTCACATACATGGTCTTGATGGAGAACTTTCTCATTCCCTCTACATCCTCCTCTGTATAACCAGCTTCCTCAAAGTATTGTTTGGCTTTCAGCACCTTCTGTACAATCCATGAGGCTTGCTTTGGGTCAATGCTCCACAGTGATTCTGTTTCTTGTAGTATACATGTATCCATTGAACCCACATCTTATCTTTTTTCTTGGGTCAATGTTCCATAGAAGCTTGCATATAGTTGCCTTATTCCATGCCTCCATATCAAGCAAATTTAGGCCACCTGCTGCTTTAGGCTGGCACAACTTGTCCCATGATAATAATGCTTTCTTTGATACTTCCACACCTTCAGTCCATAGAAATGTTCGACACACACTTTCAATAAACTGGATCAGCTTCTTTGGCAACAGAAACACCTGGGACTAGAATACTTGAATAGAGAAAAGTACACTCTTAATTAGTTGAATTCTTCGTGCATAGGATAGAAACCTTGAGGTCCGTGACTGAATGCTTCCTAGCATCTTTTCAATTAGAGGCTGGCACTGTACCAATGGTAATCTCTTGGAACTGAGTGACACTACCAAGTATCTGACTGGTAGTGTCACTTTTACAAAGCCTAGGACTTGTAAAATCTCCTGGTGCTTGTCATCATGCACTCCACCAAACAATATAGAGTTTTTGTCAGCATAAGCCACTAAACCTGATGCCTTTGAAAAATCATGAAAACACGGATACAGTAGCTAGATAGATATAGTATCTCCTCGGCAGAACATCAATAAGTCATCAACAAAACTCAGCTGCACTATGTTCATTTTGCCACATTTAGGATGGTTTGAAATTAGGATCCCTCTTGAGTGTCTTCAGTAGTCTAGTTAGATACTCCATAGCCAATACAAATATATAAGGAGATAGGGGATCTCCCTGTCTCAGTCCTTTCCGATGTTTATACTATTAAAATAATTTAACTTGGTCTTAAAATTAAATTATTTGGTTTAAAATAAACATCATGCGCAATAAGTATATTTCTTTTTACTATCATTTAATTACTACCGCATTTCACTCGCCTGTGAACCAAACCAAGTTAATTTAGATATATACTTTCTCTCCATTTTATTTTGTATCTTAGTTTGATTATGCATGAAATTTAAGAATATGTAGAAAACTTTTTAATTTTGGAATCTTAAATTAAACGTGCATATAGTAATATACTGAAGGTACTCTTTGAATATTATGGTCTAAACATGCCATTGCATTCCTATAATTAGGGGTGTATATGAACCGGGTTGGTTTGGTTTTGATAAAAACCAAACAAAACCAACTATATCGGTTTGGATTGGTTCGGTTTTATCGAGTTTTTGGGGTTTTCGGATTTTTTTGTTACATGAATATTATTTCAATCTTACTTTGTTAAAATTATAGATAAAGCTTTGATAAGTGAATATATGTTTAGTAAATATGGAAAAAATTAACAAACATATGATCTATTAAAATATTTAATGGGAGAATTTTTTTAGTAACACATGATAGTTATTTTCTTTGTTAACAATAATTTTTCGTTAATTTGCGCTTTCAAGGTTAATACATGAGAGGATCCCAAATATTTCTACATTTTCTAAAGAAAATTCACTATAAAATTTTTAAAATATAAATAAAATTTATTTTTACTCAATACCAAACCAAATCAAACCAAACCTAGTCGGTTTTTTTAATCAGTTTGGTTTGATTTTTCGGTTTGGTGCGGTTTTCCGGTTCGGTTTGAACACCCCTACCTATAATTAAGAGACGATGTGTCAATAAAGTTAAATAAAAATAATACTAGAATTAAAAACTTATATAAAAAAATATTGTTCCTTTTTAAACAAACAAAGTAGTAAACAAGAAACTAATTAAGACACATAAACTAAATATGAAGAATAATTGAAGGTGCAGACACTAAACAATTGGTAATTAATATGGCTCAATGGTAAAATGTTTATGTTGAAAACATATGTGATGCATAGATTGATAAAAACAAATATCAGGTGCAATGATTTTACCTAAAAGTATTAATCAACGGATTCAACAATTGTGGTCTTGGAACTTTATTACTGTAAGAGCTACATCACGTTGCAGCCGCGACTCCATTAATTTAAAGATAGACTAGACCCATGAGGTTCAACATAAGTAATTAATGTGTCACACCTAACAAATATTCGATCAATATTATGTGTGCTGGATACAATGTATGTTATACAAAGTGCGAAAAATCAGCACCCAAGCATACTAATATTATCTCTCACTTCAACCTGCAATAATATAAGAGGAAAACGTCCGTCTTTCAAATATATTTTTTTTAACTTTAACTTCAAATAATTTTTTTAAACTTGGATTAAATACTGTTCAAACACCTGCTAAACATTTCAAATCTTTTTAATACACTAGAAAAAAGGGATATACAAATTATGCAAACACGGTCATCGTATAAGAAGAGCTGATGCGGAATAATGCAAACACGGTCATAACTTTTGCAAGTTAAAATGGTATAAAAAAAACTTATCTTTTGTAATGCCAAGTTAAGTTAACGAAATGTCTAAGCATCACCAAAAGTTACCAATATAAAGTGTACTTTAACCTTCTAGATATTTCAATGGAAGTCCCACCGGCGAGGTTGGATTGCGACTCGTTTTTGTTCAACTCGTTTTCCATCTGGCCCGACTTGCCCATTCGTCTCCATTATTTTTCTCTATTACAACAATAATAATGACTACTACTCAATTTTAATAGCCTATTTGGCCAAACATCAAAAGTATTTTGTTGCCAAATGTGTTTTTATATAAAGTTAAAGTTTTGGCCAAACTTTTAGAAAGGAAAAAAAAATGTGTTTTTATATAAAGTTAAAGTTTTGGCCAAACTTTTAGAAAGGAAAAGAAATGTATTTTTGAGCAAAAGTAGAAGCATTTTTTTAGAACTGAAAAAAAATAGTTTCTCCGAAAAAGCTCTTTTCAAAAAATACATTTCAGAAATAGACACTTAAAAGTATTTTTTTAAAGTTTGATTAAACATTAATTATTATTCAAAAATAATTTTAAAGTAATTAGTCAAATATAAATTATTTCTCATCAAAAATACTTTTTGAAAAACACTTTTTAAAAATACTTTTGAAATAAATTAAATTTAAAAACTTGGCCAAACAGGCTATACGCTTGTTGAGTCACTTTTTTCTTCTAATTGTTTACATTTTCCGTCAGAAGCGTTTGTGCACATATATGTATAGATTTGTATTAAAATTTTTAATTTGTAAATATTAAATTCCTCGTGGTTGTAAATCTACGCATGGGTAAAATAAAGACACGAAGATGCACTTTCAATGTCAAAATTTCTGGACAAATTGTGAACAGAGGAGTCCCTATTAAAGCAGCCTTTGTTTGGAAAACTTTGATTGATGTATTTATGAGTCTCACCAGCAAAAGAAATAGGGGAGCTTTAACACAGGTATCTTGGTAGGGGTATGTCACTTATTTATTGGTACAGCAATAGAAGTACCGAGAAGCAAAAACAACCACTAGCTACACTGTCCTACTGACCAATTGCAATTCCATCGAACGTTTCGTACTTCACATATCATGTCTTTAGTGCCTATTAATTCTTGTATATCGTGCAGCCATGAAAATTACTTCCTCTATTTCAAAAAAAGATTATTTTAGTTTAACTTATACACCAACTTTAATAAAGAAAGTAAGACTTTTAAAATATATGATCTTAAATATGTCGTAACATTAGTGTGGCCGTAAAACTTTTAAAATTTATGGTCTAAAATCTACCATAGCATTTGTATGACCATAAATACTTTTTATTAAACAAATATTGGAAGGTGCCAAACTTTTTGAAACAAACTAATAACGCAATATTGTCCGTCTTTTTTAAACAAAAGGAGTATTATATGGTGTCATTGACTGGTCAACGAATTCAGTTAAGAATCATGAAAAATTTTCGATTTAAATTTCTTGCATAAATTCTATTGTACGTTAATTCTTTCTATTTATCCCAGCCTTAATAGATATAATTAACTGATTTTTATGTGTCACGATCCGGATTTCCCACCCTCGGGAGTCGTGATGCCGCATACTAATGAGAGCTAGGCAAGCCAACCCTTAACTATCTAATTCCTTACCAAATTACTTCCTTTTAACAATTATGAGCAATAACATAAAAACAACAGAACTTTAAATAATTAAGCGGAAGATAACCATGAAATATCTGAAGGCTACGTCTATTACAACTTTTAAACCCTCAAATACCCCAAAACCTGGTGTCATAGTGTCACAAACTATCTAAGAGTTTCTACATACAAAGTCTGAAGAAATGCAATACACTGTTTCTGAACAAAGGAAATAAAACAGGAAATAGAGATAGAGGGAGACGCCAGGGTCTGCGGACGCCTACAGGTATACCTTGGTTCTCCAGATGGACTGAAGGAAGCCCTCCAACTATTGTCCGAAAGCTGCTCCGGGATCTGCACACAGTGCAGAGTGTAGTATCAGCACAACCGACCCCATGTGCTGGTAACTGCCTGGTCTAACCCCGGTGACGTAGTGATGAGGCTAGGACCAGACTCCAGATAAACCAGTGCAGTTATATAACATATGGCGGAAAAGTAACAAGTAATAAGCAATTTAAAGCTGGGGAAGGGGAACATGCTTCGGGGGTAGCTGACAAAACAAAATAACAAGAAATAACAAGGAAGCTAAAAATATATCTTCTAACATAGATAAAGAGAAGTAAAGACAGCTTTCACTTTCAGTTTCCATCTTGTTGCAGGCGTGCAACCCGATCCCATTTCTCATATCTTTTGGTAGGCGTACCACCCGCTCCCATTTCATCATATCTTGTGGTAGGCGTACCACCCGCTCCTATTTTATAATATCTTGTGGGAGGCGTACCACCCGCTCCCATTTCATAATATCTTGTGGTAGGCGTACCACCCACTCCCATTTCATAATATCTCGTGGTAGGCGCATACCACCCGCTCCCTTTTAGAGTTCATCACACAATCACAAGAAATCCTGGCAAGGGAACATAAGTGAAATAATAACTTCCCGGCAAGGGAACAAAAGCAATATAATAATTTCCCGGCAAGGGAACAACAATATCGAAATAGTCATCACGGCAAGGGAGAATCAGCTATAACCAATCTCACTTAGTTGGTACTCAGTTCAATTAATGGAAATGCTCAATCATAGAAGATCATTAATTAAATCATACAAAGTGTCATTCAAGAACACAACAACTTTCAATTTAAGACCCACGGTCATGCTTGACACCAATGTATAGATACTCGTCACCATGTCTATACGTCGTACTCAACAAGAAGCAAGTAGCAAGTATGACTCAACTCCTAATCCCTAAAACTAGGGTTAGACCAAATACTTACCTCGAAGCTTTGAACACCACTCAAGCCTCAATTATAGCTTTACCCCTTGATTCCACCACCAATCCATTCGAATCTAGTCACAAGTTACTTAGTTACATCAATAAGTGCTAAATGAATCAACCCCAATGCATGAAAATGAGTTTTTCTAAAGTTTTACCCAAAAAGTCAAAATCACCCCCGGGCCCACGTGGTCGAAACCCGAGGTTCGGACCAAAACCCGATTACCCATTCCCCCACGAATCCAAATATATAATTTGTTTTGAAATGGGACCTCATATTGAGATCCAAATCCCCAATTTAGAAAAAACCTAGGTTCTACCCAAAACACCCAAATTCCCCCATGAAAATCTTTGATTTGAAGTTGAAATCATGTTAAATGATGTTAAGGAGTGAAGAAAATTTAGAAATCACTTACCAACATTTTGGAGAAGAAAGGTTGTTTGAAAAATCGCCTCTTATGTTTTTGGGATTTTGAAAAGTGAAAAATAGCTGAAATTCCCGTTTATTTATACCCCTTTCAGACCCCCTGTGCGGACCGTATAACATGGACCGCGGCCGCACAGGCCTTCCTGAAGACCTACAGTTCAGCACCCTGTGCGGACCGCACAAAGGCGACTGCGGTCGCACAACCTCCACCGTGCTCCGCACAAAGGCGACCGCGGCCGTGCTGGCCCCTCCACGGTCGTACGCGATTTCTCACGGATCGCACTAAAGGGTTCATAGACCTGCAACTTCTTGAACCTGCAATATCTGACTTTCTAAGCCTAAGGTATCCCGGAACCTACTCGAAACTCACCCGAGCCCTCAAAACTCCAACCCAAGTATACACACAACCTCAAAAACATCCTACGGACATATTTGTGTAATCAAATTACCAAAATAACATCACGAGCATCGAATTAAACCTCGAGATCAATGAAATTTCTCAAAACTCTTTTAAACATCATATTTCTCAATTAAGGCCTAGATCGCGTCAAACGACGTCCGATTTTAACATAAAATTTAACAAGAATGACTCAAGTCATATATAAGACCTGTACTGGGCGCCGGAACCAAAATACGGGCCCGATACCATTGCTTTCTAATCAGTTTTCATTACAAATTTTCTTAAACAATTTCACTTAAAAATTTATTTCTCAGGCTTGGGACCTCGGAATTCGATTCTGGGCATATGCCCAAGTCCCATATTTTCCTACGGACCCTCCGGGACCGTCAAATGACGGGTCCGGGTCCGTCAAATGACAGGTCCGGGTCTGTTTACCCAAAACATTGACAGAAGTCAAATTAGCTCATTCTATAATCGAAACTTATCGTTTTTCACAGATTATCATATTTAAGCTTTCCAACTACGCGCTCGGACTGCAAACGCAAATCGAGGCAACTTTAATGAGGTTTTCAAGGCTCGAAGACATAGAAATCAACTGAAAGCAAGTGATGACCCCTTGGGTCGTCACATTCTCCACCTCTAAAACAATCATTCGTCCTCGAACGGATAGAAGAAGGAAGTACCTGAGTCGGGGAAAAGATGAGGATAACGGCTACGCATATTGGACTCGGACTCCCAGGTCGATGCCTCAAGAGGCTGACCTCTCCACTGAACACGAACAGAAGGAAAACTCTTCGACCTCAACTATCGAACTTGCTGGTCTAGAATAGCTTCCGACTCATCCTCATAAGACAAGTCCTTGTCCAACTGGACAGTGCTGAAATCTAACATGTGGGTAGATCGCCGTGATATTTCCGAAGCATAGACACATGAAACACTGGATGCACAGCTGATAAACTCGGCAACAGCGCAAGTCTATAAGCCACCTCTCCCACTCGATCAAGAATCTCAAACGGTTCAATGAACCTAGGTCTAAGCTTGCCCTTCTTCCCAAATCTCATCACGCCCTTCATAGGCGACACTCACAGCAATACCCGCTCACCAACCATAAAAGCCACATCTCGAACCTTGCGGTTTGCATAACTCTTCTACCTAGATTGAGCTGTACGAAGCCTATCCTGAATGATCCTGACCTTGTCCAAGGCCTCCTGAACCATATCCGTACCCAACAACCGAGCCTCTCCCGGCTCAAATCACCCAACCGGAGATCGACATCGCCTACCATACAAAGCCTCATAAGGTGTCATCTGGATACTCGACTGGTAGCTGTTATTGTAGGCAAACTCTGCTAAAGGCAAGAACTGATCCCACGAGCCTCCAAAGTCAATAACATAAGCTCGGAGCATATCCTCCAATATTTGAATAGTCCACTCGGATTGCCCGTCCGTCTGAGGATGAAATGTTGTACTCAACTCAACCTGGGTGCCCAACTCTCGCTGAACTGCTTTCCAGAAGCGCGAGGTAAACTGCGTACCACGGTCCGAAATGATAGATACCGGCACACCATGAAGACAAACAATCTCCTGGATATAAATCTCAGCTAACCTCTCAAATGAATAGGAGACTGCCACAGGAATGAAATACGCTGACTTGGTCAGCCTATCAACAATGACCCAAACTGCGGCGAACTTCTTCCGAGTCCGCGGGTGTCCAACAATGAAGTCCATAGTAATCCGCTCCCACTTCCACTCGGGAAGCTCAATCCTCTGAAACAGTCTACCAGGCCTCTAATGCTCGTACTTAACCTGTTTAAAATTTAAACATCGAGCCACATATGCAACAATATCCTTCTTCATTCTACGCCACCAATAATGCTGCCGCAAATCCTGATGCATCTTCGCGGCGCCCGGATGAATAGAGTACCGGGAGCTATGGGCCTCCTCTAAAATCAACTATTGAAGCCCATCCACATTAGGCACACAAACTCGACCTTGCAATCTTAAAACTCCATCATCACCTAAGGTAACCTACTTAGCACCTCCATGCTGCATCGTGTCTCTAAGGACACACAAATGGGGATCATCAAACTGTCGATCACGGATACGCTCCAATAATGAAGAACGAGCGACCGTGCAAGCTAATACTCAGCTAGTCTCAGAGATATCCAATCTCACAAATCGATTGGCCAAAGCCTGAACATCCAACGCAAGCGGCCTATCACCGATCGGAATATAAGCAAGACTGCCCATGCTGGCTGACTTTCTACTCAAAGCATCGGCCACCACATTGGCCTTTCCCGGGTGATATAAGATGGTGATGTCATAATCCTTCAACAACTCCAACCACCTTCTTTGCCTAAAATTCAACTCATTTTGCTTGAATAAATACTAAAGACTCTTATGATCCGTGAACACCTCACACGCCACACCATACAGATAGTGCCTCCAAATCTTCAATGCATGAACAATGGTTGCCAACTCTAAATCATGAACCATATAGTTCTTCTCGTGAATCTTCAACTGCCTTGAAACTTAGGCAATGACCTTGCCATCCTGCATCAACACTGCGCCAAGCCTAATATGGGAAGCATCACAATAAACTGTGTAAGGCCCTGAACCAGTGGGCAGAACTAACACTGGTGCCGTAGTCAGAGCTGTCTTGAGCTTCTAAAAGCTCGCCTCACACTCGTCCGACCATCTGAACTGGGCACCCTTCTGGGTCAACCTGGTCATCGGGGCTGCAATAGATGAGAACCCCTTCATGAACCGATGGTAGTAGCCTGCCAATCCCAAGAAACTCCGAATCTCTGAAGCTGATTGCCACACCCTAACCTCGGGAGGCGCGACCGGTGCTCAATCGAGGAAACCCAACTGAGCAAGTCTTATCAAACACTTCCTACCCAACTCGATACGAATAAGGAATCCATGCTTTCATTCATTTGTTTAGACGAGAAAAGATAGTACATTCTACAAGGTTAGTTTATTTAAAATCACAACATTAATCCGTAATTAAGTTCCCAAGATTACATACAATTATACTTTAGCAAAACGAGAATTTGAATTACATCATAGTTCGTAGACCCATCCAATGCCCGTACATAACCCACACATATGTCTACGGAGCCTCTAAGGATACCCAAAACAGTGATAACAACGCCAACGACAATGCCCCGGCTATACCTCAAAATAGACATCTATACCAAAAGGTATATCACAAAACCCCTTGAAGGAGGAAGGGGCTCACCAAGAGTTTGAGAAGAGGATGCTCCGCTACACGCGATCGGCACTATCCGCTATGGAGCCACCTACATTCATTTAAAAATGTAGCGCCCCTGGCAAAAGGGACGTTAGTACCATGGAATAGTACTAGTATGTATAACTAAACACCATCTACTTAGAAAGAACTTTCATACAAGAATAAGAAATCACAAGTATAACTCAAAACTTTAAACGATCACCACATTATCAAATAAAACAATCATACAACTTTCACATCATTTTCCCATAGATTTAGTTTGGGGCATTTCACACTATTCATTATTTGTTCACAATATCACCGCTATCTTGAGCGGAGTTCGATCTTGACTCGATCGTCTAGGTTGCCTCAATTGAGACATACGCTTCAATCACAATCTCATTTTCCTTCTTTTCCGAAATTCATTCACAATACCTTTCCAATACCACCGCTATCTTGAGCGGAGTCCGATCTCGACCCGATCGGCTAGGTCACCTCATCAAGGCATTGTTCCCTTCTCATAAATCAATTCATTTCAAATATATCATTTCATAGGCACTTGAAGCCACGACTTATCAAATCATTCTTGGAACTAGGCCGCATTTTACATCGTTCCCAATTTTCAATATTAGCTTTGCCAGTTAGGACAGTAGGTGCACACAAGAGTAATTTAAATTGTATACATAGGATAAGATTTCACATAGATAGAACAATATATTCAGCTGCAATCTCAATTTAAGGTCTAAACATTTCCAATACATAATTCATACCTTTGCCCCTTTCAAGCTGTCAAGATAGTACGTTGATTATGTTGGGACACATTTTTCACACACATAAGGTTACAACACCAACTCATGTAAAACAACAACCAATGCAACAATTCATCTTTAATCTTGCCATGCCCACACAATCACCGATGAAGCTCAATTTTTAAAAGACGGGGTTTTGGCCATACATACCTCAACTGAGCTTTCCTTAATCCTATAACGTTCCGGAATGTTCGCACCTCAATCTATTTAAGCAATATAGCACAATTTAACTCATAATCAAGAAAAGATCATAATCTAATCTCTCTTGAGCATTTTACCGAGCAATTAGTGTTCATTAAGGCCTTAGGGTTCTTTTTATGCAAGATTACACTAGCCCATTACCCATGCCTTCTCTTATATAATTCCTCATACTCTTCAAGAACACATGCATGCAATGCAAACCCCCTTATCCCCATGAATTACCTCACTAATGACCCTTTGTAGCTATGTGTAAAAATGAGAGCTGAGGTGATGAAGCCTTACCTCTTGGGATGAAGGTTTAGGTCCCTCACTTGATTATCTTCAATGATTCAACAAGGATTTTTGGATCAATATTGGTGAAAGTCACTTCCCCTCTCTAAAACCCTCTCTCTCTCTCTCTCTCTAAAAGCATCAGAAAAACAAGCTCAAATGAGCTATTACACCGTATATAACGATAGGGGGTCAGGTTTAAAATTTAGAAAATTGGAGCCCCGAGTCGGATCTGCGATCGAAAAGCTGACATGCGGTCCGCATAATGGACCGCAAAAATGGTCCCCAAGACCTGAACACACTGCCTGGGTATGCAGCAGTTCTGCGGTCGCATAATGCACTGTAGAACAGCCCTTCACAAAATCCTAAGGGAAATATGCTACGACTATGCAGTCCGCATATCGGTTATGCGATCGCATACTTGACCGCATAGTTGACCTCAAATTTGACCAATACATTGAATCACTTTGTGGCGATTATGCGGTCCGCATACCTGATATGTGACCGCATTCTCGACCGCAGAATCGTATTTTCTGGAAAACATTATTTCTTGAATTTTTATAGCATAGATCAGTCCAAAAAGGTCTGAACCGCGGCAAGCTAGCTCATCGCAAAGAATTTTACGCATCTCTAACACATCATCCTAATTGCCACTACGAGCTTTTGGGTTTAGGGTGGAAATTTTTCACGGGGCCTCACATCCTCCACCACTTAAGATCATTCATCCTCGAATGAGGATCAAGGTTTGCTTATTAGCGATCTCTAGGCAACCTACTGCTTACATACTATTAGTCTCCAAATTTGGTCAACTCCCTGAATTTCCGAAAATTTCGCCAGAGTTTCCTTTGTCTCTAAGCCTTATCCACCTGTCAGAGATCCCTAGAACATATCCTAACAGCATGACCATATTTCATAATCGTAACATAACTTGTACAATCATCAACCATGGCCATATATGCAATATTTTACCAAAAAAGGGACAATTTTACATAGATCAAGTCTAAAGATAAGAGTTCATAGGAGCTAAATGCATAAAAGCTATTACATGACTATTCAAATAGACGTGGATACTTCCTTTTCATTTCATCCTTGGCTTCCTAAGTGGCTTCCTCAACTTGCTGGTTCCGCCATAATATTTTCACGAATGTAATTTCCTTATTTCTCAATTTCCGAACCTGCCTATCAAGAATGGCAACTGGAACTTCTTCATATGACAGTTTTTCATTTACCTCAATAGTTTCAACTAGCACAATAGAGGACGGATCTCCCACTACCTTCCTCAACATGGACACATGAAAGGCCGGGTGTACTAATGACATTTCGGGCGGCACCTCGAGCTTGTATGCCACTGACCAATCCTCTGAATGATTTTGTATGGTCCGCCATACCTCAGACTCAATTTTCCCTTCTTTCCAAATCGCATGACACACTTTATAGGGGAAACCTTCAAAAATACCCAATCATCTTCTTTGAACTCCAAATCTCTGAGACGAACATCCGAGTAAGACTTTTGGCGACTCTGAGCAGTTTTCAACCTCTCCTTAATAATCTTGACTTTCTCCATGCACGAGGTCTGACCCTATAAATTCCGCTTCTCCAACATCGAACCACCCAATGGGAGACCTACATCTCCTACCATACAGTGCCTCGAATGGTGACATTTGGATACTAGCATGGAAGCTGTTGTTGTAAGCAAATTCTATGAGTGGCAAATGGTCATCCCAACTACCCTTGAAATCAAGAGTACAAGCACACAACATGTCCTCAAGCGTCTGAATAGTCCGCTCTGCTTGCCTATCGGTTTGTGGATGAAAAGTTGTGCTAAGATTTACCTGTATACCCAAACCTTGCTGAAACTTCTTCCAAAAGTTGGCTGTGAACTGAGCCCCTCGATCTGAAATGATTGAGACTGGAGTGCCATGTAACCTGACTATTTCTTTGATATACAACTGAGCATACCGTTCCGCTGTGTCGGTAGATTTGACTGGCAGGAAGTGCGCTGACTTTGTGAGTCGATCAACAATAACCCAAATTGAGTCGAACTTGCACGGAGTGCGTGGTAACCCTACCACAAAATCCATGTTGATCATCTCCCATTTCCACATTGGAATTTCTATGCTTTGAGCCAATCTACCGGGCCTTTGGTGTTCGGCCTTTACTTGCCTGACAATTCGAACATTTTGCCACAAAGTATGCCACATCGTTTTTCATGTTATTCCACCAATAAATTTCCTTGAGATCATGATACATTTTCGTGGAACCTGGGTGCACGGAATACCTAGAAGTGTGAGCTTCTGCCATGATCCTTTCCCGAAGACCGTCAATATCAGGAACACATAGGCGGTCTTGGTACCGTAGGGTACCATCATTCATGCCAAAGGAAAAAGCTGTGGTTTTGTGTTTGAGAATCCCCTCTTTCAGTTGTGCTAACAACGGATCCACGAATTGCTTCTCTTTCACCTATGCCACAAGCAATGATTTAGCCCTATTATGCATAATTACCCCTCTTTCATTAGAGTCCACAAGGCGAACTCCCAAACTAGCCAACTGGTGAACCTCCCTGGCCAACAGCCTCTGATGGGCCTCCAAGTGAGCTAAACTTCCCATGGTTTTCGACTAAGTGCATCTACCACAACATTATCCTTTCCCGAGTGACAGAGAATATCAAAGTCATAGTCCTTGAGTAACTCTAGCCATCTTCTTTGCCTCAGATTCAACTCTTTCTGCTTGAAAATATATTGAAGGCTCTTATGATCCGTAAATACATCCATATGGACCCCATACAAATAATGTCGCCAAATCTTTAGTACAAGCACCACTGCTGCCAACTCTAAGTCATGGGTTGTATAGTTATTCTCATGATTCTTGAGTTGCCTAGAAGCATAGGCTATAAACTTGCCGTGTTGCATTAACACACACCCAAGCCCGATACTCGAAGCATCGCAATACACTACAAACCCCTCTGTACCCTCTAGTAGGGCTAACACCAGTGTTGTTGTTAATCTTGACTTCAATTCTTGGAATCTCTTTTCACAAGCATCAGACCACTGGAATTTAACTGCTTTCTACGTCAATTTAGTCAATGGAGAGGCAAGAGTAGAAAACCCCTCCACAGACCTCCGGTAGTACCTAGCCAAGCCTAAGAAACTACGAATCTCAGTTGGAGTGGTAGGTCTAGGCCAATTCTTCACTGCTGCAATCTTTTGAGGATCAACCAGAATTCCTTCCCTGGAAATGACATGGCCCAAGAACGCGACAGATTCAAGCCAGAATTCACATTTCAAAAATTTTGCATACAATTGATGTTGCTGAAGAGTCTGCAAAACTGCCCTGAGATGGGCAGCATGGTCCTCCCGACTTCGAGAATACATAAGGATATCATCAATAAACACTATTACAAAGGAGTCTAGAAAGGGTTTGAAGACTCGATTCATAAGATCCATGAAAGCTACTGGGGCATTTGTTAGCCCAAAAGACATTACCATAAATTCAAAGTGCCCATACCGAGTTCTGAAGGTTGTTTTTGGAATATCTTGCTCCCTTATCTTCAATTGATGGTACCCGGACCGCAAGTCAATCTTTGAGAAACATGTAGCACCTTGCAATTGATCAAATAAGTCATCTATTCTAGGCAGAGGATATTTGTTTTTGATTGTGACCTTGTTGAGTTGCCGGTAGTCAATACACATCCACAACGATCCATCTTTCTTTCTTACAAACAAGACTGGTGTGCCCTATGGCAACACACTCGGCCGGATGAAACCCTTCTCTAGCAAATCCTTCAATTGTTCCTTTAGCTCTTTCAATTCTACCGGTGCCATTCTGTAAGGTGGAATTGATATAGGTTGCGTGCCTGGTATCACATCGATCCCAAAATCAATCTCCGTGTCCGGTGGACTCCCAAGGAGTTCATCTGGAAAGACGTCCGAAAATTCATTCACCACTGGTATAGACTCAAGGCTAAGCACCTCGGTATTGGTGTCCGTGACCTGAACTAGATGATAGATACACCCCTTCTTGATCATTATTGCGGCATTAAGGTAGGAAATAAACCGACCTCTAGGCACTACATTATCTCCCTTCCATTTAATAATGAGCTCATTAGGAAATTCAAGCTTAATGGTTCTAGTCCGACAATCAAGTTTGGCAAAGCATGAATAAAGCCAATCCATTCCCATTATTAGATCAAAGTCGACCATCCCTAACTTAATAAGATCAGCCGCGGTATCCCTACCCCGTACCGTAACAACACATCCCCTATAAACTCGAGCAGCTGTAATAGACTCACCAACTGGGGTAGACACCAAAAAGGGCTCATGAAGCTGATCCGGCTCTATCCCGAATCCCATAGCAACAAAAGGGGTAACATAGGACAAGGTGGAACCAGGGTCAATAAGTGCATACACATCATGAGATTGGACAGTCAGAATACCTGTAACAACATCTGGAGAAGCCTCTACAGTCTGGCGACCACTCATAGCATAAAACCGGCTGGGTCCTCCTGAACTCTGCCCACCACCCCTAGCTGCACCATGCCCTATGGGTGCTGGGGTACCTCAAGTTGGAGAGGGGGATGAGGATGTAGCATCTGCTGGACTGGATGGCTGATTTGTTCCCCTACCCGCTCCCTGGCGGGATACATTATAATGTCTCTGAATATGACCCCTCATCCCACATCCATAGCATATATGTAACTCAATATAGCAAATTCCTGAGTGCATCTTCCCGCACCTGGGGCACGGGGACCTTTGCTGCTGGTGGAACCTCCCTCCTAACCGACCCCGTTGATGGGATCCCTCGTTGCCCTGACCGGGCCTGAAACGACTCCACTGCTGCTGGCTGGGCCTTGATGGTGTTGCACTGGATGAAGACTATGCAACAGACTGGGAAGGCCCTGATGATCCTCCCCTGAAAGCTGATCTTCCCCCACCTAGTGACTCTCTCATGTTGCCCGTAGACCGGGCCTTGATATTACCCTCTCTCTCTATTCTGTTCTTCAATTTACGGTTCTCTGTGGCCTGAGCAAATGCTACTATCTTCCCATAATTCATGTCAAAATTCAATGCAGCCGTAGAAACCTCATTAATTGTCAAAGAATTAAGGCCCTAAACAAACCGACGCACCTTGGCTTCCATTTTGGGCAACATATGAATGGCATACTTGGACAAGCGAGCAAACTCCATGGGGTACTCCCACACACTTCTGTTACCTTGCCTCAAATTCTCAAATTCTGCTGCCCGGGCTACCCTTGTCTCAGCGGGCAGGAAATGATCAATGAAGGCATCAACAAACTCGCTCCACCTCGCCGGAGAGCTCCCCTCCCCACGTGAATCTTCCCACAACTCAAACCATGAATAGGCCACCCCTTTCAGACGGTAGGCAGCCAACTCTACTCCCTCTGTCTCAGTCGCACGGGTCTTGTGCATCTCATCAATAAAATCCTAAGGGTCTTCTTCTGGATTGGCACCCGTAAACACTGGAGGGTCTAATTGAAGAAACATGTTCACCCTGGAACTAGTAGAATCCCCTTGCTGGCTGGATGAATTGGGCGCAACATTTGACCTCTGAGCCTGAGAGGCCACTAGCTGGGTCAACATCTGAATGGCTCCCCTAAGATCCCCATCAGAAATACCAGAAACGGAAGCTGGGGCTAGAGGCGGGGTAGAAGTATCAATGGGAGGGATAGTGGTACCCTCCTCAGGTGTAGGAACTGGGGCAGTCTACTCCGGAGTAGAAGAATCCGGTAGAGCAATAGCATGGTGGCTACCCTCACCCGCATCATCAAGCAGGGAATCATCAGTCACTCCTGAGGTGGCATTAGCATTGGTCTCCTGGCCAATTCTTGCTTTCTTCTTAGGTGTCATGCACTGAAAGATAGAACAACACACTTAATTAGAGAGGGAACAGTTTCACCGTAAGATCCAGAATATTAAAGAAAGGTGTTATTCCTAAATGCCCAAATAGCCCCCAACTTATGGATGTGGTCAACTTCACACCGATAAGAAAGACTCTACTAGACACGGCTCCGAGACATCCTAGGACACTTTAAAACCTTAGGCTCTGATACCAAGTTTGTCATGCCCCAACCTCGGGAGGCGCGACCGGCGCTCAATCGAGTAAACCCAACTGAGCAAGCCTTATCAAACACTTCCTACCCAACTCGATACGAATAAGGAAACCATGCTTTCATTCATTTGTTTAGACGAGGAAAGATAGTGCATTCTACAAGGTTAGATCATTTTAAATCACAACATTAATCCATAACTAAGTTCCCAAGATTACATACAATTATACTTTAGCAAAACAAGAATTTGAATTACATCATAGTTCGTAGACCCATCCAACGCCCGTACATAACCTACACATATGTCTACGAAGCCTCTAATGATACCCAAGACAGTGATAACAATGCCGGCGACAAGGCCCCGGCTATACCTCAAAATAGACATCTATAAATAAAGGCATATCAAAAAACCCCTTGAAGGAGGAAGGGGCTCACCAAGAGTATGAGAAGAGGATGCTCCACTACACACGATCGACACTATCCGCTATGGAGCCACCTACATTCATTTAAAAATGTAGCGCCCTCGGCAAAAGGGACGTTAGTACCATGGAATAGTACTAGTATGTATAACTAAATGCCATCTACTTAGAAAGAACTTTCATAAAAGAATAAGAAATCACAAGTATAACTCAAAACTTTAAACGATCACCACATTATCTAATAAAAGAATCATACAACTTTCACATCATTTTCCCATAGCTTTTAGTTTGGGGCATTTCACACTATTTATTATTTGTTCGCAATACCACCGCTATCTTGAGCGGAGTCCGATCTCGACCCGACCAGCTAGGTTGCCTCATTTGAGACATATGCTTCAATCACAATCTCATTTTCCTTCTTTTCCGGAATTCATTCACAATACCTTTTCAATACCACCGCTATCTTGAGCGGAGTCCGATCTCGACCCGATTGGCTGGGTCGCCTCATCAAGGCATTGTTCCCTTCTTATAAATCAATTCATTTCACATATATCATTTCATAGGCACTTGGGGCCACGACTTATCAAATCATTCTTGGCACTAGGCCGCATTTTACATCATTCCTAATTTTCAATATTAGCTTTGCCAGTTAGGACAGTAGGTGCAAACAAGAGCAATTTAAATTGTAAACATAGATAAGATTTCACGTAGATAGCACAATATATTCAGCTGCAATTTCAATTTAAGGTCTAAACATTTACAATACATAATTCATACCTTTTCCCCTTTCAAGCTGTCCAGATAGCACGTTGATTATGTTGGGACACATTTTTCACACACATAAGGTTACAACACCAACTCATGTAAAACAACAAGCAATGCAACAATTCAACTTTAATCTTGCTATGCCCACACAATCACCGATGAAGCTCAATTTCTAAAAGACGGGGTTTTAGCCATACATACCTCAACCGAGCTTTCCTTAATCCTATAACGCTCCGGAATGTTCGCACCTCAATCTATTTAAGCAATATAGCACAATTTAACTCATAATCAAGAAAAGATCATAATCTAAGCTCTCTTGAGCATTTTACCGAGCAATTAGTGTTCATTAAGGCCTTAGGGTTCTTTTTATGCAAGATTACACTAGCCCATTACCCATGCCTCCTCTTATATAATTCCTCATACTCTTCAAGAACACATGCATGCAATGCAAACCCCCTTATCCCCATGAATTACCTCACTAATGACCCTTTGTAGCTATGTGTAAAAATAAGAGCTGAGGTGATGAAGCCTTACCTCTTGGGATGAAGGTTTAGGTCCCTCACTTGATTATCTTCAATGATTCAACAAGGATTTTTGGATCAATATTGGTGAAAGTCACTTCCCCTCTCTAAAACCCTCTTTCTCTCTCTAAAAGCATCAGAAAAACAAGCTCAAATGAGCTATTACACCGTATATAAAGATAGGGGGTCAGGTTTAAAACTTAGAAAATTGGAGCCCCGAGTCGGATCTACGATCACATTTGCGATCGCAAAGCTGACATGCGGTCCGCATAATGGACTGAAAAAATGTTCCCCAAGACCTGAACACACTGCCTGGGTATGTAGCAGAAATGCGGTCCGCATACCGTTCTGCGGTCGCATAATGCACCGCAGAATTGCCCCTCACAAAATCCCAAGGAAAATATGCGATCACTATGCGGTCTACATATTGGTTATGCGATCACCTACTTGACCGCATAGTTGACCTCAAATTTGACCAACACACTGACTCACTTTGCGGCGATTATGCGGTCCGCATACCTGATATGCGACCGCATTCTTGACCGCAGAATCGCATTTTCTGGAAAACATTATTTCCTGACTTTTTATAGCATAGATCAGTCCAAAAAGGTCCGATGCCTAACACATGATCCTATTTGCCACTACGAGCTTTTGGGTTTAGGGTGGAAATTTTTCACGGGGCCTCACACTGATGCTGGTCTAGGCCAGTTCTTGACTGCCTCAATCTTCTTCGGATCAACCTGAATACCCTATGCTGATACGACATGACCGAGGAATGCAACTGAACTCAACCAGAACTCACACTTCGTGAAATTAGCATATAACTAACTCTCCTTCAGAGTCTGAAGAACCACTCTGAGATGCTGCTCATGCTCCTCCTGGCTGCGGGAATATATCAAGATATCATCAATGAATACTATCATGAACGAGTCCAAATAAGGCCTGAACACTCGGTTCATCAAATCCATAAAAGCTGCTGGGGCATTTGTCAACCCGAATGACATAACCAAGAACTCATAATGCCCGTACCGAGTGCGGAAAGCTGTCTTAGGGACATCAGATGCCCTAATCCTCAACTGATGGCAGCTAGATCTCAAGTCAATCTTTGAAAATACCTTGGCACCCTGAAGCTGATCGAACAAATCATCAATCCTCGGTAGTGGATACTTATCCTTGATGGTGACCTTGTTCAACTGCCGGTAATCAATACACATTCTCATCGAACTATCCTTTTTCTTAACAAACAAAACCGCCGCACCCCAAGGCGAAACGCTAGGTGTAATGAAACCCTTCTCAAGCAAGTCCTGAAAACTGCTCCTTTAACTCTTTCAACTCTGGCGGGGCCATGTGATACGGCGGAATAGAAATGGGCTGAGTGCCCGGAGCCAAATCAATGCAAAAGTCAATATCCCTGTCGGGCGGAATACTCGGCAGGTCTGAAGGGAATACCTCAGGAAACTCGTGAATAATGGGCACAGAATCAATAGAGAGAACCTCCATACTAGAATCACGAACGTAAGCTAAATAGGCCAAACACCCCTTCTCGACCATACGCCGAGCCTTCATATAAGAAATAACGCTACGGGTAGAATGAGCAGGAGTTCCTCTTCACTCTAGCATACCTGGTAAAGCTAAGGTCACAGTCTTGGCATGACAGTCCAAGATAGCATGGTAATGTGATAACCAGTCCATTCCTAATATATCATCGAAGTCGACCATGTCTAGAAGCAACAAATCCACACGAGCCTCAAGACCCCCAATCACAACTACATAAGAGCGATGGACTCGGTCTACCACAATAGAATCACCCACGGTATAGACACATAAACAAGAATACTTAACGAATCACTAGGCATGACTAGATACGGTGCAAAATAAGATGATAAATATGAGTATATAGACCCTGGATCAAATAACACTGAAGCATCTCTATCACAAACCAGAACTGTACCTGTAATAACTGCATCTGAAGCATCAGCCTCAGGCCTGGCTGGGAGAGCATAACATTGGGGCTGGGCCCTACCACCCTGAACTACCTCTCTGGGACGACCTGCAGTTGGCTGGCCTCCACCTCTGGTGGCCTGAGCTCCACCTCTAGGACCTCTACCTCCACCTCTAGCACCTCTACCCCACCTTTAGCTGGCTGGGCAGGTTGTGGAACATCTGGTGCCTAAACCATAGCACGGGAACCGTGATTCGGAGAACTGCTCGAAGCTCTAGGGCAATACCTAGCAATGTGCCTCGTGTCACCACAAGTAAAAGAAGCCCTCGGCTGCTGGGGCTGACGACCCTGAAAAATCTGAAACGGTGAGGCATTAATAAGTGTTGGTGGTGCACTGAAGGACTGCTAATCAGAATACTGCATCGGAGGACCACGGCCACCTGAAGCACCGTGAGAAACCAGAATAGCTGACTGAAAGGGCCTAGGAGGATGGCCTCTACCATATGAATCTCTACCTCCAGACGAGGTACCACTGAATCTGCCTGAATTGTGGGGCCTTTTATCCAACCCATGACCCCCTCCCTACGATAGAACCATCTCAACTTTGCGGGCCACATTGGTCGCCTCCTGAAAAGTGATCTCACTCCCGGCCTCCTTGGCCATCTGAAGATGAATCGGCTGAATAACACCGTCGATAAACCTCCTCACCCTCTCTCTCTCGGTAGGAAGTATGATAAGAGCATGGCGAGCGCAGTCGATGAACCTGGTCTCATACTGGGTGACCGTTATGGAACCCTGCTGGAGGCGCTCAAACTGCCTTCGATAGGCCTCTGTCTGAGTAACGGGGAGAAACTTCTCCAGAAATAATACTGTAAACTGCTCCCAATTCAAAGATGGCGATCCGACTGGCCTAGCTAAGCAATAATCCCTCCACTAAGCCTTGGCTGATCCAGACAAGCGAAATGTAGAAAAATTGACCCCATTGGTCTCAACAATGCCCATGTTCCTGATAACCTCGTGGCAGCTATATAGGAAATCCTGGGGATCCTCAGAAGAAGCACCGCTAAAAGTAGTAGTAAAGAGCTTGGTGAACATATCCAGCCTCCACAAAGCATCGGCATACTTTGCTGCTCCATCGCCGGTCTTAGCTGTGACACCCGGCTGAACTGCTCCAACTGGCTGAACCGCTGGAGTCTGAATCTGGGGAGCTACCTGCTCCAGAGTGTGTGTAGCAGGAGTTTGAGCCCCTCCTCCAGCCTGAGAGATGGCTGGTCCTACAGGAAGCAAGTTTGCCCGGGTGACACTCTCCATGAGGGCACTAATCGGACCAAAGCATCCTGAAGAACTGGGGTAGCAATAAACCCCTCTGGGACCTGAGCTGGGCCCACTGGAACTGCTGGAGCCGGAACCTCCTCATCAAAATCAACTTGAGGCTCCGTCACTAGGGCTGCTGCTCGGGGCTAAGATCTGCCCCTACCTCGGCCTCTAACACGGCCTCGGCCTCGCCCTCTAACACGGCCTCAGCCTCGCCCTCTGCCCCTCATGGGAGCTGCTGCTGGGGGCTCGAGCTGCTGAGTGGTAGATAAGGAAGCGCGTGTTCTCGCCATCTGCGAAAGAACAGAGTAGAGATTCAATCAATGTTGGGAAGCAGAACCGTACGACAAGAGAGAGCAAATGTGAATTTTTCCTGACTCTGTAGCCCCTGGGGGATAAATACAAACGTCTCCATACCGATCCCTCAAACTCTACTAAGTTTGTCTGTGAACTGTGAGACCCATGTAACCTAGAGCTCTTATACCAACTTGTCACGACCCGAATTTCCCACCCCAGGGAGTCGTGATGGCGCCTACTAATGAGATCTAGGCAAGCCAACCCTTAACTATCTAATTCCTTACCAAATTACTTCTTTTTAACAATTACGAGCAACAACATAAAAACAGCAGAACTTTAAATAATTAAGCGGAAGATAACCATGAAATATCTGAAGGCTACGTCTATTACAACTTTTAAACCCTCAAATACCCCAAAATCTAGTGTCACAGTGTCCAGACTGTATAATAGTTTCTACATACAAGGTCTGAAGAAATGCAATACACTGTTTCTGAACAAAGGAAATGAAATAGGAAATAGAGATAGATGGAGACTCCAGGGCCTGCGGATGCCTACAGGTCTACCTTGGGTCTCCGAGTGGATTGAAGGAAGCCCTCCAACTACTGTCCGAAAGTTGCTTCGGGATCTGCACACAGTGCAGAGTGTAGTATTAGCACAACCGACCCCATGTGTTGGTAAGTGCCTGGTCTAACCCCGGTGACGTAGTGACGAGGCTAGGACCAGACTCCAGATAAACCTGTGCAGTTATATAACATATGGCGGAAAAGTAACAAGTAATAAGCAATTTAAAGCTGGGGAAGGGGAACATGCTTCGGGGGTAGCTAACAAAACAAAACAACAAGAAATAACAAGGAAGCGAACAATATAACTTCTAACACAGATAAAGAGAAGTAAAGACAGCTTTCACTTTCAGTTTCCATCTTGTTGCAGGCGTGCAACCCGATCCTATTTCTCATATCTTGTGATAGGGGTACCACCCGCTCTCATTTTATCATATCTTGTGGTAGGCGTACCACCCGCTCCCATTTCATAATATCTCGTGGTAGGCGTACCACCCGCTCCCATTTCATAATATCTTGTGGTAGGCGTACCACCCACTCCCATTTCATAATATCTTGTGGTAGGCATACCACCCGCTCCCTTTTAGAGTTCATCACACAATCACAAGAAATCCTGGCAAGGGAACATAAGTGAAATAATAACTTCCCGGCAAGGGAACAAAAGCAATATAATAATTTCCCGGCAAGGGAACAACAATATCGAAATAGTCATCACGGCAAGGGAGAATCAGCTATAACCAATCTCACTTAGTTGGTACTCAGTTCAATTAATGGAAATGCTCAATCATAGAAGATCATTAATTAAATCATACAAAGTGTCATTCAAGAACACAACAACTTTCAATTTAAGACCCACGGTCATGCTTGACACCAATGTATAGATACTCGTCACCATGTCTATACGTCGTACTCAACAAGAAGCAAGTAGCAAGTATGACTCAACTCCTAATCCCTAAAACTAGGGTTAGACCAAATACTTACCTCGAAGCTTTGAACACCACTCAAGACTCAATTATAGCTTTACCCCTTGATTCCACCACCAATCCACTCGAATCTAGTCTGAAGTAACTTAATTACATCAATAAGTGCTAAATGAATCAACTCCAATGCATGAAAATGAGTTTTCCCAAAGTTTTACCCAAAAAGTCAAAATCACCCCCGGGCCCACGTGGTCGAAACCCGAGGTTCAGACCAAAACCCGATTACCCATTCCCCCACGAATCCAAATATATAATTTGTTTTGAAATGGGACCTCAAATTGAGGTCCAAATCCCCAATTTAGAAAAAACCTAGGTTCTACCCAAAACACCCACTTTCCCCAATGAAAATCTTTGATTTGAAGTTGAAATCATGTTAAAAGATGTTAAGGAGTGAAGAAAATGAGTTAGAAATTATTTACCAATGTTTTGGAGAAGAAAGGTTATTTGAAAAATCGTCTCTTATGTTTTTGGGGTTTTGAAAAGTGAAAAATAGCTGAAATTCCCGTTTATTTATATCCCTCTCAGACCCCCTATGCGGACCGCATCAAATGGACCACGGCCGCACAGGCCTCCCGGAAGACCTGCAGTTCAGCACCCTATGCGGACCGTACAAAGGCGACTGCGGTCGCACAGCCTCCACCGAGCTCCGCACAAAGGCGACCGCGGCCGCACTAGCCCCTCCGCGGTCGCACGCGATTTCTTGAGGATCGCACTAAAGGGTTCATAGACCTGCAACTTCCTGAATCTGCAACATCTGACTTTCTAAGCCTAAGGCATCCCGGAACCTACTCGAAACTCACCCGAGCCCTCGAAACTCCAACCCAAGTACACACACAACTTCAAAAAAATCCTAAGTACATATTCGTGTAGTCAAATTACCAAAATAACATCACGAGCATTGAATTAAACCTCGAGATCAATGAAATTTCTCAAAACTCTTTTAAACATCAAATTTCTCAATTAAGGTATGGATCGCATCAAACGACGTTCGTTTTTAACCAAATTTCACAGGAATGACTCAAGTCATATATAAGACCTGTACCGGGCGCTGGAACCAAAATACGGGCCCGATACCATTACTTTCTAGTCAGTTTTCATTTCAAATTTCCTTAAACAATTTCACTTAAAAATTTATTTCTCGGGCTTGGGATCTCGGAATTCGATTCTGGGCATACGCCCAAGTCCCATATTTTCCTACGCACCCTCCGGGACCGTTAAATCACGGGTCCGGGTCCGTTTACCCAAAACATTGACCGAAGTCAAATTAGCTCATTCTATAATCGAAACTTATCGTTTTTCACAGATTATCATATTTAAGCTTTCCGGCTATGCGCCCAGACTGCACATGTAAATCGAGGCGACTCTAATGAGGTTTTCAAGGCCTCGGAGACACAGAAATCAACTGAAAGCAAGCGATGACCCCTTGGGTCATCACATTATACTGACAAAAATAACATATATTTCTTAAAATTATAGCTTATTTGGCCAAGCTTCTCCAAAGTCAAAAGCATTTTTTTTCAACAAAAGTGTTTTTTTCAAAGTTGAAGTGTTTGGAAACTTTTAAAAGCAAAAAATGTTTTTGAGTAGAAGCAGAAGCAATTTTGGAGAAGCCTAATAAAGTAGCTTCTCTCCAAACACACTTTTTCGAAAAACACTTTTGAGAAAAATACACTTAGGAGCAGTTTTTAAAAGCTTGGCCAAACACTAACTGCTGCTCAGAAGAGCTTTTCAAATTAATTAGCCAAACACAAACTCTTTTTCACCAAAAATACTTTTGAAAAAATCACTTCTCAAAATAAGTTGATTTTAGCAGCTTGGCCAAACAAGCCATTAGTCTAGCAATGTGCAATTGATCCCGGAAATGCCTCCTATTGTTGTTCTCCTTCACTACTCCTTCTAGATTCAAAGCCAATATGATATAAAAGAAGAATCTATGTTAAATTTTATAAATTTTTGCCAAGATCGTATTTTAGAGCTCAAGTCCAAATATATGGACTTATTTTCAAGAAGCGCAAGAAGTCCAAGAAGCTCAAGATTGTTTTCAAGAAGCCAAGATTCTTTCCTTCTTAAAATAGGATTTATTTTATTCCTTTTAGAATAAGGATTTTCCTTTTAGTAGGATTCTAGTTTCTTTTCCTTGTATAATAGGGACTTTACTTTCCTTTTCTTTAGTAATTTCATTTCCTTATTAGAATAGAATTATAGTTATCAAAGAAGAGACCCTAGGCCTATATAAAAGGTTCTCATGCCTTGTAGAAGGAAATTCACGTTTTTTGAGCTTTACCCTAATTTGCATTAGAGTATTTTTCTCTATTTTGTCTTCTTTATCCATGTTTTTGGTTCCAAGAAAGGTGTTAATAGTCTTTATCTTGTATTTAATTGCGTGTGGTGTTTCTTTATCACATTAATTGATTCCAAGTGGTGACTTTAGGAATTTTTTAGTTCTTGATCATTCAAGAACACGTTTCTTGATCTAAATTCGTTCGTTTAATAACCTAGAATCAGAACTTTCATTGAACCTTTACAACATCAATATTTACTTGTTTTGAGTGAATATATAGTCTTTCTTATAGTTCATATTGTTATCTTTAACCTCGTTTTAGAATCATCAGATTCCGGGTCCTAAAACCCGAGATACGTTATTTCTTGAAATTGGCCCATAAAATCGCGTTTTCGTTTCAAGTTCTTGATCCTGGTAGTTTGGTTCTTTGTTAACTCGAAGAATCACATCAATTTGGTATCAGAGCTATAATCCATAGGTCCCAGGTTGATGAATTCATCACATCAATTTGGTATCAGAGTAGCAGGAGGTGAACATAATATGCAAGCAAGAAAAGGTCGTTGGGTTCAAGAAGATGAAGAAACGAGACAATATGAATCTCTTTTTCATACTAGATGTACCTCTCATGGAAAAGTTTGTTTGTTAGTCATTGATCGAGGGTGTCACATAACTATCATTTCTGAAGAGATGGTTATTAAACTTTGTTTGTCAACCAAATTTCATCCATATCCTTACAGCATGGAAGTTGAAGATGATGATATTTTAGAGGTAACTCGTCAATGCCTGGTATCTTTTTCTATTGGTAAGATCTATAAAGATATGATTTGGTATGACGTAGTGAAGATGGATGCTTGTCACTTATTACTTGGAAGACCATGGGTGTATGATAGGTGTTCTAAATATGATGAAGACCTTAACACTTATTCTTTTACAAATGATGAATATAAGATTATTTTAGTACCATTGAATCCCGAAGAAATTGCTAAAAATCTGAAGTTCAATGATGATTCTTTTTTGAACAAATTACGAATAATTGGTCCAATCAATAGAGAAAAGTCTTTGAACGTTAGTCGAATCAAGGAGGAGAAGCATGAACTGGATCTACAAGTTAAGGATTTACCTCCGAAGTTTGATGATGACCTGGTGGAGCATCCCATATGTGAGCTTAACTTTTCACCTAATAGAGATGCTCAACATAATATTAATTTGATTGTTGATTCTATCCTTCCAAATGAGGCATCATATTGCATTAATCCAGAAGTCCATTAAATTTTGCAAACACAAGAGGAAGGGTTGCTTAAAAATGACTCCATAATAGAGGGTTTGAGTTCATATTTTGTTCTAGTTTTTTTCTTGCCCCGACGGATGAATATTTTAAGAATATATAGGAACGAGAAATCTCTACACAAATTCCATCTATGGTTATGATCTAGTTCAATATGAGAGTTGCTGAATAATTCTCAAGAAGATATACTTCGATCTCCAAGCCTGATCCAAAGGTACTTGAATTTGATTCTTTTATAAGTTTTTGTGGTACTAAATTGACTTTTTTGGGCATATCCCATAAGCAGCACATTGACATGGAGAAGTTCAAGATTTCTAAAGATAAAAAGGAAATAACTTATGATTATGGATTAGTGTTTGAAAATCTATTTAGGAGAACTTATTGCAGAAACTATTGGTACAAAGTTACTATTGAGAAAGTGGGATTTAGTTCGGCCACATGCTAAGCTTTGTTACAATATGATGAAGCTCTTTGACAAGTTAGAAAAATGCAACTTAGAGCTTGACGAATATGAGTTCAACCAAATCATGGATGTTGTCAATAATTTTCCATTTGTGGAGTCTTTAGACTCGAGGAAGAGTCTTTCTCAACAAGGGGAGAATGATACAAAAGAAGAATCTATGTTAAATTTTATTAATTTTGGCTAAGATCATATTTTAGAGCTCAAGTACAAACATATGGACTTAGTTTCAAGAAGCGCAAGAAGTCCAATAAGCTCAAGATTGTTTTCAAGAAGCCAAGATTCTTTCCTTCTTAAAATATGATTTATTTTATTTCTTTTAAAATAAGGATTTTCCTTTTAGTAAGATTCTTGTTTCTTTTCCTTGTAGAATAGGGATTTTACTTTCCTTGTCTTTAGTAATTTTATTTCCTTATTAGAATAGGAATTATAGTCATCAAAGAAGAAACTCTAGGCCTATATAAGAAGTTCTCATGCCTTGTAGAAGGAAATTCACGTTTTGAGCTTTACCCTAATTTGCAATAGAGTGTTTTTCTCTATTTTGTCATCTTTATCCTTGTTTTTGGTTCCAAGCAAGGTGGTAGTAGTCTTTATCTTGTTTTCAATTGCGTGTGGTATTTTTTTATCATGTTAATTGATTCCAAGTGGTGACTTTAGGAATATTTTAGTTCTTGATCATTCAAGAATACGTTTCTTGATCTAAATTCGTTCGTTTAATAACCTAGAATCAGAACTTTCATTGAACCTTTACAACATCAATATTTACTTGTTTTGAGTGAATACATAGTCTTTCTCATATTTCAGATTGTTGTCTTTCACCTTGTTTTTGAATCATCAGATTCTGAGTCCTAAAACTTGAGAAACGTTATTTCTTGAAATTGGCTGACAAGCTACGTTTTCGTTTCAAGATCTTGATCCTGGTCGGTTGATTCTTTGTTAACTCGAAGAATCACATCACAATATCTATTTAATTTTCTCCTTGTATGTTGAGAGGCTTAAAAAAATTTGAACCTCCATTATCTGGTTTTTTCGAATTCAAAGTTGAGATTTTAAAAAAGTCAGACTGAAGTTTGAATATTGGAGCCATTCTTTTCGAGCTGAAGTCGATTTCACTTTACCGTGGTTGAAAAATAGAAGTACACCATTAAAAGTCGCTCGAGCTTTAATTTTAGAAATTAGGATTTTTGAGTTTGTTAGTTGTTTGGATTAGGTGTTGTCTTTTGATTGAAAATATCAAAATGAGTTTAAAACTTAAATTTGAAGTGACTTGGAGTAAATTTGAGTTAAATTTGAGAAGAGGCTCAAGGAAAAAGAAGATGAACACATGAAGCTCCATCGATAGAATTTATTTGTATAGCAATGTGTAATATTGTAGAATAATATATAAATACCTCTTATATACTATAGGGGTATATAAACACCTCTTATACATTATTATTATCATGACCCGAAATTTCAATTGTCGGGATCGTGATGGCGCCTAATATGTCACTTGCTAGACAAGCCAACGTTAGAATAATCTACTCCTTTTAACAGTTAAGTTAGATATTAAAGAAGAACTGAGATAACTGAATAAATTTAAAGTAATAATGCGGAAACTGAACTAGCCAAATATCTATTACAATTCCCTAAATCTGGTGCCACGAGTGCACGAACTACTATAGTAATACACATAAGGGTCTGAAATATGTAACAAGATGTTCGAATGAAAGTACACAGCTAAATAGACAGAGGATGGGGACTTCAGGAGTTGCGGGTGCTGAATAGCCATACCTCAAGTTTCCGTGAAGGTATGATCCGAGCTGGCTAATAACCGCCGCTGGGACCGCAAATGCGGAGGAGGCATCGCAAATGCGAACCCCTTCTCATCTCTGCATTGTTCGCAAATGCGAGAAATTGTTCGCAAATGCGAACATGGGCAAGACCACATTTGCGACTATGTGATCACAAATGCGAGGAACACCCCTCCCCAGCTCCCATCACAATTGCGAGGAATTATTCGCAATTGCGAACATTGGCTTCCACAGCTACTCTTCGCAAATAGGATGAGTAGGTCGCAAATGCGAACCCAACAATGGTCACAAATGCGAGGCTTGATCTCGCAATTGCAAGATCAGAGGCTCTGCAATAGAACTAAAGCACACCAGCAAAATTTCTAAGTTCAAAACAATCCGTAACTTATCCGAAAATCACCCGAGCCCTCGGGGCTCCAAAATCAAACATGCACACAAGTCTTAAAATATCATACGAACTTGCTCACGCGATAATCTCCAAAATAATACCTAGAACTACGAATTTAGTACCAAATCAAATGAAATTCTCAAGAACACTTTGAAATTCCTGTTTTCACAACCGGACGTCTGAATCACGTTAAACCAATTTCGTTTTTCACCAAATTTCACAGACAATTCTTAAAAATCATAATGAACCTATACCGGGCTCCTAAACCAAAATGCGGACCAGATACTAACGAAATTAAATATTAACCAAATTTTTAAAATCATTCATTTTTCAGACTTTTAATTTTCATTAAAAATTTATATCTCGCGTTAGGGACCTCAGAATTCGATTTCGGGCATACGCCCAAGTCCCATATTTCGATACAGACTACCGGGACTGTCAAAATATGAGTTCGGGTTCATTTACTCAAAACGTTGACCTAAAGTAACTAAATTAATTTTTACAGGCAAAAATTATTACTGACATCAACTTTCAACATAAAATCTTTCCGAAAACACGCCCGCATCGTGCACCAAATCTAGGAGAAATAAAATGATGTTTTAAAGTTTTCGGAATACATAATCGAGTTCAAAAATATAAGATGACCTTTTGGGTCATCACAATTATATTCAAGATTGATACATTATTTACATGTGTTTAATAGAGATTTCTTCCATATTTTTCTTCTTATACACCTATCTACCTAGCTTATCACCAAAATATTTTTGTTTTTATTTTTTAACATAAAAGGCATGAAACTTATATTACTTAAAACACATTATAAAATGCGGATATAATCTTTAGTGTATTGCTATTGTCCATACTTGCTAAATAAGTACATACACTGGTAGAGATGTTCTTAACACTATTACATATTTCATGCTTGTTCCTCAATACTTCTTGTTCAACAAAATAAGGTGGACGAGCATGGTAAAAATACTTGGCAGTAGAGGGGTGCTTGATTGCTTCCTTCGCCATCAGGTATGCCACTTCATTACCTTCCCTAAAGTTATGCGTCAATATTGGGAGCTTCAGTTGGTGCATATATATCTTTATATACTTTTGTACACTTATATGCATAATGTACCTGACTTGTATAAAAATGTATAAAAGTGTATAAGCGTTTCTAGACGAACTTTTTCTGTGATTTTGAGTTTAATTCTTTTTCAAACAGGTCCAAATTCCATCAAATGACTTCAAGTTTTGTAAAACAAATCTAAATAACAACCATTCCAAGATTCTCATAAAATCATATTCGAAATTTAAACCTACTTATTTAAGCTCGTTCAATAATGGAAGATTACGTTAAAAATCCAATTTTTACAATCTTAATGGATTTAGTTTGTTGGACTAATATTTGAGTGATAATTACTGATTCGAAGATTGGGTTAGAAGCTTGAGCATTTAAAAAAAATTCTGAATAGCAATTTCGAGAACCAATTTGGGTTGGATATTAAATATTGGCTTGTTAATTTTGGGTTACAACTTTGTAATGTTGTATGTAAGTCACCTAATTGCAATGTATATGTGTGGACTGTATTTATATGCAATTCTCTCATAATATTATTAATGATAAAATACTTTATTGTTTGCTATTCCCTCTGGTCTACAATAAGTATTTTTTGGCCTTTTTTTATGGTCCAAAATAAGTGATTTTTCTAGATTTCAAGAATGAATTAATTATTTTATATTACCCTTAGAGTAAACAGTGTTGAAATATGTGTTAGGAGTGTTTATGTAAAGAGATAGTAAAAGTTAATATAATCAATTTTATTGCTAATTAATGCTAAAAGATAAATTTCTTAATTTGTGTAAAAATAATCAAAAACTTACTTATTGTGGATAGAAAGAAGTACAAATTATTAGTAAGAAATATCAAGTATCGGGAGACAAATGATAATATTGTTTACTCCGTCATGGAGTAGTATTATTTAGAGCGATAGAATTATATTAGTGGAGACAGATAATAAATTGACAGCCTGACATGAAATAAATAAGAAAGGGACTTCAATAGAGGAAACAGAGAACGCCCCTCTTCACAACAAATATCTGTATTCCTGTAATAACATCACATTCTTTCAAGTTCCAACCACATTCTTATTTCTATAGGACCCTCAACACTTTTTCCTGTTGTAATAAATCTGTTTGTTAATGTTAACAACGTCCTAAATATATTCCCAAAAAAAAATTCAGAAAGAGAAAAAGTTCCATCCATGTATTTCATGTTTTCGTTGCTCGGAGGTTAGTGGTGGCCCCTTCCTAGATCTTGCTAAGGCTGTTACGTGGTCCGGGCCCGGATCTAAATGGGCTAAACGGGGTGGGCTCTGGCGGGCTGGTTCCAAACGGCCCCGGACTTAACGGTCCTGAAGGGTGGAACCGGCCCACGGGCCTAATTGTTTCGGGCTATTTTTTTTTATTTTTTTTATCTAACGCAATTTCTTGTAAATTATATTATATAATTGTGACTTAAATCTTCTAATTCTAATTTAAACACAAAAAATTGTAAATAAATATCCAAGGGAATGCCTTATAATTTTTATTATTACGAATTCACAAAAAATGGCAATATCTTTCTTATTCTTTCTCCCCTCAATGGAATGAGCACAATAAGGTGCTAATACCACCATTAAAAGGAAAAAAAAACTAATGAAGATGTGCCAAAATATAAGTTACATATTAGTCTACGTATTATCTCTAACAAATTTCATAAATCTTTCAAGGTTCGGAGGAATTTCCGTTGGTGGTGGCGAAAAAGAAACTTGTTCATCACCGCTTCCGGGCGAAGCAGCATCCTCCGCTAGTTCCGCTAGCATTTCTTCATAAGCTTCGTCTATCTCTGGTTGTGATTCAGCAAGTCCAAAATTTCTTCTTTCCGAACGGATCCAATATCTGAAGTGTACTGATTTTTCCAAGCTCTCCCTCATAGACGCTCTATGATTACCGATTTGAAGTCTCGCTTAACTGAAAGCGCTCTCCGATGCCACTGTTGAAGCTTGAATACTTAAAATATCTCGAGCCATCCTTGAAAGAACCGGATAGTGTTTTTCTTTGTCCTTCCACCATTCCAAAACATTAAAGGAGCCGTCGGGATTCTTTGATTCAAGTCCCTGCGACAAATAAACTTGAAGCTCATTTAGTTGTGAATTATCACCTTGAGAACCCCTGAACCCCGTCTAAGAACTAAGTGTTTTTAGGCCCGCAGTTCTTTTAGATGATTGCGAACTAAACGAAGTAGGAGTTGGAACAGTTGGTCTAGCATGATCTAAGGCAAGTTGATAAGCATTATAAATTGTTTGAGCATTTATTTTAATTGAGGATTTTGCATCTACAAGTGTAGCAAATTCCTCATCTGAAAGTGATAAAGCCTTATAAATATTTGTATACCAAAAGTGAGGACCTCCTAATTTCATGGTAAGATTTAACATAACAGCAACACCCTAAATAGAGAGGATAGGAAAAAAATATTTTTTAAACTTCTCTTTCATAGAATCGATAGCAAGTTGATAAATTACACCACCTTCTAAAAATTGAGTAAACAAATTTGCAAGTTCTACAATATAAACTAAACAGTTAGAAATAGTAGGATAATATTGCTTAGATAATTCATTTGTAACAACATGAAATTGTTCTAAAAATTCTACAAGAATTTTAGCATTAGTCCAATCATGATTTGTAAGGTGCTCATTATCATCATCATCATCACCACCACCAACACAAGCATTAAACGTTGCGTTTATTGGGTTTCTATATTCATATGCAACAACTAAACTTTCATACATGTAATTCCATCTAGTCGGACAAGGTTTAGGAACCTTTCTTTCTTTAAGGCCAAATTCATCACATTTTTTAAAATATTCTCTAAATCTACTTCTACTGTTTGAATAAAAAAGCCAATTAAGATCCATTTTAACCTTTCAATTTCAACATTTAAAATTTTCATACCATCCGATAATTAAATGGTAAATATGACAAATATATCTAACATGGAAAATAACTAAATGCAGGATTTAGTGTAGTTGTAAGCAAGCCTATAGCATTAGAGTCACTAGAAGCATTATCCATTGAAACTGATATTATTTTATCTCTAATGCAAAAATATCTACAAATATCTGCAACTGTGTTAGCAATAAACTTACCTGTGTGACGTGAATTAATTATTCTATAAGCAATAATGCGCTTTTGCATTATCCATTCCTCATCAATCCAATGAGTGGTAACAATAAAATAATCACAGTCATTACCACTTCTCCCAATATCAGTAGTAATGGCAACGCGACAATTTATATGAGTAAATAAATAACGCAAATATTGTTCATATTCATGTTTATATTTATCAATATCTCTCTTTACGGTTGTGCGAGACCATCCTTTATAAGTAGGATTAAAAAATCTTCTAATATAATGCACAAAGTGAGGGTTAGAAGGAAAACTATATGGTAAGCACATAACATTAACCATTTTTGCCAATTCTTCACGATCTTTATTTGGATCGTAATATAAAATGTTGTTGATACCCAATTTTTCCCTCTATATTTTTCAATACAAAAAATACTTTCAAAATAACATATGTATGCATATATAAGTATGTCCAGATGTTTTTATTACTTTCCTTAATTTTTAAAGATTTTTAAACAAATTTATTCCCCTATTTTATTCATAAAAAACCCAGTAATAATTCCCAAAATTATCATTTTTGGTGATTCATTTATTGGATTCTCATATTTATACTAAAATATAGCTAAGATAATTTTGCATAGTTTTACAAATTCATTTAGTATTTGTAAAGATAAATTGAATATAATTGCAATATTAGCCCCTTTTAAGATTTAATTGCGTTTATATTTATAAAATTAAGTCCAGTATTTGTAATTTGATAATTATATGCCATAAATCATTTTAGCACTTTTAATTTATTTCCAGAATTTAATTTACTATTTTGTATAAAATAAAGGGAAAAAATGGCTATTTAAAATCTAGCCAGATTTCATTTCAATTGTAGCCCAAATTCTACCCCAATTAAAACCCAATTATCCTGGACCAATTCCCACTCATACCCGACCCTGACCCAATTAAAGCTGACCCATACCCAGATCCCCACCTAACTCCTTAAATCTCAGTCGTTGATCATTTAGATCAACGACCACCGACTGCCCTTTCCTAATTAAACCCAAAAGATCCCCTTAACCCATTTCATTTGTTACCATACGCCACCTTTGAAATCCCTCCTCTCCCAAATCCTCTCTACAACACCCTCAAACCCTAGCCGCGACCACCCTAATCCGCCCTAATCTATGGCCTTCCGAGGTCATCGGAGATCTGTACCAGCCTTCCATGGCTTCTACGTGTTTGTTCTTATGATTTCAAGGCCAGACTATGAAGAACTCTGGTCCAGTCTTTGTTCGATTTTAGTTCATGGCCTTTCTCCGGTAATCTTTGACCCTTTCTCCGGCCAGCCATGGCCGTTCAAGTCAGACCTTTGACTCTCCTGGTTAGATCGGTAACTTTAAAGGCCTTTCTCGTTGCTTTTGGGTTCTTCTGAAACCCTAATTTCTAAGACCTTTCGATTTCTTTCAGATCTACTTTAGATCTATGCTTGTTTTGAACTTTAAGCATCTTCTCAAAGTTTCTTCAATTTTGCTTTCAAAAACGACTCTTTGTCTTTTCCGATTAAGGTTTTTCCTGTTAAATTATTTCAAAATCTCTTCTCTAACTTTTAATACGTTTAAGATGTGTGCTTGTTTGTTTAAATTCTTGCTTAACTCGTCTGTTTACCATCTTTCGAACTCGTTGTTGAAAACCTTAATTTCTTTTGGGTCTTAGTCGAGTTCTAAAAGCTGTTTGTCAGATGAGTGTTTGTTTAGTTAAGTTTTGTTTGATTTGTTTGTTTATCATATTTTAAGCTCTACAATTGTTGAAAAACCCTATGTCTTTGCATCTGAAACTGTTCGTTTAAATACTTGACTCGATTTGAAGTTCATTGTTTTAGAATCTCTTTTCCTTCATGCGATTCCTCTAACTCTGGGTTTCTACTATCTTTAATACTTGACTATGCTTAAAACCCTAACTTTTCAAAAGGTTTCTCATCTGTTACTGTGAGACCTTTGCATGCTTCTGATACTCTATTTTTTGCTTCACTATTAATTCAACTTGACTTGACCTATTTGACTATCATGCTTCGAACATTTGCTATCTACTAAACTTTGTGCTACTATTGCATGCTGTTGCTTTTGCCAATAGGTTTGGCCTCGCATGTCTAGTGTTTTGTGTGTTCTATTTATATGCTGAGGTTCTTTCTTTGATTGATCTTCAATCTTGTGACTGATTTCAAAATATTTCTTTTATGAATTCTAATTTCACTCGCCTGTCAAGGTTAATTGATTCCTTTCCTTATTTTGCTTTGCTGAACCCTTTCCCAAAATAAGTATATTTCTGTACTTAGACTGGATTACTTACTCGATGGTTTTACTACTCCTTTTATGGCAACAATCATTCTGCTTATAAACTGATTTTTCTTTCCTTATTTTGAGCTTGTCACTGCCCGTTAAACGAGTGATCTCTTAATTAAAGGGGATCCACTTGGTTAATTGATTCCGATTGTGATTATTTCCATATTTGTATGGAAACTTTACTTATTACCTTACTTCTCACATGTTTTTAAAAGTTATAAGTATCCTGCACCTTATCTTCTTTTAGACACACGAACACACGAGGAACACTTTTAGTTCTGAACTCACACTTACACTTAAAACACTCTCTCTTGCTTTACTACTTGTACTGTGGCCTGTATAGCTGGCTGAAAGCCAAAGCTATATTTCGAAGTCCTGCTACCTTTCTTTACTGCATTTTTGCTTCTTTGACTGCTATGTTCTAGTTAAGTTTTCAGCATCAGCAACAACTTGGTTACTTAATATTCTTGCCTTCTTATCTGCCTATTGCTTGTATCTAATTCAATACCTTATTTAGCATGCTGTAATTTCTTTTCTCATGTTCTAAATCAATGTATTATGAATCCTAAATCCCTACCCCAATATGTTTGATACTTATGGTTTGTTTGGGGCATGACAACATTGAATATTGCTGAACATGACTCAAACTTGGTCCTCCTAGGATCATAACCTCCATGTTACCCTTGTATGTTGTGTGTTCTGGTTGATTTTACAAGCATGACAACACTCCCTATTGTTGTGCATGCCAAGAATTAACTTATGCCTAAGTATATAGGCTCCTTGCAATGGATTCCCAAACACCTGCCCCTTTGATGTAAAATTATCAACTTGTTTGAAGTGTTAATGGTCGTTTCCCAGCACCAGTTTCCATCTTCTTTACTTTGTTAGTTCTCAAAGCTCTGTTTTTGCACTTGCACTCTCCTCTTAGACTTAAGTTCTGCCCCCTTCATGTGAGCCTTGCCTTGGGACCCATGAGCTCCCTCTGAACTTGGATACATGAGGGCTGGCGTTTCCACATTGCACTTGTCCCTATTCTGGTTATGAAACTTGGGTGTGAGCACTGCCCGGTATCTTATTGAGGCCCTTGGGGAACTCTAACACACTTAAGTCCGAGAAAGGCTTTGGATCAGGGTCTTTGAGTTGGTTTATCTCATAACTCAGATAGGAAGTCAAGAATCAGGCTTTCTCTGGTTGTAATTCTTTTCTTTGTATTTTCCTAATGTATTTATTATTTAATATTCTTGATTTGTAATAAGTTGTAATAAACATTTGGGGCTGGCTAGTGAAAGGGGTTGGGTATTTTATGCATGTCAAGGGTAGAAACCATGCCTATAGGACTATTTTAAATTTCTGCATATTCAAACTGCATTTAGAAACCATGTCTATAGGACTTCTTGTCCAACTTCACATCTAGATAACCTGCCTATAGGGATCATCTAAAATCCTGCGCATTTGTCACCGTTTAGATACCATGTTTTAGCGCCCAAGTGGTTATAATCCAGTAACTCGTTAAAACCAATACATATAGAAATCATGCCTATAGGGGTTTATAAGTAAAATCCTATTCGTTTCTACTCACATGCAATGTTAGGTATCATGTCTATAAAAATCTAAAATCAGTAACGCATAGAAATCATTCCTATAGGGATTCTTAAATAATTCTAATTCGCTTCATTCACATTCGATGTTAGATATCATGTTCATAGGGATTAAAATCTGTAATAGTAGATACTATCACATGTAGAATCTGTAATCAGTCTAATTTAATTTTATACATTCTGCATCTCTTTTAATAATCTAATTCCCTTACTTAACAAGGTTTAGCAAGAATGCCTATAGGATCTCAAGCACTTCGTTATTACTGTCTCATCACCTTCTGAACTCGGTAGATATCATGTATATAGGACCCCGTCTAAATACTTAGTCAAGCCTTGGAGTAATAACTGTAAACTACATCTGCTTCTGTTAATTACTACAACCACCAGGTAGGCCTGATTCAGACTTCTTATCTGAGTTATGTAATAAAATAATCTGCCTCAATAATTAACTTCCCTCGTCTTTATGTGCTTTAATCAGACCCAAAAAGTATGTACAAGTCATGCTAGTTATGTGCTTTTGTTTGAGGAGGTATACTTGAGCCTTATGTGTTATGTGCTTCCCCTTTAACGTGCACTCTTCTATATGTTTTGTATGCCGTCTGAGATTTTTACTTTTGAAACCTCAAGTCAGCCTAACATCCGTCCCTTTTAGGACTAGTAGTCTTAAGTGCCTCCAGGACTTATAGGAATGGGACAGGTAATAGCATGCAATAAGTAATCGAGACCAATCCGCACTTTAATACCTTAACGGGGTGAGAAGGGTAGATATGGATATGATGACCACGCGATAATGTCACATGTAGCCCCTCATTGAGGAGTGATTACCGGACATTGTGTGGGGTGATCCATATTAAATATAAACCTAGGACCCCTTTCCTTTATTTGCAAACTTTTCCTTTTTTTTTAAAACGCTTCTTTCAAATGTTCTTTCTTTTATGTGTTTAAATTCCCTAATATTTGAGCCCATACCTGTCTATTCGCTAAATTCACAATAACTGTCTGGCTGGAAACCACACTAGTGGATCTTGAGGGGTGCCTAACACCTTACCCTTGGGATAATTTCAAGCCCTTACACAATCTCCGGTTATTCAAAAAAACTCAGAGTTGAATCTATATTGGTGTCCTAATGCACCTTAATCATTAGGTGGCGATTCTTCAAATGCAAACCCAGTTCCCAAAAGGAACGAGTTGTCCCTCCAAATGTCATAAACCCGATTTCGTGAGAAAACGGGGGCGCGACAGCATGACTACTGTGCTGGGAATTTTTAGGCTTTTACCATTTCAGACTATTACTGTGAATTTATTCTCCTTTATGTGCAATTACTTGTTTAATTTCTTTAATCATTCAATTCCGTTTTCAAAAACTGACTTATCTTTTTGTTTTCCTTTACTAATTTCATTTATTACTGCTTTAAATTAGGAAACTGTTGTATTTACTGCTTTCTTAAACGTGCAAATACGTGACAACTTGTTTTTAATTATTGCATAATCATGTTCAACATCATATTCCATTCGTGCCAAACAAATCCCATAGTAATGCTTAAAATGAGTGGTTGCGCTCTTTTGATATCACCCCCTAAATCCGGAAAAGGCATATTTGTGGTAAAACCAGTCGATCAACGGTGTAGTCGATGGTTCTGTGCCTTTCCTCCTTGAGTTGTCCGCTCAAGGGTACCAGTCAAAAACCCCATAGAAACCTTACTCTGTTTAAACTATGCACGCATCATGGTCAAACCTAGACGAGTCAGTTATGTTGTCCGCATAATGACTCTTTAAGATAGCCTTGTCCAAAGTCCACTGGGTTTTCCTGAACCCAAACGAACACTACCATGTTTTGTGCATTTATTTGGAGAACTAAATGCTTCATGCTAATTGTTGATGTTAAATAGTCGAGTCTTGTGGAGGTAGGGTCTTAACCCTTTTTTTTTGCAGAAAATGAAGAACGAGGTCCCCAACATTGGTATGGTTAGCATACCCTCACTCTTGCTAGACTAGTGGAGGAGTCTTCCATCAAAAGACCAAATCAATGAGTGCAAATAGAGGGCCGCCAAAGCTAGCAAAAAGTTGGAATATCTGGAATACAGTCTGCTGGAATTGGAAGGAAAAGTGAGGAAAAGAGTCACCGACTGCCAGAACGCTGAGGAAAACGAAGGAGAACACCTGGCAAAGGCATTTTTACTGGTGAACCTACGCGAACTGGAGGATCTGATCAACGAGAGCATTCAACCTAAGGAAGGTCCTTCTGGGACCAAGTAGATATGAGTTCATCTTTTTCACTTTATAAATGTAATAAGGCCAATGGCCATTAGTGACTTTTATTTCTTGCTTATTTAGTGTCAATTTGGGATTCATCTGTTTTTATCAATAAAATGAGGCATTTAGCATCCTATGTTCTCCAAATCAATCCATCGATAGGCCTACCTCAGGCACAAAGAGGTCCCCAAATTAGCAAACAATTTACATTCTCGCACTATGTGTTTAAATATTGTAATGCTTTTTTATAAAACTCACTAACTTGTTACCTTTTTGTTTTTACTTTTTGTTTTATTATTCCCCTTCCCCAAAGGTTAGTTCGCGCACTCTGGCAACATCATCTTATTCCACGAAATCCAGGAGCCCTCCACCCACTCATCCTCTCAGTCTTGTCAAAAACAAGAGCAAAGGGAATATGGAAGATTTGAACAACACCAGAAAAGAGAACTCAACTGAACGGGTAGAGGTCACTCATGGTCATGGTACTCAGGTTTCCAAAGAAAATGCATCCCAACTCGAACAAAAGCTACTGAAATTTCTAGAAGAACTTGATCAGGTTCGGAATTTGGCAAATCTGTCATTTTCTCTCACCACTCCAGATATCAATTTCCCAAATGCTCAGAACCCCACACCTCCACAGAATATCCCAAAGCAACAAAACCATCCCGCTCCTTACCACCACTGCAACACCTACCATACCTCAAACAACACCCCACTGCTCATCCCAGAACACCAAAACTCCACAAATGACCACTTTCACACCCACCATAGCACCCCCATCTACGTGGAGACTATGCCACACTCCACCCAACCCATCTCAAACACACCCGAGTCTGATGATAAAGAGTCACTCATCAGGAACCTGGCTGAAGAGCTTAAGAAATTGACTAGCCGAATCCAAGGCGTTGAAGAAAGCAAGGGAATTGAGGGGCTGAATTATGAAGATCTTTGCATACAGCCCGATGTCGAACTACTAGAGGGGTACAAACCTCCAATGTTCGAAATGTTTGATGGTACATGGGATCCAAGGGTCCATTTGAGAACGTACTGTGATAAGCTGGTCAGAGTGGGGAAAGATGAGGGAATCCACATGAAGCTTTTCATTAGGAGTCTGAAAGGAGATGCCCTATCTTGGTACATTAGTCAGGATCCGAAGAAGTGGTCAAATTGGGTAAGCATGACGTCTGACTTCATGGACAGGTTTAGGTTCAACACCGAGAATGCGCCAGATGTGTTTTATATTTAGAATCTAAAGAAGAAGCCTACAGAAATATTTTGCGAGTATGCTACTCGCTGGAGGTCCGAAGCTGCTAAGGTTAGACCTACCTTAGAGGAGGAACAGATGAACAAATTCTTTGTCCGGGCTCAAGACCCGCAGTATTATGAAAGGCTAATGTTGATTGAGAGCCATAAATTTTCTGACATCATCAAACTGGGTGAAAGAATCGAAGAAGGCATTAAAAATGGTATAGTTACAAACTTCGAGGCCTTGCAAGCTACAAATAAGGCCTTGCAGTCCGGTGGTGTGTCCAAGAAAAGGGACGTAGGGGCTATAATGGTTAAACAAAGAACCAAATCTCCCATCAAATATCAAACATACCCAATACCTCTACTCACATATCAACCTACTCCGAACTACCAAGCACCCTCACCCTCCTACCAAACTCTACCACCCACTTATCAATCACCTCCACCCTCCTCATATCAGCCTACTTCACTCAGATATTCCTAACCCGCTCATGTCTACCAAACCTATAATGCTCAACCATCCCACTATCAGTCCCCTCCCATATGCCAAAACTTGCCTAGACCTCGACCAAATTTCAATCGTAGAACTTCTAAACAATACACAGCCATTGCTGAACCTTTTGACCAGTTGTACGAAAGACTCAAAGTTGCTGGTTATGTCACCCCTATCCTGCTGCAACACCTGAGAACCCTTCTCAGTGGGTTAACCTAAATAAATCCTGTGCATACCACTCTGGCATGAAGGGACACACCATCGATGAATGTCGTTCTCTGAAGGACAAGATCTAGGCTTTGATTGACAACAAGGTTATTGTGGAAAAGGAACCCGCTCCGAATGTCTGAAATAATCCCCTGCTAGACCATAAGGATGGAGGTGTTCACATGATTGAAATAGAGGTTGATTGGGATCCCGAGGGATCAATTGGTTTGATTGCAGAAGGTGATGACCCAAAGAAGTCAATAGTTACCCTTAATCCAATCATAGTCCCGATTCAGCCATCTGGGGATGCTGAGGTAAATATGTCTGTGCCACTTGTGTTTGAAGCAACGTCATCTGCAAAGACACCATTGCCAATTAAGGTCAAATTCGTGTCTCCAGCATATGCACCTACACCGTTCGAAGTTGCGATTTTACCACCCAAGGTACATGCTCCGTTCGGAGTGAAGATAGCCACGCCGATCCTAGTGGCGATGTCGACCATGATGCCATTCCATACAAAGGCAATACCCTTGGACTATACAACCGAGGGAAGGAGGAAAGGCAAAGTTAGGTTCGAAGAGACTATTGCAGCACAGGGTATGATGAGAACTGGTAGATTTTATACCCTTGAAAATTTAGCTGAGTCAAGCAAGTAGGCCTCCAATTGGTCACCCATCATTGAGACTGGGCCGGATGATCTTTGGAGAAAGATACAGGCCAAGGAATACTCGGTCATCGACCAGTTGAACAAAACACCGGTGCAAATTTCTATCCTTGCTTTGCTACAAAATTCAGAGGCATACAAGAATGCCCTGTTGAGGGTGCTGAGTGAAGCATACGTGCCAAGCAACATCACTGGCGAGGAAATGGCTAACATGGTGGGACAGGTATTGGAAAGTCATAAAATTACGTTTCATGAGGATGAGCTACCACCTGAAGGGTTGGGTCACAGCAAGGCACTGCACATCACCGTGCAATGCAAAAACTATTTTATCACCAGAATCCTGATCGATGGAGGGTCCGGTCTCAACATTTGTCCGTTGGTAACAATTAAGAAATTGGGCAAGGGATTGCATGAAATAAAGGACGGATCTATCAACGTGAAAGCCTTCGACGGTTCCCAAAGGTCCACCATTGGGGAGATTAGTCTGTGTTTGTAAATGGGGCCAACTTGGTTCGATGTTGATTTCCAAGTGATAGACGTGCCAGCATCCTACAATATGCTATTGGGGCGGCCATGGATTCATGCTGCCGGAGCCGTAACATCAACACTGCATCGGGCAGTAAAGTTCGAGTGGAACCGCTAGGAAGTGATCATTCACGGCGACGGTAGCAACCCTATATACAGACGCTAGACCATTCCATCAATCGAGGGAAGAAGAAAGCTAGGTGGAGAGACTTACCATCATATCAAACAGGTAAATGCTATTGACAAAGACAAATGGTGGGATAACGAGATCGATAGTATACTGAATTGGAGTGGGTACGTACCTAGCAAAGGGCTCGACAAGAACCTCCAAGGAATCGCTAAGCCCATAAAACTCAAGAAACATGGCACCACTTTAGGTCTAGGATATGATTACACCTGGGAGGAATTCAACAATTGGTCGCCACCATGGCGCGGTCCTTACTATCCGCTGGATTAACCAATACCACATTTGGAGTAGACTTTCCAACCAACCAATGTTATATATGGGTCAGAAGAAGAGGAAGCACTGGCAGCGGTGAAGAATTTGTTCCTAGAAGACAATGATATAGATTGTTGTGTTGTGCTCGAGGAGGAGGGGGAGGAAGGCCCTTCAATATAGGCTGTAAGAAGAGGGGCACGCCTCAATAACTGGACCATCAGGATGACCAGAGCCCGACGAGCATCGGGGTAGCAAGGCTAAAACAAGCACCGTCTTAGCTACTAAAAGATTTTTATTTCTCGCATATTTTCAATTCTTGCAATAAGATTTCGAATGTTCAAAACGATTATGCAATTTATCAAAGTATTTTGATTTTTCTTACGAATCAACACTCATTATTATTTTTTTCCTCTCATTACTTTACTTACACAGCATTACTATTAATTATCTTGATGAACCGATGACTGTGACATACAATGAGACAACTCAACAAACGGACATTGATTCAGAGGAAGACGACATACCAAAAGAGATTGTTAAAGAAGTTGAGAATTTTGAGATCAGTCCTAAGTGCAAACTGGACGAGACAGAAGTTGTTTACCTAGGAGATGCAGAAAATGTCAAAGAAACACGAATCAGCGTTCACTTATCGCCACTAGAAAAGAAGGAATACACAAAATTTCTAAGGGAATATGAGGACATATTCGCTTGGTCGTATGATGACATGACTGGTCTAAGTACATCTATTGTGGCTCACAAACTGCCAACCGATCCAACATATCTGCCTGTAAAGTAAAAGTTCAAAACATTCAAGCCTGATATGAGTTTAAAAATTAAAGAAGAAGTCACCAAACAGGTCAAAGCTAAGGTTCTCAGGGTAGTAGAATACCCGACATGGTTATCCAACATTGTGCCAGTACCAAAGAAGGACGGAAAGGTTAGAGTTTGTGTCGACTGCCGGGATCTCAACCGGGCCAGTCCGAAAGAGGACTTCCCTTTACCAAATATACACATCCTAATTGACAATTGCACCAAGCACAAATTACAGTCGTTCGTAGATTGCTTCGTTGGTTATCATCAAATCTGGATAGATGAAGAAGATGTTGAGAAAACGGCTTTCATTACACTATGGGGAATGTACTGTTACAAGATGATGCCGTTTGGCCTGAAGAATGCAGGGGCCACCTACATGAGGGCCATGATTACCATTTTCCACGATATAATACACAAGGAAATTGAGGTATATATAGATGATGTCATCATCAAGTCCAAGAGAGCCACCGATCACATGGAAGATTTGACGAAGCTTTTCAATAGATTGCGAAGGTACAACCTAAAACTGAATCCCGCAAAATGTGAATTTGGGGTTCCTGCCAAAAACTACTTGGTTTTATTGTGAGTTGCCGAAGAATAGAGCTGGATCCATCAAAAGTCAAAGCTATTCAAGAATTGCCACCGCCAAAAAACAAGAAGGACGTAATGATTTTCTTAGGGAGACTTAATTACATTAGCCGGTTCATAGCACAATCCACAGTTATTTTTGAGCCAATCTTTAATATGTTGAAAAAGGACGCCGCTACCAAATGGACTGATGACTACCAAAAAGCTTTCGATAGAATCAAAGAATACCTATCGACACCACCAGTCTTGGTCCCGCCTAAGCTAGGTAGACCTCTATTACTCTAACTCGCAGTATTAGATGGAGCCTTCGGTTGCGTTCTAGGGCAGCATGATGAAACAGGGAGGAAGGAGCAGGCCATTTATTACCCCAGTAAGAAGTTCACCTCGTACGAGGCCCGATATTCTCTATTGGAGCACGCCTGTTGTGCTTTGACCTGGGTAGCTCAGAAGCTGAGGCATTACTTCTGTACCTATACAACATATCTCATATCAAGGATGTATCCTTTGAAGTACATCTTTCAGAAGCCCATGCCCACTGGCAAGCTAGCCAAGTGTCAAATCCCGTTAAGTGAATTTGACATTGTCTACGTGACTCAGAAGGCAATCAAGGGACATGCACTAGCAGACCACCTTGCCGAGAATCTCGTAGATGGAGAATACGAACCCCTGAAAACATATTTTCTTGATGAAGAGGTATCGTTCATAGGAGAGGACATTGCAGAATCCTATGGTGGTTGAGAATGTTTTTCGATGGAGCAGCAAATTTCAAAGAAGTTGGCATATGAGCAATCCTGGTATCAGAAACCGGTCAACATTATCCAGTGTCTGCCAAACTCAGGTTCCCGTGTAACAACAACATGGCCGAGTATGAAGCTTGCATCCTAGGGCTCAAAATGGCCATTGACATGAACATTCAAGAATTGCTAGTGATTGGAGATTCAAACCTACTCATACATCAGGTGCGTGAGAATGGGCAACCAAGAACTCCAAGATAGTCCCGTATCTGCATTACATGTAGGAATTAAGAAAGATGTTCACGAAGAAAGAATTCTAACATGTTCCTAGAGTCCAGAATGCGTTCGCCGATGCATTAGCCACCCTGTCATCCATGATACAACATCCAGCCAAAAATTTCATTGATCCCATTCCAGTAAAGATTTATGATCAGCCAGTTTATTGTGCCCATGTTGAAGAAGAAGCAGACGGAAAGCCTTGGTTTCATGATATCATGGATTATTTGGCTAAAGGAGAGTACCTAGAGCTTACAAATCCTACTCAGAAATGCACGCTTCAGAGATTGTCCAACAACTTCTTTCACAGCGAAGGAATCCTGTATAGGAGGACTCCTGATTTGGGATTACTAAGGTATGTAGAAGCAAAGGAAGCATCCAAACTACTAGAGGAAATTCACGCTGGGACTTGCAGTCCACATATGAAAGGGTTTGTCTTAGCAAAGAAAATACTTTGGGCTGGTTACTTTTGGATGACTATGGAAACAGACTGCATTCAATATGTCCGAAAATGCCACCATTGCCAGATACATGCAGGCATGATAAAGGTGTCTCCAAATGAGCTTAATGCAACAAGCTCACCATGGCCATTCGCCGCTTGGGGAATGGATGTTATTGGGCCAATCGAGCCTGCCGCCTCCAACGGGCACAGGTTTATCCTAGTAGCAATTGACTATTTCACCAAATGGGTCGAAGCAGCATCTTACAGAGCAGTGACTAAGAAAGTTGTGGCAGATTTTGTCCACGACCGCATCGTTTGTCGATTAAGGATTCCAGAATCAAATATTACTGATAATGGCTCCAAACTCAACAGTGACTTGATGAAAGCCATGTGCGAAACTTTCAAGATCAGACACAAGAATTCCACAGCCTATCAGCCTCAAATGAATGAAGCCGTAGAGGCCGCCAATAAGAATATCAAGAAGATATTAAGGAAAATGATAGAAAAGCATAAACAGTGGAACGAGAAGTTATCATTTGCTCTATTGGGGTATCGCACCATAGTCCGTACATCAACTGGGGCAACCCCCTATATGCTGGTATATGGTATAGAGGCTATCATTCTCGCTGAGGTAGAAATTCCTTCCCTAAGGATCATACAAGAAGCTGAGCTCGACGACGCAGAATGGGTGAAAAGTCATTATGAGAAACTAGCCCTTATAGATGGAAAGAGAATGAATGCAGTTTGCCATGTTCAGCTTTATCAGAACAGAATCTCCAGAGCCTTCAACAAAAGAGTCAAGAAGAGACAGTTCACACCGGGACAATTGGTGTTAAAGAAAATTTCCCCACATCAAGATGAAGCCAAAGGGAACTTCTCTCCCAATTGGTAGGGTCCATACATGGTTCACCAAGTTCTGACAAGAGGAGCCCTCATACTTGCAGAAATGGATGGAGAAGTCTAGCCAAAACTAATTAATTCAGATGCAGTCAAGCGTTACTACGTGTGAAACCCTATGGGTTCGGTCACAATTCAATAAAATTTTCATTTCCCTCGCAGTTAGAAACTGGGGCAGAATTTTGAGGAGGACCCTCAAAATTCCATAGCAAGAGAGGTTGCAATGTCCTGAACCACGTCACAATCGTCAGTTCATCTAACATTTATTCGTAATTACATACTTATGTCATATTTTACAAAATCATGCATGTTTATTACTGAAATTTCTTTGTTTAGCAACGCTACCCCGATGATACACACATTATCACCAGATCAAGCTAAACAAGTCAAACGGAGCCAGCGGGAATACGAACTAACCTCCCCCCTCTACAAAACTCACAATTTTTTCTTTGGATGCAGGCACTTGGATTACGAAAGCATCAGACATACTATACATTCATGAGACAAATATTGTTCAGGAATACAACTCTCAAAACTGTCGCACTTACCAACATTTTCTATCCACGCACACCAGTGACATTCCGTGTGTTACAATGTCCCCAGCAGTTACAATACCGCAATTTTCTATCAGCTAAGAAAACTTTATTACCATTTACCCTTTTTTTTGCATATGGCTACCATTCTGCCTTCCGAGACTAAACGCTTTCTCTATTTGCATTTTCTGCATCGCATAAGGCTACCATTCTGCCTTCCCAAACTAAACGTTGTCTCCATCTGCATTTCTGCATTGCATAAGGCTACCATTCTGCCGTCTGAGGTTAAGCTTTACCTCCCCCTACATTTGTATGGCTGAAAGATCGCCACCCCTACATTTGCATGGCTGAAAGATCGCCACCCCTACATTTGCATGGCTGAAAAATTGCCATCCCTACATTTGCATGGCTGAAAGATCGCCACCCCTACATTTGAATGGCTGAAAGATTGCCACTCTACATTTGCATGGCTGGAAGATCGCCACCTTATCGACATTTGCATGGCTGAAAGATCGCAACTTTATCTATATTTGCATGGCTGGAAGATCGCCACCTACTGTATTGCATAGCTGAAAGATCGCCAAATACTGTATTTCATGGGCTGAAAGATGTTGCGCTCCCTTTTTCTAAAAAGCGAAATCGTGTTCATGACATTTGGGAGGACAACTCGTTCTCTCTTGGGAATTGGGTTTTTTGAAGAGTCGCCACCTAATGATTAAAGTGCATTAGAACACTAACGAAGAGTTCGAGTTGGAAAACCAGAGTTCGGGTAAGGGCTAGAAATTATCTCGAGGGGAAGGTGTTAGGCACCCTCCAAGATCCACTAGTGTGGTTCCCGGCCATGCTACAATTGTGACTTTGAATAACAAGTAAGCAAATAGAAGTCTCGAATAGAAGGGTGTTTTCACATAATATTGCAAGCAAGTTAAGAGTTTGACGAAAGTAAAGAAAGCATAAATTTCAAAGAAATAGTTTGAGAATAAAATAAACAAATAAAGGAAAGGGGGTCCTAGGTTTACAAATAATATGGATCACATCAAAGCAATACCCGGTAATCACTCCTCATAAGAGGGGTTACACGTGGTATTAGCGCACCAGTCATCATATCCATATCTACCCTTTCCCACCCCGTTAAGGTATTAAGCGCGGAATAGTATCGTTACTTATTGCATGCTAGTACCCGCCCCAATCCTATCAGTCCCGGAGGCATTTGGGACTACTAGTCCTAAAGGGAAGGGAGATTTGGCTTTTCAGAGTTTTAAAAGGATAAAATTCTAGGGCGACAATCAAAACATATAAGGCAGGTATAGGAGAACACATAACAGTTTAGAGGGCTCAAACGTGCCTCCTCATTTAAAGAAACAAATTGTTTAGCATGACTGACAAATACTGATTATGGTCTGAATTAAATTTAAAGCGTTAGGGAAGGCTGATTTATCACATATTTCTCAGATGGGAAGTCCGAATTAGGCCTCTACTGGTTATAATTATCAAAGACTGATAAAGTTAATTAATTACCTAATGGCTTGCCTAGGTGAAACCTATAGGCATGATATCAACGATGCTTACTCTGATTTTAAAGAAGGCTTACTGGTTATATATATTAAAAAAAAATTGCAGATATTAAACGACATTACTACTGATTTTAGACATGAAAATGATTCAGATTTGGTTAATTACTCCTATAGGCATTCTTTCTAAGCATCGTTGGTCTAAAACAATTATGAAAGTGCAGGAGTCCTATAAACATGGTATCTAGGATGCATTTTGTTAATTTTAACGTATAACTGTTTGCCTAATGATGGAGGTATATGCAAAAATGCAGAAAAACCTATAATCATGATTTCTCTATGCAGAAGTGCAGAAAAAACCTACAGACAGGATTTCTATATGATATGCAGAAGTGCAGAAACTTATAGGCAGGATTTTTATATGATATGCAGAAGTGCAAAAACTTATAGGCAGGATTTCTATATGATATGCAGAAGTGCATAAACTTATTGGCGGGATTTCTATATGATATGCAGAAGTGCCGAAACTTATAGGCAGGATTTCTAATGCAAAAATGCAGAAACTATAGGCAGGATTTCTATATAAAATGCATAAGTGCAGAAACTATAGGCAGGATTTCTATATGAAATGCATAAGTGCAAAACTTGTAAATAGTAACACCTATGACCATGTTGTCTACCCTTTTCATACATAAATGACCCTCTCCTTCTTACTTAGAACCCCATAAGTTATTATAAAATATTACAGACCTGAGTGAATCAAAAGAAATACATTAGAACTTCCAGCTGCAACCAAACAGCCTAATTCAGAATCAAGGTCTAGCAACATGAGATAAACCAACTTCCAGAATCCGTTTTCCAAAAAGCCTTTCTCTTATTTGGGATGTGTCAAAGTTCCTAAGAGTCTCAAAGGGACTCAGGGCAGTGCTTACACCCCCAAACACATTGCAGAATTAGATTATAGTGTAGTGTGGAAAAGTTAGCCCTTAAATGTCCCAGTTCATAGGGAACTCAGGGTCCCAAATCATGGCTCATAAGAGGTGGACAGAACTTAGAATCTAAGAGAGAGTGCAAGTGCATAGAGGGGATTTAGGGGAAGGCCATGACATGCTGGTGGTCATGCCCAGCAATTAGGAGTGCTGGCACACCCCTAACCAAGTTGTTAGCCAAAGTTGGGAGTTAGGATCCATTGAGGATCAGGTTCAGAACTAAGCAGCAAATTGGATGCTGTCAGGACATGAACCTTAACTCAAACACATAGAAGGGAGCGGGGTATAGGGAGTTCATAACAAACAGCAGATGCAAAAGAAAAACAGTTTACATAGTTAACATTAATCACTGAACATGAACATCAAAGTAAACAAGCGTGCAGAAACTGTAAATAAACACATAGGGGAGTGAGGCAGAAAAGTTAAATTAGAATATACCAGTATCCGGGAAAACAAACAAGTAAAAGTAGTCTTGAGAAAGCCAAGTTGCAAGCAAATAGTTCCAAAAGATCTCAGAAAGAGTAGAATGTTGTAAGAGTATTGAACTCAAAGCAGTATTGTAAGTATGTAAGTAAGTCGAAAGTATTGAACTAAAGGCTCAAGGTATTCAACTCGAAGTAGTAGTGTAAAAGTATTGAATTGGAAGTGTATTAAAAGTGCGGAAGGGTAGTCCCTTTTATAGTGTAGAGAAGCAAGTAAGAAAGGTAAGAAAATAACTTGCAATCAATCACATAGAATTTCCCTTCAGTTAAGGGATTTGATTTCAAACGGGTAGAAGATATTTAAGGAAATAAATTTTGATTAAAACATTTTCAAAGTAGCACAAAATGGGTTAATACATAGATGTTTATTTAAGGAAAAGCTCAGTGGTACATGGCTTGGAAAAAATAAGGAAAGGGAATCAATCAAACAGCCAGGGAAATCAAAGTTACAGGTTTAATCTCGAATGAACCAAGTCAGGAAAGGTAAAGAAGGTTCAATTAGAGAGAATCAGTAACAATCAGTCAGGACTCATTAAAAGGAATTCGAAACCAATCAATTAGTCGGTAAAGACCTTTTGAAAGAAGAGTTCCCATATATAAAGCACAAAAACATGTGAATCAAGAAGTTATATAGAAGAGAGTTTACTCAAAGAGAGGTTCAGAATCATGAGCAAGAAAGGGTACAAGTCCAGTTTGCAGACTCACAATGAGTCTGAGAGTTCAGGGTCCCAAAGCGAAATCCTAACTCGAACAAATTCAAAATTTCCAAGAAACCCCCAAATCCTAGGGTTTCATAGAGATGAGAAAGCAAGTCATTGAAACAGGCTCAGAAGCCTCTTTCAAAGACTTATGAGAAACAAACACACATGATACAAAGAAAGAAAGCTAATTTGAGGTCATAAAGAACATATTTGAGAAACTCGGAACTTAAACAAGTTTAGAAAAGAAGACGTGATACAGACTTAAATTAAAACAGAGGAAACATGTTCAGCAAGAACGCAAACAGAGTCTAATAGAGCAAACAAAAATAAAAAAAAAACTCAACAGTAAGCACATATAGTAGAAGAGTAAGGGAAACATAACAAGGATTAACAAGAGTAACAGGTATAGTATAAAAAGAAGAGTAGGAGAACAGTACACACGTAGTAAAAGAAGCCATGAGAGCATAGCATAGACAAACACACATAAAGAAAGAATCAGAAAGATCTTTTTGAAAACTTTTTCAGAAACGATTTTTGAAAAGAAAATTTTGGGTAAACACTTTAGAAGCCTAGTAGAACACGAACATACCATAGATCTAAGAAAATAAATAGAGAAGAGACTTGAACAACTTAGGGTTTCGGAGAAACCCTAGAAATGAGAAAGGCTTGGAATCCTGAGTCGAAGAGGTGAGGAATCAGGCTCCTGAGGCCTGAATGTGCCGGAGCATGGCCGGAGAAGCTATAAAAATGAAGATCTGAGAAGATCTAGAAGAACCATTGAAGTCAGCCTTCAAAACCTCAAATACCCAAGGTATAATGATGGAGAGGGGTGAGTACAGACCGTCCATGGCCTGAGAAGCCATGAATTCCGGTGAAAACATGGTGAAATAAGGTAGGAGGAGGCTAGGGTTTTGAAGAGCTGATGAGAGGATTTGAGAGTGTTTGGGATTCAAAGGCAGCGGGTCAGGTGAGAATAAGGGAGATTAGGGTAGGTCGTTTGGTTTAATTATGGAAAAGTGAGTTATGACCGTTGATCTTGTGTGATCAACGACCCAGATTTAGGAGAGTAAGTGGGAACCGGGTAAGGGTCATTTGGATCGGGTTGTGGGTTTGGTCAAATTAGAAATTGGGCCGGTCCAAATGGGTTAAGATTGGGTCAAATAATGGTTAAAATTGAAAGGTAAAAAGGCTGTATTTGAAATGGAATGAGGCTAGATGTTAAATAGCTAGTTTACCCTTTTATTTTATAAAAATAGTAAAAAATAATTTTAAAAGCAAACTAAAAGTACTGAGCCAATTAAGAATATATAAATATTAATTTAAAAATACTGGAAATAATTTTACAATTATAAAATGCTACTAATCGTGAGATAGTCTATAATTGGAATTACATGCAATTTAGCTTAAAAATATCAAATAGATTTGTAAAAAATATACAAAAATCACCTTAATTATATTTTAGTATAAATATGGGAATAAAATAAATTATTCACCAAAATTGATAATCTTGGGAATAATTATTGGATTTTGTACTGTTAAAAATAGACAATAAATTAATTTTAAAATCTTAAAAATTAGGAATAAATACCAAAACTCTTGGGCATGCTTATATATATATATATATATATATATGCTATTTTGAAAGTATTTTGTATGTAAAAATACATAGGGAAAAATTAGGTATCAACAACTGCCCCTCTTTTCCCAGGAAGGATGAAAGAGTTGACGCGTAAAGATATGATGGCCAATTTTGACCGAATGAAACGATTTTGAAGAGTTTTGACCGAGATCTGGTTTCTGAGCTGCCTACATATCCCTGGTATTACAGGAATCAGGCCATATATAGCTCGGGATCCATAGGCGGAGTATGCCGATGGAGATTTTCGAAAAGTGGACGCGATATTCAAGTTGAGAAAGGATGGTCAGAGTCTAATAGGCTGCGGGAACTGGAGCGGGATCGCTCCTGCTGAGATGGTCGTTGCTAGCCGGTGTACCTACGAATGAACAATACCAGCATATATATATTGTGCATAAATTTAAACGTGATGTAAGTTCCCGTTGGACAGTAAATGCTGTCTTTAGACGGTTAGGATGACATCCTCGGATCATGATGCCCTGGGCCATGAAGCGTATACCAAAGGATTCACAGGCTATGAAATGATGTTCTCGGGCTTTAAGGATGATGCCTCCGAACCATGATGCCTTTGAATAATAATATGCAAAAGATAAAGATGGGGTCCTCAGGCCATGACATGGCGTTCTCAGGCTATGAAAATGGTGCCTCTGAACAATGACGCCTTTGGACAATTTGGCAATCTTTCAGCCCATGAAAATGCAGAAGGTGGCGATCTTTCAGCCGATGCAAGACGTAAATAAAGAGTGGCGGTACTTCATCCATGCAAGAGAAATAAGATGGCAGTATTTTAGTCATGCAAGAGAAATAAAGTGGTGATATTTCAGCCATGCAAGAGAAATAAGGTGGCGGTATTTCAGCCATGCAAGAGAAATAGAGTGGCGATATTTCAGCCATGCAAGAGAAATAAGGTGGCGGTATTTCAGCTATGCAGATGGAGGTAGAGCTTAACCTCGGAAGGCAGAAAGGTAGCCTTATGCAATGCAGGAGATGCAGATGGAGGTAGAGCTTAACCTCGGAAGGCAGAAAGGTAGCCTCATGCACTGCAGAAAATGTAGATGGAGACAGAGCTTAGTCTTGGAAGGCAGAAAGGTAGCCTTATGCAATGCAAAAGATGCAGATGGAGACAGAGCTTAACCTCGGAAGGCAGAAAGGTAGCCTTACGCAATGCAGGAGATGCAGATGGAGGTAGGGCTTAACCTTGGAAGGAAAAAAGGTAGCCTTATGCAATGCAGAAAATGCAGATGGAGACAGAGCTTAGTCTCGGAAGGCAGAAAGGTAGCCTTATGCAATGCAGAAATGCAGATGGAGGTAGATCTTAACTTCGGAAGACAGAAAGGTAGCCTTATGCAATGCAGAGAAATGCAGATGGAGGTAGGGCTTAACCTCGGAAGGCATAAAGGTAGACTTATGCAATACAGAAAATAAAAGGCGAATAGTAATGAAATATTTTAGCTGATAGATGATAGATGATAGCTGATTGCTATATTGTGGCTGTTGTGGATGTCGTGTATGGATAGCAACTGTAAATAGGTGATGATTCCGAGAGTTGTATTCCCGGGAAGTATGAGTGTATAGATATATCTGATGATTTTACGACTTGAGTGCCTGCATCCAAAGAAAAATTGTGAGTTTTGTAATGGGGGGAAGGTTAGTTCGTTTCCCCATGAGCTTCGCTTGTCCTGCTTGGCGTTGTGTATCATTGAGGTAGAGTTGCTAAACAAAGCAATTTTGATACCAGACATGCATGATTTAGAAAAAATGTAACATAAATACATAATTTAAAATAGTTTTTTTAGATGAACCGACGAATACGGCGCGGTTCAAGACATTGCAACCTCTCTCGCTCTGGAATTTTGAGGGTCCTCCTTAAAATTCTTCCCCAGTTTACTGGGCTGGTGCTTCTGACGGTTGCGTGCGATAAATGGCTGAAATCAACTTCGAAATTTTGAGGGTCCTCCTCAAGATTCTGCCCCAGTTTCCAATAGCGGGGGGAAATAAATTTTTTATTGAATTGTGACCGAACCCATAGGACTACCTACGTACCCCCTCTTAAATGGGAATAGGGTCAGGCGTAGTTCAAATTACATCTTACAGAAAATCGTAAGAGTTACACATAGTATCGCTTCACTACATCTGAATTGATCGACTTCGGCCAAACTTCACCGTCCATTTGTGCAAGTATGAGGGTTCCTCCAGTTAGAACCCGGTGAACCATGTATGGACCCTGGCAGTTGGGAGAGAATTTCCCTTTTGCTTCATCTTGATGCGGGAAAATCTTCTTTAACACCAGCTACCCCGGTGTAAACTGTCTCGGCTTGGCTCTTTTGTTGAAGGCTCTGGACATTCTATTCTGATAAAGTTGACCATGGCAAACTGCATTCATTCTTTTCCCATCTATAAGAGCTAACTGCTCGTAGAGACTCCTTACCCATTCTGCATCGTCAAATTCTGCTTCCTGTATGATTCTCAAGGAAGGAATTTCTACCTCGGCGATAATGACTGCTTCTGTACCATAAACCAACATATAGGGAGTTGCCCCGGTTGATGTGCGAATTGTGGTGCGGTATCCCAATAAAGCAAATGCTAACTTCTCATGCCACTGCTTATGCTTCTCTATCATTTTTCCTTAGTATCTTATTGATATTCTTATTGGTGGCTTCTACAGATCTGTTCATCTAAGGTCTGTAAGCTATAGAATTCTTGTGTTTGATCTTGAAGGTTTCACACATGGCTTTCATCAGGTCGCTGTTGAGATTGGAACCATTATCAGTGATGATTGACTCCGGAATTCCGAACCGACAAATAATACGGTCGCGGACAAAATCTGCTACCACTTTCTTAGTCACTGCTTTGTACGATGCTGCTTTAACCCATTTGGTGAAATAATAATTTGCCACTAGAATGAACCTGTGCCCGTTTGATGCGGCAAGCTCGATAGGTCCGATAACATCCATTCCCCAAGCGGCGAACGACCGTGGCGAGCTTGTTGCAGTAAGCTCGTTTGGAGGCACCTTTATCATGTCTGCATGTACCTGACAACGATGGCTTTTTCGGACATACTAGATGCAGTCCATTTCCATAGTCATCCAAAAATAACCAGCTCGGAGTATTTTCTTGGCTACGACAAAGCCGTTCATATGTGGACCGCAGGTCCCTGCATGAATTTCCTCCAATAGCCTGGATGCTTCCTTTGCATCGACACACCTTAGTAATCCCAAATTAGGAGTCTTCCTATACAGGATTCCTCCGCTATGAAAGAAATTGTTAGATAATCTCCGAAGTGTGTTCTTCTGAGTAGGATTTGCGAGTTCTCGACATTCTCCCTTCGCCAAATATTCCTTGATATCATGAAACCAAGGTTTTCCGTCTGCTTCTTCTTCTACATGAGCACAGTAAGCTAGCTGATCATAGATCTTTATCAGAATAGGATCAATGAAGTTCTTGTCTGGGTGTTGTATCATGGACGATAGGGTAGCCAATGTATCGGCAAACTCATTCTGAACTCTGGGAGCATGTTGGAACTCTGTCTTTGTGAACTTCTTCCTCAACTCCTGTACATGATGCAAATAAGGGAGTATCTTGGACTTCTTGGTTGCCCATTCTTTTCGGTCCTGATGTATAAGCAGGTCTGAATCTCCAATCACTAGCAATTCCTGAATATTCATGTCAATGGCTAGCTTGAGCCCTAAGATGCAGGCTTCGTACTCGGCCATATTATTGGTGCACGGGAACCTGAGCTTGGCAGACACCAGATAATGCTGGCCGGTTTCTGATACAAGGACCGCTCCTATGCCAACTTCTTTAAAATTTGTTGCTCCGTCGAAAAACATTCTTCAACCATCATAGGATTCTGCAATATCTTCCCCTATGAAAGATACCTCTTCATCAGGAAAATACGTCTTTAGAGGCTCGTATTCTCCATCCACGGGATTTTCAGCAAGATGATCTGCCAGTGCTTGTCCTTTGATTGCCTTCTGAGTCACGTAAACAATGTTGAATTCACTCAGCAGGATTTGCCACTTGGCTAGCTTGCCAGTGGGCATGAGCTTCTGAAAGATGTACTTCAAAGGATCCATCTTGATACAAGATAAGTAGTATAGGCACAAAAATAGTGCCTCAACAGCTGAGCTACCCAAGTCAGAGCACAATAGGTGCGTTTAGAGAATATTGGGCCTCGTACGGGGTGAACTTCTTGCTGAGATAATAGATGGCCTACTCCTTTCTTCCCGTTTCATCATGTTGCCCCAGAACACAACCGAAAGCTCCATCCAATACTGCAAGGTAGAGTAATAGAGGTCTACCCGGATCGGGCGGGACCAAAACTGGCGGCATTGACAGGTATTCCTTGATTATGTCAAAGGCTCTCTGACAATCATCAGTCCATTTGGTAGCGGCGTCCTTCTTCAACATCTTAAAAGATTGGCTCACAAATGACAGTGGATTGAGCTATGAACCGGCTGATGTAGTTAAGTCTTCCCAAGAAACTCATAACCTCTTTCTTGTTCTTCGGTGGTGGCAATTCTTGGATGGCTTTGACCTTTGACGGATCCAGTTCTATTCCTTGGCGACTCACAATGAACCTAAGTAGTTTTCTGGTAGGAACCCCGAATGCACACTTGGCGGGATTCAGCTTTAAGTTGTACCTACTTAGTCTGTTGAAGAATTTCCTCAGATCTTCCATGTGGTCAGTGGCTCTCTTGGATTTGATGATGACGTCGTCTACATACACCTCGATCTCTTTGTGTATCATGTCATGGAAAATAGTAGTCATGGCCCTCATGTAGGTGGCCCCAGCATTCTTTAACCCAAATGGCATCATCTTGTAACAATACATCCCCCACGGCGTAATGAAAGCCGTTTTTTCCACGTCTTCCTCATCCATCCATATCTGATGATACCCAGCAAAACAATCAACGAACGACTGTAGTTCATGCTTGGCGTAGTTGTCAATTAGAATATGTATATTCAGCAAGGGGAAGTCTTCTTTCGGACTGTCCCGGTTGAGATTCCGATAGTCGACATAGACTGTAACATTCCCGTCCTTCTTCGGCACTGACACAATATTGGCTAACCATGTTGGATGATCTACTACCCTGAGAACCTTAGCTTTGACTTGCTTGGTGACTTCTTCCTTCATTTTCAAACTCATGTCAGGTTTGAACTTCCTGAGCTTCTGTTTTACTGGTGGACATGTCGGATCGATTGGCAGTTTGTGAGCTACAATAGATGTACTGAGACCAATCATGTCATCATAAGACCAGGCGAATATGTCCTCATATTCCCTTAGAAATTCCATGTACTCTTTCTTTTCTGATGGTGACAGATGAACACTGATGCGCGTTTCTTTGACATTTTCTGCATCTCCCAGGTTGACAACCTCAATTTCGTCTAGGTTAGACTTAGGTCTGTTCTCAAAATCCTCAACCTTTTTAACAACCTCTTCTAGTATATCATCTTCTTTTGAGTCTATATCCATTTGTTGCGTTGTCTCGTTGCATATCACAATCGTCGGTTCATCAAGATAAGTAATAGTAATGTTGTGTAAATAAAGTAAATGATAAAAAGTAATAAGAGCAAGATTTATAAGAAACTGAAATGCTTTGATAAATTTCATAATTGTTTTGAACATTGGAGCTCTTATTTCAATATTAAAATGCGGAAAGAAAGTCAACTAGCGAAAAATAAAGATAATGCATGGTGCTTTGTTCAGCCTTGCTACCCCGAAGCTTTCCAGGCCTTGGTGATTCTGATGGACCAATTGTTGAGGCGTGCTCCTCGGCTCACAGCTTGTATAGAAGGGCCTTCCTCCCCCTCCTCCTCGAAAATGACACAACAGTCCATATTATCATCTTCCAAAAACAAATTTGCTTCCTCTTCTTCTGACCCATATATGACACTAGCTGGCTGGAAGGTCTGCTCTAAGCGAGGTATCGGATGCTCCAGCGGGTAGTAGGGACTACTTCATGGTGGCGACCAGTGGTTGAACTCCTCCCAAGTGTATTCATATCCCAAACCGAAAGTGGTACCGTTTTTCTTCAACTTGATATGCTTAGCGATTCCTTGGAGATTCTTGCCAAGTCCCTTGCCAGGTTCATATCCACACCAATTCAGTATACTTTCAATTTTGTGATCCCACCATTTATCCTTGTCTACGATGTTGACTCGCTCAATGTGATGGTAGGTTTCTCCGCCTATCTTCCTTCTTCCTCCGATTGCTGGGATGGTCTGGCGACTGTATATGGGATTGCTACCGTCGCCGTGAATAATTACCTCTTGGTGATTCCAGTCGAATTTCACTGCTTGATGTAGGGTTGATACTATAGCCCCGGCGGCATGGATCCAGGACCGTACCAATAGCAAGTTGTAAGATGCTGGGACGTCTACACTTGAAAATCAACGTTGAACCAAGTCGGTCCCATTTGCAGACACAAACTGATTTTCCCAATAGTGGACCTTTGGGATCCATCGAAAGCTTTGACATTGATGGCTCCATCCTTGATCTCATGCAGGCTCTTTCCCAATGTTTTGGGAGTCACCAATGGACAAATATTGAGGCTGGACCCTCCGTCAATCAGGATTCTGGTGATGAGATAATCTTCGCACTACACAGTGATGTGCAATGCCTTGTTGTGGCTTAGCCCTTCAGGTGGCAGCTCATCTTCGTGGAAAGTGATTTTGTGACTCTCCAATACTTGCCCTACCATGTTTTCCATTTCTCCTCCAATAAGGCATTCTTATGTGCGTCAGAGCGTTGTAGCAGAGCCAAGATAGAGATCTGGGCTGGCGTTTTGTTCAACTAATCAACGACAGAATACTCTTTGGCTTGTATCTTCCTCCAGAGATCATCAGGCCCAGCTTCAGTGACGGTTGGTCATCCAGAGGCTTGCTTACTGGACTCAGCTAGATATTCTGGAGTATAAACCCTGCCGGTTCTTGTCATACCCTGTGCTGCAATTGCTTCTCCAGATTTGGTTTTCCCTTTCCTTCCCGCCTCGGCGGTGTAATCCCATGGTATGGCCTTTGGGTGGAACGGTGTTACGGCTGTCATGGCCACTGGAATGGACACCCTTGCTTTGGGAGGTAATACAGCAACCACAAATGGTACAGGTGCCTTTGGGGACCCAAACTCGACCTCAATAGGCCCTGACATCTTTGCAAAAGAAGGTGCTTCGAACTCAAGTGGTATGGACATGTTCACTTCGGCGTCTCCAGAAGGTTGCATCTGGACCACAATAGGGTTAAGGGTGACTGTTGGTTTCTTTGGCTCATCACCTTTAGCGATTAGTTCAATCGACCCTTTAGGGTCCCAATCGTCTTCTATCTCAATCATGTGAACATCTCCACCCTTGTGGTCTGGTAGAGGGTTGTTACGGACATTCGGAGTAGGCTCATTTGCCACAATGATCTTGTTGTCAATTAAAGCTTGGATCTTATCCTTCAGAGAGTGGCACTCATCAATGTTATGCCCCTTCATGCCGGAATGGTATGCATAGGTTTTGTTTGGGTTGACCCATTGAGAGGGGTTTTCGGGGTTTATGGTAGGGATAGGGGTGACGTAATCAGCAACTTTAAGCCTTTCATATAGCTGGTCGATAGGTTCAGCAATGGCGGTATACTGTTTGGGGGGTCCGCGGTTGAAATTTGGTCGGGGTCTAGGGAAATTTTGGCGAGGGGGATGTGATTTATAGTGGGCTTGTTGGGTGTTGTAGGCTTGGTAGACAGGTGCAGGTTGAGAGTATTTGGGAGAAGTAGGCTGATATGTGGGAGGTGGAGATGATTGGTAAGTAGGCGGTAGAGCTTGGTAAGAGGGCAAGGGTGCTTGGTAATTTGGGGTAGGCTGATATGTGAGTGGAGGTAATGGTTAGGTTTGGTATTTGATTGGAGACTTTGCTCTGTGTGCAACCATCACGGCACTCACATCCCTTTTCGTAGATGTGCCACTAGACTGTAGAGCCTTGTTGGTGGCCTGTAATGCTTCAAAGTTTGTGACCATACCACTTTTAATACTTTCCTCGATCCTCTTCCCTAGCTTAATGATGTCGGAAAATTTCTGGCCTTCAATCAACATCAACCTCTCATGATATTGTTGGTCTTGAGCTCGGACGAAAAACCTTTTCATTTGTTCTTCTTCTAAAGCCGGCCTGACCTTAGCAGCTTCTGATCTCCAATGAGTAGCATACTCGCGGAATGTATCAATAGGTTTCTTCTTTAAGTTCTGGATGTAGAACACATCTAGTGCATTCTCCGTGTTGAATCTGAATTTGTCCATAAAATCAGACACCATACTTACCCAATTCGACCACTTCTTCGGGTCTTCGCTAATGTACCAAGATAGAGCATCCCCTTTCAGTCTTCTCATAAAGAGTTTCATGCGAATCTTTTCATCCTTTCCTACTCTGACCAGCTTGTCGCAGTAGGTCCTCAAATGGACTCTAGGATCCCCTGTGCCATCAAACATCTCGAACTTGGGAGGTTTGTACCCCTCGGGCAGTTCGACATCTGGATGAATGCAAAAGTCTTCATAATTAAATCCCTCGATCCCCTTGCTTCCTTCAACACCCTGAACTCGGCTAGTCAGCTTCTTGAGTTCTGCGGCTAGTTTCCTGATAAGAGAGTCTTTGTCATCAGACTCAGGTATTCTTGAAATAGGTTGGGTATAGCGTGGTATGGTTTCCACATAGATGGGGGTGTTGTGGAGATGATCGTTTGTAGAGTTTAGTGGTTCAGGGATGAGCAGTGGGGTGTTGTTTGAAGTGTGGCATGTGTTGTAGTGGTGATGGGGAGTGGATTGGTTTTGTGGTTTCGGGATATTTTATGGAGGTGTGGGGTTTTGAGTGTTGGAAAAGTTGACATCTGGGGTGGTGAGGGAAAACAAAAAGCTTGCCAAGTTCCGAACTTGGTCCAGTTCTTCCTGAAATTTCAATAACTTCTGTTCGAGCTGGGAGGCACTTTCCTTGGAAACCTGATAACCCTGAGGAACCTCTACCCTTTCAACTGAGTTCTCCTTTCTGATGTTGCTCAAATCTTCCATTTCCCCCTTGTGCTTATTTCTGATAGGATTCGGAGGAGGAGGAGGCGGAGGACGCTTAGATCTTGTGGAGTATGATAACGATACCAGAGTGCACGAACTAACCTTTGGGAAGGGGAATAAAACAAAAAATAAAAACAAAGGTAGCAAGTTAGTGCGAGTTGTAAGAAAAAGAAGTTGTGATATTTAAACACATAGTGTGAGAATATAATTCGTGTATTAATTTGGGAGCCTCGTTATGCCCGAGGTAGGCCTAGCGACAAGTTGATTGGGAGAACTTATAATTCTAAATGCCTCATTTTATTTATAAAAATAAGACGAATCCGAAAACGACACTAAATTAGCAAAAAATAAAATGTCACTAATGGCCATTGGCCTTATTACATTCTTAAAGCATAAGAAAGGACTCCTAGCTACTTGGTCCCAGAAGGACCTTCTTCAGGTTGAACATTTTCGCTGATCAGATCCTCCAGCTCGCGCAGATTTTCTAGTAGAAATGCCTTCGCCAGGCGTTCTCCTTTGCCTTCCTCTGCGTTTTGATAGTCGGTGACTCTTTTCCTCACTTTCCCTTCTAACTCTAGCAGACTATATTCCAGATATTCCAGCTTCTCACTAGCCCTGGTGACTCTCTCTTTCCATTCGTTGATTTGGTTACTTGATGGGAGGTTCCTCCACCAGGTCAGCAAGAGTAAGGGTATGTTAACCATACCAAAGTCGGGAACTTTGTCATTCATTTCTGCAAAACAAAAGGGTGAGGCCATACTTCTGACAGATTCGGCTATTAAATATCAACAATTAGCATGAGCAACATTTAGTTCTCCAAATAAATGCACAGACATGGTAGCATCCGTTTGGGTTTCAAAGAAACTCGGTGGACTTTGGACAAAGCTATCTTAAAGAGTCATTATGCGGACAACATAACTGACTCAGCTAGGTTTGATAGTGATGCATGCACAATTGAACAGAGTAAGGTTTCTATGGGTATTATACCGGTACCCTTGAGCGGACAACTCAAGAGGGAAAGGCGCGGAACCGTTGACTGCACCGCTGATCGACTTGTTTTACCGCAAATACGCCTTTGCCAAATTTAGGGGGTGATAATATTGGAAGGGAGAAACCATTCATTATAAGCGTTGCTATGATATTTTGTTTGGCACGAGTGGAATATGATGTTGAATATGCAATTACAAGAATGAAGCAAGTTGTCACGTATTTGCACGTTCTTAAAGTAATGATTACAAGAATTGCTCATAATTACAACGGCACTGAAGGGAAGCGGTAAAAGAAAGCACTAAAGTAAAGAAACAAAGAGCCAAGTCAGTTTCATAGCAGAAAAGAGGTAAAGACATTAAATAAAGGTAATAAAGAAGCAGTGAAGTCACAAGTAACATGAGATGGTAAAAGCCTAAAGAAGTCCCCAGCAGAGTCGCCATGCTGTCGCGCCCCGTTTTTCTAAACAGCGAAATCGGGTTCATGACATTTGGAAGGACAACTCATTCCCTCTTGGGAATTCGGTTTTTTGAAGAGTCTCCACCTAATGATTAAAGTGCATTAGGACACTAAAGAAGAGTTCGAGTTGGAAAACCAGAGTTCGGGTAAGGGCTAGAAATTATCTTGAGGGGAAGGTGTTAGGCACCCCCGAAGATCCACTAGTGTGGTTCCCGACCATGCTACAATTGTGACTTTGAATAACAAGTAAGCAAATAGAAGTCTCGAATAGAAGGGGGGTTTCACATAATATTGCAAGCAAGTTGAGAGTTTGACGAAAGTAAAGAAAGCATAAATTTTAAAGAAATAGTTTGAGAATAAAATAAACAAATAAAGGAAAGGGGGTCCTAGGTTTACAAATAATATGGATCACATCAATGCAATACCCGATAATCACTCCTCAGAAGAGGGGTTACACGTGGTATTAGCGCACCGGTCATCATATCAATATCTACCCTTTCCCACCCCGTTAAGGTATTAAGCGCGGAATAGTATCGTTACTTATTGAATGCTAGTACCCGCCCCAATCCTATCAGTCCCAGAGGCATTTGGGACTACTAGTCCTAAAGGGAAGGGAGATTTGGCTTTTCATAGTTTTAAAAGGATAAAATTCTTGGGCGACAATCAAAACATATAAGGCAGGTATGGGAGAACACATAACAATTTAAAGGGCTCAAACGGGCTCCTCATTTAAAGAAACAAATTATTTAGCATGACTTACAAATACTGGTTATGGTCTGAATTAAATTTAAAGCGTTAGGGAAGGCTGATTTATCACATATTTCTCAGATGAGAAGTCCGAATTAGGCCTCCACTAGTTGTAATTATCAAAGACTGATGCAGTTAATTAATTACCTAATGGTTTGCCTAGGTAAAACCTATAGGCATGATATCTAACGATGCTTACTCTGATTTTAAATAAGGCTTACTGGTTATATATATATATATATAAAAGATCTGCAGAGATTAAAAGACATTACTACTGATTTTAGACTTGTAAACGATTCAGATTCGATTAATTACTCCTATAGGCATGCTTTTTAAGCGTCATTGGACTAAAACAATTATGAAAGTGCAGGAGTCCTATAGACATGGTATCTAGGATGCATTTTGTTATTTTTAACCTATAACTGTTTGCCTAATGATGAAGGTACATGCGGAAATGCAGAAAAACCTATAATCATGATTTCTATATGCAGAAGTGCAGAAAAAACCTACAAACAGGATTTTTATATGATATGCAGAAGTGCAGAAACTTATATGCAGGATTTCTATATGATATGTAGAAGTGCAGAAACTTATAGGTAGGATTTCTATATGATATGCAGAAGTACAAAAACTTATAGGCGGGATTTCTATATGATATGCAAAAGTGCCGAAACTTATAGGCAGGATTTCTAATGCAAAAGTGCAGAAACTATAGGCAAGATTTCTATATGAAATGCATAAGTGCAGAAACTATAGGCAGGATTTATATATCAAATGCATAAGTGCAGAACTTGTAAATAGTAACACCTATAAGCATGTTGTCTACCCTTGGCATACATAAATGACCCTATCCTTCTTACTTAGAACCCCATAAGTTATTATAAAATATTACAGACCAGAGTGAATCAAAAGAAATACATTAGAACTTCCAGCTGCAACCAAACAACCTAATTCAGACTCAAGGTCTAGCAATATGAGATAAACCAACTTCCCGGATCCGTTTTTCAAAAAACCTTTCTCTTATTTGGAAGAGTCAGCTCTCAAATGTCCAAGTTCAAAGGGAACTCAGGGTCCCAAAGCATGGCTCATAAGAGGGGGACAAAACTTAGAATCTAAGAGAGAGCACAAGTGCATAGAGGGGATTTAGGGGAAGGCCATGACAGGCTGGTGGTCATGCCCAGCAATTAGGAGTGCTGACACAACCCTGACCAACCTGTTAGCCAAAGTTGGGAGTTTGGACCATTGAGGATCAGGTTTAGACCTAAGCAGCAACTTGGATGCTGTCAGGCCATGAACCTTAACTAAAATACATAGAAGGGAGTGGCGTATAAGGAGTTCATAACAAACAGCAGATGCAAAGAAAAAAACAGTTTACATAGTTAACATTAATCATTAAACATGAACAACAAAGTAAACAAGCTTGTAGAAACTGTAAATAAACACATCGGGGAGTGAGGCAGAAAAGTTAAATTAGAACATACTAGTTTCAGGGAAAACAAACAAGTAAAATCAGTCTTGAGAAAGCCAAGTTGCAAGCAAACAATTCCAAAAGATCTCAGAAAGAGTAGAATGCTGTAAGAGTATTGAACTCAAAGCAGTATTGTAAGTATGTAAGTAAGTCGAAAGTATTGAACTAATGGCTTGAGCTATTCAAGTAAGAAAGGTAAGAAAATAACTTGCAATCAATCAAATAGAATTTCCTTTCAGTTAAGGGATTTGATTTCAAACGGGTAGAAGACATTTAAGGAAAGAAATTTTGATTAAAACCTTTTCAAAGTATCACAAAAGGGGTAAATACATAGAAGTTTATTTAATGAAAAGCTCAGTGGTACACAACTTGGAAAAAATAAGGAAAGGGAATCAATCAAAAAGCCAGGGAAATCAAAGTTACAGGTTTAATCTCGAATGAACCAAGTCAGGAAAGGTAAAGAAAGTTCAATTAGAGAGAATCATTAACAATCAGTCAGGACTCATTGAAAGGAATTCGAAATCAATCAATTAGTCGGTAAAGACCTTTTGAAAGAAGAGTTCCCATATATAAAGCACACAAACATGTGAATCAAGAAGTTATATAGAAGAGAGTTTACTCAAAGAGAGGTTCAGAATCATGAGCAAGAAAGGGTACAAGTCCAGTTTGTAGACTCACAATGAGTCTGATTCAGGGTCCCAAAGCGGAACCCTAACTCGCACAAATTCAAAATTGCCAAGAAACCCCCAAATTCTAGGGTTTCATAGAGATGAGAAAGCAAGTCATTGAAACAGGCTCAGAAGCCTCTTTCAAAGACTTATGAGAAACAAACAGACATGATACAAAGAAAGAAAGCTAATTTGAGGTCATAGAGAACATATTTGAGAAACTCGGAACTTAAACAAGTTTAGAAAAGAAGAGGTGATACAGACTTAAATTAAAACAGAGGAAACATGTTCAGCAAGAACGCAAACAGAGTCTAATAGATCAAACAAAAATAAAAAAAAACTCAATAGTAAGCACATATAGTAGAAGAGTAAGGGAAACATAAAAAGGATTAACATGAGTAACAGGTATAGTAGAAAAAGAAGAGTAGGAGAATAGTACACGCATAGTAAAAGAAGCCATACGAGCATAGCACAGACAAACACACATGAAGAAAGAATCAGAAAGATCTTTTTGAAAACTTTTTTTGAAACTATTTTTGAAAAGAAAATTTGGGGTAAACACTTTAGAAGCCCAGTAGAACACGAACATACCATAGATTTAAGAAAATAAACAGAGAAGAGCCTCAAACAACTTAGGGTTTCGGAGAAACCCTAGAAATGAGAAAGACTTGGAAGAAAAATCAGAACCTGAGTCGAAGAGCTGAGGAATCAGGCTCCTGAGGCCTGAATGTGCTGGAGCATGGTCGGAGAAGCAATAGAAATGAGGATATGAGAAGATCTAGAAGAACCATCGAAGTCAGACTTCAAAACCTCGAATACCCAAGGTATAATGATGGAGAGGGGTGAGTACAGACCGTCCATGGCCTGAGAAGCCATGGATTCCGGTGAAAACATGGTGAAATAAGGTAGGAGGAGGCTAGGGTTTCAAAGAGCTGATGAGAGGATTTGAGAGTGTTTGGGATTCAAAGGCGGTGGGTCAGGTAAGAATGGGGGAGATTAGGGTAGGTCGTTTGGTTTAATTATGGAAGGGTGAGTTATGGCCATTGATCTTGTGTGATCAACGGCCCAGATTTAGGAGGGTAGGTGGGAACCGGGTAAGGGTCATTTGGATCGGGTTGTGGGTGTGGTCAAATTAAAAATTGGGCCGGTCCAAATGGGTTAAGATTGGGTCAAATAATGGTTAAAATTGAAAGGTAAAAGGCTGTATTTGAAATGGAATGAGGCTAGATGTTAAATAGCTAGTTTTCCCTTTTATTTTATAAAAGTAGTAAAAAATAATTTTAAAAGCAAACTAAAAGTTCTGAGCCCATTAATAATATATAAATATTAATTTAAAAATACTGGAAATAATTTTACAATTATAAAATGCTGCTAATCGTGAGATAGGCTATAATTGCAATTACATGCAATTTAGCTTAAAAATACCAAATAGATTTGTAAAAAATATACAAAAATCACCTTAATTATATTTTAGTATAAATATGGGAATAAAATAAATTATTCACCAAAATTGATAATCTTGGGAATAATTATTGGATTTTGTACTACTAAAAATAGACAATAAATTGATTTTAAAATCTTAAAAATTAGGAAAAAATACCAAAACTCTTGGGCATGCTTATATATGCTATTTTGAAAGTATTTTGTATGTAAAAATACATTGGAAAAAATTGGGTAACTACAAAAGATCGCCACCTACGGCATCTCATGGGCTGAAAGATCGCCAAATTGTCCAAAGGCGTCATCGTTCGGAGGAACCATTTTCATAGCCGAGAACACCATGTCATGGCTTGAGGACCCCCCCTTTAATCTTTTGCATATCATTATTCAAAGGCATCATGGTTCGGAGGCATCATCCTCAGAGCTCGAGAGCATCACTTCATGGCCTACAAATCCTTTATTACACGTTTCATGGCCCAGGACGTCATGGTCTAAAGGACATCATCCAAACCGTCCAAAGAGAACATTCATGATCCGATGGGAACTTGCATCATGTTTAAATTCATGCACAGTATACGCCTGTATTGTTTCGAATTGCAGGTACACCGGCAAGCAATGGCCATCTCGGCAGGAGCTATACCGCTCCAGTTCCCGCAGCCATGTCAAATCTTAACCACCTCATCTTGGGTATTGCGTCCGTTCTTGAAGAGTCTCAATCGGCATACTCCGTTGACGGATCCTGAACTACATATGACCTAATTACTGTAAAACCAGGGATATGTAGGTAGCTCAGAAGCCAGGGTGGAGCCTAAACCTCTTCGAACCGTTCTGCTCGGTCAAAATTGGCCATCATATCTTTACCCGAAAACTCTTTTATCCTTGGCAGCTGTTGATACCCAATTTTTTCCTATATATTTTTCAATACGCAAAATACTTCCAAAATAATATATTTATGCATATATAAGTATGTCCAGATATTTTTATTATTTTCCTTAATTTTTAAAGATTTTTAAACCAATTTATTCCCCTATTTTATTCATAAAAAACCCAGTAATAATTTCCAAAATTATCATTTTTGGTGATTCATTTATTGGATTATCATATTTATACTAAAATATAGCTAAGATAATTTTATATATTCTTAAAAATTCATTTAGTATTTTTAAAGCTAAATTGCATATAATTGCAATATTAGCCCCTTTTAAGATTTAATTGTGTTTATATTTATAAAAATTAAGTTCAGTATTTTTAAATTGATAATTATATTCCATAAATCATTTTAGCACTTTTAATTTATTTTCAGAATTTAATTTACTATTTTTTATAAAATAAAGGGGAAAATGGCTATTTAAAATCTAGCCAGATTTTATTTCAATTGTAGCCCAAATTCTACCCCAATTAAAACCCATTTACCCCGACCCAATTAAAGCTGACCCATACCCGGATCCCCACCTAACCCCATAAATCTCAGTCGTTGATCATTTAGATCAACGACCACCAGCTGCCCTTTCCTAATTAAACCCAAAAGACCCCCTTAACCCATTTCATTTGTTACCATACGCCGCCTCTAAAATCCTTCCTCTCCCAAATCCTCTCTACATCGCCTTCAAACCCTAGCCGCCGCCACCCTAATCCGCCCTAATCCATGGCCTTCCGAGGTCATCGGAGACCTCTACCAGCCTTTCATGGATTCTACATATTTGTTCTTATGGTTTCAAGGCCAGACTATGAAGAACTCTGGTCCAGTCTTCGTTTGATTTTAGTTCATGGCCTTTCTACGGTAATCTTTGACCCTTTCTCCGGCCAGCCATGGCCGTTCGAGTCAGACCTTTGACTCTCCTGGTTAGATCGGTAACTTTCAAGGCCTTTCTCGTTGCTTTTAGGTTCTTCCGAAACCCTAATTTCTAAGACCTTTCGATTTCTTTCATATCTACTTTAGATCTATTCTTGTTTTGAACTTTTAATTATCTTCTCGAAGTTTCTTCAATTTTGCTTTCAAAAACGACTCTTTGTCTTTTCTGATTAGGGGTTTTCCTGTTAAATTATTTCAAAATCTCTTCTATAATTTTTAATACATTTAAGATGTGTGCTTGGTTGTTTAAATTCTTGCTTGACTCGTCTGTTTACAATCTTTCGAACTCGTTGTTGTTGAAACCCTAATTTCTTTTGGGTCTCAGTCGAGTTCTAAAAGCTGGTTGTCAGATGAGTGTTTATTTAGTTAAGTTTTGTTTGATTTGTTTGTTTATCATATTTTATGCTCTACTATTGTTGAAAACCCCTATGTCTTTGGGTCTGAAACTGTTCGTTTAAATACTTGACAAGATTTGAAGTTCCTTGTTTCAGAATCTCTTTTCCTTCATGTGATTCCTCTGACTCTGGGTTTATACTATCTTTAAAACTCGACTATGCTTGAAACCCTAACTTTTCAAAATGTTTCTCATATGTTACTGTGAGACCTTTGCATGCTTCCGATATGTATTTTTTCTTCACTATTGATTCAACTTGACTTGACCTATTTGACTATCATGCTTCGAATGTTTGCTATCTACTGAATTTTGTGCTACTATTGCATGCTGTTTCTTTTGCCAATAGGTTTGGCCTCGCATGTCTACTGTTTTGTGTGCTCTATTTATATGTCGAGGTTCCTTATTTGATTGATCTTCAATCTTGTGACAGATTTTAAAACCTTTCTTTTATGAATTCTAATTTCACTCGCCTGTTAAGGTTAATTAATTCCTTTCCTTATTTTGCTTTGTTGAACCCTTTCCCAAAATAATATATTTTTGTACTTAGACTGGATTACTTACTCAATGGTTTTACTACTCCTTTTATGGCAACAATCATTCTGCTTATAAACTGATTTTTCTTTCCTTGTTTTGAGCCTGTCACTACCCGTTAAATGAGTGATCTTTTAATTAAAGGGGATCCACTTGGTTAATTGATTCCGATTATGATTATTTCCATATTTGTATTGAAACTTTACTCATTACCTTACTTCTCACATATTTTCAAAAGCTATAAGTACCCTGCACCTTCTCTTCTTTCAGACACACGAACACAAGAGGAACACTTTTAGTTCTGAACTCACACTTACACTAAAAACACTCTCTCTTGCTTTACTACTTGTACTGTGGCCTATTTAGCTTGCTGAAAGCCAAAGCTATATTTCGAAGTCCTGCTACCTTTCTTTATTGCATTTTTGATTCTTTGACTGGTATGTTCTAGTTAAGTTTTAGCATCAACAACAACATGGTTACTTAATATTCTTGGCTTCTTGTCTGCCTACTGCTTGTATCTAATTCAATACCTTATTTAGCATGTTGTAATTTCTTTTCTCCTATTTTGAATCAATGTATTATGAATCCTAAATCCCTACCCCAATATGTTTGATACTTATAGTTTGTTTGGGGCATGACAACATTGAATATTGCTGAACATGACTCAAACTTGGTCCTCCTAGGATCATAACCTCCATGTTACCCTTATATGTTGTGTGTTCTGTTTGATTTTACAAGCATGACAGCACTCCCTATTGATGTGCATGCCCAGAATTAACTTATGGCTAAGTATATAGGTTCCTTGCAATGGATTCCCAAACCCCTGCCCCTTTCATGTAAAGTTATCAACTTGTTTGAAGTGTTAATGGCCGTTTCCCAACACCCCTTTCCCTCTTCTTTACTTCCTTAGTTCTCAAAGCTCTGTTTCTGCACTTGCACTCTCCTCTTAGACTTAAGTTCTGTCCCTCTTCATGTGAGCCTTACCTTGAGACCCATGAGCTCCCTCTGAACTTGGACACATGAGGGCTGGCATTTCCACACTGTACTTGTCCCTATTCTTGTTATGAAACTTGGGTGTTAGCACTGCTCGGGGTATTATTGAGGCCTTTGGGGAACTCTGACACACTTAAGTCCGAGAAAGGTTTTGGATCAAGGTCTTTGTGTTGGTTTATCTCATAACTCAGATAGGAAGTCAAGAATCATGCTTCCTCTGGTTGTAATTCTTTTCTTTGTATTTTCCTGATTATTTAGCATTTAGTATTCTTGATTTGTAATAACTTGTAATAAATATTTGGGGATGGCTAGTGAAAGGGGTTGGGTATTTTATGCATGTCAAGGGTAGAAACCATGCCTATAGGACTATTTTAAATTTCTGCATATTCAAACTGCATTTAGAAACCATGTCTATAGGACTTCTTATCCAACTTCACATCTAGATAACCTGCCTATAGGGATCATCTAAAATCCTGCGCATTTGTCACCGTTTAGATACCATGTTTTAGGGCCCAGGTGGTTATAATCCAGTAACGCGTTAAAATCAGTAATATATAGAAATCATGCCAATATGGGTTCATAAGTAAAATCCTGTTCGTTTCTACTCACATGCAATGTTAGGTATCATGTCTATAAGGATCTAAAATCAGTAACACATAGAAATCATGCCTATAGGGATTCTTTATTAATTTTGATTCGCTTCATTCACATTCGATATTAGATATCATGTTCATAGGGATTAAAACCGTAATAGTAGATACTATCACCTACAGAATCTGTACTCAGTCTAATTTAATTTTATACATTCTGCATCTCTTTTAGTAATCTAATTCCCTTACTTAACAAGGTTTAGCAAGCATGCCTATAGGATCTCAAACACTTCGTTATTACTGTCTCATCACCATCTGAACTCGGTAGATATCATGTCTATAGGACCCTGTCTTAACACTTAGGCAAGCCTTGGAGTAATAACTGTAAACTACATCTGCTTCTGTTAATCCCTACTACCAGTATGCAGGCCTGATTCAGACTTCTTATTTGAGTTATATAATAAACTAATCTGTCTCAATAATTAACTTCCTCGTCTTTATGTGCTTTAATCAGACCTAATAAGTATGTGCAAGTCATGCTAGTTATGTGCTTTTGTTTGAGCAAGTATATTTGAGCCTTATGTGCTTCCCCTTTAACGTGCAGTCTTCTATATGTTTTGTATGACGCCTTAGATTTTTACCTTTGAAACTTTAAGTCAGCCTAATATCCCTGCCTTTTAGGATTATTAGTCGTAAGTTCCTCCGGCACTAATAGGAATGGGACGGGTAATAGCATACAATAAGTAATCGAGACCAATCCGCGCTTTAATACCTTAACGGGGTGGGAAGGGTAGATATGGATATGATGACCACACGATAATGTCACATGTATCCCCTCATTGAGGAGTGATTACCGGACATTGTGTGGGGTGATCCATATTAAATATAAACCTAGGACCCCTTTCCTTTATTTGCAAACTTTTCCTTTTCTTTTATGTGTTTAAATCCCCTAATATTTGAGCTCATACCTGTCTATTCGCTAAATTCACAATAACTGTTAGGCCAGGAACCACACTAGTGGATCTTGAGGGGTGCGTAACATCTTCGCCTTGGGATAATTTCATGCCCTTACCCAATCTCTGGTTATTCAAACAAACTCAGAGTTGAATCTCTATTGATGTCCTAATGCACCTTAATCATTAGGTGGCAAATCTTCAAATGCAAACCCAATTCCCAAAAGGAACGAGTTGTCCCTCCAAATGTCATAAACCCAATTTCGTGAGAAAAAGAGGGCGCGACAAATGCCACTGGTAACATTGTTAATTCCTGGTTGAACTAGATTTGACCCGGTACTAGGGTTAACCTGAGTACATACACTTGTCCCCTCTTGCGCAACTTTCATTTGAAGAAATCTAGCTTTATATTTAGGGTGTGTCTTTATGTGTCTAGTCAAACTACCCGTACCGCTACGGTCTCCAGTAAATTTATGAGCCATCAAAGTCCCACAAGTTTTATACTTAGCCTTATTTTGATCTCTTAGTTGAATAAATAAATGCCAAACAAGAGATGTTTCGCACCGTCTAGAGGGTTGTCTATTAAAAGTATGGGTTACTACAGGAGGGTCGGGCGGGGCATTATTTGGATTATTATTAGTTGGGTTAACAACAGGACTAGTAGGTGTATCATCTAAATCCGGTTGCGTTTCATCTAAATCATCATTTTCCTTATCATTTTCATCGATAGTTGGATTACTGTAAAGAGCATTCATATATTCATCATTTAATTGTTGACCTGGTGCAATATTATGGTAAAATTGGCTATCAGTAAATTGAAAACAAGGGTTATCACTATCAAGATCTAACAGGTGGAGGAGGACGGGTAACATTTCTGGGTTGGGGAGCCGGGGTAGGAGTAGTAGCTTGGCCAGTAGATTCACCAATTTTAGATTTTCCCTTACCACCAAATATATTTTTCAAAGAAAAGGCCATATTAATTATAATTATACAAACTAAAACAAACAAAACTATTATATTAAAACTTAATAGTTGGAACGAGTTTACCGAATTGACAACCAACATCTTGAAAATTGTATATCGTTGAAGACTTGATGACTTGAATACTTCAATTCACCAATTTCACATTTTTTCACAAATTGCAATAATAAAGTAAGCAATTATAGAAGAAAATTAGAGAGAGATTGATGATTTTGTGAGTAAAAATGAAAGAATGAGGGGGTATTTATAGTTGAGAATAGGGAAAAAGTGTAATTACAAAAAGTTTGGGGTTAAAACAAAGTTTGGGAGGCAAATGACTATTTTTTAAAAAGCCCAACGGCTAAATTGGCAGGCCAACAACTAGTTTTTAAACTTCCAACCATTGGCCAATTTTTTTTTTAATTTTTTTTTTTTTGAAAAATAGTCGTTGGGCCTGTTAGGCCCGGTTGAACCGGCCCAGGCCCGCCAGCCGGTCCCGGGCTAAACGGTCCCGGGCTCGCGGTCTCTCCATGTTGGACCGGCCCACAGTGGGCTCCTACGACTGCTTAGGCCCGGACCATACCAGCCAACCCATTTAGCCCAAAGCCCATGTGAGCTCGCGGGCCTGGGCCCGGACCACAATAGAGCCTTAGATCTTGCTTTATTTGGAAGAGTTTCCAAAATTAGTTTGTGTTGACGACTTAACGAACTTGTCCTACATTAATTAGAAGCCTATCTTTGGAAATTTGGTGGTCTTGCCTTAGTTTAGCTACTATCCTCTTGTTTATTTGTTTATATCAAAATTGACAAATTTAACCTTTTCTTTCTTTTTCTCGACCTAACACTTCCCGTGTTGAAACTTCTTCCCCTAGATTCTCATATTACATCATTCAAAGTCCATAAAACTTTAGGTTCCATCCCTAAAGTAGCCATGGCCGAACCAGGAAGTTCTTTTTAAGTGGGGGGCTTATAGGAAAAAGGAAAACAAAACGGTATTCTTAAAAAAATATATTCTGGAAACACATTATAATATCCAAAGATTTAACTTACTTTTTGCCAGAGCTTTTGATGGTATATGTGTATCTTAAACGCTAGAGTTTTCAATTGGCAGTACTCATTCCAAAGTAACTATTTCTCCGTTCAAATTGAAAAACATAAATAAAACATTTAAGCTATAGTCTCACGTATTCCTTCCAAGAAGTACAAAGGAGGCCGATGACATAAACCTAACCAAGAATCTTAATGGTGGTCAAACAAGTAAACTATTTTAACTAAAGATGATATAACTAGTCAACTAAGAAGCTAGTGGGGGTGGATTAGCATACACCTAAGATAGGAGGAGGACTCCTATATATACGTTTGAGTCTAGAAAATGTAACCAAGGAACTAGAGGGGGGTTTGAAGCCATTTAATAGAATAAGGAGCGGTAGTTAAAAAAATGATGGTAAAAACACCAAATTTTGTGATCGCATGAGTGTTGAGTACTAGGCAATTTACACATTAAAAAAGGAACGTTGAGGAGCAAGACAACAAAAATAGAAATTGAGGATCAATACTAGTATATGAGATTGATTAATTTTATTTTCCGTTATCCTTTGGTTGTATTCAAACCTCTGGTGTTAGGGTAAAATCTCAGCTATGTCCTTCTGCGTTCCCACACTTTCAGACGGGTGTTCATAAAAATCCGAAAATTTGAACCAAACCGAAAACCAAATCAAACCGACAAAAAAAAAATCGATATTTTTTGGTTTGGTTTGGTTTTGAAATTTAAAACCGATCAAATTTGGTTTGGTTTGGTTTGGTTTTGGTTTTAATTAAAAAAAACCGAACCAAACCGAATATAGGAGTAACTATTTTAAATTTATTATTACACCTATATATATGTATACTTTTATACAATGTTTTAAATTTTTTATAGTAAATATTAATTGTTTGTACTTTTAGTACAGTTCTTTACCTTTACATTCTAGTTTAGTTGGTAGTTTTCTTTTGTCAAGTGTAAGAATCTATTTCATGTTAAAAATAATATATTTTTAATTGAGTCCTTAAATTATTCATCACTGATTGATTCAATTTTCATCAATATATCTTAGTAAATAATAGATTTCTCAAAGGGCAATTGATTTGATAGTGTTACGTTGAAAATGTGGTCGCCGAAATGTGTGTTTGATAGTGTATGTCTTATATTTAAGAAAAAACCGACAAATAACCAAAAAATCAAAAAATCGACATAAACCGAATCGAGAAAAAACCGACTTAATTGGTTTGGTTTGATTCTAATATTTGAAAAATCGACTTACTTGGTTTGATTTCTTTTTAGGAAAAAATCGATCCAAACCGAACCATGAACACCCTACTTTCAGTTTCGTATAGTTATGCAAGTACATCTTCATATATGCAGAAAGTGTCTATCCGTGACATCGATTTTAGTCTCTACGTAGTAAAATTCGTTCACTTTACATTGATTTTTGAAATGGTACAAATGCCACCCAACTTTCGTTACATTTTTGTGATCCTCTAAATTGGTCAAACTTAAACTTTAATAAGGTAATAATGTTACGAGAATTTAGGAAAGCAAAAGCTATGGAGATCTAGGACCACTTCACTAGAACTAGTTTTATGAAGTATAAATGGCCAACTTAGCTGTGTTTTAGAGGTAAAATATTACGCGTAAGAACATCATAACTTTAATGAGGTACATTAATTTGTCTCTCTCTCTTACAAACTTCTGACATTCATGAATGAAGTGGTTAAAAGCATTAAGATCTATGTGGGTGACAATGCATGGGAATTAGGCAAATCACAACAACTTGGCCTCAATCTTCGGAGAACGAGGCCTATTCTCTCCATGCATCACATCAACTTTTCACGTTATTATTTATTTCGAAAATACGAGTAATAATTAAATTTAATTAGTGATTTTAAAGATATGTGATCTAGTTCAGTACCAATTGATAATCAAGAAATATGAAGTAGAAATAAAAGAAATAAGTGAATCAAACTAATGTTACTCAGCAGTAGTGACCTTGAGCTTAGTAACCTCAAGGCGGGTTTAGAACATAAGAACAATTAAGTAAGAAAAGTAAAGTAAGAGCAGTAGAACCAAAGGACAATTCTGATGATCAATAGGCGAAAAAGCAGAGAATATATTTTTTGCTCAAGGATTAGATAATCTTACAAAATGATTGAGGTCCCCTTTATATAATAGGGGAAACCCTAAATATGGTATATTTCTATATAAAGTATGGAATATTCTTGATATAGCTGTCTAACCGCCTAGTATGGAATCGTACAACCCTATTCCGGGGTTTGCACCCTTATCCTGGGGACGTGGCAGGAATCCAGCTCATTCTTTTACAAATCTATAACAGTACAATTTCGGGGTCGAGCATAACTAACTTCGGTATTCCTTGCACTCCTATCTTCGGGCATTGCATTCCATCCTCGAGCTTGAATCTAGTCCCCCAACCTCGAACTCGAGCTTACTTGAACTCGGACCTAAGGCGATCCCTCGAGCCCAGAAAATCGAAGGCGTATGATTTTGACCGCATACATATAGTCCCTGCATTTTTTAGAATAAAATGATGAGAAACGATTTGATTCTCGATCCTTCAATGCCTCGATCATGATGTCCATCTTGCGACGTCAACAACTGAAGTGACTGAAGGATTGCGTCTACATAGTTTTTCAGGCCATTAATTGTAGGCTGCTGACGGTCGGCTATTTGACTTCTCTAACACGCTTAAGTGGCCCTTATAAATAGACTAGCTTCACCATTTTAAAAACTTTACTTCTCTAATCGTTTTCAAAATCTCATTAGCTTCATCTTTCTCTTGCCTTTATTTTCATCATCAACCCTTTCTCTTGGAATTTCTACACCATAATGGCTAAAACGTCTAAGACTGTTCCCCAACAAGAAAATGCTTCTTCGTCATCGCGGCCGTCCAGAAGTAAACCGGTGGTGCCACCTTGCATCGAGGAGTGCATTTCCCCGCCATGCGAAGTAACATCCGATTTCAAGATTGATAAACTGTGTCGATACCAGGCCGATGCGAGCCTATGTCCCAATACTTTTGTTTGATAACCAAAGATGAGCTCGAGCAAGTGAAAAGGACTGCAGCTGGGAGAACAAGGACGTGATGATCCCTTCCCCGGAAGAGGACATCAGTGCTTACAAAGCGGGGTACTTAAGCGTGTATACTTACCAATTCACGTTGGGTCCTGACGACCCAACTTTTTGTCCTATAGATCCAGTTATCCTCAATTTTTGCCAACAATACCAAATGACGCTTGGCCAAATCTACCCCTCATTCTGGAGAATCGTCAATCTGATACGATACTTCTCGAGCCAGGTCGAGGGGATGCCTTTTTCCCTCGACTATCTGATCAGGCTATATAGCCCTCGCCTTTATCAAGGTGGCCTGATAAAGCTGCAATGCCGATCTTCAAAATCTCTCTTCTCTATTATCGATGAGGACAATGACCTAGGATGGATGAGCCGGTTTGTCCGAGTCAGGACCTCTGACCTGATTCCTGCTAAGAGGATGCCATTCCCCGAGGAATGGAACATGAAGAGTAAGTACATGCTTATTGATAGTGACTTTTATACCCAGTTTTCCTTTCTCTTCCTCGACCTTATCTTTTTCTCGGTTTGACCCCTTTCCGATAGTGTAGTTGTTTCTTAGTTTCCTAGTGTGGTCCCAGATCTTGCCTCTACTTCTTCGTATGCGGAGCGCAACTGGTGCGACTTGGCCAAATGTCGATGGGAGGCAAAAATCGATGGCAAGTCTTCTTGTTTGCATACTTGCATTTTTTAGCGAAATACTCATTTCATCTTTATGCAGGCCTCGGAGACGCCGTTGACATGCGGTCGCCCCCCACTTGGTGAAGAATAGACGCCAAAGCCTCCCAAGGAAAAGAAAAGAAAGAGGATGTCGCCTACAAATTCCACGAAGTCAAAGAAAAGCAAAGCTAAAAAACCCAAGGTTGACACTGTGGCCCTATCTCCAGAAATGGCACAACGTCTTCAGGATTAGGAAGAAGAGGGAGAAAATGTCGACTTCCTATTGGTAGCTCGAGAAAGAGGAGGCTCCAACGCTTCGAAGGCCGCTGAGTCGATGGAGGCAGAGGCGGTTCGATCTCGAACCGAAGAAATTTTAGAGGGGAGCTCGAGCAAAGTCCCCGAGTCATTAGGTGGAAAAGGCCTGCCTTGCTTCGGGGGGCGCATGGTGGATGAGCTTGAAGAGCCTAACTCCGAGGCACTCCAAAGACAAAATACTATCCAAAGTGAACCACTTAGGGTAATCAACATAGACGACTCGCTGCAAGGTCTGGTCTTCTCCGAAGAGTAATTCCGAGATGCCCAAGCCATGGGAACTCCCGATGTGGGAATGACCCATGAAGGGAATGATATTTTTCGGGAGTGTCTTATGGGGATCGAAGAAGGTCCCAATCCTGATGCCTCATTTATTTTTGAGGAGGCCGAAAAGCTTCTTAAATAAGTAAGTTTTGTCTTTCGTTACTTCGAGTTTAATCTTCATCTTTCTAAGTCTGATTTCTTTTCCTTGTGAGAAGGCCGTGTCACTTCACCAATGAGCATTTGCCAAATCTCGGACTGAGCTTGCTCAATGCGAAGCCAAACTTAAGAAGCTTGTGGAGGAGAGGGACAGTCTTAAGATCCTCTATGTTAAGAAAGAGGGGGAGATCAGCGATCTCCGAGTTGAATTGATGAAGGCTCGTCAAGAACAAACCGAGCTCATTGAAAAGGTAATTTACTCCTATCTCTGGTCTGCTATGCACTTGCTTGTTTTGAAGACTAATACTTCAATTTCGCAGTTCTAGCAGAACGATGAGTTGGTAGAGCAGCTTCTAGAGGAGCTCAAGATGATTGAGGCCGAAAACCTTAGGTGGAGACAAGGTATGGACTGTATCGCCTCGGAGAAAGATACTCTTCGGGAGCAGCTGACTTCAGTCGAATGTCAGCTCCAAAGTGTAAAGGAGGAAAGCCTGGCTCGAAACCACAAAATTGAAGAGCTCAAGGCTAAATCCGCTGCTGAGTTTGCCAAGGCTAAATCTGAAGAAGAGGCGTTTATATCTTCGTACCAAGCCGGCGATGAAGTAGCTAACACTCGGGGGAGAGAGATCTCTGCTGCGGCTGAAGTTAAGCTATCATGTGCACTTGACCATGCCAGACGATAGTCCCGGAGAGACCCTCGACGATGCATACTCTCGACTTCGATCTCTCAACCGATATTGAAAAGGCAAAGACTTTGGAAGAAGAGGCCGCCACTTTGCTTTATGATGACAAGGATTTAGCCAGTGGCTCCGAGAGTGGAGGAGACGAAGATGATGTGCCCGAGGATGAGGCTCTCGAAGACGTAGCCGCCAAAGATGTGGCACCGGAGTAGTTTTAGTTTCTTTATTTTGTTTTTGCGTAAGGACCCCTTGTTAGTATTGTAAATATTTTTTGCAAACATGTCTTTTGGAAATACAAAAGGACCTCTTTGTTTCAGTTTTGGCTTTGTGTTGAATCTCATTTTGTCCTCGTCTGTAGAAAATACAACTGCACAACTCAAATGATCAATCCAAGAATTGGTTTGGACTTAGAACATAATAAACTCTTAGGTTTTTATTGATCGATATAATACCCCTTAAAGTTTTAGTTAATCCTCCAGCTAAACTTTAATCAATTTGATGCGAGCGCGGAATAATGGGACTCTTGAGTCCAAGTTGAGTGAGAACGAGGTCTTGAACTCTATATGTTTTGGCCCTTTAGCTCTTTTTAAATTGGCCCTTAGGCTCTTATATACAGGCCCTTAGGCTCTTACACATCGGCCCTTAGGCTCTTTAGGTTGGGCCAATTAGGCCTCTAGAGTGGCTATATAATTTTTTCCTCTTTTCGGCTAAAAGACTTAGTGAAAATTTTTGTATGCCTTATCATGTGTTTTTTGTACCTGTTGGGTTTTTTGAGGGTTCGACGTATAGGAACCTTATTAGTAACTTGTTTGTGTAATGATAATCGAATACCTTTTAAGGTTTTTCTGAAGGCTGATGTTATCGAAGACTCTAAATCATTCGAGGGTTGATTTTATCGAAGCTCTTTATTTGTCGGTTTTGCCAAGGGTAGCCTAGTTTAACCAGTTTTTTTAAAGTGTTTGATGTCTTTTAATTTATGGCAGAAGTAGGACGTCTCTGAGCTGCATTATTTTTGCCGTAGCCTTTTTATATGACCTTAGTCTTTAATATGGCCATAGCCTTCGGGTATGTCACTTGGACTTGTTTCCCGATAACCTTTCGAACTTGTCCAAAAAGTTAGTCCCCGAGTATATTGGCCTTGGCCTTTGTTTCGAGGGGATGCCTCTTTGAGGTCTTAAGAGTCCAAATTTTTGATGACTCGGATGTGCTGACTGTCAATGACAGTCCCCGAGTATTCTGGGGTGTATTTACATTCTGGCTCTTGAGCCGTTTACCGTAGGGTTATAAGTGTAGAACTTCGTATAATAGTAGACTTCTTTTGAAATACAAAGTGTTTTTGATATAAACAGAATGCTTCTTCAAGTAATTGATACATGCGTACATGTGTTGCCATCGAGGCTCGACTATTCTATATTTTCAATGACTCGGATGTGCTGACTGTTAATGACAGTCCTCGAGTATTCGGGGGTGTATTTGCGTTCAGGCTATTGAGCTATTTCCCGTATGGTTATAAGTGTAAAGCTTCGTATAATAGTATACTTCTTTTGAAAGACAAAGTGTTTTTGATATAAACATAATGCTTCTTCAAGTAATTGATACATGTGTATATGTTTTGTTGTTGAGGCTCGACTATTCTATATGGACACGGTTCATCCGACCGTTAGGCCCATTACAAAGTTCTCTTATCGAGGCCCTCTTTGGCATGAAGGAAAGTATTTTATTTTAAAATATAACCTCCGAGGGTGATGCCCCCCAGTATTCGAGGTTGATTGAAAAGAAGCCTTAGATACTATTGAGTTCTCCTTAGGTAGCATATAGTTGTTGCCTCGTTAAAAAACTTGCCAGTAAAACCCATTTGGAACAAAATCCGATCTAAGGGAAAAAGAGTTCTACACATGCTTTAAAACCTAAGGCCTTCGTGTAAAAAGGGGTGCCTTCGAAATTATATGCCTTCAATCGAAAATCTGCAATGAGTTAGTTTTAAACTCAAATGGACAAAAGGATAAAGTCATACCTTAGCAGTAGTATCATTTGAGCAATGATATGTTCCAATTGTTTGACAGTTGCTCACCTTCCATTGTGCTAAGTTTGTAAGATCCTTTACAGACAACTCCGAGGACTTAGTACGGTCCTTCCTAATTCGGGCCCAGTTTCCTTTTATTAAGGTCTCGAGTATTGAGGGTGACCTTTCGTAGAACTAAGTCCCCGATTCCAAAGTGTCATAGGTTGGTCCTTATATTGTAATATCTTTCGATTCTTTGCTTCTGCACGACCATCCGAACAAACACTGCCTCACATTTTTCATCTAATAACCCGAGGCTAGCATTCATAGCCTCGTGATTTGATTTCTCCAATCCATGTCGAAACATGCCGCTGGGTTCTCTGATCTCGACAAGGATTAGGGCCTCAGAGCCATATACTAAAGAGAACGAAGTAGCCCCCATGATAGACTTCGATGTTGTTCGATATGCCCAAAGGACCTCAGGTAGAACTTCTCTCCATTTTCCTTCACATCGTCTAACCTTTTTTCAGGTTTTGAATGATAGTATTGTTTATTGACTCAGCTTGTCCATTTCCAGTTGGGTGATATGGTGTTGATAATATCCTCTTTATTTTATGTGCCTCGAGGAACTCTGTCACCTTGCTGTCGATGAATTATTTTCTATTGTCACATACAATCTCGGCAGGTATTTAGCTTTACCTGGGGCCGTTGGTAGAAGGCCAACTATATCTATTCCCATTTCATAAAAGGCCACAGGGATAGGATCGAATTGAGTTGTTCTCCGAGCTGATGGATCATCGGTGCGAATCGTTTACACTTATAACATTTTTTGACAAATTCCTTAGTATCCTTTTCCATGCTATCCCAGTAATACCCTGCGTTGATAATTTTGAGAACCAAAGACTCGGCGCCGGAGGGATTTCCACAAGTATCTTCGTGGACCTCTCGTAACACATAATTGGTGTCCCCTCAGCCCTAAACATATTTCTAATGGCCTATCTAACGTTCTCTTGTACAATGTTCTATTTTCCTCAAATGCAAACCTAGCAGCCTTGGTTCGTAAGGCCATCGTTTCTTTATGATCTGATGGGAGTTTACCATCTTTCAAATAATCGATGTACTTATTCCTCTAGCCCCAAGTTAAACTTGTCGAATTTATCTCGGCATGTCCCTCTTCAACCACAGACCTCGATAATTGGACGACAGTCCCCGAGACGGTATCATATTCTTCAACCGAGGATCCCAAATTTTCAAGTACATCGGCCTCACTGTTTTGCTCTTGAGGCACATAATCCAAGGTACATTTCTTGAAGCAATGCAATGTTACCTGTAGTTTATCTAAGTATCATTGCATCCTATCCTCTCGAAGTTCAAAACTTTTGTTTACTTAGTTTACCACCAACAGTGAATCGCACTTGGCTTTGATGACTTCTGCTCCCAAGCCCTTGGCTAGCTCGAGACCTACAATCATGGACTCATACTCGGCCTCATTATTAGTCAACCTAGAATTTTTGATACATTTTCTAATGGTACTGCCTGTAGGTGGTTTTAAGACAATTCCAAGCTCGAACCCCTTCACATTCGAAGCACCGTCTGTGAAAAGGGTCCATACCCCCGATGATGTACCCGAACTCAATAGGAGTTCTTTTTCCACCCCAGGTACGAGGGTCGGCGTAAAATAGTCCATGAAGCCAGCTAGAACTTGAGACTTAATGGACATTTGGGGTTGATATTCAATATCGTACCCGCTAAGTTCAACGACCTATTTGGCCAGCCAGCCCGATAGCTCGAGCTTATGCAAAACATTTCGAAGGGGGTATGTGGTTAATGATGACATTGAAAATATGGCTATAGTTTTCTAGATGCGCTTATCAATGCAAGTGCTAATTTTTCTAAGTGAGGGTATCTGGTTTCAACATCTCCTAGAGTTCGGCTTACACAATAAATAGGAAATTGCATACCTTACTCTTCTCGAACTAGTACTCCACTTACCGCTATCACAGATACTGCCAAATATAGGTAAAGTTTTTCATCTACCTTCGGGGTGTGAAGCAAAGGCGGGCTATATCTTTAATTATTCTAAGACTTGCTGATATTCCAGGGTCCATGCGAAGTCCTTTTTCTTTTTGAGAAAGGAAAAGAACCAGTGACTCCGATCCAATGACCTCAAAATGAATCGGCCCAGACTAACTATTCAACCTATTAACCTTTGCACGACCTTCACACTATCCACGATTTTGATATCCTCGATGGACTTGATCTTACGGGGTTAATTTCAATGCCCCAATTCAACACCATGAAGCTGAGGAACTTACTCGAGCCGACTCTGAAGGCATATTTTTCCGAGTTAAGCTTCATGTTGTATTTTTTCAAAATTTTGAATGTTTCCTACAAATGAGTCAAATGGTCCTCTACGCGCAGGGACTTAACCAATACATCATCAATGTAAACTTCCATTGTTTTACCTATTTAATCTTCGAACATTTTGTTAACTAGGCACTGGTATGTAACTCCTGCATTGTTTAGCCCAAAGGGCATTACGTTGTAACAATAAGTTCCAAATTTAGTAATAAACGAAGTCTTTTTCTTGTGCTCTAGGTTCATCTGAATTTGATGTACCCAGAGTAGGCGTAGAGAAAGGTTAGGATCTCGTGTCCGGCCGTAGCATCGATCATACGATCGATGTTGGGCAGTTGGAAAGAATCTTTCGGGCATGCTTTGTTCAAGTCCTTATAGTCTACGCACATTCTAAGCTTGTTTCCTTTTTTAGGAACTACAACTACGTTGGCTAACCACTTGTGGTATTTTGCCTCCTGAATAGACCCCATTTTCAGAAATTTAGTTACCTCGTCCTTTATGAATGCATGCTTCACCTCGGACTTGGGCTTTCTCTTTTGCTTCACCAGTTTGAACCTGGGGTCGGTGCTTAGCTGGTGTGTTGTTATTTCCGGTGGAATTCCTGTCATATCTAAATGGGACCAAGCAAAGCAATCCATATTATCAATAAGAAATTGAATGAGTTTTTTCCTGAGTTGGGGGTTAATCCCGTTCCTAGGTATACCTTTCTTTCGGGCATATATTTGACCAGTGTGACCTGCTCCAGTTCCTCGATCATTTAACTTAGTTGCATCAGACTCTTCGGGAACGACGAATGTTCTAGGAGTTAGGAAATCCTCATCTTCGTCTTCGATTACCTGTTGCTCCGATTCCGTCGAGGCTGGAGATGATGATTGCTATTTGGCTGCCTGTTTATCTTCGATGCTTGATTTCGCCAAGGTCGAAGGCTTTGGTATTGGTACCATTTCCTCAATTTCAAACATCTCATTTGCAGCATGTTGCTCTCCATAGACTGTTTTCACTCCTTCCTCTGTTAGGAACTTCATCTTCTAGTGAAGAGTTGGAGGCACTGCCCTCATGTTATGTATCCATGGTCTCCCAAGGAGTGCGTTATACCTCATGTCACCTTGAATGACATGGAATTTAGTATCTTGCACAGTCCTGGCTACATTTACTAGCAGGATAATCTCGCCCTTTGTTGTTTCGCTTGCCATGTTGAAGCCATTTATAACCCGGGATGCAGGTACAATCTGATCTTGCAGGCAGAGCTGTTCTACGACTCTCAATTTGATTATGTTTGCGAAGCTACATGAATCCACTAAAACACATTTAACTTGAATTTTACTTAAAAAGATAGAAATTACCAAGGCATCGTTGTGTGGCTAAGATATGCCTTCTACTTCTTCGTCATAGAACGACAAGGCATCCTCGAGCACATAGCTTCTAGACCATTTTTCCCTGGTGATTGATACCTTGGTGCATTTAAATATAAGTCGTTGAGGGACATGGACTCTGCCAATGCTCATATGGATTGCATGTTGCAGTTCTTCTTGCTTATTTTTTCTTGCATCTCTATCCCTGAAGTGGTTTTTGGCTCAATAACTGAGGAATTCTCGAAGGTGACCTCGTTGAATAACTGGGCTACCTCCTCCCTTAGTTGCTTACAGCCTTCGGATTTATGGCCATGTGTGCCATGATACTTGTACATTAAGTTTGGATTCCTTTGAGAGGGATCTGTTTGTATAGGCCTAGGCCACCTAGTGTCTTTGATCCTTCTAATAGCTGACACGATCCCTGATGCATCTACACTGAAGTTATACTCTGACAATCGAGGTGCCTACACGGGGTCAATATGCTTATCAAATCCATTCTTACTCACGAGTCCCCAAGAACTTTGACCTCGATCATTTCTCCGATCTTTTCGAGGAGTGTTACGACTTGAGCCGTTGTTCCTCCTATCGACATATGTCTGATACCATTCTTTGTTAAATCGTGATTCCCTGTCTGTATCCCTTGGGGGCTTAGCCATCAGTATGTTAGGATGAACTGAGCTTGAGGGGGCTCCCAACTGGTCGTCCTCAACCCTAATCTTAGACTGGTAACGATTATGCACATCTGACCATGTCACAACTGGATACTCGATCAAGTTTTACTTTAATTGTCGAGATGCTATCGAACTCTGTTCGTTCAAACTCTATATAAAGGCCTGCACTGCCCAGTTATTGGAGACCGGTGGTAATTTCATTCTCTCCATCTGAAACCTAGACATAAACTCCCTCAACATCTCGTCATTCCTTTGTTTTATCTTGAAGACGTCCGATTTACTCGTTGCCACCTTTATGGCCCCGGTGTGTGCTTTCACGAAGGCGTCTGCTAACATAGCAAACAAATCAACAGAATTAGGAGGCAAGTTGTGGTACCAAATCATAGCTCCTTTCCACAGTGTTTCTTCAAACGTTTTCAACAAAACTGATTCGATCTCATAATCATTCAAGTCATTTCCTTTTATCTCGCAAGTGTATGAAGTAATATGCTTGTTAGGGTCGGTTGTCCCATTGTATTTGGGTATATCGGTCATGCGAAACTTCTAGGGAATGGGCATCGGAGCTACACTCGTAGGTAATGGTTTTTATATGAACTTTTTGGCATCTAAACCTTTCAAGACCGGAGGTGCCCTTGGTATTTTATCAACACAGGAGTTATAAGTCTCTACCTTTTTGTCATTGTTTTCAATCTTCTTTTCCTCGGACTTGATCCTCTTGGTGAGCTCATTAAGCATTCTCATAATGGTGGGGTCAGTTCCCGAGTCATTTTTGTTCGATCTCTCTTGCGCTGGTTCAGCACGCCGAGTGTTTTCTGGTTCAGCTATACTCAGAGTCTTATTCTGACTTTGAAGTTGAGCGATGGCGATCTATTGAGCCTACAACATCTCGAATATCACTTGGAGGCTGATTCCCCCATCTCCCATTCCTTGTGCTTCTTGGTCACCAAATCGAGCCTCCCTGCGTATATTCCCTCCGGGGTCTGTGCCTAAATCTGTGTTTAGAGCATTATGTGAACTAACATCAACTAGTTCCATATTTGGTACTCTCTCAGGGTCTATTGGTGGTACACCGACCCCTATGCTGTTGTTTTCTCCAAGACCTTCATTGTCATGAATATATGTGCTTTGTGAGATAGACATATTTCGCCCTGAGAATAAAAAATTCTTGATAAGAAAATGGGTGAAAGTAAAGTGTTATGAGAATTAGTAATGAAATAATCACTATTATCTTTATCCGCACGGTGGGCGCCAAACTGTTTACCTCGAAAATATGAGTAACAATTAAATTTGATTAGTGGTTTTAAAGATATGTGATTTAGTTCAATACCAATTGATAATCAAGAAATATAAAGTAGGCATGAAAGAAATAAGTGAATCAAACCAATGTTACTCAGCAGTAGTGACCTCGAGCTTAGTGACCTCGAGATGGGTTTAGAACAATAAGAACAATTAAGCAAGAAAAGTAAAGTAAGAGCAGTAGAGCTAAATGACAATTCTGATGAACAGTAGGCGAAAAAGCAGAGAGTATATTCTTTGCTCAATGATTAGATGATCTTACAAAATGATTGGGGTCCCCTTTATATAATAGGGGAACCCTAAATAAGGTATATTTCTATTTACAGTAAGGAATATTCTTGATATAGTTGTCTAACCGCCTAGTACAAAATCGTACAATCCTTTTCTGGGATTTGCACCGTGATATTAGGGACATGGCAGGAATCCAGCTCATTCTGTTACAAATCCATAACGGTACAATTTTGGGGTCGAGCATACCGAACTTCAGTATTCCTTGCACTCCTATCTTCGGGCATTGCATTCCATCCTTGAGCTCTGATCTAGTCCGTCGACCTCGAACTTGAGCTTACTTGAACTCGGACCTAAGGCGATCCCTCGAGCTCGGGAAATCGAAGGCGTATGATTTTGACCGCATATAGTTATGACTACTACTCACTATGAAAAAGGAGTTCAGAACCAAAGTGTGATATTTTTTGACTCAAAGCACAAAAATAAGTGAAAAAACAACCTGTGAACATTTCATGTATAGCGCATGGATGGCATGCGCTATACCTTAATGACACGTTTGTTCGTTAAGTTATAGCGTATACCATCCATGCGCTATATTTGAATTTTAAATATCGGTCAAAATATAAGTAAAGCGCATATATGGGATGCGCTATACCTGAAGTTGAAAAGACAGGTAGGTATAGCACATATACGCTATACCTATATTAAAACCCCTCATGACCTACTCTTTTTCCTCGTGACAGAACGTTAAAAAACGCCCCCATCCATTTTTAAAGCTTAAAGCTCCATTGGAGCTCACCCATCCTTAAAAAATCGTGTCCCCTCATTATTTTAGCGAGCAAACACCCGATCCAAGGTGTTCTCCTATAGTGGATCTCTTCTATTGCTCGTCTCGGTGGTCAAATCATCAATTTTTCTCAATTCAAAAAACTCTAAAACGTGGTATTCTGACTCATTTTTATAGTAAAACTCATGTATATAATTTATTAATTAGTTGTTTTACTGTGTTGTATGCTTTTTGTGATCGTTTTTTGATATAGTTATTTTTTTATTTTTATCCGGATTAGTTTATTTATGTGCCAAAAATTGTGAAAATTGTATATTGTTCTTTTGTTGAATAATTAGTCATATATGTGACTTTATTATTAGTTAGTGCCCTTTATTGTTATGTTGTGCCTTTTACTGTTATGTAGTGCCCTTCAGCCTAGTAAAACTGATAATAAAGTTTAGTTTATATTAGTTGATGTTGTTTATGGCTATTTAGAGTAGTGTGACTTTAGTGCTCTTTAGTCTAGTATAAAAACTATGTGCTCTCATTAACTAACCCGGTTAGAATACTCCATTATGGATTAGATTTATTACTACATAACAATCAAATATTAGATATGAATCATAAAATAATTAGTTGACAGTACAAAAGAGCCGCTACCGAATTTTTGGGTAAAATATAAAAGCTAACAAATAAATCATTGCAAATGAAATAAATTGAATATTATTTAGTATCAAGTTTGTAGTTTTTTTATATGAATAATTATTAAATATATCTGATTAATTATGAAAATTAAATATTTAACTCTCTTTTAACCCAAAAAATCTGAAAAAGATGCAAGTTAAAAGAAAACCCTACCGAATTTTACTCAAAAAGTGTAAGAAACTAATATATAAAATATTAATATAGAAAATTTATCAAATTAAGTATTTTTTTATATGAATAATTATTCAATATATCTGTAACGACCCGATCGGTCGTATTGAGCTTTTGCACTTTGCTCGCCAGTTCTCGGGCATGACTAGACCCGTGCGAGGTATTATGAATTACGTAAATCATTGGCTTTGATTTTTAGGGTAATCGGAAAGAATTTTGAAGAACAGTTCTCGGTTCGAAGATTGAAATTTAAAAGGTTTGACCAAGATTGGACTTGTTAGCAGATGATCTCGGATTGGAATTTCTATGATTTGGTTAGCTCTGTTAGGTGATTTGGGACTTAGGAGCATAGTCGGAATGTGTTTTGGAGGTTCGCGGACGGTTTATGCTTGAATTGGCGAAATTGAGATTTTGGTGTTTTCCGGTTGGTAGGTGAGATTTTTATATATGGGTCGGAATGAAATTTCGGAAGTTGGAGTAGGTCCGTTGTGTCATTTTTGATTTGTGTACAAAATTTCAGGTCATTCGGACGAGGTTTGATAGACTTTTTCATCAAAAGCAAAATTTGGATGTTTTTGGAATTCTTAGGCTTGAATCCGATGTGATTTTGGTATTTTGATGTTGTTTTGAGCATTACGAAGGTTGTAACAAGTTAGAATGAGGTTATGGGATATGTTTGCATGTGTGGTTGAAGTCCCTAGGGCCTCGGGTGAGTTTCGGGTGGTTAACAGATCAAATTTTGGACATTGGGCTTAGCAGTTTTGCTGGTTTTTGTTGCAAACATTTTTGTTCATCGCGTTCGCGGAGGTGCATCGTGTTCGCGAAGGGTATTTGGTGTGATGATAAATTTCGGTCTACGCATTCACGAGGGAAGATACGCGTTCGCGAAGGGGAACTGGAGGCAAGGGAGGATTTGTGCTCCGCGTTCGCGAAGTGGGATCGCGATCTCGAAGGTCCGTGCAGTGGTGCATCATGTTCGTTAGATGGTCCTCGCGTCCACGTAGGAGGATCCTTGGTCAGTAGCAAATTGTGCTACGCAAGCGCGAGTGTGTGTCCGCATTCGCGAAGGGTTTAACCTGGGCAGTGTAAAATAGCCAATCCGCGACCCTTCTTCATTTTGTCAATATTTTTGAACGGGATTGAAGCTTTTGAGAAGGATTCTTGAGGAAACCAAAGGGTAATCTCTTGGAGGTAATATTCTTGACTTCATAACTCGTTTATATGTGATTAAATGCATGATTAGTGGTGAAATTTTGGGAAATATCAGTGCAAAATGGGTAATTAGGGCTTGCGATTAAGAGACCTTAAAATGGGTATTTTAGGGGTCAATTGAACTCCGATTTTAGTGTTCTTGATATGTATAGACTCGTGAGAGGATGAAGATTCTATTGATGTGATTTTGATCGGATTCCGAGACATGGGCCCGTGGGCCGGGTTTGAGCAAATTCGGGATTTTTGATGTAAATTGGATATTTTCGAGTGGGCTTTGTTCTCTTAGAATATTTTAATGGTTATGTGCTAATTTTTATTAGATTTCGAGCATCCGGAGGTCGATTCGATAGGGCAAAAGCATCGCGGACTAGAGTTTGGAACGGATCGAGGTGAGTAATGATTGTAAATGTTGTCTTGAGGGTATGAAACCCCGGATTTGGACATCGTTGTGCTATATTGAGGTGGCGCACATGCTAGATGACGAGCGTGGGGTCGTGCACTATTAGGGATTGTGATTTAGTCCATCCCGAATGACTGTTTTACCGCGTATTTGATTGAAAACTATTTTCTATCATCATGTTTTAGGCTGAATGCCATATTTAGGCATCGTGCCAACTATTTGGACCCTTAGGGAATCTTTACTGATATTTGCTCACTGTTTTGACCTTATACTTGTACTCAGTCATGCTATATTCTACGGTTTTCATAACTCAGCCATGTTTACTATGTTTTAAACATTAAATGATAGTTTAAATGATAAATTGGGCCGAGCATCATGTTTTACTGTTGCCGGGTGGCTTATGAGATTCTGACTGAGTAAGGTTGAGGGCCTATGTTCTGAGGATACACTGATTATGATTATGAGGCCAAGGGACTGAGTTGTACGCCGCGAGGTGGCTTGATATGAGGCTGAGAGCCTATTGATTATGCCACGAGATGGCTTGATATTGCACCCCTCCAGGAGTTTGCACACCCCTAGTGAGTACGGGTACCCATTGTGATATGAGATATAGCCCGAGGGGCTCGTATTGTTCCATGTGTTTCCCGAGAGGCTGATTCTGTTGGTATTGTGCCTGCGGGGCAGTCATTTATGTGTTTATATTTTCTAGCGGCCCGTCATTTACTTGCTTAACTGTTAAAAATGTATTTTAAAGAAGCTTAAACTGAATTAAGGTGACTTTACATGTTTTCACTATTTCATTGCTTTTACTGGCTTTTACTGCTTCTTTATAGCCTGTTGATATGCTTTTACGTGATTTTTTATCACTCAGTCTTCATTTATTATTATTAGTCACTGAGTCGAAGTACTCATATTACTCCCTGCACCTTGTGTGCAGATTCAGGTATTTCTGAACCCGGAAGCGGGTGTTGATTGCTTAAAGGCAGAGTCACCGGAGTTTAGCAAGGTAGCTGCCTGACGTTCGCAACACTACTCTTGTCCCTCTTGATTTCATTAGACCGTAGTTAGTACATTTTTCAGACTTTCCATTGTATTTAGACCTTAGTAGATGCTCGTGGCTTGTGACACCTCGATGTCGGGCTGTATCTATTTTTGCACATGTTCTACTTCGCTTAAATTGTGGGATTTATTTCTATCAATGACTTAAATTGACTTATTAAAATTTTGAAAAAATGAACTTGGGAATTATGTCGGCTGGCCTTGTCTTCATGAGAGGAGCTATCACAACCGGGTCCAGTTTGGGGTCGTGACAAGTTAGTATCAGAGCGTAGGTTACATAGGTTTCACAAGTCATGAGCAAGTTTAGTAGAGTCTCGCGGATCGGTACAGAGACGTTTGTACTTATCCTTAGGAGGCTGCAGAACCTTTAGGAAAAACTTCACATTATTGAATTCTTATCGTGCGTCGTTGATTCAGCTTGAATTATAACTCTTTTAATTCCTTCCATGCATTCATATGTGCGCATGAGCGCTCAATATCAGCTATGCATCGATGGCTTGTGATTCCCTGATCGAGAGGCGAGATGTGATTTTCTGTGCGTTGATGTTAGGCTAGTCTGGAGTACTTGAGTCCGAGTTTTGCATGCAACTTGAGCACCGAGGTGCTGATTGTGTGAGCATGTGTTTTTGAACTTATATGTTCAGTAGTGTCCCTATTAGTAGAAGTGACAGCTGGATGGCTATGTGATGAGTATGTTATGACTACGAGATGTATTCATATGATTTGGAAGCGACGAGAAGGGTTTGCTGGAAGGATAAAAGAACTATTAGGTACTTCATTTCCTTCTTGATTTGAGGTATAGCCCCGAGTTATGGGGTGTGTAGAATCTTTTAATGTTTTCTAGTTGGGGGAGTGAAGTGGATTTCACGTTGTGATATGAGTTCAGACTCAAGAAGATTAAGTGAGTGCGTAGTGTCTATAATAGTGGAAGGGTATAAAGAGATATTAGTTGAGGAGAAGCATGTGGGTTATCTCCTGTGGATTGTTCTGAAGTTTGTGTAATCCTTTATGTTGTTTATTGGAAGATATCTGTTACCAGAGAAATATATGGGTTTAACTGTTACAAGAGTGAATGCGAGACTGCAGAAGATTTAAAATACTAGATGGTCTGTGTTTCACGAGCTTACGAAGGATTGAGGTTGATCTCACTATTGTATTATGGCAACAATAGAGCATATGCGTTATGCGTTATTGTGTGTGTTTTGATCTATGGCTTCGAGCCTAATGGGGGAGTCTACTATTGATTAGTTGGTTGCACGGTTATGTGCTATGTCGGTTACAGTTTGAAGCGTACAGGTGAATCAGTTATGGCTTGCATAGGTTGAGACCGAGGATGGATCGAGTAAAGGAAATTTCAATAAAGGTTATGCTATGCTTTATGGGTGTATGAGAGTCACGGAATGTCTTGAGTGGTTATTGGTAAAGGATGTGTGATATTTAGAGCAGGAAGTTGCTTGGTTGTAGGTGAGGTTACATCGTGCGGTGTCGGAATACTAATGAGGCACATGTTTTTATGTTCATTTGATCAGTCTAATTGAGGTTTTAGTAGAGTGGATGACTCTCGAGAATGGTCCTAATAAGTTTAAGATTTTACATGTAACAATTGGAATTTTTCAAGTGTATAGTTTGGCTAGAAACTGAGTTATGCATTGGAAGGTGTCAAGACTTGTGTTATTTCTATATCAATTGTGGGATTCTATATATTAGTATTAGGAAGGTAATGGCTTCGGATTTGCAAGAAGTTTCTTTAGGATAGGTATTTTGAATGTGGTGCTTTTGGGAATATTAAAGATAGTACTCAGCGGCTTTTGAGCCTCACACAGTGTGGTTTTATGCTTGGGTCTCGTGTGGTGAGTCTGGGTTGAAGAATTGTGGTGTTATAACAAGAAGGAGTATCAATTTGAAGGTAAATCAGAAGGAAACTCGGATAGATGTGATAGCTTGGTAGTAGGCCGGATCGACATGGTAAGAATATGATTAGTTCTTCGGATGCTTATGAGGTATGAGTTTATACAAGTGATTCATGGCAATGCTATTAGGTTTTAGTGGCCTACGTAGCTTTGTTGAGTTAGAAAGATTCAGTCCTGACAGGGTTGGTTTTTGTGCAAAGGTGACTCGGAGAGTTCTTGATGATTCCTACCACGGTTTAGAGGTAAATATTTTCTACTGGCAGGAGGAGCATGTGATGTATAGTGATTTTCTCCTAGATGGGATCAAATGGAAAGTTCTTGGCCAGTTGGGTACACAACTGCTTGTGGCTCGGAAGGAATATGAAGTTCTCATGTTTATCATAGGATGGTATGGTATATGTGATATGTTGTAGAGGATTGATATTTGCGTGTGGAAGGTTACGGTTCAGTTCTCAAGGGAAGGTCATAAACTCTTAGGCAACACATACAGCTTCAGATGATTAGGGAAATGATATTGCTAATTGATGTGGCTCGATGAGGGTATACGTTTCAGAAAAAGGGCAATATGATTGATTTAATGATACTTCATTAGTATTGCGGTACTCTTTTGTTGGATCGACGACAGATATTTGAGTTTACTTGGTGGCACAGAAGAATTTTTGGAGTACCTCTCGTGGGATGACTGGGTGTTAGAGGTGTGTTGTGTATTTAGACGGCGGAATTGGGATTAGATATGGTGATTTGTGTGCTATATGGATTTGGAAAATAAACTGGGAGTTCTCATAGATAGGTTAGGTTGTGGTTATGGACCACGTATATTGGTCTTGTGTGGTGACTATGGGAGGTTTGGAGACTCGAGTGGATCTTTGTTGCTGGAATATTAGGTTTTGGAGGTGTTATTGGGTATAGACTGGTTGTCTCTATGTCGTGTTATTCTGGACTGTTGCGCTAAGGCAACAGCGTTGGCAACGCCGGGGATTCTACGGATTGAGTGGCGAAGTTCAACGAATTATGTTCTCAGTTGGGTGGTTTCATTTTGAATACCCAGCAGATGGCTGGTAAGGATTGTCTTTCCTATTTGGCATTCGTGATGGATATCAGTGCAAAGACTCCTACTATTGATTTCAGTATTAATTTGGTGCCGGGCACCGTATAGTATGGCACCGACGGAGTTAAAGGGATTGAAGGAACAACTTTAGGGATTCCTTAATAAGGGGTTCATTGGTAGGCCAATGTGGATGTGAGTTCTAACTTGAGTCGACTTGGTGGACTCCGAGTTGTATTGTTGAGGGATGTGTTGATCCAATTGTTATTGAGCTTATTAGTGATCTGGGGGGGATTTATAAGTTACGTTTCCGTGTTGCGAGGCGTTCGGATTTGTTGGTTAGAGGCGCTTGTGGTGCGGTTTATTTGGGATCTCTCAGTGGAATTCGAGCGGGAGGAGTATGGAGTATTGCTCGGCGGATGGCGTATCGGTTATGTCCTTTCAGATTTGTGTGGTGTTATATATTTACTTCACCGGGGTTATGATGATTTGCTTTGGTTCTAGGCATCAAATTTCACGTGATTGTCGATTTTGAGCAGAGTGACTTGAGGTGTTTCATGTTGGACTAGTGTTTGGATAAGGTCGCGCATTGGAGCGAAGCTATATAGAGGTATGATCCTTCGAGTTAGATTCGTGTGTTCTGTTTCTACGATGTGTGACGGGTTCTCAGCATTTTGTGGTGGTACTGGTGAGCTTGCGGTACAACTCTGTCCTTTGAGTCATTTTTCATGATTTGAGGACATTCGGATTGTTGCTTATTGATGCGTGGGTTGCACGAGTTTTGGCTTTATATTGTATTGAAGTTTCATGTCACTAGAGTAGTTGTGTTGGATTAGATGAGATTGTTGGGATCTAAAATGAATACAAATGGAATTGGTTTTGGCATGTTGGAAGGATAATATCGATGTTCGGTTCAGAAATTTGCTAGGGTCCTTGCCAAAGGAGGAGTAGCTTCATGAATGGTTGATTTGAGGAATGGTTATGGACTTTCTATATGTTTCATTTATCACTAGCAGTATATGAAACTGTTGGAATGAGACTTTAGTTGATAAGAGGTTTACTATCGGTATTCGGTTGTTGTGTGCAGCTGTTGTGATTATAAGTTATCGCTACAAGTGTTTGAGTTATGTGATATATCATGTAATTGCATCGAGGTTATAGGTATGGGTTATTACAGCTTGTTCGGGCTTATTCAGAGTAAAGATATGAGATTCTGATCTTGTGGATGATTTTAAAAGTGGAACTATGGTTCTATGGTTTATGGGCTAGGTTGGATTGTGAAACTTTAGTTGCATTGAAATGTGTAATCGGACCTATATGAGATAGGGTGACGTAGAATCACCCCCGAGTATATGCATGGTAAGGTTATTCAGCGATTGGTTGGCTTTTAGAACAACTCTGGGCACGTTCGAGGACGAACATATGTTTAAGTGGGGGAGAATATAACGACCCGACCGGTCGTTTTGAGATTTTGCACTTTGCTCGCTAGTTCTCGGGCATAACTAGCTCCGACCGAGGTATTATGACTTATGTAAATCGTTGGCTTTGGTTTTTATGGTAATCGGAATGAATTTGGAAGAACAGTTCTCGGTTTAAAGCTTGAAATTTGAAAGATTTGACTAAGATTGGACTTGTTAGCAGATGACCTCAGATTCAAATTTTTATGATTTGGTTAGCTCCGTTAGGTTATTTGGGACATAAGAGCGTGGTCAGAATGTGTTTTGGAGGTCTGCAGAATGTTTAGGATTGAATTGGCGAAATTGAGATTTTGGCATTTTCCGGTTGGTAGGTGAGATTTTGATATAGGGGCCAGAATGGAATTTCAGAAGTTGGAGTAGGTCCGTTGTGTCATTTTTGATGTGTGTGCGAAATTTCAAGTCATTCGGACGAGGTTTGATAGACTTTTTGATCAAAAGCGGAATTTGGAAGTTCTTGGATTTCTTAGGCTTGAATCCGATGTGATTTTGGTGTTTTAGTATTGTTTTGAGCGTTCTAAAGGTTGGAACAAGTTTGAATGAGGTTATTAGATATGTTGGCATGTTTTGTTGAGGTACCGAGGGCCTCCGTGAGTTTTGGGTGGTTAACAGATCAAATTTTGGACTTTGGACTTGGCAGTTTTGTTGGTTTTTGTTGCAGACATTTTTGTTCATCGCGTTCGCGGAGGTGCATCATGTTCGCAAAGGGTATTTGGTGTGGTGATGATTTTTGTTCTACTCATTCGCGAGGTAAGATACGCGTTCACGAAAGGGAACCGAAGGCAAGAGAGGATTTGTGCTCCGCATTCGCGAAGTGGGACCGTGATCGCGAACGTTCGTGCAGTGGTGTATAGCGTTCGCGAGATGGTCCTCGCGTCTGCATAGGAGGATCCTTAGTCAGTAGCAAATTGTGCTAAGCAAACGCGAGTGTGTGGCCGCGTTCACAAAGGGTTAAATCCGGGCAGCATAGAATAACCAATCCGTGACCCTTTTTCATTTTGTCACCATTTTTGAACGGGATTGAAGCTTTTGAGATGGATTTTTGAGGAAACCAAAGGGTAATCTCTTGGAGGTAATATTCGTGACTTCATAACTCATTTATATGAGATTAAACGCCTGATTAGTGGTGAAAATTTGGGAAAACTCAGTGCAAAATGGGTAATTAGGGCTTGCGATTAAGAGACCTTAAAATGGGTATTTGAGGGGTCAATTGAACTCCGATTTCAGTGTTCTTGATATGTATAGACTCATGAGAGGATGAGAATTCTATTGATGTGATTTTTATCTGATTTCGATGTTACGCCCTATAGTATTACATCGATGTTATCTTTTGCAGTATTAGGTTACGACAGTGTTGCACCCAGCAGTATTACATTATGGTGATGTCACGTTTTGCAGTATTAAGTTATGACGATGTTGCACCCTGAAGTATTGTACGTTAAAATTTCGTTTTCAGTTAACCGATATACACTCGGGGATGGGATCATCTTGATATTAACGTACTTACGCTATTTATAGCAAACAATAAATAAGTGTTATGAAGAATAAAAGGGTACACAGATTAAAGAAAACGAGTTTCGTTAAAAAATGGTCAATTTGGAATAAAATACGGGTCGAGCGATAATACCCGATAATTATGAACCAGTACCATGCAAGGTACCATATGACCACGGTAGTATAATATATAAAGTATATACGAAGTATTTTAAAAATAAATAAAATTTTAAGTAAGGTGTGATAATTTTTAAATTATGCGAATAATTAATTAATTATCGGGTAGCAAGACATTACCTAATTAACTAATAAATTGGATAAAGATTAAAATACCTACCCACCCCATGTGGCAGCAAGCCACCCAAATATATATATATATGACTCTTTAGTCATTATTGAGTAGGTGGCAAGATTTAAAGTCCTTTGAATGTGGTTAAGCCACCATTCCATATTTAAAGCATCTCTAACTTAAAAATCATGAAAGTAACGTAAGTCTTTACCTGGAGATTCGTGAAAGCAGCGTTTTAGTCATTATCTAAGAGTCATGAAAGCAACGTACTAGTTTTAATCTCCGTGGACCAGCAACGTTGGATGCTAAGCTTGCTAACGAATTTTTTCGTCTTCGATCCGCCGTTATGTATTTTCGCAAAAGATGCATGATAGAGGAAATATTAAGAGAATCGGTTAAGGTATGTTAAGGCCCTCCCTTCTTTCTTTTGGCATGGTCTATATGATATTAAAGAATTGAGCAAACACATAATTTCCATAAATTACTCTAATCATAGAAATAGTAGGAGTGTCTATATTTTTGATTTCCCATGAAAAATATTATTATCTTCTGCTCGTGGGTCTCAGAATAATACGCATTTGGAAAAATTTATCCGGAAGGAATATTGAGATTATTACGTATTTTTTATGCATTTCATACATGTGCATTGACCCATGACCAGATGGTGTTATATATGCGTATATATGTAAATATATGTATATGGGATATGGAAAAAGGTTACGGCATTATATACGCATCACTACCTGATCAGCTGGTATATGATGATGATGTTGCCCACAGTGGCTGAAATATGATTCAAACGGCGTTATATAAAATATGTATGTATATATATGTTGGGATATGGGGAAGGTTATGGCGTTATATAACACCACCACCTGATCAGCTGTTATACGATGATTATTTTCCCATAGTGGCTGATATGATATGATGGGATGCCCTCAGAGGCAGATGATGTTATGAAACATATACCTATACACGACATGACATTCATACGCATATGCATGATGCTAAAAGTAATTTATGATTTACAAAGTTATTCAGACTTACAGGTTGAGTCATGTACTCTATATGTCTTCCATGTCTCTTATGTATTTATTTATGTGCCTTAAATACTCGGTACATTATTCGTACTGACGCCCATTTTACCTGGGGACGCTGCGTTTCATACCCGCAGGTCCCGATAGATAGGTCGAGAGCCCTTCAAGTAGGCTATCAGCTCAGTGGAAGATGTTTGTATGCTCCATTTGCTTCGGCGTTGCTCGTTTGGTTAGTATGATTTAGACATGTATTGTTTGGTATAGCGGGACTCTATCCTGACCTTTATGACATTTATGTACTCTTAGAGGCTTGTAGATATATGTCGTATACGTAAAAAATTGTACGGCCTTGTCGACCTATGTTTTGAATTTATAAATGATTATGCTGGCCTATTAGGCCCGTATGTCACGTGTATATGATGATGTAATAAGAAAGATATGTTACGTTGGTACTCGGTTGAGTAAGGTACCGGGTGCCCATCGCGGCCCATCATTTTTGGGCATGACATCCGAGACATGGGCCCGGGGGCCGGATTTGAGCAAATTCGGAATTTTTGATGTAAATTGAATATTTTCGAGTGGGCTTTGTTCCCTTAGCATGCTTTAATGGTTATGTGCTGATTTTGGTTAGATTTGGAGCATCCGGAGGTCGATTCGAGAGGGAAAAGGCATCGCAAGCTAGAGTTTGGATCGGATCGTGGTGAGTAATGATTGTAAATGTTGTCCTGAGAGTATGAAACCCCGGATTTGCACATCGTTATGCTATATTGAGGTGACGCACACGCTAGATGACGAGCGTGGGGTCGTGCACTGTTGGGGATTGTGACTTAGTCCATCCCGAATGACTGTTTTACCGCGTATTTGATTGTAAACTATTTGCTATCATCATCTTTTGGGCTGAATGCCATATTTGGGCCTCGTGCCAACTATTTGGACCCTTGGGGAATCTTTACTGATATTTTCTCACTGTTTTGACCTTATACTTGTACTCAGTCATACTATTTTCTATTGTTTTCATAACTCAGCCATGTTTACTCTGTTTTAAACATTAAATGATATTTTAAATGATAAATTGCGCTGATCATCATGTTTTACTGTGGGCGAGTGGCTTATGAGATTCTAACTGAGTAAGGCCGATGGCCTGTGTTATGAGGATACACTTATTATGATTAAGAGTCCGAGGAGCTGAGTTGTACGCCATGAGGTGGCTTAATATGAGGCAGAGAGCCTATTAATTATGCCACGAGATGGCTTGATATTGCGCTTGGGCCGTAAGGAGTCCCTCCCGGAGTCTGCACACCCTTAGTGAGCGCGTGTACCTATTGTGATATGAGATATAGCCCGAGGGACTGGTGTTGTTCCATGTGTTACCCGAAGGGCTAATTCTGTTGGTATTGTGTCAGAGGGGTGGTTGTTTATCTGTTTTTCTTTTCTAGTTTCCTGTGATTTACTTGCTTAACTATTAAAAAGGCATTTTAAAGAAGCTTAAACTGATCTAAGGTGACTTTACATGTTTCATTGTTTCATTGCTTTTACTGCTTCTTTATAGCCTGTTGATGTGCCTTTACGTGATTTCTTATCGCTCAGTCTTCTTTTATTATTATTACTTAGTGAGTCGGTGTACTCACATTATTTCCTGCACCTTGTGTGCAGATTCATGTATTTCTGAACCTGGTAGCGGGTGTTGATTTCTCAGAGGCAGAGTCACCGGAGTTTAGCAAGGTAGTTGCCCGACGTTCGTAGCAATGCTCTTCTCCCTCTTGATTTCATTAGACCGTAGTTATTACATTTTTCAGACTTTTCGTTGTATTTAGACCTTAGTAGATGCTTATGACTTGTGACACCCCGATATCGGGTTGTATCTATTTCCGCACTTGTTCTACTTCGCTTAAATTTTGGGATTTATTTCTTATCAATGACTTAAATTGACTTATTAAAATTGTTAAAAAATGAACTTGGGAATTGTGCCCGCTGGCCTTGTCTTCATGAGAGGCATCATCACGACCGGGTCCGATTTGGGGTCGTGACAATATCTTGATTAGTTATGAAAATTAAATATTTAATTCTCTTATAACCCAAAAATATCTAAAAATCGAATTTTAATTTTAAATAAATGTAAGAAACTAACATATAAAAATAATATAGAAAATTTATCAACCTAAGTATTTTTATATTATTAAATATATCATGAGTAGTTATGAAAATTAAATATTTAATTCTCTTATAACCCAAAAATATCATAAAAAAGAAGACAGTTCAAACAAAACCTTGTCGAATTTTAGTTAAAAAATGTAAGAAACTAACATATAAAATAATAATATAAAAACTTTATCAACCTAAGTAATAATATAGAAAATTTATCGATCAAATATTAATATAAAAAATATTGCAATATATTTAAAGATGTTAAATAATTAAAGAGAAAAATATTTTAATTAATATTATTCAATTTATAGACATCATCATGGAGCTTCCCACTGTGCATCCTGGACCTCCTGTTCGAGAGTTACTGTTGCTCCAGGGTGGTCATAGGTCTTCACGCATTTGGGATGGACAGTGTCTGTCCCAGACCTTTAACCACATACGTATAGACGATCTTTGGGAGTTTATTAAGGACCACCCACTTCATCCTCGTACAATTAGATGCCTTGAGCGGACGAAGTTTTACTGGATTATAGATATCGGTTGGTTGCAGTTCGAATTGCCCCTGATAAGAGCGGTGGCGGCAAGGGACGCACACATTTCATCTGCCTATTGGCGAGGCTACCATCACGCTAGAGGACGTGGAGGTTCTATTCAGGTTGCCCGTTGATGGTATGGCTATCAGCTACCTGCATGCTTAGGGAGTATACGGGAGAGGACTATCTACATATGTTGTAGAGGCTCATCGGTTTCCAGCCTGCGGAGGCGACTGCTTTGAGTGGTGCCAGTCAATTGTAGTTGTCGCCCATTAGGCAGCATCTGGTGGCGTTGCACGATAACTAGGGATTCTAGTTCATTTTACCCTCCTTTTTACTTGAGTTTTGATTAAAAATGATTACAAAATAGTCCCAAAGGCTTACATGTTGTACTTGTTTGCAGTGTTTGGTCAAAAAAATAACAATTAGTCAAAACCAACTCAACAAGGAGTGAAACATGCACAAGTACCAAGAACAACTCCAAACACAGTTAAAATAGATCCATTACGGCTGCAATCCATTTTGTGCGATCTGTAGTGAAGAGATTCAAAGAGGTGTAATTTTTGGTAACTCAAGAACTGCGGTCACAAATCATTTTATGCGGACCGCAGTAGCCTCACCGCGGCCACACTTTATTTTGTGCGGTCTGCGGAGATGAGATTCAGAGAGTCATAAAAAATGGAGATTGAAGCTAGCGTAGTCCGCAAGCCATTTTGTGTAGACCGCATTGAAGCCACTACAACCGCGGTGGGCAGATTCAGAGAATGCAGAATCAAGCCAAAATGTCTTACCGTGGTTCGCTGTGCATTTTGTGCGGATAGCAATACCTCGTTAGGGGTATTTTTGTTCAAAAAATTCTGCCCAGTATAAATACTTTCTTTTCACATTTTTAGGGCATCTTTTGTAATATAACTTTCAGCAGAGCATGTGAACGGTGGTTTTTGACTATTTTGAGTAATTGTATAGTGGGTTTATCATTGAATCATCAATTATTAGCTTGTAATTAAATCTTATGGGTTATTCTTCATCTATTTCTCTGTTTTTTTCCATTATTATGAGTAGCTAGACGCATTAGCTAGGGTTGTGGCTCAACCCTAGTGTGGGTATTTGATGGGTCTTTTGATGTAAGGCTTAGATGTTTATGGGTAGTTGATATTTGGACTGATTTGTGTTTTTCATGTTGAATTAGTGGTTGCAAACACTAATTTGTGCCTATTTGACTTAGGCTCTTCTTGAGAAATAGAGCTTGAGTCTAGGAAAATCAGTCCATCAAGGAATTGTGGTGTAATCAAAAGATTGATAGCCCCAATTAATGGGTTAAACCTATAGATAGTAATACCCGACTTGAGCCTATATTGCTTGCACAATTTTGACAACCAATTGGTCTTGAGAAAGTTAGTTAGGGCAAAGTCACTCAAGCTATCGAGAGGTATAGAGTGAGTAATTCCGTGCATTGGGTATATCACAATCCCCAACATAACGTCTTTTCCTTAGGCTTTAGATCCCATCAAGTATTCACCTAGTAGAAAGTCAGTTCCCTAGTGCCTCTTTAACTAATTAGAAAACCCTACAAACAATCATTCTTAGTATAATTTAACTTATCATTAGCGTAATTATTAGAAGTAATATCCAAACAAAAGATGATTGGAAGAGTAATTAAGAGCAATACACATCTCTAGTTTAGTTAGGAATCCAATTCCCTCTTCTAGCTCCCTGTGGATTCGATCCCGACCATCTCGGGTAAAAGCTGCTTCGACCGCTCTCGTCACTTCGTAGTGGTGTAGGGTTGTCACCGAGCACCGTTGTCGGGGAGCTAACGGTTTTGGCTATCTATCTAAATAGTTTTTGTATTGTTCTTCTTTCCTTCTGCATTTCTAATTTGTGAGTCTCGCAACTTCAGGTACAAAATGGCAGCAAACAACGCACCTTTTGGAGATCTTCCGCCGGGGGAGGAGGTAGATAATAATATTGATGATGAGCTTCCTATTGTACCTCAAAGACAAAGGAGAGGCTGCCAGGCCAATGATAATATTCCTAACCCTCCCCCACCACCTCCAAGAGTGGCTGCTCGAGTGCTTTCCAACCAAGCATATGCTAGTGCAATTGTCCCACCCCGAATCCGGGCAGGCAATTTTCAAATTACAAATGTGATGTTGACATTATTGGAGTAGTGAGGGTATTTCACGGGTGCTCCAAATCAGAATGCTTACAAACATCTCTAGGGTTTCGTGGATACCTGTTGGGGGAGTAAGCAAAATAATGTGTCAGAGGATGCACTTCGGTTGAGATTATTCCCTTTCTCACTTAGAGGGAAGGCATTGGATTGGCTTGGATGACTTCCCAACCATTCCATTACTACTTGAGATGAGTTGGCGGATAAATTCATTGCAAAGTTTTTCTCACCAGGGCACATGGCAGCATTGGGGGATTAGATCTTAGCTTTCAAGCAGGAGCCCACCGAACCATTACATGAGATATGGGAGAGATACAGAACCATGGTAAAGAAATGTCCCAACAATGATATGACTAAGGCAATGATACAACAGATATTCTACCGGGGCATTAACACAACAAATCGGTGCAAAGTGAACCAACTTGCTGAGGGTAATTTCATGAAGCTGTCTTATGATGAGGCTTGTGACATTCTTGATGAGATGGTTGACACGTCCTCCACTTGGCAAAGTAGAGCCAATGTGCCACAGGGTGACCCCACGACCAATCACTTGCACAAAGAGTTACATGATCATGGGTAGGCAATAGTAGAGCTGACAACAACAATGAACCAGCTAGCAAAAGCACAGTTATATCATGTTCAAAATCTGCGCCAAGTAAATGCTATGGAGTGTGTCAACATGATAGTGAACAAAAGAAGACAAGGAGGTCAACATAACAAAGAGAATTCGGATCAATATGATAAATGATTGTGGTAGATTCCAAGATGATGGTTATGATAGGCAGAATGAAGAAGTGCAATATGTGAACAATTATCAGGGCCAAAGGGGCAAACAATCAAGGTAATTGGATTGGCAACAACAACAACTGGGGTGGTAACAACAATCAGGGTGGTTGGAACAATGGCAATCAAGGAATTGGAGGCAAGGCTTTCAAAGGCCCCCAATGTATCAACAATCGAACAATCCACCTCTATTTCCATCCCAAGGTCCTAGTTTTTCCAACAATGAAATGGGGAGAATTGAAATGATGTTTGAACAGATAATGAAAAAGAATGTGGACTCTGATGCTCAGTTGGCTTACTATAATACTTCAATCAGAAATTGGAGGTTCAATTAGGCCAAATCTCACAATCCTAGAATACTCGTCCTAATGGAGCTCTACCTAGTGATACGGTAGTTAACCAGAAGGGTGGGAACAATCATGTTATGGTGGTAACTACAAGAAGTGGACGAGGAGGTGATGTGAATGCCTCCAAACAAAAAGAAATTTTAAGTGATGAAGTTGACTTGCAAGAAGATGAGATTTCTTTGGTGATTGAAAATGTGATTAATGAGAACGTAAATGAGGAAGTGAGGATTGATATCCAAGATGCCTAGGTGGAAACTCATAATGACGTGAACCCGTCTAGAGAACACGTAATAGACATGCCAGAAACGGTTGTGCCTAATGCCAAGGCTCCTTTGCCAAGGACACCTCCACCTTATCATCAAAGGCTCGCGAAGCAGAAAAATGAGAATCACTTTAAGAAGTTTATTGACATGATGAAGAGCTTATTCATTAATGTGCCTTTGGTGGAGGCTCTAGAGCAAATTCCGGGTTATGCTAAATTCATGAAGGACTTGATGACAAAGAAAAGATCCATAGATTGTGAAACTATCAAGATGACCCACCAAGTTAGTGCAATAGTGCACTCAATGACCCCGAAGCTAGAAGATCCCAGTGCTTTCACCATTCCTTGCACCATTGGGAGTGCAGACTTTGCAAAATCTCTATGTGATTTGGGGGCAAGTATCAACTTGATGCCCTACTCAGTTTTCATGACTTTGGGTATTGGAAAACCTAGGCCGACTTCCATGAGATTGCAAATGGCAGATAGAACTGTTAAAAGACCATTGGGTATTATTGATGATGTCCTTGTCCGGGTGGACAAATTTATCTTGCCAACTGACTTTGTGATCTTGGATTATGAGGCAGATTATGAGGTTCGAATCATATTGGGAAGACCTTTCCTTGCTACTGGGAAGGCCTTAGTTGATGTGGAAGCAGGGGAAATCAACTTCCAGGTGGGTGATCAGAAAATGGTCTTTCATGTGTGCAAGTCAATGAAGCAGCCCAATAGTTTTGAGGTGTGCTCTTTTGTGGACCTTGCCACGCCAGTGATAGTTGATGATACTAGTGCAATGATTAATGTGGAGGACCCTCTAGAGGCAGTATTATTGAATCTTGATGTAAATGACGATGAAGGCCGAGTGGAGTGTGTGAATGCTTTACATGGAATGGGCTCTTACTCTTATGAGCCTAGGAAACTCTCTTTGGATTTTGAGAATAGGAAGACTCCACTAACAAAACCTTCAATCGAGAAACCTCCGGTGTTGGAGTTGAAGCTATTGCCTACATACCTCAGGTATGAGTTCTTAGGCCCTAGTTCAACTTTTCTAGTTATTCTTTCCTCTTGTCTTACTAACATGCAGGTTGATGCCACATTGGCAGTGCTCCAAAAGAGGAAAAAGGGAATTGGATGGACCTTGGCTGATATTTGGGGGATAAGCCCCGCATTCTGTATGCACAAGATTATTCTGGAAGATGATGCAAAGCCCTCCTTGGAACATCAGAGGAGTTTCAATGAGGCAATGCAAGAAGTTGTGAAAAGGAGGTGATCTAGTTGTTGGATGACATGGTTGTGTTCCCCATCTTTAATAGCTCTTGGACTTCGCCAGTGCAATGTGTGTCGAAGAAGGGTGGTATGACCGTGGTTACAAATTCACAGAATGAGTTGATTCCAACAAGGACTATCACTGGGTGGAGGGTATGCATAGACTACCGTAAGTGGAATAAAGTGACCCGCAAGGATCACTTTCCATTGCCTTTTCTTGATCAGATGTTAGATCGACTTGCTGGGCGTGCCTTCTACTGTTTCTTGTATAGGTATTCTGGGTACAACCAAATTTTGATTGCTCCGGAAGATCAGGAAAAGCCCACCATTACTTGTCCATATGGCACCTTTGCCTTTTCTAGGGTTCCTTTTGGGTTGTGTAATACACCGGCTACATTTCAGCAGTGTATGATGGCCATTTTCACCGATATGGTGGAAGATATTTTGGAGGTGTTCATGGACGACTTTAGTATTGTGGGTGACTCGTTTGATGAATGTTTGAAAAATCTTGATAGAGTGTTGGCCCGTTGTGAAGAAACCAATCTTGTTCTTAATTGGTAGAAATGCCACTTCATGGTTGAGGAGGGCATAGTTCTTGGGCATAAAATTTCAAAGCATGGTATAGAGGTGGACAAAGCAAAAATTGATGTGATTTCAAGGCTCCCTCCCCCTACTTCTATCAAGTGAGTTAGAAGTTTTCTTGGGCATGCGGGGTTCTACCAGAGATTTATCAAAGACTCTTCGAAGGTAGTGAATCCTTTATGCAAGTTATTGGAAAAAATGCTAAGTTCGTGTTCGATGAAAGATGTATGCAAGCCTTTGAACTTCTAATGCACAAGTTGACTACCACTCCTATTATTACCGCACCCAATTGGAGCTTTCCTTTTGAGCTCATGTGTGACGCGAGTGATGTTGCGGTTGGGTTTGTTTTGGGTCAATGAGTGAACAAAATATTTCATCCGGTGTACTATGCGAGCAAGACAATGAATGATGCTCAAGTGAACTACACGGTGACTGAGAAAGATCTTTTGGCTATTTTGTTCGCAATGGAGAAATTTCGGCTGTATCTTATGGGTGCAAAGGTCATAGTTCATACCGATCATGCCGCATTCCGGTACATGATGATGAAGAAGGATTCCAAATCTAGACTGATGTGATAGGTCTTGTTACTTCAAAAGTTTGATTTGGAGATTGTGGACCGGAAGGGTAGTGAAAACCAAGTGGCGGACCACTTGTCCCGCTTAGAGGAGGAGGGGAGGCCTTGTGATGGCCTAGAGATCAATAGTTCATTTCCTGATGAGCAACTCCTTTCTGTGTCAGTGAATGGTATGCTATGGTTTGCGGACGTTGCTAACTTCCTGGTGACTGGTATAATCTCGTGTGATCTCTCTTTTAACCGAAGGAAAAAGCTCAAACGAGATAGTTTGGACTTCTATTGGGATGAGTCGTACTTGTTGAAGATCTGCACGGATGGTATGATCCGATGGTGTGTCCCGGAGGAGGAGCAATTGAGTATCTTAGAGGCTTGTCATTCCTCTCCCTATGGTGGCCATCATGGCGGGTGAGGACGACTTCCAAAGTTCTTAGTTGTGGGTTTTATTGGCCAACTTTGTACAAAGATGCAAGTGAACTTGTGAAGAGATGCAACGAATGTCAAAGAGCAGGTGGAATTTCGAAGAAAGATGAGATGCCTCTCAATACCATTCTTGAAGTTGATATTTTCTATGTATGAGGCATTGATTTTATGGGCCCGTTTGTTAGCTCGTGTGGGAACACATACATTCTTGTAGCGGTTGACTATGTGTCAAAGTGGGTTGAAGCCGTGGATTTACCCAACAATGAGGCCTGGAGTGTTATTGCGTTTCTCAAGAAGAGCATTTTTAAAAGGTTTGGCACTCCTCGTGCAATCATAAATGATAGAGGGTCTCATTTTTGTAATAGAGCTTTTGACACTTTGCTTGCAAAGTATGGTGTCAATCACAAAGTTTATACTCCTTATCATCCTCAGATGAGTGGCCAAGTTGAAGTCTCAAATAGGAAAATCAAGAGTATATTGTCAAAGACAGTCAATGCAAATAGGACCGATTGGTCAAAGAAGTTGGATGATGCTCTATGGGCTTATAAGACTGCTTATAAGACTCCGATTGGTATGTCTCCGTATCAGTTGGTGTTTGGTAAAGCTTGCCATCTACCGGTTGAGTTAGAGCACAAGGCCATGTGGGCTTTGAGGAAGTTGAATCTTGAATAGGATGTGGTAGCAAATCTTTGTGTGGAGCAGCTTAATGAACTTGATGAATTCCAATTCCATTCCTACTCCAGTTCGTCCTTGTACAAGGACAAGATGAAGTACCTTCATGATAATTATGCTCATGGCAAGGAGTTCAAAGTGGGTGATTTGGTTCTCTTGTTCAATTCTCGGTTACGTCTCTTTTCAAGAAAGCTTAAGTCGAAATGGAGTGGACCTTTTGAAGTGGTATTTGTGACTTCGTTTGGTGCGCTTGAATTGAAGAACAAAACTGGGGAGATTTTTAGAGTTAATAGGCACAGGGTCAAGCATTACCTGGGTAAAATTGATGACAGCCATGTGCTGGCACTGCTCCATCTAAAGTGATTTGAGGGTAACCTTCGTCGTGTCGTGACGTTATATCAAGCTCTTCTTGGGAGGCAACCCATATGTCTTCTTTTTGGTTTTCTTTGATTTTCCTTGTAGTATAGGATTTGCTTTTGGACTAACTGGTTGTGAGATGTGTGTATGATTGTTTTGATGTAGTGCAGGACCAAGTTGGGAAAATGTGCACTCTCTGAAGTTTGAACTGCTGCCGCATTGCATTTCTTGCAGCCGCAAAGGCCTTATTGCGGGGACAACATTTAAATGCGGTCCGCAAAGTGGATTGGTAAAAAATGGGGGTTCTCTGAAGTTTGCCACCGCAGCCGCAATACAATTTGTGCAGTCCGCGGTGGACCACTGCGGCCGCACAACATTTATTGCAGTCCGCAGTAGACGTCTCCCCAGGGCCTCATGTTTCTGAGTACCACAGAATGCAGTGCCATTTTATGCGGTCTGTGGTGGGTAGGTGAAGTGGTCCCCAGGTACTTTTTTTATAAATAGGACTTGAGGCCTTCATTTAAAACTTCTCGTTCTTCTGTGCACTAAATAGAAATAAATCACTGTTCATCATGCCTAGCTGCACGAATTCAATTGCTGAATCTCATTCATCTACATTGCATCTCATTTATGGTACTTTTAATCTTTCCTTAGCTTTTAAATGTTTTTTATTTTCTTTTAAATTGTTAGTTCCACGTTTCTTCTCCCCTTTTTCTTTAATTTTTTAACTTAGGGTTTTATAAGTTGTTTAGATTAGGACTAATTAGTTAACAATACTGATCTAACAGCTAGGGGATCAATAATAGGTGAAAATTAGACTAATAATGTGAAGAAAATTGAAACCCTAGGTTGGTGTTGCTGGGTATAACTTACCGCGGTCCGCAGTGCCTTAATGCGGACCACTGTACTATTTTGTCGGTCCACGGTGGCCTTTTTGAGAGAGTGGGTAGTCTGACCCCTACCTCAATGTAGACCACAATGCTATTTTTGTGCGGTCCGCGGTGGTCCTTTTACTGCCGCACTGCATTTTGTGCAGACCGCAGTCTGCTGTCTATAACTGTTTTCTTCTATTTCCTACAATTATGCCTTTCACTGATTCTTCTGATACTAACAAGCTTCAACTGAATGATTCCTTGCAGATAATGGTGAAATCACGAGGCAGAAGTGATAAACAGAAAGGCAAAGAAGAGTTCTCCTAGGGTAGGGGACGAGACATGATCAGATTGACCCCACAAGTTCGGCAGGCAATCAAAGATACCAGAAAATTAATAAGGGCTGCCGATAGAGTTGCTTCCCATTCGGGAAGTGAGTCTGCGCCCTCCCAGGAGGGATCCGGCTCTGAATCTGTGCCAGAATATGTTCCTGACTGGCTAGAGATGCATAGATTTAGAGATACACCTCCGGGCACTCCTACTGCTCAAGCTTCAGTTGCTATTTCTTCTGAGTCATTTGAGGTCTCAGCTGAGAGCGGTGACAGTGCCTCTTCCACCTCACATATAGCTTCAACTCCCAGTGAGGACCCCATTGAAGAAGATGGATGGGGTGAGCCCCAAGTAGGAGGGGTGGCAAGAACCAGAAAACCAGAAGCGTGGTAAGATAGATTTGTGAGTGAAGTGGCATACCATAAGTTCAGAGAATGGTGGCCCGAGAGGAAGTTTATACATGAGCGGTAATTCATTACAAAAGATCTTTTGCCTCACAACCCCAATACGCTGAGGCAATTCAGAGAGAGAGCAGGCTGGGACTATTTCATAGGCCACGTGGAGGATGCCAATGGGCACTTAGTCAAGGAGTTCTACACCAATGTTGCCTATATCAAAAAGGGCACTACAGTGACTAAGGTGCGAAATTTGAAAATAATGTTTGATGGAAAAACTATCAATGACTACCTTGGCTTCCCGTAGGAGAATGAGACATTGTACTTAAAGAAAGTAGCTTTGGGGGAGGATGGCCGTCCGTGGTTAGCAGAGTACTTGGCAATCCTAAGTACTACCCCAGCATGGTTGACAGCGGAAGTAAAATTTTTGAGGAGAACCCTGAACTTCGAAGCAAAAGGGTAGGAGATAATTGTGTGTAGCAGGCTAGACCTCACCACTGACGAGAACTCTCTTCCTATCTCTCGGGCTATATTGGTGGCATCTATCATGGCGGGGTACCCGATCAATATCGGGAATGTGATGTCCAGGGTGATTATACTGGTGCTGAACGAAGGTGATAGATCCTACCCCTTCCCAAATTTCCTGACTATGTACTTCGAGGATCAAGATGTATAAAAAAGGAGATTTAATGTGAAGGTGAAGCCGAAGGCACCTTTTTCCTAGTACAGCCTACAGGGTGATGACAACCCTAAAGGAAAGGACCCCAAGGTCAAATACACTGCTTCTACTGGCCAGTCTGAAGAGCCAGTAGTAGTAGTGGCTTCTACTCAGCCTCCTTCAGTTACCCTATACATGGCCCTAGGACCCTCCACTTCTACAGTTACAGATATCCCCTCATCCGCAGCATACCCTTTAACTGCCCACCGCTTGAGCCAGACCCTTGCTAGTATCAACAACTGGATGCAGGCAGCCACTTCTAAGCCATCTGTACTTTCTACCTTGGTGGCAACCCAGTCGGTACCCCCTCAGCCACAGGCCCCACAGTCAGTGGAGGAAACTCTCAACGAGCTTTTGGAAAACCAGAAGAAGCTCCTAAAAAACTAGCAGTTTATATTGAATGTTGTTGGTACACATGTAAAAACAATGAAGGAGCTCACCAAAGAAACAAATAAGTTGAGAAAGACTCGGGCATCCAAGGAGTCGGTGAAAGATTTGAGGGTGGAGGTGGAGAAATTGAAGGCTGATCACTTGCCTTTGGACCTTTTATTGCATGACCTAGCTCCAGCAGTCCAGCTTGAGCCGGAGCAGGAGACAGAGAGGCCAGTAAAGAGGAAGAGGGTGATTCCCCGTGCTGAGGATGTTGTGATAGAGTTGGAGGAGCTGCAGAGAGGTTCCTCTAGCCAGCCTCAGGTCCCAGTGCAAGACCAGGACCCAGTACAGGCCCAGGTCCCAGTGGAGACACAGGTTACATGGATCCAACCACAGGTTCCCGAGCAATCTGAGGACCCAGGGACCTAGACTCATGATCCTATGCAGACGGAGGTCCAATAGGGAGTTTCTCTTTACTCTCTATCTTTTATTGTGCTTATTTTGGTTAGTTAGTATTGAGGACAATTCTAGCTCTCATTTGAGGGGGTAGACTCTATTTTGGATGATTTGGGTTGTATATATATATGACATTACTTTCTTTTTATTATGCTTTCTTTTTATTTTTGGTATGCACATAATTTTACCATTTTAGTTCACTTTTCGTACTTTGCAACTTTGGTCTGTATATAAAGTTACTTTCTGATGTATATATTCATTCCCCCTTATGTATATTCATCTAAATCCCCTCTTGTACATATTCATTCTACTTTCCACATTTTTTCTTTCATAGCTTCTTATTTCATTTTGATATCTTCTTTTTTTGATTTTTGCGTTCAATAAGCCTTTGGTTTTCTTAATGCCACGGTTCTTTCCAAAGGTGGAATTTGTGTGAACTGGGTGGCTCTTCCCGATGATGGATGGCATGATAACCTTCTTAAGGTTTGAGTCTGTTTTCTTTTACTTTTTGTGTAAATAGTAGCTAGGTAGTAAGGGTGCCTCAAGCAATGCTTCACATTGGCCTAACACATTTGCCTTTGATCCTATGGTTAAAAACAAATTGTTATGTATAGGATGGTGAAAGTTGTGACCTTGAGACTCTTGTGTTGGCCGATAATCATCAAGTAGTTTTTCGGGACCATTCGTGTTTCTCAAATCTTAGCTAAGGTTGTTGTGGCCCCCCGACTCTGTCACTTTAAAAATCCTATATCTTGTGTGGTGAGAATTTGAATTGCAAGTCCAAGTCCAGAGCCATTAGTCTAGAACTTGTCTTGAATGTTTGTCTAGGCGAAATTCTAAGTGTAGCTTGAATTGAGATGCGATTATAGGCTCTCCTTAATCCGAATAATATCTTGAAAACTTCCATAGCCTACCAATGATAATATCCCTAGTCAACCCTTTTGATCCATAAACCTTTTTCTTTCAAAAACCACGATACAAGCTTTTACCCATTCTTAAAAATACCCTCTCTTGGCACACGATCTTTCCTTAGCACAAGGCAAAAACATAAGTTTGGGGGGGAGAGACGAGGAATGTAACAAAGTGGTAAAAGGTACAAAATGAAGAAAAGGAAAGGCAATGAAAAAGAAAGAAAATCAAAAACTCAAATTGAATGATCAATATAGAAAAAATGAAGGGATTCAGTAAAAGTAAAGGGATGAAAGGTGTGGAAAGTTAAGAAAGGAGAAAAAGGTTTGAAATGAACAAGAAAGAGTGACAATGTGTCTCTCTAACCCCTAAGAAAAAAATTAAATGACTCAAAAAGTCAAGAGAATGTGTGCCAAAATGAAGTAAATAAAGTGCTAAAGGGAAGATGGAACTTACCTAGACCAAATATTTCTTACCCTGAACCAAAAGCCTTCACTATATCTCCACAAAAGCCCTATATGATCTTGAGTTGAATGAAGCTTACATTAGTGGTGACACACATAAGGGGCAAGCTTATGGTATTTAGAGCCAGACTTGTGACCTTTCTTTGAGAGAGATGAGTGTGTTTTCCACAATCCTTGTTCTGAGTGCTATAATCTAAAAGTGAGGTTTGCTTAGGGAGAGTTGAGGAGTATGAGTTTGGGTTCCACAATGACCAAAGTAGTAGAGAGAGTTTTTTTGATGGGTTGAGTCAACTCTTGATGCTCTTGTGTCGCACTAAAACTATGGTGCTTCGAAGGTCGAATGTTGTTAATGATTCATTTGAATTGAGGGCAATAGTTAGTCCCAATTGATGCTAGATGAGGTCCCTTTAGGTCAGCTGAATTTTCTTGGATTTACTCTTAAGGAGGTGGGTCTTATTTTGTTTGCTTGAGGACAAGCAAAAGCTTAAGTTTGGGGGAGTTGATAACTAGGGATTCTAGTTCATTTTACACTCCTTTTTACTTGAGTTTTGATTAGAAATGAATACAAAATAGTCCCAAAGGCTTACATGGTGTACTTGTTTGCAAAGTTTGGTAACAAAGGTGACAATTAATTAAAACTAGCTCAACAAGGAGTGAAACATGCACAAGTACCCAGAACAAGTCCAAGCACAGTTAAAACAGATCCACTGCGGCCATAATCCATTTAGTGCGGTCCACAGTGAAGAGATTCAGAGAGGTGCAGTTTTAGGTAACTCAAGCACTACGACCGCAAATCATTTTGTGCGGACCGCAGTAGCCTCATCGCGACCTCACTTCATTTTGCGGTCCATGGAGATGAGATTCAGAGAATTATAAAAAATGGAGATTGAAGCCAGCGCGGTCCGCAAGCCATTTTGTGTAGACCATATTGAAGCCACCGCGACCGCGGTGCATTTTATGCGGCCCATAGTGGCCAGATTCAGAGAATGCAGAATCAAGCCAAATAGTCTTAGCGTGGTCCGCGGTGCATTTTGTGCGGACCGCAATACCTCGTCAGGGGTATTATTGTCCATAAAATTTGGCACCGTATAAATACTTTCTTTTCACACTTTTAGGGCATCTTTTGTAATCTAACTTTCAGTTGAGCACGTGAGCGGTGGTTTTTGACTATTTTGAGTAATTTTATAGTGGGTTTATCATTGAATCTTCAATTATTAGCTTGTAATTAAATCTTATGGGTCATTCTTCATCTATTTCTGTGTTTTCTTCCATTATTATGAGTAGCTAGACCCATTCACTAGGGTTGTGGCTCAACCCTAGTGTGGATATTTGATGGGTCTTTTGATTTAAGGTTTAGATGTTTATGGGTAGTTGATATTTGGAGTGATTTGTATTTTCCATGTTGAATTAGTGGTTGCTAACACTAATTTGTGCCTATTTGACTTAGGCTTTTCTTGAGAAAGAGAGCTTGAATCTAGGAAAATCAGTCCAACAAGGAATTGGGGTGTAATCAAGAGATTGATAGCCCCAATTAAATGGTTAAACCTAGAGACTGTAATAATCAATTTGAGCCTATATTACTTGCACAATTTTGACACTCAATTGGTCTGAGAAAGTCAATTAGAGAAAAGTCACTCAAGCTACCGAAAGGTATAGAGTGAGTAATTCCGTGTATTGGCTATATCACAATCCCCACCATAACGTCATTTCCTTAGGCTTTAGATCCCGTCAAGTATTCACGTAGGAGAAAATCACTTCCCTAGTGCCTCTTTAACTAATTAGAAAACCATACAAGCAATCATTCATAGTATAATTTATCTTATCATTAGCGTAAATATTAGAAGTAATATCCAACCAAAAGATGATTGGAAGAGTAATTAAGAGCAATGCACATCTCTAGTTTCATTAGGAATCCAATTCCCACTTCTAGCTCCCTGTGAATTTGATCCCGACCATCTCGGGTAAAAGATGCTTCGACCGCTCTCGCCACTTAGTAGTAGTGTAGGGTTGGCACCGATTTTATTCTGCATACTACAGGTGATAACATAATCAATTCTTTTTATGATTATAACATAGATAGTAAAAAATAACTTGAATTAATGTCCACAATCAGTATTAGGTTTGGTCCAAGGAGCGGTTCCTGCAGATCCATCCACCTCTGCCATCGATAGCTCTAGATGTACCACCTCCACCGTTTCAACCACTAGCTATGAGGTGGGTAGATAGGCGAGGCCACGCCTGTAAGGTCGAGACTCGACATCATCTCCCTTATTATAGGGATATGTTGGATTTACTTGAAGATATTCAGGTATATAAATGGGTAAGTTTGTTTGATAATGCTTGATCTATCTTGCATTTACTCACGATTCTTATGTTTAATAAATAGTTCATATGGAGGCCATACAACGACGAGCTCATAGCTGGATTGCCATATTATTGCTCCCGTGGTTGAGCTATGTGGATGTCTTTAGTCCCACTTATATGTCTCGATATAGTCGAGCATCATGCCACCGAGCGAGTTCTTCGACAGTTTGGTCGACGCCAGCTTATACCTATTCTTCCCACTTGGCACATGACACAGTACCAGCGGGATGATCGCTGCAATGTTGACCAGACATACTTTGCCTACCTAGAGGCCCAAATAGAGGATTGGGATCAGAGGTATGGCCTGATTGTGCCATACCCTCCACATGACCGTTTGGAGGGGGAGCATGAGTACATGGATTTGTATTGCAGCTACTCCCCTTCGGGAATCCCGTTCATCGCGCTGGTGGTCGGTACGTTCCATATGACGGGAGGCATGAGGCACTGGTATATTATTTGTTATACTTACTTATAATGCTACATTACTTTAACATCCTTCCTTAATTAATATGTTATATGTTATGCAAGCTATTGGCTTACACAGGTTCTACTAGTTGGGACTGGAGATGCTAGAGCATATATGCTACGGAGCGGTAGTTATGCACGAGCTTGGTCGTGGGGTTGCTTATCTTGCTGATGGCACATTGAGAAGTGCCCAAGAGGATGCACGGTTAGGTTACGAGGCTGCGTATGTGTAGCCTGAGGAATACCATCATGGGCCACACGTGGACCCATAACATGGTAGACATGGTAGACACGTGGCCCCATGGTCGGCGAGATGGGTTCCCCAGCAAGGGGGCACTAAGGCACCCATGGAGGGTATTGGAGCTGATCAACCTGGTGACTACCCTAAGCCACACAATACTCTTTATGATATGCCATCATTCAGACTTCAACTGTCACTAGGGACTTCACAGTTGACCCTATCAGCTCTATGTTGATAGCACGCACCAACATTACGCAGCATGATTGGGATCAGTATTTTCCTGATCGTCTAGAGCCATTGAGGGTTGTTGAGGATCCTCCGATACGAGAGGTGCATAATGGGCGACAACTGAGTTATGGCTCATCATCGAGGGTGCTGAGGATATTCCAGGCACATATAGGGAGACATCATATCGGGTCGGGACGTCACAACCTTCATCTACTCCAGTGCACCTCGGAGTTCCCATAGAGCATTATGTGGCTACTCAGCTGCAGGTTTGTTTGTATTACTATTACTTCAATTTGTTTTTACCTTATAGATTATTCAGTAATATCTAAAGTGTTTATATTTTTTTAAATATATCTTCATCACCCATCACGGAGGCCACATTGTGCGATACTCACTGCCGGAGACGGATGATCTTATTCAGGAGCCCGCTAGGACCATGGTTTGACAATTAATTTCTTTGCCAACACGTACGTTAGTATTCTATATTTCATATACTAAAATATCTTATTATTTAATAGGTTACTGATGGCCCAACGGCCGCTTCTATTGAGCCCGCTAGCCTAACTGACGATCATGCTGCAGCGCATCCTCCGATAAAGAGGCGACGTGGTGAGGATGTTTTTGATAGCGTAGCCGAACGGGATGGTATGCTCCTTGGCCAATATGCTTTAAATCATACATGTTGTGGGACTCATTTATATGTATTTTGAGTTGTATATATGACATTAAATATCTAATAGTAAAATTATTGATGTTTGCCATAATTTGCACATGTGTTTATATTTTTCGATTTTTTTATTGGTTTAAAACTAGAACACAAAAAATAAGACAGATTAACATAAATTTAAATTCGTTAAAAATTATAGATAATACATGACAGGTACAACATAAAAATAAAAAAGTACACTTAACACATCCATGTGTTTGTTTAGTCACTAACACCCATTATTATACGCTTCAACCATAGAAATTTTTCTTCCAACCGATTACTTTCTTCTTCTTCTTCTTCTTTCTTTTTTCAGTTTCTCTTTCACTGGCACAAGTTGTTCTTGGAGTTTCAAGATCTGTAGATCATACTCACCGGTCAGATTTAAAATGTTTAGCAAACACGATTTGTAGTATTCCTAATTAATGGTTTCATCATACTATTCTTCAAAACCACATTGATTTTCGTCCTACAAACGGGGATGACAACAAAAGACTATTAATTAACATGTTATAAATAATATATTAACCAACATAACTTTCAATAATAATAAGTTACAACTTGTTTCCACATCAAACGTCTGCGTCCTAGAGTGCAATTTGACCAACATGGATTTATAATCGCACGTTAGCCACAATAACACCTTGGTACATCTGCTTACCTCGAAAAATGGAGGTAACAATTAAATGTAATTTATAATTTTAAAGATATGTGATTTATTCTAATACTAGTGAATATACAAATAGTATTAAGTTTTAATAAGAATAATTGATGGACCAAACCAGTGTAGCTATAACAATGAGGACCTCGAGATTGACTCTCTTAGGGGCCTCGAGATCAGCAAACAACAATGAAGTATGAATAATAAAGTAAAAGTAATAAAGCTGAAGAACACTTGTTGAGCACGTTAAAGAAGAAAAACAGAGTTGAATATTCTATTGCAGTGAATAATGTGCGATACAAATGATTGGGGTCCCCTTTATATAGGAGGAGAAAATCCCAATATAGTACATTACTGATTGAGGTAAAGAATTCTATTGGTACAGGGGTACAACAACCTAGTACAGACCTGTACCATTTCATACAAATCTTATTTTTTAATTTATGCCCTGATCCACGTTTCCTTGAGAAATTCCCACTCTTTCTTGATTGCCCACGAGAATGTACTACCCTCGATATAGGTCGTGTCAAGCCTTCGATCTGCTTGCTCGAGGTGTGTGTCTTTCAACCGGGTCCAGCCTCTACTTTGAATCGCCCGAACTCGAACTCATAGCCCAATCCAAGACATCAAAATCGGGCTCCTTGATTTTGACCGTATACACATAATCCCCGAGTTTCTTAGAATGAACTGATATGAAATGATTTGAACTCGATTTTCTCGAGCCTCTCGCGATGATGTCATGATCCTGACGTAGGTGTTTTGAAGCGATCGAAATGTCCCATCGGTCCATTTCCCCAAAAACATTGAATGTATCGCCGGTCCATTTTCCCAAAAGCATTGAATGCGCCACTGGTTCCGTCGTAGGCTTTCTATAAATAAGGGGTTACTTGGATAAAAACAACTACACTCATTCCTTCTGCATCAACTTTTAGCCCTTTCCCTTCTCTATATCCTCCTCAAGTCACCAATTTTTATGGTTCAAACCTGTGACCACAAGGTCACATAGCAGCAACTTTACCAGTTGTGCCATCGCTCTTGTAAGGCCCTGTGAAATTCTTACTCAAAAACCCGAAATCTCATAGTGCCAAGTTAGGAATATGTGTTAGAAATTTATAAAATTCTTCACGGCGAGCATTCGGACCTTTTAGATTGATCTGTGCATTAACAGTTAAGGAAAAATATTTTTCAGAAGAGCGCATTTTTGCGGCCCATTATGCGGCCGCATATTAGTAATGCAGACTGCATAGTCACCGCAGAGTGAGGCAGAATGTTGGTTAATTTTGAGGACAACTGTGCGGCTAATTATGCGATTGAATAATCGATATACGGACCGCATAGTCGTCCTATAACCTCTTTGGGATTTTTGCGAAGGGCGGTTCTGCGGTGCATTATGCAACCGCAGAACAGGTATGCGGACCACATATTTGTCGCATATCCAGGCAGAATAGTCAAGTTTTGAGGGCTACTTTTGCGGTCCCTTTTGTATGAGACCGCAGATTGAGTCGGGGCTCCTATTTTCTAACTTAGAAAACCTGACCCCATTCCGTTAAAAACACCCCATTAGACCCTCTTGTGCCATTTTCTACTACATTTAGAGTGAGAGAAAGAGTTCTAGAGGGGTGTATCAGTTTATTTCTTACCTAAAGGCCGCAAAGATGATCAAGAAGGGGTGTATCTATCATTTAGTCTGGGTTACGAACATCGATGCCAAGGCGCCTAGCCTTGAGTCCGTGCCAGTTGTGAATGAATTTTGGATGTCTTTCCAGACGAGCTCCCTAGGATCCCACCAGACAGGGAGAGTGATTTTGGGATCGACGTGATGCCAGGCACGCAACCTATATCAATTCCACCTTACAGAATGGCACCGACAGAATGAAGGATCTAAAGGAACAATTAAAGGATTTGTTAGAAAAGGGTTTCATCCGGCCGAGTGTGTCACCATGGGGCGTACCGGTTTTGTTTTTAAGGATGAAAGATGGGTCGCTACGGATGTGTATTGACTACCAACATCTCAACAAAGTCACAATAAAAAATAAGTACCCTCTACCAAAGATAGATGATTTGTTTTATCAATTGCAAGGTGCTAATTGTTTCTCAAAAATTGACTTGCGGTCCAGGTATCATCAATTGAAGATAAGGTAGCAGGATATTCCGAAAACAGCTTTCAGGACTCGGTATATGCACTTTAAATTTCTGGTGATGTCCTTCGTGCTAACAAATGCCCCGACAGCTTTCATGGATCTTATGAATCAAGTCTTCAAGCCTTTTCTAGACTCCTTTTTGATAGTGTTCATTGACGATATTCTTGTATATTCCCAAAGTTGGGAGGACCATGTTGACCATTTCAGGGCAGTTATGCAGACTCTCCAACAGTATCAATTGTATGCAAAATTTTTGAAATGTGAATTTTGGCTTGAATCTGTCACGTTATTGGGTCATGTCGTCTCCAGGGAAGGAATTATGGTTGATCCTCAAAAGATTGCAGCAATAAAAAATTGTCCTAGACCTACCATTCCAACAGAGATCTGCAGTTTTTTAGGTTTGGCCAGGTACTACAGAAGATTTGTGGAGGGATTTTCTACTCTTGCCTCTCCATTGACTAAATTGACATAGAAAGCAGTTAAGTTCCAGTGGTCCGATTCTTGTGAAAGGAGCTTCTAGGAATTGAAATCAAGATTGACTACAATGCCGGTATTGACCCTGCCAGAGGGTACAGAGGGATTTGTGGTGTATTGTGATGCTTCGAGGATCAGGCTTGGGTGTGTGTTAATGCAACACGACAAGGTTATAGCTTACGCTTCTAGGCAACTCAAGAATCTTGAAAAGAACTATCCAACCCATGACTTAGAGCTTGCGGCAGTGGTGTTTGCACTAAAGATTTGGCGACATTATTTGTATGGGGTCCATAAGGATGTTTTTGCGGACCACAAGAGCCTTTAATATATTTTCAAACAAAAGGAGTTGAATCTAAGACAGAGAAGATGGCTTGAGTTACTCAAGGACTATGATATCGATATTCTCTATCACCCAGGAAAGGCCAATGTTGTGGCAGATGCTCTTAGCCGGAAATCTATGGGAAGTTTGGCTCACTTGAAGGCGTATCAAAGGTCGTTCGCCAGGGAGGTTCACCAGTTGGCTAGTTTGGGAGTTCACCTTGCGGACTCTAATGAAGGAGGAGTAATCGTGTAGAATAGGGTTGAATCATCGCTTGTGGTGGAAGTGAAAGAGAAGCAATTCAACGATCCATTGTTAGCACAACTGAAGGAGGGGATTCATAAACACAAGACCACAATTTTTTCCTTTGGCATGGATGATGGTACCCTACGGTACCAAGGCCACCTATGTGTTCCAAATATTGACGGTCTTCGGGAAAGGATCATGGCAGAAGCTCACACTTCCAGGTTTTTCGTACATCTAGGTTCTACAAAAATGTTTTATGATCTCACGTAAGTTTATTGGTGGAACAAAATGAAAAGGGATGGGGCGGACTTTATGGCAAGATGTTCGAACTGTCAGCAAGTGAAGGCCGAACATCAAAGGCCTGGTGGATTGGCTCAAAGCATAAAAATTCTAATGTGGAAATGGGAAATTATCAATATGGATTGTGTGGTTGGGTTACCGTGCACTCCGCGTAAGTTTGACTCAATTTGGGTAATCGTGGATCGACTCACGAAATCAGCACACTTCTTGCTAGTCAAATCTACCGACACATCGGAATAGTATGCTCAGTTGTATATCAAAGAAATAGTCAGGTTGCATGTCACTCGAGTCTCAATCATTTTAGATCGAGGGGCTCGGTTCATGGCCAACTTTTGAAAGAAATTTCAGCAAGGCTTGGTTACGCAGGTAAATCTTAGTACAACTTTCCACCCTCAAAACAACGGGCAAGCGGAGCGGACTATTCAGACGCTTGAGGACATGTTGCATGCTTGTGTTCTTTATTTCAAAGGTAGCTGGGATGATCATTTGCCACTCATAGAGTTTGCTTATAACAACAACTTCCATGTTAGTATCCAAATGGCACAATTTGAGGCGTTGTATGGTAGGTTATGTAGGTCTCCCATTGAGTGGTTCGAGGTTGGAGAAGCTGAATTGATAGGGCCAGACCTTATGCATCAGGCCATGGAGAAAGTCATGATTATTAAGGAAAGGTTAAAAACTGCTCAGAGTCACCAAAAGTCTTATTCGGACATTCGTCATAGAGATTTAGAGTTCAAAGAAGATGATTGGGTATTTTTGAAGGTTTCCCCCATGAAGGGTATCATGCGATTTGGAAAGAAAGGAAAATTGAGTCCGAGGTATGTCGGGCCATATATAATCATTCAGAGGGTCGGTGAGGTGGCATACAAGCTTGAGTTACCACCCGAAATGTCATTAGTACACCCAGTCTTCAATATGTCTATATTGAAGAAGGTAGTGGGAGATCTGTCCACTATTGTGACGATTGGAACTATTGAGGTTAATGAAGAACTGTCATATGAAGAAATCCTAGTTGCCATTCTAAACATGCAAGTCCAGAAGTTGAGAAATAAAGAAATTGCCTCCGTGAAAGTATTATGGCGAAACCAACAGGTTGAACAAGCCACTTGGGAAGCCGAGGAAGAAATGAAAAAGAAGTACCCACATTTGTTTGCATAGCCATGTAATAGCTTCTATGAATTTGGTTCTTATGGACTTTGTATCACTTGATTAGTCTATGTAAAACTGTTCCGTTTTGATTATATATTGCCTATGGGGCCCTGGTTGTTGTGGTTATGAGTTATGTCATGTCAATAGATTGTGTACATGCTGTTCGGATATGTTTCTGGGGCTCTCTGACAGGTGGATAGACCTAGATACAAAGGAAAATCTGGCAAAATTTCTGAAAATTTAGAGAGTTAGCCAAATTTGGGGGCTGTTGGTATGTGGTGTGAAACTAAAGTTGCATAAGGTGCTGATAAGTGAACCTTGTTCCTTATTCGAGGACGAATGATCTTAAGTGGGGAAGGATATAAGGCCCCATGAAATTCTTACTCAAAACCCCAAAATCTCAAAATGTAAAGTTAGAAATATGTGTTCTCGCCACGGTTCGGATCTTTTGGATTGATCTGTGCGTTAAAAGTTAAGGAATAATATTTTTTTGGAGTGCATATTTTTGCGGCCCATTATGCGGCCGCATAATATCAATGTGGACCACATAGCCACCATAGAGTGAGGGAGAATGTTGGATAATTTTGAGGACAACTGTGCGGCCAATTATACGATCGCATAATCAATATGAGAGCCACAGAGTCATCGCACAACCTCCTTGGGATTTTTTGCGAAGGGTGGTTCTGCAGTGCATTATGCGACCGTAGAACAGGTATGCGGACCTCATATTTGTCGCATATTCGGGCAGAATAGTCAAGTCTTGAGGGCTACTTTTAAGGTCTTTTTTGTATGCGACCGCAGATTGAGTCAGGGATCCTATTTTCTAACTTTTAAAACCCTACCCCACTCCATTAAAAAAACCATATTAGACCCTCTTATGCCATTTTCTACTATATTTAGAGTGAGAGAAAGAGTTCCTGAGGGTGAAAGTGATCCTCACCAAGTCACTATCCAATCCTTGCCCAAATCTTTGAATATTATAAAGTAAAGTTACCAAGCCTTCATCCTAAGAGGTAATAACTTGTGCCCTAACCATTGATTTCGAAATGCCTATTAAAATAAGTAATTAGCAAGTGGGTTCATGAGTACAAGGATAGATTATCTTGTATGCATGTATGATAAAAGAGTATGGGGAGATTGTGAGCTAAAAATGTAACAAATAGGGTGTAGGATGATAGAGTCTCTCACAAAAAGGTCCTAAAATCATAATGCACACTTAATTCTTGATAATGTGCCCAATTGAGCTAGAATCTTGATTATCCCTCTATTTTTTGGTTCAACTTGTAATTCTCCTAAAAGAGATCGAAGTTGCTTGGAGTTCCAGAATTATTGTAAGAATTTAAGGAAAGCTCTATTGAGATATGTATGGCTAAAACCCCCTCTTCTTAGAAATTGAGCTCCCTTGGTGTCCATGCAAATGTTGTAAGTCCAAAAATTGATTGATGTAGTACTTGTTATTTCAAATGAATTGGTGTTGCAAGAATATATGTCAAAGGTGTGTCACAATATGTTCAATATGCTATTCTTGGTAAATTGAGGATGTGTGAAGAATGTGAACTATGAGCTTAAATGCCTAGATTTCAAGTCGAGTTTATACTGTGATTATTATGCTAAACTATGTGAAATCCTCTCTATGATAACAACTTGAATTGCTCTCATATGTGCCCATTATCTTAAATTGTAAAGTTAATGTTGAAAGTGGATATATTGTGAAATATGGGGGGAAAGAGTTTGAGTTATGAAATGTGGCCTAGTGCCAAGTATGATGTGATAATTGTGGCCCCAAGTGCCGATGAACTGATATATGTGAAACACAAATAGAAGTGAGATGATTGATGGAAAATGTGGCATAGTGGTATTGTGCTGATATTGTAACCAGAAAGTGAGAATGAATTTGTGATTGAGGTATATGTCTCAAATGTGGCAGCTTAGCCGATCGGGTCGTGATCGGACTCCGCGTAAGAAAGCGGTGGTATAGTGAATAATGATGCAGCAATATTAAATGCCCCAACCTAAAGCAATGGAAATTATGTAAAATCTATGTGATACCTTTTATTTGATGATATAGTGATTGTTTAAAACTTTTGTTGATCCTTATGATTTCTTTATTCTTGTATGGTTATTCTTTCTAATGAGATGGTGTTTAGTTATACATACTAGTACTATTCCATGGTACTAACGTTCCTTTTGTCGGGGGCGCTACATCTTTGAATGTATGTAGGTGGTTCCATAGCAGACAGTGCCGACCGCAGGTAGCGGAGCATCCGCCTCTCTGTAATCTTGGTGAGATCCTCTTCTTGCAGGGGTTATGCAGTATATCTTTTGTTATAAATTACCACTTTTGGAGGTATAGCCGGGGCCTTGTTGCCGACATTGTCATAACTATTTTTTGTATCTTTAGAGGCTCTGTAGACGTTTGTGTGGGTTATGTACGGGCGTTGGATGGGTCACTGGATTATGTTGTAATCCTAAACTCTAACTGTATGAAATTTTGGAAACTTATCTATGGTTTAAGGGTTGCAATATAAAATGAACAAGAAATGATATATGTACGATCTTTTATACTATCTAAATAAATGAAAGCATGGTTTCTTGATCATATTGAGTTGGGTAGGAAGTATCCAAAAAGGCTTGCTCAGTTGGGTTCACTCGATTGAGCGCTGATCACGCCTCCCGAGATTGGGGCATGATAGCTCCCTTTTTCAAAGCTTTACCCCACTAAGTGGGATTATACTGAGTTGTTGTTGTTGGCTCGAAACAACGAGAGAAGGGCACTGAATTGTTCCCTTATTAGAAGATATGCAAACATTATACTACTGCTCATCTCTCTTAACTTCAACCTGGTGTGGCGCTTCATTCCTTTTGCTTTACATGGAATGAGGTGGCATTATCATCTACTAACTTTTGCATCCCACACTGGTACAACGTCTCAATAAGTGGCTTCAAAATAGTTGTGCTGATAAGATCTATACTCGCCAAGTTTTTCACCAGGCCACAATTTTCTCTAAAGATCGAGATGGAGTCCTTGAGGATGAGGTTCTCGAAGATGTCACTCTCAAGGATATGCCCCCAAAAATAGATTAGGTTCTTGGCCTTTCGTTTTTGCTTCTTTGTGTCTGTGTAAGGGTCCCTCGTGGGCTTTGTAAATATCTTTTGTCAATATAAAGGATTTCTCTATTTCATCTTTGATTCGTGTTGAATTCCATTCTGCCTTTGTTTGTGAAAAATCCGAGTATATAACTCTAACGATTGTCTGAGTATTGGACCCGGAACATAATAAACCCTTATGTTTTAAATCGACCAATATAATACCTCTTAAGGTTATTTGCTAATCCTCAAGCTAAGCTTAAATTGACTTGATGCGAGCTCGAGATACCGAGACTCCTGAGTCCGAGTTGAGTGAGAGCAAGGTCTCGAATTTGAAATAAAGTTAGCTCTTTAGGCTTTGTTGATAGTCCCCGAGTGAGAATTTTCTCAAACTCAGATAGCCCTTGGGTTTAGTAGTCGAGTGAGTACTTGCTCGAACTCGAAAATAAAGTTAGCCCTTAGACTTCTTGGATAGTCCCCGTATGAGAATTTTCTTGAACGGGCAGCCCTTGGGCTTACTAGTCGAGTGAGTACTTGCTCGAACTCGAAATAAAGTTATCCCTTGGACTTCATAGATAGTCCTTGAGTGAGAATTTTCTCGGACTCGGGCATACCTTATGATTTTTAACGAATTAACACTTGATGCCTTGGTCCTGACGCAAATATCGCAACGTTAGCAGTTGAAGCGACTGAAAAATTGCTCTTTGTGCAATTCCCAAAGTCATTAATTGGAGATGACTGACGGTCGGCCTTTTGGCTTCCTCGGTACGCTTAAGTGACTTTTATAAATAGACAGATTCCACAACCTTACAAACTTTATTCCTATATTGTTTCAAAGTCTCATTATCCTTTTTTCAAACTCCTTGAGATTTCCCTTATCTTCACTATCAACACTTTTCACTTTCTTGGATTCTCCGTGTTGCGATGGCTAAAACCTCCAAATCGGTTTCCCAAAAGGAAAATGTTTCATCATCTTCTCGATCGGCCAAGGGTAAACCAGTAGTGCCCCTTCGTATCGAGGAATGTATTCCCCTACCATGTGACATAACATCCAATTTTAAAATTAAGAAACCTGTTTCGACACCAGGACGATACCAGCCCATGTCTCGATATGTTTGTCTAGTGACCAAGGCTGAGCTCAAGCAAGTAAAGGAAGATTTTAAACGGACAATAAAGGAATAATGATTCCTTCCTCCGAGGAGTATATCACCACGTACACAGCAGGATACCTGAGCGTATACACCTACCCATTGACGTTGGGCCCTACAATTCCTGCTCAGGGTCCTATAGATCTAGTTATTCTTGACTTTTCCAATGATTCCGAGTGATGCTAGGCCAGATCTACCCCTCATTCTGGCGAATCGTTTACTTAATCAGGTTCTTTTCGAGACAAATCTAGGGGATGTCCTTTACCCTCGATTATCTGATCAGACTGTACAGTCAGCGACTTTATCGTGGGGGTTTGATAAAAGTGCAACGCCGATCCTTAAAATATCTATTTGCTAGTATCAATGAGGACAAAGACCATGTGTGGATGAGCCGGTTTGTCCGAGTAAGGACCTCCGATCTCATTCATGCTGATTGGATGTCGTTCCTCGAGGAGTGTAATATGATATGTGAGTACGCAGCAGGTTTATACTTTTTTCCCTAGCTTTATATTTTTTGTCAGTCTTACCCCTTTACGATGGTGCAGCTGCTGCTTGGTTTCCTGGTGGGGTCCCGGACCTCGAGGGCTGGGTCCGAAAGCTAACCTTCACCTCCTCTTAATCAGAGTGTTGCTAGCGAGATCTGGCCAAGGGTCGATGGGAGGCCAAAAACCATGGTGAGCTTGCTTGTTTGTATTCTTGTGCTTGTGCTACAGAATACTGATCTCGGTTTTATGTAGGTATTGGAGACGCCGTTGAGTTGCGGCCAGAATAAAACCATCGACATTTTTTCTTTGGGAGCAGGAGGAAGAAGAAGATGATGACTGCCTGCTGGTAACCCGTGAAAAAAGAAAAAATGTCGATGCTCTAACGCCCATCGAGTCGGTGGCGGTTGATGTGGCTCAATCCAAAGCCGAAGAAATTTTGGAGGGGAGTTCGAACAAAGTCCCCCAACCATCATCCATATAGAAAGCACCTCGCCTAGGAGATCATTTGGAGGGCGAGGCCGAACAACCTAACCCCGAGCCTCTTCAGATAAGAGAAAATTCCCCAAGTGGATCACTTGGTGTGATCAATGTGGATGAATTACTTCCTGGTCTCAATTTCTCCGAGGAACAAATCCGAGATGCCCACAATATGAGGTCTTCTAAAGTGGATGCAAGCCAAGAAGGGCATGATATCTTTCGAGAATGTCTTACAGGGCTTGACGATGGTCCTGACCGCGATGCCTCTTTTATTTTTGATGAGGCTCGTAATCTCTTCAAACAAGCGAGTTTTCTATTTTTTATGCCTGCGCCTTTGTTTTAGCTGTTCTGAACCCATCTTCCCTCCTTTTTCGTGATGGCTCTGGTGCTCCATAAGAGGGAATTATGCTAAGAAGACTTTGGAGGAGAGGGACATCATGAAAGCCCTTTATGCTAAGAAAGAGATGGAGATCCATGATCTTCAAGTTGAGTTGATGCAGGCATGCCAAGGTCGAGCCGAGTATGTGGAGAAGATAACACAGCTCTAGAAGGTCTGTTATGTACTTGTTTGTTTTAGCGACTGACATTTTTAATTTCGTAGTTTTGGCAGAAGGCTGACTTGGAGGTGCAGCTTTGGGAGGAGCATAAGATGAAAGAAAATAAGACCTTGGGGTTGAGGCAACGTATGGACAATATCGCCTCTGAGAAGGAAACTTTAACAGAGAAGTTAGCTTCGCTCGAACGCCAGCTTCGAGGTGTGAATGAGGAGGGCCAAGCTCGGGGCCTCGAGATCGCAGAGCTTAAAGACAAATATGCTGCTAAGCTGGCCAAGGCTTAATCTGATCCTGCGGCAATTATTGCTTCGTATCGAGCCGATGCCGAAGCAATTATTGCTCGGGAAAGGGAGATCTCTTCTATAGCGGAGGTTAAGTTATCAAGTGCCCTTGACCATGCTAGGTGACAATCCCAGAGGATGACCCTCGAGAAGATACATGCTCGTGGCTTCGACCTTTTGGCCGATATTGAAGCGGAGAAGATTTTGGAAGAAGAGGCGGCCATTCTGCTTTCCAATGATGATGATTCAGCCGGTGTCACTAAGAGTGAAGTGGATGGGGATGAAGTCCCCATGGGTGAGGCTCTTGAATATGTGACTCTTGAAGATGCGGCTGCTAAGGATGTGATCTCGAAGTAGTTTTAGGTCACTTTACTATATTTCCTTGTAATCCTTCCTTGTATAAATAGTTCATGTAATCATCTTTTGGAAGTACGAGGGGAACTTTTATCTTGTCTTTGGTTTATGCTCGATTTAACATTGTCCTTATTCATGGGTGACTTCGTTTGAATGATTAATCCGAGGATTGGTTTATGGTTCGGGGTGTTACCAAACACTTAAATCTTTATCGATAGATATAATAATTTTCGAGCTAAGTTTAAACCGATCCGATGTAAAACTCGAGATATTGTGAACCTTGTGTTCGGATCGAAGTGAGAGCAGAGTCTCGAACTATAAGTTTTTGGCTCTTAAGCCTTTCGAAGTATGCCTATGGGCTCTTGTATATCGGCCTTTAGGCTCTTTTAAGGTTGGCCCTTAGGTTTTTCAGGGGCTAATTTATCGAAGCCTTTAGGTTTTTCGGGGGCTGAATTTATCGAAGCCCTACATATTTTGCTTTTGCCGAGGGTAGCCTGATTTAATCGGTTTTTTAATAGTTGAAGGCCTTTCATTTATAGTGGAATTCGGATGTCTCCAAGTTGCATTATTTCGGCCGTAGCCTTTTTATATGACCATAGTCTTTTATATGGTCGTAGCATTTATTCCCCGAGTCTGATGGCCTTAGCCTTAATATCAAGGGGATGCCTCTTCGAGGTCTTATGAGCTCGAATGTGCTTCTTTGAGGTCTTGTGAGATCGAATGTGCCTCTTTGAGGTCTTGTAAGTTTGAGTGCTCGGTAACTCAGTATGTCGATAGTCAATAACTGTCCCCGAGTGTTCGGGTGCATTCGGGGTTTTGGCCCTTGAGCCGTTAAGTATGAAAATAATTGACTTCTTTGAGGCACAAAGTGTTTTTATGTAAAAAATGCTTCTTTAAATAATTGACACATGCGTACATGTTTTGTCGCTGGGGGCTCGACTATTTTTTGTAGACACGGTTCTTTTGACCATTTGGCCCATTACAATATTCCCTATTGAGGCCCTCCTCATCATAATTTTCTTTCTTCGAGGATACAACCTCCGATGGTGATGCTCCCCAGTATTCGAGGTTTATCAAAAAGAAGCCTTGAATACTTTGTTGAATGTTCCTTAGGTAGCATATACGTGTTGCCTCGTTAAGAACCTTGCCGGTAAAACCCATTTGGGACAAAATTCATGCCAAGGAAAAAAGAGTGTAACGCATGCTTTAAAGCCTATGACCTTCGTGTAAGAAGGGGTGTCTTCGAGCTCGCGAGCCTTTGAAAGCTCCTATTGTGCCAAGCTTGTTAGATCCTTTATCAACGACTCCGAGGCCTTGCTATCCGTGGTCATGGTATCTTCGAGAGCCTTGACCTGGTCAGGGATGATTCTTAATGCCTTAATTTGACATCTTGGGGCCGAGAAATTTACTCGTGCCAACTCCAAAGGCACATTTCTCTAGGTTGAGCTTCATGCCACGTCGCCCCGAAACATTGACTGTTTCCTACAAATGAATTAAAATGTTCCTCTACGCACAAGGATCTAAATAGTCATATCATCAATATAGTCTTTTGTTACTTTACCTATCCGTTCTTCGTTCATCTTGATGACTTGATGTTGACAAGAAGTTTTTCGAACTGGGTGTCTCCCTCTTTGTTTTACTAGTTTGAACTTGGGTTGTTGCTCAGTCTATGTGTGGTGATTTAAGGCTGAATCCCTATCATATCTGAATGGGGCCAAGCAATGCAATCTATATCATTAATGATAAACTAAATGAGTTTTTTCCTGAGTCGGGGGTTAATCCCATTCTTAGGTGTACCTTTCTTTTGAGCGGTTGACTTGGCAATATCGATCTTCTCGGGGACAACAGAGGTTCGAGGAGCTAAGGAGTTCCCTTCTTCACCTTTGGTTACCATTTTATCCTGCTTTCGTCTAGACTTGGAGTTGTGGTTGCTACTTAGCCACCTGTTTTATCTTTGAGACTTGACTTCTCCGAGGTTAAGGGTCTCGACATTGGCACCGCTTCCTCGATTGCAAACATCTCTTTTGAAGTATGCTGTTCTCCATGGACTATTTTCACTCCTTCTATTGACTGTAACTTCATCATCTAATTGAGGGTCGATGATGCTGCTCTCATGTTGTATATCCATGGCCTTCCGAGGAGTGCGTTATATCTCATGTTGCTTTTGATGACATGGAACCTGGTGTCTTGTATGGTCTCCGCTATGTTTACTGGCAAAATAATTTCTCCCTTTGTTGTTTCACTTGCCATGTTGAAACCATTCAGCACCCGGGATGCAGGTACAATCCGATTTTACAAACCGAGTTGTTTCATGACCCTCGCTGATTATGTTTGCAGAGCTACCTGGATCCACTAAAACACATTTAATCTGAACTTTATTTAAAAGGATAGAGATTACCAGGGTGTAATTGTGAGCCTGGGATACTTCCTCGACACAGAATGATAGGTCGTCCTCGGCACATAGCTCCTAGTCAGTTTCTCTTTCGTGATGGATACTTCGGTATGTTTGAATATGGTTCCCTATGGGATGTCGACTCCATCGATGATCATGTGAATGACCTGTTAAGGTTCTTTGGGTTCATTCTTCTTGTTTGTATCTCTTTCTCGAAAATGGTTCTTAGCCCGGTCACTAAGAAATTCACGAAGATGCATTCGTTAAACAACCGATCTACCTCCTCCCTAAGCTGCCTGCAATCCTCGGTCCTATGCCCGTGAGTACCATGATACTTACATATTAAGTTGGGATTCCTCTGAGGAGGGTTGGTCTGTATGGGCTTGGGCTGTCTAGTATCTTTAACTTTGCAAATGGCTGAGACGATACCTGAGGCATTGATACTGAAGTTGTATTCTAACAATTTGGGTGCCTCTATTAGTCCCGAGTTCCTGTTGAACCCGTTTTTGCTCATGATCCCTCGAGCATTTTTGCCTTGATCTACTCTTCGATCCTTTCGAGGTGTATTACGCCTTGAAATGTTCCTTCTATCTTCGATGTACGGTTGATACCTTTCCTTGTTGAATCTTGATCCTCGGTCTGAGTCCCTTGGGGGCTTGGTTACAAATCTGATAGGATGAATTGAGCCCGAGGGGTCTCCTAACTGGTTGTCCTCGACCATGATTTTTGACTAATAACTATTATGCACATGCGACCATTCACAGCAGGATATTCAATCAAGTTCTGCTTCAACTATCGAGATGCAATCGAGCTTCTTTCTTTCAAACCTTGCATAAAGGCCTGGACTGCCTAGTCATCGAAGACCGGTGGTAATTCCATCCTTTCCATCTGAAATCGGGACACAAACTCCCTTAGTGTCTTATCATCCCTTTATTTTATATTGAAGACATCCGATTTTCTTGTGGCCACCTTTATAGCCCTGGTATGTGCTTTCACGAAGGCGTCCGCCAACATAGCAAATGAATCTATTGAGTTAGGTGCTAAGTTGTGATACCATATCATAGCTCCTTTTGATAGTGTTTCCCCAAACTTATTCAATAATACTAACTCGATTTCATTGTCATTCAAGTCATTTTCTTTGATTCCACAAGTGTATTAAGTAATATGTTTGTTAGGGTCAGTTGTTTCGTTGTATTTTGGTATATCGGGCATGTGAAATATTTTGGGAATGGGAATCAGATCCGCACTTGGGGGGAAAGGTTTTTGTATGTATTTCCTAGCATCTAGACCTTTCAAAACTGGAGGTGCTCCGGTATTTGGTCTTTCGTGAGTTATAACTTTCCACCTTTTTATCGTTGTCTTCTATCTTCTTTTATTCTGACTCGATTCTTTTAGTCAGTTCCTTAAGAATTTTCATGATTGTGGGGTCTGTCTTCGAGCCGCTTTCGTCGGGCCTTTCTAGCGTTGGCTCGTTCCAGGCGTTTACTGGTTCAGCGGTGTTAGGAGTTCTGTTCTGACTCTGAAGCTGAGCGATGGCGACTTTCTGAGCTTGGAGCATCTCTAATATCACTTGGAGGCTGACTCCTCCTTCTTCCATCCCTCGTGTTTCCTGGTCTCCTACTCGGGGTTCCCTATGTGCGTTCCTTGCGGGGTTTGTGCCTGCGTCTGTGTTTAGAGCATTGTGCGAACTGATATCAACTGGCTCTACATTCGGCACTCCCTCAAGGTTTATGGTGGTACACCGACCCCTATATTGCTGTTTTCTCCAAGATCTTTGTCCTCATGAATAGGCGCATTCTATGTGCTAGACATGTTTAAGCCTAAAATTAAAGAATCTTTGACAAACAAAAGTATAAAGAATAACGTGTATTATCAGAAAACTAGCACTAAAACAATCAGTATTATCTTTAGCCCCACTGTGGGTGCCAAAATGTTTACCTAGAAAAATGGGGGTAACAATTAAATGTAATTTGTGGTTTTAAAGATATGTGGTTTATTCTAATACTAGTGAATGTACACATAGTATTAAGTTTAAACAAGAAGAATTGATGGACCAAAGCAGTATAGCTATAACAATGAGGACCTCGAGCTTGACTCTCTTAGGGGCCTTGATGTCAGCTAAGAACAATGAAGTATGGATAATAAAGTAAAAGCAATAAAGCTGAAGAACACTTGTTGAGGACGTTAAACAAGAAAAGCAAGGTAGAGTATTCTGTTGCAGTGAATAATGTTAATACAAATTATTGGGGTCCCCTTTATATAGGAGGAGAAAAACTCCAATATAGTACATTCCTAATTGAGGTAAATAATTCTATTGGTACAGGTGTATAACAACCTAGTACGGACCTGTACCATTTCGTACAAATCTTATCTTTTAATTTATGCCCTGATCCACATGTCCTTGAGAAGTTTGCGCTCTTTCTTGATTGCCCTCGAGAATGTACTTTCCTTGATGTAGGTCTTGCCAAGACTTTGATCTACCTTCCTCGAGGTGTGTTGCAGCTATCTGGGTCCAACCTCTACTTTTACTCACCCAAACTCGAACTCATAGCCCAATCCAAGACTTTGAAATCAGGCTCCTTGATTTTGACCGTATACAACGTCATAGTGTCCAGATATGTCGTAATGATTGAACTTGAAAAATTTATAGAAAGTTTTTTCTTTGTTTGTTTACGCCGCAAATAACAATGCAAATGCGCATCATTTTTATAGGCAGCTAAGTGTGCTTTTAGGTTGCGTAATGCATATTGTTGATGCATTATGTTTCGCGTGCTAACGATTCTTTACGATACAAGTCGGTGCAGCTTTTTCATGTCGACATCTTTTTCAGGTCTACATGGTAATACACATAATGCATATTGGTGATGCACTATGTTTCGCGTGCTAATGATTCTTTACGGTACAAGTCAGTGCAACTTTTTTAGGTCGACATGACAATTCACGTAATGCATATTGGTGATGTGCTACGTTTAACATACAAGTTCGTGCAGTTTAGTTCTTTTCAAGTTGAATCAACATTCTAGAATTCAAAAACCATTTCAAGAACCATTACAACATCCATTTAAGAAACGCCACTAACATTTAATAAGTGGTTTAAGAAGAGGCAAGAAAGTGAAGGTAGTTCAGCAGATCCACATAGAACACGTCGTAACACAATCGATCCCCACCTTGAAAAAACATGCTAGGTTGCTATATTGATTTGGTTGATGACAAGTGGTAAGGTGTTCTACATCCTTGGAAAATAAGCCTATCAATATACACATTGATCTCAAAGTTGCAGGGCACATTATATAGGGGGAAGCACATTCTACAAAGCCCGAGGTATGTGAATTTGGGGTGAAAAACTACAATGGGTTCCCTTTACTCAAAAAGGTGTGATATGAAGTACTATGCCATTGGCATGGGCTAGGTGTACCACAAGCACTATCTGTAACATTCCAAACAAACATACACAAAGATGAACCAGAAGTGATTCGGCATGTGATGAAGGACATTTTAGAGATGGAAAAAGCACTAGCCGTTCATCATGCACTGGATGATCTTAACTACCTTCAAGGAATAGTGGATGAGATGGATTTATTAGAAAATGAAAAATTACATAGAGACATTGATTATGCAATATTTCTAACAGTTGTTGAGTGGGAGGGACAACCTAAGTTTCTACCGCAGACATTGGAAATAAGAGTCCCATATTGTTGTGGAAATCAAGTAAGTGGTATTGTGGATGATAGCGATGAAATACGAGAAATGTATGCCAGCTGGGGACTAGATTATGATGCCCTCAGTCCGGACAGATGCGTACAAGATATTGACAAAGAAGATAAAGAAAATGACAATAACATAGTGGCAGACATTGATGATAATGACGAATGAAAATCATTATTTATTTGTTGAAGTTATTTTTAATTATTGTATTGAATCTTCAATGTTAAATGTCAATCAGATATAATCCTATTGAAAACTTAATTTTATTTCATACATATTGCAAACAACACCATTACTGACATATAGTAAAACAAAAATACTGCAACTAAAACACTAAGTTTATCCTTGAAAATTGGGCACATTACTGCTACTGGGAGCTGAATTACCGCCACTTCCCACACCAACTGAAGGACATTTACGACGATCGTGTCCAGTTTGGGAACATATACCACATTTACGCACATAAATGATATCACCAACATCCATTTGATTCCGTATCCGCGTTCTTTCTTGCACTTGCCTGTGACATACATAATCCTTATTACATACCATTTTAAATGGTTCTAGCAGCCAATAATGCTCAGTACCCACTAGTTGGATGTGGCCACCATAGGTGTTTATGTGTGCAACAACACTATATTCTTTATCAACGTACCTCATCGCAGCAAAACCTGTATGTTGAAAGCACTTCATGGCATCTAAGCATGGCAAGTGATAGATTCACCATTTCCCACATGAACATAATATTTTGGATTCATTGATGGTGTGGGTATTATTACTGCGGTTTTGATGTAGACCTGGGCGAACTTCAAAAATATTTAGCTCATTGCACTACTTCAAAAATGTATGCTACTGTGCTCGCTTCCTATATTTCTCAAATTGTTAATCGGATGTGGCATAAATTCAACACCCCTTTCCATCAATGATGATGCACTTCGGGATCTTTCAACAAACCTCTCCACTATCTGCTTGCATGATATCCACACCATGGTAGTGACAGGCAATCCATGGGCAGACTTTAACAACCCGTTGAAAGATTCTGACACGTTTGTAGTCAAAATTCCCCATCTTCTACCACCATCCTTATGCAAAGTCCACTTATCAAGCTCATGTCACATCAACCAACGATAAGCTTCTGAGTCTTCCTGCCTAATCAATTCCATTCGCCTCTTGAATTTTTGCAACCATCCACATTAAATCATATAAGTTCTTATTTGGATGAGCCCGCTGAAAGTTGGACTTTAAGTGCCTAACACAGTAATGGTTTGGTAGGCATACAGTTCCTGCCTTGCATCCAAAGTCTGTATAGAACTTAACCACCATGCCGATCAGATATTAAACAAATACCTGATCGATATCCGACAACATGCTCCTTCAAGTGGTTCAAAAACAATTTCCAAGTCTCTTTACTTTCACTGGCACAAATAGCAAATGCAAGGGGAAATATGCTTCCATTAGCATCTACTGCAATGGTGATCAATGTCTTAATATCATACATTCCATAGAAATGAGTGCCATCTATGGAGAATACCAACCGAAAATGCATAAATCCATCAATGGCTGGTTTAAATGCCTAGAACACATATCTGAATATGAATTCTGGTATTCCCGGACTCCGCTCAAGCTTCCATTCAACAACATTCCCGGGGTTAAGGTGTTGCAAAGTAGCCATGTACCTGGGTAGAGCGACAAATGACTTATCCTAGTTATTATAAGCAATCTCAAATGCACGTTTACGTCCGAGAAATGCCTTTTTTGGGTAATGGTACAACCGTATACCTAGTAGACAAATGTTATACACTCTTTAATCTTGTACCTTATGGATGATTCAATGGGTGGAATCAATACAAGAGAAATTAAGTAAAAATTCAAATAAAATGATTCCCACTGTATATGCCCATATCACAAGTATGGGTGCCATTGTATTTCCCCACAATCCACATATTTGTTTTCAATTTTCTCGCACGCAACATCCATCTACAACCTTGAAACCATCTACGACAAATAACCTTATATACTTTCGGAGATGACTCATGAACCTCGATCTTACGACACTCTTTTATGTTGTACATTCGCACCGCCCTGCTAAGGCACGCTTTATCACCAAAAAGCATATTCTTTTGACATCGTCGTTGATCTAGATTCATCCCACATTGCTATCCGAATGTCATCAATATCCCTTGTGAGGGCATCCATATCCGGCATACTGGACAACAGATCACAGTAGGGAATCATCGTTAAAAGAAAGGGCACATGGGACTCGTACACTCTGGGTCTAAGGGGAGGTGGAGTCTACATATATAGAGCATGATGTGGCATCATGCTCCCTTGGCAAATCAGGTTGCTCATTCTCATTCTCATAAGCAAAGGGCATTTCCTCTTTATTGTCGCCCTCATCAGGGAATGGTGTATCATCTCTAGACTCATCGGCATTGTTGTCATAATCACTATCATCTTTATGACTCTGTGCATCTACCAAATCCTGATTAAATATATCGTCTTCGGGCAATTGAGTAAGGCCAAGATCTTCAAGTTGCTCGTTTTTACTACACAACAAATAAAATAATTAATTTCTCAAATTCATCCCAATATTATATATTAACTTTATCTCTAAACTTACAATTCATAATATGTTGATATCCTATGATACACATTACGGAGTTGCTAATGACTCCCGGATGGACTACCATAATCTAAAACACCAAAATTGGGCATATTCCGACTGTTGGTTGGTTCATAACTTGTAAAATTCTTATTTGACCGGTACCCCCCTTGGACTATATGAGTGTTAGTGCAAACATGATGCATAAAAAAACATACTAAGACAAAGGAAAATTAAAATATACCACTCGGCAGGTGAATTATGTAAACTTTGGGAGAAATTATGTCATCGCTTCTCAGTTGCCCGTGGAGATAAGTTTAGATCTAGCAAAACTCTTTCAAACGAAACTTGTTCGGATAAAACTGCTCCAATAACATCACCCGAGAATTGAGGGTTATCCCTATTTTGTGAAACCTCAATATTATGAACGTCTTAAGGCTTAACGTACATTTCCAATATATTTATCACAAGAAGTTCCCGGCATTCATCCAGAGTCCTCAAAAAATCTTTTAGAGTTTCACCGTCTTCGATGTTAAACTCAGCATAACAAGCAACTCCTTGCGGAGTTAGAGAATATGGATATTTTTCGGTTACTTTAATATTAACCGAACGTTTCCTTACACTCATTATTTTACATATCAACGATACTAATCTATCATACTATAATATAAGTGGCAACATAACAATACACTATGGAGAAAAACAATAGTGTACTGAGTTATTCTCCACGGTAACCTCACCCCCAATATAATGCAACCCTAATTTTTCGCTCTTCATACATTATGGCAAAATGCAGAAAAAGTTAAGTAAACAAATATTTAGGAATGAGAAAAGGAAAGTAAAAAGGATGCAGAAGACTGAAGTTTTGAAGAAATAATGAAGCTCCTTAAATAAGCAAAAAAGTTGTGCGGGGGTACTGATATTCAGCTTAATGTATGCATATTTTGATGTATATTGCCTTGCATTATGTTCATGTCTCGTATATTTTGGATGTATAATATAATTATTTGTGTTAATTTATGGTATTTGTATGTGTAGGAATTATTCTGATACGATTTGGGACGAAAGTGCGCGAATTGGAGCGAAAATGGGAAGAAAAGGAAAAAGTGCCCAATTTAGCGCCGCAGGCAGCTTGGGGCGCTACCTGTAGTGCACAAAACAGAATGCTGAAGAAGATGAGCACCAAGGCCAGTGCCCCACTCTTCCCTAGTTGCTCAAGATGTGAAAGTGTCCTATTTCGTCCGGGACTCAGTTATTTTGAGGAGGAGGACGTGACTTTGAGAGAAAAACAAAAGTATGAAACACTCGGGAGCACGAATTTGATGAATTCTTCCATTCTTCTTCTAGTGTTCATTGATTTTATATTTGAAAACATTATTTTTCATAATTGTATGAACTTGAGTGGCTAAGAAACCTATTATTCTGGGGTCATGGGTGATACATGAATGCTGATGTTTGAAGTTTTATTTGACGAGTTTGATTTTATCATATTGGGTTGTTTATTTAACATGTTTTTAATTATTTTTCTGAGTATCTAACATTGAAATACTATCTACGAATCTAGATTTGAACTCAAAAGTGGGAATTCTAGATTGCATGTAGGATTAAATAGAGCAAGTTCTCGAACTCGGGCATCGGCAAACAAATTCGCAATTAGGATAGAAATACACCTAATTGCCCTGCTTGGTTGAAATGCAGAAAGTGTAAATGCATTCTTGTTAATCTTAATTCCACAGACATATCGACATTAAATTAGCTTGAATAGTCGAGTAAGAACTCGACAGATTCTTATGAGTAATGTCAACCCTGTCAATCAACAATCCGGATAAATCATTTAGTCATTTAATCCAAGAACGCAACAAGATTGTTAGCTAGCCTATGACCTTGGAATATCCTCTTCTACTGATTTTTATCCAAATTTGCTTAAGTGTTGTGGTTGATTTTTAGTTATTTCGTTGCTTGATAGTTTCTTACATAGTAAATTAGTCACTTACATATTTTGTGAGAAATCTCTTGAATTGATAAGTTTTTTGAGTTTGAATCAGTCAAAAGTTAATCATAAGTCTTTATGGGAATGATACTTTCCTCACTACTCTATTACTTGACGACCACGTTTACTTACGTGAGTGTGCTTGGTCGCAACAAGTTTTGGCACGGTTGTCGGGGACTTAGAAATTAGCTACTTGACTGAGTTAAGCTTTTATTAGTTATTTGTTCAATTTTTAATTTTTAGTTTTCCTTGTTTGTGTTAACGCTGGCTCTTCTCTTAAATGCGGAGGAGTAGAAGCGTAAACAACCTCTTTCCTCTTGATCCTGAAATTGAACGAACACTTCACAGGGTGAGGAGGGAAGTCGAAGCTAGAACTAGAATAGAAAGAGAGATGGACATCGTAGTTCAACCACAGCCACTAGAGATGGCAGGTAATGAAGAGCGTCCGGTGATTGAAGCCGTAAGGCCCAATCTTGCTAATATGACTCATGCTAATGTGAAACCTGAAATCACAGGTCACTTTGAACTCAAACAATACATTGTACAACTGATTCAGTCCACAAGGCAATATGTGGGTACATCTCATAAAGATCTGCAGCGGCACATTCAGAACTTCCCGGAAATTATGGATACTTACAATTATCCTAACGTTTCCAAGGACTACATCAGGCTGACAGCTCTCCCCTTTTCACTGCTGGGGAGGCTAAATAATTGTTGCAAAAGGAGCCCATGAACTCGATCCACACTTGGGATGATCAAGCAAGAAAGTTCTTAATCAAATTTTTTCCCATTAAAAAGACAAAGTCACTGATGAGCCAGATTCTTGGGTTCCAGCAGCGGGATAGCGAGACTCTTCATCAAGCTTGGGAAAGATACGAGAAGCTACTCAAAGACTGCCCACATAACTTCCCAGACTGATGAGGTGTTGGGTCATTGATACGCTCAAATTACACTTTAATAAATAGTGTAAGGCGGTCGGTGTCAAATATAATAACCCAACAAGGTTGGGGTCGAATCACATAGGGAATAGGTGTGAAAAGGTTACTCGATTAGTGTGTTGCTTGACTAAAGTCGTAGTTCTATCCAATTAACGGTAACAAGAGTATGAATTGAGTTTGATTTGAAGTAACAACTAGTTGAAATATTGAGAATGTAAATAATTTGATTAAAGAAACCAAGGTTGTGTCCCCTTAAATGAAGTGTAATGCTATCAGTGTTAATATGATATATTTCTAAGGAAGGTCCTTTTGATATGCAAATGATGTCTAAAAGTCTACCCAATATTTTCCAATAGTTGGGTAGTATTTCCTCTTTATGATTTTTTCCAAATATAAAAGAGTTGTAATTAAGAACAATCAATATATGCCAAATAAAACTCACTTATTCCTAAGCGATTCTATTAAACAAGGTTTAAATCCTTGAGTCTTTGATATTTACTTCTTCCAAATTCCAACTCACTTTCCCAAGCAAAGCAAGAATTTAATGACACTTGTTAATGTTTGCAACCACCAACAATAAATGAAGAATGAGAAGTAAATAAATATCAACCAACCATTATATATATATATTCAATGTTAAACATTCATTAACATAACACCCATTTAGGGTCCACAACCTTAGTATTTAAAGTTAGCTACACAAGCTAAAATACAAAAAGAAGACACTATTTAATGCCATAAAGCTTACAAATTGAAAGATTCTTGACCTAAAACCTTCCAAAAGAGAGGAATATTAATGCCTTGTATTGTAGCTTCAAAGTCAGACCAGATGAGCCCACAAAATCACAATAAATCTATTTATAGAGTGCCAAAAATCGACACAAAAAACGGACAAAAATGCCTTTTCAGGTCAAGTATGTGACCGCATTTCTGTCACAAATCAGACATGAGGTCCGCATTCTCTTCATGTCCATTGAACTTCAAAACCCTAGTTTCCAGGCCGTCATCGCATTGTGGTTTTGCGGACCGTATTCCATCTATGCGATCGCATTCTGCGTCGCATTTTCCACCATCAGCACTTCTCTTCATGAGTTTGCGGACCATTATGTGATACGCAAACCTGTTATGCGATCGCATTTTGGACCGCATTTCTTGCACCAGATTTTGGCTAACTTTATGTTTTGATTTGAGATCCTTTGCACCTTATGCGGCTCGCATGTAGGGTTTGCGATCGCATAATGCATCGCATATCCACATTTTTGCTACATTTTGCTTTTTTCTTGTCTTTTTGTGGCTTTTTACTTTCTTTTCCATGCTCTTGGGTCCTTAAACCTCATGTACTGCAAAAACATTAAAATTACATAAGTAAGGGAGGTAATTGCATTCAAAACAAGCTAAAATCTAAGCAATTAGTATTGAAATGTGCCGAAATTCTCCGGCACATCAGTCATACTTTTGTTGATGGGTTAGATGAGACATTAAAGATGAATCTTGACTCAGCTTGTGGGGGTATTTGCATGGTGAGGCCGTATGGTGAAATGCAGCTCTTGCTAAACAACTTCACTGCTAATGATCATAATTGGAAAGGAGATGCAGAATCACGAAGAGCACTTAAACAGAAAGTAGTAGGTATAATTGAGCTTGATGACTTCTCAACCTTGAGAGCAGATATAGCAAAATTGGCAAATCGGATGAATAGAATGACAATGCACCAAACACAACAGATGAAATATGTACAAAAGATGTATACTTGCTACGAATTATGTGGTGACAGTCACACGAGTGACATGTGCCCCACGAATCCTGAATCTATCTACTACGTGGGAAAATAGAGCAGAGGTCCGATAAATCAACATGCATAATATGGGAATACTTACAATCTAAATTGGAAGAATCATCCTAACTTCTCCTAGGGTGGAAATTAATGACTCAGAATCATTATAGGCCCCAAGGAAATTTTAATCAACCTTAGAAGCCACCCGAGCAAATAGAAGAGAGCACGAATGACTTGTTGAAGAAGCTGTCACTTGATAATTAACAACTCAGGACCGATTTCAAAAATCTTGAGAGACAAATGGGGTAGTTAGCATCAAATCAAAATACTAGTCCTGCAGGCGCTCTTCCCAATGATACAGATAAAAACCCTCAAGTTAATGCAGTTACACTTAGAAATGGGAGGGAATTAGAAGAAGTGCTAAAGAAGAGAAACGATAAGCCTATACCTGAGGGAGAGTTGATTCCTATGGCAACACATGAGTCAAAGAAATATGATGCAAGTTCAGAGCTAGTGAATGCTGCAAGGCCACCACCACCTTTCCCCCAAAGATTGCAGAAGAAGAATGATGATCGCATGTTCAATAAATTTCTCTCTATGTTGAGCCATGCTCAATTGAATATTCCATTGGTACATGTACTTCACGAAGTTCCAAAGTATGCTAAGTACATCATAGATATAGTGGCTCACAAGAGGAGATTGACTAAATTTGAGACAGTCACACGTACTGAGGAGTGCACTTCAAAGGTCAAAAACAAGCTCCCTCAAAAGCTTAAGGATCCTGACAACTTCACCATCCCTGTACGGATTGGTAATATCGATGTGAGTCATACTCTTTGTGATTTGGGGGAGAGCATAAATCTGATGCCCTTGTCCTTGTTCAAGCAATTGGATCTGGGAGCTCCAAGGCCAACCACTGTGAGTGTGAAACTAGCTGATAGATCCATAGCCTACCCTGAAGGACTGATTGAAGATGTGTTGCTCCAAATTTGAAATTTATCTTCCCAGTGGACTTCATTATCCTAGATTATAAGGCTAATGAACAAGTTCCAATCATATTGAGACAACCTCTCTTGGCTAAAGGCAATGCAATTATTAAAGCGAGAGAGGGAAAAATGATTTTGAGGGTGGACAATGAGGAAGCAGTTTTTAATGTCTACAAGGCGATCCAACTTCCCTGCTATTATAAGGAGTTCTCTATGATATTTGTTGTGTAGGTGGATGAGTAACTTATTGACACGAGTGTATGTCTAGAAAATTCTCTAGAAAAAGCACTCATGTTGTTCGATACCTGGAGATTGATGATGAGGTTGAGGAGATAATGCATATACTAGATGCATCCTATGCTTATATGCAGGGATTAAACCATTTGAGACCCTAAATAGGCCAAGTGGGCTAGCTCCAAAGCCGTCGATTAAAGAAGCTCCAAAATTGGAACATAAACCCTTGCCCCCTCACCTTCAATATGCTTATTTTGGGTGGTTCTGACACTCTATCTGTTATTATTTCTTCTGACTTGTCTAAATAGCAGGAAGAAAAGATGTTAAGAGTACTGCGTGAGCACAAGCAAGCAATTAGGTGGATGATGTCTGACATTAGAAACCTCAGTCCAACCTTATACATGCAAAAAATCCTCATGGAGGAAGGGTATAAGCCAAGTGTAGAGCAACAACACTACTTAAATCCAATCATGAAAGAGGTGGTAAGAAAAAAAGTGATTAAGTGGCTTGATGCAGGTATTGTATTTCAAATCTCTGATAGCAAATGGGTAAGCCCCGTCAAATGTATACCTAAGAATGGGGGGAGGATGATTGTAGAGGTTAATGAAAATAATGACTTGATTCCCTTAAGAACTATGACTGGGTGTAGAATTTGCATAGATTATAGAAAATTAAACAATGCCACCCAAAAGGACCACTTTCCCCTCCCCTTTATTGATAAAATGCTTGATAGATTAGTTGGACATGAATACTACTGTTTCCTAAATGGCTATTCGGGATATAATCAGATTGCTATAGCCCCAAAGGACCAAGGGAAGACTACATTGATGTGTCCCTATGGCACATATGATTTTAAGAGAATGCCTGGTCTTTATAATGCACCTGCGACTTTTCAAAGGTGTATAATGACTATTTTACTCATATGTTGAGAGATTTGTAGAAGTGTTCATGGATGATTTTACTGTGTTTGGGTGTTCATTTGATAATTGTTTAATGAACCTTTACAAAGTGCTTGCTAGGTGTGAAGAGACAAACTTTGTTTTAAACTGGGAAAATGCCATTTTATGGTATGTGAAGGTATAGTCTTAGGACACAAGGTGTCCAAAAATGGTTTGCAAGTGGACAAAGCAAAGGTGGAGGCAATTGAAAAATTTCCCCCACCGACATCCTTCAAGAGCATTCGGAATTTTTTGGGCCATGCAAGTTTTTATTATCGTTTCATTGAAGATTATTCAAAAAATTCTTTTCATCTATGCAGGTTTCTTGAGAAAGATATCCCCTTCAGGTTTGATGATGCCTCTCTAAAAGCATTTGAGGATCTAAAGGGAAGATTAGTGACTGCGCCAATTATCATTGCCCCGGATTGGGCGCAACCATTTGAGTTGATATGCGATGCGAGTGACATAGAAATCGAATCCCTTTTGGGGAAAATGAGGGATAAAATTTTTCACTCCATTTATTAAGCGAGCAAAACTCTAAATCCAGTTCAAATGAACTACACTAAAAATAGTTTCTTACGGTGGTGTGGGCATTTGAAAAATTTAGATCCTATTTAGTAGGAACCAAAGTCATCGTCTATACAGATCACACAGCTATAAGGTATTTGTTTTATAAGAGAGATGCCAATCTGAGGCTAGTTCGATGGGTCCTCCTCTTGTAAGAATTTGTCTTCAATATCCGATATCAAAAAGGAATAGAGAATCATGTGGCTGATCACTTGTCTAGATTAGAAAATCGGATCCATGTGGCTGTGGGATGTTCGATTAAGGACACATTTCCGGATGAGCAGTTATTGGCAATCACTTCGAGTGAAGCCCTGTGGTATGCAGATTACGTGAATTTTATTGCAAGTGGATTGCTGCCACCAGAATTGACACCCGATAATAGAAGAAGGTTTCTACATGATGTGATGCTCTGCATGTGGAAAGATCCATTCCTATATAAGCAGTGCGCAGATCAATTGGTACGAAGGTGTGTTCCTGAGGAGGATATGAATATAATATTGCATGACTATCATGCTTCTCCATATGGAGGTCATCATGGCTGGGATAGAACTACCCAAAAAGTGCTTCTATCGGGTTTATATTGGCCAAAACTTTTTAAGGATGCACACGCCTTTGTTAAAAAGTGAAATAGGTGCCAAAGGACCGGAATAATCACGAAGAAGCACGAGATGCCTTTGCAAAATATTCTGGCAGTAGAGCTCTTTGATGTTTGGGGTATTGAATTCATGGGACCATTCCCATACTCTAATGGTCGCAGGTACATCTTGTTGGCACTCGACTATGTGTCTAAGTAGGTTGAGGCCATTGCTCTTCCTACTAATGACGCAAAGGTAGTGGTAAACATTGTAAAGAAGCACATCTTGAGACGCTATGGGATTCCAAGGGTGCTGATAAGTGATGGAGGAACTCACTTTTGTAGCAAATTATTGAAAAATGTTCTAGCAAAGTATGGAATTAAGCACAAGGTTGCCACCAGCTATCAACCCCAAACGAATGGTCAAGTCGAAATGTCAAACGAAGAGGTGAAGCATATTTTGGAGTGGGACTGGACCAGAAAGCTTGACGACGGATTATGGGCGTATAGAACTGCATACAAGACCCCCATAGGTACATATCTGTATAAGTTTGTTTATGAGAAGGCATGCCACTTGCCCGTCGAGCATAAAAACAAAGCCTATTGGGCAATTAAAAAGCTAAATATTGATTTGGACTTAGTCGGCGAGAAGTGGTTGTTACAACTCAGTGAGCTTGATGAGTTTCGATTGTATGCATACAAAAATACTAAATTGTATAAAGAAAAAACTAAGAGGTGGCATGATAACCACATCCACCATCGCAAGTTTGAGCCAAGTCAAGAAGTTCTCTTGTTTAATTCGAGGTTGAAGCTTTTCCCTGGAAAGCTTAAGTCTCAATAAGTAGGTCCTTTCGTGATGGTAAGTGTAAGTCCTCATGGAGCGCTAGAATTGTGTCATATGAGCTCAAGTTGTACCTTCTTGGTAAATGGGAAGCGAGTGAAATATTATTGGAGTAGCGACATTGCACGTCAGAAGACCTCGGTGGACTTGGCCGATGCTTGAAAAGCGTGTTGAGTCGTGCCGCATTGTTAAATCAGGCGCTTGTTGGGAGAACTCAATTTTTAATACTTTCGTAGCTTAGTTTTTTGTTTTCTTTTAGTCAGAGTAGACTAGTTTTTTATTTTCTTTGTAGTTATAAAAATCATAGTTGGAAACGGTGTGAGGTGTATAATGTATGTATTTAGTGCTCGGGTAGGAGGGAATTGTATCCAAAAAAATGGAAAATTTCGGCGAACCAACGCCCAACGCCCAGGATAGCGCCCCACGATATCTAGGGCGCAAATTCCAGTATAGGCATAACCCCAGTGCCAAGCCCATCGTGGGGCGCTGGGCTGGGGGGGGGGTCAACTAAGTTAATTTTTTTTAATTTTTGTTTTTTTACTTTTTTAATTTCTTTAGGACCTAACCCATTACCCGACCCGATTACCCATATACACTAACATAATTACCCAACCCATTCTCCCATTTAACTAACATAACTCTAAACCCAAACTCCCACTCTCTCTCCCCGTTACTCTCTAAACCCCTCTGCCCGCTCCTTCCTCTCTCTCTCTCTCTCTCTCGAATTCTCCACTCTTGCTTGTGTGTTGTATTCTTAAGACTCAAAGGTATGTTCCTCATCTCCTTCTTCTCTTGTGTATTGTGAATTGTTTTTGTGTGTTTTTAGTGTGCACAAAATTGGGTGCAAATTTTGGTTTTTAAGTTGTATTTGAAGTAGTAAACTACAATTCCCTGTACTTCATTTAAATTTGGGAGGGCCACCTTGCTCCGCCATTGTTGAAATAAGAGAAAGCAAAATTGATCCCCGCAAGGTGTTTGCTAAAATGCCTAAAAGAGTGAATTGAACACCAGTGAATTCTGAGTAGCCACGTGTAGTTGTATATGATGTTGGGTAAAGTGTTGGGTGTTTGGGGGTATTGTATCTTGTTGTAAACTATTGTAAGTAGTATTTAGTGTACTTTATTATAGTAGTAATGCGGACGTTAACATTGCTTGCTTGCTCTACGATTAAGTTATGGCCCTGTTCGACTACTTGAATTGTACGACATGGGGAAGTCTTGAGTACCTATCGCCTTGTGATGACACATTGGTACACGTTGAACCACTACTGCGAGTAGATTATACATAGCCTTCGGTTTGAAGTGTGGGGGTCTTCTTTGCCTCTCACGATGACCTTGGGTGAATTTCTTGATTCTTTCTCACCTTTGTGTTTGTTGTTTAGGTTGCTATAGCTCATGATAGTGCCTCCAAAGGAAAAGCGGTAGGAAAGTCCTCCGCTATTGCCCTCCCTCCCAAAAATTGCAACCAAGGTGAAGGTTCTTCCATGCAAGCTAAGGTAAAGCAGGTTACTAGCGGGTTGACGAGTCCACCATCGGTCCCACAGCCTCGGTGGATCTAGTTCGAGAATACGCCGTCAAATGTCATGATAACTTTGTGCCATATGGGAGATATGTCTTCGAAATGGGGATTAATGTGAAGGACCTAAAAAGAACTTTCCGGATGTGCTTGCCCCGTTGGTAGAGATGAAGATAGATAAGCTCATAGAATGTCCAGGCTGTGCAAATATGAGAATGTACGGGAGTTGTATGCCAACTGGAACGCGGACCCGTTCCAGTCATGGGTTCCAGGAAAGGATATACCACTGGATAGACGATCCTTGTGTGAATTTTTAGGTGTTGATAGCCCTAATCCACGGAGGCTACAAAAGTTTGTCAAAAGCCCAAATGTGAAGTGGCGTTGATTCTAATGTGAAGTGGACGTGGACTAAGGGAGATACCCACCTTCACTACTACAAATAAGACTTTCAAGAGCAATACAAAATGGCTTTAGCGGAAATAATAATAATAGCCGCTATATCGTTTACCGACCATTAGCCTTTTGCTGTTGAAACTGGGGTCGGCAAAGCCTTTAGCGGCTATTCTTGCAAAAGCTGGTAAACAATATGTTTTATTGCCGCTAAAAGTTATTATCTTTAACGGCAATTATTTACGGCAATTATAATGACTACTAAATCCAATCCAAAATAGCTAATTATACTTCTTTAGCGTCCATTATTATAGCCGCTACATTCAAAATAATTTCCGCTAAAGCAATTATTTGAGGCAATTATAATGGCTAATAAATTCAATCCAAACGGCTAATTATACTTCTTTATCATCTATTTTTTATAGCCGCTAAATTAAAAATAATTGCCACTAAAAGTTCTCATCTTTAATGGCAATTATTTGTGGCAATTAAAATGGCCATAGTATCTCTTCTGAAAAAAATCTTAGTTCCGCCCTTTTAGCTTCGATTCTAATGGCTAATATGTTTAACTAAATTATCGCTAAAAGTCAATGTCTTTAATGGCATTTGTTTTACATCAATTATAAATAGTTTAGCCATAGTTAATAACAGTTACTACATTCATACATAATATGACTCAAATAATAAAATATATTAATATTAATTCAAAAAAACACACAATGTATCTCATTAATTTTAACAAATAAAAGGAAGTACTAATCAAAAACATTAATATCACAATAACTTGAACAATAAAAATATATTGTTTAGACAAAATAGCTAATGTCATTATATAACTAATCCAAATGATGGTCTTCAAATGATTTTCGCAACTTTTGATCATTTTGAAATCTTTCACCCGCTAAATTATCCAACATCAGACTGTATGACCTAAAATTATAAAATAATTGTGTCAAAAGATAAAGTATAATGTGTAAAAATAACTTGAAGATTCCATAACTGTTAGAGTAGCCAACTCCCTCACCTAACATCTATAAGCAAAAACAACTAAGCTAAAATATGAACATTTCAATCAAATTGATTAGAATAAACAGGGAAAAAGGAAAAATAAAGTAAACTTAAAGCGACTGTTAGCAGGGTCATTTGTCAGATTACATCCACTATGTAGTCTCTCATCAAATTAAGGAAGCAAGATCAGAATATAGGTCAACAAGCAACTCTTGTTCAGGTTTCTCAAGAGCTGAAGGATACTAATGTTTTTGTGATGGATCGAGCAGTTGCGGATCGCGCTTTTGGAAGAGGCTTGGAAGTTATTAAGCCACAAAATACAACAACCATTTCTACGCATTCTACCGTTCTAATTGACGCTGCCGACATTTCACATAATTCTAATGGAGTTGATTGTGTGACCGAGAAGCTGATTGCATGTTTTAAAGCAACATTTACAGAAGCTAAGAACTCTCAAAAAATTGTACTTGAGCAGACTAAGTCTCCTAGTGTTTTCTTACTTGATGGTGTGGTGAGGTTGACAGAGGTTGGTACTACTACTGCTGAGCAATTCTCTAATGACCAGAACCAGGCAACTAAGGGTGCAAAAATAACTGTTGCTACTGCTGAAGTTGGTGCAGAAACAGTTGTTACTGCTGATGCTATTACTAGTGATGCTGGGACAACAAAGAACACAACTAGGGATGGCTAGAAGGAAATGGTGTGATATTCAAGTAGTCAAGGTAACTCTCCGATTGTGGAAAATACGCAACAACAGTTAACTTTTCCAATTGTGCGATAGAATGTCGCAAAAGCTATCATAACTCAAAATGTTTTTGATGTGCTAACACACGAGGAGGATGTTGGAATTAACTAACCAAACTTTGGAGATGATAACATGCAGCAACTAATTCTGCCTCGTCCTAGCAGTGAGGATCATGCCCAACACAGTGATGCTTCGAGTAAAAATTTGGGTGTTCGACAAGTTGCATCAATGAGCGTCTTGGCAAAGGTGTTAAAGGGTGATCATGTACCTATTTTAATCACTCCTAGGCTATAATTTTCTAGTCCACAAGTGGAGAAAATCATCAAGGACTCAGATTGATATGATGTTGAATGCCAATTATATGGTCAAGCAACCATTGGTCACCTTGAACACATCGGCGCATGAGATCCTATCTCAATCAGTGGAGTCATTTGGTAAACATGGAAGTGAATCTGGGCAGCTACTACTGTCCACAGGGAATGACAATTATGTCATGAGAAGTCAAGATTCAATGATGGAGGACAGTGATGGTCATGGACAACATGACCATGATCTAGCTCGTGTTGTTGTATACGGCTAAAATTGAAGAGTTCAATTTTATGATCATTATGATATTTTATAGCCCGTCTTCAGAAAGCCCAAGGCACAACTCGAGGTTCGACCCCGAGGGCTCCCTATGCTCGATCTCGGGGCAGTGCAGATTGGTGTCTATCTTAGACAAGCGGGAAACTCCCAAAAGGCACGTGGCTAAAGCTGACCAGGTTTACAGAAATAGTACAAGTCCGTACCGTGATATTAAATAGTTGTACCAGCTGTATCTCTTTGTAATAAATGCATATGTACTATGTTGGTATTCCCCCTCCTATATAAAGGGGACCATTATCATTTTGTAGTATACATGATATTCAATACAAGAATAAGAACATTCTCTGCTCTCTCACTTAAACATTCTCCATTGTCTTTCATTTGATTTATTGCTTGCATTTATTGTGTTTCATTGATTGTTCCTCATTTATTATTCATCATTGATCAAAAAGAGCCATCATTGAGGCCCTTGGAACTGCTAGCCCTTTATCAATCATCTCCAGTCAAGCTCATTAGCTGAACCTTGTGGCCCTGCTTAGGCCAGTCTGAGTCCCAGATTCGTAGCCGTTCGGTTTAAATAACAACACTGCCTCTTACTCTTATTTTACTTTCCTAGCTCACATTTAGCATCTATTGCCTAACAACTAGCATTAAAATAAATTATGTATTTTTAGAACCACAAAATCAAATTCAATTGTATTTACCATTTTCAAGGTAAACTGTTTGGCGCCCACCGTGGGCTAAAAATAATAGTGATTGTTTTTGTGCTGGTTTATTGAAAACACAATTTATTCTTCACACTTTTTCTTGTCGAAGAAACTTTGATTTCAGGTCAAAATGTCTAACTCAGTGAATGCACATGAAAACAACTGCCCTAAGGACCATGGAGAGAATGGTGTAGCTGTTCTAGGCGTCGGTGTACCACCGCGAAACCCTGAAGATGCACCAGAGCCAATCCCCGTGGATGTGGTCTCATGCAATGCCCAACACGTCGATCTAAGCTCCCACACTAACGGGAGTATACGCCAAGAAAACCAACAAGAAGCTCAGAGAACCCTAGCTCGGGAGGAACGAGAGGTTAGCCTTCACGTAATTTTTGAGATATTGCAGGCACAACAGCTGGCGATTGCTCAACTGCAAAGCTACCAAAAAACTCCAAGCACAGCAGCATCGGAAATGGATCCTCGAGCCGAATAGGTACCGGAAAGATTAAGCAACAAAATGGTCAGCGACCGACCTTGCTATTATGAAGATTCTCGAGGACGTCACAAAGAGGATTGAATCGGACGAAAAGAAGATAGAAGCCAATGACAAAAAGGTGGACACCTACAATTCAAGTGTCGATCAGATCCCGGGCACACCCCCGATTCTAAAGGGTGTAGAATCTAAGAAATTCGTACAAAAGCCATTCCCATCGAGTACTGCTCGAAAGCCCATACCTATGAAATTTAGAATGTCCGATCTACCGAAGTACAACGGAACTTCAGACCCCAACGAGCACATCACTGCTTACACTTGTGCTGTAAAGAGAAATGACCTGAAGGACGACGAGATTGAATCCGTCCTGTTGAAGAAACAGAACTTGGTCGAATATCCCTTTGTAACTTGGGCGGATGTCCACAACCAGTATCAATCAAAGATTAGGGCCAAGGACGATGAACTAGGATCCCTCTCGGGCTCAATATATCCTAGCAGTCTCCTAGAAAAGGAACCAAGGCCAAATAAGGAAAGGTACCAACCGTACACTGAAGATCGAAGAAACGCCCCAAGGCATAACGTACCCCGAAATGACTGAAGGGCAGATCGAGGTCAGAATCCTCGAGGACTCGTGAGCAGAGCCGGATTCGACAGATATTCAGGACCAATGGAGGCACCCCGATTATCTGAGTACAACTTCAACATTGATATTTCAGATATCGTATTAGCCATAGGTAAAATCAAAGACACCAAATGGCCAAAACCCATAACATTAGATTCGTCACAAAGGAACCCCAACCTGGTGTGCGAATTTCATGGCACACACGGTCATTGGACCTAAGATTGCAGACAGCTCCGAGAAAAAGTAGCCCGACTGATCAACAAAGGGCACCTTCGAGAGTTCCTCAGCGACCGAGCCAAAAATCAATTTTGGGAAAAAGAGGCGAATAGGAAAAATGAAACGGGAGAGCCACAACATGTCATACATATGATCGTTGGATGAACTGACATCCCACAGGAACCCATTATCAAACGAACAAAAATATCCATCACCAGGGAAAAGCGAACTCGAGGTTACATACCCGAGGACGCTCTCACATTCAGTGAAGAAGACATCGAGGCCCTGTCTCAGCCTCATAACGACGCATTTGTAGTTTCTTTTCTTGTGAATACATTTCAAATTAAACGTGTGCTTATGGATCCAGGTAGCTCCGTCAACATTATTAGGTCGAGGGTGGTGGAGCAGCTAGGACTGCTCAACTAGATCATGCTCGCGTATCGAGTCCTCAATGGATTCAAATGGCAAGCGAGACAATGAAAGGGGAGATCACCCTCCCGGTCAATGTGGCCGGCGCAACCCAAAATGTCATGTTTCATGTCATCGAAGGAGACGTGAGGTACAATGCCTTGCTCGGAAGGCCATGGATACACTGCATGAGAGCAGTTCCATCAACCCTTTATCAAATGTTGAAGTTTCCAATGAAGGACGGAATAAAAATGGTATACGAGGAGCAACACGCAGCAAGAGAGATGTTCTCGGTGCACGATGTGCCACTGGCATCGACACCTTCAACATCGAAGGAGCCAAAGGATAAACAAACAACGAAGTAGCAATCACAAGCTACATCCTCGGATATACCCAAGTGAATGAGTAAAGGACCGTACTGCATCCCTGGAGCGAGTAGTTGAAGCATATCGAGGCTCAAAGCGCTATCACTATTAAGGTATAACCCTCTCCCTTTTAATTTACGTCTTACACTAACCTGTGTTCAGGTGTCTAGTTAGAAAAATCGAAGCACCTTCCAGCCTGAATACATTAGGTTTTAAATCATGCATTGCACTCTTTTCCTTCGATCGGATTTTATCCCAAGAAGGGTTTTATCGGCAAGGTTTTTGACGAGGCAGCATCTATATGCTACCTAAGGAGAACTTAACAAGTATTCAAAGCTCCTTTTCAATCAACCTCAAATACTAGAGGGCATCCCCATGGGATATCACCTCCCCAGAGAAATCAAGATGAGCCAAAGAGGGCCTTGATAAAAAAACCATGTATCAGGTCAAATGGTCAAATGAACTGTGTCCGCTGATAATAGTCGAACCCCCGACGACAAAAACATGTATACTTGTACCAAGTAATCAAAGGAGTATCTTTTACCATCAAAACGCCTTGCACTTCAAAGAAGTTTGCTATTTTTACATAAAACGGCCCTAGGGCCAGAAATTTCCAGAGCACTCGGGAATTGACATCAAAAACTCGAAGTCGTAAGACCTCCGGGCAGGAAACTTTGAGCTCATAAGCCCTCAATGAGGCAACATCAAGTTTACAAAAAATGGCTCCAAAGCCAAAAACCCTCGATGTCTCAGGGATTGTCGCTGACTTTCACCCCATTGAGCTATCAAAAACTCGAGGCCATAAGACCCCAAGCGGGCAACATCGAGCCTGAAGCTCTCCATGTGGCAATGCTAGAAAATGTAAGACCTCTATAAGGCTATACCAAATATATAAGACCTCAAGCAAGGCATGAATTATACTTGTACCACGTAGCCTATCTATAAGACCTCAAGTAAGGCATGTTCAAAATTTATAAGACCTTACAAAAGGCATAATCCCGATCTTAAAGTCAAGGCTATTTATTCGAACTTATAAGACCCCTAAAAAGGCATAACCTCGATATAGACACCGAGTCTACCTCACTCGGGGACTAAAAGGCTACGACCATAAAATCACAAGCCTTTAATTACATCGAAAATACTTCAAAAAGAGCTGGTTAATCAGGCTACCCTCGACATAAGGAAAAGAGCTTCGATCATGTTAGCTCCAAACAATAAAAAGGCTTCGAGACAATTCAGCCATCGAATGACACCACCTAAGGTGCTCATTTATCGTGACACAACGGCTCACAATCGAGATTCTTATTGAATTGTTGAAGAGTCGGATGAACATTAAAACTTTAAAAAGTCTTTAATGAGGGAAAAATAAAGACACATTAGAGGTCGTACTGATCCAACACGTAAGAGCCTAAGCACCAACCTATGTAAGAGGTCATACCGACCTAACACGTAAGAGCCTAAGCGCTAGCCTATATTAGAGGTCGTACCTACCAAATGCGTAAGAGCCTACGGGCCAGCCTAACAAGCCTCAGTGCCAATTTGTAATCCTAAGGGTTTTACCCTGAAGACCGATTCATTTGGCTAATCATTGACAAATGTCAAAATTCAAAACAAAAGAAAGACATACACAAGTAGATGGAAATTCATGAAAGGAGAAAATCGAAAGGTTTCCTTATATATATACATGATATAATACAAGGCTTCATTTGCAATTCTCTCTAAGAGCCCTACACACAGAATCAGAAAAGAAAGCCTATTGTACTTTCCCCTTGGGGACCACGGCTCAGTTGGCCCTTTCCTCATTGTCTTCGGAATCGGAAGCGAGGAACTTGGCATCGTGTTCATCCGCCTTGGCTTGCTCTATAAATTCCGAGAGATCAAGCCCCTAGAAAGGATCTTCTCGATGGTTTCCCTCCGGGATCTGCATCGGGCATACTCATTACGTCTGCTCTCTCGATCGAAGGCCCCTCTTAGCTCAGCTCGAGCGTTGGCAGCGTCTTTTAAATAGATGGCCACTTTCTTATCAGCCCTAGCTCGAATATCTTTGCCTTCAGCCCGGGCATCCACGACCTTGGCCTTCATCTTCAATAGGTCAGACTCAAGCCTTACAATCTTGATCATCTGGACCGAGCTGTTTTATTGAGCATTCCAGAGTTGCACCTCGAGGGCAGAAGCCTTGGCCAAAACATTCTTCTTGGCAGAACCTTGGGCATCTAACTAAGCACTTAGCTCATTACACTCATACTTGGCCTGACTAAATTTACCCTAAAGGCGTTCCAGGTCCTCCATCTTTCTCTGCAACTAAAGTATCAAAGTATTAATCTCTGAGGGTAGAAGAAAAAACATGCATCCCCTTGAAGCAAGGGTTACCTATCTCTCAAGGCGGCCTTCATAGTTCAGGCTTTCATTCATCTCGTACCGAAGGTGCATCAACTCCTTTGCCCTTTTATCTCAAAGAAGCCTGAGGGTTTCTCCCCGTCCAAGGCTTTCCGCAACCTGGCTTCACGGCGGAACAACTCAGAATTGAGCTTGTCAAAGGCCTATGAAAAAGAAGCACAGTGAGAAAATGAAAATGCAAAACCAAAAAACCAACAAAGTCAACCAAAACTCACTGTAAAACAGAGTCGCTAAGCCTCATCAAAAGTTGAGCGTACATCTACTGGCCTGGTCTTATCGGCCCCAATCGAACCGCTCTCGGTGGGATATTTCTCACTCGAGGACTATGTATAAAGCCTCAGGGCTAATTTCTTCTCTCGAGTTAGAACGAACACTCGCTCAATTATTTAACCCTCGGGTTACCCGAGTCCGAGTCAGTCCTCAATCGAGGACTATTAACAAAGCCTCAGGGCTATCTTCGCCTTAAGTTCAATTTAAATGCTCTCTCGATTACTTTATCCCAAGGGCCACCCAAGTTCAAGTGTATCCTCGCTCAGGGACTATCTATAATGCCTTTGGGATATCTTCATTTTATGTTCAAAGCAAGTTTTCGAGGCCGCCCGAGTTCAAGTAGACTATCACTTGGGGACTATTTGTAAAGGCCTAAGGTCAATCTTTACTTTTAGATGATCAAGCAAACTCTTACTCGAGGACTAGCAACGAGGCCTCAAAGGGCTAAGCTTTATTTCAAAGAAAATTGGGACCCTTCTCTCGCTCAACTCGAACTCAGAAGTCCCGGCGACCTAAGTTTGTATCAGATCAATCCAGACTTAGTCCGAGGGATAACAAAGAACCTCAAGGAAGATCATATTAACTAATCAGGAACCAAAGGGATTACGATGTACAGGTCAAGTATTCGTGCCGATCGAAAGTAAAATGGAAGATCGGCACAAGCCAAAGGCAAATCGAAGAAACTTTTGTATTGATAAAAGATGATTACAAAGGCCCACGAGGGTTCCTTACACAGAAACAAAGAAGCAAAAAATAGTAGCTGAAATGCCTAATCTACTTTCGAAGGTACATCCTCGGGAGCGACACCTGTGAGAACTGTTTCCTCGATGACCCCATTTCGATCTTCAGAGCGACATCTTCGATAATCTCCTCCGAAACAACAATAGATGAAAGACGGGCTATACCCACTTGTTGAGATATTACACCGGTGTAGGATGCAAAAGTTAGTAGATGATTCAACTTCACTCCATGGAAAGCAAAAGGAATGATGCGCCACACCAGGTTGAAGTTAAGAGAGACGAGCAGCGGTCTACGGTCCACATATCTTCTGATACGGGAAGAATGGGAGGCCTCTCTCTCATTATCTCAGACTAAAAACAACAACAACAACCCAGTATAATCACACTCAGTGGGGAAAAGCTCTGCAGAAGAGCCATGGCATAAACTAACAAAGTTACTGTCGTATGACCTTACGGTCAGAGGCTTGAACTAGAGAAATAGGAGTTTGGAGGAGGATGAAGAGAAGGGAAAAGGCTAAAGGCTGTTGCAGAAAGACTGAGTGAAGCCTTAGCCCAAGCAATCGCCCATTTATAGAAAGACAGTAACGTACCCGACGGTGCAATCAATGCCTTTGGGAAACGTATCTACAGGCACAATCAATGATTTTAGGGTAACGAATCGGTGGCGCAATCACCGCTTTTAGAAAAGTAAACCGGCAGAGTATTTAATGCTTATAGGAAGACGAACCGATGGGATGCTTTAGTCACCATGAAAGCTTACGTCACAAGAATGACGTTATCATGAGAGGATCGAGGAAATCGAGGTCAAAGTCGTTTCATATCATTCTATTCTAAGAAATACGGGGACTATTTGTATACGACCAAAATTGGAGAGTATGATTTTATGATCATTATGACATTTTATAGCCCATCTTTAGAAAGACCGAGGCACAGCTCGAGGTTCGACCCTGAGGGTTCCCTATGCTCGACTTCGGTGCAGTGAAGATCGGTGGCTATCTTATACAAGCAGAAAACTCCCAAAAGGCACGTGAATAAAGCTGACCAGGTTTATAGGAAGAGTACAAGACCGTACCATGACATCAAATAGCTGTACTAGCTGCATATCTTTGTAATAAATGCATATGTACTATGTTGGGATTCCCCCTCCTATATAAAGAGGACCCTTATCATTTTGTAGGATACATGATATTCAATACAAGAACATTCTCTGCTCTCTAACTTAAACATTCTCCATTGTCTTTCCTTAGATTTATTGCTTAAATTTATTGTGTTTCATTGATTGTTCCTCATTTATTATTCATCATTAATCATAAAGAGCCATTATTGAGGCCCTTGGAACTGTTAGCCCTTCATTAATCATCCCTAGTCAAGCTCATTAGCTCAACCTCGTGGCCCTGCTTAGGCCAGTTCGAGGCCCCGATTCGTAGCCATCCGGTTTGAATAACAACACTGCCTCTTACTCTTATTTTATTTTCCTAGCTCACATTTAGCATCTATTGTCTAACAACTAGAATTAAAATAAATCACGTATTTTTAGAACCACAAAATCAAATTCAATTGTAATTATCATTTTCAAGGTAAATAGTTGTGTTGTCAACAACCAAAACATGGATTGAACAAGTAGAGAAAGATGAGGATGATTATGTAGAAGACAGTGAAGATCATAAGGATGAAGGAGACATCCTACCTTCAAGCAGCTCACCAAAGGATCTAAACAACAACACTGTTTCAAATTCTCCTAAGAATAAGTTGAGCCCGTTGGCACCTGCTTTTGTGCCTTCAAGCAAGGCTATGATTTTAGACCATGATAAGGCACTTTTGGATGCTTTAGACAGTCCAACACTGCATAAAATTGCATACTCAGATGGTTCGAAGACGAATGCACAAGTGCTGGAATTATCAAGTAAGAATAATATTTCAAATGCCCAATTTTAAGCTTCCACAGTTAAACCCATTGGCAAACTGAGTGAAGGGGTTGTTACTAGGTATTTGACACCAAGGTATTTGAATCATCAAGGTATTTGTCTAATTTGTTGAAACCAAACATGAACATCAAATCATAACCAAAACAAATTCACAAAAGAATGCTCTATAGTTCAAATAGGAAGAAATTAAGTAGTAAGTCAAGTTGGCAAGAAAGATAAGTGAAAAATGATAAAATCGACCGGATGGTATAGTTGGGAAAATGGTAATTTCTCACAACCTTTGCGAGATCAACAATAGTGAGGGAAATATAAAAGCAAGAAGCATACAAGGTAAGACTAAATACAACAACAAATTAATAAAAATCGAAGAAGGAAAACTCAAACAATAGTGACGAAGGACAAAGATGAGTAATACTATGAGAAGGTTAAGCATTTTCAGCAAAACTAGGCATCCTTGATGTTTGTGGTACTCGTTCGTGTCTACTATTGGCATTAGAAATCTAATAAATATTAACATGTTAGATAACAATACTTTTATATGATTAGAATTTCATTAAAAATGTCTATAACTTATGAAATGGAGTTACCTATTCCCTTAAGGTGCCATTGTTACTTTAAGGCATAGATGCATCAGGAGCATATTTGCGCATGAGTTGTCTCATTTGGAGTAATTCTGATTGCATCATCTCCTGATTTTATTTCATCATATTCATTTCTTCATTTTGTTTCTCCTATAACTCGATTATCTTCTGTTCTAACCTTTGTATAACCTCATCAGAAGAATCAATTGCAATAATATTTTCTAAGGAAGACCTACTACCCCATAGAACAAAAAAAGTTGGACCAAGTCCTAAACCACGAACATACCCACTTTTTTCATTTCCTAACACCTAAGAATATACATCGCCTTCCCAAGCAACACTACGAGAAGGTTGCTCAGTAGATCTCTCACTATTGCCCATCCTTTCATTTATCATTTCCTGACCATAGAATACACAACAAATAAATTTTGGAATTGATGAGTAGGAAAAAATGCACATTGTTTGACAGAGTCATCAAATTCACAAAATAAAATAAAGAATAAATCTTACGATTGTCTTGACAGCATCATCATCCAGTGGCCTACCATCCTTACATTTTTTTATAAGTTAATAAGAAAATTTTTGCTCGTGTAGGCTCAATTCCATTTACAGCCTAATACAATAAAAATGATATCAGATATGCGTGTTAAAAAAAAGTTTAAAATATTATAATTTGTAATTTTTACAAGTTTACCTGCTCATTCATCAAGGTAGCAATACTTTTGGATCCTTCTGTGTGAGGCATCGTTTGCTTGGCTCTATTGTCTCTATTTGCTTGAGTACGTCTCTGTCATTGAAATATTAAAACTATATTTTATAAATCATAAATAAAAATTGAGCATAACTAAAATAAAAACTCAATGAAAATGAGCAGATTAGGAGAATTTTCAAGGTTCATACCTTAGCTTTATCAGAAACCCAATAAGAGACAAGACCACTCCATTGATCCCTCGGTATGCGACTTGGTCTATTTTTTAGTAATGTGTCTTTAGTCTTATATTTTGGCGTATACTCACCCTTTAACTCGCACTTGTAATCTTTCCATTTCATTCCTAGTGACTTTAAGACCCATGCTTCTCCATGTTCTGGGATAGAAAACTTCTTCTGAAAAAATAAAAGCCAACATTTAGAAGATAACATCATGTATAGTTTGGAATTCATTTCAACCTATGGACTACATACCCTGGCGCCTGGTGAGAGCTTGATAGGTGCTTCTTAGTATTTGCCACTAGCAAGTGGATTCACATACACTGACAGGAGAAGGAAGCATTCAACGGACATTGTTGTAATAGCTATTTCATTAGACTTTAGTTTTTTTCTATCTTTTTACTAGCTAGTAGTTTCATGAAACTTCTATTTTGGTTTGGACATCTTGTTAGCTTTGGACCCATTTTGTAATTTTATTTATATATTAGTCACTAGGCAGCCTGCCTAGTGGTATATTTGCTAAAAAAATCATGTATAAATAGCATGTTCACAAAATAATAATAATAATAATAATAACAACAACTTTCCATACCGTCACAAAATCCACTAATTTCTTCTTTTTCTCTTTGTCAAAATTTCTCCAATCATCTACACATAGAGGTGTTAGCTCTGGAGTTCTGGCAATAATTCCTAGAAAGCTAGCAAGCTTTCGACCCTCTTTCCCAATAGCTTGGTTACGATTATTAAACGACACATCAATTGTCTTCCCCGGCGAAAGTTTCCAAATATCTTTTAGTAAAGTAGGCCCACAAACTTTATTTGATTCTGAATTACCTAGAATGAAAAAGATCCGAATAATGTGGTGACTTCAAGAATTCTAACTCCAGATACTTTAACATTACTCTGTTGAAAGAGACTACCAAAGCAGGAGTATTACTATAAATATCACAACAATGTCAAAGAATTACAATAAAGTTCTCATATTGGAACTGAAGTTAAAGTTGTAGGAAATCAGACATAACTAATAGAGCTTTTAATTAACAGAGCTCTTAACTAATAGAAGGTTCACCAAGGCCAAAGTAGTCCACTGAAGTTATCACACATACTAGCAAATGAAAGCTATCGCCTAATGTTATACATAATCAGATTGCAATACTATAGAAGCATTACCTGAATCTTCATCATGTTGAATCTCAGTGCCACCATCAGAACTATTCAACTCATTAGATTGACCATCATGTGCTTGGGCGTCAGAGAAGTTCTGACTATCCATCAACTATTCAATATATGGCTGGGCTCTAGAGTAGTTTTGACCATCCATCAAGTGCTCAATATAAGGTATCACATCTTCATCTTCATCTTTTTCAACTACCAGTCGGTTGCGACTTCTAGTTTGCATATTTCTTTTTCCAAAATAAAGAAACTATCTAGGTGCATTATGTTATACTAGTACCAGATTAACTCCAACCAATCAATAGGTCACATGCAAAATAGGAGGATTCATCGTCCTCATCTCAAGCTGTGAAAAATAAATGAATAGCAATTTATGCATACAAACAAAACCTTGCGCAAATATAGATCAAGAGATAAAAGGAATTGATGCACCAGCAAAAACTATTGTCCAATTATAATAGCACCTTAGCATATTGCAGTGCAAGGGCTACTATCAGCAAAATATAACTAAAATAAAGCACAAAGAATTCACTCAATTCAACCAAAAAGCAACCAATACAAACATAGAAAATCCATAGCTGACTAACATGCATCTTCTATAAAATGGCTCAAATTGAAAGCAAAAAGTATATTTATTCAAATTTCTGCATTAACAAAATCCCTAGAAGTTCTTAAATAACACTTGCAAGAAAAATACTCTATAAGTTCTACCTATCTTATTCAGAATCACATTCATTTTTAATGTCATTTTCTCTCTCAACATTAGCTTCACCATCATTTACAGAAGCTTGACAATGCACGTTTGTGTAAATTACTATCCCATCGACACCACTTCTTACCCAATCATTATACTTATCCTTAGGAACACGAGCATTTTCTAAGAGAGCCAAGTTAGTGGCATCACTCTGCATTGATGACTCAAACTGCAATCTATCTTCCTCTCCCATATTAAAAATATATCGAGGTTTAATTAACCTAGGGCCAAATCATTCATGATCTTGAGGATCTTGTACAAATATTACTTGTGAGCTTGTTCTGCAAAAATAAAGGGCTCATGACGTTCTTGATCGCCAGAGTCTGTTAGGCGTGAGAAATTCATAAGTGTGAAACCCAAGACATCTTTGCTAACCCCTCTACCTTTTGTTACATCAACCCAATCACACCTAAATAATACAATCTTAAATTCTTCATAGTAGTTTAACTCCACAATATCATTCAATCTGCCATAATATGTGATATTTGCAGACTTTGGAGCATTGCCACTTGAACCTGCATAACTTTCAGTCTTTGAAACGACCATAACACCACTATTTTGTGTCACCTTAAATTCTTCACTTTGCTTCGTTCGAAACCGATACCCATTATTTACATCAAATGCATTTAATCTTTTCGCAATGTAACTCAGCCCTTGTGCAAGGACTTTAACATCTCTTATGATGTTAGATGTGGCTTCTAACTCATTTACCTAACCAAATAAAAGATACAACTATAAATGTGGATATATGTACAAGGACAATAATTTAACATAACTAATGACTTAGTCCTACTACTTACTTTCTCCTTGAACCACTTGTGAAATGTATCGAAATGCATATGATCAAGTTGATGTTGTATCAAACGACGCTTATGATGTGACTCTTGATTTTAGCAATATGTTCCCTATTCATGGAACTCGCATTTATTAAATTTGTTATCAAATAAGTAATATACATATAATAAATAATACATATAACACTTACTTTTTATAATTTTCAACCACTTCTAACTCGCAATTGAAAAGTACATGTCGATGTGCTTGCAACCATATTTTCTCATCCAACTCAAATACATCTATTCCACCGTACGACTCACCAACAGTTGGAAAAAAGAATTCTTTTTTACTAGTCTCATGCTCAATTTCATCACCGCATTTTCTTGAACAATAAGACCTTGAATCTCCAGCCTCTAAATATCGTAAGCAAAATGCCATATACTCATTTGCTATGTATGCTTCTTCTATTGAACTTTTGGACATGCACAATTACGAACATATGATTTTACAATACCCAAATACCTATGGAATAAAATAATGGTATTAGTTTAATATAATATTTAACAACCAAAGATATAATAAAGATTTAGTGACATTATTCATACCTCTCAATTGGGTACATCTAGCGATAATGTACTGGCCCCGCAAGGTTAGCCTCAAATGCCAAGTGAATTACCAAATGTATTATAATAGTAAAGAATCCTGGGAGGAAAAGTTTCTCCATAGTAGACAACGTTTCTGGATTTTTTTCTTCAAGTAACTTTAACTCTTCTAGTTTTAGTTCTTTGCTATACAAAACACGAAAGAATGAGAATAGTTCAATTAAAATGGAACTAAATCTTTTATTTACTGATCTACGCAAGGCAAGAGGAAGGAGTTCTTGCAATATAACATGACAATCATGAGTTTTTAGCCAGTATATCTTCAGTTTGCTAATGCAACGTGCGATATTAGGCGCAAAGCCATCCGGAAACTTGGCATTTTGTAGTACTTCATAAAACAACTCTTTTTCATTCTGAGACATTGTGAAAAAAGTAGGAGGAAGATATATTTTCCTACTAGCTCGATATTGAGGCCATAAACTTGGTCTTATTTTCATCTCCTTCAAGTCCAATCAAGCTTCTAAGTTATCTTTAGACTTTTACCAAGACCCAATAATGTATAAATTAAGTTATCACATACATTCTTTTCTATGTGCATCACATCAAGATTATGACGCACCAAGTTAGACTTCCAATGAGGAAGATCAAAAAAAATACTCCTCTTTTTCCATGTGTTTTTCATCACTCCGCTTATCCCTTCACTCGATTGGCCGAGGGTAAATTCTATATCTTTAACTTGATTCAACAATAGTGACCCAGATACTGGACAAGGTGCATGTCTTTTTTCTTTAGTCCGATCAAATGATTTTGCATCATTCCGATATTTGTGTCCCGACTTCAAGAAGTATCGATGCCCCATGTAACAAAACTTTCTGCCATGTCTGAGCCTTCTAGATTGAGTGTTTATGTTACAAGAAAGGCAAGCAAACAGACCAAAAGTTCACCATCCAGAGAGAGTACCATATGATGGAAAATCATTTATAGTCCACATGAGAGCTGCTAGCATTTGAAATATCTCCTTAATAGAGGCATCGTGTGTTTCTACCCAGACAACCCGTAATTTATTTAACTTTTCTATTAAAGGTTGCAAAAAGACATCAATATTATTGCCAGGCGCTTTTGGTCCAGAAATATGTAAGGACAAAATGAAGAACTCTTGTTTCATGTACATCCATGGTGGAAGATTATATGGCATTAAAATCACTGGCCATGTACTGTAAATAGTTCGCATTGTGCCAAATAGATTAAACCCATCAGAAGCTAATCCTAGGTTCACATTATAAGGATCTCCAACAAATTCGGGATATTTACTATCAAAAATTTTCCAAGCTTCAGAATTTACAGGATGACGTAAAACTCCATCTTTTTCGGGCTCTTGATGATGTCATCGCATTGCTTTAAAAATTTCTAAAGACATAAACAATCTTTGTAGCCTTGGTTTCAAAGGAAAATACCTTAGGACCTTGTCTGGAATTTTTCTAGCATCATTTTTTATCTAGAAGCACCACAAACTCTGCGTTCATCAACATTCTTATTAGCAAACTCTTTTCTAAAATGCATGCAATCATTGGGACACGCATGAATTTTTTCATGCTTTAAGCCCTAGCCTTCAACTATCTTTTTGGTCTCAAAGAAAGAAGAAGGCAATTTTTCTCCTTCAGGCAACGCATCTTTCAACAGTCCAAGCAAAGAATTAAAAAATTCATTTGACCATTTGAACATGCATTTTGTACGATACATATGCAGCAAAAAGGACAGTTTGCTAAACTTGTTGCATCTAGGATATTGTTCTTCATTTGCCTCCTTCATGAGCCATTCAAACTTATCTACCTCTGGATGAGAATGATTTCCAGATAGATGAGCAATATTCTCTTGTACATTTTTCTCCATGCTACCACATTCACTAATGTCAGTATCCATGAACTGTGTAACTCCTCCAAATGCATTATGTATCATTCTTCGCATATCATCGCCTCTTAGAGTTGACGGGATGTGATTAGTTTCTTGAGCATTGTTAGACCCCTTTAAAGACTCGCCATGACAAAACGAAGTATCATATGACGGTATAATACCATTAATTACAAGATGATCATATGTTGTAGCCCGGTTTACTTGATAGATAAGCACACACTCCGTACAAGGACATGCAATTTTTCTCCACCTTGTTTTTCAAAAAAGGCATGATTTAAAAAATCCTCTACTCCGTCCAAATATTCTTCGCTAACTCTATCATAATACATCCATATTTTATTTTTATGATTGTCCATGGCATTCAAGATATTCCTTGCTTTTCTATAATTACTGCAAGAGCTAAAAATTCATCAGTAAAAAAAAAGGTATTAATCAAAAAGGTAATTCAAAATAAAATAACTATCCGATTAGTAAGTAATTCCATAGCTCCAATATATTATTTTAACAATTAAAACTATCAAACATAAATTTATTAGCCAATTTGTTTCTATATTCCATTTTTACCAATTTGTTTCTATACTCCATTTTTACCAATTTGTTTATAACTCTTTCGTTCACTGAGCGTCATTTTAACTATTCTAAAGCTAAATGAAATATAAGTTAGTTTAAATATTAAAATTACACAATTATAAATAAAAAACCAATATAATTGCTATGAAATCATCCATCTCAAAAATCAATGAGGTTTACGGACAACTTTGACTCACAAGGAGAGAAAGGAAAGCTACAACTGATACACAGCTAGAGCAGGAGGAAATCTGGAAATATAATCGATTATAGTGATCAAATCCATGTGGAGGAGAGAAAGCTAGAGGAGCAGACAATTGGAGTTTACACAAAATATCATCATGTTCAAATCCTTAAGGAAGAGAACATGGTGATTACACTTTTTACTAACTATGTTTTCTTTTTTTGCAGGGCAAGTTACTGTACCTATGCCCTATACTTTGGTGGATTTTCATCTGGTGGTATTAGTGCTATGCACTAACTCAACTGGAAGGAAGCCAAAGATAGGCATAATCATAGAAACAAGGAGGAGTACCATGCTGCCCAGGTTTACTGTGATAGGCGGCCTCTTTTGGCAAGCTATAATAGGAGTATATGATGTGATTGGAGTGGAAAATCAAATTGAGATTAATATCTCAAACTCACAGGAAATACGCCAACAAAGATCAAGCATAGAATTTAATTGGGGCTCACATATATCAACCCTTAAAATAGGCAGATTTGCATATGTACACAGCTGGTACAGAACTACAGGGCAAGACGTTTGGTAGATCGGTTCAGGGTTCAAAATGGTTTATACCAAATATGCTGGTGGAATTGATGCAATATTATATCAAAATCATTGCAACAGAACAACTGATCATATATGGATAGAATTTGAGGGTGTTTACTCAATGCATCATCATGTTCAAATCCAGATGGACAAGACCATGGTGATGAAGATTTTCACTAACAATGTGTTCTTTTTTGCAGGGAAAGACACTGTGTCTATGCCCTATACGTTGATGGAATTACAGTTGGTGGTATTAGTGCTATGCACTCATTCCACTGGAAGGAAGTTAAAGTTAGGCACAAGCATAAAAGCGAGACTGAGTACTATGCTGCCCAGAATTTATATACTAAACAAGTACTTTTGGCAAGATAAAACAAGAGCAAATAAAGACTAAAAATCATATTCATGCATTTAACACCTCAAATGCACAATTACGTTACGTGATTAAGTGTATTGCTGGTAAGAGCAATGGGTCATTTTCATAGATATCTTCAAAATGGACTAGGTCAATTATGTCCACAGATGGTGAAAAGAGGAAGCTGGTATTCAGATGAGTAGTGGTGCCTTTTTGTGGATTGGTTTAATATACATGGAGACTTCAAAAACACATGCAGGGAGCCAGGCAAGGTCAGGACAGAATAGTTTTGGAATATTGGAAATAACAGAAGCAACTGAAGAAGACAAAAGCTCATAACACATGGGAAAATTGTAATGCAGACATTGGAGCATTATGATTTGTCACTGGGAAGTGATAGTTACAGTAGAACACTGTTTGATTCTTATTTCTGCAATATCTACAGAATGCAGATTTTATTGGACAAGAAATATAGACCAAACAAATACTGAGAACTACTTTGGCAAACAAATGGTCATATCTCTTTGTGGTTATCCATGTAATTGGCTAGTTTTTATACATGTTTTACACATTTTCATATGCATATTTTGCAATCAGAAATATATCTAAGTGGTACTCTATATACTTATATTCTTTATCTAAGCACTTAACAAAGTTCAATCTAATATATGAATAGCCGAGGGCCTGTTTTACACCATTTGAAGGCCATTCTTAAAGTAACAAAGAGCGTCCATACTTATTAAAGGATCTGAAAATCATTGTCCATGCTACATACATTGTTTCATATAAAACATGAATCCCATGTACAAGAACATTAACCTCGGAAACTATATGAGTTTCTTTTCCAAAAATTGATTTATAACATAGGAGAAATTTAGATATAAAAGATAAGCGGCCGAAATAAACATCCAAATAAGAACATCCATATAACATGACTTTTACTAGATTAAATTACGCAGAATCTATTGTAAATCAATCGACAAGAATCAATCCAAAATCTACTATAAATCAATTACAAGCGACTAATTTAATAGGGGAAAAGGAGAAGTTAATAGGGGAAGAAGAAGGACGGGCACTATAGCAGGCTGTCGACGCAAAAATGAGTTAGGAACTGATTTTCTGTAAATCAACGACCAGCATCAATAAAAAATCTACTGTAAATCGATTGCAAGGAACTGATTCACTTTAAATCTACTTTAAATTGATTAGAAGAAGAGAAGTTAACACTGCCATTGATATACTATAAATCGATTTGAACTGATCTACTGTAAATCGAATGTAAAATCGAAAAGAAGAAAATTTACCTGGGAAGAAGCTGGGCACTGCCGTTGACACACTGTAAATCGCACCGGCGTTGCTGCACTGGCGTTGATATAGTAGTGAGTTAGGGCTTTTTGGCAGCGAAGTCGATTCAACTTGGGAGGGAAACGATTCAATGTTTCCATTCTATTGTTTTCTAATTGGGAGGGAAACGATAAAAGGTATCCAAAAAAATTGGAGGGAAAGATTTTCTCTTCTTTGTGCGGAGGGAAAGTTAAAATAATAAAAGATTAATTTCAATTAGTAATTTTTAGTGGCTATTATTTTTTATTGCCGGTAAAAGGATATATTTTACTGGCTAATGGTCATATGCCACAAATATTTAAGCTTAATGAATTTATTAGTGACGATTGCCTTATTGCCGCTAAATAATTGTCGCCAAAGGAATTTTTTGTAGTAGTGCTTGAGATGCTCCGTTTCGACTTCAACAAGACGACTAAGGTATGTCAAAACTTCGTTCGGGCTAGATTAATGCTCGTTAAGCATAACAGTGAATACACTCGAGCTCGAATGTGTGTGATATACTTTCTGATAATCGGGCGACCCATAAATGTGGGTGAGCTCATGCTTGGGGAGATGGCCCCCACCCGCTTTGAGAAAAGGATTAAAAGGTTCTTTTTTGGAAACTTCCTGATGTAGTACATGCTATCCCGTAGGGTACTAGAGTACCTTGGCCATGATGAGGTAGTGGAGACACCCAAGGCATTGCTAGACAATACATCCTTGCTAGAGTTTACATCAAAGCTAAGCCAGGCTACAAGGAATGAGTAGGATGAAAACTTCATCATAAGATCCTTTGTGAGTGTTCTCATCCTCAGACGGATGAATGGGACTGCCAGGTGTAATTCCTAACATCTCCTTGGAAGAACTGGAGAAATCATTACGTAGATGCATATGCTCCTCATCCGAACCCCTAGCCTGCCATAACTTAACCGTAGTCTACTTATCTAGTAATATTCAAATGAAAAAATAAAAAAATTATAAAAAGCTCAAACTTTTCCTAATGATGGATCTGTTGGACAATTTTCTTGACGGATTAAAGTCTGATTAAAAATACCAAAAAGATTTTCTTTTGTTCTTGTTAGGATAGTTAGGTAGTATACCTTAATTCTTTTTAGACGCCGGTTCTTTTCCAAGGGTGTAGCTCGAACCAGGTGTTTTATTTTTTTAAGAGTAGAACAGGGAGAAGATAGAGGTGCTCACATGTTTGGTATTGGCACATTATGTCGTGGCATTTGCTCTGTCTTCCTGAATATTTGATTTGAATTGTAATGCCCAAGTAAACTAAGTAGACTACTATGTGATGCCTTTTTCTCAGTTGGTTGACTTGTATGCCACCTAGTGCATTATTGCTTAATAATTCTCAACTCGCTATGCTTCCTTGACTTGAAAGTCGAACATAATTGTCTTTATTGAGTCAAGTGCAATGTGTGTGTAAGGATTGATGATATTATGTGCTATTGTGTGTAGTCTAGAACTTTTCCCGTGTGTTAATCGAAGCAAAATCATTTAGTTGTGCTAGTCTAGGAGATGACGTAGGCGTTTCTTACTTGACCATAGAGGTGCTTGTCACTCACAAATAAATGTGGATGAGCTCATGCTTGCCCTTTGAGCCTATACACCTTTTCTTTGGCACCCATATTATAAGTCGTACCTCTATTTTGTTCTTAATTCGAATTGTTGAGCCTTTACCTCCTAAGGCACTTAGTCACTAAAAGAAGTAAGGTGAGAGATTGGAGAGTGGCATTCGAGTGGAACCATGGAAGGGCCCTTAAGGTGCACTAAAATTGTGAAAGAAAGTCACTAGCCGATGAACCTTAATGTATGTAGTGTGTGGAGAAGAAAAGGGGGGAGAGAGAGAAGAATAAGAAAAAAATAGTTCAAATGATGTAGAAAAACACACACTTCCTAATCCTTCTAATTTGTGCTAGTGGAACTATAGAGGTGCTTAATCGAAAAGAGGGCTATGTTATACATGGTGTATGATGTTGAAATTGTCAAAAGTCCCACATCTGTGGGTGACATATTTGGTTGGGATTTTTTCCCTATAAAAGGAGGCCTACTGTTTAGGATTTAAACACACATCTCATTTGCCTTCTTATCTTCTTAAAGCATTTGTACCTTCTCTCTTTAGTATTATTTCACTTGTATTTTTGAAGTGGAATAAAATATTGGTTGTGTCCGAAGAAGTAGGCAAAATTGGCCGAACCTCGTAAATTCTGGTGTTCCATTTATTGTTGCTTTATTGTCTTATTTATTATTTGGTGGCTGTGATAATTTTTGGTATAGTAGTTGTGATTCATTCACACTATATACATTTGGCTTCCGCAACAATTGGTATCAGAGCGAAGGTACTATCTAAGTATGCTCTGTGGTTGCAACATAGTCTGATCTTCTACATCAGAAAAGATTTATCTTGGTAACAGAGTCAAGGTTCTATCTGAGTATGCTCTGTGGTTGCAGTTTAGTCTGATCTTTCACACCAGAAAGGAAATAATCTTGATTTGTGTAGTCAGCTATTAAATAATATTTATGTCAAAGATGGGAGACAATAAACAAGAAGAATCTACATCAAGTGTCAACAATACGTCATCATTGACATATTCACTTATGACAAGAATTGTGTCAAATGCGAAATTTGCGGTAGAAAATTTTTAACGGGTGAGGACATTTTGGGATGTGGAAAGGCGAGGTTCTAGATGTCCTTTTTCAACAAGGGTTAGATCTTGCCATTCAAGAAAAAAGATCAGATGTTATTGGAGAAGAAGATTGGAGAATTATCAACCGTGTTGCTTGCGGTACCATTCAATCCTACCTTGCTAGAGAGAAAAAATATCCATACACAAAGGAAACTTGTGCAAGTAAATTATGGAAAGCACTGGAGGATAAATTTTTGAATAAAAATAGTCAAAACAAAATTGTACACGAAGAAGAGACTGTTTGGCTTCACCTATGTTCTGGTACCACGATGAATGAACATATCACCATTTTCAATAAGTTGGCAACAGATTTGCAAAATATGGATGCAACTTTTGATGATGGTAATTTAGCCTTAATGTTGTTGGGGTCACTTCAGTACGAGCACCTTGAAACTACTATACTCCTTGGAAATGATGAAATTTCTCTCAGAGAAGTTTGTTCGGCTTTGTATAGCTATGAATAAAGAAAGGGAGAAAAACAGAAGGACGGAGAAGGAGAAGTACTGGTTGTATGGGGTCGTCCTCAAAATCAAACGAGGGCAAAGAAAGGAAGATCCAAGTTAAGATCTAGACCCAGCAAAGATGAATGTGCCTTTTGTCGAGAAAAAGGGCACTGGAAGAAAGACTGTCCGAAGTTGAAGAATAAGGCCAAACATAACAATGGAAAGTCCATTATGGATTCAAATGTAGCTGATTGTGATGATTCAGACTTATTATTAGTTACAACAGAGCCATCAACATCATCAGACATATAGTTGATGGACTCGGCTTGTAGCTATCATATGTGTCCCAATATGTACTGATTCGTGGATTTTCAAGAAGGAGAATATGGAGTCATCCACACAGCGGATAACAACCCTCTTACCTCATATGGCATTGGTTCAATACTATTAAGGAACCATGATGGAATGATCAGAACATTAACAAATGTTCGATATGTTATTGGGACAACGGCAGTGACATCTAGTGACGAAAAAGAGGCAGAAGCAACCAGGCTATGACATATGCACTTGGGACATGTTGGATGAAAATCCTTGAAAACTCTATCAGATCAAGGATTGTTAAAGGGAGTAAAGGTTTGCAACTTGGAGTTTTGCGAGCATTGTGTCAAAAGGAAATAGATAAGGGTTAAATTTGGTACAGCGATCCATAATACTAAAGGCATTTTGGATTATGTACACTCTGATGTTTGGGGTCCTTCCAAAATACCTTCATTGGGTGGGAAACACTAATTTGTAACCTTTGTTAATGATTTTTCTCGAAGAGTGTGGGTGTATATAATGAAGAGCAAAGATGAAGTATTGTGAATTTTTCTTAAATGGAAGACGATGGTGGAGAATCAAACAGGCAGGAGGATCAAGTGTATTCGCACAGACAATAGAGGTGAATACAAAAATGATCATTTCAATAAGGTCTGTGAAAATGATGGAATCGTCCGACACTTCACTGTCAGACATACACCACAACAGAATGGAGTGGCAGAACGTATGAACCGAACCTTGCTAGAAAAAGTACGGTGTATGTTGTCAAATGCTGGCTTGGACAAAGAATTTTGGGCTGAGGAAATTACATATGCATGCCACCTCAATAATCACTTACCATCTGCTGCTATTAATGGCAAGACACCGTTTGAAAAATGGTATGGAAAGCCTGTTGTAGATTATGACTCTTTGCATGTGTCTGGCTCAACTGCATATTATCATGTGAGAGAGTCAAAATTGGATACAAGGGAAAAGAAGGCTATTTTTATGGGGATTACTTCTAGAGTCAAACGATATCGCTTATGGTGACCTATGACAAAGAAAGTAATATTCAGTAGGGATGTTACCTTTGATGAATCTGCTATGGCAAATAAGGTAACAAAAGATACCAAACAAAATGAGGGTGCTTCTAAGCAGGTGGAGTTTGAGGGAATTTTTTTTTTCCTACACAAGAAGCAGAGGAGGAAACTAATGAAGATTATCCTCTGGAAGAAGAGCCATTATAGAGGGAGATTCCAACTCAGGAACCTCAACAACAACTTGAATCAATTACAACTGGCAGGCAAAAAAGGACAATAACAAAACCTGTTCGTCTTATAGAGACGGTTGCTTGTGTCGCCTCAATTGTAGCTAATGATATTCCTACCACTTATAAAGATGCAGTCCAAAGTTCAGAAGAAGATAAGTGGATGATTGCCACGAATGATGAAATACAATCCCTTCATCAGAATCATACGTAGAGATTGGCCAATCTCCCGAAGGGAAAGAAAACAATTAGGTGCAAATGGGTATTTGCAAAGAAAGAAGGATTTCCTAACCAAGAAGATGTTCGCTACAAAGCAAGATTGGTGGCCAAAGGAAATGCTCAAAAGGAGGAAATTAATTACAATGAAGTATTTTCTCCAGTTGTAAAACAATCCTCCATTAGAATTATGTTGGCTTTGGTAGCACAATTGGATTTGGAACTAGTTGAGATGGATGTAAAAACTGCGTTTTTACATGGAATCTTTGAGGAGGAAATCGACATGACTCAGCCAAAAGGATTCAAAGTTGCTGGAAAAGAAAATATGGTATGCAAACTTGAAAAATCATTGTACGGATTGAAACAATCTTCTAGATAATGGTACAAGCGATTTGACAATTTTATGTTGTGGCAAGGGTACAAGAGAAGCAAATATGATCATTGTGTGTATTTGCGCAAGCTTGAAGATGGTTCCTTTGTATATCTTCTCCTATATATTGATGATATGTTGATAGCTTCCAAGAATTCAGAAGAAATTGATAAGTTGAAGATTCAACTAAAGAAGGAGTTCGAGATAAAGGATCTGGGTGAGGCAAAGAAAATTCTTGGCATGGAGATAATAAGAGATAGACGTTCAAAGAAACTCTGTTTATCTCAAAAGGAATATTTGAAGAGAGTACTATAACGTTTTGGCATAGATGAGAAGACTAAGCCAGTTAGTACTCCACTTGCTCCCCATTTTGAGCTAAGTACTACTATGTCGCCAAAAGATGAAGGTGAACAGGAGTATATGTCAAGGGTACCATACGCAAATGTTGTTGGTAGCTTGATGTATGCAATGGTCTATTCGAGACCTGACATTTCACAAGTTGTTGGAGTTATTAGCAGATATATGCATAATCTAGGAAAGAAGCATTGGCAAGCTGTGAAGTGGATTCTACGGTATATTCATAATACTGTAGATGTTGGGTTAGTTTTTGAGCAGGAAGGCAATCAATTTGTAGTTGGATATTGTGACTAAGATTTTGCGGGTGATCTGGACAAATGAAGATCAACTACTGGTTATGTGTTTACTTTTGCAAAGGCACCAGTTAGTTGGAAGTCTACTTTGCAGTTAACAGTTGCTTTGTCTACAACAGAGACAGAGTACATGGCTATTACATAGGTTGTGAAGGAGGCAATTTGTGTTCAGGGGTTGCTAAAGGAGCTTGGTATTGGACAAAAAAGTATCACAATATTTTGTGATAGTCAAAGTGATATTCAATTAGCGAAGAACCAAGTTAATCATGCTAGGACAAAACACATTGATGTTCGGTATCATTTCATACGAGAAATCATAGAAGAAGGTGGAGTCACAGTGAAGAAAATTCATACTACAGAGAATCTTGCTGATATGCTGACAAAGGTGGTGACTGCGGTCAAGTTTCAATATTGTTTGGATTTGATCAACATTGTTGAACACTAAAGATTGAAGATGAAGACACAAACAAAATTTGTTATTGAGAGAAAATTGAAGATGTGGAATTTTGGCAAGGTGGAGATTTGTTGAAAATGTCAAAAGTCCCACATCGGTGGGTGACATATTTTGTTGGGATTGTTTCCCTAAAAAAGGAGGCCTAATGTTTAGGATTTAAACACACCTCTCATTTGCCTTCTTATATTCTTAAGGAATTTGTATTTTCTCTCTTTTGTATTATTTCACTTGTATTTTTGGAGTGGAATAAAATATTGGTTGTGTCCGAGGAAGTAGGCAAAATTGGTCGAACCTCGTAAATTCTGGTGTTCCTTTTATTGTTGCTTTATTGTCTTATTTATTATTTGGTGGCTGTCATAATTTTTGGTATAGTAGTTGTGACTCATTCACACTATATACATTTGGCTTCCACAACATATGACAAGTAAATTGGTTGATAAGAAGATGTGCTGGATTTGTGAGTGTAGTGTATTAAAGTGCTTAGGAGGGCTAGTCACTATTCCTAAATATATCCTACCCGTCCCTTAGCCTACATTACAACCTTAAAGTCCTAATTTATCCTATATATAGCTAGCTTAGATTAGTAGGGATATACACTACAGGCAAGCTTATGGTATGACCACATGATGCACATGAATTCTTTGTGAGAGTGAGTGAATTTTATTTCGATTGTGTGATGTCCTTAATTTATGTTCAACGACATATTTGAATATATGGGCTACTTTTATATTCACTCTTTTGCTTGTGGTGAGGGAACTTGGTCTCATGACAGACTGGTGATGTTGTACACTTCTTTTGTTGCGTGAGTGTGTGTGTTGAGGATGCTTAGTGGTGACAAGTCGTCTCTTGAGGTAGGATGGTTGTGGAAAGGTTGTTTGAACTGGTTGAATAGCATTGTGTATACTTTGGCTAGTTTAAAAAGGGGAAGAATATGAAATTCGTGTGTTCATGTTTAATTGCGGTGTGGACCATAGTCAAAAGGTAGAATGTGTGATTGAATTATATATGAATTGCTCTTTCATAGTGATGGGTACGTTTTGGGGTGTTAACATATTTTCCTTTTTTGAGGACGAGGAAGAGTCTAACTGTGAGGTGTTGATATTCGGCTTAATATATGCATATTTTAATGTATATTGCCTCGCCCTATGCTCATGTCTCATAGATTTCGGATGTATAATATAATGATTTGTGCTAATTAGTGGTATTTCTATGTGTAGGAATCATTCGGATGCGATTTGGACAAAACTGCGCGAATTGGAGCGAAAATGGGAAGAAAAAGCAAAAATGCCCAGTTAAGCATCACAGACAACATGGGACGCTGCCTGTGGCACTCAAAATAGAATGCTGAAGAAGTTGAGCGCCAGGGCCAACGCCCCACGCTGCCCTGGGCACTCAAGACGTGAAAGTGTCCTATTTCGCCTTAGACTCAGTTATTTCGACTCCAAGATGTCCCAACTCATATAAAAGCCAACCTAAATCTATTTTGAGGAGGAGGACGTGACTTTGAGAGAAAAACAAAAGTGTGAAACACTCGGGAGCACGGATTTGATCAATTCTTCCATTCTTCTTCTTGTGTTCAATGATTTTATGTTTGAAAATATTATTTTTGATGATTGTATGAACATGAGTGGCTAAGAACCCTATTATTCTGGGGTCATGGTTGCTACATGAATGTTGACATTTGAAGTTTAAATTGACGAGTTTGATTTTATCATATTGGGTTGCTTATTTGATTCTGTTTTTAATTATTTTGCTGAGTAGCTAACAGTGAAATACTATCTACGAATCTAGAGTTGAACTCAAAAGTGAGAATTCTAGATTGCATATAGGATTAAATAAAGCAAGTTCTTGAACTCAGGCATCGGGTAACAGATCAATTAGGATAGAATTATAGCTAATTGTCTTGCTTGGTTGAAATACATGAAGTGTAAATACATTCTTGTTAATATTAATTCCATAGACATATAGGCATTAAGTTATCTTGAATAGGAAAGTAAGAACTCGACCGATTCTTATGAGTAATATGAAACTTGTCAATCAACAATCTAGATAAATCAATTAGTCATTTTAATCCGAGAACGTAACAAGATTGTTAGCTAGCCTATGATCATGGAATATCCTCTCCAACTGATTTTTATCAGAAATTGCTTAAGTGTTGAGGTTGATTTCTAGTTATTTCATTGCTTGATATTTTCTTAGGTAGTAAATTAGTTACTTATATATTTTGTGAGAAATCTCTTGAATCGATAAGTTGTTTGAGTTTGAATCAGTCAAAAATTAATCATAAGTCTCCATGGGAACGATACTCTAATCACTACTCTTTTACTCGATGACCACGTATACTTGCGTGAGTGTGTTTGGTCGCAACAGGTACAATAATTAGAGAGTATAGTGCATTAATTAACTGTTATAGCGCAGTAAAGCTATGCGCTATACCGACCAATTATTGTAGGTCAGTCAATTAAAAAGTATCGCGCATGGATTGCGTGCGTTGTACCTTAACGAACTAACGTGTCGTTAAGGTATAGCACATGCAGTCATGCACTATACATAAATGGTCATCAGTTATTTGTTTCACCTATTTTTGTGCTTTGAGTCCAAAAAATCCACACGTTGGTTCCGAACATACAAAAATGGCTAAATTTTAGGGGGTAGTAATGTGGGGTTATCAGGACCTCCGCGAATTAAGTCAATTTATGGAGGCTTTACAGTTGACACAAATTCATGCAATATTGTAAAGGTTACAGAAAGTCAGAATAACATTACCACAATTTTATCCCATATTTGGAGGATTGAGGTTATTAACCTCCCACATTAAAACCGTCAATAAATAAAACTTTTTTTGTATTGAATTTTTTTATCTTTTTATCTTTTATTTAGTGTATCGGCTCCAGATAGAGAATTTTATTGCTAGAACATGACATACCAGAGTTGTCGTTAACTATAACTAGAAAAAGCAGCAATAATTTAAGTCACTCCTCTGATTAGTGAAATTCTTTCTTTCTTCTGATTAGGGTTTTTTAATTTGTAGTTCTTGGAGCATATTGGACGTAGCTGAATCAGAAGGTAATTGTGGACCTAGAGGATTTAGTTTTCGAGGTATACTTTAAATGGGTCATTCCCATTGTATTAAAAGATATAATTTCTCTTCATTGATTGATGTGGGCTCTTCTCCTATGAAAATTTAAAGTTTTTAATGGATAAATATTGTATTGCAAAAGCCAAAAAATATAAATAAGTACTTACTTGGTTTGTATGAGTTTTTAGAGTTTGTATTTAGGAAATCGGCTGATGGAGATACAATAAGATGTCTATGTCTTAAATGTGATTTTGGTAAGTGAAAAACTAAAAATATAGTGCACGATCATTTAAATAGCAAGCAATTACCTCAAAATTATGTAATGTGAAATCTTCATGGTGAAAAATATGTGAAATCTTCATGGTGGAATCTTTTGGAAATATAGACGTAATGCAAGAGACATTTTACTCAGAAGATCCAATAGAAACAATGATTAATGATACATTTGGGCACTATAGTTACCAAGTTGCTGATGCAAGAAAATCTTAACTATTGGGTGCATATAAAATATCAAATGAGGGGCATACAGATGATCCAAGTGACTTTTACGATTTTCTCAAAGATGGAAATGAAACGTTGTATGAAGGTAGAAAGTATACAAATCTAGAGTTTATAATAAAATATATCATATAACGATCTTATGTGGATTAAGTGACTAGGCATTGACCGTGATACTAGATTTGTTGAGAGATGCATTTGAAAATGCAAAGTTACCTCCTTCTTTTTATGAGGCCAAAACAATCATTAACGAAATTGGCCTTGACTATACCAAGATACTCATGCCAAAATAATTGTATATCATATTGGGAATGTAATTCAGTGTCACGACACAAAATCTGTCCAAAAATTATGATGGTGATTGTGATAAAACCTAATTCCAAATCCGCTACGTAAACCAACATATATATAAATGCAAGCCAAGACATAACAAAACGTAATGAATCATACATAAATAGAGCATAATAAGTCTAACATTATAAACAAAATATTAAAAATACTACATCAATATCCCCAAATACGGTAGTACGAAGTCATGATTTACTAAGATAAAATATAACTGAGTCGCATAATATAGGAGTACCGTTTGGAATAAGATAATTATTATTAAATTAAGGAAGGGGACTCCATAAGTGTAAAGATCTGACAGGTCGTTTTGAGTTCTAGAATTTTGTTCTATGATTTAAGACTTTTCTTAGGTCCATTTTATATTTTATTAACTTGCGGGTATGAATAATTTCGGTCCTAAGAGTTTTGCAAGTGATTTAGAATCCTTACTTCTTAAATGGAAGCTTAAGTTTGAAGAGATGACCAAGGTTTGGCTTTTGAATAAACGGACTCGGAATCAGATTTTTATGGTTCTAATAAGTCTGTATGATGATTTGGTTTGTACATCTGTTCGTATTTGGTTTTAGATATTCCTATTAGGTTTTGACTCTATTTATCGAAAGTTGACAATTTGAACAATTTAAGAGTTCATAAATTTGACCAAGAGTTAACTTTGATGTTATTAGATTACAATTAGTATTTCAAGATTTTAGATAGGTCTATATATTTGGATTGAACTTGTATGTAATGTTTGGAAGTAATCCGAAATATCTAAGTGTGATCAAGCACCCTTTTGAAATAAAGATTTAAGAACTTAAGATAAATTCTATTAAGTTTAAGCCTTGATTTTTATTGAGATATTTCCGTGGGTGGTTTGAGACTTTTGACAAGTCCATATGGGGTATTTTGACTTTTCGAATTGGTTGAATGGGGTCCCGAGGTGCTCGGGTAAGTTTTGCCGTATTTTGGAGCAAGTTCCGAAGGAAACGAGTTGCTAAACTGGGTTTTCTTTAAATGACTTGGCTTCAAAAGAGTATTTCTCCCAATTTATAAAGAAATTCAGGATGAATTTTTTATGGAATTGTAGCCCTTTGAGTCTAGTTTCTTTTAGTTTAAACCATTCGTCATTTTGACATTTGAACATGAGGTTATGGTCGTTTTAGTGTGTGTTTTGCACTCGTCAATATGATAGCTCAGAAATGTATACATACCTATAATGTGTATCTTCTCTATATTCTTCTTGACGTGATAAAATCATTCACGGTACATCTCTTCTCTATATATTGATTTGTGTGTAACTTTTCTTGATATTTTATGCATATCCTCTCCATATGCAATGATTACCGGATTATTTGACATCTCACATATGTCTACTCTATATGAAATGGTTGACTAATTAATTGATATTTCATGCATATCTTCTATATATGCAAGGGTTCGCAGATTATCTACTATTTTCTACGTATCTTCTTGGGGCTCAAATACACAAAACGACCGGTCGGGTCATCGCACTTCTCTACTTGCTGAGCTATTAAACTGGTATGGTACCTGTGCATATATTCTCTGTATGAAAATGTTGATGTGTTAACTGAAATCTAATGCGCATCTTCTTATATGCGAAACTGCTATAAGTCTCATGCATATCTTCTCTATGTGCACTGATTGGTTGTACCTGCATTTCATGCTTAAAAATTTGATATTGTTACTAGGTACATATATATGTTATTGAGATGTACATGTTATGTAAAATGAGTATCCTTGATCTGAGACCATCATCATCGCGGTCACTAACCTCGGGAACACGGTTCGCAAAATGTATATGTAACGACCCAATCGGTCGTTTTGAGCTCTAGCGCATCGTTCAGCAGTTTGGGGCCATGAGAAGCTTCACTTCCGGTACTATGACTTGTACGCATGGTCGGAATTGAATTCCAGGGAATTCAAAGTTTATTTGGAAAGGGAATTCTAATTTCGGAAGCTTTAAGTTGAAAGAATTGACTAAGATTGGATTTCATAGTAAACGACCTCGGAATTGGGATCTTAAGGTTCCAGTAGATTTGTATGATGATTTCGGACCTGGCGTATGCCCGTATCGGGTTTTGGATGACCCCGGGGCGTTTTGGCGCCTATTGTGGAAGTTAGCATTTTGGATTAAATTTCATAAGTTTGGGTTGAAGTGCATTTCAGTGTTATCAATGTCCGCTTGGGATTCCGAGTCTAGAAGTAGCTCCGTATGGTGATTCTGGAGTTGGGAGCATGATCGGAAGTGAATTCGGAGATCTGTAGGTCATTTTGATGTCATTTGGCTAAAGATAAAAATTTAAAAGTTTTGAGAAGTTTGACCGTGAGTTTGACTTTTCTGATATCGGGGTCGGATTCCAATTCCAAAAGTTGGAGCAGGTCCGTAATGTTGAATATAAATTGTGTACAAAATTTGAGGTCAATCGGACGTGATTTGGCGGGTTTCGGCATCGAATGTAGAAGTTTGAAATTTCAAAGTTCATAAAGTTTGGATTGGAGTATGATTCATGATTTTGACGTTGTTTGATGTGATTTGAGGCCTCGAGCGAGTTTGTATCATGTTCTGGGACATGTTGGTATAATTGGTTAAGGTCCCGAGGGCCGAGGATGGATTTCAGAAGGTTAACGTAATGAATTTCGGATCAAAAAGTTGCTGAAATTTTCTGCAGAAAGCTATTTTGACAGCAACTAGTGCAATCGCGGAGCTGGATTTGGAAGCTTATATCTCGAAATTTATAAGGAATCTGAAAATTTGCAAAACATAAAAGATGTTGCCCTTGTATTCTAGTTCCAGAAAGATAAACCATTCATGATTAGGACATTTTATCAGAAAGTTATGATCGATTAAAGATGGCTGGTGGAGCAGTTTCGACAAAATTTTCTAATGAATTGAACCAAGTTTAAAAGCTCATATCTCGGAATATATAAAGAGTTATATGGTGTGCAACCTATCAAATGCAAGATCTTCGAGTTTTGTTTCTAAATCTTCAAATCGTTTGTCATTTGTATATTTCCATAACGAGTTATGGGCGTTTTAATAGAAGGGGAAAATTGTAATAGGCTGTACAACTTGCACATCGCAAGGTACAACCCGATGAAGCCGGGGAAAATTGTTTTAAACACGAGTTTTGACCCATTTCTTTCACTTCTTTCATTTGGCTTGGGCGATTTTGGAGCTTTTTGAGAGGATTTGAAGAGGGATTCAAGAGATAACACCTGGAGGTAAGATTTTTGAACTCAATACTCGATTCTTGTGTAAATTCTACCTAATTAATCATGGAAATTAAGCCTAAATTTGATGAATTAGGGCTTGAATTTGGAGAGTGTAAATTGGGGATTTGAGGGGCCATTTGAGGTCCAGTTTTGATGTTCTTGATATGTTTAGACTCGTGGGAAGATGTGGATTCTATTGATATCAATTTTGTCGGATTCCGAGATGTGAGCCCAGGGGGCGGGTTTGGGCAATTTCGGGATTGTTGATGTAAATTTGATATTTTCGAGTGGGCTTTGTCCACTTAGCATATTTTTAATGGTTATGTACTGATTGTGGCTAGATTTGGAGCATCCAGAGGTCGGTTCGTGAGGGTAAAGACATCGCGAGATAGAGTTTGGACCGGATCGAGGTGAGTAATGATTGTAAATAATGTTCTGAGGGTATGAAACCCCGGATTGCACATCGTTGTGCTATATTAAGGTGACGCACATGCTAGATGATGAGCGTGGGGTCGTGCACTGTTGGGTATTGTGACTTAGTCCGTTCCGAATGACTATTTCACCGCTTATTTGACTAAAAATTTATTTGCTATCATCATGTTTTGGGCTGAATGTCATATTTAGGGTTCGTGCCAACTATTCAAACCCTTAGGGGATTTTATTGATATTTCCTCAATATCTTGACTTTATACTTGAACTCAGTCATTCTATATTTCACTGTTTTCATAACTCAGCCACGATTACTCTGTTTTAATATATCAAATGATATATTAAATAGTATTTTGGGCTGAGCATCATTTTTTACTATTGCCCGAGCGGCTTATATGATTTTGACTAAGTAAGGCCGAGGGCCTGTGCTGTGAGGATACTTTTGGGTCAACCTGCACGCCGCAGCTGTGATACACTAATTATGATTGTGAGCCCGAGGCCCTGAGTTTTGTATGCTACGAGGTGGCTTGTTGATATGAGGCTGAGAGCCTAGTGATGATGTGATGAGATGGCTTGATATTGCGCTTGGGTCGTAAGGGGGCCCTCCAGGAGTCTGCACACCCCCAGTGAGCGCGGGTACCCATTGTAATGTGAGATATAGCCCGAGGGACTGGTATTGTTCTGAGATATTGCCCGAGGGGCGGATTTGTTGAAATCGTGCCCGAGAGGCGAACCTTTATATGTTTATCTTTCTTATTTGCATGTCATTTGCCTGTTTAATTGTGTATTTCTGCCCGAGGGGCGGATTTTCTATGCTTATCTGTTCTAATTGTTTTGCATTCAATTGCTTAACTGTTAAAAAGTTATTTTTAAAGAAGTTTAAATTGAGCTGAGGTGCTTTAAGAGATTTCACAGCTTCATTGCTTTCTTACTGGTTTGTACTACTCTATACAACATGTTGATGTACTTTTCATGATTCCTATCACTCAGTCTTTAGTTATAATTATTACTCACTAAGTCGGAGTACTCACTTTACTCCCTGCACATTGTTTGCAGATTCAGGTATTTCTGAACCCGGTAGCGGGTATTGGTTGATCGGAGGCAGAGTTATCGGAGTTTAGCAACTATCGGCATTCGCAGCACTACTTTCCTCCCTATTGATTTCATTATACTGTATTTAGTACATTTTAACCTTTTCCATTGTATTTAGATCCTAGTAGATGCCTGTGACTTGTGACACCTCAATGTCGGGCTGTATTCATTTTTGCACTTGTTTTATTTTGCTAAATCTATACTTGTTGGGGATTTATCCTTATAAATAACTTAAATTGACTTATTAAATTGTTAAAACTAAATCTGGGAATTGTGTCGGCTGGCCTTGTCTTCACGAGAGGCGCCATCAAGACCAGGTTCGGTTTGGGGTCGTGACAAGTTGGTATCATAGCACTAGGTTCCCTTAGGTCTCACGAGTCATGAGCAAGTCTAGTAGAGTCTCACGGATCGGTATAGAGACGTCTGTACTTATCTTCGGGAGGCTACAGGGCTATTAGGAGCACTTTACTTCTTGATTTCCTTATCGTGCGACTTGATTCCTTGAGGCTTATGCCCTTGTTTCCTTCTTACTCAATCTTACACGACGTGAACCGCTTGTTATAAATTGAGAATTGAAGAATTATAATGGTACTACAGATGTGGTGCGGGATGTTTCTCCCGGTATAGTTGGGTGAGCTATTGTCTTCGCCTTGCAGAAGGATTTATCTATCTTTTCGACTCAATAGTTGTGCTTCTAAGAGCTTGGAGGCTATGCACATATTTCTATGATGCTCGTGATTGGTTATCGCATTGTATTGACTTGATGGTAGGAGACTTTCCTATGTGTTGGGGCGGTGAATGAGTTGAAAGGAAATCTACTTAGTGCATGATTCAGAGATATGATATTTCACTTCCGCCAAAGGAAAAGCAATTGGCCTATGAATGTCCATATTTGGGGTGATGGAGTAACGAGACTTGGTAATTTCGAGCGTGGTGGAATTTTTATCCACGATGTAGTGTCGTCGTCCTCGATAATATGTGTTAAGTTCGTCAGTGTTATGGTCATCTGCAATTCACCCTTGGGGTAGGATATGGTGAAATAATATTGGAGAAACGACTGTTGGATATCGCGGGGTGCAGTGGTTCAGGATTGAATCGGTGTTTCTAATGTCGACGACTCGAGAAAGATGATCTTTGAAAAGGTTTAAAGTTAGTAGCAATTTGTGGGTTCAAGCGCTACAAAGATAAATTTTATTAAGGCAACAACTGAGTAGCAATGGATGAGGAAGGACATGTGGGGAGTGTCAGGCGGTGGTTAATTTTCTAGAAGGCCAGGTATAAGAAGCAAAGGTCGAGTGGTCGATTAGAGGGGTGAGTTCCGCCAAAGTGGTAGAGTGGCCGAGTTTCATATGAGCTTTTTGTGTTAGGATGACTACGCACCTTAAGGAGAGTTTGGAATGACTTGGGAATTTTAGAGATTGATGATTGGGGATTTACGGATCTAATTTGAAGTATGGGCTATTATGCGGCAGGAGATTTGATATAACAGAGAAGGGCTACCTGAAATGAAGAAGGACACAACATAACTTTCAATTGGAAGGATGTTGCCGCACATTTAATTGTTGTCCACGAGGAGTGAATGAACTTGTGCAGCTAGATAGTGAGCTCAGACTCAGGATGGGTTATTGATGTCACATTGATTGTACCCCGTGCAGCAGTGTTGGAAGATGTCGGCACGTAAATTCCACAGGCGGGTTATCTCCAGTGAGCAGATCGGCGGTCGCATGGTTGGCGAATCTTCTACGAAGAATTCTATTGGTTATACAATAAAGAGACCGGTCGTGCGAATGTGGTTGATGATTCAGAGTATAAAAAAGGGTTTTATAGAAAGATTCTGAGAATTATGGCAGTTGATTGTGCAAGGTTATGTTAATAAGAGATAAAGAATCCTGATGAATTTTAGAGTTGTGTAATAGTGGCTTCAAGCTAAGTGGTGATTTGAACAAAGGAATTGTTAAAAGTATGCTATGGTTGGCCTTATTGGAACATGTTCTGACTTAGGGAAGGATTCTGGATTTATGCCTCGTATAGATGCGGGTTTCAAAGGAAGAGATTCTGCCGGGTGCTTCGTCGAGAGGGTATTCATGTGCTAGAAGATTCATGGAGGTGATTATATTCGGGGCCAAGTTAGAGTGGGTGGCTCTCAACAACGGTCTTATTGGATTAAAAGGGGCAAAGTGTGGTGCCTAATGATTGCAAGCCTATATGTACGGTTAAGAATCAAGCTTTGTAGCAGCTTATAAAAAGTGGCACATAATGTTCTATGATGTTTTGACTTGCAGTGTAGTATTTGGGAGGTATGAAATGGTTCGTAGTATTTGAGACATCATGGTCTCGTGATTCAAGGTCACTTGGGATGAGTGCGGATGGAGTGTGTTATGTGTTGAATAGAGTTATTATTATTTCTAAGGCAATCAAGAATTAATTTGGAAGAAGATAGATTGGTTAGCCATAGTTGAATTGGAATATTGGTAGTAGTGATCAGTTCCTTCAACGTGATCAAGTTATGCAAGTGATTTGTGACGGCATGTGTGAGGCTTGTCGACCACCATAATTGATGTTATCCAGAAGTATTCCACTATTATGGCCTGTCATGTGTAGGTAGATCCCGGAAGGGCTATGGTGGCTTAGACCACTACTTAGAGATTTTCATATTCTACGGTTATGAGAATTCACCTATGTGTTGCTATGGTTCTCCTGAAGTGAGTTAAGTGAAAAGTTTTATATGATGAAGTGTTAATCAATTAGTGGTTACGGAGTTATAAGGAAAATCGTGTTCTATCGTATATTGGCATGTTGGTTGCAGTGAGTGGTATGGAATTTGAAGTGAGGATTAAGGTTGCAGTTCGGTGTTGACAAGGATGTCACGAGCTCGGATGAGCAGTAAAGGAGTTTCGATGTTTAAAGTAAGTGGGTATCGTCTTCAGCGTCACCTGAGATCGATGTTTTGTGAAAAAGGCCTTACATCCTGGTTATGGATTCTTTAATGCTTTTTCAGCGTTAGTGCGGCTGGTGGTATGGATACGCATACTTGTTGTCTTTTACGGAAGGTCATGGGAGCGTGCCCCATAGGAAGATTCTATAAGTGTGGCATATAGTTACTTGATTGATTAAAGATTTAAACCAAGTATGAAAACGGTGGTGATATCACTAATTTGAGAATTTATGCTTGGAGGGCACTCGACTTATTGGGTTGTGGATCGTGGAGGATTGCCCCGGTTATGATGGTAGTTCTCGTGTGTTATGAGAAAATGGGAGTTATTATGGACCTTCGAAAGGTTATTAGCCTAGTTCACTGTGATCAGAATCATCTTGATGTCTATGGATGGATCTAAATGTGAATATGGGCTCTATATCAGGAGAAATGTGTTCATTTCAGCAATGCCCTCCTTTGGACAAGTAGTCGAGGTACTTTTCCATCGTCAGCTATTTCATGTAATGATATATTGCACCATATGAGTTGTGAGATGGCTTGGTGAATTTCTTATGTGTTGAGGTTCCGCGTAGAAATGATGTTATATAAGCAGGATGGCACTCAAGATTCAGGTCGTATATCACACCTCAGTTATGCTTGAGTTTTGTAGCCTATGGCACTATATGTCTCCCCAAGGATGGTATTATGCACTTAGCGTGCTTATGACCGATATTCCGTATTTATTGTAATGAGAAATTTAGCCCGATGTATATCTCCTTATGTGAATTCTATGTGTGGATCGAGTGGCACGCAGCCATGGGTATGTTATTTGGATCGGGTTGCATGCCACAACAGTTTGATGTTGAGTACAGTTTTCTATATGCTATTCTATTATGCATTGTTTCCTATTTTCTAAGGAAAGTCCATATTAGTGCGTGAGTTGAGTAGTTCCTTCCAGAGTTCGTTTTCCTTTTGTCACATTCGAGTTCATAGCCTATTGGCACATTGTGACATCATATGAGACTTTTGATCATGTCCGGGGTGGCTTATTGCTTGAGTGGTTCGGACTGGGTGAGACGAAATCATTGGATTTAGGATAAGTCAATATGATTATATGAAGTATATTAAGGAGTTAAGACCATTATTTGGTTCAGAATGAGGTGATGGTTCTTGTTAGGAGTATAGAACCAATGATTTGTTGGTTCGGCAGTTGGGTATGAATTTCTACACACCACTTCTGACTTGGTGGTATTGTAAGAGTTAGAACAAGACCTATGTAAGTCATGAGGTGCAATGGGAATATCAGATTTGTGGAATTTCGACTAATTTGATCAGAGAATGTTATTGTGGTCGTGTGAGTAAAATGGTGCATGGTGTGAATTCAGCTAAGGTATGCAGTCATGTTTTGGTGTTGTGGGTAGTTATTGATACGGTAAGCGTATGTTGGAACATGACTGGCAGAGAATTTCGGATGTAGGAATTGGGCTGTAAGGCTTATTTGCGTAAGTGAAAAAGGATATCTTCAGATTGATCGAGCTAGGGTGTCCATCTGAGTTGTGGTAGCACGGGTAGGTGCTTGAGGTGTTCCATAGTGATTTTGGACAACCCTAACACAGTTCTTAGCACGTTCGAGGACGAACATATGTTTAAGTGGGAGAGAATGTAACAACCCGACCGGTTGTTTTGAGCTCTAGCGCGACATTAAGTAGTTTGGGGCCATGAGCAGCTTCACTTCAGGTATTATGACTTGTACGCATGGTCGGAATTGAATTCCAGGGAATTCAGAGTTGATTTGGAAAGGGAATTCTCATTTCGGAAGCTTTAAGTTGAAAGAATTGACTAAGATTGGATTTCAGAGTAAATAACCTCGGAATTGGGATCTGAAGGTTCTAGTAGGTTCGTATGATCATTTCAGACTTGGGCGTATGCCCGGATCGGGTTTTGGATGACCCGGGGGCGTTTTGGCGCCTATTGTGGAAGTTAGCATTTTGGAAGAAATTTCAAAAGTTTGGGTTGAAGTGCATTTTAGTGTTATCAATGTCCGTTTAGGATTCCGATTCTGGGAGTAGCTACGTATGGTGATTCTAGATTTGGGAGCGCAATCGGAAGTGAATTCGGAGGTCCGTAGGTCATTTTGAAGTCATTTGGCTAAAGATAGAAATTTGAAGGTTTTTGAAAAGTTTGACCAAGAGTTTGACTTTTTGATATCGGGGTCGGATTCCAATTCCGAAAAGTGGAGGAGGTCCATTATGTCGAATATGACATGTGTGCAAAATTTGAGGTCAATCAGACGTGATTTGACGGGTTTCGGCATCAAATATAGTAGTTTTAAATTTCAAAGTTCATAAAGTTTGGATTGGAGTATGATTTATGATTTTGACGTTGTTTGATGTGATTTGAGGCCTCGAGGGGGTTTGTATCATGTTTTGGTACATGTTGGTATAATTGGTTAAGGTCCCGAGGACCTCGGATGGATTTCGGAAGGTTAACGGAATGAATTTCGGACCAAAGAGTTGCTGAAATTTTCTGCAAAAAGCTGTTTTGACAACAACTAGTGCAATTGCGGAGCTGAATTTAGAAGCTTATATCTCGAAATTTATACGGAATTTGAAAATTTGCAAAACATAAAAGTTGTTTCACTTGTATTCTAGTTTCCATAAAGATAAACCATTCATTATTTGAACATTTTATTAGAAAGTTATGATCGATTGAAGATGGCTAGTGAAACAGTTTTGACAGAGTTTTCTAATGCATGGAGCTGACTTTAGAAGAATATATAAAGAGTTATATGGTGTGCAACCTATCAAATGAAAGATCTTCAAGTCTAGTTTCTAAATCTTCAAACCGTTTGTCATTTGTGTGTTTTAAGAAGGAGTTATAGGCATTTTAACAGAAGGTGTACAGCAGGGGAAAAATATAATAGGATGTATAACCTGCAGAATGCAAGGTACAACTCTATGAAGCCTGGGCAGATTGTTTTAAATACAAGTTTTGGCCCATTTCTTTCACTTCTTTCATTTGGCTTGGGTGATTTTGGAACTTTTTGAGAGGATTTGAAGAGGGATTCAAGAGATAACACCTGGAGGTAAGATTTTTGAACTCAATACTCGATTCTTGTGTAAATTCTACCTAATTAATCATGGAAATTAAGCGTAAAATTGAGGAATTAGGGCTTGAATTTGGAGAGTGTAAATTGGGGATTGGTGGGGCCATTTGAGGTCCGATTTTGATGTTCTTGATATGTATAGACTTGTGGGAAGATGAGGATTCTATTGATGTTAATTTTGTCGGATTCCGAGCCATGGGCCCGGGGGGCCGGGTTTGGGCAATTTTGGGATTGTTGATGTAAATTTGATATTTTCGAGTGGGCTTTGTGCCCTTAGCATATTTTAATGGTTATGTATTGATTGTGGTTAGATTTGGAGCATCTGGAGGTCAGTTCGTGAGGGAAAAGGCATCGCGGGCTAGAGTTTGGACTGGATCGAGGTGAGTAATGATTGCAAATAATGTTCTGAGGGTATGAAACCCCGGATTGCACATCGTTGTGCTATATTGAGGTGACGCACACACTAGATGATGAGCGTGGGGTCATTCACTGTTGGGTATTGTGACTTAGTCCATCCCCAATGACTATTTTACCGCGTATTTGACTAAAAATCTATTTGCTATCATCATGTTTTGGGTTGAATGTCATATTTGGGCTTCGTGCCAACTATTCAAACCCTTATGAGATTTTATTGATATTTCCTCACTGTCATGACTTTATACTTGAATTCAGTCATGCTATATTTCATTCTTTTTATAACTCAGCCATGTTTACTCTATTTTAATATATCAAATGATATTTCAAATAATATTTTGGGTTGAGCATCATATTTTACTGTTGCCCGAGCGACTTATGTGATTTTGACTGAGTAAGGCTGAGGGCCTGTGCTGTAAGGATACTTTTGGGTCGGGCTACACGCCACAACAGTGATACACCGATTATGATTAAGAGGCTGAGGGCCTGAGTTTTGTACGCCACGAGGTGGCTTGTTGATATGAGGCCGAGAGCCTAGTGATGATGCCTCGAGATGGCTTGATATTGCGCTTGGGCCGTAAGGGGCACCTCCAAGAGTCTGCATACCCCCAGTGAGCACGGGTACCCATTGTGAAGTGAGATATAGCTCGAGGGGCTACTATTGTTCTGAGATATTGCCCGTGGGGCAGATTTGTTGACATTGTGCCCGAGGGGCGAACCTTTATGTGTTTATCTTTCTTATTTGTCTGTCATTTACCTGTTTAATTGTGTATTTGTGCCCCTTAGGCGGATTTTCTATGCTTATCTATTCTAATTGCTTTGCATTCAATTGCTTAACTGTTAAAAAGTCATTTTTAAAGAAGTTTAAACTGAGTTAAGGTGCTTTAAGAGATTTCACAGCTTCAATACTTTCTTACTGGTTTGTAATGCTCTATACAACATGTTGATGTACTTTTCGTGATTTCCTATCACTCAGTCTTTAGTTATGATTACTACTCACTGAATTGGAGTAATCACTTTACTCCCTGCACCTTGTGTGCAGATTCAGGTATTTCGAAACCCGGTAGCGGGTATTGGTTGATCGGAGGCAGAGTCATCGGAGTTTAGCAAGGTAGTTGCCGGCGTTCGCATCACTGCTTTCCTCCCTCTTGATTTCATTATACTTTATTTAGTACATTTCTGACTTTTTCATTGTATTTAGACCCTAGTATATGCTCGTGACTTGTGACACCCCGATGTCGGGCTGTATTCATTTCCGCACTTGTTTTATTTCGCTAAATCTATACTTGTTGGGGATTTATCCTTATAAATGACTTAAATTGAATTATTAAATTGTTAAAACTAAATTTTGGAATTGTGTCGGCTGGCCTTGTCTTCACGAGAGGCGCCATCATGACCAGGTCCGGTTTGAGGTCGTGACAGTCTAGCACGGTTTTACTTTTCGCGATTGTGGCCATAAAGCTTCGCGACGCGATGAACAAACCTAAAATCAACCTAGTGACACCAAATGAAAAACGGGTTGATTGTATTAAAACTAGATACAAAAGGATACAACTTTTGTTTTGGATCATCTTCAAAATCTTTTTGGATTGCTAGATATAATCTCCCGAAACCAGCCTAGTGACACCAAAAAATTTCTTCTGCGCAGTTGCAAACAAAACCTCCGTGATCACAATTCACACGACCAAAACTACAATTTACTCTTCACAAATGTGGCCCAGAGCTCTTAGGTCGCGATTCATACACCTGTAGCCAAAAACGAACAATTGAAACGGGCTTAGAAATGATCCAAAACCACCCCAAAACTCACTCGAGTCCCTCGTGACCCCTTCCAATCATACCAATAATTCCAAATACACTTTTCAAACTTTTCCAAAGGCTTGAAACACCACAATTAACATCAAATTCGAGAATCAAAGATAAAATCCTTCCCTTAACTTTCAAACATTCAAACTTCGCCAAATGCATTGGAATCATACCTAAAAATTCCGGATCACAACCAAACATTGCACAAAAGTTCCAAATGACTAAATGGACATATAAACTGTCTCAAAACCACAATAGTAGTCTGTTAACACCATAGTGAACTCTATGTTTAGCCTATTGATTCTCAAATTCTTCAAATTACCAATTTTCGACAAAAAAATCAAAACCTTCTAGGAATATCCAAATTCAAATTCGAACATATGCCCATGTTGAAAATTACCTATTGAACATATTGGAATTATCAAACCACCAATTCGAGGTCGTTCGCTCCAAAGTCAAGCCTTTCAACTTTTTCAACTTAAATCTTTTTAATTGAGAATCACTCTATTAAATCCATACAGAACCACTCGGAAACCAAAACCAACCATGGATGAAAGTCATAATACACCATATGAAGCCACTCGAAGTTTGAAATCATAGCACGACTATAACTCAAAATGACTGGTCGGATCGTTACATTCTCCCTCACCTAAATATGTATTCATCCTCGAATGTGCCAAGAGTCGTTCCAAAGTTGTCCAATCATGGTATAACTCAGCATACACATCACCATGGATGATCTCACATTACATCAATACATTTAAGCCCGTCAAGACAATCCTAACTGTGGATTATTCCTTTATCCTTAACTTAAAATCCTTAGAACTAAATTCCAACATCCGGAACTTTCTCCAATATTAAATCTTGCATATATAAACTGTATCGGTATTATCAAGTTGTATAAAGCTGTCAATATACTATCAAGATCTAGCCATACGATGCACCACATAACTCATATACTCATAGCAATAATTCCCGACCATAATAGCTGCTCATTACCAAATCCGGTACCGATAATATACCTTATATCAAAAAGAGCCTTGTTAAAAACTTTCACAATACTACTAATCATGAAAGAAACATGTAGGAACTCATCACTGCCCATCAAATCAACAAGTTATGGAATTCTCTCATCCAACAAGAACCGTTGCCAAATTCTAAGCTGACTAATGACATTCTTCTCTGAATATACCTTATCCAAATGCAATTGCACTAATTCTGAGTCTAATAACCTTGTATTTATGGAGAAAGTGGTAATAAAAATTAAATTTGTTGATGGGAATCTAAAAGTTTGTGATCTATTTTTATGCTAGTTTATTGAGCAGTTGGTGCTAAATGTATGAGATCTAAAGACGAAATGGAGTTAAGGAGAAAACTATAATCAAACCGGTAGGACAGCTATTCGGGGCCTCGAGCTTGCCGATTCTGGGCTTTAAGGTCGATCCCGGGACTCGATTGCGAGCTATCGAAGATAGTTGTTGTGTGACTAACAATTGTGATGAAATTAATAGAGACTCTTTATGACCAATGATGAGCAATAGATGATGAAAAAATATGGGGATAATAGATAAAAGCTATAATATCAAGAGAGTATGTTAGAGCACGAAATAGAGAGTTCTTGTATATTTTCGTGTGGAGTAACTGAAATGATCAACCCTTACAAAGTCATAGGGATCCCCTTTATGTAGGAGTAAAATCCCATCATAGTACAACAAGCATTAACTACAAAGATATGGAGATGTGACCACTAGATGACGCCCGGACTCAGGTGTTAAAGTAGCTCCCTAGGTTCTGTCAGTCTTAGCCATGTGCCTTGGGAACTCCCCATTTTCGTTGTGGTTGTGGTTGACATTATCACAAGATCGAGTGTCGACGAACATCGAGGGAGGAATCTCGATCGTAGCCTTATAGCCCTGGGACTTCGAGACGGTCTTCCGAGGTGCTTTGATAATGAGAAATGGGACCCTCCGATTTCACTGTATACAAATAGTCCCCGCATTTCTTAGAGATGAGTGATAAAAAATGGTTTTGACACGTAACTCTTCGGACATCCCGCAGTGATGTCACGCCGACGATATCATTCTTACGATGTAAGTCTCCACGATAGGCAATACATCCTATGGACTTGTCTTTTCAGCGTCATTCAATGTGCTACCGATTCCCATTCTTCAAGGTGACCGTATCAACGTCAATCCAGTTTCCAATGGCGTATTTATTCCGCTTATCGATACGTCTTCTAAAGGCATTGATGGCATTATAGGCCACACTATCATCCTATATAAATGGGGCCTTTCCATGCTAACTTTTTATTCTAGTGTTTCTCAACATCCTTCATTCTTTTCTTCTCATCCTCATTATCCTTCTTTTATTGCTACCCGCCATGCATGGGATTTCTGACCTTAAGATCTTATGGCGGCGTTCTTACTAGTCGTGCCATGGCCCTTTACCTGGGCTTTGTTGTGACGACCGAGATTACACTATCTCGCTGTTATTGTTGTTGTTGTTATTTTTACGGCTATCACTGCTATCGTCATTAGACCGAGTTGACGAGATGAAGGAGGTTAGCCTGTCCCGATTTGGGTAAATATTGGGACTCTACACCACTGCTCGGGAGAGTGTTCAGACTATACACTGCTACTCACTCTCCTACCCTAGCCTGGTGATGTACTTCATCTCTCGGGTCTTTTCCCAATGGATAAAATAGTGCACCGGCCGTTAAGCTCGCATGGCACGATGTCCTGGAAGGTGGAACCAGAGCAGCCATGCGAGTATGGTTGAGGCCCACCGAATCTTCAACCTTTGGCTTCGGAGGGCTATGTCTTTTTTTTCTACCTCTTCTTCATCACCTTCATCTTCCTTGCCTTCTCGCTTTCCTCTTCTTCATCTTCGACCTTGGAGATATTTCTCTAAGGGATTGAGTTGGGAACCTAGAGAAGGTAGCAATCAAAGGTATCACCGTCAAGGATGCATGATCGAGTGGGCGGGGCTTAGAGATGTTGATACCAGAGATGAATCTTCGAGAGTAGATTAGGTCCCAGGCTTTCACTACGTGTGTACCCTGTCGCTTCTTTGCTTCTGTGTAAGAACCCCTCATAGGCTTTTGTAATAATATGTAAGGACCCCTCGTGGGCTTTTGTAATTAAATGTTTCATGAATACAAAGATATTTTCTCCAATTTGTCTTTGATTCTTGTTATATTCTTTTATGTTTGTGGAGACTTTGAATGCATAGCTCCGTCTGTTGTTGCCAATACCAAACCCGGATGCGAGTATTCTTTCTGGACTTTGGCTGATTAATATGGCCTTGCGCAGAATCCTTTGCGATCCCTTGGATCAAACCCAAATTGGGCCGATGGACTCGGGTCGTCGGCACCTTGACTTCGAGTAGAATGAAAGTAACATTTTGGGCCTTGGAATAAAGGTTTATTAGTTAAACTCCATGGTGAACTTTGAGAAAAAATTTGCTCGGAGGCCCGAGGACAGGGGCTGTCTTTGATCTCTCGAGGGTAGTCTCCGAGTGGAAGTTCGTTCAAATTTGGACCACCGAGAAACGCGCTCTGGGCTTAGCGTAGATAGCCTTAGGGTGTTTTAGATAGATTTTGAAAGAGGGTTTGTCCGATCTCAAATGCTACCCCGGGACTATGCCCATACGGGTGGGGTTTAAATGCTTATTTCCTTGGAGCCTGAAACCCCCGAGGTCGGGTACCACCTCGGGTCTTGTAATGGCATCACTGGCTTTCTGGAGACTAACCTTGTTCTAATGGAGGCCTTCAAAGTTGGGTACCACCTTGGGACTGGAGAAGAAGTTATTAGCTTCATGGAGCCTAACCTTGTTCTGGTGGAGATCCTCAAGGTCGGGTACCACCTCGGGACTGGAGATGTGGTTTTTAGCCGATTTTAAGGCAAACGGACCATTGTTGTTTCTTCTATATATATTCGTAGATGTTTTTGACTCTTTAGGGGAACCCACCACTTTAAGCAGTTGCCCTTCTTTTTCTGTGTTAGCCTTTCACTACTCTGGCACTAACGCACTTGCACATATTCCCGCTTTCGTTTTCTAATTTCGTCATAGCCATGACTGCTATGTCAGGGTCTGTCCGACAGGGAGATGAGTGTTTTGCCTTCGGCATTCAGGACCAATGAGAGTATGCCTTGAAGGTTTCTTCTTTGATAGGAGAAGAACATCTTGGGTTAGTGAGAAAAGACTGCGGATGGGGGAAAAGGTAGTACCACAGATACTTCCCCTGGGTGAGAGCATCACGGACCGTGCCGATGGATTCCTGAATGTGTACACATATCCATCCACATTGGGCCCCTTTGACAGGGTTGTTCTCGACTTCTGCCTAGAATATCGGGTTACCTTGGCATAGATCCATCCATTATTTTGGCGAACAGTGCTGATAATGAGATTTTTTGCAGAGAAGGCGGGGCTTGACTTCACTTTTAGTCACCTTATCAGGCTATACTAGCCCTTCCATCATCGAGGTCTGCTGACCTTGCGATGCCGATCGACTACGCCCTTTGTTGTTGACGATGAGGAAGATGGAGATCGTGGATGGATGAGTCATTTCGTTCGAGTGTGGACCGCTGACATTATCCCAGTGGAGCTTCTGTCATTCCTTGAGGAATGGAATTATACATGTAAGTGGTGCATTTCGTGCTTTCTCAATTTCTCCTATAGTGAGGACTGGTTTCTTAATCATATTTTCCTTTCTTCCTCTGCAGCGGTTTCATGGGCGCCAGGTGGCGTTCTTGATCTGCTAGATTGGGTCTGAGAATTTGCAACCTACTCGACCTGTGAGGAGCGCAAGTGGAGAGCTTTGTCCGGGGGTAGATAGGAAGCAAAATACCATGGTGAGTGCTGTGCTATTCTTCCCTTTCCCTTCTATCACGTGGAGAAGCATATCCTCTTTACGCGTATTAATCTTACCATTATAGGCATTGGAAAGCATTTCGAGGCGAGGCCGTGCTCCTTCGGAGAGTGGGAAGGGTTGCTAACTTCCAGGCTGAAGAACGGTAACAATGAACACAAGGTGCTTTCATAGGGCGATGGCGCTCAAAGTAAGGCGGAGCGGGACCGGGGCTTCGGAGCGGAAGCATCATCCGAGCATGTCATGTCCGCAGCTCCTAGTTCTGAAAAGAGGGGTTCTCCGTTGTTGTCACCTTCTTTTTCCATTGATAGCATTTCGAGAGATGCTAGAAACTCGGGGTCGCATACACCAAGCGACCGTGCTTCGACCGGAGTAGGCACTTTCAGGTCCGAAGGAACAGGATTGGCAGGTGTGCTTTCGGCCTTCGAGGAAGCCCAACAACTTCACTTTGCATTGAGTTTTGGCACAGGTTTTTCGAGCTTTGCACCTTCCCTTGCTTATTGAGCTTTCTTTTGCAGGCATTTAATAAGCTTAAGACTGGGCTGCTTCGTTGTGAAGCCAGGCTACGGAAAGCTCTGGATAGTGAGAGATCCCTAAGTCTCCTTTGTGATGAAAAGGAAGTCGAGTTGGTACACTTGCAGTATGAGGTGGGCCGGAGCCTGAATTACGAGAACCACCTAAAGGAGCAGGTAGTCTTGTGTCCCAGATGAATGTGCATTCCACCTCCTGGTTCCCAGGGCTAATACTTAGTTTATTTCAGTTGTAGAAAAAGACGGAGGCCCTGGAGCACCTTAGAAATGAAGTTGGTCGGGCCAGGCGTGAGCATGATGAATTGAAAGCTTGGGCTAAGGCATAGGCTTTAAAGGGGAAGGATGCTCTGGCCAAAGTTCCTTCTTTTGAAGCTCTACTTTGCATAGCTTGTAACAATACTTTTTTAGACAAAGATGATTGCAAAGCTTGAGTCCGAGCTTTCGAAAATCAGGGCTGAGATCATCGATGCTCGGGCAGAAGCTGCGATGAGCCAGACTAAGGCTAACCGGGAGGTAGAGATCTATTTAAAAGATGTTGTCGATGCTCAAATTGAGCTGAGAAGGATCTTCGACCGTGAATGGTGGGTTGAAGAATATGCTCGCTGCAACTCTAAAAGAAAGACCCTCGAAGAGATCTGTGCTAGGGGCTTCGCCCTCTTAGAGGAATTGGCGTTAGCAAGGGCGGACGAGCGTGATGCTCAGTTGCTTTTGTCTGACGCCGAAGGAAGTGAAGAAGAGGTCGGTAGGCCGTAGCCCCCGGGGGGGGGGGGGCATAGATTTTGCCATCTGTATGTAGCATTTTCGAAGTATGTTTGTAGATGGAGATTGTGCTTTTTCACACATGTGTATGAAAGAAAACCTTGCGGCTTTACTCCTTTCATATCCTCTTCTGTCTCAATTTTGGCCAGGTGGACTGGTTTTTGCATTGGTATGAATCCTTAGGGTAGTGATATGGAGCCAGGGCTTATTGGACTGGCTCGTAGGCTCTTACGTACTTTCGCTCTTAGACATACTTAGGCCACCTATTTTGGGCTCAGTCCCCGAGTCGGGCATCGACACGAGCTTATTTGACCTTTGAATAGCCTGATTTTAGGCTGGCAACAATGGCTCTTACGCTTTTGGTAAATGAGACATTTTAATGTATGTGGGCTGGCAACAATGGCACTTATGCCTTGGGCCGATGCGATCATTTAATGTAAGTAGGCTGGCAATAGTGGCTCTTACTCCTTGGGCCGATGCGACCTTTTAATGCAAGTGGGCTGACGACAGTGGCTCTTATGCCTTGGGTTAAAGTGACGTTTTATGCTTGTGGCCCTTAGGCTCATTAGGCCGGCGACAATGGCTCTTATGCTTTGCCCTTAGGCATATGTAGTTAAATATTTTGGGTCCGGTCTCCGAATCGGGTTATGACTCGAGCTCATTTTGACCCTCAAGTTTTTAGATTTCGAGCTGGCGACAGTGGGTCTTATGCTTTAGGCCGATGTCACCTTTTGTGTGTATTGCCCTGAGGCTCATTAGGCTGGCGACAATGGCTCTTACGCGCTTGGTCGATGCGACCATTTTTGTAGGCTTTGTTTTAATCTCGTTAAGGACTTTTTGATGTAAATTTTGCCTGACTGGTCGTTGATTCGGGAAGAACCTCAATTTCGATTAACTTGCAGCGATATTCAAGTACCTCGGGGGGTTTGGCTCAGAGGCTGAGTAGTTCGAAGCCTATAGTTTGGAGCTAACATGGTCGAAGCTCTTTTGCCTATGCCGAGGGTAGCCTGTTTAACCGGTTCTTTTCGAAATAGATTTGAAGTAATTTGAAGGACTGCGTGGGCTGGCGACAATGGCTCTTATGCCTTGTAGCGACGGTCGGGCATCCTTGTGTCACGTTAGTTCGGTTGGTACAGCCATGTGACCGGAGTCATTTGTGTTTGGTCGGAGCCTTTGAGTCCCGAGTGAAGTAGTTTCGGCATCTATATCAAGGGTATGCCTTTTTAGGGGTCTTACAAGTTCGATATATAGCCAAAAATATGGGATCGGGTCTATGCCTTTAGTGAGGTCTTACAAGTTTTACATACCGTTGAGGTCTTATAGTTTTGCATACCGTTGAGGTCTTACAGATTTTACATGCCGTTGAGGTCTTACAATTTTGCATGTAGTTGAGGTCTTACAGGTATTACATGCCGTTGAGGTGTTACAATTTTGCATGTCGTTGAGATCTTACAAGTTTTACATGCCGTTTAGGTCTTATAGTTTTGCATGCCGTTGAGGTCTTACAGATATGATCTCTGCCTTATCTAGGTCTTACGGGATCGAGTCTACCCGCTCGGTGTCTTATGGCCTTAGGTTTTGATAAGTCGATGGAGGTGGTGCTTGACGGCAATCCCCGAGTCGTCTAGAGTTCCTTGACTCGGGAGCCATTTTTGTGAACTTTGCATTGCCTCATCGAGGGCTTACAATTTTGGAGATCCCGACCTTGAGGTCGTACGTTTTTATTTTGATATTTTGACACTAGTCCCCGAGTATTCGGGGTACTTTCTGGCATTGGAGATGTTTAGGGATTTCCGCATTCCCTTTCTGAGGGCTTACGATTTTGGAGTCCCGACCCGGAGATCGTTTAGGTGTTGAATTGTTGACGCCAGTCCCCGAGTGTTCGGGACGTTTTCGACAGAGGAGTTGTTTTTGCGAAGGTGCCGAGCCTCTTTTGGAGCATTAGATGCTTTGATAACAAATATTCTTCAATTATTTGGTACAAGTGTACACGTTTCGCTATTGGGGGCCCGGCTATACGGACACGGTTTGTTCGACCGTTTGGCCTGGTACATCCGGAGCCTCTAGGCTTGTCCGAGTGGATAACCTTCGGGGGGATGCCCCTTAGTGTTCGAGGTTGATTGCGAAAGAAGCCTTGGACATTTGTTGAATCTCCCTTAGGCAGCATGCAGATGTTACCTCGTTAAAAACCTTGTCGGTAAAACCCTTTTCGAGACAAAAACTCGGTCGAAGGAAAAGAGTGCAACGGATGCTTTAAAACCTCAAGGTCTTCGAGCTGGGTTAACATTCTGACTGCTTCGATCGGGCGCCTGCATAAGGGTTAGTATGAAATATGAAATGAAAAAGGAAATGGCTATACCTTAGTGTGAGACGCGCTGGCGAAGTTTTGAGGATCGATATGTTCCAATTAGCCCTCAAACGATATGAGGACGCGGTACGGTCCTTTATTTCGATTAATTGGGCTTAATCGGGGGTATCGTTTGATTACCATTTGGCTCTTTTGTGAGCGGAGGCATGGGTACCGGTGCCACATCGTGCACCACAAACATTTTCCTCGCCGCATGTTGTTCCCTGTAGATGGTTTGGATTCCATCCTTTGTTGGGAATTTCATCAATTGGTGGAGAGTGGATGGTACTTCCCTCATGTAATGTATCCACGGCCGTCCGAACAAGTCGTTATCCTCAGGTCTCCTTCGATGACATGGAATTTGGCGTTTTGGGTCGTGCCGGCCACGGTGATTGGGAGCGTGATTTCTCCTTTTGTTGTTTCACTTGCCATGTTGAATCCATTGAGGGCTCGAGTGGCGGGCACGATTTGGTCAAGCAGTCTGAGCTGCTCTATCACCCTCGACCTGATAATGTTGGCCGAGCTACCTAGATCCACGAGTACACATTTTATTTAAAAGGAATTTACAAGGAAAGATATTAATAGTGCGTCATTGTGAGGTTGAGACAAGGTCTAGGTGTCCTCTTTGTTGAAAGTGAGGGTCCTCAGGAATATATCCCCGAGTCCGCTTTTCTCTAGTGATGGATATTTTTGTCCTTCTCATTACGGGTTCCTGCGGGGCATCGACGCCTCCCAAGATCATGTGGATGACATGTTGTGGCTTGTTTTCTTCGTTCTTCTTGGCTGCCTCTCTTTTCCGGAACTGATTTTTGGCTCGGTCGCTAAGGAATTCCCGGAGATGACCTTTGTTATGTAGTCGAGCTACCTCTTCTTAGAGTTGGTGGAAATCCTCGGTCCTGTGGCCATGCGTGTTGTGAAACTCGCCCACTAAGTTATGATTCCTTTGTGAAGGATCCGATTGTACATGCCTGGGCCATCTGGTGTCTCCAATCTTACTGATGGCAAACACGATGTCCGATATATTTATGTTGAAGTTGTATTCTGACAAGTGAGGTGCCCCTGTTAGCCCTGTGTTCCTATTGAATCTAGCTCTGTTGGTGAGTCCCCGAGGATCCTGTCCTCGATCTATCCTTCGATCAATGCGAGGTGGGTTGCGCTTCTGGGCGTTCCTCCTGTCTTTAGAGTACAGCTGGTAACTTTCTTCGTTTGGCTTTGGCTCTTTCGCCAAGAGCCTACTCGGATATAATGAGCCCGAGGGAGCTCCCAACTTTTCGTCTTCTACTCTGACCTTCGACTGGTATCAGTTGTGCACGTCCGATCAGGTCACAACAGGATATTCGATCAAATTCTGTTTCAACTATTTTGAAGCCACCGAGCTTTGTTCGTTTAGACCTTGAGTGAAAGCCTACACTGCCCAGTCGTCGGAGACTGATGGTAGTTCCATCCGTTCCATTTGGAAGCGAGATACGAACTCTCGCAGCATTTTGTTCTCTCTTTGCTTAATCTTGAAAACGTCAGATTTCCTCGTTGCTGCTTTGATGTTACTGGCATGTGCCTTTATAAAGTAGTCTGCTAGCATGGCGAATGAATCTGTGGAGTTAGGAGCCAATTTGTGATACCATATCATGGCCCCCTTCGAGAGTGTTTCCCCGAACTCTTTTAGTAATGCGGACTCGATCTCGTTGTTCTTTATATCGTTTCCCTTTACCATGCAATTGTAGGCAGTAACGTGTTCGTTGGGGTCTGAGGTCCCATTGTACTTTGGGAGTTCCGGCATTCTGAACTTCTTTGGAATGGGTTTCTGGGCCTCTTTCTTGGGACACAGCCTTTGTATGAACTTCTTCGAATCCACACCTTTCAGGACCGGGGGTGCGCTCGGAATCTGGTCGACCCTGGAGTTGTAGGTCTGGACCTTCTTATCATTGGATTCTATCATTTGCTCGCCCTATTCGATCCTTTTGGTTAGGTCCTCGAGCATTTATACGATGACAAATTCAGCTATCGATCCGTTATTGCTCGATCTCTCAGGTATCAGTTTGGCTAGAGGGGATGTCCCCGGTCCTACCGTGCTAGGAGTTTTCTGGTGACTTTGCAGCTGAGCAATAGCTAGCTGTTGTGCTTGCAACATTTCAAAAATTGCATGAAGGCTAACCTACCGTTCTTTCCTCGCCGGGGTTTCTTGAACTTCTTGTCGATCTCCTTAGTGCACACTCCTGTTAGTGTGAGAGCTGACATCGATGCATTGAGCATCGCGCAAGACCCATCTACCGGAATTGGGTCCGGTGCATCCCCAGGGTTTTGTGGTGGCGCACCAACACCTAGAATAGTCACACCATTCTCTTTATGGTCTTCAAGATTGTTTTTTCACCTCCGTTCACTAAGCTAGACATTTCGACCTAAAATCGAAGATCTTGGACAAGAAAAAGTGTGAAAGATAACTTGGGTTATAGGATGAAACCAGCAAGAAAATAATCACTATTATTTTTAGCCCCATTGGGCACCAAGCTGTTTTCCAAGAAAGTGGTAATAACAATTAAATTTGTTGATGGGACTCTAAAAATACATGATCTGTTTTTATGCTAGTTTATTGAGCGGTTGGTGATAAATGTATGAGATCTAAAGACAAATTGGAGTTAAGGAATCAAACCGGTAGGACAGCTATTCGGGGCCTTGAGCTTGCCGATTCTAGGCTTCGAGGTCGATCCCGAGGCTCAATTGCGAGCTATCGAAGAGAATTGGGGTAGGGCTAACAGATATGAAATAATCAATGAAGGCTCTTTATGGCCAATGATAAGCAATAAATGATGAACAAATAAGAAGACAAGAAATGAAAGCAATAATATCAAGAGAGTATGTGAGAGAGTGAAATAGAGAGTTCTTGTATATTTTCGTATGGAGTAACTGAAGTGACCAACCCTTACAAAGTGATAGGGATCCCCTTTATATAGGAGGAAAATCCCATCATAGTACAACAAGCATTAATTACAAAGATATGGAGATGTGACCACTATATGACACCCTGACTCGGGTCTTAGAGTAGCTCTCTAGGCTTCTGTCAGTCTTAGCTATGTGCCTTGGGAACTCCCCGTTTCCATTGTGGCTGTGGTTGACATTATCACAAGATCGAGTGTTGACGAACCTCGACGAAGGAATCTCGATTGTAGCTTTGTAGCCCCGGGACTTCGTGGCAGTCTTCCGAAGTATTTTGATGATGAGAAATGGGACCTTCTGATATCACCATATCCAACTTGTCTCATCCAGTACAAATTGCTCGATTGATAGGCCACAACAAATGCCGACTAGAACAACATACGAGGTTATCCATTCACCCAACAAGCAATAACTCGAACATAAGTGTCACGACCCAAATCAAAGGGTCGCGACGGCCACCTGGTGCCTTACTCGATCGAGTTCCAACGCATCATATCTTTATTATCATAATATCATGGGTAAATGAGCCGAAAAGGCCTTCATGGGATAACCATAATAAAACATAAAGGAATACTCAACATAGGACGACCTAACATGATAAACAAACTTATATATGTGACATACGTGCCTATAAGGCCAGCATAATCATTTATACACTCAAACCATAGGCTGAAAAGGCCATACAAGTATCCATATACATGATATCTGTCTATAAGCATCTACGAGTACATAAACGTTATAAAAGCTAGGACAAGACTCCGCCACACCATATGCTACGCATACTGACCAAATAAGCAACTCCGGAGCAAGTGGAGTGCACTAACACCTTCCGCTGAGCTGATAGCCTACTATGAGGACTGTTAACCTGTCTATCGGGATCTGTGGGGATGAAACACATCGTCCCCAGGCAAAAGAGACTTCAATACGAATAAAGTACCAAGTGTGTAAGGCAAGAAAGCATAAATCAAAACAGTAATGTAAAGAGAGATAGAGAAGATACAACCTGTAACATATGTGTGCCTCTAAGGGCGACTGACATGAAATGCATGATTCATATATATACATATACTTTTAAAAACAAACGCCTCTATGGGCATCATCATCATCATACCGTACCCGCCCTCGAATAGGACTTGGTAAAATGTACCCAACTATCATAAGGCTAAGTAGAAATGTACCCGGCCACGTGGAGCTCGGTAAACCCAATTGATCAGTAGGTGCTGTACTCGGCCAACTATAACGCAACTCTGTAGAGTAAAATAGATACATATATATAATGCATGATGGATTCGTGGAATCACGTTATAAACTTTTAGGAGTGACATAAGGTCGTTGCACCTTTGATTCACATTATCGACATCCGTACCATCAATATAAACCTCAATAGGATTCAAGGATCATACATACTTGCTTAGATTAACTTGATAAGGAAAGAATAACATGGACAAACTTCGTTGCTAGGAGTATATCCTTATAAAATAGTGTATCGTTGATTTTCATTTCACTTTAGATCATGCCAAATGATAGAATCAAGTGCCTTAATATACCTTTGCAATCTTTTCTCCAATCATCAACAAAGCTTAATATGATCTTCCTACGTCTACAATGATTAAACTGACTTCGTTGTCATCATATAAGCGTTGTAACTCTCATATTTCGAAACCATATTCTACAATAAAATGGACAACACCTCCCTTGTTTGTACTATATCCCATAAGTTAATAAAAGCCACCCAACATCCCAAACAACAACAATATATTTCAGAATATGCTCGTCGATTACTTCAACTACCATTTTTAGCGGCAAGCTCGATTTACGATTAACAAAATATAGTTTGAATTCATTTTCTCTTCTGTGAATCTGCTCATGACATCTATAACATTTGCATCCCAAAACATCATAACAATACTCTTCAAAAATAATCCACACACCTAGCACCTTAACCTTTATTGTCAACCTCTTATTTTTCATGTTAACATCTTCAATCAACTTAATTAGCACACATATAATCTTAAAAACAACAACCATAACATATTCAAACTATTTATAACAATTTATTGCCACAACAAACTATATATATAGCCTCAACATAGCCCACAAAAAGATATAACGATTCTTTATGTCACGTTAATTACTATCTTGTAGATTTCCTCACAAACAACTTAACCAACACATGATTAACCTTAATAACAACCAAGAACATGATAATTACCGTAGGCAGTAGATACAACTTAATCCTCATCTGGTGTATCTCACCACAACCCTCAATCACAACACAACACTATATGAGTTGTACTCTCTTCTTGAATCAACTTTTGTGTTCAAGTTGGTGTGTAAACACTTGTATTTTGCCTTGAAATATAATATATATAAAGGAGAGACGTATTATTACCTTAATAGGCAAGAAAAACATGAAATATGAGTTAACTTAACTTGAAGAGTCCTCCAAAACAGCCAGAAGATGAATGACTTCGATCTAGCAAGCACCACAGGATCTCTAGCGTTGGATTAATGTTTTTCTCTTTGGTTTTCACTCTAGAATCATGGAGACTGTTTTGAGAGTGTTTTGGGAGAGTATAGGGTTTGGTTGGGTCGAAACAATGAACCCCAATGAGCCTTGACCTGATCTTTAATGGTTGGAAAATCATACCCTGCCTAAGTAGGTCCCATTGGGAGCTACTTGCGCGGTCTCGAAAAAATGTGAATATATCTCTACTCCTTATCATACCGACAAATGATTTAATGTTGTAGAAGCTAGACTTGTAGATATTCAATTTTGTAGGTGTATAATCTCGTAATTCTAATTAAATTGTGAGAAAATCTCAGCTACATTTGACCTAAATTTCAGCTCATTTATGAATGTAACTTATGATAACCTTTGTCAACTTTTGTTCAACAACTCGCTTGATATCAAAACATAATACAGGACTATCATACAACTAAAATGAATCATAATATAACCTCCTTATCATGTTAAGAACCCTAGTATCACCCCAAAAGTACATGTTATAACACTCCCAACTTGTTAACTTTCGACAAACTTATTTTCTTCAATTTATTTAGCTTCTAAGCCTTCCAACACTCTTGGTACTTATTATTCATGATATTAAATATTTCTAACCTCTAATGTAACACTATTAACTTACTTTATATACTTCCAAATATAATTTAATTTCTGATCTTACATCAATTGACTTACAACATATTCTCACGTACAAAAATATGGGGTGTAATAATAACCAAAGATGAAAAGATAACCAAATAAGAGAAATATCAAACGAGTTTAATCGATACAACCACAAAAGCACATTGTTATGATTCCATACCATAAGGGTGAATCAAAAAACACGAAATAACCACAAAGAATCACATCCCAACATAATCCTATTGCAGTTTGTAACTCGATTCAACATATAAATCCATATGGAATACCACATCGATCCACTGTTGAGTTCTGATAATTATACTAATGTAGTGTTGGATTTTTTTCCCGCGTGACGAGGTCAGACTACTATTGTTGCTTTGCAGACAAGTTGCCATTTATTATAGCCCCAGTGTTGATATTGCCCGCGAGTTCAGGGTCGTATTTAGTGTATTATGATTATTGACATGTTGAGCTTGATGCAGTGTGGGAGTAGAATGGTTGGGTGATCTATTATTCTTGTGGTAGCCATAGCCCCATAACAAGGATTACGCGGTTTGCAATTTTGTGAATGCCATTTGTTTCCACAGAGGCGATGTATTGGATTGTGGATGATCAGGCTTTGGTAGATAAAGTTGTGAGATTGAGTGTTTCTGAATTTAGTGGAGTTCTTGCTTGTGTTGTTATGTGGTCATGTTTGTTTGAGTCCATTACGGATCGTCAGTATGATGGTTTCTATTTGCTCATCCTCAGGGACATAGTTTGCGAGGTGGTGCTAAGGAGGTGGTCCTTAGCATGGATGGTGTCTTTCAAGTTTCGGGTGTTGATGATCCAAGGGAGATGATCCATTAGGAGGCTCGTAGTTATGGTATTCTATCCGTCCAGGTGTTACAGAGTAGAATCGTGATTCAAGGCAGTATTATTGTGAAAGTGTCACGACATTTGATTGTTATCAAGTCGAGAACAAGCATCAGAGGCCGAGTGGTTTACTTTGGGAGATGGCTATACTAATGTGCAAGTTAGGGCTTATGATTTTGAATTTTTTACTAGGATTAACCACGGATTTCAAGGATGTTTGATACGATTTGGGTAATTATGGATGAATGAGGGAATTTCATATTGGTGGTGACTTTTATATTTTAGAGTTCGAATTTGACAAGAGGGGTTTGCGTGAGCTACTAAGGGATTTAGAGTTATTGATTCTCATCTTGGTGTGCATACCGTCGTGAGTGGTGATGTATTGAAGGGTCTCCTAGTTGTTCAATTGTGGAACAAAATAGATTTTTGCAGCTTGTGGGCGAGTAAAAACTGGGAGGATCAACTGATTGCATAATGGTTATATCCATGGAAAGGTCATAGAAAGATCTGGTGCGAGGTTACACAGGTGGGCTATCTCCTATGAGAAGATTTATTGGTTGTATAATTTCTTATGAGGTTTATATGAAGAGTTTTACCTTCTATCCAATGGGATGTAAGTGCTATGACATAGGTATGGATCGCTTGAAGAAGATGGCACAATTATCACGAGGTTGAGTGTACATTTGGGTTGATGAATTGGGATGTGTTATAGTTAGTACGGTGTGAGTTTATGAGAAATTCAGCTGAATAACAATGTGGGATCATGCCAGTTAGAGAGGAACATTCATTATGGGTTCTTGAATTATGTGATTGTGACTTGAAGTAATGTGGGGACTCTACCATCAGTGATTGAGTCACTTAGTCGTGTGTTATGAAAGATTCTGGACTAAGGGCCGCTTGTGATTCAACATGATCTTAGGGGGATGACTTTGAGGATTATTTGAGCAAGAAATTTCTGGGTGCATGTTGTATTTAACAGTAGTGATATCTGGAGATAGTGGAGGGACTCAGGCTCGATATGTTTTTTGTAGATTTAGTGTGCAAGGGAAGGATTCCATTAGTTATTTCATGTTGGTGTACTAATATTAACAAAGCACTAATCGTTTGTTATGATTGGTTACTTATTTAGGACTAGGATGGAGTGGGTGAATCTCGAGAATGTTCTAATGCATTCAAGATTCAATATCTGTATCTAAGAATTTTTGGATTTGTGTGTGACTAAATATTCGAGATTTCTATTGGTTTGTGAAAGAGACCTGGAACATCTTTGTATCCGTTTTGGTTCTGCAAGGTAGTGTTTGTGATATGGAAGGAATAACTTCAGATTCATAGAAATCTTTTCAGAGCTTTTATTTTAATTTGAGGTACTATTTGATTTATAAGAGGGATAAAATGGCTCATGAGTCTTAGGACAACGAGATTTCATGTGGGGATTACATGGGATGAGTTTCTGGATTGACGACCATAGTGTACTAGGAATGAGTAGTGTTGTCTAGAAGGTGGTTCATGAGTAATCTGGAGGAGTTGGGTCAACAGAGCAGCGATTTGGTTCTAACATGGTAATAGATATGATCGGGTCTTTGTTATTATAGGGCTTTATAGGTATTTTTGGTAATACTTTAGGATTTGCTAGTTTGTGAGATTTTGGATGAGTTAGAGGGATGCAGTTCAACTGGTTTGGTTAAGTGCATATGGATTCCAATGAGTTTGTGATGATGGTGACCATGACTTGTGGTTGGTGTCTTCTATATGTATGGAATTTTTGTTGTGTGCTGTGATTTTCTCTTGAATTAAGCTAAGTGGAAGGTTCCTGGTCTGTGAGTATGTATCCTAATCTTGATTCAAGTTGACAATGGGATTCTCGTATTTTCTCATATTAGCATGATTGATGTGGTGATCTATGTGGCATGAACAAGGTTGCGGTTTGGTTTCGAAAAGAGATGTTATGAATTTTACACGACATGGGAAATATATAGTGTTCAAGATAATGCTAGCACTATTTTTGTATCGCATGAGAAGGGTATATTTTGTGGAAGATGCTTTGTGTACTGATCATGGATACTTGGCAAGTACTACAAAAATCACATGGTTGGTGGCCAATGGTGTTCTGGTTTTGCAACTTGGTGCGAAAGGTTATGGTAGTATTTCCCATAGGATGATTGTGTATGCATGATGTGTTAGTCATATGAATAAGAGTTTGAGATCAGGTATGGAGATTTTGGTACTCTTATAGTTCGGAGATTCTATTTTTGAAATGTGGACTATACATCAAATTGTGAATGGTGGGAGTTTATTCAGGATTTGACAGTTGATTTTATGTGTTGTGGATAGGTCATTGTGGACTTTTGTACTGCTATTGACATGTTTTGGAATGAACTGAATCGCTTTGGACCCATTCGTAGGCCTAATTAGAATGTGTATTTTACATTTGATTGGATTCTCATATTTAGTGCAGCATTTCCTACAAGTGTGTCATCGGACGGAGTAAAGGTTATTCCTGACTTAATCTGTATCATATATTACTTCCTTATGCTATAATGGGTTGTTAGACAACATGATTATTTACATGCATGCTGTGCTTTTTCATAGGCCTTTGTCACACCCCAAACATGGGGAGGCGTAGCCGGCACCTGGTACCATACTCGGCCCGAGTGTACCACTATATAATTGTGAACTCTGGAGGGGTAGACCTCAACTTAGGCCAAAGAGGTCTACTTGCAAGCTGACAATACCAATCAGGGACGACAGAGCAATATTTAGAATCATCAAAAAATAATGTTTGTTTCATCTGAGGGGTAGACATACCCAAAATCTCATATAATAACTATGCATGCTGACGAGGCTACCATGAACCTCTATAACTAGAAATACTAAATGGAACATGCACACAGGGCTGGCAATGCCACAATACTAACATACAAAATATACTGAACTCATCTACAAGCCTCTGTAGATAACAGAACTATATCATGGTTTGGACACGGCCTCGACCAACCCATCAAACATGTATATACAAATTGGACTCCAAAGTCTAGACCTTGTATCTCTGGGGGAATGGAGCTTACCAATTAGGCTAATGTTTGGCTTTTTTTAGTGGGAAGGTTTATCCGGCTTCTATTAGTACTTGCATGCATGAAATGCACCATCCTAGGCAAAAAGGACATTAGTACGAAGTAATGTACCTAGTATATAAGGCAATAGAATAACTGAAAGCTGAAATTGAACTGATAATATAATAACTGAAAGTAATTGGAGTATAAGATGATCTTACCAGTTGATACTGACTCAACTCTCTCAATATAGTAAGTAAAATAGATATCCCGCCCTATAAATCTCACTTCCTATAGCTGCTCGACCGTAGTAGGCTCTCTCATAGGCACTCGTCCATACTAGGCTCGGTATATTAGCCATCTAATCAGTGGTTTCCCAATAGGGGCAAGCCCACTGATTATAGCTCGGTGGTGGTAAAAATACTGTAATACTGTATATATATATAGAGATTCTCTACTCTCTTGACAGAAAGAAGACAATACTTAACTGAATATATAGTCTCGATAAGGGAGAATACAATAACTTATGAAACTATGATAATGTACATAAATTTTGGAATACGAACTTCTATTTATGCCTCGTTATCAAATGCATGTACTTACAGGATCATGCCAAAATGAACGAAAGGCTTATTTTTAACATGCCTCATAATATCTCATCTAATCCTCAAGCTAACTTAACCTGCAGCTCCTGTGTTTACAGACAATGAACAATACAATCGTCACAATATGAAAGCCATAACTTATCATATTTGAACGATACACTTTATTCTGTGATAAAACAGAAAACACCTCCCCCTATTTATGTGACTTTCCACAAGTCACAACAACCTTTCAAAAAGGTTTAACAATCCTGACTAGCGGCATGCTCGGTTTACAATCAACAAAATAGAGTTTGAATCCAATTTTTTCTTCATGAATCCGCTTACAGTATCAATAATATTATACTTATGTTTACCACATCATTTTCATTCCAAAACATCATAAGAATATTCTTCAAAATAGTCAACACACATAGCACCTTAACTTTTATCGTCAATCGCTTGTTTTTCATGTTTTCTTCTTCAATCAACTTTTTAATTAAAACCTAGGAAAGCTTACCAACACTATCCATAACATTATAAAATTATTTGTCATACTTTTCAGCCACCACAAACCATATTGTAGCAACAAAACAGTTCCAACAAAAAGATAACCATGTTTCATGTTCTTTCAAGTGTTATCTTACAATTTTTTGCTCAAACAACACAAGATAACCTTATGAACAATCAAGAAGACGTTATACATACCTTGTATAGAAGCTACAACTCTAAACCTCGTCTTAACTCACAATAGCCCTCAATCACACCACAACATTGTAGAAGCATTCTCTTGTAGTCTTTAACACTTTTGATGATGATTTGAGTTAATTTCCCTTGAGTTTGGTTCTTGGATCTTAAATATATGAGATATAGGGTTTTGGATAGCTTATGGGCGAAGTTGGGGTTATAAATGACAAGAAGTGAGGCTAAAACGTCTTCTAAAAGAAGTAAAGTTGGTAGCCACCTCAAGTGAGTCAAAAACGGAGCTACTTGCGTAGTCTCTCGAAATCTCTCTACTATGGTGTCATATCGACTAGTGATTTAATGAGTTTGAAACTACACTTTTATATCTTCAATTTTGTGGGTAAATCACCCTTTAAATCCAAGTATATATGGAGAAAAACTAAGTGACATTAGACCCAAATTTCAGTACAATTTATGAACAATACTTGTGACGACGTACGTCGACTTTTGTTTCACAACTCAATTGACTTAAAAACCTAAGACATGAATCTCATATTACTAAACTACCACATAACATCACTTTCTTATCATGTTAAGCACCTTAGTCTCACTCTAAAATTACGGCTTATAACATTCCCAACTTGCCCTCTTTCAATGAAACTTATGTTGTTCGATTTTTTTAGCTTATAAACTTTCCAAACCCCATGGTACTTGCAGTTCATGATCTTAAATATTTGTAACCTCCAAGGTAACATGATTAACTTACTTTATGTACTTTCAAATATTATCTTATTTTTGAGCCTACATCGATTGACGTACGACGTACTTTTACATACGAAAACATGGGGTGTAATAGCCTTGTGGCGATATTTGAGCGAATTGGCTCTGGGGATGTCGATTTGTTTATTACAGCTTTAGTCGTGTTTGTCCTTTTTTGTTGCGCATTATGCTATATGTCTCCCCATGGTTATTGTATGCACTTCATGATCTTGCTATTGTTACATATGTGTTTAATGAGTATGAGCATTATGGCTCAGTGTGTGTACCCATGTTGAGATGATACATGTAGATCAGGTATGCAGATCAGTTTGCATATTGCAACGGTATTATGTATGAATTGGGTTGCACGCTGCAACAGTTTTATGTTGGATATGATTCCTTGTGCCTGTTTTGCTTCTTCCTTGTAAGATAGGTTCATAGCATTATGTTTTTGTGGTTGTATCTGTTAAACTTGTTTCATAGTTCCCTTTTGTTTTTTTCCATTGCGGGTCATATTAAAGCGTTTGCTTGTTGTCACATGGATTGTATCCTATGAGGTTCTTGATGGTATTTGATGTGGCCTATCGATTGAGTATCTTATTCCGAGTGAGACGAGCTTATTGGACCTATCCAAAATTTGGCAATGGTTCTTATTGAGCGAGAGAACTCCATGACTTATTAGTTGACTAGTGGTTATCAAATTATACACGTATCTTTCATCGTTTGCATTATTGCGAGGTTTGGAACAAGGTTTTTACGTATCATGAGATATAATATCATTATAAGATTTGATAATACTATCTATCATGGTTAGAAGATATTGCTATAGGCATATGCGTTATGGGGTATATCTTGTGGTTACATCTTGGGAGTATACTTATGCTTTTATATAGCTTGTTAAGCTTGATATATATATATCGGATATTAGAGGGAGATCTGGAGCTTAGAATTTTGTTCTAAGGATTTCAAACTAAGGTTGAAGAAAGAATTTCCCATCAGTATTATGTTAACGGGATCATATCGATTAGGGTGACGTGAGATCACTAATGGATATGTGTATTCTGAGTTATTTAATGATTTTGGAAGATTTGGGAATGACTCTTGGAACGTTCAAGGACAAATGTATGCTTAAGAGGGAGAGAATGTAATGACCCAACGTGTCCTTTGGAGCTTTAGAACTTTGTTCGATAGTTTGATACTTTGAGTAGCTTTCTATTATGCATTATGACTTGCATGTAAAATTATTTTTGACTTTCCATAAGTTTGGAGATGATTTGGAAGAGTAATTCTCAATTGGTAAGCTTAAAGTTGGAAGAGTAGGACCAAGATGGAGTATTTGGTATGCAAGTTCAGTAATGAGATCGATTGAGCAGGCGTGGACGTGAGGCTTGATACACAAGTCATCCCCAAGAGAGGTAGTTTCAAGTACCTTAGATCTATTATTCAAGAAAATGGGGATATTGATGAGGAATGTCAGACATCATATTAGAGCGGGGTAGGTCAAATGGAGACTCGCATACGGTATTCTATGCGATAAGAATGCACCACCTAAAATTAAGGGTAAGCTTTACAGAGTAGTTGTTATACTAACCACGTTGTATGGAGAAGAGTGTTGGCCAGTCTAGAACTCCCATGACTAGAAGCTGCAAGTAGTAGAAATAAAGATGTTGAGATGGATGCGTTGGCATACCAAGATGGATATGATTGAAAATGATGATATTTGGGACAGGGTTGGAGTAGTCTCGGTGGAATACAAGATGCGGCAAGCGACACTGACATGGTTTGGGTATGTGAAGAGGACAAGTACAGATGCCCCAGTGAGGAGGTGCGAGAGATTGACCTCGTTGGGTTTGAAGAGAGGTACAAGTAGGCCATAAAGGTAATGGGAAGAGGTGATTAGGCAAGATTTGACGTTGATCTAGCTCACTGAGGACATGGCCCTTGATAGGGAGGTGTGAAGGTCAAAAATTATGATAGAAGGCTAGTAGGTAGTCGTGTGTGTCTATTCCCATTTCCAATAGGATTAGTAGTTACACTTGTATTCTATTATCACTAAATCTCTATTACTACATCTTGTTCATTACGTATGTTTCTTAGTATATTGCTAATATTACTGCTTGTTGCTACTGCTTTCTTTTTATATTTTTTTGGGTCGGGGTTCTTTTAGATTCAGCCTCTCTAAAGGGGCAATGTCTGCATACACACTACCCTCCTCAGACCCCACTTCTGGGATTATACTAGGTTTGTTGTTGTTATTGTTGCAAAGTTGGAAGAGTTGACCAAAGTTTGACTTTTGAGTGAACGGTCTCAAATTCGTGTTTTGAGGGTTGAAATAGGTTAGTATGGTGATTTTTTAATTAGATGTATGTTCGGATTTGCATTTGGAGGTTTCTAGGTTGATTTGGCTCTAGTTGGCAAAAGTTGAAATGTTGAAGGTTTGGAAGGTTCATAGATTTTACAAGGAGTTGATCTTGATGTTAACAGGTTTGAATTTTTATTTTGGGAATTGAAATAGGTTAGTTATGTCATTTAGGACTTGCGTGCAAAATTTTAGGTCATTCCAAATTGGTTAGACGGGGTTCGACATGAGAATTGGAAGTTGGAAGTTTGACTTGTTCATTAAGTTTGAATTGAGGTGGGATTTGTGGTGTTGATGTTATTTTGTATAATTTGACACCTTGAGCTGGTCATATATTTTTTGGGAGTAGTTGGTATGATAGGACCGGGATCCCAGGGGCTTGGGTGTGTGTCGGATCATTTGTGAGAAGGCTGGCCGTTTTACTCTGGTGTTTTCACACCTACGACATTTGGCATACAGGTGCGAGTCCGCAGGTGCTGACTTCTGTTTGCAGATATGACGGAGGGCTGCGACACGACATGTTTGTAGAAGAGGATCCTTGTGCATGTCTTCAAGAGCGCAGATGCGAAGAGATGGTCACATAAGGCATGTTGGTTGAGGAGCTGGAAGCCCACAAGATGAACAGGTGTCTACAGAAGCAATTGAACAGGTGCAGAGACCTGTCCGAAAAAAGCGGAGAAGTGTCTACAGAAGCAGAAGGTCAGGGACTTATGTGATTTCTGCATCTTCTAGGATTTGGCCGCAGATAGGGTATTACATAAGCAACATATGGACCACAGGAGCGAGAATTGCAGGGCAATGTATTTATTTCGAGGGTTTATCTCATTTTTCATTATTTTGAGATTAGGATCTTTGGTTGGGGGGGATTTGTTTGGCAATTTGCACCCACTTTGATTGGATAAGTGTTTCTAGTTCAGATTTGATTATATTCATGAATCTACTCCTGATTTTGACTTTAGGTTGATGAAATATTAAAGGAGAAAGTTGGAATATTTGTCTATACTTTAAGAGAGTGTATTTTGGGGGTTTGAGCACCGATTTGGACTTGGTTTTGGAAACTAATTACATATTTGACTCGATGGGTTATGGGTCATTGGATTTTGGTATAGGTTTCAGATTACAGACACGTGGGCCGGGGTTGATATTTGTTGACTTTTGGAAATTTCTTTAAAGATTAAAGCTTTATGGATTGGGACCATTTCCAATGCGGACTTCTTGGATGACGTTTGGCTTCGATTTGCATAATTAGATAGCAATATTGAGGTTTTGATGCAATTCAATGTTGAAGACTAGCCAGATGAGGTAAGTAACTTGTCTAAACATGGTTTGAGAGTAAATTCCCTGTTGAATATAATATTTGGGATATGTTGGGCGTGGCACACATGCTAGGTGACAGGCGTATATGTGTGCACCGAGGTTATTCACGATCCGGGTAGACCTTAAGCTATTATGTTCCATGTTAGAAATAAAATCTAGGCTATTTGCTTAATTGTTGAGGAATGGTAGGGCTATTATTTCTATGTTTAGTTATTTGCCCTAGTCGTAGTAACACTTCTCTGTCATGATATTATATCTGCATGTTACATCACCATAGTTGTGTACTTCTTACTTGATATCTCACATGTTGTTATCGTCCTTACTTGTGTGATATGGATTTCAATGGATTTGTGGCACGTCAGAATAATATGAGTGGTGTATTGATTTTAGATACAGTGAGATATATTGGCATATTGTGATTTGAGTGGATTAATGACTAAATGGGTGCCATAGAGGCGTGATGATATTGATATTGAGGTGACGCGTAGGCCAGGTTGCCTTATTGTGCTGAGTGGTATTGATATTGAGGTGACACATGCACCACGCCATTTAGGCTGAGTTCTAATGATTTTTGAATTTTGTTTCGATCATGCGCCTGGGCTAGGATCCACCTCTCCATAGGCAGGTGATAACCCATGGTTTTTGGGACCTATGAGTGCAGACACACGTTACATGCTGTGTGAGGGACTTATATCAGGTACCTGTACAATGCTGATAATGTGTATATGTGTGTATGTGCGAGGATCATTAGGCTTCCTACCAGGCACCGCGAGAGTGCTGAGACTATGATTGAGGGGCATTGTGTGCCGGGCACTCTTAATGTGCTGAATCTTTGTATAGTGATATTCAAATCATATTGATTCATTATTGAATTTTCATGTATATATGACATGCATGCATAGGGTTGAATTATTCCTCATTCTAATAGGTATTTTATTTCTCTACTTGATATTTATAGCTAGATATGATAGTAATGCATGTCTAAGTGAATTTAGTAGAAGTTGACGCCTTGACTTTTACATATGAAAATCATGTCTAATTTTCCTCCTATTGTTCTAGACTGAGCATGTTATTATTAGAGTTGGGTTTTTTATATGCTATTATTCAGTTGTTATTGCTATTGTTGGATGTCGAAAGTGAGCATCAGACATTGCCAAGTTCGTCACTACTTTCAGCCCGAGGTTAGACTTGTTACTTATTGAGTACATGGGGCCGGATGTACTCATACTGCACTCTGCACTTCGTGTGCAGATCTAGGTGTTGCTAATAGCGGCGGTTGCCAGTGAACTGTATTAAGGTTATCTTGGAGATTTCGACATAGCACTTTTGTTCCATTCACAGGACTTGGAGTCCCTTCCTTTACTTTTTCTATTACTATTCATGTGCTTTAGACGGTATTTTATCATTATTCAAACCATTATACTTATTTACTCTATGGGCTCATATACTAGTTGACACTAGGTTCTAGGATGGTATTTCAGGTGTATTGCTATATTGCTGCAGTTATCTATCATATTCCACCTTTCAGGCTATTTCCTATTGTTATTGAAGATTATTCCTATATATTTGATGTTGTCTTGCCTAACAACCAGTGTTAGGCACCGTCACGACTTTGGGATTTAGGATCATGACAAGTTGGTATCAAAGCCCTAGGTTTCATGGGTCTCGTGAGTCATAATCATGCTAGTAGAGTCTTACAAATCAGTACATAGACATCTGTACTCATCTTTAAGAGGCTATAAGGCTTTAGGAAACTTTCCTTTCCTTGATCTTTTTCGTGCAATTTAATCTCAGATTGAAGCCTATATCTTAACTTTGTTTTAATTCATCCATACGTGATGTTGAGTACTCTATGTCATTTCGGCCCTCTCGAGTTGTGATGATGATACAGATGTGGTACGGGATATTTTTCCTTGTGTGAAGAGATCAGACAACTATTGTTTCTTTGTGGATGAGTTGTCATTTATTGGATCCCCAATGTTGGTATTGCTTGTGAGTTCAGGTCCATATTCAGCGTATTGAGATAATTCATGCATTGGGCTTCACGCGATGTGGGAGAAGAATAGTAGGGTGATATCTTATGTTTGCAGTAGTCGCAGCCCCATAAGGAGGATTATCCACTTTGTAGTTTTGAGTTTGGCATTTGTTTCCGCATAGGCGAGGTATTGGACTATGTATAATCAGGCTTTGGTTGATAGAGTTGCGAGATTTGGTGTTTCTAAGCTTAGTGGAGTTCTTGCTTTTGTTGTTGCACGATCATCTTTGTTTGAGCGCATTAAGGATCGTTAATATGATGGTTTCTATTTGTTCGTCCTTAGGGACATTGTTGTGAGGTGGTGCTAAGGAGGTGGTCCTTAATGCGGGGGCGGGGGGGGGGGGGGGGTGTTGCGACGAGGTCAGATTTGCATACCCAATGTTGATGGTCCGAGGGAGATGATCCTTGATAAGGCTTAGAGTTGTGGTATTCTATTTGTCCAGGTGTTACATAGAGTTATCTTGATTTGAGGAAGCATTATTGTTCAAGTTTTACAGCATTCGATTGTTAGCAGTTGAGAATGAGCATTAGAGACAGAGTGGTTTTGTCACGACCCAAACCGATGGGCCGCGACGGGCACCTGGCACCTTACTCAACCGAGTACCAACGTAACATATCATTCTTATTACATAATCATATATACATGACATAGGGGCCTAATAGGGCAACATGATCCTTTATAAACTCAAGACATAGGCCGATAAAGTCGTACAATCTTTTATATATGCAACATATGTCTACAAGCCTCTAAGAGTACATGAATATCATAAAGGTCGGGACAGAGTCCCGCCTTACCAAATAATACAGGTCTAAATTATCCTAACCAAAACGAGCAACTCCGAAGCAAATGGAGTGCACCTACATCTTTCGCTGAGCTGATAGCCTACTTGGAGGGCTCTCAACCTATCTATTGGGACCTGCAGGCATGAAACGCAGTGTCCCCAGGCAAAGAGGACGTCAGTACCAATAATGTACTGAGTATGTAAGGCACATAAATAAATACATAAGAGACGTGGCAGAAATATAGAGTACATAATTCAACTTGTCAGTTTGAATAACTTTGTAAATTATAAATTAACTTTAGCGTCATTCATATGTGTATGAATGTCATGTCATGCATAGGTACATGTTTCATAATATCATCAGCCTCTGAGGGCATCCCATCGTATCATATCGGCCACTATGGGCAAAATCATCATCGTATACCAACTGATCAGGTGGTGGTGTGTATATAACGCCATAACCTTTCCCATATCCCATAAACATATATATATATATATATATATATATATATATATATATATATATATATATATATATATATATATATATATATATATACACACACACACACACACACTTGAATCATATTTATATATATACGCATATATAACGTCGTTTGAATCATATTTCAGCCACTGTGGGCAACATCATCATCATATACCAGTTGATCAGGTGGTAGTACGTATATAACGCCATAACCTTTTCCCATAATCCCATATACATATATATATATATATACATATATATATATATATATATATATATATATATATATATATATATATATATATATATATATATGTATATGTATATATATATATATATACGCATATATAACGCTGTTTGAGTCATGGGTCAATGTACATGTCTAAATGCATGAAATGCATATGAAATATGATAACAAAATCTCTCGGTACATCATAAGATCATTATACCTTTCATTAATATCATAAATCATTTTACGTAGTTTTTTGAGACCCATGAACAGACGATGGAATAATAAGACATATGGAGACTCAAGAACATAGGCACTTATAATACTTCTATGAATAGAGTCATTTATGGAATTTGTGCATTTGCATGTTTCGTTCGTATCGTATGGATCGTGCCAAAAGAATAGAAGGGATAGCCTTAATATACCTGAACTGGTTCAAACCGATGAGATACTAGTGCCATGTATGGTATGGAAAATGTAATACTTACGCCCATCGTAATAAGTCATTAGCAAAATGCGAGTAATCGTCTTATTGACTTTTAGTTTTCTTCAATCTCTTGATGAGTCAGTGTTTGATCTCCACTCAATTCCTTTACACTGACACCATAATGATCCAAATGCCTTGAGAGATTACCAACTACTTCAATAGCAAGTGCTTTCATGGGAGCCATATAGGCAATCTTATAATTGTTATGGTTGAAAGATAGATGATCTTCATTACGGTTCAATCCAATTTGCTTATTGTGCACCCTATTCAATTGGGACATCCCACTGAAAGTTGGTTGTAATAGTTGAAGACTTTGTAAGAAGTCATCTTTTAGCTAAGGATTAATTGTAGTACTTTTGTAACTTTGCCAAGTATTGTATACCTTTGCCACATAATGAAATGACTTGAAGAGTCATTCTTTTAATGTGTGGCATGCTGCCACGTTACTCTTTAGGATAATTGATTAAATTTATCCACTTATTAGTTAATCGGGTAATGTTTCGTTCCCGGGTAATTAATTTATTACCCGCATAATTGAGAATTATTCCCACTTACTTAAAATACTACTCACTTTTCACATATCTTATACACCTTACTATCAGTCATGTGGTACCTCGTATGGCACTAGTCCATAAATACCGAGTATTTTAGCTCGGGCCGTATTTTATTCCAACATGCCAAACTTGGACGAAAATTCGTTTCTTTGACTTGCTTCCCCTCTCACCTTCACGAATTTACTTATCACTTGTTTGAAATAGCATAATACTTAAAATTTCAAAATAATCCCATCCCCGAACTTACGTTGATTAACTTACGATGAAACTTTAACATACGAAAATGCGGGATGTAACAGGTTTAGTTCGTGAGATGGCTACAATGATGTGGAAGTGAGGGCTTGTGATTGTGAATTTTGTGTTTGGATTGCCATGGATTTCGAGGATGTTTGATGCTATTTGTATAATTATGTATTACTAAGGGCACTTCATATTGGTGGTGGCTTTTACTTTTTTAGAGTTCGAATTTGACGAGAGGTATTTGCTTGAGCTACTAAGCGATTGTGAATGATTGATTATTATATTGGTATGCATACCATTTGGATGCATTGAAGGTTCTCCTAGTTGTTCATTGGTGGAAATAAATAGATTTTTGTAGCTGGTTGACGAGTTTGGACTTGGGAGGAGTTATTGACTATATAGCCTTTTACTATTGAAGGTTATAGATATAAGTTAATATGAGGTCACATAGGTGGATTATCTCTTGTGAGGAAGTTGGGGGATGCATGATTTCTTACGAGGTTTATATGAGGAGTTTTACCTTCTACCCGATAGGATTCATGTGCTACGGTATGGGTTTGGATTGCTCGAGGAAGATGGCACGAATGTCACGAGGTTGAGTGTGCATTTGAGTTGATGAATTGGGATACATTACGGTCGGTGCGACATGAGCTTATGAGAAATTCAGTTGATTAATAGTGTTGGATCACGTCAGAGAGAGGAGCAGCCATTATGGGTTCTTTGGTTATCTGATTGTGGCTTGAAGCCAAATTGGAAAATCTACCATTGGTGATTGAGTCACCTAGTCATTTGTTGTAGACGATTCAAGACTAAGGGCCGTTTGGGGATTTGATATGATCTTAGGAGGAATGACTTTGAGGATTATTTGAGTAAGGAATTACTGGGTGCGAGTTTTATTTCACATTAGTGATATATGGAGATTGTGGAGAGACTCATGTTCGATATTATTCTTTGCAATTAGTATGCAAGGAAAGGATTCACTCAGTTATTCCATGTTGGTGTATTCATATGCTAACGGATCACTAATCATTCGGCATGATTGGTTACTTATTCGGGACTAGGATGGAGTGGGTGACTCTCGAGAAGATTCTAACGTATTCAAGATTCAATATGTGGTATCTAAGGATTTCCAAATTTGTGTGTTAATAAAGATTCAAGATTTTTTCTGGTTTGTGAAAGAAACTTTGAACATGTTTTGAATTGTTTTTGGTTCTGCAAAGCAGTGTTTGAAAGTTTGAAGGAAAAACTTTTGATTCATAGAAGATCTCGTCGGAGCAGGTATTTTTATTTGAGGTACTATTTTATGTATAAGAAGGAATAAAGTAGCTCAAGAGTATTAGGATGACGAGATTTTATGTGGGGATCACTTGGGATGAGTTTTTGGACTAAGGACCATAGTGTACAAGGAAAGATTTGTGTTACCTAGAAGGCGGGTCATGAGTAATCTGGAAGATTGGGTGAGTATAACAACGGTTTGTTTCAACATAGTAATGGAAATGATCTGGTCCTTTAGTTTTATAGGGCTTTACGTGTGTTTTGTGGTAATACTATTAGGTTTGCTAGTATGTATGATTTTGGATGAGTTAGAGAGATGTAGTTCGACTGGCTTACTTAAGTGCTGTTGGATTCCAAAGAGTTTGCGATGATGTTTACCACAACTTGCATTAGTGTCTTCAACATGTATGGAAATTTTACTGCGTATTGTGATTTTCTCCTGAATTAAGCTTAAATTGAAGGTTCCTTGTTGATGGTTGTGTATCCTGCTCATGATTTAGAGTTGATAATGAGATTCTCATATTTTTGCATATTAGCATGATTGATGTGGTGAGCTGCGTAGAATTTGGATTGCACGAACAAGGTTGCAGTTTGTTTTTTAGAAATGGATATTATGAATTCTAGTAAGTGTGGGAAATAATTGATGTTCAAGAAAATGCTAACATTATTTTTGTATCATATGAGAATGGTGTATTTTGTGGAAGATGCTTTGTGTATTGATCATGGATGCTTTGTGGCCAATGATGTTCAGGTTTTGCTACTTGGAGATGATTGTTATGGGAATATCTCCCAAGTGATGATTGTGTACGCGTAATGTGTCAACCACATTAGTGGGAGAGTTAGAGATCAGGTATGGAGATTTTGGTACTCTCTTAGCTTGGAGATTCTATTGTTGAGATTATGAGTATACCTCAGGTTGTGAATGGTGGAAGTGTATTCAGGATTTGATAGTTGATTGTATGTGTTGTGAATAGGGTCATAGTGGACTTGTGGAAGGCTACTTATTTTCTTTTGAATGACCTGGATTGGTTTGGAGGCCCATTGGTTGGCCGAATGAGAATGTATAGTTGACACTTTATTGGATTCGCTCTTTCAGCGCAGCATTCCTATGGGTGTGTTATCGGGCGGAGTGGATATTATTTATGCCTTAATTTGTATCATGTATTATTTAATGATGCTATAATGGGTCGTGAGATGACTAAACTATTTACACACATGTTGTGGTTTTACTTAGGACTTGTGGCGATATTTAAGCGAGATGGCTCTAGAGATATCGATTTGCTTATTGCACCTTTAGTCGTGTTTTTGTTTTTTCGTAGCGCATTATGCTATCCGTCTCCCCATGGTTATGGTATGCACATTATGAGCTTCATGTTTTCACATATGTATTCAGTAAGTATGAGCATTATGAATCGGTGGGTATACCCACGTGGATTAATATATATGGATCGGGTTGCATGCCGCAACATTATAATGTTTAGATCATGTAGCACGCCACAACGAGGTTGTGTTGGATATGATTCTTTGTGCATTTTTGTGCATTTTGTTTCTTCTTTGTTAGATATATTCATAGCATTATGCTCTTGTGGTTGTATGTGTTAAACTTGTTGCATAATTCCTTTTTGGTTTTTTTCCATTAAGGGTCATATTCGAGCGTGTTGAGCTCATATTATTGTTTGATGATTAACAAGCCTTGTTGAGAACCAGGTTTCGAAATCAAGTCTGGTGGGTTGCACGATTGTTGTGCGGATGAGACAAGATGAGAAAGTTGAATGTCAAAAGAACAAGATTTGTTGTAGGCCAGCTGGAGAAAACAAGGCAGACGCGAAAGACTAGTATTCCCATGCGAATAGGGATTTCTAGAAGATCTTGTCTGTGTCCTAAAAATGAATACGCGTCTGAATAGACTTCATGTAATTAAAAGGATATGCATATAAGGAAAATACTTGTGGGAATCAAGAAGGATGCAAGTTGGAGTAAAATAAGGAAACAAAGCTTAAACGGGAGAGGATTTCCTTAACAGAAATATTCTAGGTTCTGGAGCATTAATTGAAGAATGATTTCTGCCAACCTTGCACCTATAAAAGAAGTCCTTTTTCCATAATTCACTACTGCTATTGAGACAAGTCGTGAAACTACCTTTGATAATAGCAAGCAAATTAATAAGGTACTTCTAAAGATTAATCTCAATCAAATGAAGAACAAGTTCTTGAAGATGAATCTTCTCAAGTTCTTTAGTTATTAGGTTAAGTCCTTTGTTTTGAATTCTTACCTATCTGCTTTCATAGAAGTGTAATAATAGGTTACTGTTGAGACTTTGTTCTTTGATAGTTTTCTAGGCTAGAGTTAGTCTGGAAAAGGATTGCTACAATTAGGTTTGTTGTAGGGGTTAGGGTCCTAGAGTTAGTCCCCTTAGTTATTGAGTTGTAACCAAAAACCGCTCTTTGAAGTTAGTGGAGATTTTGGGAAAATCCTACTGGGTAGGTCATGGTTTTTTACTCCCTTGAGCAGGGAGGTTTTTCACATAAAAATCTCTGTGTTGATTACTTTTTCGCAATAATTCCTATTTGAGTGTGCTTAACTGGTTCAAAGAACCAGGTTCTTTGAAATGTGAAAATCCGGCAAGGCACAATTCAACCCCCTTATTGTTCTAAGTGTAGTCTAAAATAATAATTCGTATCAAAGCAGATTCTTTCATAAGAGACTAACACCTTAAAAAGATCTACAATGATTGCACCTCTGGATGCTCAAGAAGGACAATCAAATGTTAGGCCACCACTGTGCAATAGAAAATACTATGGATGTGGAATGAAAGGATGCGTGATTTCTTGGAAGGAGAAGAACTAAAATTTTGAGACATTGTTGAGAAGGGACCAAAGATCCCAATCCTATTTGATGATAATGGTGTCCTCACTAGACCAAAGTCAAGAGGAAAAGGATCCCAATCCTGTTGAGACTTTGTTCTTTGATAGTTTTCTAGGCTAGAGTTAGTCTGGAAAAGGATTGCTACAATTAGGTTTGTTGTAGGGGTTAGGGTCCTAGAGTTAGTCCCCTTAGTTATTGAGTTGTAACCAAAAACCGCTCTTTGAAGTTAGTGGAGATTTTGGGAAAATCCTACTGGGTAGGTCATGGTTTTTTACTCCCTTGAGCAGGGAGGTTTTTCACATAAAAATCTCTGTGTTGATTACTTTTTCGCAATAATTCCTATTTGAGTGTGCTTAACTGGTTCAAAGAACCAGGTTCTTTGAAATGTGAAAATCCGGCAAGGCACAATTCAACCCCCTTATTGTTCTAAGTGTAGTCTAAAATAATAATTCGTATCAAAGCAGATTCTTTCATAAGAGACTAACACCTTAAAAAGATCTACAATGATTGCACCTCTGGATGCTCAAGAAGGACAATCAACTGTTAGGCCACCACTGTGCAATAGAAAATACTATGGATGTGGAATGAAAGGATGCGTGATTTCTTGGAAGGAGAAGAACTAAAATTTTGAGACATTGTTGAGAAGGGACCAAAGATCCCAATCCTATTTGATGATAATGGTGTCCTCACTAGACCAAAGTCAAGAGGAAAAGGATCCCAATCCTGTTGAGACTTTGTTCTTTGATAGTTTTCTAGGCTAGAGTTAGTCTGGAAAAGGATTGCTACAATTAGGTTTGTTGTAGGGGTTAGGGTCCTAGAGTTAGTCCCCTTAGTTATTGAGTTGTAACCAAAAACCGCTCTTTGAAGTTAGTGGAGATTTTGGGAAAATCCTACTGGGTAGGTCATGGTTTTTTACTCCCTTGAGCAGGGAGGTTTTTCACATAAAAATCTCTGTGTTGATTACTTTTTCGCAATAATTCCTATTTGAGTGTGCTTAACTGGTTCAAAGAACCAGGTTCTTTGAAATGTGAAAATCCGGCAAGGCACAATTCAACCCCCTTATTGTTCTAAGTGTAGTCTAAAATAATAATTCGTATCAAAGCAGATTCTTTCATAAGAGACTAACACCTTAAAAAGATCTACAATGATTGCACCTCTGGATGCTCAAGAAGGACAATCAACTGTTAGGCCACCACTGTGCAATAGAAAATACTATGGATGTGGAATGAAAGGATGCGTGATTTCTTGGAAGGAGAAGAACTAAAATTTTGAGACATTGTTGAGAAGGGACCAAAGATCCCAATCCTATTTGATGATAATGGTGTCCTCACTAGACCAAAGTCAAGAGGAAAAGGATCCCAATCCTGTTGAGACTTTGTTCTTTGATAGTTTTCTAGGCTAGAGTTAGTCTGGAAAAGGATTGCTACAATTAGGTTTGTTGTAGGGGTTAGGGTCCTAGAGTTAGTCCCCTTAGTTATTGAGTTGTAACCAAAAACCGCTCTTTGAAGTTAGTGGAGATTTTGGGAAAATCCTACTGGGTAGGTCATGGTTTTTTACTCCCTTGAGCAGGGAGGTTTTTCACATAAAAATCTCTGTGTTGATTACTTTTTCGCAATAATTCCTATTTGAGTGTGCTTAACTGGTTCAAAGAACCAGGTTCTTTGAAATGTGAAAATCCGGCAAGGCACAATTCAACCCCCTTATTGTTCTAAGTGTAGTCTAAAATAATAATTCGTATCAAAGCAGATTCTTTCATAAGAGACTAACACCTTAAAAAGATCTACAATGATTGCACCTCTGGATGCTCAAGAAGGACAATCAACTGTTAGGCCACCACTGTGCAATAGAAAATACTATGGATGTGGAATGAAAGGATGCGTGATTTCTTGGAAGGAGAAGAACTAAAATTTTGAGACATTGTTGAGAAGGGACCAAAGATCCCAATCCTATTTGATGATAATGGTGTCCTCACTAGACCAAAGTCAAGAGGAAAATATTCTGAAGAAGTTGTTAAAGATGTTCAAAAGAATGCCAAAGCCAAAAAGATTTTGTTCGTGGAATTGGCCCTGATGAATACAATAAAATATCTGTCTACAAAGATGCAAAATCTATATTGGATGCCCTGCAGTGTGCTTATGAAGGTACCTCTTAAGTAAAGTAGTGAAATATTGATATGTTAACTAGGCAATATGAACTGTTCAAAATGAAAAAGAGGGAAACTATCATTGAGATGTACACTAGGCTCACTGCAACTATTAATAATCAAATTTCTCTTGGAGACATTTTTCCTTGTAACAAAATTATGCGGAAAATTATTAGCATACTGCCCCCATCATGGGACAGCAAGGTAAATTCAATCACTAAAACTAGGAATCTGAATACAATAACTCTTGATGATTTAATTGGAAACCTGGATACCTATGAGCTAAAACTCAATCAGGATCGCCTGGATCGTCAAGCTTCTAGATCTCGAAAGACCAAGAACTTGGTGCTCAAGGCCACCCACAAACAGGACACTGAAGAATATAATATGGCACTTCTAACCCGACGTTTCTAGCAAGCAATATAGAAAGGTGGTTTCTTAAAGAAAGGTAGCTTATCAAAATCAAAGACTATGGAGAAGAACAATAATAATACAAACACTGATGGTTTTTATAATTGTTGAAAGAAAGACCACTTCATCAAAGACTCTCCCATTTGGGAACTTGAGTGGAACAATAACAATGTTGATAAGGGAAAGCAATAGAAGAAAGATTAGGTTCCTGGACAAAGAATAAAAAATAAGGTAATGGACAAAATTGTGAAAATAGCCATAGCTGCCATGCAACCATCCTCAACCAATGAATTCGATGATGATGATGATTTAAGTGAAGATAAGGATCAATCATTAATGGCTGAAGAGAATAGTGACTTAGAATCAGAAGATCTCTTGGCATTGATAGCAAATTCAGACTCTAAGCCGACGAGGAAGAAGAACTTGAGGTAAGCTTCCAAGATATCAAGACAAAATTCACACATACTCTAAAAATAAACTAATTTCTCTTTCAAGTGTCTTAATTGATGCACACCTTAAGATTACTGATGAAAAAGAACAATTAATGACTAACTATGCATCACTTAGATTTGAACACAAAGATAGAAATAAGTAGAGAAAATCTTGAAGTCTTTGTATGAGATATCAAGAACCAGATTCTTGTGTTAGAAGATGAGAAGATTGCCTTAGAAATCGAGAATAATCAATTGCTCAATACACGAAATAAGGGTAAGGAGCCCGCTACTGACATCCGGGAGAAATTGGAAAGTTAACTAAAAGAGGCCGATAACAAAATTTTGGCTAAATTTGAAAAAGCTAGGATACTTCAAGAAAACCTAGATAAGGCCAAGTCTGAATTAGAAAAGAACTTAAAGTGGACCGGGTCTTACCAAATAATTTTCAAGATGCATGAAAACCACAATAAAACAAAGAGGGTCAAGAACATACTAAGGCTAAAACTTATTACAATCCACATAGCAAATATGTTGACATTCTTGATAATCATCCTTGCACTCATCGTGGAAATAATGGACGCATTAAAGAAATATGCCCATCCAAAATCCAATCAGGCCTAAAAAATATTGCATATGTTGAGAAGAGGAAAATAGTGAAACCTAGTCCTTCATAGAAGGTTAAAAAGTTGTCAGGATGGACTAAAAAGAATGTTATTCATCCTTTTACGTAAAGAAAGGGACCCAAGCTTGTCTGGATTCCAAAACTAACCCATGAATGTTTTTGTAGGATAAGGTGGGAGGAAGTCAAACTTGGTGCTTTGTGGATAGTGCATGCTCCCTCCACACGACCGGAAACAGAAATAATTTTATCCCACTAAGAGCCTATCAGGGAGGAAATGTGGGCTTTGGAAATGGAAAAAAGGAAACATAATCAGCATTGGTAAGATTGGTAAGTTCCACTCTCATGTCATAGACAATGTGTATTATGTCAATTGATTTAAACACAGTTTACTAAGTGCGTCTCAAATGTGTGACAAAAGGGAATAGAGTTTTTTTTACTTCTAAGAAGTGTATGGTGACAAATGAAAACGTTGGAAACCCGATTCTCAAAGAAAAAAGGCAAAAAATGTTTATAAAGCTAACATCATGTTCTCACCTAAAAATGAACTCTCATGTCTTAGTGCACTAGATACTGATTCCTTTCTGTGCAACAAAATACTCGGATATGTTAGATTCTCTATGCTAAACAAGTTAATCTCCAAGGACATGGACCTTGCGCTACCCAAGTCAAAATTCAAGGAAGATAAAGTTTGTGATGCATGTGTTAAGGGTAAGCAGGTCAGATCGACATTCAAATCTAATATGGTGGTAAGTACCTCTCGACCTCTGGAACTACTTCACATGGACTTATATGGACCAATGAGGATTCAGAGTATAGAAGGAAAGAGGTATGTGTTTGTAATTGTTGATGATTATTCTATATGAACATGGACAAAGATGAAACTTTTGATATGTTTGTTACTTTTGTGAAGAAACTTCAAAGAAAGATGAATAGTCGTGTAGCTAGCATTAGATCTGGCCATGGAACTTAATTTGAAAATGCTAAATTCCTTGAGTTCTACACTGGAAATGGTATTGATCATAATTTCTCTGCCCCTATAACTGCACAGCAAAATGGTGTTGTGGAAAGAAAAAATAGGACTCTAAAGGACATGGCCATAACTATGTTAATTAGTAGTTATCTTCCTAAGACCTTTTGAGGTGAAGTTGTAAATACTGCATGCTACATCATAAATAGATACATGATTAGGTAAATAATAGAGAAGACCCCCTATGAATTACTTAAAGGCAGAAACCCAAATGTAACCCACCTAAAAGCCTTTAGAAGCAAGTGTTTTTGTACACAACAATGGGAAAGAGGCTCTAGAAAAGTTTTATGCAAAAATTGATAAGAGTGTCCTTCTGGGTTACTCATCACAGAGTAAAGCTTATAAGGCGTGCCATAAAAGAAAAAAATGTATTGGAGAAGGTATCCATGTAATCTTTGATAAATCTAAAATTTTAGATGCGAAAGGTACACAGGTTACTAATGATGGTGAGTTTGGCCCAGTTGAAAACTATGAGGAGAAAACAGACCATGAACTTCCAGAAGCTGCTACATAATAAGAGCAAAAACCAGGTCCCTCAGAAATGGTTCAGGATGTATCAAAGATAGGGGGAACAGTCCAAGAAAATTAAGAAGCAATTGTAGCACCTGGTTCCTTTGCTGAAAATGAAGGAAACACACGTTCAGAGGTTTCAAACCAGGGGATGGAAACGTCAAAGCTCTCACTCTCTGACAAATGTTCTTACACTAGTTTACTTTGGAATAGTGACAAGATCAATATTTAGAAACATGATTATCTTCTTAGCTTACATATCCACTGAGGAGCATAAGAACATCAAAGAAGCTCTTGGTGATACAGAATCAATAGTAGGCATGCAGGAATAACTAAATCAATTTGAAAGAAACAATGTCTTGCACCTGGTTCCAAGTCCAAAAGACAGAACATTCATTGGGACCATGTGGGTGTTCAAGAACAAGTTGGATGATCAAGTAAACATTACCAGAAATAAATCTAGATTAGTTGTACATGGTTACAATCAAGAAGAAGGAATTGACTACAATGAAGCATTTGCTTCTGTGGCCAGAATGGACGAAATTTGCATGCTCATTGCTTTTGCATCATACAAGGGTTTCAAATAATATCAAATAGATGTGAAAAGTGTCTTCCTGAATGGGTACTTGAAAGTGAAAGTGTTTGTCTGACAACCTCCTGGTTTTGAAAGTCATGATATTCCAGATTATGTGTACATGTCTGACAAGGCGATGTATGGGCTAAAACAAGCTTCAAGTGCATGGTATGAAAGACTGTCAAAATTTCTCCTAGAAAGCGGGTTTTCACGAGGCAAAATTGATAACACACTATTTTTGTTAAATAGTTTCAAGAACTTGTTGGTAGTGCAAATATATGTTGATGAAATCATCTGTGGAGCCACGAGTGAATCTCTTTGCAATGGATTTGCTGAACTCATGGGAAGTGAATTTGAAATTAGCATGATGAGAGAATTAAACTTCTTCCTTGGACTCTGAGTCAAGCAGAAAGAAAAGTGAACTATGATACACCAATAGAAGTAAATCAAGGACCTACTCACAAGTTTTAATATGGAAAATGCTAAAATGATTGATACTCCTATTGCTATGGCAATCAAGATGGATATGGATGAATTTAGTACACTTATTGATGAAAAGAAGTATAGAGGTATGATTGGTTTCTTGATCTACTTGACTGCAAGTATACTTAACATTGTGTACAGTGTGGGATTGTGTGCAAGATTCCACTGTTGTCCAAACTAATCACATTTGAAGGCTGTTAAAAGAATCTTAAGATACCTCAAAGGTATTCAAAACCTAATTCTTTGGTACCCAACATGATACTCCTTCGAATTGATTAGATATGTAGATTCAGACTATGCTGGATACTTGGTTGACAGGAAGAGTACATTAGGAGTGGCTCATATTTCCTGGATCATGTCTAATATAATGTGCATCTAAGAAAATAAATTTTATGGCCTTATCAACTGCTGAAACTGAGTATGTAGGTGTGACATCATGTTGTGCTCAATTATTATGGATCAAGCAACAATTGGAGGATTATGGAGTGATGATTGAGATGGTCCCCATATTTTGTGACAATACAAGTGTCATTAATATATCCACACCACAAGAGAACCAAACATATTGATGTGAGGCACCACTTCTTGACAGGCAATGTTGAAAAGGTCATATCACTATGAATTTTTGCAAGACAGAAGATCAAATTGCTTTCATTTTCACCAAAGCTTTGAGAAGGGATCACTTTGAAAGAAACCACTTGGCGTTTGGTCTAATCAAGATGGATTAAGATACACTTGACTTTCCTCAATGATTGGATACGTTTGAACAACATGTTTGGTGAGTAAATGTGTTGAATGATGCCTAAATCAGTCTTATACAATAACTGGTTTGCACGTATGGCATGGATTCTAGGGCATGGATTAGTAATCTGATGATAAATGTCTAGACTAGGAAAGATTTCATAGCCAAGATTGAGGAAATAAGTCAAAGTGCCTGGTTGTTTGACCCCCAAGTATGTACCCCCTCTTCAATTGACTGTTGTACTTAATCGTTATACTGTCAGACCGTTAAACCATGTTCCCACCCATTTTGTTACACTCCATAAAATCAGTCTCTATAATCCTAGAATATCAGTATTTGACCAAGTTCCAAATCCGTCAAGTTGAAGGGTAATCATGATTAGCTCCAGTCCACGTACAATTAGGACCAGTTTCTTAAACTACCTACACATGTCTATACGACCCAATTAATTCAACTAACTACCACTTTTTAAAAAATTCAAAATTATGTCGGTTACCCGTTCTCTCACAATTAGAGTAGGATTAAGATCAATTAAAAGAAAAAATTAAAGCCAACAAACTATCAAATCATTCCCTATAAATCCCTTTCTTCTCTTATTTCCCCTCATATTGATCAAAACATGTAAAGAGCAAATTCCAATTTCTAACCAAAACAAGAAACCCTATTCTCATCTTCTTGTAAAATCACAAAATTCTATTGTCATGGAAAACTCACCCAACAAGATTCCTTCTAAAATTACCACAGAATACTCAAACCCCAACCCCTTTACACCTGGTTCCACAACCACCCAAGCCCAATCTAGCTAAGAACCGTCCTCTCCACCAAAAGCCCCAAAATCCTTTACCGGGTTAGTTAACTCTCCGAGGAAGAAGAAAGTGATGGGTATGAGAGTGAGAAACGAGTTGTGGAGGAGTCAAAAATTGAGGGGCAAGCAAAAATTGATCATGTGCAAGAGGTTGGTAATGAATAGACATAAGCACTTACTGCTGAGAAAATGACTATTGAAGATGATGCAGGAATTAAGGAAGAAATATTGCTGGATAGTGGGTCGGTTATAGAAAAGGACGTTGATACTATTGTTGATGATATGGGTAAGAAGACACCATAGGAGGTAGTGGGAGAACTCGGGAAGTGGTAATGCAGGAGGAGAAGCACCAGAAACCCCTGGAAAACAACCAGGTTCTTTTGTTGCTGGTGAGGGAGAACTTATCTATCACGCCTTGACCTTGGGGAGCGCAACCGATGCTCAACCGAGATATCCCAGCCAAGAAAGCCTACTTGATGCCTTCTACCCAACCTTAACCATGAATAATATGAAGATAAATGTCAAAAGTTAGACAAAGAAGGAATAACATGTACAACACCAATTTCATTACTTTTAGAAACCTCCTTTCCGATTTCCAAAATGTTACAAGTTCATAGTTAAAAGTGGAAACATGTTGATAGTTACAACATGTTTAGTCTACTACCCAATCAAAATACAACCTACACCATGTCTACAGAGACTCTAAATGAAATAAGAGAGTAATATGAAAGTGCCGGTTACAAGGCCCATGCTATACCTCAAAACACAATATACAAAATTAAGTGACATAAGGCCCCGAAGCAGAATAAGGCTCACCAAAATTTGCTGAGTAAAGGGTAAACTGCTAAGTGGGATAAAAGTCGCATGTTGAGGAATTACCTGCATCCATTAACGATGCAATGCCCCCGAAAAAAGAGACATTAGTACATATGGAATAATACTAGTATGTAAAACTAAATGCCCTCTCATGGAATAGATTACCAACATAAAAGGATAGAAACATGGAACCTATAAGAAACTCAAGTAATATTAAAATACCAAGTTAAGAGCAAGGTAAATCTTCATTTAAATATTGATGTTTTATGTTGGAGGATCTTTAATACCGACACACCACCATGCTTAGGACATGGGGACTGATCTCCGCCCGATCGGCTATGTCGTGTAATTGTACTGTGTGCAGGTAGACATAGGAACACAATACCACCACCATATGCATGGCATGGTGTCCGATCACCACCCGATCGTCTAAGCCATCTCACCACAATATCGTGAGGGTCGACATGGTCCTTTTCTAGCTATCATCTCATCCCAATTAAGGGGAATAATCTCAACATAGCAATACAGGAATTTATCCCTCAATTACTCATACATTTGGCACGTAGTTTTGGATTTATGTTATTTCAACCCATCCTTCCTCGGTGACCAAATGATCCTCCAAAAAAACATTTCTCACATAAAAGAGCTACAATTCATTTCATAGCCTTTCACACTTCCTTTCATTTCATTGGCACTCTTGGCCACAAATGTAATTCTTCGTTCTTGGCATGACAACCGCATATTATATTCCATACTCCCATTCTTTCACTTTCAAGGATCACCATAGGTTATCAACCTAAAGATCATTTTTAAATCAAGTCATTATATATATATGACCAATAGGAGTCTTAAATACGTTGAGTTTTCTTTCCTGAATAGAGCATAATAAATTTGCTATAGGAAAATGAATTTCATAACATTTGATATATTAATCATACTTGAATATTTTTCCCGAAGGAGAGCATAACATGATATGAGAAATTGGAATGCATTTTAAGGATATAACTTTTGACACAATTATCATTTTGGATAACTCAACTTATTGGCAATAGGAGCTTGGGCAAACCACGCTTGAAGCTTATAAGAATTTCATGGAATTCGATTCTACAAGAGGAGTTTAGCCAACATATCTTATTTGAAATTTCCGTAGGGTTACTAAAATGTTTCAAGTCTCCTAACAATTTCAATCTATAGAGACATAACAAAATTGAGCCATAGTTAGGAAGGTGCTCATAGGTTCAGCTCATTTAAGCATTTCATCAAACACTAGGTGTGCAATTTCGGCTACAAGGTCCTATGGTGGAATTACTTAATCCCACAACCTATCCCCACTCCAATAATTCACCAATATTAGTTCAACAACCTCCCCACCGCCCTTATTTCTACATGCATGCCTAATGACCAACTCTCACTCTCAAGAATCATACTTCCCATTACATATATTCTGCCGAATTCCAAAATTGAGATCTAGGGAGTAGAGTCTTACCTCTTAGAAGTAGACCTTGTAAGTTCCTCCCTTGAAATCCCAAAGCTTGATCAAGGAGTGGAGTGTTGGATTGATGTAGCTTCACATTCTCTCTCTAACTAGATTTCACTTCTCACTAAAATGCCAGATTTTTACCTTTAAAATGCCCGCAATGGCTTTTAATCAAAATGGGGCCGGGTTATAAAATACCCAAAATGGAGCATCTGAACCCAACTCTTCATCATAGAGTGCACCGCATAATAGGTTTGTAGTACGCAAAAAGGACTGCGAAATCGACCTCCAAAATTGGGCTGGCCTATTCAAGTTTGCGCCCAATCTGCGGTCTACATATCACTTATGCGGCCGTGAAATGGACCATGAAACCTCCCTCCGAAATTCCTCATGCCAATTCTGCATTGGAAGCGTAGCTCGAGGAATGGTTATGTAGAGCTTCTCATGATCAACTCCGCGTTGGTTCTGTGGCCCGCAGAACTAACCTGTCGTCGCATGAAGGACCGCGAAAATTCCATATTCTACAAAATTCTTCCACCAACTCTGTAATGCTTTGCACAACCCAAAATGCCCGTATTACGGCGAGCTATCCATACCCTTCCAATACATTAGCCTACCTTGGCACCACAAAACCTCGAATTCTTGGTAAAAATTTATAGGGCCTTACATTGTCGCAATATGAGAAGTTCTGGCTGAGCTAGAGGCAAGTCAAGTTCAATAAATGGGTTCTTTGAACGCTGACCCCGAAAAATATAAGTTCTTTGATTGGACTAACACTAAGGAAAAAGAGGAAAAGGAAAGAGAAGCAGAATTTGGAAAATGCGATAGCGATGAAAGTGATGATGAGCCCCTAGTAAATCATACTGCCTGGCTAAGAGAGAAAAGGAAGGCTTAAGAAAAATATGTACCAAAGAGGGTGAGGGTTGTTGCGAAGAATGCAGTCTTGCCTCCTAGATCTGTTAATTTAGGGGGTAGAACACCTTTAACCAGAGGAAAGATGTATGCGGCGAAATCAGAGGGTCTAATTTCTTTCTAGAAAGTCACTTCAGGAGAGCATCTCGAGACCCCGAGGATGCGAAGTTGTGACCGAGTTCTCTCCCTCAGAGCTCGTCGAGGTCTGACTTAAAGAGGATATAGATCGAGGCTAGAGTAAAATGGGGAATTCCCAAGGCACACGGCTAAGTCTGACAAAGCCAGCCTACCCAGAGCCTATATCGAGGCGTCGCGTCTAAGCCGTCCCATCTCCATGCCTTTACAATTAGAATATTTTGTAAAATGACAGGATCTGCTTCCTATATAAAGCGGATCCTCATCTCTTTGTTTTGGCCCAAGAACATGTGAAGTTTTGAAGATTGACAAAAGAACCTAGACATGGACCAGGTCCATCTTGTGAAGCACAGTCACGATCAATCTGTACATGTGAAATGCACGTGAAGGAGATAAATATAACTGATCAAGGAGTAGTATCTCCTGATCTGATTGAAAAGTTTGCATATTGGTTAACAAGAGAAAGACTCCTTACATGAAGAGAACACAGTTTAGGATGACGATAGTGTTAGAGTTTGAGATCATCGTGAACTCTTGTACGATAGAAGAGTAGCAATTGAATCCCAGTCAAACTCTGACTACTAACCTGTTAAATGTCAGTGTTGTTCTCTTTTATAGGTAATGCACATAAGCAGAAGTTAAACTTAAATTGAGAGCAAAAGAGCAAGGCAATTTTGCAAGCGATTTATGTGTGATTTGAGTGTGCAATCCTGAAGCTACTTGAAATAGATAGAAGAACCAGTTCCATGTGTCTATCTTTTATTCTAGTTCAATTGTAGTAGGTGATTTTACATTGTACATTTCAGCTTTCATAAAAGCAATTGTATTAGGTACCTAGAGTGCTCAAGTTAGAGTTAACTTAAAGTTGTCGCAACAATTGAGGCTGTGTGCCACAACGGGATTAGAGTTAATAGTTAGGTTTACAAAGAGTTTTTGTAAATGCTGTTTTGGCTCAGTGATTTTAGTGGAAGTTTGGGAAAATCCTACTGAGTAGTAGGTCGTGGTTTTTTCACCTTTTGATCCAGGTGTTTTCCACGTAAAAATCTTTGTGTTCTTTATTTTCAGTATTTATTATTCTGCAAATAGTAGTAGTTGGAACACCTAGAAGAACCAAGTTCATTTATAATTCAGTTAAGCAAAAATTGGGTACCACACAAATCACCCTCCCTCCCTTGTATGGTATTGACGCTTAAAACATCAATTGGTATCAGAGCGAGTTATCCTTGAAGAGGTTAACACCTTATGAAAAGATCAAAATAAGTGCACCACCTGGAAACTGGGAAGGGCAATCTACTGCTAGGTCTCCACTCTTTAATGGTCAGTACTATTCTTGGTGGAAGAACAGGATGAGAGATCATATCATAGGAGAAGACTATGAACTCTAGGACATAGTCACTGATGGTCCCCTGGAGACTACAAAGAAGAATGCTGAAGGAGTGGACGTGTCAAAGACAAGAGCTGACTGCACTGCTGAAGACTTGAAGAAATGAGAGAAGAATGTCAAGGCGAAGAAATGGCTTGTGTGTGGACTGGGTCCAGACGAGTACAGAAGGATTCAAAGTTGTACCACTACCAAAGAGATATGGGACACTTTACAAGTGGCGCATGAAGGAACTCCTCAAGTAAATAGATCAAGAGGAACACTGCTATATTCTCAATATGAGAATTTCACTATGAAGGAAGGAGAAACTATCCAGGAGATGTAAACAAATCACAACACTAACCAATGAACTTAAATCTCTTGGGAGAATTATCCTTGAAGAAGATAAGGTTGAGAAAATTTTTACAAGGGTCTTACCAATGACTTGGGAAAGCAAAATCACTGTTATTTAGGAATCAAAAAATATTTCTACTCTCAACCTGGATGAACTAATTGGAAACCTCATTGCCTATGAACTGATAAGACAAACCATGAAAATGGATGCACCCAAGAAGGAAAGGAGTTTTGCTCTCAGAATAGCCGATGGTGCAGATCTGGAGGATGATGAAATGGCCATGATCACAAGGGATTTCAAAAAGTACCTAATGAGAGGAAAGGGTTCTTCAAGAGGTACAACCTTCAATAAACCAAAGGTTCCTGAGAAACTGACCAACGAGGGTTGTTACAAATATGGTAAGACTGATCATATGATCAAGAACTGTCCTTAGTGGAAAATTGAATAGAAGAAGGAAAGGGTTGAACGAAGGAACATGAAGAAGGAACAGGTTCAACCCAAAAGGAACAAAGGATCAACAAAGGCTATGGTTGTTGCTAAGGGAGAAACATCAGATGAGGATTCAGAAGATGAAGCTGGAGATGAACTAGCACTTATGGACATCAGAGAATCAGATGATGAACAAGAGGTAAGTGTCCTTCATCTCAAAGACAAGATTAAATTTTTGTCCAAAGAAAGGTTGTCCGAACTATTGCTAGACTCCATCAATGAGTCTGAGATAATTAACAATGAGATGCAAGAGCTGTTTAGGGAGTGTGCGATCTTAAAAGTCAAGTGGAAAAATCTAGAATCTAGGGCTAATCAGAGTGACAGTAAAAATTCTAAGTTGAAGAACCAGGTTCTTGAACTTGACACCAGTGTCCTAGAACTTAGGTCTGAAAATTTAAAACTGAAATTAGGAATAGGTAAGAAGAAATCTGATCACACTCATCTCACCTTAAAAGAAAACTTAGGAAAAATGAAGGATGAGTTGTACTGGAAAGATGAGCAGATAAGAGTCTTAAAAGAAGACCTAGGGAAGGTAAAGCATGAACTAGATATAACTTGTAAATGGAATAAGGCTTCTGATGCACTTTCCTGGCTACAAGAACATCACAGTAGCAACAAGAAAGGACTTGGCTATGGGGCTCAAGCACCTAAGTGGGACCCTAAAAGCAAGTACCTCACTTTTCATGAAAACAAAATTTGCACACACTGTGGCAAGACTGGTCATTACAAAAATGAATGTAATGCAAAAGAAAAGGCCAGTCAAAAGAACAAAGCCTTTGTTTAAGAGAAAAATAGGTTGCCTGGGTAGGCTAAAAGGAATTTGATTTACCCCTTTGCCTATAGAAAGTGATCCAAACTAGTTTGGGTTCCTTAGACTAACCACTGATTTATTTTAGCAGGCCCAAGAGAAGGGAGGTAGCCAAATATGGTACATGAATAGTGGCTGATCAAACCATATGACTGGAAGCAAGAAACAGTTCCTTTCATTTGAGGACTTAAAAGGAGGTAATGTCTCCTTTGGAAATGGGAAGTAAGGTGAGGTTATTGGAGTTAGAAAGTTAGGTAAGACAGATTCACACACCATTTAGAATGATTACTTGATAGATGGCTTGAAATATAGCCTAATCAGTGTATCACAACTGTGTGACAGAGGTAACCTTTTAGCATTTACCTCTACCAAATGCTTTGTGATTAACCTTACCACTAACAAAATTGTTTTGCATGGAAAAAGAGTTAGCAATATTTACATTGTAGATTTATCTATTCTTTCAGAAAATGAACTCACTTACTTGAGTGTTTTGGACAATGATCCCCTCTTGTGGCACAAAAGACTTGGTCATGCAAGTCTGAATCAACTCAACAAGTTAGTCTCCTAGGAATTGGTGATAGGGATACCTAACATCAAGTTCAAGGAAGACAAAGTTTGTGAGGCATGTGATAGGGGAAGCAGGTAAGATCATCCTTTAAAAGCAAGAAAATGGTAAGCACAACCAGGACGTTGGAACTGGTTCATATGGATCTCTATGGTCTAATGAGAACATTGAGCAGAGGTGGTAAGAAATATGTGATAGTACTCGTTGATGATTATTCTAGGTTTACCAGGGTACTATTCTTAACATATAAAGATGAAACATTTGACATGTTTACTGCTTTTGTTAGAAAGACTCAGAAACAACTATGTAATCAACTTGCATCCATTAGGTCTGATCATGGAACTAAATTTGAAAATGCTAAGTTTGCTAAATTTTGTGATGAGCATGGTGTAGATCATAACTTCTTTGCCCCTAGGATCCTCAACAAAATGGATTTGTTGAAAGAAAGAACATGACTCTTGAAGACATGGCTTGGACTATGCTTCTTTCTAGTAATCTGCCCTACAGCTTCTGGGCAGAGGCTGTAAACACTGCATGTTATATCATCAATAGATGCATGACTAGACCTCTTATAGAGATGACTCCCTATGAGTTACTTAAAGGGAGAAAACCAAATGTATCCCATCTTAGGGCATAATGGAAAGGACTCCCTAGGTAAGTTTGATCCCATATGTGATGGGGGAGTATTCTTTGGATATTCTTCACATAGCAAAGCAGATAAAGTGTTCAATAAAAGAACTTTGTGTGTAGAAGAAAGTGTGTATGTAGTGTTTGATGAAACTAACATTCTTTATGAGAGACAGGAACATGAAGATGAAGCTATTGGGCTGGTAACAGATTTGACTGAAGTCTCAGCTCAAGCTAAAGTGGCACCAAAATATGGAACAAGTGATGGAACAGGTCTTCCATCCAGGGCAACCTGACAGGGGGAATTAATCAAAGAGGAACTGAAACCAATCCTCAAAAGGAACCTGTTCATAACCCTGTTCCTCAGCAACAAAACATGGGAGAAACATCAAGCAGAAATCAGTTGGTTGTGAAACCTCACAAGTATCAAAGTTCTCATCTTATTGAGAACATAATTACTTATCCAACCTCTGAAGTCAAAACTAGATCACAATTAAAGAATCTGTGTGCTTTTGATGCTTTCCTATCTCTTATTGGACCTAAAAATGTTGTTGAGGCTTTGCAGGAAGCAGATTGGGTTAATGTAATTCAAAATGAACTTAATTAGTTCGAGAGAAGTCATGTTTGGCATCTAGTTCCAATACCCAAGGACAGATATGTAATTGGCACAAAATGGGTCTTCAGAAACAAACTTGATTAAGATGGAATAGTTATAAGAAACAAGGCAAGATTGGTGGTCTCAGGTTATAGCCAAGAGGAGGGTATAGATTATGATGAGATTTTTGCTTCAGTTTCAAGACTAGAGGCAATAAGACTCCTCATAGCCTTTGCAGCACACATGGAATTTACTCTTCATCAGATGGATGTCAAAAGTGCCTTCTTGAATGGCTACCTAAAAGATGAAGTATTTGTGAAACAACCTCCAGGGTTTGAGAGCAAGGAATGTCCTGAGCATGTGTACAAATTAGACAAGTCTCTCTATGGACTCAAGCAGGCTCCTAGAGCATGGTATAAACGACTGTCCAAATTCCTGGTTGAACATGGCTACAAAAGAGGTAAAATTGAAAGTACTCTATTCTTGACGGAAAAAGGTAAGGATCTTCTTGTGGTACAAATATATGTTGATGACATAATTTTTGGTGCCACCACTAACAAATAAGTAAGGATATTGCCAAATTAATGGGGAGTGAATTTGAAATGAGTATGATAGGTGAGCTTAACTTTTTCTTAGGCTTACAAATCAAACAAAGCCCAAATGGAACCATGATCCATCAGCAGAAATATGCAAATGAGCTGATCAAAAAGTATAAAATAGATGAATCAAAGGAAATAGACACCCCCATTGCAACTGTCACTAAATTAGACATAGATGAACCTGGTTCATCTGTTGATCAGAAGTTGTATAGGGGTATGATTGGTTCACCTTTGTAACTTACTGCCAGCAGACCTGACATAATTTTTAGTGTAAGGCTTTGTGCTCGCTTTCAGGCTAATCCAAAAGAATCTCACTTGACTGCTGTTAAGAGGATACTGAGATATTTGAAAGGCACTACTGATATGTGTCTTTGGTACCCTAAAGGTAGTAATTTCAATCTAGTAGGGTATATTGATGCTGATTATGCAGGTTTCCTTGTGGATAGGAAAAATACCTCAGGTATGACTCATTTTATTGGTTCATGTCTTGTATCATGGCCCACTAAAAAGCAAAATTTAGTGGCCTTATCCACTGCTGAGACTGAATATGTTGTTGTTGCCTCTTGTTGTGCTCAATTGTTATGGATCAAACAGCAGCTGGTAGATTTTGGCATTAAAGTTGGTTGCATTCCTATATTCTATGATAACACTAATGCTATAAGTATGACAAAGAAGCATGTTCATCATAAGAGTACTAAGCACATAGATGTTAGACACCACTTCTTAAGAGATAACTATGAGAAATGATTGATCTCCATAGAACTTTGTTCTACTGATAAACAAATTGCTGACATCTTCAATAAAGCACTGAGTAGAAATAATTATGAGAGGAACAGGTTGGAACTAGGGATGATTAAGATCACCTAATAGGTCCAGCTCAAAATGCACAATGAAAAAAATTAAACAAAAAAATGAAAAAAAAAATTGGCTAGGAACTCTGGACTTGTGTAAATATCTAGATTAATTTTTACTCAACTTCATACTTTAATTACTATACTCTTGTGACATGTGTTAATATGACTCACTGATCTCTTATAAAATTTTCTCTATTATGGTAAATTGAGGCATGTTCAAGAGAATTCTAAATGAGGAACCTGCTTCATCAGTATGGGTTCATCTGAAAGCTAAGGTATGTTTTCTATACTCTGCACAATTAGAAATATAAATATTTAAATCATGAGTAGAAGTCCTACAATTTTTCAATTCATTAGAAAATTCTATCTGTTTGCTTTGAACCAGTTCTGTTTGCCTACAACTCTAAACCACAAAAATTGCCTAAAATCTAGGGGAGTTAAATCGATCATTCAAACCTACAATTTCAGGTTGATTAGACCTCTAATTGACCATTGCTAAAGTTGTCGTTACCCATTAAATGTTTATTTCTATTTAAATACACATCATTCCTTCTGCCATCTCCATAATTCCAAACCGTTAAAAATGCTTCTTCACATTCACTTGACCTCTTCTCCAAAAATTCTAACTCACAAATTCTGTCAAAAAACCAACGATCATGACCAACCCACAAGACAATCCTGGAACTCCTCCACCACCCACTCCCTCTAATTCATCTGCACCTCCTCTACCTAGTACATCTCCAAAACCCAGGCTAAAAAGGGTAAAAATACTTGCTCAAAAAATAGTCGCGTCTGGGGCTCTCAAGAAGAAATTAAGTGAGAAATTAAAGGCAAGCGAGGCCTAACACTCTGACTTTAACTCTAATTTTGAATCATATAAATCCACTAGTGAGGGGGAAGGACCTGGGCCTTCTGACTCTGAAAATACTCAAGAATCTCCTTCTAAGGTAAGTTCTTCTGTGTCTGAAAATCTAGATACTAGGGTTGTTCTGGTTGGGCCTGTTAAGGATGTAGAATTCTTTGAGTTACGAAGGAGTGGAGGTAAGAAGAATTCTAACAAAGAAAAAGAGAGCAGGGGTGCATGTGGTGAAGAGAGGGAAAATGGGAAAAGAGTGGTTGATAATTCACCCACTGCTAATTTGCCTATGCCTGCTATCTGTGGGGTTGAATAAGAAAGGGTAGAAGAGAGTGGCAAGAAGTCAGGGGGAAGTGGTTTTGGTGAAGTTGCTGAGGGGCTGGTTAATTTGAGCACACAGGGAGATGAACCTGGTTCATCCACTGAAGAGACCCTAGCAGACCTGTTGAAAAAGTTTGGGGCAAGCTATGACCCAAAGAAACGAAGAACTCCCACACCAAAAGCCACTAGTGTTCCTAAACCCTCCAATAAAAGAAAGGCTTCATCCCCAATAACTACTGAATTTCCATTGCCAAAGGGTATAGCTACAAGAAGCAGGGTGAGAGTGATCTCCAAAAAGCTCTAGCTGAGAGTAAGAAGAAAACGCTGACTAAAGGAAAAGGCAAGGTTACAGAGTCCTCAGAGGTTGTGGAGGTTGAGGAGATGGAACAGGTCCATCAGAAGGATGTTCAACTTGGGGAGGTTTAAAAGCCTAAGAAGTCTTCCTTTGTGTCTGAGGCTGTTGAACCTTCACTAGCTAAGAGGACAAGGTCTATAGTGAAAGGTAAACAAGTGAAAATTTCTGAAGATGAGGAATGGAGTGGAGAAGAAATAGAAGATGATTCTAATGGTAAACAAGACAAGCTTGCCATGTTTGGCAAAAGAAAGATTTTGAAGTGTAGATTGTTAAAAGACTGGTGGAGCCAGGAATGATGAGACTGGTGGATGCCTTAGATGCTCAGGGGTGGAAGGACATGGCCCTACAGATGGATGGTAGGCTAGCCAGGAATGAGATAATTGAGTTTATGGCAAATACAGAGGTTCAGGATGGCAAGGTTAGCAGCCTGGTGAAAGGAGTTCAAATGTCCTTTGATGCAGAAAAACTAGGAGAAATACTTGATATATCTTCTAAAGGGTTTGATTATTATACAAGGCAAAGGGCCTTTTCTGGACTCCCTTCCTATTGCCTTTGAAATTACCAGGAGGTTTTGTGATGCTGAGGATGTGAATGAAGCCAGGGCTATTCAGAAAAGTGAAATGAGGCCTCAACACAAGGTCTTGTTTGAATTTGTCAATAAGTGCCTATTGCCCAGATAAGAGAAAAGTCATATTTCCAATTATGTGGGCCTAGTTCTTATGGAGTGCCTGGAAAGTGGAAGGCAAATTAATTGGCATGCCTTCATTATCAAGCTGCTGGACAGGGTCATCAATGGCTCCAAGGCTCATTCTACCCCCTATGGCTTTATTCTGACTAGGATTTAGGATAGGTGCAGTGTGCCTCTGAAGAAGTGGGAAATGGCCTCAAGCTAGGATCATATTGGTGTTAACACTCTGATTGCTTGTGACTACTTAGTCAGTGCCATCCTAAATTAACCAGGTTCATCCAAGAAGACTCCTAACAATAGCAAAGTCAGAGCCCTAGTTCAGTAATGTGAAGGCAAGGATACTGAAATAGCTAGCCTCAAGGCTCGTGTGGCAGAGGTGGAATCTGAGAGGGATGCTCTCAGAACTGAGCTTACCAAAGAAAAGGAGAAGAATAATGGAATTCTTCATAATATGCCGAATCTTCTCCAAGCCCAAAACCAACCCTCTAGCTCCCCCAAGCCTTAGGAATCCTAGCTTTTGTCTCCTGCACCTGTCTAGTACCTTCAGTGACCCAGATTATGGAGTTTTCTATCTTTTTGCTCATGTTTTAAATGTTTTTTGCTTTCTAGTTCTGGATTGTGGTAGCAACATATCTCTATTAATTATATCTACTGTTTTTTGCTCTTGTTCAATGTTAGTATTTCCTTGATAGTTTAAATATGTTTGCTTGATTACTGATGATTAAACCATGATGGCACTTGCAGTTGCCCCAGTGGCCATGAGTACTTATTAAAATCTGGGACTCACACTTTGTATGAAACTTTTCGATGATGCCAAAAGGGGCAAGAGATATTGTGCTTTACACATTCTAAAATAAGTGATATTTATAACCTAATTAATCTGGTCCTTGATGATAAGTGAATTTTATAAACTTTGTATTAATGGTTAAGCTGAGTTCTTACAGGATCCATATAAGTACAAAGCATAGAGTTTTTGTCATCATCAAAAAGGGGAAATTTGTTGGCCCAAGAATAGGTGAAGTTTTGAAGATTGACAAAAGAACTCAGACATGGACCAGGTCCATCTTGTGAAGCATAGTCATGATCAACCTGTACATCTGAAATGCACGTGAATGAGATAAATATAATTGATCAAGGAGCAATATCTCCTGATCAGATCAAAAAGGTTGCATATTGGATAAGGAGAGAAAGACTCCTTACATGAAGAGAACACAGTTTAGGATGAAGTTAGAGTTAGAGTTTGAGATCATCATGAACTCTTCTACGATAAAAGAGTAGTAATTGAATCTCAGTCAAACTCTTATTACTAACCTATTAAATGTAAGTGTTTTTCTCTTTTATAGGTAATGCACATAAGCAGAAGTTAAACTTAAAATGAGAGCAAAAGAGCAAGATGATTTTTCAAGCAATTTATGTGTGATTTGAGTGTGCAATCCTGAAGCTACTTGAACGAGATAAAAGAACTAGTTCCACGTGTCTATCTTTTATTCTAGTTCAATTTTAGTAGGTGATTTTACATTGTACCTTTCATATTTCATAGAAGCTATTGTATTAGGTACCTAGAGTGTTCAAGTTAGAGTTAACTTGAAGTTGTCGCAACAGTTGAGGCTGTGTGCCACAACGGGATTAGAGTTAATCCTTAGGTTTACAAAGAGTTTTTGTAAATACTGTTTTGGCTTAGTGATTTTAGTTGAAGTTTGGGAAAATCCTACTGAGTAGTAGGTCATTGTTTTTTCACCTTTTTAGCCAGGTGTTTCCATGTTAAAATCTCTATGTTCCTTATTTTCAGTATTTATTATTCCGCAAACAGTAGTAGTTGAAATACCTAGAAGAACCAGGTTCTTCTATAGTTCAGTTAAACAAAAATTGGGAACCACACAAATCACCTCCCCTCTTGTGTGGTATTGACCCTTAAAATATCACTTTGTAAGGGGCAGCGGTTGCTCCAACTACTCTACATAAGATCAATAACAACTCTCTCTCTTTTCTCTCTAAATTACTTGCTCGAGACTACCTCTTTCATTTATTTCTTTCATACTTGTTCTTCATTTATTGCTTTACATTGGCCATAAAGAGCCGCTTTCAATTATATCCTGACTGTTAGCCCCTTTCCAATTATCCCCGATAGCTCGAGATCGAGCCCAGGCGTCGAGTTCGGGGCCCTTCATCGGCTAGCCCAAGGCTCGGATAGTTAGCCCCTCAGTTTGATTATACCTCTGCTTTAGTTCGTATTTTGCCGCACAACTCCATATATATAGTATCAACTACCTTAACAACTAGCATAAAAATAGATCATGTATTTTTAGAGTCTCATTAACAAATTTAATTGTTATTAGCATTTTCATGGTAAACAGTTTGGTGCCCACTGTGGGGATAAAAATAATAGTGATTATTTTCTTGCTGGTTTCGTCACACAACGCAAGTTATCTTTCACACTTTTTCTTGTCCAAGATCTTCAATTTTGGGTAAAAATGTTTGGCTCAGTAAACAGAGTCAAAAATGACAACCTCAAAAGCCACGGAGAAAACGGTGTGGTTGTTCTAGTTGTTGCCGCACCAACGCAGAACTGAACCCCGATAACGCACCTGGACCGATTCTAGCGGACGCGGGTTCGCAAGACGCACAATAGGTAGATGAAACCTCACACACCGACAGGTGCATACAACATGACGACCAACAGGAAGCCCAAAGAACCCCAGCTCGGGAAGAACGGGAAGTTAGCCTTCACGTTATTTTTGAAATGTTGCAGGCACAACAGCTGGCTATAGCTCAACTACAAAGCCACCCGAAGACTCCCAGCACGGTAGCACCGGGGATAGCTCCCCCAGCCAAACAAGTACTTGAGAGATGGAGCAATAACGGATCGATAGTCGACCCTGCCATCGTAAAAATGCTCGAGGATCTTTCCAAAAGGATCGAATCGGGAGAGAAAAGGATAACATCCAACGATAAGAAGGTCGAGACTTACAACTCCAGGGTCGATCAGATCCCAGCCGCACTCCTGGTCCTCAAGGGTGTGGATTCGAAGAAGTTCATACAAAGGTCGTTCCCCGAAGAAGTAGCACCGAAACCCACTCCAAAGAAGTTCAGAATGCCGAAACTCCCTAAGTACAATGGGACCACAGACCCCAATGAACACGTTTTTGCCTACACCTGCACGGTAAAGGGCAACGATATAAAGAATGACGAGATCGAGTCCGTCTTACCTAGGAAGTTTGGGGAAACTCTCTCGAAGAGGGCCATGATATGGCATCACAACCTAGCTCCCTACCCCATATATTCATTTTCCATACTGGCAAATTCCTTCATAACGGCACGCGCTAGTACCATCGAAGTAGCAATAAGAAAGTCCAACATATTCAAGATTAAGAAAAGGGAGAATGAGATGCTGCGAGAATTCGTATCTTGTTTCCGAAGGGAAGGAACAGAACTACCCCCGGTCTCTGACGACTAGGCGGTGCATGCCTTCACTCAAGGCCCAAATGAACGAAGCTCGGTGGGTTCAGGACAGTTGAAATAGATCTTGATTGAGTATCCAACTACAACTTGGTCGGACGCTCACAACCGGTGCCAGTTGCAAATTAGGGTCCTTGATGATTAGCTGGGAGCCTCCTCAGGCTCAGTATAACTGAGTCGGCTCCTGGCAAAGAAACTGAAACCAAACAAAGAAAGATATCGGTCGTACGCCGAAGATAGGAGGAATGTCCCAAGAGGCAACCTACCTCGCAACGTTCAAAAAATGGATCGAGGACAATATTCTCGAGGGCTCATCAACAGAGCTAGGTTCGACGGAGATGAAAGGCCAATGAGGGAACCTCTCCTACCAAAATATAACTTCAACGTCGCTATATTGGACATCGTGTTCACGATTAGCAAAACCAGGGACACCAAATGGCCCAAGCCTATCTAGTCGGATCCTTCCCGGAGGAATCACAACTTGTTATGTGAACTTCATAATACGCACAACCATAGGACAAAAGATTGCCACCAACTCCGCAAGGAAACAACCAAGATACCCAATAAAAGTCACCGCCGAGGATCTTTGAGCAATCGAGCTCAAGTGCAGTTACGAGAAAGAAAGGAGGCCAAGAAGAGCAAATCAAATGGTCCGCAACATATTACCATGATATTGGAGGGGCGTCGACACTCTCCAGGAACTTGTGAAGAGGAGGACAAAAATATCCATCGCCAGAGAAAAATGGACCTGGAGATATGTACCCGAAGATGCCCTCGCATTCGGCAGTGAAGGCTCCGAAACCTCGCCCCAGCCTCATAACAATGCACTGGTAACTTTCTTCTCCAGTCATTCATTTTAAAATAAAACATGAGCTCGTGAATTCAGGTGGCCCGACTAACATTATTGGGTCGAGAATGATAGGGCAGCTCAGACTAACAGGCCAAACCATGCCCGCCTCTCAAATCCCTCGCGTATTCAACACAACGATCAAAACAATAAGAGGAGAGACCATTCTCTCAGTCAGCATGGCTGGCGCAGGCCGGAATGCCAAGTTCCATGTCGTCAAATGAGATGAAAGGTATAAGCGCCTTATTCGAGCGACCGCGGATGCACCGCGTAATGGCAATACCGTCCCCTCTTCACCAAATGATGAAATCCCCAGCAATGGGCGGAATTAAAACTGTCAACAGGGAGCAACACGCGGCAAGGGAAGTGTTCGCGTTACGTAACGTAGCGCCGGCACCAATATCTCCACTCTCGAAAGAGTCAAAGGGTAATCAAACTATGTCTTCGGCTAAGCCCGATTAAATAGAGCAGACGGTCGTACAGAGTTTTTGCTCCAAACAACAGGGACACATCAGGTCTCGGAACATCCCCTGCGCACCCCGCGATAAGGTAAGACCACCTTCCTCTTTTGTTATTTTACACTAACCCGTATGTAGGCACTCGGTCAGGGTGGTCGAAAGTGTTAACTAAACCCGAAGACCCCAACGCCTTAATGGTATCCATTGCACTCTTTCCCTTCGGCCGAGCTTTTGTCCCGAAGAGGGTTTCGCCGGCATGGTTCTTAACAGGACAACACGCTACCTAAGGAGAATCCGACAAGCTTGTAGGGCTTCTTTTGCAATCAACCCCGAACACTAGAAGGCACCTCTTTGAGAGGTCATCCGCTCGGAAGAGCCAGGAAACGATGAACAAAGTTCTAATAGAAAACAATGTACCAGGCCAAACGGTCAAATGAACCGCGTCCGCATAACCCGGACTCGCTGCAACAAAATAGCATGTACTTATGCCAAATAATCAAAGAACATCTTTCACCAAAGCATCTCGCACACCAAAGAAAATTCAGCATTTTCACTACGAGGATCGCTTCGCCAAGGATGTTCCTAAATACTTGGAGACTAGCGCCTACAACTCGATGCTCACATGGCCTCAGGGTCGGGACCCCAAACCTATAAGCACTCAACGAGGCAGCACGGAAATTACGAAACATCTCCAAAAGGGAAAATTGTCCCAAACACTCGGAGACTGGCAATACAAGCTTGGAAAATGCATGACCCCAGGGTCGGAATCTCCAAAAAACATAGGCCCTCAATGAGGCAACTCCGAGCTTGCAAGTAACGACCCCTAAGCCTAAACAAACTCGATGACTCGGAGACTATCACCAATCGCCATTCACTTAAAAACCTGAGGCCATAAGATCCCGAGCGGGCAGACTCGGTCTAGCGAGACCTGTTTAATATGGCAATGACAAAACTATAAGACTTCAACGGCATGACAAAACTGTAAGACCTTAACAAGCATGAAAAAATTATAAGACCTCAGTAAGCATTAGAATACTGTAAGGCCTCAACAGGCATGAAAATTTTGTAAGACCTTACTACAGGCATAAAACTCAATCCCAAAGTTTAGGCTATATGTTGCATTTGTAATACTCCCAAAAGGGCATACCCTCGATGTAGATGCCTAAACTACCACACTCGGGATCAAAAATGGCTCTGGCTAAACGTAGATGACTACAGTCAATATGGCTGCACCAGCCAAATTAACGCGACTCGGGGATGCCCGACCGTCTCTATAAAATCACATGTCATTACTTCGAATCTACTTCAAAAAGAACCTATTAAACAGGCAAACGAGCTTTGACCATGTTAGCTCCAAATCACAAGGCTTCGAACTACTCAGCATACGAGTTAAACCTTCCGAGGTGCTCGAACATCGCCGCAAACAAATTGAAATCGAGGATCTTCCCGAACCGACGGCGGGTCAAGCAAAATTATTTCAAAAAGTGTTTAACGAGAGGAAAACAAAGCCTACATATGCCTAAGGACAAAAGCGTAAGAGCCATTATTTCCAGCCTAATGAGCCTCAAGGCCGCACACAATAAATGGTCGCAACAACCAAAAGTGTAAGAGCCACCATCACCTGCTTAAAAACTTGAAAGCATAAGGGTCAAAGTGAGCTCGAGTCGTAACCCGATTCAAAGACTGGATCTAAAATAGTTAACTATACATGCCCAAGGGCAAAGCATAAGAGCCATTGTTGACAGCTTTATGAGCCTCAAGTCCACGTACATAAAAGGTCGCTTCGACCCAAGGCGTAAGAGACGTCATCGCCAGCCCACGAAATGCAGAACTTGAGGGTTAATTGTGCCCGAATCGAAACCCAACTAGGAGACTGGACCCAAAATAGTTAAGATACAAATACCCAGGGGCAAGGCGTAAAGAGACATTGTCGTCTACCCATGCAGACACAAAAGCTTAAGGGTTTAATGGGATCGAGTCGAAGCTTGACTCGTAGACTAAACCCAAAATAGTTTAGCAAAAGCATAAGAGCTCTAATGCCAGCTTACACTAAAGGCCGCATCAACCGAACGTGTAAGAGCCCCCGGGCATGCCTGATGAGTCCCAGATCCATATTATGGATCTAAGGATTCTCACCAACTCTGAAAACAGTCCACTTGGTCAGAAGAAAAGCAAAAAGGGATACATATGAAATAAAGCTTCAAGTTATCTTCTAATTACATACATGAAAAAGTGCATTCTCCATCTACAAACGCGCTCTTCAAATATCACATACAAAATGGCAAAGCATCTACGCTCTTCTCCGGAAGGCTATGGTCTACCATCCCTAGCTTTGCTTTGTGTGACATCGGCAGAAATGATTGAGCATCACGCTCGTCCGCCCTCACTCGAGCCAGCTCTTCCGGGAGAATAAAACTCCTTGCACCTATCTCTTCAAGTACCCTTCTTCAGGACCTTCAAAAAACATATTCTTCGATCCTCTTTTCACGATCGAGGGACCTCTTCAACTCGGCTTGGGAATCAGTAGCATCATTCAAATAAATCGCCATCTCCTGATCAGCCTTAGTCTGGCTCAATGCTGCTTTAGCCCGAGCATCAATGATCTCAGCCCTGACCTTCGAAAGTTTGGACTCGAGATTCGTGATCATATCCACTTGAACTGAAATGTTTTCATGAGCCAAGAGGAGTTGGGTATCGAAGGCAGGAACTTTAGCCAAGGAACCCTTCTCCTCTAAACCGTAACCTGCAATTGGGCTCTTAGCTCACTACAATCATTCCTGACTCTGTCGGCTTCACTCCAACGGCGCTCCGGAGACTCCATCTTTTTCTGCAACTGGGATAGGCAAAAAGATTAACCCAAAAGGTTAAAAAGCAAAATGCATACCATAAGAAATTACCTGCTCCATCAAATAGCTCTCGTAATTCGAGCTCCGGTATGCCTCATATCGCCAGTGTGTCAACTCAACTTCATTCTCCTCGCAAAGGAGCCTAAGGGACCTACCCTCATCCAGAGCTTTCCGGAGCCTAGCTCCATGAAGGAGCATCTCAGACCTAAGCATGTCAAAGCCCTGTAGAAGAAAAGCTCAGTAAGGAAGGGGAGACGCGATATTTGGACAGCCTAAGCCAAGCACACCTCTATTGATACAGCCCCCTTAGTCCTAGAAGAACCAACCTCGGTCAAAGCATGATCGCTCGGGGGAACTTCATCTCCAAGGCCGGAAACTACGGGTACAACAGGCTCGGGTGGAGTCCCCTCCTCAAAGACTCGGCCCCATTTTGCCCTACTGAAAGCTCCATCGCACTGCAAATACATATCCCATTTATCATTTTCATCCTTCAGCTCGGAAGCTGGCAACTCCTCCCCCTCTCTGAACGAACGCAGCCTCACCATTGGAGACCCTCTGATACCTACGACAGCAAAATTAGAGCATAAAAAGGGGGAAAATGCTTTCCCAAATGCACGAAGGATAAGGTAAAAGGGGCGTATACACGTACCGTGGTGTTTTGCTTCCCATCTGCTCTTGGACACAGTTCTCCACCTACGCTCGTCACAAGTCAAATGGTCCACCAGCTCCCGGACCCAGCTGGGCAGATCGAGAACATCGCCCGGCGCCCATGAAATTGCTGCAAAAAAGAAGGAAACACAATTACTAAACTAGCTTTCACCATGAGTGAATCTGAGAAAGCACAAAATGCTCCACTCACGCGTGTAATTCCATTTCTTGGGGAATGTCATAAGTTCCTCGGGGATAACATCAGTCGTCCGAACCTGGACGAATCGACTAATCCACTCTCGATCTCCATCTTCCTAATCATTAATTACAAAGGGCATGGACGAACGGCACCACAAGGTTAGCAAACCTCGATGATGAAAGGGATGGTACAGCCTAACGAGGTGACTGAGCATGAATTCAAGCCTTGCTTTCTCCGCAAAGAACCTCAGCATCAACACTATTTGCCAAAACGACGGATGTATCTGCACCAAAGTAACCCGATACTTTAAATAGAAATCGAGCACGACCCTATCAAGGGGGCCTAGTGTGAAAGGGTACAAGTACACATTCAGGAACCCATCAGCAAGGTTCGTGATATCCAGATGCTCGCCCCATCCATAGTCTCTCCTCACTATCTCCAGATGCTCCGCCCTTATAGAAGACATAGTCTTCGGAGTAAACTCTCATGGATCCTGAGCACTAGGAGTGTAACTCTCCCCTCTCTACTGGACAGACCCTGGAGTAGCAGTCATGGCTATGGTGGAACTAGAAAACTGAAGTAGGAACCTACACGAACACTTTTACGCTTAAAGTTTGAAAGACTCGATGCCAAAGCGGAAGGATAGCTATCTAAAATAATGGGATCTTCCAAGAAGTGGGAGAAACCCCATATATATGTGGGAAAATAGCAAAGATTCTCCTACCCAGGCTAGACCCTGGGAGGCCATCGGCTTCGGTACGGGTTCTGAGGTGGTACCCGACCCCAAGGACCTTAGTCAAAAGGAAGCTTGGCTTCAAAAGGTTAGCGACATTGTCTCCACTCTCGAAAATGTATCCGACCTTGAAGGTTCCTCCCAAGAAGAAATCTAAGCACTTCAAGCTCCATCCATGAGGGAAACCTCTCCACAAGAACCCATATACAATGCCTTAAAAGATCATCTACATCAAGTTCAAAGTAAATCTCCAGGTTCCCAAAGCTGACCTTCACTCAGAGACCACCCTCGAAGATTTCAAGGTTGGGTGCTCTATCTCCACGAAGCTTGAGAGTCCCTATGACCTGGGTTTATCGGACCCCTTCAGGCTTGCTCCAAGAAACAACGATGAGCTCGGAAAGGAGACATTTCTATCAACCAAAGATCTAAAAGAATGCTCGCACCTGAGTTGGATATTGATGATCGTCAATAGAGACATACATTCAAAATCCTCGCAAATGCACAAGAATATGGAAAATATCAAAAATAGAAGTAAAGAAGATGTCTTTTTATTCCATAAATATTGGCTTACAATGGCCCTCGAGGGGTCCTTACATACAATTACAAAATCCCGCAAGGGGACCTTACACAGAAATAAAGGGGATAATAAAACGACCATCAATGCCTTTGGAAGACTGATCGGCAGGTATAATTAATGTGTTCTTGAAGAGCCGAATCGACGGGGGTATTGTCGCTTTGAAGAATGGGAGTCGACAGCGCATTGAATGGCGTGGAAAAGACAAGTCCATAGGATGTCCCGGTTATCGTAAACACTTACCCCATAGGTTGCGTCATCGATATGACGGCATCAGGGGAAGCCCAAGGAGTCGGGTATCATACTTGTTTCCCATCGCTTCATTCTGAGAAATGCAGAGACTATCTGTATGCAGCAAAATCAGAGGGTCTAATTTCTTGCTACCAAGTCACTTTAGGAAAGCATCTCAAGACCCCGAGGATGCGAAGCTGTGACCGAGTTCCCTCCCTTAAAGCTCGTCGAGGTCCGACTTAAAGAGGATATAGATCAAGGCTAGAGTAAAATGGGGAATTCCCAAGGCAAACGGCTAAGTCCGACAAAGCCGGCCTACCCAGAACCTATATCGAGGCGTCGCGTCTAAGCAGCCCCATCTCCATGCTTTTACAATTAGTATATTTTGTACCATGATAGGATCCTCTTCCTATATAAAGGGGATCCTCATCTCTTTGTAAGGGGCGGCGGTTTCTCCAACTACTCTACATAAGATCAATAACAACTCTCTCTCTTTTCTCTCTAACTTATTCGCTCGAGACTACCTCTTTCATTTTTTACTTTCATACTTGTTCTTCAATTATTACTTTATATTGGCCATAAAGAGCGTCTTTCAATTAAATACTGACTATTATCCCCTTCCCGGTTATCCCCGATAGCTCGAGCCCGAGCCAAGGCGTTAACCTCGAGGCCTTTCATCAGCTAGCCCGAGGCCCGGATAGCTAGCCCCTCGGTTTGATTATAACTCTACTTTAGTTTGTATTTCGTTGCTAAACTCCATATATCTAGCATCAACTGCCTTAACAACTAGCATAAAAATAGATCACGTATTTTAAGAGTCCCATTAACAAATTTAATTGTTATTATAATTTTTACGGTAAACAAAAGAGTAAGGCAACACTTGACAAAATGCTGGAGGAGAGCATAAAAAAGAAGAAAGAAAGAGCGGGTTCCAGACTAATTGATAAATCTGATATAGAGGAAGTAGACTTGGTGAGTCAAGAAGAGAATGAAGAAGAGGAGGAGAAGGAAGTCCCTCTACAAAGAAAAAGGAAGAAGAATGCTGAATAATCTGCAGTCACTCCTAAAGAAAAATCTTCCAAAAAGAGAAAAGTTGCAGTCTCTAACCAAGAAGTGAAAAGAACAAGTTCCAAACGTAGGAAAATGACTCAGCAAAAAATTGCCATTGTTGGAATAGAGGAATGGCTTACTGTGTTAGTGATGCTAAAAGGAAGAGTAATTGATCCAGCTATGGTAACAATGTTTGGAATGAAGGAGCTGCTGGAGAAGTTGGAGGTCCAGGGGTGGACACACTTATTTCTCCGCCCATTGCCAGTAATGTATGGTGAAACAATGCTTCATTTTTACATGAATTTCAAAGTACTGGAGAATGACCAAGCAAGTAGACTCAAAGAAATAGGGTGAGATTTTGAATATGTCAGTAGAAGGTTTTGATATTTATGTTAAGCATGAGTGGCTGAGTTAGGGAAGAGGAACAAGTATACTCAAAAGAGGGAAAGGTTAACTAGAAGGAAGATAGGGAAGGGGAGATTAACCAGTTCACAAACTCCTATTTGAGTTTGTGAACAAATGTTTGCTGCCTCAATCTGCAAGGAGGCATGGGGAAACCTAAATGGATTTGGATATTATGGAGGTCTTTGAATAGAATAGGGAAACCAACCTTCCATCTCTGATGTTGAAGCACATGGGAAGGATTGTTAGCCAAGAAAAAGGGTGCTCATGCTTTGCCATATGGGTTTTTGCTGAGAAAGGTGTTTGAGTATTTTAAGGTTCCCTTCAGAGGTCCTAAAAAGAGAACAAGTAAGGACATGTTTGATGAGGAAACCTGAGGGAATGTGATTGAGTTTCCCGAACACCTGGAACCAAAAGCAAAAGCTTGGTCACTAACCTACTTGAGGAATTGACCGCTGCGAATGAGGAAAAGGATAAGCTAAAAGAAGAAATTGTCTTACTGAAGGAGGAAAACAGTAGGTTGAAAGAGGAGAAGAAGAGAGAGCAAGAAGTCTCCACTGCTAGGATTGACAGGATTCTAAGGATAATCCAAAGAGAACCCTCTTCCACCAAAGAACCTAGTCTCCAGTCCTCTTAAGTCCTCAGTTAACCCATTGCCAGTCCCTTGTCCTACACCCCATTCTATGATTAGTTTTTGTTGTTATTTGATGTTGGTGGCAGTTTGACGGGGTTTTTCGACTGTCTTTTGGTTTGGGTCCCCTTGGACTTAATGTAGTATATAGTTTAACAAATGACAATCTATAATATTTCATATTTTTAGCTAATTCTAAGTGTTTGGACTAAATGTTTAACTTGATTACTCATGTATGCTCATGATGATATGTATATATTAGTGTAGCCATAGTGGCCATGAGTTTTACATTACTACATTCTCTCATTGACCTCACTAACATATTGTTTTATTCACTGATGCCAAAAGGGAGAAGTTAGGTGTGTGCTTAATATAAACCTGGCTCTTAAAAAGCTGTTTATGCTAATGAAAGAAGATATCCTTGAGTTATCTATTTGCAAGTTTAACATTAAATTACATCTAGCCATCTTTAGGGTTGCGATGAATGGACGGCGAATCCCTTACACTTGTACAAACATGGACAAACTATAGGAGTATGCTATTAACGAAACTGGTTCTTGTGTTGAAGCCTGATGAAATTGGAGAAAGCTATTTGATTGATTCGCATAGGGGTTTGTCATCATCAAACAGTGGGATTTTTTTGATCTGAGTGCATATTATATTTTGATAATTAAAAAAGCCCTGTTGAGAACCATGTTTCATGATCAATTCTGGCGGGTTGCAAGACTATTATGAATATGAGACAAGATGAGAAAGTTGAATGTCAAAAGAACCAGGTTTACAGCAGGCTAGCTGAAGTGAGCAAGTCATACGCGGAAGACCAGCATTCCCATGCAAGTAGAGATTTCTAGAAGATCTTGTCTGTGTCCAAAAAGGAATACACATTTGGAAGAATTTCGTGCAATAAAAAGAATATGCATATATGGAAAATACTCGTGGGAAGTAAGAAGGACGCAAGTTAAAGTCAAATAAGGAAACCAAGCCTAAACGGGAGAGGATTTCCTTAACCAAAATATTTTAGGTTTTAGAGCATTAATTGAAGGAGAATTTCGGCCAACCTTACACCTATAAAAAAGACCTTTTTCCATAATTAAATACTATTTCTATATAGAGAAATCATGAGAATACTTCTGAAAATAGAAAGAAAAGGAATAAGGTACTTCTTAAGATTCAACTCAATCAACTGAAGAGTAGGTTCTTGAAGATGAAGCCGCTCAAGTTCTTCAGTTATTTGGTTGTGTCCTTTGTTCTAAATTGCGTCCTATCTGCTTTCATAGAAGTGTAATAACAGGTTATTGTTGAGACGTTGTTCTTTGTTAGCTTTCTAGGCTAGAGTTAGTCTAGAAGGGGGTTGCTACAGTTAGGTTGATTGTAAAGGTTAGGATATTAGAGTTATTCCCCTTAGTTAGTGAGTTGTAACCTAAAACTATTCTTTGAATTTAGTGGAGATTTTGGAAAAATCCTATTGGGTAGGTCGTGGTTTTTTACTCCATTAAGCAAGGAGGTTTTCCACGTAAAAATCTTTGTGTTGATACTTTTTCACAATTATTCTTGCTTAAGTCTGCTTAACTACTTCAAAGAACTAGGTTATTTGAAAATGGGAAAATCATGCAAGACATAATTTAAACCCTCTTTCTTGTGTCTAAGTGTAGTCTAAAATAATAGAGCGGTTGTTTTTCGGCATACTGATTGTATCTAATGAGGCTCTTGTTGGTATTTTATGTGGCATGTCGATCGAGCATCTTGTATCGGGTGAGAGGAGGTTGTTGGACCTATAATCAGTGCAATCATATTTGTATAATATGTGTTGGAAGAAAAATGTTGCTAACTAGCTTCGAATTTTGCCAATGGTTCTTGTTGAGCAAGAAAACTCCATGACTCATTGGTAGACCGGTGGTTATGAGTTTCTACAGTATCTTTCTTGGAATAAGTGTTTTATGTGTCATGAGGTATAATATCGGTACCAGATTTTGTAATGAGTGGCTATTATGGTCGGAAGGTATTGCTATGGGCATATGAATTATGCGCTACATCATGTGATTACATCTTGAGAGTATACTTATGCTTTAATATAGCTTGTTGAGCTTGATACGGTAAGTATGTATATATATACAACTTGTATGTGTATGTATATATATATATATATATATATATACACACTCATATATAAGAATCAAAACTTAGAGGGATCTCCAGAAGGTAGAATTTGGTTCTAAGGATTTCAAGCTAAGGTTGAAGACATAATTTTCCGTTAGGATTGTGTTAGCAGGATCATGTGGATTGGGGTGACATGAGATCACCCATAGATATATGTTTCGTGAGTTATTCAATGATTTTGGAAGCTTTGGGAATGACTCTTGGTACGTTCGAGGACGAACGTATGTTTAAGTGGGGGAGAATGTAATGACTTGATCGGTTGTCTTGAGCTTTAGCACTTCGCTCAAGGGTTTGAGACTTTGAGTAGATTCCTATTATGCATTCTAACTTGCGTGTATAGTTGGTTTTGACTTTCTAGAGGTTTAAAGTTGATTTGGAAGAGCAATTCTCAATTCGGAAGCCTAAAGTTGGAAGAGTTGATCAGGTTTTACTTTTGCGTGAATGGCCCCGGATACTTGTTTTGAGGGTTGAAATAGGTTTGTATGATAATTTTGGACCTGTGTGTACGTCCGGTTTTGCATTTGGAGGTTCCTATTTTGATTTGTCTATAGTTGGCGAAAGTTGGAAAGTTGAAGGTTTAGAAGGTTTATAGGTTTGGACGGGAGTTGACCTTGATGTTAGAGGATTCAGATTGGTGTTCCAGCAGATGGAATAGGTTTTTTATGTGATTTGAGACTTGTGTGCAAAATTTGAGGCCACTCCGAGTTGGTTAAACGAGGTTCGACTTGAGAATTAGAGGTTGGAAGATTGATTGTTCTTAAGTTTGGATTGAGGTGCAATTTGTGGAATTGATGTTATTTCATGTGATTCGAGACCTCGATCTGGTCCGTGTTATGTTTTAGTACTGATTTGTATGATCGTACGGGGTCCCGAGGGGCTCGATTATGTTTCAGATCATTCGAAAAAGGTTAGCAGTTTTTTGTCTACTATTTTCACAAGTGCGAGTTTTGGTTCACAGGTGCGAGTCTACATGTACGAATTACTGGTTGTAGATGCGAAGGAGGCCTGGGGCAGGAAAGGTTCACAGAAGCGGAGCCTTGTGTGCATCTGTGATAATTCAAATGCTAAGATATGGTCGTAGAAGAAATGTTGGTTGAGGAGCTGCAAGCCCGCATCCGTGTAGGAGTTAGAGCCACAGCAATTGCGTAGGTGTGGAGCCTTGTCCGTAGAAGCGGAGGAGTGTCTGTAGAAGCGGAAGGTCGAGTACTTAAGTGGTTTCTGCATCTGCAAAGATTTGGTCATAGATGCAGTGTCGCATGAGCGCCAGATGGACCAAAGATGCGAGAATCACTGAACAATGAATTTATTTTTAGGTTTTAGGTCATTTTTCATTATTTTGAGATTGGGAGCTCAGATTGGGGCAATGTTTCAGAAAATTTTCACCCATTTGGATTGAGTAAGTGTTTTTAATTCGAATTTGATTATTTTTGCAAGGCCTCGTAAAATTTTACCAAGAATTCGAGGTTTTGTAGTGTCGAGGTAGGCTAACATATTTGAAGGTTGTAGCTGTACGGACTTTTTGGGTTGTGTTGCTGGATAATTTTTGCAAAACATGGAATTTTTGCGATCCATTACACGACCGCAAAACTACTTCGCGGACCGCAGATCCGCCGTAGAGTGAAACAGGAGAACTTTCATCGCAGAACTGGCGTGAGGATTTTTCTTGATGGAGGTTTCTCGGCCCACTTCGCGACCGCATAACTTCTCTGCGGGCCGCAGAATGGCCACAAATATGAACAGGCTAGCCCAGTTTTAGCGGGTGATTTTTCAGTCCATTTTGCGAGCCGCAGTCCTATTCTACGGCGCCTTCTGCGACCACATAATGTGTTAGGAGGGTCCATTTTGTGTATTTTTAAACCCGGCCCAATTCTAATAAAAGGCATAAAGGGTTATTTAGGAGCAAAAAATCTAATGTTTAAGAGAGAGGGAAGGGACTAGAGAGAGAAGGAGGAGCTCCATATAACTTCCACTTCAAGTCCTGGCTCAAGCCTTGGGAACTCAACAAAGAAAGCTTGCAAGTCTTCTTCTAAGTGGTAAGGTTTCTTACACTAGTCCTAAATTTCGAATTTGGGCAGAAGATGGGTTATGAGGAGTGTGATTCTTGGGAGTGGAAGTTGTTCTTTGTGAATGCATGTACCAATAAAAGTGGATGGGAGGTTGTAGAACTAATATGGGTGAACTATTGGTGTGGGTATTGGTTGTGGGATGAAGTTATTCCACCATAGAAACCTTGTAGTCAAATTGCACATCTAGTGCTTGATAAAATGCCTAAATGAACTGAACACATGAACCCTTTCCTAATTATGGGTCAATTTTGTCATATCTCTAGTATATTGAAGTCGCTGGAAGTTTCGGAGCGTTGTAGCAACCTAAGGGAAGCTTAAATGAGGTATGTTGGCTAGACGCTTTCCATACAATCAGATTCCTCAAAATTCTCACAAACTTCGATTATGGATTGATCAAGTTCCTAGTCTCGTCATTACTATCTGCTTCTATAGTTAGCTGGTCCAAATGCCTATAGTTTGATTCACATTTAGATTGTATAATGCTATGCTCCTCTTTTATGCCTATCCCCAGTGTGTTTTGAATTCTTACAAGCCCATGAACTGATGATATGATTTTTCACAATGTTCAAATATCCTTAAATGTTTCAAGATGATCATTGATAGGTAATGAAAGAATGAGAGTATTAATTGTGAGATGTGGCCGTCATGCCAAGAATAATGATTTACATATGAGGCCAAGAGTGACACTAGAAATGAAAGAATGTATTAAAGGCTATGAAAAGCATATGATCCTTTTTATGATAAATGCTTTTGTGAGTATCATTAGGTCACAGAGAAAGGCTGGGTCATAAATACACAAGCCTGAAAATACACGTGCCGGTATAGGGATTGATTGAGGGATAAATTGCCATTTTATTATATAGAGGTTATTCCCCCTAATTGGGATGAGTTGAGTTGAGACTAGCAAAGACCATGTCGACCCACACGACATTGTGGTGAGACAGCTTAGCCAAACAGGTAGAGATCGGATACCATGCGACGCACACTATGGTGTTGTGTTTCTAAGCCAAACCTCATACTTTCGGGTGAGACGACTTAGCCGATTAGGTAGAGATTGGACTCCGTGCTATAAGCACAATGGTGTATCGGTGATAAAGATCTCCCAACCAAATACATTGATTTTTTGTAACACCCCGTACATTTGGACTAGGTGTGGATATGTTAAATGGGTATTAATTTGATATTTTAGACAATATGAAGTCCTAGAGGGATGATTATGGGTGAAAATAGTTGTTTCAAAATCAAGATGGAAAGTGAGGTGCATAAGATTTGACAAAATCGACTAAGTTTGCAGAAGGTCCATCTTCCAGCAGGGTTTACTGAAAATGTGTAATGGCTTTGGGAAAACGCAAAGCATAAAGGTTGTAGGCTTTTGAAATAGCTTTCCAGCGATATATTATGTAGCTCGAATGGATCTCTTTGAAAAAAGTTATGCGCATTATAAAGAACAGTATAGGATATACGCGCCCCTAGTGCAGCCGCGCTTCTTTTGAAGCAGTGTTACTGCCATTTTGCGCGGTCGGTGACGCGGTCAGGTCTTCAGGTGCGCGGGCGCACTCGTGGGAGGTCATTGTAAAGTCATATTTTGTCCCCCACAGCCCCAAAACATAAACACTTGCTCTAGAAAGAGGAACTCTCAAATGCCTAACTCCTTAAGGATCCTTCCACCACCCAAGGTAAGTTCTAATGGTGATTCTAAGGTAATTTCAATTTTCCAACATCTTATTAACATGGGTAAATCCTCCATATTATTAGATATTTGATTGGGATATAATTGTTGAGGGAAGGAACCCTAGAACTTGAATTCAAGAGGATTGAACTTCAAAAGGTAATGTCTTCACCCTCTAACTAATTCTAGCATTGGGTTAATGGATTATTGACTCTAGTTCATGAGATATGAGTTAATGGGTTTAATAGAAAAGAATGAACGAAATATAGGTTTGGGTTGTTGATTGTTGATTATTGGTTAAGGATATTGTTTACCTTATGGGTGATAAAGAATGATGTTGATTATAACCATTTGAGACTTTAAAATTTATCTAGGAGCAGGAGAATGGGTTGTTGGGTGTAGAAACACCGTTAATAAGGACTATGAAGCTTTATGCCACCAAGTGTTTGAGAAAATGCCAAGTAATCAAAACATGAGTATTATTGCTAATATAGAATCCTGTTGACTTGTATTGATATAGATTGAAGTTGAAAGGGTTGGCGAATGTTGTATTACGCTCAAGAGTAGGAAGTTATGGTATGTGAGTCTAACTCTCTATGTTTGGAAATTTTAATGATTCTCCCTACATTACGTTTCTTTTACGACGTTACCAATTGCCTCAGAAATATAGTTAAGCCTAGTTCCTTGAATAGTTGTAGAACTTCTATTCTCTAGCTTCATAACTCGTTCACCACTTTCATTCTGAACGTTGTGAGCTCAGTGCATATTCAATATAGACTTGGGTTTGATGCCCCCGAGTCTTAGTATAGATTACTTAGTATGCTATAAACAGTTGAAGTTTCAGTATTCATAACCAGTTCAAGAATACATGTCTCAGCCTAGTCCTATTCAGTATTTCAGTATCATGTAACTCAGTGTGATTCAGTAGTTCACTATCATGTATTGCAATATGATTCTCAATTCCTGATTTTAAATCCCTGAATGTCGAACACTTGTATTTGGTCCTGAGGACCCAGTTAACGTTTTATGCATTTTTGGGCCTGAGGCCAAAGTTTATGCTTTATGCATATTGGACCTGAGGTCACACACACACACACACACACACACACACACACACACACACACACACACACACACACACACACACACACACACACACACACATATATATATATATATATATATATATATATATATATATATATATATATATATATATATATATATATATATATATATATATATATATATATATATATATATATATATATATATATATATATATATATATATATATATATATATATATATATAAATAGGTTGTTCATCATTCAGAAGAGGGAGAATTCATATAATTATTTCCTTTGTTCAGTTCAATTATTAGTTATCATTTCATTTATCAGTTATCATTTCAGTCACCAATTATCAGTTCAGTTATCAGATATCAGTTATCAATTAAGTTATCAGTTACCAGTTATCATCTCAGTTTCAGTTTCAATAGTTATCATTTCAATTATTAATTCTCAGTTATCAGCATAGTTTCAGTTTCAGCATTTTTAATTCTTTCTTTCAGTTGCTTTACATACCAGTGCAATTCAAATATACTGACATCCCTTTTGCCCGGGGCCTGCATCTCATGATGTAGGTAATGACTTACAGGTTGATGTTTAGAGCGCTAGGATTCTCGTACCAGCTACTTGGTGATCCCCAGTTCTTCCGGGGCATTATCATTACTTTACAGTCTTTCAGTATTTACAGACAGTCAGTGTTTTCAGTACTTCATTAGAGGCTTCATAGACTAGCGTAATGGTTAGACAGAGTCTCAGGCTTTTCATGTTAAGCAATGTTTCCTACATATATGTTTCAGACTTGTTTTAGTATTTCCGCACTTTGATTTATATCATCTAGACTTTCAGTATATCAGCATGTGTTAGTTTATCTTCCGCATTTAGTATGTTATGATATCAAATGTTGATTAAGCCAGCCAGTTGGTTCGCTCGGTCACATGTAGTTAGGAACTGAGTGTCGTGTTACATCCAGGCCCAGGTTCGGGGCGTGACAAAGCTTGGTTCGCTCGGTCCAGGATTGTCTCATTTCTTTCTACTCTAGATTGTGCCATGAAGCTTAGAGCCATAGTTAACCTTCTCTGCCTGTCTAATTCCAAACGTATTGGATGCCCAAGCGACGCGCAGGAGAAACCTAAGGTCCTAGAGAGGATAATTGCCCATTGGGGTATAATTATGGAGTACATGTTGGTAATATGAGACTTGAGAGGGTGTTAAAAGTGTGATGCAATGGATAGTAGTACATATTAAAGCATAACCTTACCAAAAAGTACAAAAGAAGTTATCATGTCTTATGGCTATTAGTTTACCTTAGTTACCAGTTATACAGTCTTTTAGTTAGCAAATTTGTGGTTATTCAGTACGCCGGTATTCAGTTATATGTTTACCAAATATCCAATTTTCAGTTTATCAAAATTTCTGGTGACTTGTGAGTATACAGTGATGCATATGGGTTCTCAAAAAAATGTAAGTAACAGTGGTTATAGCTAAATTTTTGCATATTTTAGGTCTGGATTAAGATCCAAGAATCGTCGGATGGTGATTTATCAGATAATGGTATACTCTGAAGGATAGGTTTATGTATGGTAATCATATGTATTTTACCTCAGATACTAATTTCTTTTAACTTTTGGAAATGGAACCACAAGTTAGAAGATGATAGTTTAGATGTCAGACCCTAACATTGGTCATTATAGTTTTGGACAGAAAAGAGCCTAAGGGCAAAATACCTAGGAGTCAGAAACGTTTGTTATTACCAAAAATGTGATTTCGTACAACTCATGAAAATGACTAGAAGATATGATGTATGAAATGAGAACCAAGAGCAGCCAATATTGAATTTCAGGGAATGATTTTAAGTTGTTTAGATTTATTCAAATCAGAACTAGAAGTACCACGCTAGTAAGCTACTATAAGAAGCAGCTATTGATGTAAGATAAAAGATATGGCAGTTCCCCCTTAGGTAATATGACTAAGTGATTACCGCGGATGTTTATAGTACGATGTGATTTTGTATTATATAGAAAGTTTGGGGTTAGATATTCTAATTTTATTTAAGACAAATGATTTCCCTAAGTGTGATCCATGTACATAGTTCAAAAAGAATGATAGTGTGCGGCAAAAGAATATGGTCAGGTGATGAGGGATGTTAAGAGTAACCTTATGCTTCATTTTAGTTATTCAAAGCAGGAGAAGAAAATATGATGCTAGCAGGTGGTTAGTAAAAGGATAGTAAGTAAGTTTTGAATAGATAATGTGAATTAGCTCAACATGGCTAGTAGAGGTAAGATTTCACTTAGCCAGGTTAATTTTAGTGAGTGGATGCCAATTTGAAATACCAAACACGAGTTGGAACCCAAAGAATTTAAGTTAAACCCGAAAGTACAATGACAGTGGATGACAAAAAAAATAGCTCAGTAGTAAGAGAGCAAGCTACAGAGGAATACCCTTTAAGAGTAACAAAAAGAGGTCTTCCCAAGATTGTCAGTGTGAGCAGAGTTAAATCATTAAGATTGTGTATGATAGTTGTGAATACATTAACTTTCCATTTATATAGGTAATATAGTTTTCCCTAGTAAGAAGGATTTCTCTGAAGTTAGTTTGAAGATGAGTTGTCATTGACGTAGAGTGCAAAAAATTGCAGAAAATAAGGAAAGTGTTTACCGTGAAAATTGTAACAATAATTAAATTTGTAAATGGGATACTAAAAATACGTGATCTATTCTCTAGATAGTTGTTAAGGCAGCTTTTGTTAAGAATACGCGGTACTTCGATAAAATACGAACTAAATCGAGGCAGTAAGCAAACAGAAGGGGACTGTTGAACGGATAAAGAGTAGGTCGATGGGGGCCTCGGGGCCGAAACTCGGGCCGAGTTTGAACTATCGGGGACAATCAGGAAGGGGATAACGAGCAATAATACGATGACATAAGGCTATTCATAGCCAATGCTGAGCTAGACGATGAAGAACAGATGAAAGAACAATGAATTCTAAGATGGCCTGGGGCCAATGAGAACAAATGACTTAGAAGAAAAAAGAGAGAGAGATAGAGAGAGAGAGAGATTATTGCTTTAATGGAGAAGTGGAGCAGCCCTTTACAAGGTAGGGCGAGCCCCTTTTATATAGGAGAAGAGACTCGATCATAAACGCGTAGGGACAAAACGTAAACTACGGAGATGGGATAACTTGATGTGATGCCTCAGCACAGGCTCTAGATAAGCCGGCCTTTGTCAGGTCGAGTTGCATGACTTTGGAGCTTCCCCCTTACTTGCTACAGTCTGATGTATTAGTCAAAATGCACCACTCTCCGGATTAGTTTGAGGCGAACCCCGAGGGTGAGTCTTGACCTTAGCTTTGAGCTTGGAAGGTCATGACCGCGAGATAACCTTATGTCGGTGAATTCAGGCTCCCAAATATTTCGTGCATGGATAGTCTCCGCATTTCTCAGAGTAAGGGCGATGCAAAGCGATGGGAAATATTTCTGAACTCTTGCTTCCTTCGGCATTTTTTAGAGCGGTTATGGGCCACCAAGGCGTGCAATGTGTGCCATTACTGCGGATTTCAGCATTGACTGCGGCGGTTGGACTCCTTTAATGTTCTTGTGATGTTCTTATAAATATCAGCCTCTCCCCTTTCGGGTCTTATCTCGCATCGAGAAACCTTTAGTGAAGTTTGTTTTCCCTTGCCTTTTTCTTCTCTTTTTAGGAGCGTGATTCCCTTTCTTTCTCTTTCTTTTGGACTTTCTCAAGGATGGCGAATACTTCAACTGTTGTTTCTCAAGAGATCGCGGGCTTGTCTTCTTCGTTCCTCTCCCAAGGTGAAATGACTGCTATGCCTCGCGTCGAGGAGTGTGTCCTAGGGCCTTTTGGGATGACTTCAGATTTCAGGGTTGAGAGACCCTCCTCGAAGTCAGGGAGCCGCAAGCCAGTAACTCGATATGTCAGCTCCATAACGGATGTCGAGAGAGTGAGGGCCGATTGTTGCTGGGGGGATGCCGTGCTCGTCGAGATTCCTGCTCAGGATGAAGATATCACTACTCACAGGGCCGGTTTTATGATCGTGTACACATATCCATTCACTTTGAGTTCGGCGGAACGTGCAATGTCTTTTCCCTCGATCGACTCGGTAATTCTTGAATTTTGCTGGAGTTACCAGGTGGCTTTGGGTCAGATTCATCGTTCGTTCTGGCGCGTGGTATATATGATTAGGCATTACTCGGGCATGGTAGAGGGAATGAGCTTCACTCTAAATCATTTAATTCGGATATATAGTCCTTGTATCCTTCACGGGGGATTAATCAGGCTTCGCTGTCGAGCCGTGAGATCCCTTTTTGCATGTACCAAGGAATTTAGGGACGAGGGATGGTTGAGTCAGTTCGTCCGAGTGAGGACGTCTGATTTGATCCTGGTGGAAGGGATGTCGTTCCCTCGGAAGTGGAACACAGGGCGTAAGTGAATGTGGGGACTCTGTTTCCCTTTGATGTTTTCTCTTTATGTCCCTGATTCCGTCGTTTCTTTTCCTTTGTCTTTTCAGCCGTAGTTATTTATCCTGGAGCGGTGTTGGATATTCAAAGTTGGGTTTTTCTCTTGTACTCAGTCTTCCTGTACAACAATCGTATTTGGAAGGATTTATCTTGGGCCTGGTGGAAGCAAAAGACCATGGTGAGTTCTGAGCTTTGATGTATCCGCATTTTTTAGTGTAGCTTACTGCTTAGCAGCTCTGTCCTTTCTGCACATTTGACCCCCGCATCTGTGTAGGCCTGGGAGGAATTTTACTAACAACGGAGGTGCCGCCCGTTGGAGGGGACGTCCCAGTATCTGGAGAGAAGAAGAAAAGGTAAGGGGGCATGTTGGCCGAGCCACCAAAGATCAAAAGGTCCAAAGCGGAGAAGTCCAAGGTTGATTCACCAGTTCTGTCCTCTGAGGCGGTAAAAAATCCCTGTGCTGAAGGGGAGGGGAAAGTAGCTTTTTGGTACCCCCCGAAGGTTTTTTGGGATTTTTTGCCCCTCGGGCTAAAGGGACAAATGCTTCTGGATAAGAGTCTGATGCTGATGCGACACGTCCTTATGGTGGCGAGGCAATAAATGGGCTATGGGGTACTGTCCTAGACTCGATAGGTGGCCAGAAACCTTCTCAATCCGGGACTCCCTCAGCAGGCGATCTAGAAGAGCCTCGATTGGAGAACCGGGATAAGTAAGGGGTGGAAATTCTGCCTGACACTGTAAGGCCGTTGGTTATTGTTGATTCTTTAAAGGGGAAGTTCTTTCATCCCCCGGAATGTAACACCTGGTACATTTGGACTAGGTTTGGATATGTTAAATTGGTATTAATTTTATATTTTAGACATATGAAGTCCTATAGGGATGATTATGGGTGAAAATAGTTGTTTCAAAATCAAGATGGAAAGTGAGGTGCATAAGATTTTACAAAATCAACTAAGTTTGCAGAAGGTACGTCTTCCATCAGGGTTAAGTGAAAATGTGTAAGCATTTGGGAACACTCAAAGCATAAAAATTGTAGGCATTTGAAATAGCTTTCCAACTATATATTATGGAGCTCGAACGGATCTCTCTGCAAAATGTTATGCACGTTTTACGGAACATTATGTGATATGTGTGCCTGTAGCGTGCCCCTAGTTCGGCCGCTCTTCTTTTGAGGCAGTGTTACTACCGTTTTGCATGGTCAGTAGCGTGGTCAGGTCTTCAGGTGCACGGGCGCGCTCGTGGGGGGTCATTTTAAATTCATATTTTGTCCCTCACAACCCCAAAACAGAAAAACTTACTCTAGAAAGGGGAACTCTCAAAAACCTAACTCCTTAAGGATCCTTCCACCACTCAAGGTAAGTTATAATGGTGATTCTAAGTTAATTTTAATTTTCCAACATCTTATTAAAATGGGTAATCCTCCATATCATTAGATATTTGATTGGTACATCATTGTTGAGAGAAGGAACCCTAGAACTCAAATTCAAGGGGATTGAACTTCAAAAGGTAATGTCTCCACCCTCTAATTAATTCTAGCATTGTGTTAATGATTATTGACTCTAGTTCATGAGATATGAGTTAATGGGTTTGATATAAAATCATGAACGGATTATAGGTTTGGTTGTTGATTATTGATTATTGGTTAAGGATATTATTTACCTTATGGGTGATAAAGAATGATGTTGATTATAACCATTTGAGACTTTAGAATTTATCTAGGAGCAGGAGAATGGGTTATTGGGTGTAGAAACACCGTTAATAAGGACTACGAAGCTTTATGCCACCAAGTATTTGAGAAAATGCCTAAGTAATCAAAATATGAGTATTACTGCTAATATGGAATCCTGTTGACTTGTATTGATATAGATTGAAGTTGAAAGGGTTGGCGAATGTTGTATTACGCTCAAGAGTAGGAAGTTATGGTATGTGAGTCTAACTCTCTATGTTTGGAAATTTTAATGATTCTTCCTACATTATGTTTCTTTTACGACTTTATCAATTGCCTCAGAAATATAGTTAAGTCTAGTTCCTTGAATAGTTGTAGAACTTCTATTCTCTAGCTTCATAACTCGTTAACCACTTTCATTTTGAACGTTGTGAGCTCAGTGCGTATTCAATATAGACTTGGGTTTGATTCCCCCAAGTCTTAGTATAGATTACTCAGTATGCTATAAATAGTTGAAGTTTTAGTATTCATAATCAGTTCAAAAATACATGTCCTAGCCTAGTCCTATTCAGTATTTCAGTATCATGTAACTTAGTGTGATTCAGTATTTCACTATCATGTATTGCAATATGATTCTTAGTTCCTGATTTTAAATCCCTGAATGTCGAACGCCTATATTTGGGCAAGAGGCCGCAATTTATGCTTTATGCATCTTTGAGCTTGAGGCGGCAGTTTATGCTTTATGCATTTTGGACCTGAGGTCGCAGTTATGTATACGTATACGTGGGCCTGAGGCTGCAGTTGTGCATATATATATATATATATATAAGGCCTGAGGCCGCAGTTTATTTATTCAAATAAATAGGGTTGTTCATCATTCAGAAGAGTGAGTATTCATATCATTTCTTCCTTTGTTCAGTTCAATTATTAGTTATCATTTCAATCACCAATTATCAGATATCAGTTATCAGTTACTAGTTATCATCTCAGTTTCAGTTTCAATAGTTATCATTTCAATTATCAATTATCAATTCTCAGTTATCAGCTTAGTTTCAGTTTTAGCATTTTTAATTCTTTCTTTCAGCTGCATTACATACCAGTGCAATTCAAATGTACTGACGTCCATTTTTCTCGGGGCCTGCATCCCACGATGGAGGTAATGACTTACAGGCTGATGATTTAGAGCGCTAGGATTCTCATACCAGCTACTTGGTGATCCCTAGTTCTTCCGGGGCATTATCATTATTTTACAGTCTTTCAGTATTTACAGACAGTCAGTGTTTTCAGTACTTCATTAGAAGCTTCATACACTAGAGTAACAGTTAGACAGAGTCTCAGGCTTTTCATGTTAAGCAATGTTGGCTCCATATATGTTTCAGACTTGTTTTAGTATTTCCGCACTTTGATTTATATCATCCAGACTTTCAGTATATCAACATGTGTTAGTTTATCTTCCACATTTAGTATGTTATGATATCATATGTTGATTTAGCTAGCCAGTTGGTTTGCTCGATCACATGTAGTTAGGCACCGAGTGTCGTGTTACGTCTAGGCCCAGGTTTGGGGCGTGACATTTTTACTTGAAGATTTACCTCACACTTGACTTGGTATTCTTTTTGTTTTGTGTTTTTCTCATTGATCTCATGTTACACTCCTTTCGTGTTGTTGCTCTATTCATTGAGAGGGTTTTTAACTTTACATACTCGTACTATTCCATATGTACTAACATTCGTTTTGCCGAACACGCTTCATATTTAGTAGATGGAGGTGGTTCCACAACAGGCGGCATCAATCATTGATAGTGGTACTTCCTCCTCTCAACTGACTTGGTGAGCCCCACTTCCTATTGGGATCTTGCGTCTTTTGCTCCCTGTACAATATATTTTGAGGTATAGCCAGGGCCATGTCATAGGCACTTTCATACTACTCTCCTATCCCATTTAGAGACTTCGTAGACATAGTGTGGTTTGTATTTTGATTTGGGACAAATAAGTTTGAAATGTTATATTTGTTAAACATGTTTCCACTTTTAACTATGAACTTGTAACCTTTTGGGAATCGGAAATGAAATTTCTAAAGGTGATGAAAATTGATGTTGTACACTTTATCCTCTCATGTCTAACTCTTGTTATTGATCCTCACATTATTCATGGGTATGGTTGGGAAGAAGGCATTAAGTAGACTTGCTTCACTAGGATATCTCAGTTGAGCATCGGTTGCGCTCCCCAAGGTCGGGAGTGCAAATTATTCATGAATCTACTCTTGATTTTGGCTTTTAGTTGATGAAATCTAAAGGAAAAAAATGGATTTTTTGTCTGCGCTTTATAAATAGTGTATTTTTGGGGATTTGAGAATTGATTTGGATAACTAATTACGTATTTGGACTCCGCAGGTTATTGGTCATCGTATTTTGGTATTGGTTTCAGATTTCAGGCATGTGGATCGGGGTTGACTTTGTTGACTTTTGGGAATTTCTTCAAAGATCAAAGCTTTATGGATTGGGACAGTTTCCTACGGCATTTTGGACTTTCTTGGATGATGTTTGGCTTGGATTTGCACGATTAGAGAGCTAGATCCTTACCTTCTCTCTCTAATATTCTCTCTTATCTTCTCTCTTGTAAGAAATATCTGAGTTATTTACAAGTATCTAAAACAGCTATGGAGCATTCAAACGAGTTACAAAACCAGGTAAGTTTATTTATAATCATGTTTAACTAAACTCTTATATTCCTTATAATCTCTTAAAAATCATAATTGTTTATCATGTTATAGTACTGTTATAAAGAACATCTTGAGAAAGTTTGCCTGTCTAATAATGCTGAGAGTAGTTAAGCCCAGACTATGCCATCCTAAAGTGGAAACCAGTAGGCAAGGAAGCCGTTTAGGGGAGTACACAGAGTTGAGGCGTTGTTAGGGTAAATGATTGAAGCATGAAAAACATGGTAGTGACCAGAAAAGATTGTTCAGTATAACTTATTAAAATATGATAAACTCTATGATAAACAAAGAGGTTAGAGGGAATATGTTTAGTAAACACATGATAAATAATAATTATAAATGAACAACCACACATATTTATTAGAAGAAAATATTGACTATAAAATACTTATGTTATATATCTTTAAGAGACTTAATAACGATGTTAAAAGAAAAATTTACGATATTTTAGTTACTTTTGAAATAATATATGTAATGGAACAAGCATTTACAGAACTAATTGTATCACATGAAATAGATATATTAGATCTATATGAACTAGATTTATATTCAGACTAATGATCACATATCAAGTTAATAAAATCTTTTTATAAATGAAACATAACACTTTTCATTATATAAGATTCTATAATACCCAGAAATGGAAACTTCTTAAAAACCTCAGTAACATAAATAGAAAAATAGATTGTGTTAAATACAATATTAAAACCTGCAAAGATATTATTAGATATAATAAATTACGTAATAAAGCTTTATTAACTATAGAAAATGAAATTGAATTTTATGAAGATAAACTTGAAAGTTATCAACACAGAAAAGAAATAACACTGAGAAATATAGAAACCATGGATATATGTATCAACAGGTATACATCTCAGTATTAATATGAACAAATCAAAAATTGATAGTTACAAATATTTTAAGTACTGGTTAGAAATTCTAAAACATATAAATATGTCAAAAATAATATTAGAAAAAAATATAGAAGAATATCAAAAAACTAAAGATATTAAATACTTAGAATACACACTTGAAAATATAAAAGAAATTTCAAGGTTAATTTCATTAGCTACAGATAATCATGAAAAAGCATTTAATTCCACAACTACATAAAAAAGATCCTATGAAAAATAAGATGAACTCAAACAACCCCCCCTCCCAAAATGGTATCAGAGCTATGAAAAATAAACATTTATATTAAGAAGCAAATCATGAAAAATAACACTGACATTAATAGTACAAACCCGCAAAACAGTGAAACAATCAAAATAACTAAGAAATCGCAGAAAATTAGGAAGAAACTAAAGAAACTATATATAGAATATGAATACTTAAGTATCACAAAAATAAACAAAGCTAGGCTGTCCAAATTAATCGATATAATATCTAAAACAGAATATAAATATGTTTGTTATCTAAAGGATAAAAGATGAATAAAGAAGAATTCGCATTAGAAGAGAAAACATATGAGAATCCAGAAGGATTAAAAATAACAATAATATTTTCTAACTTAGGAAGAAGATATAAAAAAATAGGAAATAACCTAAACTTAATGTTAGAAAAAGAAACTGTAAAACTAGAGGATAGTTTAACCGCCATGGTTAGAATAACAAAAGAAAACGAAGAAATAGATAGAAAACGAGAGATTAAAGAAATACAACAGCAAGCTAAAGAAAAAATACAACAGATAGAGGAAGTAAAAAACACTAAAATAACAGAATTAGAAAAAGAATTAGAGATGCTAAAACAGATGTATGCAAATAAACTAAAAGAAAAGGAAAAACGTAAAGAAGAAGAAGAAGAACTAAAACTAACAAATGAGATAGAAAGATTCAAATTACAGTTAGAAGAAGTACAGGAGAGTCCATCAAAAATAAGTATAAACGAAATAAATGACCAAAGTGATAAAGACACAGAACTAGGAGAAAACTATTCAGAAACAAGTGAAACATACACAGAACTTATAGAAAAAACAGAAAAGATAAAAATAAACCCAGAAATAAATACAGGAGATATGAACGAAGATAAACCAAGCATATCAGGAATAAAAAATCCAAAACAATTAAACCCAACCTATTACAGAGTAAGTTATGATGCATATGACAGAAACAAAACATTATGGGATAAAAGGTTAAATAAGAAATGGGCACCAAGACAGATAACTGAACAATATAATTTTTTAGATCTAGATTGCGTAGCAGATATAAATAAAACAATACAATTATGGATAGGATATATCTCAAAACAACTAATAGATAATAAAATAACAATAACGGAAACACCAGGATATATAGAAAGAACATTAATAGGAACTGTAAAATTATGGTTACAAAATTTATCAAGTGAAAGCTTAGACACATTAAGGAGTAATAAAAAACTTGACGGTACAACTACGACAACAGTTACAGATATATTAAATAAATATGAAATAGCAATAAGAAATGAATTTAGTAGTATGACAACAGAAGTAGAAGAACAAAATAAAGAAAAAATTACAAATAGAAATTTAATGACAAAATTAGCAATATGTAATATGTGTTATATAGATGAATATACTTGTGCATTTAGAGACTATTATTATAAAGGAACATATAGTCCAGATGAAAGTAAAGAGATAAGAAAATTATATTTTACAAAATTACCAGAACCCTTTAGCTCAAAAATAATAAAAAGTTGGAACGAAGCAGGACTAGCAGATACATTAGGAGTAAGGATAAAATTTCTACAAAACTGGTTTATAGAATTATGTGAAAAATATAAAGAAAACATGAAAATGGAAAAAATATTAGTAAAAAATTTGGCATGTTGCAAAAGTAGAATAGCACCCCAATTTGGTTGCACAGATAAATATTACAAAAAAGAAGGAAAGAAAAAGAAATTTAAATCAAAATATTCAAAGTATAAATATAGGAAACCAAGAAGAAGATATTATGTAAAAAATTATAAACATAAAAAACCATATAGGAAAAAGAAAAAACTAACAGAATGTACTTGCTATAATTGTGGAAAGCTAGGACACTTAGCCAAAGATTGTAAATTACCAAAAAACCCAAAGAAGAAACAAATTACCGAAATATTGATAGATAATGATAAATATACACAAATAGAATATGTAGATTATGAATTAAGCAGTGAAGACAGCATATATGAGATATCAGAAAATGAGTTCTCTGAAAATGAAATAAACAAGGATATAGAAGAGTCAGATGAAGAAAATTATGACTGAAAAAGATATACAAATTATACAACAAGAAGAACACCAAGATGAACAATCTTCAGAACAAAAAATAATATTTGACGCTAATATATTTGAACAAATAAAAGGAAAAGAATTGGATCTAAGTATAGACAAAATATTAGAAGTACCAACAATAAAGAATTGGTTTAAAAGACAGAAAGAAGAATACTATGTAGTAAGCCAAAGAGAACATATAATAGATTGTAAATACATCAAAGGAAAAGCACAAATACCAATTTTAAATAAAAGACTACTAAATAAAGAAATACAAGATATAAAAGCAAAAAATCCAATAAAATATGTACACTTAGGAGGAACGGAGATCCTAATAAAAGCATGTTTTAGGGAAGGAATAGATACCCCTATAGAAATATACTTGGCAGATGATAGGATTGTACAACCTATAGAAAAGAGTATAATAAGTGCTGTAAGAGGTAACTTAATATACCAAAAATTTAAATTTATAGTAAGTGCTAACTATTCAGTAGCAGTAGATGATAAAAATATAGATAAATCATTAGTATTATACTGGAAAATGTCTGGAATAGAATTAGCACCAGGAAGTAAAATATTCACAGCAAGATGTAAAAATCTATATGTCTTAACAACGAAACATAAGATAACAGCTAAAAATAAAATAAATAAAATAAAAATAGAAAATCCATTCGAAAGAATAGTATCAGTTATAGACAACAATGATTACAGTTATACAGAAATAGACATGGATGAAGATTTAGAAATAGTAAAAGAAAGATTAAGCACATCAAAACGAAAAAATAATGAAATGCCAGAAACATCATCAAGAAGTACATCAAAAAGAATAAATTATATCACTCCACAAAAATTAATAGAACAAAAAATAGAAGAAATAAACCCACATCATTATTATATAACAGGAATAATGGACCAAAGAAAATATTTAATACTAATAAATACAGGGCAGGAAGAGAATTATGTTATAAGAGAACTAATACCAGAACAAGAGATAGTAACAATAGAACAACAAAATTCAGAACTACCAAAAGCGTTAAGAAAAAACGAAGAAACAACTGAAAAGGAATTAATTATTGGAGGAATACCAATATTAATAAATTTTAAAATATATCAAGGAGATAAAAATATTACACTAGGGATAAAATGGTTAGAAAAAGTCAAACCATATAAATTAGAAGATAGGCAATTAACAATAAGTTATGAAAATAAGAAAATAATAATAAAAAGAACTTTGATATAATGCCAAAGATATACATACTTTCCAAAATAATAGTAGAAGGATATTATAATAGATATTATACACCTATGGTGGATACAGGAGCATAAGCTAATATGTGTAGACATAATTGTTTACCAGAAAGTAAATGGGAAAAGCTAAAAACCCCCATAGTAGTAACAGGATTTAATAATGAAGGAAGTATGATAACATATAAAGCAAGAAATATAAAAATACAAATATGGGATAAAATATTAACCATAGAAGAAATATATAGTTACGAATTCACAAATAAAGATATATTATTAGGAATGCCATTTTTAGATAAATTATACCCACATATTATAACAAAAACACATTGGTGGTTTACTACCCCGTGTAAACAAAAATTAGGAGCAAAAAGAGTAAATAATAAAGTAAGAAAAACAACACCCTGGATTAAAGGAAGTGAAAAGATTACCCAAAAATTAGAAAATGTAATACAAAGTAACCATAATATAGAGATAATCATTTTCTCCATAAATAAGATAAAACCACTACAAGATAAACTAGAATTACTATATAATGATAATCCACTCCAAGGATGGGAAAAACATCAAACAAAAATAAAGATTGAACTAATAGATGAAAATAGCATAATAACACAAAAACCTTTAAAATACAATTTTAATGATTTAACAGAATTTAAAATGCATATAAAAGAATTATTAGATAATAACTACATACAAGAAAGTAATAGTAAACATACTAGCCCAGCATTTATAGTAAATAAGCATAGTGAACAAAAAAGAGGAAAAAGCCGTATGGTTATAGATTATAGAAACTTAAATGCAAAAACAAAAACATATAATTATCCGATACCAAATAAAATACTAAAAATTAGACAAATACAAGGATATAACTATTTTAGTAAATTTGACTGTAAATCAGGATTTTACCATTTAAAACTAGAAGATGAATCTAAAAAGTTAACAGCATTCACAGTACCACAAGGATTTTACGAATGGAACGTATTACCTTTTGGATATAAAAATGCACCAGGTAGGTATCAACATTTTATGGATAATTACTTCAACCAATTAGAAAATTGTATAATATATATAGATGATATATTGCTATATTCTAGAACAGAGAACGAACATATAAAACTACTAGAAAAATTCATACACATTGTAGAAATATCAGGAATAAGTTTAAGTAAAAAGAAAGCAGAAGTAATGAAAAATCAAATAGAATTTTTAGGTATACAAATAGATAAAAACGGAATAAAAATGCAAACCCATGTAGTACAAAAGATAATTAACTTGAATGAAACACTTGATACAAAAAAGAAGTTACAATCATTTTTAGGATTGGTTAACCAAGTAAGAGAATATATTCCTAAATTAGCAGAAAACTTAAAACCATTACAGAAAAAATTAAAAAAGGACATAGAATATCATTTTGACGAAAAAGATAAAATACATATACAGAAGATAAAAAATATGTGTAAAAAATTACCAAAACTATATTTTCCAGATGAAAAGAAACAATTTACATATATTGTAGAAACTGATTCTAGTGATCACAGCTACGGAGGAGTTCTAAAATATAAATATGATAATGAAAAAATTGAACACCATTGTAGATATTATTCCGGATCATACACGGAACCACAATTAAAATGGGAAATAAATAGGAAAGAACTATTTGGATTATATAAATGTTTGTTAGCATTTGAGCCATATATTGTTTATAACAAATTTATAGTAAGAACAGATAATACACAAGTAAAATGGTGGATAACTCGGAAAGTACAGGATTCAGTAACTACAAAGGAAATAAGGAGACTTGTATTAAATATACAAAATTTTACATTTACAATTGAAGTAATACGAACTGACAAGAATGTTATTGCAGACTACCTATCAAGACAAAGGTACCCAAACAGATGAAAGCCAAGAATCAAAAGACATATTTACAATCCTTACTGCTCTATCCTTACAGATGGAGAGTATGGGAAAAAGATTACAACAGCTAGAAAGTCAGCAGCATGACTATAAAAATGCGGAGCTAAGTCAATCGGAAGACTTTAAACTTCCAGAGGTAGAAGGAGACGTTGGGAAACTCCAAAAAACCCATAACACAGTTGCTTTATATACAGCTGCAGGTACAAGCAAACAAGTTAGCAAAAAGCCACATATCAATGTAAACCTAAATACCGTATTTGATAAGCCATTTACATCAAAAAAGCCAAGAGAAGCAATAGTTATAGCCCCACAAACTTCAACCTATGCTAATAGCCTACACCACAACAAAAAGGTATATAACCATATTACTCAAACATATATTGAGAATATATATAAAATCCAGACATTTCTAAACCTAAACCCTAGATCAACGACTACTACAGATCCAACACAAGATTATGTAACCCAAAAACTACAGGGATATAATAGGCTTATAGCCCAGCCAAAAACAAAAGCAAACCTAGTAAAAACATGTTACAACTACGGACTACTCAGCACAGTATATACCCATGACGGAGAAGAAATAATTGGAATACCAGAGCTATACAAAGCATTTGTCACCTTCAAGAGAATTACAAAAGGCAACCTATTCTTCATCAAATTCTATACAGCACCAGCGGAAATACTATATGATGAAATAAAACCCATAATACAGGTGATAAAAATAGGACTAACACGAGATATGATAATACCGGAAGAGATAGAGAAACAACCGGAGATACAGAAAATGGAGATACCAAGTTTCTATGCTAATAAAAGAATAATTGGTATAGTAACTATTATTCAAGAACTAGCTAACAATTATCTACAAGGAAATGCTATCTGGAGCTACTATTCCAGAGACCAATTGATGATATATGCCAACTCGAAGGAACTACGACAAGGAGATATGGATGAAGTCCAGAAATGGATTTTATCATTATTAAAGCCAGAAATGCAACCAACTACCAGAGCATTGAAAAAAGAATTTATTTCAAACGAGTTATTAACAAGATACTGCAAACTAGTAGGACACAAATATCCAGACCACATATGTTCAAAGTGCAACGGAGATGATAACTATGTACCAGAAGTCCAACTAGAATGAAGGTATCAACAAAGAAGACAAAAGAAGAAGACAACTACTGGAAACATATAATGTAAAGTAAATAGTACTAGTCGCATTCATGAACAGTAAAGGTCGTATGCAAATAAACTAAAAGAAAAGGAAAAACGTAAAGAAGAAGAAGAAGAACTAAAACTAACAAATGAGATAGAAAGATTCAAATTACAGTTAGAAGAAGTACAGGAGAGTCCATCAAAAATAAGTATAAACGAAATAAATGACCAAAGTGATAAAGACACAGAACTAGGAGAAAACTATTCAGAAACAAGTGAAACATACACAGAACTTATAGAAAAAACAGAAAAGATAAAAATAAACCCAGAAATAAATACAGGAGATATGAACGAAGATAAACCAAGCATATCAGGAATAAAAAATCCAAAACAATTAAACCCAACCTATTACAGAGTAAGTTATGATGCATATGACAGAAACAAAACATTATGGGATAAAAGGTTAAATAAGAAATGGGCACCAAGACAGATAACTGAACAATATAATTTTTTAGATCTAGATTGTGTAGCAGATATAAATAAAACAATACAATGATGAATAAAGAAGAATTCGCATTAGAAGAGAAAACATATGAGAATCCAGAAGGATTAAAAATAACAATAATATTTTCTAACTTAGGAAGAAGATATAAAAAAATAGGAAATAACCTAAACTAGGTTGAAGTTTGTGGGGCTATTACTATTGCTTCTCTTGGCTTTTTTGATGTAAATGGCTTATCACAATTTTTTAGATCTGTGTATGTTTCACTTGTTTCTGAATAGTTTTCTCCTAGTTCTGTGTCTTTATCACTTTGGTCATTTATTTCGTTTATACTTATTTTTGATGGACTCTCCTGTACTTCTTCTAACTGTAATTTGAATCTTTCTATCTCATTTGTTAGTTTTAGTTCTTCTTCTTCTTCTTTACGTTTTTCCTTTTCTTTTAGTTTATTTGCATACATCTGTTTTAGCATCTCTAATTCTTTTTCTAATCTAACCATGGCGGTTAAACTATCCTCTAGTTTTACAGTTTCTTTTTCTAACATTAAGTTTAGGTTATTTCCTATTTTTTTATATCTTCTTCCTAAGTTAGAAAATATTATTGTTATTTTTAATCCTTCTGGATTCTCATATGTTTTCTCTTCTAATGCGAATTCTTCTTTATTCATCTTTTATCCTTTAGATAACAAACATATTTATATTCTGTTTTAGATATTATATCGATTAATTTGGACAGCCTAGCTTTGTTTATTTTTGTGATACTTATTGTGGAATTAAATGCTTTTTCATGATTATCTGTAGCTAATGAAATTAACCTTGAAATTTCTTTTATATTTTCAAGTGTGTATTCTAAGTATTTAATATCTTTAGTTTTTTGATATTCTTCTATATTTTTTTCTAATATTATTTTTGACATATTTATATGTTTTAGAATTTCTAACCAGTACTTAAAATATTTGTAACTATCAATTTTTGATTTGTTCATATTAATACTGAGATGTATACCTGTTGATACATATATCCATGCTCCGGAATGGTGTTTTGATGATTCCACTAGCTTCGTATAGTTATTTTTGGACACAGGCGTATGTCTGGATTTGGATTTGGAGGTATGTAGGTTAATTTGATGCATTTTGGCAAAAATTTGGAAAGTTGATGGCTTGGAAGGTTAAGAGGTTTGACCAGGAGTTGACTTTGTGGATATCAAGCTTAGATTGTGATTCCGAGAGTTGGAATAGCTCCATTATGTCATTCGGGACTTGCTTGAAAAATTTGAGGTTATTCGAGATTGATTTGATATGATTTGGCGCGAGTTGTAGAAGTTGAAAGTTCATAAGCTCATTAAGTTCGATTTGAGGTGAGATTTGTAGTTTTGATGTGTTTTGATATAATATGAGGCCTCAAGTAAGTCCATGTTATGATATGGAACTTGTTGGTATTTTTTGACGGGGTCTTGGGGGCCTCGGGTGTGGTTTGGATGGGCTACGATCCATTTCTTCATGCTTTAAAGTTGCTGGTTTCTGGTGTACCTGTTGTTCTTCGCGATCGCGAAGGTTAAGTCACGATCGCGTAGTGATTCTAGGAGATCAGTGATTTGTTCATCGTGGATGCAGAGGTGGACATGCCTTCGTGAAGTTCCGGCTGTATGTTGTCCGCGCTTGTATTTTTGTTTATGAGTTCGTGAAAGGGAGCGGGGGGCTAGTGGAATATTTCTCATCACGTTCACATTAGGATTGATATGTTCGCGTAGCCTTGCATCATTGTTCATCGCATTCACGAGGAATGTGTCATGAATGCGAAGCTTATATTCTCTGGGCAGTAGTTTTGTGCATCGCAATCGCGATGCTTATTATGCGATCGCGTAAAAGGAATACCTGAGCAGAATTATAAGAACTCTATTTCGAGGTTTTGGCCATTTTTATCATATCATGAGTGGTAGACCTCAGATTTGAACGATCATTGAGGGGTTCTTCACGTGTTGAACTGGAGTAAGTGTTCTTTACCCAGATTTGATTTTATGTCATGATTCTATCTTTGTTTTTATCATTTAATTAGTGGTTTGAGTTGAAGAAAAATGGGAATTTTGTGAAAACATTCAAAGATGTAAAATGATGATTTGAAGGATGAATTAATATTGGAATTGGATAAATTTAGTATGGTTGGACTCGCATCGGAATGGCGTTTAGATTTTATTAGTTTTATCGGGTTCTGAGGTGCGGTCCTGGGGTTGACTTTTTGTAATGACTTTTTAGTTTTCATTAAAGATTGAAGCTTTAATATCCTAGAATGTTTCCTATAGTTTTAATTATAGTATTAAGTTATTTTTGGCTAGATTTGAGCTGCCCAGAGGTTGTTCACATGAGAATGTCATTGTAGCGTATCGGTATATCTTCTTTGAGCTAAGTATTTTCCCTAACTTTGTGCAGGGAAACTACCCCTTAGGATTTGAGTCATTTGTGTTATTTGTGTCATTTGAAAGCCGTGTACGCAAGGTGACGAATATGTACTCGGGCTTATATGTGTAAATTGACCGGTCTAGACTCTTAGGCATCTTTTATCTACCTATTTAGAATTGTTAGCATATGTTGTATCTTTTATTCGTCATGTCTACTATCACATGTTTTATTTGAAGTTGTCGTTAGATGTCACGTTCTTTACTTGTCGAGTTTGCTCTTATAAGCTTTATTTGGAGTTGTTATCACTTTTATCATTATGTGATTTCTTTGATTGCGGAGCTACTCTTAGTTGAAATTGTCGTCACATGATATCCTTTTGTTCCAGGTTGTTCTCATGCATTTAAACATAGTACTAGTTCATTCAATCTCCTTCATTGTTAGCCTAATTCATAAACTAGAGTCTGAAGTTTGTCATTCATGTAAGTACTTCCACTATCGAGGTTATCCTTACACAATTAATTGGAATTGAAGTTATCGAGAGTCATTAATCCATTCTAATTGAAGTTGCATTTAAAGGGGTGTTGTTCCTTGTTGAGTTACTTTCCTATTCATTTTGTTGTTATCGAGATTCTATATATGTTGTGTTGAGATGTGGGCTATTTGTTGTTAAAATATTAATATTGTTGAATATTTGGGAAGGTTGTGGCCTACGGGCAGTTGTGATACGAGTTGATATGTTTTGTTGTTGTGATGATAGCATATGTGAATTATTGTGTCTTTTGGTTGTTGTTATGCGGAGTATAAGAGTGGCATTTCACTGTTGTTATTATGCGGGGAATAAGGGTGGCATCTCACTGTTGCTGACTGTACGGAGTGATATGGGTGGCTATTGTGTTATTGTCTGGGTGGAGCGATAAGGGTGGCTACTATTTGGAGTGATACGGGTGGCTATAGCTGAGATAAGGGTGGCTACTAATAACTTCAGGGCAGAGTGATTCGGGTGGCAATGTTATGGATGATGTGTGATAGTTTGGAGACATTACGTTGGTGATTTTCATGTGATGGTTTACTTTTCCTTGTGTTTGTAATACACCTTGCGTGACTTGCTTTGTTGTTTTGATGAGCTGTTCGATGTCTTTGATATTACTTGTGACTTGGACTGCAGTAGTACACTCACACAAGCATACCCTGTAGCATGACACTTATACTAGCTCAGGAGTATAAAACTTAACATTTATTGATCATGCCTATGTGTTCTTGTATTATTTGTTTCCATATTGATGTTGAGCCTATGGCCATGATGGGTGGATTGTGACTGTGATCATTTGATCATGGCGGGCGGATTGTGATTGTGAGCCTATGACCATACTGGGCGGACTGTGAATATGAGCTTGTGATCATACCGGACGAATTGAGATTTGGCATGTGTGTTGTTCGTGCAGTTGTGATGCTAGATGTGGGCACGAAGTACCGAGAGTATATGATGGTGGGTTGAGACCCGTGACTTGTGACTATGAGATGGAGTATGACAGAGTGATTGTATTGTGAAACTTGTGCTAAACGGCTTTATTAATTGGTTGTACTTTGTGTTATTTATTTGTTTTCAATAATACTTCATGTTGGTCTTATTGCTTTACTGTTATAAACTAAGTGTCCACCAGATTGTGTAGAGAACTAGATTCTCTATCAGCTCCCACTGTAAGCAACAGATACAGTCTTCTCGGGAACTGGTACAGTCTTCCCACTGTAACTTTATACGGTCTTCTCGGGAACTGGTAGGGACCTGTCCCTCAGCTGTTCCTTCCACTTTGAAGAGTTGAGTTATATCGCACGTTGGATCACAACCTGGAACTTTGTGATCTCAAGGTCTTCTAAATGTGTAACAGATTCCTTATCTGGTTCTGGATGGTAAGTTTGTTAGATCATCAACACATAAAGTAAAGTACTTATGCCCAAGGTACTTGTAATCTATCAATTTCCCCCTTTTTGATGATGAGAAACTTAGAATTGATATCCCCCCTAAGAACTAGATCTCCACATTGTTCCCCCTACGAATCAGCCATATTCCCCATGAGAACCAAACCTAATGAGCTGATCACAACTGGTTCCTCAAGACTGTTTGGCAAATCATCAAAACTCAAAGTACCATAACTTATCAATTTCCCCCTTTTGGATGAATGAAAAACCCAGAATTATTCCCCTTGAGAATCAGATTCCTTACAGTTTGAGGCACTGATTACATAGTGTAACTTAGAGCACTTTCCCCCTTTTTGATGATGACAAACCCAAAATTAATATTCCTCTTGAGAACCAGATTCCTCACATGTTTCCTTGCGGATCAGACCTATAATCAACATATTATCAGCAATGTTCCCCCTGTGAGGCAGAGCTATCTTTCATGCACAACACAACATATCAATGCGAGCATTTCTATTCCTCCCCTATGTTGACACCTATATAACTTCTCCCTTTTGGCATCATAAAAAAGAATAACAGAAGAAGCACAACCAAAAAGAAGTTCAGCAATATTAACTCATGCCACGTGGGTAACACAGCATAAACAATAATAAGAAAAGCAAGTGAGCGTCATTGCACAAAATAGAGTGATTGCCCATAGTGGAGTAGTGATAATAAAAGCATAATAGTTTCAACAATACATAATATGACAATTTAAACAAGTAAAGCACCAATGTCATCAAATATAGGAATCAAGAGAAGATAAGAATTCAAGGGAGTTTAGAAGGATTGAAAGACATGAATCACTGGGCAGGAAGAAAAGTAAGGGGCTAAGGCCTTGATGAGCTTGTCCATTCGTTCATTTACTCTCCTTTGATCAATGATCATCGGCTCTCTCAATTCCTCCACCCGTTTCCTCAATTTTTCATTCTCACCCTTCAACTTAGCATTCTATTTTTTCGAGGGTCTACGAGGACCTGGTGCTCAACCTATCTGAGTAGGCTGAACCATCAATCAGATCACCAAGAATCTCCTCAAGCTTCTTCTCATCAAGAACAAACTCAGTCCCATGCACATACAGCATCAGAGTGTCACATAAAACATAGAAGTTTTTACTTCTTCTTCATAAACGTTGGGACTTGGAGGAACAAAGAGGTGATTCTATTTTTCGAACTCAACAATGTCAAGAAGTTCCTCCATTTTTCAGCAATATCATAGTCAACACTCTGCCTAACAACGCTTTTTGATACTTCAAAGTCTTCTCCCTCCAAACCTAATAGCTCAACCTTTTGCTTCTGTAAGGAACCAGGTTCCTCACTTACACTACCCTTTTTATCCCAGAGCAGTCATGTCTTCCTCTTCTTTTTCTCAATCTGTTTCCCCGTATCATCTGTTGCATCTTTCTTTGTCAACTTTGTTTTCTCCAAATTGTTTTTTAAATTCTTTCTCATAGGTAAAGATTTCATTTCATTCTCTCTTCCATAATCACATTAGCAGGTCACGCCACTTCATCATCAATCAGCCTACTTTTCATTCGTTTAAACACAGAACTCAAAGAGAAAAAGATCATCATTAAAATTGACTTTATGAGAAGGACTTGACGAATCAGGTCCCTCATTAAGTCCTCACCTTTACCAATTTCTCCATCCTTCAAGGCTTCCACAAATCCAGCAACAACTTCAGCCTCACGCTCTAGAATATTAGATCTACCATGTTCCCTTTTAATTAAAATTCCATCAAAATCTACCAAAGAATTCTTGGGGTTTTGATTCTGATGGAGTTAGGTTTTTGGAAAGTGAGAGAGTTGGGTTCACTTCTGGCTTATTTGGAAAGAAGAATTATTTGAGACAAGGTTGATTTTGGTTTTGAAGAAAAGAATCGGTTTTATTTGGGTGTAAGATAGAGAAGTGGTTTTTTGGGGCAACGAGTTAGTTCAGAAAAGGTTTAACATTTTGGACTTCAAAAGTTAGGAGGAGAGACAGGAGAAAGGAAGAAATAAATTAATGGCATGATACTTCAGCAGTTTATGAAGGCATATAAGTATTGAAGAGACTACTAACATGAGTTACAGGAACCAGGTTCCTTGATAGTTTTTGAAAATTTTGAGCAAAGACTCCTAGAAGTGCAATGTCACTCTTACTTGTTTTTCCCTGACACTGCCATATGTGTATACCTATAACAGTATAGGTTTGAGTTAGATGTCGCCGAAAAACACTTTTTAGTATGGTACCTTTCATTCTTAATATAGTCAATCATCGAGGTACTAGGTCCTTAGTTGAGCTTGATCAACCCCAAATCCAGATGATCTTTTTCAAAGTGTTCACTGCCAGCGCCTTGGTGAAGATGTGTACTACCCGGTCCTTTGTATTCTAGAACTTCATACAAATCAGAACCTTTTCAACATTATCCCTCAAAAAGTGATGAGCACGTCAATGCGCTTTGTCCTCTTATGTTGTATCGGGTTCAAGCTATAAGTACACCAAAGTCTTCAAGATATTGCTTGATCTGTAGTAGTTGAGCACAACAAGAAGCAGCAACCACATATTCAGCTTCAATAGTAGAAAGAGCCACACAATTTGTTTCTTTGTACTCCATGAGATCAAGCATGACCCCAGAAAATGTGTCGTTCCAGAAGTACTTTTTCTATCCACCAGATATTCAACATAATCAACATCAACAACCCTATGTTCAGCTCAAGTCGAGGTGATACAAGGACCAGGTTCCTTTGTGCCTTTTGGAGATTCTACTGCATCTCCTTCATCCTTCTGATTGACTTGACTCATCAAATCAGTCTTTCTATTTGCAATATCTATAGCTTCACCAAGAGCATTTGTGAATTCTTCATCTCCATCTTCTTTGTTATATGACCCTTTTTCCACCATTGTTGAGAACAAAACATTTTGCATCCAAAGGCTCTCGGGTAAGTCAACTTGGCTTTTCTCCCATTGAGCAGTTCATAAAGAGACTTCTCGAGAAGGGACCTGATCATGCACTTGTTAATCAAGTAGCAAGCAATGTTGACTACTTCAGCCGATGAACAGAGTCCTCCATAACCAACTTGTTCAACTAGTAGAATATCACATGCCTAGTCATTTTCACCACAACTCAGCATCATCATCAATGACACTTAGGCATGATAGATCACCACCATGCAAAGACTTAAAATCAGCATCGTAAACATTCTTGTATCTTTTGGCCACAAGCACTACCTCACCAGTCACAAGATTTGTGACTGTGCATATTTTGGACAAGAATTCCACTTTATTTCCCTTATTACATATCTGAGAAACACTCAAGAGACTATACTTCAGGCAATTGACATAGTACATGTTCTCAATTGAGTGAGTGAGTGACTTCTCAATCCTTCCTACTGCTAGAGTGTACCCCTTTCAGCTATTTCCAAAGGGTACTCTCTCTCCTTGCGGGGACTTAAGTAAAGGAAATCATTTTTACTTACAGTCATATGCTTTGAGCAGCCGCTATCCATGTACCATTGTAGGCTGCTCCGTTTCAATGTTCCCTGCACAAGAAAATCAAGAGTTAGACTTAGGAACCCAAACGAGTTTGTGTCCCTTGTAATGAGGAAAGGGGTGAATGATGGCTCTTTTGGTCCAAGCAGGCATTATACATTTTTTATGTGAAGGACCATGTTACGTAGCAGTAGTTACTTTTTCAGCAAAAACTTTGTTTTTCTGTTGAGGCTGAATTCTAGCCTTACAATTTTCTTTAAAGTTCCTAGTGTTGGCACAGTGAGTGCAAAGTCAATTATCAGGTACAATAACGTACTTACTATAAGGGTTGTAGGGAGTCTTTTCCCTTTGGAACCCGATTCCCTGACTATTTCCCCGATTATTTGTGTATAAGGTAGTGATAGCATCAAAGGACCAGGTCCACTTAAGTGATTTTTCAAGATCACTTTTCACTCTTCCTAGTTCTTCCTGAAGTTGTTTGTTTTACTCAAGCTCAGCACACAGACTAGACTTCACTGAATTTAACTAACTTTCAAGCTTAATGTGTGCCTCACTTGCAACTTCCTTTCCCTTTTGAGAATTCTCAGGCCTACTTTTCCTTTTAAGTTCCCCAATTGTTTCCTTTAGGTTTACAACTATCACTAATAGGTCATTTCTCTCATGCTCAATGTTAGTATTACTCTCAGTGAAAACCTCTTTTTCTTTCTTCAGACTCTCAATGGTTTCCTCTAAGTCTACAATGGAAACTACCATATAATCACTCTCTTGTCCAATGCCACCAATTTCTTCTATTAAAGAGTTTTTCTCATTAATGCGGCTATGATAGGCATCAATCAACGCATTTGCTAAGGACATCAATTTTTTTCTTAGAGCAAGTTTTCAAATTTCTTTGAACATCAAGAAAACTTACCTCATCTTCCTCCTTGTCCTCATCATCATCAGATTTGGCCATGAGTGCAAAGATTGACTCATATTATGAAGATTCAATGTCAGTAACCATCATATTTTCACATTCAGATTCACTAGAGGAATTTCCCCAATCAGCCACGGCTTGCTTCACCATGTTGTCAGCAACATCTCTTCTTTTTAACTTTTTGTCTAGGACTTGGTTCCTTTTAGTGTCCTTTTTAGTGTTGGTTTTGTAATGATCCTGCTTATGAAGAGGACAGTCTTTAATGAAGTGTCCAAACTTTCCACACTTCTGGCAGCAATCATTTTCTTCAAAATTCCTGCTGGAACTTCTTCTCTTTGGAATCCCACCATTTTTTTGAATCATCTTTTGGAATCTTTGAGTGAGATACTCCATGTTGGATTTATCACTACTTGAGTCTTTGTTGTCAGCCTTTAGAACTAGGTTCTTCTCCTTCTTGGGCTCTCTTATTTCAAGATCCTTCTTTCTCTTCATCTCATGAGTTTTGATATTTCCAATGAGTTTATCAATGGTCAGCTTCTGCAAATCTTTGGCTTCAGTGATAGCAATCATTTTGCATTCCCAGTGACCTAGTAAAACATTGAGTATTTTCCGGACCAGCTTATTTCTTGGGATGACTTTACCAAGGGAGTGAAGCTCATTGATAATGGAGGTGAAACGTGTGTGCATATCTTGAATAGACTCATCCTCCTTCATCTCAAAAAGCTCATACTCAGTAGTAAGCATATCAATTTTGGACTGCTTAACCTTAGTAGTTCCCTCATGGGAAGTTTGAAGCGCTTCCCAAATCTCCTTAGCGGACTGACAAGCTGAGATACGGTTGTACTCATCTGGTCTGATGCCACAAACAAGAATCTTCTTTGCCCTAAAATTCTTCTCAATATACTTTCTATCACCATCGTTCTACTCTTTTTTTATTTTTGGGATTGTAACTATTCCCTCACCAACAGTTTTCATGGTAAAAAAGGTCCATCACGGATTACATCCCACAGCTCTGAGTCCTCAGCCATAATGAAGTCATGCATTCTTATTTTCCACCAACCATAGTATTGGCTGTTGAATCTTGGTGGTTTGTACGTTGATTGTCCTTTCTCGAAATTTGGTGGAGCAGCCATGTAGATCATTTCTAGGTGTTAACCTTTTAGAAAGAACCTGCTCTGATACTAATTGTTAGAAACTAAGCGTCCACCAGACTGTCTAGAGAACCAGATTCTCTATCAATTCCCACTGTAAGCAACAGACTGTACAACCAACCAGAATAGGGAATCAGGTTCTCTAATTGTTCCCACAGTAGCTCGGCAACAAGTAAAGAACACAGAGGATTTTTACATGGAAAAATCCCAACTCAAGGGGACAAAGACCGCGGCCTACACTTGTAGGCTTTCAACTTCACTAACTTGTAAAGACCTATTACAATCCATTTTGTAATGACTCTATTACAAAGGATTCAACTCAACTAACTTGTGGAACTCTCACCACAAGCCACTTTGTGACTCTCTAGTTACAAAGATTTTAACTAACTTGTGATACTCTCACCACAAGCCACTTTGTAATAACTCTATTACAAAGACATCAATCACTCTAACTTGTAATAACACTATTACAAGCCACTTTATAATAACTCTATTATAAAGGCTTCACAACTCAAGTAACTCTACCCAACACACAAACTTAAAGGCTTTGTGATTTTGGGTTTCCTAAAACATAGCTTCTAAAAAAGTAAGATAGGAGTTACAAATGAAGAACAAATAATAAAGACTCAACAAACCTAAGGACTTAAGATATCTTCAATCTTGGATCCGGTCCTTGAGGTTGCAGCAGCTTTGTTCTTGAGAGAGGCTGATTTCAAGCACTTGAGAGAATATCTTCTTTTTGATTTTGCAAGTGTTGGAAGAGAATGTCTTCTGCCTTGCACCAGGTTTATACTATAAAAAACATCACCATGGTGATGTCAATTCACAATGGTGATGTCAATTCTTGGTTAGTACATGTCTTTTCCTAGTGGGAAGTGACTGCTACACTGTCTGCTAAATTGTTTCGTGTACAGTTGCAGGCAATCACTTTCTGCAGTTGCTTTTCAACTGTATAGTTGACTTATACTTCTGTCAGGGGAACACCAAGGGATTAGGTCCCTAGTCTGGCTCTTGTGAATCTAAAGGCACACTGCCCAGATTATCTTGAGTCGATTAACTTGAATGATTATACCAGGCAAGCTTCAAGTCCTTTATCTGGTTCTCTCATGAAGTAAGTTATTTACCTTCCTTGATTGTATTTATGCATGTGTGACATCACTTACAACGATGTAAGTAAGGTAGGTAAAAAGCCTTCCATAGAAAGTTGACTATTGCACTGTTCTTGTGCAGTAGCGTGTGCAGGCAACAACTTTCCTGTTGGAGAGTTGACGTCATACAGTCTCCTCGGGAACTGGTAGGGATATGTTCCCTAAGCTGTTCTTTCTACTCTTCCTCATTTGAGTTATATCGCATGCTAGATCACAACCTGTAACTTTGTGATCTCAAGGTCCTGTAAATGTGTAACAAGTTCCTTATCTGGTTCTGGATGGTAAGTTTGTTAGATCATCAAAACATAAAGTAAAGTACTTATGCCCAAGGTACTTGTAACCTATCATTTACTGTTTATATCACTTGTTGGTTCTTGTTGCCATTTACTGATTTTGCCTTCTATTTTTAGTTTTATACTTCCATACTGCATATGTTATCTTGTCTAGTGAGTTCTTGATGTGTACCTCGTCGCTACTCTACCAAGGTTAGTCTTGATACTTTCTGGATACCAATCGTGGTACTTATACTACATTTTTGCACATTTTTGTGCAGATCTAGGCATTTCAGAGTCTGTTGATTGTTATATAGCAGATTAGACATTGTTGTGGAGACTTCAAGGTATACATGCCATCGCGTTTGCAGGCCTTAGAGTCACCTTCGGAAGTTATTTCTGTACATTTAATTTCTGTTTCGGAACAGTTGTCCTCAGAGATTTTCTAGTGAACTCAGTAGAGCTTATGACTTGTACTTCTAGTTATGGGAATTATTGGCTTTGTATAGAAATTTCTGTTACATATTTAATAGTTGTTGGTTAAATTTTTCAATTTATTTCTGCAATTGCTAGGATGTACTAGTCATAATGACTAGGTGCCATCACGACATCATACGGGGGAAATTTGGGTCGTGACAAGTTAGTATCAAAGCTCTACGAGTCATATGCGAGTTTAGTAGAGTCTTGCGGATCGGTACGAAGACATCTGTACTTATCTTTGAGAGTCTATGGAACCATTAGGAAAACAAATCTCCACTTCATTCATTCATGTCATACGGATTTGTTGATTTTAAAGTTTGACCCTTTGTATCTCTATTCTCTCATAGATGGTGAGGACACGCGCTACTGAATCAGTTGAGCAGACACCTACGCCCCATGCTAGAGATGTGAGAGGCCAAGGCCTAGGTAGAGGCTGAGGAGGGGCACGCGCCACAGCTAGAGCAGCTGTCAGAGCAGTAGTTAAGGTGCATCCAGTAGCTCCTGTTATGGGACAGGCACCTCCATACTTCAGGAGACTTTAGGGCAGTTTCTGAGCATTTTTGGTACATTGACTCAGGTGGTATTGATCGTTGTTGCACCAGCTCCTATGTAGATTGGGGGAGGAACTTAGACGCCCACCACCCATACGCTAGAGTAGCAGGCTCACATTGGTCAGGTTCTGGGTATGGTACCAGCACAGCCTGTTATTTCGGTTCAGCCTGAGGTCAGGCCAGGGGCATCAGAAGAGGAGTAGCTTAGACTTGCGAGGTTCATGAAGTATCACCCTCCTACTTTAAGTGGTTTGGATTTAGAGGATACACATGGTGTCTAGAGGAGTGCCATCGTATTCTCCGCACCATGGATATTGTGGAGGTGAGTGTGGTTGCTTTTACTACATTCAAGCTATCAGGAGCAGCGTATCAGTGGTGGCGGGTATACGAGGACGGTAGCCCAGCTGATATAGCTTCATTTTCATGGACTCAGTTTTCAGTGATGTTCTTAAGGAAGTTTGTTCCCTAGATCCTTCGCGATGCAGGGTGCACAGAGTTTGAGCAGCTGCGTCAAGGCACCATGACGGTGTCAGATTATTCCATCAGGTTATGTGAGTTATCCCGTCATGCACCTACTTTGATTCCCACAGTCAGTGAGCGAGTCCGCAAATTCATTGAGGGGCTCAGTTATGATCTTAGATTCTACAAGGCTCTGGAGTTGAAGATTGATACTCCATTTCAGCAAGTGGTGGAGATTGCTAGGATGTTAGAGCGTATTTAAGGTGATGATAGGGAGCATAAGGAGACCAAGAGGTCTCGAGGTTCTGGAGAGTTTAGAGGATTCTACTCTTCAGCTATGACCCATCATGGCGGAGGCTTGGGCAATCGGCCAGTCCAGTCCGCACTTCAGACTACTCATGGTGCTCCAGTTAGTCAAGGTACTCATTTGGGGCAGTCATCTTTTAGCACACAACCGACAAGAGGTTTCTACAGAGGTTATTCCAGTTATTCGGCACAGACTCGATACGAGTAGCCACGCCCACAGAGGGGTTATTATGAGTGTGGTGATACTAGGCACATTATGAGAGATTGTCCCAGACTCGGGAGATGTGGATTTCATCAGAGCACTCAAGCTACGGGCTCCATTCCAGTTGTTACTCCACCCACACAACCAGCTACGGGTGGAGGACAAGCGGTGTCACAACCCTGGTTTTCCCTCTGTGAACTATCGTGACGGCATCTAGTCTCTACGACTAGGTAAGCCTAAATGCGGAAGATAAACCAAACTTGCGGAAAGAAAGAAAAAACAATTTTAAACAGAAATAGTGTAATAAAATAGCATTTGAAAGTGCCACTCGGCATACACAGTACCAACTCTCACAAAGTAATACAGTTTTCCCAAAACCCGGAAACTCATGAATCACAAGCTATGAATATAATAAAAATGCTCTAACTCCGGAATGTCTGCATCAACAGAAGTAAATAGAAGGGCTATCACTACAAGATAGAATGGAAAGGGATTCCTTGGTCTGCGGATGCGGCAGATATACGTCGAAGACTCTGGAGCAGTCGCCTCACCTCAAAGGTGATAGGACTGAGTCAAAGTACCTGGATCAGCACATGAAAAACATGCGCAGAAAGGGCATGAGTACACCACATCGGTACTTAGCAAGTGTCAAGCCTAACCTCGATCGCGTAGTGACGAGGAAGGTCAGGGCCCTACAGATATAAAATAAAAATATAAGGTATGACAGTATAAGATAAGCAGTACAGTTGAAAGCTAACAATAAGAATTTAATACAGAAAAACAAGGAATTCAATAACTGAAAAAGAGGCAAAACAATCACAAGGAAATAACCAGGGATCTCTCAGTATCCCAAGGATCTCTTAGTACCCTCAATATATGTCAGGGATCTCTTGGTATCCCGAGGATCTCTCGGTATACTCAATATATGCTAGGGATCTCTTGGTATCCCGAGAATCTCTTGGTATCCTCAATATACGTGCTAGGGATCTCTCAATATCCCGAGGATCTCTTGGTATCCTCAATATACGTGCTAGGGATCTCTCAATATGCCGGAACATACTGTGAATCAAATGCATAAAGGCTATTAAGTCATTGGTCAGCCCAAATGACATAACAAGGAACTCGTAATGACCATACCGAGTCATGAAAGCAGTCTTCAGGATATTTGGCTCCTAAATCTTCAACTGATGGTAACTAGAGTGCAAGTCAATCTTAGAAAACACCTGTGTGCCCTGAAGCTGGTGAAACAGATCATCAATGCGAGGAAAAGGATAATGGTTATTCACTTTAACCTTGTTCAATTGGCGATAATCAATACACATATGCATTGAACCATCCTTTTTCTTCACAAACAAGATAGGAGCACCTCAAGGTGATACACTGGGCCGAATAAAACCCTTATCAAGCAATTCCTGTAATTGTTCCTTCAACTCCTTCAACTCAGGAGGAGCCATACGATACAGAGGAATAGAAATGGGTTGAGTGCCCAGCAACAAATCAATTCCAAAATCAATATCTCTCTGAGGCGGCATTCCTGGAAGATCAGCTAGAAACACATCGGGTAAATCCCGTACTACTAGGACTGAATCAACTGAAGGGGTATAAATACGCATCACACCCTTCCTCAACCATACGCTGAGCTTTAAGGAAAGAAATAACTCTTTTGGGAGTGTGATCTAAAGTACACCTCCACTCAATACGTGGTATACCTGGCATAGCCAGCGACACGGTTTTGGCGTGACAATCAATAATAGAAAAATGGGGCGACAACCAGTCCATGCCCAAGATAATATCAAAATCTAAAATGTTTACCAACAATAAATCAGCTCTGGTCTCAAAACCACCAAGCACAACCAAACACGACCGATAAATGCGGTCCACAACAAGATAATCTCTCACATGAGTGGAAACATCAATAGGGGAACTCAAACAATCCCGAGGTATACCCAAATGCGAAGCAAAATAAGAAGACACATAAGAGTAAGTGGAGCCTGGATCGTATAGAACCGATGCATCTTTGTGACAAACCAGTATAATACCTATGATGACAGAATCGGAGGCAACGGCCTCAGTACGGGCAGGAAGGGCATAGTATCAGGCTTGGCCTCCCCCTCTAGGGCGACCTCTACCTCCCCGACCTCCACCTCTGGCTGGCTGATCAGGTAGGGTAGCAACTGGAGCTATAACCATATCCTAAGAACTCTGCAGGGCGCGTTGTGGCTGAGAAGTCAGTAGAGGCACACTCCTCCCAATTCTAGGGCAATCCCTCACCACATGGCGTGTGTAACCACACTCAAAACAAGCTATGGAAGGACGTGGAGGCTGTGACTGGCTCTGGCTAGGTTTGCTGGACTGACCTCTGAAAGCACCCCGCGCAGGAGGTGCGCTGGATACCGGAGGTGCATAATAAGGCTCCTGAGGTCTAGGAGGAGCTGGTTTACCACTGGCTACTGGAAGGGCTGAATGAATAGGGCGACACCTATAAACCCTACCATGGCGGCCTACAGCTGGGGCACGGGCACCAGAATAATGACCCGACTCTCGAGACTTTTTGGCCTCCCTCTGCTCCCTCTCCTCTCTCTCCCTAGTATGCATACCCTCAATTCTCCTAGCAATGCTTACCACTTGCTGATAAGATATATCCATCTCCAACTCACGAGCCATGCTAGACCTGATGTTGGGAATAAGGCCCTTAATAAACCGGCAAACCCTCTCGCGAATAGTAGAAACCAAGGGTACATGTCCAGCCAAACTAGTGTAAGGGACAACATACTCTGAGACAGTCACAGCACCCTGGTGCAAATGTTCAAAATCTACACACCATGCGTCCCTAAGGCTCTGAGGAACATACTCTCTTAGGAACACATCTGAAAATTGAGTCCAAGTTAGTGAAGCAGCCTCATCCGGACTGTCTAACTCATAGGTGCGCCACCACTCAAAGGCGGCTCCTCGAAGCTGGAAAGTAGTGAAGGAAACCCCGCTCGATCCTGATATACCCATGGTACGGAGAATACGATAACACTCATCTAGAAATCCTAGAGCATCATCCGATGCTATACCACTAAATACAGGAGGCGTGTACTTCTTGAACCTCTCAAGCCTCAGTTGTTCATCCTCAGAAACTGCAGCCTTGTCCTCGGGCTGATCTCAGACTGCAGGATGTACAGGAATAATCTCAGGGACCTACTCAACATGCACTCACTGCTCAAAAGTGCGGACGGCGGGAGTCTGTGCTTCTCCCCCGGCCTGAGATGTAGCTGCAGCAAGGGGAAGCAACCCTGCCTGAGCTAAAGTGGTGTACATGCTCATGAACTATGCCAGAGTCCCCTGAAATGCTGGAGTAGTAGTAGCAGTAGGCGTATCAGGTGCCTGAACTTCGGATGGAACTGCTGGTGGTACCTCGGTGGCAGCTCGTACAGGTGCTCTGGTTTTACCATGTACACGTTTTCAGCCTCTACCCCAGCCCTGGCCTTTGACGGCTGCAGTAGGGGCGCGGGTGCCTGATCATCTCGGGTAGCGTATGTCCTCACCATCTATGAGAGAATAGAAGATAGAAGTTTAGAATTGTGATATCAAAATCTCGCACGACAAGGAAATCAAATGAATTGGAATTTTCCTAATAGTTACATATCCTCTCGTTGATAAGTACAGACATCTCCATATCGATCAGCGAGACTCTAATAAACCAACTTGTGATTCATGACACCTATGAACATAGAGCTCTGATACCAACTTGTCACGATCCCGGTTCTCCATCCGTGAACCATCGTGATGGCACCTAGTCTCGACGACTAGGTAAGCCTAAAATGCAGAAGATAAACCAAACTTGCAAAAAGAAAGAAAAAACAATTTTAAACAAAAATAGTGTAATAAAATAGCATTTGAAAGTGCCACTCGGCATACACAGTACCAACTCTAACAAAGTAATACAGTTTTCCCAAAACCCAGAAACCCATGAATCACAAGCTACGAATATAATAACATGCTCTAACTTCGCAATGTCTACATCAACAGAAGAAAATAGAAATGCTATCACTACAAGATAGAATGGAAAGGGACTCCTTGGTTTACGGACACGACAAATATACTTCGAAGTCTCTGGAGTAGTCGCCTCGCCTCAAGGGTGATAGGACTGATTCAAATTATCTGGATCTTCATAAGAAAAACATGCGTAGAAAGGGCATGAGTACACTACAGCGATACTCAGTAAGTGTCAAGCCTAACCTCGGTCAGGTAGTGATGAGGAAGGTCAGGGCCCTACTAAGATAAAATAAAAAAAATATAAGGTATGACAGTGTAAGATAAGCAGTACAGTTGAAAGCTAACAATAAGAATTTAATACAGAAAAACAAGGAATTCAATAACTGAAATTGAGGCAAAACAATCACAAGGAAATAATCGAGGATCTCTCAGTATCGCGAGGATCTCTTAATACCCTCAATATATGCTAGGGATCTCTTGGTATCCCGAGGATCTCTCGGTATCCTCAATATATGCTAGGGATCTCTTGGTATCCCGAGGATCTCTTGGTATCCTCAATATACATGCTAGGGAACTCTCGGTATCCCGTACCTCAGTTCAAATCATATCTATGCTAGGGATCTCTCGGTATCCCGCACCTCATCTCAAATCATAAATACATGCAGGGGATCTCTCGGGATGTCGTCCCGTAGCCCCAAAGTAAAACACGCATCAACAACACAAGGCAACTCATTTAAGCTCAATTTCGTACCAAGTAAATAGGTAATTCTAACCTAACATGCTTCACGTAATAAAATTAAGGCAGGTTAAGCATGTAAGCAATTAAGTCAATTAAACTTGCTCTTCTAAGCTAACAACAGGCTTAAATTGCAAGTAGTATAAGACAGGAAAAAGGAACATAATTAAAATTACTTAAAGTAAACCAGATTTTCAACAATTAGCTCAAGTACGCACTCGTCACCTCACATACAAGGCATTTCAATTATCAAATATACCTAATCCTAAGGGGAAGGTCCCCCACGCAAGGTTAGGCAAGCCACTTACCTCGAACCAGTTCAAATCAATCCGAAACCACGTTCTTGCCACGAGTACTCGACTCCAAATGGCCCAAATCTATTCAATTCAGTTGCATAATGTAAATAAAACTTCAAGTAACTGATTCTACAAAGAAATTCTAAGCTAGTACATGAAATTAGGTAAAATAACAAAAACACCCCTCGGGCCCTCTTCTCGGAATCGGGTAAAATTTACATTTCCCGAATCCTCACACTCTCACAAGTTTAGTCATACCAAAAGTACCAGAATCGGGCCTTAATAGTCCCTTAAATCATCACTCAAAGGTATCTAATTAGTCATGTCCTAACCCCCAAATTACCATTGATTTTCCTTAATTATTCATCCTTATAATGATTAAAATCACTCCAATAACGAGTTTAGGGACTAAAAACCTTATCCCAATGAACTCCTCTGAAAATTCCTCTTGAAAAATGCTCCCCAAGCTTCTTCCCGTTTGAAAAAAGGTGAAAAATAACTAAATTTTATGAAGGCAAGTATTTATATGTTTCTGCCAGTTAATCCGCTTATGCAGCACTAGGACCGCATCTATGGTCCCGCTTATGCGAGGACATGGTCACATCTATGACCTTTCACTTAAAGACCAGTTTCTGCACCAGCGATTACCCATTCGCAAATGTGGTACTGCTTCTGTGGTAAGTCTCCAGCATCTGACCCTGTTGATCCACCCCAATTCCGCTTCTGTGATTGTTCCACCGCTTCTGTGGCTTCGCACCTATGGGACCCAACCGCAGGTGCGGTTATGACAGATATCAGCAGCTTTAGCTATTCCAAACCACTTCCAATTCTTTCGACAACCATCCGAAATAATCCTGAGGCCCCTGGGTCCTCAACTAAAAGCACAAACAAGTCTAATACCACTGTCCAAACTCATACCAATCCTTAAAACACCTTAAAACATCGAAACAACGAATCAACCACGGATTCAAGCCTAAGAAGTCCAAAACTCTAAAAATACACTTTTGATCAAAAAGTCTATCAACTCCAAAGCACACACGTCACATTCAACACTATGGAGCTACTCCAACTTTCAGAATTCCATTCCGACCCTCGGATCAAAATCTTACTATCGAACTGGAAACTTCAAAATTTGACCTTTCGGCATTTCAAGCCTAAATTAGCTACGGACCTCCAAAATAACATTCGATCACGCCCCTAAGCCTAAAATCACCTAACGGAGCTAACGGAACCATCGGAATTTCATTCTGAGGTTGTCTTTACACTATTCCAACTATGGTCAACTTTCTAATACTTAAGATCTCATTTAAGGACTAAGTGTCCCAAAACTCTTTGAAACTCAAAACCGAACATCCCAGCAAATCAAAATAGAAGAAATAAACATGGGGAAAGCAGTTAATAGGGGATCGGGGGTTAATTCTTAAGACAACCATCCGGGTCATCACAAGCGGGTAGAGGGTGCCCTAGAGGGAGGCCCGTTGATATGCTTTCTATCATAGGGCTAAGGGCGTTGCACCAGATGGTGTCGTTACATGTATGATTTAGATTGTTATAGAGGAACATCATTCTTATCTTGATTTGGGTCTGCTTATCGGGGTGAGTCCTCTTATCTTGCTTCACATATGGGTGAGTTTCGTGATTTTGTACTCTACTTATGTATTTACCCCTGTTGGGAGATTCTGTATTGGTAGCCCGTGTCTATCATTTTGTTTTGTTAACCATTGAGAGCTATGAGGCTAGAAGTGACTTTTTGTTACTCATTATGGTAGGATCTGGTGTGATTTCTAGATGGTTTGGTTACAATTTGTGATTTAGTGCTCTGCCGGTATAGAGAGTTCATTACGTGTTGTGATTTCGTTTTGCGAAATTGAGTTACTGGATGTTTTTTGTTGGCGTAAGGTGTATTCTACTTGTGATCTAGAGTTGAGGGTGAGACCCTCGCACTTTCATGTGGATTGTTATGTTTGGACCGGGCTACATGTCGCGATAGAGTGATATTAGGATGAGATCCTTGTGATTAGTTCATATGTTTTGATTCTCCCTTGTGGAATTGATTCGTAGTATGGTACTGATAAGGAGTTGTGCCTGTCGGGATTGTTCAATAGTTCTCTCATGTGTTTCTCTTTGCATATTTAGTCATATTTGTGTTGTGCTTATTGAGTTTTAGCTTACGAGGTGTGTGCCCAGGTGGCGTTAGATATGACTTGTTGATTTGAGTGAATGGTCATAAGATCTTCATGTTTCTTGTATCATTATCAGCGTTGTGAAGGTTTGGGACAAGGCTTTAGTTGTTATGAGGCTAATTACCAATGCTAGATTTGATTATGGGTAGCTGTGGTGGTCAGAGATGTTGTTATGGGCATATCTGTGATGTGCTATGTTGTGTAGTTTTACCTTGTGGGTGTAGGCATAAGTTGTTGCATCTAGTTGAGGCTAATACCGTGTGTCAATATGGGATCCGGATCTTTGGGAAATGATTAGATAGTGGAAAATTTGGTTCTAAGGCTTGTTAGTGTGGTTGGAGGAGAAATTTTCATTCGAGATGGCGTTGTCGGTCCTATGTGGAGGGGTGATGTGGGATCATCCGCAAGTGTATGTAAGGTAAGTTCATTCAATGATTTGATGACTTCGGAATGGTTCTTGGCACGTTTGAGGACAAACGTTTCTTTAAGAGGGGGAGGATGTAACGACCTGACCGATAATTTTGAAAATTACCTTCCCGTTCGGTGGCTTAAGGTCTCGAGCAGCTTTGTATTACATATTATGACTTTCGTGTGTGGTCGAGTTTAGATTTTGGAGATTTGGAATTGATTTAGAAAGATTATTCTTGTTTTAGAAGTTTAAGTGAAAAGAGTTGATCGGGGTTTAGTTATTGTATAGACGACTCTAGAATGGTCTTTTGATGATTCCAATATGTCATGGCCCAAACCTATGGGCCGCAACGGGCACCCGGTACCTTAATTAACCGAGTCCCAACATACATATCTTTCTTATCGTACTCTCATGGGCAAATGGGCCAAACGGGCCGTCATTGGCTTACCAGAATAAACATAAGGGAATACTCAATATAGGACGACCCAACTTGATATAAAACTTATACATGTGACGTACGGGCCTATAAGGCCAACACGATCATTAGTAAACTAAACAAAGCCGACAAGGCCATACAATCGTTTACGTACATGACATCTGTCTACAAGCCTCTAAGGATACATAATTGTCATAAAAGTCAGGACAGAGTCCCCCCATACCAAACAATACACATCTAAATCATACTGACCAAACAAGCAACTCTAGAGCAAATGGAGTGCACCAATGTCTTCCGCTGAGCTGATCGCCTACTTGGAGGACTCTCTACTTGTCTATCGAGACCTGCGGGCATGAAATGCCGCATCCCCAGGCAAAAGGGACATCAGTACGAATAATGAACCGAGTATGTAAGGCCCATAAATAAGTACATAAAAGACATGGAAGAAATATAGAGTAAATGACTCAACCTGTAAGTCTGGATAACTCTATAAATTATGAAATACTTATAGTGTCATGCATATGCATATGAATGTCATGTCGTGCATAGGTACATGTTTTCATAACATCATCAAGCCTCTAAGGGCATCCGATCATATCATCTCGGTCACTTTGGGCAAAATCATCAACGTATACCAGTTGATCAGGTGGTGATGCGTATATAACACCGTAACCTTTTCCCATATCCCATATACATATATACACATATATAACGCCATCTGGTCATGGGTCAATGTACTTGTATAAATGCATGAAATGCATAAGAAATATGTTAACAAGATTTTCTCGGATTGCCATAAGATCAATATGTCTTTCGGATAAACTTTATGAAATACATATTTTTCTGAGACCCATGAAGAGAAGATATAATAATAATTCTCATAGGGAATTAAGAATATAGACACCCCTAGGATTTCTATGAATAGAGTCATTTATGAAAGTTGTGCATTTGCTCGTTTCGTTTATTTCGTATTAAACATACTTAACATACCTGAACCGATTCTCTTAATAATCTCTCTAACACACGAGAATTACGACATCACATAACGATGGATCGAAGTAGGAAAAAATTCGTATGATATTCTTGAGAAAGATTGTATTGTACTCCCTTAGAATCGTGACTTCATGCTGCTATAGTTTCATACGATTTGTTAAGCTCCATTGTTTTTACTTAGTAAATATTAGCATCAAACCATAATAATATTAGAAGATATCTTTGAGGTTGTGAGCTCCATCCGTACTTGGTATCTAGATACTTGGGGTGGGCCCCACTTTCCAAGATGACTAGGCCACTAGATTCACTAATTTATGCCACCTTGAATTGTGACTTATGAGTCATTATTCAAGACCTCTATGGCTGCCACATAGATGATTATAAGGCTTATCCAAAAGTTATCCACTTAATTCCTTAATCAACTCATTAATTCCCCTCTAATCCAATAATTAACCAATTATCCACATAATTAAAAATTATCTCAAATTACTTAAAATACTACTTAGTTTTAACATACCTTATATATAACTCACTATCATGGTCATTTGGTACCTTGTATGGCACTAGTCCATAAATATCGTGTATTTTAGCTAAGGCCGTATTTTACCCAAATATGTCAAACTTCGACAAAATTCATTTTCTTCGATTTGTTTATCCTCTCACCTTCACGAATTTACTCATCACTTATTTGAAATAGCATAATGCTTATAATCTCAAAATAATCTCATTCCTGAACTCACGTCGATTAACTTACAACGAACTTTAACGTACGAAAATGCGGGATGTAATATCTCATTTCCGAGCATTCATCAATTTTTTATGGCGTACTTTCAAGTACAAAAAATATGGGGCGTAACATTATTCCCCCCTTTGGAAAATTTGTCCTCGAATGTTGACTGATGCACTTATCATTCTCATAACCCATAGCTCTTGCGAATACTGTAGTACTCCTCTTACCACCTAAGCAATTGTTCTACGAATGAATCCCAAAGGCCAAGGCATTCCCCCTTTTAGGACTTTTTCTCACACCACGACTCAAGGTCGGAATCTTTCCAAACTTGTAACTGTTTCTATCTTTTATCATGCAGCCTGTACGACTCTAACTTTGTAAGTGCGCCTATGCGACTCTTCTCTTCTTTTTTCCTCCAGCTTTTAGCCAATCCCTAGGCCTCATTTTGTGAACATATACAGAGCTTAATAAGATGTCCCTCTAGGTATCTTTAGGTGTACTGAATTTCTTTTCTCGGTACTTTGTTAAACTTACGAATATTGCTATATCTTGTTTCATAGACCCAGTTATCTATCTGTATGACTTTACTGCATCTTGATAGGTCATACTATACCATAACTCTTACTTCTATTTATCATTGTTGTGGTCTGCTACCAAACTCTAGGTTACTCTTTCGCTGCTTATCATATATGTATAAATCTAAATCCTTTAATGCTTCATCATTACTGTTCATCTTAAGAATGACGACCTACACTCATCTCAGATTTTGTAACTCTTATAAATCCATTGTTGATTCACCTTGATATTGATTTACACTCTACCACTAATAACTTGAAACCTCTTCAATAATCAATATGGATCACGTTGCATCGAGGATCATTTGAAGTGATTTTCCCGATCTACTTGGGGGCAGTACAATGCTATATTTCCATAATGGCATCCCAATGTGATTTACCTTACGTGGACAATTGAAGGCCCATACGTCATCCTTCATCTAACACAATTACACCTTCATTCTATAGCCAGGGCAACATTCCATCTCTTCTAATGCTACTAGTCTTAGACTCCTTTGAGTTTATTTATGCTATACTAAGCTTTCTATAACATTAGAGAAACCATCTACTTTTCTTGTTTTCATGGGCTTAATCCTGAGGACTTATCCATTCCATCACCATCTCACTCACCCTTTCTCATCCTTACTTATGTCATAAAACCTTATCGTTTTACTATACTTTAGCTTGCGACCTATACGTATCTATTTATATTACTCGCAACCCTCCTTCAACTTGCTTGCACCATAAATTTCCTTGTGTTATTCTGGAATACCAAGCCAGATATCACATCGTCTTTAACTCTTCTTTACTTTCTTAGCTAGACCTCTCAGTACCTAAAAATCATAGGCTGGAAGATATGCTACTGACAACGCTGCTATCATTCCGGGATACTGAGTCTCAATGTCATTGGCCTTCTATCTGAAGTATAGACTATTCACAACCTTCAGCATTTGAGTATTTCGTACGTTGTTCACCTTTACCTTACTACCTTAAAATCTTGCATCGTATCTTCTATTTCTTTCATGACCTCCCTTCCACATAGGTATAATTCACATCCATAACTTGAAGCTCTATTATAATACTTGCACCTCTAGTGTATACACGATTCGGTGGGAGCTTCATAGTGATTTCTTATGAGGCGGGTACTCTTCTAACTGACTTTATCTTAGACCATTATAGAATATGGCTATTGTACTATCTCTCTTGCACCTTTGATATTAAGAGTGATCCTGCAATGTTCTCAATCACGATTTCTATAATTTTCTGGGTCCAATAATCAGACTCCTGGTTTACTTCATTGTTGTAGCTCTTTAGTTTCCTCTTTTTTCTTATCAGCCTTCATGTAGGCTTAAGGTATCTTTCAATCTACGGCTCCTAGTATTAATTATTCCTTTAGCCTTTCATGGGCGCTATGGAATATCCATGATACAATCTTCTAACAATTCAATCATTTGTCTATGCCCTGGATTCAATTCTTTCTTTTAACTTATACCGGAGTCTTCTATGACTGTATGAATGTCAACATATATGCTGCATGGATAATACTCCAAAATCTTGAGTGTATCCATAACGTACTAACTCTGGATCATTGGTCGAATAATTCCTTTCGTTCCATCTCAGCTTTCTTTAAACGTACTCAATTACTTTTTCTGGTCTTTTTGCCTTCCTTGTTGCGTGCATACTTAACTTATCTTAGTTCTCACGCATGCCGGAATTTATTTTTTTGTGCAACTCATATGGTCTCGAATATTACCTTCGATCTTTCTCCCCGTTCATTGGCCACGGTAGGTGCCACTTTCTTTTGGAGTGCGTACAACGTTTGTTGTGAGATTATTTTTGCATGACCATATCTACTCCGAGTTCTATGTTTAGGTTGAAGCCTTCTTTCTTATTTCCTCAGCTAGTCTTCAATTGTAGTACTTAAGGAGGACCCTCTGACTCTTGTAAATCTACGAGCTTATTACATTATATACCCGATGGAGTTTTTTATGTTCTTCCTCACCTCTGATTATCCATAGATACTTACCTCCACGCCCTTGTGCTTGTAGGGTTGCTTCTGAACCGATATTTTGACTGTCTTCCTAGTGGCATTCACTTTTATTTTTGTAATACTCATACGGTACCTGTTTAACTTCCCCAATTCTTATACATATATATCTCAAGTATTACAATGTTTTAACTGCGAGGATGAATTCCCCATGTTGGGGTTCCCTGTGTTTATCTTGCACTGATCTGCTAATTTGTCTTTATCCTCTCGTCTAGCCATAACTAGACTCTTCCTTAATCAACTACTAGTTGCTCGTTGGTCCATTCTCATATCAATACTCTGCGTAATCTTTCTTGGGTTATTTCCTTTGTCTTAACTTACATCTTGTGCTGGCTCTTTATTTATCAATAACATCCCGGACCGAAACCCTTACTTCCTCTCTTTGGCGTCGTGCTTACTTCATGTTCTAGAATCGTAGCATATACGTAGGAGTTGAATAAGTGTAATGTCATTCCTTTTTCATTTTTACCGCATTTTTCCTTTACCATTACATGATTAATAGCACCACTTAATTCTGACTTCATGGCTCGTCACTCCATATTCCCCCCTTTAGGGGAGTACTAGCATTTAGTGCTACGATGATCTACACATAAATGTTTTACCTCTTCATCTTTGGAATCTTTTCACATCATCAATGACCCTTACTCACCTTGTGGTAATCGTTCTGTACCAAGGATAAAAAATTCCTTACTCAAGAGGGAGACACCTAGTGTAACCAGCACGTACAGTCCTTTAAGTTTGACTTTGCTCACATTGCTTGATTTAGGGAAGTGTCTTCCTGAATGACCATTTTCTGAATTTCTCATGAATTTTCTTCTATTGTCCATTCTATTAACGTCAGAATGAAATCTGAAATTTTGATGATGTTGACTATTATCTAATCACTCGATCCTTAATTCACGTTTACTTATCCTGTTCACCTACCCTTACTGATTTGTATTACTTTGGGGATCTAACTTTTCCTTTTCTTCACGAACTTGTTTCTCGAAATAAGGATATGACTTTATGGCCTATACTCTTTTGTTGTCTCAAGGCCTGTCACTTCTCGTCTTTTCCTTCACTTGACTACAGACTCTGTAATACTGTCATTTTTTTCTTGATCTACCGTTGTCATCCATATATCACATCTTACTCATAATGCACTCTCTTCTTATTTCCTACTAACATTTTTGCCTATCACTTTATTCTAAAAACTTATCGACAAGATATTCTTTTGCTTTTAGCTCCCCTTTGCTCCATCCACTGGCTCTTCGGGTTGCTTAACATTATCTCTCTACTAGGAACGGGAGTCATACTAAAATGATATTTATCCTTTCTAGGCTTCCAGTGCCTATCTTTGTAGTACTCATATCTAGCTGTACTATTTTAGAGTGCACCATCGAGGTGTCTCACAAGGAGATCTATTAGCACACTATCCTTTGGAAATGTCAACTAATGCCAACAATCTATCCACCATTTTGGGTCACTTTAACTGCTGTCGGATCTTGATATTCGTCCTTCTCTTATACTACTTATGTTAGCTTCCATAGGGCATAAATGAGATGGGCATAATTGAAGGTAAATCAAAACGCTTATATTTTTCTTCCTGAATTGTAAATATCGATAATTTTCATTAACTGGGTACCTTGTTCCCTTCTTCACTTTGCTTCTTTTACTTGTTGAAACTTGTGTCTAACTTCCGATCCTGTTATTCCTTTTTACTATAAGTGTGGATAAGTATCCTTTCCTTAAAGCTCTTTATTAAGAACCTTACACCTTTTAGTACACCCATAATCTGCTGAAGGCCTCATATTTACTCATCATAATTAAGATGCAAAATCGAGTTCCTCTAACTCAACACTTCCACAGCTATATCTCTTACCGATCGTCTTTCTGAACGTAGGCATCATTGTATTACGAATAAGATAGAGTTTAGGAAATTGAGTTCTTACAACTGAGTTCTACCACACGATCTAGAGTAAGAAAAAAAGAGTGACAGTCTAAAATGTGTTGTAGCCTCTTGCTTATAAGTGTGGTGCATAATACACCTAAAAACAAGACTCTACTAGACATGGCTTGTAGACTCCCTAGGAAATAACTGCTCTGATACCACTTTTGTCACGACTCAAACCTATGGGCGGCAACGGGCACCCTGTACTTTACTCAACAGAGTACCAACATACATATATTTCTTATCGTACTCTCATGGGAAAATGGGCCAAACGTGTCGTCATTGGCTAACCAGAATAAACATAAGGGAATACTCAATATAGGATAACCCAACCTGATATAAAAACTTATACATGTGCATACGGGCCCATAAGGCCAACATAATCATTAGTAAACTAATCAGAGACGACAAGCCCATACAATCGTTTACGTATATGACATCTGTCTACAGGCTTCTAAGGATACATAATTGTCATAAAGGCCGGGATAGAGCCCCGCCATACCAAATAATACACATCTAAATCATACTGACCAACACAAGCAACTCTGGAGCAAATGGAGTGCAGAACCATCTTCTGCTGAGCTGATCGCCTACTTGGAGGATTCTCGACCTGTCTATCGAGACCGGCGGGCATGAAATGCAGCATCCCCGGGCAAAAGAGATATCAGTACGAATAATGTACCGAGTATGTAAGGCACATAAATAAGTACGTAAAATACATAGAAGAAATAAAGAGTAAATTACTCAACTTGTAAGTTTGGATAACTCTATAAATCATGAAATACTTATAGTGTCATGCATATGTATATGAATGTCATGTCGTTCATAGGTATGTGTTCATAACATCATCAAGCCTCTGAGGGCATCCCATCATATCATCTCGGCCACTTTGGGCAAAATCATCAACGTATACCAGCTGATCAGGTGGTGATGCGTATATAATGTCGTAACCTTTTCCCATATCCCATACACATATAATATACATATTTACGCATATGTAATGTCATCTGGTCATGGGTCATTGTACATATATAAATGCATGAAATGCATACGAAATACGTTAACAAGATTTCTCAAATTGCCATAAAAATCAATATGTCTTTCAGATAAACTTTATCAAATACGTATTTTTCTAAGACCTATGAACAGAAGATATAATAATAATTCACATGGGGAATTAAGAATATAGACACCCCTAGGATTTCTATAAATAGAGTCATTTATAAAAGTTGTGCATTTGCTCGTTTCATTTATTTCGTATGGAACATGCCAAAAAGAAAGGAAGGATATGCTTAACATACCTGAGCCGATTCTCTTGACAATCCCTCTAACAAACATCAATTGCGACAACACGTAATGACAGATCGAAGTAGGAAAAAATTCGTATGATATTCTTGAGAAAGATTGTACTGTACTCTTTTAGAATCGCGACATCACACTGCTATAGTTTCATACGATTTGTTGAGCTCCATTGTTTTTACTTAGTAAATCTTAGCATCAAACCTTAATAATATTAGAAGATCTCTTTAAGGTTGTGATCTCCATCCGTCCTTGGTATCTAGATACAAACATCATTCTTTGATTTTTGATAAGTCTTATTATAGGGGTAGGGCCCACTTTCCAAGATGACTAAGCCACTAGATTCACCAATTTACGCCTCCTTGAAATGTAACTTATGAGTCATTATTCAAGACCTCTATGGGTTCCACATAAATGACTATAAGGCTTATCCAAAAATCATCCACTTAATTCCTTAATCAACTCATTAATCCCCCACTAATCCAATAATTAACTAATTATCTACATAATTAAGAATTATCTCAAATTACTAAAAATACTACTCACTTTTAACATGCCTTATATATAACTCACTATCATGGTCATGTGGTACCTTGTATGGAACTAGTCCATAAATACCGGGTATTTTAACTCGGGCCATATTTTACCCCAAAATGTCAAACTTCGACAAAATTTATTTTCCTCGATTTGTTTACCCTCTCACCTTTACGAATTTACTCATCACTTATTTGAAATATCATAATGTTTATAATCTCAAAATAAGCTCATTCCTGAACTCACGTCGATTAACTTACGACGAACTTTAACGTACTAAAATGCGAAATAGCTTTATGGGGTGTAGCAAAAATATGGGGTGTAGCACAATAGCTTCATATGGTGTGTTTGGACACAGGCGTACGTCCGGATTTAGATTTGGAGGTCTGTAGGTTAATTTAATGCATTTTGGCAAAAATCGGAATGTCGAAGGCTTGGAAGGTTAAGAGGTTTGACCGGAAGTTGACTTTATATATATCAGGCTCGGATTGTGATTCTAAGAGTTGGAATAGCTCCATTATATCATTCAGGACTTGTATGCAAAATTTGAGGTTATTCCGGATTGATTTGATATGATTCCAAATTGTAGAAGTTGAAATTTCATAAGCTCATTAAGTTCGATTTGAGGTGTGATTCGTAGTTTTGATGTGTTTTGATGTGATTGAGGCCTCGAGCAGGTCTATGTTATGTTATGGAACTTGTTGGTATGTTTTGATGGGGTCCTGGGGGCTTCGGGTGTGGTTCGGAAGGGCTACGAGCCATCTCTTCATGCTTTAGAGTTGCTGGTTTCTTGCGTACCTGTTGTTCTTCACGATCGTGAAGGTTAAGTTGCGATCGCAAAGTGATTTAGGGAGATCAATGATTTTTTCATCTCGGACATGGTGCTGGACATGCGTTCAAGAAGCTCCAGCTGTTTGTTGTCCGCGATTGTGTCCTTGTTCAAGCGTTCGTGAAAGGGAGCTGGGGGCTAGTGGAATATTTCTCATTGCGTTCGCGTTAGGATGGATGTGTTTCCATAGCCTTGCGTCATTGTTCATCGCGTTCGCGAAGTATGTGCCGCGAACGCGAAGCTTATTTTCTCTGGAAGCAGTTTTGTGCATCGCGATCGCGATGCTTGTTACGCGATCGCGTAAGAGGAATACCTAGGAAGAATTATAAGAACTCTATTTCGAGGATTTGGCCATTTTTATCATATCTTGAGGGGTAGACCTCGGATTTGAGCATTTTTTAGGGGTTCTTCACATGTGGATTGGGGTAAAGTTCTTTACCCAAATTTGATTTTATTCATGATTCCATCTTTATTTTTATTATTATAGTGGTTTGAGTTGGAGAAAAATTGAAATTTTTTGAACACTTTCAAAAATGTAAAATGATGATTTAAAGGACGAATTAATGTCAGAATCAAATAAATTTGGTATGGTTAGACTCGCATCGGAATGGGTGTTCAGATTTAATTAATTTTATCGGGTTCTGAGGTGCGAGCCCAAGGTTGACCTTTTGGGTTGACTTTTAGTTTTCATTAAAGATTGAAGCTTTATTATCCGAAACTGTTTCCTATAGTTTTAGTTATAATATTGAGTTATTTTGACTAGATTTGAGACGCCCGAAGGTTGTTTCACATGAGAAGGTCATTTTAGAGTATTGGTCTAGCTTCTTTGAGGTAAGTATCTTGCCTAACTTTGTGTGGGGGAACTACCCCTTAGGATTTTAGTCGTTTGTGCTATTTGTGTTTTGTTAAAGCCGTGTACGCCAGGTGACGAGTACGTACTCGGGCTTATATGTGAAAATTGACCAGTCTAGACTCTTAGGCATCTTTTATGTATTTATTTAGAATTGTTAGCACATGTTTTATCTTTTATTCGTCACGTCTACTATCACATGCTTTATTTGATGTTGGCGTTACATGACACGTTCTTTACTTGTCGAGTTTGCTCTTATATGCTTTATTTGGAGTTGTTATCACATTTATCATTTTGTGATTTATTTTATTGTGGAGCTACTCCTAGTTGAAATTATCATCACATGATATCCTTTTGTTGCTGGGTTGTTCTCATGCATTTAGACGTACTACTAGTTCGTGCAATCACCTTCGTTGTTAGCCTAGTTCTTACACTAGAGTTAGAAGTTTGCCTTTCATGGAAGTAATTTCACTATCGAGGTTATCCTTAAAAAATTAATTGGAATTGAAGTTATCGAGAGTCATTAACCCATTCTAATTGAAGTTTTGTTTAAAGGGGGTGTTGGTCCTTGTTGGGTTACTTTCCCGTTCATTTTGTTGTTATTGAGATTCTATATATATTGTGTTGAGCCGTGGGCTATTTGTTATGAAAATATTGATATCGTTGAATCTTTGGAAAGGTTGTGGCCTACGGGAACGTGTGATACGAGTTGATATGTTATGTTATTGTGATGATAGCACATGTGAATTGTTGTGCGGTTTGGTTGTTGTTATACAGAGTATAAGGGTGGCATTTTACCATTGTTGTTATGCGGGGCATAAGGGTGACATCTCACAGTTGTTGAATGTAAGGAGTGATATATGTGGCTATTGTGTTATTGTCTGGGCGGAGCGATAAGGATGGCTATTATTCGGAGTGATACGGGTGGCTAATGATAATGTCAGGGCAGGGTGATACGGTGGCTATCGGAGAGATAAGGTTGGCAATGTCAGGGATGATATGTGATGGTTTGGAGACATTGCGTTAGTGATTTTCATGTGATGCTGTGCTTTTTCTTGTGTCCGATAAGGGTGGCAATGTCAGGGATGATATGTGATGGTTTAGAGATATTGCGTTGGTGATTTTCGTGTGATGGTGTGTTTTTCCTTGTGTTTGTCATACACCTTGCGTGACTTGCTTGGAGACATTGTGTTGGTGATTTTCGTGTGATGGTGTGCTTTTCCTTGTGTTTGTCATACACCTTGCGTGACTTGCTCTATTATTTCAATGAGTCGTTCGATGTCTTTGATATTACTTGTGACTTGGGCTACAGTAGTACACTCGTACAAGCATACACCATAGCATGCCACATATACTAGCTCAGGAATATGAAACTTGACATTTATCGATCATGCACATGTGTTCTTATATTATTTGTTTCCATGTTGATGTTGAGCCCATTGCCATGGCGGGTGGATTGTGATTGTGAGCCTGTGATCATGCCGGACGAATTATGATTGTGAGCATGTGACCATGTCGGGCGGATCATGAATGTGAGCCTGTGATCATGCCAGGCGGATTGAGATTTTGGCTGTGAGTATATGATGGTGGGTTGAGACCTGTGACTTGTGACTATGAGATGAAGTATTACGGAGTGATTTTGTTGTGAAACTTGTGTTAGAACGGCTTGATTAATTAACTGTACTTTGTGTTCCTTATTTGGTTTGAATAATACTTCATGGTGTTTGTATTGCTTTATTGTTTATATCACTTGTTGGTTCTTGTTGTTATTCACTATTTATTTTTCTATTATTTTTGTATACTATATTGCACAAGTTATTAGATTAGTGAGTGTCTTGACTATACCTCGTCACTACTCCACCGAGGTTAGTCTTGATACTTATTGGGTACCGACTGTGGTGTACTCATATTACACTTCTGCATATTTTTGTGCAGAGCCAGGTATTGAAGATATCGGACTCGGACAAAGTTAGAGTGTGATTGCAAGGATTCAAGGTAGAGCTGCTTGGTCGTCGCAGTCCCTTGGAGTCTTTCCCTTTTATGGTATTCTTAATTATTAATCAAACAGTATTGAGTATTCGACTACCGGTTTTGGAAATTGTCGGCATTGTATAGAAATTTCTATTTAATATTTAATAGTTGTTGGTTGAATTTTATAATTTTTTTCCGCAAGTGCTAGGCTTACCTAGTATTAAAGACAAGGTGTCACCACGACATCTTGCAGAGAGAAATTGGGGTCATGATAGAGACGCTTTTTCATATGTCATAAGCCTGATGTACGTTTTCTCTTTTTCCTTGTTAATGTTTATTTCTGACAGATTTGTAACCGATTTTGTTATGATGTTAATGTTTTGTTGCAGAAAATTAAGTGTGGATATTGGGAATGGGAAGACGCTGAACTTTCACCGAGAGCTAATATTATCATCAACAAATTGAAAAAGAAAAAGAATGCACTTCTTAAAGAAAGACTTGGAAAAAGGGAGAAATTATTTCTTATGTTATTGGGTTTTATTGTTGGGGTTTGTGGTTAGTTTCATGTTTTGAGGGAAGACTTGAAAATAGAAAAAATGACACGTAGAGCTCCTTTTAAAGATTTAACGACCAAAATGCTTCCTTTTTGAAAAAAGACAAAACATGCTATTCTCCTTCTTTTCTTCGCTTTTTTTCTTCACTTTTTTGTCTTTTTTATATTTTTATTTTTTCCTTAATTTGTTGTTATTTTTTCACTTTGTTTTTGTCTAAAAAAATCATGCACTCCTGCTAATTTTTTTTTTTTTGCTTTTTGAAGTTATTTTCTCTATATATATATATATATATATATATATATATATATATATATATATATATATATATTCTTGTAGTAACCCTCTCACTTTTTTTACTTTTTTTTATCTGAATTTATTATTTTTTGAGGTATATTTTTTATTTTTCTTAATTTTTTTCTACTAAAATCTCTCCGCCCAAAATATTTTGTCACTATTTTTTCCTTTTTCATTATTATTTTCATCTAAATGTTTTCTGTTATTTTCAGCAAAATTCTTCCACCAAAAATTGATATCGCTTTCTTTCACTTTTTTTTTTAATTTTTTTTAAATAAATAATCAATCCTTAAAATTTATATTAGGATACTTTCTACACAATTAGTAATCGATTATGATTACTGAGACTTACCATGTTACTCTTTTTTATTATTTTACTTTTTTAATTTAATATTTGTAGATTTTTTTAATGCAGTTTTCTAAGAAATTTTAGATTTTATTTTTCAAAGTAAAATCTGCTCGTTCAAAATATCTGTCACTCTTTCCCTTATAATTATTATTTTTTAGCCTTTTCTATTAATTTTCAGTAAAATTTCTCATTTAAATTTTTTATCACTTTATTTTTGTTTTTTGGTCTTTCTAGATAAATAACCTAGTCCTAAAATTAGTATTGAAATATTTTCTACATAATTATTAATCAATTATAGCTATCGATAGTTATGTCACTCTTTTTTATTATTTGTAGATGATTTTTTTGCAATATTTAAAGATAGTTAGGCTTTTTTCAAAATAAAAAAATTTTCACTCTCTTTTACCTTTTTTTTGTTCTTTCTAGATAAATCGGTGAATTATAAAATTTGGTATATTATGCTAATTATGGTCTGTCAATGTGTAGTATACTAATAATATTAAAAGTATCATCATTATAATAACAACAACAATTACAATCCAGTAAAATCTCACAAGTGGAGTCTGGGGGTAGTTTGTACGTAGACCTCACCCCTACTCCGGAGAAGTAGAGAGGTTGTTTTGTGAAAGTACCTCGGTTAAAGAAGACAAAAAGAAATAATAGATTTGTAACAGTAACAGAAGCCAAAAATATAATATTAGAATCATAAGAGATAGAAAATAGATGGAAAAGCAATAACAAATACCAGTAATAATGACACAATATTATGAAAAATGGAAAAATAGTGTGAACACAATATAAACCACTAGCAGTCCAAGACAAAAACTATGAGACTAGCCTCACCCTTAGTACGAAGTAGAGAAATACTTGACTACCTCCTAACCATCAACCCTAATGCTTGACCTCAACACCTTCCTATCAAGAGCCATGTCCTGCGAAATCTGAAGTCGCGCTATGTCCTGCTTGATCAACTCACCCTAATACTTTTTAGGCTTCCCTCTACCCCTTCTCATACTTGCCAAAGACAACCGCTCATACCTCCTAAACGGGACATCTAGGCATCTCCTCCAAATATGCCCGAACCATCTAAGACTCGCTTCCCGCACTTGTCGTCAATGGGAGCCATGCCCACCCTCACCCGAAATTATTCATTCCTAACTTTATCTATCCTAGTGTGCCCACAAATCCATCTCAATATCCTCATTTCTACTACTGTCTTCTTTTGGATATGTAAATTTTTGACCAGCCAACACTCAGCCTTATACAACATGGCCGGTCTAGTCACCGCTCTACATAATTTACCTTTAAGTTTCGTTGGCACATTCTTGTCACATAGAACTCCAAGTGCTACCCTCTATTTCATCCACCTCACCCATGTATGGTGCGTGACATACCTCGTCGATCTCCTTATCCCCCTGGATAACTGACCAAAGGTACTTGAAACTTCCTCTTTTGGGGATGATTTTTTAGTCAAGCCTCACGTCCATGTTTGATCCCCCATCACGTCACTGAATTTGCACTTAAGATATTTTGTCTTAGTGCTACTCAACTTGAAAAATTTAGACTTAAGTGCATGTATCCAAACCTGTAGCATCTCGTTAGTACTGCCTCCATCTCATCAATCAGAACTATATCATCAACGAATAACATACACCATGGCACCTCCCCTCGAATATGGTGTGTTAGTACGTCCATCGCCAGGGCAAATAAGAACTAGCTAAGCGCATATCCTTGGTGTAACCCCATAACAACCGAAAAATGCTCTGAGTCGCCTCCCACAGTCCTAACTCGAGTCTTATCTCAATCATACATGTCCTTTATCACCCTATTGTAAGCTATCGGCACACCCTTCACCTTCAGGCATCTCCAAAGCATCTCCCTAAGGACCTTGTCATACGTTTTCTCTAGATCAATAAACACTATGAGCAAATCCTTCTTCCTATCCATGTACTCTTCCACCAACCTCTTAATAAAATAGATAGCATCGTAGTAGAACGACCTGGCATGAACCCGACCTGGTTGTCGGATATAGACACCGCCCTCCTTGCCCGCACTTACACCACCCTCTCCCAAACATTCATGGTATGACTTAGTAACTTGATACCCCTATAGTTGTAACAATTTTGGATATCACATTTGTTCTTGTACAACAATATCATCATACTCCGCCTCTATTCATCTGGCATCCGCTTCGTTCTAAAAATAACATTAAATAGCCAGTCAGTCACTCCAAGCCCGCACTACCCACGTACCTCCAAAATTCTACCGGAATTTCGTTTGGCCCGGTCGCTCTGCCCCTACTCATCTTATGCATATCTACCACGACCTCCTCAATCTTAATACGCCTATAGTACCTAAAGTTTTGGTGACTCGTAGTGCCCCAATTCACCTAATACAATGTCTATGTCCCCCTCTTCATTCAAAAGTGTATGAAAGTAAGCCTACCATCTCCGCTTGATCTTGGCCTTTTCCATCTGTACTTTGCCTTCCTCGCCTTTGATGCACCTCGCTTGGTCCAGATCACGAGCCTTCTTCTCTCTCACATTGGCCAGCCGAAATAACTTCTTGTCTCACCTTTGGCCCCTAGTTCCTCATACAGACGACCAAAGGCTGCAGTCTTAGCCTCCTTGACCGCTAGTTTCGCCTCCTTCCTAGCTTTCTTATGGTACACCAATATATAGTATACTAAGAAGGATATACCATTTAACGTACTCTAACAAAGTATACCATAATTTAATACTAATCTGGTATACCAATGCACAATATACCAAAGAATATTGAGAATACTATAATTTAACACTAATCAAGGTATACACATAGGTAGTATACCAAAAGGATTTTGTATACTATTTAAGATACTCAAATAAAGCATGCTATGATTCAACAGTAATCATGGCATACAAATGTCTAGTATACTAAGATATGAAAATATCATGATTCAATAGTGATTAAGGTATACCAATATGTAGTATACCAAGAATATTGAGTATACTATTTAACCCAATAAACTATACCATAATTCAACACTAATCATGGTGCACCAATGTGAAGAATACCAAAAGTATGATAATACCATGAGTCAACAGTCATCATGGTATACAAATGTGTAATATACGAACAATATTAGGTATACCATTTGATATACTCAAACAAAGTATTGAATCATGATATACCAATATAAAGTTTACTAAGATATTGGATATACTGTTAAACATACTCAAACAAAGTATACCATGACGCAATACTAATCATGGTATACCAATATGTAATATATCAAAAATATTGGGTATACCATTTAACATACTCAAATAAATTATGCTATGATTCAACACTAACCATGGTATACTCATATTTAGTATACCAAGAATATTAGGTATATTATTTAATATACTAGTCATAGTATACTATGATCAATCGTGATCATGGTATTAATATACCAAGTATATTTTGAATTCCGTTTAATATACTAGTAATCATTGCATACCAAGTATTATCATATTAAACGGAATTCAAAATATACTTGGTATATTAATACAATAGATTTTCCCGTGCCTTTTCAGTGAATTCTCAATAATACTTTTTATAATCTTTTAAAATGCTACTCATTATCTATTTCCTTATCCTCTACACCAACGCATATTTTCCATAAGTTGTAAATTGTGAGTGGGATTGAAATAAATAGTTGGGAGGGACATTTATAACAAATTTAGTTAAAGGATATTCATATTTTCACAAAAAACACTTTTTGTCTTGATGACTTATATGTATACTTCTTCAGTATAAATTCTAAGCTTGTTCCTTTAGCGCTGAGCTCAAAAACAAGAACGCAAAAAAAAATAATAATAATAATAATAAATAAAAAAATAGAGGAAGCAAGATCTGAAATTTTTTTTAATTAAAAGCACTTTCTATACATGCTGACGAAACTTGAGTGGAATATATAGCATGTATAGACACCATAGTACCAATCAATCATCACATGGAACAATAGATATGAAGAAAGAACCATATAATAAAGGTTTAATACATACGGAAACACTTAAAATTAGCACGATTTATCATTTAGACAGTTAAACTTAAGGGTGTTCCTATTGAGCACTTATACTATCTGAAATCTATTCTGATTAAGTATTTTTTGCTGAGTTGGCACATAAAGTGAGTTTCACCTAATATAGGCGCATGAAGATCCCAAAAAACATATTTTTTCTTTTTTATTTCCTTCTCCTTCTTCATCTTCTTCTTCTTTCTCTCCACCACTATTGTCTCCTCCACTTTCACCATTGTTGTGCTTCCACCATTGATTTAGCTCGAATGTTTGAACCAACAATTGTCCCTATTGATTAAAACTGAAATGAAGAAGAAGAAGAAGAAGAAGCAAAAGAAGAAGCAGAGAATTGAGTCTAAATGAAAGCCACTTCTTCGAAAGCAACAAATCCATTGCCATTTTTCGCTACACGCTTTTTCTCTTTCTCTCACTACAATGGGATCGGAAAAAGAAACAGAGCAAAGCAGAGGAAGAATAAGAGAGTAAAATTGAAATGAGTCCGAGTTCTTCATTTCAAATTGAAACACTATTAGTGGGGTCTTTAAAAAGTTTGAAGGTTTAAAATGGGTTACTTGATTTGATGAAAGTTTGGAAAATTAATATTGAGATTGTCTTCGGGCCGTCGTCGGGAATCTTTAGCTGAAGTTATAACAAAATTGGAGGAGTTTCTTTTAAAAATTTGGATTAAAATCGTGCTTGGAGCAAGAACACACATGAAAATAGTGAAGAACACCAATGTCTCATTTTTTTTAAATGTGTTCTTTCCTGATTGGGTGTAAATTATGTTTTTCTTTTCTTTTTGAGAATGTTATTTTTATTTTGTTTATTAAATAGATTTAACATAGTTTTTCCTTTTTTTTTACTCAAAATAATATATGTCCTTTTTTTATTCGTCATTCGCCACGTCAGCAGCGAGTGCATTGCACTTAGTTGGAGATGGAATTGCACGTGTTTATGGATTGAACGAGATTCAAGCTGGGGAAATGGTTGAATTTGCCAGCGGTGTGAAAGGAATAGCCTTGAATCTTAAGAATGAGAATGTAGGAGATTGTTGTCTTTGGTAGTGATACTGCTATTAAAGAAGGAGATCTCGTCAAGTGCTCTGGATCTATTGTAGATATTCCTGCGAGAAAGGCTATGCTAAGAAGTGCTTAATTGGAATAAGTTTCAGGTAGTATAAGTGCTCAATAGAAACACTCTTAAGTTTAGATGTCTAAATGAACAATCGTATCAACTTTAAGTGTCTCCATATGTATTCAACCTATAATAAATTTGGTTACATGCACGGAAAACAAAATATTTCTAGCTTATTCGACAAAATAATTTTTCTATGCCAGCTATATTTTGTCCAATACAGTGGACCCTTAATTTTTTTTCCTTTTCTTATCTTTTTCTCTTTTTATTCTGTTGGTGAATCCATAGATCCTCTTTATCCTATTTTTATTAGTGTAAGTGTGTAACCAAAACATCCTGCAAGAAATTCAATAGCGACATCACAATGATCAATGCCTCAGTTGCAAGAATTTTATTCTTCTATTCGAGGAAGACACGATCAATGGTGTGGGAGAAAGGATTAAGAATTTTACTGCAGATGTGATAAGAATTTTTTAGTTATAAATTGGGGGGTAAAGGAGATGGAAGCACCGCTAGTAATTAGGGGAAACATTGCATGGTCTTCGAGGAAGCATTTATGCCTTTCTCCTAAAGAAAAGAGGGCCAGTGCTTGTAATTAGGGGTGTACAAAGGAAACCGACAAACCGCATCAATCCGATAATTCGAGTCAAATCGAGAAAAAAAACCCGACTATGGGTTGGTTTGATTTGATTTGGTGTTGAAAAAAAAAACTCCGACCATAATTGGTTTGGTTTGGTTTTAACTAAAGAAAGTCAAACCGAAACCAAACAAACGCGACATTATATATATAGAAATTTTAGATATATTTAATATATAATTATACTTATTATGATGTAATTTATAAATATTTCTTAAAAGATTTCATAATTTTATTTTTTGAGGTATTATTTCAATGTTGGACTTAGAGCTTTTGAATGTTCCAATAAGTTTTATAGCCATTAACATTAGTAAATTAAATTGTGCTAACAAAAGTCCAAACCAAAATCAAATCAATACTAATGCTAACAAAAGACATTTAATTCAATACTACGAATGTGAATGTATTGAATATTTATTTTTTGTTTTGCAATAATTTAGATAAAATGCATAACCTATTTTTATTTTTTCTTTTGCGTTTAGTCATGTATTTAATACTCCCTTATTAGTCTACTTATTTTAGCATGACTTAGTACTCTTAGATTATGTTTATTTTTATTATGGCTTTTTAATTAGCAATATTTATATTACATATTTTTATTGTTGAATATTTTAGGATAATGCCATGACATATCTCATATTTTGTATTATTTTCTTGAAAAATACTTTATATAGTTGTATCTTACTAGGACTAAAGAAATATTTAGAGCATAATTGATATGTTTTGTTCTATGAAGATTTTATCGGAAAAAAACTCGAAAAAAAACCCGAATAACCCGAAAACCCGAGAAAAACCGAGAGTGAAAAATACTTTATATTTTGTATAAAGTATTTTGTATAGTTGTATTTTGTATTATTTTCTTGAAAAATACTTTATATAGTTGTATCTTACTAGGACTAAAGAAATATTTAGAGCATAATTGATATGTTTTGTTCTATGAAGATTTTATCGGAAAAAAACTCGAAAAAAAACCCGAATAACCCGAAAACCCGAGAAAAACCGAGAGTGAAAAACCCGAGTTTTATTGGTTTGGTTTGGTCTTTAAATTTAATAATCCGACACAATTGATTTGGTTTAGTAATTATAAAATCCAAACCAACCCGACCTATGTACACCTCTACTTGTAATATGCATATTAGGGGGCACGTCGAGTAAATAAGGTCCTCCACAGGAATATTTTTGTCCTTTTCCCTTTAAAATATGGTTGCAATTGCTCATGGTTGTTTAGTTGTATAATTTGGATACGTTGTAATGTAATGGTTGGATGATTATAATTGGAAATGTTTTAGATGGTTTGAAATGCAATGTCATTTTTGTGTCATATTGATGGTTTGGAATGCATTGTTCTTTTTCAAAGCCACCATTTGTATTTCAATTGCAATCCTCGCATGGATTTAATTAGCAGAGGATAGAACTGCAATGGAGATTAAAACGCATAGCACACCTAGAAGGCTAGAACTATGTAATAAAAAGCAAACATCAAACATTTCTATGTCATTTCCCTCTTCTCCCCTTCTCATTCAACAACCTAATGGGTTAGCTGGCTATTATCGCCGTTTTGTAGAGGAGTTTTGATTTATTGCAGTTCCATTGACTAGATTGATGCAAAAGGGTGCCCCTTTAAGGTGGTCTGATGAGTGTGGGGAAAGCTTTCAGAAGCTCAATATTGTCTTGACTACATCTCCAGTTCTGGTGTTGCCTTCGGGATCGGGTTTTTATACAGTCTATTGTGATACTTCACGGATTGGCATTGGATATGTATTGATGCAGGAGGATAGAGTTATTGCTTATGCTTCACGTCAATTGAAGCCATATGAGAAGAACTACCTTGTAAATGATTTGGAGTTGGAAGCCATTGTTCACGCGCTGACGACATTGTCTTAATGGCATGTCTTGTGAGGTGTTCACATATCACAGAAGTCTCCAGTACTTGTTCAAGCAAAAGGATCTAAACTTGAGGCAGCGGAGGTGGTTAGAGTTGCTAAAGAACTATGATATCATCATTCTTTATCATCCGAGAAGGCCAATATGGTGACCGATGCTTTGAGTAGGAAGACAAAGAGCATGGGGAGTCTTGCTTATATTTCGATTAGGGGGAGACCGTTACCACTGGATGTTCAGCCTTTGGACAATCGGTTCGTGAGGTTTGATTTTTCGGAGCCTAGTAGAGTTCTTGCTTGTGTTATATCACGGTCTTCTCTGTTTGAGCGCATCAAGGCGTGTCAGTATGATGATCCCCATTTGTTTGTACTGAAGGACATGGTGCAGCACAATGATGCTAAGGAAGTTACTATTAGTGATGATGGGGTATTGAGACTGCAGGGTCAGATCTGTGTTCCAAATGTGGATAGAATGCGTGACTTGATTCTTGAGAAGTCCCATAGTTTGCGATATTCCATTCATTCGAGTGTCGCAAAGATGTATCAAGATTTGAGGCAGCACTATTGGTGACAGAGGATGAAGAAAAATATTGTTGAGCATGTTGCCCGGTGTTTATATTGTCAGCCGGTGAAGTATGAGCATTAGAGACCCGGTGCTTTGCTTCAGAGGCTTGATTTTTCGGAGTGAAAATGTGAGCGTATCACTATGGATTTTGTAGTTGGACTTCCACGGACCTTGAAGATATTCGATGTCGTGTGGGTCATTATGATTAGACTGACCAAGTCTGCATACTTCTTTCCTGTTATGACTATCTATTCTTCAGAGAAGCTAGCTCGGATCTATATTCGGGAGATATTTTGCCTTCATAGTCCGCCCATGTCTATTATCTCGGATCGAGGCACTCAGCTCACACTGCATTTTTGTAGAGTAATTCAGCTAGAGTTTGGGCACACAGTTTGAGCTGAATACAACATTTCATTTCTAGATGGACGGACAGTCTGAGCGCACTATCCTAATTTTGGAGAACATGTTACGTGCCTGTATCATTGATTTCAGAGGTTTATGGGATCATTTTCTACTGCTAGCAGAATTTGCCTACAACAACAACTACTAGTCAAGTATCTAGATGGATCCTTACGACGTCTTATACGGGAGGCAATGTCAGTCTCCGGTAGGTAGGTTTGAGCACGGGGAGGCTAGGTTGTTGGGAACTGATTTGGTCCGTGATGCTTTGGAGAAGGTAAAGTTGATCCAGGAGCGGCTTCGTACAACGCAGTCCAGGCAGAAGAGTTATGCTGATAGGAAGGCTCATGATGTTGAATATATGGTAAGTGAGAAGGTTCTACTTAGAGTTTCGCCCATAAAGAGTGTGATGAGGTTCGGGAAGAAGGGAAAGTTGAGCCCTAGGTAATTGGTCCTTTTGAGGTGCGTTAGAGAGTTGGAGAAATGGCCTACATACTTGCCTTTCCACCTAGTCTATCGGGAGTTCACCTAATGTTTCATGTTTCTATGCTCCGAAAGTATTGTGGTGATCCATCACATGTTTTGGACTTCAGCACGATGCAAATAGACGGAGATTTGACTTAAAATGTGGATCCGGTAGTCATTTTAGAACGGTAGGCTTGTAAGTTAAGGTTGAAGAAGATAAGATCAGTAAAGGTTCATTGGAGAGGTCATACAATTGAGGAGGCAACTTGGAAGATCGAGTGGGAGATTGGAGAAGATATCCTCACCTTTTTGATACTCCAGGTATGATTCTAGACCCGTTCAAGGATGAATATTTGCATAAGAAGGGAAAAATATAACGACTCGACCGGACATTTAATGTATTGTAGCCCCATTCCCCTATTAAATGCCTCTTCTATGTTCATTTGTGGTTATGTGCCTTTTCAGGATTGTTGATTTGGTTTTGGGAAGGTTTTTGAATGAAATGTGACACTTAGTCTCAAGGTTAGAAACTTAAGTTGTAAGAGTTGACTAGAGTTTGACTTCTGTGAAGACGAATCTAGAATAGAGTTTTGATGGTTCCAATAGCTTCTTATTGTGATTTCGGACTTAGGCGTATGTACATATTTAGATTTGGAGGTTCGTAGGTTGGTTTGGTTCATTTTGGCGAAAGTTGGAAAGTTAAAGGTTTAGAAGGTTGATAGGTTTGACCGGGAGTTGACTTTGTTGATAGCAGGGCCGGATTTTGGTTTCGGTAGTTATAATAGTTCTATTGTATCATTTGGGACTTGCATGCAAAATTTGACGTCATTCGGAGTTGATTTGATATGGTTCGGCATGAGTTTGGGAGTTGAAAGTTCATTAGTTTTTTAGGCTTAAATTGAGGTGTGATTCGTGGTTTCGATGTTGTTTTATGTGATTTGACGCCTCGAGTAGGTCCGTGATGTATTATAGGACTTGCTTTTATATTTTGGATAGGGTCCCGGGGGCCTCGGGTATGATTTGGATTGAGTTCGGACCAATTTTGTACTTGTGTCCTTTACTGAAGAAATTCTTGGCTTCTGGTGTTTCGCATCTGCTGTGGGATTAGCCGCAGATGTGGCTAGGGGAGCACTGGTGTGAGTGTGATCCTATCAAAGGAAGGCCGCAGATGCAGACGATGGATCGCAGGTGCAGGCTGCAACCACATGTGCGACTATATGTTCGTAGGTGCGGTAGTTGAGTTTGGTAGGGGAATCCGCTAAAGAGGTCGAAGGAGTGTAGATGCTCTTGCGCAGGTGCGAGGACTGATCCACAGAACTGGATGGTTGGGGATTAATGATTTTCCGCATCTGCGATGGAATTTTCCTAGATGCGGTGTCGCATGTGCGATTATTTTGACCGTAGATGCGATTTTGCTCGACAAACAACATATGTCAAAGGGTTTCGTCTTTTTCTCATTTTTGGAGTCATAGAGCTCGGTTGGAGACAATCTTTGGAGTGCTTTTCATCATAATAGAAGGGCTAATTTATCTCTACTTAATTTTGGTGATAAATATTATGCCCGTGCATATCTGCTTTATGTGTGATATGGTTTAGACTGGTAGCCCGTGACCACCCCAGGCGGATTGTGATATTGTTCTTGTTACCATGATAGGCGGGTTGTATTATGAAGCTTGTGACCATGTCGGGCGGATCCGTGATATTGTGTATGTGACCACACAGGGTGGATTATGATATTGTTCCTATGACTATGTCGGGAAGATTATGATATTGAGCATGTGACCACACCGAACTGATTATAATTATTGCATGTGACTATGACGAGCAGCGTGGATATGGATATATCCCCCTATGAGCACCCCTTATGTTTCTCTCTTGATGGTGTACATGCGGATTGAGAAAAACTGATTAGTGGTTTGGTACTGTTATGGAAATTTTGAGGAAAAGCTGGCCAATGTTTGATTTGGTTGTTGCATTTCATCTTTACTTGTAATTTCCTTGATTGCTATCCACCTTAATTGCATATCCTCTTTATATGCAAGATTTTGACTTAAGTAGAGTGCGTTAAGTATTCTTCTGCACCAAGGTGGTTTTTTGAGAGATTCATGACTTGATCTTTATTATCGTTCTACACTTGTTGCATTTATGAATTGTACAGGTGGTTAGAGAGTAACATTTATAATTCTTGCTTCTATTACCTCGTCGAGGTTAGTTATGATACTTGCTGAGTATATGGGATCGGTTGTACTCATACTACACTTTTGCACCTTGCATGCAGATTTTGGAGCTGAGGTCTGAGTCTCTAGTAGCGGAGGTGCTTGCTGAGTTATCAAAGAGAAGAGGTAGAGCTGCATCTGATCGTAGTATTGGCGTCTTTTTCCATTTGTACTATTGCCCTTATTATTATCGGATAATATTGTTATCTAGTTTTGAAGACTTGTATTTCCATTTTAGAGCTCATGACTCTATATTTACCAATTCTAGGGGATTTATCATATATTGACGTTATTATGCTATGTTGGGATTGTATCACTTTTGTCCCTTTCAGTATTTATATTTCGTTTTTGTTATGCTTGGCTTGCCTAGTCGGAGAGGTAGGCACCAATACGACCAGTTGGTAGAGTTAGATCGTTACAAGATGGTATGAGAGATCTAGGTTTATAGGTGCTATGAGTCATAAGCAAGTTTAGTAGAATCTTGTAGATTGGTACGGAGACGTCCGTGTTTATCTTCAAGATGCTATGGAACTATTAGGAAATTCCACTTCTCTTTTTCCTTATCGTGCAGATTTATTGATTTCAGAATTTGAGCTTTTGTCTTTCTATTCTCTCATAGATGGTGAGGACATGAGCTTCAATTACTAACGATGCTGCCCCTAATACCAGTATTGCTAAAAAGGTTGGAGCAGAGGCCAAGGTAGAGGCCAAGGAGGGGCACGTGCTACGACTAGATCACCTGTCAGAGCGGCAACAGAGGATACACTAGTAGCTCCGGTTGGGGAGCAGGCACTTGCGAAGCCTGTTGCTACCCCTGAACATCAGGAGACTTTGACACATTTTCTAAGAATGTTCGGTATTTTGGCCCAAGCGGGATGGATCCTAGTTGCACCAGCTATTTCTCAGGCTGGGGGAGGAGCTCAGACTCCCGCCACACTTATTCTAGAGTAGAGGGCTCATGTTGATCAGGCTCTAGGTGCTATGCCGGTACAAACCCTGATTACGGTTCAGCCTGAGGTCGGGCCAGTAGCATCAGGGGAGGATCAGAAGAGGCTAGATAGGTTCAAGAGATATTTCCTTCCTACTTTCAGTGGTGCAGTTTGTAATGATGCACAAAGTTTTCTAGACAGTGCCACCGTATTCTCTTCACCATGGGCATTGTGGAGGTAAGCGGGGTCGACTTTACTACCTTTCAGCTGACAGGTCGGCATATAGATGGTGGCAGGCATATGAGGAGAGTAGGCTAGTTGATGCAGTGCCACTCACTTGGGCTCAATTTTTTGATCTATTTCAATAGGTTGTGGAGATCTCTCGGAGGTTGGAGCGTATGCGTGGCCAGGAGAAGAAGCATAGGGAGGCCAAGAGGCCTCGAGACTTTGGAAGGTTTAGTGGAACCCGCTCAGCAGTATCAGCTCGTCAAGAGAGAGATTTCATCAGTTGTCCAGTACAGTCTGCACTTTAGGTTACTCGCTGTGTTCCAGCCATTTAGGGACCTCAAATCTCCCCTTTTGCGCCGCCACTTTCTAGTGCACATATTGATTAATCTAGCCGACCAGGTCAGACACAGTTCCAGCAGCCATGCCAGCAGAGAGGTTGTTTTGAGTGTAGTGATACTAGGCATATGGGGTGGTATACTCTCATAGCTCTAATCGGTAATTTCAACACAGAAATAGCAATTAGCAAGTTCATTCAGAGAATTAGCCTCTAAGTATCCTCAAATGTGGCTCCAATAGTTCACAACAAGGTTACAAATATGAGAAGTAGTAAAGCTTTAAGCTTAACGGTCAATTCTAGGCATATCATAGCCTAAGGACTACCCCGAGCATGAATAAATACCTCAGAGCTAGCACAAGGGCTCAAACCCCACACATGTGCGCAAACATAGCACGTAGCTATCACAAATAATTCAGGCATCTAGTGGCTCAACCAAGTTTAGATAAGATACTTACCTCAAGCAGGCCAACTCACTCCTCTAACAAGCCTTTCTCACGCGTGTCAATCTCCGAATGGCTCGAATCTAGCCAAAATAACGAAATACCATCAACAAAAGCCATCAGAAATGATTCCAAAGACAAAGCTAAGATCTTTAACTCAAATCAAAAAGACAACCCAAAAGGTCAACCCCTGGCCCACACCTCAGAACTCGACAAAATTCATAAATTCTGAATATCCACTCAATTTCGACTCCAACTGCACCAGAATCATCCAATTCCAATCACAAATTGACCTTCAAATCCTCAAATTTTACTCTCCAATAATAGTCCAAAAATCCCTAAATTTTATCTTAGATTCAGGAAAATTAGGTGTAATAAGCAATGGGTATTCAATATCTAATACCAAACTCGAATAAACATCACTTATCTCTTAAATTGGGATAATAAATGGTCCAAATATTGCCTTAGACCGAGTTCCACAATTTCAAATATGAGAAAACAATGAAACCCTTCGATTTTATTAATCTGCCAGTGATTCCGCTTCTGTGACCCCTAAACGCGTACCTGTGATACCGTTTTTGCGGTCTAGACATCGCTTTTATGAATACAACTAAACAACCCGACCTACCACTTTCGCGGTCAGGTCCCCGCATGTGCGCGTCGGCTTCTACGGTCTCCTAGATGCTTCTGTGGCTATGCACATGCGGACACCCTGCGCATCTGTGCCTGTGCACCTGCACCAATTCCTCCACATCTACAGACTCCCTCAACAACTCCCATTTTTTGCTTCTGCGACCACAAGACTGCTTCTGCGGCCACACACCTGCTGTCCCTTTCTCACAAGTATGATCGCACCAGGCATCAGAAACTTCAGCCAAACTACTAAGACATATTCCGCCATCAATCTGAATCATACCTGAGGCCTCCGAGGCCCCGCCCAAACATGCCAACAAGTCCTAAAACACTACACGAACTCATTCTAAGCCTAAAATCACATCAAACAGCACCAAAATCACGAATCACACATCTATTCAAGCCTAATGAGCTAATGAACTTCTAACTTCTAAAACTAATGTTGAATCATAGAAAACCAATTCCAAATGAGCTCAAATTTTTCACACAATCATAAATGACACTATGGACCTACTCCAACTCCCGTAACCAAAATCCGAACCCGATATCAATAAAGTCAACTCTCGGTTAGACCTCTCAACCTTCCAAACCTTCAACTTTCCAACTTTTGCCAAAAAGCCTCAAACCAACCTACAGATCTCCAAATCAATATCCTGATACATGCCTAAGTCCAAAATCATCCTACGAAGATATCGGAACTATCAAAACTCCACTCCGGAGTCTTCTATGCAAAAGTCAAACTCTTGTCAACTCTTCTCGCTTAAGCTTCCAACCTTGGGACTGAGTGTCCCATTACACTCTGAATCATCCCCGGAACCAAACCAACTACTATGGAAAGTCACATAACCACAAATGAACATAGAAGAAGCAATAAATAGGGGAAATGGGATACAATACTTAAAATGACCGGTCGGGTCGTTACATTCTTTCCCTTTTAAAAAACATTCTTCCTCGAATGGGTCTAGAATCATACCTGGAGTCTCAAATAGGTGTGGATATCTACTCTGAACCTCCCACTCGTGCTCCCAAGTAGCTGCCTACCAGTCGACCTTTCCGACGAACCTTCACTGATGCTATATTCTCTGACCTCAACTTCTGAACTTGGCGGTCAAAAATGGCCACTAGCTCCACATCATAAGTCAATCCCTATCTAACTAAACCGTGCTGAAGGCCAAAACATGTGACAGATCACCATAATACTTTCGAAGCGTAGAAACATTAAACATTGGTTGAACACTCGATAGACTAGGTGGTGACGCACGTCTGTATGCCACCTATCCAATCCTCTCAAGCACCTCAAATGGACCTATATACCGAGGGATCAACTTGCCCTTCTTTCCAAACCTCATCACACCCTGCATAAGAGAAACGCTGAGCAAAACCTTCTCACTCACCAGGCATGCAACATCACAAACCTTCCTGTCAGCATAACTCTTCTGCTTGGATGGTGTTGTACAGAACCGATCCTAAATCAACTTAATTGTCTCCAAGGAATCCTGAACCAAATCAGTGCCCAATAATCTAGCCTCTCCCGGCTCAAACCAACCAAAGGAGAATGACACTACCTCCCATATAAGGCCTCATAAGGAGCCATCTGAACACTTGATTAGTAGATGTTATTGTTGGCAAACTCTACAAGCGGCAAGAACTGATCCCTGTGAGCACGTGATTTTTGCCCTATATGAATTACTCCCATAAATTCAAAACAAAACAATTTTTTTCAGTGTTTGCAATTTTGGGAATTTTTGGGACATTTTCTGGTAATTGTTTGCATTTGTCTATGCATTTTTATTTTATTTAATTAATGAAAATTACAAAAACATATGTTGCATTTGCATTTAGGATTTAATTTTACATTTTAGGATTAATTGACAAATTAGTTATTTTATAAAAATAGGGAAAAATCACAAAAATAGTTTATTTTGCACTTTTGATTTTAATTTTGAATTTTGGTAGTTTTTCCTTTAATTTGGTTTTTAATTATTTGTAGTAGCAATTATTAGGGTTAATTAATTTAATTTGGTAGGATAATTTGGTTTAAGATTTAATTTAGGTTTTAATTTTAATTTTGAAAAAAAAAAGATTTTTAAAAGAAAATGAATTGAAAATTAATGGAAAATTGGAAAAAATTTGAAGAGATAGAATTGGGATGCCTTCAGTTATAAGTGCCCAGGCCCAAAGCCATTTTCCCCATACCCGCCCGTTTGACCCAGGCCCAGACCGTCCAACCCGGTCCAAACCCCCCAGTACCATACGACGCTGTTTCAGCAGGCATGATCTGGGCCGTTGATATCGCCTGATCCAATGGATCAGAACTAGGGGGTTTCAATATATATATGTCCGAACGTACCCTACCCTCTCCTCATTTCATCATTCCCACACCCCCGTTTTCAGAGAGCCCAAGCCTAACCCTAACGGAACCGCCCCTTTATCCACCACCATCCACCGGCGCTGCCACCTCCAACCACTCCCAAAATGACACCCCATAACCATCAATAGCCCCTCATTCAAAATTCCCCTTCTGTTTGCCTCGAATCAACCCAGAACGTCTCGAATCTGGTTTTGAAAGAAAACCCCAGCGCTGCCATTGTTCTCTCTGGTGGCGGTGCCGCCTCCGTTCAGCCCCAAACTAACACCCCACAACCCCTAGAATCCCATCATGCCAAATCCACAACTACTCTCCTTCGAATCAGCCTGGACCTCCACGAATCTCGAATCTGAGGTCAACCCCAAAAGTTCAAAACCACTCTGTTGTCAGTCCTGGTACATGCATGGGCAGAAAGCACCGTTCTTCGAGGTTTGAAGTTCGGATTCAAATGTTCGACCTTAGCTTTGTTAGGGCTTTCATCTCCGATGGATTCCGAGTCTAAATCGGTAAGCCTTTTTCTTCTCTTATCTTCTCTTCCTTTTTGATTGTCTTATTCTCTTCTTCCTCCCCTTTTCTTTTGCTTAGTCTTCTTATATTAGTCTGGTTGAAACTCGACTAATCTCTCGAGTTTAGATTGTTCTTCCGGTCATTGCCCTTCTCTTCTTCGTGAAAGTTTGTTTTCTGATTACTTTAGTCTGTTGTGTCAATAACATGGATAACTCTCTAATCTTGTTTTATGTTTAGCCATCCAAGTTATTTTAAAATTAAGTTACTTCAACTGGGTTAAATCCTCGCCTAGTCATCATTAATTGATCAGTAAGTTAGTAGATTTGCTTTGAAATCATTGTACGTGATCATGGCCTGCGGATTTTTCTTTTCAAATAGATAAGTGTTCGTCTGGGCTTTGGTTTGTCTTTGGTCCATTTGGCAAAAAGCAGCCCATCCAAATTGGTTTGGGTTTTTGGGGTAAATTCAGCCGTGGGTTAATTTGACCCATGTCTCATTTGGGGTTTAAGGTAAATACCAGGGGTATGGGGGTTAGTTTGGGTATTATTAGTTACATGAATCTACTTGTAACTGTCTGGGAAGCTTCTAAGAAGCTGGGGAGGGGACTACTTTGCAAAATCTGAATTTAAACCAAGGGTGTTTAAGCTAAAATGGAAACAAAAAAGGGACTGAATGGAAAAAATGTATCTCCTTGGGTCTGCCCTATTTGCTTGCCTATAAAGGCATCTCTTCCTTGTCATTCAAGGCAGAGTTCAGAGATAAGAGGAGAATAATTCAGAAAAATAAAAAAAGCAGCTAAAATTTCATAAAAAATCACTGTTCCATTGAAATTCTTTTGTGATTTCTAAGGTTCTCAATTTCTGAAACAATTTCTGACTCATCTGGGAAAAATGGACTGAATTTGGGTTTTAAAAGTCTGGTTTGAAGTCCTCTGTGGTTATTGCTCGATTGAAACTGGATTCTGGACTGTTGCCCATCATGTTTTTATCTGAAAATTGGTTCGGCTGTTGTTGCTTCTTCTAGCTCTCTCACCCTTTGTCCTTGTTTTATTGCTGCCATCAGGTACATATTCTTGGACTATGTTAGATGCAAAGCAAGCTTGAAGTATGAAATGAAAATGGATGTGCAAAGCATGACATCAAATTCTCTGTTTATAATCTAATTGTCTTTCTTTGAATTGCATAGTGTTACTTCAGATTCACAGTACTTCTTAATCTTTCCATAGTTTCATCTTTGATTTTCTGCCATTGTATTTAACCTTAGGATGTTGAGATATGAATTTGACTTAGTTGAACAATACGTGAGTTGTATGGTAACGTTTGATTCCAGGTTAATTTTATGGTTATTTGTTGTATTCTGGGTTCAAATGGCTTCAGAGTTTATTGTTTGGCCTGTGAGCAGCAGGGGTGAAAGCATTAAGTGTCTGATACTGGTAGTTCTGTTGAAAAACTTTAAAGCTCAATGCAACTGCTTGAGAGCTATCTTTGAATTGTATTTACCTTGTTAAAGGCAGTACTTGAATTCTGCCCCCTGTCATTAGTATTTGCATGCATGAATAGTGTTTGCTTTAGACTTGTGATTTAACCCTGTGATATCGGGAACCTATTTCCCCCAATGAGTATATTGTTTACTTTTAGTTTGGGACTGTTAAATTCATTTGGGAAATCAGAACCGTTTGAGCATGAGTGTAGGGTTGTTTGTAAATGGGAGTTATTTTATCATATATTGCATAAGCTTAATATCATTAGTCTAGTTACTGAACTTTTCTTTAGCCGTACGCTCTTCTTTTGATTTGGGCTTTATGTTAAGCCCAATTACGTTCTCATGCAATGTTCAAACTATTGGCAATTGGTTGTTAGACACATAGCTAGCCTAAATTCTTTTAACAATCAAACGTGGGTTCCGCTTCTAATAATCCTTTAACTTTCAAATTGCAAAGTAGTTTGGTTGGAAATTAAATCAGAAGTTCAAGTGGCCTTTAATAAATTGACTGGAATATTAATGGGATTTTGAAGTGAGTCATATTATGCGAGTTATAATAGTAGCCCTCCATAGTTAGTTCAAGTTCTTAAATGCATGGCCCTCTACTAATTTCTTATGATTTAGATATAAAAAACAAATGTTCGTAGTTTGCTTTAGGCCCGTTAATATACCATTGCAATTGTGGACCGTCCGCGCGACATGATTGCACATTCTAAAGGTAACACGAGGGATGCGTTCGCACAACTTCAACCAATTTTTCTTAAATAAATAAACAAGGCGTTATTAATTATGGACACGTTCGCGTAACATGGTTTTTGACGCGCCAAAGGAAAAGAGTATACGTACACATAACTCAATTCTTTAATTACGACTAATCAAGTAATTTAAAAGCGGTTAATATATAAATTCACATAGGATCTAAATCAGTAATTAAATAATTTTAATAAACCAAGTATGATCAAAGCGACCATGCTAGAACCGCGGAACTCGGGAGTGCCTAACACCTTCTCCTGGGTTAACAGAATTCCTTACCCGGATTTCTGTGTTCGCAGGCTGTAGAACAGAGTCAACTTCCTCGATTTGGGATCTTAAACCGGTGACTTGAGACACCCTAAATTATCCCAAGTGGCAACTCTGATTTTTAATAAACAAATGATCCCTTTTCGATTGTCCTTTAATTGGAAAAACTTCCTTGTATTTATACCCTTCGCGTGGTGTGGGTAAAAAGGAGGTGTGACAGCTCTGGCGACTCTGCTGGGAAGCGAACCTAGAATCTCTGGTTCAGGGTTCAAGAATTCGAGCTTGTTAATATGATTCTGCTTGGTTCTATTTATTATTGATATTACTGTATTCTGTGAACTTTTTGTGCTAAATGTTATATGTTTACCTCTTTAATATTATCTGGATTGTATATAACTGTGTTCTTATGCCACCCATCTAAGTCTTCTGAAAATGGTGCATATGTTCGCGTAGCGCTTTTTCTGTAAAAATTATACCAAGTAGAGCGAGGCTGGGCAAGCGACAAGGCCGGGTAGACTTCAGTGATCCCGGTACGTCGCCCCCTCCTCGGCCCCAGTTTTCCACTCGGGTACCCCAAGTCTAGACCAAAACCCCAGGATTTAAACCTAGAAAAACATAGCCCCATGCCGGATCCCTAGTAGGAATGTTTGTTTGCATCATGTGCATTTGACTTAGGGGACTCAACACAGGGGTTGGGTCCATCTAGGACAGGTGTGCCCGAAATAACAGATCATCCTGATGCATCCTATGTGCTATGTGAACATTTATTTGTTTTGGCTTGCATGCTGACATGCTAGGGAAAATAAAGCGAAAAAAAGAAGAGAGGAAAACCAAGAGTGATATAAGGAAGGAAATAAAACCCGGTTCTAAACATCCCAGTATTTGAAAGCCCAAAATTTTTTCAAAAAAAAAAAGAAAATAGAAAATAGTTATTTTTAAAAAGAGTCAAACACTGTGTTCTCTCAAATGTGTCAAAACTGACCGAACTACGCAGGTCAGATTCTCACCGGATGTGGGATACGTAGGCAACCTACATAAGGTTCGGCCTTATTTTTAAAAAAAAGAGAGAAAGAAAAACAAGAAAAGACAGTCGGTGGTTGAGTGAATGCAATCTTGATTTTTGGTCGAAATAAGCCGATCCAGTTTCGGCAATGTCTTAAACCGTTCTTGCCGAGATAGCCTCAGAGTATTCTTCAGTTGTTGAAAGGCTATTTTCATAAAAGAATGGACAAGTTTGTGAAGGGTCATAAAATAATTCCCCCCGGCCTCAAAATTCGCGTGAAATCTGGAAGGGGCAGCATTTGCAAAAACAGTCACTTGGCTAAAGTTGGCATATAGGGGAAGAAATTATGGTTCTTTTATTATTTTCTTTTCCCTTTATTTTTCTTTTCTTCTTCAAAAACTGTTTACAAAAAAGTCCACTCGAGTCAGCCCTAACCTTAATTTTCCACAGGAACAAATGAATACCATCCAAGAACCGCCAGAAGTGTCAGGGAACAGGCTCAGCTACACTTGCGTATGTGGTGGAATTATCTAGACGAAGATGGTCAGAAATGGGTGAAAAAGCACTTGGGTGCTCTTATAGACATCTTTGAGAACAAACCACGGGAAGATCTGATCAAAGCTTTGGTAACTTTCTAGGATCCGGTCCACAACATCTTTCGTTTCTCAGATATTGAGATCACCCCTACTTTGGAGGAGATAGCCGGGTACATTGAATTCGGACGAGATTTGAGGAAGCAACAACTTATATTTCCAAGGGCTCCATCGGTGCACAAGTTCTTTGACCTCCTGAATATTAGTAAACAGACGAATAAAGAACGTGTGAGCAACGGATGTTGTGCTTTCCATTTCTTATACTTCAGATTCGGGCATTCTGCTGGTTTTGAAATGCATGAAAAGGGTCTGAACAACAAACAAAACAAGGGCCTTTGGCAAATTCATCGTCGGTTCGCATTTACTGTGGCATTCTCGGGGATCATGGTTTTCCAAATGAGAAAGGAACAGTGGATATTCGTATTGCTAGAATTGCACAAATCCTCACTACCAAGGAAGATCATACACTTGCCTCGTTGATGCTAGCAGATATCTATCGCGCATTGACTGTATGCAAAGCAGGGGCTCAGTTTTTTCAGGGTTGCAGTATCATTCTGCAAATGTGGTTGATCGAGCATCTTCTCCATCATTCCATATTCATGAGTTACGGTTCGAGCCCAAACAACTTCATCATTAGTTATGAGGAGAGGATAAAAGATTACAACACACCAGAAGGATTTGAAGCATGAGTTTCTCATTTGAAAGCTCTTGACGCAGGTCAGGTTGAGTGGACTATAGGATGGCTCCCGAGGACGGAAGCCATCTATATGACTGCTACCAAAGGGTACCTGAGGATAATGGGCGTAAGGAGTATTCAGCCATATGCACCACAAAGGGTCTTGAGGCAATTGGGAAGGTATCGGATTGTGCCTGAAGATGAAGATCTAAGCACCCAGGTCATAGAGATGCATCCAGAAGCTGCATTGCCTGAGGCTGTAGTTCAGCAAGATTGGAATAGCCGTCGGTATCTAAAAAATGGCACCCAGGTACCAGATATCGCTAAGGGGGAAGTAGATCCAAATTATGATGCTTGGTTTGAGAAAATGTCTTATGTAAACAACGAGCCAGAGCCCTAGAGGCCCGCCAAAAGGCCTCATGTTCAAGCCTTTGATTATAAAATTCAAGAGAGGTTAGCTTGGGGGGAGAAGGAAAAGGAATATAAGGCCATTATCCATGGTCTGCGAGTAGAATTGAGAAATGTCACCTTCAATAATGATTTGCAGACACAAGAGGCTGAAGGTGAAAGGAGAAGATTGGCGCGAGAAAATGAGGCCCTCAGAGCTCAGGTTCGGCAGTTGAAAATTGAAGCCGAGAACCCAGGCCGAAGCAGGAAAGACGAGAGGCTCATTTATAACCTCACTCAAAAAGTACGTGACTATGAAGGTGACCTGCAGAAAACTGAGTCCGAACTAGCAAAAGCACGGGCAAGGTTGGCTAAAAGCGCCGAAGGGCGTGCATCTTTCGTTCAACAGATGAAAGAAAGATATGAAAGAGGGGTCACAGGTTGGGAAAAGGCAATTGGTAACCTCGAGGGTGAAATGGCTAAACAAGCCAAAAATTTTAAGGTTGAAAGAGAACATTGTTACGCCTTAATAGTACGGCTAGAAAGGGACTTGCAATAACTCCAAGAGCAGAACCAGGTAGACGAACAAACTTTGGAAGATAGAACCGAACAAATTGGGCATTTGTTGCAAGAGAAGGGCGTCATAAGAGAGCGAGTCAAAAGGGTCGCCAACTATATCGCAATGAAGTGCAGTAGCTGCGAGGATATGATGAGATCTATGTTCTTCGCTACTGTGATGAATGGAAGATCTCTACCACCTTCAGGGGGATTTAGCGAGTCGGCCCGCAGCAAGGTCGAACGATGCCCCGCGGGTCCCAGGGACAATTGAGGCATTGATGTATTCGTGATTTCTTGAGTCTGTATTTTCTTTCCGTTAAAGTTTGCCAGTTATTTCAGAATCGGTATTTCTGTTACAGAGTATATTATTTGTTTGTTTTTGAGTCTGTGTCTCGTTATTTCATCAGAGTCTGTTAGTTAGTTTCAGTCTTTGTAATAACGTTTTTATATGAAAATTGAAAATCCCAAAATATTTCTCCTTTATTTTACATTTATCCCCAAGAACTACGCTTGGTCTGATTCATGCGGGGTCATGATACGTAGGCAATCTCCATAGGATTCGACTGTAACTAAATAAAAGAGAGAAATAAAGAGCGGAAAAACAAGAAAGAAAAGAGAAAAAATAAAAATCAAGGGAGAATAAAAACAAAGAGAGAATGAAAGGATGGAAAAGGAAAAGAAAGAAAAGGGGAAGTTTGCAATCGAAGGTGAGAAAAGGCCGGAATGACGCATGCAACCGATCAAATACATAAGAGAGACGGTTAACTATTTAGGTGCATTCATGCCCAATGTGCGGTTACCAATCTGTTAAAGCCTAACGCTAACAAGGTTGTTGTTTGATGTAATCAGTTCAGGCAGGTGGTTAGTTGACCGGCATTCTAGCAACTCACTCCTACAACACCCGATCGAAAGACAGGCTGAATATGGTCGACCCGGAACCGAAAACAAGTATTGTCGACCCATCAAAAGAGATAGAAGAAATGGACGTTAATGCGATGAGGGAAGAAATGTATAAGCTGAAGCAGCAAATGGCTGAAATGTACCAAGCTTGGGCGAAAGGGCATCCACCACCGGTTTATCCCGTCAATCCTGCTTATATCCCACCATCAGCCCAACCTCCAGAGCCTCCCACTGTGAACTCATCTCCAGCCTTCCCCCTCTACCAACAATGCCATGGCACCACTTCCCATACTTCTCAAACTCCACCACCCAAACAAGTCCCGTACCCTCCCCCACCAATTACACCTGTTTTTGTGGCACCTCCACCTGCTACATTACACATATCTTCTAGTGAACCCCTGTTCCAAACTCACGACAACTAGTACTATCCCCCTGAACCCACCTTCAAAGTTCCAGAACCATATCCTTACACTCCTCATCTTGATATCTCGGCAGAGACCGAGAAATCGCCCAAAAATCCCGAGCATGAAGAGCTGATCAGAAAGGTCAAAAGCTTAGAGCAATCATTCCGAGATATGAGGGGGTTGGGAGGCCAAGTGAGTGTGGCCTATAAGGATTTATGTCTGTTCCCAGATGTTCAGTTGCTAGCAAGGTTCAAAATGCCCAAGTTTGATCTGTACGATGGGCACGGTGACCCAGTAGCGCACTTAAGAGGATTTTGTAGCAAGATGAGAGGAGCAAGTGGAAGGGATGAATTGCTGATGGCATATTTCAGCCAAAGCTTAAGTGGATCGGCCTTAGAATGGTACACCAGACAAGATCACAATAGGTGGTACACATGGGATGACTTGGCCCAAGCCTTCGCCTGCCATTTTCAGTACAACCTCAAAATTATCCTAGATCATCTGTCATTGACAAAGCTTGAAAAGAAGCCCGGTGAGAGCTTCAGGGAATATGGATTCCGCTGGAGAGAGCAAGCAACGAGGGTTGATCCTCCGATGAAAGAAAGCGAGATGGTTGATTATTTCTTGCAGGCCTTGGAGCCCACTTATTTTGGTCATTTGGTGTAAGCAGTGGGCAAGTCCTTTAATGAAGTTGTGAAAATGGGAGGCATGGTTGAGGAGGGACTCAAGTCCAATAAGATCATGAGTTATTCAGCAATCAAAGCAACCACTCAGGCCATTCAAAACGGTATTGGGGGTGCGCTCGTAAAGAAGAAGAAAGAGGATGTTGCAACGATCGAGTCAGCATCTTAGGGTGGATCCAGGAACCTTCCACCGTTCTACAACCAGCCTCGACCCTATCCCCAAACATACCCCCACATTCCATATAGCTCACCACAACACTACTACCCATCGCCAGATCCCTATTTTTCTATCTATCACGCACAAACCTATACCCAACCTCCCGCTCACGTACAATGGCGTGCGCCAGCTCCACAGAGTCCCTACCAAGCTCCACAAAGTACCCATCCACCCCCAAAAGCCTACAAAAACCCTCCTAGAATAGGTTTTCGACCCAATCAAGCCTTTAAGAATGAAAGGTTGCAGAAGCAGAAGACTTTCCCTCCATTGGGAGAGTCATATACTAGCCTATTCCACAGATTGAGACAGTTGGGTATGTTGAATCCGATCGAGGCCAAAATGCTGAACCCCCTTCCCAGAAATCTTGACCGCTCGGTGAGTTGTGAGTATTGTTTAGGGGCCCCAGGACACGACACAGAGAAGTGTTGGAAACTGAAAACAGCCGTGCAAGAGCTTATTGATACTCATCGGATCGAGGTTCAGGCCCCAGAAGTACCAAATATCAACCAGAATCCATTGCCAGCTCACCATGAGACCCATATGATTAAGTTGATACACAAGGGAGGGGAGGCTAAGAAGCCCTCGCAGACGGTAATGATGATCCGCTCTAGTGAAATCAATTCAAAGGAAAAGGTAACCAGTGGGAAATCAGTGGTCCAATTGAAAGGGGTAGACAATAAGCCAGCTGTGGTAGCCGGGAAAGGGTCGTCAAGCGCTGTCACAGTGAAACCAGAGAAAGCTAAAGTGGTGGTACCGGGGGTTACAAGTAAACCTGTTGTTGTCGTGAAGGGTGCTTGCACAGAGCCTGTTATTATAAAACCAGTAACTCAGCTTCCAGTAGTCAACAGCAAGATGGTCCCGTGGAATTATGAATGAGTGGCAGTAACTTACCAGGGGAAAGAAGTTAAAGAAGAAGTGTGTGAGACTCATGGTTTAACTCGATCAGGGAGATGCTTTGCCCCCGAAGAGTTGAGAAAAGCTAAGACCTCAAAAGATAATCCAGTGTTGGTGAAGAAAACGGTGACTGAGGAAGAAGCAGAAGAATTTCTGAGAAAGATGAAAGCGCAAGACTATTCCATTGTGGAACAGTTAAGGAAGACACCAGCTCAGATCTCGCTCTTGTCATTATTGATCCATTCAGATGAAAAGTCGTGCTTTGATGAAGATCTTGAACGAGGCTCACGTTCCTAACAGAATCTCAGTAAACCACTTGGAAAAGATAGCTAACAAGATATTTGAGGTAAACCGAGTTACTTTTTCCGATGATGAGTTGCCCGTGGAGGGTACCGAGCACAATAAAGCCCTCTATCTGACGGTGAAATGCGAAGACTCCGTGGTTACTCGAGTACTAGTTGACAACGGGTCTAGTGCGAACATCTGTCCTCTCTCCACATTGAACAAGCTGCAAGTGGAGGATGAAAGAATTCACAAGAACAGTATTTGAGTTCGGGGATTCGACGGTGGGGGGAAAGATTCAGTCGGGGACATAGTGCTTGAGCTCACAATAGGGCCAATTAAATTTACCATGGAATTCTAGGTGCTCGATGTGGCTGTCTCGTACAATCTGCTGTTAGGACGACCCTGGATCCATGCTGCAAAGGCAGTCCCGTCTACTCTGCATCAAATGGTCAAGTTTGAATGGGATCGACAGGAAATCGTTGTACATGGCGAAGATAATTTTTGTGTGCCCAATGGTGCCATTATTCTGTTCATAGAGGTTGACAATGGCAAGGGACCATGGGTTTATCAGGTTTTCGACACAGTATCGGTAGAGAAAATTCCGGAAGGAAAGTGCGCTCCAACTCCAAAGATGGATGCAGCATCAGTTATGGTGGCTATTGAAATGTTGAAAAATGGTTTCGTACCGGGCAAGGGTTTAGGTGCATCTCTGCAGGGTATTGTGCAGCCAGTTTCTCTTCCAAAGAATCTAGATACTTTTGATCTGGGGTTCAAGCCTACCATTGCAAACGTGAGAAGAGCCAGAAAAATGAAACAGAAAGCATGGGCATTGCCAAAGCCAATCCCGCGTCTGTCTAGGTCATTCGTTAGGCTGGGTATCAGAAAACAACTATTATCAAAGGTCCCTGGATCACTTATTGGGGCCGATGGGGACTTGGAGAAGGGGTTCGAAAGGTTATTTGTAGAGGTCAACATGGTTCAGGCTGGGAAAGGGTCCAGCAAGGCAGATGTGCAATTTGTGGACCACGTGCAAAAGTCAACAACTGGGAAGCTACTCCTCTTCCTATCCGGAGGGAGTCTTGGTAGTGGGTTTTGATTTTCTTTAATTTTCTGGATTATTCCAGGGTCTGTAATTCAGATACTATATTCCATCCAGTTGGATGTGTTAAAACCCTGTTATCTTTATATTCAATGAAATGCAATTGTTCCTTTTCCTTCATTTTTTCTAATTTTATTTTGTTTTCTTCTTTTGTACAGTTCTTTTTATGCTGATATCAATGACATGACATGCGTGAGGAATCTTCGGCCCAATTTTAAAAGTCAATCTAACTCTGAAATAATAATACAAGAAATTGAGTATGATGACGAGTTGGAATTTGAGGATGATGAGGCCTATGAAGAAATTAGTAAGGAACTAAGTCATTTTGAGGGAAATCCCAAACCTAATTTGAACGATACAGAAGCAGTTAATCTAGGGGACAAAGATAATGTCCGTGAAACTAAAATAAGTGTCCATCTAGAACCTCAACTCAGGGAGGAGATAATTAAAGTACTGTTCGAATAGAAAGACGTTTTTGCATGGTCCTATGATGACATGCCGGGTCTAAGAACTAATTTAGTGGTTCACAAGTTGCCCACTGACCTGACATTCCCTCCTGTCAAACAGAAGCTGAGAAAGTTCAAAATGGATATGAGTGTGAAGATCAAGGAAGAGGTCACCAAGCAGTTCGATGCCAAAGTCATTCGGGTCACCCGGTATCCCACCTAGTTAGCCAATGTTGTTCCTGTACTGAAGAAGGATGGAAAGACCAGGGTGTGTGTTGACTATCGGGATCTCAACAAGGTAAGTCTAAAAGACAATTTCCCATTGCCGAACATCAATATCTTGATTGAAAATTGAGCCAAACATGAGATTGGTTCTTTTGTGGATTGTTACGCGGGTTATCATCAGATCTTAATGGACGAGGAAGATGCAGAAAAGATGACATTCATCACACCATGGGGAACGTACTGCTATCGGGTCATGCCATTCAGTTTGAAAAATGCTGGGGCCACCTACATGAGGGAAATGACAACAATATTACATGATATGATACACCAGGAAATCGAGCTGTATATGGATGATGTGATCGTGAAGTCTAGAAAGCAGTCTGACCATGTCAGGGATTTGAAGAAGTTCTTCCGAAGGTTTCGCAGGTACAATCTCAAGCTTAATCCTGCAAAATGATCTTTTGGGGTGCCGTCTGGAAAGTTGTTGGGGTTCGTAGTCAGCCGCCGGGGTATTGAATTGGACCCATCAAAAATCAAGGCCATCCAAGAATTGCCACCTCCGAAGAACAAGACCGAGGTGATGAGTTTGTTGGGGAGATTGAATTATATCAGCAGGTTCATCGCTCAGCTCACGACAACTTGTGAGCCTATCTTCAAGTTGTTAAAGAAAGACGCTGCGGTCAAGTGGACAGATGAATGTTTGGAGGCGTTTGATAAGATAAAGGGGTATTTGTCAAACCCACCCGTGTTGGTCCCGCCAGAACCAGGGCGACCTTTGATTCTATATTTGACAGTATTGGACAATTCAATTGGCTGTTTATTGGGTCAACATGATATCACTGGTAGGAAGGAGTAGGCCATATAATATCTCAGCAAAAAATTCACATTGTACGAGGTCAAGTACACTCAGCTTGAGAGGACATGTTGCGCCCTAACCTGGGTGGCGCAGAAGCTGAAAAATTATTTGTCATCTTACACTACCTATCTTATATCTCGCTTGGATCCATTAAAGTATATCTTTCAGAAGCCTATGCCCACAGGGCGGCTTGCAAAGTGGCAGATCCTGCTCACAGAGTTTGACATTGTCTACGTGACTTTGTAGCAGTTTTAGTCGATAGAATTCAGGCATATCCCAAGGATCCATAATGAAGTCGCCGATGCTTTGGCCATTCTCGCGTCAATGTTACATCATCCAGATAAGGCTTATATGGACCCTTTGCAGATTCAGGTCCGTGATCAGCATGCTTACTGTAATATGGTGGAAGAAGAGCTGGATGGGGAGCCATGGTTCCATGATATCAAAGAATACATTAGGATGGGGGTACATCCGGTGTAGGCCCCTGGTGATCAGAAAAGAACAATTCGACGATTGACAAGTGGATTTTTCTTTAGTGGAGGGGTATTGTATAAGAGAACTCCAGATCTAGGATTGCTAAGATACATAGATGCTAGACAGGCCACAACAATCATGACTGAGGTACACTCTGGAGTTTACAGACCGCATATGAGTGGGTACGTTCTGGCAAAGAAGATTCTCCGAGCAGGTTACTACTGGCTCACTATGGAGCGGGATTGCATCAGTTTTGTGCGTAAATGTCATCAGTGCCAAGGGCATGGAGATTTGATTCATTCTCCACCATCTAAATTACATACAATGTCTGCACCATGGCCTTTTGTTGCTTGGGGCATGGATGTCATTGGGCCAATCGAGTCGGCAGCATCGAACGGACACAGGTTTATTCTGGTAGCCATTGATTATTTCACTAAGTAGGTTGAAGCAAAAACGTTCAAATCTATGACCAAGAAAGCGGTGGTCGACTTTGTGCATTCAAATATCATCTGCCGGTTTGGGATTCCGAAGGTAATCATTACGGACAATGGCGCTAATCTCAACAGTCATCTGATGACAGAGACATGTCAGCAGTTTAAGATTATACATCGCAATTCCACCCCATACTGCCCTAAGGCGGATGGAGCAGTCGAGGCAGACAACAAGAATATAAAGAAGATACTTCGAAAAATGGTGGAAGGTTCTATGCAGTGGCATGAGAAGTTGCCATTTGCATCGCTGGGCTATCGCACTACTGTCCGTACTTCAGTAGGAGCCACCCCTTATTTGTTAGTATATGGCACGAAGGCAGTAATACCCGCAGAAATGGAAATCCCATCCCTTCGGATTGTCGTTGAGGTAGAAATTGATGACGTTGAATGGGTCAAAACCCGCTTGGAGCAATTAAGTCTGATTGATGAAAAGAGATTGGCAGCAGTATGTCATGGCCAATTGTACCAACAGAGAATGGTGAGAGCATATAACAAGAAGGTACGTCCACAGAAGTTCGAAGTGGGTCAATTAGTGTTGAGGCGTATCTTGCCTCATCAGGCTGAAGCAAAAGGAAAGTTCGCCCCAAACTGGCAGGGGCCATTTGTCGTAACTAGGGTGTTGTCCCATGGCGCTCTATATTTGATAGATGTGGAAGGAAAATGTGTAGAAATGACTATCAATTCCGATGCGGTCAAGAGATACTATGTATGATTTCTTTGTTTGATTGTACTTGGTTGTATTTGACATATTTTGAAGATTGAAATGATGAAGGCGTTTTGTTCTGCTATCTAAACACTTGATCCCTCATCACCCCTTTTGAGCCTTATTTATTTTCTTTCTTACCCCTAATTCGGAATGAATAGTGAATATTAGAAACACAAGCATGAAAGATAAGAAAAGAAAGAAAGGAAAAGAGAAAGAAAAGGAAGAAAGGAAAAGAGAAAGAAAAGGAAAGAAAAGAGGAAAGTAAAAAAAAAAGAAAAAAAAAAAGAAGAAGAAGAAGAGAAAAAAAAAAGAAGGAAAAAGAAGATAGAAATGACAACAAAACAACAAAAAGAGAAAAGGAAGAAAGAAAAGAAAAGAAAAGAGAAAGAGAAAAGAAAATCACAACGATAGAGCAATTCCTATGACATGAACTACGTTCGACCTGATTCCTTTTAAGGATACATAGGCAGCCTCATGGTTCGATCTCATCAAAATAAAAATCCAAAAGTCCCCAAGCAAGAAACTGGGGCAGAAGTTATGGTTGTTGTAAGAAATCTGATTCCGAAAGTTGTAATTTTGAACCCATGTGAATTGTTTTGAGCCTCTGATATCCTTTCTTTTTAACCCTATCCAAAAGCCCACGTTACAGTCCAAAGAAAGACCTTCCGATCAGTCTTCGAAAGATGCCAAGTCAAGCAAGTGGAGGTGATTCATCAAGGGCAACACTCTGGTCCAAGTAGGAAAAAGAAAAATGAGAGAGTCTTATTGGTGAAAACCTTCACAGGCACCGTAAGGCGATGGGAGTTGAGAGAAATAAAAATGAGAGATTCTTATTAGTGAAAACCCTTACGGGCACCGCAAGGTGATGGGAGTTGAGAGAGATTAAAATGAGAGAGTCTTATTGGTGAAAACCTTCGCGGGCACCGTAAGGCGAAAGTGAGTTGAGAGATGAACGAATGAAAGGGGTCTGCTGGTTAAAACCTTTCAAGGCGCCGCAGGATGAACAAGGTCAAGGTTTGGGTAAAGTAATCAGGTCATGGAAATTCTGGGGCAACGAAGTACGACAATTGAAAGTTGATTGGTTGGACAAATTGGGCCGATTAATCCGAAATGCATGTCATGATCATTGGTACCAGCTGTTCCACTCAGATAAGTTTCTTTTTCTTTTTCTTATTCTTTTTCCCTTTGTAGCAGTTATCTGGTTTTGGATTCTTCTTATCCTTAACTCGCAAAGTCATTGCATTTCACTTTCCTTTGGGTTTATTTGTCTAAGAGGTTTTAATGTCAGTCTTGTCCCAAGTAAGTGGAAAAGATTTTCAAAGCTCACTACAAACTTCCAAAATTGCAAATCACAATGTGGTCAGAGCATACTAAAGGCAGCATGATGTAAGGTGGGGTACAAGGAATCACCGGAAGTTTCATTGGTGGAATGATTTGGTCATGTCATGGGAGATGCAAAAGTTCAGATAAAGGGATCGGAGGTAAAACAACAGCGGGGGTATAGAACACTTGGCTCGTCAAAGGTCATAGGGTTTGAAAGTCAGTCAGAAAGTCAAAGCGGTTCAGGGCCAGTTCGGAGAAGCCAGTCAGAACAAAATAGTGCAGCAGAAAGATCTTCAGCAAGAATGCCATCAGCTAACCACCACTTTAAACTGACAAAATTTTCTTTGATTGAAACAGGGGAAGAAAATTCGTTCGCCTTGGAGAAACTCTCCGCAGGGAAAGCGCAAGCATCAAGACAGGTTTGACCGTAAAACTTTCAGGACCCTCCTGGAAAATGGGACCTAGTTTAAATGTTCAAAAATATCATAATCTAGCATAAATGCATCCCAAAGGAATATAAGTTGACTTAGAAGTGTGCATGTTCGAGATAGGATGCAATTAGGAGTTTTCAGGACCCTCATGAATAATGGGACTTAGTTTAAGAGTTCAATTAGATAACAACATTTAGCGTAAAGTTTGCTCTAGGGTAGTATAATTCAGCCATAAAAGTTGTCACTCTTAAGATAAAATTGGACTTTTGATTTTCAGGACCCTCCTGGATAATGGGGAGTAGTTTAAAGATCCTCTTAGATAGCAAGATTTAGCAGAAGTCACACATGTAGAAGATATAACTTAGATTTTAAATTGTCGTTTAGTTAAGAGTTGTCAGGACCCCCCCTGAATAATGGGACCTAGCTTTCAAATCCTAAGTAATACTTGGTAATATGATTTAGTTTTACAATCACATATGTCCCCAGCCACCAAACTGGGGCAGAAAATTTTCTTTGTTTTTGTCTATGTTGAAGTCAGGAGCCCGCCTGGAGAGCAGGGAATACATTTCAAGTTGAAGTCAGGAGCCCGCCTTGAGAGCAGGGAATACTTTCAAGCGCAGCAGTCAGGAGCCCGCCTGGAGAACAAAGTACAATTTAAATTTTAGCTTTCAAATTCCTTGTTTTGTCTATTATAAAGTCAGGAGCCCGCCTGGAGAGCAGGGAATACATTCAAGTTTAGCAATCAGGAGCTCGCCTGGAGAGTAGGGAATACATTTCAAGTTGAAGTCAGGAGCCCGCCTGGAGAGCAGAGAATACATTCAAGTTTAGCAATCAAGAGTCTGCTTGGAGATTGGGGAATACTTTCAAATGTTGAAGTCAGGAGCCTGCCCGGAGAGTAGGGAATATATTTCAAGTTAGCAGTCAGGAGCCCGCCTGGAAAGTAGGGAATACATATCAAGTTCAGCAGTCAGGCACCCACCTGAACAAGGGGAAAACATCTCAATTTACAATTCAAGATGGCAACAAACGGATGTTTCCGAGAGAATGGAAGATAACAAGGCAACAAAAAACACAAGAGCAAGTTTAAAGATATAGATAGGACTTTTGTAATCCATAGACCATAGTCTAGTCTAGCTTCTTATTTTATTTTGACATGGTGTAATAAGGGGGTTCAGTATGCAGTAGTAACAGCAACAGCAATAGCGAAATCACAGCTTCTTCGTAGTCCCAGCTACCAAAACTTCCCAAACTACACTGACCTGATTCCTTTTTAGCCAAGGATATATAGGCAACCTCAGAAGCAGGGTGCAGTCAAATTTTTCAAAGATTCTTCCCACGGAGTATTCATACGGGCAAAAATTGCTCCTATCCGCTCACTTTATCTTTGCACGAAAACTCTCCATGTTTCCGCGCAAAGAGGGGCAGCTGTGAGCACGTGATTTTTTCCCTATATGAATTACTCCTATAAGTTCAAAACAAAACAATTTCTTTTAGTGTTTGCAACCCGGTCCAAACCCCCCATTACCATACGACACCATTTCAATAGGCTTGATCTGGGCCGTTGATATTGCCTGATTTCAACGGATCAGAACTGGGGGGGAGGTTTCAATATATATATGTTTGAACGTACCCTACCCCCCTCATTTCATCGTTCCCACACCCCCGTCTTCAGAGAGCCCCAACCAAACCCTAGCAGAACTGCCCCCTTTTCTGCCACCATCCACCGGTGGCGGCACCTCCAACCACTCCCAAAATGACACCCCATAACCATCAAGAGCCCCTCATTCCAAATTCCCCTTCCGTTTACCTCAAATCATCCCAGAACGTCTCAAATATGGTTTTGAAAGAAAACCCTAGCGTCGCCCTTGTGCTCTTTGGTGGTGGCGCCGCCTCCGTTCAGCCCCAAATTATCACCCCACAACCCCCAGGATCCCCTCATGCCAAATCCACAACTACTCTCCTGCGAATCGGCCCGGAGCTCCGCGAATCTTGAATCTAAGGTCAACCCCAAAAGTTCAAAACCACTCTGTCGTCAATCCTGGTACATGCATGGGCAGAAGACACTGTTCTTCGAGGTCTGAAGTTCAGATTCAAATGTTCGACCTTAGCTTTGTTAGGTCTTTCATCTCCGATGGATTTCGAGTCTAAATCGGTAAGCCCTTTTCTTCTCTTATCTTCTCTTCCTTTTTGATTGTCTTATTCTCTTATTCCTCCCCTTTTCTTTAGCTTAGTCTTCTTATATTAGTCTGGTTGAAACTCGACTAATCTCTCGAGTTTAGATTCGTCTTCCGGTCATTGTCCTTCTCTTCTTCGTGAAAGTTTGTTTTCTGATTTCTTTAGTCCGTTTTGTCAATAGCATGGATAACTCTCTAATCTTGTTTTCTGTTTAGCCATCCAAGTTATTTTAAAATTAAGTTACTTCAACTGGGTTAAATCCTCGCCTAGTCATCGTTAATTGATCAGTAAGTTAGTAGATTTTCTTTGAAATCATTGCACGTGATCATGGCCTGCAGATTTTTCTTTTCAAATAGATAAGTGTTCGTCTAGGCTTTGGTGTGTCTTTGGTCCATATGGCAAAAAGCAGCCCGTCCAAATTGGTTTGGGTTCTTGGGGTAAATTCAGTCGTAGGTTAATTTGACCCATGTCTCATTTGGGCTTTAAGGTAAATAACAGGGGTATGAGGGTTAGTTTGGGTAGCCTTAGTTACAGGAATCTACTTGTAACTGTCTGAGAAGCTTCTAGGAAGTTGGGGAGGGGACTACTTTGCAAAATCTGAATTTAAACAAAGGGTGTTTAAGCTAAAATGGAAACAAAAAAAAGGACTGAATGGCAAAAACGTATCTCCTTGGGTCTGCCCTATTTGCTTGCCTATAAAGGCCTCTCTTCCTTATCATTCAAGGCAGAGTTCAAAGATAAGAGGAGAATAATTCAGAAAAATAAAAAAAACAGCTAAAATTTCATAAAAAATCACTGTTCCATTGAAATTCTTATGTGATTTCTGAGGTTCTCAATTTCTGAAACAACTTCTGACTCATCTAGGAAAAATGGACTGAATTTGGGTTTTAAAAGTCTAGTTTGAAGTCCTCTGTGGTTATTGCTCGATTGAAACTAGATTCTGGACTGTTGCCCATCATTTTTTTGTCTGAAAATTGGTTCTACTGCTGTTGCTTCTTCTAGCTCTCTCACCCTTTGTCCTTGTTTGATTGCTGCCATCAGGTACATATTCTTAGACTATGCTAGATGCAAAGCAAGCTTGTAGTATGAAATGAAAATGGATGTGCAAAGCATGCCATCAAATTCTCTGTTTATAATCTAATTGTCTTTCTTTGAATTGCATAGTGTTACTTCCAGATTCACAGTACTTTTTAATCATTCCATAGTTTCATCTTTGATTTTCTGCCATTGTATTTAGCCTTAGGCTGTTGAGATATGAATTTGACTTAGTTGAACAATACGTGAGTTGTATGGTAACGTTTGATTCCAGGTTAATTTTATGGTTATTTGTTGTATTCTGGGTTCAAATGGCTTCAGAGTTTATTGTTTGGCCTGTGAGCATCAGGGGTGAAAGCATTAAGTGTCTGATGCTGGGAGTTCTGTTGAAAAACTTCAAAGCTCAATGCAACTGATTGAGAGCTATCTTTGGATAGTATTTACCCTGTTAAAGGCAGTACTTGAATTTTGCCCCCCTGTCATCAGTATTTGCATGCATGAATAGTGTTTGCTTTAGACTTGTGATTTAACCCTGTGATATCGGGTACCTATTTCCCCCAATGAGCATATTTTTTACTTTTAGCTTGGGACTGTTAAATTCATTTGGGAAATCATAACCGTTTGAGCATGAGTGTAGGGTTGTTTGTAAATGAGAGTTATTTTATCATATATTGCATAAGCTTAATATCATTAGTCTAGTTACTGAACTTTTCTTTATCCACAGACTCTTCTTTTGATTTGGGCTTTATGTTAACCCCAATTACGTTCTCATGTCATGTTCAAACTATTGGCAATTGGTTGTTAGGCACATAGCTAAACTAAATTCTTTTAACACTCAAACGTGGGTTCCGCTTCTAATAATCCTTTAACTTTCAAATTGCAAAGTAGTTTGGTTGGAAATTAAATCAGAAGTTCAAGTGGCCTTTAATAAATTGACTGGAGTATTAATGAGATTTCGAAGTGAGTCATATTATGCGAGTTATAATAGTAGCCCTCCATAGTTAGTTCAAGTTCTTAAACGCATGGCCCTCTACTAATTTCTTATGATTTAGATATAAATAACAAATGTTCGTAATTTGCTTTAGGCCCGTTTAATATACCATTGCAATTGTGGACACGTCCACGGGACATGATTGCATATTCTAAAGGTAACACGAGGTATGCGTTCGCGCAACTTCAACCAATTTTTCTTAAATAAATAAATAAAGCGTTATTAATTATGGACACGTTTGCGTGACATGATTTTTGACGCGCCAAAGGAAAAGAGTATACGTACGCGTAACTTAATTCTTTAATTATGAATAATCAAGTGATCTAAAAGCGGTTAATAGATAAATGCACATAGGATCTAAATCAGTAATTAAATAATTTTAATAAACCAAGTATGATCAAAGCGACCGTGCTAGAACCACGGAACTCGGGAGTGCCTAACACATTCTCCCGGGTTAACAGAATTCCTTACCCAGATTTCTGTGTTCGCAGGCTGTAGAACAGAGTCAACTTCCTCGATTCGTGATCTTAAACCGGTGACTTGGGACACCCTAAATTATCCCAAGTGGCGACTCTGATTTTTAATAAACAAATGATCCCTTTTCGATTGTCCTTTAATTAGAAAAACTTCCTTGTATTTATACCCTTCGCGGTGTGTGGGTAAAAAGGAGGTGTGACAACTCTGGCGACTCTGCTGGGGAGCGAACCCAGAATCTCTGGTTCAGGGTTCAAGAATTCGAGCTTGTTAATATGATTCTGCTTGGTTCTATTTATTGTTGATATTACTGTATTCTGTGAACTTTTTGTGCTAAATGTTATATGTTTACCGCTTTAATATTATCTGGATTGTATATAACTGTCTTCTTACTCCACCCATCTGAGTCTTCTGAAAATGGTGCATACGTTCGCGTAGCGCTTTATTTGTAGAAATTATACCAAGTAGAGCGAGGTTGGGCAAGCGACAAGGCCGGGTAGACTTCAGTGCTCCCGGTACGTCGCCCCCTCCTCGGCCCCAGTTTTCCGCTCGCGTACCCAAAGTCTAGACCAAAACCCCAGGATTTAAACCTAGAAAAACACAGCCCCATGACGGATCCCTATTAGGAACTATTATTTGCATCTGTGCATTTGACTTAGGGGACTCAACACAGGGGTTGGGTCCGTCTAGGACATGTGTGACCGAAATAACAGACCATCCTGATGCATCCTATGTGCTATGTGAACATTTATTTGTTTTGGCTTTCATGCTGATCAGCTAGGGAAAATAAAGCGAAATAAAGAAGAGAGGAAAACCAAGAGTGATATATGGAAGGAAATAAAACCTGTTTCTAAATTATCCCAAGTGGCGACTCTGATTTTAATAAACAAATGATCCCTTTTCGATTGTCCTTTAATTGGAAAAACTTTCTTGTATTTATACCCTTCGCGGGGTGTGGGTAAAAAAGAGGTGTGACAATCCCATATACCCTTGAAATTCATAACATAGGCGCTTAGCATATCTTCCAAGATCTGAATGGTGCGCTCGGACTGTCCATTCGTCTGGGGGTGGAATGATGTACTCAACTCAACCCATGTACCTAACTCATGCTGCACAGCTCTCCAGAAATGCGATGTGAACTGCATGCCTCGATCGGAGATAATGGACACTAGCACACCATGCAGACGAATAAAATAGTTTCTCTTAAGAACATATAGTCGCAAACAGAATGAAGTGGGCAGACTTGGCTAGTCTATCCATGATAACCCACACTGCGTCAAATTTCTTCAAAGTTTGTGGGAGCCCAAAAATGAAATCCATGGTAATACGCTAACCACTTCCACTCGAGAATCTCAAGTCTCTGAAGCAAACTGCCCGGACTTTGATGCTCGTACTTTACCTACCGGCAGTTCAAACACCGAGCCACAAACTCTACTATGAGCCCATTTGGATTGGATTAAAAAAGTGGCTTTTCAGCAGAAATAGCTTTTAATCCAAAAAGCAATAAGTTGGGACTGTCCATCTTATTGATTTTAGTTTGTTTTAAGGTAAGTAATTTTAGAGTATCTTTAGTTATTATTCTTAGATTTTATCTTTATAATCAACATTTATAGCTTATATTTCATCTCCATCTTTGATTTCTACCTTTATTATGAGTAGTTAAATCCTTTAGCTAGAGTTGTGACCAACCCTAGTATGGGTATTTAATGGGTCTTCTATTTTAGGGCTTAATTGTTTATGTGTTAGTGATATTTAGCTTGTATCATGCTTTAATTGTAGAATTGGTGGTTGCAAACACTGATTCATGCCTTTATGAATTAGACTCTTCTTGAGAAAGAGGGACTAAGTCTAGGAAATTCAGGCTAACAAGGAATTTGGGTGCATTCAAAGATTGATAGCCCTAATTAAAAGGTAAAACCTAGAGATAGTAATACCCGACTTGAGCCAATTTTACTTGTATTGTTTGAACACCTAATTGGGCTTGAGAAAGCCAATTAGCACAAAGTCACTCAAACGACCGAGAGGTATAGAGTGAGTAATTTTGTGTAATGGTTATATCACGGCCTCAAATATAACAAGCGTGTCCTAAATCTTAGATTCCATTATATACTCGCCTAGGTGTAAGTCACTTCCCTAGTGCCTTTTATCACTTGAGAAAACCCTTACAAAAATATTGTTCTTAGATTATTTTCAGCATTCATTAGCATTAAAGTAGAATAGTAACAAACCCAAACATGTTTAGAAGTGCAATTAAGAACAACACACATAGCTAGATTGGATAGAAATCCAATTCCAAACCAATATTAACTCTCTGTGGATTCGATCCCGACCTTTTGGGTAAAAGCTGCATCGACCACTCCTCTCAATTATATTGTGGTGTAGGGTTGTAGCTGATCAAGTATACACATGATCTACTGAAGACCTTACATTTACTCATCATAAACATCATGCAAAATCGAGTTTCTCTGACTCAACTCTTCCACAACTATATCTCTTACCAACCGTCTTTCTGGATGTAGGTATCGTTGTATTATCAATAAGATAGAGATTAGGAAATTGAGTTCTTACAACTGAGCTCTACCACACGATCTTGAGTAAGAAGAAAGAGTGACAGTCCTAAATGCCCTATAGCCTCCTGCTTATAAGTGTGGTGCATGACACACCTATAAATAAGACTCCACTAGACAAGACTTGTAGACTCCCTAGGACAGAACTGCTCTGATACCATTTTTGTCATAACCCAAACTTATGGACCGCACCGGGCACCCGGTACCTTACTCAACCGAGTACCAACATACATATCTTTCTTATCGTACTCTTATTGGCAAATAGGCCAAATGAGCTGTCATGGGATAATCAGAATAAACATAAGGGAATACTCAATATAAGAGGACCCAACCTGATATAAAAAATTAAACATGTGACATACAGAACTATAAGGCCAACATGATCATTTGTAAACTCAAAACATAGGCCGACAAGGACATACAAGTATCCATATACATGACATCTGTCTACAAGCCTCTAAGAATACATAGGTATGATAAAGGCCAGGACAGGCCCCCGCCATACAAAACAATACACGTCTAAATCATACTAACCAAACAAGCAACTCTGAAGAAAATGGAGCGCATCAACATCTTCCGCTGGGTTGATAGCCTACTCGGAGGACCCTCGACCTGTCTATCGGGACCTGCGGACATGAAACGCAGCGTCCCCAACAAAGTACGTCAGTACGAATAGTGTATCGAGTATGTAAGGCACACAAATAAGTATATAAAATATATGGAAGAAACATGGAGTAAATGACTCAACTTGTAAGTCTGGATAACTCTGTAAATCATGAAATACTTATAGTGTCATCTATATGCATATGAATGTCATGTCGTGTATAGGTACATGTGTTCATAACATCATCAAGCCTCTGAGGGCATTCCATCATATCAACTCGGCCATTGTGGCAAATCATCAATGTATACCAACTGATCAAGTGGTGATGGGTATATAACACCGTAACCTTTTCTCATATTCCATATATATATACGCGTATATAATGCCATCTAGTCATGTGTCAATGTAAATGAATACAATGCATGAGAAGTACGTCAATAAAAAATTTCAGAGTGTCATAAGACCATTGTGCTTTTGATTAATATCATAAATAAACTTTATCAATTTATGCATTTTCTGAGACCCATAAACAGATGATAGAATAATATGACACACAGGGAATCAAGAACATAAGCATCTCTAGTATTTCTATGAATAGAGTCATTTATGGAAATTTTGCATTTGCTCGTTTCGTTTGTGTCGTATAGATCATGCCAAAAAGAAAGAAGGGATAGCCTTAACATACTTGATTCGATTCTCTTGACAATATCTCTAACACACGTCAATTGTGACAACACGTAACGGCAAAATCAGAGTAGGAAAAAATCCGTATGATATTCTTGAGAAAGATTGCACCGTACTCCATTATAATTGCAAAACCTCACTTTGATTTGAATTGTTGAAGTCTTTCATTGCTTATATGATATATGCAGATGCATATTAAATGCCCCAAATAACGCGATGAGGTTCTTTAAGAGTCATAAAACTCTTAAGTTATAGATTTCTTATACATGGATGTGGGGTCCACTTTCATAATGACTAAGCCACAAAAAGACTCTCTTAAAGCCACCTTATTCTATGGTTTTAAGAGTCACAATTTGGTTAGGCCTTGGCTGCCACGTGAGGATCTTATCCTTATTCAATAATTAAATATCAATCATCTTAATTAATTGTTAATCTTGAACTTACGTTGATTAACTTACGACAAAATTTTAACGTACGAAAATGCGGGATGTAAATCTCATTTTCGAGCTTTCATCAATTTACTTATGGCGTACTTTTATGTACGAAAACATGGAGTGTAACAATTATGTTAAATCATATAAATGGATAATGATATTAAATAAAGAAGAAAGTTAATGAGGCGACAAGAAAACATGAAATACTATGTATTAGGTAATGTAATAGCAATAAATAAAAATTAGAAAATATTTAATATAATAAATAGAAGGGAAAGATGATTTGAACATGAGATTAGATTAAAATTATGGTAAAACGCTCAAACTATGGATAGGTATACAAAATTAAAGTTTTACTAGATAAATAAAAATAAAAAATTAGATAACAAATTAAAATTTAAAGAATATAAAATAAATATCTCATGTAGGTAATTTATTAACGAAAATAAAATTTTACTTTGTATCCTGAAACTAAAAGAAAAAGAAAATTTAATTGCACGTGATATAAAAATAATTATAAGAAAACACAATAGATTTAAATATAATAATTAAAAACCTATGTATTAATATTTTAGACTAATTCAAAGTTATAGCTTAAAATAAAATGTGATATTACATATTTTTATTATATTATCAAATATTAATATAAAAAACTAATTAAAATTTCATAATAAGGTTAAAAATATATAAAGATAAAAATAGAGATAGTGTGAGAATATTTATACTTTGAATTAATTCAAGGATAAGTATATTACATAATTAAAAAATACTCAAAAATATTATTGATAGATTTAAATGATGAAAGAAATCTGAGTAAGAGGATAAAAGTATAAAAATACATTAAATTTTAGGAATAAAATTTTTATTTCTATATAATTATCAAAAGGGTAATAAACAATATAATAAGTCAATTGGTATGCTAATAAAAATCACATGAAAATATAAAAATATTAAGTAATGAATAATGCAGCAACTATAAGCAAAGATTAAATAGAGATTTTGTTTTTGGTGAAAATGTAGAAGAATAAGACGTATTCGATTTTGAGGTAAAACATAAATTGGTAGTAAGAATTTTATTAAAATAATATGCTTAAATAAGACATATTACAACATGATAATTGAGATTAGATTAAAACTATGGTAAAACGCTCAAACTATGGATAGGACCACAAAATTAAAGTTTTACTATATAAATAAAAATAAAATTTTGATAACAATTCAAAATTTAAAGAATATAAAATAAATATCTCATGTAGGTAATTTAGTAACGAAAATAAAAGTTAAATTTGTATCCTGAAACTAAAAGAAAAAGAAAAATTAATTGTGTGTGATACAAAAATAATTATAAAAAAAATACAATAAATTTAAAATATAATAACTAAAAATATATATTAATATTTTAGACTCATTCAAAGTTATAACTTAAAATAAAATGTGATACTACATATTTTTATTATATTATCAAATATTAATATAAAAAACAAATTAAAATTTCATAATAGGGGTAAAAATATATAAAGAGGAAAAATAGAGATAGTGTGAGAATATTTATATTTTTAATTAGTTCAATCATAAGTATATTAAATAATTAAATAATACTCAAAAATATTATTGATTGATTGAAATGGTGAAAGAGGTCTGAGTAAGAGGATAAAAGTATAAAAATACATTACATTTTAGGAATAAAATTTATATTTATATATAATTATCAAAAGGGTAATAAACAAGATATTTAATCAATTGGTAAGCCAACAAAAGATCACATGAAAATATAATAATATTAAATAATGCATAATGCTACAACTATACGCAAAGATTAAATAGAGATTGTTTTCGGTGAAAATGCAGAAGGATAGGACGTGTGCGACTTTGAGGTAAAACATAAAGTGGTAGTAAGAATTTTCTTAAAACAATATGCTCAAATAAGACATATTACAACATGATAATTGATATGTTTAGTATTCTTTAATTTTGACTATAGAATAAAATGCAAGTACTAAGATCAAGGGGTTGGGTTGTTACAGATATAAAAAAGAAAAAAGAATTCATGTTATCCAGTACGAAATATGAGAAATAGTTTCATGTCCTGATTCTTAACTAATCTCTAATAATTCTATGTAATTTTTATCTGGAAGGTTTAAATTTTAATGTAATTTGCATATAATCCAAATAACCCAAATTATAATTTGATATTTGTTTGCGTATCGCGTGGGTACAATACTAGTTTGGGTTAATTCATAAATTTAGTTTAATTAGAAAGTATACTTCTATATAATTTTTAGTTATTTATATATTACTAATGAAGCTTATTCACGTTCTATATATTTAAGAAAGATTCAAGGAATAGCAAAACATTGTTGCTCTTGGACCGAATTCTTGTTTCTTCATGTTTTGTGTTTTTCTAAATGTCAAGCGACTCAAGTCACACATTTTATAATATTCTAATTTCTCAAATTTTCTCAAATTATCTTTTAAGAAATTATGTTCTTGTAATATGACATAGCTAAATAACAGTTGTTGTTTTTATTTTATTATTATTCTTATTATTTTTGAGTTCATCACTTTACTCCCAGTGACTTAGGATATATGTAAATATTTTCTTTTGCCAAATGCACATATAAGTTGAATGTTGAATATTTACTTATTCATATCTTGATGCATATTAACTGTAGTCTTAGTTCCTTGTCTCCTCCGCCGCATTTCATCTTCTGCGGATCGCACTTTCTTTTGCTGCCACAGATGGAATTCTTCGAAATACACCTTTTTCTAGTATTTCTTCTCTTTGTTGAACTTGGCTAGATCATCTCCTTTTTGAGTTATTTTTCTTACTGAGCTCACGTTCTCCAACACACATGCAATTTAACCATTTTTATTAGATTGGGAGACAAAAATCAATATTTTCGGACTAAAAACTAAAGCAAGAAGGTATTAATAAGCGGTTAAAATCCACATTTATTAAATCCCTCAAACTTAAGCCTTTACTTGTCCTCAAGCAATTAGATTAGCTCCCTCCTCCCCTCATTGTATGATCATTTCAAGGAGTCACCTACAAATCATTTTTACTTAGTTAGGACCAATAATTACCCACGATACTCATGCATTCTAAACAAGGTATCAAATTTTCAAAGAGGTGCAACTGCTCATCTCATGTAATTCTAGTTTGATATTTGAGCCTCAAGAGTTGACTTCATTCATCAAGGATTCTTTTTATTTCATGTAAATCATGATGGACGCCAAAGTCTTTCTCTTCTACCTTCCATTTGCAATGCCCACTTCAAGCTTCGACACTCAAGATCTAGTGAAATAAAAGTTTCCCTCTTCTTTGACAAAGGAATTTCACAAGTTAAGCTTTAAGTACCATAGGCTTGCCCCTCATGTAAATCTTCAATAATGTAAGCATACTTGGTTCGAAATCAAATAGGACTTTTTTTGAATTGTAATAAAGGCTTTTGGTTTGGGGTAGGATACTATATACGATACAAATAGTTACACTCTTCCTTAAGCACTTCACTTCTCATTGCTTGGCTCTCATTTGCCAAACCTTTAGAGGTATTTCTTCTTCTTGGAGACTAGAGAGAATTATCATCACTCTTCATTGACGATTTCATTCTTTTTATTCCTTGATTTTTATACTTGAGGTACTTGCCTCACTCAATTTCATCATTCTCCCTTTTTGTCTCTCTTTGGGATTATTTTTTTACTTTCTTTTATTACCTTCTCTTTCATGGAGTTCATTTCTTTTTTCTCTATTTTTAATGCCTTGATACCTCTTTTAAATTTCTCAACTTCTGCACAAACTTAGGCTTTGAGCCACTTACTACATATGAGTGCTTAGGAGGGTTCAGGTGCCAAGAGGAGATTATGTTGAAAACGGTTAAAGGCTTGTAGCATGGTTATCAACAGAAAAAGACTAAATGATCAAAGAGGTTGATTAGGGATAATGATCATAGGGTGCCAACTAAAAGATCAAACGGTCCAAGGAAAGCCTACAACCATCTTTCAAACCAATCAAACTTAAAATTTCGTCTTGAAGCACATATTCAGGGAAAGTTTTAGTATGCTAACCTCAAGATAATCTCTTCCCCAAGTTCACGTTAATTAACTGAGGACGAACTTTAACATACGAAAAATGCAAGGTGTAACAATTGAGTTAAGACCAGAGTGTAAAAACTTAATTGGTTTGCCTACTGATTTTAAAAACCTATTGAATATGGGCGGTCACAAATAACAGAGCATAATTTTACAGTTTTGCAGGATTTTAGTCGCCCTACAGGCTTGCCTAGGCGTGTAATATTGATGTCCTAGAATCATGATATCTAACCATTAATCAGGAGTGCAATAAATCAGTAAACAAGTTTAGGCAGGCAGTTTGTATCCTATAGGCAGTTGTCTTGGTGTAATGACTGCTTTATATTTGCAGAAATCAGTTTTCAAACACCCTATAGGCGTAATATCTAAATGCAGTAGTTAGCTTAAGACTTTATTGACATGCAGAAACTGCTTTAAACCTTGGCAACATGTAAAGACTGTTTTCAAAAAGCTTACATGCGTAGTGTCTAAACATACAAGATTGATTTTTTTAAACCCTATAGGCATGGCGTCTAAACATTGCAATAAACTATAAGCTTAGTTTTCTAAATGAACAAATATTGCAATACCTATAGGCATGGTGTCTAATGCAGGTAAATAACCCTAATGTTTCTAATGCATGCAAACAGTCATAATAACCTAAGGCATGATTTCTACCCAAATTCCCACCAAAAATACATATCATAATCCCTCCCAATTTACTAATTTCCCCAATATCTGTTTACAAAGTAATTAATATTACAAGTCAAATGTAAATAAATTACAAGAATGGAAATAGTATACTATAGGGAGCCTGGATAGGCCCAAAGCAAAACTCGGGGAACCAGACCTTCAAACAGTCTCAAATGCCACATCTCATAGTGCCAGAGAAGGTATCTTAGTGTGTCAAAGTTCCCAAGGGCCTCAAGGACCTAGGGTAGTGCTCACAACAAGGCCTCTTTTAAATATCAACAGCTTGTGCAGTGTGGAATAGCCAGTCCCAGTGTGTCAAAGTTCAGATGGGTCTCAGGGACTCCAAAGCAATGCTCACACTGGAGGGGTAAGACTCTAGGTATTCTAAGAATTTAAAGTGGATAGTGATTTACAAAAGCAGTTTTAAACTTTCAGGAAACCAGAAACAGACAGAGTCATTCAATTCCTGGAATTTAGGCAAAAGTTCCAGCAAATAAAAATCATTCAAAAAATGGGATTACTTAAGTTAGCTATTATTAAGTGACCAAACACAAGGCAAGGCATGCTGAGGATCAAACAACCACAAATAGAAGGTAAGCAGGGATTGGGGGTCATATTGGACATGAGAAATGAGCATGAGTCTATTTCATATGGATACATAGAAATTTTACTGAAGCAGGAACCAAATAGGTTGAGAGAAAGGTACATATAGATTCAACCAAATGGAAGCAAACAGGTGATAGCAGTAGACATGCAAGTTTGATCAGTACAGAAGGAAACAGCCTACTAATTTTAAGGAATCATACAAGTCAAGTCAAATAACAGGACACATGCAACATAAACAAAGGTGATACATAGGCTGACTGAGAACAAGAGGCATAAAACACATAGGTTCAGTTATAGATAGGCTAGTCTAGAAGATTCTACTGATTAAATAACATAAGAAAAGACATGTTAGGAACAGCCAGTATACAAACAAAATGCATGCAGAGGTTTGCATGATAGTAAAATGGGAGCATACCCGTTGGAAATTTGCAATGAAAGAATGAGGTAAAGAGATCCAAGACCTAGTCTTGGCTTCCAGCCGACTAGATAGTGCAGTAAACAAGTGACAAAAGTTTGCAACAATGAGAGAGGAAGAATTTTTTAGTGCTTTCTCTTAAGTCTGTGTGTGTATATTGTGAACTGATGCCTTTTTTCGAGCCAGAACAATGGGGGGAAGGGGGGTTATAGTATGCAATAGAGTAGGACACATAAGGTAATGAGCCAATCATAAGCACATAAGGTATGGAAATCAATTAACCATCAGTCATGGCTCAATTAAGGGGCCAGAATCCCATAGATAGTACTTAATTTAGGGAAGTCTCACACGGAATCCCTTAGCAAATCAGAACCAGGTTAATAAGGTAAGAAAAAATCAGACAATCTATCAAGTGGAAGCAGTCATGAACAAATTATCCACAAAATCAGACTAGTATTACTTAATTTAAGAAAACTTACATATGGAATCAATCAGTAATTAAGGGCTAGGCTAAATAAGGCAAGAATCAACTCTGAAAATAATTAGAAGTTAATTCTGAATAATCAAAGCATAAAATCAGGCTAGTAGTATCAATTAATAGTTACACATAAGGAAAGAAGGTAAAATCTAATAAGGAAAGCCCAATTTCAAGCCCTAATTTAAGTAAGTAAACCAATTAACACTTAATTGACAGAATCAAAGGTGAACGGACAAAAGACAATAGCATAAATAGTCGTATAACTGAAACCCTAATAAATACAAAGACATATAGATGGAGCTTAATTAAATCAAGTAAAAATTAGTCGAAAAGTAGAATAAGAAAATCAGAGATGAAAAAATTTAAACGCTAAAACCTTTTTTGCAGAAATCTATCAGAAATCAAAACCCTAGCTTTTTAGGGTAAAATAAAATCGGTTAACAAATAATAGTAAGATGGAAAATCTTAAGGGAGAAATACCAATCAAGCTTAGAACCGCTTCAGATCTAAGGAGATCTAAACGGATTCAACCAGAAAATAGTTAGGTTCGTAAAAATAGATATAAGCGAATCAAATCTGGTTTGAACCAGAGATTTGAAACCATAAGAACACAAAAATCAGTACTCACGGATATCAGAGTGAACATGGACAGAATAATCAAGAAATGAGAGACTTTGAACCAAATTTGGTTTGAGTCTCTTGAGATTCACATCAGGAAACATAGAAATCGTATAACCAGTAGAGAGATGAGGCCCGATTGGGCATGAAATCGAAGGAAACTACCATGAATCAAGAGGGATATTAGTGACAACGAGTTAGGTTTAGAGGGTGAGGATAGGAGATGAGAGAATAAAGAGGCGGCAAGTTTGGGAGAATGATTTAGGGTTTGGGGTTTTTGATATATTGAAAAGGGGGTGGTTGGTTTAGGGCCGTTGATCTCAGAAGATCAGCGGCCAGTATTGAACGTTAGTTGGGGCGGGTTGAAACTAACCGAGTATTAGGGTCTGGGTTTGGGTCGGACGGGTAGGGGGTAATTGGGCTAGGTTAAGTTTGAAATTGGGTCTTTTCTAGGGCTATATTTTAAATACTCGATTAATTTAATAAAACAATTTTATGAAATAATTTATGAATAATAAAAATATGATTTGTGTGTGAAAATGTTTTAAAATACTTACTTAATATTATAAAAATATGAAAAATCATTTTCTGCATGGATAATATAATTTTGCATATATATAGGCTATTTTTGCAAAATACATAATTCTAGCCTAAAAATGCAAATGTGATTGTAAAAAATACAATTAAAATATTTAAGGGTTTATATGGGCATAAAATGATGAATTTCAATAATCAATCTTCATAAAAAATAATATGAAGAATAGTTATTGAATATTTGTATAAATAAAATACATAAATAATTGATTATTTGTGCATGTTTATGAGTGTGTATGCAATATTTTGAAAGTATGTATGCATATTTAAATATATATGAAGAAAAAATTGGGTATCAACAGCTTCCCCTCTTTACCCTGGAAGGATGAAAGAGTTTTCGGGTAAAGAAATGATGGTCAATTTTGACTGAACGAGATGTCTTGAAAAATATAGGCCAAACCCTCGTCCTTGAGCTGCCTACATGTCCCCAGTTTAATAGGAATCGGGCCATGTATAGTTCCGTATCCATCGACGGAATATTCCGATGAAGTCATTCCAAGAATGGACACGAGTTTTTGGGATATGTGGTTATGATGAATGGTCAAGTTTGAGATACTTGAAGGAACTGGAGCGAGGTCGCTCCTTCTGGCATAGCGGTTTCTTGTCGGTCATCTGCAAATAAAGAGACCCTACAAATATGTATTTGTGCGAAAATTTTAAACATGATGCAGATTCTCTTTAGACCATGAAAGTTGTCTTCGGACGGTTAAGGATGACATCCTAAGACCATGACGTCCTGGGCCATGAATTGTTGAGTGAGGGATTCGTAGGCCATGAAATGATGCTCTCGGACCATGAAAATGGTACCTCCGAACCATAACGTCTTTGAATAATGATATGCAAATTTGAGAGATCCTCGGGCGATGACGTAGTATCTACCAGCTATGAGGATGATGCCTTTAGACCATGACGCCTTTGGATAGATTGGCGATATTTCATCTCATGAGATGCAATAATATGATGTTAACAAGACAAGTTTAGTCTTATGAAGTGAAGGACAGAGCTTAGCCCGATCGAAAAGCAAATAGATAGTATCGGAATAGAGCAATATTTATGCAAGGAGGGAAAATGCTTAGTCCCCTGCAAATATGGAGGCAGGGATTAGCCTCATGCAAATATGGAGGTAGGGATTAGCCTCATGCAAATATGGAGGCAGGGATTAGCCTCATGCAAATATGGAGGCAGGGATTAGCCTTATGAAGGATAGAGGCAAGTATTAGCCTCATGCAATATGGAGGCAGGGATTAGCCTCATGCAGATATGGAGGCAAGGATTAGCCTCAAGCAGGTATGGAGGCAAGGATTAGCTTCGTGCAGATATGTAGGCAAGGATTAGCCTCATGCAAATATCGAGGTAGGGATTAGCCTCATGCAAATATAGAGGCAGGGATTAGCCTCATGTCAATATGGAGGCAAGGATTAGCCTCATGCAAATATGGAGGCAGGGATTAGCCTCATACAAATATGGAGGCAACGATTAGCCTCATGCAAATATGGAGGTAGGGATTAGCCTTATGCAGATATGGAAGCAAGGATTAGCCTCATGTAGGTATGAAGGCAAGGATTAGCCTCATATAGGTATGGAGGCAAGGATTAGCCTCATATAGATATGGAGGCGAGGATTAGCCTCATGCAGATATGGAAGAAAGGATTAGCCTCATGCAGTATAGAGGCAAGGATTAGCCTCATGCAGATATGGAGGCGAGGATTAGCCTCATGCAAATGTGGAGGCAGGGATTAACCTCATGCAAATATGTAGGATGTGGCTTAGTCCCATGTAAAGAATGAGTAGCAAATAAGAGTAACATATTTCTTAGCTGGAGATATATTTGGTATCTTAAGATATTGTTAAATATTCGTGTTGTTATTGTCACACCTCCTTTTTCCGTACCCGAGAGGGGGCAGGGGAGTTTTTCCAATTAAAGGACAATCGAAACGGGATTGGTTTATTTATTTCAGAGTCGCCACTTGGGAGATTTAGGGTGTCCCAAGTCACCAATTTTAATCCCGAATCGAGGAAAAGAATGACTCTATATTACAGTCTGCGTACCAGAAATCCGGATAAGGAATTCTGTTAACCCGGGAGAAGGTGTTAGGCATTCCCGAGTTCCGTGGTTCTAGCACGGTCGCTCAACTGTTATATTTGGCTTATTTATCTGATTTTAAATACAATATGAACTTATGTGCAAATTTTATCTTCCAACCGCTTTTATCATTTACTGTTATTTTTATCAAGAATTGCAACGTTATAAAAATGTATCTCGAACCACGTTACAATCAATGTACCCGTGGTCGTCGACACACTTTGACTCCGTTGAGATTTGGATTTGGGTCACATCAATGTGCACCCGAGTTTAAGGAAATTAAATTATTAAAGGCGCGCCTAGAGCGACTAGCGTATTTATTTTGGGTAAGACCGCGGAATTTTACTAAACGGTCCATCCCGAAGTCTAAACAATTTTTAAAGAGAATATTTATTGAGGGCCCCGCAATTTGTATTTTATATGGCGAGGCTCATCTCATTCTTATTTTTTAAAATGAATTTGCAACGTCATGGACACGCATCTCGAACCACGTCACAATCAATGTACCCGTGATTAGAAACACATTTCGACTACGTTGAGAATTGGATTTGGGTCACATAAATGCGCACCCGAATTTAAGAAGGTAAAATTATTAAATATGCGCTTAAAGAGGCTATCGCGTTATTATTTCGGGATGGGCCGTGAGATTTTCTAAACGACCCATCCTGGAAACTGAATGCTTCGATAATATACATTTAACGAGGGCCCCGCAGCTCGTGCGTTTTTATTTATTTTTGTCGAGGCTCATCTCGTTCTTATTTTAAAATGATATCCTATAGCAACTACGTTTCTTGTCGCGTTTGTCTCTACTAATTGAAAACAGTAGATAGTCCTAATTAATTACGTGCTTGCAAGTTATCTATAACAGCATTCAGAAATGCTTAAAAATCAGAAACGAGGCTGCGTGCACAGTCAGCCGAACAAATAATCACGGGCCCAAATCCAGCCCATGCGTGATGGGCCAGACCTGGGCCACTGCTTGTTCGATGCGGGCCTGCTTGGTCTGTTTTGACCTGGGCTCGACCTTCATGAGGTTGAGATTGCAAGTTTTGTGTTCTTTGTCTTAACAGGTGGTTTACTAGTTATATGAGACCACTAATCAGAAAAGGAAGAACTTAGCCAATGATGTACAGTTTTCATGCTTGGCATACATTACAGCACATATTACAAAGTAAACTAAGTCTGAGATGCAACCTATTTCATTGAGAATATTTTCACCTATCAGCATACATATGTAAACTACCATTTAGCTAATCTATATTGATATACACTGGGCATACAGGCTGCTTCTATTGTCAACACAGGAATGAAAATTATCATACAGTACATGATATCTAATATAACAATCTATGTATGAAAATCAACTTCACGTCTTTTCTTTTTGCATTCATGCTCAATGTTCCAATTATATTTGATAGTGCATTGGTTGTGTACCTGGTATAGAGGACAAAGAAGAAAGGACTGATCAGCTGGGCAGTATGCAGTAAACACAGCAACAGTAGATATACAGCAACAACACAACAACAAACCAACAATCACAAGTGTTTTCCACAGTCCACAGATAACCAGCAATAATTTCCAGAACAAAGAAAACCAGCAGACGGTCGAGCACCAAACAAGTAATCCCAGAAGAGAGTAATGAAACAACAGAATTAACAGAGTGTTCAATGCAGCAACACCAGCAGTTCAACAATCACAAGCAGCTCAATCAGTGCAAACAACAGAACTTGGCCAAGACAGCTTGACCAATATGAACTCTTATGTAGCTTTCAGACAGTGTTTGGTTGCAATGTTTACTGGAAATTTCCTTATGTTTTCAGTTTTCTTTAAACTCACAAGACCTCTCTCCAGACTAAAAATTCAACCTTTTTTAAGTTCCGAAATGGCCTATTTATAAGCCAATCGACCAGTGCAGTCAAGCTGCCTGGATCCTCCATTTTGCAGAATGCCCATACCCTTTAAACCCATGCTTAAGCATCTTTTGATGCCAGCCATTCTGTTCCCCATGCCTGGCTTTTCTTTAATCAAAGGTTATGGGTTCATTTAAGTATTCATTTTAAACCCCATACTCTTGTGTCTTGTTCCCCATTGGTATTAGTTTAATCCCAAATTAGTACCCTACTTGTCAGCTCATTTAAACTAATCATTTTTGTTCTTTTCAAACCCCAGACTACCCCTGTTAAACCCTGGTTATCACTGTCTTGACCCTCTCCAATAATGGGTTATTTTGGACTTCTGAAAAATTTAAAATCGAAGCTGCCCTAGACTGAATCTTTTAGCTGTTTTGTAATGCAGTTTATAGGATAATCTCAGGCAATGTCGAGCATTCAGTCAGTGACATGGTTCATTTAGTCATGTGAAATGATTAGCTTATTTGATCCATTAGTTATAGAGAACTAATCGACGACATTTATCGAGTCGGCTATACTAATTATAACAGGTAATAATCAATCGTTCAAATAAACAAACACATACAGGGACCTAAAGGGCTTCGGACAACTTTGGTCGATCACTGGGAACCTATATAAGTTATTTATGCGACGACTATCCTAATCGGACATGCTTATCACAGGATACATTTAAATCATACACAGAAAACAATCGACCAAATAAACAGGTCTTTGACAGAGATGGAAGAAATTAAGAAAACTATCAGAAAATAACAAACAAACACAACAAAGCATGCTAACGACTTAATTGGCAGTTGAATAAACAAAAGGGAAAAGAAAAACTTACCGAAAAATGTTTAAACCAAACTGACCCAAAACTGACTCCACATTGACCATTTGAAGCCGAACAAACTTTAATCAGGGTGTTCTCACATGAGAACACCTTGATTAAGGTCTATTAGACCTCGAACCCTTGTTAAGGTCGGCTGGATTCCAAGGCTATCCGTGTTCTAGGTTTTGGATTCTCAGATCTGGTTTTTGGGGAGTTGTGGGTAGATTCGGACCAAACCAAGCTTGGTTTGGTCACAAGGAGGGTCAGGGGAGTGTCTGGTATGAAGATGGGGTGGTTTGGTATAGATCAGAGTTTCGACTCAAATCTTCAAATGAAGATTCGAGACGAAGGAAGGTGATTCGAGGCAAATGGATAGCAGATCCATGTTTAGGACAGTGAGGTGGTCCTATGGTGTTCAGAAGGTGGCCACCGGTGTCCATGCCGCCGGCTTTAATGGCGAGGGAGATGGGGCGGCTAGGGTTTCTAATGGGAGGTCTAGGTTTGAGCTTGGGGACGACGGGATGGGGTGTTCGTATAGGGGGCGTGGGGTGTAAGGGAAGGCTTATATATGGTCTAGGGGTTTAGATCTAAGCCGTTGGATCAGATGATCTCAACGGCTTGGATCTGATGGTGAGGGGTGAGACGAAGCCGTTTGGTATTAAAACGGTGTCGTTTGGGTTTAAGTGATGGATTGGGTTGGACCGTCTAAACAGGTCGGGTCACGGGTGCGTATGTGGACCGTTGGATAAAGAGGCTTAGACGGCTCAGATCGACTTGCCTAAAACGGCGTCGTTTCGGGAGGTGCCTGGGCAGGCCTGGTCTGGACCGGGTCCTTGGTCAGTTTTGGGCCTATTTTTATTTCATTTTCTGGGCCCAAATCAATCTTTTCTTTGTTTTCTTATTTTGAAAGAAAAATGAAATAACAAAAGTAAATAATGAAACAAAAAATGAAATTAATACAAACAACCATGTGACACTTCAACACAATTATCACACCAAATTAAAATATTTAAGCAAGTTAAATCACCACCTAGAACGAACGACGCCTATATATTTTTTGAATTTTCGTTCTTTTTAACGACCGAATTACGATTTTGACTACCCTGACAGACATGCTTTTGTATTTTGATCGGTAAGATTAAATGCAAAATGGGCAGATCCACACATGACTAACAACACCTGTCACGGAAAAACGACAAATTGTACAGTGAGGCCATTTATCACTATTTTTTGTTTTCCTTTTTGAGTGATTGCTCGTGAAGCAAAAATCACGTGCTTACAACTGCCCCTCTTTGCCCGAAGACACGAAGGGTTTTCGCGCAAAGATAAAGCAAGCGATTTTTGCCTGTCCGAATACTCCGTGTGAAGCATTTTTTGAAAAAGATTTGACCGAACCTTTGCTTCAGAGGTTTCCTACATATCCTGGGCTGAACAAGAATCAGGTCAATGTAGTTCGGGAAATTTTGGTAGCTGGGACTACCGTGTGACTGTAGTGCTCGCTGCTGTTGTGCGCTGTTGCATGCTGCTGTAGGATGCTACTGCTCACTGATCTCCTTGTTACATTGTTCTTGAAAGGAAAAATAAGAAGCTAAGCTAGAGTGTGAGATCTCATCTATCTTCAACTTGTTCTTGTTGCCTTGCTTTCTTGTCGGCTAACGCTTTCCTCTGATGCCTTTATTTTGCGAGCTTGGGAGATGATGCTGGTCCTTCGCCTTTTCTGAATGCCAGTTTTCATCACTTTGCTTGATCTGCTGGGAACATGGCCCTCTTCTTTAATTCTTCCAATGGTTTCTTCAGTGGTATCACAGTTTGTTATGTTGGGCGTGCTATAACGTTCCCAAACTGCTTTTTTTGAGACGCGTTCCTTCTTCCTTTTGAATCGCGCTTGCCTTTGCAGCCTTCTGCTTCTTGGCGCTGGGGATTTTGTTGTTTCCTGCTTGGGGATCTCTGTTGTAGCCTTCCGTCTTCAGGTGGGTTTACCGATTCCAAAATCTAGAGCTAAAAGTATTCCCGCATTTTACTGGTGGGCGACCTAGAACTTAAATGTATTCCCGCATTATACTGGTGGGCGACCTAGAACTTAAATGTATTCCCGCATTATACTGGAGGGCGACCTAGAACTTAAATGTATTCCCGCATTATACTGGTGGGCGACCTAGAACTTAAATGTATTCCCGCATTATACTGGTGGGCGACCTAGAACTTAAATGTATTCCCGCATTATACTGGTGGGCGACCTAGAACTTAAATGTATTCCCGCATTATACTGGTGGGAGACCTAGAACTTAAATGTATTCCCGCATTATACTGGTGGGCGACCTAGAACTTAAATGTATTCCCGCATTATACTGGTGGGCGACCTAGAACTTAAATGTATTCCCGCATTATACTGGTGGGCGACCTAGAACTTAAATGTATTCCCGCATTATACTGGTGGGCGACCTAGAACTTAAATGTATTCTCGCATTATACTGGTGGGCGACCTAGAACTTAAATGTATTCCCGCATTATACTGGTGGGCGACCTAGAACTTAAATGTATTCCCGCATTATACTGGTGGGCGACCTAGAACTTAAATGTATTCCCGCATTATACTGGTGGGCGACCTAGAACTTAAATGTATTCCCGCATTATACTGGTGGGCGACCTAGAACTTAAATGTATTCCCGCATTATACTGGTGGGCGACCTAGAACTTAAATGTATTCCCGCATTATACTGGTGGGCGACCTATAACTTAAAAGTATTCCCGCATTATACTGGTGGGCGACCTAGAACTTAAATGTATTCCCGCATTATACTGGTGGGCGACCTAGAACTTAAATGTATTCGAAATTGTTTCCCTGTTCTTCCGAGAAAATTTTGACAATCGGCAGAAAATTTTCTGCCCCGGTTTTTGGTGACTTCCCTGGCGTTGCATCTTGCTGCCATCATCAATCCTTTGTTTTCCTACAGCAGACAAAAGGATTTAATTAGTTTTCATCGTAGTGGTAGAGGGTGCCTTTCTGGCGGATGATTTTTCCTTTCTTCTCTTTTTCTTGGTCTATGTCCCCATAATTGATTAGTGGGCAGAGTTGCCTGCTGGGGGTCTCTAGCCTGCTGGGGATTGGCTTTCAATTAATGCCCTTTTCTGCTTTCTCTTTAAGCACATGCTGTGGGAGTCTGCTTTTAACTCCCGACACCACTCCCTTTAGGAGCTTACTTCCTCCAAAATTGCCGGGCACGATCACTGCATTGCCTGGGATCGGCTTTTAAGACTGTTTGTACTATCCTGCATTGGATGAATTCCCCTCCGGTTTCTGGTAGTAAGCTTTGAAAAATCCTTTCAAGACAAATTTTAGGAAAAGAAATAAAAGATAGAAAAAGGAGAAAGTCTTTCTGAACCAATATTTGGTGGGAGAAGAAACTCAAAAGAACTTATCTGGAGGACATGACTGGTCCCCGTGATCATGACGTGCACCACAGATTCCCGAGCCAGTCTATTTGTACCAATCGATTTGCCCGATGGTCTGATTTGATGGGGATGATAAAGGAGTGTCCATTTCGTTTCGAATGTGGTAGCTTTTGTTGATCTGTCTTGTCGCCTCATAGTGCCCTTCGAGGGGTTTTCACTAATGAGACTCTCTCTTTTCTCTCATCTCCCGGCGCCTTATGGTGCCTGTGAATGTTTTCACCAATAAGACTCTCTCATTTCATATCTCTCATCTTACATCGCCTTTCGGTGCCCGTGAAGGTTTTCACCAATAAGACTCTCTCATTTTATTTCTCTCATTGAAGAATCGGGGTGTTATCGATACGACCCTCTCTTCTGGAGATCCCTTTGACCATCAATTCAATCCCAGTCTCATGATCTTTTCTTTACTGGGGATCGGTGTATTATTCTCGGCCTTATTAGCCTGACTTGGTATCTCTTGGACATTGATCGGGAGGTCTTTTGGACGTTGATGTTGGTTTTGGTGTGGGGTTAAAGAAAGGATATAAAAATGAAAATAATTTGATGGGTGATGTGCTACAACTTTTGGAATCAGACCTTTTGTTGGAACTTAAAACATAACCTCTGCCCCAGTTTTCTTGCTTGGGGAATTTATTTTTCTACACTTACGTTGCGCTATGTGCGTTACGCACACTGTACCTATTATGCACACTATGTACATTATGCATCCTATATTCATTATGATGCATACTATGACCGAGCCGTGAGGCGCCTACGTATCCTCTTTGAGGAATCAGGTCAAACGTAGTTCCCACGGTTTTGTATTTCTTATGATTTTATCTTCCTTTTTCTTTTCCTTCTTTTCATTTTCTTTTTCTTTTCTTTTTTTCTTTTTTTTTCTACTTTTTTTTTCATGTCTTTTCCATTATTGATTCCAAAAGAGGGGTATGAAAGAATAATTTAAGGCTCAAAGGGGGAAGCAGGGGTTAAAAGTGTTTGGATAGAAGAAAGAATTGCCTCCGTCATCTCATTATCCAATAAATGCCAAATACAAACAAATAAACCAAAAATTGCCATAATTAAAGAAATTACGCATAATATCTCTTGACCGCATCTGAATTGATAGCCATGTCGACACATCTACCTTCGACATCTGTCAAACACAAAGCACCGTTGGACAATACTCTGGTTACAATATAAGGCCCTTGCCAATTTGGGGCGAATTTGCCTTTTGCCTCGACCTGATGTGGGAGGATCTTCTTCAATACCTGCTGCCCTACTTCAAACTTCCTGAGGCGCACCTTCTTATTATATGTTCTTGCCATTCTCTTCTGGTACAGCTGACCATGGCACACTGCTGCCAATCTTTTCTCATCTATCAGGCTCAACTGTTCCAATCGAGCTTTGACCCATTCATCATCATTAATCCTGGCTTCAGCGACAATTCGAAGGAACGGAATTTCGACCTCCGCCGATATTACAGCTTCAGTTCCGTACACCAACAAATAAGGAGTTGTACCTATGGAAGTCCGGACAGTAGTGCGGTAACCCAACAAAGCAAAAGGTAATCTCTCGTGCCATTGTCTAGATCCTTCCACCATCTTTCGCAGTATCTTTTTGATATTCTTATTGGCTGCTTCGACCGCTCCATTCGCCTTGGGACGATATGGGGTGGAGTTGCGGTGTGTAATCTTGAATTGTTGGCATACCTCTCTCATCAGGCTGCTATTAAGATTCGCACCGTTATCCGTGATGATCACTTTTGGGATCCCAAATCTGCAGATGATATGGGAATGGACAAAGTCCACCACTGCCTTTTTGGTTACTGATTTGAAGGTTTTAGCCTCAACCCATTTGGTGAAGTAATCAATGGTCACTAGAATGAACCTATGACCGTTGGATGCTGCCGGCTCGATGGGCCCAATGACATCCATGCCCCATGCCACAAACGGCCAGGGTGCTGACATCGTATGTAACTCCGTTGGCGGAGAATGAATCAAATCTCCATGTATCTGGCACTGATGGCATTTCCTTACGAAAGTGATACAGTCATGTTCCATGGTGAGCCAATAACACCCTGTTCGAAGGATCTTTCTTGCCAATACATATCCGCTCATGTGTGGCCCACAAACTCCAGCATGTACCTATGCCATAACCGTCGTTTCTTGACTGGCATCTATGCATCTCAACAATCCCAAATCTGGGGTTCTTTTGTACAATACTCCTCCGCTGAGGAAGAAACCATTCGACAAACGCCGAAGGGCTCTTTTTTGGTCTCCAGAGGCATGTTCTGGATATATCCCCATTCTGAGGTATTCCTTGATATCATGAAACCAGGGTTCGCCATCTGCTTCTTCTTCTATGGCATTGCAGTAGGCGTGCTGATCACGGACCTGGATGTGCAGAGGATCAACATACATTTTGTCAGGGTGGTGCAGCATTGATGCTAAGGTGGCCAAGGCATCCGCAACCTCATTGTGAACTCTCGGGATGTGTTTGAACTTCACCGATCGAAATTGCTTGCTCAGATCATGCAAGCATTGTCGGTATGGTATGAGTTTTAGATCTCGTATTTCCCATTCACCCTGAATTTGATGTACCAAGAGGTCCGAGTCTCCCAAGACCAAGACGTCTTGGACATCCATGTCAGCAGCTAAGCGCAGACCCAAGATGCAAGCTTCATACTCGGCCATATTATTGGTGCAATAGAAGCGTAGTTGAGCCGTAACAGGATAATGGCGTCCTGTTTCAGAAATGAGTACTGCTCCTATTCCAACCCCTTTTGCGTTTGCAGCTCCATCGAAGAAAAGCTTCCAACCTGGTTCCTCAGGTAGTTCCAACTCATTTGTATGCATCACCTCTTCGTCAGGAAAATACGTTCTTAAGGGCTCGTATTTTTCATCAACGAGATTCTCCGCCAAATGGTCTGCCTGCGCCTGGGCTTTCATGGCCGTCCTCGTCACATAGATAATATCAAACTCTGTGAGCAGAATTTGCCATTTTGCCAACCTTCCCGTGGGCATAGGTTTTTGAAAGATATACTTCAATGGGTCCAAACGGGATATGAGATAAGTAGTATACGAAGACAAGTAGTGCTTCAACTTCTGAGCTACCCAAGTTAAGGCACAACATGTTTTCTCGAGTTGAGTGTACTTGACCTCATGTACTGTGAATTTCTTGCTAAGATAGTAGATGGCCTGCTCCTTCCTTCCTGTGTCATCATGTTGCCCCAATACAAAACCAAATGAATTTTCCAAGACCGTTAGGTAAAGAATTAAGGGCTTCCCAAACTTCGGCGGGACCAATACGGGTGGATTAGACAGATACCCTTTGATTTGGTCGAAGGCCTCCTGACACTCTGCCGTCCAACCTACCGCAGCATCCTTTCTCAGCAACCGAAACATGGGCTCACAAGTTGCTGTGAGTTGGGCGATGAACCTGCTGATGTAATTGAGTCTACCCAGCAAACTCATTACCTCTGTTTTGTTCCTTGGCGGTGGCAAATCTCGGACGGATTCAATTTTGGATGGGTCTAACTCAATTCCCCGTTGACTGACGATGAATCCTAGCAGCTTTCCTGATGGAACCCCGAATGCGCATTTGGCCGGGTTGAGCTTGATATCATACCTTCGGAGTCTTTGGAAGAATCTCCTTAGGTCTGCTACATGGTCTTCCTGACGCCAAGATTTGATGATCACATCATCGACGTACACCTCGATTTCTTTGTGTATCATGTCATGAAACACAGCAGTCATTGCTCGCATGTATGTTGCCCCGGCGTTCTTCAATCCGAACGGCATTACCCGATAGCAGTAAGTTCCCCATGGCGTAATAAACGCTATTTTTTCCGCATCTTCCTCGTCCATTAGGATCTGATGATAACCCGCATAGCAATCTACAAAGGATCCGATCTCGCGCCCCGCGCAATTATCGATCAAGATATGGATGTTGGGCAATGGAAAATTGTCCTTGGGACTTGCTTTGTTGAGGTTGCGGTAGTCGACGCACACCCTGATTTTTCCATCCTTCTTTGGGACTGGTACCACATTGGCCAACCACTCGGGATATCGAGTGACCCGAATGACCTTCGCTTTCAACTGCTTAATCACTTCCTCTTTGATATTTACACTCATCTCTGTTTTAAATTTCCTTAATTTTTGCTTGACGGGAGGGTATGCCGGGTCAGTGGGCAATTTGTGAACCACTAAATTGGTGCTTAACCCAGGCATATCGTCATATGACCATGCAAAAACATCTTTGAATTCCATGAGGGTTTTGATCAATTCTTCTCTGACATTCGGCTCAATGTGGATGCTAATTTTGGTCTCTTGGACGTTATCAGCGTCTCCTAGATTCACAGCCTCAGTGTCATTTAGGTTAGGCTTGGGTTTCTCTTCAAATTGGCACAGTTCTCGGTTTATCTCTTCGAAGGCTTCACCTTCGTCACATTCAGATTCATCATCACGAACGACCTCTTGCATCATTGAGTCGGATTCAGATTGATTTATTAGACTAGGTCGAAGATCCGCTGTGCATGCCATGTCATTAGAACCAGTAAAAAGAGAACTGTTCAGAAAGAAAAAAAACAAAACAAAAATTAAAATGGGACAAAAGAAAAGAACTTTATTAAACTTGCACGATAAAAGGGTTCACACTTTTACAAAAACGAAAGTAAAATTTGGATTACACCCTTGAATAATCCAGACAAAACAAAACACACAAAACATAAATCAAAGCCTACTACCAAGACTCCCCTCGGACAGGAAGAGGAGTAACTGTCCAATTGTTGGTCTTGGCCTCAGGCCCCACAAACTGTATCTCTGCTCTACTGGAACCTTCTCCAGCTTCCACCATACTGACATCCGCGAATAGCCTCTCAAAACTCTGATTCAGGTCTTCATTTATACCGATCAAAGGTCCTAGAATCTTTGGGACCGGTGACCCCTTGGCACTTGCTTTGACAAAAGACCTTGAGAGACGTGGCACTGGTTTAGGCAGAAACCAAACCCTCTTCTTTATTTTTCGCGCTTGCTTCCTATCTGCTGCGGTTGGTTTGAAACCTAATCCGAAAGTTTCCAGATTTTTAGGAAGGGAGACAGGTTGGACAATCCCTTGAAGCTCGACTCCTAGGCCTTTTCCCGGCACAAATCCATTACCCAACATTTTTGAGACCATCATGACTGTTGCGGCAGCTACCCTAGGGTGCGGGATGCTTTCTCCTTCAGAAATTTTGTTGGCCGACCCTGTATCGAAAATCTGGTAGACCCAAGGACCTTTGTCATCAGCGGTCTCTATGAAAGGTACAATGGTTCCGCCCATGGTGCACGTTGTATCCTCGCCGTGTAACACGACCTCTTGTTTTTCCCACTCGAACTTCACCATCTGATGTAGGGTGGAAGGCACCGCTTTGGCTGCATGAATCCAGGGTCATCCCAACAGCAGGTTATAAGATACTGTGGCGTCCAACACCTGGAATTCCATGGTAAACAGGACCGGACCAATGGTCAGTTCAAGTACAACATCCCCCACAGTGGCCGTTCCGTTTCCGTCAAACCCTCGGACACAGATACTGTTCTTGTGGATCCTTCCGTGGTCGATCTTTAACTGGTTCAAGGTAGATAGTGGGCAAATATTGGCGCTTGAGCCGTTATCCACCAATACTCGAGTTACCACCGAGTCTTCACATTTGACAGCTAGGTATAGAGCTTTGTTATGCTCCGTACCTTCCACCGGCAGGTCATCATCTGAGAATGTTACCCTGTTCACCTCGAAAATCTTGCTGGCAATGGTTTCCAGGTGGTTTACAGAAATCTCACTAGGTACATGAGCTTCGTTCAATATCTTCAACAGGGCCCGACGATGCTCCTCAGAATGGATCAGTAACGACAACAGTGAGATCTGGGCCGGTGTTTTCCTCAGCTGTTCGACCACAGAATAGTCTTGTACTTTCATCTTCCTCAGGAACTCTTCAGCCTCTTCTTCGGACACAGGTTTCTTGGTTGCAACTGGGTTGGCTCTTCTTAGCTCCGCCGGAGCAAAACATCGACCTGATCGAGTCAACCCTTGCGCTTCACAACTGACTTCTTCCACCTGTTTTCCCTTGTACATCACCACCGCCTTTTCATATTTCCAAGGCACAGCCCTGCTGTCAATCATCGGCAGTTGGACCACAGGTTTTATGGTCACCAGTTCTCTACATACCCCTTTTAACACGACTGTCGGTGTGGGCGGGATCCCTGATACTACCAACTTGCTTGGCTCGGGTTTGCTTGTTATGGCGGACGAGCTCTTTCCCAATATCACTACCGGCTTGACGCCTTCTCCCTGCGACTGTACACTCATTCCTCCACTGGTTGAGACTTCTTTCGGGGTGGCTTGGATCATCATCACTGTTTGTGAGGGTTTTCTTAATTCTCCTCCCTCACACACCAACTCAATCATGTGAGTTTCGTGGTGCGCTGGCAGTGGGTTTTGGTTGATGTTAGGAGCTTCTGGTGTCTGGACCTCGATCTTATTGGTGTCAATAAGATCCTGTATGGCATGTCTTAATTTCCAGCACTTCTCGGTATCATGCCCGAGCATCCCGGAACAGTATTCACAACTGATTGATCGATCCAAATTCTGAGGTGGGGGATTTTGTTCTCGAGTCTGGACAGGACTAACCAAACCCAATTGCCTCAGCTTGTGGAACAAAGCGGTGTAGGTTTCTCCCAGCTCCGTGAAGGTTCTCTGCTTCCGCAACCTGTCATTCCTAGCATCTGGATTTCCCCGAAAACCTGCCCCTGAGGGGTTTCTATACGCCCTTGGTGGAGGGTAGGTGTTTTGTGGTGGTGCATATATGTTCTGGGGAGCCGGTGCGCGCCATTGTGGGCGAACCGGAGGCTGAGTGTATGCCTGGGCTTGGTGTACGGAACAATGTGGTTCTCGAGGTGGATAGAAATTTTGTGGTGGGTTGTATGGGTATTCTGACCTGTGAGGTCTGGGTTGGTTGTAGTGTGGCCTGCCAGCCCTGGACCAACTGCCTGCCTCGATCGTGGCAACCTCTTCTTTCTTTCTTCTCAACGCACCTCCCGTGCCGTTTTGAATAGCCTGGGTTGTGGCCTTGAGTGCCGAATAGTTCAAGATCTTGTCAGACCTCAAACCCTCTTCTATCATGACCCCTATCTTGACCACCTCGTTGAAAGATTTTCCAACCGTTGTCACCAAGTGACCAAAGTAGGTTGGATCCAATGTCTGCAAAAAATAGTCCACCATCTCTCCCTCTCTCATGGGAGGATCGACTCTAGCTGCTTGTTCTCTCCAGCAGAACCCGAACTCGCGAAAACTTTCCCCGGGTTTCTTCCCAGTTCTCAATAATGTGAGACGGTCAGGGACTATCTCGAGATTGTACTGGAAATGACCTGCAAAAGCCTGCGCCAGATCATCCCACGTGTACCACCTGCTGAAATCCTGCCTGGTATACCATTCCAGTGCAGATCCGCTCAGACTTTGGCCAAAATAAGCTATCAACAGCTCATCCTTGCCGCCTGCCCCTCTCATTTTGCTACAGAATCCCCGCAAATGTGCCATGGGATCACCGTGCCCTTCATATAAATCAAACTTAGGCATCTTGAACCCAGCCGGGTGTTGGACGTCTGGGAAAGGGCACAGATCTTTGTATGCTACGCTGACTTGATTGCCCAATCCGTGCAAGTTCCTGAAGGACTGCTCCAGGCTTTTGAACTTTCTCAACACTTCATCCTGTTTAGGGGCCTTAACCGGCTTCTCAACCTCTGCCGGTACTTCCAAATGTGGATTGTAAGCCTGTGGTTCGGGGGCATGAAACGTAGGCTCGGGGGGATATTATTGTGTATCGTGAGCCTGAAACAATGGCTCACTGGTCGTCCTTTTCAAAGGGGCTGATGTTGGTCCCACAAAAATGGGAATATTGGGTGTTGGGAGAGGTTGATGGGGTGGTGGAGCTTGGGAATCATGAGGGCTTCTTTCTTGATGATAAAGGGGATTTGGACGGCTTGTGGAAGGGCCAGAGTGAGGGTATTCCGGCATGTGTCCCAGTGTTTCAGGGCTCTTTTGTGTTTTGGCTAGGGCTAGCTGCATTGCATTCATCTCTAGTCCCATCCTTTCAATCTTTTCCATCGCTTCTTTTAGCAACTGGCTCATTGGCCTTTCTTCCTCATTACTATTCTCTAAAGTAGTCATGCTTGTTGCTACCGGTCCTTTGGATCTGGTTTGGTAGGAGTGTGTTGCCAGAGTTCTTTAACAACTAACTTGTCTGGTATAGACAACAACAAACTTTGTTAGCGTTAGAGTTTAACAGATTTGATCATAACACATAGAGGATGCAATGCACCTAGGCAGTTAACCGTTTCTACATGCTTTGCTTCAAACAACATGCGTCATCCTGGTTTGCTCATTCGTCCCTTTAAAGTATTTTGGGAAACCCTGTGTTTTATTTTATTATGTATTTTCTTTTCTCTCTTTATTAAAAGCGGTCGAATCTTATGGGGATTGCCTACGTATCACGTCCCCGCGTGAATCAGACCAGGCGTAGTTCTGCCTCAAAATAAAAGACACATAGAAATTCTTCCGGAGTCACTTAATTTCATTATCAAAATTTGCTATTACACATTGCTTCAAACAAAATAGCAACAGTACAGACTCCACGGTTTTAAACTTGGTTTGAAGAAAAGAAAACAACATATGGGGAAACAACAAACAAAACGAACAGGACTCGATCAACGACTAATTTTCCAACTTAGGGACCCACGAGGCATCTTTCGGCCCTTTCGCGGCCCTAGGTGTAAGGTCTCTTTGCAAGCTCTTCAACTCGTTCATAATCCGGTGGACGCAGCCCATGATGGAGGCAATGAGGGTTTCCCGAGGTGTTCGCTCGCATGCCAAGCATTTCAGGTAGATGTAATGCCCGATTTCGTCAATTCTTGCTCGAATGTTGTCCCTTTCTGCGAACAACTGCCTTATCTGTCGTCTCTTTAATCCTAGCGTTTGTGCATTGGTGGCGAGCTGATCCTGGAACATCTCCATTTGCCTTTCCATCCTGGTCATTGCATTGTAATAGCGTCTCCTGTCGGCTTGGGCATCTTGTGTTTGCTTGAAGATCCACTCTTGCAGAGCGGAATTCGTTTCCTTTGCTGCTTTGACGCTCAGTTCACAATCCCTCATGACTTGTTGTAGGCGCTTCCTCCGGGCCATTGTACCTTTTGCCCATTTGACCTTCATCCTTGCTATGCAAGCCTCTGATTGGTCTAATTCTTCTTGGCTCTGGATGACCTGATTTCTCAAACTGGCTATCAATCTTTCGTCGGAGCAACGCTTCTGTCGGTCGATGTTATTCTTACTGGCTTGGCGAAGGCGGGGCTTCAGGATTTGGTTCTCTTGGGCTAGCTTGTCTTTTTCAGCCTGCTCTTGGGCGACTTGCACGTTGTTTTCGAATACAATCCTTTCAACTTGTCGCTTCAGCTTCCTGATTTCAACCAGGTAACCTTCCTCTTTTGCGAGCCAGTCCCATTGTTCTTGTGATGACTCAACAAAATCTTGGAGGTGAGGCCGTTTGATTGGCCGTTTCACAATGTTCTTCTTGTTATGCCAAGCGAGATAGGCCGGCGAGACTTCACCCCTAGACACATCACCTACCCGAGTATTTGCCGTCAGGTACTGGCATTCACTCCATATGCAACGAACTGTCTTTTCAGGAAATTGGCCGTCACTGCTGACCTCGACTGCATAAGTGCTGAGATCTTCGTCCGGGTGTAGTACTTGACATCTTCCTAACTGTCTCATCACCCTATAAGGGGAATAAGGTTGAATACCTCTGAGTCCCATCAAGAGGAAGTGAGGACCAGTGGCGGGCATGTATATGATTTCTTCCACAGAAAGCCAACCCAAAGTCCAGTTTATTTGATCTGCGGTGATGACCCGGAGATAGGATATCCATTCTTCAAACCCTCCCGGTGATCGGAAACCTGAAACCCTTAGGTTATAACCCTCGATGCAGCCCCCATTTGTAGACATGTAGCGCATATACTGAGGATGGTGACACAAGTGTTCGATCATCCACATCTGTAATAACAAGTTGCACCCCTCGAAGAAGTCTGCTCCGGCCTTACAAGCCGTGAGGGCTCGGTACATTTCTGACACTATCATAGGAGCAAGGATGCTTTTATCGTTGGTAATCAGGACTTTGACGATTCCAGCCACTTTCAGGTCGATATTTCTATCTTTTCGGGGAAACACCACAAGGCCCAAAAATGCCACCATAAAAGCGAACCGCCTATGCTCATTCCATTTTACCAGATTTCCCCTGCTGCAAACACCACTTTCTGGATCATTAAATCCTCATATGCTCCCGTACCTCTGGTATATGAATTGTAGGGTAGAAAAACCTCTATCCAGTTCAGCGTATGGGACTCCCTTGCTTATCTTCAACAGATCCATGAATCTGTGTGAATTCACAACTCTTGGAGCGATCAGGTATTTGTGTCTCAAACCTTCAGTGACGTCCATGTAACCCGCCATTTCTTCTAAGGTTGGGGTGAGTTCAAAATCCGAGAAACGGAACACGTTGTAGGCCGGATCCCAAAATGTAACCAAAGCCTTTATGATGTCGCACCGAGGCCTGACGTTCAACAAATTAACCAAACCTCCCAGGTGCAGTTTGATCTTGTCTTGCTCTGACTTTTCCAAATCCTCCCACCATAATCGCACTTCCAGAGGGATTTTGCTTCTAACTGTTACCGGTAAACTTGGACTTATGCTCATTCTGCATGTTTATTGGGGTGATTAAGCAAAGATCCAGACTCATTGGACTCAAATACCAAATTGACACACCCTTTTTTTTCCTAGAAAAACGAAATTTGGTTGTTTCCGAAAAGTATGATGTCACCTTAAAAACTTTCGTTCTTTGGATTGTACCTATATTTTGAAAAACAAGTTGAGCCCGATGGGGGTTGCCTACGTATCTCGCACCCTGCGAGAATCAAACTGACGTAGTTCAGGCATAAGCCGAATTTTGGAGACACACTATTTTTCTCTTAGAAATGAATCAAAGACTCTTACTTTCTAAAACAAATTAATAAGACACACATTTTTTCTTTTTTTTTCAAAATTCTGGCAGAGCTTTAACCATTTTCTGGGTATTTATTTTTCAAGAATAAATAATTATCTCCCTATCCGTTATTTTCTTTTTTTTTCTTTTTTTTTTCAAACATTCCCGATATTCAGAAACCGGTCAGCATGCAAGCCTTGAAACAAGTAAATGCATAAAGCAAGCAGGATGTAGCAGGATAGTCTTTATTCTCAGGTTGCTTGTCCTAGACGGACCCAGCCCCTGTGCTGAGTCCCCTAAGTCAAATGCATATGATGCAAATAAGCGTTCCTACTAGGGATCCGGCATGAAGTTAAGTTATACTAAGCTGTAAAACCTAGGTGTTTGTTCTAGACCTGGCTTACCCAAGCGGACAACTCGAGCCAAGGATGGGAGCTGTGTACCGGTAACCAAAAGGCCATCCAATTTTGCAATTCCTCCGAATCCTCGTTCTATTTTGGCATATGACACTAACAGAAAGAAGCCACGACCAGCGTGCGCTCCTCAAGAGAGAAGAGAAGGGTTTCAGCACAGTTTATATGTACAGTTCAAACAATATCAAAGCAATTAAAGCAGCATTTGGCACATTAGGCGCGAACACGAAAAAATCAGATAATAAATAAAGCCAAATAATAACAATTATTTTAAGCTCGAATTCTTAACCCTGAACCAGTGGTTCTGGGTTCCGAGTTCCCCAGCAGAGTCGCCAGAGCTGTCACACCTCCTTTTTCTGCACCCGAGAGGGGCATGGGGAGTTTTTTCCAATTAAAGGACAATCGAAACGGGATTGGTTTATTTATTTCAGAGTCGCCACTTGGGAGATTTAGGGTGTCCCAAGTCACCAATTTTTATCCCGAATCGAGGAAAAGAATGACTCTATATTACAGTCTGCGTACCAGAAATCCGGATAAGGAATTCTGTTAACCCGGGAGAAGGTGTTAGGCATTCCCGAGTTCCGTGGTTCTAGCACGGTCGCTCAACTGTTATATTTGGCTTATTTATCTGATTTTAAATACAATATGAACTTATGTGCAAATTTTATCTTCCAACCGCTTTTATCATTTACTGTTATTTTTATCAAGAATTGCAACGTTATAAAAATGTATCTCGAACCACGTTACAATCAATGTACCCGTGGTCGTCGACACACTTTGACTCCGTTGAGATTTGGATTTGGGTCACATCAATGTGCACCCGAGTTTAAGGAAATTAAATTATTAAAGGCGCGCCTAGAGCGACTAGCGTATTTATTTTGGGTAAGACCGCGGAATTTTACTAAACGGTCCATCCCGAAGTCTAAACAATTTTTAAAGCAAATATTTATTGAGGGCCCCGCAATTTGTATTTTATTTGGCGAGGCTCATCTCATTCTTATTTTTTAAAATGAATTTGCAACGTCATGGACACGCATCTCGAACCACGTCACAATCAATGTACCCGTGATTAGAAACACATTTCGACTCCGTTGAGAATTGGATTTGGGTCACATAAATGTGCACCCGAGTTTAAGAAGGTAAAATTATTAAATACGCGCTTAAAGAGGCTATCGCGTTATTATTTCGGGATGGGCCGTGAGATTTTCTAAACGACCCATCCTGGAAACTGAATGCTTCGATAATATACATTTAACGAGGGCCCCGCAGCTCGTGCATTTTTATTTATTTTTGTCGAGGCTCATCTCGTTCTTATTTTAAAAGGATATCCTATAGCAACTACGTTTCTTGTCGCGTTTGTCTCTACTAATTGAAAACAGTAGATAGTCCTAATTAATTACGTGCTTGCAAGTTATCTATAACAGCATTCAGAAATGCTTAAAAATCAGAAACGAGGCTGCGTGCACAGTCAGCCGAACAAATAATCACGGGCCCAAATCCAGCCCATGCGTGATGGGCCAGACCTGGGCCACTGCTTGTTCGATGCGGGCCTGCTTGGTCTGTTTTGACCTGGGCTCGACCTTCATGAGGTTGAGATTGCAAGTTTTGTGTTCTTTGTCTTAACAGGTGGTTTACTAGTTATATGAGACCATTAATCAGAAAAGGAAGAACTTAGCCAATGATGTACAGTTTTCATGCTTGGCATACATTACAGCACATATTACAAAGTAAACTAAGTCCGAGATGCAACCTATTTCATTGAGAATATTTTCACCTATCAGCATACATATGTAAACTACCATTTAGCTAATCTATATTGATATACACTGGGCATACAGGTTGCTTCTATTGTCAACACAGGAATGAAAATTATCATACAGTACATGATATCTAATATAACAATCTATGTATGAAAATCAGCTTCACGTCTTTTCTTTTTGCATTCATGCTCAATGTTCCAATTACATTTGATAGTGCATTGGTTGTGTACCTGGTATAGAGGACAAAGAAGAAAGGACTGATCAGCTGGGCAGTATGCAGTAAACACAGCAACAGTAGATACACAGCAACAACACAACAACAAACCAACAATCACAAGTGTTTTCTACAGTCCACAGATAACCAGCAACAATTTCCAGAACAAAGAAAACCAGCAGACGGTCGAGCACCAAACAAGTAATCCCAGAAGAGAGTAATGAAACAACAGAAGTAACAGAGTGTTCAATGCAGCAACACCAGCAGTTCAACAATCACAAGCAGCTCAATCAGTGCAAACAACAGAACTTGGCCAAGATAGCTTGACCAATATGAACTCTTATGTAGCTTTCAGACAGTGTTTGGTTGCAATGTTTACTGGAAATTTCCTTATGTTTTCAGTTTTCTTTAAACTCACAAGACCTCTATCCGGACTAAAAATTCAACCTTTTTTAAGTTCCGAAATGGCCTATTTATAAGCCAATCGACCAGTGCAGTCAAGCTGCCTGGATCCTCCATTTTGCAGAATGCCCATACCCTTTAAACCCATGCTTAAGCATCTTTTGATGCCAGCCATTCTGTTCCCCATGCCTGGCTTTTCTTTAATCAAAGGTTATGGGTTCATTTAAGTATTCATTTTAAACCCCATACTCTTGTGTCTTGTTCCCCATTGGTATTAGTTTAATCCCAAATTAGTACCCTACTTGTCAGCTCATTTAAACTAATCATTTTTGTTCTTTTCAAACCCCAGACTACCCCTGTTAAACCCTGGTTATCACTGTCTTGACCCTCTCCAATAATGGGTTATTTTGGACTTCTGAAAAATTTAAAATCGAAGCTGCCCTAGACTGAATCTTTTAGCTGTTTTGTAATGCAGTTTATAGGATAATCTCAGGCAATGTCGAGCATTCAGTCAGTGACATGGTTCATTTAGTCATGTGAAATGATTAGCTTATTTGATCCATTAGTTATAGAGAACTAATCGACGACATTTATCGAGTCGGCTATACTAATTATAACAGGTAATAATCAATCGTTCAAATAAACAAACACATACAGGGACCTAAAGGGCTTCGGACAACTTTGGTCGATCACTGGGAACCTATATAAGTTATTTATGCGACGACTATCCTAATCGGACATGCTTATCACAGGATACATTTAAATCATACACAGAAAACAATCGACCAAATAAACAGGTCTTTGACAGAGATGGAAGAAATTAAGAAAACTATCAGAAAATAACAAACAAACACAACAAAGCATGCTAACGACTTAATTGGCAGTTGAATAAACAAAAGGGAAAAGAAAAACTTACCGAAAAATGTTTAAACCAAACTGACCCAAAACTGACTCCACTTTGACCATTTGAAGCCGAACAAACTTTAATCAGGGTGTTCTCACATGAGAACACCTTGATTAAGGTCTATTAGACCTCGAACCCTTGTTAAGGTCGGCTGGATTCCAAGGCTATCCGTGTTCTAGGTTTTGGATTCTCAGATCTGGTTTTTGGGGAGTTGTGGGTAGATTCGGACCAAACCAAGCTTGGTTTGGTCACAAGGAGGGTCAGGGGAGTGTCTGGTATGAAGATGGGGTGGTTTGGTATAGATCAGAGTTTCGACTCAAATCTTCAAATGAAGATTCGAGACGAAGGAAGGTGATTCGAGGCAAATGGATAGCAGATCCATGTTTAGGACAGTGAGGTGGTCCTATGGTGTTCAGAAGGTGGCCACCGGTGTCCATGCCGCCGGCTTTAATGGCGAGGGAGATGGGGCGGCTAGGGTTTCTAATGGGAGGTCTAGGTTTGAGCTTGGGGACGACGGGATGGGGTGTTCGTATAGGGGGCGTGGGGTGTAAGGGAAGGCTTATATATGGTCTAGGGGTTTAGATCTAAGCCGTTGGATCAGATGATCTCAACGGCTTGGATCTGATGGTGAGGGGTGAGACGAAGCCGTTTGGTATTAAAACGGTGTCGTTTGGGTTTAAGTGATGGATTGGGTTGGACCGTCTAAACAGGTCGGGTCACGGGTGCGTATGTGGACCGTTGGATAAAGAGGCTTAGACGGCTCAGATCGACTTGCCTAAAACGGCGTCGTTTCGGGAGGTGCCTGGGCAGGCCTGGTCTGGACCGGGTCCTTGGTCGGTTTTGGGCCTATTTTAATTTCATTTTCTGGGCCCAAATCAATCTTTTCTTTGTTTTCTTATTTTGAAACAAAAATGAAATAACAAAAGTAAATAATGAAACAAAAAATGAAATTAAAACAAACAACCACGTGACACTTCAACACAATTATCACACCAAATTAAAATATTTAAGCAAGTTAAATCACCACCTAGAACGAACGACGCCTATATATTTTTTGAATTTTCGTTCTTTTTAACGACCGAATTACGATTTTGACTACCCTGACAGACATGCTTTTGTATTTTGATCGGTAAGATTAAATGCAAAATGGGCAGATCCACACATGACTAACAACACCTGTCACGGAAAAACGACAAATTGTACAGTGAGGCCATTTATCACTATTTTTTGTTTTCCTTTTTGAGTGATTGCTCGTGAAGCAAAAATCACGTGCTTACATACATGTTTGCAAATGCTATCGCTACGTCAAATGTGCCTACGCTCAAAGAAAAATTGTAAGTTTCGTGAGGGGGAGGTTGGTTCATGCCTTTGTGTGCTAGCCTTGTTATGTTCTATTCTAGAGGCCTCGTTTGAGTTTCCCTAGGTAACACCTGACTGTTACGAAAATAGAATTTTTGAAAATATGCAATTATTGATAAAAATAGAGGCATATTAGAAGCATATTGAAATAGCAAGTAATTTTTAGATGAACTATTGACTGTAACACAATTCAGAGACATTGCAGCTTTCTCATGTTAGAATTTTGAGGGTCCTCCTCAAACTTCTGCCCAAGTTTGGTAGATGATACTTCGGCCGTTTGTAGGTGACGAGCCTTGTTGAACTTTTTTTGGAATTTTGAGAATCCTTCTCAAAATGCTGCCCCGGTTTTGTTAAACGATTTCTGACCGTCTGACATATGTCGGCTTCGGCTGGGCTTGCTCCAGAATTTTGAGAGTCCTTCTCAAAATTCTGCCCCATTTTCTGATCTTGGGGGAAATAGATATTTTATTATAATATGACCAAACCCATAGGGCTACCTACGTATCCCTTCTTAAATGGGAATTAGGTCATGCGTAGTTCAATTACATCAGATGAGGAAATGTAAATAGTCTAAGCATAATAACTTTTGACTGCGTTTGAATTTATTGGTTTTGGCCAAATTTCTCTGTCCATTTCTGCAAGTATGAGTGCTCCGCCTGTTAGCACCCTGTGAACCATGTAAGGACCTTACCAGTTGGGAGAGAATTTCTCTTTGGCTTCATCTTGATGTGGGAAGATCTCCTTCAGCATCAGCTGTCCTGGTGCAAATTGTCTTGGTTTGACCCTTTTATTGAAAGCTCTGGACATTCTATTCTGATAAAGCTGACCGTGACATACTGCGTTCATCCTTTTTCCATCGATAAGGGCCAATTATTCATAACATCTTCTTATCCATTCTGCATCGCTGAGTTCGGCTTCATGTATAATCCTTTAAAGAAGGAATCTCTACCTTGGCTGGGAGGACAACTTCGGTACCATAAACCAACATATAAGGAGTTGCCCCTATTGATATGCGAACTGTGGTGCGGTATCCCAACAAAGCGAAGGGTAGCTTCTCGTGCCATTGTTTGTAATTTTTTACCATCTTCCTTAGTATCTTCTTGATATTTTTTTGGCGGCTTTTACGGCTCCATTCATCTGAGGTCTATAGGCTGTGGAATTCTTGTGCTTGATTTTGAAAGTTTCACACATGGCTTTCATCAGATCACTGTTGATATTGGCGGCATTATCAGTAACAATGAACTCGGGAACTCCGAAACGGCAAACAATACGATCTTTGACAAAGTCTGTGATAACTTTCTTGGTTACAACTCTGTAAGATGTAGCCTCTACCCATTTTGTGAAGTAGTCAATGGCTACCAGAATAAACCTATGCCCATTTGAAGTGGTGGGCCTGATAGGACCGATGACATCCATTCCCCAGGCGGTGAACGACCAAGTTGAGCTTGTTGCATTGAGCTCATTCGGCGATACTTTTATCATATCGGCATGCACTTGACATTGGTAGCATTTGCGAATGTACTAGATGCAATCTGTCTCCGTGGTCATCTAAAAGTAACCAGCCCTAAGTATCTTCTTGGCAAAGACAAAACCATTCATATGCGGGCCGCAAGTCCCAGCATGTATATACTCCAAAGTGTGTGTTTCTGAGTTTGGTTTGCATGCTCCGGATATTCTTCCTTTGCCAAATACTCTTTGATGTAGTGGAACCAAGGCTTTCCATCTGTTTCTTCTTCAACATAGGCACAGTATGCCGGCTGATTATGAATTCTCACTGGGATAGGATCAATGAAATTCTTATCTGGATGTTGTATCATAGATGACAAAGTGGCCAATGCATCGGCAAACACATTCTGAAGTCTGGACACATGCCAGAATTCTATCTTCATGAACCTCTTTCTCAATTATTGGACATGGTGCAGATATGGCAATATCTTGGAATTCTTGGTGGCCTACTCTTCTTGTACCCGGTGCACAAGCAAATCTGAATCACCGATTACCAACAGCTCCTGAATATTTATGTCGATTGCCATGTTGAGTCCTAGTATGCAGGCTTCATATTCTGCCATATTGTTGGTGTAGGGAAATCTAAGTTTAGCAGATACCAGATAATGTATATCCGTTTCTGATACCAAAACCGCCCCAATGCCCACTCCTTTGAAATTCGCAGCTCCATCGAAAAACATCCTCCAACCGTCGTATGCTTCGGTAATGTCCTCTCCTACGAATGACACCTCTTCATCAGGAAAATACATTTTTAGGGGTTCATATTCTCCTCCCACCGAATTTTCGGCAAGATGGTTTGCCAATGCTTGTCCTTTGACCGCCTTTTGAGTTACGTAGACGATATCAAACTCACTTAATAGTATCTGCCATTTGGTTAACTTCCCGGTTGGCATGGGTTTCTGAAATATGTACTTCAAAGGGTCCATCCTGGATATGAGGTATGTAGTATAAGCACAGAAGTAATGCCTCAACTTCTGGGCCGTCCAGGTTAATGTACAGCAAGTGCGCTCTAGCAGAGAGTACCGTGCTTCGTAAGGTGTGAACTTCTTACTCAAGTAGTAAATGGCTTGCTCCTTTCTCCCTGTCTCATCATGTTAACCCAGAACACATCCGAAGGCTCCATCCAACACAGATAGATAGAGTAGCAAAGTCCGCCCCAACTCTAGTGGTACCAAAACTGGTGGTGTAGACAGGTACTCCTTGATTTTGTTGAAAGCTTTCTGACAATCCTCGGTCCAGCTTGTCTCGACATCTTTCCTCAGCATCTTGTAGATGGGTTCACATATGATTGTGGATTGTGCTATGAAGCGGCTGATATAGTTGAGACATCCTAGGAAGCTCATCACGTGCTTTTTACTCCTAGGTGGTGGTAATTCCTGAATAGCTTTTACTTTAGACGGATCCAGCTTGATCCCTCGACGACTGACAATGAATCCCAGTAACTTTCCTACAGCACACTTTGAGGGGTTCAGTTTCAAGTTGTACCTCCTTAGCATGTCAAAGAACTTTCTCAAGTCCGCTATGTGATCCGCGGCCCATTTAGATTTGATAATGACGTCGTCCACAAACACCTCTATTTCTTTATGTATCATATCATGGAAGATGGTTGTCATGGATCTCATGTAGGTATCCCCAAATTTCTTTAGACCAAATGGCATCATCTTGTAAAAGAGGTTTTTTCTGCATCTTCTTCGCCCATCCAAATTTGGTGATAACCTGTGAAGCAATCCACAAAGGATTGGAGTTTATGCTTGGCGCAATTATCGATCAGGGTGTGTTTGTTTGGCAGTAGAAAGTCATCCTTGGGACTCACTCTATTTAAATCCAATAGTCAACACATACTATGACTTTCCTATCTTTTTTCAGAACTGGCACAATGTTGGCTAACTAGGTTGGGTACTCAACAATCATGAGAACTTTGGCTTTGATCTACTTAGTAACTTCCTCCTTGATTTTCAGGCTCATATCTGGTTTGAACTTTCTGAGTTTCTGCTTAACTGGCGGACACATGAGATTAGTAGGCAACTTGTGAGCCACTATGGACATGCTCAAATCAGTCATGTCATCATATGACCATGCGAAAATGTCATCATATTCCTTCAGAAAATGAATGTATTCTTCTTTCTCTATCGGCGATAAGTGAATGCTGATGCGAGTCTCCTTAACGGCCTCGGTGTTTCCCAAATTTACTGCTTCGGTTTCGTCCAGGTTGGACTTAGTCTTATTCTCAAATTTTTCAACCTCCCTGACAACTTCCTCAGGTATCTCATCTTCTTCATCTCAATCACTGTCATCATGTTGCGTTGCTTCATCACATGTCACAGTCACCAGTTCATTAGGAAAAGTAACAATAACACTGTAGAAAGAAAGAATATGGAAGATAATAATAAATAATAAGGAGCAATGCATTTGATTAAGACTTAAAACATCCAAACGAGTACGACTCGATGAATCGAGCATTTATTTTGAAACAAGTGAATCTTAGAAACAAAATTACTGAAAATCTTAAACACCTAGAATGGCTATAAGAATAAAATCTGCCAAGCTACCTAGGGACTTGGCGGGCCCGGGATGGTGTGGCGGTCTAGTTCCTGAGAACATCTCCCTTCTCCACAATCTGAATAGTGAGGCCTTCTTCCTACTCCTCCTCAATTATTGCACTGCAGTCCGTGTCTTCATCCTCTAAAAACAGATTCCTCGACCCAGCTAACGCTTCTTCTTCTGCATTTCCCCATATTGTATCAGCTTAGTGAAAAGTCTGATCCAGATGTGGCATTGGTTGCTCCAGAAGGTAATGAGGTCCACGCCATGGAGGCGACCAATCATCATACTCCTGCCATGTATACTGATATCCGAGCCCTAAGGTAGTACCGTGATGCTTCAACTATATCGGTTTAGTAATACCCTAGAAATTCTTCCTAACCCTTTGCATTCATACCTAGACCATGCCATTATGCTTTCTATATTGCTACTCTACCATTTGTCTTTCTCAACGGCATTGACTTGTTTGGTGTGATGATAAGTTTCCCCTCCTAGTCTTCTTTTGTTCCCGATAACGGGGATGGTTTGACTGGTGTAAATGGGGTTACTCCTGTCTCTGTGAATGATCACCTCCTGATGGTTCCATTCAAATTTTACGACCTGGTGTAGTGTGGAAACCACAGCTCCGGCAGCATGTATCCATGGTCGGCCTAACAGAATATTGTATGAGGCTAATATGTCAAGCACCTGAAATTCGACATCGAACCAAGATGGACCCATCTGCAGACAAAGATTAATTTCCCCAATCGTGGCCCTTTGAGACCCATCGAAGGCTTTCACGTTCATGCTCCCTGCCTGTATTTCATGGAAACCTTTGCCCAATCTTTTCAGAGTATTCAACGGACAAATGTTGAGGCTTGAACCTCCATTAATCAAGACCCTGGCAATGAATTTGTCTTCAAATTGCACTGTGATATGCAATGCTCGGTTGTGATTCAACCCCTCAGATGGTAGCTCATCTTCATGGAAGATTACTTATGAATTTCCAGCACCTACCATACCATTTGGCCATCTCTCCGCATGTGATATTGTTGGGTACATAAGCTTCACTCAACACCTACATCAAAGCATTCTTGTGTGTCTCTGAATTTTGCAACAATGATAGTATGGATATCTGAGCTGGGGTTTTATTCAAATGATCGTTGATGGAGTATTCCCTTGCTTGTACTTTCCTCCAAAGGTCATCTGGACCTATTTCAATGACAGGCTGCTTTGTAGAAGAATCCTTACTTGGTCCTCCCAAGTGTTCAGGTGTATAGATTCTCCCGGTCCTAGTCATTCCTTGCGCATCATCGAATTCCTCCATCTTTGCCTTTCCTTTTTGCCTAGCCCCAGCAACATAACCCTAGTGTATTGCTTTTTAGTTGAAAGGAGGTGTGGTTGATACTGTCATCGTGAAAGTCGTGGCCACTTCCACTTCAAATGGAACATGGGTTGCCGCAGGTGGAGCTACCTCTACCTCAAATGGAACTGATGCAGGTACCTCAACTTCGATCGGTGACTGAGTCTGCACTACAATAGGAGTAAGTGTGACTGCAGGTCTAAAGTCATCGCTTTCTCGAATGAGCCCGATTGACCCCTCAGGATCCCATTCCTCATCCATTTCTATCACATGTATCCCGCCACCCCTATGATCAGGGAGAGGGTTGTTGTGTACATTGGGTGCAGCTTCTTTTGCCTGTATAATCTTATTGTCAATCAGTGTTTGGATTTTATCTTTCAATGTTCGGCACTCATCAATGGTGTGCCCTTTCATACCAAAATGGTATGCACAAGTTTTGTTTGGGTTGACCCATTGGGATGGATTCTCTAATGGCACAGTAGGAATAGGGGTAACGTAACTAGCGACTTTCAACCTTTCATATAGCTAGTCGATGGGTTCAGCAATAGCGGTGTACTGTTTGGGTGGCTTGCGGTCAAAATTGGGTTGTGGTCTTGGAAAATTTTGGCGAGTTGGAGGTGACTGGAAATGAGATGGTTGGGAATTATAGGTATAATAGGAAGTGGCTGGTTAGGAATATCTGGGAAATGACGGCTGATATGTGGGTAGCGGTGCTTGGTATATGGGTAGAGGTGTTTGATATGTAAGTGGAGATTTCGGGCCTTGAGCCACCATTACTGCCCCAACGTCTCTTTTTTTTGATATGCCACCTGATTGTAATGCCTTGTTTGTGGCCTATAATGCCTCAAAGTTTCTCACCATCCCGCTCTTGATTCCTTCTTCGATTCTTTCTCCGAGTTTGATGATATAAGAGAATTTATGATTTTCAATAACCATCAACCTTTCATAATATTGTGGATCTTGTGCTCTGACGAAAAACTTGTTCATCTGTTCCTCGTCCAAAGATGGCCTGACTTTGGCTGCTTCTAAACTCCAACGAGTAGCGTACTCGCGAAAAGTTTTGGTGGGCTTCTTCTTAAGGTTCTGAATATAGAAAACATCTTGTGCATTTTCTGTGTTAAACCTAAATCGGTCCATGAAATCAGATGCCATACTCACCCAGTTGGACCATTTCTTAGGATCCTGGCTGATGTACCATGATAAAGCATCTTCCGTAAAACTTCTCATAAAGAGCTTCATCCGGATCCTTTCATCCTTTCCGACCGCAACAAGCTTGTCACAATAAGTCCTCAAATAAACCCTGGGATCACCTATATCGTCAAACATCTCGAACTTGGGAGGTTTGTAACCCTCTGGCAGTTCTACATCTGGTTGTATGCATAAGTCTTCATAGTTCAAACCTTCTATTCCTTTGCCACCTTCGACACCCTGAACTCGACTCGTTAACTTCTTGAGTTTCTCAGCCATGTTTTCAATTAGTAGTTCCTTCTATGAGGATTCTAGTGTATAGGAGGTTGGTTAGATAGAGTGAGGTACGGTTTCTACGTATATAGGGTTGTTTTGGTGAGTGTCGGGTGCCTGGGTGTAATGGTGGTCATTGATTGAGTTTTGAGGATCTAGAATGGGTTGTGGTGCATTCTGGGGAGTGTGATAAACGGCGGTTGGTGGGTACTGAGTTGGTTGATGGTGATGTTGTGTCGGAGTTGGTATTGGTATGGGATTGAGATTTTGGGGTGGGGTTGCATCTTGATGCGGTGTAGGAGGGTTTTGTGGATGTTGGTTTGGTGTGTTTTAGGGAGGTGTTGGGTTCTTTGTCTTTTGTTGGTTGATGTCGGGGACATTCAGGGTGAGTGATAAGTTTGCCAAGTTACGGACCTGCTCATGCTCTCCTATAGCTCCAGTATCTTTTGTTCCAACCTCAAGACTAGATCATTTAGCGCTGGAGTACTCTAACCGTCTGAAGATTCTGCGTTTTCAGCATTCTCCTTTCGAATACCACTTAAGTCGTCCATTTTTTCTTTTCTTTTGCCTTTTGTATTACTTGGAGGAGGAGGAGGTTAAGGGCCTCTAGATCTGGTGTGATATGCTGATGATGCTAGTATGAGTGAACCAACCTTAGGGGATGGGAATAAAGAATAAGGAAACACAAAAGGTAAACAAGTCAGTAAGGATTCTAAAATGTTTGCAATATTTAAACACATATTGCGGGAATGTAAAATTCGTGTATTAATTTTGGAATCTCATTGTTGATGAGCTAGGCCTAGCGACAAATAAATTTGGAGAACTTTAGATGCCAGTAAATGCCTCATTTCATAATATGAAAATACACGAATCCCAAATGACACTAAGATAATAGAAAAGTAAGTCACTATTGGCACTTGGCCTTATTACATTTAGGAAAGCAAATAAATCTAGTCTACTTGGTCCCAAAAGGACCTTCCCCAGATTCGATCTTCCTGACTCCATCATACAGGTTTCCCAGCTCGCGCAGACCCAGCAGTAGGTAGGCTCTAGCCAAATATCCTCCTTCACTTCCTTCAGCATTCTAGCAATCCTCAATCCTTTTTATGATTTTACCCTCCAGCTCCACTAATTCTCACTCCAGATATTCCAACCTTCTATTGGAAGTGACAACCATTTTTTTCCATTCGTCGATCAACCTCATATTTTTCTCGTGTATTTTCCAGTGCTCATTCTCAGAGTAGTGGACCCTCTTGCGCAGTCTGTTGTATTTGACTTGAGCTTCAGCTTCTTCATCTATGATCCTATTCCCTCGACTGGCTCCTAGCCTCACCATTCCCTTTAGATTGTCCTCTAACCATGTTGGGTAGAGAGGTTCACACCCCGCATGATACCTATCTAGCTCAATGGTGTTCTTTTCCACAATGATCTTGCAGTGCAACATATGCTAAGCTTGGCACTTGTAAGGGACGTCGTCGTCCTGAAAGTCCGCTCGGAAATGGCTCATCTTGGCAACCCTGGGCACAACCTGCTTATTCCCTGCTTGCCTCATAACTCGGATAGGGACATAAGGGTATATTTCTCTCAACCTAATCAGCACCAGGTGTGTAGCATCCCTGGATCTGATGATGAATTCGTCTGTTTGGATTTATTCAAACTGTCACGCCCCGAACTTGGGGGAGCGAGGCCGGCACCCAGTGGCTTACCTATCATTGCGTACCAACTTGCAACTAAGGGACTCTGAACATATGATGTCATACTTTTGTCCATGGGCTACATTGCAAGACGACAACGAATTCTGACTAAATATGAATATAAAGCTTGGCCAATAAGGCCGTCATATTTATTACAACTGACAAACCAACCAAATATACATACAAGGCCTGAAAGCCCAACATACTGCACTAACTGACAAGATATGTCTACAAGCCTCTACTGATTGATATACTGTGATCGGAACAACTCCCCAACCTACTCATAACATATATACGTATATATACAAGATATACATAAGGATCTAGACCCGGAAACTCCGAAAGACATGGATCTTACCGATCAAGCTGAGCTCGGGCAACACTTATTGAAGAGGCGTACTCATCTGTCTGTCTAACCTGCACGCATGAAATGCAGCGCCCCCAGAAAAGGGACGTCAGTACGAAATAATGTACTGAGTATGTAAGACAATATACTAAAAGCTGAAACTGAACTGATAATATAATAACTGCAAGTAGCTGGAAGTCAAAGATAATCTGAAGATATGCTTACCTGCTGATACTAACTCAATTCTCTCAATATAGTAAGTAAAATAGTTCTCCGGCCCTATAAGGCTCGGTATACATATATATCTTTTCTACCGTAGTAGGCTTGCTTATAAGCGCTCGGCCATACTAGGATCTGTATCTCGACCAACTGGGCTCACTCATAAGTGCTCAGCCACAGTAGGCTCAGTATATATATATAACTGCTTTGCCGTAGTAGGCTCACTCATAAGCGCTCGGCCATACTAGGCTCTGTATCTCGACCAACTGGGCTCGCTCATAAGCGCTCGGCCATAGTAGGATCGTCATATAACTTACTATTTGATCAGAGGTTGCCCAATAGGGGCCTGCCCATCGATTATAGCTCGATTATAATGAAAATACTTTTAATACTGTATATATGTAACTTCTCTACTCTCTTGACTGGAAGAAGGAAATACTCAACTGAATATGAAGTCCCGATAAGGAAAATTATTATAACTTACAACACTAAGAAAATATATGCAATTTGCGAGACTAGCAAAATATACGTAAATCCGGGATATGAATGTAATGATGAGATCATGCCAAATGAAAGAAGATCTTAGCCTTAACATACCTGAGCCGATTCTGTTGAGAATTATTGCACCTGAATCTATTTAATTACTTCCTTGATTTCTATTTTTTTAGGAGAAACCGGGGCCTCTTCTGCGCAAATAGAAGTATCAAGCTTCTAAGAAATCACATTTTCCACAGAGGGATTACTTATATCTTAAGATCGGTATAGAAGTTTGGTATCTGCCCCACTAATTAGGAGTAGTGCAGTTAAGGATAATACCAATTATTCACATTTTGGAAGCAACATAAAATGGTACTTCCCATTTGTTCGAAAATAGTTGGCAGCTAATGTCTTCATACACTTGCCTTCTTAATTTTCAGCTACCCTTAATTCTGCTTCACGTTTGTGTAAACAAGGATGTAAGCATGAATATTGCCTTAGATTCTTTTAGTTCAATACTACATATGACATTTGCAACTACTGTTTTTTGAATTTGGCGGAGGAATAACAAGATACCATTATATCGTCAAATTGAGTGGGACCCACTTTGATGACTAATGGCACATAGTCTACTAATTTTTGCCACCTTTCAAGTATAATATAAGAGTCACGTTGTTAAGTTAGTGGGCTGCCACGTCTTTATAGTTCAAACTTTGTCCAAATCCACATAAATTAGATAATGTGTCGTTACCCGATAATTAATTAATTACCCACAAAATTGAGAATTATTCCCACTTGCCTAAAATATTACTCACTTTTCACATACCTTATATACCTTACTATTATGGTCATGTGGTACCTTGTATGGTACTAGTCCATAATTACCGGGCATTTTATCTTGGGCCGTATTTTATCCCAAAATGCCAAACTTGGACAAAATTTATTTTCTTTGACTTGCTCCCCCTTTCACCTTCACGAATTTACTAATCACTTACAATACTTATAATCTCCAAATAATCTTTTCCTTGGACTGATGTCGATTACCTTACGACAAATTTAACGTAAAATACTGTAGGGTGAAACATCGTCGTAACTTATTACTGCGAAGTGTAACATCACCGTAATGTAATACTACTGGGTATAACACTGTCGTAACTTAATACTACAGGACGTAACATCAATAATAATATATTACTGCAGAGGGTAACATCATCGTAATATATTACCGCAGAGCATAACATCGACGTAATACTGTAGGGCATAACACAAACATCCATTGCACTTGTTCCTCAGTCAGATTGTCGAAGAACTCTACCCACTCTTTGGCACTTTCTGGCTGAGCAAACCTGTTTGAAATGTAAGTCATCCGCTTGTGGTGATGGAAGGCAATATGGTCATTCCAATCCTTTCGCGAAAATTCTTGGCGATACTGCGCCCTTTGAAGATGTTCTAATAACCACAACTGCAGCAACATGCTACAACCCTCGAAATGCTTGATCCCTCTTTGATAGCGCTCCAAAGCCCTGCAGATGTCGGCTATGATCATGGGGACCATAGTGTATGTCTGTCCATTGATCCCTTCCACCAATTCTTGACGACCATGGCCAATCTAGTATGGATTCTTTCCCTTTTCATCGGGAATACTATCAGGCCCAAGAAGCACACAATGAACACGGACACTCTTCGGTGGATGTGTCCCAGAGAAGTGATAGAAAGCTCGTCATAGAAGGTATGGTAGGACTTGCTATGACCATATCTCTTATATAGGTATTCGAAGGGTATGTAGGATTTCTTCAAGCATTCCAAGTCAGCATTTTTCTTCAGCCCTATCATCTTTAGGAACCCTTTACCAGTACGGTTCTCCGGTACCAAAAACCCAGGTCTATCCCAAGTCAGTCCCGCAAATCCCCCAATTTCTTCTAGGAGTGGTGTCATTTCCATATCGCCAAAATAGAACACAGCCCTTTCACTGTCCCAGAACAAAGTGGCAGCCTCGATCAACCTATTGTTTGGCTGAATGTCTAGTAGAGAAGGTAAGTTGCCCAAGTGCTTTCTCACGTGTTTCTTGTCACTTGAGGAAAGGTCCTCCCACCAATCTAGTAGCAATGGTGGAATGTTGTTGACCATGCCGAATTTGGGGACCTCATGCCTCATTTTCTGAAAAACAAAAGGTTAGGCCCTTCTCCCCCACCAGACTCGACTATTTGTACATTCGTGATTAGCATATTGGCATTTAGTTCTCCAAATTAATGCACAGAATGTGATCATGTCCGTTGGGATTATGGAAACCTCGGTGGACTTTTGGATAAGGCTCGTCGTAAAGGATTATTATGTGGACAACATATTAACCCGGCTAGGTTTGACCATGATGCATGTACAATTAATCAGAGTAAGGCTCTCAAGCAGACAACTTGAGGGGAAAAGGAACGGAACCGTCGAACGCACCACTGATCGACTAGTTTTACCGCAAATATGTCTTTCTGAATTTAAAGGGTGATATATAAGAAGAGCGCAAATACTCATCAATCATTGCTATAGGATTAATTACGCACGAGTGGAATATAATGTTGAGCATGATTTATGCAACAATAAATAGCATGTTGTCAAGTATTTACATGTAAGAGAAATAATAAATGCAGTATTTAAATAATTGAAAGACAGTTACAGAAAAGAAAACAAAGAGACAAGTCAGTTTCAGGAAAATAAAGAAATCACAAATGCTTGAAAATAGACAGTTGAATTCAAATAAGGGGAAAGGGTACATGGGATAGAGCATGCTTGGACCAATTCACAAAATAAGTTTGTTATGGTAAGATCCTAAAATATCCTCAGCAGAGTCACCATGCTATCGCGCCCCCTTTTTTTCCCTTTGCGGGGAAGTCAAGGTTTCGACATTCATGGGGGAACAACTCGTTTCCTTTTGGGAATTGGGTATTTTGAAGAGTCGCCACCTAACGGATTATGGTGCATTAGGACACCTAGAATAATTAACTCTTATAACTAGTTTGCATTCCCAGAGATTAGGATAAGGGCTCAAAATAACCTTGAGGGGAAAGTGTTAGGCACTCATCGCGGTCCATAACGGTGGGTCCCAGCCGAACTTAATCTATATGAATTAGTCAATTAACAAGAAAGCAAGTATTTGCAAATAAAGTAGCTTTCCCCATACATATATGATCAAGGAAGTTCAGATAGTGAAGGTAAAGAGATTTGGACAGCTGATGTATATGTAAAGGGAGTTCAGAGAATTTAAACACATATGGGAATTGGGAAAAGGGAGTCCTTGGTTGGTTAGCCTACAGGATCATACCCATGAAATGCCCAGTAATCACTCCTCAATGAGGGGCTACACGTGACATTAGCGTGCAGGTCATCATATCCTTACTACCCAATTCCCTCTCCTTGGTCATAGCTTAAAGCATTATAGCAACCTTAAAAGATATCCTTTGCGTGCACTACCCGTCCCCTCCTTGTGGCCTTGGAGGTATTTAGGACCTCTAATTTAGGTAGTTCTAGACTATCCTAAGGTACTTAAAGGAGAAAAATCTAGGCGACAACCAAAACAATTAGGACTGGACCAAAGATAGAACAATTAAAGGCTCAAGTTTTACCTCCACAAATAGAGCAAGGAAATGCACGTCTCAAATACAATTTTTAGATATTTTAGAGAAGCCCTAGAATAAGATATCTAGGTGAGCGGAGAATATGCATTATTGAGTTAAGACCATAGTTTAAACACTTAATCAGTTTGCCTACTGATTTTAAAAACCTGTTGAATATGGGCAGTCACAAATAACAGAGCATAATTTTACAGTTTTGCAGGATTTTAGTCGCTTATAGGCTTGCCTAGGCGTGTAATATTGATGTCCTATAAGCATGATATCTAATCAATAATCAGAAGTGCAGTAAATCAGTAAACAAGTTTAGGCAGGCAGTTTGTATCCTATAGGCATGCTGTCTAAGTGTAATGACTGATTTAGACTTGCAGAAATCGGTTTTCAAACACCCTATAGGCGTAATATCTAAATGCAGTAGTTAGCTTAAGACTTTATTGACATACAGAAACTGCTTTAAACCTTGGAAACATGTAAAGACTGTTTTCAAAAAGCTTACAGGCGTAGTGTCTAAACACACAAGATTTTTTTTAAACCCTATGGGCATGACGTCTAAACATTTCAATAAACTTTAAGCTTAGTTTTCTTAATGAATAAATATTGCAATACCTAGAGGCATGGTGTCTAATGCAGGTAAATAACCCTAAGAAACATGGTTTCTAATGCATGCAAACAGTCATAATAACCTAAGACATGATTTCTACCCAAATTCCCACCAAAAATACATATCCCAATTTACTAATTTCCCCAATATCTGTTTACAAAGTAATTAATATTACAATACAAATGTAAATAAATTACAAGAATGGTAATAGTATACTATAGGGAGCTTGTATAGGCCCAAAGTAAAACTTGGGGAACCAGGCCTTCAAACAGTCTCAAATGCCACATCTCATAGTTCCTGGGAGGGTATCTTAGTATGTCAAAGTTCCCAAGGGCCTCAAGGACCCAGGGCAGTTCTCACACCAAGGCCCCTTTTAAAAATCAACAGCTTGTGCAGTGTGGAATAGCCAGCCCCAGTGTGTCAAAGTTCAGAGGGGTCTCAGGGACTCCAAAGCAATGCTCACACTGGAGGGGCAGGACCCTAGGTGTTCTAAGAATTTGAAGTGGATAGTGATTTACAAAAGTAGTTTTAAAATTTCAGGAGACCAGAAGCAGACAGAGTCATTCAATTGCTGAAACTTAGGCAAAGGTTCCAACAAACAAACATCATTCAAAAAATGGGATTACTTAAGTTAGTTATTACTAAGTGATCAGAGACAAGGCAAGGCATATTGAGGATCAAATAGCCACATATAAAAGGGAAGCAGGGATTGGGGGACATATTGGACATGAGAAATGAGCATGAGTCTAATTCATATGCATACACAAAAGTTTTACTGAAGCAGGAACCAAACAGGTTGAGAGCAAGGTACACATAGATTCAACCAAATAGAATCAAACAGGTAATAGCAGTAGACATGCAAGTTTGATCAGGACAGAAGGAAAAGGCCTACTAATTATAAGGAATCATACAAGTCAAGTCAAATAAAAGGAAGCATGTAGCATAAACAAATGTGATACATAGGCTAACTGAGAACAAGAGGCATGAAACACATAGGTTCAGTTATAGATAGGCTAGTCTAGAAGAATCTACTAATTAACTAACATTAGAAAAGACATGTTAGGAACATGCAATATACAAACTAAATGCATGCAGAGGTTTGCATGATAGTAAAATGGGAGCATACTGGTTGGAAATTTGCAAAGAAAGAATGAGGTGAAGAGGAACCAAGACCCAGTCTTGGCTTCAAGCCAACTAGATAGTGCAGTAAACAATCGACAAAAGTTTGCAACAAAGAGAGAGCGAGAATATTTTAGTGCTTTCTCTTAAGTTTGTGTGTGTATATTGTGAACTGATGCCTTTTTTTGAGCAAGAACAATGAGGGGTTTATAGTATGCAATAGAGTAGGACACATAAGGTAATGAGCCAATCATATGTACATAAGGTATGGAAATCAATTAACTATCAGTCATGGCTCAATTAAGGGGCCGGAATCCCATAGATGGTATTAATTTAGGGAAGTCTCACACGGAATCCCTTAGCAAATCAAAACCAGGTTAATAAGGTAAGAAATAATCAGACAATCTATCAAGTGGTAGCAGTCATGAACAAATTAGCCACAAAATCAGATTAGTATTACTTAATTTAAGGAAAGTTACATAGGCAATCAACCAGTAATTAAGGGCTAGGCTAAATAAGGCAAGAATTAACTCCGAAATTAATCAGAACTTAATTCTGAATAATCAAAGCATAAAATCAGGCTAGTAGTATCAATTAATAGTTACACATAAGGCAAGAAGGTAAAATCTAATAAGAAAAGCCCAATTTCAAGCCCTAATTTAAGTAAGTAAACTAATTAACACTTAATTGACAGAATCAAAGGTGAACAGACAAAAGACAATAGCATAAATAGTCGTATAACTGAAACCCTAAGAAATACAAAGACATATAGATGGAGCTTGATTAAATCAAGTAAAAATTAATCGAAATGTAAAATAAGAAAATCAGAGATGAAAACATTTAAATGCTAAAACTTTTTTTTTTTTTTGCAGAAATCTATCAGAAACCAAAACCCTAGCTTTTTAGGGTAAAATAAAATCGGTTAACAAATAATAGTAAGACAAAAAATCTTAAGGGAGAAATGTCAAACAAGCTCAGAACCGCTTCAGAGCTAAGGAGATCTAGACGGATTCAACTAGAAAATAGCTAGGTTCGTAAAAATAGACATAAGCGAATCAAATCTGGTTTGAACCAGAGATTTGAAACCATAAGAATAAAAAATCAGATTTGAACCAGATTTGGTTCGAGTCCCTTGAGATTCCATCAGAAAACATAGAAATCATATAACCAGTAGAGAGATGAGGCCGGATTGGGCATGAAATCGAAGGAAACCCCCATGAATCAAGAGGGATATTAGTGACGGCGGGTTAGGGTTAAAGGGTGAGGAGAGGAGATGAGAGAATACAGAGGCGGCGGGTTTGGGCGAATGAGTTAGGGTTTGGGGGTTTTGATATATTAAAAAAGGGGTGGTTGGTTTAGGGTCATTGATCTCAGAAGATCAATGGCTAGGATTGAACGTTAGGTGGGGCGGGTTGAAACTAACCAGGTATTTGGGTCTAGGTTTGGGTCGGACGGGTAAGGGGTAATTGGGCTAGGTTAAGTTTGAAATTTTGTCTTTTCTAGGGCTATATTTTAAATACTCGATTATATTAGTAAAACAATTTTATGAAATAATTTATAAATGATAAAAATGTGATTTATGTGTGAAAATGTTTTAAAATAATTACTTAATATTATAAAAATATGAAAAACCATTTTCTGTATGGATACTATAATTTTGCATAAATATAGGCTATTTTTGCAAAATACATAATTCTAGCCTAAAATGCAAATGTGATTGTAAAAGATACAATTAAAATATTTGAGGGTTTATATGGGCATAAAATGATGAATTTAAATAATCAATCTTCATAAAAAATAATATGAAGAATAGTATTGAATATTTGTATAAATAAAATACAGAAATAAATTGGCTTTTAAGTCCTTTCAAAATTATAGAAAAATTATAAAAACATTTGTGCATGTTTGTGAGTGTGTATGTAATATTTGGAAAGTATGTATGTATATTTAAATATATATAAAGGAAAAATTGGGTATCAACACCTAATTCCATCCAACCTATTATGTCCACACATTCATCTCAACATCTTCATTTCCGCTACTTTCATCTGCTGGACATGGGAATTTTTGACTGGCCAACACTCTGCCCCATACAACATAGTCAGTCTAACCACTACCTTGTAGAACTTACCCTTAAGTTCCAACGGTACATTCTTATCACACAAGACACCAGAAGTGAGCCTCCACTTCATCTACCCCACTCTAATACGGTGTGTGACATCTTCATCTATCTCCCCATACTTCTGAATTATAGATACCAGATACTTGAAACTCTCTCTCCTAGAAATGACTTACATATCGAGTCTCACATTCCCGTCCGCCTCCTAGGTAACACCGCTGAACTTGCACTCCAAGTATTCTGTCTTGGTCCTGCTCAACTTGAAACCTTTAGACTCCAGGGTATGTCTCCAGACCTCCAGCCTCTCGTTAACACCACCTTGCGTCTCATCTATCAGGACTATGTCATCCGCAAATAACAAGCACCAAGGCACCTCTCCTTGAATGTAACGCGTCAAAGAATCCATCGCCAGTGAAAACAAGAACGGGTTGTGTGTTGAACCCAGATGCAACCCCATCTCAACCTAAAAGTAATTAGAGTCTCCTCCTGCTATACTAACCCGTGTCTTAGCTCCATCATACATGTCCTGAATCGCTCTAATATATGCTACAGGCACTCCTCTAGCCTCCAAGCATCTCTATAGAACCTTTCTCGGGACTTTGTCATAGGCTTTCTCCAGGTCAATGAACATCATTTACAAATCCTTCATCACCGCCCTATACTGCTCCACCAATATCCTCACAATGTGAATGGCCTCCGTAATCGACCGTCACGGCATGAAACCAAATTGGTTATCGAAAATGGAAACACACCTCCTCAACCTCCCTTCAATCACCCTCTCCCATACTTTCAACATATGGCGTAACAACTTGATACCCCTATAGTTGTTGCAGTTTTGGACATCTCCCTTGTCCTTGTACAACGGGATCATCGTACTCCGCCTCCACTCTTCGGGCATCCTCTTCGTCCTAAAAATGACATTAAACAACCTAACAAGCCATTCTAAGCCCTCCTTACCCATGATCTTCCATAATTCCACTAGGCTCTCGTCTGGCCCAGTCGCTCTACCCCAACTCATCTTGTGCATAGCCCCTACAACCTCTCTCACTCGTATACATCTATAGTACCTAAAATCTCGTTACCGCTCTGAGTACTCCAACTCCCCCAGCACAATGCCCCTATCTCCCCTTGTCTACAGTTTAAATTAAATAATAATAACAATAAAGAAACTGAAATAGCTGAAATAAATTCTAAGGTAATGAGAGAAAAACATACAACAACAACAACCCAGCAAAATCCCTCTAGTGGGGTCTAGGTAGGGTAGTGTGTACACAGACCTTACCCCTACCCCGAAGGAGTAGAGAGGTTGTTTCCGGAATACCCTCGGCTCAAGAAAATAAAAAGACAAAACAAGACAATATTAGTAATCCACATAAATCGTAGGAAAAATAGGAACAATATGAAATGTAGAAGAAAGATGCAAAGCTAAAGGGAAAGCTAATAAAGAGGTCCTGCATTGAAAAGCGAGATAGTAAGACACAACATTGCCACTAACTAACTATCTTAGACAAAAAACCCTACTAGACTAGTCTTACAAATGTACGAAGTAATGCATAACTCAAATGTCTCCTAACCTACAACCCTAATACTCGACCTCCACATCTTCCTATCAAGTGTCACTATCCCCCCTTATTCAAGCATATATGTATCAATAGTAATAAATAAATATATGTTGCGGCGAAACCCGATCCCACCATATAATCAGAACCAATATCGTAATTTACCCTTATTTCTCCATATCAATCCACCCTTATTTCACTTGTTGCGGCACGCAACCTGATCCTACCATATCAATATAAATTCACCCTTATCAATCCACCTTTATTCCACCTGTTACGATGCGCAACCCGATCCTACCATATCAATATAAATAAATCAATGAGTGCTATCAATTTAACAGCTCGAATCACAAGAATGTCTACGATTATCGAATATAAAGCTGAACCAGAAAGGAAGCCACGTGCCAAATTGAAAATTCACTATAATGAATATTAAACAATAAGACAAATCAAGTAACTGATAATTAGAAGGTGCAAGTAAGTCAATTAAGGCAAGTAACAGTCAATCATGAAGGCATGAGAGAATCTAACGTTTTTAACACTAGAATAATAATTGACAAGTAGCAAGTAAAGGCAAGGGAAGCATTTAAAGCATGCAACAGTTAACACATGGAATGAAATAATTAATGAAATACTAAAAACCAGGGAAACCAGTATGTTGGCGGCATTTATACACTCGTCACCTTGCATATACACCGCTACATATGAATTTCACCTAGCACATAGCTCAAGGATTCCTAATTCCATCAAATCAAGGTTAAAACCAACACTTACCATACACAGTAATCAACTCAAAATTCAATCATGGCCTTGCGTTTTGAACAAGCCTCCAAACCAACCAAATATAGTAAATTATTAACCAAAAGATTCAATTAAGATTTAGAAACTACTCACAAATTAAAGAGGTTCAATATAGATCATTATTGAAAAAGTCAATAAAAGTCGACCCCAGACCCGCTTATTCAAAACCCAAGGTTCGGACAAAATCCTAATCACTCATTCACCCTCGCGCCCGATAATGCAATTCAATTCGAAATCCAACATCAATTCAAGGTCCAAATCCCATTTTTTTTTTTTACAAAAATCCCTAATTCTACCCAAATCCCTAATTTCTACCATGGAAATCCTAGATTTGATGTTGAAATCTTATGAAATGTAATGGGTAATTGAAACAAAATAGATTACAGTGACTTATCAATGATTTAGGAAGAAGATCTCTTGGAAAAATCGCCTCTAAGGTGTTTTGGGTTGAGAATTTGAAAGAATGAGCCAAAATCTTGTCTTCCCCTCTTTTACCCAACTGCAGTTATCGCAATTGCGACACTTTGTTCACAATTGCGATCAATCCTTCACAAGTGCAAAAAATCATTGAGCGTGTTTAAATCACAAATGCGACACATTTCACCGCAAATGCGAACAAGGCTGTCCATAAATGCGAACATTTGACTCGCAATTGCGAGTCTGCCTTATTCTTACCTTAGTCGTAAATGCGACTCCAAAGTTCATAATTGCGAATGCATCCCACTTCGCATCCGCGGAATTTTACTTTGCAAAAGCGAAGCAAACCTAGCCCCCACAATCTTCGCAATTGCGAGCCTTACCTTGCATTTGTGAGGCTCACATTTGCGATCAGGTCCCCGCAAATACGAGATTTGCAGACCTGATGCACCAGCACTCTTTTAAGTTAAAAATTCACTCTGTGGCCCATCCGAAACTCACCCGAGACATCGGTAATCCAACCCAAACATGCACACAAGTCCAAAAATATCATACGAACTTGGTCGCTCGATCAAAATACCAAAATAACACTTAGAACTACTAATCGGACACCAAAACGAATGAAATTATCAATGAAACTTAAGAACTTTTAATTTTTCAATCGGACATCTGAATTACGCCAAATCAACCTGCTTAGCACCAAATTTTGCATACAATTCATAAATATAGCAATGAACCTATACCAAGTTCCGGAACCAAAATCTGGACCTGGTAGCAATAAAGTGAAACTACGGTCAAACTTATTAATTCTTTAAACCTTTAAGCTTCTAGTTTTAAATAATTTGCAATAATTTGAGCTAGGGACTTCTGGATTCGACTTCAGGCATTTGCCCAAGTCCCAAATTACGATAAGGGAACACTAGGACTGTCGAAACACTGATTCAGATTCGTTTGCTCAAAACATTTTCCGAGACCAACTCAAATGTGTTTTAAGGCACGATTTCACATTTTCATCAATTTTCACATAAAAACCTTCTGAAACATGATACGGACTATACAAGCAGATTGGGGAAGGTTAGGCGGAGCTATTCAGGGTCTCGAAACACAGAATTTTAGTTAAAAACTGTAAATTACCTATTGGGTCATCATATTCTCCACCTCTAAAACAAATGTTCATCCTCAAACGGACATAGAAAAGTACTTGAACTGGTGAAAAGGTGTGGATATCATCTCCGCCTATCTGACTCAGACTCCCAGGTGGCTGCCTCGATTGGTTGACCTCTCCATTGCACTCGAACTGAAGGATAACTCTTAGACCTCAATTGCCGGACCTGTCGGGCTAGAATAGCCACTTGCTCCTCCTCATAAGTCAAATCCTTGTCCAAATAGACTGATTTGACATCTAACACATGGGACGGATCAACGTGATACTTCCGAATCATGGACACATGGAACACCAGATGGACTGCTGATAAGTTAGGTGGCAAAGCGAGCTTGTAGGCCACCTCACCCACTCTCTGAATAATCTGAAAGGGTACGATATACCTAGGGCTCAACTTGTCCTTCTTTCTGAGCCTCATCACATCTTTCATGGGTGAAACCCGGAGAAACACTCCCTCTCCAATCGTGAATGCAACATCACGAACTCTATGGTTGGCAAAAGAACTCTTTTGCCTAGACTGCGCGACCCAAACTCGATCCTGAATAATCTTGACCTTATGCAAGGAATCATGTACCAAATTTGTACCCAACAACCAAGCCTCCACCGGCTCGAACCATCCAATTGGCGAATGGTACCACCTCCCTTATAATGTCTCATAAAGAGCGATCTCAATGCTAGACTAGTAGCTGTTGTTATAGGCAAACTCGGCATGTGTCAAGAACTGGTCCCAAGAACCCCCGAAATCCATAACACAAGCGCAAAACATGTCCTCCAATATCTAAATAGTGCATTCGGACTATCCGTATGTCTAGGAATGAAATACTGTGCTCAACTCAACCTATATGCCCAACTCACATTGTACGGCCCTCCAGAAGTGCTAGGTGAATTGCGTACCTGGATCAAAAATGATAAACACGGGCACACCATGAAGACAGATGATCTCCCGGATGCAGATCTCAGCTAACCACAATGAAGAATAGGTAACTGCCACTGGAATGAAATGTGCTGACTTGGTCAGCCTTTCCACAATGACCTTTCGCGCCCCCTTTTTCCCTCCACGGAAAGAGTCCAGGGTTTCGACATTCATGGGGTCAACATCTCATTTCCCTTTTGGGAATTGAGCATTTTGAAGAGTCGCCACCTAACGAATTATGGTGTGTTAGGGAACCTAGAGCAATTAACTCTAAGATTGGTTTGCATTACCAGAGATTTAGGGTAAGGGCTCGAAATAACCTTGAGGAGAAGGTGTTAGGCACCCCTCTCGGTCCACAACTGTGGTTCCCGGCCGAACTTATACTTACGAATTAGTCCTTTAAACAGATAAGTAGTTGAAGAAAATAATTGCAAAGGAAGCACGTTGTTCATTGTATAACTCAAATAATAAGACAGATTTTTTAGCAAGTTGTATACATATAAAACAAAGTTTAAAACAGAAGGGATTTGGTAAAGAAGGGGGTCCTAGGTTGGTTAGCCTACAGGATCACCCCACACAATGTCCAGTAAACACTCCTCAATGAGGGGCTACATGCGACATTAGCGCGTAGTCATTATATCCCACATTTACCCATTCCCACCCCTTAGTGGTTATTAAAGCAAGTGTTGGTTAGCGATCTCTATTGCGTGTTGTTACCCATCCCTCCCTAATGGTCCAGGAGGGAATTTAGGACCTCTACGTATAGGAAGTTCTAGACAGACCCCTAAGGTTTAAAGGAGAAAATACTAAGGCGACAGGCAAGAACAATTAGGACCTTAGCACATAAGGTAGAGAAGAAGCAATTAGAGGCTCAAGTTTACCTCCACAAATAACGCACATATGCAGCATGACTCAAACACAAATAAGGGTCGTATTGTTAAATAGTATCCTAAGATATGATGTCTAAGTGAATATCAAGATAGAAAAAATAGGCAGTTTATTTTATGAACTCAGAAGTAATGGACTTATCCTATAGGCTTGCCTAGATGCTGAATAGTGGCATGCTAAGAGTATGATACTACGTTTGATATAGTAAAACAATGGGATGATTTTAAAGCAGAATCTTGAGTTCCTATAGGCATGATGTCTAGCAATAGATTAGGGCAGTTTTGAAAGCATTCATTTCAGAGAAAACAAGCCACTGATTAAGACCAATTTTGAAATAAACTAATCATGAACTAGATTGACTTATTTAAACCAAACTAATTTTATATCTATAGGCAGAATTTCCGATATTGTTCACTATAGGCATGATATCTAATTGTTAAGAGCTGATATTAGAAACTTGTAGGCATGATAACAAATGAAAACACAAGTAAATACCCGTTATAACAGAAGTTAAACTGAATCATATTCTATAGGTATGGTATATACTGGTGAAGTTGATTTAAGACCTATAAACATGATTTCTATTATTGGAACACTTGAGACCTATAGGCATGATTTCTAACATGGTAAGCCAAACAAAGCAAATATAAAACCCTATAAGCATGGTTTCTACCCATGTTACCCCATAAATATGTAGCTACCCACCCCTTTTCACTAGTCACCCCAATATTTGTTTACAAATTATTACAAACCAGATGAATGAATTACATAAACGGATAAAAGAAAAAGAAGAAGTTACACTATAGTGAGCTTGAAGCAGGCCCAAGTGATTTCCCAAAACCTCCAATAGCCTCAGATGCCAATTTCATAGACAATATCATTGTCTAGGTGCGTCAGAGTTCCCTAAGGATCTCAAGGATCCCGGGCAGTGCTCACACCTAGACTTTGCAACCAAATTGAGTAAGTGCAATGTGGAAGGGCTAGACACAGTGTGCCAGAGTTCAAAGGGTTCGCAAGAGGGTCCCAAGGCAGTACACACATTGGAGGGGGCAGAACCTAATGACTTAGGAGTAGAGTGAGAGTGCTTGACATAGTTTAAATAACGTTTCAGTAGGAAAAATGTGTTAAAAGAGATTTGCTTGAAATAGTTTTGTAAAAAACCATAGGGAGTTATTAAATAAGACAACTTGAAAAGGGTAAGGTGACTAACAATCAATGCAGAACAAGAAGAGGTTCATTAGCACTTCAAAACACGGAGTCAAACATGTACACACATCCACTCAGGGGTAATGGGGATTTGGGGTAAGTATAGGGCACACAATAAGCATAGATGCACATAGGTTCAGAATTATAGGAGCCTTGAATGGAGTCAAGGGCTTTTAAAGTACAACATGAACTTTAGAGTTAGCACAGAATTAAACAGGATTAGGATAGCAAATTACTTCACACAGGAAGGTGCATGCTAGGAATCAGAGAAACATAGTCACATTGGGGCATACTAGAAAGGGATTCATGAGCAGGGTAATCCTAAGGGGTATATAGCATGCAGTAAAGAAGGCAATGAAGCAGACATGTTAATTGCAGGTTGAACAACAAAACCATAGATAGAAGCATATTAGAAACATGACAAATTGAAGTAATAGGAGAAGCATATTGTTTTGGGGACTTAAATTAAAATCAGAACATACCAGTGATAGATGGTAAACACAAAGTGAGGAGTAGGAAAGCACAATAGTTAGCCTTGGCTTACAACCGGCTAACTCAGAATAATAGCAAGTAACCAAGAGATAGCAGAAAGGTTTTGAGTGTGAAAAAGCTTTTTGAACCAAAAACGTTCGTGTCTCTGTTAATGAGAGAGTATGTATATAGTAGTTCAAAACTAGGTAAAATAAAGCAAGAATCACAATAGTATAGTAATTATGGAACTCAGAACCAATTAGAGCAAAATCAGGACAAGTACTCCCTTAAGTTAAGGGAATTAGTTCAAACGGTAAGAGCAAGTAACAAATAAGAAAAGAAATCAATGTATGACCAATAAGGAAAGATTTCAAATTCAGTAAGTATAGGGTAAACAATTAGGGCTAAGTTCAGAAAACTCTAATTAAGGAGATAGTCAGTAAGAATAAAGTACCAATGTAGACAAGGTAGGAGAATCAATCAATTTGAATAGAAAGGGTAGGAATCGAAGGTTTAAAGGAAGGTCTTCCAATCAAACCATGAAACGAGGAATCCAGAATCAATCAAAGAGAAAGTCAAGAGTAAGTGTTTAGCATATAAATAGAGTAAGATAATAATAACTAGACATAGCAAGCAAAGAGGCAAGTCTTGAACAGACAAGATGAACACAAGCACATAGAGCTGATGCAATTTAGGCTAAGGAACTCAGTAGAAACATATTCGAGGCAAGATAGTCACAGAAACGTAAACGGGAATAGGCCAGTCCCAAAAATCAAACGAAGAAACCTAGAAATTAGGGCTTTCAACATAAACGAGTCAAAGATGTGATAAACTCATAGAATCAATTAAAATAATGCAAGAAATAGAAGTTTAAACATAAAGAATCAGTTAAACAAGGTTTAAAAAAAGAAGTTCTGAAACCCTAGTTTTTAGAAGCAGATGAAAAACCCTTAAAATCAACGATTCTTGTAAAGAATCTCAAGGAAAATGTAAAACATTAAAGAAACAAACTCAAATCGTCCTAGATCTGTACAAATCTAGGAGATATAGGAAGAAATTATGGTTTGAAAAGAAACCCATAAAGAGATGAAAGAACCTATCTAGAATCCCAAGGATCGTAACATATACAACATGATTTTGCTGAAAATCACACTGGAGTAGCCAAGAATAGACAAGTGATGAACCCTAGATGCAAGTCGGCATGGCCTTGGGCCCTTGAAGACCTTAGAGAAGGCAAGCATGGCATGAGAGAAGCCATTGGAGGCTTAGGAGACGATGAGAGGTCACCAGAGATGACCGGAGAAGAGAGATTGGCGGTTGAAGGGCTAGAGTTAGGTTGAGAGTGTACTGAGAGTAGAGAGAATTTTAGGGCGGCGATATATGGAAAATGATTAGGGTTGTGGGTGATTTAGGATTAAAAAGGCAAGAATCAATACGGGTCGTTGATCTTTCAGATCAACGGCCATGATTTAATTGGTTCTGGGTCGGGTAGGTGTGTTTAGGGTTTGGGTCGGGTATATTTAATCTGAAATTGGGCTGAAGTATTGGGTTTAATTGAGGCTAAAATTGAAATGCAATTTGGCTAGATTTTAAATAGCCAATGTATTCCCATATAATTTATAATAAATAATAAATAATTTCAAAAAAAATAATTTCATGTACTAAAATGATTTAAAAATATATATTCAATATTTTAAAAATATAGAAGATTATTGTATACATATAAAACGTAATTGTACATTAATAAGGCTAATATTGCAATTATATGCAAATTAGTTTTAAAAATGCAAAAATACAATTATAAAATGCACTAAAAATATTTTAACAATATTTTGGCATAAATATAGAATTTAGATGACTAAATTACCACAACAATAATTTGTGGGATAATTATTGGGGACTTTATGAGTAAAAAGGGGAGGAAATAAATCAATTTAAAATCTTTAAAATTATAGAAAATTATAAAAACCTTATGCATGCTTATATATGCATATATATGCTATTTTTAAAGTATTTATGTATATTAAAATATATAGGAAAAAAATGGGTATCAACCTGAACTTCGTCTGAGTCCGTGGGAGTCCAACAACAAAATCCATAATGATATGCTCCCACTTCCACTCAGGAATCTCTAACTTCTGAAGTAAACCACCAGGCTTCCGATGCTCGTACTTAACGTGCTGACAATTTAGACACCGAGATACATATGCAATTATATTCTTCTTCATCCTTCTCCGCCAATAATGCTGTCGCAAGTACTGATACATCTTGGCGGTACCCGGATGAATGAAATGCCGGGAATTATGGGCCTCCTCAACGATCAATCCACGGAGCCCATCCACATTGGGAACACAAATACGACCCTGCATCCTCAAAACTCCATCCTCTCCAACAGTAACCGGCTTGGCACCACCATACCGCACCGTGTCCTTAAGGACAAGCAAATAAGGATCATCGTATTGACGCTCTCTGAGGCGCTCATACAAGGAAGACTGAGCGACTGTGCAAGCTAAAACACGACCGGGCTCTGAAACATCTAACCTCACAAACTGATTGGCCAAAGCCTGAACATCTACAGCAAGCAGCCTCTCACCAATTGGAATGTATGCAAGGCTGCCCATACTCACAACCTTCCTAGTCAAGGCATAGGCCACCACATTGGCCTTCACGGGCGATACAAAATGGTGATATCATAATCTTTTAATAGCTCCAACCACCTTTTGCTTCAAATTGAGATCATTTTGCTTGAACAAATATTGTAGATGATCCGTGAATATCTCGCACGACACGCTGTAAAGATAGTGCATCCAAATCTTCAGCGCATGAATATTAGCTACCAACTCTAAGTCATGAACATGGTAATTCTACTAATGAATCTTCAACTGTCGAGATGCATATGCAATCACCCTGCCATCTTGCATCAATACTACACCGAGCCCAATGTGAGATGAATCACAATACACCATGTAAGATCCTGAGCCGGTTGGCAACACCAACACTAGCACTATAGTCAAAGCAGTCATGAGCTTCTAAAAGCTCAACTCACTCTCGTCCGACCATCTGAACGGGGCACCCTTCTGGGTCAATCTGGTCAATGGGGGTGCAATAGATGAAAACCCCTCCACGAACCGGTAGTAATAACCCACCAAACTTAGGAAACTTCGAATCTCTATGGCTGAAGTAGTTCTAGGCCAGTTTTGAACTGCCTCAATCTTCGTAGGATCCATCTTTATGCCATCTGCTGATACAACATGTCCCAAAAAGGCGACTGAGTCTAACCAAAACTCATACTATGAAAACTTGGCATATAACTGGCTATCTCTCAGAGTCTGAAGTACAATCCGAAGATGCTGCTCTTGCTCCTCTTGACTGCAGGAGTAGATCAATATATCGTCAATGAATACAATCACAAAAGAATCCAAGTAGGGTATAAACACCCGGCTCATCAAATCCATAAATGCAGCTAGGCATTTGTCAACCCAAATGACATCACTAGGAACTCATAATGCACGTACCAAGTCCGAAAAGCTATATTAGGGACATCGGATGCCTTAATCCTCAACTAATGGTAGTCGTACCTCAAATCAATCTTTGAAAACACTTTGGCACCCTGAAGTTGATAAAATAAGTCATCAATCCTCGGTAATAGATACTTGTTCTTGATAGAAACTTTGTTCAACTGCCAATAGACTATACACCTCCTCATCAACCCATCCTTTTTCTTTACAAACAACACGTGCGCACCCCAAGGCAAAACGCTAGGTCTAATATAGCCCTTATCAAGCGAATCTTGCAATTGCTCCTTTAACTCCGACGGGGCCATATGTTATGGCAGAATAGAGATAGGCTGAGTGTCCGGAGCCAAATCAATACAGAAATCAATATCCCTGTAGGGTGGTATCCCAGGTAGGTCAGCAAGAAACACCTCTAGAAACTAACGAACAACTGGTACTAAATCCATGGATGGAACCCCACACTAAAATCACAAAAATAGGCCTAATAGGCTAGACACCCCTTCTCGACCACACGTCAAGCTTTCACATAAGAAATAACTCTACAGGTAGAGCGGCTAGGTGTCCCCCTCCACTCTAATCAAGGCAACCCCAGCATGGCTAAGGTCACCATCTTGGTGTGACAGTCCAATATAGCATGATAAGGTGACATCCGATCCATACCCAAGATAACATCAAAATCTACCATAATAAGAAGTAAAACTAGTCTCAAAACTCCCAATAGTAACCACACACGAGTGATAGACTCGATCTACAACAATAGAATCTCCCACATGTGTGGACACATACACAGGAGCACTCAAAGAATCAGAAAACACAACCAGATATGTAGCAAAATAGGATGACACATAGGAGTAAGTAGATCCCGGATCAAATAGAACTAAAGCATCTCTATGGCAAATATGAATAATACATGTGATAACAACATCAGATGAACCGGCCTCAGGCCTATTTGGGAAAGCATAATATCGGGGATGGGCCCCACCACTCTGAACTAAGTCTTTGGGACGGCCTCTAGCTGGTTGGCCTCTACCTCTAATAGCCTGACCTCCACCTCTAACGGCCTGACCCTTGCTGCTGGTTGGCTGAGCCGGCGGTGGAGCAACCACTGCCGTTATTATGGAATGAGAACTCTGCATTGGCATGCCGCCCAATAACCTCGAACAGGACCTCCTGATGTGCCCAATACAACCACACTCAAAACACCCATCCTGCTGTTGTGGCTGCTGGAACTGGAGCTGGCCCGAACGGGCTAGATAACCATGTTGATAGCTCTGAATTAGAGGTGCGCTGATAAGAGCTGATGGTACACTGTAGGCTGGCTGCCCAGAATAAGGCACATAAGGACCACGACGCCCAGAAGCATTGTAAGATGCCTTAACCGCTGAATGAAATGGCCTAGGAGGATGGACTCTAGCAAAAGAACCCTTGCCTCCAAATGAGGCCCTGCTAAAACTACCAAAATGATGGGGCCTCTTATCTGACAACAGTCCCCTCTCCTGATCATGAATCAACTCGATCCCTCTAGCAATATCAACGGTCATGTGGAAGGAAATATCACTCCCTATCTCTTTGGCCATCTGAAGCCTAAGAGTGTAAGTGAGCACATCAATAAATCTCCACACTCGCTCATTCTCAGTAGGAAGCAAGATAGTGGCGTGGTGAGCTAAGTCCACAAATCGAGTCTCGTACTGGGTAACAGTCATACCACCCTACTGAAGTCACTCAAACTACCTGCGATACTCCTCTCTCAAGGTGATAGGGATGAACTTCTCTAGAAATAGTTGTGAGAACTAATCCCAGATAAGTGTAGGCGACCCAGCTGGTCTAGTCAACATATAATCTCTCCACCATCTCCAAGTGGAACCAGTCATTTGAAATATTGCAAAATCGACCCCATTGGTCTCAACTATACCCATGTTCCGCAGCACCTCGTGGCAATGGTCTAGAAAATCCTGTAGGTCCTCAAAATGTGCCCCACTGAAATGAATAGGAAAGAGCTTGGTGAACTTATCCAAACTCAACATAGCCTCTGAAGACAAAGCGGGCCTGTCACCGGCCTTTGAATTAAATAGAAAATTAAAATTCTATTTTCATAGAGCACAACCCATGTGGCCCCGAATACTGCCACAACCGGCTGAACTACCCCAACTAGCGGGGCTACTGGAGTTTAAACAGGCGAGCCACTTGCTTCGGAGTGTGAGTAGCGGACGTTTGTGCTCCTCCCCCAGCGCAAGAGATGGTTGGTGCCACCAGAAAGGTACCAGTCTGGGCAACACTCTCCATAAGGCCCACTAAACGAACTAGAGCATCCTGAAGCACTGGGGTGGCGATGAATCCCTCGGGGACCTGAGCTGGTCGTGCTGGAACGCTCTGGGCTAGAACTTCCTCATCAAATTCTACCTGAGGCTCCACCACTAGTGTTGCTTGCTCAAGCTATAAGCTAAGCTCTTCCTCAGCCTCGACCTTTAGCCCTAGTCGTAACTTCCACAGGGGGCTTCAGCTCCTATTCGACGGTAGATGCAGTGGCGTGTTCTTGCCATCTATAAGAAAACAAGAATAGAAGGGTTCAATCATCAATGATACAATAAATCGCACGACAAAGTAAGAAAAAGTCACATTTTCCTAAACTCCATAGCCTCTAGAAGATAAGTACAGACGTCTCTGTCCCGATCCTCAAGACTCTACTAAGCTTGCTCGTGACTTGTGAGACATAGGTAACCTAGAGCTCTGATACCAACTTCTCATGACCCGAAATCACACACTCGAGACCGTGATGGCGCCTAACATTTCACTTGCTAGGCAAACCAATGTTAGAATAATTTATCCATTTTTAACAGTTCAAATTAAATAATAATAAGAATAAAGAAACTGAAATAACTGAAATAAATCCTGAGGTAATGAGTGAAAAACATAACAACTGAAATCTCAAATACAACCCGAATCTGGTGTCACAAGTGCACGAGCTACTAGAATACTATATATAAAGGTTTGAACAAAAGTAAAGTTGTCTGAAAGAAAAATACACAGCTAAGATAAAGTGTGATGGGACTTCAGGGAAAGAAATGCCGAGCAGCTGTACCTCAAGTCTCGACACTGAACCCGATCATGCTACTGACCGCCGCTGGGACCAACTCTAAAATCTACACAAGAAGTGCAGAGTGTAGTATGAGTACAATCGACCCATGGACTCTGTAAGTGCTGAGTCTAACCTCGACAAAGTAGTGACGAGGCTAAGGCGGGTCATTTACACTATAACCTATATAAAATAATGACAAGAAAGGAAAGTACGGAACGAAATAAGGCAATTAGCTTAAGAAAAAAACTCAATCCTCAAAGAAAACCAGTAAATGCCAGAAATACCAATTGTTAGAGTCTCGTATGAAAGTATCGAAGCCAACACAACAAAATAAGGAATAGAAACACCTAAGTTGTTGCAGCGTGCAACCCGATCCCACCGTACAACACTATCATCCCTTATTCCACCACATAAGTATCAATAGTAATAAATAAATATATGTTGTGGTGCACAACTCAATCCCACCACATAATCAGAATCAATACCATAATTCACCCTTATTTCTCCATATCAATCGACCCTTATTTTACCTGTTGCGGCGGGCGCAACCCGATCCCACCATATCAATATAAATTTACCCTTATTTCACCATATCAATCCACCCTTATTCCACTTGTTGCAGCGCGCAACCGTATCCCACCATATCAATATAAATAAATTAATGAGTGCGATCAATTCAACAGCTCGAATCACAAGAATCTCTACGATTAACGAATATGAAGCAGAACCAGAAAGGAAGTCTCGTGCCAAATTGAGAATTCACTATAATTAATATTAAGCAGTGAGACAAATCAAGTAACTAACAATTAAAGGGTGCAAGTAAGTCAATTAAGGCAAGTAACAGTCAATCATGGAGGCATGGGTGAATCTAACATTTTTAGCACTAGAATAATAATTGACAAGTAGAAAGTAAAGGCAGGGGAAGCATTTAAAGCATGCAACAGTTAAGACATGGAATAAAACAATTGATGAAATACGAAAAAGCAGGGAAACAAGTATTTTGGCGACATGTATATATACTCGTCACCTCGCATATACACCACTACACATGAATTTTACCTAGAATATAGCTCAAGGGTTTCTAATTCCCTTAAATCAAGGTTAAACCCAACACTTATCTCACTCCGTAACCAACTCAAAATTCAATCACAGCCTTGCCTTTCGAAAAAGCCTCCAAACCAACCAAATCTAGCTAATTAGAAAGTACTCACGAATGAAAGAGGTTCAGTTAAGATCATTATTGAAAAGGTTAACAAAAGTCGGTCCCAGGCCTGCCTTGAGATTCAGACCAAAACCCGATCACCCATTCACCCCAAGCACGGTTATGCAATTCAATTCGAAATCTGACCTCAATTCAAGGTTTAAATCCCAATTTTTACAAAAATCCCTAATTCTACCCAAATCCCTAATTTCTACCATGAAAATCCTAGATTTGATGTTGAAATCTTATGAAATATAATGGGTAATTGAAAGGAAATATATTAGAGTCACTTGCCAATGAATTTAGGAAGAGGAGCTCTTGGGAAAATCGCCTCTAAGGTGTTCAGGGTTTATAATTTGAAAGAATGAGCTAAAATCTCGTCTTCCCCTCCTTTACCCATCTGCAGTTATCGCAATTGCGATACTTTGTTCGCAATTGCGATCAATCCTTCGCAAATGCGAAAAAATCACTGAGCCTGTTGACATCGCAAATGCGACACATTTCACTGCAAATGCAAACATTTTCCTCGCAAATGTGAGTCTGCCTTATTCCTACCTTAGTCGCAAATGCAACTCCAAAGTTCATAATTGCAAATCTATCCCCCTTCGCATCTGCGGTCTTTTACTTCGCAAAGGCGAAGCTAACCCTGCCCCCACCATCTTCGCAATTGCGAGCCTGACCTTGCATTAGCCATCAGGTCCTCGCTAGTGTGAGATCTGCAGATGTGATGCACCATCATTCTTTTAAGTTAAAAAAATCACTATGTAGCCTATCTGAAACTCATCCTAACCCTCAGGGATCCAACCCAAACATGCACATAAGTCAAAAACATCATATGAACTCTCTCAATCAATCAAAACACCAAAATAACACCTAAAACTACGAATCGAACACCAAAATGAATGAAATTTTCAATGAAACTAAAGAACTTTCAATTTTTCAACCGGACGTCCAAATTATGCCAAATCAACGCCGTTGTATACCAAATTTTACAGACAAGTCATAAATACAGTAATGAACCTATACCAAGTTTCGAAGCCAAAATCCGGACCCAGTAGCAATAAAGTTAAACTACGGTCAAACTTATTAATTCTTTAAACCTTTAAGCTTCTAATTTTCAATAAATTGCGATAATTCGAGCTAGATATTTCCAAATTCGATTCCAGGCATACGCCTAAGTTCCAAATCATGATACAGGACTATCGGGACCGTCAAAACACTAATACAGCTCTGTTTGCTCAAAACGTTGGCCGAAGTCAACTCAAATGAGTTTTAAGGAATGATTTCATATGTTTGTCAATTTTTTACATAAAACCTTACGAAACAAGATACTAACTATGCACATAAATCGAAAAATATTAGGCAGAGCTATTCGAGGTTTTAAAACTATAAATGGCCTATTGGGTCATCATACTATGTTTATGATTACTACATCATTTGCCCGAGATGGGCTATTCATTGTTGATATACCTGATTTAGTCATAGTCATACTTTATATCTTGAGCATACATCCCTACCTTTATTTGTTGTGTCCTTGTACATCTTATTAATTATTTGTGAGAATATGCATCCTTTTAGATGAGATACTATTTCAAATTATTATGATTATACCATATTTGGACATATTGAGCAGATTGATATGGATATGGCACGAGGTTTCTGCCATTCGTTGGTTATGATAAGATATTTCTTGGGCACGAGGTCTTTGTCCTGTATTGGACGTGCTTGTCATATTCGATGGAGCGTATGGATATGGATGCGCACCTATAGGGTCGCTTCTCATGTTTCTCTCCTGATGGCGTACACGTAGGTTGTGAAAACTTGATAGATTTTTTGTTGATTCTTATATGAGATCCTATGTGGTGAGTTTTGAATATAGTGGAAGCTTTGAACATATAAGTGAATCATTTATGCCATATCATGCAAACCATGTGCATATGCTTTCTAAGTTTATATTCTAGCATGCTATTTGATGCATCTATTATATGCTTTAGACTTGATAGACGAGATAGGACTATCCATGTTGAGTTGATATCTCTTAATATATTCTTTTACAATATCGTATCTCTTTTCATTAGCCTTGTTGTCACGACCCCAAATACCCCGGTCGTGATGGCGCCCATCACAATACTAGGCAAACCAATCCAACATTTACAACATCGAATCCTTTTATAATTTTTTTTTCTAAAACAGATTTAGTCTCAAATCTCTCATTTGTAATATATAACTCAACAGAAATATATGAAAAACATTACGAAAATACACTAACACAGCTCGAATCTGGTGTCACTAGTCATGAGACTCTAAGTACAACCAAAACACTATCTGAATAATACAAAATAGTCTGATATAACAAAATGCTAAGATAGGAAGGAGGAAGGAAGGGCTGCGAACACCGTGTAACTACCTTGTGATCTCCAGATACGACACTGAGAGTGCTGGAAGCTCTCACTTTGATGCTCGGGCACCTGGATCTGCACACAAGGTGCAGAGAGTAACGTAAGTATACCAACTTAGTAAGTAACTAAAATAAATAAAGTCTGAGTGCAGTGACGAGCATTTAAAATCATATAAGAAATCTCAATAGAAATATCAAGTCAAAATCTGCAGTTCAATAGCCAGTTATCTCGTAAAACTCTAGTTTCAATTAAAATTCCTTTGAAAACATTTATTCAACATTTTTCAACAGAGGCTCAGTATAAAAAGAAGAGTGAAAGCAGCAAAATGTCATAAACAAGCCTCTCATGCAAGGTATCACTCATAAGTATAACCTCTTGGGCAAGCCTCTTAGTCACTCGTGACTCAGCTCTCGTCAATCAGTACTCACACTCAGCACTCCGGCTCAATAGATATATCATAATAATAATAACCGTTGTGGCGTGCAGCCTGATCCATAGTTTATAGTCGACTACGCTCACTGGGGGTGTGCAGACTTCGGAGGGGCTCCTACAGCCCAAGCGTCATATTGCTGCGGCGTGCAACCCGATCCAATATATATTGCTATAGCGTGCAGCGCAACCCGATCCATATATCATTGCGGCGTGCAGCCCGATCCATATATATAATATCATTGCGGTGTGCAGCCTGATCCATAACATATATATATAATCCTCACCATTAGGTCATCAACCTCTCTCTATCATTAACCTCACGTCCACTCGGGCATATCAGTGAAAATCAGGGAAACTCAGCCCAAATAGTTTTCATGTATTAAGAAGTAGGGTAATGAAGCCGGATTAAACATGACTGAGGATATGCTTTCAAATCAAAACAGTATGAGGAAAGTAGTAAAATACCCCTAAGGGTCTAAACAGTTCGGCACAAAGGCCCCAAACATGGCAATCAGCCCAACTTAATAAGTCAATTTCTAAAACACATGGATATCATATATAATATATCAAAATATGCAACTGTACAGTTGCCACGGGACCGACCAAGTCATATCCCCACGGGTGCACGCACACACGCCCATCACCTAACATGTGTGTCACCTAATTTATCAAAATAGTATGAAATTCCGGGGTTTCATACCCTCAGGTCTAGATTTACAATGGTTACTTACCTCAAACCGGATGAAATACTACTCTGTGACACCCTTGCCTCTCGACTCGGCCTCAACTCGCGTCGAATCTATCTAAAATCAGAATCATAACATTAATATATGCTAAGGGAACGAAGCCCATGAGAAAATAATCAAATTATATCAAAAATCCTGAAATTGGTCCAACCCGAACCCTGGGCCCACGTCTCAAAATTTGATAAAAATCACATCAATAGAATCCTTGTCCTCCCACGATTCCATACATACCAAGAATATCAAAATCCGACCACAAACGACCCCTCAAATTCTTAAATCAAGGTCTTCAATTTTAAACCCTAAACCCCCAATTTTAACCACTAACTTCTATAAATTCCATGTCTAATTAGTAAAATATCACCATAGAATGAGTTTTAGTTCCAAGAATCTTACCTCCACGAAGTTTCCTTGAATTCCCTCTCCAAAATCTTCCAAAAAGCTGAAGCCGCACCTGCACCTCAATATGGTGGAAAACAACCCAAATTTCGCGAAGGGGAACTTATATACTTCTGGGGCATAGAAACATGAAATACCGGATGCATACTCGACAAGCTGGGTGGCAAAGAAAGCTAATAATCCACCTCCTCAATCCTCCGAAGCACCTCAAAAGGTCCAATGAACCGAGTACTCAATTTACCCTTCTTCCCAAATGTCATAACACCCTTCATGGGTGAAACCTTCAACAGACCCTTCTCCCCAACCATGTAAGACACATCAGAGACCTTCCTATTAGCATAACTCTTTTATCTTGACTGCGCTCTACGAAGCCACTCCTGAATCACCTTCACCTTGTCCAAAGCATCCTGCACCAATTCTGTACCCAAAATCCTAGCCTCGTCAGGCTCAAACCAACAAATTGGAGATCTACACCGTCTCCCATATAAAGCCTCATAAGGAGCCATCTGAATACTCGACTGATAATTGTTGTTATAAGCAAACTCCGCGAGCGGAAGAAACTAATCCCATGACCCTCCAAAATCAGTAACACAAGCGCGCAACATGTCCTCCAATATCTGAATAGTGCACTCGAACTGCCCGTCTGTCTGAGGGTGAAAAGTTGTGCTCAACTCAACCTGAGTACCCAACTCTCGCTGCACGACTCTCCAAAACTGTGAAGTAAAATGAGTACCCCTATCTGAAATTAAGAAACTAGAACCCCATGCAGGCGAACAACCTCTTGGATATAAATCTCTGCTAGCCGCTCAGAGGAATATGTGGTACACATATGAATGAAGTGCGCGGACTTGGTTAGTCGATCAACAATCACCCAAATAGCATAGAACTTCTTCAAAGTCTGTGGGAGCTCAACTACAAAGTCCATGGTGATCCGCTCCCACTTCCACTCTGGAATATCTATCTCTTGAAGCAAGCCACCCGGTCTCTAATGCTCATAATTCACCTGCTGACAATTGAGACACCAAGCGACAAATCCCACAATATCCTTCTTCATTCTTCTCCACCAATAATGTTGTCTCAAATCCTGATACATCTTTGTGGCACCCGAATGGATGGAATACCGCGAGTTATGGGCCTCCTCTAAGATCAACTCCTGAAGCCCATCCATATTGGGCACACATATCCGGCCCTGCATCCTCAATACCCCATCATCACCAATAGTCACATCTCTGGCATCATCATGCTGAACTCTGTCCTTAAGGACAAGCAAATGAGGATCATCATACTAGTGCTCTCTGATGCAATCAAATAAGGAAGACTGAGAAATCACACAAGCTAAGACCTGACTGGGCTCTGAAATTTCCAACCTCACGAACCGATTGGCCAAAGCCTGAACATCAACTGCAAGAAGTCTCTCCCCAATAGGAATATACGCCAAACTCCCCATACTCACCGCCTTCCTACTCAAAGCATCGGACACCACATTGGCCTTTCCAGGATGGTAGAAGATAGTAATATCATAGTCCTTTAATAGCTCCAACCATCTCCGCTGCCTCAAATTGAAATCCTTCTGCTTGAACAAGTGTTGGAGGCTACGATGATCAGTAAACACCTCGCAAGACACACCATAAAGATAATGCCCCCAAATATTCAACGTGTGAACAATGGCAGCCAACTCTAGATCATGAATAGGGTAGTTCTTCTCATAGGGCTTCAACTGACGAGAATCATAAGCAATCACTCTACCCTCATGCATCAAATCATACCCAATACCAACTCTCGAAGCATTGCAATACATTGTATATGAACATGAAGCTAATGGAAAAACTAACACTAGAGTTGTGGTAAAGGCAGTCTTGAGCTTCTGAAAGGTCGCCTCACACTCATCTGACCACCTAAATAAAGCACCATTTTGAGTCAATTTGGTCAAGGGTGATGCAATAGATGAAAATCCCGGAACGAACCGGCGGTAATAGCCCGCCAAACCAAGAAAGTTGTGAATCTCTATGGCTGAGGACAGTCTGGGCAAACTCTGAACCGCCTTTATCTTCGTCGGATCAACCTGTATACCCTCACTAGACACCACGTGCCCCAAGAAAGCCACTGAACTGAGCCAAAACTCACACTTAGAGAACTTTGCATAAAGCTTCTCCTCCCTTAATCTCTGCAACACAACTCTCAAATGTTCTGCGTGCTCCTCCTGACTATGCAAGTACACCAGAATATCATCAATGAAAACAATCACAAATGAGTCAAGATAAGGCTGAAACATGTTGTTCATCAAATGCATGAACGATGTTGGGGCATTGGTCAGCCCAAAAGACATCACAAGGAACTCATAATGACCATATCGGGTCCTGAAAGCTTTCTTATAAATATCTGAGTCCCTGATCTTCAACTGGTGATACCCTGAATGGAGATCAATCTTGGAGAACACTCTCGCTCCCTGAATCTGGTCAAATAAATCATCAATACGAGGCAAAGGATACTTGTTCTTGATTGTAACTTTGTTCAACTACGTGTAATCAATGCACATCCTCATCGTGCCATCCTTCTTCTACAAAAACAGGACAGGCGCACCCCAATGCAACACACTAGGTTGAATTAACCATTTATCAAGGAGTTCCTGAAGCTGCTCCTTCAACTCTTTCAACTCAGCTGGTGCCATACGATACGGTGGAATAGAAATGGGTTGAGTGCCCGGCACCAAATAAATACCAAAATCAATATCCCGGTCCGGTGGCATGCCCGGCAGGTCTACAAGAAAACAATCAGAAAAATCCCTCACTACAGGAACAAAATCAATGCTATGAGTCTCTACACTAACATCCCTCACAAAGGCTAAGTATGAAAGACAACCTTTCCCAACCATTCATTGGGCCTTCAAGAACAAAATCACCCTACTCGAAACAAAATTAGTTGAACCTCGCCACTCAATCCGTGGCATACCCAGCATGGCCAATGTCACTATCATAGCATGACAGTCCAACATAGCACGACACGGAGATAGCCAATCCATGCCCAATATCACATCAAAGTCCACCATACAAAGCAACAAAAGGTCCACTCGGGTCTCCAAACCCCCAATAGTCACCATACATGACCGATATACGCGGTCCACAATATAGTATTGCCCACCAGAGTAGATACATGAGACAGATGAAAGAAGAGACTCATGGGGTGTATCCAAATAACGAGAAAAATATGATGACACGTATGAAAAAGTGGAACCAGGATCAAATATTATAGAGGCATCTTTGTGGCAGACTGAGACAATACCTATAATCACAACATCCGAAGCAATAGCATTTGATCTGGCTGGGAGTGCATAGAAACGGGCCTGACCACCACCTGATCGACCTCCCCCTCGAGGGCGTCTCCTAGCTGACTAACCCCCACCCCTAGCTAACTGAGCGGGTGGTGAAGTAAATGCAGTTGAAGTCGAGGCCTGACCCCTCTGTTGAGACGGACCCTCAAGAAGACGAGGACACTGCCTCCTCATATGTCCAAACTCTCCACACTCGTAAAAACTTGTAGGGAACGGGGACTGAAAGGAACCGTAGCACTGGAATGACCAGTAGAAGGACCTAGCATGGAAGAGCCTTGAACCGATGGAGCACGAGATGAACTCTAGGCTGGTAGGGCACTGAGTGTTGAATGGCCCTGTTGTGAGCTGTGAGAACCATGATCAGATGATGCCCCATGATGAACCGGGCGAGCTGACTAAGCATGTCTGAATAGACGGCCTCTACCTTGCTGAAACTGACCTCTCGAAGGAAAACCACCAAAACTACCAGATGCCAAAGGCCTCTTGGCCTCCCTCTCATCTCACTCCTACCGATGAACTGACTCAATCTCAGGAGCAATATCAACAACCTCCTCAAAAGTAGAACCTGACACCCTCTCCCTGGTCATGAGAATCTGAAGGTGATATGTGAGGCCATCAACGAACCTCCGAATCCTTTCTCTATCTGTAGGAACCAACCAAACAGCATGACGAGCTAACTTAGAGAACCTCATCTCATACTGTGTCATAGTCATATCTCTCTAACGCAACTTCTCGAACTGCCTACGCAGCTCATCTCAGAGAGAATGTGGCACATACTTCTCTAAAAAGAGAACAGAGAATTGCTGCCAGGTAAAGGGCGCTGCATCAATAGGTTTACGCCTCTCATAAGCCTCCCACCAAGTAAAGGCAGCTCCAGAAAATTGAAAAGTAGTGAATGCGACCCCACTGGTCTCCAGAATACCCGCTATACGAAGAATCCTTTGACACTTATCCAAGAAACCCTAGGCATCCTCGCCCTCTGTACCACTGAAAGTCGGAGGCTGAAGTCTACCAAACCTCTCAAATCGATGTTGCTCGTTGTCAAGCATAACTGGTACCACATAATCCTGGGTTGGTGCAATCGGCAGGGCTGGAGGTGCCCCGATGTTTGAAGTCCCTGCACTACCTGCTCAGGTGTGCGAGCAGCGGGAGTCTGAGTACCTCCCCTGACCTGAGAAGTAGATGCGCCCGTAGTAACTGAGACCGCCTGAGCCAGGCCAGTGCACACTGATAGAATCTAGGCTAGGGCCTCCTAACGGCCTAGAATCACAATAAGCACAGCCGGTGTATCACGCCCCCTTTTTTCCCTTCGCGGAGAGGTCCTGGTTTCGACATTCATGGGGGTAATAACTCATTTCCTTTTAGGATTTGGGTATTTGAAGAGTCGTCACCTAACGAATTAAGGTGCGTTAGGACACCTAGAGGGAATAACTCTTAGACTAGTTTTCATTACCAGAGGTTTAGGGTAAGGGCTCGAAATAACCTTGAGAGTAAGGTGTTAGGCACCCCTCGCGGTCCACAACGGTGGATCCCGGCCAAACTTATACTTATGAACTAGCCCTTTAACAAATAAACAGTCTTAGCACATATTTGCAAATAAAGGTATGTTTTGGCATTTTAAGCACATATATGATTCAAGTAGTGAAACGAAGAAAAGACTTGAACAAGTGGCACATATATAGGGGAAAGTAAAATTTATCTAAACAACGAGAATTGGGAAAGAGGGGTCCTAGGTTGGTTAGCCTACAGGATCACCCCACACAATGCACGGTATCACTCCTCAATGAGGGGCTACACGTGACATTAGCGCGTAGTCATCATATCCTTATTACCCAATTCCCTCCCCTTGGTCATAGCCTAAAGCGTTCTAATAACCTTGATAGATGTCCTATGAGTGCACTATCCATCCCTTCCTTGTGTCCCTGGAGGTATTTAGTTACTCTAATTTAGGTAGTTCTAGAACTTCTTAAGGTTTTAAAGGATAAAAGTCTAGGCTCCAATCAAAAAATATTAGGACTGCATTTAAAGAGAACAATTACAGGCTCACAGTCACCTCCACAAATATAACAAGTAAGTGCATGTCTTTAAACAACAGTCAAGTACTTAAGCGAAAATCCTAGAACATGATATCTAGGTGAGCAGGGGGTTTACATCATTGAATTAGGACTAAAGTTTTCAAAGACCTATTGATTTTATACCTTTGAATACGAGCAGTTTTAAAGTGCATTTTTATAGTTGCGGGACTTTAATCGCCCTATAGGCTTGCCTAAACGCATAACAGCGGTGTCCTAAGAGCATGATATCTATATTGATTAGGAATGTAATAAAACAGTAAAATAATTTCTAAATGACAACTTGAGATCCTATAGGCATGCTTTCTAGCAGTATTAATTTAAGACAGTGTTTGAAAACTTATTAAAGAAGCGACAGATTAATTAATTAAGCCCATTCAGAATATATAAACACAAATTTGAACTGATTTATTTAATTAAACTAGTTTTAAGTTCTATAGGCATGATTTCTATTAGAGGTGATTTTAATTCCTATAGGCATGGTATCTAAGTATTAAAAGCTGACTTTGAACTTATAGGCATGATTTCTAGGGAGGCAAATTTGAATACATGTTGTAATGAAAACAAAACTTCAATTACTATACACTCTATAGGCATGATATCTAATTATAAAGCTGATTTTAACCCTATATGCATGATCTCTATTAAATCCATTTAGATCCCATAGGCATGGTTTTCTAATACTGTGGAAATAAAGTCAACAAAGTAAATATATTTGAACTACCACAACTCTATAGGCATGGTATCTACCCAGTTTAACGATAATAATATACAACCCTCCCTTTTCACTAATCACCCCACTGTTGTTTACAATAATTATTACAAACCAATGAATTAAATAAAAATACATAAATAAATAGGAGTTAATTTATAGGGAGCCTGCAGTAGGCCCAAATGACTTCCAAGCCTCCAATAGCCTCAAAAGCCAAAGTTCCATAGCCAATTTCATGTCTAGGTGTGTCAGAGTTCCCTAAGGACCTCAAAAATCCCGGACAATGCTCACACCTAGACCTTTTCAAAAATAATAACTGATTTAGATGCAGTGTGGAAAGTCTAGCTCTGACATGCCAGAGTTCAGAGATCTCAAGGATCTCAAGGCAGCACACATATCAGAGGGGCAGAACCTAGTATTCTAAGAATAAGTGGAAGTGCATAACAGTTGAAAGAGTTTAATAGAAAGGTCTTAAGACCGAAAAAGAACTTTTGAAAACCATTAGTACTGAAACAGTTTGAGGAAACGTGTGAGAAAATAATTGGCAATCAGAACCAAGTCATAGTACAAGTTTAGGAACAACTTTCACACAAGGGTACCTCTTAATGGAGCATACAAATAACAAGACATAGAGAGCTTTGAGGAGGTTCTAAAGATGCAGCAAAGATCACAGCAGATACATGCATCTAGACCACACAACTAGAATTACTTTAAAGAGATTGACTGACTTAGTAGTAGAATAGGCAAGGACTTAAATAGGCATGCTGAGCAAGTATTAACAAAGGAGGCATGTTGATTATATAGAAGTAGAGCTTCAGAAAGACAGAAGTTAGTCCCAATAGGCTTAAGTTACTTATACAGACATGTTAAACAAGACAACAAACAGGCAAGTAAAGTGGAAACATCATAGGTTTGAATAGACAATATTAGACATGCTTGGATAAGCAGTAAACAGAAACATGAATAGACTTAGGCCATATGGAATAAAGCAGTAAGTAAACACATAGGTTTGATTCTTAAAAATTAATCAGAAGCATACCTAGTTAAAGAATGAAAAGTACAGGATGTGAGAAAGGTAGTGTGCAACTTCCATCCTTGGCTAGCAGCCGGCTAGAATGGCAAAGATCACAAGTAGCAAAGAGAGTAGAAAGAGAGCCTTTTAGAGTGTAGAGAGTAGTGGTTCTTTCGAACTATTGTTCGTTGTTCAGAAGTTAAAATAAGAGGGGGTTTATAAAGTAATCAAAAGTTAAACAAATAAGGTAAGAGATCAATTAAGTAGCAAATCAGGGAAGTTTGTGGAATCAATCAGCAAGTCCTTCCCTTAATCAAAGGATAATCAAATCAACGGTAAAAGCATGCTAGGCATTTAAGGAAAAGAATCAAGTAAGGTTTGGGTATAGAGGAGGTAATTAGGGGTAAATGAATAGAAGTTTTAATTAAGGATACAATCAATAAGAATTAGCAAAATACAAACAAGGCAAGGGAAAATTAATTAAGTCAAGCAATTCAATCAAATCGAGTAGAGAGTTAAGAATCGAAAGTTTTAAGGGAAAATGTTCAAATCAAACCAGGAAATAAGGAATTCAGAATAATCAAGAGTTCAGTCAAAAGGAAAGTCATGAAAGAGTCAGCAAGTTTAGCATATAAAAAAAGGCAAGACATGAATATTCTTGATTCGACACATAACTTTAACAAAAGAATAGTTAAAACAACACTGATTCAAGGAGAAAGATACAGGTGTTAACATGAATAGTTAAGATGAACACAAGCATAGAGAATCAGTGAAAGGTCGAACTAATAAATTCAGTAGAAGCATATTAGGACAAGAAAATAATGAGAAATCACAAGAACCCAAAGCAAGAACACAGTCGATATCCCAGTACTTAGAAACCAAACGAAGAACATCAAAAAATTAGGGTTTTTAGTACAATCGAGTTAAGGTTTTAACCAACTTACAAAATCAGTCAAAACATATAAGAAGCAGAAGATTAATCCTCCAAAAATCATCAAACATTTTGTAAAAGAAATTTCCGGAAACATAGTTTAGAAAAAGATGAAAATAACTTGAAAATCATACGATTCTTGTAAAGAAAATCAAGGTTGTTGTAAAATTCATATCAAACGAGTCCAAATCCTCTCAGATCTGCGCAGATCTAAGAGGGTCAGAAAAAGAAATTAGGATTTCGAAGAAAACCATACAGAGGTGAAGAAACATCTATAGATCATAGTCAATATAGGACGATCTTACTCGGAATCACGCTAGAATCGCCTGAAACAGGCGAGAAAGGAACCATAGATGCAAGTCAACTAGCCCCGGTCCCTTGAGGTCCTTGGAGATGGCAAGAATAACATGAGAGAGGCTATTGGAGGCCAGGGAGGTGGTGAGAAACCACCGTAGATAGCCATAGGTAAGTGTTAGTGAGGTTTGATTAGGGTTAGGTTTGAGAGCGTTTGAGAGAGGAGAGGGGTTTCAGGGCGGTGGATGGTGTAGACTGATAGGGTTTGGGGGAAGGGGGTCTTTTGGTTTATTTTAGGAACGGTCGTTTGTGGCTAGGGTTGTGCACGGATCGGATCGGATCGGATCGGATTTAGCATATTTCGGATTCGAATTTCGGATTTCGGATTCTAGAAAATGCAATCCGAATCCGATCCGAATTATATCGGATCGGATCGGATTTTAAAGTTTGGATCGGATCGGATATCGGATCGTATTATTATGCCTCAAAGTTAAACTAATATGTATATTTTCTTTGTAAAAGAGGCAATACATTAAGAAAAATTCATGTTTATGCAATTATGAGAGTACTATGGTGCCAATATAGCTAAATCTAGCAATTGTAAAGGTAATAACTTGGAGGTTGATGTAAATTAAAGTGTAGTATTTATACATGTCCTAATAATTTCGGATTTCGGATTGGATTGGATTAAAATATACCAATCCGAAATCCGATCCGAAATCCAAAATTTTAATAAACATAATCCGAAATCCGATCCAATCAAAAATCCAAAATTCAAAATTGAATGGATCGGTTCGGATTTCGGATATCCGATCCGAATGAACAGCCCTATTTGTGGCCATTGATCTTTATGATCAACGACCGATATTAAAGGGTATTGGGGCCGGATCAGGTCTTCAAGGTTTAGGTTGGGTAATTTTAATTAAAATTGGGCTGGTATTTGGTTGGAATAGCGTTGAAATTGAAATAAAACAGGCCATATTTTAAATAGACACTTTTAATTATTATATAATTTATAAAAATAATAAATGATTGTTGAAAAATATTTTAGTGTACTGAAATGATTTAAAATAGTTGTTTAACATTTTAAAAATATAAAGGACCATTTTATACATCAACAATGTAATTATGCATTAGTAGGGCTATTATTGCAAATATATACAATTTAGCCTAAAAATGTAAATATAATTACAAAATGCACTAAAAATGTTTAAACACTATTTTGGCATAAATAAAGAATTTAAATGACTAAATCACTAAAAAAAATAATTTGAAGGATAATTATTGGAAATTTTTATAAATAAAAAGAGAAGGAATAAATTGATTTGGAGTTTTAAAAATTTAAAAAATGCTTATGTGTGCTTATAACTGTGTATGTGCTATTTTGAAAGTATATATATATATATTCATCCTTCCCGGGTAAAGAGAGGCAGTTGTTGATACCCCATATATATATAAAGAAGGGCTGGGATTAGCCTCATGCAAATGTGGAGGCAGGGATTAGCCTCATGCAAATGTGGAGGTAGGGATTAGCCTCATGCAAATGTGGAGGTAGGGATTAGCCTCATGCAATTATGGAGGAAGGGATTAGACTCGTGCAGATAGGGAGGCGGGGATTACCTTCGATGCAAGTATGGAGGCAAGGATTAGCCTCATGCAAGTATGCGGGACAAGGCTTGGTCCCATGCAAAGAGCGAGTAGCAAATAAAAGTAGTATATTTCTTAGATGGAGAGATATCTAGTGTCTGATGGATAGATTGATAGTGAATTTTTTTGTGTATACATGTTTGCGAATGCTATCGCTACATCAAATGTGCCTGTGTTCAAAGAAAAATTGTAAGTTTTGTGAGGGGAGGTTGGTTCGTGCTTTTGTCTGCTGGCTTTGCTCTGCTCTGTTCTGGAGGCCTTGTTTGGGTTTCCCTGGGTAACACCTGGCTGTTACGAAAATAGAGATTTCGAAAATATGCAATTATTTTCGAAACACATTGATATGTCAAGTGATTTTTAGATGAACTGGTGACTGTAAAACGTTTCAGAGACATTGCAACTTTCTTATGTTAGAATTTTGAGGGTCCTCCTCAAAATTCTACCCTAGTTTGGTAGATGATCCTTCGGCCGTTTGCGGGTAATGAGCCTTGTTGAAACTTCTTTGGAATTTTGAGAATCCTTCCCAAAATTCTGCCCCAGTTTCTTAACCGATTTCTGATCGTTTGACATATGTTGGCGTTGGCTGACTTTCTCCAAAATTTTGAGGGTCCTCCTCAAAATTCTGCCCCAGTTTCTGATCTTGGGGGGGGATGGAAATCTTATTTTGATGTGACCGAACCCATAAGGCTGCCTACATATCCCCTCTTAAATGGGGATCAGGTCAAGCGTAGTTCAATTACATCAGATGAGGAAATGTAAATAATCTAAGCATAGTATCTCTTGATTGCATCTGAATTAATTGGTTTTGGCCAGATTTCTCCATCCATCTCTGCAAGTATGAGTGCTCCTTCTATCAGTACCTTGTGAACCATGTATGTCCTTGCTAGTTAGGAGAGAATTTCCCTTTGGCTTCATCTTGATGTGGGAAGATCTTCTTAAGCACCAGTTATCCTGGTGCAAAATGCCTTGGTTTGACCCTTTTGTTGAAAGCTATGGACATTCTGTTCTGATAAAGTTGGCTGTGACACACTGCGTTCATCCTCTTTCCATCGATAAGGGTCAATTGTTCATAGCGTCTCCTTATCCACTATGCATCACTAAGTTCAGCTTCCTGTATGATTCTTAAAGAAGGAATCTCTACCTCGACTGGAATGACAGCTTCGGTATCGTAGACCAACATGTAAGAGTTGTCGCGGTTGATGTGCGAACTGTGGTGCGGTATCCCAACAAAGCTAAGGGTAGCTTCTCGTTCCATTGTTTGTGGTTTTCTACCATCTTTCTTAGTATTTTCTTGATGTTCTTGTTGGCGACTTCTATGGCTCCATTCATCTGAGGTCTGTAGGCTGTGGAATTCTTGTGCTTTATTTTGAAAGTTTCACACATGGCTTTCATCATATCACTGTTGAGATTGGCGGCATTATCAGTAACAATGGACTCAGGAACTCCGAATCGGCAAACAATACGATCTTTGACAAAATGTGCAACAACTTTCTTAGTTACAGCTTTGTAAGATGCAGACTCCACCCATTTTGTGAAGTAATCGATGGCTACCAGAATAAACCTATGTCCGTTTGAAGCAGTAGGCTCAATCAGACCAATGGCATCCATTCCCCAGGCGGCGAATGGCCAAGGTGAGCTTGTTGCATTGAGCTCATTCGGCGACACTTTTATCATATCGGCGTGTACCTGGCATTTGAAATATTTGCGGACACACTGGATGCAATATGTCTCCATGGTCATCCAAAAGTAACCGGCCTTGAGTATCTTCTTAGCCAAGACAAAACCATTCATGTGTGGGCCACAAGTCACAACATATACGTCCTCAAGTAATTTAGAGGCTTCTTTTGCATCGACACATCTTAGCAATCCCAAATCAGGAGTTCTTCTGTACAGATTTTCTCCGCTGTGGAAGAAGTGATTGGACAATCTCCGGAGTGTGCGTTTCTGAGTGTGGTTTGCATGCTCTGGATATTCTTCTTTCGCCAAATACTCCTTAATGTCATGGAACCAAGGCTTTCCATCTGTTTCTTCTTCAACATGAGCACAATATGCCGGCTAATTATGGATCCTCACCGAAATAGGATCAATATAATTCTTATCTGGATGTTGTATCATAGATGACAAGGTGGCCAATGCATCGGCAAACTCATTCTGAATTCTAGGCACATGTCAGAATTATATCTTTGTGAACCTCTTTCTCAATTCATGCATATGGTGCAGATATGGAAATATCTTGGAATTCTTGGTGGCCTACTCTCCTTGTACCTGGTGCACAAGCAAATCTGAATTACCGATCACCAGCAGCTCCTGAATATTCATGTCGATTGTTATGTTGAGCTCTAGTATGCAGGCTTCATACTCTACCATGTTATTGGTGCAGGGAAATCTGAGTTTAGCAGATACCAGATAATGTTGACCCGTTTCTGATACCAAAACTGCTCCAATGCCCACTCCTTTGAAATTTGCAGCTCCGTCAAAGAACATTCTCCAACTGTCGTATGCTTCGGTAATGTCTTCTCCTACGAATGACACTTCTTCATCAGGAAAATATGTTTTCAAGGGATCGTATTCTCCTCCCACTGGATTTTTAGCAAGATGATCTGCCAATTCTTGTCCTTTGACCGCCTTTTGAGCTACACAGACAATGTAGAACTCTCTCAACAGTATCTGCCACTTAGCTAACTTCCCAGTTGGCATGGGTTTTTGAAATATATACTTCAAAGGTTCCATCCTGGATATGAGATATGTAGTGTAGGCACAGAAGTAATGCCTCAATTTCTGAGTTGTCTAGGTCAAAGCGTAGCAAGTGCGTTCCAGCAGAGAGTATCGTGCTTCATAGGGTGTGAACTTCTTACTCAAGTAATATATGGCTTGCTCCTTTCTCCCTATCTCATCATGTTGTCCCAGAACACATCCAAAGGCTCCATCCAACACAGATAGATAGAGTAGCAAAGGCCGCCTTGGCTCTAGCGGGACCAAAAATGGTGGGGTAGATAAGTACTCTTTGATTTTATTGCAGGCTTTCTGACAATCCTCTGTCCAGCTTGTTTCGGCATCTTTCCTCAACATCTTGAAGATGGGTTCACATATGACCGTGGACTGTGCTATGAATTGACTGATATAGTTGAGACGTCCTAGGAAGCTCGGCACATCCTTTTTGCTCCTAGGTGGTGGTAACTCCTGAATAGCCTTGACTTTAGAAGGATCCAGTTCGATCCCTCGATGACTGACAAAGAATCCTAGTAACTTTCTTGCGGAAACCCCAAATGCACACTTTACGGGGTTCAGTTTCAGGTTGTACCTCCTTAGTCTATCAAAGAACTTTCTCAAGTCCGCTATGTGATCTGAGGCCCTCTTGGATTTGATAATGATGACGTCCACATACACTTCTGTTTCCTAATGTATCATATCATGGAAGATGGTTTTCATAGCTCTCATGTAGGTAGCCTCAGCATTTTTTAGACCAAACGGCATTATCTTGTAGCAGTATACCCCCCAAGGTATGATAAAAGATGTTTTCTCTGCATCTTCTTTATCCATCCAGATCTGGTGATAACCCGCGAAGCAATCTACAAAGGATTGGAGTTCATGCTTGGCGTAGTTATCAATTAGGATGTGTATATTTGGCAGTGGGAAGTCGTCCTTGGGACTTGCTCTGTTTAAATCCCGATAGTCAACACATACTCTACCTTTCCCATCCTTCTTCGGAACTGGCACAATGTTAGCTAACCAGCTTGGGTACTCGACCTCCCTAAGAACTTTGGCGTTGATCTGCTTGGTAACTTCCTCCTTGATTTTCAGGCTCATGTCTAGTTTGAACTTTCTGAGTTTCTATTTGACCGGCGGACACATGGGATTAGTAGGCAACTTGTGAGCCACTATGGATATGCTTAAACTGGTCATGTCATCATATGACCATGCGAAAATGTCCTCATATTCTTTTAGAAAACGGATGTATCCCTCTATCTCTGTTGGTGACAAGTGAATGCTGATGCGAGTCTCCTTGACAGTCTCAGCGTCCCTCAAATTTACTGTTTTGGTTTCGTCCAGATTGGACTCGGGCATATTCTCAAAGTTTTCAATTTCCTAACAACCTCCTCGGGTATCTCATCTTCTGAATCACTATTCTCATGTTGTGTTGCCTCATTACATGTCACAGTCACCGGTTTATCAGGAAAAGTAATAATAACGTTGTAGAAAGAAAAAGTGTAAAAATAGTAATGAATAATAAAGAGCAAATGCATTTGATTAAAACTAAAAAAACATCCAGACAAGTGCGGCTCGATGAATCGAGCATTTATTTTGAAACAAGTAAGTCTTTAATTATTGAAAATCTTAAATGCCTAGAATGGCTATAGAAGTAAAATCTACCAAGCTACCCGGGACTTGGCGGGCCCGGGATGGTCTGGCGGTCCAGTTCCTGAGAACAGCTCCCTTCTTCACAGTCTGAATAGTGAGGCCTTCTTCCTCCTCCTCCTCAATTATGGCACTGCAGTCCATGTCTTCATCCTCCAAGAACAGATTCTTTAACCCAGCTAATTCTTCCTCTTCAGCAGTTCCCCATATAATATCAGCCTGGTGAAAAGCTTGATCTAGACGTGGCACTGGTTTCTCGAGAGGGTAATACGGTCTGCGTCATGGAGGTGACCAATCATTATATTCTTGCCATATGTACTGATATCCGAGCCCAAAAGGTAGTACCGTGACTCTTCAGTCGTATTGGTTTAGTGATACCCTGGAGATTCTTTTCCAGCCCTTTGCCGGGCTCATACCCATACCATGTCAATATGCTTTCTATTTTACTGCTCCACCATTTGTCTTTCTCGACGGCATTTACACATTCAATATGATGATAGGTTTTCCCTCCTAGCCTTCTTCTATGTCCAATAGTCGGGATGGTTTGACTGAGGAGGTGTGGTGGATACTGTCACTGTCAAAAGTGTGACCACTTCTACTTCAAATGGAGCGGGGGTGGCCGCAGGTGGAGCTACCTCTACCTTAAATGGAACTGATGCAGCTACCTCAACCTCGATTGGTGACTGAGTTTGTACTACAATAGGAGTAAGTGTAACTACTACTTTAAATTCATCGCCTTCTCGAATAAGCCCAATCGACCCATCAGGGTCACATTCTTCGTTCGTCTCTATCACATATACCCTACCACTTCTATGATCAGGGAGGGGGTTGTTGCAGACATTGGGTGTGGCTTCTTTTCCCTGTATGACCTTGTTGTCAATTAGCGTCTGGATCTTATCCTTCAATGTTCGGCACTCATCAGTGGTGTGCCCCTTCATACCGGAGTGGTATGCACAAGTTTTGTTTGGATTGACCCATTGGGATGGGTTCTCTAATGCCGCAGCAGGAATGGGGGTGACATAACCAGCGGCTTTCAACCTTTCATACAGTAGGTCAATGGGTTCAGCAATGGAGGTATATTGTCCGGGTGGCTTGCGATCGAAATTGGGTCTTGGTCTTGGAATGTTTTGGCGAGTTGGAGGTGATTGGAAATGGGATGGTTAGGAGTTATAGGTGTGATGGACAATGGCTGGTTGGAAATATCTGGGAGATAAAGGCTGATATGTAGGTGGTGATGCTTGGTATGTGGGTGGAGATGTTTGATAGGTAAGTGGAGATTTTGGGCCCTGGGCCACCGCTACTACCCCAACATCTCTCTTCTTTGATATGTCGCCTAATTGTAATGCCTTGTTTATGGCCTGTAATACCTCAAAATTCGTTACCATCTCGCTTTTGATGCCTTCCTAAATTCTTTCCCCAAGCTTGATGATATCAGAGAACTTACGGTTTTCAATGACCATCAATCTTTTATAATACTGCGGATCCTGTGCTCTGACGAAGAACTTGTTCATCTATTCCTCGTCCAAATATCGCCTGATCTTGGCCGCTTCCAACCTCCAATGAGTAGCATACTCGCAGAAGGTTTCGGTAGGTTTCTTCTTAAGATTCTGGATGTAGAAAACATCCGGTGCATTCTCTGTATTGAACCTGAACCGGTCCATGAAATTCGATGCCATATTCACCCAATTAGACCATTTCTTGGGATCCTGGCTGATGTACCAGGACAAAGCATCTCCAGTAAGACTTCTCATAAAGAGTTTCATTCGAATCTTTTCATCTTTCCCGACCCCAACAAGCTTGTCGCAATAGGTCCTCCGATGGAACCTGGGAACACCTGGGCCGTCAAACATCTCAAACTTGAGAGGTTTGTATCCCTCTGGCAGTTCTACGTCTGGCTGTATGCATAGGTCTTCATAGTTTAACCCTTCTATTCCTTTGCTGCCTTCGATACCCTGAACCCGACTCGTCAACTTTTTGAGTTCTTCAGCCATGTTTTTAATGAGCAGGTCCTTCTCGGAGGATTCCGATGTATAGGAGATTAGTTGGATAGAGTGAGGTACGGTTTCTACGTATATAGGGTTGCTTTGATGGGTGTCAGGGATTTGGGTGTAATGATGGTCATTGGTGGAGTTTTGGGGGTCGGGAATGGGTTGTGGTATGTTTTGGGGAGTGTGGTAAGTGGTGGTTGGTGGGTACTGAATTTGTTGATGATGATGTGGTGGTGGAGTTGGTATTGGTAGTGGATTGATATTTAGGGGTGGAGTTGCGTATTGATTTGGTGCGGTAGGATTTTGTGGCTGTTGGTTTTGTGTGCTCTAAGGAGGTGTTGGGTTCTTTGTGTTTTGTTGGTGGATATCGGGGGCATTGAAGGTGAGTGACAAGTTTGTGAAATTGCGAACCTGTTCAAGTTCTCCTTGCAATTCCAGTATCTTTTGTTCCAGTCTCAAGACTAGATCATTTGGGGGCGGAGTACTACGGCCATCTGAAGTCTCTGCGTTCTCAATATTCTCCTTTCGAATTCCGCTTAAGTTGTCCATTTTTGCTTTTCCTATGCCTTTTGTGTTGCTTGGAGGAGGAGGAGGTGAAGGGCCTCTAGATCTGGTGTGATATATTAATGAGGCCAGTATAAGCAAACCAACCTTAGGGGATGGGAATAAGAAATAAAGAAGAAAAAACGAAAAGGTAAACAAGTTAGTAAGGATTCTGAAATGTTTGCAGTATTTAAACACATATTGTGGGAATATAAATTCGTGTCCTAATTTGGGAGCCTTATTGTGTCCAAGGTAGGCCTAGCGACAAGTAGATTTTGAGAACTTTAGATGAAAATAAATACTTCATTTCATAATGTAAAAATAGACGAATCCCAAAACGACACTAAGACAATAGAAAAGCAAGTCACTATTGGCACTTGGTCTTATTACATTTAGGAAAGCAAATAAATCTAGCCTACTTGGTCCCATAAGGACCTTCCCCAGATTCGATCTTCTTGACTCCATCATACAGGTTCCCCAGCTCATGAAGACCCAGCAGCAGGTAGGCTCTGGCCAGATGTCCTCCTTCACTTCCTTCAGCATTCTGGCAATCCTCAATCCTCTTTATGACTTTACCCTCCAGCTCCACTAATCCTCACTCCATATATTCCAACTTTCTATTGGAAGTGATAGCCATCTCTTTCCACCCCTCAATAAATCTCATGTATTCCTCGTGTATTTTCCGGTGCTTATTCTCAGAGTCATGGACCCTCTTGTGTAGCCTGTTGTATTTGACTTGAGCCTCAGCTTCTTCGTCTATGATCCTATTCTCTCGACCAATTCCTGGCATCACCATTCCCATCAGATTGTCCTCTAACCATGCTGGATAGAGAGGTTCACACCTCGCATAATACCTGTCTAGCTCAGTGATGTTCTTTTCCTCAATGATTTTGTATTGCCATATGTGCTGAGCTTGGCACTTGTAAGGGACATCGTCATCCTGAAAATTTGCTCTGAAATGGCTCATTTTGGCGATCCTGGGTACAACCTGTTTCCTTTCTGCTTGCCTCATGACTCGAATAGGGATATAAGGATATATCCCTCTTAACCCAATCAGCACCAAGTATGGAGCGTCCATAGATCTGATGATGAATTCGTCTGTTGGGAACCATTCAAACACCCATTGCACCTATTCCTCGGTCAGATTGTCAAAGAACTCTACCCATTCTTTGGCACTTTCTGGCTGAGCAACCTGTCTAGAATGTAAGTCTTCCGCTTGGGGTGATGGAAGGCAATATGGTCGTTCCAAGCCCTTTGCGGAAATTCTTGGCGATAGTGACCTTTTTGAAGATGTTCTAATAACCACAACTGCAGCAACAAGTTACAACCCTCGAAATGCTTCACCCCCTCTTTGACAGTGCTTCAGAGCCCTGTAGATGTCGGATATGATCATGGGGACTATAGTGTATGTTTTCCTATTGATCCCCTCCATCAAAGTTTTGGCGACCATGGCCAACCTAGTATGGATTCTTTCCCTTTTCATTGGGAACACTATCAGGCCCAAAAAACACACAATGAACACGAACACTCGATGATGGATGTGGCCCATAGAGGTGATAGAAAGCTCGTCATAGAAGGTACGGTAGGACTTGCTATGGCCATATCTCTTGTACAGGTACTCGAAGGGTATGTATGACTTCTCCAGGCATCCCAGGTCAGCATTTTTCTTCAACCCCATCATCTTTAGCAACCCCTTACCAGTACGATTCTCCGGTACCAACAACCCAGGGCTATCCCAGGTCAATCCCGCAAGTACTCCAATTTTCTCTAGGAGCGGAGTCATTTCTATGTTGCCGAAACAGAATACAGACCTTTCACTGTCCCAGAACAAAGTGGCAGCCTCGATCAACTTGTTGTTTGGCTGAATGTCTAGTAGGGAAGGCAAGTTACCTAGGTACTTTCTTACATATTTCTTGTCGCTTCAGGAAAGGTCCTCTCACCAATCTAGCAGCAATGGTGGGATGTTGCTAACCATACCGAATCTGGGGACCTCATGCCTTATTTTCTGCAAAACAAAAGGTTAGGCCCTTCTCCCCCACCAGACTCGACTATTTATACATTCATGATTATCATATTTGCATTTAGTTCTCCAAATTAATGCATAGAACGTGGTTGTGTCTGTTGGGATTTTGGAAACCCCGGTGGACTTTTGGATAAGGCTTGTCTTAAAGGATTATTATGTGGACAATATATTAATCCGACTAGGTTTAACCATGATGTATGCATAATTTTAATCAGAGTAAGGTTACTATGAGGGTCTATAATGGTACCTCAAGCGGACAACTTGAGGGGGAAAGGCACGGAACCGTCGACTGCACCGCTGATCTACTAGTTTTACCGCAAATAAGCCTTTCCGAATTTAAGGGTAATAAATAGAAAGAGCGCAACCACTCATCAAGTGTTGCTATAGGATTTAATATGCATGAGTGGAATATGATGTGGAGCATGATATATGCAGCAATAAATAGCATGTATTCAAGTATTTTCACATAGGAAAAATAAATACAGTATTTAGATAATTGAAATACAGTTACAAAAAAAAAGAAAACAAGGAGACAAGTCAGATTTTGGAGTAAAGAAATCATAAATACTTGAAAATAGACGATTAAATTCAAATAAGGGGAAAGGGTATGTGGGATAGAGCATGTTTGGGCTAATTCACAAAAGATAAGTTCGTTATGGTAAGAGCCTAAAAATATCCCCAGCAGAGTCGCCATGTTATCGTGCCCCCTTTATTCCCTCTGCGGAGAGAAGTCCGGGTTTCGGTATTCATGGGGGTAATAACTCATTTCCTTTTTGGATTTGAGTATTTCCTCGCCACCTAACGAATTAAGGTGCGTTAGGGCACCTAGAGCGATTAACCCTTAGACTAGTTTGCATTACCAGAGGTTTAGGATAAGGTCTCAAAATAACCTTGAGGGGAAGGTGTTAGGCACCCCTCGCTGTCCACAACGATGGGTCCCGACCGAACTTATACTTATGTGAATTAGTCATTTAACAAATAAATAGTCTTAGCACATATTTGCAAATAAAGACATGTTTTGGCATTTTAAGCACATATATGATTTAAGTAGTGAAACAAAGGAAACGACTTGAACAAGTGGCACATATATAGGGGAAAGTAAAATTTATCTAAACAACATGAATTCGGAAAGAGGGTTCCTAGGTTGGTTAGCCTACAGGATCACCCCACACAATGCCCCGTAATCACTCCTCAATGAGGGGCTACACGTGACATTAGCGCGTAGTCATCATATCCTCATTACCCAATTTCCTCCCCTTGGTTATAGCCTAAAGCATTCTAATAACCTTGATAGATGTCTTATGCGTGCACTATTTGTCCTTTCCTTATGGCCCTGGAGGTATTTAGGACCTCAAATTTAGGTAGTTCTAGAACTTCCTAAGGTTTTATAGGATAAAAGTCTAGGCGGCAATCAAAAATAATTAGGACTGCATTTAAAGAGAAGAAATTACAGACTCACAGTCCCCTACACAAATATAACAAGTAAGTGCACGTCTTTAAACAACAGTCAAGTACTTAAGCGAAAATCCTAGAACATGATATCTAGGTGAACAGGTAGTATACAGCATTGAATTAGGACTAAAGTGTCAAAGACCTACTGATTTTAGACCTGTGAATACGAGCAGTTTTAAAGCGCAGTTTTATAGTTGCAGGACTTTAATCTTGCATAAACGCATAACAGTGGTATCCTAAGAGCATGATATCTATATTGATTAGGAATACAGTAAAATAGTAAAACGATTTTTAAAGGACAACTTGAGATCCTATAGGCATGCTTTCTAGCAGTATTAATTTAAGACAGCGTTTGAAAACTTATTAAAGAAGAAACAAATTAATTAATTAAGCCCATTCAAAATATATAAACACGAATTTGAACTGATTTATTTAACTAAACTGGTTTTAAGTTCTATAGGCATGATTTCTATTAAAGGTGATTTTAATTCCTATAGGCATGGTATCTAAGTATTAAAAGCTGACTATTAACTTATAGGCATGATTTCTAGGGAGGCAAATTTGAATACATGTTGTAATGAAAATTGAACTTCAATTACTTTATACTCTATAGGCATGATATCTAATTATAAAGTTGATGTTAATCCTATAGGCATGATCTCTATAAAAGCCATTTAGATTCTATAGGCATGGTTTCTAATATTGTGGAAGTAAAGCCAACATAGCAAATATATTTGAATTAACACAACCCTATAGGCATGGTATCTACCCAGTTTAACCACAATAATATACTACCCTCCCTTTTCACTAATTACCCTACTGTTGTTTACAATAATTATTACAAACCAATGAATTAAATAAAAAAACATAAATAAACAGGAGTTAATCTATATGGAGCCTGCAGTAGGCCCAAATGACTTCCAACCCTCCAATAGCCTCAAATGCCAAAGTTCCATAGCCAATTTCATGTCTAGGTGTGTCAAAGTTCCCTAAGGACCTCAAGGATCCCGGGCAGTGCTCATACCTAGACCTTTTCTCAAATAATAACTGATTTAGGTGCAGTGTGGAAAGGCCAGCTCTAACATGCCAGAGTTCAGAGAGATCTCAAGGATCTCAAGGCAGTACACATATCAGAGGAGCAGAACCTAGTATTCTAAGAATAAGTGGAAGTGCATAACAGTCGAAAGAGTTTAATAGAAAGGTCTTAAGACTAAAAAGAACTTTTGAAAACCATTAGTACTGACAGTTTGAGGAAATGTGTGAAGAAAACAATTGGCAATCAGAACCAAGTCATAGAACAAGTTTAGGAACAACTTTCACACAAGGGTACCTCTTAATGGAGCATACAAACAACAAGACATAGAGAGCTTTGAGGAGGTTCTACAGATGCAGCAAAGATCACACCAAATACATGCATCTAGACCACACAACTAGAATTACTTTAAAGAGATTGACTGACTTAGTAGCAAAACAGGCTAGGACTTAAATAAGCATAATGGGCAAGTATTAACAATGGAGGCATGCTGATTATATAGAAGCAGAGTTTAGGAAAGACAGTAGTTAGTCCCAACATGCTTAAGTTACTTATGCAGACATGCTAAACAAGAAAGCAAACATGCAAGTAAAGTGGAAACATCATAGGTTTGAATAGACAGTATTAGACATGCTTGGATAAGTAGTAAACAGAAACATGGATAGACTTGGGCCATATGGACTAAAGAAGTAAGTAAACACATAAGTTTGATTCTTAAAAATTTATCAGAAGCATACCTAGTTAAAGAATGAAAAGTACAAGATGTGAGAAAGGTAGTATGCAACTTCCAGCCTTGGCTTGCAACCGACTAGAATGGCAAAGTTTACAAGCAACAATGAGAGCAGAAAAAGAGCCTTTTAGAGTGTAAAGAGTGGTGGTTTTTTCGAACTATTGTTCGTTGTTCAAAAGTTAAAATAAGAGGGGGTTTATATAGTAATCAAAAATCTAAACAAATAAGGTAAGAGATCAATTAAGTAGCAAATCAGGGAAGTTTGTGGAATCAATCAGCAAGTCCTTCCCTTAATCAAAGGATAATAAAATCAACAGTAAAAGCATGCTACGTATTTAAGGAAAAGAATCAAGTAAGGTTTGGGTATAGAGGAGGTAATTAGGGGTAAATGAATAGAAGTTTCAATTAAGGAAACAATCAGTAAGAATCACCAAAATACAAACAAGGCAACGGAAAATTAATTAAGGCAAGCAATTCAATCAAATCGAGTAGAGAGGTAAGAATCAAAAGTTTAAGGGAAAGTGTTCAAATCAAACCAGGAAATAAGAAATTCAGAATCATCAAGGGTTCAATCGAAAGGAAAGTCATGAAAGAGTCAGCAAGTTTAGCATATAAAATAAGGCAAGACATGAATAGTCAGGATTCGACGCATAACTTTAACAAAATAAATAGTTAAAACGACACTGTTTCAAGGAGAAAGATATAGGTCTTAACATGAATAGTCAGGATGAACACAAGCATGTAGAATCAGTGAAAGGTCGAACTAAGAAATTCAGTAGAAGCATATTAGGACAAGAAAATCACGAGAAATTACAAGAACCCAAAGCAAGAACACAGTCGATATCCCAGTACTCAGAAACCAAATGAAGAACATAAAAAATTAGGGTTTTCAGTACAAGCAAGTTAAGGTTTTAACCAACTTACAAAATCAGTCAAAACATATAAGAAGCAGAGATTAATCACCCAAAAATCAACAAACATTTTGCAAAAGAAATTTCCAGAAACCCTAGTTTAGAAAAAGATGAAAATCACTTGAAAATCATACGATTCTTGTAAAAAAAATCAAGGTTGTTGTAAAACTCATATGAAACGAGTCCAAATCTTCTCAGATCTGTATAGATCTAAGAGGTTCAGAAAAAGAAATTAGGGTTTCGAAGAGAAACATACAAAGGTGAAGAAACATCCATAGATCATAGTCAATATAGGACGATCTTACTCGGAATCACACTGGAATGGCCTGAAACAGGCGAGAAAGGAACCATAGATGCAAGCCAACTAAGCCTGGTCCCTTGAAGTCCCTGGAGATGGCAAGAATAACTTGAGAGAGACCATTGGAGGCTTGGGAGATGGTGAGAAACTACCGTAGATAGCCATATGTGAGTGTCAGTGAGGTTTGATTAGGGTTAGGTTTGAGAGCGTTTGAGAGAGGAAAGGTGTTTCAAGGAGGCGGATGGTGTAGACTTATAGGGTCTGGGGGTCTTTGGTTTATTTTATGAAGGGTCGTTTGTGGCCGTTGATCTTTATGACCAACGGCCGAGATTAAAAGGTATTGGGGCCGGATCGGTCTTCAGGGTTTAGGCTGGGTAATTTTAATTAAAAATTGGGCTGGTATTGGGTTGGAATAAGGCTGAAATTGAAATAAAACATGCCAGATTTTAAATAGCCACTTTTAATAACTATATAATTTTAAAAAAAAACTATAAATGATTTCCAAAAGAATATTTTACTGTATTGAAATTATTTAAAATAGTTGTTTAATATTTTAAAAATATAAAAGACCATTGTATGCATCAACAATGAAATTATACATTAGTAGGGCTATTATTGCAAAGATGTGCAATTTTGCCTAAAAGTATAAATATAATTACAAAAATGCACTAGAAATGTTTAAACAATTTTGGCATAAATAAAGAATTTAGATGACTAAATCACCAAAAAAACAAATTGAAGTATAATTATTGAAATTTTTTATAAATAAAAAGAGAAGGAATAAATCAATTTGGAGCTTTTAAAAATTATAGAAAAATTATAAAAATGCTTATGCATGCTTATAATTGCATATGTGCTATTTTGAAAGTATATATATATATATTAAAATTATATGAGGAAAATTGGGTATCAACAGGGTGCCTAAGCTAGTGCTGTTGGATTGTCCATAACTGGGACCTGATCATGAACTGGGGCGGCTGGTGGATCTACAGGTGTTGCCCTAGCTGTTGTGCGGGCTACACCCCTGCCCCTACCACGGCCTCGACTGTGTCCTCGGCCTCTATTGGCCCCAACTGGTGGTACTGGTGGTCATCCGTCCTGGCCGGTAGCACGTGTCCTGACCATATGTGAGAGAATAAAATAACAGAAGTTTAGTACTAGAATCAACAAATTCTCACGACAGGAATTTCAAGAATGTGAAGTTTTTCCTAAAGGTTCTGCAGCCTCCCGAGGATAAGTACAGACGTCTCCGTACCGATCCACGAGACTCTACTAAACCGGCTCATGACCTGTGAGACCTATGTAACCTAGGCTCTGATACCAACTTGTCACGACCCCAAATACCCCGGTCGTGATGGCGCCAATCACAGTACTAGGCAAGCCAATCCGACATTTACCACATCGAATTCCTTTTATAAAAAAAATTTCTAAAACAGATTAAGTGTCAAATCATTCATATGTAATATATAACTCAACAAAAATATGCGGAAAACAGTACGAAAATACACTAACACAACCCGAATCTGGTGTCACTAGTCATAAGCCTCTAAGTACAACCAAAATATTGTCTGAATAATACAAAATAGTCTGAAGTAACAAAATGCTAAGATAGGAAGGAGGAAGGCAGGTCTGCGAACGCTGTACAGCTACCTAGCGATCTCCAGATACGACTCTGAGAGTGCTGGAAGCTCTCACTCTGATGCTCGGGCACATGGATCTACACACAAGGTGTAGAGAGTAACGTGAGTACGCCAACTCAGTAAGTAACTAAAGTAAATAAAGTCTGAGTGCAGTGACGTGCATTTAAAATCATATAAGAAATCTCAACAGAAATATCAAGTCAAAATCTGCAATTCAATAGCCAGTTATCTCGTAAAACTCTAGTTTTAATTAAAATTCCTTTGAAAACATTTATTCAACATTTTTCAACAAAGGCTCGGTATAAAAAGAAGAGTGAAAGCAGCAAAATGTCATAGACATGCCCCTCGAGCAAGGTATCACTCATAAGTATAGCCTCTCGGGCAAGCCTCTCAGTCACTCGTGACTCAGCTCTCATCAATCAGTACTCACACTCAATACTTCGGCTTAATAGATATCTCATAATAATAATAACAATAATAATAATAATAATTGCTGCGGCATGTAGCCCGATCCATAGTTGATAGTCGACTATGCTCACTGGAGGTGTGCGGACTCCGGAGGGGCTCCTACAGCCCAAGCGTCATATTGCTGCGGCGCGCAACCCGATCCAATATATATTGCTGCAGCATACAGCCCGATCCATACATATATTGCCGCGGCGTGAAGCCCGATCCATATATATAATATCGTTGCGGCGTGCAGCCCGATCCATAACACACACGCACGCACACACACACACACACACACACACACACACACACACACACACATATATATATATATATATATATATATATAATCCTCACTATTAGGTCCTCAATCTCTCTCTATCATTAACCTCACGTCCACTCGGGCATATCAGTGAAAATCAGGGAAACTCAGCCCAAATAGTTTTCATGTATTAAGAAGTAGGGTAATAAAACTGGATTAAACAGTAACAGGTAAAAACATGACTGAGGATATGCTTTCAAATCAAAACAGTATGAGAAAAGTAGTAAAATACCCCTAAGGGTCTAAACAGTTCGGCACAAAGGCCCCAAACATGGCAGTCAGCCCAACTTAACAAGTCGATTTCTAAAACACATGGATATCATATATAATATATCAAAATATGCAACTATAAAGTTGCCACGGGACCGACCAAGTCACAATCCCCACAGGTGCACGACCACACGCCCGTCACCTAGCATGCGCGTCACCTCATTTATCAAAACAGTACGAAATTCTGGGGTTTCATACCCTCAGGTCTAGATTTATAATGGTTACTTACCTCAAACCGGATGAAATACTACTCCAAAATCCCCTTGCCTCTCGAATTGGCCTCAACTCACGTCGAATCTGTCACAAATCAGAATCATAACATCAATATATTCTAAAGGAACGAAGCCCATGCGAAAATAATCAAATTATATCAAAAATCCCGAAATTGGTCCAACCCGACCACCGGGCCATGTCTCGAAATTTGATAAAAATCACATCAATTGAATCCTTATCCTCCCACGAGCCCATACATACCAAGAACATCAAAATCCGACCACAAACGACCCCTCAAATCCCTAAATCATGGTCTCCAATTTCAAACCCTAAACCCCCAATTTTAACCACTAACTTCCATAAATTCCACGTCTAATCAGTAAAATATCACCAATGAACGAGTTTTAGTTCCAAGAATCCTACCTCTACGAAGTTTCTTTGAATTCCCTCTTTAAAATCTCCCAAAAAGCTTCAATCCCGGATAAAAAAGGGTGGAAAACAACCCAAAATTTGCAAAGGGGAACTTATATACTTTCCGACCCAGGGATTTCGCACATGCGGTCCTTTTCCCGCTCATGCAGTACCGCTTTTGTGGTCAAACCAACCGTATATGCGGTTTTCACTTATTTCACTTGAGCCGCACATGCGCCTGGATATCCGCACCTGCGGTCTCGCAGGTGTGTTCAACCTTCCGCACCTGCGACTTCTGGACTTCTTGCTCATGGCCGCATCTGTGGATTCTCTTATGCTTCTACGATCTCGCACCTGCGGTCCCCAATCCGCAGGTGCGGTTATGACAGGGGCAACAGCTGAAGCTGCACACTTTCAAAACCAAACTTTCCGAAAAATCTTCTGAATCCATCCCGAGGCCCCCGGGACCTTAACCAACAATACGAACAAGTCACATAACACTATTCAAACTTATACCAACCTTCGAAACATTTAAAACAATATTAAATCACCAAAGCACCCTCGAATTCAAGCCTAAGGATTCCAAAACTTCCAAATTCCACTTTCGATCAAAAAGTCTATCAAACCTTGTCCGGATGACCTGAAATTTTGCACACACATCACAAATGACACAACGGACCTACTCCAATTTAATTCCGACCCCTATATCAAAATCTCCACTACCAACCGAAAAACACCAAAATTTCAATTTCGCCAATTCAAGCCTAAGGGTGTGTTTGGTACAACGAAAAATATTTTCCGTGGAAAATATTTTCAAATAAAATATTTTCTTGGAAAACAAGTAGTAATCTTATTTATTTTTCAGTGTTTGGTACGCAAATTAAGGAAATGACTTCTCAAGAGTATTCATAAATAATTTAGATATAATAAATATGAAGTCATAAACTTTCAAACCAACAACCTTCCAAACCCACAAATTTCATAAACTTTCGAACCGCTAAACTTTCAAAACCGCAAAATTTTGACCCCGTAAACTTCCAAACACATAAACCTCTGAACTCATAATTTTCGAACTTGTAAAATTTTGAACCTTTAAATCGATAAATAAAAAAATAAAAACTGAAAAATATATTAAAAAAATTTCGAGGGAAGGGGGTGAGGGAGGGGTGCCGAGGCGGGGGGAGGGGGCAGTAAAACAAAAAAAAATAGAAATTTAAATAGCAAAAAAAAAAATTGTGCAGGGGGGAGGGGGAGAGGGGGCAGGTGAGGGGGTCGGAGAAGGTGGTGCAAAAAAACGAAAAAACAGAAATTTAAAATTGCAAAAAAAAAAATTAAGGTAAAAAAAATAATTTTTTTTGCGGTGGAGGGTGGGGTGGAGGGGTAGTAGGGTGGGTTGTAACGAAAAAACTGAAATTTGAAAAAAAAAGGCTTTTTGGAGACGGGGTGGGGTGGGTTGGTGAGGGTGGGGAAGGTTGAGAAGGAGTTTTGGAAAATGTTTTCTCTTCTCTTGATAAGGAAAATATTTTCCTCCAATTGGAGGAAAATGAGTTCATAAGAAAAATATTTTCCAAAACATTTAAGCCAATCAAACATGGGAAAATTGGAAAATATTTTTCGGAAAATGTTTTCCTTTGTACCAAACACATCCTAAATCTTTCACGGACCTCTAAAATACATTCTGATCACGCTCCTAGGTCCCAAATCACCTAACGAAGCTATCCGAACCATGGAAAATCACATCCGAGACCTTTTTTACATAAGTCAACATCCGGTTAACTTTTTCAACTCAAACTTACTCAAAAGATACTAAGTGTCTTATTTCTCTACAAAACTGCTCTGAACCCAAACTAACCAACACGATACCACATAATACAGCTGAATAAGACATAAAGAAGCAGAAATGGGGAAAACGGAGCGGTAACTCATGAAACGATCGGCCGGGTCGTTACACTTGTTGTGTATAAATATAAATTGTATAGGTTTGTTTTTTACTAGGTATCGCACGACTTGAAGCTCGTCACTGTTTCACCAAGGTTAGTCTTGATACTTAGTGGCGAGGTTAATCTTAATACTTACTAAGTACACATTATCTTGTATTCATACTACGCTTCTACATAGTTTGTATAGATTTTGGCATTAGCTCGAGTGGACCTCAAGAAGGTGCTCTGTAGCTGATGTTGGGGTTTTAAGCTATTAATGCTTCAAATAGGGTGAATGGGAAATGGAGAAAAAAATGAAATATTTGAGTTTCCCTCTTTGATTGTCCCATGTGGGAAGAGGAAAAAGTTTTTGATGAGTATATAAGCAATTTCTCTTCTTCTAGCTCATAAAGAGTTGAGAAGAAGGTTGGCCTCGCGACGTCGTCATTGTCGTTGCTCGCTCGCTTGGCTCGGCTTCGGATTCGGATTCGGATTCGGATTCAGATTTGGTCAAATGATCGATTGATTGATTAATTTTTGGACCAAATTTATTTGTTAATAGTAAATATTAAAAGAAATGTTATTAAATATTTGGTTTAATAACAAAATATTAATATTAAATCCAATTCAGTTATCCAATTTTCAGTTTTCTGTTTTTGTAACAGCAAATTAAGTACCCTTCAATTTTCCCTCTTTATTGTTGAGTAAATAGCTATTTATGTTATGGCATTTATTCTTTGGCCATTTTGAAAAAACAGCCATTCTGAAGAGTTGCACCTATTTAGATTTCAGCCCAACTTTGGCTATAAATACAAGTCCATTCTCTCAGAGTTTTCATACGAATTTTCTGAGTTCTTCTCCTTTCTTCTACATATTTTAACTTCAAAGAAAGCAACAGTAAGTGTGATTTGCTACCAAACTTTGTGTTCGCTGAAACACTTGGATTTGAAGTACCACTATGCCAGCGTGTAATTCGTTCTATCCTGGGGGGAAATAATCCACAACCTTGGGTACTAGGAGGGGATTAAATTCCTTAAAGAAACAATGTGAATTCAGTGGGCTCGAATTATTTTTTTTTAATTTCGTTTACATTTCTGTTTATGTTATTTTATTTTCGCCAGAATTGTTTTACAAATACAGATTACTAACAAGCTTAAGGAATTTAATATATTTTCTGTATTTGTGCTATACTCACTGCTTTTGGAGAGTAAAACCTTTGTGGTTTTGTACTCTATTGGAGATTAAAATCTACATGATTTTAACGTTTGTGTCATTCTTTTACAGAAATGACGAATGACAACAGAAACCAAGTTGTTTCGATAGTAACTACCAATGCCTCAACGAGCCGAACAACACCGGCAACATTGGCACCGGCGGAGAAACCCGAAAAATTTTCCGGGATTGATTTCAAGTGCTAGCAGAAAAAGATGTTCTTCTACTTGACTACTCTAAGTCTCCAGAAGTTCATCAAGGAAGATGTTCCTGTGATGTCCAATGAAACTCCAGAGACTGAACGCTTTCTCATGATTGAGGTGTGGAAGCATTCAGATTTTTTGTCCAAGAATTATATTATAAGCGGCCTGGAGGATGCTTTGTATAATGTCTACAGTGGCGTGGAAACGTCAAAAGAACTGTGGATTGCGCTTGAAAAGAAATACAAAACTGAAAATGTCGGGTTGAAGAAGTTCGTTACTGCAAAGTTTTTGGACTACAAAATGGTAGATAGCAAGTCTGTTATTACCCAAGTCCAGGAATTGCAAGTGATTATTCACAATCTCCTTGCTGAAGGTATAAGTAGAATTAACACTAGCGTTGGTAGTATTAATTTTATTATGTTTAGTAACAGAATTTTAATTAAATGTCTTGTCATCAATGAAGCATTCCAAGTAGCAGCGATGATTGAGAAGTTGTCTCCGTTGTGGAAAAACTTCAAAAATTATTTGAAACACAAACGCAAGGAGATGTCCCTTGAAGATCTCATTGTTCGGTTGAGAATCGAAGAGGACAATAAAGCTGCTAACAAGAGAGGTCGTGGAAACTCAACAATAATGGGAGAAAATATTGTTGAAGAGAACAAAAAGAGGAAGAAGGCTTCTAGACTGAAATACTACCCAAATAAGAAGCGGTTCAGTGGAAATTTCTACAACTGTGGAAAAGCCGGACACAAATATACGGAGTGTCGTCTCCGAAGAAAGACAAAAAGAAGGGTCAAGCAAACATGGTTGAAAAGCATGAAGATGTTGATGACTTGTGTGCCATGCTTTCCGAGTGCAACTTGATGGGCAATCCTAAAGAGTGGTGGATTGATTCTGGAGCCACTCGCCATGTTTGTGCTATTAGAGAAGCTTTTTCTACTTATGCTTCTGTTAGACCCGATAAGACGCTTTCTATGGGAAATGCTGCAAAGGCCAAGATTGAAGGATGTGGGAAGATATTTCTCAAAATGACTTCCGGCAAAGTGGTGACTTTGAACAACGTCCTTCATGTTCCCGAGATTAGGAAGAATTTAGTCTCTGCTAGACTTCTTGTTAAGAATAGTTTTAAATGTGTTTTTGTTTCTGATAAGGTTATAATAAGTAATAACGAAATGTTTGTAGGAAAAGGTTACCTCACTGAGGGCCTTGTCAAGCTGAATGTAATGGTTGTTGAAAATAATAATAAAATTTCAGCTTCGTCTTACTTACTTGAGTCAAATAAATTATGGCATATACGTTTGAGTCATGTTAATTATAAAACCTTGTGGAAAATGATTAATTTGGAAGTATTGCCTAAATTTTAATGCGACAAACCAAAATGTCAAATATGTGTGGAATCTAAGTATGCTAAATATCCTTATAAGTCAGTTGAAAGGAATTCAGATCCTTTAGACTTAATTCACACAGATATTTGTGATATGAAGTCAATACCATCTCGCGGTGGAAAGAAGTATTTCATAGCTTTTATTGACGATAGTACTCGATATTGCTATGTTTACTTACTTAATTGTAAAGATGAAGCAATAGACACATTCAAGCAATACAAAAATAAAGTTGAAACGCAACTTAACAAGAAAATCAAAATGATAATAAGTGATATGGGTGGTGAATATGAATCTCCTTTTGAACAAATATGTTTAGAATATGGAATTATTCATCAACCAACGGCCCCTTACACGCCCCAATCCAATTGGATTGCAGAAAGAAAGAATCATTCATTAAAGGACATGATGAACGCATTATTAATAAGTTCTGGTTTGCCACAGAACTTGTGGGGGGAAACAGTTCTTACGGCTAGCCGAATACCAAATTGAGTACCCCATAGCAAAACACAATCCATTCCATATGAAAAATGGAAAGGAAGGAAGCCCAACTTGAATTATTTTAAAGTGTGGGGGTGTTTGGAAAAAGTGCAAGTTCCTAAACCCAAAAGGGTAAAAATAGGACCAAAAACCGTTGATTGTGTTTTCATAAGATGTGCGACTAATAGTAAAGCATATCGATTTCTGGTTCATAAATGAGAAAAGTCTGACATTCATAATAATACGGTTATAGAATTAGATAATGATGAGTTCTTTAAAAATATATATCCGTATAAAAAGGAATATGAGTCGATTGGTGAAGGATCTAAATGACATCGGGAAGAAACAAAAGAAAGTACACTTAATCAGGAGGATCCAAGATGTAGTAAATATCAAAGAATGTCTACTTTATTTGGACCAGATTTTGTGACTTTCTTATGGGAAAATGAGCCTCAAACATTTAAAGAAGCTATGTCTTCTTCGGAATCATTATTTTGAAAGAGGCAGTCAATAGTGAAATAGAATCCATACTGAACAACCATACATGTGAATTGGTACCGTTGGGTTCTAAATGGATATTTAAGAGGAAAATGAAAGATGATGGCACTATTGACAAATATAAGGCAAGACTTGTGGTCAAAGGGTATAGACAACGAGAAGGTCTAGACTATTTTGATACATACTCTCCAGTTACAAGAATTACATCCATATGAACGTTAGTAGCGTTAGCTGCAGTTTATGGTCTTGAAATTCATCAAATGGATGTTAAGACGGCCTTCTTAAATGGAGAGTTGGAGGAAGAAATCTACATGGAACAACCTCAAGGGTTTGTGGTTCCAGGTAAAGAAAAGAAGGTATGTAGACTTGTTAAGTCCCTTTACGGACTAAAACAAATACCCAAATAATGGCATGCGAAATTTGACCAAACAATTTTGTCAAATGATTTTAAAATAAATGAATGTAATAAATGCGTGTATATTAAAAATGTTCCAAATCACATAGTAATGACTTTACCAACATAAATGCAACTAAGCGCATGCTAACTGGCAAGTTTGATATGAAAGACTTGGGAGTTGCTGATTTAATTCTAGGAATTAAGATCCATAAGACTTCTCAAGTTCTGGCATTGTCACAATTTTATTATATTAAGACAGTACTGAAAAGTTCAAGCACTTGGGCTTTAAAGTTGCAAAGACTCCAATTGACGTAAATCTTGCATTAGCAAAGAACAAAGGCCAAAGCATATCACAATTGGATTATGCTCGTGTGTTCGGTTGCTTAATGTACATCATGAATTGTACACGACCAGATATAGCTTGTGCTATAAGTAAATTGAGTCGATATACGAGCAATCCAGGTCAATCTCATTAGATGGCCATGAAACGAGTTTTGGGGTATTTAGTACATACCCAGGACTTTACTTTGCACTAAAGTAAATATCTTGCGATCATTGAGGGATACTGTGATGCAAATTGGATCATCGGATCAACTCATTCCAAGTCCACAAGTGGATATGTATTCACTACTGGTGGAGGAGCGGTATCTTGGAAGTCGTCCAAACAAACTTATATTGCCCGCTCTACAATGGAGGCTGAGTTCATAGCCTTAGATAAAGCCGGTGAAGAAGCTGAATGGCTCCGGAATTTCTTGGAAGACATTCCATTTTGGCCCAAACCGTTGGCACCAATATGCATACATTGTGATAGTCAAGCGGCAATTGGAAGGGCTGGAAGCGTTATGTATAACGGTAAATCTCGTCATATACGACGAAGACATAAAACCGTTAGGCAATTACTCTCTAGAGGAATTATCACGATTGACTATGTAAAGTCAAGTGATAATGTGTCAGATCCACTTACAAAAGGCCTAACTAGAGAGGTAGTTGAGAAATCATCAAGGGGAATGGGACTATGATCAAGAACAAGTCATAGTGGCGGTAACTCTTCCTAGAAGACTGGAGATCCCAAGATCTAGGTCAAACAAAGTCATTAATGACGGTTCAATATTGTCAACTAAACTTTTGGTCTATTCTCGTGATGAGACAATGTTCAGTACCAAGGATAAAGCATTAAGCCTTTTTAATAATTTCTAAATTGATACGGGGTATATCAAATAGTGTATCTACAGGATGACATGTTTAGGAATCACCTATGTAAGTGTGAAGTGCTAGCCGCTTTAAGGAAAACTTTGTAAGTCCAATTCTCTACGCACTTATGAAACTAGGCGGTGTTCATGGCTGAAACGAACACAACAATGAGAACCAAAGACGGTTAAGGGTAGGTTGTGTGACTTGTGGTTGTCTAGGTATACACCAAAGTTCGAAGGTTCAAAGATATCAAATCTACCGATTGATCGAATATATCCGACATAAGTTCACTACGGAAAGTTCAAAGGGAAACCTACTTATCCAGATGCAATTAATCCTTGTTTGCGAATCACACAATTTTTCATGCATACTTCTGTGATATAGTCATTCCCTATTCATGTGGGGGATTGTTGGGTTTTTAAGCTATTAATGCTTAAAATAGAGTGAATGAAAAAATGGAGGGAAAAATGAAATATTTGAGTTTCCCTCCTTGATTGTCCCATATGGGAAGAGGAAAAGGTTTTTGATGGGTATATAAGCAATTGCTCTTCTTCTAGCTCATAAAGAGTTGAGAAGAAGGCAAGCCTCGCGTCATCGTCGTCGCTCGCTCGGCTCAGCTTCGGCTTCGGCTTCGGATTCGGATTTGGTCAAATGATCGATTGATTAATTTTTGGACCAAATTAACAGAAATGTTATTAAATATTTAGTTTAATAACAAAATATTAATATTAATATTAATATTAAATCTAATTCAGTTATCCAATTTTCAAATTTATGTTTTTGTAATAGAAAATTAACTACCCTTCAATTTTCCCTCTTTATTATTGAGTAAATAGCCATTTATGTTATGGCATTTATTCTTTGGCCGTTTTGCAAAACCTACCATTCTGAAGAGTTGCACATCTTCAGATTTCAGCCCAAATTTAGCTATAAATACAAGTCCATTCTCTCTGATTTTTCATACGAATTTTCTGAGTTCTTCTCCTTTCTTCTGCATATTTTAACTTCAAAGAAAGCAATAGTAAGTGTGATTTGCTACCGAACTTTGTGTTCGCTAAAACACTGGGGTTTGAAGTACCACTACACTAGTGTGTAATTTGTTCTATCATGGGAGGAAATAATCCATAACCTTGGGTACTAGGAGGGGATTAAATTCCTTAAGGAAACACTGTGAATTTAGTGGGATCGAATTGTTTTTTTTTTATATTTCATTTATATTTCTGTTTATGTTATTTCATTTTTTCCAGAATTGTTTTACAAATACAAATTACTAACAGCTGATATAGAAGACTTGAGGTAGTGGTGCGTGATTGCCCGCAGACTCTTGGAGTTCTCTTCCTCCCTTTATCATATTGTTACTTATATTTCAGACAATATTTGTATTATTGAGAGATTCTGTTATATCTTATTTTAGAGCTCTTCTCCCTCCTCCCATCGGGTCAAGGAAAAAAATGAGTCAAAATTAAAGTGCGGCTAATATGAAACGTATGGAGTCTAGCAACAGAACACCATTTGGTTGAAATATCAAAGATGATAGGCATATCAATTAAAGTTGAAAAAGGAAATTTAATAATTATAGACATGAAAATCTCATTATGTGGAAGTTTTGAAGATTTCCTTTACTTGTAGTCTTTTCAATGCTTCATAATTCATCTTAATGTTTTCATCTTGACAAGATTAAAAAGCTAAGTCACTTCTGCAGACTGAATTTATAGAGGTTCTAGTTCTAGTTTATCTCTTTATTTTCAATTCATAGAATAATATTTAAGTTATTATTAAGTTATTAATTAATTCAAGCTTATAGTATTTTAATTAAGACTTGATTCAACATTGCCACCTACACCACCATCATAATATGTACAAAGACATGTTGGAGAAATGTTCAAAATAAAGTTGGAAAATACATACAACTTGTTGCTGCTGATAAGCACTCATATTACGATATTTGACTGTTCTTTTTTTTTTCGGTGATAAGTACTAGAGGTAAACAGCTAACCGTGAGTCAAATGGATGGATTCAATATTCAAGTATAATTTATTTTATGAGCATTTGTGTTTCAATTTCCTTTTTGTCATTTTGATAATGAAACTCAACTAGAACTCTTACCTACCAAATTTTGATGTCCTTATTCTAAAAGTGCTGACAGCTTGATTTCATCATCTGCTTTTATCTGTTTATTCAAGGGTCTTTTTCAAGTTGCAGCGTCTTATCTTTTTGAAAAATTTGGATTTGATTTTTCTCTTGTTGTGGCATGTCGCCCTATTAAAAGAAACCTTTTTACCTAAATGATTATGCATACTTCCACTTTTGTTTTTAAATACTTGTTTAGGCTGAAGATATATTCTTAGATTTATAACTTCTATATACTTACAGTACAATTATTTTTACACTCTCTGGTTACTTAGCTAAAAATAACTATAAATATTCGTTTATAGAAGTAAGATTATTAGTTTAGAAAATAAGGGAGAGTATCTATTGCAATATGCGTAACGTTAATTAATAATGTAAAATTTCTTATCCAATCAATTTATATAAGTTAAATCCTTATAGTTATCTGCATAGCAACTTGCCTTTATTTCTCATCATCTATCTTCAACTTACTACACTAATTTGACTTCGTTTCGTTTCGTTTCGAGTAGAAGAAGGTTTTGTCCATTAACAAGTTCAAAACTCAGGTTTTTCTTCTTCTTTCTACTGGTAATTAATTTTAGCCCTTTTCCATATGATTTACAGTGGGTTTCTTTGCACGTAAATCGTGTAGCGGAAAAAAAATATAAAAACACCATATGGTTATGAGATTTTTATGTACATAATGTTGTTCTCATATATAATTAATAGCGAGGAAACAACCGAAGCTGATGTGATATGTTGTTAGTAAATTAATTAATCTAGTTAATTAGGATCTACTCCTTTTTGTCTCTTTATATGAGAGATTTTTCTTTTTGGTTTCTCTTTTTTAAATCTTTTGCTTTTGTTAAACTTTTAATATATCGAGGTGTTTGTATCAACTTTTCTCTTTACTAAAGGAAAAGGAACGTCTAATACAAAAAGATGAGGAAGTTTGTGATAGTATTACTAAGCTGCCTACAGCCTATGCTATCTAATGCTCCATCCGATCCACTTTAATTAATTTTTTAGTTATTTTCACTCGTATTAACAAATTTACCTTTTAGCTTTAGTTAATAACAAATATAAGTACAACTTTGAAAAAGAGAAATTAATTCCTTCTTGATATAAGTGCATTACACAAAATTTAATTCTCCATTTGAGGAAGAACCGGCTGATATACAATCTTAAATTTACATCAATATTTAAGTCGTTTTCCTCTCCGTTAAAAAATATTAGCTAATAACGATTTATATGTATTATATGGAAAAGGGCCAAAAACTGCCTCTCAACTACTATCCAAGCTAAGGGCTAAATATATTCTCCATCCACTTATCGGTCCAAAAATACCCCCAACATTATCTTTTCGGTTCATTTATGCTCTTATGACTAACTGTCAACTTCAATAAAAAAAATTATTTAAATTTCACATGTCATTTGTTATTGGTCCAATCCAATTAAGTAAATGAAAAAGGGTCAAAACTGTTGATGAACTATTGGCCAAGGCTAAATATAATCTTTGTCCATCTATTGATTCAAAAATACCCCACAAAAATACCTGGTTTCCTAACTTACCCGACCCAATCACTAACCTCCCCGAAAACATAAAATCTCATCGGAAAAATTCTTTTTCGGCCATTTTCATTTTACTTCCTTCCTCTTCTTTATTCTTTTTAATATTAAGACCTAATTTGACAACCTGGGTGTTCGCTAGAAAAATAGGTCTTAATATAAAAAAGAATAAAGAAGAGGGAGAAAGTAAAATAAAAATGGCCGAAAAAATAACTTTTCCGATGAGATTTCATGTTTTCGCGGCGGGTAGTGATTGAATCGGGTAAGTTCGAAAATCGGATATTTTTTAGATGTATTTCTGAACCGATAGATGGACGGAAGTTGTATTTTGCTTGCGCCAATAGCTCAAGGATAGTTTTGGCCCTTTTTCATTTATTTAATTGAATTGGACCAATAATAAAATGACACATGGAATTTAAATAGTTTTTCCTTTTAAATTTAAGTTAACCATTAGTCATAAGGCTAGAAATGAACCGAAAAGATAACGGTGGAGACATTTTTGGACGAACAAGTGGAGGGAGGCTATATTTAGCCCTTGGCCAATAATCCGTATATTATATTACTGCATAAAATAGTACCTTAAAATCAAACCAACACCAAGCCTAGCCAACTCGGCTAGAAACCCAGCTCTTTACTCGCTTTACTTCTTCAAGGCCGAATCATTATTAATGTGCAGATTACAAAAATATACATTGCTTATTTTAAATGCAAAAAAAAAAAAAAAAAAAACGATCAGAGGCTAAATAACACCAAAACTCAATTAGGACGAAATGGTAATTAAACCGTTAAACAAAATCCTTGTCAGTCATTTCCATTTTCTACCTCTTCATTGCTTTTTCTGTTTTTTCCCCCTTTTTATTCCACTTCTTTCTAAGTTACAAACTTCTATATGTGTCAAAGATCAATGCATAAATTATTTGCTTTTCGATTCAAGATTTACAAATGCCTCATGACTGCTCATATTTGCTTGCGTTTATTGATCTATGCATGTAACTTAGGATTAGTTTCGTGCAATGATCCTTCTTCTTTTTGGATTTAAGTCATATGGCAGCGCACTTTCTCTATACTATCCGCTACTGTTAGTTATAGTAGATTAGTCAATATTTTTACGAGGTTAAAGTTTATGATTACAATGAGACTTAAATTATTTATATCTATATCTATATATCTATCTATATACTATATATTAAAAGTAGGGGTGTACAAACCGAACCGGAAAACCGCACCAAACCGAAAAGTCAAACCAAACCGATTAAAAAACCCGACTAGGTTTGGTTTGATTTGGTTTGGTATTGATTAAAAAAACTTGAACCAAACCGACATATAAATATATAATTTTTATATATACTTTTAAGATTTTATATAGAATTTTCTTTAAAAAATATCTAGAAATATTTGGGATTCTCTTGCGGGATATAATATTTAATAGTATATGAAGTGCTCCATATTTATTAACCTTAAATAATGGGTTGTATGATCACTTTCTCATCAAGTATTACTTAAATGCGTCAATCTCTTTGTTCTTTCATATTTATAATATGTTAAGATCTAATTGTTATATCTTTTCGGATGTGAAGTGATCATTATTATTTAGGTATCATATGATTTTTATGTTTAATTACTAAATTCGGTTAACCTTAATGTGCATCAACGAAACATCATTGTCAGATGACTAAAAAAATAACTATTATGTTGTTACTAAGAAAATTCTCTCATAAGAATATTTTAATAGATAATATATTTGTTAATTTTTTATATTTTTACTAAACATATATTTACTTATCAAAAATTTAACAAAGTAAGATTGAAATAATATTTAAGTAACAAAAAACCCGAAAAATTCGACAAAACCGAACCAATCCAAACCGATATAGTTGGTTTGGTTTGGTTTTAATAAAACCCGAACCAACCCGGTCCATGTACAACCCCTAATTAAAAGTACGAAGGCCCTTAGTGAAAAGTTGTTCGCCTTTTATACCCCTTAAAACTAAATTTTACATCGGACAACATTGTCATTTAATAATTTTCCTAATATTTAAGACTTTGAAATCAAATAAAATTTAGTTTATTAAATATTTCCTTATTTGTATTATTTAGACCTTTAAAATCAACTAAAAAAAATTAAAAACTAAAAAAGGCATAGAACGTGAAATTAAAAAAACTTACCTTATGTTAATTATTATGTGTGTTTAAATATGGAAACTTGAATTATTCTAAATTTATTGCTTTCGACATAAGATCCCAAATAGTTGTTTTGCAATTAATGTGTCAAACCGTAAAATATTCCGCCGACGTAAACAGAGATTCCGCTTGGGTTTACAATTTAATGAGATTTGAACTTATTTGCAATAATCATCTAGAGAAAAGGGAAGCCAAACACTTCTATAAAGTTATTATTCTACATTCTCCATCAACATTTTTTTAAGGAGTATTAATCAAAATCTATGTGGACTGTCGAAGAATAAAAGAGAAAAATTTAGCAAATCTCTAAAAAAAGGTATTATTAGTTCTCTATTGATTTTCTAGCAATATGCATAAATTTTACATATATACAATTATACACATATAATATATAAGTTATGCATATAGTATACATTTACTGGCTATTTTTAGTTTGAGCAGTTGGGTGGTCAGCTATTTCGGTTAATTATTCTACTTTATTTTAAATAGATCCAATGTTATTTTTATTAATTTCAACTGATTCTATTCTATTTGTCTGTTTTTAGTTCATTGGTGAAGATAGTAACTTTAAAGTATGGCCTTTTTCTCTGTATATTGTAGTTCACTTATAAATAAAACACATCTTTTAATGAGTTCGCTAGAGGATTCATTACGATTCCAACTTTAACAAGATACGCATAAATAGTTTATAGTTTAAAATTTTATTCTTCTCTTGATGTAATAGATTTTGTAGTTATTACAATTTTGTTTTTCAGTATGATTAATTTGGATCTTTTATGTGCTCCTCAGGAAACACTTATATTTTGAGCTTTTTTTTTATGAGCCAACGAGGTCCAAGTGAAATATACATGTTTACGTTGTATATAATAGCTGCTAAAACATTTTACTATAAATCGTGAATACTATAAAAAAATTATATATTAAGATTAGATATTATTTGTAGCTTTTTCTTATTTATTACAGGTTTTTGATCATGACAATGCAATCAGATTTGAAGGAATAATGTGTCCCAATAAGTAAAACTTTTGAACTTTTTGATTTTCTTTTTTATACTTAAGCAAATTTGTATTTAAAAAAAAAATTGACAGTAAAGAATTTATAATTTGTAAGATAAAAATTTGTAATAATTGAAATGGGATAACATATAAAATTATTTAAGTTGCATTCCTAATATTTAGAAATTTAAAATTAACTTAAATTTTAGTTGGTAAGTCTTTCCTTATTAAAATTATGTAGGAAGTCATAAATAAATCGACTAACATTCTACCTAATATAAATTCTTTTCTTATTACAAAAAGCTTAAGAAAATATATTTCATATTGAAGAAAGGTTGTTACAAACCAAAAACAAAAATACTACTAAGAATATTAATTAGTCCGTTGAAAGATTAGACCATGCCGACACCAACTTAGTCTTGTAAGCACGTGATTTTTGCCCTATATGAGAATTACTCCCAAAAAATCCAAAAATAAAATGATTTTTCTTTGGTGTGCAATTTTGTGATATTTTGTGATATTTTGAATAATTATTTGTATTTGTCTGTGCGTGTTTATTTGATAAATTAATAAAAAATACAAAAATATGTCGCATTTTGCATGTAGGATTTAATTATATAGTTGTTAGTAATTAAATTTGTTTTACAAAAATTAAAAAATTACAAAAATAAGCATCGTTTGCATTTTTAGAATTTAATGTCCAAATATACAATTTTATGCTTAATTAATACTTAATTGTGCGTTAATTGTTATTGGGAGTTAATTTGCACTTTTATAACTTAATTTAATTCTTAATAATAATTTAAGTATTTTTATAATTTAGTTTTAGAGAAATAAAAGAAGAAAAGAAAGCAAAAATATAAAGAAAGTCGGAATTAGGCCTCTTCTTCAATTTCAAGCCACAGGCCCAAAAATTGGCCCAATCTTCCCTACGACCCAGTCCATTTCGAACTGGGTCGACCCAGTCCATAACCCAAAAGACTCAAACCCCATTTGTCTTTCATTTTTACAAAACAAAAACAAAACAAAAAAAAATAAGAGAAGAAAACCCTAAAAATCTAAACCATCCGCCCCCCCCCCCTCTCCTATCTTCTTCTTCTTCCTCAAGCTCACATCCCTTCCAACCATGGCTGCCCCTCTCCCATTCCCTTCATCCCCACATCACACTCACACACACACTCACCAAACACATCCAAGCTGACCTCCCATGAACGACCTAAAGAACCTAAGCGACCAAAGCTTCATCGAGCTGCTTCATCTTCCAGTCCAAACGTGTTGCGGACTACTGCTGCCATGGTTGCCATTAACGCTGCTTCAAGCTCGAGTTTTCTGCTTGCGGCGTCGACCACCTTCCTTCTCCTCGACGAACAGCTGCTACTGCCCGTCGAACCCACGCGAACGCCACCCAAACCAGTCCGGCAGTCCCCCGAGCTACTGCTGTCCGCCATAGCTTTCCTCCTCGTCGAGCAGCTGCTCGACGTCCAGTCGTCCCCAGCTGCGGACTGCTGCTCCTTCCTCTCCATCTTCTTCGTTTATTCGTCGTTGTTTCGAATCGGTTAGTTGGTTTATGTTTTCAAATTTCGTCCATATTTTTTTGTTGTTCGTTGTTTTTCGGATTCAAAATCGATAAATGATTCAATGTTTGTTTTGTTTGTCCGTAGTTGAAATAATTTTAGTTTGTTCATATGTTTCGTTAAATTAATTTTCAGATTTCAAAATAGAAGTTTAATTAGCTGTTTTCATGTTTATTTCATGTTTGTATTATTGTTTAAGTAAGTATTTGTTAGTTTGATGTTTGTTAGATTCAAATTGAAATTTAATCAACTATTTCTTCAATTTGTTTCATGTGTTTATGTATTGTTAGAAATTGTTAATATTGTTAAGTTCAAGTTTAAGTTCATAATTGTTTCTTCGTCGATCTTGTTATTTGTTTAAAGAATTTAGTTGTATTAAAGGAATATATTGTTTTAATCGTTTAATCCGTCATGTTTGTTGTCTTAAAATAGATTCATTCATGTTCATACTTTGTTTGGATGATCTTGAATCCGAATTTTGTATAGTTTGATTTCTTGTTTACCATTTATGATTATTGCTTGAATTGTTCTCATAATCTTGTTTAAAGTTTAATATAAGAATTGTTTGTTGTAATGTTGTTAGAGTTGATTTTAAGTTCAATATGATTGAATTTAGAAATCTTCATACTTTGTTTGTTGTTGTTGTTGAATCCGAAAATAGGATTGTTTGTTGCTAAAATATTGTTCAATCAAATTTTAGTTGTTCTTGGTTGTTCAATTTGTGTTCATGTGATTTGTTGTTGAAATGTTGTTAAAATCATGTTCATGTGATATTGTTGTTATGATGTTCATCCGTGTTCATATTGTTGTTTGAACATTGTTAGAAATTGATCATATTGTCTATATTTTGGTTAAGTTTGATTAATTGATGTGTTATAGCTGATGGGTAGTTTGGTAAATTTGTAATACGTTCAGGGGTAGTTTGGTAATTTCAGTAAGGTCGGAAGGGGTAGTTTAGGAATTGTACATTTTGTAATTGTTTATTTGAAGCATGGGGGACAAAATGAAATGGGGTGGGTTGTGATATGATTATTTAATATAAAGGGGGGACAAGATTTAATTTAAAGGGGAATCTTGCATTATTTTAAATAAAGCATGGGGGACAAAATGAAATGTGGTGGTGTGATATGTTATTTAATGTAATGGGAATGAGTGGGAAGATAATGAGTTTGGTAGAGAAAATGGGTTGATTTTAATTAATGGAAAGATTTTATGAGATGGGTTATAAGAAGTCTTGAAATGAGAATAAAAAGGGAGGAGACAGACAGAAAAAAATACAGAGAGATAGAGAAAAGAAATACACAGACAGGAAAAAAACGGGAGAGAGAAACAAATCTGAAAATAAGAGAGAGAAAAGGGCTGAACATTTAAGAGATAGAAAATTCCGAAAAATATTTAAGCTTTCAAATATAAAAAAAACTAAAAAAAATATTCTGTTTTCTTTTGTTGTTTGAAATCAGAATTAATTGTTGTTTTTTTTTTTTTTTGGATCACTACTCCTCCGTTTGGATTACTACTCCACCGGTCTGTTACTGGGTTGTTATTGTTGCTGGGCTATTGTTGCTGTGTTGTACTGATTTTACTGCTGTTGCTGATTCTCATATTCATTTTCTTTTGCTTCCAATATCAGGTACACAACTGAAAAGCTGTTTATTATAATCCGAAATATGAAGCGTGAATACATATGAAGAATGAAAATTTGAAGTTTTAATTTCGTTTTTATTTCTTTGTTCTTTTTGTTGATTGTATTTAAGCTATTTCATGAATTACTAAATAATAACTGGAATAAGAAAATAATATCATAAGTTAGTCTGTAATAAATCAGTTCGGCAAAATAGGTTAATTCACTAGTTATGAAGGCTTCAAGATTATAGGTTGATCATGAACAAGTAGCTAAATTTAGCTAAGACACGAATTTAAATTAAACATCGTAAATTAGGCATTAAGGCATGACTTGAGCTTAAGCAAGATTAAGAGAACGTTTAAGTCTAATAAACTTTCTAATAAGCTTTAGTAATTATGGTTAAATCTAGTTTCAAATGATTGTGAATAATTAATCTCAATAATTTTTTTTAAAAAAAATAACAATGCTGAGTTTTAATCTAGCTATATTTGTTTATTTTGAATATTAGTTGTTGAATTTTTATTTTATTTATAATTTCGAAATTAAGAGTGAAATTCCTTTTTCATCAATATTTGTATTAATCAAGCAATTAGCATGTCATGTCTTCTTAAAATAATAAAAGCTAGTAATAAATTAGGATTTTCTTTCTTTATTTTAGAGACTCATTTTTATAGAAAAATGTAGTCGTTTTAAGATTTGTCCAAATAAATGAGATGAGCCTCGCTTAATGAAATGTATAGATTGCGGGGCCCTCAATAAATGTACATTTAATCGCTTAGAATTAGGGAGGAGCCGTTTTAGCAAATTTCACGGCCCTACCCAAAATAATGATACGCTAGACTCTTTAGGCGCGATTTAATTAATTTTACCTTCTTAAACTCGGATGCGCATTTCATGCGACCCAAATCTAAATCCTAAAACATTGAATAAAAATGTGTTCCGGATTGCGGGTGCATTTCATGTGACGTAATCCAAAGACATGTTTTAAACGATGTTCACAATTTTTTTTTAAAAATAATAATAATAATAATAAAGTGGTAAAGAGTTAAAATTGGCACATTGGTTCATAATTGTATTAAAATCAGATAAATAAGCCAAATATGACAATTGAGCGACCGTGCTAGAACCACAGAACTCGGGAATGCCTAACACCTTCTCCCGGGTTAACAGAATTCCTTATCCGGATTTCTGGTTCGCGGACTGTAATATGGAGTCATTCTTTTCCTCGATTCGGGATTAAACTGGTGACTTGGGACACCCTAAATCTCCCAAGTGGCGACTCTGAAATAAATAAACAAATCCCGTTTCGACTGTCCTTTAATTGAAAAAAACTCCTTGTACCCTCGCGGGGGCGGAAAAAGGAGGTGTGACAGCTCTGGCGACTCCGCTGGGGACTTAACCCAGAACCAGTGGTTCAGGGTTAGAAATTCGAGCTCATATAAATTGTTATATTTGGTTTTATCTGATTTTTACATGATTGAGCCTAATGTGCTAAATGCTGCTTTTACCGCTTTGATATTACGTGAACTGTGTATAAACTGTGACGAAACCCATCTCCTCTCTGAGTCTTCTAAATCATGAAGAAGGGTGTACTTCGTACGACTTCTTTTCTGTATAGTGTCAAATCCCAATTTAGAACGAGGTTCGGACAAGTTGCTAAGCCGGTGAAGCTTCTGTATTCCCGGTACGCTACCCCCCTCGGCTCGAGCTATCCGCTCGGGTAAGCCAGGTCTAGAACAAACACCCAGGTTCTGAACCTAGTATAACAAAGCCACATGCCGGATCCCTAGTAGGAACGTTTGTTTGCATCACGTGCATCTGACTTTGGAGGCTCAACACAGGGGTTGAGTCTTTCTAGGACAGGTGCACCAAAAATGAAAATGACCATCCTGATGCATCTTACTTGTTACTACTTGCGCATTAATTTGATTCGGACTTGTGTGTTGACTGACTTGTGAATATCACGAATAATATTTTGAAATTGAAAAAAAAGAAATAGCGGTTAGGGAATTGATTGTTTATTTTGAAAAGAAAACAAATGCCCAAATACTGTCAAAACTCTGCCGAAATTTTGAGAATATGAAAAAAAATGTCTTATTAGTTTGTTTTATTAAAAGCTAAGAAAAGAAAAAAAGAGTCGTTGTTCTGTTTTGTTTTTCAAAAAAAAAAATAGAAAAAAATATATAGTTTGTCTTGCCATGAAAATGAAAATGAAAAAGAGTCTTATTTTTAAAATGGTTTTTTTATTATTTATTTGATTATGAAAATGCAAAAAATAAAAAAATAAAAAAAAAAGTCTTTCATTATTTGTCGCAAATATATATATAAATCTGAAAAGTTTTTTTTATTTCCAAAAAATATATATATCTTTATTTGTTGCAAAGAGTATTTGTCTTGCCAAGAAAATTCAAAGTAAAATTCCAAAAAAGATATGTCTTGCAAAAAATAATATAAATATCTTTATTTTCCATTGTTGATAAAACAAAAAATAATAAAAATGTTTTTTTTTTAAAAAAAAATCCGAAAATATTTTGATACTTCTTTCAAAATTGAAAAGAAAATTCAAAATTCAAAAAATATTTTTTAGAAGCATTTCTTTTATCAAAAGTAAAATTCCAAAAATATTTTTTTTTCTTTAGAATAAGAAAAAAAAACAAATGGAAATTCAAAAAAAAAAAACTTCCTTTTACTTTTGAAATTCTCAAAGTTCAAATCAAAAGAAAAGGAATTTTTACAAGTCTTTCTTTCAAAAAGAAATCAATCAAAAAAAATATATATATATATACTTCCTTTATATATATATATATATATATATATATACTTCCTTTCTTCTTTTGAAGCAGTTCTTTCACAGTTCCAATTAAAAAAATATTAGTTCATTTACTTATTCGCGAGGCCCGAACTACGCGGGTTTGATTCTCACCGGATGTGAGATACGTAGGCAACCCTCATCGGGTCCAACACCACCTTTTGCTAAAATAGCCAAAAACAAAAAAAAATGTCAAATTTTAATTTTTGTCATAAAGAAGTCGGGTGACGCTGTTTTATCAAGACATAGCCGAATGTTCCCGAAAGGGACGCCGGAAGGCTGACTTTGCATAAACAACCACCTTTGGGTCATTTTTAGATTTGGTCCAATTGACCCACAGCCTTAAAAATCTTCGTCCCCGAGGCGCTGAAGGGCCGTATTTGCAACACCAAGTTTTTATTGTAATTTGAAAAAAAAAACAAAAAAAAAGTCAGCGGTTAGGTGAATACCATTTGAATTTTTGGTCAAAATAAAGCCGAGCCAGCTTCGGCCGCGTCTTAAAAGCGTTCTTGCCGAAATAGCCTTAGAGTATCTTTCAATCGTCAAAAGGTTATTTTCGTAAAAGAACGGACAAGTTTGTAAAGTGTCAAAATAATCCTCCCCGGCCTCAAAATTCATGTGAAGTTTGACAGGGGCCACATTTGCAAAAATAACCGTTTGGTTGCATTTGTCAAACGGAGAAAGGGAGCTGGCCTTTTGTTTTGAGTTTGTAATATTTTTAGAGTATGCGGGTTATTTGATTTTCGAGACCGTTTGTTGTTTTTTGTCAAAATTTGTTGGTATTGTCAGTTTTTAAACTTTTGTAATCAAGTTTGTTTTATTATGAAAATTGAAAAAAAAATGTTTCATTGTTGTTACCTTTCATATTGGTCCGAACTACGCTCGGTCTGATTCATGCGGGGTCATGATACGTAGGCAATCTCCATAAGATTCGACCACCACTAAAATAAAAAAAATATAATAATAAATAAATAAAAGAGAGTGTGGAAGATTTTCAGGGGGGCACAATTGTCTAACTGCTTAGGTACATTGTATCTCTGATACATGATTGTCTGTCCAATGCCCTAACACTAACGTGATGGCTTCCTTTTGATGTGTCCATGTATAGAAAGTGGTTGGTTGTGGTAACTCCTCCCTGCAAAGCAAAATCAAAGGACAATGGCTCAGAACCGCAGAACCGAGTGGATCGGTACTAATGACCGACAACAATTGGTCGAACAGAACAACGGGTTGGTAAGAAGAAGTGAAAATGCTGAGACAACATGTGGCAGACATGTATCAGGCATGGATAACGGGAAAAGCACCACCCCCTCCACCGCCAAGCCTCTTGAACTCGGTCATTTCCCAAGCACCCAACACCATAATGGAAGATTCTCCATACTCTCCATCCCAACCCATTTATGGCAGCTTTCCCAGCTATCCGAGTAGCTCCATCACTCTTCAATGCTTCTCTGCTCCCCAACACCACTTCTTTCCCCGTGACCTCAAAAGCCATACCTCGCTTCCCAGGTACCCGACTCCACGAAATGCTTACCCACCCATACAAGCCTACCAAAAGCCATCTGGATCAGGTTTCCGGCCCTATCAACATGCAAGAATGAAGAGGTTGCTGAAACGAGGAAAGGCTCTCACCCCTATCGGGGTATCTTATGCCAGTCTGTTTGAAAGGCTAAGGCATGCTGGCTCGATTGAGCCACTCCCCGCATGTACTCCAAATCCACTTGCAAGGAGCTTTGATCCGGCAGCGCGATGCGCCTACCACTCCAATGTCATAGGGCACAACATTGAGAGTTGTCATAGTTGGAGAAGGGAAGTAGAGAAAATGATCCAAGAAGGGCGGGTTGTGATTAATAACAGTGACATGGTGCACTCGAGCCCCCTCGCGAACTTGCCGACGGATGTTGATGATATTGAAGCTGGTAATGGTCTTGGCAGTATTGATGCGAAGTTCAGTGGCTAAGATGTCAGTTTTGATAAAGGGGAGGACGCTCCGTTCCTTGGTTAGCAAGAGAGAAGCTTGTGGTGGCTTATTTTGTTGTCATTTCTGTTGTCCGGATTATTAAGGTTGTAATTTGGATTTTGTCCTGTGTCAAACCTTCTTATCTTTCCATTTTGTCATAGCAGTTTGTTTAAATTTTGTCCAGTTTGTGTTAGGATTTTATTCTGGTTGTTTTGTTTGTTTTATTATTCAAACCATTTCGCCGGTAGTCTAATACAAAGCCGGTCTTTTATTAGTTCCAGTCGTCTTTTTGTTTAGTCCTTTTATCATTTCGTTCAATGCCGATTATAGGGACATGACATGCGCACCCAGTTTGGGCCTAATCTTAAAAGTTAATCATAAAACCCTGGAAAGGCGATTCAGACCATTTAAAGGAAATAAGGACGGTTGAGATTATTCAGAGCTCGAGTCATATGGAACTGGGGCAAGTGAAACACAAAGAAAAACCGTTAAAAGCAAGATTCGCCAAATTGGCATGAGGGTCGCCCAACGGTGCTTTAGAAGTGACAAATGAACAAACAAATGTTGAATATAATTGTCAAGTCCAGCACCACCAGAAGAGACTACGAATTTAAACTGTATTGTTTGCACTTGGCATGTTTTGAAGACTGGAATGACGAAGGCATTTTGTTCTGTTACCCAAACACTTTATCCTTCGTTAACCCCTTTTGAGCCTTATTTATTTTCCTTTCATACCCCTCGTTCGGAATTAGTAGCAATGAATAGAATACGCAAGCGCGGCAGGTAAACAAAAGAAGAAAAAAGAAAGAAAAGAAAACAACAAAACGAAAAAAAAATGGTAACAAAAAAAAAAGTCAAATGAAAAAGAGGAATTGGGAACTACGTTTGACCTGATTCCTCAAAGAGGATACGTAGGCGCTTCACGGCTCGGTCATAGTTTTGAAAAAAATATAAATCAATCAAGTAAAATATCCCCAAGCAAGAAACTGGGGCAAAAGTTGCGTTTGTGGTAAATAAATCTAGTTCCGAAAGTTGTAACTAATAACCCAGAATTAATGCATTTTTGAGCCTTTAATACCCTTTTTTTCTAGCCCTATCCAAAACCCACATTACGGTCCAAAGAAAGACCTTCTGACCAGTCTTCAAAAGATGCCAAGTCAGACAAATGAGAGTCTTACCGGCGAACATAACATTCTGTTCCACAGCAGAAAGGACTCTAATCTCCAGCAGAGAGAGTCATACCGGCAACACTCCAAATCCCCAGCTGGAAAGTGATACAAATGAGAGAGTCTTATCGGTGAAAACCTTCACAGGCACCATAAGGCGATGAAAGCTGAGAGAAGAACAAAAAATGAGAGAGACTTGATAGTGAAAACCCTTCGGGCACTACAAGTCGAATAAGATTAAGAATCCAATGGGGAATCGCCAATTGAAGATCTTGAAAGATGATTGACGGTAGAGGATAGGCCACATACGCATGTCATGGCCATTAGAGTCGGTATCTGCGTTTGATAGGTTTTTATTTATAGTTTCTTTTGTAAAAGAGTCATCGTTTCCTTTGTCTTTTGTTTTGTATCTTTTATCTTTCTCCTTTCATAAAAAAATTTCCCCAATAGAGTCTGTCCGGTCAGAACAAGTATGAAATGACTTCAAAATATGTCATCAGCTTCCCAATTATACAAAATGAGATCTGACTAGTGCATCCAAACGGTGTAGTCAGCGAGGAACAAGCGCGAGGCCAGTGTCAAGAAAATATCCCCAACAAAAGGGAATTGACAAAAGGATTGACGAGTGTCAAAAGGGATATCCTTGCCAAAACCAAAGTTATAAACCTCAAGGCCAAAGCCCGTGGGCAAATCAAGGAGAGCAATAAGCATGATTTGGGAAATTCATACTAGGACTAAAAGGTCGGGGAAATGCCATCTTCCGAGCTATGTCACAAAAGAAGACGGATATCCCCAGCAAGAAGGGATTATCCCCAACACATAATATCATCCCCAACAAGCTGTGGAACGCAGAGCAAGGAAGGAGAAAGGGAAAAGCCATCCCAGTAGGGGTATCACAACCAACCACCATGTTTTAAACTAACAAATTTTGTTTGATTTGAAACAGGTAAAGGAAATGGCATTGATGCCAGAAATGCATGCCGCAAGGGATATTATCAAACTGGGGCAGAAAATTTTCCTTCCGCTTAGAAAATTTTCTGGAAGTCAGGTACCCATGCGGGAAAGAATAAAGATAACGCCAGTCTCAAGGGAAGTGGTCTTAGAACCAGTGTTGCCCCCAACATAATAAGTTCTATGGAGGAAGTTGTTCCCCAGCAAAGGGATGAAACTTGAGCTCAGTGAAGCACTAGTTCTGAAAGAATCAGAATCCCCCAACAGTGTTATCCTCGACAGCGTTATCCCCAGCTGATAACATTTTACCCCCCAACAGGTAAGTAAATAATTCCCCAATAGTGTTATCCCCAGCAAGTATTCGAGGTAAGACATTTTCAAGTCTTAAGGATATTTTGGGTTCATCCGCCCTCAAATAGGATATTTTGGGTTCATCCGCCCTCGAATAGGATATTTTGGGTTCATCCGCCCTCGAATAGGATATTTTGGGTTCATCCGCCCTCGAATAGGATATTTTGGGTTCATCCGCCCTCGAATAGGATATTTTGGGTTCATCCGCCCTCGAATAGGATATTTTGGGTTCATCCGCCCTCGAATAGGATATTTTGGGTTCATCCGCCCTCGAATAGGATATTTTGGGTTCATCCGCCCTCGAATAGGATATTTTGGGTTCATCCGCCCTCGAATAGGATATTTTGGGTTCATCCGCCCTCGAATAGGATATTTTTGGTTCATCCGCCCTCGAATAGGATATTTTGGGTTTGTTGAAGCCAGGCGCCCACCTAAATAACGAGAGGAATACTTTTCTTGTCTGTCCATTGCATATTTTAGGCGCCCACCTGTATAACAAGGGAATACATTCCACGCCTTTGCCAATAGGAGACGCACTTCCTAAGTCTAGTTCTGCCAATAGGAGACGCACTTCCTAAGTTAGTTTCACCCATAGGAGACGCATTTCCTCCTAAGTTTAGTTTTACCCATAGGAGACACATTTCCTCCTAAGTTTACTTTTACCCATAGGAGACACATTTCCTCCTAAGTTTTCTTTTACCCATAGGAGACGCATTTCCTCCTAAGTTTACTTTTACCCATAGGAGACGCATTTCCTCCTAAGTTTAGTTTACCCATAGGAGACGCATTTCCTCCTAAGTTTACTTTTACCCATAGGAGACGTATTTCCTCCTAAGTTTACTTTTACCCATAGGAGACGCATTTCCTCCTAAGTTAGCATTGAAGTTGGGAGCCCGCCCATATAACAGAGGCATACATTTCTGTCCTTTTACTTTCATGTTCTAGGTCGCCCACCAGTAAAATGCGGGAATACTTTCTGTTCTAGGTCGCCCACCAGTAAAATGCGGGAATACTTTCTGTTCTAGGTCGCCCACCAGTAAAATGCGGGAATACATTTCATGTTCTAGGTCGCCCACCAGTAAAATGCGGGAATACATTTTCAGTTCTAGGTCGCCCACCAGTAAAATGCGGGAATACATTTCATGTTCTAGGTCGCCCACCAGTAAAATGCGGGAATACATTTCAGTTCTAGGTCGCCCACCAGTAAAATGCGGGAATACTTTATGTTCTAGGTCGCCCACCAGTAAAATGCGGGAATACTTTCTGTTCTAGGTCGCCCACCAGTAAAATGCGGGAATACTTTCTGTTCTAGGTCGCCCACCAGTAAAATGCGGGAATACTTTCAGTTCTAGGTCGCCCACCAGTAAAATGCGGGAATACATTTCAGTTCTAGGTCGCCCACCAGTAAAATGCGGGAATACATTCTGTTCTAGGTCGTCCACCAGTAAAATGCGGGAATAAATTATGTTCTAGGTCGCCCACCAGTAAAATGCGGGAATACTTTCTGTTCTAGGTCGCCCACCAGTAAAATGCGGGAATACTTTCTGTTCTAGGTCGCCCACCAGTAAAATGCGGGAATACTTTCTGTTTTAGGTCGCCCACCAGTAAAATGCGGGAATACCTTTCATGTTCTAGGTCGCCCACCAGTAAAATGCGGGAATACATTTCAGTTCTAGGTCGCCCACCAGTAAAATGCGGGAATACTTTATGTTCTAGGTCTTCCACCAGTAAAATGCGGGAATACTTTATGTTCTAGGTCGCCCACCAGTAAAATGCGGGAATACTTTCTGTTCTAGGTCGCCCACCAGTAAAATGCGGGAATACATTTCAGTTCTAGGTCGCCCACCAGTAAAATGCGGGAATACATTCATGTTCTAGGTCGCCCACCAGTAAAATGCGGGAATACTTTCAGCTCTAGGTCGCCCACCAGTATAATGCGGGCATACATTTCATAATTTTGCATTGAAGCAACTTTTTAGTCTTGTATTACAGATTTTGGAATCAGTAACCCCACCAGAAGTTGGAAGGTTACAACAGGAATCCCCAGCAGTAAACAATAAAATCCCCAGCACCGGGAAGCAGAAGGTTGCAACAAGAGGTCCCAGCATAAACTCAAGTGCATGTGTCAAAAGGAAGAAAAACATCGGAAGAAAAGCACCGGAGGAAACACAAGCTGACAAGAAAGCAAGGCAACAAGAACAAATTTTGGTCTAGCCTAGCTTCTTGTTTTCTTTTAAGCACGGTGTAACAAGGAGATCGGTAAGCAGTGATAACAGCATGCAACAGCAGTAACATCGCAGTCCCACGGTAGTCCCAGCTACCAAAAACTTCCCGAACTACATTGACCTGATTCCTGTTTAGCCCACGATATATAGGAAACCTTTGAAGCAAAGGTTCGGGCAAATCTTTTTCAAAAAATGCTTCACACGGAGTACTCGGATGGGCAAAAATCGCTCGCTTTATCTTTGCACGAAAACCCTTCGTGTATCCGGGCAAAGAGGGGCAGTTGTAAGCACGTGATTTTTGCCCTATGAATTACTCCCAAAAAATCCAAAAATAAAATAATTTTTCTTTGGTGTGCAATTTTGTGATATTTTGTGATATTTTGAATAATTATTTGTATTTGTCTGTGCGTGTTTATTTGATAAATTAATAAAAAATACAAAAATATGTCGCATTTTGCATGTAGGATTTAATTATATAGTTGTTAGTAATTAAATTTGTTTTACAAAAATTAAAAAATTACAAAAATAAGCATCGTTTGCATTTTTAGCATTTAATGTCCAAATATACAATTTTATGCTTAATTAATACTTAATTGTGCGTTAATTGTTATTGGGAGTTAATTTGCACTTTTATAACTTAATTTAATTCTTAATAATAGTTTAAGTATTTTTATAATTTAGTTTTAGAGAAATAAAAGAAGAAAAGAAAGCAAAAATATAAAGAAAGTCGGAATTAGGCCTCTTCTTCAATTTCAAGCCACAGGCCCAAAAATTGGCCCAATCTTCCCTACGACCCAGTCCATTTCAAACTGGGTCGACCCAGTCCATAACCCAAAAGACTCAAACCCCATTTGTCTTTCATTTTTACAAAACAAAAACAAAACAAAAAAAAATAAGAGAAGAAAACCCTAAAAATCTAAACCATCCGCCCCCCCCCCCCCTCTCCTATCTTCTTCTTCTTCCTCAAGCTCACATCCCTTCCAACCATGGCTGCCCCTCTCCCATTCCCTTCATCCCCACATCACACTCACACACACACTCACCAAACACATCCAAGCTGACCTCCCATGAACGACCTAAAGAACCTAAGCGACCAAAGCTTCATCGAGCTGCTTCATCTTCCAGTCCAAACGTGTTGCGGACTACTGCTGCCATGGTTGCCATTAACGCTGCTTCAAGCTCGAGTTTTCTGCTTGCGGCGTCGACCACCTTCCTTCTCCTCGACGAACAGCTGCTACTGCCCGTCGAACCCATGCGAACGCCACCCAAACCAGTCCGGCAGTCCCCCGAGCTACTGCTGTCCGCCATAGCTTTCCTCCTCGTCGAGCAGCTGCTCGACGTCCAGTCGTCCCCAGCTGCGGACTGCTGCTCCTTCCTCTCCATCTTCTTCGTTTATTCGTCGTTGTTTCGAATCGGTTAGTTGGTTTATGTTTTCAAATTTCGTCCATATTTTTTTGTTGTTCATTGTTTTTCGGATTCAAAATCGATAAATGATTCAATGTTTGTTTTGTTTGTCCGTAGTTGAAATAATTTTAGTTTGTTCATATGTTTCGTTAAATTAATTTTCAGATTTCAAAATAGAAGTTTAATTAGCTGTTTTCATGTTTATTTCATGTTTGTATTATTGTTTAAGTAAGTATTTGTTAGTTTGATGTTTGTTAGATTCAAATTGAAATTTAATCAACTATTTCTTCAATTTGTTTCATGTGTTTATGTATTGTTAGAAATTGTTAATATTGTTAAGTTCAAGTTTAAGTTCATAATTGTTTCTTCGTCGATCTTGTTATTTGTTTAAAGAATTTAGTTGTATTAAAGGAATATATTGTTTTAATCGTTTAATCCGTCATGTTTGTTGTCTTAAAATAGATTCATTCATGTTCATACTTTGTTTGGATGATCTTGAATCCGAATTTTGTATAGTTTGATTTCTTGTTTACCATTTATGATTATTGCTTGAATTGTTCTCATAATCTTGTTTAATGTTTAATATAAGAATTGTTTGTTGTAATGTTGTTAGAGTTGATTTTAAGTTCAATATGATTGAATTTAGAAATCTTCATACTTTGTTTGTTGTTGTTGTTGAATCCGAAAATAGGATTGTTTGTTGCTAAAATATTGTTCAATCAAATTTTAGTTGTTCTTGGTTGTTCAATTTGTGTTCATGTGATTTGTTGTTGAAATATTGTTAAAATCATGTTCATGTGATATTGTTGTTATGATGTTCATCCGTGTTCATATTGTTGTTTGAACATTGTTAGAAATTGATCATATTGTCTATATTTTGGTTAAGTTTGATTAATTGATGTGTTATAGCTGATGGGTAGTTTGGTAAATTTGTAATACGTTCAGGGGTAGTTTGGTAATTTCAGTAAGGTCGGAAGGGGTAGTTTAGGAATTGTACATTTTGTAATTGTTTATTTGAAGCATGGGGGACAAAATGAAATGGGGTGGGTTGTGATATGATTATTTAATATAAAGGGGGACAAGATTTAATTTAAAGGGGAATCTTGCATTATTTTAAATAAAGCATGGGGGACAAAATGAAATGTGGTGGTGTGATATGTTATTTAATGTAATGAGAATGAGTGGGAAGATAATGAGTTTGGTAGAGAAAATGGGTTGATTTTAATTAATGGAAAGATTTTATGAGATGGGTTATAAGAAGTCTTGAAATGAGAATAAAAAGGGAGGAGACAAGAGAAAAACACACAGAGACAGATACGAGAGGAGAAATACACAGACAGAAAAAAAACGGGAGAGAGAAACAAATCTGAAAATAAGAGAGAGAAAAGGGCTGAACATTTAAGAGATAGAAAATTTCGAAAAATATTTAAGCTTTCAAATATAAAAAAAAAACTAAAAAAAAAATATTCTGTTTTCTTTTGTTGTTTGAAATCAGAATTAATTGTTGTTTCATAAAAGCTGGAAGTTTTTTTTTTTTGGATTACTACTCCACCGGTCTGTTACTAGGTTGTTACTGTTGCTGGGCTATTGTTGCTGTGTTGTACTGATTTTACTGCTGTTGCTGATTCTCATATTCATTTTCTTTTGCTTCCAATATCAGGTACACAACTGAAAAGCTGTTTATTATAATCCGAAATATGAAGCGTGAATACATATGAAGAATGAAAATTTGAAGTTTTAATTTCGTTTTTATTTCTTTGTTCTTTTTGTTGATTGTATTTAAGCTATTTCATGAATTACTAAATAATAACTGGAATAAGAAAATAATATCATAAGTTAGTCTGTAATAAATCAGTTCGGCAAAATAGGTTAATTCACTAGTTATGAAGGCTTCAAGATTATAGGTTGATCATGAACAAGTAGCTAAATTTAGCTAAGACACGAATTTAAATTAAACATCGTAAATTAGGCATTAAGGCATGACTTGAGCTTAAGCAAGATTAAGAGAACGTTTAAGTCTAATAAACTTTCTAATAAGCTTTAGTAATTATGATTAAATCTAGTTTCAAATGATTGTGAATAATTAATCTCAATAATTTTTTTTAAAAAAATAACAATGCTGAGTTTTAATCTAGCTATATTTGTTTATTTTGAATATTAGTTGTTGAATTTTTATTTTATTTATAATTTCGAAATTAAGAGTGAAATTCCTTTTTCATCAATATTTGTATTAATCAAGCAATTAGCATGTCATGTCTTCTTAAAATAATAAAAGCTAGTAATAAATTAGGATTTTCTTTCTTTATTTTAGAGACTCATTTTTATAGAAAAATGTAGTCGTTTTAAGATTTGTCCAAATAAATGAGATGAGCCTCGCTTAATGAAATGTATAGATTGCGGGGCCCTCAATAAATGTACATTTAATCGCTTAGAATTAGGGAGGAGCCGTTTTAGCAAATTTCACGGTCCTACCCAAAATAATGATACGCTAGACTCTTTAGGCGCGATTTAATTAATTTTACCTTCTTAAACTCGGATGCGCATTTCATGCGACCCAAATCTAAATCCTAAAACATTGAATAAAAATGTGTTCCGGATTGCGGGTGCATTTCATGTGACGTAATCCAAAGACATGTTTTAAACGATGTTCACAATTTTTTTTAAAAATAATAATAATAATAATAAAGTGGTAAAGAGTTAAAATTGGCACATCGGTTCATAATTGTATTAAAATCAGATAAATAAGCCAAATATGACAATTGAGCGACCGTGCTAGAACCACGGAACTCGGGAATGCCTAACACCTTCTCCCGGGTTAACAGAATTCCTTATCCGGATTTCTGGTTCGCGGACTGTAATATGGAGTCATTCTTTTCCTCGATTCGGGAATAAACTGGTGACTTGGGACACCCTAAATCTCCCAAGTGGCGACTCTGAAATAAATAAATAAATCCCGTTTCGACTGTCCTTTAATTGGAAAAAACTCCTTGTACCCTCGCGGGGGCGGAAAAAGGAGGTGTGACAAGTCTCATAAAGAATACTCGGTGATTACGGAAAATTAACATCCACTGTTGGAGATTAGTCCATGAAAATATAAATGTTTATACGAAATTATTTAAAGTAGACTTATTTCATAATTAAATAATTACAACTTAAATAGAACATAACATTTTATTGGATAAGAATATAAGATTCAAAAGTTACAGTTTTATCTCCCTTTTCTAATGACTATTCTAGAAAGATATTTTTTTGGAGTTTGTTTTCAGGTAATGGCTCCAAGAAAATATTTTTGTCATATCAATACATTTTACTACGTAATTTTTCTTTTATGTTTTTTTTTGTGTGTGTTGTTGAATTTGCACAGAACAAATATCTTGAATTTTGTATATTTTGATGAGGATTTATGGTACGAATGAGATGAAAGAACGCATGCACAAGGTGATGTACCAACGATAAATTATGATATAAACATGATGGATCGGCTTTGTTGCTTCTAATTCGAGGACTTTTGTCGTTTTAATATTCATCAATTTTAGAAACTTTATTTTTTAAAAACTTTACTTTATAACTTAAATCCATTTTAATATAGTACTATCTAACAATGTAATTTTACGAAATTTATATTGATTAATATAGGGTGCACGCGCAACACGCGTACCCTGAGACTATTATATTAAAAGCACGAATGCCCTTAGCGAAATGTCATTCGCCATTGTTACCCTTTAAAAATAAATTTCATGTTGGAGAAAATTGTAAATTAAAGTATGTTCCTAATATTTAGTATTTTGAATCAACTAATATTTAGGTTATAAAATATTTTCTTACTTGAACTAAGTAAAAGATCCTACAATATTTAAGGCGTAAAATCATCAAAATTTTAATTTATATAGATTCATTTCTTATTTGATCTATCTAGCGTAACCATAATATATTTCATGGTACTTTCACCCAATCCTAATATTTAGGAGTTTTTCATGTTAACTTTCCTTATTTATTTTCTTTGAAAAATGAACCTTAATACTATTTATCCTAAAGGAATCGAAATAATACTTAATTAAAACTCGAATGCATTTTGGATGAATTACATAATTAAATTTATGTTAAGATAGTATTGAAACATTTACGTTAAAATAATATCAAACAAACAAAAATATTTTATGTGTTTTGAATTTTTTGAAAAGGTAGTAATAAATTGTGCATAATGTCTCTTAATTTGCTCCGGCTGCAAGGTTAACTTTTCTACATAAATGTCAATTAAGGATTTATTTGACGTGAGCTACATTAACCTAGGGTATAGGAATAACGTTTTTGTAATGATTTTCCTAAAAATGAAATTGCTAATACTAATTAAGAAAAAGTGGGTAATATTAGAGAGGTCAAATGTCACGACTCTAAACTTAAACCTATTGTGATAGCGCCTATCGGTGATACTAGGCCAGCCGACTTTCACAATACTTCAATAATTCATTCAAAAATACGCTAAAAAGCCTTTTTATAACATAATTTTCATAAAAAAAAGAAACAAGAGTTGAACTTAAGATAGAAAAATGGAAAGAAAGCCCCAAACATCGAGGTGTCACTAAGTATGAGCATCTAACAAAGCTGATCTGACAATAACAAGACAAACATAGTCTGGAATCCAAAATACAACTAAAGGAAAGATAGGGGAGAAGAAAGCAAGGCTGCGAACGCCGGGCAACTACCTCGCTATCTCCAAAATTTTCTACAAGGATTATCAACACCCTCCGCGATCAACTATTCCTGGATCTGCACACGAGGCGCGGGGAGTAACGTGAGTACACCAACTCAGTAAGTAACAAAAATAAATAGGGAACTGAGAAGTAGTGACGGCTATTCAGATACAGTTCATTTCATAAAATTCAGTAAAGTGTAGGCATGCTTTCAATCTAGAGTTTCAGTCAAATCAGTTGGTTTAAGTCAAGTTCAAGTAAAGTCAGATAAAATATCTTTCAACAGTTCTAAAAAACATGGACATAAGGCAACAATGTGCATCAATAGTGAAATCATATACTGCCCGTCGGGCAATCATCACTCATTCCTCCTAATCACTCCAACCTCACAATCACTCATTCCTCATAATCGCTCGGCATTCGGTGTGAGCACGTGATTTTTGCCTCTTACGAATTACTCCAAAATAACTCCCGAAATTTTTCTTTAATTATGTGAAAATATTGTACGGTTTTCTTGTTTGTTTGCGTGTGTAATTTTATTAATGCATTGAAAAATACAAAAATAATATAATGTAATATGTGTTGCATGTGCATTTAGGATTTAGTTTTTCAATTTAGGAATTAACAAGTTTTACAAAAAAAAAATACAAAAATATGTAATTGTTGTAATTTTGTCATTTAAATGTGCCCTTATATGATTTCATTTTTTTTCTTTGATTTGCATGTTAATTATTGTAAGTGTTAATTAATATTTGTAGTTAGATTTACAATTAATTAGGAATTGTATTTAAATCAGAAAATTAAAGAAGAAAAAAGAAAAGAATTCAAAAATAAAGAAGGATTCGGATTGGGCCAATTTTTAAAAGAAAATCAGGCCCAAAGGTTACACCTCCTACCCGGCCCAGATCTGCCAACCCAAAAAACCATCAAACGACGTAGTATAGGGCAAGAACTACGTCGTTTTGATGATGCCCATCCAGGTAATTTCCAGACAATCAAACGGCGTCGTATTGGTATTTTTTATCTGAACCGTTGATCAAATAGATCCAACGGTCCAGTTCAGATCTTTAATTAAACCAAACGACGTCGTATGATTGAATTTAATCGGGGTCGTTCATTGATTTTTGATCTGATGGTTCCAGGTCAGTCCTCTATACCCGACCCACCTGCATCTGAGACCGACCCAATCCCCATTAAAACCAAAACGGCACCATTTAGTTAAATGAACTGATCCCGACCGTAGATCTTACCTGATCCAACGGACGAGATCAGACAATCCCTCCCCTATATAAGTTAAATTCATACCCCAGCCCCTTAACCAAACACCCCCCTCCCTCTCCTGTTCATAATCGTCCCTAAGACGATGTCCCCAAACCCTAGCCGCCCTAGCTCCCCCTCGCCTGAAACCCGGCGGCAACTACGCTGCCGGTCACCAAACCAACACCCTAAGACCACCTGACCATCCTCTATCCAAATCTGGTAACCACTAAGCTCGAATCTTCCTGGAGTTTCTCGAATCTTCATTTGAAGATTCGAGCCAAACTCAGATCCAAACCAACCAGTCCCTAATTAACAACATAGCGCCCCTAACCGCCCTCGTTACAGATCTGTTAGTTGTTCACCTCGAATCACCCTACATCGTCTCGAATCTTCAATCGAAGATTCGAGCATAACTTAAACCTACCCCAATGCACCCCAAACCCACACCAGTCACTCTCCTAACCTCACTCGTAACCAAACCAAACTTGGTTTGGTTCAAATCTGACCAGAAACGGTTGAGCCCTAAATCAGACCTTCAAGAACCCTAAAATCCCAAATTTTGGATTCTGCCCAAATTGAATAGAAGGTTGGGGTCTAATCGACCTTAATCGAAGTATTTTCAGTTGAGAATACTTCGACTAAGGTCTGTTTGATTTCAAAATGTCCGAATCAGAGTTTCAAAGACTGGGTCCGTATTGATTCTGTTATTATGAGGTATTTTTATTCTTTCCTTCGTGTTTGTTTTCATTATTTACGTATCTGTTTATTTACTATGATTGTTGTTAAGTCACACTGACTCTATTTATTTTCAAAGACCCTTTTATTTGGTCCAATTTTGTCTGTTATTTATAGTCGTCTTAACTGTATGTGCTATAAATGGTAAAATCGAGTCCTAAATTGCGTCGCTTACTTAATTCCCTGTTAGTCTATAAATTCGTCAGTAACACTGTTTGATAGTTGCTTTGTTACTAATTTGTTTAAGTGTCAATTGTAATGTGCAGTCGATTAATAAGTGGTGTCGATTAATTAGTTTCCGTTAAAACCTTGATTCTGTCAATAATCTTGAAATTATTTGAATTGCTTGTTTTCATTGTTTGCTGATCAATGTCAGCTATAATATGCAATCATTTGATTAAGCTTCATTGATTAGTCTGTATGTATAGACTGAATCATTCAACATTCTGTTTGGTTTTAATTTTGATTGTTAATTACCCGATTAGTTAAAATTCTGTAAATATTGTTCTGAATTGGAAATCTAATGTTTTTCTGCATTAAAACCTTAGGATTTGGTTATAGCTGTTCAATCAGAAACTAGTGTTGATAATTAAGTTTGAACAGATTATAAAACCTGTTTTGTATTGGATTCTGATTTTGTATTAGGGGCAGTATTTTGAGATTTTCAGAAGTAGTTAAGGGTTAGTTTGAGGAAAATAAACTACATGAATACTTGTTTAAGGGCTGCTGAATATTCAAACTTGTTAGTGGACTGATTTGAGACATTGGGTTTGTGTAAAGATAATAGACAACTAATGGTACGGTTCAATAATGTGTTTGTTTAAAGAATACTTGGGCACAAAAGAAGATGGGGGAGGGGGGGCTGAAATTAAGGGAAAAGTTGTCCTTAGTGGTTGATTAATTAGAAAAAGCAGTTATAGTGGCAGATTGAGTGGAAAAAACTGTTTTGAAAAGAAAAAAGGGGGTCCAGGCAGTGGGCTGGAAGAAAGGGAGTTAATTGTATAAAGAGGGGGGTGTTGGGACTGATTTGAAAAAGAGGACACAGAGATAAGAGGGCAGACACTCAGGGGAATACATACAGAAAGAGAGACAGAAAGAATACAGACAGAGATATACAGAAAAATAGGAAAAAAAAGCACACACACACACACATAGAAAAGAGAAAACAGAACAGAAAAATAGAGAAGAAAGAAAGAAAAATCAGAAATATTGTTTCCTCATATCTGTCCGGGTTTGTTTGGTGATATTGTTTGATTGAATCTGAAATTTTCTTAAAATTTCTGCTACTTTTCGTCTGGTTTCATGGGTCTTGCTGATTTGTTCAAATCTGCTAAATTGATTGGCATTTTTCTGCTGTTGGGTTTCTGTTGCTGCTATTGCTGAAATATTACCTCTTTTACCCTCATTTCCAGGTATATATCTGTAGACTCATGTCATGAAAAACTTCAATATTGCAAATAAATGAAGTTTGGAATTGCAATTATGTCCTCTACTCATTTAAATCTATTAGTTAAGTTTCAGTTTTTTTAGTTAGCTAATGTAGTATTATACTTGACATGGGAGCTATTAGCCAGCCGGCCTTTTGGAATAGTATAAACTCTGCTGTAATCTTATTTATTTTGAAGTAGTGGTAACATTTATTTTCGAATTGTCAAGATAGGGAACACGACAGAAAGCTGACCATTAATTAAATTTTGTAATCTTGTTGGCTTAAGTATAGGATAGTATGGAAATATCAAGGGACCACATTACTAGTATATCTCGTCAAGCATCCGATTTTTTTTAAGTTGTTTCTTGTTTGTATATGGCATGATAACGGTTATGTGTATAACCATAGGTGAGAGGTGAATTGATTTAATCCGTTACGTTTAAGATATTGGAATATTACGGATGGTTCAAATGTATAATTACGTTACATGTAATATCATTTTATTAAATCAATTTGTAGATTAGTTCTCTTTCTTAATAACAAATGGCCCATTTATTTAGGAATGCGATTAACTCATTTCTTAAAAAATAGTATATAAAATAATGTCAATGATTTGTACAAATATAGATTTAGTATTTGTAAATAGCTTGCATAAGCCGAGATAAAAATTGGTTTGATTTTATCTATCCTAAAACTAAATCATTGAAAGCAAATTAACCAAATAATTAGACCTTTTAGATTAAAAACAAGTTGTGTAGAAGAAGGTCGGATTTATAAATACGAATTGCAACATTTTAAGTCAAAAATGTACAAAATAGAGTTCGCTCCGAATAGAATAATGGAAATTCTTCGAAAACTATTAGTTTGCATATCAATTAAATTTTTCCTAGTTTTTACACAATTCGCTTTTGGTAAGTCTTCAAATGTATACATTTAGTCTTAAGCTTATGAAAATAATAAATAATTTGTGCATATAATTATCAAGTACTGAAAATACATATACCGTATTCACGATAAAAATGGTAGTTTTAGTTGCACGTTATTTATTTATTTATTTATTTTCATCTCATTAATTCTTTTAATTTGAATAGTTTTGAGGTATATAATTCACACGCTTAAAATATAACCTGTGATCAACACCTAATAAATCTTGATTTTTTTTAAGAAATCTCGAGACATTCCATTCGGTGATTTCCCATGGTTTTTCATATTTAAAAGTAGATGGACATAATAAACATTTGTAGAAAATTTATATTACCATCAAAAGTATTTTGTAATTGGGGACACGTTCGCGTGACATGATTACATTTCTAAAGACAATTCGGAGTATGCGTTTGCGCAACTTCGAGCAAACTTTCTTAATAAAAGGGGGTTCTTCGGAGGATATTAAATTAATTTCATATAACCCGAGATGTGCAGTTCACTATTTAATCATACAAGAGTGGCGAATGTTCATAATTTTATTTTAAGCACAATTTCGGCCATAATTTTTTTATAATAAAAAATATAAAAATATTATCAATCTTATTGTGTACATGTATGCGTGACACGATTTTTTACATTTGTAAAAAATATATAATACGAATATACGTGCGCGTGATTCGTTTCAAGAAAGGTCTATAATTGTAAACAATCTAAACAAAAGCAGTAACCAAATCATGCAACAAGAAAAAAAAATGTATTTAGTAAATCAAGATAATTAGGCCAAGTATAAAAATGGTTAAGCGACCGTGCTAGAACCACGGAATTCGGGAATGCCTAACACCTTCTTCCGGATTAACAGAATTCCTTACTCGGATTTCTGGTTCGCAGAATGACAAACAGAGTCATATTTTTCTCGATTCGGGATTAAAACCGGTGACTTGGGACGCCATAAAATTCCCAGGTGGCGACTCTGAAATTAATAAAAAATCCCGTTTTGATTGTCCTTTAATTAGAAAAACTCCCTTTACACCACGCCCTCCTCGGGAATGTTGTGTAAAGAAAGTGGTGTGACAGCTCTGGCGACTCTGCTGGGGATGATATTAGTCTATTAACCCAGAACCACTGGTTCAGGGTTTAAGAATTCGAGCTTAAAATAACTGTTATAGTTGGCTTTATTTATTATCTGATTTTTACATGTTTATGCTTAATGTGCTAAATGTTGCTTTTTACCGCTTTAATATTATCTGAATTATGCATATAAAACTGCTACGAAACCCTTCTTCTTTCCGAGTCTTCTGAATTTATGGTGCACACGTGCGCGTGGCCCACCTTTCTGTTAGAAGTCACACCAAAGAAGACGAAGTTGGGACAAGTAACTAGGCCGGGTAGACTTTCGTGCTCCCAGTACGTTGCCCCCATTTCGGCTCAAGCTGTCCGTTTGGGTAAGCCAGGTCTAGAACAATCTACCTCGGGTTTTTCACTTAGAATAACTCAGCCTCGTACCAGATCCCTAGTAGGAACGTCTATTTGCATCATGTACATTTGACCTTGGAGACTCAACACAGGGGTTGGGTCTGTCTAGGACAGGTGAACCCGAAATAAAAAGACCATCCTGATGCATCCTACTTGCTACTTGTGCATTCATTTGCCTCGGATTTGCTTGTTGACCAGCTTAATTGAAAGATAATCATTGTGAGAGCCGAGAAATAAAATGGGTTGTTTTAGAAAATTCCCAAAATAGTTTCAAATTTTGAAAAAAAAGAAGAAGAAGAAGTGTTAAATAAATAAATAAAAATGATTTTTCTTTTTATGAGTGTCTGTTTTCAAAAAGAGTTTTGATTTTGTTAAAATTAATTGCAGATACAAAATGAGCAATACCCAAAACCCACCATTCGCAGATGTAGATGAGTTTCTATTTCGACTTCAGATGTGGTGGCATGAGTTAGGAGAAGATGGTCAAAAATGGGTCATTAAGCATTTGGGAACTCTCACAGATATTATGAAAGTTAAACCACGTGATGATTTGATTGCGGCGTTAGTAACTTTTTAGGACCCTGTTCACAATGTCTTTCGTTTCTCTGATTTCGAGCTTGCTCCTACATTAGAAGAGATAGCCGGATATGCTGGTTTTGACGAAGATTTAAGAAATCAAAATCTGATATTCCCAAAGGCTCCCTCAGTGCATCGATTCTTTGGTCTTCTGAACATCAGTAATCAAATCAGAAAAAGCAATGTTGTCAACGGGTGTTGTTCTTTCAACTTCCTATATTCAAGGTTCGGAAAGCCGGACGGATTTGAAATTCATGAAAAAGACCTTACTAACAAACAAAACAAAGACACCTGGCAGATTCACCGTCGCTTCGTCTTCATGGTGGCTTTTCTGGGAATCATGGTCTTCCCAAACAAAGAGCGAACAATTGATATTCGCACAGCGAAAGTCGTACAGGTCCTCACTACCAAGGAAAATCACACCCTTGCCCCGATCATTCTCTTCGACATTTATCGGGCATTGACTTTATGTAAATCAGGGGCAAAGGTCTTCGAAGGGTGCAAAATTTTGTTGCAAATGTGGATGATTGAACATCACCAACATCAGCCCAAGTTCATGAAATATGGTCCAAGCAATGATAATTTTATCGAGAGTTATGAAGAAAGAATAAAAGATTATAAGTCTCCAGAAGGGATGGAAGCCTGGGTATCTCATCTAAGATCTTTAACGGCAAGTCAAATTGAGTGGACTTTGGGATGGCTCCCGACAAGAGAAGTGATACACATGTCAACCTTGAATAGTTATTTGCTGCTATTGGGATTGAGAAGCGTCCAGCCATATGCGCCACAGAGAGTTCTAAGACAACTAGGGAGATACCAAGTGGTGCCTGATGATGAGGATTTGAGTATGCAAGTAATCGAGTTACACCCCGAAGCCACTCTTCCCGAAGCTTTAATTCAGCAGATGTGGAATGGATGTCGATACTTGAAAGATGATACTCAAGTTCCAGACACAACAAAGGGAAAGATAAATCCAGGATATGCGCGGTGGTTTGAGAAACGATCCCGCATGGATGATGCACCAGAACCCGATCTAAGAAGGCCAAAAAAAGACCCCATGTTCAAACCTTTAACGATAAAATCCAAGAACGATTGATTTGGGGAGAAAAGGAAAAGGGATACAAAGCAACTATTCATGCCTTAAAGGAAAGTCTGAGGAACCTCAATTTGGAGAAAGACTTACAAGCACAAGAAGCAGAAGGTGAAAAGAAGAGTCTGGCTTGTGAAAATAAAAATCTTCACGCTCAATTTCAAAAAATGAAGAAAGCTTCTGAAACACCAATGAGGAGTTGGAAAGATCAAAAAATCATCGCCAATCTTTTGGAAAAAATGCAAGATTATGATTCCATTTTGGCAAAAACCGAAAAGGCGTTGGGCAAAGCTAAAGAAAGAATCATACAATTAAACAAGGAGGCCAGATCTAATAAGGAACGCCAAGTAATGCAATCCGAAGAAGACAGGGCACAATTCAAGAAAGAGAAAGACCGTTGGATACATTCAGAAGCTCAACTCCATGCACAATTGGAAGAAGCGAGAAGATACAATAGAGAACATCAGCATGCAGACATCGACAAAGAAAGAGCACAGGCAAGACTCGATCAGGCCAGACTCCGATCTCAATTAGAGTTAGCTTTAGATCGCGAAGACCGTATCAGAGATATAGCCACCACTCGCCAACAGCAACTACAAAACCAAGACCAACGTCTCCAAGATTTCAGGGCACAAATCCATGATTTAGCAGTTTACACCTCTCAAAGTTATGTGAACTGCCAAGGGATGGATTATGAAAGGTTTATAGAGTATGCACCTATTTTTGCCCGTCATCTGGCAATGGAGTTAGAAAGAATGTATCGCACGCTAGGAGGTCAGCCGGGTCAAGACCCACCGTGAGCAGATGATCCAATGATTGAAAACAAAAGTGGGGAGTGGAGCATGTTCAGAGTTGTTAAGAGTTATGTCTTTTGTTTGATTTGGGTTTGTGTCGAGTTTTTAAACCATTTTCTTATAATGTTTTCCAAATGTAATGTTTGTTCCATCTTTGTATTATTTCAAGAATAAATAAAAGTGTTGACAATTTCTTTACGTCCGAACTACGCAAGGTCTGATTCATGCGGGGACATGATACGCAGGCAATCTCTATAAGATTCGACCACAATCAAAAGAAGGAATAAAATAAAGAGTGAGTGACAATAAAAAGAAATATCAAGAAAAGCTGGGATGACACAAGCAGCCGAGCAAATGCATGATAGAAAGGGGTTATTTGTCTAGGAACATTGCATCTCAACATGTAATTATATATGTGTTAAACTCTTAAAACTAACAAGTTTGTTCATTTCCAGAATTCAAGCAGTTAGTTTTTCTAAGAGTATACTGGCATATTATCACTATCACACCAGATCAAAAGGACCGATACCCGAAAACATGTCTATCCCGGATGTCGACACAGGTATTGAGATAGAGGAGATGGACGTCAGTAAAATGAAAGAAGAGATGCTTAAACTTAAGCAACAAATGGCCGAGATGTATCGGGCCTGGTCTACAGGGCAATCACCCTCATCTTACCCAACTAACCCTACCTCCACCCCATCACTAGCCCAAACTCAGGATAATCCTGCCACTGAACTATCCCCGAGTTTCCCCATCTACCAGCACTACTGAGGCACCACCTCTCATACACCGCAATCTCCACCTCCTAACCAGTTCCATATCCTCCTCTACTAGTAACTCCTGTCTTCGTGGCACCTCCTCCAGCTACATTCCACAAATCTCCTAGTGAGCCTATATTCCAAGCCCAGGACAACCAATACTACCCCCCCGAGCCCACTTTCAAAACTTCCGAAATTCATTCATTTACTCCCCGTTTTGACCTCCCAACAGAAATTGACAAGCCAGTCAAAAATACTGAACAAGAAGAGATGTTCAGGAAGGTCAAAAGCTTAGAACAATCATTCTGAGACATGCGAGGGTTAGGAGGGCAGGTCAGTGTGGCCTACAAGGACTTATGTTTGTTCCCAAATGTGCAATTACCAGTTGGTTTCAAGATGCCCAAATTTGACCTATACAACGGGCACGGCGATCCAGTAGCCCACTTGAGGGGTTTCTACAACAAGATGCGAGGAGCTGGGGGAAGAGACGAATTATTAATGGCTTACTTCAGTCAAAGTTTGAGCAGATCAGCTCTAGAGTGGTATACCCGCCAGGACCATGGGAGATGGTACACCTGGGATGACCTGGCACAGGCATTTGCTTGTCACTTCCAATACAATCTAGAAATCATCCCAGATCGACTATCCTTGACAAAATTTGAGAAAAAACACAATGAAAGCTTTAGAGAGTATGGTTTCCGGTGGAGGGAACAGGCAGCAAGGGTGGATCCTCCAATGAAGGAAAGTGAGATGGTAGATTACTTCCTACAAGCCTTGGAGCCAACTTACTATGCCCATTTGGTTTCAGCGATAGGAAAATCATTCAACGAAGTAGTGAAGATGGGAGGTATGGTGGAAGAAGACCTCAAGACGAATAAAATCATGAGTTATTCGGCTATTAAGGCAACTACTCAAGCTATTCAAGGCGGAGTAGGAGGGATTGGAAAGAAGAAAAGAGAGGAAGCGGCAATGGTTGATTCAGGAACTTGGTCGGGATCCAGAGGTTCACCTCATTACTACAATCAACATCGATCCCACCAACCAACTTATCACCACAATTCACCCCAACACTACTATCACCCGTCGGAACCTCATTTTTCCGTCAACCATGCGCAAGCATACAATCAGCCACCTGCCCACGCTCATTGGCGTGCTCCTGTCATACCAAGTACCTACCCTAATCCGCGAACCTATCCCGGACCAGGTTTCAGGCCTAATCAAGCACTCAGGGGTGAAAGGGTGCAGAAAAAGAAAACCTTCACTCCATTGGAAGAATCCTACACTAGTCTATTCCACAGGCTAAGACAGCTAGACATGCTAAGGCCGATACAATCCAAGCTGCCCAATCCTCCTCCAAAGAATCTGGACTACACTATTAGCTGTGAGTATTGTTCTGGTACACCAGGCCATGATACAGAAAAATGCTGGCATTTAAAGAATGCAATACAAGAGCTGATTGATACTAATAAAATTGAAGTTCAAACCCCCGAAGCTCCCAATATCAACAGAAATCCAATGCCAGCCCATCAAGAGGCCAATATGATAGAAATAGTACGGGCTGATGGGGAAACAAAGAAGCCGTCACAAACCGTCATGATGATTCGGTCTCATGAAGCCAAACCAGATGAACAGTTAGCAGAGGAGAAGTCGGTACCTAAGCAGAACAAAAATGGTGATAAGCCATCTGTGGTAGTTGAGATGGGATCTTCGAGCAAAGTTGCCACGAAGCAGGAAGGATCAAAAGTGATTGTACCAGGAGTCGCCAGCAAACCCATCATAGTCGTGGAAGGAGCCCGTGTAGATCGGGTTATTATCAAGCCAGTAACCCAGCTACCAGTGATCAACAACAAGGCCATTCCATGGAACTACGAACGGGTGACGGTAATGTACAAAGGAAAAGAAGTCAAGGAAGAAGTCTGTGAGGTGCAAGGCTTGACTCACTCGGGAAGATGTTTTACTCCCGAAGAGTTAAGAAAAACTAAAAATAATCCAACACCAATGAAGAAAGCTGTGACGGAAGAAGAAGCGGAAGAATTCTTGAGAAAGATGAAGCTCCACGACTATTCTATCGTGGAACAATTGAAAAAGACGCCCGCTCAAATTTCATTATTGTCATTGCTGATCCATTCGGACGAGCACCGTCGAGCTTTAATGAAGATCTTGAATGAGGCACACGTTCCTGATAAAATCTCCGTGAATCACTTGGAAAAAATAGCCAACAAAATCTTTGAGGCAAACAGAGTCACATTTTCTGATGACGAATTGCCTGTGGAAGGTACTGAGCACAACAGAGCTCTTTACCTCACCTTAAAATGTGAAAACTCCGTAGTGACCCGGGTGTTGGTAGACAACGGGTCAAGCGCAAACATCTTCCCTCTCTCCACTCTGAGCAAGTTGAAAATAAAAGAGGAGAGGATCCAAAAGAATAGTATTTGCATACGGGGATTTGACGGTGGAAGCAGAGATTCATTTGGCGACATAGTGCTGGAACTGACAATAGGGCCAGTTGAATTCACAATGGAGTTTTAGGTGTTGGATATAGCTGTTTCTTATAATTTACTGTTGGGTCGACCATGGATCCATGCTGCTAAAGCAGTCCCATCAACACTACACCAGGTGGTCAAGTTTGAATGGGATAAACAAGAAATAGTTGTGCATGGGGAAGATAGTTTAAATGCTCACAGCAGTGCCATTATACCGGTCGAGGGAATAGAAAATGACCAGGGGCCATGGGTTTACTAGGTTTCCGACACAATGTTGGTAGAGAAGTTTCCGGAGGGGAAATACATTCTGAATCCAAAGATAACCGCTGCATCAGTCATGGTAGCCTATGAAATGTTGAAGAATGGTTTTGTACCCGGCAAAGGTTTGGGCTCATCTTTGCAAGGCATTATACAACCAGTATCTCTCCCCGAGAACTGGGGAACATTTGGTCTAGGATTCATACCCACTGTCACAGACATGAGAAAGGCCAGAAAGCCAAAACAGAAGGCATGGGTCCTTCCGAAGCCAGTCCCACATCTATCAAAATCTTTTGTCAAGTTCGGTAACATAAATCACCCGATAACAACAATTCCTAAATCCATGATTAATCCTGAGGAGGAATTAATTGAAAGATTCGAAAAGCTGTTTGACGATGTGAACATGGTGGAAAGCGGTGAAGGTTCTAGCAACGCAGAAGTTCAATTCGTCGGGCCAGAGACAAGGCTTAATAACTGGAAAGTCACTCCTCTCCCCATTCGAAAGGAGTCTTGGTAGTTTATTTTGATTTTCCTTCAGTTTGTTTGGGTTACTTCAGGGTTGTAATCCAAATTTTTATCTTACAGTTTGTTTGAAGTGTGCAAACCTTGTTATCTTTCATCATCCAATGAAATACAGTTTCCTTTTCATTATCATTCCTGATAGTTTTCTTTTCTTTTTCTTCTTTTTTTGTACAGTCCTTTTTACGCTGGCTCTAGTGATATGGCATGCATAAGGAATCCTCAGCCCAGTCTTAAAAATCAATCTGGTTCCGAAATAATAATTCAAGAAGTATATTGTGATTATGAATCAGAATATGATGAGGATGAGGCTTTCGAAGAGATTAGTAAAGAGTTAATTCATTTTGAAGAAAAAACCAAACCTAACCTGAGTGATACCGAAGACATCAATATAGGGGACACAAATAATATCCGAGAAACTAAAATAAGTGTCCACCTCGAACCAAAAATCCGGGAAGAGTTAATTAAAGCACTCATCGAATTCAAAGATATTTTCGCATGGTCATATGACGATATTCCAGGCTTGAGCACTGATTTAGTGGTTCACAAATTGTCCACTGATCCAATGGTGCCTCCTGTCAAGCAAAAGTTGAGGAAATTCAAGACTGATATGAGTGTAAAAATTAAAGAAGAAATCACCAAACAGTTGGATGCAAAATTCATACGGGTCACTCGATATCCCGTTTGGTTGGCTAATGTCGTCCCTGTGCCAAAGAAAGACGACAAGATTAGAGTATGCGTCGATTACCGCAATCTCAACAAAGCATGTCCGAAGGATAACTTCCCATTACCCAATATCCATATTTTGATCGATAATTGTGCCAAACATGAGATAAGATCTTTTATGGATTGTTATGCCGGGTATCATCAAATTCTAATGGATGAAGAAGATGTAGAAAAGACGGCATTCATCACACCATGGGGAACTTATTGCTACCACGTAATGCCATTTGGTTTGAAGAACGTCGGGGCAACTTACATGAGAGCAATGACCACGGTGTTTCATGATATGATACATAAGGAGATTGAGGTATACGTGGATGATGTGATCATAAAATCAAAGCATCAGGCCGACCACGTTGGAGATTTGAGGAAATTTTTCCTGAGACTTCGCAGGTACAATCTCAAGCTTAACCCTGCCAAGTGCGCATTTGGTGTTCCATCTGGAAAGCTGTTGGGATTTATAGTCAGTCAGCGAGGCATCGAGCTAGACCCATCAAAGATCAAAGCCATCCAAGAATTGCCACCTCCAAGGAACAAGACTGAAGTAATGAGTTTGTTAGGGAGGTTAAATTACATCAGCAGGTTTATTGCTCAGCTCACGACAACCTGTGAGCCTATTTTCAAATTGTTGAAGAAAGATGCTGCGGTCAAATGGACTGATGAGTGTCAAGAAGCGTTTGATAAGATAAAAGGATACTTGTCAAACCCACCCATGCTGGTTCCACCAGAACTAAGAAGACCTTTGATTCTTTACTTGACAGTCTTGGAAAACTCATTTGGTTGTGTACTGGGGCAACACGACATCACCGGCAGAAAAGAACAGGCCATCTACTACCTTAGCAAGAAGTTCACAGCTTATGAGGTTAAGTACACTCATCTGGAAAGGACATGTTGCGCCCTAACTTCGGTAGCTCAGAAATTGAAACACTATTTGTCATCCTACACTACCTACCTCATTTCGCGGCTGAAGCCATTGAAATATATTTTTCAAAAGCCTATGCCAACAGGGAGACTTGCAAAGTGGCAGATATTGCTCACAGAATTTGACATCATCTATGTGACTCGGACTGCAATAAAAGCCCAAGCATTGGCCGATCATTTGGCCAAAAACCCGGTCGACAAAGAGTACGAGCCATTGAGAACTTATTTTACCGATGAAGAAGTAATGCATATCGGTGAGATGGAGCAAATTGAAAAACCTGGCTGGAAACTTTTCTTTGATGGGGCTGCTAACATGAAAGGAGTCGGGATAGGAGCGGTGATTATTTCTGAAACCGGGCATCACTATCCTGTTACGGCTCAACTTCGGTTTTATTGCATCAATAATATGGCTGAGTATGAAGCTTGTATTTTGGGGTTAAGGCTAGCTGCAGACATGGGTATCCATTAAATCTTGGTTTTGGGAGATTCGGATCTTCTGGTACATCAAATTCAAGGCGAATGGGAAACACGAGACCTGAAGCTCATACCCTACCGACAATGTCTACATGATCTTTGTCAATGGTTTCGATCAGTGGAGTTCAGGCATATTCCAAGAATCCATAACGAGGTTGCCGATGCATTGGCTACCCTGGCATCAATGTTGTACCATCCGGACAAAGCTTATGTGGATCCATTGCATATTCAAGTCCACGATCAGCACGCTTACTGCAACATGGTTGAAGAAGAATTTGATGGTGAACCATGGTTCCACGACATCAAGGAGTATATCAGAATGGGGATATATCCAGCACAAGCCACATGGGATCAAAATAGAACCATTAGGCGGTTGGCAAATGGATTCTTCTTAAGTGGAGGAGTTTTGTATAAAAGAACACCAGACCTTGGATTATTAAGATGCATAGATGCCAGACAAGCTACGACTGTCATGTCTGAAGTACATTCGGGAGTTTGCGGACCCCATATGAGCGGATATGTGTTGGCAAAGAAAATTCTCCGAGCTGGTTACTATTGGCTTACCATGGAGCGAGATTGTATCAGTTTTGTACGAAAATGTCATCAATGCCAGATACATGGAGATTTGATTCATTCTCCACCATCCGAGTTGCACACAATGTCGGCACCATGGCCCTTCGTCGCTTGTGGCATGGATATTATTGGACCAATTGAGTCGGCAGCATCCAATGAGCACAGGTTCATTCTGGTAGCAATTGATTATTTCACCAAATGGGTTGAGGCCAAAACGTTCAAATCGGTGACCAAGAAAGCTGTGGTAGATTTTGTTCACTCAAATATCATATGTCGATTCGGAATCCCAAAGGTGATCATCACAGATAACGGTGCTAATCTTAATAGTAACTTAATGAGAGAAGTATGTCAACAGTTTAAGATTATACATCGCAATTCTACCCCATATCGGCCCAAGGCGAATGGAGCAGTCGAGGCAGCCAATAAAACCATAAAGAAGAAACTTCGGAAAATGGTAGAAGGTTCAAGACAATGGCACGAAAAATTACCATTTGTGTTGTTGGGATATCGCACTACTATTCGCGCTTCAGTTGGAGCAACTCCTTATTTGTTGGTATATGGCACTGAGGCGGTAATTCCTGCAGAAGTTGAAATTCCTTCTCTTCGGATCGTCGCCGAAGCTAAGATTGATGATGATGAATGGGTCAAAACCCGTTTGGAATAGTTGAACTTGATTAATGAAAAACAATTGGCAGCCGTATGTCATGGCCAATTGTATCAAAGAAGAATAGCAAGAGCATACAACAAAAAGGTGCGTCCCCGAAAGTTTGAAGTGGGTCAACAGGTGTTGAAACATATTCTTCCACATCAGGTTGAAGCAAAGGGCAAGTTTGCCCCAAATTGGCAAGGACCGTTCATTGTGACCAGAGTATTGTCCAATGGTGCATTATATTTAGCAGATATTGAAGGAAAATGCATAGACATGGCTATCAACTCTGATGCAGTAAAGAGATATTATGCATGATTTTTCTTTGGTATAGTTATTGAATGTTTGTATTTGGCATTATTTCAAAGATTGGAATGACGAAGGCAATTTATTCTGCTATCCAAACACTGTACCCTTTGTTCCCCCTTTTGAGCCATATTTTGTTTCTTTCTTACCCTCTTTTGGAATCAATAATTTAATAAAAAAAAAGAAAAAAAAGAGAGCTTGAAAAAATAATGAAAAGATTTGGAATCAATGAAAAAAAATTATTATTATTGAAGTGAACTACGTTTGACCTGATTCCTCAAAAAGGATACGTAGGCGCCTCACGGCTCGGTCATAGGATGCATAATATGCATAATGTGCATAAAATGAAACATCAAGAGACCCCCAATCAAGAAACTGGGGCAGGAATTGTATTGGCAATAAGAAGAATGATTCCAAGAATTGTAATTTTTTAAACCCATATCAAAATTGTTTTGACTGTTGATACCCTTTCATTCCAACCACATACCAAAAGACCTTTTGATCAATCTTAGAAAAATGCCGAGTCGAGTAAATGGAGGTGATTCATAACACTCTGGTCCAAACAAGAAAAGCGATGAAAATGAGAGAGTCTTATAGGTGAAAACCCTCACGGGCACCATGAGACGACGGAAGCTGAGAGAAAGTAAAATGAGAGAGTCTTATTGGTGAAAACCTTCGCAGGTACCATAAGGCGAAAAGGAATTAAGAAATAAACAAATGAGGGAGGTTTGTCGATGAAAACTCTTTAAGACACTGCAAGTCGAACAAGGTCTGTAAATTGGCAAAAAGTAAAATTGGGTTGTGGAAATTTTGGAAAGCAAAGTGAAACAATTGAAAAGGAGATTGGTTAAATAGACTGGGCTGATTAATCCAAAATGCATACCCTGATCATTGGTGCAGTGACTCCAATCAGATAAGTTCCTTATTCCTATCTCCAACAGTCCTCCAAATTTGGATTTTTTCTTTTCATTCTTAATTGTCAAAATCGTCATGTTTCGTCACTAATAGTCTTACTCATCTAAAGCTTTTGAGATAAGTTTCGTTCCATCAAATAAAAAGGAATGTCAAGGTATACTACCAAGATTCAAAATTGCACAAATGCAAGATACGACCATGATAGGCGGGAGGCAATAAGATGAAAATAAGATATAGGTGTAAGCAAAAGTTGAATCAGAGAAGTGGTTCAGTAATGCCATGAAAGACATATGGTTACGATTGAAAGGGTTTGAAGTGAAAACAACAGTTGGGGATCCTACGGTTAAGGATCAATTATGAGGACAAAATAGTCTTTTCACCCGCTTCAAGGCAATAAAACAGGACAAAGAGAAACCTCACCCCTAGCAAGAATGCCACAACTAACCACCACGCCCTAAACTAACAAGATTTTCCTTGATTTGAAACAGGGGCAAAAACAATATTTGTTTCAGGAAACACCCGGTGAGGGAAGCAAGCAGGCATCCACCTGGAGAACAAGGAAGAGCAATAAAGTATCAGCAAGCAGGCGTCCACCTGGAGAACAAGGAAGAACAGTTGAAATATCAGCAAGCAGGCGTCCACCTGGAGAACAAGGAAGGGCAATAAAGTATCAGCAAGTAGGCGTCCACCTAGAGAACAAGGAAGAGCAATGAAGTATCAGCAAGCAGGCGTCCACCTGGAGAACAAGGAAGAACAGTTGAAATATCAGCAAGCAGGCGTCCACCTGGAGAACAAGGAAGAGCAATAAAGTATCAGCAAGCAGGCGTCCACCTGGAGAACAAGGAAGAATAGTTGAAGTATCAGCAAGCAGGCGTCCACCTGGAGAACAAGGAAGAACAATTGAAATATCAGCAAGCAGGCGTCCACCTGGAGAACAAGGAAGAGCAATGAAGTATCAGCAAGCAGGCGTCCACCTGGAGAACAAGGAAGAACAGTTGAAATATCAGCAAGCAGGCGTCCACCTGGAGAACAAGGAAGAGCAATAAAGTATCAGCAAGCAGGCGTCCACCTGGAGAACAAGGAAGAATAGTTGAAAATATCAGCAATCAGGCGTCCACCTGGAGAACAAGGGAATATAATTCAAATTTCGAGGTCAGGAGCCCCCCTGAAGAACAGAATGGCGATTTATTTTTGACATTGTTGGTTGAAGTCAGGAGCCCACCCATATAATGGAGGAATACACTTAGAATCAATAAGGCAGAGGAATCCGATCGGAATCCCCAGCGGGAAACAACAAAGAATCCCAAGCAGAGGAAGGAAGTACAAGACTCGATGAAAAACAATACAAAAAGGAAACAAACAGTTCAAGATCGGTAGTCCAAAGAGAATATGAGACAAATCGGAAGCAAAGGATACCAAAGGAGTCACCAAGACATCAAAGCAACAAGAGACACAAGGGCATGATCTAGATAAGATTTTGTAATTCATATACCATGGTCTAGTCTAGCTTTTTGTTTTTCTTTAAGCAGGGTGTAATAAGGAGGTCAGCAAGCAGTAAAAGCAGCACAAAACAGCAGCAACATCACAGTCTCATGGTAGTCCCAGCTACCAAAACTTCTCGAACTACATTGACCTGATTCCTTTATAGCCAAGGATATGTAGGAAACCTTTGAAGCAGAGGTTCGGTCAAATCTTTCAAAAAATGCTTCCAACGGAGTATTCAAACAGGCAAAAATCGCTCGTATCCACTCACTTTATCTTTGCATGAAAACTCTTCGTGTTTCCGGACAAAGAGGGGAAGCTGTGAGCACGTGATTTTTGCCTCCTACGAATTACTCCAAAATAACTCCCGAAATTTTTCTTTAATTATGTGGAAATATTGTATGGTTTTCTTGTTTGTTTGCGTGTGTAATTTTATTAATGCATTGAAAAATACAAAAATAATATAATGTAATATGTGTTGCATGTGCATTTAGGATTTAGTTTTTCAATTTAGGAATTAACAAGTTTTACAAAAAAAAAAATCACAAAAATATGTAATTGTTGTAATTTTGTCATTTAAATGTGCCCTTATATGATTTCAATTTTTTTTCTTTGATTTGCATGTTAATTATTGTAAGTGTTAATTAATATTTATAGTTAGATTTTACAATTAATTAGGAATTGTATTTAAATCAGAAAATTAAAGAAGAAAATAGAAAAGAATTCAAAAATAAAGAAGGATTCGGATTGGGCCAATTTTTAAAAGAAAATCAGGCCCAAAGGTTACACCTCCTACCCGGCCCAGATCTGCCGACCCAAAAAACCATCAAACGACGTAGTATAGGGCAAGAACTATGTCGTTTTGATGATGCCTATCCAGGTAATTTCCAGACAATCAAACGACGCCGTATTTGTATTTTTTTATCTGAACCGTTGATCAAATAGATCCAACGGTCCAGTTCAGATCTTTAATTAAACCAAACGATGTCGTATGATTGAATTTAATCGGGGTCGTTCATTGATTTTTGATCTGATGGTTCCAGGTCAGTCCTCTATACCCGACCCACCTACATATGAGACCGACCCAATCCCCATTAAAACCAAAATGGCATCGTTTAGTTAAATGAACTGATCTCGACCGTAGATCTTACCTGATCCAACGGATGAGATCAGACCACCCCTCCCCTATATAAGTTAAATTCATACCCCAGCCCCCTAACCAAACACCCCCCTCCCTCTCCTGTTCATCATCGTCCCTAAGACGATGTCCCCAAACCCTAGCCGCCCTAGCTCCCCCTCGCCTGAAACCCGACGGCAACTACGTTGTCGGTCACCAAACCAACACCTTAAGACCACCTGACCATCCTCTATCCAAATCTGGTAACCACTAAGCTCGAATCTTCCTGGAGTTTCTCGAATATTTATTTGAAGATTCGAGCCAAACTCAGATCCAAACCAACCAGTCCCTAATTAACACCATAGCACCCCCTAACCGCCCTCGTTACAGATCTGTTAGTTGTTCACCTCGAATCACCCTACATCGTCTCGAATCTTCAATTGAAGATTCGAGCATAACTTAAACCTACCCCAATGCACCCCAAACCCACACCAGTCACTCTCCTAACCTCACTCGTAACCAAACCAAACTTGGTTTGGTTCAAATCTGACCAGAAACGGTTGAGCCCTAAATCAGACCTTCAAGAACCCTAAAATCCCAAATTTTGGATTCTGCCCAAATTGAATAGAAGGTTGGGGTCTAATCGACCTTAATCGAAGTATTTTCAGTTGAGAATACTTCGACTAAGGTCTGTTTGATTTCAAAATGTCCGAATCAGAGTTTCAAAGACTGGGTCCGTATTGATTCTGTTATTATGAGGTATTTTTATTCTTTCCTTCGTGTTTGTTTTCATTATTTACGTATCTGTTTATTTACTATGATTGTTGTTAAGTCACACTGACTCTATTTATTTTCAAAGGACCTTTTATTTGGTCCAATTTTGTCTGTTATTTATAGTCGTCTTAACTGTATGTGCTATAAATGGTAAAATCGAGTCCTAAATTGCGTCTCTTATTTAATTCCCTGTTAGTATATAAATTCGTCAATAACACTGTTTGATAGTTGCTTTGTTACTAATTTGTTTAAGTGTCAATTGTAATGTGCAGTCGATTAATAAGTGGTGTCGATTAATTAGTTTCCGTTAAAACCTTGATTTTGGCAATAATCTTGAAATTATTTGAATTGCTTGTTTTCATTGTTTGCTGATCAATGTCAGCTATAATATGCAATCATTTGATTAAGCTTCATTGATTAGTCTGTATGTATAGACTGAATCATTCAACATTCTGTTTGGTTTTAATTATGATTGTTAATTACCCGATTAGTTAAAATTCTGTAAATATTGTTCTGAATTGGAAATCTAATGTTTTTCTGCATTAAAACCTTAGGATTTGGTTATAGCTGTTTAATCAGAAACTAGTGTTGATAATTAAGTTTGAACAGATTATAAACCCTGTTTTGTATTGGATTCTGATTTTGTATTAGGGGCAGTATTTTGAGATTTTCAGAAGTAGTTAAGGGTTAGTTTGGGAAAAATAAACTACATGAATACTTGTTTAAGGGCTGCTAAATATTCAAAATTGTTAGTGGACTGATTTGAGACATTGGGTTTGTGTAAAGATAATAGACAACTAATGGTAGGGTTCAATAATGTGTTTGTTTAAAGAATACTGGGGCACAAAAGAAGATGGGGGAGGGGGGGCTGAAATTAAGGGAAAAGTTGTCCTTAGTGGTTGATTAATTAGAAAAAGCAGTTATAGTGGCAGATTGAGTGGAAAAAACTGTTTTGAAAAGAAAAAAGGGGGTCCAGGCAGTGGGCTGGAAGAAAGGGAGTTAATTGTATAAAGAGGGGAATGTTGGGACTGATATGAAAAAGAGGACACAGAGATAAGAGGACAGACACTCAGGGTAATACATACAGAAAGAGAGACAGAAAGAATACAGACAGAGATATACAGAAAAACAGAAAAAAAAGCACACACACACACAGAGAAAAGAGAAGACAAAATAGAAAAATAGAGAAGAAAGAAAGAAAAATTAGAAATATTGTTTCCTCATATCTATCCGGGTTTGTTTGGTGATACTGTTTGATTGAATCTGAAATTTTCTTAAAATTTCTGCTACTGTTCGTCTGGTTTCACGGGTCTTGCTGATTTGTTCAAATATGCTGAATTGATTGGCATTTTTCTGTTGTTGGGTTTCTGTTGCTGCTATTGCTGAAATATTACCTCTTTTACCCTCATTTCCAGGTATATATCTGTAGACTCATGTCATGAAAAGCTTCAATATTGCAAATAAATGAAGTTTGGAATTGCAATTATGTCCTCTACTCATTTAAATCTATTAGTTAAGTTTCAGTTTTTTTTAGTTAGCTAATGTAGTATTATACTTGACATGGGAGCTATTAGCCAGCCGGCCTTTTGGAATAGTATAAACTCTGCTGTAATCTTATTTATTCTGAAGTAGTGGTAACATTTATTTTCGAATTGTCAAGATAGGGAACATGGCAGAAAGCTGACCATTAATTAAATTTTGTAATCTTGTTGGCTTAAGTATAGGATAGTATGAAAATATCAAGGGACCACATAACTAGTATATCTCGTCAAGCATCCGATTTTTGTTTAAAGCTAGATGATGTAAGTTGTTTCTTGTTTGTATATGGCATGATAACGGTTATGTGTATAACCATAGGTGAGAGGTGAATTGATTTAATCCGTTACGTTTAAGATATTGGAATATTACGGATGGTTCAAATGTATAATTACGTTACATGTAATATCATTTTATTAAATCAATTTGTAGATTAGTTCTCTTTCTTAATAACAAATGGCCCATTTATTTAGGAATGCGATTAACTCATTTCTTAAAAAATAGTATATAAAATAATGTCAATGATTTGTACAAATATAGATTTAGTATTTGTAAATAGCTTGCATAAGCCGAGATAAAAATTGGTTTGATTTTATCTATTCTAAAACTAAATCATTGAAAGCAAATTAACCAAATAATTAGACCTTTTAGATTAAAAACAAGTTGTGTAGAAGAAGGTCGGATTTATAAATACGAATTGCAACATTTTAAGTCAAAAATGTACAAAATAGAGTTCGCTCCGAATAGAATAATGGAAATTCTTCGAAAACTATTAGTTTGCTTATCAATTAAATTTTTCCTAGTTTTTACACAATTCGCTTTTGGTAAGTCTTCAAACATATACATTTAGTCTTAAGCTTATGAAAATAATAAATAATTTGTGCATATAATTATCAAGTACTGAAAATACATATATCGTATTCACGATAAAAATGGTAGTTTTAGTTGCACGTTATTTATTTATTTTCATCTCATTAATTCTTTTAATTTGAATAGTTTTGAGGTATATAATTCACACGCTTAAAATATAACCTGTGATCAACACCTAATAAATTTTGATTTTTTTAAAGAAATCTCGAGACATTCCATTCGGTGATTTCCCATGGTTTTTCATATTTAAAAGTAGATGGACATAATAAAAATTTGTAGAAAATTTATATTACCATCAAAAGTATTTTGTAATTGGGGACATGTTCGCGTGACATGATTACATTTCTAAAGACAATTCGGAGTATGCGTTTGCGCAACTTCGAGCAAACTTTCTTAATAAAAGGGGGTTCTTCGGAGGATATTAAATTAATTTCATATAACCCGAGATGTGCAGTTCACTATTTAATCATACAAGAGTGGCGAATGTTCGTAATTTTATTTTAAGCACAATTTCGGCCATAATTTTTTTATAATAAAAAATATAAAAATATTATCAATCTTATTGTGTACACGTATGCGTGACACGATTTTTTACATTTGTAAAAAATATATAATACGAATATACGTGCGCGTGATTCGTTTCAAGAAAGGTCTATAATTGTAAACAATCTAAACAAAAGCAGTAACCAAATCATGCAACAAGAAAAAAAATGTATTTAGTAAATCAAGATAATTAGGCCAAGTATAAAAACGGTTAAGCGATCGTGCTAGAACCACGGAATTCGGGAATGCCTAACACCTTCTCCCGGATTAACAGAATTCCTTACTCGGATTTCTGGTTCGCAGAATGACAAACAGAGTCATATTTTCCTCGATTCGGGATTAAAACCGGTGACTTGGGACGCCATAAAATTCCCAGGTGGCGACTCTGAAATTAATAAAAAATCCCGTTTCGATTGTCCTTTAATTAGAAAAACTCCCTTTACACCATGCCCTCCTCGGGAATGTTGTGTAAAGAAAGTGGTGTTACACTCGGTACTCGCACTCAGTAGGTACCTGCGCTTACTGGGGGTGTGTACAGACTCTGGAGGGGCTCCTTCAGCCCAAGCGTTATATCAACGCCAATCATGGTAGAATCAAAGAAACATGTTGCGGCGTGCAGCCTGATCCCATAAATGTTCTCACAATCAGGCCCTCGACCTCACTCAGTCATCAATCTCTCAGTCTCTTGGGCTCTCAGAAAATCAAAATAATCATCCCAAACAGCAATGACATGATGCATCAAATAGAATAACATAGACTGAGATATGATATAAGAATGCATGAACATGACTGAGTACGGAATATCAATGAAAACAGTGAGATGATAGCAAGAAATGACCACTAAGGGTCCCAACAATACTGACATAAAGCCTAAACATGGTGTCTAGCATGATTTACAATCAATCTTTCTATAACACATAGGGAGTATAGCTAACAATAGGTTGTACAATTTAACAGCTTCTACAGGACGGACCAAGTCACAATCCCCATCGGAGCACGCCCACACGCCCGTCACCTAGCATGTGCGTTAGCTCCAAAATAGCCACATGACACAAAATCCGGGGTTTTATACCCTCAGAACCAGATTTACAACTGTTACTTACCTCAATCCGAGCAAATTCCTACTCTGCAATGCCTTTGCCTCTCGAAATAGCCTCCAAACGTCCTGAATCTAGCCACAAGCAGTATAATACAATTAATCTATGCTAAAGAAATCAATTCTACAAGAAAACTACTAAATTAGACTCAAAACTCGAAATTGGCTCAAATCCGGCCACGTCTCGGAATCCAACAAAAGTCACAAAATCGAAAGCTCATTCACTCACGAGTCTAACCATACCAAATTTAATCAAATTCGACAACAAAATCTCTTTCAAAATCTAAAAATTCTATCTTAAGAACTCTTCCACTTTTCCTCCAAATTTTCATCCCAAATCACAATTTAGATGATAGAAATCAAGATATAATCATAGAATTTAACCAAAATCAAGTGAGGAATACTTACCCTAATCAACTCCCTGAAAATCCCTTCAAACATCGCCCAAATCCGTGGTCTCTAGCTTAAAATGTGAAAAATGGGTTCAAACCCTCGATTTCGAAACTTAATACTGCCTACCTAGATTCCTTCTTCGCGAACGTGGAAGTACCCTCATGTTCGCGAAGCACAAGCTGCCTCTGACCAGAAATCCCTTCTACGCGAACGTGACCTACCTCTCGCGAACGCGAAGCTTTACTGAACCTTCTCATCACGAACATGATCTCACCCTCGCGAATGCGTAGACCAAATGAATGGGGTCCCCAGCTGCCTCTTCTTTTCTTCGCGAACACGTTACTCATCTCGCGTCTGCGATGCACACTACTCCTAAACCTTCGTGAACGCGAAGAACGATTCTTCCTCAATCTCCAGATACTCTTCGCGAACGCGCGACCTGCCTCGCAAACGCATAAGAGAAAACCAACAACATGAAAAACCAGTAGATCAACTATCTCTCAAAGGCCTTAATTGATCCGTTGACCACCCTAAACTCACCCGAGGCCCTCGGAACCTCAACCAAACATAACAACACGTCCCATAACATCATACGAACTTAGTCGAACCTTCGAATCACTCAAAACAATATCAAAATACCAAATCACCCCCGGATTTAAGCCTAATAACTTCTAAACTTCCAAATTCCACAAACGATGTCGAACCTATCAAACCGCGTCCGAATGATCTCAAATTTTGCACACAAGTCAGAAATGACATTATCACGACCCGAATTTCCCACCCTCGGGACTCGTGATGACGCCTACTAGTGAAAGCCAGGTAAGCCAATTGTTCCATTTACTTAACATTTTTCATTTTTATAATTCTTTAACAATGGTGAACAAACATCATATAAACAATGGAAATATAAAGCGGAAGACTGAGACGTAACAATTTAATAATGGTACCAATGCCAATCCATAACATAAGCTACCCAGAACTGGTGTCACAATATCACAGACTGTCTAGGAATACTACAAATAAGGGTCCGAAGGATAAATACAACGATGTCTCTGAAATACATAAAAGAAACAAAATGGAAAGATAGAAGGAGACGCCAAGGCCTGCGGACGCTTGCAGGACTACCTCGGGTCGCCTGAATGGACTGAAGGCAGCAACCTCACTGCGTTCCAAAAGCTGTAGCACCGGGATCTGCACACAGTGCAGAGTGTAGTATCAGCACAACTGACCCCATGTGCTAGTAAATGCCTAGCCTAACCTCGGTAAAGTAGTGACGAGGCTAGGACCAGACTACCAAATAAACATGTGCAGTTAAATCATATACAGCGGAACAATAAAAACAAGTATTTACAGTTAAAGATGAGAGGGGGAAAGCGTGCTGCGGGGAGTATCAAATAACAATAGAATACCAAAAGAGGAATGTAAAGAAAAACCATAATTCAATTGCCAATAAGAATAAGGAAAACAAACACAATATTCACTTTCATTTCTTTTTTGTTGCGGCGTGCAACCCGATCCCAAATCATATAATACCGTTGCGGCGTGCAACCCGATCGTATTTCATACAATACCATTGTGGCATGCAACCCGATCCCATTTGCTATCATCCCAAACAGCAATGACATGATGCATCAAATAGAATAACAGAGACTGAGATATGATATAAGATTGCATGAACATGACTGAGTACGGAATATCAATGAAAACAGTGAGATGATAGCAAGAAACGACCACTAAGGGTCCCAACAATACTGACATAAAGCCTAAACATGGTGTCTAGCATGATTTACAATCAATCTTTCTATAACACATAGGGAGCATAGCTAACAATAGGTTGTACAATTTATCAGCTTCTACAGGACGGACCAAGTCACAATCCCCATCGGAGCACGCCCACATTCCCGTCACCTAGCATGTGCATTAGCTCCAAAATAGCCACATGACACAAAATCTGGGGTTTTATACCCTCAGAACCAGATTTACAACTGTTACTTACCTCAATCCGAGCAAATTCCTACTCTGCAATGCCTTTGCCTCTCGAATTAGCCTCCAAACGTCCTGAATCTAGCCACAAGCAGTATAATACAATTAATCTATGCTAAAGGAATCAATTCTACAAGAAAACTACTAAATTAGACTCAAAACTCAAAATTGGATCAAATCCGGCCCCCGGGTCCACGTCTCGGAATCCGACAAAAGTCACAAAATCGAAAGTTCATTCACTCACGAGTCTAACCATACCAAATTTAATCAAATACGACAACAAAATCTCTTTCAAAATCTCAAAATTCCATCTTAAGAACTCTTCCACTTTTCCTCCAAATTTTCACCCCAAATCACAGTTTAGATGATAGAAATCAAGATATAATCATAGAATTTCACCAAAATCAAGTGAGGAACACTTACCCTAATCAACTCCCTGAAAATCCCTTCAAACATCGCCCAAATCCGTGGTCTCTAGCTTAAAATGTGAAAAATGGGTTCAAACCCTCGATTTCGAAACTTAATACCGCCTGCCTAGATTCCTTCTTCGCGAACGCGGAAGTACCCTCACGTTCGCGAAGCACAAGCTGCCTCTGACCAGAAATCCCTTCTACGCGAACGCGACCTACCTCTCACGAACGCGAAGCTTTACTGAACCTTCTCATCACGAACGCGATCTCACCCTCGCGAATGCGTAGACCAAATGAATGGGGTCCCCAGCTGCCTCTTCTCTTCTTCGCGAACGTGTTACTCATCTCGCGTCCGCGATGCACACTACTCCTAAACCTTCTTGAATGCGAAGAACGATTATTCCTCAATCTCCATATACTCTTCGCGAACGCGCGACCTACCTCGCAAACGCGTATGAGAAAACCAGCAACATGAAAAACCAGTAGATCAACTATCTCTCAAAGGCCTAAATTGATCCGTTAACCAACCTAAACTCACCCGAGGCCCTCGGAACCTCAACCAAACATACCAACACGTCCCATAACATCATACGAACTTAGTCGGACCTTCAAATCACTCAAAACAATATCAAAATACCAAATCACCCCCGGATTTAAGCCTAATAACTTCTAAACTTCCAAATTCCACAAACGATGTCGAACCTATCAAACCGCGTCTGAATGATCTCAAATTTTGCACACAAGTCAGAAATAACATTATCACGACCCGAATTTCCCACCCTTGGGACTCGTGATGACGCCTACTAGTGAAAGCCAGGCAAGCCAATTGTTCCATTTACTTAACATTTTTTTGTTTTTATAATTCTTTAACAATGGTGAACAAACATCATATAAACAATGGAAATAAAGCGAAAGACTGAGACGTAACAATTTAATAATGGTACCAATGCCAATCCATAACATAAGCTACCCAGAACTGGTGTCACAATATCACAGACTGTGTAGGAATACTACAAATAAGGGTCCGAAGTATAAATACAACATTGTCTCTGAAATACATAAAAGAAACAAAATGGAAAGATAGAAGGAGACACCAAGGCCTGCGGACGCTTGCAGGACTATCTCGGGTCTCCTGAATGGACTGATAGCAGCAACCTTACTGCGGTCCAAAAGCTGTAGCACCGGGATCTGCACACAGTGCAGAGTGTAGTATCAGCACAACTGACCGCATGTGCTAGTAAATGCCTAGCCTAACCTCAGCGAAGTAGTGACGAGGCTAGGACCAGACTACCAAATAAACATGTGCAGTTAAATCATATACAGCGGAACAATAAAAGCAAATATTTACAGTTAAAGATGAGAGGGGGAAAGCGTGCTGCAGGGAGTATCAAATAACAATAGAATACCAAAAGAGGAATGTAAAGAAAAACCATAATTCAATTGCCAATAAGAATAAGGAAAACAAACACAATATTAACTTTTATTTCTTTCTTGTTGCGGCGTGCAACCCGATCCCAAATCATATAATACCATTACGGCGTGCAACCCAATCGCATTTCATATTTTTACCGTTGCGACATGCAACCCGATCCCATTTTATATAATACCGTTGGGACATGCAACCCGATCCCATTTCATATAATATTACTGTTGCAGCGTACAACCCATCCCATTTTATATATTACCATTGCGGCGTGCAACCCGATCCTATTTCATATATTACCATTGGGGCGTGTAACCCGATCCCATTTCATATGATACTGTTGCGGCGTGCAACTCGATCCCATATACAATTCAACATCAGTCATAAATGAATCCCGGCAAGGGAACAAGAGTATAACAACAACATCCCGACAAGGGAGACAATATCATAAACAATAACATCCCGGCAAGAGATACAATATCATAAACAATAACATCCCGGCAAGAGAGACAATATCATAAACAATAACATCCCGGCAAGGGAACCAACAATGATAATCATCATATTAAGCATGAATAAATCACAACGGAGTCACAACAATTACAATACGAGACTCACGGGCATGTTTGACACCGACGTATAGATACTCGTCACCATGCCTATACATCGTACTCCACAATTAACACAGAGCAAATAAGACACAACTCCTAATCCCTCATGCTAAGGTTAGACCAAATACTTACCTCAAAGCCACGAACACAATTAAGCCTCAACTACCGCTTTACCTCTTTCAACCACCAACTCGCTTGTATCTAGCCACAATATACTTAACGATATCAATAAATGCTAAATGAATCAATTCTAATGCATGAAAATAGGTTTTATAAATATTTCCCCAAAAAGTCAAAAATAGACCCCGGGCCCACATGGTCAAAACCCGAGGTTCGAACCAAAACCCGATTACCCATTCACCCATGAACCCAAATATATAATTTATTTTGAAATCGGACCTCAAATCGAGGTCCAAATCCCCAAATTTTAAAAATCCTAAGTTCTACCCAAAGCACCCAATTTCCCCCATGAAAACTCTTGATTTTGAGTTGAAATCATGTGAAAAGATGTTATATATTAAATAAAACGAGTTAGAAATAACTTACAATCGATTTGGAAGAGTAGTTGTCTTTGACAAATTGCCCAAAGATGTTTTAGGCTTGAGAGAGTTTGAAAAATGAGAAATTTTCAGCTAAGTTATAATTTAGCAGGTTGCAGATGTCGCAATTGCGACCAGGGTTCGCAATTGCAAACCCCTTTAGGGCCTGATATCTTAGCAATGCGAAGAATATGTCGCATTTGCGACCATGAAGAAATCCGGTCACCTTCGCATTTGCGAGGGACCTGTCGCATTATAAAATTAAAAATAACCTCAACAGTTACAATTATCAAAATCAAAGAAAATCTCAAGAACTTTCAAAGTTTTAAATTTTACAACTAAGGTTCCGAATCACGTCATATGACCTCCGTTTCTTACCAAATTTTATAGGCTCAACTTAAATGCCATATAAGACCTGTACCGGGATCCGGAACCAAAATACGGGCTTGATACCATCATATTCAAACACATTCAAATTTCTAAAAACTCTTATAATTTCAGTTAAATGATTTTATTCAAAAATCATTTCTCGGGCTTGGGACCTCGGAATTCGATTCCGGGCATACGCCCAAGTCCCATATTTTCCTACGGACCCTTCGGGACCGTCAAATCATGGGTCCGGATCCGTTTACCCAAAATATTGACCGAAGTCAACTTAAATTCATTTTAAAAGCAAAATTTATTATTTTTCCTAGATTTTCACATAATAACTTTCTGGATATACGCCCGGACTGCGCATGCAAATTGAGGTGTGACAAAAGGAGGTTTTAAAGCCTCGTAACACAGAATATACTTTCAAACAAGCGATGACCTTTTGGGTCATCACACTCTCCACCTCTAAAACAACTGTTCGTCCTCAAACAGACATAAGAAGGAAGTACCTGAGTCGAGGAAAAGATGGGGATATCGGCTTCGCATATCGGACTCGGACTCTCAGGTCGTTGCCTCAACAGGCTGACCTCTCCACTGAACACAAACAGAAAGGAAACTCTTTGATCTTAACCTATGAACCTGCCGGTCTAGAATAGCTACCGGCTCCTCCTCATAGGACAAGTCCTTGTCCAAATGGACAGTGCTGAAGTCTAACACGTGGGATGGATCGCCGAGATACTTCCGAAGCATGGACACATGAAACACTAGATGCACAGTTGATAAGCTCAAAGGGGCCAATGAATCTAGGGCATAGCTTGCCCCTCTTCCCAAATCTCATCACGCCCTTCATAGGCGACACCCAAAGCAACACCCGCTTGCCGACCATGAATGCCACATTACGAACCTTACGGTCGGCATAACTCTTTTTCTTGGACTGAGCTATATGAAGCCTATCCCGAATGATCCTGACCTTGTCCAAGGCCTCCTGTACTAGATCCGTACCCAACAATCGAGCCTCTCCCAGCTCAAACCATCCAACCGGCGACCGACACCGCCTACCATATAAGGCCTCATAAGGAGCCATCTAGATGCTCGACTGGTAAATGTTGTTGTTGGAAAACTCCGCTAAAGGCAGAAAATGATCCCACGAGCCTACAAAGTCAATAACACAAGCTCGGAGCATATCCACCAAAATTTGAATAATACGCTTGGACTGCCCGTTTGTATGAGGATGAAATGTTGTGCTCAACTCGACCTTTGTACCCAACTCACGCTGAACTGCTCTCCAGAAATGTGAGGTAAATTGCGTACCTCGGTCCGAAATGATAGATACGGGCACACCATGAAGACGAACAATATCCCAGATATAGATCTCAGCTAACCCCTCGGAAGAATATGAGACTGTTATAGGAATGAAATGCACTGACTTGGTCAGCCTATCAACAATAACCCACACTACATTAAACTTCCTCTGAGTCTGTGGGAGTCTAACAACGAAGTCCATAGTGATACGCTCCCACTTCCACTCAGGAATCTCAATCTTCTGGAACAAACCACCAGATCTCTAATGCTCATACTTTACCTGCTGACAATTCAAACACCGAGCCACATATGCAACAATGTCATTCTTTATCCTCCTCCACCAATAATACTGCCGCAAATTCTGATACATCTTAGCGGTGCCCGGATAAATAGAGTATTGGGAACTATGGGCCTCTTCTAAAATCAACTCTCGAACCCCATCCACATTAGGCATACAAACTCGACCCTGCACCCTCAAAACTCCATCATCTCCTAATGTAACCTGCTTGGCACCACCGTGCTGCACCGTGTCCCTAAAGACACACAAATGAGGATCATCATACTTCCAATCTCGGATATGCTCCAATAAATAAGAACGAGCGACTGTGCAAGCTAACACACGGCTGGGCTCAGAAACATCCAACCTCACAAACTTATTGGCCAAAGCTTGAATATCCAAAGCAAGCGGCCTCTCACCGACCGGAATATACGCAAGACTGCCCATACTGACTGACTTTCTACTCAAAGCATTGACCACTATATTGGTCTTCCCTGGATGATATAAGATGGTGATATCATAGTCTTTCAATAGCTCCAACCACCTTCTCTGCCTCAAATTTAGCTCCTTTTGCTTGAACAAGTATTACATACTCTTGTGATCCGTGAACACCTCACATGATACCCCATACAGATAGTGCCTCCAAATATTCAATGCGTGAACAATGGCTGCTAACTCCAAATTATGAACCGGATATTTTTTCTCATGAATCTTCAACTGACGCGAAGCATAAGAAATGACCTTGCCATCCTGTATCAACACCGCACCAAGTCCAATATGAGATGCATCACAATAAACTGTATATGGCCCTGAACTTGTGCGAGCAAAACCAACACTGGTGCCGTAGTCAAAGCTATCTTGAGCTTCTGAAAGCTCGCCTCACACTCGTCCGACCACTTGAACTGGGCACCCTTCTAGGTCAACCTGGTCATCGGGTCTGCAATAGACGAAAACCCTTCTACAAACCGATGATAGTAGCCGGCCAAACCCAAGAAACTCCGGATCTCTATAGTTGACGTGGGTCTAGGCCAGTTCTTGACTGCCTCTATATTCTTCGGATCCACCTGAATACCCTCTTCTGAAACAACGTGACCCAAGAATGCAACTGAACTCAACCATAACTCACACTTCAAAAACTTAGCATACAACTGACTATCTCTCAGAGTCTGAAGAACAACTCTCAGATGCTGCTTATGCTCCTCCCGGCTGCGGGAATAGATCAAAATATTATCAATGAAGACTATCACGAACGAATCCAAGTAAGGCTTCAACACTCGGTTCATCAAATCCATAAAACCTGCTGGGGTATTTGTCAACCCAAATGACATCACCAAGAACTCATAATTCCCATACCGAGTGCGGAAAGCTATCTTAGGGACATTGGATGCCTTAATCCTCAACTGATGGTAGCTAGATCTCAAGTCAATCTTCGAAAATACCTTGGCACCCTGAATCTGATCAAACAAATCATCAATCCTCGGCAATGGATACTTATTCTTGATTGTAACCTTGTTCACTGCCTGTAATCTATACACATCCTCATCGATCCATCATTCTTCTTAACGAACAACACCGACACACCCCAAGGCGAGACACTAGGTCTAATGAAGCCTTTATCAAGTAAGTCTTGCAACTGCTCCTTCAATTCTTTCAACTAAAACGGGGCCATACGATACAGCGGAATAGAAATAGACTGGGTGCTCGAAGCCAAATCAATGCAGAAGTCAATATCCCTGTCAGGTGGCATGCCCGGCAGGTTTGAAGGAAATACCTCAGGAAACTCACGAACGACAGGCACAAAATCCATAGAAGGAACCTCAGCACTAGAATTACGAACATATGCCAAATAGGCCAAACACCCCTTCTCGACCATTCGTCGAGCCTTTATATATGAGATAACACTACGGGTAGAATGACCAAAAGTTCCTCTCCACTCTAAACGAGGTAAACCCGGCAAGGCTAAAGTCACAGTCTTGGCGTGACAGTCCAAGATAGCGTGGTAAGGTTATAACCAGTCCATCCCCAATATGACATCAAAATCAACCATGTCCAAAAGCAACAAATCTACTCAAGTCTTAAGACCCCTGATCACAACTATACAAGAACGATGGACACGATCTACTATGATAGAATCACCCACCGGTGTATACACATGTACAGGATCACTCAAAGAATCACTAGGCATAGTCAAATATGGTGTAGAATAAGAGGACACATAGGAGCATGTAGACCCTAGATCAAATAATACTGAAGCATCCTTACCGCAGACGGAAATAATACATGTGATCACGGGATCTGAGGCCAATGCATCTGGTCTGGCACCCCTACCTCCAGCTCTAGTTGGCTGAGCGGGCGATGGAACACTCGGTGCCTGAACCATGGCATGGGAACCCTGGTGTGAGAATTGCTCGGTGCTCGAGGGCAAAATCTAGCAATATGCCTCGTGTCACCACAAGTAAAACAAGCCCTCGACTGTTGAGACTGACAACCCTGAAAACTCTGAAGCGGAGGTGCACTGATAGGAGCTGGCGATGCACTATAGGACTGCTGATCAGAATATTGCATGTGAGAACCATGACCACCTGAGGCACCGTGAAAAGCCTGAAGTGCTAAATGAAACGGCCTGGGAGGATGGCCCATACCAAAAGAATCCCTCCCTCCAGACGAGGCACCACTGAACCTACCAGAATGACGAGGTCTCTTATCAGACCCCTGACAAACCCCCTGCGATAGAACCATCTTAACTCTCCTGGCCACATTGGCCGCCTCCTAAAAAGAAATCTCGCTCCTCGTCTCCTTAGCAATGTACAATCGAATAGGCTGAATGAGTCCCTCAATGAACCTCCTCACTCTCTCCCTCTCAGTGGGAAGTATAAGAAGAGTATGTCGGGCCAAATCAATAAACCTGGTCTTGTACCGAGTAATAGTCATAAAACCCTGCTGGAGATGGTCAAACTGCCTCCGAAAGTTATCCCTCATAATGACAGGAACAAACTTCTCCAAAAATAGCTGAGAAAATTGATCCTAAGTCAAAGCTGGTGACCCAGCTTGTCTAGCCAAACAATAATCTCTCCACCAAGTCTTGGCGGATCCAGATAAGCGAAAAGCAGTAAAGTCGACCCCATTGGTCTCTACTATCCCCATGTTCCTGAGAACCTCATGACAGCTGTCTAAATAATCTTTGGGGATCCTCAGAAGATGCACCACTATAAGTGGTAGTGAAGAGGTTGGTAAACCTGTCCAATTTCCACAATGCATCATCAGACATAGCTGGCCCCTCTTCGGTCTGTGCCACAATGCCAGGCTGAACTACCCCAACTAGCTGAGCTGCTGGAGTCTGAAACTGGGGAGTCATCTGCTCCGGAGTGTGAGTAGTAGGAGTCGGGGCTCCTCCTCCAGTCTGAGAGATGGCTGGTGCCACAGGAAGCAAGTCTGGTTGGGCGACACTCTCCATAAGGCCCACTAATCGGATTAGTGCATCCTGAAGTACCGGGGTGGCGATGAACCCCTCTAGGACCTGAGCTAGTCCTGCTGGAACTAACTGGGCGAGAGCCTTCTCGTCAAACTCAACCTGAGGCTCTGCCGCTGGTGCTGCTGCTCGAGCTCTAGGCTGAGCTTTGACTCTACCTCGGGCCCTAGCACAACCTCTGCCTCTGCCCCTTGCAAGAGCTGCTACTAGGGGCTCGGGCTGCTGGTCAGCTGATGAAGCGGTATGTGTTCTCACCATCTGCGAGAGAATAGAGTAGAAATTCAATTAGCATTGAGAAATCAAGTCGCAGGGCGGGAAAGAATAGATGTGAAGTTTTTCCTAACTCTGTAGCCTCTGGGGATAAATACAGACATCTCCGTACCGATCCATCAGACTATACTAAGCTTGTCCGTGAATTGTGAGACCTAAGTAACCTAGAGCTCTGATACCAACTTGTCACGACCCGAATTTCTCACCCTCGGAAGTTGTGATAGCACCTACTAGTGAAAGCTAGGCAAACCAATTGTTCCATTTACTTAACCTTTTTCGGTTTTATAATCCTTTAACAATGGTGAACAAACATCATATAAATAGCGGAAATATAAAGCAGAATACTGAGACGTAACAATTTAACAATGGTTCCAATGCCAATCCATAACATAAGCTACCCAGAACTGGTGTCACAATATCACAGACTGTCTAGGAATACTACAAATAAGGGTCCGAAGGATTAATACAAAACTGTCTCTGAAATACATAAAAGAAACAGAATGAAAAGATAGAAGGAGACGCCAAGGCCTGCGGACTACCTCGGGTCGCCTCAGGTCGCCTGAATGGACTGAAGGCAGCAACCTCACGGAGGTCCAAAAGCTCCAGCACCGGGATCTGCACACAGTGTAGAGTGTAGTATCAGCACAACCGACCCCATGTACTGGTAAGTGCCTAGACTAACCTCAACAAAGTAGTGACGAGGGTAGGACCAGACTACCAAATAAACCTATGTAGTTAAATCATATACAGCGGAACAATAAAAGTAGATATTTACAGTTAAAGATGGGAGGAGGAAAGCATACTTCGGGGAGTATCAAATAACAATAGAATACCAAAAGAGGAATGTAAAGAAAAACCATAATTCAATTGCCAACAAAAATAAGGAAAACAAACACAATATTCACTTTCATTTCTTTCTTGTTACGGCATGCAACCCGATCCCAAATCATGTAATACTGTTGTGACGTGCAACCCGATCCTATTTTATATAATATTGTTGCGGCATGCAACCCGATCCTATTTCATATTTTTACCATTGTGGCGTGCAACCCGATCCCATTTCATATAATATTACCGTTGCAGTGTGCATACCAATCCCATTTTATATATTACCGTTGTGGCGTGCAACCCGATCCTATTTCATATATTACCATTGCAGCGTGAAACCCGATCCCATATACAATTCAACATCAGTCATAAAAGAATCCCGGCAAGGGAACAAGAGTATAACAACAACATCCCGACAAGGTAGACAATAACATCCTGGCAAGGGAGACAATATCATAAACAATAACATCCCGGCAAGGGAACCAACAATGATAATCATCATATTAAGCATGAATATATCACAATAAAGTCACAACAATTACAATACGAGACTCACAGGCATGCTTGATACCGACGTATAGATACTCGTCACCATGCCTATACGTCGTACTCCACAATTAACACATAGCAAATAAGACACAAACTCCTAATCCCTCAAGCTAAGGTTAGACCAAACACTTACCTCAAAGCTACGAACACAATTAAGCCTCAACTACCGCTTTACCACTTAATTCCACCACCAACTCGCTTGTATCTAGCCACAATTTACTTAACGATATCAATAAATGCTAGATGAATCAATTCTAATGCATGAAAATATGTTTTATAAAGATTTCCCCAAAAAGTCAAAAATTGACCCCGAGCCCGAATGGTCAAAACCCGATCGAACCAAAACCCGATTACCCATTCACCCAAATATATAATTTATTTTGAAATCGGACCTCAAATCGAGGTCCAAATCCCCAAAATTTGAAAATCCTAAGTTCTACCCAAAACACCAATTTTCCCCCATGAAAACCCTTGATTTTGAGTTGAAATCATGTGAAAAGATGTTATAGATTAAAGAAAACGAGTTAGAAATGACTTACAATCGATTTGGAAGAGTAGTTGTTTTTGAAAAATCGCCCAAAGATATTTTAGGTTTGAGAGAGTTTGAAAAATGAGAAATTTTCGGCTAAGTTATGATTTAGCAGGTTGCAGATGTCGCAATTGCGACCAGGGTTCGCAATTGTGGACCCCTTCAGGTCCCGCTATCTTTGCAAATGCGAAGAATATGTCGCATTTGCGACCATGAAGAAATCTGGTCACCTTCGCATTTGTAAGGGACCTGTCGCATTTGCGATGGAAGTGTCGCATTTGCGACCAAGGCCTGCCCAGGCTTGGTTCGCATTTGCGGCACTGGGGTAGCAATTACCAAGCTTGTCCTCTTCGCAATTGCGAAGCCTGATCTCGCAATTGCGAAGCCTGATCTCGCAATTGCGAGATCAGAGGCTTGGGCAAAAATTCCAGATACCAGCACTTGCTCCTAAGTCCAATTTCACTCTGTGGCCTATCCAAAACTCACCCGAGCCCTCGGGGCTCCAAACCAAACATGCACTCTAACCTAAAAACATCATACGGACTTGATCGCGCCATCAAATCATCAAGATAACTTCAACAATTATAAGTTTAGCATCAAAATCAAAGAAAATCTCAAGAACTTTCAAAGTTTCAAATTTTACAACTAAGGTTCCGAATCACGTCATATGACCTCCGTTTCTTACCAAATTTTACAGGCTCAATTTAAATGCCATATAAGACCTGTACCGGATTCCGGAACCAAAATACAGGTCCGATACCATCATATTCAAACACATTCAACTTTCTTAAAACTCCTATAATTTCAGTTAAACAATTTTCTTCAAAAATTAATTTCTCGGGCTTGGGACCTCGAAATTTGATTCCGGACATACGCCCAAGTCCCATATTTTCCTACGGACCCTCCGGGACCGTCAAATCATGGGTCCGGGTCTGTTTACCTAAAATGTTGACCGAAGTCAACTTAAATTCATTTTAAAAGCAAAATTTATCATTTTTCCCAGATTATCACATAATAGCTTTCCGGATACATGCCCGGACTGCACACGTAAATTGAGGTATAACAAAAGGAGGTTTTGAGGGCTCGGAACATAGAATTTACTTTCAAACAAGTGATGACCTTTTGGGTCATCACATACACCATGAACCTACTCCAACTTCCAGAAATCCAATCCGACCCCGATATCAAAATTTTTACTGCAGGCCAAAATCGCCAAAATTCTAACTTTCGCCAATTCAAGCCTAATTCTACCACGGACCTCCAAATTACATTCCGGACGCGCTTCTAAGTACAAAATCACCTAATGGAGCTAATGGATTACATATAAGTCAACATCTGATCAACTTTTTCAACTTAAGCTTCCAAATAAGAGACTATATGTCTCAATTCACTCCGAAACCACTCCGGACCCGAACCAACTAACCCGGTATATCATAATATAGCTGTAGAATACAAAAGAAGCAGGAAGTGGGGAAACCAGACTATAACTCTCGAAACGACCGGCCGGGTCGTTACATCAAATTGGGCAAACTATAATTCTTTTTTGCATTAGTGATAAATAGTTTAAAACAATAGTTATAAATTGATAAAACGAGTTGGAGGAAAGCGTAATCGCAAACCATAAGGAGAGAGTGTTACGGAGCCAATGATAAAAAAGTTTCCGCTTTGTTTTGTTCTATATATGTTATCAATATTGGCGATCCTCATATTAAAGATTTATAAAATTATGTAGACTTACAACATTCAAGAATACTTTCAAAGTTGTTTCCTGGTAGAGAACTCTAAAAATTAAAGATAAGTAATATGTTGTTACAAGCAGAATGAGTACAGATCAATATTGTACCACTTTCTCTAATCTTTGAAAACAATATAAAACTCATACAAAATAATTATTAAGACAACCAATGATTTTAGTGGGGCGTGATCTATTTCTTGATTGAATTAGCTAATCGATAGGATCAACACTTATTATTTTTTTAAGAACTTATATTTTTGTTTATTTTTATTTTATAACATAAATTTATTATTTAATAAATTTATGCATGTAATTTTCTAAACTTTTATATTCACTAATATGGGTACACGCGCAATGCGCGTATTATAAACTAGTCTTATAAATGAGTAGATATTTTTCAAAACTCAAAAAGTAGTTCTACGGTCATTGGCCGTTGAAATGCATGGAATCTAACAAAAAATATAAACATCTTTTGGTTAAAAAATATAATATCAAAGATTATTGGCAAATTAATAAGGTAAAGTTGAAAAAGGCAATGTAGACAAGAAAATTTCATCGTGTGGAACTGGAAGTTTCATAGACTTTTTTTTTCCTACAGTACTCTTTTCAGTATTTTCATGCTTCATCTTAATTAACAAGATAGTCATTTCGCAGATTGACTTGAATAATAGCTATATACAGGTTCTAGTGTCCCTCTTTAATTCTAATTAATTAACTTAATCTCGGTAGCATAATAATGTTTAAGTAATGATCAAGTGAAGCTTAAAGACTTGATTCAACTTTGAAATCCATTGGTACCTATGCCGTCATGATAACACAAAAGACAAGTTGGCCAAATAAAAACGTTTAAAATGAAATTAGAAAAATCATACAAGTTGCTGCTGATAATAATAGTTGGTGCCAGGTGATAAGCACTCAGATTAACATATTTGACTCTGCTTATTATTGATAAGTACAAGGGGGAAAAGCTGAACCGCGAATCAAGTGGATGGATTCAAAAGTAAATTTATTTTATGAGGAATTGCTTTTCAATTTCCATTACCCTTTTGATAATGAAAGTCGACTACAACATCTAACCTACCAGCTGATATTTATGTCCCTGTTCAAAAGTGACAGCTTGATTTCATCATCTTCTTTTAATTTTTTCTAAGGTTTCTTTTTCAGGTTGCAGATTCTTATCTTTTTGTGCAAGCTGGATTCGATTTCTCTTTTTGTTGCATGTTTGCCAGTCCTAGAGTTCGCTTAAGTATTTTCAAGGTTATAAATTTCATTTTTATAGACAATTATAGTATATAATTATTTTTTATGCGTCATGATAATATGCGAAACATTATTTTACAATATTAGTTTTAACTCATTTATTTATGCTTCAAAACTTATATGTTTATCTACCTAGCAACTTGGCCTTCCTCGTCATCCATCTTCAACTAAACTCATCTATTTATACTTCAAGACTTTATGGTTATCTAGATAGCAACTTGCCTTTCCTCATCATCCATCTTCTGCTTGCTACTAAAATGACTTCATGTCGTTTTCAATACAATAAGGTTTTTCCCATTAAGCTCAAACGCTGGTTGATCGTTTAGTATTAGGAATAACCCCAATATTTTCGGGACAAAGATACTCATCTCTCAAAATACTTTAATAAAGCCAACGTTAAAATTGAAAATAGTCAAAAAAATAAAATTCAATTTTAAATCAAACACGTCTTAGATATACATATATCTCAGCTTAATTCAATGAACCAAAAGAAATAGTAGTAATGTATTAAATAATCATGAAATTATATTGTAATTATAATAAATGCATTGTTATTCTAATGTATAATTTTATCCGTGAAATAGACGACATTTTAGGTTTTCCCCTTTTTTTTCTATTGGAAGAAGCCCAACTTTTTGTCCTCGTGAACTTCTGTCATGTGTAGTTGTTGTACGTGGGGTAGGGTAGGGGGTTTTAGTTGGAATTTCACCAGATGTAGTCTTTTTTTCTCTTTAGCAAAAACACAGTTGCAGACACAAATATAGTAGTACTAATGAATCCATCATATGATCGCACTTATAATAGTAAGAGGCAACTATCTTTGTTTTTATGATATATATGCTTTTAATAAAGTAATCTAATTAGGACCCAGTTTTTTCTTAAAAACAAAAATTTCCTCCTGTCTTTTAGTTTGTGAAACTTTATGGAGTTGTTTAATCGATTTATACACAATGAATTTCGAAATCAACCCGTGGATCGTGGTAATGGGCCACTCAAAATGTAGTTTGAGAGGAAAACCTACAAATTATTGTAATGGACACGTGGAATTAGTTCGAGGGGAAAATTGTTAGATGCGAGAACAAAGAGTACCACATCGATAACTGAAAATATTAAGAACCAACATATAGTGTGTATGAATACTTTCAATGGTGTGAAGTCTTTGAGGATCGTACAGACTTGACTCAACGCAAACAATATCACGTAATTTTAAAAATATTTTTGGACTCAACCGGACAATTTAAGAAATCACAAGTAAAATATAAGTTGATTTCTCCTTTTTGTTTTTCCTAAAATAATTTATTTATTACTAGAAGCAATGGACCATTGGTGTGACACAATACTAATACCTTCGGAGAGTGGATTTGGAGTTTCTACCTGGCAATTAACACGTTCGAAAGAGTATTAGTACAGCCTATAAGAAAGCTTGCTATCTAAGTATAACTTAATATCTGATACTGTAAATTTGAGTATTTTACACCAAGTGTAATGTTATTTTTAAGGAAGAACCGCTAACATGCAGTCGTCTACTCTTTACATCAATCAATTGAAATCGTTTTTCTTCCCAATTTAAAAAACAATAGGACCTTATTTGACAGTTTGGTAACTGACAAATGCTGCTATCTAGTCATAATAACTTAATACCTGCTAATACATATTTAAATATTTTACACCAAGAAAAGAAGATTTGCTAATAAACAATCTTATATCAAGGATTGAAATCATTTTCCTTTCCATTAAAAAATGTATCAGCTGAGATATATACATGTTCCATCGGTTTGGAACTCATGGAAGGGAGTAAATCCTAAATATTTATATTTGTACTTAATGTTTACATCAACTCAATAATTATAAGACACATATCTTATATTAGAATCAAAACTTTAAGATTAAATTCATCATTTGTAACGATCCAACCAGTTATTTTGCGTTCTCACAATCAGTTCGGTGGTTTGAGGTCTTTAGTAGCTTCATATAATGCAGTATGACTTGTGTGTATGGTTGGTTCTGACTTTCGAGTTGTTCGGGATTGATTTAGAAGAGTGATTCTCAATAGCTTTAAGTTAGAAGAGTTGACCAAGGTTTGACTTTTGAGTAAACGACCTCAGAATCGGATTTGATGGTTCCAATACGTTCGTATGGTGATATTAGACTTAGGGTATATTCGGATGTAAATTTAGAGGTTCCTAAAAGGTTTTGGCTATATTTGTTGAATGTTCGCTTGAAAGTTGGGAGAGTTTATAGGTTTGACTGCACTTTGGTGTTATCGGGGTTTGGTGTTAATTATGAGTTTCAATGATGAAAAATATATATCACATTTGGTGCAGAATCACAAGGAACAAAACAAAGGAATCAAGAAGCAATACCATTCAAGAATAGATTAAGGAAACAATGTATTAACAGGAGCTCCAAAATCAATGCATGGAAAAGAATCAATGATTAGAGATGAAAAAGGAAGAAGCAACGAAGATCCGGAAGAAGAATCAATCAATGATTCGATAAATAATTGACGGAAGCCATTATAGGAAGGTCCCAAATCAAAGGGAAACAAGATCGTAAAGGGTTGCACTGGAGATCGTTGAAGCCAACAATCAAGGGATCTATCGCAGATCACTCAAGTAACGGAAAAGATATGCATAGCGGATGAAAAGCCTGTCAAGACCACAAATCAAGGAAGAACAATGGAAACTTGACTTTGTTCTTGGAAAGAATCAATTTATGATTCCTTTCAAGGATCAACTCCTTGGGTTTGCAATCTCTCAAGATTCACGAGTCAAGAAGGCCTCACGAAGTATATATATATACATATGTTCCAAACATGAAGAAGATATACTTTGAATGAACCATTATTACTCCTTTTGTTCTACTCAAAACAAGCATTGTAGTTCTTTTAGATCTACTGTGTAATTAGTGAGAGGAGAAAGAGAGACAAACACTGGTGAGGCATTGTATCAAGAAGAGAAAAGTGACATAAGATTAAATTTTTGGCGTAAAGCTACATCAACCATTCTATACTCAAGAAACTGCAAACACTGAAAGAGAACACCCTTGCAACCCAAGGGGACTGGAGTAGGACTTACATTGAATTCGAACCAGTATAAAATTCTGGTATCTTTAATTCCTGGATTTATTTCTGCATTGCTATTATTCTATTCTTATCTCTAGTCGACTAATTGGTAAACTAGTCAACTACTTATAATACAATATTAAAAATAGGCAATTCACCCCCTCCCTCCTTGTACTTTCAATTGGTATCAGAGCAGTTCTCACACATTTTGCTTAACAACTTGTGAGAAAAGATCAAGGCCAATCAAGTAATTGTTGGAGCACTCTTTCAAGAAGGAACGTCGCAAGTTAGATCACCATATTTTAATGGACAACACTTTTCTCACTGGAAAGTGTGTATGGAAATATATGCAAAATCGTATGATGTCAAAGTATGTCGCGTTATCAAAAAGCGGAACTATCCACTACCAGCAGCAGCTCAAACACCTCTTGAGCAAATGGCAGTTGTTCAGGTCTATGCTAAGGCATAAAATTTACTCTATAATGCTATAAGTGGTGAGGAATATGAGAAAATCTCAAGTTGTGATACAACCAAAGAAATGTGGGATAAACTGGAAGTTACTTATGAAGAAACCAACAAAGTGAAAGAAACTCACAATAACATGTTGGTTCAAGACTATGAACTCTTCCAAATGAAAGAAGGAGAATCCGTTGAGGAAATGTTTGCAAGGTTCAACAAAATTATTAACGATCCAAAAGCCTTTGGTAAACCATACTCAAGTGGTGATCAAGTTCGAAAAATTCTAAGGAGTCTACCTACCACTTGGCAGACAAAAGTAGTTGCAATCGAATCACAAGGTCTAAACAAACTTTCATATGATGAGCTTTGAGGAGATCTTATAGCATTTGAGAAAACACACCTCAAGAAAATAAACCAAGAAGAAAAGAAGGCGCCTACACAAAGGTTAGCATTAAATATAAAATGAAAAGAGAGATATTATACCTCAATGGTGATGGCGCTTTTGGACCTTGGTATTCATTTGGAGGACGTGATATGGTCCTTTATTCGGATACAGCCGAGGGTATATCTCCGCTAGTGGCAGTTGTCTAAAAAGATCGTGTGGATGACATGTTGCGGTTCGTCTGCCTTGTCCCTTTTGGCTGTTTCCCTTTCTCGAGACCGATTTTTGGCTTGGTCGCTGAGGAATTCTCGAAGATGGCCATTGTCGAGTAACCGGGATACTTCCTCCCAGAGTTGCCGGCAATCTTCGGTCCTGTGGCCATGCGTGTTGTGAAATTCATACACCAAGTTATGATTCATTTGTGAAGGATCCGATTGTATAGGCCTGTGCCACCTGGCATCTCTGATTTTACTGATGGCGAACATGATGTCTGACACATTGAAGTTGAAGTTGTACTTTGATAAGTGAGGTGCCTCCGTTGGCCCCGCATTCCTATCGAACCCAGCTATGTTGATAAGTCCCCGAGGATTCTGTCCTTGGTCTATCCTTCAATCGTTGCGAGGTGGGTTGTGCCTCAGGGCATTCCTTCTGTCTTTTATGTACGGCTAATATCTTTCTTTGTTTGGCTTTGGCTCCTTCACTAGAAGCCTGCTTGGGTATACAAAGCCCGATGGGGCTCCTAGCTGGTCGTCTTCGACCTTGATCTTCGACTGGTATAGGTTGTGGACGTCCGACCAGGTCACAGCGGGATACTCGACCAGATTTTGTTTCAGCTGCTTCGAAGCCACCGAGCTTCGTCCATTCAGCCCCTGAGTGAAGGCCTATACTGCCCAGTCGTCGGAGACTGGCGATAGTTCCATTCGTTCCGTTTGAAATCGAGATATGAACTCTCGCAGCATTTCGCTCTCCCTCTGCTTGATCTTGAATACATCAGATTTCCTTGTTGCTACTTTAATGGCACCAGCATCTGCCCTTATGAAGGAATCTGCCAGCATGGCAAATGAGTCTATGGAGTCAGGATCTAGGTTATGATACCACATCATGGCCCCCTTCGAGAGTGTTTCCCCAAACTTCTTTAGTAAGACGGACTCGATCTCGTCGTCCTTTATGTCGTTGCCCTTCACTGCACAAGTGTAAGCAGTAACGTGCTCATTGGGGTCTGAGGTCCTATTATATTTTAGGAGTTCTAGCATTCTGAACTTCTTTGGAATGGCTTTCGGGGCCACTTCCTCTGGGAACGGCCTTTGTATGAACTTTTTCGAATCCACGCCTTTCAGGATCGGGGGTGCGCCCGGAATTCGGTCGACCCTGGAGTTGTAGGTATCGACCTTCTTGTCATTGACTTCTATCATTTTTGTTACGCCCCGCAATATTACGTTGATATTACGTCCTGTGGTATTTCATTACGATGATGTTACACTTTGCAATATTAAATTACGATGATGTTGCACCCTGTAATATTGTACGTTGAATTTGTCGTAAGGTAATTGACATAAGTCCAAGGAAAAGATTATTTGGAGATTATAAGGCTTATGCTATTTCAAACAAGTGATGAGTAAATTTGTGAAGGTAAGAGGGTAAGTAAAATTGAAGAAAACGAATTTTGTCAAAATTTGGCATTTTGGGATAAAATACGGCCCGAACTAAAATACCCGATATTTATGAACTAGTGCCATACAAGGTATTACATGGCCATGATAGTAAGGTGTATAAGGTATGTGGGAAGTGAGTAATTATTTAAGTAATTTGGGGCAATTTTTAAATTATGCAGGTAATTGGTTAATTACCGGGTAACGGGACATTACCTAGTTAACTAATAAGCGGTCAAAAACTTAACTACTTATGCCCAAAAACGTGGCACAAGACCACTAATTGGGGAAAGTGACTCATTAAACATGGGTATAGGTGGCTAAAGTGACCCAACGAGATAAGTCTTGGAGATCAAAAAGGGATTTGATTTTAATATCAAAGAAAACCCATTCTGAAATGTTTTGTTGGCGTATTGTGTTCATATTTGGTCCTTGCTGAATTTGTTTTCTTCTACATGGGAATAAAAGTGGCAAAGCATAGGATTTTATGCTCTTGATAATGGAAACCAAGAGGAAAAGAGGAAAAGTAAGGAAAATAAATAGATAAGGGTTAACTTTTCCCTCTCTGTTTGGTAATGGGAAAGTCACGGCAAAGTTGGAAACAAAGCACTTATTTGTTATCTATTTTGAATTGCAAAATAAAGTGGTAAAAGATGTGCATTTTAGTATAAGATGCTTTATATTTCATCTTGTTTACAAGATAAAGAGATCCAACTCAGAATTGAAGAATGAGGGCTTGATGGTAGAGTAAAGATCGATGTACGCGTTTCATAGAATGATCAAAGGAAATTATGGTAATTGAAATGTTCTGGTAATTGAGAATTATCTCAGGTATGTTAAGGCTATCCCTTCTTTCATTTGGCATGATCCATACGATATGAACGAAACGTGCAAATGCACAAATTCCATAAGTGACTCTACTCATAGAAGTAATAGAAATATCTATGTTCTTTAATTCTCATGTGTCGTAATATTTTATCATCTGTTCATGGGTCTCAGAAAAATACGAAAGTTGAAAAGATGTTACTTTATGATATTGCCCAAGAGGTAAAGTGGTCTTATGACCTTCCGAATGATTTTATTGACGTACTTTTCATGCATTGCATTCATGTGCATTGACCCATGACCAGATGACGTTATATACGCGTATATATATGTAAATATATGTATATGGGATATGGGAAAAGGTTATGGCGTTATATATGCACCACCACCTGATCAGTTGGTATATGATGATGATGTTGCCCATAGTGGCTAAAATATGATTCAAACGGCGTTATATACACATATATGGGTATGTATTCAAATGGCGTTATATACGCATATATATGTATGTATTCAAACGGCGTTATATACGCGTATATATGTATGTATATATATGTATATGGGATATGAGAAAGGTTATGGCGTTATATACGCACCATCACCTGATCAGCTGGTATACGATGATGATTTTGCCCACAGTGTGCGATATGATATGATATGATGGGATGCCCTCAGAGGCTGATGATGTTATGAAACATATACCTATGCACGACATGACATTCATACGCATATGTATGACGCTGAAAGTAATTTATGATTTACAAAATTATTCAGACTTACGGGTTGAGTCATATACTCCATATGTCTTCCATGTCTCCTATGTATTTATTTATGTGCCTTACATACTCGGTACATTTTTCGTACTGACGTCCCTTTTGCCTGGGGACGCTGCGTTTCATGCCCGCAGGTCCTGATAGACAGTTCGAGAGCCCTCCAAGTAGGCTATCAGCTCAGCGGAAGATGTTGGTGCACTCCATTTGCTTCGAAGCTGCGTATTTGGTTAGTATGATTTAGACGTCTATTGTTTAGTATGGCGGGACTCTGTCCCGACCTTTGTGACACTTATGTACTTTTAGAGTCTTGTAGACATATGTCGTGTACGTGAAAGATTGTACGACCCTGTTGGCCTATGTGTTTGAGTTTATAAATGATTATGTTAGCCTATTAGGCCCATATGTCACATGTATATAATGATGTAATAAGAAAGGTACATTACGTTGGTACTCGGTCAAGTAAGGTACTGGGTGCCCGTCGCGGCCCATCGGTTTGGGTCGTGAACAAAAGTGGTATCAGAGCAGTTCTGTCCTAGGGGGTCTACAAGCCGTGTCTAGTAGAGTCTTGTTTATGGGTGTGTCGTGCACCACACTTATAAGCAGGAGGCTACAAGGCATTTAGGATTGTCACTCTTTATTCTTACTCTAGACCGTGTGGTAGAGCTCACTTATAAGAATTCAAGTTCCAAAATTCTATGTTATTCATAATAACACGATGCCTACATCCGGAAAGAAGGTTGGAAAAAGAGATAGTTGTGAAAGAGTTGAGTAAGAGGAATTGGATTTTTGTATGATGCCTACGATAAGTAACTATGAGGTCTTTAGCAGATCGTGGGTGTACTGAAAGGTGTAAGCTTCTTGATAAGGAGCCTTAAGGCAAGAATATCTATCTACCCCTATGGTGAAAAGCAATGAGAAATTCAGAAGCTAGATGCAAGTTTCAATGAGTAAAAGAAGCAAGGTGAAGAAGAGTACACCAAGTTAATGAAGATTATCAGTATTTTGAGTTATCTTCAACAGTAACAGAGGTATGTACAATTGGTCACACCCATTTTAATTATGTTGTATAAGGGCTAACATGTGTAGTTAAGAGAAGGACGGGATATGAAGATCCAGCTGGGGTTAGGGTAACCCAAATTGGTGAATGGATTGCTTGCGTTAATTGACATTTCCGAAGGATATTGCGAATGTACTAATAGATCTCCTTGTGAGACACCCAGGAGGTGTACTCTAAAATAGTACAGCTAAATATGAGTACTACAAAGACATGCACTGGATGCCTTGTAGGGATAAATATTACCTTAGTATGGCTATGTTAGGCAACTCGAAGAGCCAGTAGATGGAGCAAGGGAAGCTAAAAACAAGGGAATGTCTTGTTCGAGTCCAGGATAAAGTGATAGACATAAATGTTAGCGGGAAATAAGAGAGAGTTAATAAAGTGTATGATACATGGATGATAACAGTAGGTAAAAAAAGAAGAAGATGATGATAGTATTACACAGTTTGTAGTCAATGGAAGGAAAGACGAGAAGTAACAGGCCTTGAGACAACAAAAGAGCCATAAAGCCATATCCTCACTTCGAGAAATAAGTTCGTAACTCTAACGCAACTACCAGAAGGAAAAGTTAGCCCCAGAATAATAGAAATCAGTATGGACTGGTGAACAAGATAAACTAAACATGAATTAGGGGCTGAGTGATTTGATAATGGTCGGCATCATGCGAATTTTAGATTTCGTTCCGACAATAATAGAATAGACAACAGAAGAAGATTCATAAGAAATTCAGAGAATGTTCACCCAGGAAAACGCTTCCCTAAAGCAAGCAATGTGAGCAAAGTTAAGCTTAAGGGAACGTATGTGCCCGTTATACTAAGTGTCATCCTCGCGAGTAAGGAATTTTGTTATCCTTGGTAGAGAAGGATTACCGCACGGTGAGTAAAGGCCATCGATGATGTGAATAGATGCCAAAGTGGAAGAGGTAAAACATCTATAGATAAATCGTCGTGGCTCTAAGTCTTAGTACTCCCCTAAAGGGGGGAATATGGAGTGAAGTGGCATTAAGTCAAAATTAAGTGATTCTAGTGACTATGGAATGGTAAAGGAAGAATGCAATAAAAGTAAGAAAGGAATGATATTGCACTTATTTAAATCCTATAGATATGTTACGATTCCAGAATATTATGCAAATACGACATCAAGGAGAGGAAGTAAGGGTTCCGGCCCGGGATATTTTTGATAAATAAGGAGCCGGCGTGAGAGGTAAATTAAGACAAAAGGAAACAATCCAAGAATAATAATGCGGAATACTAATATGAGAATGGGCTAGGGAGTAGTCAGTAGTCGATTCAGGAAAAGCCTAGTTATGGCTGGACAAGAGGATACTGACAAATCAACAGATCGTGCAAGATAAACATAGTGAAACCCAATATGAGGCATCCAGCCTCGCAGATATGACATCGTAACCTTAAGAAATATTAAGATAGGAGTTGGGGTTGTGACAAAAGTGGTAAGATGAGCAGTAATGAGGAAGCACTAAATGACTTAATTCATACACATGGAATAAGCAGGAGAATAAGCTGGAATTTGGTAGCAGACCTCAGCAACGATAAATCGAAGCAAAAGTTATGGTGTAGTAAGACCTATCTTGATGCAGGAATGACATATGGATGGATAAACAAATCTATGAAATAGGGTGTAGCAATATTAAAGTACTGAGCAAAGAACTTTAGTATAACCATAGATGCCCAAAGGGATATCTTATCAAGCTCTGTATATGTATACAAAGTGAAGCCTAGATATTGGCTAAATGTTAGGGGGAAAGGAGTGAAGAGTCGCATACGCACACTTAAAAGGTCAAAGTCGTACATGCTGCATGATAAAAGGTAGCAACAGTTACGAGATTGGAAGGATTTCGACTACAAGTTGTGGTGTGAGAAGGAGGCCTAAGGGGGGATGCCCTAGACTTTGGACTTATTCACAGGACAGTCACCTAGATGACAAGGAAAGTTCTAAAGTATTCGGAAGATATAAGTTAAGTAAATGATAAGAGAATAAGTCAATATCCGAGGACATTAAAATGGCAAGGAGAGTATTAAGGTATTCACAAGAGCTATGAGTTGTGAAAATGATAAAAACATCAACCAACATTCGAGGACGAATGTTCCAAAGGGGGGAATGATGTTACGCCCCGCAATATTACGTCGATATTACGTCCTGTGGTATTTCATTACGATGATGTTACACTTTGCAATATTAAATTACGATGATGTTGCACCCTGTAATATTGTACGTTGAATTTGTTGTAAGGTAATTGACATAAGTCCAAGGAAAAGATTATTTGGAGATTATAAGGCTTATGCTATTTCAAACAAGTGATGAGTAAATTCGTGAAGGTAAGAGGGTAAGTAAAATCGAAGAAAACGAATTTTGTCAAAATTTGGCATTTTGGGATAAAATACGGCCCGAACTAAAATACCCGATATTTATGAACTAGTGCCATACAAGGTATTACATGGCTATGACAGTAAGGTGTATAAGGTATGTGGGAAGTGAGTAATTATTTAAGTAATTTGAGAAATTTTTAAATTATGCGGGTAATTGGTTAATTACCGGGCAACGGGACATTACCTAGTTAACTAATAAGCGGACAAAAACTTAACTACTTATGCCCAAAAAACGTGGCACAAGACCACTAATTGGGGAAAGTGACTCATTAAACATGGGTATAGGTGGCTAAAGTGACCAACGAGATAAGTCTTGGAGATCAAAAAGGGATTTGATTTTAATATCAAAGAAAACCCATTCTGAAATGTTTTGTTGGCGTATTGTGTTCATATTTGGTCCTTGCTGAATTTGTTTTCTTCTACATGGGAATAAAAGTGGCAAAGCATAGGATTTTATGCTCTTGATAATGGAAACCAAGAGGAAAAGAGGAAAAGTAAGGAAAATAAATAGATAAGGGTTAACTTTTCCCTCTCTGTTTGGTAATGGGAAAGTCACGGCAAAGTTGGAAACAAAGCACTTATTTGTTATCTATTTTGAATTGCAAAATAAAGTGGTAAAAGATGTGCATTTTAGTATAAGATGCTTTATATTTCATCTTGTTTACAAGATAAAGAGATCCAACTCAGAATTGAAGAATGAGGGCTTGACGGTAGAGTAAAGATCGATGTACGCGTTTCATAGAATGATCAAAGGAAATTATGGTAATTGAAATGTTCTGGTAATTGAGAATTATCTCAGGTATGTTAAGGCTATCCCTTCTTTCTTTTGGCATGATCCATACGATATGAACGAAACGTGCAAATGCACAAATTCCATAAGTGACTCTACTCATAGAAGTAATAGAAATATCTATGTTCTTTAATTCTCATGTGTCGTAATATTTTATCATCTGTTCATTGGTCTCAGAAAAATACAAAAGTTGAAAAGATGTTACTTTATGATATTGCCCAAGAGGTAAAGTGGTCTTATGACCTTCCGAATAATTTTATTGACGTACTTTTCATGCATTGCATTCATGTGCATTGACCCATGACCAGATGACGTTATATACGCGTATATATATATATATGTAAATATATGTATATGGGATATGGGAAAAGGTTACGGCGTTATATACGCACCACCACCTGATCAGTTGGTATATGATGATGATGTTGCCCACAGTGGCTGAAATATGATTCAAACGGCGTTATATACGCATATATGGGTATGTATTCAAATGGCGTTATATACGCATATATATGTATGTATTCAAACGGCATTATATACGCGTATATATGTATGTATATATATGTATATGGGATATGGGAAAGGTTATGGCGTTATATACGCACCACCACCTGATCAGCTGGTATACGATGATGATTTTGCCCACAGTGGCCGATATGATATGATGGGATGCCCTCAGAGGCTGATGATGTTATGAAACATATACCTATGCACGACATGACATTCATACGCATATGCATGACGCTGAAAGTAATTTATGATTTACAAAGTTATTCAGACTTACGGGTTGAGTCATGTACTCCATATGTCTTCCATGTCTCCTATGTATTTATTTATGTGCCTTACATACTCAGTACATTATTCGTACTGACGTCCCTTTTGCCTGGGACGCTGCGTTTCATGCCCGCAGGTCCTGATAGACAGGTCGAGAGCCCTCCAAGTAGGCTATCAGCTCAGCGGAAGATGTTGGTGCGCTCCATTTGCTTCGGAGCTGCGTATTTGGTTAGTATGATTTAGACGTCTATTGTTTAGTATGGCGGGACTCTGTCCCGACCTTTGTGACACTTATGTACTCTTAGAGGCTTGTAGACATATGTCGTGTACGTGAAAGATTGTACGGCCCTGTCAGCCTATGTTTAATTTATAAATGATTATGTTAGCCTATTAGGCCCATATGTCACATGTATATAATGATGTAATAAGAAAGGTACATTACGTTGGTACTCGGTCAAGTTAGGTACTGGGTGCCCGTCGCGGCCCATCGGTTTGGGTCGTGACAATTTTCTCACCTGTTTCGATCCTTTTGGTGAGGTCCTCAAGCATTTTTACAATGTCGGGATCGGTCATCAACCTGTTATTGCTCGATCTCTCCGGTACTTGTTCGGTTGGGGGAGACGTCTACGGTGCTACAATGTTAGGAGTCTTCTGGTGACTTTGCAGCTGAGTAATAACTAGCTGTTGTGCCTGCAACAATTTCAAAAATAACATGAAGGCTAACCTCACGTTCTTCCCTAGTTGGGGTTTTCTGAGCTTCTTGTAGATCTCTTTGACGCACGCTCCTCTCAGTGTGCGAGGTTATATCTACTTGTTCGGCGTCGTGCGAGACCGCGCCCGCGGGGATCGGTTCCGGCTTGTTTTCAGGGTTTCGTGGTGGTATGCCAGCACCCGGAACATCTACGCCATTTTCTCTGTGGTTTTCCAGATTGTTGTTTAATGAGTCAGACATTTTGACCTAAAATCGAAGATCTTTGACAAGAAAAAGCATGAAAGATAACTTGTGTTATGTAGTAAAACCAACAAGAAAATAATTACTATTATTTTTACCCCCACGGTGGGCGCCAAACTATTTACCGTGAAAATGGTAATAACAATTAAATTTGATTATGGGTTTCTAAAAATACGTGATCTATTTTTATGCTAGTTTGTTAAGCAGTTGATGCTATGTGTGAAGTTTAGAAACGAGATTAGAGCAAGGAGCGAAGTGATAACCAACCGATAGGCTAATTGTCGGGGCCTCGAGGTCGATTTCGGAGCTCGACTATGAGTTATCGAAGGCAGTCGGAGTGTGGCTAACAGTTGGAGTAAAATTAACGGAGACTCTTTATGGCCAATGATAAGCAATAAATAGAGAACAAATATGAAGATAATAAATGAAAGCAATAATATCAAGAGAGTATGTTAGAGAGCAAATGGAATGTTCTTGTATATTTTCATGTGGAGCAACTGAAGCAACAGACCCTTACAAAATGACAAGGATCTCCTTTATATAGGAGAGGAATCCCAACATAGTACAAAATACATTAATGATAAAGAAATGGGGATGGAACAGCTAGATGACATCCTGATCAAGGGTTAGGGCAGTCCACTAGGCCCTGTCAGTCCTAGCCACGTGCCTTGGGAACTCCCCATTTCTACCGTGGCCGCGGTCAATGTTGTCCCAAGATCGGGCCTCGACGAACCTCGAAGGAGGAAACTCGACCATGACCTTGTAGCATCGAGACTTCGAGATGGTCTTCTGAGGTGCCTCGATGACAAGAAATTGGACCCTCCGATTTCACCGCATACAAATAGAATACAGCGAACTATGAGTCTTTTCAAGAATCTAATCTCTCAAGCCTTCGACATTAAGAATATAAATCTGGTCCTAAAGCTATAATACACTATCATCACCAATAGTCACCTCATTAGAACCACATCGCAACACCGTGTCCTTAAGGACAAGAAATGATCAAAATCCGCAACAACAAAATTCCTAAGTAATTTCCCAAGTAAGAAAATCTCCAAGTAAATTTCCAAGAAATAAATCTCCATGTAATTCCGCAGACCAACAATACCCAGGTAATTCTCCAAGTAAAAAAATCCTAGGTAATTCCCTAGTAACTATCCGCAACTAAATTCCCTAGGTAGCTTTACTTGGAGAATTTCCTACAAATTAACAAAGGGACTTATTATTGTTCATTTACATGTGAATTTACCTATGAAAATTATACTTGCAGATATTTCTCCAAATATTCCCCAAGTAATCTTTTGGCGCAGAGTGGCACCAAATTCACATGCGGATTTTCCTTGAAAAATATGTTTTGCTAGTAAAATATTCTAGAGTATAGGAATTTTAGATTTTCGCATAAAAATCTGTATAAAATTCCTTCGAAAAAAAATTTCATGTAAAATTTGCAGGTAACTTGTACCTTTCTCGTTGTGCTTGGCTTAATATCTCCTTGAAAGTACTAAGCACTGTCTTTTTTGGGGTGTTAAGAATGAGAAAATCGCGTTCTATCACCTATTTATAGGCCCAGTAGCTAGTGGGCCACGCAGAGCTCGTGCATTGGCCGCGCGAGTCCTGAATCCTCCCCCTCTTCTTTTGGTCTCGTTCTGGAAGTGGCCATGCAGGCTGCGTGGGTGGCTTGCGTAGGTCAAGCAAGCTGTGAGCATGCTCTATTACCCTAAGTAAAAAGATCATAACCTTTTATAAAGATGTCGAAATAGCGAACGATTTGAAATTCAGAAAACTAAACTCAGAGAGTTTCATTTGATATATGGATCATAGCTTAATTCGTTACACACCAGGAGATATAATCATTCGAAATCAGGTCATGTGGACCATGTTCTCTTACTTCTCTTGAACAAATTCCTATTTGTTCCACAACACCTCTTCCCTCTTCCAATCATTCATATTAGCTTGTAAGCACAAGATTTATATATTATACACCTTCAAAAATTTCCAAATTGGGTGTAGAATGTTACGGGGTTTACAAAATGTGTTAAACCATATAGCATAAGGATCAACATTAAAATTTATCAATAATTGAGGGACCAAAAGAACTATTATCCCTTTTTAAAAATCTGGTCAATATAAGAGTGAGGATAATGATAGCACAATTTGCAAGTTACATTAAATGTTTATATTAATTCGGCTGCCTTTCATATATATGGAGCTACCTATCTTACACAATTTCTTGTCTTCAGCAGCCAGAAGGAAAAAAAAATTAATTGCCAACAACTCATATGAAGTCACTGTCAGCAGTCAAATTTGGGTTGTGTGCCTAGATGACTGCTCATTTTCCGAAGTGTGGAAGAGTCATTTTCTTCAGCCAAAAAACGACGGAAAAAGAGTCAAGATTTGGTGCTCACAGATTATCTCATACGTGGCGATCTCTAATCTTTAAGCCCTTATGAGTAACAGTTATTTCCTTAGTTCCAACTTATGTGACATCCTTTAAGAAGAGATTAAGAAAAAAAAATTATTTTTGACATTTATAATCTCAAACAAGTTTTAGATATTTATATAACTTTAAAACATCTTATAAAGTATGAAAGAAGAACTTTTTTGAAGTTAAACTATTTTTAAATATAAAAAAATAATATTCTTTCTGAGACAATCTAAAGAAAAATGTATCACATAATGAGACACGAAAAATAATTAGTTGACTTTGACGTTAAGATGCTTAATTAGGCCAATTCACTGCTATATCATTTCCTTTAACAACAATGCATTTGTACATAGTAATTATGCTTAAACGAACATTCCGTTCAAGTGTTAATTAAAAGGTTGAAGTTGTTAGACATTTCCTATTAAGGATTAATCTAGGTTTCTTTCTTACTTATATGCTTTGCAATAAATGGCATATATAGTTGCTCATACCTAGTTTCTAGAAACGTAACCGGTTGCACGGTGTGACCTGACCATCATTAAATAATAAGTGTTGGGATAAGATCAAACCAAGAACAATCAGGATTCAAATCATAAAAAAAGCAACAAAAGAAAAACGTTAAATGATTTCATCTCATTTAGCAAAGTGGTAGAATTAATCCTAAAACACTTACTGATAAAAAAAAAATAGCAAGTGCGCATCCAATAAAATAATAAAAAATTTCACAAGACCGAAACTCCACCATTACTAAAGAAAATAGTAAAACATACCGCAATTTGCTCAATTGAATGACAATACACATGAAAATTGAGATGGCGTATGTAGAAGCGGTCAATAATTATCCTCCCTTTTCTTGTGTTTACCTAACCTCTACTTGATGATAGTTTATGACTTCATGATGGCTATAATTACCGTTAATTGCTCATGTAACTAAATATTACTTCTTTTTTTGGGTATCCAGCTAAAATGGAATTTCCATCCTAAAGTTTGATCTAGGCAAACCATGTGATTGTTAATTGTTTAGATAATTTGGTATTAAATGATTGATTCATCATCAGCTCAAATGTGGGATCTCTAACAATTCTTCGGTTTAATAGAGAAGACGTGATATTCTAATTACACCTCCACTATTTGAATTGTCCTTTTGAGATCCTTTACTTCAATTATTTTGATCTCCTTAAAAATTAATCAATTATGGTGGGACATAAGCACCTCCACCAGTTGAATACCACTTATGTTTTTTCCCTAGGAAATATACTAGGAACAAGCTGTCAGATAGCTGCCCCATTCTTGCTTCAAATAAGTCGGGAACTAAGGGCTTTAATAAATGGAAATGGAGTGTGGACAAATTTATTGTATGTTTTATTAATTTAATTGGTTGGATTATGAATCAATACCTCGTCCTGTATTTTCTTCCAAAAATATTTTAGATGTCAGAAAATACCGTTATATTAAGAAAGAAAGAAAGAAAGAAAAAAAAAAATAGATTGTATACTACATAGAAGAATCGAGTGAAAAAGGGTTTGGTTGTTTCCTAAAAATTGTTTTTAAAAAATATTTTTTTAAAGATTAAAGCATAAAAAAATACTTTTTCCAAATCATTCAGTGAAGATTTATGAAAATGTTAGCCAATATATGCTTTTGACGATATTTTGAGTATGAGAGATTGTTAATAATGTATAAACATTGGTTGGATTGTTATTGTTAGATTTATTTTCAATTTGGGTCGCGGGTCGTTCCACGTGGGCTAACCCGATCCATTTATAAATAGATAAGATTAAATAACCTCTTATGAGAAGTTACTCCACACGTTGAATTTGTAGGAGCATATTCTACACGGTTATTTTTTGGGTGGGAACAGTTTTTCTTCAGAACTGTTTTCTTCGTTAACTCTGAATAAAAGGGAACAATACATACTCTTCAAAGATACAAGAAGAAGAAGAAGAAGAAAAATACAGAGAAGTCATCTCCTTTTCTCACAAGAAATACACAGAGGACACTTAGTTTGTGGAATCAAAAAATTCTATTTTCAAAGTTAAAAGAATCGGCGTGAAGCAATTTCTATCACACAAATTTCAACAATCTTCTGTTGTTGTTAATAGGTACACAAATTCGATATCCCTGTTACTATTAGATCACCATTGATATCATAGCATAGGATTTATTTGATTCCTAGATTGTGATGGAAAAGATTGGATGAAAATCTACATCGAATAAATGTTACGGTAATAGGTGATCAAATTTACTTGACAATATTAGCCGTATTCACTATTACTAAGAGAATCCTGATCGGAGCCTTGTGTCCGTTATTTATGATGTTTGTGAGAATTTTATTAATTTATTAAGGTATTGTTGTTTGATTTAATCCATGTGGATTTCATCGAATCCATCAAGTTGTTGTTTGTCGAATAGTTTCGGCTTAACCGAACGGTGGTTGTGCGGCTCTATGTAGCCTTAGAAATAGAATAAAAATTATGTTGCTTAGAGTTTAAGTCTTAACCAAAGACATACTTTTAAGAATTTTATGTGAACTTAAAAGACTATTATAAAGATTTCAGAAAAGAAAAAAGATATGAAGCCATAAAATTCTCTTCGTTGTGTTGAGTATTCTCATGAAGCCATAGAATTCTCTTACATAAAAGCAATGGCTATTGCTATTGGGTGTTGGTGTAGTATCACCAATTTGTCATAATGCTGACATTTTTTGTTACACAAATTTTCTCGAAGGCATTGGTGACATAAGTAAAGATTGAGGCTTCTGATTGTTCCTAATGACTCATCGTCACATTTTATTCACTGCAATGGTCACCTAACTTCTGTAGTTGATTGAATTTGTGGACGAATATCTAAATTAAGTTTTTTTTTTACTTTTACAAGGATTCATAAAAATAGAAGAACGGGTTTCATACATATTGCAGTGCTTTTACATATGAATGTGATTATCGTTTCTTGAGATGTGAACCCAAGTATGTCATTGAAAAATACAAAACTTTGAAGAACATAAACTTATAAATTTTGAAGATCTTAATAATTATACCGCCTTCTTAGTATAAAAAAAAATAAGTTAGTCTTAATCCCTCAATTGATATCCCTCTACAAGTAATTGTGATATATGTTGCCACATTGAATGGTTATAGCCATTTTTATTGTTTCCTTGGTCCTATTTCAGATATGACTCAACAGGGACAAGTTCGAATTACTCTAAGTGAGAGTTCTTGAAGTCAAGAAAGGGGACAACGTAGAAGGATACGTTGTCACAGGACTTATTTCTATAATGGTTCAGACTCGGGGCCTGAAGTCATCAGAAATGTCACAAGGGCAAGGCAAAATGAGTTAAGGGATCGAAGGGCTAAACAAAGGGAAGAGAAAAGATATTTAGGGAGTTTAAGGAATTTAAAATGGGCCCTGATTGTCACAATCCGAATTCCCCACCATCGGGACTATGATGACGCCTAACATTGAACCCACTAGGCAAGCCAATGTTACTGATTATTTTATCTTATTACCTTTATCTTTAATAATTTACCAAGTTAATGTAAGGAAACAGCAGAAATAGAATTGCGGAAGAACAAAATTTAACAGTTTAACCTAATAACAATACGAAATCCATAATAATACTTCACCCAGAACTGGTGTCACAATCTCACGGACTATCTACGAATGCTACAAATAGTGGTCTGAACAAAAAAAAAATACATGTCTGTCTCCGAAATAGATAAGAACAGAAAGAAACAGGATAGAAGGGGACGCCAAGGCCTGCGGACGCCTGCAGGACTACCACGGGTCTCCACTGGACTGAAGGTAGCAACCACAATCTACGGTCCGTACGGTCCAGTACCAGGATTTGCATAAAAAGTGCAGAGTGTAGCATCAGCACAACCGACCCATGTACTGGTGACGCCATATTTACCTAATTGGACAATTTATTGGGATCTTGGCTGATATACCTGTCGCACCTCCTTTTTCCGCCCCCGCGGGGCGCGTGGGGAGTTTTCTCCAATTAAAGGACAGTCGAAACGGGATTTGTTTGTTTGTTTCAGAGTCGCCACCTGGGAATTTTAAGGCGTCCCAAGTCACCGGTTTTAATCCCTGAATCGAGGAGAATATGACTCTGTTTATTATTCTGCGAACCAGAAATCCTGAGTAAGGAATTCTGTTAATCCGGAAGAAGGTGTTAGGCATTTCCGAATTCCGTGGTTCTAGCACGGTCGCTCAACTGCTTTCATTTTTGGCTTAATTATCTTGATTTTTACTAAATACGTTTTTATTGCATGATTTTTACTACCGCTTTTTACTTATTGTTTACAATTATATGGACGAATTACGCGTACGTATATTCGTATTATATATTTTTTATAAGTACCCGGGATTGTGCCACGCGTACGTGTACACAATAAAATTGTCCATGTTATATAAAAAATATATATTCGAAAATTAAAAAAAATCCGGAACATCATCATCCTTTTATTTGGACAATGAACTACACATCTCGGCTTATATGAAATTATTTTGACATCCGCGGAGAAATCCTTTAAAATATTCGCTCGAAATTGCGCGTACGCATAATCCGAATTTGCTTTTAAATATAATCAGGGTACGCGAACGTATCCCTAATTGCGCAAAATATTGTAATGGTATTATGGAATTTCCACAAATTGTTTATTATATCACGAGAAATCTCCATTTAAGATACCCTTTAATTTTTGAAAAAAGAATCCACAATTTATTAAATGCTGTCCGTCGATTAGAATTTTCGCGTATAATTTATGTTCATCCAAGGCTATTCAAATTCAAAATAAAGAATAAGAATATGATTAATACTATTCTTCACAAATACAACATATATACATATACCAAAGAATGAGGGACATATGAAACTCACAAAATGATTTATGAAGGGAAGAAATATTTTTGAACAATTTTTATTTATTTCTTATTTAGTGCAAATTCTATTTCTACTTACCATTGATATAAGTATTGCAATTTATGCTTGTACACCTCATTTTATTCTCATATACTTGCTTTTGATCTAATTGGCCTAATTGTTTGGTTAATTTATTTATGAGGGTGAATAGGCATCAAGTTGATAAGAAAAGAATTATTATACAAATTGATTGACAACATTGCCTTACATGCAACGTATTTGTATGTCTTGAAACATTCATAGCATTTTAACATCATAATGAGCCATAACAACTCAACTCACCATCCACTAATGGTTCTATAGATACCTGTTATCATACCACATAAGAACGTACAACTTATATCATTCCATCCATAACTAAATCAAGTATCAGAATAAACTAGCAATATGGTTTTGACATTTTCACTCTATTCTAACAACGCCACAAGGCCTAGTTAATGGCCAATCTTTATGTCATGTTTCCTACCTTGACAGTTCAAATATGACTAAACTAATGAGATGAAGGGCTAACATTATTACAAAGCTTTATACGAACTTTCAAAGTAAGACAATTAGCTCATAGCTATCAAATTGAATTCACTACTAATTAACTAACATGAAACAAAATGAAATTTAAACTGATGAACTTGGACAAATGGAAAACAGAATTTTAATTCAAGCTTCATTGATTAGTCATGTTGAATCTCTTTCCAACTTAAAATTTAAAAGACATGTACCTGAAAATGAAGGTAAAATGAGTAAATTTCAGCAGTAGCAGCAGTAACAAAATCAGCAGAATAGCAGTCTTTCCACAGACTTGAGTAATAATGAGACCCGAGAAACCCAGATGCACAATAACGGTATTTTTAAAAGAAAAAAACTTCAGATTTTAACTGAACTATGGATTCAAATAAATCCGAACAGATTCAATAAAGGGACAATATTTCAGATTTCAGTTTCTTTTCTGTTTCAAATTCCTGTTTTTTGATTTTTCTGTTTCTGATTTTTTCTGTTTCTTCTTTCTCTTCAAATCTGATTTTTTTCTTCTCAGATTTCTGTTTCTCTCAAATGTATATGTATTTCTATGTGTATTTTCTATGCTTTGGAAATCAGCCTCTCCTTTCTTTCTTTTTCTTTCTTCTCTTTTCTTTCTTTTTCTCTGATCTTTTTTCTGTATGAAAAGCTCTAAACCAGATTTTTTCTCCTCTTCTCCTAAATCAGATTTTTCTTCTTCCAAAATCTGCCCTCTAAAGTCTGTCCAGCTCCCTGTATTTATACAGGGCTGGTCCTATACAATTTAGTGCTGGATGGACCCTTTTCTCCTTTAAAAATCAGAAAGTTTTTCCATTAAAACTACTTTCGAATAATTTAAAACTAAGTGCTAATTATCCTATTTTTTCAGCAGCCCCATTACTCTTTGTTTCCCATTATCACTTTAAATAATAGCCACTAACTTTTCACTTTCAGCACATTGCTATTAACATATTATCCTCATTGTTTTGTCTCAAAAATGTCCCAGAAATCCTACTGTGATCACTATTATTACTGCCTTAAATGCAAAATCATAACAGAATTTACAAAACAGATTTAAGAATCTGTTCAAACTTAATTATCAACCTGATTTAAAACAGCTATAACCAATTCTCTTAAGTTTGGATTGAATCCTAAGAATGTAAACCTTCTATCACAATTACATCTAACCAACATTTGTAAACTTGAATTCAAACTTGACAATATTACACTGAGTTCAGCATAATAATTCAAACTGAACTTCAAATTGAACTAAGATCAAACATACACAGGAGCATTGTCAATATACTGACAATGCCCTGTTCAGAAAACAACATATACAGCATACATTTGAATTCACTGATTCACAAACAAACATGATTTAATTGACGAGTATTAATCAGTTGACTATTTACAACATTTGTCAATAATTAGTCTAAAACAATAGAAGCAGACTGTTTCAGTCAGCATTTTCAGAAATGAAAATTCGTAATATAACTAATCGACGAACTTAATCGAGTCGATTACACATATTGTAAACAATCACAATTAACAGAAACAATTCACATTTGGAATCAAGTAGACGGGTAGGGGACAGTATAACAAAATTGACTAGAAAATTATATAAAAAATCAAACAAACTAATGAACGAACATAGAATACACGTAGAATACACATAAGCAACAGAAAATTACCTCTGAACCTTCAATTCATCCGGACTCAACTCAACTTGGATTCAGACATTTTTGAGGCTGAACAGACTTTACTCGAAGTATTCTCAGTTGAGAATACCTCGATTAAAGTCTCTTAGACCTCAGTCCTTCACTCGAATCGGAAAATTCCAAGATTGGAAAATTTTTAGGGTTTCAAATTCCTGGATCTTAAATTCGAACATTTTTGGGCAGATTCGAAGGGAACCAAAGATGACACAAGGGTGAGGGAGGCCTAGGGGTCATTTGGTGTTAGTTTGAGGTAGGTTGGGATAGGTTCAGGTTTTACTCGAATCTTCAAATGAAGATTCGAGCAGTTCTAGTAGGATTCGAGCCATGCAACTAACAAATCCGTGATGAGGGTATCTAGGGGAAGTTGTGGTGTTATTTTGGAAGCCATCGGAGAAGGTAAGGTTTTCAGGCCAACCTTCGATTTAAGATTCGAAGAGTTGGGACCTGATTCGAAGGAAACCAATGTTAGATTTGTGTAGAGGATGTTCAGGGGATTCTAGGGTGTTATTTTGGTGACCGGCGGCGTTGATGCCGCCGGGTTTCAGGCGGTGGGATCTTAGGGCGGCTAGGGTTAGGGGGGGTCTGAGGAAGATGATGAACAGTGAGAGGAGGGGGGGTGTTCAGTTAGGGGTCGGGGTAGGGGCTTGGGACTTATATAGGGGTGGGGTGGATTGATACTATCCGTTAGATTAGATAGAATGAAGGGCCAGGATCAATTCATTAAACCAAACGATGTCGTTTGGTTTAATGCCAGGGTCGGCTGAGTCGGGTCACTGGATCGGGTTACGGGTTACGGGTAAAGGGGGTGAGATCTTGACCGTTGGTTGGATTTGATCCAACGGTCCCTGATACACCACAATCAAACGATGTCGTTTTGACTCGTTTGATTTGGACCGGATGCCTGGGTTGTTTGGATTGGGCTGTGGGGGGGGGGGGGTAAATTGATTTGGGCCTGGATTTTAATCCAGGTCCAATTTTTACAACTTGTATGTATTTTTATTTTCTAATTTCATTATTAATTAATAAAATCCTAATCAAAAATTATAAAAACAAAATTATCATTACAATAATATTAACTATCTTTTAATAACCATTAACGCGTAGATGAAACATTAATCACACAGTGGAATAGAACAAAAATGCATATTTTGGTGATTTTATTTAAATTATCTTTCAAATACATAATTAAATCCTATATGCATGCCACATGTATTTTATTTTAATTTTCATTTTATTATGACAAAGTAAACACTTACGGACATAACACAAATATTTAACACCACGCAAATTCAAAAATTATACAGTAAAAGAAATTTATTTTATTTTTTTGATTTATTTTGGAGTAATTTTTCGTAAGGCAAAAATCACGTGCTCACAGCTGCCCCTCTTTGTGCGGAAACTCGAAGAGTTTTCGTGCAAAGATAAAGTGAGCGGATACGAGCGATTTTTGCCCGTTCGAATATTCCGTGGGAAGCATTTTTTAGAAATATTTGACCGAACCTCTGCTTCAAAGGTTTCCTACATATCCTTGGCTATAAAGGAATCAGGTCAATGTAGTTCGGGAATTTTGGGTAGCTGGGACTACCGTGGGACTGTGATGTTACTGCTGCTTCGTGCTGTTTTTACTGCTTGCTGACCTCCTTATTACACCTTACTTTAAAGGAAATACAAAAAGCTAAACTAGACTATGGTACATGAATTATAAAAATCTTATCTAGATCATGCCCTTGTGTTTCTTGTTGTCTTGATATCTTGGTGACTCTTGGGCATTTGGCTTATTCCGTATTCCTTTTGGAACTCTTGTTGTTTCTTGCTGGGGATTTTGTTGGACTCCTCTGCTTTATTGATTCTAAGTTCTCCTTTTTCATATGAGCGGGCTTTTGATTTCAACACTTCAATTTCATTCCCTCGTTCTTCAGGTGGGTGCCTTGACTGCTTCTTTTCTTTCTTCATCCTCATTCTCCAGGTGGACGCCTGACTTCTTTTTTTTCTTCATCCTCATTCTCCAGGTGGACGCCTGACTTCTTTAATTCTTCATCCTCATTCTCCAGGCGGACGCCTGACTTCTTTTTCTCATCCTCATTCTCCAGGTGGACGCCTGACTTCTTTAATTCTTCATCCTCATTCTCCAGGTGGACGCCTGACTTCTTCTTTTCTCATCCTCATTCTCCAGGTGGACGCCTGACTTCTTTTAATTCTCATCCTCATTCTCCAGGTGGACGCCTGACTTCTTTAATTCTTCATCCTCATTCTCCAGGTGGACGCCTGACTTCTTTAATTCTTCATCCTCATTCTCCAGGTGGACGCCTGACTTCTTTAATTCTCATCCTCATTCTCCAGGTGGACGCCTGACTTCTTCTTTTCTTTGTCCTCATTCTCCAGGTGGACGCCTGACTTCTTCAATTCTCATCCTCATTCTCCAGGTGGACGCCTGACTTCTTCAATTCTCATCCTCATTCTCCAGGTGGACGCCTGACTTCTTCTTTTTCTCATCCTCATTCTCCAGGTGGACGCCTGACTTCTTTAATTCTCATCCTCATTCTCCAGGTGGACGCCTGACTTCTTTAATTCTTCATCCTCATTCTCCAGGTGGACGCCTGACATCTTTAATTCTCATCCTCATTCTCCAGGTGGACGCCTGACTTCTTCTTTTCTTTGTCCTCATTCTTCAGGTGGACGCCTGACTTCTTCAATTCTCATCCTCATTCTCCAGGTGGACGCCTGACTTCTTCAATTCTCATCCTCATTCTCCAGGTGGACGCCTGACTTCTTCTTTTCTTTGTCCTCATTCTCCAGGTGGACGCCTGACTTCTTCTTTTTCTCATCCTCATTCTCCAGGTGGACGCCTGACTTCTTTAATTCTCATCCTCATTCTCCAGGTGGACGCCTGACTTCTTTAATTCTTCATCCTCATTCTCCAGGTGGACGCCTGACTTCTTTAATTCTCATCCTCATTCTCCAGGTGGACGCCTGACTTCTTCTTTTCTTTGTCCTCATTCTCCAGGTGGACGCCTGACTTCTTCAATTCTCATCCTCATTCTCCAGGTGGACGCCTGACTTCTTCAATTCTCATCCTCATTCTCCAGGTGGACGCCTGACTTCTTCTTTTCTTTGTCCTCATTCTCCAGGTGGACGCCTGACTTCTTCTTTTTCTCATCCTCATTCTCCAGGTGGACGCCTGACTTCTTCTTTTCTCATCCTCATTCTCCAGGTGGACGCCTGACTTCTTTAATTCTTCATCCTCATTCTCCATACCTGTGTCAATATCTGGGATAGACATACTTTCGGGTATTGGTCCTTTTGATCTTGTGTGATAGTGATAATATGCCAGTATACTCTTTAGAGAAACTAACTGCTTGAATTCTGAAAATGAACAATCTTGTTAGCTTTGAGAGTTTAACACATATATAATCACACGTTGAGATGCAATGCTCCTAGATAAATAATCCCTTTCTATTATGCATTTGCTCGGCTGCTTGTGTCATCCCAGCTTTCTTGAATTTTTTTTATTGTTATTCACTTTTATTTATTATATATATCTTTTATTGTGGTGGTCGAATCTTAGAGATTGCCTACGTATCATGCCCCCACATGAATCAGACCATGTGTAGTTTGGACCAAAGGCAATCACTTTTATTCATTACACAAAGATGGAATTACATTTGAAAACTTTAATAAAATGGATTGAAAACACACACACTTAAATCAAAATAAAAGATACAATTCTTAACATCTCACAACGTGCCCCACTTTCCACTTTTGTTGTCAAATATTGGATTATCTGCTCAATGTGGGGCTTGACCCGGATGGCCTCCCAACGTTTGATACATCCTTTCCAACTCCATTGCTAGATGACGAGCAAAAGTGGGCACATTCTCTGTAAACCTTTCATAATTCATTCCTTGGCAGTTTACATAACTTTGAGATGTGAAGACTGCCAGGTCGTGGATTTGTGCCCTGAAACCTTGGAGACGTTGGTCTTGGTCTTGCAATTGCTGCTGACGAGTGGTGGCTATATCTCTGACACGGTTCTCACGATCTAGAGCTGATTCTAACAGAGCTCGGAGTCTGGCATGCTCTAATCTTGCTTGCGCTCTTTCCCTGTCGAGGTCTGCTTGTTGGTGTTTTCTGTTGCATCTTCTTGCCTCTTCTAGTTGTGCACGAAGCTGGTCTTCTGATTGCATCCAATAGTCCTTTTCCTTCTTGAATTGTGCCTTGTCTTTTTCGGATTGCCTATCCTGGCATTCCTTGTTAGATCTGGCTTCTTCGTTTAATTGTTGGATCCTTTCTTTTGCCTTGCTCAATTCCCTTTCGTTTTTCGCAAGAATGGAATCATAATCTTGCATTCTTTCAAAGAGATTGGCGATGGTTTTTTGATCCTTCCAGCTCCTCTTTGGCGTTTCAGAAACTCTTTTCATTTTTTGGAATCCAGCATGAAGATTTTCATTCTCACAAGATAGACTCTTCTTCTCGCCTTCGGCTTCTTGTGCTTGTAAATCTTTTTCCAAACTGAGGCTTCTCAGATTTTCTTTTAGGGAATGGATAGTTGCTTTGTACCCTTTTTCCTTTTCTCCCCAGATCAACCGTTCTTGGATTTTATCATTGAAGTTTTGAACATGGGGTCTTTTTGTTGGCCTTCTTAGTTCAGGCTCTGGTACATCATCTACGCGAGACCGTTTTTCAAACCACCTTGCATATCCAGGATTTATCTCACCCTTTGTAGCGTCTGGGACTTGAGTATCACTTTTCAAGTATCGGCACCCATTCCACATCTGCTGAAGTAGAGCCTCGGGAATAGTGGCTTCTGGGTGTAATTCGATTACTTGCACACTCAAATCTTCATCATCAGGAACTATTTGATATCTCCCTAATTGCCTTAGGACTCTCAGTGGTGCATACGGCTGAATGTTTCTCAATCCCAATAGTAGTAGATAACTATTTGAGGCTGACATGTGTATTACTTCCCTCATCGGGATCCATCCCAGAGTCCATTCAATTTGATTTGCCGTTAAAGCCTTTAGATGAGATACCCATGCTTCTATCCCTTCTAGAACCTGATAATTTTTTGTTCTTTCCTCATAGCTTTCGATGTAATTATCATTGTTTGACCCATACTGTATGATCTTGGGTTGTTGTTGGAGATGCTCCATCACCCACATTTGCAACAAAATTTTGCATCCTTCGAAGACTTTTGCTCCTGATTTGCATAAAGTCAAAGCCCGATAAATGTCTGATAGAATGATGGGGACAAAGGTGTGATTTTCTTTGGTGGTGAGGATTTGCACAATTTTTGCGGTGCGAATATCAATTGTTCGCTCTTTATTTGGGAAGACCATGACTCCTAGAAAAGCCACCATGAAAGCAAATCGACGGTGCATCTGCCAAGTGTCTTTGTTTTGCTTATTAGTAAGGCCTTTCTCATGAATTTCGAACCCATCTGACTTTCCGAACCTTGAATACAAAAAGTTGAAGGAACAACATCCATTGATGACATTGCTTTTCCTGATTTGTTTGCTGATGTTCAGAAGACCGAAGAATCGATGTACCGAAGGAGCCTTTGTGAATATCAAGCTTTGATTTCTTAAACTTCCGTCAAAACCAGCATATCCAGCTATCTCCTCTAATGTAGGAGTAAGCTCGAAGTCAGAGAAACGAAAAACATTGTGAGCAGGGTCCCAAAAAGTTACTAACGCCGCAATCAGATCATCACGGGGTTTAACTTTCATAATGTCCGTGAGATTTCCCAAATGCTTGACGACCCATTTTTGACCGTCTTCGCCTAAATCATACCACCACATTTGAAGCTGACATAGAAATTCTTCCGTACTTGTGGATGAGGGGCTTTGTGTGGTGCTCATTTTGTATCTGAAATTTAATTTTGATAAAGTCAAAATTCATTTTTGAAAATTTATACTAAAAAAAATCATTTTCGAATTATTTATTTATTTATTAAATACCTTTATTTCAAAATTTAAAACTATTTTTTTTCGAATTTTTTTTTTTAAAACAACCCATTTTATTCCCTTCTTCTCACAATGATTTTATTTAAGCTGGTCAACAAGCATGTTCGAGGCAAATGAATGCACAAGTAACAAGTAGGATGCATCATGATGGTCTTTTTATTTTTGGGTTCACCTGTCCTAGACAGACCCAACCCCTATGTTGAGTCTCCAAGGCCAAATGTGTATGATGCAAATAGACGTTCCTACTAGGGATCCGGTACATGGCTGAGTTATTCTAAGTGTAAAACCTTAGGTTGATTGTTCTAAACCTGGCTTACCCAAACAGACAGTTTGAGCCAAAGCGGGGGCAACGTACCGGGAGCACGAAAGTCTGCCCGGCCTAGTTACTTGTCCCAACTCCATCTTATTTGGTATGACTATAACAGAAAGGTGGGTCACGCGCACGTGTACACCATAAATTCAGAAGACTCAGAAAGAAGGGGGTTTCGTAGCAGTTGTATATATTCACAATTCAAATAATATTAAAGCGGTAAAAAAAACATTTAGCATATTAGCATGTAAACAGTTGAAAATCATAAAGCCAATTAACACAGATATTTTAAGCTCGAATTCTTTAAACCCTGAACCAATGGTTCTGGGTTACAATAACACTGGTTTTTGTCCCCAGCGGAGTCGCCAGAGCTGTCACACCTCCTTTTTACCGCTCCCGCGGGGTGCGTGGGGAGTTTTCTCCAATTAAAGGACAGTCGAAACGGGATTTGTTTGTTTGTTTCAGAGTCGCCACATGGGAATTTTAAGGCGTCCCAAGTCACCGGTTTTAATCCCTGAATCGAGGAGAATATGACTCTGTTTATTATTCTGCCAACCAGAAATCCTGAGTAAGGAATTCTGTTAATCCGGAAGAAGGTGTTAGGCATTTCCGAATTCCGTGGTTCTAGCACGGTCGCTCAACTGCTTTCATTTTTGGCTTAATTATCTTGATTTTTACTAAATACGTTTTTATTGCATGATTTTTACTACCGCTTTTTACTTATTGTTTACAATTATATGGATGAATTACGCGTACGTATATTCGTATTATATATTTTTTTATAAGTACCCGGGATTGTGCCACGCGTACGTGTACACAATAAAATTGTCCATGTTATATAAAAAATATATATTCGAAAATTAAAAAAAATCCGGAACATCATCATCCTTTTATTTGGACAATGAACTACACATCTCGGCTTATATGAAATTATTTTGACATCCGCGGAGAAATCCTTTAAAATATTCGCTCGAAATTGCGCGTACGCATAATCCGAATTTGCTTTTAAATATAATCAGGGTACGCGAACGTATCCCTAATTGCGCAAAATATTGTAATGGTATTATGGAATTTCCACAAATTGTTTATTATATCACGAGAAATCTCCATTTAAGATACCCTTTAATTTTTGAAAAAGAATCCACAATTTATTAAATGCTGCCCGTCGATTAGAATTTCCGCGTATAATTTATGTTCATCCAAGGCTATTCAAATTCAAAATAAAGAATAAGAATATGATTAATACTATTCTTCACAAATACAACATATATACATATACCAAAGAATGAGGGACATATGAAACTCACAAAATGATTTATGAAGGGAAGAAATATTTTTGAACAATTTTTATTTATTTCTTATTTAGTGCAAATTCTATTTCTACTTACCATTGATATAAGTATTGCAATTTATGCTTGTACACCTCATTTTATTCTCATATACTTACTTTTGATCTAATTGGCCTAATTGTTTGGTTAATTTATTTATGAGGTTGAATAGGCATTAAGTTGATAAGAAAAGAATTATTATACAAATTGATTGACAACATTGCCTTACATGCAACGTATTTGTATGTCTTGAAATATTCATAGCATTTTAACATCATAATGAGCCATAACAACTCAACTCACCATCCACTAATGGTTCTATAGATACCTGTTATCATACCACATAAGAACGTACAACTTATATCATTCCATCCATAACTAAATCAAGTATCAGAATAAACTAGCAATATGGTTTTGACATTTTCACTCTATTCTAACAACGCCACAAGGCCTAGTTAATGGCCAATCTTTATGTCATGTTTCCTACCTTGACAGTTCAAATATGACTAAACTAATGAGATGAAGGGCTAACATTATTACAAAGCTTTATACGAACTTTCAAAGTAAGACAATTAGCTCATAGCTATCAAATTGAATTCACTACTAATTAACTAACATGAAACAAAATGAAATTTAAACTGATGAACTTGGACAAATGGAAAACAGAATTTTAATTCAAGCTTCATTGATTAGTCATGTTGAATCTCTTTCCAACTTAAAATTTAAAAGACATGTACCTGAAAATGAAGGTAGAATGAGTAAATTTCAGCAGTAGCAGCAGTAACAAAATCAGCAGAATAGCAGTCTTCCACAGACTTGAGTAATAATGAGACCCGAGAAACCCAGATGCACAATAACGGTATTTTTAAAAGAAAAAAACTTCAGATTTTAACTGAACTATGGATTCAAATAAATCCGAACAGATTCAATAAAGGGACAATATTTCAGATTTCAGTTTCTTTTCTGTTTCAAATTCCTGATTTTTCTGTTTCTGATTTTTTCTGTTTCTTCTTTCTCTTCAAATCTGATTTTTTTCTTCTCAGATTTCTGTTTCTCTCAAATGTATATGTATTTCTATGTGTATTTTCTATGCTTTGGAAATCAGCCTCTCCTTTCTTTCTTTTTATTTCTTCTCTTTTCTTTCTTTTTCTCTGATCTTTTTTCTGTATGAAAAGCTCTAAATCAGATTTTTTCTCCTCTTCTCCTAAATCAGATTTTTCTTCTTCCAAAATCTGCCCTTTAAAGTCTGTCCAGCTCCCTATATTTATACAGGGCTGGTCCTATACAATTTAGTGCTGGATGGACCCTTTTCTCCTTTAAAAATCAGAAAGTTTTTCCATTAAAACTACTTTCGAATAATTTAAAACTAAGTGCTAATTATCCTATTTTTTTCAGCAGCCCCATTACTCTTTGTTTCCCATTATCACTTTAAATAATAGCAACTAACTTTTCACTTTCAGCACATTGCTATTAACATATTATCCTTATTGTTTTGTCTCAAAAATGTCCCAGAAATCCTACTGTGATCACTATTATTGCTGCCTTAAATGCAAAATCATAACAGAATTTACAAAACAGATTTAAGAATCTGTTCAAACTTAATTATCAACCTGATTTAAAACAGCTATAACCAATTCTCTTAAGTTTGGATTGAATCCTAAGAATGTAAACCTTCTATCACAATTACATCTAACCAACATTTGTAAACTTGAATTCAAACTTGACAATATTACACTGAGTTCAGCATAATAATTCAAACTGAACTTCAAATTGAACTAAGATCAAACATACACAGGAGCATTGTCAATATACTGACAATGCCCTGTTCAGAAAACAACATATACAGCATACATTTGAATTCACTGATTCACAAACAAACATGATTTAATTGACGAGTATTAATCAGTTGACTATTTACAACATTTGTCAATAATTAGTCTAAAACAATAGAAGCAGACTGTTTCAGTCAGCATTTTCAGAAATGAAAATTCGTAATATAACTAATCGACGAACTTAATCGAGTCGATTACACATATTGTAAACAATCACAATTAACAGAAACAATTCACATTTGGAATCAAGTAGACGGGTAGGGGACAGTATAACAAAATTGACTAGAAAATTATATAAAAAATCAAACAAACTAATGAACGAACATAGAATACACGTAGAATACACATAAGCAACAGAAAATTACCTCTGAACCTTCAATTCATCCGGACTCAACTCAACTTGGATTCAGACATTTTTGAGGCTGAACAGACTTTACTCGAAGTATTCTCAGTTGAGAATACCTCGATTAAAGTCTCTTAGACCTCAGTCCTTCACTCGAATCGGAAAATTCCAAGATTGGAAAATTTTTAGGGTTTCAAATTCCTGGATCTTAAATCCGAACATTTTTGGGCAGATTCGAAGGGAACCAAAGATGACACAAGGGTGAGGGAGGCCTAGGGGTCATTTGGTGTTAGTTTGAGGTAGGTTGGGATAGGTTCAGGTTTTACTCGAATCTTCAAATGAAGATTCGAGCAGTTCTAGTAGGATTCGAGCCATGCAACTAACAGATCCGTGATGAGGGTATCTAGGGGAAGTTGTGGTGTTATTTTGGAAGCCATCGGAGAAGGTAAGGTTTTCAGACCAACCTTCGATTTAAGATTCGAAGAGTTGGGACCTGATTCGAAGGAAACCAATGTTAGATTTGTGTAGAGGATGTTCAGGGGATTCTAGGGTGTTATTTTGGTGACCGGCGACGTTGATGCCGCCGGGTTTCAGGCGGTGGGATCTTAGGGCGGCTAGGGTTAGGGGGAGGGTCTGAGGAGGATGATGAACAATGAGAGGAGGGGGGGTGTGTTCAGTTAGGGGCCGGGGTAGGGGCTTGGGACTTATATAGGGGTAGGGTGGATTGATACTATCCGTTAGATTAGATAGAATGAAGGGCCAGGATCAATTCATTAAACCAAACGATGTCGTTTGGTTTAATGCCAGGGTCGGCTGAGTCGGGTCACTGGATCGGGTTACGGGTTACGGGTAAAGGGGGTGAGATCTTGACCGTTGGTTGGATTTGATCCAACGGTCCCTGATACACCACAATCAAACGATGTCGTTTTGACTCGTTTGATTTGGACCGGATGCCTGGGTTGTTTGGATTGGGCTGGGGGGGGGGTAAATTGATTTGGGCCTGGATTTTAATCCAGGTCCAATTTTTACAACTTGTATGTATTTTTATTTTTCTAATTTCATTATTAATTAATAAAATCCTAATCAAAAATTATAAAAACAAAATTATCATTACAATAATATTAACTATCTTTTAATAACCATTAACACGTAGATGAAACATTAATCACACAGTGGAATAGAACAAAAATGCATATTTTGGTGATTTTATTTAAATTATCTTTCAAATACATAATTAAATCCTATATGCATGCAACCTGTATTTTATTTTAATTTTCATTTTATTATGACAAAGTAAACACTTACGGACATAACACAAATATTTAACACCACACAAATTCAAAAATTATACAGTAAAAGAAATTTATTTTATTTTTTTGATTTATTTTGGAGTAATTTTTCGTAAGGCAAAAATCACGTGCTCACAACAACAAATATCATAACTTGTGCAGTTAAACCATATCTAACAAAATAACAATAATAGAAACTGAACAGAGATTAACGAGAAGGGGAAAATGCTATGGGGGATACCAACATAAGTAAACACAGAAATAACGGAATGAAACAATTAAGGCACTTGAACTGATAACAACAAGTAATCACAACAAACAGACAATGATGCACATATCACCCTTCATGCTTTTACTCTCAATCCTCACCATCCAATAAATAATGAAAATGTGCACGACATCACCCTTCATGCTTTATCACTCTTCCTCACTATATGAATAATAGAAATGTGCACGGTATCACCTTTCATGCTTTATCTCTCTTTCTCACCATATGCATCAATATCAATGTAAATGTACACGGCATCACCCTTCGTGCTTTATCACTCTATCCTCACCATATGCATAAGTATGAATGTGCACGACATTATCCTTCGTGTTTTATCACTCTTTCATCACCCAAATAGTGGAAAATAACAACATCCCGGTAAGAGAATCAACAATAGAGATAAATACATCCCGGTAAGGAAATCAACAATAGAGATAAATACATCCCAGCAAGGGAATCAACAACAGACATAAATACGTCCCGTCAAGGGAATCAGCTATAACCAATCTCGTTCCAATAATTAACTTCACAAAATAAACCTCAACTTGAGCCAATACTCAACAATAGGCAATTACCAAGAAAATGAGCATATGTCTGACTCAACATGGATAATCATCAATCTAGGCATGGATAATACTTAATAGGAATCACAACGATCACAGTATAAGACTCACGAGCATGCTCGACACCAACGTATAGATGCTTATCACCACACCTATATGTCGTACACAACACTAACTCGTAGCAAATAAGACACAACACCTATTCCCTCAAGCTAAGGTTAGACCAAACACTTACCTCGATTCCACAGCCATAAATCAAGCCTCAATTATCGCTTTCCCTCTAGATTTCACCTCCAATTCAACTTGTATCTAGTCATAATTAGCTTAATAACATCAATAAATGCTAAAGAACTCACACTCAATGCTCAATTGTAGTTTTCCCAATATGCAATTGGTTTTAGAATCCAACCTCAATTGAAGTTCGGACCAAAACCCGATTTCCCATTCACTTCCGAGCCCGATATGCAATTGGTTTTAGAATCCAACCTCAATTGAGGTCTAAATCCCCAAATTTCACCCAAAAACATCCAATTCCCATGAAAATCCCTAGATTTTGTGATGAAATCTTGTAATAGATGAAGTAGATTGAGAGAAATGAGTTAGAAGTTGTTTACCTATGATTTGGAAAAGAACATTTCTTTGGAAAATCGCCTATGAGAGCTTAGCGTTTGAGAGAATTTGAAAAATGATGAAAATCCCGTCTAAGTTATAATTTACACAGTCGCAGTTATTGCATTTGTGATGACAGGTTCGCAAATGCGGCCAAGGTTTCGCAAATGCGAAGGTTGGCCTGGCCTGCTGTGTTGCAATTGCGACTACTGTGCATGTCGCATTTGCGATGATGAACCCCGCCCAACCCAGTCTTCCCGATTGCGATGAACTTTCGCAATTGCAGTGCTTGCATTTTCGAGCCAGACTTCGCAATTGCGAAGTTTGCAGACCTGCAATCACACCAACAATTTTTCCTAAGTTCAAAATACTATGTGGCCTATCCAAAACTCATCCGAGTCCTCGGGGATCCAAACCAAACATGCATGCAAGTCCGAAAATATCATACGGACTTGCTCGTGCGATCAAATCATCAAAATAACATCAACAACTATTAATTTAGCATCAAAATCAATAAATTCTCAAGAACACCTAAAGCTACTATTTTCACAACCGAGGGTCCGATTTATATCAAATCAACTCCGATTCTTACAAAATTTCATAGATTTGACTTAAACGTTATTTTAAACCTGTACCGAGCTTTGGAACCAACATACGGGCCCGATACCATCATATTCAAACATTATTCAATTTCCAAACTTCTTATATTTTTCAGTTAAACAATTTTCTTCAAAAATTCTTTTCTCGGGGCTAGGGACCTCTGAATTCAATTTCAGGCATACACCCAAGTCCCTTATTTTCCTACGGACCCTTCGAGACCGTCAAATCATGGGTCCAGGTCCGTTTACATAAAATGTTGACCGAAGTCAACTTAAATTTAAATTTAAAGGCAAAATTGGTATTTTTCTCAAATCTTCACATAAGGGCTTTCCGGAAGAGCGCCCGGACTGTGCACGCAAATTGAGGAGAAAGAAAAATGAGGTCTTGAAGGCCTCAGAACCCCAAATTGGGTTCTAAAATACGAGATGACCTTTTAGGTCATCACATTCTCCACCTCTAAAACAACCGTTTGTCCTCAAAAGGATATAGAAAAGTACTTGAGTCGGGGAAAAGATGGGGATATCGGACTCGAACTCCCAGGTCGCTGCCTCAACAGGCTGACCTCTCCACTGCACACGAACTGAAGTGAAATTCTTTGATCTCAACTGATGAACCTACCGGTCTAGAATAGCTACCGGCTCCTCCTCATAGGTCAAGTCCTTGTCCAACTGGACAGTGCTGAAGTCTAACACGAGGGATGGATCACCGTGATACTTCCGAAGCATGGATACATGAAACACTGAATGCACAGTTGATAAGCTCGGCGATAATTTAAGTCTATAAGCCATCTCTCCCACTCTATCAAGAATCTCAAAAGAACCGATGAACCTAGGGCTTAGCTTTCCCTTCTTCCCAAATCTCATCACGCCTTTCATAGGCGACACCCGAAGCAACACCCACTCTCCGACCATGAATGCCACATCACGAACCTTGCGATCGGCATAACTCTTTTGCCTGGACTGAGCTGTACGAAGCATATCCTAAATGATCTTAACCTTGTCTAAGGCATCCTGAACTAAATTTATACCCAACAACCGAGTCTCGCTCGGCTCAAACCACCCAACCGGCGATCGACACCGCCTACCATATAATGCCTCATAGGGAGCTATCTGGATGCTCGACTAGTAACTGTTATTGTAGGAAAACTCTGCTAATGGCAAGAACTGATCCCAAGAACCTCCAAAGTCAATAACACATGCTCAGAGCATATCCTCCAAAATCTGAATAGTACGCTCGGACTGCCTATTTGTCTAGGGATGAAATGTTGTACTCAACTCGCATACTAACTCACGCTGCACTGCCCTCCAGAAATGCGAGGTAAACTGCATACCTCGATCAGAAATGATAGACACAGGCACACCATAGAGACGAACGATCTCACGGATATAAATCTCTGCCAACCGCTCAGAAAAATATGAAACTACCACATGAATGAAATGCGCTGACTTAGTCAGCCTATCCACAATAACCCACATTACATCGAACTTCCTCTGAGTCTGTGGGAGTCCAACAACGAAGTCCATAGTGATACGCTCCCACTTCCGCTCAGGAATCTCAATCTTCTAAAGCAAACCACCAGATCTATGATGCTCGTACTTTACCTGCCGACAATTCAAACACTGAGCTACATATGCCACAATATCCTTCTTCATTCTCCTCCACCAATAATGCTTCCACAAGTCATGATACATATTAGCGGTGCCTAGATGAATAGAGTACTGGGAACTATGGACCTTCTCTATAATCAACTCACGAAGTCCATCCACATTAGGCACACAAACACAACCCTGCATCCTCAAGACTCCATCATCTCCGACTGCAACCTACTTGGCACCTCCGTGTCGTACTGTGTCTCTAAGGACAAGAAAATGAGGATCATCATATTGCCGATCTCGGATGTGCTCAAATAATGAAGAACGAGCGTCTGCGTAAGCTAGAACACGACTAGGCTTAAAAACATCCAACCTTACGAACTGATTAGCTAACGCCTGAACATCCAAAGCAAGCGGTCTCTCACCGACCGGAATATACGCAAGGGTGCCCATACTAGCTAACTTCCTACTCAAAGCATCGGCCACTACATTGGCCTTCCCCGGATGATACAAGATGGTGATATTATAGTATTTCAATAGCTCCAACCATCTTCCTTACCTCAAATTGAGCTCTTTTTGCTTGAACAAATACTACAAACTCTTGTGATCTGTGAACACCTCGCATGACACGCCATATAAATAATACCTCCAAATCTTCAACGCGTGAACAATGCCTGCTAGCTCCAAGTCATGAACTGGATAATTCTTCTCGTGAATCTTCAATTACCGCAAAGCATATGCAATAACCTTGCCATTCTGCATCAATACCGCACCAAGTCCAATACGAGATACATCACAATATACTATATAAGGCCCTGAACCTATGGGCAATACTAATATTGGAGCCGTAGTCAAAGGTGTCTTGAGCTTCTGAAAGCTCGCCTTACACTCGTCCGACCACCTGAACTGGGCACCCTTCTGGGTTAACCTGGTCATCGAGGCTACAATGGATGAGAAGCCCCTCCACAAACTGACGGTAATAGCCCGCCAAACCCAAGAAACTCTGGATCTCTGTAGCTGATGTAGGTCTAGGCCAGTCCTTGACTGACGCAATCTTCTTGGGATCCATATGAATACCCTCTGTTGATACAACGTGGCCTAAGAATGCTACTGAACTCAACCAAAACTCACATTTTGAAAACTTAACATATAACTGACTATCCCTCTGAGTCTGAAGAATGACTCGAAGATATTGCTCGTGCTCCTCCCGACTGCGGGAATATATCAAAATATCATCAATGAAGACTATCACGAACGAATCCAAGTAAGGCCCGAACACTCGGTTCATCAAATCCATAAAAGTTGCTGGGGCATTTGTCAACCCGAATGACATCACTAAGAACTCATAATGCCTGTACCGAGTGCGGAAAGTTGTCTTAGGGACATCAGATGCCTTAATCCTCAACTGATGGTAGCTAGATCTCAAGTCAATCTTCGAAAATACCTTGGCACCCTGAACCTGATCGAACAAATCATCAATCCTCGGTAATGGATACTTGTTCTTGATGGTGACTTTGTTCAACTACCGATAATCTATGCATATTCTCATCGACCCATCCTCTTCTTAACGAACAACACCGAGGCACCCCAATGCGATATACTAAGTCTAATAAAGCCTTTATCCAGCAAGTCCTGCAACTGTTCTTTTAATTCTTTCAACTCTGGCGGGGCCATATGATATGGCAGAATAGAAATAGGCTGATTAACCGGAGCCAAATCAATGCAAAAGTCAATAGTGCTAAGGTCACGATCTTGGCATGACAGTCCAATATAGCATGATAAGGGGATAACCAATCCATCCCTAAAATGACATCGAAATCCACCCTATCGAGAAGTATGAGATCTACATGGGTCTCAAGACCCCCAATAACGACCACACAAGCACAATAAACACAATCTACCACAATAGAATTACCCACCGGTGTAGAAACATATACAAGAGCACTCAAAGAATCACAAGGCACAACCAAATAAGGGGCAAAATAAGATGACACATAGGAGTATGTAGACCCTGGATCAAATAGAACTGAAGCATCTCTACTGAAAAATGAAACCGTACCTATGATAAAGGCATCGGATGCCTCAGCCTTAGGCCTGGCTGGGAAAGCATATCATCGGGACTAGGCCCCACACCACTCTGAACTACATCCCTAGGACGACCTCCTGCTGGCTGGCCTCCACCTCTAGCTGGCTGACCTCCACCTCTAGCGGCCTGAACTCCACCTCTAACACCTTGACCCCTACCTCTAGCTGGTTGAGCGGGCGGTGGAACATCCGGTGCCGGAACCATGGCACGAGAACCCTGATGCTGAGAACTACTCGAGGCTCGAGGGCAAAATCTAGCAATGTGCCTCGTATCGCCACAAGTATAGAAAGACTTCGGTTGCTGGGACTACTGACTCTAAAATTAACCCTGACCGCCTGAATAACCACCCTGAAAACTCTGGAGCGGAGGTTCACTGATAGGAGCTGGTGGTGCACTGTAGGGAAACTGATTAGAATACTGCATATGAGAACCACGACCACCTAGAGCACCGTGAGAAGCCTGAAGTGCTGAATGAAATGGTCTGGGAGGATGGACTTTAGCAAAAGAATCCCTGCCTCCAGACGAGGCACCACTGAATCCGCCAGAATGACGAGGCCTCTTGTTAGACCCCTGACCGCTCCCCTAAGCTAGAGCCATCTCAACCCTCATGGCAACATTGGTCGTATCCTGAAAGGAAATCTCGCTCCTTGTCTCCTTAGCCATCTGCGATCTAATAGGCTGAGCAAGTCCCTCAATAAACCTCCTCACCTTCTCTCTCTCTCTCTCTCTCGGTGGGGAGTATCAAAAGAGCATGACGAGCCAAATCAATAAACCTCGTCTCGTACTGGGTGACAACCCTGCTGAAGATGCTCGAACTGCCTGCGGTACTCCTCTCTCTGGGTAATGGGAAGGAACTTCTCGAGAAATAGCTATGAGAACTGGTCCCAAGTGAGAGCTGGTGAACTAACTGGTCTGGCCAAACAGTAATCTCTCCACCATTTCTTGGCAGAACCTGACAGACAAAAAACAGCAAAGTCGACCCCATTGGTCTCCACTATCCCTATGTTCTTCGGAACCTCATGACAGTTGTCCAAATAATCTTGGGGATCCTTTGAAGATGTACCACCATAGATAGTAGTGAAGAGCTTGGTGAACCTGTCCAATCTCCACAAAGCATCTGAAGACATAGCTGATCCATCACTGGTCTGAGCTACAACACTCGGTGGAACCACTCCAACTGGCTGAGCTACTGGAGTCTGAAATTTGGGAGCCATCTGCTCCAGAGTGCGAGTAGCGGGAGTCTGTGCTCCTCCCCCATCTTGAGAGATGGCTGGTGCGATAGAAAGTATACCTGTCTGAGTGACACTCTCCATAAGGACCACTAGACGGACCAGAACATCCTAGAGTACCGGGGTAGCGATGAACTCCTCTAGGACCTGAGTTAGGCCCACTGGAACTATCTGGGCCGGAACCTCATCATCAAACTCTACCTGAGGCCCCGCCGCTAGTGCTGCTACTCTGGGCTGAACTCTGCCCCTACCTCGGCCTCTAGCACGACCTCTCCCTTTGCCCCTTACAGGAGCTTCCGCTAGGGGCTCGGGCTGCTGATCAGCTAATGAAGCAGTACGAGTTCTCGCCATCTGCGAAAGAACAGAGTAGAAGTTCAACTAGCATTGAGAAATCAAACCGCATGACAGAGATGAATAGAAGTGAAACTGTTCCTAACTCCGTAGCCTCTGGGGAATAAACACAGACGTCTCCATACCGATCCCTCAAACTCTACTAAGCTTGTCCGTGAATTGTGAGACCTAAGCAACCTAGAGCTCTGATACCAACTTGTCACGACCCAAATTCCCCACCGTCGGGACCGTGATGGCGCCTAACATTGAACCCGCTAGGCAAGCCCATGTTACTGATTATTTTACCTTTTTACCTTTATCTTTAATAATTTACCAAGTTAATGTAAGGAAACAACGAAAATAGAAATGCAGAAGAAAAAAAGTTTAACAGTTTAACTTAATACCAATACGAAATCCATAATAATACTTCCCCCAGAACTAGTGTCAAAATCTCACGGACTATCTATGAATACTACAAATTGTGGTCTGAAGAAAGAAAATACATGTCTGTCTCCGAAATAGATAAGAATAGAAAGAAACAGGATAGAAGGAGACGCCAAGGCCTGCGGACACATGCAGGACTACCTCGGGTCTCCACTAGTCTGAAGGCATCAACCACAATCTACGGTTCGTATGGTCTAGTACCGGGATATGCACAAAAAGTGTAGAGTGTAGCATCAGTACAACCGACCCCATGTACTGGTAAGTGTCGAGCCTAACCTCGGCGAAGTAGTGACTAGGCTAGGACACAACAAACATCATAACATGAGCAGTTAAACCATATCTAACAAAATAACAATAATATAAACTAAACAGAGATTAACGGGAATGGGCAACATGCTATGGGGGATACCAACATAAGGAAACACAAAAACAATGGAATGAAACAATTAAGGCACTTGAACCGATAACAACAAGTAATCACAACAAACAGACAATGAATGCATGGCATCACCCTTCGTGCTTTTACTCTCAATCCTCACCATGCAATCAATAATGAAAATGTGCACGGCATCACCCTTCGTGCTTTATCACTTTTCCTCATCATATGAATAATAGAAATGTGCACAACATCACTCTTCGTGCTTTATCTCTCTTCCTTACCATATGCATCAATATCAATGTAAATGTGCACGACATTGCCCTTCGTGCTTTATCACTCTTTCCTCACCATATGCATAAGTATGAATGTGCACGACATCACCCTTCGTGCTTTATCACTCTTTCCTCACCCAAACACTGGAAAATAATAACATCCCAGCAAGGGAATCAACAATAGAGATAAATACATCCCGGCAAGGGAATCAACAATAGACATAAATAGTCCCGACAAAGGAATCAGCTATAACCAATATCGTTCCAACAATTAACTTCACAAAATAAACCTCAACTTGAGCCAATACTCAACAATAGGCAATTACCAAGAAAATGAGCATAAGTCTTACTCAACATGGATAATTATCAATCTAGGCACGGATAGTACTTAATAGGAATCACAACGATCATAGTATAAGACTCACGGGCATGCTCGACACCAACGTATAGATGCTCATCACCACACCTATGCGTCGTACACAATACTAACACGTAGCAGATAAGACACAATACCTATTCCCCCAAGCTAAGGTTAGACCAAACACTTACCTACATTTCACGGCCACAAATCAAGCCTCAATTATTGGTTTCCCTCTAGATTTCACCTCCAATTCACTTGTATCTAGTCATAATTAGCTTAATAACATCAATAAATGCTAAAGAACTCGCTCAATGCTTAATTATAGTTTTCCTAATATTTTACCCAAAAGTCAAAAATCGACCCCAGGCCTGCTTGGTCAAAACCCGAAGTTCTGACTAAAATCTGATTACCCATTCACCCCCGAGCCCGGATATGAAATTGGTTTTGGAATCCGAACTCAATTGAGGTCTAAATCCCCAAATTTCACCCAAAAACACCCAATTTCCTATGAAAATCCCTAGATTTTGTGATGAAATCTTGTAATAGATGAAGTAGATTGAGAGAAATGAGTTAGAAATTGTTTATCTATGATTTGGGGAAGAACTGTTCTTTGGAAAATCGCCTATGAGAGCTTAGGGTTTGAGAGAATTTGAAAACTGATGAAAATGTCGTCTAAGTTATAATTTACAATGTCGCAGTTATTGCATTTGCGATGACAGGTTCGCAAATGCGAACTCGCAAATGCGGCCAAGGCTTCGCAAATGCGAAGGTTGGCCTGGAGTGCTACCTTCTCAAATGCGAACTTTGTTTGTAATTGCGGCTACTGTGCATGTCGCATTTGCGACGATGAACTTCACATTTGCGAAGGTCCCCTGCCCAGCCCAGTCTTCGCAATTGTGATGAACCTTTGCAATTGCAGTGCTCCCATTTGCGAGTCAGACTGCGCAATAGCGAAGTTTGCAGACCTGGAATCACACCAGCAATTTTTCCCAAGTTCAAAACACTCTGTGGCCTATCCAAAACTTACCCGAGCCCTCGGGGCTCCAAACCAAACATGCACGCAAGTCCAAAAACATCATACGGACTTGCTCGTGCGATTAAATCATCAAAATAACATCAACAACTATGAATTTAGCATCAAAATCAATAAAATTCTCAAGAACACGTAAAGTTACTATTTTCACAACCGAGGGTCCGATTTATATCAAATCAACTCCGATTCTTACCAAATTTCACAAATTTGACTTAAACATTATTTTAAACCTTTACCGAGCTCCGGAACCAATATACGGGCCCGATACCATCATATTTAAACATTATTTAATTTCCAAACTTCTTATATTTTTCAGTTAAATAATTTTTTTCAAAAATTCTTTTCTCGGGCTAGGGACCTCTGAATTCAATTTCGGGCATACGCCCAAGTCCCATATTTTTTACAGACCCTCCGGGACCATCAAATCACGGGTCCGGTTCAGTTTACCCAAAATATTGACCGAAGTCAACTTAAATTCAAATTTAAAGGCAAAATTGGCATTTTTCTCATATCTTCACATAAGGGCTTTTCGGAAGAGCGTCCGAACTGCGCACGCAAATTGAGGAGAAATATAATGAGGTCTTGAAGGCCTCAGAACTCCGGATTGAATTCTAAAATGCGAAATGACCTTTTGGGTCATCACAATGATGCTTCCATTCCTGAACATGCACACCTTTTTAGGTTAAAAAGAGTTGAATTGGCTAATTACATAGAAATTACTGATTGGGAAGCATTAACTATTTTAGCTGACTCTCTTCGAGAGCCTTGGGGTGAAATTTTAACTGAGATTTATCATGATATTTGGCCTAGTGCACCTTTAGCGTAAGGTGCAAGAGTTAGTGTTCGATTGGTACATGTATATCCTAGCAAACATGTAAATTGTTATTATGTGTTTTATCTTAATGAAATTTAAATTATGTTGTTTGTCTCACCAGTTACATATATTATTTATTGTTTTATTTTGTAATTAATTGAGACTTGAAATAAAGTACACTATAAGAAGTGATTTTAATATTAATTAAAATATTTAGATATAGATGATGAATGTACACGTAGTGACCTTTCGATTCTATACTAAATATAAAATTATTATTTTAATTAATTTACTTGAGTGTATAATCACATGCATAAATTGACTGAAGTATATATTGATGAGTTAACTTGTAATATTGTCTTTAACAATAGACATGGCATCGAAAAGTATCATTGTTGACTTGAACAAGGGTGACAAATTGAATGGTAAGAATTACGACATATGGAGTCATAAAATGTGGTATGTACTCGAAGAGCAAGATGCTCTTGAAAGTATTAACTATGTTATGAGTCACCTAGAGGAAGGTAACACTGCCCAACACAGGAGGGGTTTGAAAACTTACAATATTAGGAAAAAGAAAGATTCCACTGCACGTGGAATTATTGTTAGTTCAGTTGCTCATGATCTCATCCGCGAATGTGAGAAATATCCTACTGCTCAAGCTATGTGGGCACATTTAAGAGAGGAATATGGGGTACAACTATAACTCGCCTTCGACAGCTGGCAATCAAGTTTGACACGTACAAAAAGCATCATGATCACAGTGTCAAGCAACATTTAAGGGTGATGTCAAACATGATTGCTCAACTCAAAAGTGTTGGTCATGTTCTCTCTGATGAGCAGCAGATTTAGGTAGTGATTCGGTCTCTTCCCAACAATTGGGAACATCTGAAGGTTAACTTGACCCTAATGATAGCATCAAAACTTTTGTTGATGTTGTCCGTCATGTGGATCTTGAAGACGAGATGCTTGGTGCTGCTAAAGCTGTGCCTAATGCCTTTGTGGCAGAATCAAGTGGTATAAAGAGATCAAGCTTCAAGCACAAGAGAAACTAGAAAAATGACGAAAAGAGTAAGGAGGCCGGAGAAGGATCCTCCAAAAAAAGAAACAAGCCAAATTCCAAGAAAGAAAAATGGGTCTACAAGAAGAAAGACAAGGGTAAGATGAAGTGCTAAAATTGCCAAGTTCCAGGGTATTTTGCTCGTGAGTGCACTAAGCCAAAAAAGGTAGCATTTCAAAATGCATCTCTAAGTGCTATATATGTTTCTAGAGATGTTTTACTAATTAAATCTTATCCTGTATGGATTGTAGACTCGGGGGCCACCGACCATGTGAGCTATAATAGAGAAGCATTTATAGAGTTTCGTCGAGTTTCACATGGATCAAGTCATCAATATGTGAGAAATAATGCAAAGCTTGAAGTCAAAGGGATAAGACTTGCAAAATGGACATGTGTGGTGGCCGATCTTTGATGTTGCATGACGTCCTATATGTTCCAGAGATTCAAAGAAACTTAGTGTCTGTGTTTGTTCTTCTAGATTTAGATATCAATTTGAACTTTAGTCGCAATGGTCGTAGAATCACTCTAGACAATCTTGTTTATGGTTTTGGACATCGTTATGATGGTTTTATTGTGTTAGATTGTAATCCTTCTACGTATAACTATTGTGCTGACTGTTGTGTTATAGCATGTTATTCTAGTAACAATGATGTTGATGTTATTACATGGCATGCAAGATTAGGTTATATAGGGCAGGATTGAATGAATAGATTGGCTAAGGAAGGACATTTAGGTTCTTTCTCTAAAATTGAAATGCCAACTTGTGAAAGTTGTCTTGCCGGAAAGATTACACGTAAACCATTTGTAAAGGCTAAGAGAGATAATTTTCCATTGCAATTAATCCATTATGATATTTGTGGTCAATAAATATAAGGGCTAGGTCTGGTGCTTTATATTTCATTACGTTTATTGATGATTTCACGTGCTTTGGTTATGTCTATATGATTTCTCATAAATCTGAAGCACTTGAATGCTTTAAGAAATATTTGAATGAAGTTGACAATCAATTAGATAAAAGGATTAAGACCTTAAGAACCGATAGAGGGAGTGAATATCTTTCAAAAGAACTTGAACAATTGTGGTATGAAAAGGGCATCACCAGAAAATTAACTATTCCTTACACACCTCAACAAAATGGTGTAGTAGAAAGGAGGAATAGAACACTACTAGACATGATAAGGCCCATGATGGCACAGACAAATTTACCTATCTCCTTTTGGGAGATGCGTTATTGATTGCAGCCTACATATTGAACAAAGTGCCTTCTAAATCAGTTTCTTCGACCCCTTATGAACTATGGACTGGTCATAAACCAAACTTAAATAATTTACCACCTTGGGGTTGTGCTGCGTATGTAAAAGATTCTTTTAGCAAGTTTAGAAAATTAAGTCCAAAAGGCAAGAAATGTATTTTCATAAGATATTCATAACACGCTAAATGGTATATGTTCATTGGTGAATTAGAGAATGAAAGTGTTACTGATATTGAATCACGAGATGTCACATTTTTAGAAAATGATTTTCCAAAGAAGGGTGAGGTAAAGAATGGAGAGCCTCTTTATGAAATGTTGAACTCAGATAGTCAGCAAGTATTTTCTGACACAATTGATAATCAAATCGGTCAAGATCTTGTTCTTGATTCGAGTGGGAGTGGAAGTTCTGAATTCCAAAATCCTTATAATGAATTCAAATTTCAACTACGAAAGAGCATAAGAAAATATACCGAAACGTACTTATGAGATTGAAGATGACATTTCTTGGTACCTCCTATAGAAATGGATGAGCCAAAATTTGTGACTGAGGCTTTATCGATCCCTAGAAAATATGAGCGGATGATAGCAATGAAAAAAAATTAGAATCCATGAAAACCAACAAAGTATGGGTTCTAGTTGACCTTCCGCCTGGGCGTAGAGACATTAGGAACAAATGGGTTCTCAAAGTTAAACGCAAAACGGATGGGTCAATAGAAAGATACAGGGCACGATTGGTGGAAAAAGGCTTAACTCAAGAAGCTGGAATAGATTATGAGGAAAAACTTTCACCAGTTGTGAAATTTACCTCAATTCGCTTACTTTTGGCTATTGTTGCACGTTTGGATTTGGAATTACATCAAATGGATGTGAAGATAACTTTTCTCAATGGAGAACTAAATGAAGAAATATTCATGGAATAGCTTGTAGGCTTCATCGTTAAAGGCCAAGAAAAGAAAGTCTGTAAATTGAAAAGATCTATTTATGGCCTGAAGTAATCTTCAAGGTAATGGTATTTGAGATTTCACAAGGAGGTGATCTCGTATGATTTCACCATGATCAGTAAAGACCATTGCATTTATGTGAAGAAGTCCGATGGAATGTTTGTAATTTTTTCTCTTTACGTGGATGATATTTTATTGGCTGGAAATAATTTGGAATATTTGAAAACTATCAAGTCATGGCTTTCAAAGTTAATTGACATGAAAGATATGGGTGAGGTAGACTATATCCTTGGAGTTAAGATCCAAAGAGGTCGTTCCAAAAAGTTATTAAGTCTATCTCAAGAAACTTATATAAAGAAAATTTTGGAGCGTTTTTGCATGAATAGTTGCAAATCCATGGATACTCCTATAGAGAGAGGTGAGACTTTAAGCCTTTAAATGTGTCCCAAAACTGAAAATGAAAAGGAAGACATGTCTCGAGTTCCGTATTCAAGTGCTATCGGGAGTTTGATGTATGCTATGATGTGTACTCGCCCAGACATTTGTTATGACGTAGGTCTGGTTAGCAGGTATCAATCTAATCCTGGAAGAGATAATTGAAAAGCTGTAAAGAGAATTTTCAGATACCTGAAGGGAACTGCAGATTATTCACTATGTTATAGTGAAAATGATTTATACTTGAGAGGATATATAAATGTTTATTGGGCCGATGACCGGAATGATAGAAAATCAACATCCAATTATGCTTTCTTACTTAATAGTGGTGCTTGTGAGCACGTGATTTTTGCCTCATAGGAACTACTCCAAAAGAAATAAAAAAAATAAAATAGTTTTTCTTTGTACGCAATTTGGAGAATTTTCGTGGCATTTTGTTAATTATTTGTGTTATCTGTGCATGTTCATCTTTGTTTTAATTAAAGAAAAATACAAAATTAGGTTGCATTGATATTTAGGATTTAATTCTGTAATTAGGAGTAGTTAAGTGTGTTCTATAAAAATAAAAAATTCACAAAAAATAATGTACTTCGCGTTTAATATTTAATGTCAAAATCGTGTGATTTTCTTTTATTCAATTTTGTGTGATATTTGTTTTTAAAAGTTAATTAGCATTTTAAGTTAATTTTGATTTTACAATTTAAATTAGGATTTTTAGGTTTTTAATTTTGAAGATTAGTTTAAAAAGAAAAGAAAACAAAAACGAAAAATAGAAGAGAAATCGGACTGGGCCATATTAATTTTGATCAAATCCAGCCCAAATTTTGTGTCTAACCCGGTCCAACTGATCAGCCCACTCAGACGACCCAAATGACGTCGTTTATGTCACTTTCAATCAGTGTCGTTGGGTTAAATCAATCCAACGACCGAGATCATCTCTCCCTTACCCATTCCCCAACCCGACCCGTTTACCGGAGATGGATCCGATCTCAGGAGTGCCTAAATGGCGCCGTTCCACTTAAATGATCAATCCAGGTCGTTGATCTCATCAGATCAAATGGCCAGGATTCGTTTCCCCCTCTGGTATATAAATCTAATCCCTTACCCAGCCCCTCCCAAGCCAAACCCCTCCCCTTCGTCTCCAAGAACCAGAGACCAAACGACCCCCTGAAACCCTAGCCGCCCTCATGCCCCTTCACCAGAAACCCGGTGGCAACAACGCCGCCGGCCACCCAAATAACACCCCTGAACCTTCTAGCCACCCTCTCTACGAATCCATGTTCTGTTTACTTCGAATCTCAACGGAACTCTTCGAATCTTCAATCGAAGATCGTCCAAAAAACCTCACCTTCTCCGATTAACCCCAAACATACACCACTAAGCCACCTGACCTCCCTTGTTCCCAAATCACCCCTACATTTGTTTGAATCCCATTAGAACTAGTCGAATCTTAAATCGACTAACAAACCCTAAAAAGACCAAGACTGGAACCTTTCCAAAATTAGGAGAGTTTTGAGGTTGTTAATCGACCTTAGTCGAGTGTTCTCAGTCGAGAACACTCGATTAAGGTCCATTTTTGGCCTCAGAAGTTCAAGTCGGAATTACGAAGGTCAATGAGAACGGAGTTCATTTGGTTTCTGATTTTGAGGTATTTCTCCTCTTTTCCTTTTTCTTTTTTGATTGTTGTTTGTTGTTTGCCTAATTAGGTTTCATTGCTATGTTTGTCAATTACTTCTTCCCACCTCTTTAGTTGAAATCGCTCGAACCCCTGTTTGTTTGGTTTCACTCTGGATTAGTTTCTTCTTTACATTGTTGAGTATTTCGAGTTAGGCAAGTTCAGTAAGTGATTGTATAAAACTGTGATCGTTTGATATTACTGTTGGTTCAAATTGTCTTATTATGTTATGTTTGATTCTTTCCTCTCCGTTGCTAATCAGTTTGTTGCATATGAATTCGTGATATTACAATGTTTCATTCATTTTTGTCTAGGTTTGGTTTAGAATTGTGAATGTAGTCAGTTCTTCCCATATACATGTGCATCTTAGCAGTTTAATATCAGTTTGCTATTTGATCTAATCTAGTGGAGTTCTAAAGAAGATCATGGGTAGAATTAGTTTCTTAATTTTGCCTGGGTGCTCTTGAGAGCTGGCAAGGTCAGTGTTTGGGTATAAGTGGAGGGACTTAGGACAGAGTTAAGGGGGGATTGAAAAAGCAATCTGAAAAGAGAGAGTAAAAGATAGAGGAAGAGAAACAGACAAGAAATTCTAAAAAAATAATAATATTGTTCCATTGAGGAAGTTTTATGATTCTAGTTCATCTAGGATTAAAATAGCTTAAGTTTTCTTGGTATTGTTCAGTAACTGAAGCTTGAAAGGTCCAAGAATATGATTTCAAGTTGAATCTGGTTTGTTCGACTGAGTTGATTGGTTATTTGCTTGGGTTTACTGATTGCTGGGTTGATTCTTGGATTCTCTGGTGTCATTTGTTTTCTGAAAATTCTCCTATTGTCATTGTTGAACCCTGCGGATTGGTCAGTTGCTGCTGCTGTTGCTGTTTGACTGACCCCCTCATTTTTTTGGTTTATACTTCAACTTCCAGGTACACTGTTGTCTCTCATAATTTGAAGTTCCACTCAATGTATGCGAACAACTTTGAAATAAAAAAATGATGGGAATCGCTAATTACTACGCGAAGTTGTCTCTGTATTTCATTAACTAGTTCGAAATTGCTTGGTAATTTAATTGGACAGACTTTGGATTGTATAACTTGGACTGTTTTGAAGTTAATTTGGACTGCTAGGAGGCCAGGGATCTGAATCGGGCTGTTGTTCATTCAGTAGCCTAGTATAGTTTATTTGTTGATTAGTCTAGCTTTCAATGTTAAGTAAGAGTGTAAGTATGGAAATTGATCTCAGAAATTTCTTGGTATGAAGTTATTGTTATTTCTTAGCTTATTAGGAATGGTTTAAGATTGGTACTGAGCTGTGTAAGGAGTCAACTTTGGCTGATTTTCGCATTACTTGTTCTTTTCTCTAAAAAATATTATATATATATATATATATTAACTTATAAACATTGTAGTTTGCTTTAGTTGAATAAAATCCTTTGAAATAATTTGAGGAGTGCCATGCCAAATAAAATCTCAAAACGCATGGTTCTCACTTAATTAATTTTAATCCTTAGAAATTGGGACGTGCCCTTCAGCGAATCTTCATGGCATCCCGCAAAGTTAACAACGCATTAGTTGCTTTAGGCGCGTCTTTTAATAAGATTACCTTCCTAAACTCGGGTGCGCATTTATGTGACCCAAATCCAAAATCTCAACAATGTTAAAATATGTCGAAGACCATGGGTGCATTTATGTGACGTGGTTCAAGACGTGTTTTAATAACGTTGCAATCTTCTTAAAAATGAATAAAAGCGGTTAAAGTTAAAATTTGCACATAGGTTTAAAGTGTTTAAAATCAGACAAATAGGCCGAATATGATAGTTGAGCGACCGTGCTAAAACCACGGAACTCAGGAATGCCTAACACCTTCTCCCGGGTTAACAGAATTCCTTATCCAGATTTCTGGTTCACGGACTGTAATACAGAGTCATTTCTTTTCCTCGATTCGGGATTCAACAGGTGACTTGGGACACCATAAATCTCCCAAGTGGCGACTCTGAATTAAATAAACCAATCCTGTTTCGATTGTCTTTTAAATGGAAAAACTCCTTTATGCCCTGCGGGCGCAGGTAAAAAGGAGGTGTGACAGCTCTGGCGACTCTGCTGGGGACAGAACCCAGAATCTTTGGTTCAGGGTTCAAAATTCGAGCTTTAAATAATTGTTATAATTGGCTTGTTTTATCTGATTGTTTTACATGTTTGGGCCTAATGTGCTAAGTGATGCTTTTTACCGCTTTGATATTATCTGAACTGCATATAAACTGCTACGAAGCCCTTCTCTTCTCATCTTTGGGGATGTGCTCACTGGTCGAGACTCTCTATTTTGTTAGTGTCATACCTTGAAATAAGAAAGAGGCTCGGACAAGTTACTAAGCCGGATGGCCTTTTGGTTCCTGGTACGTAGCCCCCTCCTCGACTCGAGTTGTCCGCTCGAGTACACAGTCTAGAACAAATACCCAGGTTATGAACCTAGAATAACTCAGTTTCATGTCGTATCCCTAGTAGGAACGTTTGTTTGCATCACGTGCATTTGACTTTGGAGGCTCAACACAGGGGTTGGGTCTGTCTAGGACAGGTGTACCAAAAATGACAAAAGACCATCCTGATTCATCTTACTTGCTACTTGTGCATTTGTTTGCTTCGGACTTGCATACTGACCGGCTTTTGAATATTTTGAGGAAAGAGAGATAGAGGTACGAGGGTTAAAGAGAGTTAATCGCTTGTTTTGAAAAAAAAACAATGTCCAAATAGTGTCAAAACTCTGCCGAATTTTTGAGAAAATGAAAAAAAAAAGAAAAAAATAGTTTTATTTGCCGATGAAAAGAGTCTTGTTTTCAAAAGAAGTTTGTTTTATCGGCCCGAACTACGCCAGTTTGATTCTCACAGGGTGTGAGATACGTAGGCAACCTCCATCGGGTCCAACTTCACTTTTTGCAAAATTAGCCAAAAGAACAAAAATTTTATTTGAAAATAATTAGGGTGATGCCATTCTTGCTAGAAATAGCCGAATGTCCCTAAAAGGGCGCCGGAAGGCTATTTTTGTAAGAACAGCCACCTGTGGTCATTTATTTTTAGGCTTTCACCGGTTAGCCGACACAGCCTTAAAATCTTAGACCCCGAGGTGCTGAAAGGCCGTATTGGCAAAACCGGGTTTTATTTTAAATGAAAAAAAGAGAGAAAAATGTCCATGTTATCTTTGAGTCAATGGAATCGTGATTTTTGCTTAACCACCCTAATAAATGTGCAGAATGAGCACAAGTCAGAATTTACACGTAACAATTGTGAACAAGATCCCTTTGGAGTTATATATGTGGTGGGATGACTTGGGCGAATCAGGGCTTGACACAGTCAATCTATACCTGGGAGGCCTCACTGGGTTGCTGAAGATTAATCCTAAGGGGGATATCATAAAGGCCTTGGTCGCATTTTGGGACCCGGCTCACAACGTATTTTACTTCTCGGATTTTGAACTTACCCCAACATTGGAAGAAATAGCCGGATACATTGGGAGTCCCAAAGTTCCTCTAAGACACCAGTACCTGATTGCTCCGAGGGCCGTAGCCGTACACAGGTTCCTAGACTTTTTAAAAATAAGCAGGGGATCCACAACCCAGACTTGGCAGCTGGATTTTGTACTTTGAAGTTTATATACAATAGACATGGTCACATAGGGGGGTTCAACAAGCCAGAGAACAAAATCTGTAGCAAAGGAAACCGCCTTAAGTGGGAAGAACATATGTGTTTTGCATTCATGGTAGCTTTTTTGGGACTCCTGGTGTTTCCTAGAAAAGACGGGAACATTGACATCTGGGATTGTTAGCACTTTGCTTACTCAGGCCAACAACACCCTCGCACCCATGATAGTAGCTGAAATCGTCTGCGCTCTCACAGCTTGCAAAGCCAGGGGAAACTTTTTTGAGGGGTGCAACGTGTTGCTGCAGATGTGGATGTTCGAACACCTATGTCGTCGTCCTCAATTTATGAGTTATGGGTCGACGGAGAAAACGTGCATAGAGGAATTTCCTACGAGGGTTGACAAAATCAGCTTACCAGAAGGGGTCACAGAGTGGGCAGCGCGCCTCCGTTCTGTCACTGCAAGCCAAATAGAATGGACATTTGGGTGGTTGCCTGTGGATGAAATCATATATATGCCAGCCACTGGACCCCATTTCCTTTTGATGGGACTCAGGAGTATTCAGCCCTATGCCCCGTATCGAGTATTGAGGCAGTTGGGGAGATGTCAAATAGTTCCGAAAGATGAAGATCTTAGCGGCCAAGTGGTCAAGATCGGGCCTAACGGACAATTTCATGAAGTAGCAGTCCGACAAATTTGGAGCGAGTGTCAATACTTAACAGTAAATACATGTGTGTACGTGATCGGTCCAAAGGTGAAGTTTCGCCAAGATACTTTGCTTGGTATAGGAGAGAAATCGAGTTTGGGAGACCGGCCAAAAGACCCCATCTCCAGGAGTTCGTCAAGGCGTCGCAAGAACAGTGGGATTGGTTGGCTAAAGAACATGGGTACAGGGTTATAATAGGCAAATTGGAGAAGCAAGTCATGGATTTGCAATTTTAGAAAGATCTACAGGCCGCCGCAGATAAGGGCGAGAAAAAGAAACTAGCTAAAGAAAATGAGGCCCTCCGAGCTCAAATTCAGAAACTAAAAGTAGCGGCAGAAAATCCAGTCCGAAGTAACAGAGATGAAAAGCTCGTAGCTAACCTAAGGCAGAAAGTGAGTAACTATAGTTTCTATTTGAACAAAATAGAAAGTGAACTGGCCGGGGCTAAAAAACAATTAGCCAAAAATGCAGATGAACGGGTATGCCTGATTAAGCAGTTGAGAGAAAGGTACGACGATGAGGTCACGGGGTTGAAGAAAAGAGTCATCTCCACGAGAAACAAAATGATCAAACAGGCAAAAGACTTCAAGGTTGAAAGGGAACACTGTCACACGACATTGGCACAGTTAGAAATAGACTTGCAACAACTTCAGGAACAAAACTATGCAGCCAAGCAAACCTTGGAGGCTAGGGCCCAGCAGATTGGGCGTTTGTTATAAGAAAAGGGCATCATAAGAGAGAGAATTAGAAACATCGCTGATTACATCATTATGAAGTGCCACATTTGTGAGGGTATGACCCGCACTACATTCTTTGCGGCAGTGATGACCTTTGTTAAACAAATAATGAACAATTTGGACCGACTTCAAAGGGATCTTGCACATAGGCCCGTGGCGAGAGCGAATGATGTCCCACGGACACCAGGAGCATTGATGTACTCATAATTTTCCATTTGAATCTGTATTTCCTTTTCTGTCAGAGTCTGTGAGTCATGTTGGGTTTGCATTTTCTTTCTGGTCCGAGTCTGCATTTCTTTAGAGTATGATAGCTTGATTTCGGAGTCTGTTTGTCGCCTTTGCGTCAGAGTCTATTCGTCTTTTTAAATTTGTTGATATTGAGTCTGTGTAATCGAAGCATCTATTTTATAAAAGCTAAAAATCCCAAAAATGTTTTATTTACTTGCACACTTATTTGACAGAACTACGCACGGTCTGATTCATGCGAGGACATGATACGTAGGCAATATCTATAGGATTCGACCACCACTAATAGGGAAAAAAAAAGAAGGATAAAATAAAGAAAGTTTAAAAGAAGAGGCACAATTGTGAGAGGCCGGAATGACGCACGCAACCGAAGCAAATGCATGATAGAAATAGTTAATTGCCTAGGTGCATTGCATCCCAACGTGTAATTGCATATGTGTTAAACTCTAAAAAACTAACAAGTTTGTTGATTTCCAGAGAATTCAAGCAGTTAGTTTATTTAGAGGATACTGACACATTATCATTACCAAACCAGATCAAAGGGACCAATACCAGAAATCATGTCTATCCCGGAGGTCGACACTAGTGTTGAGGTAGAGGAGTTGGACGTCAATAAAATGAAAGAGGAGATGTTCAAGCTTAAGCAACAGATGGCCGAAATGTACCAGGCCTGGTCCCAAGGGCAATCACCACCGTCTTACCCAGCCAACCCGGCTTTTACCCCACCATTAGCTTAGTCTCAGGATCATCCTGCCACCAACCCAAGTTTTCCCATTTATCAACACTACCATGGCACTACTTCTCATATGCCGCAAGCTTCACTACCAAAATTGATTCCATGCCCTCCTCCGCCAGTCACCCCTATCTTTGTGACATCTCAACCAGCTGCACTCCATAGATACCTGAGTGAACCCGTGTTCCAAACTCAGGATAACCAGTATTATCCCCCAGAACCCACCTTCAAAGCTCCTAAAACCTACCCCTACGATCCACGTTCTGATCTCCCGAGAGAAGCTGAGAGACCAGCCAAAAATCCCGAACATGAAGAGATGTTCAGAAAAATGAAAAACATAGAACAATCCTTCAGGGATATGAGAGGGCTAGGAGGTCAGGTAAGCGTGGGTTACAAAGATATGTGTTTATTCCCAAATGTACAACTACCGGCAGGGTTTAAAATGCCCAAATTCGACTTGTACAACGGACACGGTGATCCAGTGGCTCATTTGAGAGGTTTTTGCAGTAAGATGAGGGGAGCCGGAGGAAAGGATGAATTGTTAATGGCTTACTTCAGTCAGAGTTTGAGCGGAGCAGCATTGTAATGGTACACCCGCCAAGATCACGGAATATGGTACAGATGGGATGATCTGGCACAAGCATTCGCTTGTCACTTTCAGTATAATCTTGAGATCATTCTAGACCGACTATCTTTGACTAAACTAGAGAAGAAGTACAGTGAAAGATTTAGAGAATATGGTTTCCGGTGGAGGGATCAAGCAGCAAGGGTAGATCCCCCAATGAAAGAGAGCGAGATGGTCGATTACTTTTTGCAGGCTCTGGAGCCAACTTACTTTGGTCATTTGGTGTCCGCAATTGGCAAGTCTTTTAATGAGGTTGTAAAAATGGGAGACATGGTCGAGGAGGGGCTTAAGTCCAACAAGATCATTAGTTATTCAGCGATCAAGGCAACCACCCATGCCATTCAAAGCGGCACTGGGGGTGTGCTTGGGAAAAAGAAGAAAGAAGATGTCACGACTTTTGAGTCCGGAGCCTGGTTCGGATCTAGAGGCCCGTCACCCTACTATAGCCAATCACGACCCTACCACCAAAATTACCCCCACACTTCATATAGCCCTCCACGGCACTACTACTCACCTCCAGATCCCCATTTTTTCGTCCATCATGCACAAGCCTATACCCATACCCCAGCACACGCACAGTGGCGTACGCCGGCTCCACAAAATCCATACCCAGCTCCACAAAACACATATCCACCCCCAAGGGCCTACAAAAATTCCCCCGGGATAGGTTTCCGACCAAACCAAGCCCTCAAGAATGAGAGGTCACAGAAGCAAAAGACTTTCACTCCACTGGGGGAATCATATACCAGTCTTTTCCACAGATTGAGGCAATTGGGCATGTTGAATCCAATTGAGCCCAAAATGCCAAATCCTCCCCCTAGAAATCTTGACCACTCGGTGAGCTGTGAGTACTGTTCAGGGGTCCCTGGGCATGATATAGAGAAGTGTTGGAAATTAAAAACAGTTGTGCAAGAGCTTATCGATACTCATCGGATCGAGGTTCAAGCCCCAGAAGCACCAAATATCAATCAGAACCCACTACCAACTCACCATGAGACACACATGATTGAGTTGATACACAAAGAGGGGGAGCCCAGGAATCCTTCACAGATGGTAATGATGATCCATTCCAACGAAACCAGCTCAAAGGAAAAAGTAACCAGTGGGAAATCAGTGGCCCAGTTGAGAGGGGTAGATGATAATACAACTGTGGTAGCCGAGAGAGGGTCGTCAAGCATTGTTGCAGTGAAACCAGAGAAAGCTAAAGTGGTAGTGCCAGGGGTTGTAAGTAAACCTGTTGTGGTCGTGAAGGGTGCTCGCGCAGAGCCTGTTATTATAAAACCAGTAACTCAGCTTCCAGTAATCAACATCAAGGCTGTTCCTTGGAATTATGAACGGGTGACGGTGATTTACAAGGGGAAAGAAGTCAAAGAAGAAGTTTGTGAAGCGCAAGGTTTAACTCGCTCAGGAAGGTGTTTTACTCCCGAGGAATTAAGAAGAGCTAAAGATAATTCAACGTCGGTAAATAAAGCTGTAACTAAAGAAGAGGCAGAGGAATTTTTAAGGAAAATGAAAGTGCATGACTATTCTGTTGTAGAACAGTTGAGGAAAACGCCCACTCAGATCTCATTACTCTCGTTGCTAATCCATTCAGATGAGCACCGTCAGTCACTGATGAAAATCTTGAATGAGGCCCATGTTCCCGACAAGATCTCAGTAAACCATCTGGAAAAGATAGCCAACAAGATTTTCAAAGTAAACAGAGTCACTTTTTCCGATGACGAATTACCGGTAGAGGGTACTGAGCATAATAAATCCCTTTACCTGACAGTGAAATGCAAGGACGCTGTGGTTACCCGGGTATTGGTTGACAATGGTTCAAGTGCAAACATTTGTCCTCTCTCCACTCTAAGCAATCTGAAAGTAGAAGAGGAGAGGATCCATAAGAACAGTATCTGTGTGCGGGGATTTGACGGCGGAGGCAAAGACTCAGTCGGGGACATAATGTTGGAGCTGACCATAGGTCCAGTAGAATTCACAATGGAATTCCAAGTGCTGGATATCGCTGTTTCCTACAATTTACTGTTAGGGCGACCGTGGATTCACGCCGCTAAAGCAGTGCCATCAACACACCATCAGATGGTCAAGTTTGAATGGGACAGACAGGAAATAGTGGTGCACGACGAAGATAATTTGTGCGTTCACAACAACACCATTGTGCCATTCATTGAAGTGGAAGATGACAAGGGACCATAGGTCTACTAGGTTTCGGACGCAATGTCGGTCGAGAAAGTTCTAGAAGGGAAATGTATACCGAATCCGAAGATAAACACCGCATCAGTCATGGTAGCGTATGAAATGTTGAAGAATGGTTTTGTACCAGGAAAGGGTTTGGGATCAGTGTTGCAAGGCATCATACAGCCCGTGTCACTTCCTGAAAACTTGGGAACATTTGGTCTGGGATTCAAGCCCACAGCCGCAGACATAAAAAGAGCCAGGAAATTGAAACAGAGGACATGGGTCCTTCCAAAGCCGGCCCCACGTCTTTCCAGATCATTTGTCAAGTCCGGTACAAGGAGTCTCCCAGTGACAACAATTCCCAGTTCCGCGATTAATCCTGACAAGGAGTTGATTGAAAGATTGGAGCAATTGTTCGACAGTGTGAATATGGTGGAAATTGGAGAGGGTTCTAGCGACGCGGAAGTGCAATTTGTCGGGCCAAAAACAAAGCTTAATAATTGGAAGGCTACTCTTCTCCCTACTCGGAAGGAGTCTTGGTAGTTTGCTTTGATTTTCCTTTAAGTTTGTACGGATTATTCCAGGGTTGTAATCCATATTTCATTTCTTCAGTATGTTAAGTGTGCAAACCTTGTTATCTTTTATCAATCAATGAAATACAATTTCCCTGTCTTCATCATTCCTGATGGTTTTCCTTTTGTTTTGTTTTCTTTTCTATACAGTTCTTTTTTCGCTGGTTCTAATGACATGGCGTGCATAAGGAATTCTCAGCCCAGTCTTAAAAATCAATCTGATTCTGAAATGTTAGTTCAAGAAATAGATTGTGGTTACGAATTAGAATATGATGATGAAGCCTTCGAAGAGATTAGTAAGGAGTTAATTCACTTGGAAGAAAAACCCAAACCCAATTTGAATGACACAGAAGCCGTCAATTTAGGGGACACAGACAATGTCCGAGAGACTAAAATAAGTGTCCACCTCGAGCCAAAAATCCGGGAGGAGTTAATCAAAGCACTCATCGAGTACAAAGATGTTTTTGCGTGGTCATATGACGACATGCCGGGTTTAAGCACTAATTTAGTGGCCCACAGATTGCCCACTGATCCGGCATTCCCCCTCGTCAAGCAAAAGCTGAGCAAATTCAAAACTGATATGAGTGTGAAAATTAAAGAAGAAGTTACCAAGCAGTTGGACGCAAAGGTTATTCGGGTCACCCGATATCCTGTTTGGTTGGCTAATGTCATGCCCGTACCGGAGAAGGATGGCAAGATCAGAGTATGCGTCGATTACCACAATCTCAACAAAGCAAGTTCGAAGGATAACTTCCCACTACCCAATATCCACATTTTGATCGATAATTGTGCCAAGCGCGAGATTGGATCTTTTGTGGATTGCTATGCCGGGTATCATCACATTCTAATGGATGAAGATGATGCAGAAAAGACGGCGTTCATCATACCATGGGGAACTTATTGCTACCGGGTAATGCCATTTGGTTTGAAGAATGCTGGGGCAACTTATATGAGGGCGATGACTACTGTATTTCATGATATGATACACAAGGAGATTGAGGTATACATAGATGATGTGATCATAAAATCAAAGCATCAGGCTGACCACGTCGAGGATTTGAGGAAATTCTTCCAGAGGCTTCGCAGGTACAACCTCAATCTTAACCCCGCCAAGTGTGCATTTGGTGTTCCATCCGGAAAGTTGTTAGGATTCATAGTCAGTTGGCGAGGCATCGAGTTGGACCCATCAAAGATCAAAGACATACAAGATTTGCCCCTCTGAGGAACAAGACTGAAGTGATGAGTCTGTTAGGAAGGCTGAACTACATCAGCAGGTTTATTGCTCAGCTCACGACAACTTGTGAGCCTATTTTCAAGTTGTTGAGGAAGGACGCTGCGATCAAGTGGACTGATGAGTGTCAAGAAGCGTTTGATAAGATAAAAGGTTACTTGACAAACCCACCTATGCTAGTTCCACCAGAACTAGGGAGACCTTTGATTCTCTACTTGGCAGTCTTGGAAAATTCATTTGGTTGTGTAGTGGGGCAGCATGACATCACCGGCAGGAAAGAACAAGCCATATATTATCTTAGCAAAAAGTTCACAGCTTATGAGGTTAAGTACACTCACCTGGAAAGGACATGTTGCACCCTAACTTGGGTGGCACAGAAATTGAAACATTATTTGTCATTCTACACTACCTACCTCATTTCGCGTTTGGATCCGTTGAAGTATATCTTTCAAAAGTCTATGCCGACAGGAAGACTTGCAAAATGGCAGATTTTGCTCACAGAGTTTGACATAATCTATGTAACTCGGACTGCGATGAAAGCTCAAGCATTGGCCGATCATTTGGCCGAGAACCCGGTTGATGAAGAATATGAGCCACTGAGGACTTGTTTTCCTGATGAAGAGGTGATGCGTATTGATGAACTAGAACAGGCCGAAAAACCAGGTTGGAAACTTTTCTTTAATGGGGCTGCTAACATGAAAGGAGTCGGAATAGGAGCTGTGCTTATTTTTGAAACAGGGCATCACTATCCTGTTACGGCTCAGCTTCGGTTTTATTGCACCAACAATATGGCCGAATACAAGACATGCATTTTAGGTTTGAGGCTAGCTGCAGACATGAATGTCCGGGAAATTCTAGTTTTAGGAGACTCGAATCTTCTGGTGCACCAAATTCAAGGAGAATGGAAAACTCGAGATCTGAAGCTCATACCATACTGACAATGCTTGCATGATCTTTGTCAACGGTTTAGATCAGTGGAGTTCAGGCATATTCCAAGGGTCCATAATGAGGTCGTCGATGCTTTGGCTACCCTAGCGTCAATGCTGCACCATCCGGACAAAGCCTATGTCGATCCTTTGCACATTCAAGTACGAGATCAGCATGCTTACTGCAACATGATTGAAGAAGAATTGGATGGCAAACCATGGTTCCATGATATCAAGGAATACATCAGAATGGGAATATACCCAGTGCAAGCCACTAGGATCAAAAGAGAACAATTCGACGGTTGGCAAGCGGATTTTTCTTGAGTGGAGGAGTTTTGTATAAAAGAACACCAGACCTGGGATTGTTAAGATGCATAGATGCTAGACAAGCTACGTCTGTCATGTCCGAAGTACATTCAGGAGTCTGCGGACCACATATGAGCGGATATGTGTTGGCAAAGAAAATTCTCCGAGCAGGTTATTATTGGCTCACCATGGAGCGAGATTGTATTAGTTTTGTGCACAAATGTCATCAGTGCCATATACACGGATATTTGATTCATTTTTCGCCATCAGAATTACACACAATGTCAGCGCCATGGCTCTTCGTCGCTTGGGGCATGGATATTATTGGACCAATTGAGCCAGCAGCATCCAACGAGCATAGGTTCATTCTGGTAGCCATTGATTATTTCACCAAATGGGTTGAGGCCAAAACTTTCAAGTCTGTGACCAAGAAAGCAGTGGTCGATTTTGTTCACTCAAATATCATTTGTCGATTTGAAATCCCGAAGGTGATCATCACATATAACGGTGCTAATCTTAACAGCAATTTGATGAAAGAGGTATGTTAACAGTTTAAGATTACACACCGCAATTCTACCCCATATTGTCCCAAGGCGAATGGAGCAGTTGAGGAACCCAACAAAAACATAAAGAAGATACTTCGGAAAATGGTAGAAGGTTCTAGGCAGTGGCATGAAAAATTACTATTTGCATTGCTGGGTTATCGCACTACTCTCCGTACTTCAGTAGGGGAAACTCCTTATTTGTTGGTATATGGAACTGAAGCCGTAATACCTGCGGAAGTTGAAATCTCATCCCTTTGGATTGTCGCTGAGGTTGAGATTGATGATGATGAGTGGGTCAAAACCCATCTGGAGCAGTTGAACTTGATTGATGAAAAAAGATTGGCAACTGTGTGTCATGGCTATTTATATCAAAAGAGAATAACAAGAGCATACAACAAAAAGGTGCGTCCCCGGAAATTTGAAGTGGGTCAGCAAGTGCTGAAACGCATCCTTCCACATCAGGCTGAGGCAAAAGGCAAGTTTTCCCCGAATTGGCACGGGCCATTCATTGTAACTAGAGTATTGTCCAATGGGGCTTTATGCTTAACAAATATCGAAGGAAAATGCATAGACATGGCTATCAATTCTGATGCAGTAAAAAGATATTATGTATGATTTCTTTGGTATAATTGTTGATTGTTTGTATTTGGCATTATTTCGAAGATTGAAATGACGAAGGCAATTTGTTCTACTATCTAAACACTTTATTGAACCTTATTTATTTCTTTCATACCCCTCTTTTGGAATCAATAACGAAAAAGAGAGAAAAAGAAATAAAAGAAAAAGAGAAAAGAAAAGAGGTGAAAAATATAACAACAAGGAAAATTCAGGTGTGAACTACGTTTGACCTGATCCCTGTTAAGGGTACGTAGGCAGCTTTACGGCTCGGTCATAGTAAAATAAAAGTCGGAAGATCCCCGAGCAAGAAACTGGGGCAGAGGTTGTATTTGTAATAAGAAATGTGATTCCAAAAGTTGTAATTTTAAACCCATGTCAAATTATTTTGAGCCTTTGATACCCTTTCTTTCTAATCCATCCAAAAGCCCACATAACGGTCCAAAGAAAGACCTTCTGGTTAGTTTTTTGAGAGATGACAAGTCGAGCAAATAGAAGTGATTCATATCAGGGTAATACTCTGGTCCAGGCAGGGAAATTAATGAAAATGAGAGAGTCTTATTGGTGAAAACCTTCACAGGCACCATAAGGCGACGAAAGTTGAGAGAAATAAAATGAGAGAGTCTTATCGGTGAAAACCTTCACAGGCACCATAAGGCAACGGGAGTTGAGAGAAACGAGAGTCTCTTATTAGTGAAAACCCCTCGAAGGGCACTATAAGGTGACAATGAATTAAAAGGGGGCAAACGAGATAAGCTTGATGGAAAGGATCCATCGAGACATCAAGTAGAATAAAGATGTTGTTTCGGCAAAAGAAGATGGGTTGCGGGACCTTTAAAAAGCAAAGTAGGGATATCAGAAAGATTGATTGATGTAAATAGACTGGGTTGATTAATCCAAAAATGCACGACATGACCATTGGGATCGGTTATACCATTCAGATAAGTTATTTTCTCTTCAAACAATTGTTCAGAAAGATTTTTCTTGTTCTATCTTTCGAAGTCATCATTTTCCATTTCTTTTTGATCAACAGTAGTTTGTTTTTAAGAAGGATTTTAAGAGCTAACTACCAGTTGCCAACATGGTGCAAGGTAAATGGGGATAAGACATGCAAGGATAATGTGATGGGACGAGAAAGACGTCATTGTAAGACCAAATGATGGATTGGTCTAAGTTTTCGGGACAGTATGGAGAAAAGGTGGAAAACAATGGTTGAGAGGTTGGTGAATACAGAATCATCAAAAAGGTCGGAAGTTAACAGCCAAGTTTCAAGATAGTCGAACAACGCAGAGCATGGAAAAGAGCGAAAGGGAAAACCGTCCCCAGCAGGAGCATCCCCACGTTTTAAACTAACAAACTCTCTTTGATTTTAAGAAGGGACAGGAAACGTTATTGATGACAGAAAGACATGCCACAAGAAAGATTGTCGAACTAGGGCAGAAAATTTTCTGGAAGTCAGGTACCCACTTGGGGAAGATGGAAGATAACACGAGTTTGGAGAAAAGTGGTATCCCCAGCAGTTTTCGGAAGAAGGCAAAACAAGTTTTAAAGAAAGCAATTTCGGGAGGAAGATAACACAAGTCTTAAGGGAAGTAGTTCCAGAGGAAGGAAAACACTAGTTTTAAGGGAAGTAGTCTTTGAAGGAGGAAAATAACATACTTTTGAATGAAACACCGGTGTTCCCCAGCAGCTTTCAGAGGAATGAAACACCAGTTTTGAGGGAAACAGTTTTGAAAGAAGATAATTCAAGTTAGAAGGAAAATGGTTCATGAGGCGGGAAGGAACAACGACAATAGAGCGCATTTTTAAAGTTGTAGTTGAAGTCAGGTGCCCGCCTAGAGAATGAAGGTGTTATATTTTAAGAAGTAGTTGAAGTCAGGAGCCCGCCTGGAGAATGAAGGTGTTATATTTTTAAAGAGTAGTTGAAGTCAGGAGCCCGCCTGGAGAATGGAGGTGATATTTTTGAATAAAACACCGGTGTTATCCCCAACAGTTTTCAGAGGAATGAAACACCAGTTTTGAGGGAAGCAGTTCTGAAAGAAGATAATTTCAAGTTAGAAGGAAAATGGTTCAGGAGGCAGGAAGGAGCAACAACAATAAAACGCATTTTTTAGAAGTCATTGAAGGCAGGAGCCCGCCTGGAGAATGGAGGTGTTATATTTTTAAGAAGTTGTTGAAGTCAGGAGCCCGCCTGGAGAATGGAGGTGTTATGTTTTAAGAAATAGTCGAAGTCAGGAGCCCGCCTGGAGAATGGAGGTGTTATATTTTAAGAAGTAGTTGAAGTCAGGAGCCCACCTGGAGAATGGAGGTGTTATATTTTTAAGGAGTAGTCGAAGTCAGGAGCCCGCCTGGAGAATGGAAGTGTTATATTTTCAAGTTGTAGTCGAAGTCAGGAGCCCGCCTGGAGAATGGAGGTGTCATATTTTTAAGTTGCTGTTGAAGTCAGGAGCCCACCTGGAGAATAGAGGTGTTATATTTTTAAGAAGTAGTTAAAGTCAGGAGCCCGCCTGGAGAATGGAGGTGTTATATTTTTAAGAAGTTGTTGAAGTCAGGAGTCCGCCTGGAGAATAAAGGTGTTATATTTTAAGGTTTATTGAAGTCAGGAGCCCGCATGGAGATTGAAGGTATTATCTTGTTAAGTCATAGCAGAAGTCAGGAGCCCGCCCGGAGAGCGGAGGGTTGCAACAAAGATCCCCAGCATAAATTAAAGTTCAGAAGTCGGAAGGAAGGCAACACTAGTCAGAAGAACGCAGCTTCGAAGGAAAAATAATTCGAAGCTCACAAGAAGGAAATAAGCAGTTCAAATTCGACAATCAAGAGAATACTACGAGTCAAGACAGAAAGAAAGAAACGTCAGAGGAAACACCAGTCAGCAAGACATCAAAGCAACAAGAGACACAAGAGCAAGACTGAAGATCTAGATAAGATTTTGTAATTCATAGACTATAGTTTAGTCTAGCTTCTTGTTTTCTTTTAGCATGGTGTAATAAGGAGGTCAGTAAGTAGCGACAGCAGCAGAAACAATAGTAACAGTAAAACCACAGCTCCCTGGCAGTCCCAGCTACCAAAACTTTCTAAACTACATTGACCTGATTCCCTTTTAGCCAGGGATATGTAGGAAAACCTTCGAAGCAGAGGTTCGGCCAAATCTTTCAAGAAAATGCTTCACACGGAGTGTTCAAACAGGCAAAAATCGCTCGTATCCGCTCACTTTATCTTTGTCCGAAAACTTTTCGTATTTTCGGACAAAGAGGGGCAGCTGTGAGTACGTGATTTTTGCCTCACGGGAACTACTCCAAAAGAAATCAAAAAAAATAGTTTTTCTTTGTACGCAATTTGGAAAATCTTCGCGGCATTTTGTTAATTATTCGTGTTGTCTGTGCATGTTCATCTTTGTTTTAATTAAAGAAAAATACAAAAATAGGTTGCATTGACATTTAGGATTTAATTCTGTAATTAGGAGTAGTTAAGTGTGTTCTACAAAAATGAAAAATTCACAAAAAATAATGTACTTCGCGTTTTAATATTTAATGTCAAAATCGCGTGATTTTCTTTTATTCAATTTTGTGTGATATTTGTTTTTAGGAGTTAATTAGCATTTTAAGTTAATTTTGGTTTTACAATTTAAATTAGGATTTTTAGGTTTTTAATTTTGAAGATTAGTTTAAAAAGAAAAGAAAACAATAATGAAAAATAGAAGAGAAATCGGACTGGGCCATATTAATTTTGACCAAATCCAGCCCAAATTTTGTGTCTAACCAGGTCCAACTGATCAGCCCACTCAAACGTCCCAAACGACGTCATTTATGTCACTTTCAATCAGTTTCGTTGGGTTAAATCAATCCAATGATCGAGATCATCTCTCCCTTACCCATTCCCCAACCCGACCCGTTTACCGGAGATGGATACGGTCTCAGGAGTGCCTAAACGGCGTCGTTCCACTTAAATGATCAATCCAGGCCGTTGATCTCATCAGATCAAACGGCCAGGATTCGTTTCCCCCTCTGGTATATAAATCTAATCCCTTACCCAGCCCCCCAAGCCAAACCCCTCCCCTTCGTCTCCAAGAACCAGAGACCAAACGACCCCCTGAAACCCTAGCCGCCCTCATGCCCCTTCACCTGAAACCCGGTGGCAACAACGCCGCCGACCACCCAAATAACACCCCTGAACCTTCTATCCACCCTCTCCACGAATCCATGTTCCGTTTACTTCGAATCTCAACGGAACTCTTCGAATCTTCAATCGAAGATCGTCCAAAAAACCTCACCTTCTCCGATTAACCCCAAACTTACACCACTAAGCCACCTGACCTCCCTTGTTCCCAAATCACCCCTACTTTTGTTCGAATCCCATTAGAACTAGTCGAATCTTAAATCGACTAACAAACCCTAAAAAGACCAAGACTGCAACCTGTCCAAAATTAGGAGAGTTTTGAGGTTGTTAATCGACCTTAGTCGAGTGTTCTCAGTCAAGAACACTCGATTAAGGTCCATTTTTGGCCTCAGAAGTTCAAGTCGGAATTACGAAGGTCAATGAGAACGGAGTTCATTTGGTTTCTGATTTTGAGGTATTTCTCCTCTTTTCCTTTTTCTTTTTTGATTGTTGTTTGTTGTTTGCCTAATTAGGTTTCATTGCTATGTTGGTCAATTACTTCTTCCCCCCTCTTTCGGACCTTTTTCTGGACCAAATTTTCATCACTGTATTAATTGGATTTTATAGTTAATTGGATTTAGTTGAAATCGCTCGAACCCCTGTCTGTTTGGTTTCACTCTGGATTAGTTTCTTCTTTACATTGTTGAGTATTTCGAGTTAGGCAAGTTCAGTAAGTGATTGTATAAAACTGTGATCGTTTGATATTACTGTTGGTTCAAATTGTCTTATTATGTTATGTTTGATTCTTTCCTCTCCGTTGCTAATCAGTTTGTTGCATATGAATTCGTGATATTACAATGTTTCATTCATTTTTTCTAGGTTTGGTTTAGAATTGTGAATGTAGTCAGTTATTCCCATATACATGTGCATCTTAGCAGTTTAATATCAGTTTGCTATTTGATCTAATCTGTGTAGTTTGAGTTGCTGTTTGATTTTGATTAAGGAAATTGGTTATAGCTGATGAGGTACATGGGATTTGACTAGGATAGTAAATCACAGTAGTTTCAGGGGATAATTTGGGACTTAAAAGTTTAAAAATGGTTGGTTTAAGTGTTCTGTCCAGTAAGTGCTAATGTAACATTAAAATAATGCATTTGTTTAGTGCTAATGGGGAACAAAACATAATGGTATGGGGAGGCTTAAAAGGGATTGATTAAAATATGTTGCCCATACCTGCTTGAACATTAAATAAGGAAAAGACAAGGGATAATGGGGAAAAGACATACTCTAGTGGAGTTCTAAAGAAGATCATGGGCAGAATTAGTTTCTTAATTCTGCCTGAGTGCTCTTGAGAGCTGGCAAGGTCAGTGTTTGGGTATAAGTGGAGGGACTTAGGACAGAGTTAAGGGGGATTGAAAAAGCAATCTGAAAAGAGAGAGTAAAAGATAGAGGAAGAGAAACAGACAAGAAATTCTAAAAAAAATATTATTGTTCCATTGAGGAAGTTTTCTGATTCTAGTTCATCTAGGATTAAAATAGCTTAAGTTTTCTTGGTATTGTTCAGTAACTGAAGCTTGAAAGGTCCAAGAATATGATTTCAAGTTGAATCTGGTTTGTTCGACTGAGTTGATTGGTTATTTGCTTGGGTTTATTGATTGCTGGGTTGATTCTTGGATTCTCTGGTGTCATTTGTTTTATGAAAATTCTCCTATTGTCGTTGTTGAACCCTGCTGGATTGGTCAGTTGCTGCTGCTGTTGCTGTTTGACTGACCCCCTCATTTTTTTTGGTTTATACTTCAACTTCCAGGTACACTGTTGTCTCTCATAATTTGAAGTTCCACTCAATGTATGCGAACAACTTTGAAATAAAAAATGAGGGGGAATCGCTAATTACTACGCGAATTTTTCTCTGTATTTCATTAACTAGTTCGAAATTGCTTGGTAATTAATTGGACAGACTTTGGATTGTATAACTTGGACTGTTTTGAAGTTAATTTGGACTGCTAGGAGGCCAGGGATCTGAATAGGGCTGTTGTTTATTCAGTAGCCTAGTATAGTTTATTTGTTGATTAGTCTAGCTTTCAATGTTAAGTAAGAGTGTAAGTATAGAAATTGATCTCAGATATTTCTTGGTATGAAGTTATTGTTATTGCTTAGCTTATTAGGAATGGTTTAAGATTGGTACTGAGCTGTGTAAGGAGTCAACTTTGGCTGATTTTCGCATTACTTGTTCTTTTCTCTCTCTCTCTCTCTCTCTCTCTCTCTATATATATATATATATATATATATATATATATATATATATATATATATATATATATATATATATATATATATATATATATATATATTAACTTATAAACACTGTAGTTTGCTTTAGTTGAATAAAATCCTTTGAAATAATTTGAGGAGTGCCATGCCAAATAAAATCTCAAAACGCATGGTTCTCACTTAATTAATTTTAATCCTTAGAAATTGGGACGTGCCCTTCAGCGAATTTTCATGGCATCCCTCAAAGTTAACAATGCATTAGTTGCTTTAGGCACGTCTTTTAATAAGATTACCTTCCTAAACTCGGGTGCGCATTTATGTGACCCAAATCCAAAATCTCAACAATGTTAAAATATGTCGAAGACCACAGGTGCATTTATGTGACGTGGTTCGAGACGTGTTTTAATAACGTTGCAATCTTCTTAAAAATGAATAAAAGCGGTTAAAGTCAAAATTTGCACATAGGTTTAAAGTGTTTAAAATCAGACAAATAGGCCGAATATGACAGTTGAGCGACCGTGCTAAAACCACAGAACTCAGGAATGCCTAACACCTTCTCCCGAGTTAACAGAATTCCTTATCCGGATTTCTGGTTCGCGGACTGTAATACAGAGTCATTTCTTTTCCTCGATTCGGGATTCAACCGGTGACTTGGGACACCATAAATCTCCCAAGTGGCGACTCTGAATTAAATAAACCAATCCTATTTCGATTGTCCTTTAAATGGAAAAACTCCTTTATGCCCTGCGGGCGCAGGTAAAAAGGAGGTGTGACAGTGCTATATCATGGAAAAGTAAGAAACAAACCTATACAGCCCTTTCAACGATGGAAGATGAGTTCATGGCTTGTGCGTCTGTAGTACAAGAAGCTGTTTAGTTGAAGAGATTCTTTGAGCATTTGGATATTACAAAGAACTCTCAAGGTCCCATGACTCTGTATTTTGATAGTCAAGAGGCTATTGTATACACAAAAGATCCTAAGTATCACAGCAAGACCAAACACATTGGCATCAAGTATAACTTTGTGAGAGACATGGTAGCGAGTGGAGAGATAAATTTACAGTACATTCCTACGCGAAGCATGATAGCTGATCCTTTTATAAAGGAGATATCTAGAGACATGTTTGAGAAACATGTTATGGCTCTAGGTTTGTGAAGGATATGAACATATTTATGTATTGTAAAATGAATTTTGTATTATAATATGCTCATCAATATTTGATTTTTGAATTTATGCTTATATCTCGTATGCATGTGATGATGTTTTATTGATAAAGTGTGTCGAACAAGTCGCGAGATTGGCTTTCTCACACGAGCAATCACCTTTTACGTTAAGAATAGTGAAGATATGAGACTTTATAGAACCTTGGATAATGCGAGGTTATATTTACTTGTAGAGGTTGGTCTTAACAACTAGTCAGACTTACGAATTTCACTATTCGATTATGACTTGTTTTGTAAGCCAGATGCGAGTTTCTCTAAGAAGATGGTTTGAGGATTATTGAAGTGAAAAATTCTGGTTAGACATTTGGAGGTGTCTAGACCAAGATTTGTACGACATTGAGTGATTAAAAGAGTAAGACACACGTGCCAATATAAGGTGAGAACACCATAATATGTATTTCATACCACGAGTTCTATCGACCAATAGGATAATAGAAGAATGAATCCCTACTTCTTCATTGTGTGAGATCCCAAAGAAGATATATTAACTTTTATTGAAATACCTTTTGACCTTTTACTGTCTCTTGAAGTGCCAATCAATGTTACTACTTTAGTATGTCACTAATAGCCATGAGTGATTCGACAATACATTGCATGTCTAGAAAAGCAGGTTCTTTGGAATGGAAAGACTCGAGTAGAAAGAGAAGACGACTTAAAATTTAGTAATTTAACTTGTATTCATAGGTCGACCATTACACTTACCATGAGGGTATCAAATGTAATTATGTATACAAAGTTAAACATGAACTCGAGTTCACTTCTTTTGAGGATGAGGGATCAGATAACTAGCTACTGGAGTAGCGGGTAATGTCTAGGGTATATCGAGTAATAAGATCCTCGTGTTAGTAGTGAATCCTTTCCAAATATGATCGGATCTCTACACAGCGCTTTAGAATTACCTTAATGAGTTTGAAATATTTTATAGCTCTTGATGCTCGCAGGTCGTACGAACTATTTGTCTGTACGAATAACGTGTGTTATTGGCATGATATTGGTTTAGGTACAGCCCACCATGAGCGAAGTGGGAGATGTTGGATTTATTTTCAATTTGGGTCGCAAGTCACTCCATGTGGGCTGACCCGACCCATTTATGAATAGATAAGATTAAATAACCTCTTATGAGAAGTTACTCCATACGTTGAATTTGTGAGAGAATATTCTACACGGTTATTTTTTGGGTGGGAACAGTTTTTCTTCAGAACTGCTTTCTTCCTTAACTCTGAATAAAAGGGAACAATACGTACTCTTCAAAGATACAAGAAGAAGAAGAAGAAAAATACAGAGAACTCATTTTCTTTTCTCACAAGAAATACACAGAGGACACTTAGTTTGTGGAATCAAAATATTCTATTTCCAAAGTGAAATAGAATCGGCGTAGAGCAATTTCTATCGCACAAATTTCAACAATCTTCCATTGTTGTTAACATATACACAAATTCGATGTCCCTGTTACTATTAAATCATCAGTTATGAAGTTAAGAGTTCAAAAAGTTGTGAAGAAAATAATTTCTGGACAAGAGTGAATAAGTTAGTTTTGTTCATTTTATGAAAAATAATTTAATTCAAATTTTTTTCATCATAGCCAATTATACTAAAAATGCTTAAAACCTTTTTTCTCAAAATAATTTTATCATGGAAAGCACAGTGAAAACTGGTACAAATTAATAACACGTTTATCTTGCCCTATTGTAATCCCTAGCTTATTTTTCACCCTCTTTTATTCTCTAATAAATCTTCCTTGATGTCGGTGTCTTTAGTAGGTCTGCAATAATAATGCAGAGAATCCCAGGTCTTTCCTTTGTAACCAAAAAGATGGAAAAAAAACAAGGACAAGCAATCTTCTTTGTTGCTTCTTTAGGTTGCTTCTCCGCCCTTTCTTCCCATAATCCAAGTGGTAGAGTCAAGCAAATAAGTGGAGCCAGCCGTCGTCTTATATTTTGGAGTTGATTCTTTTTACAGCAAAACATTTGGATTAGTACATTGAACTTCGATTCACTTAGGGATCGTTTTTGGCTGTGTATCCGAGCAATTAATCTTAGCATAAAATGCTGCATAAGATTTATATAATACAATGTTTGGTTGGCCACGTAAGAAAAAAATTAATCTCCGCATAATTAATGTATCGCAATTAGTTGGCTGTATTAAACAATACTTGTATATATCAGAATTTTATATCATTATATGCGAGATAGAATATGGAATAAAAATACGTGTATAAGCAATACAAGAATTAAATTATTTCTTTATAAAAAAAATACTCTTTTAAAGTAAGTAATCAATGTAAAATAATACATTTATACTTACTGCATAATAATCTTTTCGTTATTAATTCTGTGCATTAATTCGTATAAACTCTAACGGAGCAAATTGCCCGCATAATAGTTCTCTAGGGAGTAGTTAAAGCACTATCTATCAAAAGTAGAAAATTATTAAAGATCAAATTTGAAACTTTGAGTTAAAGATGAAGAAATATTTAAGTAAACAAAAATAGACAACTTAATGATGAAAAGGATAAAAAAAAAGAGGGTGGGTGAGGAAATTGTGTTGTGACAGGATAAATAGTCTATTCTCATTTGACAATGACAATAGAGCAAGCCTCAAACATTTGAAGTGCCCAAAAATAAGGATGTAAGATAAGCTACCTAAATGATCACGTGCTTGTCCTATTTTTACTGAATTTTCCAAATTAGAGCACACAAAAGTTTGGTTGAAGGCAGCTAAGCTTGTTTTAGTTGTCTAGATCTGTTTATGATTAACTTGAAAAGACCTCCACTTTTATTTGTCTCACCTAAATTTTGCTTTATCATCTAGACACAAAATGGTTTTACTGGCCCTTGCCAGGTTCAATGTCATTTCAATATATAGGATCTACATACAAAAGAACATCAAGTTTCCCACCATGTATAAAGTATGATAAACGACATCTATATTCTCTCTCTTAATGCACCTGATCAATATTAAAAAATTTATAAATACTCAGTGATATTCTCAGGCCACCATAGATTGTTGGAATCCAAAGTATATATATGCATTAATATATTAGCCATATTAATTAAACCAAACATTCCAAGGATAGCAAAAACTTTTATTTGCCAAAACTGCCTAGCTAGTTAAAAGTTTAGTCACTGAAATTCTCATGACCATCTGTTTTATAGAGAGGAACCGCTTAATTAATATTAGCATCGCGTGCAGTAAAATTCTCCATTAATAATGCTAAGTAGGATGGCTTTGTGGAAAATAATCCAGCTGTGTTGATTTGGATTAGTTAAGTTCTGACATATAATATAATACTATATCAGAAAGTGGTAGTGAAAAGGTTAGGGAAAATAGAATAAGTGAAAGGAATACAGTTAATTAATTCTACTTACATTTATCACATTTGCATTTCAACTTAATTATCACATATGCAATTCTTTTATAGCTATGCTGTTTGGAGTTCTTTTACATCTCACACACACATTTGAAATCCTGATTTCCATTTTTCACTAGGCCACTCTTTGCTAAAACACATTTATAATTTTTTATTTCCACTTCAACAATAAATAAATAAGATTGGGAATGTGTCAACATCAGTACAGCTTAATCACAATAAAGATACAGCTTAAGCTCAACTCTTTCATCTCGTGAGAGAGACACCAACTCTCTGTTTCCAGCCAAATCACATACGTACGCTTCTTTTCCTCCTTCAATTCATGCCTAAAAAAGTTATTTTTTGCTTCCAACACATTGCTTTGTCACCATATTCTGTCCTTTTCTCTAATGGATCGGACTTTTTTATTACTCCCTTATTAATTAGTCTTTTCTCTTCTTTCCTCACGTAACATCTCAATTACTGTGTTAGCTACACTCTATAAATACCTCACCATTTCCCCTCTTCTCTTCAACATTTCTTCCATAACTTCCACCCCCAGAAGAAAAAAAAAAGAAAAATTTCCTTCTCTGAAACTTGTGGGACATTGCTTCCTCGCTAAACTTAAAACTTTTTTTTTTTGCTACCGAAAAATCCAATGGCTTGCTTAAACATTCACAAAATGGTTTGTACACTTCCTATATCTTTGATGTTTAATTTCAATGCATGGGCGTAACCATCTTCTTCTTTTTTCCCTTTTGTATTTAATTTGTAATTCCTTTCCATGTTCATGATAATTTGGATCTTTTTTGCTTTAAGATTTCTAATTCTTTCCATTACAATTAAAATGGCCAACTTCGTCTTCTCTAATCATTTTGATGTCTTTCAAAATGGTCCCCCTTTTTTCTTCTTTAGTTTTCTACTATGGCTTCTCATTCTCAGATAGTCACGTCTTTTTCTGCTTTTTTCCACGTGTACATTCCAAAAGTATTAAAAATTTATTTGTTCCATAAGAATTAATTAATAATATATATAGTATATTTTGTGTGATGCATGAGTTTCTGTTTCATGTTTATTGCAAATAAAGACGAATTCATAATATACACTTAACGAGTTCAGTTGAATTCATAAAATCCGTTCTAAATCTATCAAACTGTTCTACTATCTCTAGTCATTGTACCAAGTGTTGTATGAGTTTGGTTTTTTTCATTTCCAACTTCTCTCTAGTATATGTAATTTAGTAGCATTGAGAAGAAGAAAAATCAATAAAAATGTTGTCACGGTCTCACGGGAGTCTTGTCATACTAGACTTGCCGTGTAGGCTTTTTACTAATTATACGTAGTAGAAATTCTAGTTCATGGATTTTAATACGTATAGAAATACTTATGAAGGAGAATTCAAATACGTCAAGTAATATTGTAACTTAGCGAAAGATTTGCTACAATAAAGACAACGTTGTTTGTTGCTTTTAGACTTCTTAGGTTTCTGGAACTTTTTCAGATAAAAATATCATTTTACTTTTAATGTTATAGGACCACACAATACGTCATCCACTGATCCAAGTATGTAAATACATACAGCTGGTTGTCTATGCATGGCATTAAGGATAAAAATGGGGACAGACACTGAATCTTGGTGTTGTTTTAGCTTAAGGTTGTTTTAGTAGTAAGTAAAATAACAGAACAGTTATTTTCCTATGTATAGTAAATCAAAAGCATGCTACGCAATTGCCATATATAATACGCGTCCAAAATTAGTACGTAAGACTTTACCTTTTACTATGCACTACAATTGGCCACCTAAAATCTGGTAAAAGCAGGTAATTTTATATAATATCATTAATAGTATAAAAAATTATTACATTATCAGTATATCTTAACTTAAATCTAATTAAGTAACTGGAGCAGTCTAGCAACTTTGTGTTTATGCAGATAATGATAACTCGTTTATATTGCTTTTCTCCTATAGTACAGGTTAAACCAAAAGTAAGATACTGATTTTCCAATATAGCAAACCTCCTTTATTTAAATCTAAAGTGAGAATTATTCCCACATGGGCGAAACGAATAATAGTAGTTTTTAGGACAGCATCTCGTGGGTAATATAACTAAAGTAGTTCAAACCAGACAATGGCATGATAAATGATTCCTTCACAGAATAGAATAATAGCGTACTGAATATTCATAAAATTCATGTTATTACAGAATATTCTTTAAAAGAGAGTATTCTTTAAGGTTGTCTTTTTTATTTTTGTATATTCTTTTCGAAAATCTTGTAGAGTCTCATGCTTAAGCTGTTCGATGACTTGAGTTAATTACTCTCATATTCCATCTTAACGGCTAATGCATGTTCTCCCATAATATTTTTACAGTGTCAGAAGCCAGAGAATGAAAAAGATGAATACACCTTTGATGGAAGTGTGGATAAGCATGGTCAGCCGGCCGTGCGAGAGAGGACTGGAAGGTGGTTTGCTGGTGTTCTCTTACTTGGTAAGCAAATTTTTAATTAATATATAATCGAATAAAAATGATAACCGAAATACCAACTTCTTGCTTGTTACAACTTTAATGTAATTAATTTCAGTGAATCAAGGTCTAGCCACGTTGGCATTCTTTGGTGTTGGAGTCAATCTAGTACTATTTCTGACTAGAGTTATGGGTCAAGACAATGCTGAAGCGGCCAACAATGTGAGCAAGTGGACTGGCACAGTTTATATCTTCTCTCTCTTGGGAGCTTTCCTCAGTGATTCCTATTGGGGAAGATACAAGACTTGTGCTATTTTCCAAGCCATTTTTGTGGCTGTAAGTCACTTTTTTTTTTCTTTTTCAAATGTCTTAATTCTGTCATTTCACAACTCAATTATCTTAGAAAATTTAGATACTAGGATTTAATATTGTTTTGTTCTTGCAGGGAGTGGTTTCACTTTCATTGACTTCATACATTTTCTTAGTCAAGCCTAAAGGTTGCGGAGACGAAAATAACCCATGTGGGTCCCACTCGACTATCAGTGTGGTGCTCTTTTACGTGTCGATTTATTTAATTGCCCTTGGGAATGGAGGGTATCAGCCTACTATTGCAACATTTGGAGCTGACCAATTTGATGAAGATCACCCTCAAGAGAGTCACTCAAAAGTGGCTTTTTTTAGCTACTTTTACTTGGCATTAAATCTTGGATCTTTGTTCTCAAATACCATCTTAGGCTATTTTGAAGATAAGGGAATGTGGACTTTAGGCTTTTGGGCGTCGGCTGGCTCTGCCATTTTGGCATTAGTGTTGTTTCTTATTGGGACACCTAGGTATAGGCACTTTAAACCTACAGGCAACCCTTTGTCAAGGTTTTGTCAAGTGGTTGTGTCTGCTACTAGAAAATGGAAAGTTGAACAATCTTCAAGGGGAGATGAACTATATGAGGGTGAAGGACAAGAGCCTGCTGAAAATGGAAATAGAAGAATTCTCCATACTGATGGTTTCAAGTAAGTTATTTTAATGAAATTTAGTATTTACTTGTCTGCCTGTTCATGGTTTTATATGATACTCATTTCTTTTTATTTTGCTTCAAAAAAGAATGACACTTTATATATATTTTATAATTATTTAATGTCACGCTTTCCATCTTAACCTTAATAATATACTTTTATAGCCACAGAAATATATGACATGTTTAAGATCATAAATTGTAAGGAAACTTAAAATATATGCTATATTTTCGTTAAACGTTGTATCTAGTCAAACACCGTTATATAATATGCAATGGACGGACCATGTTTTGCATTTATTTTTATATACGATCTAAGGTTTTTATTATTTGGTTTTGGTATTATAGATTCTTGGATAAAGCAGCTATAATCACATCAAAAGATGGAGAAAACAACCCATGGCGGCTTTGTGCAGTATCTCAAATTGAAGAAGTGAAATGCATATTGAGATTACTTCCAATATGGCTGTGCACAATACTGTATTCAGTAGTCTTTACACAAATGGCCTCTCTGTTTGTGGAACAAGGGGCTGCAATGAAAACAACTGTCTCAGGGTTTCATATTCCACCAGCAAGCATGTCTAGCTTTGATATTCTGAGTGTTGCAGCATTCATTTTCATCTATAGAAGAGTTCTTGATCCCCTTGTTGCAAGATTAAAGAAGTCTGCTCCAAGAGGATTGACAGAGCTCCAAAGGATGGGAGTTGGACTCATCATTGCTATTATGGCAATGGTAGCAGCAGGAATCGTTGAGCATTTCAGGCTAAAATCTGCGGACAAAGATTGTTCAAGTTGCACGAATTCAAGTTCATTAAGTATTTTCTGGCAAGTTCCTCAATATGTACTTATTGGAGCATCAGAGGTATTTATGTATGTGGGACAATTGGAGTTCTTCAATGGACAAGCACCTGATGGATTGAAAAGTTTCGGAAGTGCACTATGCATGACTTCAATTTCACTAGGAAATTATGTGAGCAGCTTATTGGTTTCTATTGTCATGAAAATTTCAACTACTGATAAGATGCCTGGCTGGATACCTGGAAATCTCAACAAGGGTCATTTAGACAGATTCTATTTCCTTTTAGCAGCATTGACAGCAGCTGATTTTTTGGTCTATCTCATTTGTGCCAAGTGGTATAAGTACATTAAGTTTGAAGAAAGAAGCATTGAAAAGCAACATGGAGAGAAGCAAGGAGATTTGAAAGTCTAATAAGCTTGGGGAGAGAAAATAAAAGACTATGATACCAACTATTTACATTAATAATCACAAATTAGGATTAGAAGTGATATTGTATAATATGTATTTGGGCGAGGAGACTAGAGAAGCGCATTGTTACTGTTCTCTAAGTTGAGCACAAGATGTTCTGTTGGAATCAATTATATTGATTTTTTGCGACAATTTTTTGACTTATTTATTATTAATATAAAAAGTTATGATTGGACTAATTTGCCTTTTGTAGTACACTCTTTTCTTTAAACAATTTTGTAAATATTACTTGCTTGGTCATCCTAATACCTATGTACCAATATCTCTCTCATCATTAAAGCAAATATTATAAAGTAGTACACCACAATCGGACCTTTTTTTGCCCTGTCCAACCACACCAATCCTATTCTGGGCTTCATCTAAATTTATAAAGAAATAATTTGTTATGAATTAGGCTCACCCCAATATCACACATGTACTATTGGGCTGAGAAGAGATATTGGGCCGAAAACAAGCAAAAGGGCCAAGTTGATTTGGGATCCAGGTTGAGTATTGGCGCAAAGAAGGTTTCGTTAAAAAGGGATAGTGATGGTTATTTTGGAGATTATGCATATTATTGAGAAAAGTGTATGCTTCTCCTCGTCTCCCTTTCTGTGAGTCTAACGATTCTCCTCCCCTTCTTCTATCTATCCCTAGTTACTTTGATTCCTGTAATTTCTTAGTGTAGTTCGGTAGTTTGAGGATTGAATTGTTATCCAAATATGTAATTGAGTTGTAGTTCATATTGATATAGCAAGGAGTTTGTCCATTTGTTACATTGGTGCTTTTATCCATCGGACTCCAATGGAGGTACTGAATCGATTTAGCAGCAGCGGCAACCCAGAGAGCTGGGGCCGAGCAATACTTCACTTACCTTGGCTTCGCCGAGAAGGATTGGTTACCGCTTCCTTCCTTTTACCTTGGCGGTGAAGCTCTTAATTGGTTCAATTGGTTGTTTCGAAACAATCAATTTTTCAATTGGAAACATTTTAAGGCAAAATTTGCTCAACATTTTCGACGACAACCCACCACAGATCCTGTAGGGAGTCTAGCTTATTCCTCAGAGGTTTGTTTTAATTACGTCAATTCTATCCCTACAGTTTCAAAATTAGTTCTAGCGTCTCCTTTTCCTGCTATGAGCCATTTTTTATTTGCGTTTGAATCTGCCGATGACACTGAAAACTTAAAAGAGGACCATGTGCTCGATAAATTGCCAGAGAGGTATGAAAATATAGATTCCTTGGCATTGATTACTGGAAGTAATACTAAGATTCAATCTCTTGAAGACATAGAAGCACCTCAAGTTAGGCATGTAAAATTAGTAGAGGTGGCAGATATGGTACAGGACACTTCTGCCATTATCGAAGCACAGATGTTCGGCAAAATTTCACACACCGCAGTGAACTCCGATATTCATGATCTTAATGTTATTGTCCATGAGGGAGGACACTTTGCAACTACATTAGACAAGTTGGACGATGATAGCTTCTGCGAAAATTGTAGCTTGAAAACCAAGGTACCTAATGCGGTGTTAAATGATACAAACTACTCTAAAATACTGAGGAGGAAAATTCACAGGATACTCCTGTAGCTCGGGTGTTTGACAAAGCTCCTCAGAGGTATTATATCTGGTTTTATGGTTCCTTTTGCTAGTCAAGGAATTGTGGTATCGAACGCGAGTATGCGATTTGCTGCAATAGACTTTTCACTTGATGGTACCATATGGTTTCACACAGTTCCATCTTTGTCTACTTCCCTTGAAGAAAGTTGCGGGGCTAATCAAAATATGGTGTCACTGTACCTTGACTTTAGCTTACACTTGCAATTGGTTTGCTACTGGGTGGCGTGATCCGCCTGAAGCTGTTTCACTGTTATTGGTGGCCAAACGAAACAAGGATTGTCATCTGTATTCAGAGCATAGCAAGGATGCAAGAGATGCTGGAATACCGATTTCTAATTATATTGCCAAGTGGTTTGACACAGGGCAGAAATTTGACATTGCTTCAGTTTGTGCATCTCTTCCTCCTATTCCTTTAAGTTCTGTATCAGGTGCCCATACTTTTACTCTGTTTGAAGCAACAAAAAAAAGATGGGGTTGTTTATTTGCAAAGTTATATGATAGGGAGCAGTTATATGGAATTGAATTTGGTGTTGAGGCCTTCAATGCCATGTATCTTAATGAATGTTTTCGGGTACTTGAGAATATTGAGGTTTGACATATTGATAATTTTTTATGGAGTATGAGCATGAACTTCCAGTTAAAGTACTTCATTCTGATGATGACAAGGTGAGAATCTCGAAATTTCTCGTGTCAGCAAAGTGTATGCATGATATTTTGGAGCAGAAACAGGGAAACCAATTGATGGATGCGCGAAGGCAACACAATATGACAATTTTGAGTTCTTCTGCTTATTTTGTGCGCAATATACTCGCAAAGACTCTAGTAAGCCTTTCGCCAAATAACAATTCTTCTTGGAGCATGAATCTGCAACCTTATTCTTGTTCCTCAGCAAGTTTCATTATTTATGTCACCTTTTTAACTCTTTCGTTTGATCCTGGTATACATGATATTCCTCTACCCTATGGCGCCAACGTGACTATGTTTACAGAGAGTAGTTTTCCTCCAACTTATGTTTTAATAGTTACATTATGGGGTGCGCAAGTTTGTGGCCTTGGGCTGAAACATGTACATACTGATGAATATGAACATTTTAGTAGTTCCCTCGAGGTTTTCTTAGCACTTAATCCTGTTAGTCTAGTGCGACATATGTGGATAACGCAGGGGAATGTGCTACTTGAAGACATGGATCTAGATTGTGCTGACATTATTGAGCTTGAGAAAGCTAGGCAATGGAGGGATCTTGAGCTTATCCCTTTAACGAATTTTACATCACTATTGGTGATGCCAGTAGTTAGATCAACATTGACAATCACATACAGTGAGGGGCATCTCAGTACAAGATATTATGAAGGAGACAAGTACATTGACACGGCAGAGAGATTAAGTCAAGCATGGAGGGTCGATGTTCAGTTAACAACTGGAACCCCTGCAAACTTTCAAATGTACACTGCTTTATTAAAGCCTCATACAAATTGTACAGCAAACTTTCTTGCTGCCAAGGGAAGTTCTTACGCTCGCCTCTATAATTACGCATGTATCCGCAAGGTATGTAACAAGAGAGAAGTTGTTCTCTTTGGGGATATGGCACATATATGTGGCTTGGTTGCTATTGGGGTCATATTTTCTCCTTTCAAGTACGCAATTGTTTTTACATGTGCTATACAGTTTATGGGTGCTAAAGTTTGCACTCCAGTTGTGCTGGAAAAGATCTTGTTTGCCTATGAGGGCTTTGATAATGAGAAGCACATATTTCTTGTTGTTTCTATGTTGGTTGTTGTTGCAAGAAGTACACTGGATCACATGCAATTCTTTTGCAACATCGCACAGTTTGGTTTGGTTGTAATGGGTGGAGAACATGCTTCTAAAATTATTCTTGACTCGAACCTTGAGGACAAGGTTCTCATTGAGGACGAGAGTATTGTTATGAATCAGGCTCACCCCAATATCACACATGTAACTATTGGGCCAAGAAGAGCTATTGGGCCGAAAACAAGCAAAAGGGCCAAGTTGATTTGGGATCCAGGTTGAGTATTGGCGCAAAGAAGGTTTCGTTAAAAAGGGATAGTGATCGGTTATTTTGGAGATTATGCATATTGTTGAGAAAAATGTATGCATCTCCTCGTCTCCCTTTCTGTGAGTCTAACCTTCTCATCCCCTTCTTCTATCTATCCCTAAATACTTTGATTCCTGTAATTTCTTACTGTAGTTCAGTAGTTTGAGGGTTGAATTGTTATCCAAATATGTAATTGAGTTCTAGTTCATATTGATATAGTAAGGAGTTTGTCCATTTGTTACATAATTTACATAAATAAGTCGAAAAATATTATTTACCAATAATTAACTATTAAAATATGCTCTAAGCCTGAAAATATTACCAATGATATACCAATTCAAAAATCTAAGCAAAAACGGGAAGGGATTCTGGAATGAGGTAAATCTCAGCCAATTTTTAATAAATGGTACGCGCAAAAATTAGTTTTTACATATGGTGAAAACGTGTATAGGGTAACGGGCCTTAAGCATATGTATTTAACGTCTAGATTTGACGAGATGCCGACTTTTGTTTACTCTGAAAGCGCTATATAATGAATGCACCTTCAATTTGAATTTTCAACTTCAAAAGAAGGCGCTGGGAGTTAATTGCACCTTCAGTCAACTGATTTGACTGGTAAATTATCTTTTCGAAGGCGCATGTATCGTATCGCGACTCCGTTCATCGCAAAACACGGCGCATTAATAGTGCCTACCCTAAACTTTACATTCATCTGAAAGTAGAAGGGGATTGTAACTCTTTCTTTTCTTTCACGAGGTAGTTGACCAATTTTCTTATTAGTCGACTGAATACTTGATGCAAGACTACAAAAAATAAATATAAAGAACCTAAAGGAATATGAGTCATATATTCCGCGGAACTGAATAAAAACGAAAATGTGTGTGTATATATATATATTCAATTGCAGAAAGTAAATGACACCAAATATTTTATACTGGTTTGGATTCAATGTGAATCCTACTCCAGTCCCCTTGAGTTGCAAGGAGTTCTCTTTTGAGTATTTGAAATTTGATATAGGTGTGTTGATGTTGTTGTACACCAACAACTTCTTCACGATATACGTTCTTTTCTTGATTTTAATATAATGCCTCACCAGTGATTTTTCTCTCTCTTTCTTTTCTCCTTAATTACACAGTAAATCTAAAATAGGCTACAATGCTTGTTTGGATTAGAATAAAAAAAATTGGTAATGATTTGATCAAAGTATATCCCTGTCGTTGAGCCTCTTGTTGTATTTATATGATCTTAGGGAAAGTCTTCTTGGTATGACAGATTATTCGATGATGGGCAACCCAAGGGAGTTGATCCTTAGAATCAATCTTGAATTGATTTCTTCCAAGAATAAGGGAGGAACTTTCTATACTCGGTCATTGAAGAGTGGCGTGATGGCTGTTACTTCCTTGAAGATCGTGATTGATTATTCTCAGCATATCTTCCTCGCAGATTGATTGCTATGCCTTCGGTAATTAAATAAAATCAAATATTTGTGTTATTTGATGCTCATAATAATGGGCATGATTGATTCCTTATTCTTTGCTTCTGGATCTTTAGCAAAATCTCATTCCTTAATCCATCCTTCTGGATCTTAGGCAGGATCTCGGTTTCTTCTTCATTCGTACCCTTTCATATTTTCTTCATTTTGTTTTCTTGACTTTCTTCTTTGGAGTTGCTTTCCTACCATAGAAGTAAGTTATTTTTCTATCATTAAAGCATAGATCTAACAATCTCTCCCTTTTTGATAATGACAAAATAACTTAATTTATTTTACTTTCCTGTTTATTTCATCTTCAGTCGGCTCCCTCTCAACTTGCTGTCAGGTATTTTGAGTCGGCTCTTCCTCAACATGTTGTCTTTTCATGTGAGTTGATTAGTCGACTCCTTTCTAGCTAGCCGACTTGTCGACCCCTTCCCTGCTAGTTGACTAGAATTTACTTGCAAGTTAGTTGATCCTTTCTCCCCCTTTGGCATCACTCAAAAAGAGGGCTAAGCATGTTGTATTACTATCAGATAAGAAGTTCAATAATTACAGTCATCCAAATTATCCAAAACATTCAAGACAACTAATCCATGCAAGCATCCAAAAACATCTAGGGAACGAGCAAAAAAAATTGTCGTCATGCGACCAACATTAATCAACGACGAAAAAAGTAGGTAAGGGTATTGCATGTGGCTTCATTCAGATGGTCAAAGCGTTCGTTCATTGTGACTGAGAATCCATCAACACGATCATGAACTTCCTTAAAAGCTTTTACTGCCTATTCTACAATTTTATGAACCACGACTCTCAGCTTGGACATCATAACATGTTTCCTTGGAAACTTCGTAGATATTATCAATTGAAGACTGAGTGATCAGGAGCGAACCTTTGATGGCAGTCAGCTTATCGTCAAGTGCAGCAATCTTTGCAAGTAATTTTGGATTGTTCACAGCAGCCGGAGAAGTACTGACTATTACCTTGGAGCTAGAGGGAATCACTTTGGCTTTAATTTTCTGTTTTTTTATCCAAGCACAATCCAAAACAACATAACCTATGCTAACAAACACTCTAGTATTGTAACACTTGGAGACAGACACATAGGGGTAGTTTGAGAGAGGAATATTAAAGGCTTCAAGAAGATGAGTTGTAACCATCCCATAGGGAAGATGCGATGGTTCTTCAGCGCATCACATCATAAAATTGATTACCCAAGAGGAAAACTTCACGTTTTGCTTTGTAAGAAGATTGTCGACCAGGAATATGTCTCTTTGAGATAAAGTGGTGTAGGATCCTGTTTTGGGAAGTATGGTGGTGGAAACAATGTAGGCATGAACACAAGTTTTAAAGTTGATGCCATGTATACGGTAAAATCGGAGGGACCAATTTTCGGTCATTATGGTACTTCATGAGAACGTTTCCAAAAGCTCGAGGCTATGGTCGATATTCACACCCGAGGGGTTATCGGCGTCCAACCTCGGGGCAATGCAGATCAATAGTTATGGTGAAAGAGTGGGAAGTTCCCAAGGCATATGACTAAAAGCTGACAGAGTCTAGTAGGCTAGTTCAGACCCGAATCAGGGCATTAAATAGCTGTACCAACCCTATATATTTTAAATATATGCATTTGTACTATGTTGGGATTCTCCCTCGTATATAAAAGGGGATCCTTGGCATTTTGTAAGGGTCTGTTGCTCAATACCAAATACACAAGAACATTCTCTATGCTCTCTAACATATTCTCTTGATCTCATTACTTGCATTTATTACTTATATTCAATGTGCTCCATTTATTGTTCTTCATTTATTGCTTATTATTGGCCATAAAGAGCTGTCATTGATTTTATTATAATTGTTAGTCATCCATCGACTACCCTCGATAACTCCCAGCTGAGCATCAGACTCGACCCCGAGGCCCCCGAATAGGCAAACTCGAGGCCCCAATTATTCAATATTCGATTTGATTATCACCTTGCTCTCAAGCTCTTGTCTCGTTTCTAAATCTCTCACATAGCATCTATTGCCTAAATAACTAACATAAAAATAGATCACGTATTTTTAGAACTACAAATTAAATTTAATTGTAATTACCATTTTCAAGGTAAACAGTTTTGCGCCCACCGTGGGGATAAAAATAATAGTGATTATTTTCTTGCTAGTTTTACTACATAATGTAAGTTACCTTTCACACCTTTTCTTATCCAAGATCTTTGATTTCAGGTCAAAATATCTAACTCAGTGAATGCATATGAAAACAATGGTCTTGAGGACCACGGGGAGAATGGTGTAGCTGTTCCAGGTATCAGCGCACCACCACTAAACCCTGGGGACGCGCCAGAGCCAATCCTCGCAGATGTGGTCTCACACAATGCCCAACACATCGATATAAACTCCCACACTAACAGGAGCGTACGTCAAGGAGACCAACAAAAAGCTCAAAAAACCCCAACTAGGGAAGAATAGGAAGGTAGCCTTCACATTATTTTTGAAATGTTACAGGCACAACAGCTGACGATTTCTCAGCAGTAAAGCCACCAAAAGACCCCCAGCACAGTAGCTCCGAAAACGGCCCACCGAGCCGAGCAGGTACCAGAAAGATCAAGCAATAACAGGTCGGCAGCCGACCCCGCCATCGTAAAAGAGCTCGAGGACCTCGAAAAGAGGATCAAGCCGGGCAAGAAAAAGATAGAAACTAACGATAAGAAGATAGATACCTACAACTCTAGAGTCAATCAAATTCCGGGAGCAACCCCGATTCGGAAAGGTGTAGATTCGAAGAAGTTTGTACAAAAGCCATTCCCACAGGAAGCAGCCCCAAAACCTATTCCAAAGAACTTCAGAATGCCCGAGCTTCCGAAGTACAACCGAACCTCGGACCCCAATGAGCACTTCATTGCTTACACTTGTGCAATAAAGGGAAATGACCTAAAGGACGATGAGATCGAGTCCGTCCTACTAAAGAAGTTCAGGGAAACACTCTCGAAAGGGGACATGATGTGGTATCATAACCTAGCTCCTAACTCTATAGACTCATTTGCCATGCTGGCATATTCTTTCATAAAGGCACATGCCAGTGCTATCAAGGTAGCTACAAGGAAATTCGACGTCTTCAAGATCAAGCAAAGGGAGAACGAGATGCTGCGAGAGTTTGTATCTCGCTTTCTAATGGAACGCATGGAACTACCACCGGTTTCCGACGACTGGGAGGTGCAGGCCTTCACTCAATGTTTGAATGAACGGAGCTCGGTGGCTTCGAACAGCTAAAACAGAATCTGGTTGAATACCCCCCATGACTTGGTCGGATGTTCACAACCGATATCAATCGAAGATCAAGGTCAAAGACGACCAACTAGGAGCCCCCTCGGGCTCGGTATATCCTAACAGGCTTCCGTCAAAAGAGTCAAAGCTGAAAAAAGAGAGATACCAACCATACACCAAAGATAGAAGAAATGCCCCAAGGCGCAACATACCTTGCAATGACCAAAGAATGGATCGAGGTTATAACCCTCGGGGACTTGTCAGCAGAGCTAGGTATGATAGGCAAACAGGTCCGACGGAGGCACCTCGCTTGTCGGAATACAACTTCAACATCGACGTATCAGACATCGTGTTCGCCATAAGTAAAATCAGAGACACCAGGTGGCCAAGGCCTGTACAATCAAACCCTTCACAAAGGAACCATAACTTAGTGTATGAATTTCACAACACGCATGGTCATAAGACCGAAGATTGCCGACAACTCCGGGAAGAGGTAGCCCGACTACTCAGCAAAGGTCATCTCCGAGAATTCCTCAGCGACCGAGCCAAAAATCAGTTCCAGGAACGAGAGCCGACCAAGAAAAATGAAACAAATGAGCCCCAACATGTCATCCACATGATCTTGGGAGGCATCGATGCTCCGCAAGAACCCATGATCAGAAGAACAAAAATATCCATCACCAGAGAAAAGCTAACTTGAGGTTATATACCCGAGGACGCTCTCACATTCAGCGATGAGTACATCGAGACCTTGTCTCAACCTCACAACGATGCACTGGTAATCTCGTTCCTTGTCAATATGTTTCAAATTAAATGTGTACTTGTAGATCCAAATAGCTCGACCAACATTATCAGGTCGAGGGTGGTAGAGTAGCTTGGGCTGCTTGACCAAATCATGCCCGCCTCTTGAGTCCTCAACGGATTCAACATGGCGAGTGAAACAATGAAAGGGGAAATCACCCTCCCAGTCAACGTGCCCGACACAACCCAAAATGTCAAATTCCATGTTATCGAAAGAGACATGAGATACAACGCCTTACTCGGAAGGCCATGGATACACTGCATGAGAGCAGTATCATCCACCTTCCATCAAATAATGAAATTCTCGACAAAGGATGGGATAAAACTGTCTACGGGAGCAACATGCAGCAAAAGAGATGTTCACGATGCATAATGTGGCACCAATGCTAATACCTCTACCATCAAAGGAGCCAAAGAATAAACAAACAGTAAGATAGCGATAACAAGCTACATTCTTGGCTACGCCTGACTAAACAAAATGAAGTACCGTACAGAGTCCTCATAACAAACGATTGAATCATATCGAGGTCCGAAGTGCCGCCATCACTAAGGTATGGTCATATCTTTTTTTCAGTTACATTTTATACTAACCTGAATGCAGGTATCCAATCGAAACGGCCGAAGCACTTTCCAACTCGAAGGCCTTAGGTTCCAAAAGCATACGTTGCACTCTTTTCCTTCAACCAGATTTTTATCCCAAGAAGGGTTTTACCGGCAAGGTTTTTAACAAGGCAACATCTATATGCTACCTAAGGAAGACTCAATAAGTATTCAAGGCTTCCTTTTCAATCAACCTCAAATACTGGGGGGCATCCCCCAGGAAGATCACCTCCTTAGAAAAGCCAAGAAGTGCTGAACGGGGTCTCGATAGGAAAATAATGTATCGGGCCAAATGGTCGAACGAACTGTGTCTGTATAGAATAACCAAGCCCCTAACAACGAAAATATGTATACTTGTACCAAGTAATCGAAGAATACTTTCCACCAAAGCATTTCACGTTTCAAAAGAGTCTGTTATTTTTGCAAAAACATCTCCAGAGCCAAAAATATCCCGAACGCTCGGGGACTGGCGTCAACAATTCAAAGCCACATGACCTCCGTGTCAGAAACTCAAAACTCATAAGACCTCGATGAGGAAACTTCAAGATCACAAAATGGCCTCGAAGCCAAAAACGTCCCGAACACTCGGGGACTGGCATCGCAAACTCCGAAATCGTAAGCCCTTAATGAGGCAATACCAAGTTTACAAGTAATGGATCCTGAGCCAAGAAACCTTCAATGACTCGGGGACTACCGCCAACCATTACCCCTATCTACTTATAAAAACCCGAGACCATAAGACCACATGCGGGCAACTTTAGTCTCGTAAGACCTATATAAGGCAACAACAAGATCTGTAAGACCTCAAGCAAGTCATGAACCACACTTGTACCAAGTGAGCAACAACAATATCTGTAAGACCTCAAGCAGGACATGAACCATACTTGTACCAAGTAAACAAACTGTAAGACCTTAAAGGCATGTAAAATTTGTAAGACCTTACTAAAGGCATAATCCCGATCTTAAAATTAAGGCTATATATCGAACTTGTAAGACCCTTAAAAAGGCATAGCCTTAATATAGACGCCGAAACTACTTCACTTGGGAACCGAAAGGCTCCGGCCAAACATAATGACTACGGTCACAAGGTTGTACCAACCAAACTAACGCGACTCGGGGATGCCTGACCGTCGCTATAAAATCACAAGCCTTGAATTACTTTGAATATACTTTGAAAAGAACCGGTTAAACAGGCTACCCTCGACATAGGCAAAAGAGCTTCGACCATGTCAGCTCCAAACTATAGGCTTCAAGATACTCAGCCATCGAGCCAAACCTCTAGAGGTGCTCGATTATCGCCATATAATGACTCACAATCAAGGTTTTCATCGAACCGTCGAAGAGTCAGGCAAACACAATTTCAAAAGTCCTTAACGAGGGAAAAATAAATCCTACTAGAGATCGTACCAACCCAATGCATAAAAGCCACTGTCGCCAGCCCATACTAGAGGTCGTACTGACCCAATGCATAAAAGCCACTATCGCCAGCCCATACTAGAGGTCGTACCGACCCAATGCATAAGATCCACTATCGCCAGCCCATATAAAAGGTCGTACCGACCCAATGCATAAGAGCCACTATCGCTAGCCCATATAAAAGGTCGTACGGACCGAATGCGTAAGAGCTTTAGGGCCAGCCTTAAATTCAAAAACTTGAGGGTCAACTGAGCTCGAGTCAAAACCTGACTCGGAGACTGAATCCGAAATAGTTAACTAAATATGCCTAAGAGCAAAAGCATAAGAGCTCAAAATGCTAGCTTATACTAAAAGGTCGTACCGACCAAGCGCGTAAGAGCCTACGAGCCAGCCCAACGAGCCCCAGGGTCGTACTATAAACCTAAGGGTTCTATCCGAATACCAGTTCACCTGGCTAATAACTGACAAACATCGAAGCAAAGGGAAGTGTATGAAAAGTGAAACCGCAAGGCTTCCTTTTATACATATATGCGAAGAAATACAAGCTCCATTTATAATCTTCTTTGAAAATACTATACACAGATCAAAAAGGGAAGGCCTAATCTACGTCCCCCTCGGGGACTATGGCTCGTCGACCTCTTTCTCGCTATCCTCGGCATCGGACAGAAGAGACCTAACATCATTTTCATCCGCCTTTGCCTGCTTTACCTCTTTCGAGAGGTCAAAGCCCCTAGCATGGACCTCCTCGAGGGTCTCCCTTCAAGATTTGTACTGAGCATATTCCTTGCTCCTGCTCTTGGGGTTAAAATCCCTTCTCAGCTCAGCTCGAGCATCGGCAACGTCCTTCAAATAGACCGCCACTTTCTTGTCAGCCTTAGTGCAGCTCATCACGGCTTCAACCCGGGCATCCACAACTTTGGCCTTCTTCTTCAAAAGCTCAGACTCGAGCCTTGTAATTATATTCGCTCGGACAAAACTGTTTGCACGAGCATTCTGGAGTTGCACCTCGAGGGCGGAAGCCTTGGACAAAGCATCCTCCTTGGTCGCAACTTGGGCATCTGCCTGAGCCTTTAGCTCGTTATGCTCGCGCTTAACCCGACCAACTTCACCCCAAAGTCATTCCAGCTCCTCTGTTTTATTCCCCAACTGGAATATCGATATATTAATCTCCAAAAGTAGAAGGAGGAGAATACATCAACACGAAATGAAGGTTACCTATCTTTCGAGATGGCTTTCATTGTTCCGACTTCGGTCCGCCTCATACCGCAGGTATACCAGCTTATCTTCTTTTTTTGTGGAAAGAAGCCTGAGGGATTTCTCCCCTTCCAAAGCTTTCCACAGCCTGGCCTCACGGTGAAGCAGCTCGGACTTAAGCTTATCAAATGCCTACAAAATAAAGCTCAATAAGAAAAGGAAGACACGAAACTGAAAGAAGCCTATATAGGCTACCAAAGCTTACCATGAAGCTAAGCCGCTGAGCCTCACCAAAGGTCGAGCATACGTCTAATGGCTTAGTTCCCCCCGAAGTGCCTTCGGTAGGAGAAGAGGGAGGCGCCGGATAACCCTTGTCCCTCAAAGTACCTTCGACGGCCATTGGAAATGTTTTTATTCAAGAGTAGAGGCCTCCGAAGCAGGAAGCTCGGCAACTCGTCTCTTTTGAACCTCAGAAAAAGACTTGCCTCGCTGCGAGCATCCTCACACCTCGAAGACTCTTTCCGTTTGTTATCGATCCTCAATACGACGGTACAAAAAGATTTTCTACCAAAATCACCATCACACACAATCTTTGAAAAGTACAGAAATTTCGAAGGCCTATTTAGAAAAAAGTAATAATGCCAAGTAAGTCCTTAAGGTTTTGAAATCTTTCTTCTAAAAGAGGCTTACTGAAAATATCAGCTAATTAATTATTAGTACTAAAAAATGATAATTCAATGTCACCCTTTATGAACATGATCTCTAATAAAATGATGCTTGATATCTATATGCTTTGCCTTAAAATGATGCATTGGATTTTTTGACAAGCAAATAACACTAGAATTATCACAGAAAAGTTGAACAGGATTAAAGGAAAGATCATAATCACTTAGTTGGTGAGTTATCCAGAGTAGTTGAGCACAACATTATCTGTTAGCAATGTATTCAGCTTCAGTTGTAGATAATGCGACTGATCCCTATTTCTTACTATTGCAGGAGATGAGTTATAATTGACATGTTTCACTTTGCTTTTCCTTTTATCTTTATCTCTTGCAAGATCTACAACTAAAAAACCTTCAAGCTTAAAGTTGTTAAGACGTGAATACCATAATCCATGTGATGTAGTCTCAATGAGATATCTGATAATTTGTTTGACTGCAGTTAAGTGAGACTCTTTAGGAGCTAATTGGAACCTGACACATCTACACACACTAAACATTATGTCAGGTCGACTAGCAGTTAAATAAAGTAGAAATCCGATCATTCCACGATATTTTGATTCATCCACCGTTCCTTCCTCATCTTTGTCAAGGGATGTGGCTGGAGTCATGAGAGTTCCAAGCGCCTTTGCGTTTGGTCATTCAAAATTTTTATATCAGTTCTTTCGTGTACTTCGTCTTACGTATGAAGATACCTTTGTCTGATTGTTGAATATGAATTCCAAGGAAAAACTTTAGTTATCCCATCATGTTCATTTCGAACTCGCTTTGCATGAGTGTGAGAATTCCTTGCATAAGACAGGGTTAGCACTTCCAAAGATAATATTGTCAAAATAAATTTGAATAATAAGGTTACCTAATGATGACCTTTTGATAAAGAGAGTTGTGTTGATCTTACCTCTTGAGAAACCATGACTAACTAGAAATGAACTTAGTCTTTCATACTATGCTCTAGGCGCTTGTTTTAATATATAGAGAGCCTTAGCCAACTTAAACACATGGTAAGGAAACTGTTAGTTTTCAAATCCAGGAGGTTGTTTAGCGTAGAAGTCCTCATCAATAAAACCATTTAAAACGCACTTTTAACAATATGAATATGAAGTGTATTAAAAATAAGTAGAATTTTAAGTAATTTGTGGCAATTTTTAAATTATATGGGTAACTAATTAATTATCAGATAACAAGACATTATCCAGTTAACTAATAAGTGGATAAAACTTAATTAATTATACATCAAAGACATGTGGCAACACTAGCTTACCACATAAAGTGACTAAGTAATTAAATATCCTAGGTGGCTATGCAATTGAATTAAACAACTAAAGAAGTGTGTCCTAATTCATTTTGGATAAGGAGCAAAGTAACGCTAGTAACTCCTAAAGCAAAAACTTTTCCTTTCTTTGTTTGAACACTTCAAAGTCAAGAACAGAAGCTCCAACGTTCAAACACTTCAACGCCAAGAACAGAAGCTGATTTCATTCATCAATTTCAAAACGCAGAAGCTTAATTTGATTTTTGGGTTCTAAGTTCAATCCACGAAGGTTTTCAATGGAATATTATATGGATTTTCCCTACTCCAGGTATGTTAAGACCATCCCTTCTTTCGTTTGTCATGGTCCAAATTATACTGAAGAAATGAGCAAATGCACAGTTTTCATAAATTACTCTATTCATAGAAATACTAGGGGTGTCTATATTCTTGATTTTCCCATGTGAATTATTATTATTTTCTGTTCATGGGTCTCGAAATAATATGCAGTTGAAAAAGTTTATCCGAAAGGAATATTGAGATTTCTACGTATTTTTCATGCATTTCACCCATTTATACATGTGCATTGACCCATGAATAGATGGCGTTATATATGCATATATATGTAAATATATGTATATGGGATTTGGGAAAAGGTTATGGCATTATATACATACCACCACCTGATCAGCTGGTATATGTTGATGATGTTATCCACAATGGCCGAGACGATATGATGGGATGCCCTCAGTGGCTTGATGATATTATGTACACCCTTACCTGTGCATGACACAACATTCATACGCACGTGCATGACATTATATTTGTTTCAGAATTTACAAAGTTATTCAGATTTAAGGATGTGTCTCTTTATTCCATGTTTCATCTATGTCTTTAACGTACTAATTTTCATGTCTTACATACTCAGTACATTTTTTGTACTGACGCCCTATTTCACGGGGCTTGCGTTTCATGCCCGCAGGTGCAGGTAGGCAAGCTGACGGTCCCCCTTCTTAGGATCCATGATCAGCGAGAGTTGGCGTGCTCCACTTGATCTGGAGCTACTTTTGATTTTGGTATGATACGTTTGTATACATATATATGGATATGACGTGGTTCAGTCCCGTCTTTGTACAGTTATGTTTCTATTAGAGGTCTGTAGACAGTATGTCTAGTTGGGTTGTATGTGGCCTTGTCGGCTTTTAGTTTTGGATGTATAGTTGTCTAAAGCAGCCTTGCTGGCTTGCCCACTGTATTCTGCATATATACGTACATATGCCTTATTGGCAGGTTTCCTTCACGTATGTTATTTTCATAATTCAGTAGATGTAATTTAGGTTCATATCTTAGACGCATGCTTAGGGGTGTTTGACAGGTAAGACTCAGGCACCCGTCATGGCCCATCGGTTTGGATCGTGACAAAAATGGTATCAGAGCAGTTCTGTCCTAGGGTTGTCTACAGACCGTGTCTAGCAGAGTCTTGTTTATGGGTGTGTTTTGCACCACACTTATAAATAGGAAGCTACAAGACATATAATATGTTATCCTCTCTTTTTATCTCAGATCGTACGATACAAGAATTCATGTTCGTAACGATATGTTATATTTTCATCGGTGCCTCCAAAGAGTACAATCGCCCAGAAGGGAATGTCTGTGGCTAGTGAGACTACTAGTCGAGTGCCACGAGTTATTAGGGCTCGGGGAGAGTCTCATAGTGAGGTTCCATCTCAAACTGCACATATCTTGCCCTTTCCAGAAGAGCTCTTAGGGGAACCAACTCTAGCGTGCGCCCCTGTACATTTAACACCTCAGCCAGATACATCGGGTCAGGAGATGAGAGATGCTATTCAGTTATTGACCCAATTAGTTACCTCACAGGCTCGGCTTCAGGAAGTAGGTATTGGTCATGCAGATAGGTCCGTGAGTACGAGGGTTCGTGACTTTATTAATTTAGACCCTCTGATATTTACTGGAATAGATCCAAACGAGGGCCCTCAAGTATTTATTGATAGAATGCAGAGGACATTAAGGGTAATGAAGGCCACTACGACTGAGTCAGTTGAGTTAGCTTCCTATAGACTCCGAGATATTGCAATTAATTGGTACAAGTCTTGGGAATTATCCAGAAATTAGGATGCCCCTCCAACAGTATGGCAGGAATTTACAGAGGCTTTTCTTCATCATTATCTACCACTAGAGTTTATACGGGCCAGAGTTAATAGGTTCTTGACCCTTTGGTAGGGTAACATGAGTGTTCGGGAGTATAGTCTTCAGTTTGATTCATTGGCTAGGTATGCTACCACTATTGTATCTAAGATGGAGGATCGGGTTCACCGGTTCGTGATGGGATTAGAGCCTCACTTGCTTAACGATTGTATGTCGGTCTCACTTCAGCCAGACATGGATATTTCTCGTATTCAAGCATACGCTCAGGGTGTAGAAGAGCGTAAATAGAAACAGAGGGTCGATCGTGAGCATGATAGGGACTAAAATAAGAGAGAAAGGTCTTCGGGTCCTTCTGGTAAGTTTCGAGGTAGTCAGAGGTAGCAGTACCCGAGGTATCTAGCCCAACCATTGCCTAGCGCGCCCCCTTAGTTTGGCGGTAAGAGATTTGATCATTCCTTATATTTAGGGTCTGGTCATAATTTCAGGGCCTCAGGTTCTTAGTATACGGGTGAGTCAAATCAGATGAGGCCACCCTTGCCACGATGTGCTCAATGTGGTAAGCAGCATACCGCGCAGTACCGTATGGGATTAGGTGTTTGTTATACTTGTGGTTATTCGGGCCACATTATGAAAGATTGTCCGACGAGAGGTGATGCAAGCATAGCTCAGCCAGCGGGATCTATAGTTGGTTCGTCATCATCAGTACGCCCCATGGGCAAGGTCCACAAGCACCAATAAGTCGTGGTAGAGGTAGAGGTGGAATGAATAGTTCCAGCGGTCTTCAAAATCGCATCTATACGTTAGCAGGGCGACATGATCAGGAGTCATCGCCTGATGTTGTTACAGGCATATTATCAGTCTTCTCATATGATGTATGTGCAGTGATTGACCTATGTTCCACCTTATCATACGTTAGTCTGTTGGTTGCTAGTAAGTTTGGAATAACACCTGACTTGGTTAAACCTTTTGAGGTGTGTACACCTGTTGGGGACTCAGTGATAGCTAAGTGGGTATATAGGGGTTGTATAATAGTAGTTCGTGGTCAATCTACCATAGAAGATCTAATGTTAGATATGGTAGAATTTGATGTTATTATGAGTATGGATTGGTTGGCTTCTTGTCATGCCAATGTTGATTGTATAGCAAAGATAGTCCGATTTCAATTTCCAAGGGAGCCTGTTTTGGAGTGGAAAGGTAATACAACATCGCCGAGAGGAAGATTCATTTCCTATCTCAAGGCAAGGAAGATGATCAATAAGGGCTGTATTTATCACTTAGTTCGGGTTCAGGATATGGAAGTGGAGTCACTAACCATTCAGTCTATCCCTATGGTGAATGAGTTTCCCGATGTTTTTCCTGATGAGCTTTCGGGTCTCCTGCCAAAGCGAGAAATTGAGTTTGCTATTGACCTACTACCAAATACTCACCCAATATCTATTCCTCTCTATAGAATGGCCCCCGTAGAGCTGAAAGTGTTGAAAGAACAACTAAAGGACTTGCTTGAAAAAGGCTTTATCAGACCTAGTACGTCACCATAGGGAGCACCTGTGTTGTTTGTGAGAAATAAAGATGGTTCCTTACGAATGTGTATTGATTATAGATAGTTGAATAAGGTAACAATCAAGAATAAGTACCTGCTTCCGAGAATTGATGATTTATTTGATCAGTTGCAAGGTGCCAAGTGTTTTTCAAAGATAGACTTGAGGTTCGGGTACCATCAGGTAAGGGTTAAGGATGAAGATATTCCGAAGATAACATTCAGGACTAGATATGGGCACTTTAAGTTTTGGGTTATGTCGTTCGGTCTGACCAATGCCCAAACAGTATTCATGGATTTGATGAACCGTGTGTTCAGGCCTCTTTTTAGATTTGTTCGTAATTGTATTTATCGATGATATATTGGTGTATTCTCGTTCAGAGGCTGAGCATGCAGATCATCGGCGCACTGTGCTCAGAGTTCTACAAGAAAAGAAGCTATATGCAAAATTTTCTAAATGTGAATTCTGGTTGAACTCTGTAGCTTTCCTTGGGCATGTTATTTTGGGAGAAGGAAACCGGGGGGATACACAAACGATTGAGGCAGTAAAGACTTGGCCTAGACCCACACACCGATGGAAGTTCATAGTTTTCTCAGTTTGGCTGGTTATTACAATAGATTTGTGGAAGGATTTTCTTCCCTTTCAACACCTTTAACAAAGTTGACTCAGAAGGGAGCAAAGTTTCAATGGACTGACGCTTGAGAACGGAGTTTCCAATCCTTAAAGGACAGATTAACTTCAGCATTGGTTCTAATGCTCCCAGAAGGGACCGATGGTTATGTGATCTATTGTGATGCTTCAGGCGTTGGATTAGGTTGTGTGTTGATGCAGCATGGTAAGGTTGTGGCTTATGCTTCTAGACAACTAAGAAAGCATGAGAAGAACTACCCGACCCACAATTTAGAGTTAGCCACGATGATTCATGCACTAAAGATGTAGAGGCACTACTTGTATGGAATTCATGTTGATATCTATACGGATCATAAGATCCTCTAGTATATCTTCAAGCAAAAGGAATTAATTCTACGTGAAAGGAGATGGTTGGAGCTACTTAAAGACTATGACGTTGATATTTTATACCATCCGGGGAATGCGAACGCAGTAGCTGACGCCCTCAGCCGTAGATCTATAGGTAGCCTGTCGTATTTATAGCTAGAAAAGAGGGGAATAGCCCATGAGGTTCATCAGCTAGCTAGTCTTAGAGTTTGGTTACTGGACTCAGGTGATATTGGAATCACTATTCAGGATACATCAACATCCTCTTTAGTAACTGAAGTAAAGGAACGCCAGTACGAGGATGCGCTATTAGTTCATTATAGGGATACCACCCCTCAGAAGGAGAAGACACTGTTTGAAATTACAGAAGATGGGGTCCACAGATATCGAGGACGATTATGTGTCCCTAATATAGCAGGGCTACGGCGGCAGGTTATGGGAGAAACTCACTATTCTCATTATTCTGTTCATCCAGGAGCGACAAAGATGTATCATCATATTAGGGAAGTGTATTGGTGGGACGGAATGAAAATGGATATAGCGAAGTTTGTTTCTCAGTGTCCTAACTGTCAGTAGGTTAAGATGGAGCATCAGAAACCCGATGGGTTATTGCAAGCTATGGAGATTCCGACTTGGAAATGGGAAGTAATCAATATGGATTTCATCATAGGTTTACCTCGTACCGAACGTAAGTTCGATTCGATATGGGTGATTGTTGATAGGCTTAAAAAGTTAGCCCATTTTCTACCCGTTAGAACTACATATTCCTCAGAGGATTATGCAAGGCTTTATATTAAGGAGATAACACGATTGCATGGTGTCCCTGTATCTATCATCTTAGATAGAGGAGCTTAATTTACAGCTAACTTCTGGAGGTCCTTCCAAAAAGGATTGGGGACTCAAGTATGTCTTAGTACAACATTTCATCCCCAGACAGATGGACAAGCTGAGAGTACTATTCAGACACTGAAGGATATGTTACGAGCTTGTGTAATAGACTTCAAAGGTAGCTGGGATGATCATCTACCGCTTATTGAGTTCACATATAATAATAGTTACTATTCTAGTATTCAGATGGCTCCATACGAAGCTCTTTACGGACGGAAGTGTAGGTCGCCTGTAGGGTGGTTCGATGTTGGAGAATCTGAGTTACATGGGTTAGACCTGGTTCAACAAGCCATAGAAAAAGTAAAGCTTATCCGAGATCGACTATTGATAGCTCAGAGTCGTCAGAAGTCATATTCTGACATGCGGCGTCGAGATTTAGAGTTCGGGGTTGATGACTGGGTATTTTTAAAGGTGTCACCTATGAAGGGTGTGATGAGGTTTGACAAGAAAGGCAAACTTATCCCACGTTATATTGGACCTTCTAGGATCATTCAGAGAGTGGGCCAAGTAGCTTACGAGTTAGAATTGCCCTCAGAGTATGAGTCTGTCCATCCGGTTTTTCACGTATCTATGTTACGGAAGTACATTGGCGATCCTAGCCGAGTGGTGCCCACGAATGATGTAAAGTTTGTAGAGGACTTGTCATACTAGGAAATTCCAATTGCCATCTTAGACCGACAAATCCGCAAGCTACGGGATAAGGAGGTAGCCTCCGTGAAAGTACTTCGGAGGAACAACAATGTGGAAAACATGTCCTGGGAGGCCAAGGAAGACATGAAGTCTAGATATCCCTACTTATTTCCTCCTACAAAGAAGGTTCCGAATAAGACATCATAACCATAACGTACGTGTAAAAATTCTTTTATTGGTTATTGTCGTTGGTCGTGTGAGGCCATTGTTGTTATTGATAATTGTGGTCCTGTGCGGCGTTAGATTATTAAACTTCTATAGGGAGAGTTGGTAGTAGTGTTGTTACAAAGGCAACCCTGCTAAAGATATATAGGTCACGGGGAGTTGAACATTCGAGGACGAATGTTTCTAAGGGGGAAGGATGTTACATCTCGCGTTTTCGTACGTTAAAAGTTTCGTCTTCAGTTAAATTGACTTAGAGTCGGAGATGAGATCATCTTGACGTTAACGTACTTACGCTATTTATAACAAGCGATAAATCAGTGTTATGAAGGATAAAGGGGTACACGAATTAAAGAAAACGAGTTTCGTTGAAAGTGGCCAATTTGGAATAAAATACGGGTCGAGCGATAATACCTGATAATTATGAACTAGTACCATGCAAGGTACCATATGACCCCGGTAGTATAATGTATAAAGTATATATGAAGTATATTAAAACTAAGTAGAATTTTAAGTAATTTGTGGTAATTTTTAAATTATGCGGGTAATTGATTAATTATCGGGTAACAGGATATTACCCAGTTAACTAATAAGTGGATAAAACTTAATTAATTATACTCCAAAGACATGTGGCAGTACTAGCTTACTACATGAAGTGACTAAGTAATTAAAAATCCTAGGTGGCTATCTATGATGTAATTGAATTAAACAACTAAAGAAGTGTGTTCTAATTCATTTTGGATAAGGAGCAAAGTAACGCTACTAACTCCTAAAGCAAAAACTTTTCCTTTCTTTGTTTGAACACTTCAAAGTCAAGAACACAAGCTCCAACGTTCAAACACTTCAACGCCAAGAACAGAAGCTGATTTCGTTCATCAATTTCAAAACGCAGAAGCTTAATTCGATTTTGGGTTCTAAGTTCAATCCACGAAGGTTTTCAACGGAATATTATCAGAGTTTTCCCTACTTCAGGTATGTTAATGCCATCCCTTCTTTCATTTGGCATGGTCCAAATTATAATGAAGAAACGAGAAAACGCACAGTTTCCATAAATTACTCTATTCATAGAAATACTAGGGGTGTCTATATTCTTGATTTCCCATGTGAATTATTATTATATTCTGTTCATGGGTCTCATAATAATACGCAGTTGAAAATTTTTATCGGAAAGGAATATTGAGATTTTTACGTATTTTTCATGCATTTCACCCATTTATACATGTACATTGACCCATGACCAGATGACATTATGTACGCGTATATATGTAAATATATGTATATGGGATATGGGAAAAGGTTACGGCGTTATATACGCACCACCACCTGATTAGCTGATATATGTTGATGATGTTGCCCACAGTGGCCGAGACGATAAGATGGGATACCCTCAGTGGCTTGATGATATTATGTACACCCTTACCTATGTATGACACGATATTTATACACACGTGCATGATGTACGCGGCAAAATCAGAGGACTTGATTTCTCGCTCTCAAGTCACTTTGCAAGAATGCCTCGAGACCCCGAGGACAGGAAGCCACGACCGAGTTCCCGATCTCGGGCTTAGTCAAGGCCTGACTCAGAGAAGACGGAGATCGAAGCCCGGATAGAAGGGGAAGTTCCCAAGGCACACGACTAAGTCTGATAGGGCAGGCCTATCTAGAGTCCATGCTGAGGCATTACGTCAAGCCATCCCATCTCCATTGTAATTAATGCCCATGTACTTGTAGACGAGTTCCTCTCTTATATAAAGGGGGCTCACGCTACCTTGTAAGGGGCTGATGTTGCTCCATTTTCTCCACAAGTGCAATAATCTCTCTCTCTCTCTCTCTCTCTCTCTTTTCTTTCTAACTTATTTGTTCTCATTGGCACGAGGCCACCTTATATCCATCGTTCTCTTACTTGTTCTTCATTATATAGCTCGGTATTGGCTATAAAGAGCCTTGTTTAATTATATCTCCAACAGTTATTCCGTTCTCGACTATCCCTGATAGCCCGAACTCGACCCCGATGTCGACCCCGAGGTCCCCCTCAATCAAACCTGCACCCGGGTAGCAGGCCATTCGGTTCGATTACTATCTCGTTCTATCTTGTATTTCATCATTAAACTCCATATTATTAGCATCAACTGCTCTAACAACTAGCTCGTGAATAGATCACGTATTTTTAGAATCCCATTTACAAATTTAATTGTTGTGACCATTTTCACGGTAAACACTTTGGCGCCCACCGTGGGGCTAAAACAATAGTGATTATTTTCTTGCTGGTTTCATTGCATAAACGCACATTATCTTTCACACTTTTTCTTGTCCAAAGATCTCTTGATTTCAGGTCAAAATGTCTGGCTCGGTATACAGAGTCTAGAATGACTACACCAAAAATCACGACAAAAATGGTGAGGCTGTTCCAGTGGTTGGCACAACGCCGTGAAACCCCTATAATGCATTTGATCTAATTCCAGCGGACGCAGGTTCGCGAGGCGCGCAACAGGTCGACGAGGCCTCGCACACCGATGGGAGCATTCAGCATATCGACCAACAGGAAGCCCAACAAACCCCGGATCGGAAAACACAGGAAGTTAGTCTTCATGACATGTTTAAAATATTGCAGACACAACAGTCGGCTATCGCCCAGTTGCAGAGCCATCCGGGGATTCCCAACACAGTAGCGCCGGAAATGGATCTTTGCGCCTAACGAGTACCCAAAAGATCAAGCAACAATAGATCAATTACAGAACTTGCCACAACAAAGACGCTGGAGGATCTCTCCAAGAGAATTGAGTCAGGTTCGTAGAGGTACATACAACAGTTATCTCCCGAAGAAGCGGTCCCGGAATCCGTTTGACGGAAATTTGGAACGCCGGAACTCCCTAGGTGCGACAGGACCTCAGATCCCAATGAGCGCACCACCGCATACACATGCGCGGAAAAAGGCAGCGACTTTCAAGATGATGAGTTCGAGCCCGTCTCATTGAAGAAGTTTGGGGAAACACCCTCGAAAGAAACCATGATGTGGCGCCGCAGCCTAGTGCCTGACCTCACAAACTCGCTTACCATATTAGCAGATCCCTCCACAGGAGCACACACCGATACCATCGAAGCAGTAACGGAAGAGCCCGACACATTTGAGGCCAAACAAAGAGAGAGTGAAACACCACAGGAAGTCGCGCCTCATTCCCTGATAGGACGAATGAGATTGCTACCAGTTTCGAATGACTGGGCAACCCAGGCCTTTGCCCGAAGTTTAAACGAAGCATGCCCGACGGCTCCAGGTCATTTCAAAAGAAGCTTAATCAGATACCCAGCCAAGACTTGGTTGGAAGCCCGTACCCGGCACCAGCCACAAATCAGGGCCATGGATAACTGTCCGGGAGCCTCTACGGGCCCGGTATACCCAATCAGGCTCCCATCAAAGAAACTAATGCTAAACAGATGGAGGTACCATCCATGCACCACGAATGGGAGGAACACCACAAGATGCAACCTACCTCGCAACGGTAGGAAAATAGTTCGAGGGCAACATCCTCAAGGACCGGCAAAGGAAACTCGCCCATCAGAGTACGGTGTCAACATTACTATACCAAATATCATGATCACCATAAGCAAAACCAGGGACGCTGAGCGACTCAGACCTATTCGACCAAGACCCTTTTCAAAGGAACCACAACCCGGCACGGGAACCGCAGGGCGCGTGCGGCCACGGGGTCGAAAATGGCCACCAGCTCAAAAGGACAACAGCCGTGCTACTCAATAAAAATCACCACCGAGTACCATCGAGCGGTCAGGCTCAAGTCCAGCCCCAAGGGAAGAAGGAAACCGGGAAGGATGAAGCGAACAATCCACGATGTATTACCACAACAGTGAAGGAGCGGCGACGCCCTCTGAGGACTCATAAAATGGGAAGTGAAAATGTTCGCCGTCAGGGAAAAACGGGTCCAGGGAAATATTCCGGAGGACACCCTTACATCTAGGAAAAAGGGCACCAAGACTCCGCCTCAGCATCACACTGACGCATTGGTAACCCTCTCCCTCATTTGATTTATCTTAAATAAAACATGTGTTCATGAATTCAGGTGGTTCGGTCACATACAAAAACGATGTCGGACCAAAGTCAGTGGGGTGGTCCGGACTTACGAACCAAATCGCTGCCGTATCCCGAATCCCTAGCCAATTCCAAATGATAAATTGCCACAAAGACCATTCTCTTGATACAACCCGTCTGAGCTTGGGCCAGGACGTCGAGCTCTATACCATCAGAGGAGGCGTAAAGCACGGATGGCACACCAACTGGAGATAGCGTCAGCCCCATTCTGCCAAAAGCATGAAACCTCTTGCAAAGGGCAGAACTAAAATAAGTCTACAGAGAGCAATATGCGACGAGAGCAAATTCTTCACCATGTGGCGCGTCACCGGCATCAATGCCCCCACCCTCAGAAGGATCAAAGGGTAAGCAAACCACATCTTCAGCTAAGCCTGATAAGACACAGCGGAGGGTTGTATCGTGACTCACGCCTCGAAAGGGTATGAACATACCAAATCTCAAAATGCCGCCTACACATACCGCGGTGAGGAAGAACTGCCTTACTCCCTTGTTATTTTTTCACTGACCTATATGCAGACAATTGGCCAGGACATTCGAAAGTTCTAACTCTACCCGGAGATCCCTAGGCTCTAAAAAAGGGCCCACCACTCTCTTTCCCCTCAATCGGACTCCCTCCCAAAAAGGGCCTCATTAGCAAGATTATTAACGAGGCAGAGCACCTCCAGAAGAGGATCTGATAAGGTCGCAGGCCTTCTTCTACAGTCCAATGATGAGCGGTGATCTTCTTCTAAGGGCACCGTCCCCTCGGGAGGACCGGGAAACGGCAGACTAAGTCTCAATAGGGAATTATGTACTGGATCGAATGGAACAATATATATCTACACCAAGTAATAAAAGGATTTGTTTTCAGCATCTTATTCTCCAAACAAGGAAATCTCAAGTATACCCCCGACAAGGGCCTCTCCACCAAACGCGTCCCGAGATTTTCGGAGACTTAGCGTCAGCAATTCAACACCCGCACGACCCCATGGTTGGAAATTCGGGCTCATAAAGCCCCTATAAGGCAACTCCGAGCTCACGAAAAGCGGTCTTCAAGATTTAAAAAATTCGATGACTCAGAGACTGTCATTCATCGCCATGCGCTCGAAAACCCGAAACTGTAAGACCCCTAACGGGCAGACTCAGCGTAACTAGATCTATTTTACATTACAACAAAAACTGTAAGACCTCAACAGGCACGACAAACTGTAAGACCTCAATAGGCATGAAATCCCGAAGTTCAGGCTAGACGTAGCATTTGTAAGAGTCCCGAAAGGGCATACCCTCGGTGTAGATGCCTGAACTACCACTCGGGATCAAAAATGGCTCCGGCCAAACACATATGACTACAGTCAAAACGGCTGATACAGCCAAACTAACGCGACTCGGGGATGCCCGACCGTCGCTAAACAAAAATCGCAGGCCACTACTTCGAATATACTTTGGAAAGAAACGGTTAAAATAGGATTCCCTCAACAGGCAAAAACGAGCTTCGACCATATCAGCTCCAAATCACAAGGCTTCGACCTACTCAACCTACAAGCTATGAACCTTTTGAGGTGCTCAAACATCGCCGATAACGACTTGAAATCGAGGTTCTTCCAGAACCGACGATGGGTCAGGCAAAACTACTTCGAAAGACCTTGACGAGCAGAAAACAAAGCCTAAAAAAAGCCCACGGGAAAAATAGCGTAAGAGCCATTGTTGCCATCCAAACGAGCCTCCGGGCCGCACACTAAAATGTCTCTATAACCAAACAACGTAAGAGCCATTGTCACCAGCTTGAAAATTGACAACTTGAGGACTAAAATAAGCTCGAATCGTAACCCGATTCGAACACCGGATCCAAAATAGTTAACTATGCAAGCCTCCAGGCCATTTATTAAAAGGTCTCAATGATCGAAACAACCCAAGAGGCACTATCACCTGTTTGAAAATCAAAAGTACTTATGGGTCAATTAAAGCTCGAGTCGCAATGCGACTCAGAGATTGGACCCAAAATAGTTAAACTACAATATGCCTAAGGGCACGGTGTAAATACCACCATCGCCAGCCGAGTGAGCCTCCGGGCCACCTACCTGTAAGGTCACTTTGACCCAAAGCACAAAAGGCCATCATCATTCGCCCATGTATTCAGGGAAAAAACATAAGGGTCAATTAAAGCTCGAGTCGCAACGCAACTCGGAGACTGGACCCGAAATAATTGAAACAACAAAATGCCCACGGGCGAGAAATGAAGGCCACCATTATGTGCCCATGCAGACAGGAAAGAACTTGAGGGACGATTGAAGCTCGAATCGCAATGCAACTCGGAGACTGGACCCAAAGTACTCGAAACGACAAATGCCTAAGGGCAAGATTTAAGAGCAATAACTACCTGCCCGCACGGGCATAGAGGATTTAAAGGCAGGCAAGCTTGAGTCAAGGCCTGACTCGAAGACTGAGGCTGAACAGCTGGGAAAAACACGGAGACCTCGACGCCTACTCTTGTCAAGGATCACACTTATAAGCCTCCAGGCCTGCGCGATAAGTTTCGGACCTACGAGGATCCCGCCAAACTCCGAAACCAACCCGCCTGGTCAAAAGAAATACAAAAAGAGATGCAAAAGAAATAAAGCTTCAAGTTTCCTCTTATCTTATATACGCAGAAAAGACGCACTCTCCATCTACAGACATGCTCTACATATGTCAAATACGAAGCGGGGAAACGACGAAACCTACACTCTGCTCCAAAGGGCTATAGCTTGCTGGGTTCGCTCTTTGCGTCATCAGCAAGAAGTGACCGCACATCACGCTCGTCCGCCCTCGCTCGAGCCAATTCCTACGAGAGAACGAAACCCCTTGCACCGAACTCCTCGAGTACCTCTCTTTGGGATCTGCAATGAACATATTCCTCGATCCTCTTCTCTCGGTAGAGGGCTCGCTTTAGCTAAGCTTGAGCATTCACAGTGTCTTTCATATGAATCGCCATCTCCTGATCAGCCTTGGTTTGGCTTAGTGCCTTTTCAGCTCGGGCATCAATTATCTCTACCCTAATATTCGAGAGATTATATTCAAGTTTCCCGATCATATCCGCTTGAACTTTGGCATTGTCACGAGCCAAACGGAGTTGGGCTTTGAAGGCAGGGACCTTGGCCAGGTGCCTGTCTCCTCTAAAGATTGAGCTTGCACCTGAGCCCTTAGCTCGCCACAAACAGTTCTGACGCGGCCGATGTTGCCCTTGAGGTACTCCAAGGCCTCCGTATTTTTCTACAGCTAATATAACAAAAAGTGGGGGTTAACCTTAAGATCCCAAGGGAGCAAAGCACGAGCTGCAAAAATTTACCTGCTCCAGCAAATAGCTCTCGTAATTCGAGCTCCGGTACGCCTCATATCGCCAATGTAGCAACTCAACCTCCTTCTCCTCGCTACGGAGCCTAAGGGACTCGCCCTCGTCCAGAGTTTCTGAAGCCTGGCCTCTTGATGGAGCAACTCAAACATAAGACTATCACATGCCTGCACAAGGAAAGCTCAATAGGGGGAAGAGGACGCGGAATACAGGAAAATTGTGCCTAAACTCACCACAAAGTGAAGCCAATAGACTTCCTCGAAGTTGGAACATACTTCTATTGATCCTGCCTCTTCGGCCCCAGAAGAACTGACCTCGGGCAAAGTATATTCACTCGAAGTAACCGCCGCCTGGGAATCAGATACTCTGGGAGCAACAAACTCGGACGATGCCCTCTTCTCGAATACACAGGCCCGTTCGAGGCCACTAAAAGCTCCACCATACTGCGGGTACCAATCCTGTTTATCACCGTCGTCTCTCGGCTCGGAGGACGACGCCTCTTCTTCCCCTTTGGAAGAGCACTGCATCATCTTGAAGAGACGCCTGATACTTGCAAACGGCAAAGCCAGTACAAAAGAATGGAGGAAAATGTTACCTCAAATATATAAAAGCCAAGACAAAGGCAGCTTGTGCGCATACCTTGGTATTTCGCTCCCCATCTGGCATGAAATACAGCTCGCCACCAATGCTCATCGCAAGTCGAATGGATCACCAACCTCCGGACCAGCCGGGCAGGTCAAAGGCTTCGCTCGGCATCCATGAAGTTGCTCCAACAAGGGAGAAAACACTATTATCCAACTATTTTTTGCTATAGGCAAAATCTAAAAAAGCACCAGACGCTCCGCTCACGTGCATAATTCCACCCTTCGGGAAATGGCAAAAGCTCCACGGGGATAATGTCGACCGTCCGGACCTGGATAAACCAACCGGCCCACTCTTGATCCCCGACCTCTTCAGCTTCAACTTCAAAGGGAATGGACGAATGGCACCTCAAGGTTAGCAGGCCCTGGTGATGAAAGGGCCGGTATAGCCTGTTGAGATGGTTAAGCGTGAATACAAGCCCAGCCTTCTCCGCAAAGAACCTCATCATTAGCACCACCTACCAAAACGACGGATGTATCTGCGCTAAAATAACTCGATACTTCAAGTAAAAATCAAGCACAACCCTATCAAGGGGACCAAATGCGAAAGGATACAGGTATACGCTCAAGAATCCATCATTAGAGTCCGTAATACTCTTATCCAGGGGAAGCACCTGCAGCACTATCCCCTCGCTCCATCCACAGTATTTTCTCACCGTCTCCAAATGTTCCCCTCATATCAAAGACACCATTTTCAGAGCGAACTCCTGCGGTTCCTGAGTGCCGGGAGCAGCACTCCCCACTCCCTACCGGGCCGACCCCGAAGTGGTTGCCATGACTATGGTAAAACTAACAAATCAGAGCAAGGGCGTGCGCCAACACTTTTTGCACCTGAAGAAATAAAGAACCTTATGCCAAAGCGGAAGGGCAACTATCTAAAAATAATGAGTCCTTGCAAAGAAGCCGAAGCCACCCCACATATGTGCGAGAAGCAGCGATGACTTGCCTACCAGAGTGAGTCCCGGGAAACCTATAGCCTCGATGTAGATCGATGGTGTGATACCCGATCCTGAAAGCATCCTTAGACGAGAATCCAAGACTCGAGGAATCGTCCGTATTATCTCCAATCTCTAGGTAGCACTCTACCCCTAGGATCCCTGCCAAAAAGAAGTCAGACTTTGGGAAGCTTTCGACGCCATCACTCGACGCGAGGCAGTACCTGATCTCATGGTTCCCTTTCTAAAAAGAGGAATAAGCACAGGAATCTCTGATCATGAAAGCTCCACGAAGGTCCGAGGCAGCGCCCGAGTACAAGCAACTCCTCAGCAGAAGATTATCCTATACGTTTTAAGAAGGCTATCAATATCAAGATCAAAAGGGACCCCCAGGTACCCAAAGCTGACCTTCATTCAGGATAACATCCTCGAAGGCCCCGAAATGGCGTATTATCTCCATACAACACGGAGGGCCCCGACAACCCAGGCCTATCAGATCAATTCAGGATTGGTTCGAGGTAAAATGATAGGTTCAGAAGGGAGCCATGTCGATCGGCAGAGGATCATAAAGAACGCTCATGCCCAAGTTAAATGTCAGCAGTCAACAATAAAGGAAGACATTCAAAAAGCCTCGAATGGCACGGGAACATGCAATTACAAAGCAAGAATCGAAAGCAGAAGTCAATGAAGTATATTCATATTCATAAAGATCCATGTACAACAGCCTTTGAGGGGTCCTTACATACAATTACAAAAGCCTACAGAGATCTACAGGAGGAACGAAAGGATGTACATGTGATGAAACCCAAGGTCCCGGTCCACCCTCGAAAATCCATCTCCGGCATCAGCATCCTCGAGCGCCACTCCCTCGAGCACGCATCCTCAAGGGTGATTCCTTCGACCTCCACCTCCTCTAGGTTCCCAGCTCAATCCCCTAAGGGATTACCACCGGAGAAGATGAAGAAGAGGAAAAGGAGGGAACACAGAGGAGGCAGAGAAAAGAGACATTGCCCGCCAAATACAAAGGTTGAAGATTCGGTGGGCCTCGACCTCAATGGCTGGTAGTGCCACTTTATCCCTTGGGAAAGAAAAAACCCTAGGGATGAAGTGCCATACCAGGCCTGGGTAGGAGAGTGAGCAACGATGCATAATCCGAATGACTGTCTACATGGGGGAAACCGACTCCCTATCCGTCATCACCTTGGGCCAACAGCAACAGCAAAGGCCAGCATATCGACGACCACAACAATAACAAGATAACACGATTATGCTCGACAAAGGGAAGTCCTGGCAAAAGGCCACAACACGATCTAAGGGAGCTCCGCCAAACAGCCTTGAGGCCATGAGCCCCAAGCATGACGTTCAAGGATAGAAGAAGATGATAAGAAGGAATGGGAAAATAAGCCAACAAAAGCACTAGGATAGGAAAAACAACGCCAAAACACCCCCATTTATCGGGGTTACGACACAGTCATCAGGGCTTTGAAAGATTGACCGAGGTCGCAGTTAATGTATCCTTGGAAGACCGAATCGACGATGGTATCTTCACCTTGGAGAGTAGGAATCGGGAGTGGATTGAGTGAAGTTAAAAATACATAAACCCGCGGATGCCCCAGTTACCACAAAGCTCGTGCCAGGAGTCACATCATCGGTATGACATTGCCGTAAGGAGCTCGAGAAGTCAAGTGTCAGAATCGTTTCCCATCACTTCGCTTAGGGAAATGCGGAGACTATCTATACACGGCAAAATTAGAGGACTTGATTTCTCGCTCTCAAGTCACTTCGCAAGAATGCCTCGAGACCCCGAGGACAGGAAGCCACGGCCAAGTTCTCGATCTCGGGGCTCGTCGAGGCCCGACTTAGAGAAGACGGAGATCAAAGTCAGGACAGAAGGGGAAGTTCCCAAGGCACACAGCTAAGTCTGACAGAGCCGGCCTATATAGAGTCCATGATGAGGCATCATGTCAAGCCATCCCATCTCCATACTTTGTAATTAATGCCCATGTACTTGTAGCTGAGTTCCCCTCTTATATAAAGGGGGCTCACACTACCTTGTAAGGGGTTGATGTTGCTCCATTTTCTCCATAAGTGCAATAATATCTCTCTCTCTCTTTCTCTCTTTTCTTTCTAACTTACTTGTTCTTACTGGCCCGAGGCCACCTTATATCCCTCGTTCTCTTACTTGTTCTTCGTTCTATAACTCGGTATTGGCTGTAAAGAACCTTGTTTAATTATATCTACAACTGTTATTTCGTTCCCGACTATCCCCGATAACTCGAACTCAACCCCGACGTCGACCCCGAGGTCCCCCTCGACCAAACCTGCACCTGGGCAGCAGGCCCTTAGGTTTGATTACTATCTCGTTCTATCTTGCATTTCATCATTAAACTCCATATTATTAGCATCAACTACTCTACCAACTAGCTCGGGAATAAATAACATATTTTTAGAATCTCATTTACAAATTTAATTATTGTTACCATTTTCACGGTAAACACATGACATTATAAATGTTTCAGAATTTACAAAGTTATTCAGATTTAAGGATGTGTTCCTTTATTCCATGTTTTATCTATGTCTTTTACGTACTAATTTTCATGCCTTACATACTTAGTAAATTTTTCGTACTGACGACCTATTTCACGGGGCCTGCATTTCATGCCCGTAGGTGCAGGTAGGCAAGTTGACGGTCCCTTTCTTAGGATCCCTGATCAATGAGAGTTGGCGTGCTCCACTTGATCCAGAGCTGCTTTTGATTTTGGTACGATACGTTTGTGTACATATATATGGGTATGACATGGCTCAGTCCTTTCTTTGTACAGTTATGTTTCTATTAGAGGTCTGTAGACAGTATGTCTAGTTGAGTTGTATATGGCCTTGTTGGCTTTCAATTTTGGATGTATAGTTGTCTATAACAGCCTTGTCGACTCGCCCATTGTATTCTGCATGTATACGTACATATGCCTTGTTGGTATGTTTCCTTCATGTATGTTATTTTCGTAATTCAACAGATGTTATTCAGGTTTATATCATAGACACATGCTTAGGGGTGTTTGACAGGTAGGATTCAGGCACCCGTCGCGGCCTATTGAAGTTGTCAGTCGATTATTTTGGATTGATCTATTTATTGATTGTGGGTTGATTTTGGCTGACATCTTCATCACCTGCAAGGACTCCTTTCTTGGTCATAGAGTTATTTTCATAAAACATAACATGAACTGATTCTTCTACACACAGAGTACGCTTATTATAGACTCTAAAAGATATACTATTATTAGAGTAAGCGAGAAATATTCCTTCATCACTTCTTGTATCAAACTTACCAAGGTTTTCTTTACCATTGTTGTGGATAAAGTATTTGCTTCTAAAGAAATGAAAGTACCCAATGTTAGGTCTCTTGCCTTTTCATAGTTCATATGGAGTCTTCTTCAGAATGGGTCGAATCAAACACCTATTTAATATATGACATGCCGTATTGCCTGCTTCTGCCCAGAAGTAACCATAAGTAATTTGGTACAGAATGATCCAATATCATGGTTCTAGCCATATCTTGCAGAGTTCTATTTTTACATTCCACTATCCCATTTTGCTGTGGTGATCTTGGTGCTGAGAAATTATGAGTATATCCTTGGTCATTGCAGAATTCTTCAAATGATCTACTTTTGAATTCTCCTCCATGATCACTCTGAATAGATGAGATAAGGTACCATTTTTCTCTTTCTATCTTTTTGAATAAGATCTCAAAGTTCTTTAGAGCTTCACCATTGTGAGCCAAAAATATTACCCATGTAAATCGTGAGTAATCATCAACAATAACGAAAACATACCTTTTTCCTTCTATAATGGCAGTTCTAGTAGATCCAAATAAATCCATATGCAAAAGCTGAAGAGGTTTGCTTGTGGAAACAATATCTTTGGGTTTGAAAGAATTTCTAGTTTGCTTACCAAGTTGACATCCATCGTATACATGATTTTCTAGAATAGTTGAGCTTAGGAAGGCCAATAACTAGTTGATGCTTGGAGAGTTTTTCAATCAAATGCATACTGGCATGACCAAGATTTTTGTGCCAAAGCCACTGATCATCAAAGATAGATGCTAGACAGATATGACTATCCAGACTATCAATGCAATCTAAAATATAGACATTTCCATACCCTTTTTTTGGAAGAATGATTTTACCTAATTCATCTTCAATAGCACACCCAATTTTCTTTAATTTTACTTTATATATAGAATCACATAGTTGACTGATGCTTAGCAGATTGTAATTTAGTCCGTCTACAAGATAAACTTTAGTAATATCACAGTTATTATTAAACAAAACTGTTCCGGTACCAATAATTTTACTTTTCGGGTCATCACCAAACTGGACATTTTCTCCATTGATTTTGGTGAATTCTTTGAATAGATATTTGTCACCTGTCATGTGACTGGAACACACACCCTCGAGATACCACTTTCCTTTTCGACTTTTCCAGTGGTGTTCCTGCAAAAAAAGATTACTACCTTCTTTTAGGTACCCAAGATTGCTTGGGTCCTTTTTGGTTAGTTCTATTAATATCAGGGCCATTTTTAGGCTTCCAAATCCATCCAGCAACATTAGAGTCACAAAATCTACAAAAGGAGTACTTATGACCAGTTTTATTGCAATAGTGACAAGCAATGATGGATTTTTCACTAGATCTACTAGTGGTATCTTTACTAGTTGTTTCATTTCTAGCAGGTCATTTGCCAGTTGACTTACAAGTTTCCTGGTTAGACTTGACAGAACTGTGACGGTGGATTTGCGCATGCGATTGAGTTGTAATTGCAATTCCTGAACTTCCTCTTGAAGAAAATCTTTTTCGATTTCACATACTTTAAGTTTAAGTTCCCAGTCTTTCTTTTCCCTATTGAGTTACTTTAACTCATTTAAATTTTTTGAGACCCTTTTAGGGTAAGATCAAGAATATCCTGTAATTCATTACATCTTTCACAATTATAGGGTCTTACCTTACTTGTTTCACCACGTGCCATGAAGAAATTTTCAGTTTCTTCTTTGATGTCATTGTCTGATACATATTCATCAGTCTAGCAGCCAGAGTATTGTTCATATCATTTCCCAAGATGGTCATGAAACATAAATTTGCTATTTCTTCATGTTCTGAGCTGTCTCCATCACTCCAGCTTCCGAAGGATTTGTTCTTGGTAAAACCTCTGGAGACTTTCCTTTTGAGCTTTGGGCACTCAAATTGAACATGGCCATACTTTCCACATTCAAAACATTTTCCATCATTTTTTTCTTGTTTATTGAATTGTCTGGTTCTTCTAGATGGCATCCTTCCCTTTTTGTATTTCTATATCTTCTCATAAGCTCATTCATATTTCTCGAGACCATGGAAATTTCTTCTTCCAGTGCATCTACATCATCATCATTGTCATTTTTAGATCCTTCAATTTTGGTTTTGAAAGCAACAATTTTCTTCTTTTCTTTATGACCATTTTTATGTGTTTTTCAAAAGCTATTATGTCTCCACGTAGTTCATCATATGACAGTTTGTCGAGATCTTGAGATTCAAGTGCAACTACTTTTTAGGATTTTTAAAACTTTTTCACCACTAGAATGTGGTCTACCAAAAGCTTTCAAATCTCTAATGATTTTGCTGAATTGTGCAAACATTTGTTCAATAGATTCACATTCTTTCATCTAAATGAGCTCATAGTCATGAACTAGATGATTTATCCTTATTTCTTTCACTTTGCTCGTTCCATCATAGGTAACTTTCAGTTTATCCCACATTTCCTTAGTTGAATCACAACTTAAAATTTTCTCATATTCTTCTCTACTGATGACATTATATAATAGATTTCGTGCCTTAGCATTGACTTGGATTAATGCAATTTGCTCATAAGAATATTCATCTATATCTTCTGGATCAATAGATGTTTATCCTTCAGCTTTCTTGTCAAACTTTGTTGCTGGAAGGGTATAGTTTCCCTTCTTGATCATGCCACACTTTGACATCATAGGACTTCACATATATTTCCATGTGAAATTTTCAATGGGAGAAATGATGTCAATTGAAATATGCGGCCTTACTTGAGATGTCCCTTCTTAAAATACTACTCCAGCAGTTACTTGATTTGACATGATCTTTTCTCACTAGTTGTTAAGAAAAAGGGTAAATATGTGAAACTCACTCTAATACCAATCGAAAATACAAGATTAGGGGAAGAGCGGTGAATTTTAACTCTTTATTTTTTTCACGAGGTAGTTGACTGATTTTCTTGTTGGTCGACTCAACCCTTGATGCGACATAGATATGAAGTAAGTGCAGAAAATAAATTGCAGAAAGAAAATAACACCATATATTTTATACTAATTCGGTTTAATGTAAATCATACTCCAGTCCCCTTGGGTTGCAAGGGAGTTCTCTTTTGAGCATTTGAAATCTTTGGTATAGGTGTGTTGATATTGTTGTACACCAATAACTTCTTCACAATATACGTTCTTTTCTTGATTTTGATACAATGTCTCACTAGTGATTATTTTCTCTCTTTTTTCTCTCCCTAGTTACAGAGTAAATCTAGAATAGACTAAAATACTAGTTTGGAGTAGAGCAAAAAGATTGATAATAGTTCAACCAAAGTATATCCCTTGGTATGACAGATCCTAAATGATGGGCAACCTAAGGAAGTTGATCCTTATAATCAATTTTGAATTGATTTCTTCCAAGAATAAGGGAGGAACTTTCTATACTCGGTCCTTGAAAAGTGGCTGATGGTTGTGTTTACCTTGATAAAGGTAATAACAATTAAATTTGATTTTGTGGCTCTAAAAATATATGATCTATTTTTATGCTAGTTGTTAGGCAATAGATACTAAGTGAAGGATTAGAAAATAATATAATAGCTTGAAGATAGTGCAATGACCAAACCGAACGGCTGGAAATCTACGGCCTCGAGCTGACATATACGGGGCCTCAAGGTCGAGTTGGATACCTTGCTAAAGGTAGTCGACAGAGGATTAACAATTATGATAAATTTGATATGACTAATAATGAGCAATAAATGAAGAAAAATAAATAGAACACAATAAATGAAAGTAGTAAGATCAAGAGAATATGTTATGTTAGGAAGCAGAGAGAATGTTCTTGTATATTCAACATTGAGAGTATCAGATGCTCCTCAAAATGACAAGGATCCCCTTTATATATGAGGGGGTCCCAATATAGTAGAAATGCATTTATTACAAAGATATATGGCTGGTACAACCATTTAATGCCACGATATGGGCTCATGCTAGCTTAATAGACCTAGGTTAGCTTTAATCACGTGCTTTGGGAACTTCCCGTCTGTCCATCATAGCCTTTGAATTGTACTGCCTCCGTGTCGACTGTTGAGAACCCTCGGGGGCGAACTCCGAGCTAAACTTTGAGCCTACTGGGGGCGGTCTCTATGAGGCGCCCTAATGATTATAAAATCGAGTCCTCTAATTTTACCGTATACAAATAGTCCCCGCGTTTCTTAGATTAAAATGATAAGAAATGATCGTGACACCGATCTCCTCGAGCCTCTTGCAGTGATGTCATGCTTATGACATTAACTTTTGTGATAATTGAGACATCCCATTGATACGTCTTTTCTAGGAACATTTATTGTGGTGCCGATTTATTCTCTCAAGGCGATGATATCGCTGCCGATCCGTCTCCCAACAAGCATTGATCGCGCCTGTCGATATGTTTCCCAAAGACATTGATTGCGCCATCGGTTGCAGTGCCACCTTTTCTATAAATGTAAGCTTTCTTGAACCAAAGCTTCATTTGATCGTTCTTCAACATCATTTTTACTCCCTTCTTCTCTTCGTCCTCATCCAATGCTATATCCCATGTTCGAAGTGTCACGACCCAAACAGATGGGCCACGACGGGCTCCTGGTACCTTACTCAATCGAGTACTAATGTAATGTATCTTTCTTATTACATCATCATATACATGTGACATACGGGCATAATATGCCAGCATGATCATTTATAAACTCAAAACATAGGCCGACAAGGCCGTACAATCTTTCACATACACGAAATATGTCTATAAGTCTCTAAGAGTACATAAATATTATAAAGGTCGGGATGGAGTCCCGCTATACCAAACAATATACGTCTAAATCATACTAACCAAACAAGCAACTCCGAAGCAAATGGAGCGCACTAACATCTTCCGCTGAGCTGATAGCCTACTGAGAGGGCTCTCGACCTGTCTATTGGGACCTACAAGCGTGAAACGCAGCGTCCCCAGGCAAAAGAGACATCAGTACGAAATAATGTACTGAGTATGTAAGGCAATATACTGAAAGCTGAAACTGAACTGATAATATAATAACTGCAAGTAGCTGGAAGTCAAAGATAATTTGAAGATATGCTTACCTGCTGATACTGACTCAACTCTCTCAATATATTAAGTAAAATAGTTGTCTGACCCTATAAGGCTCGGTATATATATATATTAAGTAAAATAGTTGTCCGACCCTATAAAGCTCGGTATATATATAACTGCTCTGCCGTAGTAGGTTCGCTCATATGCGCTCGGTCATACTAGGCTCTGTATCTCGGCAATTCTGGGCTCACTCATAGGCGTTCGACCATAGTAGGCTCGGTATATAACTTACCATCTGATCTGAGGTTGCCCAATAGGGGCCTGCCCATCGATTATAGCTCGATGGTAATGAAAATACTCTAATACTGTATATATAAACTCTCTTCTCTCTTGACTGGAAGAAGAAAATACGCAATTAAATATAAAGTCCCGATAAGGAGAATATTGTAACTTACAAAACTAGGAAAATATACGTAATTTGCGAGACTAGCAAAATATACGTAAATTCTTGGATATGAATTTTTCTTTATGCCTCGTTATCAAACTTGTGTAATGACGAGATCATGCAAAATGAAAGATGAGCTTAGTCTTAACATACCTGGAGTAGGGAAAATACATAAAGGTTGCACCATACTCTTTTAGAATCGCAAAATCTTGTTGCATCTTCACTTGCATTCTTGGACGTATTATTTTGCTTCTGGTTTATATATAGCATTCAACAATATGCTTAATCTAATGTATCTTAGCCATGGAAGAATACATAATTCCTTCAAACTTGATAGAGAAGACAAGTGACAAAAGTCTTCAAATAGGCAAAGTGGGGAAATAACGTGATGGCATGGTCACTTTAATATTATTATGGACTTGGTTTTTGATTGCAAGCTTCTAAATTTGATTTGGCTGAATCCTTCACATTAGTGGAGTCCTTAAGATGGATAAATTCATGCACACCATCTTCCATTATTGGAAAATGCATTTATTTACAATAGTTGGTCCAACAAATCTATGTTTGACTTAATGTGTGCCACCTCCTCCTTTAGGCTTGATTAGTTGGTAAATTGTTGTCACACTTATATATCCCCACATGTATAGTTGTCCCCTCATAATTATCCAATAAATTTTACTTAAATATTTATCCAATTATTAGTTAACTGGGTAACATCCTGTTACCCGGTAATTAATCAATTACCCGTAAAATTGAAAATTATTCCTACTTACTTGAAATATTACTCACTTTTCACATACCTTATACATCTTACTATTATGGTCATGTGGTACCTTGTACGGTACTAGTCCATAAATATCGAGTATTTTAGCTCGGGCCGTATTTTATCCCAAAATGCCAAACTTCGACAAAATTCATTTTCTTTGACTTGCTCCCCCTTCACCTTCATGAATTTACTAATTATTTGTGAAATAGCATAATCCTTATAATCCCAAAATAATCCTTTTCTTAGACTGATGTCAATTACCTTACGACAAATTCAACGTAAAATACTGCAGGGTGCAACATTGTCGTAACTTATTACTGCGAAGTGTAAGATCACCGTAATGTAATATTGCAAGGCATAACATCATCGTAATATAATACTGCAGGATGTAACACCATCATAGTATAACTGCAGATGGTAACATCATCGTAATATAATACTGCAGAGCATAACATCGACGTAATACTGCGGGACGTAACACGAAGCCCGTGGCCTTAAGGTCACATGGCAGTGTTCTCATCAGTTACGCCATGGCCCTTTCCCGGAGCTTTCCCCCACTGAGCGGGATTGTACTGATTTTTTGTTGTTATTGTTGTTGGCCCGAGATAATGAGAGAGAAATCTCAAATTATCTTTGTAGTAAGGGATATGCGGACTATGAACTTCTACTCATCACTCTTAACTATCCAGTGCGGCGCTTTACTCCTTTTGATTTTTGTGGAGTGATGTGGTGCCATCTACTAACTATTGCATCCAGCACCCGTGCAACGTCTCAAGAAGTGGTTTCATAATAGTAGTGCTAGCGAGACCCATACTCGCCATATTTTTCACCCAACCACTTCTTCATCTTTTTCTGCTTCTTCATCATTTTCTGCTTCTTCTTCATCTTTTTCTGCTTCTTCTTCATCATTTTCTTCTTCCTCATCATTTTCTACTTCTTCTTCAATCTTGAAGATATCGTTTGAAAGATCAAGAGGAGGCCCCCGAGGGAACAGTTCTCGAAGATGCTGCCCCCGAGGATGTACCCCGAGAGCAGATTAGGCTTGTAGCTGTTATATATATTTTTATTTTTCCTTTGGATGTTTTTGTGTAAGGACCCTTTGTGGGATTTTGTAATCATGTGTAAATACCCTTTGTGGACTTTTGTAATCATCGTTTACTAATAAAAAAGTGTTTCTTTAATTTTGTACCTGATTTATGTCGTATTTCCTTTTATTTTCATTTGTGAAGAATCTGAGTGCATGACTCTGCCGATAGGTCCAAATTTCGGGCCCGGGTGTAGGTGTTTCCCCGATCCCTAATTGGTTAATACGATATCTCATAGAGCCCTTTGTCATTCCCTGGACTAAGCCCGGATTGATTTGATACAAGCTCAGGCCGTCGGGACCCCCAACTTCGATGAGAGTAGGGCTTCGAATTTTCAGAACAAAACATAGCCTTTCAGACCCCGTCGATAGTCCTCAGGGGGGGGGACTTTCTCGGATGCCTTAGATTAAAGATAACAATTAGGATTTCGAAGGCAGTCCCCGAGTGAGAGTTCGCTCAAGCTCGGGCAACCTGAAAACTTGTTTTTAACTTAGAGCGAAGATAGCCTTAAGGCGTTATAGATAGATCTTGAATGAGGGTACGCCTGGACTCAGATAGCCCCTGGATTTAAGTAACCGAGAGGGAGTTTAACTTGATCCGAAGGCGAGAAATAGCCCTAAGGCTGTATTAGTAGTTTTTGAGTGCAAATTGGCTCGGACTCAGGTAGCTCGAGGGCCAGAGGATCGTGTAGATGACCCGCATTTGCAATAGCAGAAATGAGGTCGGGTACCATCTCGAGGCTTGTAATAATATCAATGGCTCTTTAGAGCCTATCTTCTTCTTGACAGAGGTCTTCGAGATCGGGTACCATCTCGAGGCTTGTAATGATATTAATGGCTCCTTAGAGCCTATCTTCTTCTTGACAGAGGTCCTCGAGATCGGGTACTATCTTGAGGCTTGTTGGGGGGGTCTTTGATCCCCAAAGCATCGTACGACAGTATTAATTGCATGACATAGTTATGAAACGACTAGGGAAATACCGCTGGTTCATCTTCCCAAAGCAAAAATGGCTCAGTCAGTATTTTAATTTGGCCTTTGAGGCAGGTGGATAGTCACTTCTTTCTCTATATATAGGGTTGTCTTCCCTCTTTTGAGGATTCTGCTATTTTGAGTAGTCATCTTCCTTCATAGAGTTCTTCTTTCCTGCGTTAGGTCCTTCACCATTTCAATGTTGAAGCTCTTGCTCAAATTACCGATCCAATTCCTTGGTTTTACCACAGTTATGGTTGCTACGCCAGGGTCCGCTCGGCAAGGGAAAGAGAGTTCCGCCTCTGGTTCCCACCTGGTTTGTGGTGCGCTGTCGTTGCCAGACGAGCCAACCTTGGGACATTTTGTTTCGAGGGGGGACTTTCCATAAAAAAACCTCCCAATGTTCGGGGTCATTAGGAGTATGCCTCGAAGTTTATTTCTTTAATAGGAGAGGGGAACCTTGAGTTGGTGAGGAAAGATTATGGATGGGGGGGACGGTAGTACTGCAGGTGCCTTGCCCGAAAGAGAGTATCATGGATCATGCCGAGGAGTTTCTGAAAGTATACACGTACCCCTTTACGCTGGTCCCCCTTGATAGGGTCGTGCTCGACTTCTGTCGAAAGTAACATATTACCTTGGCACAGGTTCATCCGTGGTTTTGGAGGATAGTATTGATGATGAGGTTCTTTGCGGAAGAAGCAGGGCTTGAGTTCACCCTTAACCATCTCATCAGGTTGTACCGGCCTTTTCACCATCGAGGTCTGCTAACCTTACGATCCCGGTCCACCATGCCTTTCGTTGTCGATGATGAAGAAGATGGGGATCGGGGATGGATGAGCCCATTCGTCCGAGTATGGACTGTTGATATTATCCCTATGGAGTTTCTGCCATTTCTTGAAGAATGGAACTTTACACGTAAGTGGTACATTTTGAGCCTTCGTAGTTTTGCTTATGGAGGAGGCAAGCTCCGTAAATGCTCCTTTCTTTTCCTTTCTGCAGCAATTCCATGGATTCGTACGAGGTCCCCGACCTGACGGATTAGGCTTGAAAGTTGGTGACCCACTCGACTTACAATGAGCGTAAGTGGAAAGCCTTGTCTAAGGGCAGATGGGAGGCAAAACACCACGGTCTACGGGTAGTGGAGAGCCCCGTAGTGTTGAATGTGATGTGTTCGCAAAATTTCAGGTCATTCGGACGAGGGTTGATAGACCTTTTGATCGAAAGCGTAATTTGAGAGTTTTTGGAGTTCTTAGGCTTGAATCTGATGTTAAATTGGTGTTTGGATGTTGTTTTGAGCATTCCGAAAGTTGGAACAAGTTTTAATGATGTTTTAGGATTAGTTGGCATGTTTGGTTGAGGTCCCGGGGCCTCGGGTGTGTTTCACATGCTCAACGTGTCATTTTTGGACTTAGGTGTACAACAGATTTGCTGGTTTTTCTATTGCAGACTTTTGGCCTTCGCATTCGCGAAGGGGAGATCGTGTTCGCGAAGGCTGGACGTGGGAAGTATCGCGGATGCAAGGAGTGGAGCGCGTTCGCGAAGAGGAAAGGCGGATCTGTTGGGGACCCAATGAAATTTCTCTACGCGTTCGCGAGTATTGGGTCGCGTTCGCGAAGGACCTGGAGCTGAAGCTACACGTTCATGAGTGGACCCTCACATTCGCGAAAGAGGAAGTTGTCTAGTAGGATTTTTGTGCATCGCATTCGCGGTAGTAGTCTCGCGTTTGCGAAGAAAAACGCATCTGGGTAGAACTTAAATTTCAAAATCGAAGGTTTTGAGTTCATATCACAAAATTGAATTGGGGAGCTCGGTAGGAGACGGATTTTGGGAAAAAATTTGGAGGAAGTTTGCGGGTAATGATTCTTAACTCCTTTTTACTTATAACCCATTAATCTAAACATGAATTCATCATCTAATTTCGGATTTGGGGTGAGAAATTGGGGGAAAATTTGGAAAAGTTCTTAGGCCTAATTTTCAAGTTTTGATTGGGAATTTGGCATTGGATTTAGATAATTTTGGTATGGTTAGACTCGTGAGTTAATGATGGTTCATAATCTGTAACTTTTACCCGATTTCGAGACGTGGGCCTGGGGGGCTTTTTTGTCATTTTACCTAATATCGCGTATTAGCTTAGAATTTATTTGTGGAATTAGTTACTTGAAGTTATATTTACATTATGCAATTGAATTGAATATATTTGGGCCATTTGGAGTTGAGTACTCGTGGCAAGAGCGTGGTTTCAACTTGATTTTTAGCCGATTCGAGGTAAGTGGCTTGTCTAACCTTGTGTGGGAAAAACTCCCCTTAGGATTTGGTATTGTTGATATTTGAAATGCCTTGTACGTGAGGTGACGAGTGCATACTTGTGCTAATTGTTGGAAATCCTATTTTCATTAATTAACTATAATGGTGCTTCTTTTTCTGTCTATACTACTTGCAATTTAAGCTTACTGTTAGCTTAGGGAAGCATGTCTAATTGACTTAATTGCCTTATTTTCTCAAACTGCCTTATTTGGATTCTGTGCAGCATGCTAGGTTAGAAATACCTATTTTACTTTGGTATGAAATTTGGATTGAATTGAATATTCTTCGTGTTGCTGCTGTGTGTTTACTTTGGGACTATGGGATGGTATCCCGATAGATCCCCCCTACATGTTTACTTTGGGACTACGGATTTGTATTCTAGTAGATCCCCGCGCATTATGAGTTGGACTATGGGGCTGCACCCGAGAGATCCACTTGATATTTATATTTAGGGACACAAGACGATATCTTGGGAGATCCCCGGTTGTTTTCTCTGTGTTGAGCTGTATTCCTTTCCGTGATTATTTTGTCTCTATTATAGTTGTTGTTGTTCTTTCTATCCTGTGTTATTTCTTACTGTTGCACTTAATTATACTGTCTTATTCTATACTGTTATACCTTGTATTTCATTTAATCTCAGTAGGGCCCTGACTTTCCTCATCACTACTCGACCGAGGTTAGGCTTGGCACTTACTGAGTACCGCTATGGTGTACTCATGCCCTTTCAGTGCATGTTTTACATGTGCAGATCGAGGTACTTCAACTCAGCCCTACCACCCTTAAGGCGGGGCAATTTTCAGAGACTTCGAGGTATATCTGCCGCGTCCGCAGACCGAGGAGTCCCTTTGTATTCTCTCTTAAAGTATTAGCCCTTCTGTATTTTTCTTTTGTTTAGACATTCTGGAGTTAGATACTTGTAGACATTCAAAAGCTTGTGATTTCATGAGATTTCAGGTTTTGGGAAATGTAGTTCCATTTTGAGAGTTGTACTATATGTGCCGAGCGACATCTTAAATACTTCATTTTGATATTCTTCTACTGTTTTGGCTAGTTTTATTCTGTTGATTTCTTTTCTGCAATTTGTTTGGCTTACCTAGTCATATAGACTAGGTGCCGTCACGATAGTTCACGGAGGGCAAACTTGGGTCGTGACAGCTTCGGCTGTTTCGATAGGATACCTACATAAAGGTTAGTGTGAAATGTAAGTAAAAAGGGAGATGGTTATACCTTAGTGGAAATGGCACTTTGAGCCTCAGTAGGTCTTCAATATTTGCTATGAGGACACGACATGGTCCTTCGTTTCGGGTATTGCCGAGAATGTGTCTTGTGATTGCCGATGCTACATCGTGTACTGCGAACATCTCCCTCGCTACATGTTGTTCCCCGCACACGTTTTTATTCCATTTTTTGTCGGAAACTTCATCATTTGGTGGAGGGTGGATGGTACTGCTATCATGCAGTGTATCCACAGCCTTTCGAGTAATGCGTTGTACCTCATGTCTCCTTCAATGGCATAGAATTTAGCATTTTGGATAGTGCCGTCCACGTTGACTGGGAGGGTGATTTCCCCTTTTGTTGTTTTGCCTGCCATGTTGAACCTGTTGAGGACTCGAGAGGTGGGAACGATTTGGTCAAGCAGTCCGAGCTGATCTACCACCCTCGATCTAATAATATTGGTCGAGCCACCTGGATTCACAAGTACAAATTTAATTTGAAATGCATTTACAAGAAAAGAGATTACCAGTGCGTCGTTGTGAGGCTGAGACAAGGTCTCGATGTCCTCGTCGCTGAATGTGAGAGTGTCCTCTGGTATGTAACCTCGAGTTCGCTTTTCCCTGGGGATGGATATTTTTGTTCTCTTGACCATGGGTTCTTATGGAGCATCGATGCCTCCTAAGATCATATGGATGACATGTTGTGACTCATCTTTTTCATTCTTCTTGGTCGCCTCTCTTTCTAGGAACTGATTTTTGACTCGGTTGCTAAGGAATTTTTGGAGGTGACCTTTGATGAGCAATCAAGCTACTTCTTCCCAGAGTTGTCGGCAATCCTCAGTCCTGTGACCGTGTGTTGAAATTCACACACTTAGTTATGGTTCCTTTGTGAATGGTCTGATTGCACATGCCTTGGCCTTTTGGTGTCTATGATTTTACCGATGGCGAATACGATGTCTGAAACGTCGATGTTGAAGTTGTATTTCGACAAGTGGGGTTCCTCTATAAGCCCTATGTGCCTATCGAATCTAGCTCTGCTAACAAGTCCTCGAGGATTCTGGCCTCGATCCATCCTTCAGTCATTATGGTGTATGTTGCACCTCGGAGAATTCCTTCTATCCTCAATTTATGGTTGGTATCTTTCTTTCTTTGGTTTTGGCTCCTTTGCCGGAAGCCTGCTAGGATATACCGAGCCCGAGTGGACTCCTAGTTGGTCGTCTTCGACCTTGATCTTTGATTGGTATCGATTGTGGACGTCCGACCAAGTCACGGTGGGATACTCGACTAAGTTCTGCTTTAGCTATTTCGAAGTTACCATGCTTCACTTGTTCAAATATTGAGTGAAGGCCTACACTGCCTAGTCGTCAAAAAATCGGCGGTAGTTCCATTCGTTCCATTTGAAAGCGAGATACGAACTCTGGCAACATCTCGTTCCCCCTTTTCTTGATTTTGAAGACTTCAGATTTTCTTGTAGCTAACTTGATGGAACCAACATGTGCCTTTATGAAAGAATCTGCCATCATGGCAAACGAATCTATCGAGTTTGGGGCTAGGTTGTGATACCACATCATTTCCCCTTTTGAAAGCGTCTCTCCGAACTTTTTTAGTAGGACGGATTCGATCTCGTCATCTTTTAGGTCGTTTCCCTTCACTACACAAGTGTAAGTAGTGACGTGCTCGTTGGGGTCTGAGGCTCCATTGTACTTCGGAAGGTCGGGCATTTTGAACTTCTTTGGAATGGGTTTTGGGTCCGCTTCCTATGGGAATGGCTTTTGTACAAACTTCTTCGAATCTACACCTTTCAGGATCGGGGGTGCGCCCAAAATTTGATCGACCCTAGAATTGTAGGTCTCTACCTTCTTGTTGTTGGCTTCTATCTTCTTCTCGCCCGACTCGATCCTCTTTGTGAGGTCCTTGAGAATCTTCATGATGGCGGGGTTGGCTGCCGACCCGTTGTTGCTTGATCATTTTGGTGCCTGCGCAACTTGGGGAGCCGTTTCTGGTGCTACCGTGCTAGGAGTTTTCTGGTGGTTTTGTAGCTGAGCAATTGCCAGTTGTTGTGCCTGTAACATTTCAAAAATAACGTGAAGGCTAACCACTTGTTCTTCCTGAGCTGGGGTTTTTTGAGATTCTTGTTGATCTCCTTGGTGTATGCTTCTGTTGGTGTGGGAGCTTATTTCGACGTGTTGAGCGCTGCGCGAGACCACGTCCACGGGAATCGGTTCTGGTGTATCCTCCGGGTTTCATGGTGGTACACCAACACCTGGAGCAGCCACACTATTTTCTCCATGGTCCTCAAGATTGTTGTTTTCATGCGCGTTTACTAAGTTAGACATTTTGACCTGAAATCAAAAATCTTGGACAAGAAAAAGTGTGAAAGGTAACTTGCGTTATGGAGTGAACCAGCAAGAAAATAATCACTATTATTTTTAGCCCCACGGTGGATGCCAAACTGTTTACCTTGAAAATGGTAATAATAATTAAATTTGATTTTGTGGTTCTAAAAATATATGATGTATTTTTATGCTAGTTATTAGGCAATAGATACTAAGTGAAGGATTAGAAAATAATATAATAGCTTGAAAACAATGCAATGACCAAACTGAACGGCTGGAAATCGAGGGCCTCGAGCTGGCGTATACGGGGCTTCGAGGTCGAGTCGGATGCCTTGCTAAAGGTAGTCGATAGAGGATTAATAGTTATGATAAATTTTATGGCAGCTCTTATGACCAATAATGAGCAATAAATGAAGAACAATAAATAGAATACAACAAATGTAAGCAATAAATGTAAGTAGTAAGATCAAGAGAATATGTTAAGTTAAGAAACAGAGAGAATGTTCTTGTATATTTAACATTAGGAGTATCAGATGCTCCTTACAAAATGACAAGGATCCGCTTTATATATGAGGGGGTTCCAACATAGTAGAAATGCATTTATTACAAAGATATATGGCTGGTACATCCATTTAATGCCACAGTACAGGCTCATGCTAGCCTAATAGACCTAGGTCAACTTTAATCACGTGCTTTGGGAACTTCCCGTTTGTCCATCACAACCTTTGATTTGTACTGTCTCGGTGTCGATCGTTGAGAACACTCGGGGGCGAACTCCGAGCTAAACTTCGAGCGTTCCGGGGGCGGTCTCTACGAGGCGCCCTAATGATTATAAAATCGAGCCCTCCAATTTTACCGTATACAGGCTGTTACTTCCTTGAAGATTGTGATTGATTATTCTCAGCATATCTTCCATGCAAATTGATTGCTATGACTCCTGTAAATTAATGGAATCAAATATTTGTTTTCTTTGTTGCTCGTAATCATTAGCATGATTGATTCCTTAATCCTTGCTTCTGGATCTTCAGCAGAATCTCATTCCTTAATCCATCCTTCTGGATCTTAAGTAGGATCTCGATCTCGTCTTCGGTCGTATCCTTTCATCTTTTCTTCATTTTGCTTTCTTGACTTCCTTCTTTGGAGTTACTTTCTTGCAATAGAATTAAGTTATTTTTCCCTCACTAACCCATAGATCTAGCACTCTTCCCTCTTCTCCCATTGTTGATATCCAATTTTCCCCTGTAATATTTTTAAAATGCATATATACCTCCAAAACTATGCATTAGCATCAATTAATATATTTCCATAATTTCTGCATATTAAGGTGTTTAATTAATTTATCCCAGTATTTTTATTTATATTAACAATTACTAATTGCATCACAAATGGTTTTATAATAATTGTGTGGCTTAATTTTATCATTTTTATTTGTACTAAGTTTTAATTATTTCACAAATAGCCACATTTGCATTTTTGGGTTATAATTGCAATAACTTTGCAATTATAGCCCATATATGCATTATTACATTATTTTACAAGAAAATAGCTTTTGTATTTTTAAAAATACTAAGTAATTATTTTAAAATATTTCTATACATGAAAATTATTTTTAAAATTATTTTATCAATTAATTGGGTATTTAATAAATAGCCCTTTTATTCCTTTTATTTTCGGATCTAACCTATTAAACTAGCCCAAACCCCTTAATATACCTACCATTTTAATTCAACAGCCAACCCTAACCACCACCCCCCACTCTTTCATTTTTGCCATCATTGGTTTCACTAGACTCCCCAATTCTCTCTCAACCCAACCTAAACATTAATCGCCTTCACCGACGAAAAGCTCCCATCTATGGAGTTTCCGTGCATTCTCTGACCACTACCAGCCTTCTATACCTTGCGGTTGTTTGATTACATAGATCCTTGAGAGAATCTCATGGAGATTCAACCTGGTTCTTGCCAAAATTTGTCTATAGGCCTGTCTGTGACCTTTCTCATTTGTGAGTATGGATTTCCTCTTATTTTTTAGTGCGAATCCATAGTTTTTGACCGATTTTCTTTTACCTCTACTATTTATGAAAACCCTTGTTTTACTACTATTCGAATCTGTTCAGATCTTTGTAGATCTGAAATGATTCAAGTATTATTGGGTGTTTTCCCTTGAAAATCTTTGTTTTAGTCAACTACTTCGATTTATTTCACTCTTTCTGAAATTAGGGTTCGTCCCAGACTTTCCTTCAAAGGTTTTTTTTTCTAACTTTTCAGTGTTTAAACTAATTGTTCTTCACTATAATGACTGATTCTCGTGTCTATGCTTAAACCCCCAAATGTTTTTGTTTGTGACACTGATTTCTTTGAATTTTTCTCATTATTATGTTTATTTCTGTGAACCAGTCATATTGACTGATTCTATTTAGGGATTTGAACAATCTTTCTTGTTAAAATCAGTACTCTTTGGGATTTTTACTTGATTAATTGCTATTAGGGATTTGAACAATATTTCTTGTTAAATTTAGTATTCTTTGAGATTTTTGCTGATTGATTACTATTAGGGATTCGAATAATTGTCCCGTGTATTTGTTATAATTTTTACTTGTTTCCGTATTTGTGACCTTGATTAATTATACTTGCCTTAATTAATTATCAGTACAATTTGGAATTTGACTAACTCCTTATATGGTGTGGTATTGATTTCTTACCTTAGTTAAACCCCAGTTTCGACTATTAACTGACTCTCCCCAATTAAAGTGGTCTTTTCCGAATTTCTCTATTGGAATTGATTCTATAATTGGCTGATTGATTCTAATTGATTGAACTGTGATTTCCTTTACCTTATTTGTTTTACTCCCTAAGTGCTATATATACACTCTCACTATGCCTCTTCAAAACACGAATATAGTTGTTACCTTATTTTAAGCACTTTTTTACTTTACTAAACACTGAAAAAAGCTAAACAAAGCTTAAAAGTTGCTTTGGCCAGCTTAAAAGCCAATCCAAACATCTTCTATATCTTTCTTCATTCTTCTCGATCAATAATACTGCCTCAAATTCAGATACATCTTAGCGGTACCTAGATAAATGGAATACCGCAAACTGTGGGCCTCCTCAAGAATCAACTCACGTAACCTCTCCATATTAGGCATGCAAATCTGACCTTGCATCCGTAATGCCCCATCATCTCCAATAGAAACCTTTTTGGCATTACCGTGTTGCATCGTGTTCTTAAGGACAAGGAAATGGGGGGTCGTCATACTGACACGCTCTGATACGCTCATACAAAGAAGATCGAGAAACCACGCAAGCAAGAACCTGACTAGGGCTCCAAAACATCTAACCTCACAAATGGATTGGCCAAAGCCTAAACACCCAATACTGGCATGTCACCAACTACAATATATGCAAGACTACCCATACTCTCGGCCTTTCTACTCAAGGCATCGGACACCTTGTTGGCTTTCCTGGGATGATATAAAATGGTGATATCATAGTCTTTTAACAGCTCTAACCACCTTCGCTACCTCAAGATTAGATCATTTTCTTAAACAAGTGCTGGAGACACCGATAATCTATGAATACCTCGCAGGACACGCCGTAGAGATAATGCCTCCAAATGTTCAATGCGTGAACAATGGCTGCCAACATTAAATCATGAACGTGGTAGTTCTTCCTATGGGACTTCAGCTGACGCGAAGCATAAACAATCACACTACCCACCTGCATCAAGACACATTCGATACCACACTGTGAAGCATCACAATAAACTGTATATAAACCCGATGCTAAAGGTAAAACTAAAACTAGAGTTGTGGTCAAGGGAGTCTTAAGCTTTTGAAAGCTCCCCTCACACTCATCATACCACCTAAATGGGGTACCCTTCTGGGCCAATCTAGTTAAAAGTGCAGCAATGGATGAGAAACCCTCTACAAAACGGTAATAATAACCCACCAAACCAAGAAAGCTCAAAATTTTAGTAGTTGAAAAATGGTCTGGGCCAACTCTGAACTGCCTCAATCTTCTTCTGATCTACCTTGATCCACTCACTAGACACCGCATGGCCCAAGAACGCCACTGAATCAAACCAAAACTCACACTTGGAGAATTTAACATAAAGCTTCTTCTCCATCAAGGCCTGGAGTTCAATCCTCAAATGCTGCTCATGATCCTCCTAGCTGCGTGAGTACACCAATACATCATCAACGGATACTATGATGAAAGAATTAAGATACGGTTGGAACACACTGTCCATCAGGTGCATAAACACTCCTGGGGCACTCGTCAGCCCAAATGACATCACAAGAAACTTGTAGTGCTCATAGTGGGTCCTAAATGTTGTCTTCAGAATATCAGAATCCTGAATCTTCAACTGGTGATACCCAGACCTCAAATCAATCTTGGAGAACACTCCAGCACCCTAAGCTGATAAGATAAGTCATCAATGCGTGATAGTGGGTACTTATTCTTAATTGTAACTTTGTTCAACTGCATGTAATCAATACACATCCTCATAGTACCATCCTTCTTCTTCACAAATAGAACTGGTGCACCCCAAGGCAACATGTTCGGCCTAATGAAACCCTTATCAACCAACTCTTGAAGCTGTTCTTTTAACCTTTTCAATGCCACTAGTGCCATACGTTAAGGTAGCATAGAGATGGGATGAGTGCCCAGCACCAGATCACTATGAAAATCAATATCCCTATCAGGTGGCATGCCTAGCAGGTCAATAGGAAACACATCTGGAAAGTCTCTCATTTTTGGAACGGACTCAATGGTAGGAGTATCAACACTAATATCCCTCAGAAAGGGAAAATATTCCAGACATGCCTTCTTAACTATCCATTGAGCCTTAGAATATGAAATCACTCTAATGGGAACATAATCCAGAGAAGTTCTCCACTCAACCCTATGCAACCCCGGCATTGCCATTGTCAGGGTCTTAGCATAATAATCCAGAATAGCTTGACATGGTGACAACCAATCTATGCCTAAAATCAAGTCAAAATCAATCATGCTAAGTAGTAAAAGATCAACTCTCGTCTATACTCCCCCAATAATCACCACACATGACCTATACACACGGTCCATAATAATAGAATCATCCACCGGTGTAGATATATGAACAGTCATAACTAAAGAATCATGCGTGTACCCAAGTAATGACAAAAGTATGATGACACATATGAATAAATTGAACCAAGGTTATATAATACCGAAGCATCCCCGTGGCACACTAAAACAATATATGTGATCACGACATTGGAAGCAACTGACTCTAGTATGGCTGGAAGTGTGTGGAACGGGCCTAACCACCACCTGATCGACCTACCCCTGAGCTGATTGAGTCCCACCCCGAGCTGGTTGTGCGGGTGGTGTAGCTGCTGAAGTCATAAGTTGAGAGCTCTGTTATGGATCCCTACTCGGAATTGTAGGGTAATCTCTCTTGATATGACTCAAGTCTCCACACTCATAACAACCCCTTCTGAATGGTTGCTGACGCTAATAGCCAGAAGAACTGCCTGTGGAAACCTGAGCAGATGGAGCACGGTAAGAACTATGTGCCAATAATGTATTGAATGATGACTAAGCAGGGCGTGCACTGTATGAACTATGGCTAACTAAAGAACTATGAGGAACATGTCGAGCTACCTGAACAGGTCAAGAAGGATGACCTCTGCTGTAATAGGACTGGCCTCTAAATGAGGCACTACTAAAACTACCTAAACTATGAGGCCTATTGGCCTCCCGCTCCACGCGCTCCTGCCTGCGAACCAGCTCTAAGAATCTAGATTTCTCGATCACCTAGTCAAACCTAACATTTGTCGCAACCTCTTGAGCCATAATGAAGCATAAGGCATAGTTAAGGCCATCAATGAGCCTCATAATCTCCTCTCTCTCAGTGGGAACCATCCATACTACGTGATGAGCCAACTTTGCAAACCTCATCTCATAGTGAGTCACTGTTATACCTTCTTGGCGTAGCTGTTTAAACTGCCTACATAACTCCTCTCTGCTAGTCTGTGGGACAAACTTCTCTAAGAAAAGAACCGAGAACTCATGCCATATAAGTGGCGCTGCCCCAGCTGGCCTGCTCTACTCATAATAATGCCATGATCGATAAGTTGCCCCTGTCAGTTCAAAAGTAGTAAATGAAAACCCACTGGTATCCAAAATACCTGTTGTGTAAAGAATTCACTAACACCGGTCTATAAAATCCTAAGCATCCTCTGACTCTGCTCCAATAATCTCTGGAGGCTTAATCCTCCCATATTGCTCCAATCTGTTTTGCTCCTCATCACTCAAATGGGGACCAACCTCGGCCCGAGCGGTCTCAACCGGCTAAACTAGCAATACACCTGGTGTCTGGAGTTCCTAGGCTAGCTACTTTGAAGTACGGGCGGCAGGATTCTGATCACCTCCCCTGGCTTGTGAAGTGGCTGGTCTAGCTGTAACTAAGACTACTTGAGCCAGGCTCTTGCACACCGTCAAAATCTGGCTAAGGTCTCCTGAATGGCAGAAATAACGATGGGCATTGCTGGTGCCTGAGCTGGTTGTATCGGCTCAACCACATTTGGTACCTGCTCCTTAGTTGGAGCAACTGGTGGCTCTATGGGTGTTGCTCTGGTTGTAGTACGAGCCATACCTTGGCCTTTCGCGGCCCTAACCGGTGCTACTGGTGGCCGTCCGCCAAGTCCGGTCACATGTGTCATCACCATCTATGTGAGAATAGAAGAGTCAAATTCAAATTTCAGAAATTACAAATCCGCACGACAAACATACAAGAAAGTGATGTTTCCTAACAATTCGGTAGCCTCCCGAAGATAAGTATAGATGTCTCCGTACCGATCCACAAGACTCTAATAAACTTGATCATGACTCGTAATACCTATGAGCTTAGGGCTTTGATACCAACTTGTCATGAGCCAAAAGCACAACCTGTCATGACGGCGCCTAACACACACTTCCAAGGCAAGCGGAACATAACAATAAAAAACCAAAATAACATAAATATATAAAAATAGTGTAAGTCTGAAATCTCAATATAATAAAATACTGGTAATACAAGATAAATCCCCTAGAAACTGGTAAATATAGAGTCATGAGCTCTACAACGGAATTCAAGTCTTAAAACTATATAACAATACCGTCTGAACTAAGAACAATAGTACATAAAAGAGACAAGCCAAGACTGCAGGCGGGAATATGGAGCTCTACCTCATCTCTCGATACTCAGCTCAACAAGCAACACTGGTACTGATAACGGGTACGACCTGGACCTGCACAATTAAGTGCAGAGTATAGTATAAGTACAACCGACCAATGTACTCAATAAGTATCGTAACTAACTTTGGTGAGGTAAAAGAAGCAAGAATTATAGGTGATACCTGCGATAACCTGTATACTTTCATCAATTTAACAAGTACAGAACTACGATGTAGTCAGGTCATAGAGCACAGAAAGAGCCATATGTGTGTGTGTGCAACTACTTGACTTCTCTGTTCAACCAATGATACAACATATAAAGATGGTATGCAAATAAATCATGTAATTAACCATGGAAATTTCCAAGTAAAGATGAAATGCAAATCCAAAACAAACACTGGCTAGACTTTCCTCAATCTTTCTATATCCGTATCAAACCACTGATCAATTTTTCTCAATATCCGCGTGTACACCATCAAGAGAGAAACATGAGAGGGTGACCCTAGGGGATGGATCCATTTCCATACGCAAGCACGGTCAATTCAATGTCCTACCAGCCCGGCGTGGTCACAGGATCAATATCATAATCCGTGGTCACATGCATAACAATACAATCCACCCGGCGTGGTCACAAGCATAACAACACAATATGCCCGGAGTGGGCACTGGCGTAACAACACAATCGACTCAGCATGGTCACAGGCATACAGTCCAAATCATATCACAGAAGGAAATATACATGAGTACATATATGTAATGAATGAATAATAGATCTCACGCTCCTGGACTAGTATAAATGACATGCTAAAGTGTAGTCATGTGCAAAGTGCACTATCATAGCTCAAATCAGCGATTTCGACACAGAAATAGCAATTAGCAAGTTAATTCAGAGAATTATCCTCTAAGTAGCCTCAAATGTAGCTCAAATAGTCCACAACAACATTGCAAATATGAGAAGGAGTAAATCTTTAAGATTAACATTCAATTCTAGGCATATTGTAGCCTAAGAACTACCTCAAGCATGATTAAAAATACCCCGGTTCTAGCACATGGGCTCAAATCCCACACATGTGCGCACCCTTAGCACATAACTAGCACAAATAATTCAGGCAACTAGTTGATCAACCAGGTTTAGAGAAGATACTTACTTCAAGAAAGCAAACTCACTCCTCTAACAAGCCCTTCCGGCATATATCAATCTCCAAACGGCTCGAATCTAGCCAAAATTCCGCAATACCATCAACAAAAGTCATAGAAAGTGATTCCAAAAGACAAAGCTAAGATCTTTAACTCAAATCAAAAAGTCAACCCAGACCCGCTCCTCGAAACCCGACAAAATTAACAAATTTCGAACATCCACTCAATATTGAGTCCAACCATACCAATAGCATTCAATTCCAACCACAATCAACCTTCAAATCTTCAAATTTCACTCTCCAATAACAAAGTCAAAAAATTCCCAAATTCTATCTTAGATTCATGAAAATTAGGTGTAATAATCAATGGTTATTCAATATCTAATACCAAAATCGAATAAATATCACTTACCTTTTAAATTTGGATGGGAAATGCTCCAAAAATCGCCTTAGATTGAGTTCTACAATTCCAAAAATGAGAAAACATTGAAACCCTTCGATTTTATTAATCTTCCATTGATTCTGCTTTTGCGGCAACTAGATGCGCACCTGTGATATCGCTTTTGCGGTCGAGACCTCGCTTCTACGAATCCAACTAAAAATCCCGACCTACCGCTTCTGGGTCAGGTCTCCACATCTGCGCGTCAGCTCTTGCGAAAATTCTCCGCACCTGCAGTCCCTGATCATCTGGTCCAATTTCGCTTCTGCAGTCTCCTAGCTGCCTCTGTGGCTCCGCACCTGTGGACACCCTGTTCATTTGTGTTTTCGCACCTGCACACATTCGTATGCGTATGTGGACTCCCTCAATAACTCCCCTGTTTCACTTCTGCGACCACTAGGCCGCTTCTTCGGCCACGCACCTGCAGCCCCTTTCTCGCAAATGCGATCGCACTACGCATCATAAACTTCAGACTTCGCAGATGCGATCGCACTAAGTGCAAATCTGTTCTTCCATCCATCCGAATCATACCCGAGGCCCCCATGGTCTCTCCCTAACATACCAACAAGTCATAAAACACAATACGAACTCGCTCGAAGACTCAAATATCATCAAACAATACCAAAACCACGAATCGCACTTCGATTCAAGCCTAATGAACTTCCAACTTCTAAAACTAATGCTGAATCATATCAAACCAATTCCGAATTAGTTCAAATTTTGCACACAAGTCATAAATGACACAACGGACCTACTCCAACTCTCGAAATTAAAATTTGAACCCGATATCAACAAAGTCAACTCTAAGACAAACCTCTCAACCTTCCTAACCTTCAACTTTCCCACTTTCCCTAAAAAGCCTCAAACCAACCTACGGATCTCCAAATCAATATCCGGATATATTCCTAAGTCCAAAATCACCATACGAAGCTATCACAACCATCAAAACTCCACTCCGAAGTTTTTTATACAAAAGTCAAACTCCGGGGAGAAGGTGTTAGGCACTCCCCAAGTCCAGTGAAGGTCATAGTTGCATATATGATCTAGCTGGCTTTAAGGAGTACTCAAAATTGAGGGTAAAAAACACAAAAAAAAATAAACACTTAAATATATTCAAGGTCGCCTCCACCTAAATAAAAGAAAATTAAACAAAACGAAAAGAAAAAGTTCTAGAAAAAACCTACGCTAGCCTACACTAATGCTTCCTTCATGATTTTGTCACCATGGCCTTCTTTTACATTCACTTCAGGGCATTCCCCGGAAAAAATGAGTATATATATATATATATATACACACACAAATTCTACGGGGCATTCCCTAGATGAATTAATTAACCAAGCGGGTGGTTTCTCTCCTCAAAAGAAACTAAAACACAAATATCCTAAAAGTTTGCCTACCCAAATGTGGTCGGCCTAAACATGCTACTAGCGATTCATTAACTAAAAGAGATAAAACAATGTAAACTCCCTTTAATATTTCAGCATTCTTTGACTTTACCATCATCAAAAGAAACAATTTTTCCTCTTTAATTAAACCAAGTCCAAACTCTATTATGCACATCTGATATCTCTCGACCAATTTGCTTTAACAAGTCGTGTCAGTAAATTTATCATACTTCAATTTTAATTACCTATCTGCTCATGCGATCTCACCCCGACAAATACACCTTGGGAACTAAGCAAACAAACAATCTCATACAAGCATTTATCAAATGATTTTCAAGCTAATAAAAAAAACTAAACACAAATAAACATATGAGAGAAATTGACTGAAGTAGGAACTGAAATGATATCAATATAGGAAGAGGAAGAGAAATGGACCTTTAAGAGCAAATCTCCTTGCTTTTAATTTTAGTTGAATGTGCTATGAGTAGAGAAGATCTGATGACAAATTTAACCAGAAAGCAGTAAAACTTGAATGGGAAACTCAGATCTGAACCTCGAACTACAATCGAACTGTATCGAATCACTCGAACTCGAGCTCTATCACCTCAAACAAACTTTATGAGCAAAAACCAAAGAGAAAACGAAATTAATTCCCTTTTTTGGTGTGTATTTTCGAATTTGGAGATAGAAAATGAATTTGTTTTTTGGATTTTGGGAAGTAAACCTAGAATTTTTGGTCTTCTATTTTTTTTTGAAATTGAAAAACAAAAGAAGAAGAAACCCCAAAATTAAGCTCAAGTTCCTCTAATTTCTCTCGTTTTTTTACTCTATTCTCGCCGTTTCCCCCTCACTCTGTTCGTGACCCCTTCCCCCCACTTTGTTTCTCACTATCTGTATCCCCCTCTCTTTTGTTCCCTGCTAATTGGTGCCTCTACTCTGTTTTGTGCCCTTTTCTCCCACTATTTCTTGCTATATTTTGCCATGAAGAGAAATTTCTGAAGACTCTTTTTTCGTTCGCTTCTATCAGAAGCCTCGCCCCCCCCCCCCCCAATATTTTTAGCAATTCTCCATGTGAAAAGAAGAAGGGGATTTTAAGGTTTAGGGAATAGGTAAAGGGTCTGAAGGAATGGGATGAAGGGAGGAATGGGCTCAGGTCCGAAAATGGGCTTAAAGAATAATTTATTTTGACCTATATTCAATTCTTTCTCATTGAACAAAAATAAAAAATACTACCAAAATATATTAATTAATCATAGTTAACAAGAATAAACTATTAAAGTGAACTATATATTAAAATAAAAATATTTTTTGGTATTTTTAAATGTTATTAATAAAGGTAGAGAAAACTATGTTAAAGTCATTGTAAAAATTAAAATATTATCATTATAAAATACTAATAAGCTTAAATAAAAATAATTAAATATATATATATATATATATATATATATATTTAAAAACTATTTTTGTGTTTTTAAATTTATGTTTTAAAATTAAAATTGAAGACAAAAATGTACTGAAAATTCTATAAAATCAAATAGATTTTAAAAATACCACTAATAATAAAAATAACTTTTAAAAATCGTGTGGGTCAAAAATTACGTGCTTACAGTTGCCCTTTTTTGCTTCAAAACACAAAGTATTTTTTAGCTAAGAATTAAGTAAGCAACATAATTGAATTCTGACCCGACACTTATTCAAAAATAAATAAATATAGATAAAAAGATTGTGACCGAGCCCTAGTTGAGCTGCCTACATATCCTTGTCTATAAAAGATTCAGGCCACGTATAGTTTAGAATTAGTAAAAGTGGAGAAGGATACCGAGGTGGAGAGTTGAGTGAAGTACTGTCGAGGTTCCGGTCCGCGAATCCTGTCATTACATAAAAAATGAAACAAAATTAAAGCAAAACAAAGGAAAAATACAAGGTCCTATCTACTTCTTGTCTCGAATCTTCCATGAATCTCTACTTGAATCTTCAATATGAAACAGAAAATCAACCATATTCTTCAGGTGGGCATCCTGCTGACTTGAACTTGACGAAAACTAGAAGTTGACCGTATTCTTCAGGCAGGCATCCTACTGCTTGCAATTGAAATAAACTTGAACTTGGAGTAGACTCGAGCTTGAAAACCTTGTTCTTCAGGCGGCCTCATACTACTTCTAATTTGAACTAAAAAAAACTGGAAGTTGCCCCTATTCTTCAAGAGGGATCCTGCTGTCTTTGACTTGAACTTGAAATGAAAGTTTCCCCTGCTTTTCAGGTGGGCTCCTAATACATCTGATTTGTACTGGAAATTGACGGTTGAACGTGTTCTTCAGGTGAGCTCCTGGTACTTCTGAATTGAAATGGAAATTGACAGTTGACCCTGTTCTTCAAGCGAGCTCCTAGTGCTTCTAACTTGAACTTGAAAGAGGCTCGCTTGTAAACCTGCATTTTCAGCTGAACTCCTGCTTCTTAAACTCGAAAATTGAAAGTTGACCTTGTTCTTCAGGCGGGATCCTTGTCACGACCCTAAACCCGGACCCAGTCGTGATGATGTCTCTCGTGAAGACAAGGCCAGCCAACTATTCCCAATTCGATGTTAAATAGTAAGAAAATAGTCTAAACATGATTTAATAATACTAAGTAGCAGATAATATCATAAATATGCAGAAGGACAACCCAACACATCCCTAGACCGGGGTGTCACTAGTCATGAGCATCTATAAAACCTAATACAAGTCTGAAAAAATCCACAAACTATTACAAAAGTCTGATAAGAGTTGGAAATGAATAAGAGGGAGAACATGGGACTGCGGAGCAGCTACCTCGTGGACTCCGATATCTGCCGGCAGCTCTCAACTCGCACTAGCAGGATCCGCAACGCCTGAATCTGCACACAGGGGTGTAGGGAGTAAAGTGAGTACTCCAACTTAGTGAGTAACAAATGTAAATAAAGACCGAAAGCAAGAAATCACGTAAAACACAAGGTATTCTATAATGAAACAGTAAAAACCATTTAAAAACAGTAAAACAGTGAAAGATAGGTAAAATCCTTTAAGTCAATAGTTTCATGAAAAGCATTTTTCAATAATTAAGCAGGTAATTGATAGTCAATTATGAAAAGTAAACACATAAAGGTTCGCCCCTCAGGCACAGTATCAGCAATTCTGCCCCTCGGGGCAATATCTCAGAACAGTACTAGCCCCTCGGGCAATCACATAGAACAATACCAGCCCCTCAGTCTCAATATCACATCATAATGGGTACCCGCACTCAATGGGAGTGTACAGACTCCTGGAGGGGCCCCTTACGTCAATATCAAGCCACCTCGTGGCATCATCACTAGGCCTTCGGCCTCATATCAATCAAGCAACCTCGTGTCGTACATAGCCTCACCGAGCTCGAACCAACCAACTGGAGATCTACACCGCCTCCCATACAAAGCCTCATATGGAGCCATCTGAATACTCGACTGGTAGCTGTTGTTATAAGCAAACTCCGCAAGTGCTAGAAACTAATCCCATGACCCTCCGAAATCAATGACACAAGCACACAACATGTCCTCCAATATCTGAATAGTGCGCTCGGACTGCCCATCCATCTGAGGGTGAAAAGTTGTGCTCAACTCAACCTGAGTACCCAACTCTCGCTGCACAAACCTCCAAAACTATGAAGTAAACTGAGTGCCCCTATCTGAAAACATGGTAACTGGGACACCATGCAAACGAACAATCTCCCGGATATAGATCTCTGCCAACCGCTCTGAAGAATAGGTAGTACACACAGGAATGAAGTGTGTGGACTTGGTCAACTGATCCCCAATCACCCAAATAGCATAGAACTTTCTCGAAGCCCGTGGAAATCCAACAACAATGTCCATAGTGATCATTTCCCACTTCCACTCAGGAATATCCATCTGCTGAAGCAAGTCACCCGGTCTTTGATGCTTATATTTCACCTGCTAACAATTGAGACACTGAGCCACAAATCCCACCAATAGTGTTGTCTCAGATCCTGATACATCTTCGTGGCATCCGGATGAATATAATACCGCGAGCTATGGGCCTCCTCAAGGATCAACTCCCGAAGCCCATCCATATTTGGCACACAGATCCGGCCCTACATCCTCAACAACCCATCATCACCAATGGTCACATCTCTGGCATCATCATGCTAACCTCTGTCCTCAAGGACAAGAAAATGCGGATCACCATACTGGCGCTCTCTAATGCGATCATATAAGGAAGACCACGAAATCACACAAGCCAATACCCGACTGGGCTCCGAAATATCTAACCTCACGAACCGATTGGCCAAAGCCTGAACATCAACTGCAAGAGGTTTCTCCCCAACTGGAATATATGCCAAAATTCCCATACTCACCGTCTTTCGACTCAAGGAACCATCCACCACATTGGCCTTTTGCGTATGGTACAATATAGTAAATAGGCCTGAAAATCTTGTCTCTCTTTTGTCCCAATATCGCTCTAACTGCTATATCACTTGCATCACACATTATTTCAAATGGTTCGCTCCAATCGGGAGAAACAACAATTGGAGCATTAGTCAAATGTTCCTTGAGAATCTTAAATGCTTTTCTGCAATCATCTGAAAATGCAACTCCAACTACCTCCGCTGCCTCAAATTGAGATCCTTCTGTTTGAACAAGTGCTGGAGGCTACGATGATCAGTAAACACCTCACAAGACACACCATATAAGTAATACCTCCAAATTTTCCACGTGTGAACTATGGCAGCCAACTCCAAATCATGAACAGGGTAGTTCCTCTAATGGGGCTTCAACTGACGAGAAGCATAAGCAATAACTATACACTCCTACATCAACACAAAACAAATACCAACTCTCAAAGCATCACAATACACGGTATATGAACCTGAAGCTGGCAATACTAACACTAGAGTTGTGGTCAAAGCTGTCTTGAGCTTCTGAAATCTCTCCTCACACTCGTTCGACCATACAAATGAAGCACCCTTCTGATTCAACTTGGTCAAGGGCGATGCGATAGATGAAAATCCCTAAACAAAACATCGATAATAACCCGCCAAACCAAGAAAATTGCGAATCTTTGTGGCTGAGGACGGTCTGGGCCAACTCTAAACTGCCTCTATCTTCTTCGGGTTAACCTGAATACCCTCGTTGGAAACCACGTGCCATAAGAAAGACACTGAACTGAGCCAGAACTCACACTTGGAGAACTTTGCATAAAGTTTCTCCTCCTTCAATCTCTGCAACACAACTCTTAAATGCTCTGCGTGCTCCTCCTGTCTACGCGAATACACCAGAATATCATTAATGAAGACTATGACAAATGAGTCAAGATAAGGCCGAAACACACTGTTCATCAAATGCATGAACACTGCTGGGGCATTGGTCAGCCCAAAAGACATCACCAAGAACTCATAATGACCATATTGGGTCCTGAAAGATGTCTTAAGAATATCCGAGTCCCTGATCTTCAACTAGTGATAACCTGAACAGAGATCAATCTTGGAGAACACTCTCGCTTCTTGAAGCTGATTGAATAAATCATCAATTGCCTATAATCAATGCACATTCTCATAGTGCCATCCTTCTTCTTCACAAATAGAACCGGCGCACCCCAAGGTGACACAATAGGCCGTATGAACCCTTTATCAAGGAGTTCCTAAAGCTAATCCTTTAACTCCTTCAACTCCGCTGGTGCCATACGATACGGCAGAATAGAAATGGGCTGAGTGGATGCACCAGGTCAATGCCAAAATCAATATTTCTATCCAGTGGCATGCCCGACAGGTCTGCAGGAAACACATTGGAAAAATCTCTCACAATTGGAACAGAATCAATACTGGGAGTCTTAGCTTCGACATCCCTCACAAAGGCTAGATACAAAAGACAACCCTTCCCAACAATACGATGGGCTTTCAAGAATGAGATCACTCTACTGGGAACATAATCAGACTTCGCCACTCGATCCGTGGCACACCTAGCATAGCCAATGTGATTGTCTTAGCAAGACAATCCAGAATAGAACGACACAGAGATAGTCAATCCATGCCCAAAATGACATTAAAATACACCATACACAATAATAAAAGATCTACACGGGTCTCCAGACCCCCAATAGTCACCACACACGACTGGTACACACGGTCTACAACAACATTATTGCCCACCTGGGTAGATACATGAATAGGTGAAGCAAGAAACTCACGGGGCATACCCAAGTAACAAGCAAAGTATGATGACATATAAGAAAAGGTGGAACCGGGATCAAATAATACAGAGGAATCTTTATGGAAGACTGAAACAATACCTGTAATAACAACATCTGAAGCAATAGCATCGGGTCTACCTACAAGTGCATAGAAATGTGCCTGACTGCCACTTGATCGACCTCCCCCTTTGGGGCGACCCCTAGCTGACTGACCTCCACCCCTAGCTGACCGACCTCCACCCCTAGCTGGATGGGCGAGTGGTGGTGAAGTACTTAGCGCTGAAGCCGATGACTGACCCCTCTGCTGAGATGAACTCGCAAGACGACGAGGGCACTGCCTCCACATATGACCCATCTCACCATACTCATAACAACTCCCAGGTGCAGGAGAAGGGCACTGAAGGGAACCCCTCGCACTGGAGTGACTAGCAGATGCACTCGACATAGAAGAGCCCTGAACTGATGGAGCACGGGATGAACTCTGAGCCGGGAGGGCACTAAGTGATGACTGTCCCTTATGATAACTTTGAGAACCATGATACGATGACATCCCACGATAACCTAGGTGGCTGAGCATGCCTGAATGGAAGGCCTCTACCATGCTAAAACTGACCCCTCAAAGGAGTACCACTGTAACTAGCAGATCCTCGAGGCCTCTTGGCCTCCCTCTCCTCTCGCTCCTGACGACGAATAGACTCAATCTCATGGGAAATATCCACAACCTCCTCGAAAGTAGCACCAGTCACCCTCTCCCTGGTCATGAGAATACAAAGCTAATAAGTGAGGCCATCAACAAACCTCCTAATCCTCTCTCTATCTGTCGGAACAAACCAAATAGCATGACGAGCTAACTTGGAGAACCTCATCTCATATAGCGTCACATTCATCTCTCCCTGGCGCAACCACTCAAACTCCCTATGTAGCTCCTCTCTACGAGACTACGGCACATACTTCTCCAGAAAGAGAACGGAGAACTACTGCTAGGTAAGGGGTGCTGCACCAACAGGACTATGCCTCTCAAAAGCCTCCCACCAAGTGAAGGCAGCTCCAGAAATCTAATAAGTAGTGAAAACGACCCCTCTGGTCTCTAGAATACATGTTGTACGAAGCATCCTCTAGCACTTATCTAAGAAACCCTAGGCATCCTTGCCCTCTGCACCACAGAAGGTCGAAGGCTGCAGTCTGCCAATCCTCGCCAACCTACTCTGCTCATCCTCCGACATAGAAGGGATTACATAGTCTTGAGAAGTTGCAACCGGCTGTGCTTGATGTGCCCCCAACGTTTGAAGTCCCTGCACGACCTGCTCAGGTGTGCGAGCAGCGAGAGTCTGATTGCCTCTCCCGGCCTGAGAAGTAGCTGCGGCTGTAGTGGCTAAAACTGCCTAAGCTAGGCCAGTGCAAACTGATAAGATCTGAGCCAAGGCCTTCTGAAGACCCGGAATCACAATGGTCACAACTGGTGCCTGAGCTGGTGCTATTGGAGCGTCTATAACTGGGACCTGATCCTAAAGTGGGGTAGCTGGTGGATCTGCAGGTGCTGCCCTAGCTGCTCTGCCCCTACCACGACCATGACCGCATCGACCTCTAGTTGCCACTGCTAATGGAACTGGTGGTCGTCGACCCTGCCTTGTAGCACATGTCCTCACCATCTGTGGGAGAGTGAAATAACAGAAGTTTAGTATTCAGATCAACAAGTTCGCACGACAATATTTTCAAGAATATGAAGTTTTTCCTAAAGGTTCTGCAGCCTCACAAGGATAAATACAGATGTCTTCGTACCGATCTGCGAGACTCTACTAAACTTACTCATGACTCATAAGACCTATGTAACGTAGGCCCTAATACCAACTTATCACGACACTAGACCTAGACCCGGTCGTAATGGCACATTTCATGAAGACAAGGCCAGCCAACTATTTCCAAATTGATGTTAAACACTTAAATAACAAGAAAACAGTTTAAAATATAATTTAATAATACTAAGTAATAGATATTATCATAAATATGCGGAAGGACAACCCAACACAACCCTAAACCGGGGTGTCACTAGTCATGAAAAATCCACAAAATATTACAAAAGTCTGATAAGAGATGGAAATGAATAAGAGGAAGAAACACGGGACTGCGGACGTCAAGCAGCTACTTCATGGACTCCAATATTTGCCGGGAGCTCTCAATTCACACTGGCAGGATCCACAACGCCTGAATCTGCACACAGAGGTGCAGGGAGTAAAGTGAGTTCTCCAACTCAGTGAGTAACAAATGTAAATATGCATTCTATAAAGAAGCAGTAAAAACCATTTAAAAATAGTAAAACAGTGAAAGATAGGTAAAATCCTTTAACTCAAATGTAGTTTCATGAAAAGCCTTTTTCAATAATTAAGCAGGTAATTGACAGTCAATTATGAAAAGTAAATACATAAAGGTTCGCCCCTCGGGCACAGTATCAGGAACTCCGCCCCTCGGGCAACATCTCAGAACAGTACCAGCCCCTCAAGCAAGCACATAGAACAATACCATCCCCTCGGGCTCAATCTCACATCAAATGGGTACCCGCGCTCACTGGCGGTGTACAAACTCCTAGAGGGACCCCCTACGGCCCAAATGCAATATCAAGCCACCTCGTGGTATCATCCCGAGGCCCTCGGGACCTCAACCAAAAACACAAACATATCCTAATACCTTATTTATACTTGTATCAACCTTTAAAACATCTCAAACAACATCAAATTAACCAAAACGCATCGGATTCAAGCCAAACTTTCTAAAATCTTCTAAATTCCGCTTTGGATAAAAAACCCAACCAAACCACGTCCGAATGACCTAAAATTTTTCACACACATCCCAAATGACATAATAGAACTACTGCAACTTTCGGAATTCCATTCTGACCCCTATATCAAAATCTCGCCTATCAATCGGAAATCGCCAAAATATCAACTTCGCCAATTCAAACCTAAATCTACTCCAAACCTGTAAAACTCATTTCGATCACGCTCCTAAGTCCAAAATTACCTCCCAAAGCTAACCGAAACATCGTAACTCACATTTGAGCCCTCTAACGCACAAGTCAATATCCGGTTGACTTTTCCAACTTAAACTTACTCTAAAGAGACTAAGTGTCTCAAACCTTACCAAATCCTTTCCGAACTCGATCCAACCAACCCCATACCACATAACACAGATAAACAAGGCATAAAGAAGTAGAAATAGGGAAAACAAAGCGGTAAATCCTGAGACGACTAGTCGGGTCGTCACAATCCTCCTGCTTGATCTTGAAAGAAATTGAAAGTTGACCCTGTTCTTCAGGCGGGCTCCTGGTTCTTCTCTGATTTGAACTTAAAATCAATTTCTGCAATATTGACCCTTGTTCTCCAAGTGGATTCCTGCAATCAAAACAAGCAAAACAAATAAAATTTCCTGCCCCAGTTTAAACTAGGAAGATTTATGAATTGTTAGCAAAACTGTAAATCACCTATGCTATTGATGAATGATACAATGATGAGAGTAAAATTAAAGATTCGACTAGTATGTGCATCTCCTTTGAGTAAAACTAAGAAACTTAGACTAGGATGTGCACCTCTTTAGAGTAAAGCTGAATAACCCAAACAAGGAAGTGTGTCTCCTAGGGGTAAAACTTGAATAACTTAAACTAGGAAGTGTGTCTCCTAGATGTAAGATTGAGCTTAAGGAAAAATATAACCTGAGCTTGAATAAACTAAACATTTACCCCATTCTTCAGGTAAGACCCCTGAACTCATGAAAAATTAGAGATTAACAAGTTAAGGAAACTAACAACTGACTCTATTCTCCAGGCGGGACCCCTGAATTTTAAGAAAAACTAAAGACTAACAACTTAAGGAAACTAAACACTGGCCCTATTCTCCAGGCGGCCCCCTAAACTCAAGTAAAAATAAAGTCTAACAACTTAAGGAAACTAAAAACTGACCCTATTCTCCAGGCGGGACCCCTGAACTAAAGGAAAACTAAAGATTAACAACTTAAGAAAACTGAAATTGACCTTATTCTACAGGCAGGACCCCTGAACTCAAGTAAAACTGAAGACTATCAACTTAAAGAAACTAAAAATTGACTTTATTCTCTAGGCGGGACCCCTGAACTCAAATAAAACTAAAGACTAACAACTTAAGAAAACTAGAAATTTAATCTATTCTCTAGGCGAGACCCCTGAACTTAAAGAAAGCTAAAGATTCTTCTCAACTAGGGGGAATGCCTAGGAGGTATGGTTCTTCTCAACTAGGGGGAATGCCTAATAGGTACGGTTCTTCTCAAATTGGGAAAATTCTTGAGAGGTGATGATCTTCTCAACTAGGGGAATGTCTAGGAGGTAAAAACCCTTCTGAAACAGCCTTTATGCTGACAAAATTTGGGCACAACACCTAAAAGGTTCAAGCTTCCAAGCTTTGATTTGGACATAGTCTTCTTCCATGTTTCAAACAAAGAAAACTTGTGAGATTAAAATATGGTGGTTGGTTTATGGCCTTGACCTTGAGGGCGATTGCACCTACACTTGCCACGATAACTTTGATTTCAACTTGGAAGACCTTGCTTATTATTGGCTGGCCAATTTTTTTGTCAACCCTTATCACAGAAAATAACTCTGATCCGTTCAAGCCCAATACCCTTTATCTGTCGCATTGTGCCCATGAATTGAAATTTACCAAAACTTTGCATTTCACATGAATCCCAAATCACGCCAATTGTCGCCAACTCAATGCACATACTGCTCATTCCTGACTTATGACACTTTAATGTGCTAGCCAGACGCCGCTTTGTGCAATTAGAAAGATAGTAGAAAATTTTGAAGTCATTTCTCATTTGTTCTGACTAAACAGATTCAAAAAGAGGATTTAAACAAAGCAAGAGGAACATAGTAAGGGGACAATGGAAAAAAGATGATATCTAATAAGAAAATTACATAGTAGAAACTTATCTGATGTGGATACCAACTCTAATAACCATGACATGTACTTTGGATTAAGTGGCATAATATGTCCACTAAGTCTAATTTTCAATTCTTGTCATACCTTCAACCTTTCGAAACTCTTATGATCCAGTTGTTCTATTAGATTCACAATCCTTATTCAACTTGTGGTACACCGAAGGGTTTTCACCATCAAGCCTCTCCCATTTTGTTCTTTCTCTCAACTCACGGTCTCCTTATGGTGCCCGTGAGGGTCTTCACCAATAAGACTCTCTCATTTTGTTCTTTTCTTCTTATTTCCTCTAATTCTACAGATGACAAGGCATTAACCATGGTAAAAATATCATATGCTCCTGGCATGTCTAACTCGGCACTCTCAAAGATTATCTGGAAGGTCTTTTTGGACTGTAATTTGGCTTTTTAATAGGGTTAGAAAGAAAGTCATGATGGCTCAAATTCAAACTAAGACAAAATAAGGTATAATTTTACAATTTTTGGAACCGTCTTTTATAGAAAACAAAACTTCTACCCCTGTTTCTTTTGAAGTGAGGAATTTTAGAATTTTTGACTTGGTGTGACTGAACCCTAGAGTAAGGCTACCTACGTATCTTGTTGACACAAGAATCAGGTCGAACGTAGTTCAAAAGAATGCTTTTTTTCTTTCTTTTTTTTTCTTTTCTCTTTTTTTCCTTTTTTTCTTCTTTATTTCACTTTTTTCCTTTTTGAAATTTTCTTTTGGAATGAACTTTCTAAAACAAATCTATGGGGACATGAACATTTTTTTATGACTCTAACTTGATTCCAAAAGAGGGGAGGTCAAAGAAATCAGCACAGACTCAAAAGGGTACCGAAGGAAATAAGTGTTTGGGTAGCTAGAAGAGGACCTCCCAATCTCTGAAAATGCCAAGTACAACACATGCAACATGAGGATGAAAAAAGAAGATCATGCATAACATTTCTTTTGCAGTATCGGCATTGATATCACAGATATTCCTTCCATCTTTGTTTAGTGCCCTGTCAAGTACAGAACTCTCGTTAGTGATTTCGTCTTCATAATGGATACCCTCTGACAGTTTGGGACAAACTCCCTTGGCTTTACATTGTAACTTGAGGTGCACTTGAACTCAAAGCTGTTTGCTTCAAATTGTCTGTGATGCAATCTCTTGTAAAAAATTCTTGTTGTGCTATTAACTTCCCAAACTATATACCCCAGTTTTACATAATTCGGCTTTAAATAATCTCAAAATGTCTAAACCTTTACTTATTTCCTCAAATGCCTCTCTATCATCTTCAAAACTTGTTTCATTGCTTCCTGATTGGACTAAATTTTAAGACCAGACTAAGAATTTCACGTGCATGTCATGTTACTAGAGTCACCATGAAAAGAACAATAAAAGGAAATTTGAACTAAACAAGAACTGACTAGAAATAACAGAAAACACGAGATTGATTTAGACAGGCAGTGAAAGAATTTAAACAACAAAACAAGCAAAATAACTTGGGTTCCAACCTTGGAACAATCCTAGATAACACTAAACTAACTATACAAAATAAAAAGAAGAAGGATTTGAGTCACAAGACAATATCCAGATTACAACCCTGAAATAACCCGGACAAGAGAAATGACAATGAAATAAACCATCAAAATTCCTCCCTGGCTAGCCAAGAAAGGAGTGTCTTTCCAATTACCAAACTTGACATCTTAGCCACTGAGTCGCACATCGACATTACTAGGACCTTCGCAAGTCTCCATCACATTGCCCTTAGCAAATAGCTTATGGGTCTCTTTTGCCAACTCGTTCTTAAGATCAACTTCTGGAATCGAGATTGATAGCGCTGAAAATGTTTTGGCAAGTGGCCCTCCAAGGAACTCAGAAGAGTTCTCATGTTCCTTTTCAACACAAATTATGCCCACCCTATGCATCTCATTATGAACAAGCAATGGACTTTAACTAGTATCCGCTGCATCTGGATTTTGCAAGATAATGTCACCTACGTCAATAAGCTTCCGGATTGCTCTTTTAAGATTCCAACACTTTTCTATGATGTGCCCCTGGGAATTAGAGCAATATGCGCACCTTTGAGAATAATCAAAATTCTTTAGAAGGGGGTTCAGCATTTTTATTTGAATCGACTTCAACATGTCCGACTACCTCAACTTTTGGAATAAACTGGCATATGATTCTCCAACTAGAGTGAAAAACTTTTCTCTTTGCTGCTGCCTTTTCATTTTGTACTCCGGCCTCGGTTGGAACCTCTTGCGGATAGGTGGTTGATATGCTTATAGAAGTAGGTAAGACATTTGTGAAGGTGGTGCAGGCCAATGCAAGTCTTGTGGATGTGGAGCATATGTTGGTTCATTGTGGATAGAGTACTGGGAAGGTGAGGTATTACTTTGAGGATTTTGTGGAGAGAATTAGCATTGGGGAGGATTATCTGGAGTACAATGATATTCATGGGGTCGAGATTGAGGCTGAAAGGGTTGAGCAGGAATGCCCACGGGTCCTTGTTGTTGGCGGGGCTCAAAAACATCTTTTCTATTTCTCTTTCTTCCCTCCCAAACTTACTGAGATGTTCTGAATGTCTACTATAGTATCTTTCAATGCAGAATAACTCATGATTTTTCCTGACTTGATCCTTTCTTCTACCATCTCCCCCATTTTTTACCACATCATTGAAAGGTTTACCTAAAACTGGGATCAAATGAATGAAGTAGGTGGGTCCTTGAGCTTGTAGGAAAAGCTTAACCATTTCTTCTTCATCAATTGGGGGACTAACCCGAGCAGCTTGTTCCCTCAATCTGAGCCCAAACTCCCTAAAACATTCTTCGGGTTTCTTTTCCATCTTATATAGGGAGGAAAGGTTTGGGATAATGTCTATATTGTACTGAAAGTGTCGAACAAAATCTTGTGCCATGTCATCCCATGCATACCAATTACTGTCATCTTGACGAGTACACCATTCCAAGGCTTCCCCACTCAAACGCTCACTGAAATACGCCATCAACAACTCGTTTTTCCCGCCAACACTTCTCATTTCACTACAATAACATCTCAGATGGGCTACTGGATCTCCAGGCCCGTCATACAAGTTAACTTTGGCATTTTAAACCCCATGGGCAGATGAACATCAGGGAACATACACAAGTCATTGTAAGACATGTTAATCTGATTTTCCATCCCTTGCATGTTCTTTAAGGATTGTTCTATACCTTTCAGCTTTCTGGATATCTCATCTTGCTCTTCTTTTCCTGTGAACTTTTCATTTTCAACATGAGGCACATTCTGAGGGCTAGGATTGTATGAGTCCGGGACCTTGCGGGCAACCTTTGAGGAGTAGTATTGGGCATCATGAGGTTTGAACTGGTGTTCACCGTTAGACCTAAGGAGAGGTTGGTGATAAGTTGTGATGGTTGAGGTAATGGATATGACATGAGGGCCATTTTCGGGAAATGTAGTTGGAGGACGAATGATTGAGCTATTAGGGAGGTTGGGAAAGCTATGATAAGCAGGAAAATCTGGAGAATATAGTGGATCATCTGACACTATGACCGGAGCTTGGGTGAGGCTAGCATCTAGGAGGCTAGGTGGTGGCGGGGGTGGTGCTTTCCTAGTCATCCAAGCTTGATACATATCCGTCATGTGTTGTCTTAACATCCTTACCTCTTCAATCAACTCAACATATTGTTCAAACAATTGCCTTTGGGAACTAGTATCAACCAACTCAATTCCGTTGTTGTCTGTCATTGCCTTTCGACTGTATGTTATAGGGAAGAGTTACCAATTTAAGAACCACAAACTAACCACCCCTCCGCTATAATGAAGATAACAAATAGGAACAAAATGAAGTCATCACATTACCGTTAGGGCATTTAACATAAGATAATCTCACATTATGTGCAATGCAGCTAGTCAAATTTATCGGTTCTAAAATGACTTTGAGGGTAAGAAAGTTATATGGCATCATCCCAATTTGCTTGTTCTAGCCATCCCCTTTTCTTTCCTCTTTAACACTCCTTGGTTTGCTCATTTTCTTTCCTATCTTTTCTTTCTGATTATCACTCTTTTCTTTCCTCTCATTTCTCACATCCCACAACTTGATCTCTTTTTTTTCTTTTAATTTCAAAAATGATTCGATCGAACCCGATGTAGGTTACCTACGTATCATGTTCCACATAAATCAGACCAAGCGTAGTTCTGGAAAAGTAATGGACGAAATAAACTAAAAACAATTTTTTTTTGGATTTTTCATTTATAACTCTTTTTTGATTTTAAAATACATCATAGGAATTACGATAACAAAAGATTCGACAAACTCAACTAGATTATGACAAAATGTGACACCACCTAAAAGAATCAAAATTATTGGACAAAATTTATAAAATAAGACAAAACAAACTCAAAATATAAAAAATTTCCTCAAACAACTCTTGAAAGCAACGGCCCTGACTAAGATGGTCCTGGGGCGTCTGTCATGATCAAGCTCTGGTAAATGAGACCATATCTAAATGAGAAGAATAAGACTAAATAGAGTTAGTGATTCAAGATACTATGTGACGCCACAACACCTCCTATTGGAAACATGCAAGACATGATTAGGCTATTTTGCAAAATGGCCTGCGTGGCCGAGGGTGGCTATCAGTGGAAACTCAACAAAAATGATCTCTAAGACATGAAAACACCTCACTAAGGCTTATATGACTTCAAACTTCCAATAATCATGGCACTAGAAATTACTTCGTCAAAATGAATCATTTTACAAAAATGACCGATATGGCCAAACTACAACAAGGACGGACCTTAAAGTAATAACACTTAGCTGTGGACTCATGATTCTAAGACATGGGTCACTAAACTACTTTTGCGAAAATGACCCAATTTTGCAAGAACAGTCGATGTGGCCCAAAAGTGGTTAGACATAAAAATTCAACAATGACGGACCTTAGATTTAGGAGAAAGTCGATTGTGGATTCAAGATTCTTCGGACACAGTTCAACAAGTCACTTTGCGGAAATAGCCCTATTTTGCAAAACGGTCGATATGACCAAAAAATGGCTAAGCTTGCAAATTCAACAGGAATGGACCTTAAACTGAGAGAACATCTTGTTATGGACTTAGGACTCCAAGACATGGGTAACAAGACACTTTGAGAAAATAGCTCTATTTCGCAAAAATAACCGATATGGCCAAACGTGGCTAAACATGCAAGATTTGGATATGACCTTCGAAGCCAAGAATTTAAGACTCACTAAGATTTGGTTTGCCTACGTATCCCGCCCCAAAAGATGAGAATCAGGTATGCGTAGTTCGGGAGGATCAAATATGGGAGAAAGCTTTGAAAAATGCAACTAATTTGGAAAAACTTTTTTTTTTGTCCTTTTTGAAACATGATAAGAAAGTGTAATTTTTTTTCTTTTTAGAAGATGGGGCAAGAAAACTAAAAGTGATAAAATCCTCAATATTCTATCTTACTTTATTTTTCAGCCTTCTTTCCCAAACATCATTCCGTCAAATGATTTTTCTACCCTCAAAGATGCAACATTTAGCATATAGGATGATTGAATGTCCTTTGGGCCGGTGGGCCCATTTGACACAATTTGGACAGGCTTCCTATAGAGGAATACAGTACCTGGGATCGAGCCCTGCTAGGTCTAAATGATATAATGCAAATAAGAATGACCTAAAGGCTGACCTAAATTTGGGATTCACTAGACAAGGCAATTCGAGGCGGCACGTGGTCGATGACGGTTGCTCTAGTTGTCCGCCCACTCCACGCACCCACGCCAACCCCTAAAGACACGGGTGACTCACGAAAAAGCCGTGTATGCTCAAACGTACCCCGGATGGCTTGTTGCAGAGAAAAGACTCATCTTTATGCAAATGATGACAATTTATAAAGCAGTAAACACATAAGTAAAACTGATAAACAAATAAACAATAAAACAGGAAATAAAACAAACAAAGTAAATAAACAAAGTAGATAAAGAAAACAAGCATCTCAACCGAATATTCTAAAAATCCAACAAGATCAAATACCAGCTCGAATCTACAAATCCCCCGTAGATTCGCCAAAGCTGTCACACCCCTTTTTTCACTTTCTAATCCCTTTTAGTAGATAAAAGTGATTTTAAAGCTCGAAAGGGTTTTCAATTTGAAAGTGACAAAAACATTGTGTCTTAGAAGAAATTTTTTAGAGTCACCACCTGACATTTGGTTTCGGTGTGCCAGACCACCGTTTAAAAATAATGATTTTTCCCTTTAAAACACATTTAGACTTTAAAAAAATGTCTGCACCTAAGATTCCGATAAAGGGGGTTCATTTGATTCGGGGAGAAGGTGTTAGACACTTCCCAAGTTCCGTGAAGATCACAGTTGCATACATGATCTTCCTGACTTAAAAGAATACTCAAATTGAGGTAAAAAAATACACAAAAGAAAAATAAACACTTAAAAAGGTTCAAGGTCGTTCCCACCTAAATAAAAGAAAATTAAACGAAATGAAAAGAAAAAATCCTAGAAATAACCTACGCTAGCCTACACTAATGCTTCCTTCATGATGATGTCGTCGCAACCTTCTTTTACATTCACTTCAAGGCATTCCCCATATAAAATGAGTATATATATATATACACACACACACAAAAAACTCTACAAGGCATTCCCCGTATGAATTAATTAAATAAGGGGGCGGCCTCTCACCTCAAAAGAAACTAAAACACAAATATCTAAAAGTTTGCCTACCCAAATGTGGTGGGCCTAAACATGCTACTAGCAATTCATTAACTAAAAGAGATAAAACGATGTAAAATCCCTTCAATATTCCAACATTCTTTGACTTTACTAGCATCAAAAGAAATAAATTTTCCTCATTAATTAAACCAAGTCTAAACTCTATTATGCACATTTCATATCTCTCGGCCAATTTGCTTTAACAAGTCGTGCCAGTAAATTTATCATACTTCAATTTTAATTACCTTTTTGCTCATGTGATCTCACCCCAACAAATACACCTTGGGAACTAGGCAAACAGACAATCTCATATAAGCATTTATCAAATGATTTTCAAGCTAATAAACAAACTAAACACAAATAAACATATCAGAGAAATTGACTAAAGTAGGAACTGAAATGATATCAATATAAGAAGAGGAAGAGAAATGGACCTTTAAGAGCAAATCTCCTTGTAATAAATTTTAATTGAATGTGCTACAAGTAGAGAAGATCCAACAACAAATTTAACCAGAAAGCAATGAAACTTGAATGAAAAACTCAGATCTGAACCTCGAACTGCAACCGAACTATATCAGATCACTCGAACTCGAGCTCTATCACCTCAAACAAACTTTATGAGCGAAGACCAAAGAGAAAACGAAATTAAATTCCCTTTTTTGGCATGTATTTTCGAATTTGGAGATAGAAAATGAATTTGTTTTTTTTTGGTTTTGGGAAGTTAAACTAGAATTTTTGGTCTTCTCTTTTTTTTGTTTGAAATTGTAAAATAAAAGAAGAAGAAACCCCAAAATTAAGCTCAAACTCCTCTAATTTCTCTCATTTTTTACTCTATTCTCGCTGTTTCCCCCTCACTCTGTTCGTGATCCCTTTTCCCCCACTCTGTTTCTCACTATCTGTATCCCCCTCTCTTTTGTTCCATGCTAATTGTTGCCTCTACTCTGCTTTGTGCCCTTTTCCCCTACTCTTTCTTGCTATGTTATTCCATGAAGAGATATTTCTGAAGACTCTTTTTTTTGTTCGCCGCTATCAGAAGTTTCGCCCCCTCCCTTATTTTTTTTTTACCAATTCTCCAAGTGAAAAGAAGAAGGGGCTTTTAGGGTTTCGGGAATGGGTAAAGGTTCTGAAGGATTGGGCTGAAGGGAGGAGTGGGCTCAGGTACGAAAAGCTTAAAAAATAAATTGTTTTGGCCCAAATTCAATTCTTTCTCATTGAGCAAAATAAAATTACTATCAAAACATATTAATTAATCTTAGTTAACAAGAATAAAATATTAAAGTAATATATTAAAATAAAAATATTTTTGGTATTTTTTAAATGTTATAAAAAAGGTAGAGAAAACTATGTTAAAGTAATGGTAAAAATTAAAATATTATCATTATAAAATACTAATAAGCTTAAATAAATAAATAAATAAAGATAAATAAAAAAGATATATAATAAGAGAAAAAATATTATAAAACTATTTTTGTGTTTTTAAACTTATGTTCTAAAATTAAAATTAAAAGTTTGAAGATAAAAATGTACTGAAATTCTATAAAATCAAATATATACTAAAAATACTACGAATACTAAAAATAACTTTTAAAATTCGTGCAGGTCAAAAATTACGTACTTACAAGCCCGCACCTTGTCACCCGCACCAAAAACTCACACTCACACATACTTTTCTCTCATCTCTCCGCTACTTGTGCTTATTGCTTGTCTAGACGGCTTAAAGCCAATGCTAGACTACTGAATCCTGCATACCCTTCATATCTTATTTGCTTCCCTTAATTGGTATGTTTCTATCTCTAATGTTGTTATGAAGTTTAACCTATATGATTCTCTGTTGCTCTATTCCTGTTAATGTCCATGTCTCTTCTGCACTAGTCTAATTGCCTATGTACGTAATTCTATATTCTTTCGTGTTTACTGCTTTGATCAACATGCTTAAGTTCCACTCTTTCTTCTCTATTGTTTTAATTAGCATGTCACTTCTGCTTGAGTATCCAATATTGCCAGCCTGTTTACTTTGTGTCTAAGACTCTTGTCTTCCCTGTCCTGTAACTCCAACTAGTATGGCTACTTTGTGTAATTTAATTAGTATTTTCCTTGGCCCTTTCTATATTACTCGGCATGACTACCTCTGTATCTAGGCCTATGTCTCACTGTGTTTAACCAACATATTTATTCTAGTGCTTAAATCCTGTGGTTTCTTGTCTCTTGCATTAAGTTAGTATGATTACCCTATCACTAAGTATGACTGTTAGACTTGAGTGATTCCTATTTAGACCCTAAATCAATATTTCCTAGTGAATTGTTATCTATCCATGCCTGCTTTATGTCCCTGTTAACTAGCATGACTGTTTTCACCCTATTTCTATGTGCTCTTAATTCAGGATTCTGTGCTCCCAACCCCTGCACCCTCTCTGTGTTACAGTCTGTTCTCAGCATGATGTATGCCCACCTAGGGTTAACTAATAAACTAAATTAAAGCTGGGTAATGTGAATTTTGGGTTTGAAACTTGGTGACTTTGTTCTGTGTGTTTTGGTTGGCTGAACCTTTTCTTAGAATGTTTCTAAACTATTTTTACTCCTAATATTTTCACCTCTAAACTATTTTCATTCCTAAATGTTTTCACTTTCAAACTATTCTCCCTCCTAAACTGTTTTACTTCCATACTGTTTTCCTAAAGTTATTCCTACTCTCTCAAGCACTCTCACTCCTATTCTTAGAATACTTAGGATTCTACCTCTCCAGTGTGTGTACTGCCTAGGAATCCATGAGATTCCTCCGAACTCTAGCACACTTGGGCTGGTCCTTCCACACTGCACAAAAACTACTTCTCTTTAAAAAGATCTTGGTGTGAGCATTGCTCGGGGTCCCTGAGGCTCTTGGGAACTTTGATACACCAAGATACCCTCTCTTGAACGCTATGAGATATGGTACTTTGGACTGTTTGAAGGCCTATTTTTTTTTCAGGTTCACTTTGGGCCTATCCAGGCTCCCTATAGTACAATATTATTTATTTATGTAATTCATTTATGGTCTGTAATAATAATTCTTGTAAATAAATATTGGGGATATTAGTAAAGGGGGGATTCTTATATATATTTGTTGGTAAATCGGGTAGAAATCATGCTTTTAGGATTATTATTATGACTATTCGCTTGCATTAGAAATCATGCTCTTAGGATTATGATGCTTGTCTACTTACATTAGAAACCATGTTAATAGGTTGTTTTGTGCACTAGAGAATATGTTTATAGGTGCATCATTTGTTTCTGAAACTTTTGCTTTCTAAAAGTTATGTATAATCATGTCCACTTAGAAATCCTGTCACTAAGTTGCTACTAATCCTGCCTAATAATCACGTTCATTGTCTTATGTGTATTAGAAACCATGTTTTAGGTTTTTATTGCATTCATCTAAATACTATGCCCATATCGTAAAAAATCAGTAACTACCATGTCCATAAGAATAGGTTTAAAAAAATGTCCTGACACCTAGATATCATGTTTATAAAGATAAATGCATATAAAATTAATCATGTAATGTTCAACACTTAGACAACATGTTTGTAGGACATAACGAATAAAATCTGCCTGTTTAAAATCATTTGTTCGCCTATTAAGACTCTGATTACGACTAGGTATCATGTTATAGGACATCTCAGATCCACGCCTAGGCAAGCCTGTAGGATAATTAAAATCTTGTAAATTGTAAATCAACAAGGAATAATATAAGTCTAACTCTAATTGGTTGTGGTCAAACCTATCCACCATATATACTTGTTACCTCGCATATACGAAGCACCTAAATCAAGTAGCAAATAACACATAAATCGCCTATGAGAAAAATTGCCTCTAACAAGGATAAACAAGAGACTTACCTCCACTCAGTAACAAGTTCAAAAATCCAACACAATTTTCCTTTCAATTCAACCTTCAAATGCCTCAAATCTAATCAAATACAACTCAATAAAATTAATAATGCTATAGAAATAAAATCTAAAGAATAAAGCTTCAATCTTTATTCAAATCCCCAAAAGTCAACAAAAGTCAACCCTTGCTCACATGGTCAAATCCCAAGTCAAGGGGTAGACCCCAATTACCCATGACCCCACGAGTCCAAATGTGTAACTAGATTCCAAAATCGAGTCCAAATCAACCTTCTAATCTATAAAATTCACTCTCTTAAATTGTAGACATAAATCAATTTTCTCTTTGAAATCTCATAATTAAAGCACATAAATCCATGAGAATTCAAGATATATAATCAAATCCAAGTGAAAATTACTTACTAGTGATGAAAATTTCCTCAAATATTGCCTCTTACCGAGCTTCAAAACTCAAAATAATAAAAAATAAGCTAACCCTAAAAAATATAATATTCTGCTAGTGATTCTACATATGAAGACAAAATAGTCACATATGCAACACTGCTTTTGCGGTCCAAGGCCGGCATCTGCGAGCTTCACTAATGCTTCCAGCCTTCGCATCTGTAGCACATGCATTGAATTTGCGACTCTCAGGTGCGTCCAAAACTCGCAGCTGAGCAATCCCCCACGGTTTCCAATCCTCGTAGACGCGCGATCAATCCACGTAAGTGTCACGACCCTAAAATGGACCCGGTCATGAGGGTGCCTGTCGTGAAACTAGGCCAGCCAACACAAATCCCAAAACCAATCAAACATTTATAATAAGTCATTTAACGCCAATAATTAGCTAAAATTCCATAATGTAAGTTAAAATAAACAGTACGGAAACATAACACAGCCCGACATCGGGGTGTCACCAGTCATGAGCAACGAAAACTCGTCTCGAAATAAGAAAGGACAATATAGTCTAAAAACAAATGCTAATACAAAGCTGAATAAGATAGGAATGAGAAGCACTAGGATACGAACGCCAATCATCTACCTAGTCAACTCTGGAGACCTGCTGGAAGGCTGATCAGCACTCGCTATCACGACCCGAGACTCTTAGATCTACCCACAAGGTACCGGAAGTAATGTGAGTACACCAACTAAGTAAGTAATAAAAGTAAAGGCAGCTGAGCAGTAAGAAAACACGTAAACCATGTCATAACGCTACAACAAATAGTATAAGTCCAGAACAATGTAGTAAAGTAATCAAACTCGTAAAAACAACTCAGTTCAGTAAAATCTTTTAAAACTTATTTTATTAGTTTCAAACGAGTGATGAAAACAGTAAGTAAAAGGATAGCAACGTAAACAACCCCTCGGGTAAAACATGTACCACAACCGCCCCTCGGGTAAAATATCAACAGAACCAGCCCCTCGAGCTACCTCACAATCAATCGTAATCAGCCTCGGGCAATAATATGAAACTACGACCGCCCCTTGGGCAATATCACATCTCACACTAGGTACCCGCGCTTACTGGGGGTGTTCAGACTCCGAAGGGGCTCCTACAACCCAAGCGCTATCACAAGCTATCTCGTGGCATAACAAAATTAGGCCCTTGGCCTCTCATATATGACAAATCAGTACACATGTTGCGGCGCGTAGCACGATCCCATAATGTCCTCACAATACAGGCCCTTGCCGTCACTCAGTCAAAAATCTCTCAAGTCACTCGGGCAATAGTAAAACATGATGCTCAGCCCAAAATATCATTTAGAAATATCAAAACGAAGTAAATACGACTGAGTTATGAAAACACTAGAATACAACATGACTGAGTACAGATATTAAGTCAAAACAGTGAGGAACATCAGTAAAAGCCCATAAGGGTCCAAAATAGTTGTCAAAATTCGATCACAAATGGCCCCTCAAATCCTCAAATCAAAGTCTCCAATTTCAAGCCCTAATTCCCCAATTTTAGGCTTTAAATCCCATAAATTTCATGTCTAATTAGGTAGAAATCACCATAGAATCGAGTATTGAGTTCAAAAATCTTACCTCCAAGTGTTTCCATTCGATTACCTCTTCAATCCCTCTCAAAAAGCTTCAAAATCGCCAAACAATGGAGGAAAATAGACCAAAAATTGCGAAGATGGCTATTTAACATTCTGCGCAGGCAATAATTCATTCTTCGCGAACGTTGTCAAAGCCTCGTGTTCACGAAGCACAAAAATCCATTGACCACTTATACCTCCTTCGTGAAAGCGACATACTCTACGCGAACGCGATGCTTCAACCGTCCAAACATTTGCGAATGCGACTATACCTATGCGAACGCGAAGCACAAAATCCTGGGAACCCAGCTGCTCCAATTACTCTACAGGAACGCGGGACCTACTTTGCCTTCGAGATGCACACTCTACCTCACCCTTTGAGAACGTGGGACCAAAATCGCGAATGCGAAGGGCAATTCTCCTGCCTTACTTCATATCCCTTTGCGAACGCGAGAGCCCTCTCACAAATGCGAATGCCAAAATCTCTGCAACACAGGGACTGAAGAAATTTGCAACTTCTAAAAACAAAGATTTGATTTGTTAACCACCCGAAACTCACCCAAGGCCCTCGGGACCTCAACCAAACATGCCAACACATCCCATAACATAATTCAAACTTGTTCCGGCCTTCAGAACACTCAAAACAACATCAAAACATCAAATCATCATCAGATTCAAGCCTAAGAATTCCAAAACATCCAAATTCCACTTTTGATCAAAAAGTCAATCAAACCTCGTCCGAATGACCTGAAATTTTGCACACACATCCCAAATGACACAGCGGACCTGCTCCAATTTTCGGAATTCCATTCTGACCCCGATATCAAAATCTCGACTACAAACCGGAAAATGCCAAAATTTCAATTTCGCAAATTCAAGCCTAAACTACCCCGGACCTCAAAACCCATTCCGATCACGCTCCTAAGTCCCAAATGACCTCCCAAAGCTATCCGAAAAATAAAAAATAAATTCCGAGATCGTTTACTCACAAGACAACTTCTGGTTGACTTTTTCAACTAAAAGGCTAACTTAAGAGACTAAGTGTCTCATTTCTCTGCAAAACCACTCCGAACCCAAACTAACCAACACGATGCGATAAAATACAGTTGAACAACACAATAAGAAGAAGTAAGGGGGAAACAGAGCGGTAACTCATGAAACAACCGGCCTGGTGGTTACATCCTCCCCCTCTTAAACAAACGTTCGTCCTCGTGCGAGTCAAGAAATATACCTAAAGCCTCAAACAGGTGAGGATATCTGCTCTGCATCTCCCGCTCGATCTCCCAGGTATCCTCCTTCACAGGCTCACCTCTCCACTGCACTTTCACTGAAGCTATATCATTTGACCTCAACTTTCGAACCTGACGCTCCAAAATAGCTACTGGCTCGACATCATAAGTCAAATCACTGTCCAACTGAACCGTGTAAAAATCCAAAACATGAGATGGATCTCCAATATACTTTGAGAGCATAGAAACATGAAATACTGGATGCACACTCAATAAGCTGGGTGGCAAAGCAAGATCATAAGCCACCTCCCCAATCCTCCGAAGCACCTCAAAAGGCCCAATAATCTGAGGGCTCAATTTGCCCTTCTTCCCAAATCTCATAACACCCTTCATGGGTGAAACCTTCAATAGAACATTCTCCCCAACCATGCAGGACACATTACGAACCTTCCTGTCAGCATAATTCTTTTGTCTCGACTGCGCTGTACGAAGCCGCTCCTGGATCACCTTCACCTTGTTTAAAGCATCCTGCACCAAGTTTGTACCCAAAAGCCTAGCCTCACCCGGCTCAAACCAACCAACTGGAAATCTAAACCGTCTCCCATATAAAGCCTCATATGAAGCTATCTGAATACTCGACTGATAACTGTTGTTATAAGCAAACTCTGCGAGCAGTAGAAACTGATCCCATAACCCTCCAACATCAATGACACAGGCGCACAACATATCCTCCAATATTTGAATAGTGCGCTCGGACTACCCATCCGTTTGAGGGTGAAAAGTTGTGCTCAACTCGGCCTGAGTACCCAACTCTCTCTGCACAACCCTCAAACACTGTAAAGTAAACTGAGTACCCCTATCTGAAATTATGGACACTAGGACACGATGCAAGTGAACAATCTCTCGGATATAGATCTCTGCCAACCGCTCTGAAGAATAAGTAGTACAAATAGGAATGAAGTGCGCAGACTTGGTCAGCCGATCCACAATCACCCAAATAGCATCGAACTTCTTCGAAGTCCATGGGAGCCCAACTACAAAATCCATGGTGATCCGCTCCCACTTCCACTATAGGATATCTATCGGCTGAAGCAAGCCACCCGTCTCTGATGCTCATATTTAACCTGCTGACAATTGAGACACCGAGTTACAAATCCTACAATATCCTTCTTCATTATCCTCCACCAATAATGATGTCTCAGATCCTGATACATCTTCGCGGCATCCGGATGGATGGAATACCGCGAGCTATGGGCCTCCTCCAGAATCAACTCCCGAAGCCCATCTACATTCGACATGCATATCCATCCTTGCATCCTCAATACCCCATCATCTCCAATAGTCACATCTCTGGCATCGTCGTGATGAACTCTGTCCTTAAGGACAAGCAAATGAGGATCATCATACTGGCGCTCTCTAATGCGATCAAACAAGGAAGACCAAGAAACCACACAAGCTATGACCCGACTAGGCTCTGAAATATCCAACCTCACAAATCGATTGGCCAAGGCCTGAACATCAACTTCAAGAGGTCTCTCCCCAACAGGAATAAATGCAAGACTGCCCTACGTCTCACCACCTTCTTACTCAAAGCATCGACCACTACATTGTCCATCCCCGGATGGTACAAGATGGTAATATCATAGTACTTTAGCAGCTCCAACCATCTCCGGTGCCTCAAATTGAGATCTTTCTTTGAACAAGTGCTGGAGGCTACGATTATTAGTAAACACCTCACAAGACACACCATAGAGATAATGCCTCCAAATCTTCAACACGTGAATAATGGCAGCCAACTCCAAATCATGAACATGGTAGTTCTTCTCATGGGGCTTCAACTGACGAGAAGCATAAGCAATCACTCTACCTTCCTAAATCAACACACACCCAATACCAACTCTCGAAGCATCACAATACATGGTATATGAACCTGAAGCTGATGGAAAAGCTAACACTGGAGTTGTGGTCAAGGAAGTCTTGAGCTTCTGAAAGCTCTCCTCACACTCATCTGACCACCTGAATAGAGCACCCTTTTGAGTCAATTTGGTCAAGGGTGACGCTATGGATGAAAATCCCTGAATGAACCGATGGTAATAGCCCGCCAAACCAAGAAAGCTGCAAATCTCTATGGCTGAGGACGGTCTGGGCCAACTCTGAACCGCCTCTATCTTCTTTGGATCAACCTGAATACCCTCACTAGACACCATGTGTCCCAAGAAAGCCACTGAACTAAGCCAAAACTCACATTTGGAGAACTTTGCATAAAGCATCTCCTCCCTTAACCTCTACAACACAACTCTCAAATGTTCCGCGCGCTCCTCCTGACTATGTGAGTACACTAGAATATCATTAATGAAAACTATCATGAATGAGTCGAGATAAGGCCGAAACATGTTGTTCATGAAATGCATGAACACTGTTGGGGCATTGGTCAGCCCAAAGGACATCACAAGGAACTCATAATGACCATATCGGGTCCTAAAAGCTTTCTTAAGAATATCCGAGTCCCTGATCTTCAACTAGTGATATCCTAAACGGAGATCAATCTTGGAGAACACTCTCGCTCCCGGATGCTGGTCAACAAATCATCGATACGAGGCAAAGGATACTTGTTCTTGATTGTAACTTTGTTCAACTGCCTGTAATCAATGCACATCCTTATTGTGACATCCTTCTTCTTCACAAATATAAGAGGCGCACCCCAAGGCGACACACTAGGCCGAATAAACCCCTTATCAAGGAGTTCCTGAAGCTGCTTCTTCAACTCCTTCAACCCTGGTAGTGCCATACAATACGGTGGAATATAAATGGGCTGAGTGCCCAACACCAGATCAATACCAAAATCAATATCCCTATCCGGTGGCATGCCCGACAGGTCTGCAGGAAACACATCTGGAAAATCCCTCACTATAGGAATTAATCAATACTAGGAGTCTCTGCACTGACATCCCTCACAATGGCTAAGTATTTAAGACAACCTTTGCCAACCATTCGCTGGTCCTTCAAAAATGAAATCACCCTACTAAGAACAAAATTAGTCGAACCTCACCACTCAATCCGTGGCACACCCGGCATAGCCAATGTTACTGTCTTAGCATGACAGTCCAATATAGCACGTCACAAAGATAGCCAATCCATGCCTAATATCATATCAAAGTCAACCATACAAAGCAACAAAAGGTCCACTCGGGTCTCCAAACCCCCAATAGTCACCACACACGACCGATATATGCAATCCACAACAATAGTATCGCCCACTGGATTAGATACACGAACAGATAAAATAAGAGACTCACATATCCAAAATAACGAGCAAACTATGATGACACATATGAAAAAGTGGAACCAGGATCAAATAACATAGAAACATCTTTGTGCCTAACTAAAACAATACTTGTTATTACAACATTTGAAGCAATAGCATCCGGTCTAGCTGGGAGTGCATAGAAACGGTCCTGACTACCACCTGATCAACCTCCGACTCTAGGGAGACCCCTAGTTGACTGTCCTCCACCCCTAGCTGGCTGGGTGGGTGGTGAAGTAACTGGTGCTGAAATCGATGGCTGACTCCTCTGCTGAGATGAACCCCCAAGACGACGAGGACACTGCCTCCATATGTGACCCAACTTTCCATACTCATAACAACCCTCGGGTGCTGGAGACGGGGATTGAAGGGAACCCCTAGCACCGGGATGACTAGCAAAAGAACCTGGCGTAGAAGAGCCCTGAACTGATGGAGCACGAGACGAACTCTAGGCTGGAAGGGCACTGAGTGATGAATGGCCCTGATGAGAACTGTGAGAAACATGGCCCGATAATTCCCCACAATAACCTGGGCGAGCTATCTGAGCATGCCTAAATGGATGGCCTCTACCGTGCTAAAACTGACCCCCATGAGGAGTACCACTGAATCCACCCTAACCACAAGGACTCTTAGCCTCCCTCTTAATCCTCTCCTGACCACGAACCATCTCAATTTGTCGAGCTATGTCAACAACCTCATCAAAGTTAGTACCAGATACTCTCTCTCTGGTCATAAGCAACCGAAGCTAAAAATCGAGGACATCTATAAACCTCCTGATCCTCTCTCGATCTGTGGGAACCAACTAGACCGCTTGACGAGCCAACTTAGAGAACCACATCTCATACTGTGTAACAGATCTGTCACCCTGACAGAGTTGCTCGAACTGCCTGCGCAGCTCCTCTCAGCGAGACTCAGGTACAAACTTCTCCAGGAAGAGAATGGAGATCTGCTGCCAAAAAGGGGCGTTGCGTCAACCGTCCTACACCTTTCGTAAGCCTCCCACCATCTAAGTGCAGCCCTGAGAACTGGAAAGTAGTGAACGAGACCCCACTGGTCTCCAAAATACTCGCGGTCGGAAGCATCCTCTAACACTTGTCCAAGAAACCCTAGGCATCCTTGCCCTCTAAACCACTAAAGGTCGGAGGCTGAAATCTACCAAACCTCTCCAATCTGCGCTACTCGTCCTCTGTCATAACATGAGCTACATAGTCCTGAGCAGCTACAACTAGCTAGGCTGGAGATACCCCCAGTGTCTGAAGTCTTTGCACGACCTGTTCAGGTGTGCGAGCGGCGGGAGTCTGAGTGCCTCCCCCGGCCTGAGAAGTAGTTGCGGCTATAGTAACTAAGACCGCCTGAGCTAGGCCAGTGCACACTGATAGAATCTGGGCCAAGACCTCCTGAAAGCCTGAAATCACAATAGGCACAGCAGGTGCCTGAGCTGGTGTTGCTGGAGCGTCCACAACTGGGACCTGATCATGAACTGGGGCGGCTGGTGGATCTGCAGGTGCTGCCCTAGCTGCTGTGCGGGCCACACCCCTACCCCTACCAGGGCCTCGACCGCATCCTCGGCCTCTAGTGGCCCCAGCTGGTGGTACTGATGGTCATTCGCCCTGTCCGGTAGCACGTGTCCACACCATCTGTGAGAGAATAGAATAACAAAAGTTTAGTACTAGAATCAACAGATTCGCACGACAGGAATTCAAGAATATGAAGTTTTTCCTAGAGGTTCCACAACACCCTTAGGATAAGTACAGACGTCTCCGTACCAATCCGCGAGACTCTACTAAACCTACTCATGACTCGTGAGACCTATGTAACCTAGGCTCTGATACCAACTTGTCACGACCCTAAAATGGACCTGGTCATGATGGTGCCTATCGTGAATCTAGGCCAGCCGACACAAACACCAAAACTAACCATACATTTATAATAAGTCATTTAAAGCCATTAATTAGCTAAAATCCCATAATGCAAGTTAAATAAACAGTGCGGAAACATAACACAGCCCGACATCGGGGTGCCACCAGTCATGAGCAGCTACAACTTGTCTCGGAATAAGAAAGGACAACATAGACTGAAAACAAATGCTAATACAAAGCCTAATAAGATAGGAAGGAGAAGCATTGGGCTGCAAATGCCAAGTAGCTACCTAGTCAACTCCGGAGACTTGCTGGAAGGCTGATCAGCATTCGCTATCGTGACCCGAGACTCCTGGATCTGCAAACAAGGTGCAGGGAGTAATATGAGTACACCAACTCAGTAAGTAATAAAAGTAAAGGCAGTTGAGCAGTAAGAAAACAGGTAAACCATGTCATAACGCTACAGCAAAACAGTATAAGTCTAGAACAATGCAGTAAAGCAATCAAACTCGTAAAAACAACTCAATTTGGTAAAACCTTTTAAAACAACTTTTATTAGTTTCAGACGAGTGATGAAAACAGTGAGTAAAAGGATAAAAACGTAAACAGCCCCTCGAGCAAAACATGTATCACAACTGCCCCTCAGGCAAAATATCAACAGAACCAGCCCCTTGGGCTACCTCACAATCACTCGTAATCAGCCCCTCGGGAAATTGAGTACGACGTATAGGCATGGTGATGAGTATCTATATGTTAGTGTCAAGCATGCCCGTGAGTCTTATACCATGATTATTGTGACTCTGTTTTGTATTGTTCATGCCTTATGTGATGATTTCCATTGTTGAACAAGGCTTGTGGAAGTAATATTGGTAATTCAACATTGAAGAGTGTTGGTTCAAGTTGTAATATGATTTGGGGAAGTATTATTGGCAATTGAACATTATAGAGCATTGGCTCAAATTGTGAATTGAGTTGTGAAGTAAATGTAAAAAAGAAAAGAGGATTATGATATCGTCTCCCTTGCCGGGATGTTGTTGTTTTAATGTTATCTCCCTTTCTGTGATGTTATTGCTTTGATATTATTTCCCTTGCCGGGATATGATTGTTGTACTATTGTTCCCTTGCCAAGATTTTACTGTGATTTTATTGCTTTCCTTGCCTTTATTGCTTTGTGATTGTTGTTTGGGTAAGGAAGAGTGTTAAAGCACGAAGGGTGATGCCGTGTATGATTTTTGTGAGAGAGTGTTAAAGCACGGAGGGTGGTGTTGTGTATGATATTTGTGAGAGAGTATTAATGCACGAAGGGTGATGTCGTGTCGCACGATGTACAATTCTGTGCCTTTATATGAGTGATAATGCACGAAGGATCATTTCGTACCATGATTATGTGAGGTAAAAGCACAAAGGGTAATGTCGTGCCAATTATATTGATTTTATGGTGAGGATGAGAGTAAAAGCACGTAGGGTGATGTCATGCACTTGCCTTTGATTTTCCTGATTTCTATTAATAATTGTGTTATGGTGTTCTTTACATTTAACTTTTGGTTTCGGCTGCTACTTGTTATTTCCTGCAGCATGATTCCCCCATCCTATCTTTAATTGGAAAGTTTTTCTTTTATTTTCCGATGTATATGATTTAACTGCACAAGTTTATTTGGTAGTCTGTTCCTAGCCTCGTCACTACTTCGCGGAGGTTAGGCTAGGCATTTAATAGCACATGGGGTTGGTTGTGCTAGTACTACACTCTACACTGTGTGCAGATTCCGATACTGGAGCTTACGGATCTTAGCTTTGGGTTGCTGCCTTCAGTCCATTCGGAGATCCGAGGTAGTCCTGCAGGCGTCCGCAGGCCCTGGCGTCTCCTTCTATCCCTTGATTTCTGTTTCTTTTATGTATTTCAGAGACAACGTTGTATTTATCTTTCAGACCCTTATTTGTAGTATTCCTAGACAGTTTGTGAAATTGTGATACCAGTTCCTGGTTGTTTATGCTTAAGGATTTGTATTGGTAATATTTACATGGTTATATTTTGTTCTCCCGCTTATTAAATTCCGTTGTTTACATAATGTTGGTTCTTAATTGTTAAAGGATTAAAATGGGAAAAAGGTAAATAATACAAATGGTTGGCTTGCCTAGCTTTCACTAGTAGGCGCCATCATGACTCCGGGGGTGGGAAATCTGAGTCGTGACAATATATCTTTCAAAAATTAATTTACACAATTATTTGGATTATTTACCTACATAGTGTTAAAAAATATTTGTAAGTTAGCATAACTTACAAACATTATTTACCTACATAGTGTTAGAACATTATTAGGTTAAACTTACAAACTGTTTGAACCACGTATCAAATCTCGTATATACAGCATCATGGCCAAATTGACCCACGAAGTGACTGTGACACATCAAATTTTTTCAGTAGTTGCATCAATATGTAATCACAGTAAATTTTATAACTAATAAATCAATACTTACTTGAGAAATGGTACAACTTTGGGACAATTTAGCAACACATGAAGTGTAGCTGACTTGTACTCCATATCACTCAAACTTCTCTTTCTAACATTCTTAGAACATTGGCCTGGTTAATTGAATATGGTCATTGGTGGATATAATGGATCATTCACACATTCGATCATGTGCCTATTGGGCCTATTCCTAGAACATGGCACGTTACTCTCAAAATAATAAGGACAAAAATGTGCAGTTTCCTTTGCAAGATAGGCTTCGCATATAGATCCTTCAATCATATTCCTCTGCTTAACAAATTGTTTGCATTTGCCAACTATTTACCGTGAAAATGGTAACAACAATTAAATTTGTAAATGGGACTCTAAAAATATGTGATCTATTTTTATGCTAGTTGTTAGAGCAGTTGATGCTAGGCGTATGAAGTTTGATAATGAAATGCGAGCTAAAATGGGACAGCAATCAAACCGAAGGGCTTGCTATCCGAGCTTCGGACTGGTCGATGAAGCGCCTAGGGGTGGATATCCGGCCCGAGCTCGAGCTATCGGGGATAACCGGGAAGGAGATAACAGTTAAGATATAATTAACCAAGGCTCTTTATGGCCAATACCAAGCGATAAATGAAGAACAAGTATGAAAGTAATAAATGCAAAGAGTAGCCTCGAGCAAATAAGTTAGAGAGAAAAGAGAGAGAGAGAGAGAGAGAGAGAGAGAGATATTATTGATCTTGTGTGGAATAGTTGGAGCTCTAACAACCCCTTACAAAGTAGTGTGGATTCCCTTTATATAGGAGGAGAACCCGATTATAGTATAACATACATTAATTATAAAAGCATGGAGATGGGACGACTAGACGTTACTCCTCGACACAAGCTCTGGGTAGGCCAACTCTATCAAACTTAGCCGCGTGCCTTGGGAATTCCCCTTTTTTCTTTAGCCTCGATCTTTGTCTTCTTTGAGTCGGGACTCAACGAGCCCCGAGGGAGGGTACTCAGTCGCAACTCCACGTCCTCGGGGTCTCGAGATATTCTTCTGAAGTGACTTGATAACAAGAAATTAGGCCCTGTGATTTTGCCGCATATAGATAGTCTCCATGTTTCCTAGAACGAAGCAATGGGAAATGATTCTTACACCTGACTCCTCGAGTTCCTCGCGGTGATGTCTTACCGATGATGCAACCTGTGACGCAAGTTTTTGCGATAACCGGGACATCCCATGGACTTGTGTTCTTGACATCATTCAAAGTATTGTCGATTCCCATTCCCCAAGGTGAAAGTACCACCGTCGATTCAGTTCTTTAAGAACGCAGTAATTGCATCTGCCGGTTAGTCTTTCAAAGCCTCGATGACCGTGTCATTACCCCTTATAATGGGGGTGCACTGGTGTTGTTTTTCTTATCTAAGTACCTTCATCTGCTCATTCGTCCATTTCTTCTTATCATCTTCCTCTGTCATTGAACATCATGTTTGGAGTTTATTGCCTCAAGGCCGTTTGGCAGAACTCTCATAGGTTGTGTTGCGGCCTCTTGCCGGAGCTTCCCCTTGTCGAGCACGATCATGTCGTCATATCGCTGCTATGGTTGTTATTATGTCTACTGTCGCTGCCCTTGTTTGCTCGAGATGATGACATACGGGGTTCAACTTTCTTCGCTCGTAAAAAGCTCTTTGAATTATATACCGCTACTCAAAAGGGGGCTCAGATTATACATCGCTGCTCACCTTCATACCTCAGCTCGACGTGGCACTCTGCCCCGAGCTAGTAGCTTGCACGGCTAAATGTTCCAAGAAGTGGATTCTAAGTAGCCATGCAAGTGAGGCCGAGGCTCACCCGGTTCGTTGTCTCTCCGAGGTTCTCTTGGCCAGCGAGGGTCCTCGACCTTCGGTGGGCTATGGAATTTTTTCATTCCTCCCTGCTTCTCGCCCTATCCTTTGGGTATATCAGTGTGGAAGGCCGGGATGAGGCTTCTAAGGATGCGTGCCTAGAGGCACTTGTTGTACGATGTGGACCTTCGAGAGTAGACCAACCTCTAGGCTTTTACCACTTGTGTGCACCCTTTTGTTTCTTCCTTTCTGCGTAAGAACCCCTTGCGGGCTTTTGTAATTGTATGTAAGGACCCCTCGAGGGTCGTTGTAGTCGATATTTACAAAATATGAAGATGTCTACTTTACTTCCACTTTTGATTTTTGTCACGTTCTTGTATACTCTTGTGCGCTCACGGAGATTTTGAGTGTATGCCTCTGTTGATGATTGTTAATATTTTTTCCAGCCTTTGGTCGACAAAAATGGCTCCTTTGTAAGCTCATTGTTGTTCTCGGAATCAAGCCCAAAGTAGTCCGATAAACCTGGGTCATCAGGGCCCTCGAACCCCACGGAGATAGAGCACCGAAGCAAAGGTTGACTTCAGGCGCTTGGAGCTTTTACTTTGAGCTTGGCTTGGATAACCTTATAAGGTGTTGTAGGCAGGCTTCTGAGGAAGGGGCTATTCGTATTTAGGTGATTTTCTGCGGTCGAGCCCTCGTGATCGGGGATCGAAGTGCTTATTTTTTTCTTTTTGAGGGAAAACTTTGAGGTCGGGTACCACTTCAGAATTAGAGATGATTTTGCTAACCCTCTGTGGCCTAACTTCTTCTTGACGGAGATCTCCAGGGTCGGGCACCACCTCGGGATTTGTTCCAAGGTCGTTGGCCCTTCGGGACTTATCCTAGGTAGGCGAATTGTCGTTGTATCCCACATATACATGGGGCGACTCTTGCTTCTTTGGAAGATCTCATTATTTTAGATAGCCATCCTTCCCCCTTGGCATCGAGTCCTTTGTTACCTCAAGTGCAAAAGTGTTGGTGTACGTCCCTGCTTTAGTTTGTCAATTCCACCATAGTTATGACTGTTACTTTAGGGCCTGCCTGGCAGGGAGGGGAGAGTTCTACTCCCACTGCTCAGGATCCATGGGAGTTTTCTCTGAAAACTATGTCTTCAATAAGAGATGAACATCTGGAGATGGTGAGGAGAGACTGCAGATGGGGCGAGGGCGTAGCATTGCAGGTGTTCCCTGGATGAGAACATTACGGACTCTGTTGATGGATTCTTGAATGTATACTTATACCTTTTCGCACTAGGCCCCTTGATAGGGTCGTGCTTGCTTTCTGCCTGAAGTATCGGGTTACTTTGGCACAGATACATCCGTCGTTTTGGCAAGTGGTGCTGATGATAAAATTCTTTGTGGAGAAGGCCGACCTTGAATTCATGCTTAGCCATCTCGTCAGGCTATACCGGCCCTTTCACTATCGAGGCCTGCTAACCCTGCGGTGTCATTCGCCCACGCCCTTTGTTGTTGATGATGAGGAAGATGAGAATCAAGAGTGGGTCAGTCGATTTGTCTAGGTTCAGACGGCTGACATTATCCCCGTGGAGCTCATGCCATTTCCCGAGGGATGGAATTATGCACGTGAGTGGAGTGTCTCGTGCTTTCTTAGACTCGCATACAGTGAAAACTAGTTGAGTAATTGTGTTTCATCCTTTTCTGCAGCAACTTCATGGACGCCGGGCGAAGTTCCCGATTTGCCCAACTGGGTTCGGAGGTTGGCGACCCATTCGACTTGCGACGAGTGTAGGTGGTAAACTGTATCCCGGGGTAGATGGGAAGCGAAACACCAAGGTATGCGCGTAAGCTGCTTTTACCTTGGTCTTCGTATGTTTGGGATGACATTTTCCTCTTTTTTTGTACTAGCTTTGCCGTCGTAGGTATCGGGCGGTTCCTTGGGGCGAGGCTGTATTCCTCCGGGGAAGGGGAGGAGTCATCGGCCTCCGAGCCAAGGGATGATAGCAATAAATGGGATTTTCACTCGCAGTGCGATGGAGCTTTTAGCGGGGCTAAACGGGCCTGTGTCTTCGAGGAGAGAACATCGTCCGAGCCTGCTGTTCTTGAAATCTTTGGTTTTGGAGCGGTGGTTCCTCTGAGTCATTGTACCTCGACTGAGGTTGGTTCTTCTAGGGCCGAAGGGGCTGGACCAACAAAAGAGTGCTCGGCCTTCGAGGAAGTCTGCTGGCTTCACTTCACGGTGAGTTTTGGCATAGTCTTTCTGCATTTCGTGCCTTCACTTCCTTATCGAGTTTTTTATTCTGCGGGCCTTTGATAGGCTCAGGTCTGAGTTACTCCATCATGGGGCTATGCTTCAGAAAGCTCTGGATGAGGGTAAGTACCTTAGACTCCTCTACAGGGAAAAGGAGGTTGAGTTGATGAACTGGCGATATGAGGCACTCCGGAGCTCGAATTACGAGAGCTATTTGATTGAGTAGGTAACCTCTTGTAGTACGCGTTTCGCCTTTTTAATCCTTAAGGTTAATCATTTTGCCTATCTTTGTTGCAGAAAAAGATGGAGGCTTTGGAGTACCTTAGGGGCGAAGCCGACCGAGTTAGGAATGCTTGTGGTGAACTGAGGGCTCAGATGCAGGTTCAAGCTTTAGAGGAGAGGGGTGCCTTGGCTAAAGTTCCCGTCTTAGAGGCCCAACTCCGCTTGGCTTGTGACAACGCTTTAGTTCAAGTAGATATGATCGCGAAGCCTGAGTTCGATCTCTCGAAGGTCAGGGCTGAGATAATCGATGCTCGGGCTAAAGCAGCAATGAGTCGGACTAAGGCTGATCAGGAGATAGCGATTCATTTGAAGGATGCTATTGATGCCCAAGCCGAGTTGAAGCGAGCCCTCGATCGTGAAAAAAGGATCGAGGATTATGTTCATTGTAGATCCCGAAGAGAGGTGCTTGAAGAGATCGGCGCCAGGGGTTTCGTTCTCCTGGATGACTTGGCTCGAGCGAGGGCGGACGAGCATGATGCTCGGTCACTTCTTGTCGACGCCACGGAGAGTGAAGATGGGGCTGGTAGACCGTAGCCTTTTGGAGCGGAGCGTTGATTTTGCTATTTTGTATTTGATATTCGCAGAGCATGTTTGTAGATGGAGAACGCACCTTTTGCGTATGTAAATAAAAGAAAATTTGAAGATTTATCTCTTTTGTATCTCTTTCTACGTTGCTTTTGACCAGGCAGGCTGGTTTCAGCATTTGGCAGGAGTCCTTAGATTTGTAATATGGATCCGGAGCTCATTAGGCAGGCCCGAGGCTCTTAGAGCTTTTATGCTTTGCCCAGCTTGTTTTGTGTTTAGTCTCCGAGTCAGGTTTTGACTCAGGCTTTCCTAATCTTCAATCTCCTGTGTCTGTATGGGCGGATGATAACGGCTCTTACGCCTTGCCCTTAGGCATTTGTATTTCAACTATTTTGGGTTCAGTCCCCGAGTCGGGTTGCGACTCGAGCTTAACTGACCCTAAAAAAAATCTGTCCCTGCATGGGCAGATGACGATGGCTTTTACACCTTAGGTCGAGGAGACCTTGTAAGTATGTGGCCCTGAGGCTCGTGGAGCTGGCAACGATGGCACTTAAGTTGTGCCCTTAGGCATGTGTAGTTAACTATTTTGGATCCGATCTCCGAATCGGGTTATGACTCGAGTTCATTTTAATCCTCAAGTTTTCAATTTTCAAGTTGGCGATAGTGGCTCTTACGATGTTGGTCATTGCGACCTTTTAGTGTGTGGCCTTGAGGCTCGTTTGGCTGGCAACAATGGCTCTTACGCTTTTGCCCGGGGGCATATGTAGGCTATGTTTTCCTCTCGTTAGGGACTTTTTGAAATAATTTTGCCTGACCCATCGTCGGTTCGGTAAGAACCTCAATTTCAAGTTGTTAGTGGCGATGTTCGACCACCTCGGAAGGTTTCAACTCGTAGGCTGAGTAGCTCGAAGCCTTGTGATTTGGAGCTGACATGGTCGAAGCTCATTTGCCTATTGAGGATAACTTGTTTTAACCGGTTCTTTTTGAAGTAGATTCAAAGAAATGGCCTGTAATTTTGTTAGTGACGGTCGCGCTTCTCCAGGTTGTATTAATTTGGCTGGTGCAGCCATTTTGACCGTAGTCATATGTATTTGGCCGGAGCCATTTTTGATCCCGAGTGGTAGTTTAGGCGTTTACATCGAGGGTATGCCCTTTCGGGAGTCTTACAAATGCGACATATAGCCTAAACTTCAAGATTGAGTTTTATTCCTGTAGTAAGGTCTTACAAAATTTTCATGCCTGTTGAGATCTTATAGTTTTTTCATGCCTGTTGAGGTCTTACAGTTTCTATTGCTGTGTAAAATAGATCTGTCTAGACCAAGTCTGCCCGCTCGGGGTCTTACGTCCTCGGGTTTCTCAGTGAATGGCGATTGATGGCAGTCTCCGAGTCATCGAGTTTGCTTAGGCCTGAAGACCGTTACTCGTTAGTTTGAAATTGCCTCGTTGGAGCCTTATGAGCCCTGAGTTCCGACCCTGAGATTGTGCGGGTGCCAAATTATTGACGCTACGTCTCCGAGTATTTCGGGACATACTCGGTGGAGGGATCCCTACCATGAGCATGCTGAACTTTCTTTTGGAGTACGAGATGCTTTTAGTGAAAGATATTCTTCGATTGCTTGTCGTGGATACATGTCGTTATGTTTCCGTAAGCCTGGCTTATGCGGACACAGTTCGTTCGACCGTTTGGTCCGATACATCATTTCCTATTGGAACCTCATTTGTCATTTCCCGATACGGGGTTGATCGTGAAGAAAGTCCGATAGGCTTGTTGAATCCTTCTCACGAGGCACATCGCTCCACTAAGATCCTTGCTGGTGAGACCCTCTTCGGGGCGGAGGTCCAGCCGAGGGGAAAGAGGGTGACGGGTGCCGTTAATGCCTTGGGATCTTTGGGTAGAGTTAACACTTCTGAATGCCCTGGCTGGATGTCTGCATACAGGTTAGTGTCAAATAACAAAGGAGGGAGGTAGTTTTACCTTATCGCGGGGTGCGAGACGATGTTCCGAGGTCCGATATGTCCCTGCCATTTTGGAGCAAGGACTTTAGTATAGCACTCCGCTATGTTCAATCGAGCTCGGCCGAAGACATGGTTCGCTTACCCTTTGACTCTTTTGAGAGTGGAGATATTGGTGCCGGTGATGCGTTATGTGATGCGAACTTTCCCCTTGCCGCGTGTTCCTTTCTGCCGACAGTTTTAATTTCGTCCCTTGCATGGAATTTCATCCTTTTGGCTAAGGGGGGACGACACTGCCTTCAAGCGGTGCATCCACAATCGTCTAAATAAGGCATTATACCTCATGTCTCCTTTGATGACATGGAATTTGGTGTCTAGGGTCGTGCCGGCCACGGTAACCGGAAGGATGATTTCTTCTTTCATTGTTTCACTTGCCATGTTTAATCTATTAAGGACCCGAGTGGCGGGCACGATTTGGTTGAGCAATCCGAGCTGCTCTATTACCCTAAACTTGACAATATTAGCCGAGCTACCTGGATTGACTAGTACATGTTTTATTTGAAAAGAATTTACAAGGAAGGAGATTACCAGTGCGTCATTGTGAGGTTGAGACAGGGTCTCGGTGTCCTCTTCGCTGAACGTGAGGGCATCCTCGGGGATATATCCCCGAGTCCGCTTTTCTCTGGTGATGGATATTTTTGTTCTTCTTATTACGGGTTCCTGCGGGGCATCATCGCCCCCCATGATCATGTGGATGACATGTTACAGCTCGTTTGCCTCGTTCTTCTTGGTTGCCTCCCTTTCTCTGAACTGATTTTTGGCTCGATCGCTAAGGAATTCCTGGAGATGTTCTTTGTTAAGCAGCCGAGCTACCTCTTCTCGTAGCTAATGACAATCTTCTGTCCTGTGGCCGTGCATGTTGCGAAACTCGCATACTAAGTTGTAATTCCTTTGCGAAAGATCTGACTGTATAGGTTTGGGCCACTTGGCGTTTCTGATTTTGTTGACAGCGAACACGATGTCTGACACATCGATGTTGAAGTTGTATTCTGACAAGTGGGGTGCACACGTTGGCATTACATTTCGATCGAACCTGGTTCTGTTGATGAGTCCTCGAGGGTTCTGACCTTGATCCACTCTACGATCATTGCAAGGTAGGTTGCGCCTCGGGGGTTTCCTCCAATATTCAAGGTATGGCCGATACCTTTCTTTGTTTGGTTTTGGTTCCTTTACCAGGGGCCTGCTTGGGTATACTGAGCCCGAAGGGGCTCCTAACCGGTCATCCTCGACCCTGATGTTCGACTGGTACCGGTTGTGGACGTCCGACCAGGTCACAACTGGATACTCGATCAGGTTCTGTTTCAGCTGTTTTGAAGCCACCAAGCTTCGTTCGTTCAGACCTTGGGTGAAGGCCTGTACTGCCCAGTCGTGGGAGACTGGCGGTAGCTCCATCTGTTCCATCTGAAAGCGAGACACAAATTCCCACAGCATCTCGTTCTCTCTTTGCTTGATTTTGAAAACGTCGGACTTCCTCGTTGCTACTTTGATGGCAATGACATGTGCTTTTACGAAGGAGTTCGCTAGTATGGAGAATGAATCTATGGAATTAGGAGTCATGTTGTGATACCACATCATGGCCCCCTTCAAGAGTGTTTCCCTGAATATTTTTAGCAATACGGACTCGATCTCGTCATTCTTTATGTCGTTGCCTTTTACCGCACAAGTGTAGGCAGTAATGTGTTCATTAGAGTCGGTGGTCCCATTGTACTTAGGGAGTTCCAGAATTCTGAACTTCTTTGGGATGGGTTTCGGGGCTTGCTTCCTCGGGGAGCGGCCTTTGTATGAACTTCTTTAAATCCACACCCTTGGGTATCGGGGGTGCACCTAGGATCTAGTCGACCCTAGAGTTGTAGATTTCGACCTTCTTATCGTTGGCTGGTATCATTTTCTCGCTCTATTCGATCTTTTTGGTGAGATCCTCAAGAATTTTCACTATGGCAGGGTCGGCTACCGATCCGTTATTGCTCGATCTCTCGGGTACCTATTCAGTTGGGGGAGCTATTTTTGGTGCTGCTCTGCTGGGAGTCTTCAGATGGCTTTGTAACTGAGCGATGGCCAACTGTCGTGCCTGCAACATTTCAAAAATAACATGAAAACTAACTTCCCGTTCTCCTCAGGTTGGGGTTTTTTGGGCTTCCTGTTGTCCGTCATACTGTATGCTCCTATCGGTGTGTGAGGCTTCGTTGACCTATTGTGCGTTCTACGAATCCGCATCCACTAAAATCGGTCCGGGCGCGCCATCAGGATTCTGTAGTGGCGCTCCGACAACCGGAATAGCCACGCCGTTTTCCCCGTGGTTTTCGAGGTTGTCGTTCTCAACTCTGTTTATCTAGCCAGACATTTCGACCTTAAATCAAAAGATCTTGAACAAGAAAAACATGAAAGATAACTTGTGTTTGTGTAATGAAATCAGTAAGAAAATAATCACTATTATTTTTAGCCCCACGGTGGGCGCCAAACTGTTTACCGTGAAAATGGTAACAATAATTAAATTTGTAAATAGGACTCTAAAAATACGTGATCTATTTTTATGCTAGTTATTAGAGCAGTTGATGCTAGGCGTATGAAGTTTTATGATGAAATACGAGCTAAATTGGGACAATAATCAAACCGAAGGGCTTGCTACCCGGGCTTCAGACTGGTCGATGAAGGGCCTCGGGGTCAATATTCGGCTCGAGCTCGAGCTATCGGGGATAACCGGAAAGGAGATAACAATTAAGATATAATTAAAGAAGGCTCTTTATGGCCAATACCAAGCGATAAATAAAGATCATTTATGAAAGTAATAAATGCTAAGAGTAGCCTCGAGCAAATGAGTTAGAGAGAAAAGAGGGAGAGAGAGAGAGAGATACATAGAGAGAGAGAGAGAGATTATTGATCTTTTGTGGAATAGTTGGAGCTCTAGCAACTCCTTACAAAGTGGTATGGATTCCCTTTATATAGGATAGGAACCCGGTTATAGTACAATATACATTAATTATAAAAGCATGAAGATGAGACGGCTAGACGTGACGCCTCGACACAGGCTCTAGGTAGGCCGGCACTATCAGACTTAGCCACGTGCCTTGGGAATTCCCCTTTTTTCTTTAGCTTCGATCTTTGTCTTCATTAAGTCAGGCCTTAACGAGCCCCGAGGGAGGGGACTCGGTCGCAACTCCACGTCCTCGGGGTCTTGAGACATTCTTCCGAAGTGACTTGATAGCAAGAAATTAGGCCCTCTGATTTCGCCGCATACACCAACTGTCCTACATAATGTCATGTTATCCAAGAACATTCAAATAAAATAGAATATTAAATCAAACATATAATATTACCTCTCAAAGGGATACATCCATCTGCATTGAACATGCCCTCCAAGTCGTGCCTCGTGTACAAGGTGGATTAGAAGGTGTTCCATCACATCAAAGAAACCACATAAAAATATTATTTCCATCTTACTAGAAGTTACACGAATGTTCTGAACCATCCAGAGTAGGTTTTCTTCCCTTAATGTGGTAGAACACAAGTCTTTAAAAAACAAACTAATCTCTGTGATGGGTTTCCAGATTCTTTCAGGCAAACCACAAAATGCAATAGGCACTAAGGTCTCCATGAAAACATGACAATCATGGCTTTTCAAATGGCTCAACTTCCCTACCTCCATATCTACTTTTTTCCAAGATTCGACGCATAACCCTCAGGCATCTTCAATTTCTTAACCCAATCACAAATTTGTCGTCTTTCCTCCAAAGTAAATGTGTAAATTACTTTGGGCTTGAACACCTTACCATTGTTTGCTATCTGCAAGTATAATTTAGGCTGCCTGCAATATTCTTGTAAGTCCATTCTAGCCTTCGGGTTATCTTTTGTCTTACCTTTAACATCCATCACTATGTTGAACTAATTGTCAAAATAATTCTTCTCAATATGAATGACATCAAAGTTGTGATGGAGAAGATTATCCTTCCAATAAGGCAACTCCCAAAATATGCTTTGTTTCGTCCAATTATGAGTAACACCATATCCGGGGAATCTATAAGGTGGAGCCTCAGTAACTTTACTGAAGTTATGGACCCTCTCCCAAATTTCTCACCTGAAAGTATCATAGGTGGAGAATCATATTCTATTTTATTTTTTTAATGCATTTTTCATCCTTCTAAACTCATGATCATGAGGCAGGAATTGACGGTGACAATCAAACCATGATTGCTTTTGGCTATGTTTGAAAGTGAACACTTTACCATTTTTCATGCAGTAAGGACAAGCTAGCTTCCCAGCAGTCATCCACCCAGACAATATTCCATACACAGGAAATCATTAATATTCCACATTAAATTAGCAAGCAAATTGAAATTCTGCTTGGTTGATATGTCATATGTTTCAACACATCATACCACAATTGTTTTAGCTCATCAATCAAAGGTTGCAAATATACATCAATCAAACTTTTCGGATTACGTGGACCGGGGTAATACAATTTAAGAATATATATAGACTAGTCATACACAACTCAGGTGGTAGATTATAAGGTGTAAGAAAGACAGGCCAGCATGAATATGGAATCGCAGATATAGAAAAAGGCGTGAATCCATCTGCGCACAAACCTAACCGAATATTCCTTGGTTCACTAGCAGAATCTGGATATGTCCTTTCAAAGTGCTTCCAAGCTTCTCCATCTGAAGGATGACACATAACACCAGGTGGTCTTCTATTTTCAAAGTGGCATCTCATATGAGGGGCAGAACGCATCGACGCATATAACCTCTTTAACCTAGGTATAAGAGGTAAATAATGCATCGCCTTGACAACAACAATATTCCCGCTGGAAAGCCTTTTGAAACGAGGCTTTTTGAAAAAATTTCTGAGTGTCTAAAGTTGCATCATATTTATAATATAATATGTAGCCATCTTCAAAACAGTCAATTCTCAATGATGAAAGTCCTAACTTAGAAACCAATCTCTTTGCCTTATAGAAATCACCAGGTAAGTTGATATTATGGTCAACTAGTTCACTCATAAGGTCAATAAAAGAGTCCATGACTGCTTGAGAAATATTCCAATTAGTTTTGATACTTAGTAATCTAACTGCAACAGATCACTCAGAGTGCAGACTTTCGTCACGTAGTGGACAACTAGCTTCCTCTTACTGTTCATAAAAATATTTTGCGTCATCATTAGGAGTTTGTTCAACATTTTTATTGGGCCCACCGCCGAAGTGCATCCCAAAAGCATCCACAACCATATCCTGAATTCTAGAATCAAGATTTGTATTCTCCACCGACCTATTACTTTCATCAACAACCATGTTATGAAATATCCCACAGCTACCATCGATCTCTCCATGATTAGTCCACACAAAGTAATTCTCTATAAACCCCTTCCTATAAAGATGACGCTTAACTTCCTCTGATTTTTTAAACTTCATACAATCGTGCTTGACACAAGGGCACCTAATTACTCGTTCATTTTGGTATGGTGGAAGTGACATTGCATGTCTAATAAAGTCATCAACCCCTTTTATAAAATCCTCCCGTAATCCCTGCCAATTAGGATAATTCTTATTGTACATCCAAGTACGATGTTCCATCTATACAAATAAAACAAGAACAAATTAATTTATTCTTCAATTATAAATTAATTAGTGAAGTTGCATGTGTTTCACGCAGACATAAAAGATATCATCAGTGAATTTATAACATGATGTTTTTGAATTTTGTTTATACTATTACGTAAGGAAAGCTCTTCTCGTTCATTATTAACTATGAGGGAAACCCCCAGCAAAAGAATACAATTATGCTGGTGAATATGAGATGTCTTCTTTATCTGAGCTAACATTTCACAGAATATTTTGATAACCAACACTGTGATTATCTTCTTTTCTTGAAATAATAGAGGAAATATAGGTAGACCATGTTGTAGAATAGGTCTATGTATATAGTGGATATTATACCCTTTGAAATTTCATATTCTGAAGGGTTAATGGACAATCACAAAGAATCATGATACATCAACAAAACTTCTTACTGCACGAAAAAATAGAGAAGAAAAGAAAAATCTGAGTTTTCGAATACAATTTAACAAAGCTAAAATATTATTTCCATAGTTACATTTGCTCTTGTACAAACAAAAATGCAGTATAACTTGTGTTACACAAATCAACATTCCTTATATTTACTAATGAAGGAATCAGTTAGGCATTTGATAAATTTGAATTAGAATAAAATTTGTAACATTCAATTCTGAAACTAATGATCATGTAACCTACAGCCACATGTGTATTTGAGGAGGAGATAATTAAAACTTACCTTGATGAGAGCAAGCCGTTTTGTTGCTAGTTAGAAAATAAAAAACTTCTTAGAACATAAAAAGAATTATAGCAAAAAAGTGAAAAGAAAATTTAAGAAATAAATAAGGACACAAAAGACTGGAATATATCTTCACTTAATAATTCTAAACTGGAAATATGAAATGAAACAACATGTAATTGTCATAGAAACCTATTAGATATAGGAATGGCTAGTAAAAAATTGAAAAGCGGCTTCACCTCCCTTGAGAGCAATTCTCCGCAGAGATGGTTGTCCCACTGTTGTTATATGAAAGCGAGGAATTCGACAATACAATATTAATAAGGACTGCATTTGAAGGATTAGTGTCTCGGTTACAAAAAGAGATTTAATATGATCTGCCGTTTCAATTTTCATATAATTAAGTGGTGAGTATTTTCCAGTTATCGTATTAATTGTACAAATTTATTACTTGCAAATGGATGGGAAAAATAGAGTATTTGACACGAAAAGTGAGAGAAATGATCAAAAAGGGAGAAAATAGATAAATGGAATCTTTGACCCAAGAGAGGTGTCACCTCATCTTTTCTTGTCTTAACTTTATATATCTATACAAATAAAACAAGAAAAAATTAATTTATTCTACAATTATAAATTAATTGAATATTTTTTAGTTAATTCAAGATAATTATTTTTTTCTAATCATACCAAAAATTAAATTATATTAAATATAATTAATTATAAACTAAAAGTTCAATTTATATCCTAAAAAGTTCAATTCATATCCAAAAGGTTCAATTTATATCCTAAAAGTTTAATTCACAAGAACAAATCCTAAAAACTAAAAGTTCAATTCATATCCTATGAGTTTAAACATAAACTAAAAGTTCAATTTATATCTTAATTCAACTCATACCCAAAAGGTTCAATTTATATCCTACAAGTTCAATTCATATCCTAAAAGTTCAATTCACAAGAACAAAACCTAAAAACTAAAAGTTCAATTCATATCCTACAAGTTTAAACATAAACTAAAAGTTCAATTTATATCTTACGAGTTTAAACATAAGTTAAAAGTTCGGATTATATCCTAAAAATTCAACTCATACCCTAAAAGTTCAATTCACAAGAAGAAATCCTAAACCCTAGATTCTAACTTAACTATTCAAGACAATACAAAGTTAATAATTCAATTCTAACTAAACTATTCAAGACAATACAAACTCAAACATTCAATTTATACCATATGTAATCAATTCAATTAAAACAAGACCTAAACCCTAGATTTTTATAAAATACAATGTTAAATAATCAATTGAAACACTAATCAATTGAAACTAATTCATAGCTAATAAACAAAACATTAAATTTATACACAAAAGAAATAAGTTGTAATTCAAACCTAGAATTTTTAGGAGGTGGAGAAGGACAGGCGCGGCAGTGGCAGTGGCAGCGGCAGTGGCAGTGGCAGCGGCAGCGGCGACTGCGCGGCAACAGCTAGGCAGTAGCGATACGGGGTGGGGAATGAGATTTGTGTGAGGAAAATAGAGAAGGAGAGGGGAAGGTATTGAGTGAGGAGTTAAGGGAATTTTGAGAAGAGAGGTATGAAAAAATGGGGGGAATCCCGTATATTTCAGGTCTGTTTTCAGACTTACCGACCAAAGTTGGTCGGTATTTTGGTCGGTACAGTAAGTGTTGACCGTTTGACCAAATATCGACCAACTTTGGTCGGTTATTTTTCAAAAAAAATTGTTTTTTTGTTTTTATTTCTTAAAACATTATAAGCTATAAAAAATTATTATAAACTATAAAACAATTATTATTAACTATAAACATTTATTTTATTTAACTATACAATTATTATAAATAATTATAAACTATAAGCATAATCTTTACAAAAAATTATATTAACTAGGTAATTACTTTTAATAGATTATAATAACATCTATCTAAGTAAATATTTTAAGTTATCTTTAAGTATATGAGTAATTTCACACACACACATACACTATATTGTAATTAATGATCAATCTTCACATTACTACGTACAAATAATTTATCAATTGATAAACCAATACTATAATATTATTCTATTTTAGGTCGAGAAGTTTTGGTTTTTATATTAATCATTATAGGTCAAAACGTTTTGTTTTTAATATTCTTCAATGCATCTAAATAAGCTATAAGTCGATGAATCAATTTACAAATAGATATATTTGATGATAAATTATATATACTAATTAGGATCTTCACAAGTGATCTATCCCTAAAAGAACTCGACCTTGTGTTCCTAGCGCTTCGTGTTCTTATATATATATACGGCTATACCTATACACACACACACACACTTCATTTTAATACTTTAACTATATATATAGCTTGTAATAGTATATGTTAGTGTGTGTGTATATATAACACACACACTTCGTTGTGCTACTTTAACTACATATATAGCATGTTATGATATATGTTAGTGTATTCATTATTTGTATTACAAAAGTGTTAACGGATTACATTTATATTATTTAGATAGTAAATATTAATGTGATTCAAATTAAACGTTTAACCATGTTTGACCTATTAATTTAACTCGTTTACTTAATACTGAAATCTTCTTTCATTATTTTAATTTGTGATCTATATATATATATATATATATATATATATATATATATATATATATATATATATATATGTCAAATATGTTTAGTATTAATTCTTCTATTTTTCATTCATTCATCACTAATAATGCATGACATAGATTAACCGATATAGGTTGAGACATTTTGTTTTAACAATTAATATATATAGGTCAAACGTTTTGATTTTAATATTGTGATGACCCGAAAGGTCATCACTTGTTTTAGAAATAAATTCTGTGGCCTTAAAAACCTCTTTCTATATTACCTCGATTCACGTGCGCAGTCCGGGTGCGTAGCCGGAAAGCCATTATGTGAAAAACTGTAAAAAAAAATGATGGATTTTGCCTTTAAAACGAATTTAAGTTGACTTCGGTCAACATTTTGGGTAAACGGACTCGGACCCGTGATTTGATGGTCCCGGATGGTGCGTAGGAAAATATGGGACTTGGGCGTATGCCCGGAATCGAATTCCGAGGTCCCAAGCCCGAGAAATGAATTTTTAAAGAAAATTATTTTCTAGAATATTTATGAGTTTTTAGAAATGAAATGTGTTTGAAATTTTATGGTATCGGACTCGTATTCTGGTTCCGGAGCCTGGTATAGATGTTATATGTGATTTAAGTTGAGTCAGTGAAATTTGGTAAGAAATGGACTTGAAATGACGTGAATCGGACCTTACTTGAGAAAATTGGAAAATTTGAAGTTCTTAAGTGATTTCGTGATTTTGATGTTAAATTCATAGTTGTTGATGTTATTTTGGTGATTTGAATGCACGAGCAAGTCTGTATGATGTTTCTAAGTTGATGTGCATGTTTGGTTTGCCTCGCATTGATGATTTATTCGACCAGCTTCAGGGAGCGAGAGTGTTCTCCAAGATTGATCTCCGTTCAGGTTATCACCAGTTGAAGATCAGGGACTTAGATATTCTTAAGACGACTTTCAGGACCCGATATGGTCATTATGAGTTCTTGGTGATGTCTTTTGGGTTGACCAATGCCCCAGCAACATTCATGCATTTGATGAACAGCGTGTTCCGGCCTTATCTAGACTTGTTTGTCATTGTCTTCATCAATGATATTCTGGTGTATTCGCATAGTCAGGAGGAGCACGCGGAGCATTTGAGAGTTGTGTTGCAGAGATTGAGGGAGGAGAAGCTTTATGAAAAATTCTCCAAGTGTGAGCTTTGGCTCAGTTTAGTGGCTTTCTTGGGGCACGTGGTGTCCAGCGAGGGTATTCAGGTTGATCCAAAGAAGATAGAGGTGGTTCAGAGTTGGCTCAAACCGTCCTCAGCCATAGAGATTCGTAGCTTTCTTGGTTTGGCGGGATATTATCATCGGTTTGTTCAAGGATTCTCATCTATCGCATCGCCCTTGGCCAAGTTGACTCAGAAGGGTGCTTCATTTGTATGGTCAGACGAGTTCGAGGAGAGCTTTCAGAAGCTTAAGATAGTTTTGACCACAGCTCCAGTGTTAGTTTTGCCATCAGCTTTAGGTTCATATATCGTGTATTGTGATGCTTCGAGAGTTGGTATTAGTTGTGTTTTGATGCAGGAGGGTAGAATTATTGCTTATGCTTCTCGTCAGTTTAAGCCCCATGAGAAGAACTAACCCGTTCATGATTTAGAGTTGGCTGCCATAGTTCATGCTTTGAAGATTTGGAGGCATTACTTGTATGGTGTGTCTGGTGAGGTGTTTACTGATCATCATAGCCTTCAACACTTATTCAAGTAGAATGATCTTAATTTGAGGCAGCGGAGATGGTTGGAGTTGCTAAAGGATTATGATATCACTATATTGTACCATCCGGGAAAGGCCAATATGGTGGCCGATGCTTTGAGACGAAAGGCAGTGAGTATGGGGAGTTTGGCATATATTCCAGTTGGGGAGAGACCTCTTGCAGTTGATGTTCAGACCTTGGCCAATCGGTTCAGAGGTTAGATATTTCGGAGCCCAGTCGGGTATTGGCTTGTGTAGTTTGTCGATCTTCCTTATATGTGTCACACCTCCTTTTTACACTACCCGAAGATAGTACAAGAGAGTTTTTCCAATTTAAGTGACATTATTCGAAATGGGATTATTTATTCATTTTTTATTCAGAGTCGCCACTTGGGATGGTTTGTTTTCTGGTGTCCAAGTCACCGGTTTATTTTAAAATCCCAAATCGAGGAAAATTCAACTTTCCTTTTGAAGTCTGCGAACCAAAAATTCTGAATAAGGAATTCTGTTAACCCGAGGGAAGGTGTTAGGCACCCCCGGATTCCGTGGTTCTAGCACGGTCGCTTAAACTATTACAATTGGCCTATTATCTGATTTTAATGCATGTTTTAACCTATGGTATATTTTAAACTTGTTAGACCACTTTCAATTATTTTAAGGAAGATTTCAACGTCATCTAAAACACGTCTTTGGACCACGCCACATGAAATGCACCCGTAGTCCGAGACACATTTTATTTAACGTTATTGAGATTTGGATTTGGGTCACTGAAATGCACACCCGAGTTTAGGAAAGTAATTTTTTAAACAACGCGCCTAAAGCAACTACGTACTTTCAAATTTGCGAGAGCCATGGAAAATTCAACTAAATGGTATGCCTCGATTTCTAAGGATTAAAATTAATTAAATGAGGGCCATGCATTTTTTAGATTTATTTTGCACGGCGCACCTTGATTTATTTTAAGAGTCTAACTAATTAAGGAAGGCTTCGTAGAATTCTAATCATTTTTAACTAAGAATTCGGCCTTACTTATTAACTAATAGGCACAGTATTTAAACCAATTAACTTAAAGAAAAATTTCTCCAGCAAATAGCAAATACATGAACCCATTTAAAATGCCTTCAGGCTTGGGCCCAAATGAGCCCGATTCTTAGTGAGGAGCGGACGTCCAAGGACACTGAACGTGCTATTAAATCGGGAATTAAACGTCCATTAATTGGGCCAGCTTTAAGCCCAAACTTTTAGAACCAACAATTATACAAAATGAATTAAATACCAATCAAACAAGAACTATATGAAACATGAAGTTGAACTAACATTTTACTTCTGAATTTTAACCATTTAACACAAAATTAACTAGCTAAATTTCTAATTTTATCTTTTATGCATTTTTGGGTCAAATTTGCTATGAGAATAATCCAGCAGCCAAACGAATGAACTACTGGGCTCAAGAAACAAGCCCAAATAGCAATGTCTTTGCCAATGACCTGAGAATCTAAGGCCCAATGAACCCAAACCTTGCAAAGAACAAAGCTGAGGATCTAGATTCTATCGAGTCCATACCAAAGTAAATTCCCAGTTACACCCAAACAACAAACTGATAAATCTCATCATTACACAATAACTGGGACACAAAGAATATTCAAATGCTATTAAGAACACATGCCCGACCTCAAACTACACAAAGATTCATGCTTGAATTCAATCCTAGGTTAAACTTACAAACAAAACTTGGACTTAAATTCAATTAACTCTTCCAGCAGCAACAAAGTCTAAGGAATTAACACCATTTACTTGAAAACAAACATCAACAAACAAACTCTTAAAGAGCACAAATCCATTTCTACAGCATTCCAATGACATAAGACAGATGAAATAGCATGTATATTACATGGTTTATTTACAGAACCATTAAAGAAATAGAGGGACACAAATGAAATGGGATTCAAAACAACTTGTATTCAGTCAGGCCTCAAACTCGAAACATATGTTCTTAGTCACTTGTTGACAATGGTTTGGAAAATACCTGGGAATAAGAAGGAAGCAGAAAGAAGTGAGGAATCAGTAGACAGCAACAGCAGAACAAAGCCCAGATTCAGCAATAACACGGTAAAACCAGCTCAAGAACAGTCGATGGAACAGTGGAAGAACAACAAATCAAAACCCAACTTCAAACCAAAACTCAAACCATTTCTCAAACCAGAAGTATAACTATGGAATTTTTCGAGAGTTTTAGCTAACAAAGAGAATCAGAAATCCAAAACAAGCAGAATTTTTGGTAGTTTTCAACAAAGGATTGCAGGGATTTCAATGTTTTTCAGGGTTTTTCCAAGACTAGCCGTTTTAAATTTTTTTTAGGATTTTCTTTAGTCTCTCCTCTCTCTCCAATCTGCCTTGAGCCTGAAGAAAGGGTGCCTTTATACGCAAGCTTTTTAGGGCAGCAGGGTGAATTCAGTTATTGCTTTTTTACCCCTTTTGAAAATTTTATTTTTGTTGTTCAATCCCTAGCTTAAAAATCAGTTTTTTCAAATAAGTCCCAACCCCCACCTTCTAGGCAACTTCCCATTCAGTTATTAAAGATTCCCTCACCTAGAATTCCTAGACTACCCCTTGAACCCCTGCTATTTACTTTAGAAAACTCATGGATCATGGATCAAATTGACCCAATGGCTTAAACCAAAATGCATGGGTTGCCTTTTGCAAATGGGTCAGAAATGACCCAAAGTCCAAACTAAAATCTGTATTCTACGGAAGGCAGAAGAAAATAAAAAGCCATTGAGATGATTTCAAAACTAAACCTAAACAAAAATGACTAATTACTAATCACAAATGAGCATGAAATTAACTAAGTTATTAAATCGAAATAAACCTAATTAAACTAAACTATGAGACTAAAATAACAGGGCAAAATCAGAAGTTTAACTATGACATTAATAAAACTAAACAGACCAAAAATCCGAGAAAAACTTTAATGGTGTGAAAAAGAGAAACAAATAGAACAAACGAACACAAACTCAATTCTAGGCTCAGAAATTTGGTCGAGTTTCAATTTTGGTGAAAACATAACCGAAGGAGAGGAGAAGAAAAAAAGATGAATAAGAGGTAAAAATAAAAACAAAAAATGGACAGAAAGATGGAGAGAACTCACCGACTAAACTTGAAATCCCATTCGATACACTGACTTACACAAAACTGATGCTAATCACTTGTTCTTTGTCAAGAACAAACGAACAACATCATTTTTGTAGTGAATGATCCTTCTAATCGTGAAAAACAAAGGCATGGGTCGATGCATGCCACCGGATTCAACGGAAATTGATTTTGAACTTTTAGGGTTCGAACTTAGATTTAGGATTCGAGAGGTTCTGGCAAGATTCGAGGGAAAAGGAGTGAGGATTCGGAACGGGGAGGTTAAGGGGGTCTGTGGTGTAGATTTGGGGTGGATTGGAGGCGGCGGCGCCGGCTTGAGTCGGTGGGAAATTAGTCGGCTCTAGGGTTTCTGGGCATCTCTGAAGGTGAAAGAGACAAAGGAGATGAGTTAGGGGGTAGGGGGTCAATCGGACAGTTTTATATAAAATAGGGCTCAGTTCCGGACCGTCCGATCAAGTAAGATCGACGGTCCTGATCAAGGGGTAATTGAAACGGCGTCGTTTTGGTTCTGAATGGGGCAAACCGAGTAAGGGAATGGATGTGGGCCGGTTTTGAACGGGTTTGTATGGGTATTGGGGATAATTTATATGGTCCTGGTGACATTTAACTAGAATGGCCCAAAACCAGACCTGCTTTATTTCCTTTTCTTTTCTCTTTCAATTGTTATTTCAAAAAACTTTTTCTTTTCAAAAATTGAAAATAAACCTAAATTAATACCTAAACCAAATTATCCTACCAAATTAAATTAATTAACTCTAAATAATTATTACCACGATCAATTAAAAAACCAAATTAAAAGAAAAACTATAAAATTCGAAGCTAAAAATTAAATATGCAAAAAAGAGTTCTTTTTTGTGATTTTTTTCCATTTTTTTTGTAAAACATACTAATTTACTAATTAATCTAAAAAAATATAAAATTAAATCCTAAATGCAAATGCAATGTATTTTTGTATTTTTTATGATTTAAATAAAATTAAACATGCATACAAAATACAAACAAACAGAAAAATTTCTACAACAATTCTTAAATAACAAATAACTAAAGGAAAAATCTAATTTTGGGAGTTCTGTAGGAGTAATTCATGTGAGGCAAAAATCACGTGCTCACAATATGATTGCATTAGAGAGCGCCCGTATGATGATCCGGATTTGCTTGTCCTTAAGGACAGAGTTCAACATGATGATGCTAGAGATGTGACCATTGGTGATGATGGGGTGTTGAGGATGCGGGGCCGGATATGTGTGCCCAATGTGGATGGGCTTCGGGAGTTGATTCTAGATGAGGCTTAAAGCTCACTGTATTCCATTCATCTGGGTGCCACGAAGATGTATCAGGATTTGAGGCAGCATTATTGGTGGAGAAGAATGAAGAAGGACAATGTGGGATTTGTAGCTTGGTGTCTCAATTGTCAGTAAGTGAAATATGAGCATCAAAGACCGGGTGGCTTGCTTCAGCGGATGGATATTCCGTAGTGGAAGTGGGAGAGGATCACTATGGACTTTATAGTTGGATTTCCACGGATTGAAGAAGTTCGATGCTATTTGGGTGATTGTGGATCGGCTGACCAAGTCCGCGCACTTCATTCTTGTATGTACTACCTATTCTTCAGAGTGGTTGGCAGAGATCTATATCCGGGAGATTGTTCGTTTGCATGGTGTCCCAGTTTCCATCATTTTAGATAGGGGCACTCAGTTTACTTCGCAGTTTTGGAGGTCTGTGCAGCGAGAGTTGGGTACTCAGGTTGAGTTAAGCACAACTTTTGACCCTTAGACGGAGGGGCAGCCCGAGCACACTATTTAGATATTGGAGGACATGTTGTGTGCTTGTGTCATTGATTTTGGAGGGTCATGGGATCATTTTCTACCACTTGCAGAGTTTGCTTATAACAACAGCAACCAGTCGAGTATTCAGATAGCTCCATATGAGGCTTTATATGTGAGGCGCTGTAGATCTCCAATTGGTTGGTTTGAGCCGGGTGAGGTTAGGCTATTGGGGACAGACTTGGTGCTGGATACCTTAGAAAAGGTGAAGGTGATTCAGGAGAGGCTTCATACAGCACAGTCAAGACAGAAGAGTTATGATGACAGGAAGGTTCGAGATGTGTCCTACATGTTTGGTGAGAATGTTCTGTTGAAGGTTTCGCCCATGAAGGGTGTTATGAGATTTGGGAAGAAAGGGAAATTGAGTCCGCGATTCATTGGGCATTTTAAGGTGCTTCGGAGGATTGGGGAGGTGGCTTATGAGCTTGCTTTGCCACCCAGCTTGGCGAGTATGCACCCGGTATTCATGTTTCTATGCTCCGGAAGTATATTGGGGATCCGTCTCATGTTCTGGATTTCAACACGGTTCAGTTGGATGGTGACTTGACTTATGAGGTAGATCCAGCAACTATTTTGGAGCATCGGGTTCGAAAGCTGAGGTCAAAGGATATAGCTTCAGTGAAAGTGCAGTGGAGAGGTCGCCCCGTGGAGGAGGCTACCTGGGAGACCGAGCGGAAGATGTGGAGCAGATATCCTCACCTGTTTGAGGCTTCATGTATGTTTCTTGACTCGTTCGAGGACGAATGTTTGTTTAAGTTGGGGAGGATGTGACGAACCGGCCAGTCGTCTCATGGTTACCGCTATGTTTCCCCCATTTCTGCTTCTTATTGCTTTGTCTATCGGTTCTATAAGTGATCGGGTTGGTTGGCTCGTGTTCGGAAAGGATTTGGTAAGGTTTGAGACACTTAGTCTCTTTTGAGGAAGCTTAAGTTGGAAAAGTCAACCAGATGTTGACTTGTGTGTTAGAGGGCTCGGATGTAAGTTCCGATGGCTCAGATAGCTTCGGAGGTGATTTGGGACTTAGGAGCGTGATCGCAATGAGTTTTGGAGGTTCGGAGTATATTTAGGCTTGAATTGGTGAAGTTGTTGTTTTGGTGATTTCGGTTGGTAGGTGAGATTTTGATATAGGGGTCGGAATGAAATTCCGAGAGATGCAGTAGTTCCGCTGTATAATTTGGGATGTTTGTGCAAAATTTCAAGTCATTCAGACGTGGTTTGGTTTGGTTTTTCATTAAAAGCGGAATTCGAAAGATTTTGGAAACTTAGGCTTGAATCCAATGTGTTTTGGTTGATTCGATGTTGTTTGAGGTGTTTTGAAGATTGGTATAAGTTTGAATAAGGTTTTGGGATATGTTGGTGCTTTTGGTTGAGGTTCCTGGGGCCTCGAGGTGATTTCGGATGGTTGACGGAGATTTTGAGATTTTGTTGGAGCTGCAGATTTTTCTGCTTCTGGTATTTCCACACCTACGGATTGGGGACTGCAGGTGCGATCTCGCAAATGCATGGAAGGGAGCCGCAGAAGCGGAATGGAGCTAGGGAGGCAGGAAAACGCAGAAGCGGTTAGTGGACCGCACCTGCGATGGCACAGGTACGGCTAGTGCATTGTAGATGCAGATCGGGGCAGAATAAGTGAAAACCTCAAAAGTGGTTCTTTGGCCGCAAATGCGGTATCGTAGAAATGGGTATATGGCCACAGATGCGAAAATGCCTGGGCTAGAAGGTATAAATTGTTCCTTCCCAATTTTTGAGCTATTTCACCATTTTTAAGTCTACTTTGGAGCTTTGTGGACGATTTCGAAGAGGGATTTCAAGGGGACTTCATTGAGGTAAGGATTTTGGACCTAAAACGCGTTCCTATGGTATTATTTCACGGAATAGAGCAATAATTAATGGAATTTAATGGTTCAAATTTGGGAAACTAGGGCTTGGTATTAGAGACCTAGACTTGAGGATTTGAGGGACCTATTGTAGTCGGATTTTGGTACTTTTGATATGTATGAACTCGTGGGAAGATAAGGAATCCATTGATGTAAATTTTATCGAATTCCGAGACATGGGCCCGGGGGTCGGGTTTTGGTAATTTCGGGATTTGTGTCGTATATTGATTATTTTCGCTTGGGTTTCGTTCCCTTAGCATATTTTGACGCTGTAATTCTGATTTTGGATAGATTCGATGAGAGTGGAGGCCGATTTGAGGGGCAAAGGCATCGCGGGCTAGAGAGTTGACTAGATTGAGGTGAGTAATGATTGTAAATGATGTTCTGAGGGTATGAAACCTCAGATTTCACATCGTTGTGTTATATTGAGGTCACGCACACACTTGATGACTAACGTGGGGTCGTGCACTGATGGGGATTGTGACTTAGTCCGTCCCGAATGACTATTTTACCACGTATTTGACTGAAATCTATTTGCTATCATCATTATTTGGGTTGAATGCCATATTTGGGGCTCGTGCCAACTATTTGAACCCTTCGGGGATTTTTATAGATATTTCCTCACTATTTTGACTTTATACTTGAACTCAGTCATATTATATGTCACTGTTTTCATACTCAGCCATGTTTACTATGTTTTAACACTTAAATGATAATTGGGCTGAGAATCATGTTTTACTACTGCTGAGTGGCTTGTATGGATTTTTGACTGAGGAAGGCTGAGGGCCTATGTTGTGAGGAAACATTGATCATGATTTGAGGCTGAGGGTCTGAGATATGTACGCCACAAGGTGGCTTGTTGATATGAGGCCGAGAGCCTAGTGATGACGCCACGAGATGACTTGATATTGTGCTTGGGCCGTAAGGGGCCCCTCCAGGAGTCTGCACACCCCCAGTGAGCACGGGTATCCATTGTGATGTGAGATATAGCCCGAGGGGCTGGTATTGTTGTGAGATATTGCCCGAGGGGTGGATTTGTTGATACTGTACTCGAGGGGCGAACCTTTATGTGTTTATTCTTCCTTAATTGCATGTCATTTACCTGCTTAATTGTTGAAAGGGTTTTTCACGAAGTTAAGTTGAACTAAAATGTCTTTCATATATCACCATTGATTTATAGTTTTTTTACTGGTTTTACTGCTTCATTATAGCTCGTAATGTGCCTTACGTGATTTGCTGCTTTCAATCTTTATTTATGATTATTACTCACTGATTTGGAATACTCACTTTATTCTCTGCACCCCGTGTGCAGATTCAAGCATTGTTGATCCTGCCAGTGCGAGTTGAGAGCTCCCGGCAGACTTTGGAGTCCACGAGGTAGCTGTTTGGCATTCGCAGTCCCGTGTTTCTTCCCCTTTATTGTTTCTATCATTTATCAGACACTTTGTAATAGCTTATAAACTCTTCATACTTGTATTAGGATTGATATATGCTCATGACTAGTGACACCCTGGTATCGGGTTGTGTTGGGTTGTATTCCGCAAATTATGCTATTATCTGCTGCTATGAGATTCTATTTATTATGCCTTAGACTTATTTCTTATGGTTTAACTGTTAAAAATTGAAATGGGAAGGGTCGGTTGGCCTTGTCTTCACGAGAGGCGCCAATATGACCGGGTCCGGATTTAGGGTCGTGACAGGTCTAACCTTAGCTTGAGGGATTAGGAGTTGTGTCTTATTTGCTACGTGTTATTTGTTAAGTACGACGTATAGGCATGGTGACGACTATCTATACGTTGGTGTCAAGCATGCTCGTGAGTCTTATATTGTGATTTTTATGACTTCGTTTGTATTGTTCATGACTTTTGTGATGATTTCTATTATTCAGTAAAGTTTGTGGAAGTAGTGATGGTATTTGAGTATTGAAGAGTGTTGGCTCAAGTTGTATAATGAATTGTGGAAATATAATTGGCATTTGAACCTTATACAGCATTGACTCAAGTTGTGAAGTGAGTTGTGAAGTAAAAGTGAAGAGAGAAGAGAATTATTATATTGTCTCCTTGCCGAGATGTTATTTCTTTTAATATTATCTACCTTTCCAGGATGTTGATGCTTTTGATATTTTTCTCTTGCCGGGATTTGATTGTTAAATTATTATTCCCTTGCCGGGATTTTATTGCAATTTTATTCATTTTCTTGCCTTATTGCTTGTGATTGTTGCTTGGGTGAGGAAGAATGTTAAAGCACGAAGGGTGATGCCGTGTATTGTTTTGGTGAGAGAGTGTTAAAGCATGAAGGGTGATGTCGTGTATGATTTTATGAGTTAGAGTGTAACGCAGAAGGGTGATGTTGTGTCGCACGATGTACAATTCTATGCCGATTGTATTGATTTTATGGTGACGACGAGAGTAAAAACACGAAGGGTGATGCCGTGCAGTTGATATTGATTCATATGGTGAGGACGAGAGTAAAAACATGAAGGCTGATATCGTGCACTTGTTTGATTTCTGGTTCTTGTTGAAAATTTAGATACGGTGTTCCTCGTATTTACTTGATGTCTTCTTATTCATAATTGATGTTTCCCCCGCAGCATGTTTCCCCTCCCATTATTAATTGTACATTCATGTTTCTACTTTCCGCTGTAAATGATTTAACTGAACAGGTTTGTTTGGTAGTTTGGTCCTAGCCTCGTCACTACTTCGCTGAGGTTAGGCTAGGAACTTACCAGCACATGGGGTCGGTTGTGCTGATATTACACTCTGCACTATGTGCAGATCCCAGCGCAATAGCTTTTGGACCTTAGCTTAAGGCTGTTTTCTGGGCTGGGCCCAGGCCTAAATGGGCTAAACGGGTCGAGCCTAACGGTCCCGGGCTTTGGCCGGCCAGTCTCTGGCGGTCCCGTGCCAAACAGTCCTGGGCTTAACGATCCTGATGGGTAGAACCGGCCCACTGTGGGCCTAAGCCCACATGGTCTCGGGCTAAATGGGTCGGGCCCACGGGCCTAAACGAGTATAAGTGTTCCGGGCTATTTTTTAAAAAATAAATTTTTCTAAGGCAATTTCTTGTAAACTATATATATATATACTATATAAATTGCTATATATATATATAGAACTTTTGGACTCTATTAAAGTAAAAATCCAAGAATATTCAACTAGTCCTCAGAAGAAGATGATCGATGATAACTCGGTCAAACACATTGCCAGAAGGATATCAGTGCAAGAAGGAGACAAAAATGAAATGATAAATCAATATTTAAAAGAAGTAAAAAGAAATTTACTTTAGTCTCTAAATCAATATGAGAGATCTGACACTTCAATGTGAAGTGAAACAAGCGGCGAGGATATCTCGGAAGATGATTCCCAGCCTATGCAACCAGAAGAAATATTATCTGGTAAAGCCATAGACAAGGCGGGAGATTTCCTCCAACAGATGAAAAGATTAAATGAAAGAGGGCTGTGATCAACAGAAAAGCTACTAAGGACCCCACTACAACAGTAGATATACTGTATACATAGTAGATACACTGTTTAACACAGCAGATACACTGTATATATAATAAATACACTTATTAAGGGACCCACTTTACTGTACATAAATTTTTTATGTTTTTTATTTTTCTTATAAGTATAAGCCTTCTCTCATAGGGCGAGCAAGCGAGAAAACCCCTTCTCTCTTCAATTTATCTCTCTCTCAATTGTAATTACTCATTTGAAGTAAATAAAGGTTTTTAGATCATCATCTTCAGGCCTTGCGTCCCGGCCTTAAGAGGTATTTATTTTATTTTATTTAATATTTCATTTCTCTCCAGCCGCGACTATGTCCGGCGAAACATACTCATATCTATGTTGAATGTCTAACTTCTCTTGCATATTAACCATGAAAGATCCAGACTATATCAAAATATAAAAGAATTTTAATATAGCTTCTTGGATTGGTTCCAAGATGGTGGTACAGTCAAATCTAGTACTACTCTTATTGGCTTTGCCTTAGTGGCTCCGTCTAGCCAGTTGTGACACTAAAGCCCGCTGAAGTTGTTAAAAGGGCATTCTCTTTCACAGTTAGAACAACTAGACGCATGGACTCAATAAAAGTATGTATTAGATTTAGACAGGCCCCTTGCTTGGGTAAAAGGATAGATCCTTCCATACAGTCATTAAAGCTATAATAAAATTTTTGTATATTTCGAATCTTTACTGGTCGTGCGGACTACCGGCAACCTTTAAAGGTACTAAACAGCAAGATCTGGATGGCCAACTCAACTTTGTGGACGGCCGACCCGATCCTGGTGCAAAATGAGAATAGTTCAGATCTGTTACATATTTACCCTGAAAGTTCCTAGGCTCTGATACCATTTTGCACCAGGATCGGATCGCCATCCACAAAATTGAGTTGGCCATTAATGAAATACTTAAATTACTATATTGTCCAATGTGAACGATATATTTTAAAGTATATAAAAGGCGAACGACATATCGCTAAGGGCCTTCGTGTTGTGACTTAAATCTTCTAATTCAAATTTAAACACAAAATAAATTGCAAAGAAATATTCAAGGGAATGCCTTATAATTTTTATTATCACGACATTAACAAAAAATGGCAATATCTTTCTTAGTTTTCCTCCCCCCAATGGAATGAGCACGACAAGGTACTAATACCACCATTAAAAGGAAAAAAAACTAATGAAGATGTGCCAAAATACAAGTTACATATTAGTCTATGTATTATCTCTAACAAATCTCATAAATCCTTCAAGGTCCGGAGGAATTTCCATTGGTGGTGGTGGAAAAGAAGCTTGTTCATCACCACTTCCGGGCGAAGCAGCATCCTGCGCAAGTTCCGCTAGCATTTCTTCATAAGCTTCGTCTATCTCCGGTTGTGATTCTGCAAGTCCAAAATTTCTTCTTTCCGAACGGATCCAATCTCTGAAGAGTACTGATTTTTCCAAGCTCTCCCTCATAGACGCTCTATGATCACCGATTTGAAGTCTCACTTGACTGAAAGCTCTCTCCGATGCCACTGTTGAATAATTATACAAACTAAAACAAACAAAACTATAATATTAAAACTTAAGAGTTGGAACGAGTTTACCGAATTGACGAACAACTTCTTGAAAATTGTATATCGTTGAAGACTTGAAGACTTCAATTCACCAACTTCACAATTTTTCACAAATTGCAATAATAAAGTAAGCAATTATAGAAGAAAATTAGAGAGAGATTGAGAGATATTGATAATTTTGTGAGTAAAAATGAAAGAATGAGGGGTATTTATAGTTGAGAATAGGGAAAAATTGAAATTATAAAAAGTTTGGGGGTAAAACAAAGTTTGGGGGGCAAATGACTATTTTTTAAAAAGTCAAACGGCTAAAATGGCAGGCCAACAGCTAGTTTTTAAACTTCTAATAGTTGGTCATTTTTTTAAATTTTGTTTTTTGAAAAATAGCCGTTAGGCCTGGTTGAACCAGCCCAGGCCCGACTGCCGGTCCTGGGCTCGTAGTCTCAACCTGGAGGACCGACCCACAGTAAGCTCCAAGGACCGTTTGGGACCGGACCGTGTGAACCGGCCCATTTGGCCCGTGGTCTCGCGGTCCCGGTCCATAATACAGCCTTACCTTATCTTGGGTGGCTGCCTTCAGTCCACACACAGATCCAAGGTAGTCCTGCAGGCGTTCGCAGGCTTTGGCGTCTCCCTCTATCCCTTCATCTTGTTTCATTTACGTATTTCAGAAATAGTGTATTATTTATTTTTTAGACTTTGTTTGTAGTATTCCTAGACCGTCTGAGAAGTGTGACACCAGTTCTGGGTAGTCTTTGTTTAAGAGATTGTATCAGACATATTAAAATGGTTTTATGGTTTATTCCGCTTGTTTAAATTTCGTTGTTTACAAACCGTTGTTTCATAATTGTAAAAGGATTAAAAATGGGAAAAACAGTTAAATTATTCAAACGTTTGGCTTGCCTAGCTTTCAATAGGAGGCGCCATCACGACTCCCGAGGGTGAGAAATTCGGGTCTTGACAAATATTCAATTATGCATCTAAGCAAGTTATAAGTCGATGAATCAATTTACTAATAGATATATTTGATGATAAATTATATATACTAATTAGGATCTTTAGAAGTTTATCCCTAAAACAACCTGACCCTAGAGTAAGACTCACCTACTATATAAAAGGGGTATGATAATTCATAACACACATTGTAACACACTGTCACGACCCGGAATTGCCACCCTCGGGAGTCGTGATGGCGCCTACTTGTAGAAACTAGGCAAGCCACGAACTTAGAAATCTTTAACTCTTTTGTTTTAATACTTTTTTTACAACTTATGTTAACAAGTGATAAACATCTAAATGACAACGGAATATGAGATTTAAGCGAAAGTCTTAAATAAATATAAAACCAAAATGTTTCGAAATTCAACACATGCCTCTACCCAGAAACTGGTGTCACAATATCCACAGACTATTAAGAGTACTACATACAACAATTTTGAAGGAAAAATAACATTGTTTGTCTCAGATACATGAGATAACAGAACATAATAAAAGATAGAGGAGACGTCGGGCATGCGGACGCCTGCAAGGCTACCTCGGTGTCTCGGTGGACTGAAAGCTGGCTCCCCTACTGCTGGTGATCAAGTGCCGCTCCGGTATCTGCACAAAGTGCAGAGTGTAGTATCAGCACAACCGACCCCATGTGCTGGTAAGTGTCTGGCCTAACCCCGATGAGGTAGTGACGAGGCTAGGACCGGACTCCAGATAAACCAGTGCAGTTATATAATATATGGCGGAAAATAAATAAGAATAAGCAATTTAAAATGGGAGGGGGTACATGATTTAGGGAAACATATCAAGACCAACAGAAACTTAATAAAATATGAAAGGACAGCTCAATATCTACAACAATACTGTTGCAGCGCGCAACCCGATCCCTTATCATATAACATTGTTGCGGCGTGCAACCCGATCCACAAATATATAGCTGTTGCGGCATGCAACCCGATCCAATATAATATTTGTTGCGGCGTGCAACCCGATCCAATATAATATTTGTTGTGGCGTGCAACCCGATCTTATATAATATCTGTTGCGGCATGCAACCCGATCGAATATAATATCTGTTGCGGCGTGCAATCCGAACCAATATAATATCTGTTGCGGTGTGCAACCCGTTCCGATATAATATCTGTTGCGGCGTGCAACCCGTTCCAACTATACAGTCAATAATAATCATAATTAACCGTCCCGACAAGGGATCAACAATAGACTACACTATCCTGGCAAGGGAACTCAGCAGTACAAGTATATATGCCCCAGAAAGGGAGAATCAGCTATAACCAATCTTAACTCAACTCCTACTCGTCTCAATTACCACCATTTCTCAATCATAAGTAGATTCCACGATAAACAAACTAAGTCTTTGCTCAACATCAAGGATTTACTCACTATTTCAACCATAGTAACATTCAAGAATGCAACAAGTATCAATTTAAGACTCACGGTCATGCTTGACACCAACGTATAGATACTCATCACCATGCCTATACGTCGTACTCAACAAGAAGCAAATAGCAAATAGGACTCAACTCCTAATCCCTCAAGCTAAGGTTAGACCGAACACTTACCTCGATATCGCTTTACCTCTTGATTCCACCACCAACTCGTTTGTCTCTAACCACAAGTTACTTAATTATATTAATAAATGCTAAATGAATCAATTTGAATACATGAAAATGGAGTTTCCAAAGTTTTACCAAAAAGTCAAAATCGCTCTCGGGCCCACATGGTCAAAACCCGAGGTTCGAACCAAAACCCGATCACCCATTCCCCTACGAACTCAAATATATAATTTGTTTTGAAATCGAACCCCAAATCAAGGTCCAAATCCCCAATTTGAAAAACCTAGGTTCTACCCAAAACACCCAATTTCCGCCATGAAAATCATTGATTTGAAGTTGAAATCATATTAAAAGATGTTAATGATTGAAGAAAACTAGTTCAAAATGACTTACAATTGATTTGAAAAAGAAAAGTTGTTTGAAAAATCGCCTCTTATGTTTTTGGGGTTTTGAAAAATGAAAAATGACTGAAAATCCCGTCTATTTATACCCCTCTCAGACCCCCTGTACAGACCGCACAAAATGGACTGCGGCCGCACAGGCCTTCCTGAGGGTACTGCGGTCCAGTGCCCTGTGCGGACAGCACAAGGTCAACTGCGACCGCACAACAGCGCCCTGTGCGGACCGCACAAAGTTAACTGCGGCCGCACAGCCTCTACTGCGCACAACACAAGGTCGACCGCGGACCGCACTGGTGGGTTCGGAGACCTGCATCTTCTGGTTTTAAGCCTAAAACATCCCGAAACTCACCCGAGCCCTCGGAACTCCAAACCAAGTGTGCATACTAACTCAAAACATCATATGGACCTACTCGTGCGATCATATCATCAAAATAACGTGTAAAATCATGAATTAAACCTCAAAACTTAACATTTTCATCAAGAACTTTCAAAGTTCATAACTCCTTAACCGGAAGTCCAATTCACGTCAAATAAACTCCGTTTTCCACCAAATTTCACAGAAACATCTTAAATCATATATAAGACATGTACCAGGCGCCGGAACCAAAATGCAGGCCCGATACCATCATGTTCTAAGCAAATTTCATTTTAATTTTCCTTAAACAGTTTCAGAAAACAATTTCTTTTAAAAAAATTCATTTCTCGGGTTTAGGACCTCGGAATTCGATTTCGGGCATACGCCCAAGTCCCATATTTTCCAACGGACCCTCCGGGACCGTCAAATTATGGGTCTGGGTCTGTTTACCCAAAACATTGGCCGAAGTCAAATTAACTCATTTTATAACCAAATTTTATCATTTTTCACAGAATTTCATATTTAAACTTTCCGACTACGCGCCCGGACTGCGCACTCAAATCGAGGTAACTCTAAATGAGGTTTTCAAGGCCTCAGAACACAGAATTTAATTTAAAGCAAGTGATGACCTTTTGGGTCATCACATTCTCCACCTCTAAAACAATTGTTTGTCCTCAAACGGACAGAAGAAGGAAGCACTTGAGTCGGGGAAAAAATGGGGATAACGGCTCCGCATATCGGACTCGGACTCCCTGGTCGATGCCTCAGGAGGCTGATCTCTCCACTGAACACGAACAGAAGAAAAACTCTTCGACCTCAACTGACGAACCTGCGGTCTAGAATGGCTACCGGCTCTTCCTCATCAGACAAGTCTTTGTCCAACTAGACAGTGCTGAAATCTAACACGTGGGATGGATCAGCGTGATACTTCCGAAGCATGGACATATGAAACACTGGATGCACGGCTGATAAGCTCGGTGGCAATGCAAGTCTATAAGCCACCTCTCCCACTCGATCAAGAATCTCAAACGGACCAATGAACCTAGGGCTAAGCTTGCCCTTCTTACCAAATCTTATCACGCCCTTCATAGGCGACACTCAAAGCAATACCCGCTCACCGACCATAAAAGCCACATCTCGAACCTTGCGATCTGCATAACTCTTTTGCCTGGACTGAGCTGTACGAAGCCTATCCTGAATAATCCTGACCTTGTCCAATGCCTCTTGAACCAGATCCGTACCCAACAACCGAGCCTCTCCCAGCTCAAACCATCCAACCGGAGATCGACACCGCCTACCATATAAAGCCTCATAAGGAGCCATCTGGATACTCGACTGGTAGTTGTTGTTGTAGGCAAACTCTGCTAAAGGCAAGAACTGATCCCACGAACCTCCAAAATTGATGACACAGGCTCGGAGCATATCCTCCAAAATTTGAATAGTCCGCTCGGACTGCCCGTCCGTCTGAGGATGAAATGATGTACTTCAACTTAACCTGAGTGCCCAACTCTCGCTGAACTGCTCTCCAGAAATGTGAGGTAAACTGCGTACCACGATCCGAAATGATAGACACAGGCATACTATGAAGACGAACAATCTCCCGGATATAGATCTCAGCTAAACTCTCGGATGAATAGGAGACTGCCATAGGAATAAAATGCACTGACTTGGTCAGCCTATCAACAATGACCCATACTGCGTCGAACTTCTTCCGAGTCTGCGGGAGTCCAACAACAAAATCTATAGTAAACCGCTCCCACTTCCACTCGAGAAGCTCAATCCTCTAAAATAAACCACCAGACCTCTGATGCTCATACTTAACCTGCTGACAATTCAAATACCGAGCCACATATGCAACAATGCCCTTCTTCATTCTACGCCACCAATAATGTTGTCGCAAATCCTGATACATCTTCATGGCGCTAGGATGAATAGAGTACCGGGAACTATGGGCCTCCTCTAAGATCAACTCTCGGGGTCCATCCACATTAGGCACAAAACTCGACCCCTGCAATCTCAAAACTTCATCATCATCTAAAGCAACCTGCTTGGCGCCTCCGCGCTGCACCGTGTCTCTAAGGACATACAAATGGGGATCATCATACTGCCCGATCACGGATACGCTCCAATAACGAAGAACAAGCGACTGTGCAAGCTAGCACACGGCTGGGCTCAGAGACATCCAACCTCACGAACTGATTGGCCAAAGCCTGAACATCCAAAGCAAGCGGTCTCTCACCGACCGGAATATAAGCAAGACTGCCCATACTGGCTGACTTCCTACTCAAGGCATCGACCACCACATTGGCCTTTCCCGAGTGATATAAGATAGTGATATCATAATCTTTCAACAACTCCAACCACCTCCTCTACCTCAAATTCAACTCTTTTTGCTTGAACAAATACTGAAGACTCTTGTGATCCGTGAATACCTCACATGCCACGCCATACAGATAATGCCTCCAAATCTTCAATGCGTGAACTATGGCTGCCAACTCTAAATCATGAACTAGATAGTTCTTCTCATGAATCTTCAATTGTCGCGAAGCATAGGCAATGACCTTGCCATCCTGCATCAACACTGCACCAAGTCCAATACGAGAAGCATCACAATAAACTGTATAAGGCCCTGAACCTGTGGGCAAAACCAACACCGGTGTCGTAGTCAGAGCTGTCTTGAGCTTCTAAAAGCTCGCCTCACACTCATCCGACCATCTAAACTGGGCACCCTTCTGGGTCAAACTGGTCATCCGAGCTGCAATGGATGAAAACACTTCCACGAACCGACGATAGTAGCCTGCCAATCCCAAGAAACTCTGAATCTCTGTAGCTGATGCTGGCCTAGGCCAGTTCTTGACTGCCTCAATCTTCTTCGGATCCACCTGAATACCCTCTGATGATATAACATGACCCAGGAATTCAACTGAACTCATCCAGAACTCACACATCGAGAACTTAGCATATGGCTGACTATCCCTCAGAGTCTGAAGAACCACTCTAAGATGCTGCTCGTGCTCCACCTGGCTGCAGGAATATATCAAAATATCATCAATAAAGACTATCACGAACGAATCCAAATAAGGCCTGAACACTCGGTTCATCAAATCCATAAAAGTTGTTGGGGTATTTTTTAACCCGAATGACATAACCAAGAACTCATAATGCCCATACCGAGTGCGGAAAGCTATCTTAGGGACATCGAATGCCTTAATCCTCAATTGATGGTAGCCAGATCTCAAATCAATCTTCGAAAACACCTTGGCACCCTGAAGCTGATCAAACAAATCATCAATCCTCGGCAATGGATACTTATTCTTGATTGTAACCTTGTTCAACTACCGGTAATCAATACACATTCTCATTGATCCGTCCTTCTTCTTAATAAACAACACCAGTGCACCCCAAGGCGAAACACTGGGTCTAATGAAACCTTTCTCAAGCAAGTTTTACAACTCTCCTTCAACTCTTTCAACTCAGGCGGGCCATACGATACGGTAGGATAGAAATGGGTTGAGTGCCCGGAGCCAAATTAATGCAAAAGTCAATATCCTTGTCGGGTGGCATTCCCGGCAGGTCTGAAGGGAATACCTCAGGGAACTCACGAACAATGGGCACAAAATCAATAGATGAAACCTCAGCATTGGAATCGCAAACATAGGCCAAACACCCCTTCTCGACCATACGCCGAGCCTTCACATACAAGATAACATTACGGTTAGAATGACCAAGAGTCCCTCTCCACTCTAAACGAGGCATACCCGGTAAAGCTAAGGTCACAGTCTTGGCATGACAGTCCAAGGTAGCGTGGTAAGGTTATAACCAGTCCATCCCCAATATAACATCGAAATTGACCATGTCTAAAAGCAACAAATCTACACGAGTCTCAAGCCCCCCAATCACCACAACACAAGAATGATGGACTCGATCAACCACAATAGAATCACCCACCGGTGTAGACACATAAACAGGAACACTCAATGAATCACTAGGCATGATCAAATACGGTGCAAAATAAGATGATACATACGAGTATGTAGACCCTGGATCAAACAACACTAAAGTATCGTTATCACAAACTAGAACCGTACCTGTGATAACTGCATCTGAAGCCTCAGCCTCGGGCCTAGCTGGACCACCCTGAACTACATCTTTGGGACGGCCTGCAGCTGGCTGGCCTCTACCTCTAGCGGCCTAAGCTCTACCTCTAGCACCTCTACCTCCACCTCTAGCACCTCTTCCCCCACCTTTAGCTGGCTGGGCGGTCTATGGAACACCTGGGGCCTGAACCATAGCGTGGGAACCCTACTGCTGCGACTGAGTACCCACTAACCTCAAACAAGTCCTCCTAATATGACCATACTTACCACACTCAAAACATCCACCTGAGTGTTATGGCTGAGGAAACTGAAACTGACCTTGGCTACCCGAATGACCACCCCAAAAACTCTAGAGCGGCGGTGTACTGATAGGAGCTGGTAGTGTACTGTAGGACTGCTGATCAGAATACTGCATTTGTGGACCACGACTACCTGAAGCACCGTGAGAAACCTGAAGAGCTAACTGAAAGGGCCTAGGAGGATGGCCTCTACCATATGAATCTCTCCCTCCAGACGAGGCACCACTGAATCTTCCTGAATGAAGGGGCCTCTTATCCGACCCATGAGCACCTCCCTGTGACAGAACCATCTCCACTCTCCTGGACACATTGGCCGCCTTCTAAAAAGTAATCTCACTCCCAGCCTCTCTAGCCATCTGAAGAAGAATCGACTGAATAAGACTATTAATAAACCTCATCACCCTCTCTCTCTCTCTCCCTATCGGTAGGAAAGATGACAAGGGCATGGCGAGCCAAGTCGATGAATCTGGTCTCATACTGGGTAACCATCATGGAACCCTACTAGAGACGCTTAAACTACCTCCGGTAGGCCTCTCTCTGAGTAATGGGGAGAAACTTCTCCATAAACAACACTGTAAACGGCTCCCAAGTCAAAGATGGCGATCCGGCTGGCCTGGCCAAGCAATAATCTCTCCACCAAGTCTTGGCAGATCCAGACAAGCAAAATGTAGCAAAATTGACCCCATTGGTCTCAACAATACCCATGTTCCTAAGAACCTCGTGGCAACTATCTAGATAATCTTGGGGACACTCAGTAGATGCATCGCTGAAAGTAGAAGTGAAGAGCTTGGTGAACCTATCCAGCCTCCACAAAGCATCGGCAGACATAGCTGCTCCTTTGTCGGTCTGAGCTACAACACCCGGTTGAACTACTCCAACTGGCTGAACCGCTAGAGTCTGAATCTGAGGAGCTACCTGCTCCGGAGTGCGAGTAGCAGGAGTCTGAGCCCCTCTTCCAACCTGAGAGACGGCTAGTGCTATAGAAAGCAAGCCCGCTCGGGGTGACACTCTCCATGAGGCCCACTAATCGGACAAGAGCATCCTAAAGAACTGGGGTAGCAATAAACCCCTCTTGGACCTGCGCTGGGCCTACCGGAGCTGCTGGGGCCGTAACCTCCTCATCAAAATCAACTTGAGGCTCTGTCACTGGTGTTGCTGCTCGGGGCTGAGCTCTGCCCCTACCTCGGCCTCTAGCACGGCCTCGCCCTCTACCCCTCGTTGGAGCTGCTGTTGGGAGTTCGGGCTGCTGAGCGGTAGATGAAGAAGCGCGTGTTCTCACCATCTGCGAAAGAATAGAGTAGAAATTCAATTAGCATTGAGAAACAAAACCACACGACAGGAAAGAACAAATGTGAAGTTTTCCTAACTCTGTAGCCTCTGGAGGATAAATACAGACGTCTCTGTACTGATCCCTCAGACTCTACTGAGCTTGTCCGTGAATTGTGAAACCTATATAGCCTAGAACTTTGATACCAACTTGTCACGACCCGGAATTCCCACCCTCGGGAGTCATGATGGCGCCTACTCGTAGAAGCTAGGCAAGCCACGAACTTAGAAATCTTTAACTCTTCTGTTTTAATCCTTTTTTTACAACTTATGTTAACAAGTGATAAACATCTAAATGACAGCGGAATATGAGATTTAAGCGGAAGTCTTAAATAAATATAAAATCAAAATGTTTCGAAAGTCAACGCATGCCTCTACCCAGAAACTGGTGTCATAATATCCACGGACTACTAAGAGTACTACATACAACAGTTTGAAGGAAAAATAACAATGTTTGTCTCGGATACATGAGATAACAGAACATAATAAAAGATAGAGGAGACGTTGGGCCTGCGGACGCCTGCAAGGCTACCTCGGTGTCTCGGTGGACTGAAGGCTGGCTCCCCTACTGCTGGTGATCAAGTGCCGCTCCGGTATCTGCACAGAGTGCAGAGTGTAGCATCAGCACAACCGACCCCATGTGCTTGTAAGTGTCTGGCCTAACCCCGGCGAGGTAGTGACGAGGCTAAGACCAGACTTCAGATAAACCTGTGCAGTTATATAATAAATGGCGGAAAATAAATAGGAATAAGCAATTTAAAATGGGAGGCGGTACATGCTTCGGGGAAACATATCAAGACCAACAGAAACTTAATAAAATATGAAAGGAAAGCTCAATATCTACAACAATACAATAACAATACTACTGCGGCACGCAACCCGATCCCTTATCAATTAACATTGTTGCGGCGTGCAACCCGATCCACACATATATATAGCTGTTGCGGTGTGTAACCCGATCCAATATAATATTTATTGCGGTGTGCAACCCGATTCAATATAATACTGTTGCGGTGCGCAACTTGATCCCTTATAACTTAACATTGTTGCGGCGTGCAACCCGATCTAATATAATATCTGTTGCGGTGTGCAACCCGATCCAATATAATATCTATTGCGGCGTGCAACCCGATCCAATATAATATCTGTTGCAGCATGCAACCCGTTCCAACTATACAATCAACAATAATCATAATTAACCATCCCGGCAAGGGATCAACAATAGACTACACTATCCCAGCAAGAGAACTCAGCAGTACAAGTATATACATCCCGGAAAGGGAGAATCAACTATAACCAATCTTAACTCAACTCCTACTCGTCTTAATTACCACCATTTCTCAATCATAAATAGATTCCACGATAAACAAACTAAGTCTTTGCTCAATATCAAGGATTTACTCACTATTTCAACCATAGTAACATTCAAGAATACAACAAGTATCAATTTAAGACTCACGGTCATGCTTGACACCAACGTATAGATACTCGTCACCATGCCTATACGTCGTACTCAACAAGAAGCAAATAGCAAATAGATCTCAACTCCTAATCCCTCAAGTTAAGGTTAGACCGAACACTTACCTCGATGTCACGAACGCAATTTAAGTCTCAACTATCGCTTTACCTCTTGATTCCACCACCAACTTGCTCGTATCTAGCCACAAGTTGCTTAATTATATTAATAAATGCTAAATGAATCAATTTGAATGCATGAAAATGGAGTTTCCAAAGTTTTACCCAAAAATCAAAATCGCCCCGGGCCCACATGGTCAAAACCCGAGGTTCGAACCAAAACCCAATCACCCATTCCCCCACAAACTCAAATATATAATTTGTTTTGAAATCGGACCTCAAATCGAGGTCCAAATCCCCAATTTGAAAAACCTAGGTTCTACCCAAAACACCCAATTTCTGCCATGAAAATCATTGATTTGAAGTTGAAATCATATTAAAAGATGTTAATGATTGAAGAAAACTAGTTCAAAATGACTTACAATTGATTTGGAAAAGAAAGGTTGTTTGAAAAATCGCCTCTTAGGTTTTTGGGGTTTTGAAAAATGACTGAAAATCCCGTCTATTTATACCCCTCTTAGACCCCCTGCGTGGACCGCACAAAATGGACTGCGGCCGCACAGGCCTTCCTGAGGGTACTGCGGTCCAGTGCCCTGTGCGGACCGCACAAGGTCGACTGCGGCCGCACAGCAGCGCCTTGTGTGAACCGCACAAAGTCGACTGCAGCCGCACAGCCTCCACCGGCACCGCACAAGGTCGACCGCGGACCGCACTGGTGGGTTTAGAGACCTGCAACTTCTGGTTTTAAGCCTAAAACATCCTGAAACTCACCCGAGCCCTCGAAACTCCAAACCAAGTATGCATACTAACTCAAAACATCATATGGATCTACTCGTGCGATCATATCATCAAAACAACATGTAAAATCATGAATTAAACCTCAAAACTTAACATTTTCATCAAGAACTCTCAAAGTCCATAACTCCTCAACCGGAAGTCCAATTCACGTCAAATAAACTCCGTTTTCACCAAATTTCACAAAAACATCTTAAATCATATATAAGACCTGTACAGAGTGCCGGGACCAAAACACGGGCCCGATTCCATCATGTTCTAAGCAAATTTCATTTCAATTTTCCTTAAACAATTTCAGAAAACAATTTCTTTTAAAAAATTCATTTCTCGGGCTTGGGACATCGGAATTCAATTCCGGGCATACGCCCAAGTCCCATATTTTCCTACGGACCCTCCAGGATCGTCAAATTACGGGTGCAGGTCCGTTTACCCCAAATATTGAGCGAAGTCAAATTAACTCATTTTATAACCAAATTTTATCATTTTTCACAGAATTTCATATTTAAGCTTTCCGGTTACGCGTCCGGACTGCGCATGCAAATCGAGGTGACTCTAAATGAGGTTTTCAAGGCATCAGAACACAGAATTTAATTTAAAGCAAGTGATGACCTTTTGGGTCATCACACACACATTCCAAAGTAATACGGAGTATATTATTATTTTTCTCCGTTATTAGCTATTTTTCTTGTTCATCACTGTTGGCCATTACAAGTCCGAATTGACGGTGAATATTTCACTATGACTGGAACTATTCTCCTCGTGTGGTTTAAATTCATTTTATCTTTGTTTATTCAATCTAACTCAATTTATCACTTTGTTTTAAATTTATGCGCATATCCTTAAAACCACTTACAAATTTAAATCCGATTTTGAGGGTAAACAATGCCATATACCATCGCATATCCTCTTATCCCCAAAAGAACATATGTCTTATATACTAAATTCCTTAAAGGCAATTCTTTAATTGTATAAGGTATTAACGCGTGCATGTGATTATATTCTCATATCATAACGTGAGGATATATAACAAATGTATCATAAAGGGAAGTTTCGGGGGATTCAATAAATACGCAACTAAGTTGGATACTTTTCTACGTATGTTTCCCAAAAAATGGTAAAGAAGAAAGAATTATCTTATGAATGCGAATCTCTTTCATTTAGTTATTATGTAAAATCTTTACATCCGAAAAAAGAAACAGCTGATATATCACTGCACGCTCTTTTAGGATTTGATAGGTTTCCGCTTCTTCAAGAAAACATACTCAACGTAACAAATAAGTAGATCTTTTGGCTTTGAAAGAAATAGACCTCCCTTTGCCATTTCTCCTTATATATAAAAGAGCAAGAGTCACATCTCTACACTCAAATTAACTTAGCAAAAAACTCAAAAACCGAAAATGGCATCTTCAAAACCTTCATTTCCCATTAAAACAGTAGTAGTTTTAGTTCAAGAAAACCGCTCATTTGATCACATGTTAGGTTGGATGAATACCCTAAACCCAGAAATCACTGGCCCAACAACAGGAAAAGAATCCAACCCAATATCCACCTCGAACCAAAATTCCAGTCTCGTTTTCTTCGGAAACAATTCCCTTTACGTCGACCAAGATCCAGGCCATTCAATCCAAGACATTTATGAACAAATTTTTGGGGTCCCATGGAGTCAAGACTTGGCTAACAAGAAACTTGAACCCGCCATGAAAGGGTTTGCTCAAAATGCAGAGAGAAATCAAAAGGGTATGGCGGAAACTGTTATGAACGGGTTTAAACCTGATGCCGTGCCTGTTTACAAAGAGCTTGTGACGGAGTTCGCCGTTTGTGATCGCTGGTTCGCGTCAGTTCCGGCATCAACGCAACCCAACAGGTAGGTAGAGACGAATTCAGAATTCAAATTTAGGGGTTTAACTTATACACACTAATATTGTAAAAAATATTTACTATTCTCTTCGGTCCACAATAAGTGATCATTTTATATTTGGCACACTCATTAAGGAAATACGAATTCCTAAAGAAAAAAATGTATTCACTAATTTACCTTAATTAATTGTTACCTTGACACATTGAAATATGAAAATAAGAGCAAATTTTGGAAAAATAAAATTAATTCCTTCTTGGTTATGTAAATGAACACTTATTTTGGATCAAAATAAAAAGATAAAATGGTCACTTTGTGGGTCAGAGGGAGTATTATTAACCTTATTTTCAAGTAATAATTTCACATTATGGATGGTTTCATGTTAGGTGATGACGTGTGAAAAATCTTTTATATTTAATGGTTTTTAGGTTCTGAATTCTTTGAAGATATGAATTCGTAACTAAATATTCGTACTAATTTTCAAATATACATACCTCTGATTTATGATAAAAAAGATGGTTCAGATTAGAACTCGCACCTAATTAACACTCTCTATGTACGTACGTCCGCATTTTGGCGAATAGGTTGTTTGTGCATTCGGCGACGTCACATGGGCTTACGAGTAATGATACAAAGCTGTTGATTCATGGATTACCTCAGAAGACTATATTTGATTCAATGGATGAGGCTGGCTATTCTTTTGGGATTTACTATCAATACCCTCCGTCCACACTTTTTTACAGGTACGGAATTTGTTCTTTATTACATTTTTCGACATAATATTATCATTTTCTTTGCGTGTTTAAATGTCCCACAACTACGTACTAGCTGTTACTCAACCATCTTATCAACAACCACCAAAGGATGTGGTGCAACGTACGGGGTTACTTTTTCCTTAATCAGAAATTTTGGGTTCGAGCCCTAGACATGAAAAAATTCTTGGTAGAGAGCGCTTCCTCCCGATGTAGCCTTACGCGGCACAAATTCGAATATAGTCGAACTCCGATACGAATACAAACACCGGGTGGGAAACCATTTCATCAACATATTAAGAACTGAATAGTTATTTCCTTAATCGTTAATCATCAATTACTAACATTGTCCAAAGCGAATTTGCTTAAGTTTGATAAGCAAGATTCCTACAAAAAGGTACGTAATTAATAATAGATTTATACCCAAAGAAAAAAGGGATGAATGATCCTGCCATTAAATATCTTTCCTACATTCTATAGGAACATTAAATTAGCATCTAAATTATCAAAAGAAATAAAGGAATATGAGTCTATTTAGCTGTGTATGGTAAAACGATAAAAAGGATCATAAACAAGCAAACTATAATTTTAACGGTTTACTCCCTCCGTTTCAATTTATATGACATAGCGTGACTTGACATGGAGTTTAAAAATATACTTAATAAAAATCTTAAAGATTTGTTATTTTAAGTATGTCATAGTGTATCTGTGTGGTTATAAAACTTTTTAATTTATAGCTTTAAACATGTCAATATATTTGTGTGATTGTAAAACGAACCTTCAAATAAAACGCAATATAAGAAGTGTACGTTTATTTATTTTCAAATATAAAAAGTGTTATTTCTTTTATTACATACTAATAAAAAAATAATATCACGTAAACCTAAAAAATGAGTACTATATTAGATTCCATCTATAGATGCAATTTTTTATTCGTTTTTTAATTTTGAGAAAGAGATTGATTGTGATGGAGGAATTTTAAGATTGATTAGATCTGTACTTGGAATTACAAAAGAAAAAGTTACATCTTCTTTTGTTTTTGTAAGTATTTTGAATCATTTTCTTCGTTATAACAAAAGAATCTTCTAACTCCTAGTTTAAATTGGATATCCTAAAAAAAAAATTAAAAAAAAAAACAGTTTTACCGGTTGTCGAGAAAAAAATCGAAATGCACCAATACTAGAATTTTAGATTGACAAATTTAAAAGGGATTGACGCTGCCGTCACGAATGGCGAACTTCATGGAAGCCCATCATCTCATCAATATCCAACAGATAATGTCAAGGGATATTATGTTACGTTACTCTCAACTGCATATTCTCCTAATGCTGATATCTCTCTCTTGGGATATGTCCAACTGGTCCTTTTGCTGTTACGCCCCTCCTTTTTAAAAAAAATAATTAGACAAAAATCTACCCTTATATTCATATGAGTTTATGACATGCACTAAAAAATATAGCTACACAATCAAGTCACTTATAAGATAATCAATGGCCATGAGATTTTATGATAAGTAATTGATAGTCATAGCTATATAATAATAAAACATATTTACATTGTCAGTATGCGTAATTCCAATCCTCATTTTATGTTTAGTAATTAATAGTCATAGCTGAGGTAACATGCTCTCACGTTTTAATATTCTCTTAATAGTGTAAAAAACATAATTACATTGGCAATATATATAACTTCAGTCCTATTAATATTTGAAGAACGTTGACATAAATCCACTCCTTGATTATCTGTTCCTTTGCCTTTTTCTAACATCATATGAATATTGTTCGCCTAAATTATATATTATTGCAAAAAAAAAAAATATGTTATCTAACCAAACACCAAAAATAAGTAAAACAAGATACTTATTTTCCATGAAAATATTTTCATCCTTCACACCAAACACTATAATCTACGTTTTTTCACTATTTGTTCTAATAGTATGTATTATTTTCTCAAGTGTTTCAAACTGCTTTTATGCTGAGATGGAAATATTTGCTTATTCAGGAATCTTAGGAAACTGAAATACATAAAGAATTTTCATCCGTTCGATCTAAGCTTCAAAAATCACTGCAAGGAGGGAAAGCTACCAAATTATGTAGTAATTGAACAAAGATTTTTTGACTTAAAAGTATTGCCAGGGAATGATGATCACCCATCGCACGATGTATTTGAAGGGCAAAAATTAGTGAAAGAAGTGTACGAGGCATTGAGATCAAGCCCTCAATGGAATGAAATGCTTTTCATAATAATATACGATGAACACGGTGGTTTCTTTGACCATGTGCCAACTCCGATCACCGGAGTTCCTAGCCCCGACGGTATTGTTGGTACTACTGCACCTTATAACTTTCAGTTTGATCGCCTCGGTGTTAGGGTTCCGGCTATCATGATTTCTCCATGGATTGAAAGAGGAACAGGTAATTCTAGCCTTACTTAACTACTGTTTGGCCAATTTTTTTTTGAAAACTAGAAGTGCTTATATATATTTCAGTTTCAGGGTTAAAATATTTGACCAAACTTTAGTGAAAATTAAGTACGTTTCTAGTGGTAGCCGGACTTGCTTTTCTGCAATGGCAAAGAAGCTGGAAAAGAGCCACGTTTCTTTGGAAGCAGAAGTTGAAGCCCCATTTTTTCCTACCAAATATTTATATTTACCAAACTATTCTCATTGCGTGGATAAACCCTAAACTCTTGCATATCCATAAGTTCATAACACATTTATGGACAAAGTGCTGTCTCTATTTTGTTACATTTTAATTCAATGAAATTGAAATACTTCAGTTAATTAATGCTCTCATAATATTTCAAATCATCTAAGGCTTCATTTTGTCACTTAACTCATGGAAAAAAAGTTCTTGAAAAATATGACTTCCATCATATCAAACATACCCTAGTATTTTTATCATTACTAAATTTAGATCCCGGTCTTACATAATTTTTTACACTTCACTAGCATTTTGTCACACCATTAGGCGCTCCTATATATCTATGTTCTTTTTTAACCAAAGAAGAAAAAACAAATTATATATATATATATATATATATATATATATATATATATATATATATATATATATATATATATATATTCACATTTTTTCTGTCCATTTTTGGATAGTTAATTACTAAACGTAAATTTTCTTTGGCCAAATATGAAATATTTGATTTACTGCTACATATATATTATATTTTATTTAATATTGTAAGAAAAGTTTAATTAGCAAATTATTTTTATTTTATGAACGTGTAAAAGTCATGAACTATTTCGAAAAGAGTGGATATTGCGTAACAGAATGTGGAATATGGTGTTCGTTTTGTTGAAATTCTTATTAATGCATATATGGTTCTTATATGAATGCAGTGTTGCATAAGCCATTAGGACCATATGCTACTTCTGAATTTGAGCATTCTTCAGTTCCTGCAACTGTTAAGAAGATTTTTAATTTGGATGAGTTCCTAACTAAACGTGATGCATGGGCTGGTACCTTTGAGACTGTCATAGCCAGATCAACCCCAAGAACAGACTGCCCTGGTAACTTTTTTTCCACTTTAGCTATTATCATTGATTTTCATCAAGCGGATTCAACATAAAGAAGTAAATATACAAAGAAGTCCACAAAATAATTTTTTATTAAAAAATTAAAATACATTATTGAAACATACCTTTTTTTATAATTTTCAGATTTTAGATTATGCAAAAAAAAACAAAATATGGTGCAGTTTTCCTTCACTATATTATGTTATATACAGAGAGAGAGAAAAGTAAGCTTTTCTAGTCCAAAAAGTGAAAAGAAACATTTATGTGTCCTAAGCAGCAAAAAACAAAATGCGCCTATACATTTGCTGCTGACCGGACTCTAACTCAGGTGTGTTTTGCCAACTTTGAACCAACTTTGCCAGTGGGGTGGACTATACATTTGCTCCAAGCAAAGTCAATATATATTTTATAGACAGTATACTTTTCGAAGAAACCAAAATATACCTATACTTTTCGACGAAGCTGGTTCATATAAACCTTTTGATCCCATGTGGGTCTGCGCCTCTTCTCTCTCCAAAAATATTTAGTTTATAAACAATAACAATATACTTTTCTTTAATGTAGTATCCTTACATTACAAGTTCTTTTCTAATTTTTGTGGAGCTCTATATAGTGAAATCATCAACTCCTTATCTTTATTGTGAATAACAGGATGCAGTTGCATTCATCTAACGTGTCGGTAGTTATGGATATTGATTACGAATTGGTATATTTGAACTAACCTAGCCTGGGTATCGTTATTATTAACACTTTATTTTCCAAAGCTCGAGCCAATTCCTGACCAGAAAATACAACATAATCAATATATATGTTGACATAATTAATGTACTTAATATTTCTGTCAATCATAAGCTTAAGATGCTCTCATAAATATAAAATAGTAAAAGTACCGTCAAACCTCTCTATAACAACCTCGTTTGTTCCGAATATTTTTGGATGTTATAACGAAGTGCTGTTATAGAGAACATATATTATAACAAAACATGAAATTTGGTTCCGAAAAAGCTTAGCTTTTATAGTAAAGTGTTGTTATATAGGAATGATGTTATGGAGAGATATGACTGTATAGGCGTTACGTACATGCTCCAATACCACTTTAGAGCAAACAATCAATTATGTTAATTTCTAGGAGTTCTTGGCCACATGGGAAAAGGTTACATCTGGATTAGTGGCCAGTGGGTTCCGAATACCCAGATGGTCTTTTTTGTCCCAGTAACGTGCTAACTACTTGATTATCATTGCAGAAACTTTACCAGATCCAGTTAGAATGAGAGAGGCAGAAGCACAAGAAGATGCAAAGTTAACAGAGTTTCAAGCAGAAATGGTACAAATGTCAGCAGTATTATGCGGAGATTATATGAAGAAGTCTTATCCCAACAAGCTTGTGGAGGGAATGACTGTTGCTAAGGCAGCTGATTATGTTCATAATGCATTCAAGAAATTCTTGGATGAAGGTGAAAAGGCCATACAAAGTGGTGCACACGAGTCTACTATCTTAATACCAAGACCAGCTGAGAGAGCTCCAAGAAAATCCAAATCCTTTGCTTCCAAGTTCTTTTCTTGTATAGTTTGTGATCATTGATGATACCCTTTTAGTTTCACATTACTCTCAAAGTAATTTCTTCGACAACGTAACTGACATGATTTCAAATTCGAAGTAATTGTAAAGGAATAAGTTTGCTCTAATTAGCAAGAGTTTGGAACTAGATCTTATTTTTCTTATCAGATTGCACACTATAAAAGTATGTTATTGTCTTAATCTGTTACTACATATTTTCTGGCACCCTGAAAATGTCAACATATAATTACTCCCACCGTTCCATATATATAAAAGTATGTGACACACTCGTTTTTTTAGTTTGTCTCAAAAAAGAATGACGCGTTTTTGCTTATTGGAAACTATCTAATCTTAGCAACTCATTTTTTAAAATTAATTAATCCCCTTGTGGTGGCAGGAGGGGGAGAGTTTGGCATAGAATCTTACCATGTAAATAAATAACCAAAAGGTGACATGAAGGAGTGGGTATAAAACTGAACCTCCTACAATAGATGAGTCTTTACAATATAATATGCTCGCCAAAAATTGATCGTTGTGGTGTGTGATATATGGTCTCAAGATTAAATGCAGATAGAGAGGACTCATCTCCATAACTTATGAGTTGGCTATACATATAACAAAAATTAGCATTATCCATTAGCCTCACTGTACAAAAGTCTCTGTATCGTTTGGATTTATTTTGGTAAGTATTTTTGGAATTTCTTGTTCTAATATTTGTTACTTGATCTGGGTCCTGGTAATATTGACTCTAGCTTTATTTTAAGTGAGACATGCCAAGTAATACTTGTTTTATTTGCCAAACTAGTGAATTTAAGCGCGATTATAGTAACAATATATAGTGTGTTTTTTTAATAAGTGAATGGTAAAAATAATGATATCGATTTAGTCACCTTTTTTTATTACGAAAATCACTTATATCTAATATTTTTAATCTACTTCTTCGCCACAAAATTTTACACATTTTTAGCTAAAATGGAAAGGTTATTTACACTTAATTTTGACTCTCTCACAATTATTTCCGTAAGATTCAGTATATATTCTTAAAAACTATTTTCACGATCTTAGGAATTTTATAAAGGAAAGCAAAAAAGAGTTTGTCATTTGATCTTTCTCATTACTTTTTACATTTTTGAAATCCCTTTTTCCCTTTTTGTTATTTTTTCTTGAAAATGTACCTTTTTTTTATCGTTTTCTTCTCGTTAATTTCCTTACATGTAATCCTACCTCTTCCTTATATATACTCATTCATATATTACCTAATAAATGAAGCGACTATAAAATGAAGGGAGGAAGAATACTTTCTTTTTTTCTTTAACCTAAACTGATCAATATCAAATAAGCAGTGTAAAAGATAAGCGAGATACAGTTCTTTCTTTTTTTCGTAACTAAGAGGGATACAATTCTTAAAGTTATGACCTTAAGAATGGCGACATAACTACCATAATAAATTTGAAGGGTCAATTGATCATTCATATCACTAAGTACAACAACCTCAAGGACATACACTTATAATAATGAGAAAATAATTGGAGGAAAGAAATATAAGAATTAGGTACTTTTCAACATTGAATAGATGATAATGAGAAAAGAGACGAACATACAAATGAAGACTAAAAATTTACACTTACACTTCGTAGATAAGCCATTGCATCCCTAACAAAGTGAAAACAATGCCAAGAATTATATTTTGAAACTATCTTCAGATCTGTAGGATAAAGTTTAAGAAAACGAAAATGACGCAGAGCTCATTTTGTGTAATGTACATATGTATTTGCTTACTTCCTTTTATACATGTATTTTGATATATAACTTTGTGTGGAACATTGTATATTGAAGATAGATAGAAAACTGATTTTTATATGCTTCTGTTATAAAATAAAAGCAATGCAGTAAAATGTAAATAAGAAGAGATAGAAAGAAGGGAGAAGTGTTTTCTTCTTTCACTTTGGTGTATTGCTTTTATTTTATAACACGTTATCAGCACGAAGCTCTAATTTTATTCTTAACTCCCGCTAAGTTGAGTCATATTTTATTAAGGTATGTATTATTATAATCATTTTATTTATGGCAGTACATATCATATGCTCACTGTTTGCAGATTACTTGTGCGTTTGGGTATCTTAAATAGTTTAAGTAAATTGCAGTGATAAAATAACTATTTTCTTCCGTGCTCAACTCTTAGAGGACCTCAAAGTCATCAAACTAGCTATGCACTAATGTCATACTTATAATATTCATGCACTCCCTGGATCAAAATATATCTTTAAGGCATTTTGAAGAACTGTGAGAAATGAATTGACAAGCAATATTTTTAAGGCATTTTGAAGAACTGTGAGAAATGAATTGACAAGCAATAATTTTTTAATTACTTTATATTTATTGGAACATATAAATAATGTTAGTCACGTTCAATTCTATTAACACATATATATCAATAATATAAAGTGAAATGAAACAAGTATGTAATTTCTACTTTATGGCAAGAATAAAATGAAATAGTAGATTGTTAACATGATATAGCTCTATTTTCATTTCTTTTACCTTAATCGTTTTGTTTTCATTAATTGTTTATTATTATAATTATTTCTCTAACTTATTTATCTTTTATGATAGTTTTCACTATGTCAAATTTATCAAAACTTGAATTTGTGGCACTTGACATCACCGGGAGGAACTATTTATCATGGGTCCTTGATGCTGAAATTCACCTTGACGCTAAAGGTCTTGGAAATACTATTATACAAGGAAATGAAGCATCAAATCAGGATAAAGCGAAGGCCATGATTTTCCTTCGTCATCATCTACATGAAGGGTTAAAAACTGAATATTTAACCATAAAAGATCCACTTGAATTATGGATTAATTTGACGGATCGGTATGACCACCTAAAACTTACGGTATTACCGAAAACTCGGTATGAGTGGATACATTTAAGGTTGCAAGACTTTAAAACCGTAAGTGAGTATAATTCTGCTATCTTTAAAGTAAGTTCTCTATTAAAATTATGTGGAGACACTATCACAGATGAGGACTTATTGGAAAAAATATTTTCTACTTTTCACGCTTCAAATGTGGTGCTACAACAACAATACCGTGAAAAAGGTTTTCAGAAATATATAGCTGTCTCAGTAATCTTATTGGCAAGATTTAGTTCTTCGCCAACACAAAGACACTGGAATGGTATTAAACATATATTAAGATACCTCCAAGGGACTATTGATATGGGTTTATTTTATTCAAATAAATCCAAGCCATCATTGATTGGTTATACAGATGCAGGATATTTGTCTGATCCATACAAAGGTCGATCTCAGACAGGCTATTTATTTACAAGTGGAGGTAGAGCCATATCATGGCGTTCGACAAAACAAACTATGGTTGCTACTTCTTCAAATCATGCAGAGATAATAGCCATTCACGAAGCAAGTCGAGAATGCGTTTGGTTAAGATCTATAACTCAACACATTCAGCAAACATGTGGTTTTTCTTCGAAAGAGAATATTCCAACAATATTGTATGAAGACAATGTTGCATGCATAGCTCAATTGAAAGGAGGATATATCAAGGGAGATATAACAAAACACATTTCACCGAAATTCTTTTTCACTCATGATCTTCAGAAGAATGGTGAAATAGATGTACAACAAGTTCGTTTAAGTGATAATTTGGCTGATATGTTCACTAAGGCATTACTAACCTCAATATTTGAAAAACTGATATATAAGATTGGAATGCGTCGTCTTCGAGACATTAAGTGATTTTTCATCAGGGGGAGTAACTACACGCTGCGCTCTTTTCCTTAACCAATGTTTTGTCCCACTGGGTTTTCCTGGTAAGGTTTTTAATGAGGCAGCAAGTAATGCATATTATAAATAACTATGTACATCCCAATATTTTTTTTGTAAGTTCTTAATGAGGCACATTATCTTACATGGACATCCAAGGGAGAATGTTATGAATAGTTTGTACATTGGATGTCCATGTTGTGAATAACTTAAAGATTAAATCTCCTACTTTATGTCCATCATCTTTACTTTTTATGCCTATAAAAGGTCATGTAATTGCAACGGAAAGATACACCAAAGTGAAAGAAGAAAACACTTCTCCCTTCTTTCTATCTCTTCTTATTTACATTTTACTGCATTGCTTTTATATTAAAACAGCTTCTTTTTTCTTCACTTGAAAAGGTAATTGTTTGTCATGCGAAAAGGTAAGAAAAGAAATGATATTCAATAGGGTGACGATAGTTGAAATAGATAATCACAGACATGAAAATTAACCAAATAAAAATAAGATGCCGTGAAAATCCACCAAATTCCGGTGAAATTTTTTCTAAATGAACATTTTCATTATTTTATTTGTTTGAAGAAAACAAAAGAAATAAAAGAAGAAAGAGATACAAAGGAAAGAAGCAACCTAACCCGTCAACTTTGTTCTTTCCCGACTCAGAAGTATCCAAACCCCTCTTCCATTTCCCTATCTTCCTTGTCGGGATTTTCACTATCGCTGGCCTTTCTCTCCCCTATCTGGAAACCCATGTTCTTGTTTATACGTAGGAATAATTGGAAGATCGAGTTTTATAGTGTAGTTTCAACCTCTAAGAAGTTGTTAAGTCATTTTGTATACTTAATGCCCTTTTAATATCATGAATCCGTTTTACAAACGCTTAGGTACCTCTTTCAATGATTTCTCCACAGTTACAATAAGGAAGACTTTAAGGAGAAGGTGAAAATTAACAAATTAAATAGAGTGAAGTAGAGGATTAATGGAGGAAAAATTCAAAAAAAAAAAAAAAAAGAGAAAAAAGAAAAACGCAATTGCTGGTCATAGAGAGGTGACACATCACATTTTCTATTCCCAGTTATATATATATATATATATATATATATATATATATATATATATATATATATATATATATATATATATATGTTGTATTTGCTAAAAATCAGAAGCTCTCCATCTCTGCTTTACTTGCCGCCCAACCCCCTCCCATCTACCGCTCCACTTTCTTCCTCTTCTTCTTTATCACCCACAAATCTTCGCCGGGCAGTACTCAAGCTGCTTTATGCCAGAAAGGAACGGTGCTTCTAACAATATTATTTTCCCCTCCTTAATCATCCAACTCAAGTTAATTGTTAACCCTTCTTCCTTTGTTATATTTCGATAACATTAGTTTCCTCCTTTATGATATAAAACAACTTAATTGTCAGCTTTCAGTTTCATCAAATTAAAGGATCTCATCCATGTCCTATTGGTGAACGGGCATTGCAACATGCACATCATAAACCGGCTTGTGTGGAACTTGGCCGTTTCTTTGGTGTCCATCCTGAGAGTTGGATATTTCAAGCAGAACGTTACTTTGAGTTCTATGACATTGTTGACGCTTCTTCTCCTCAAAAGCACTTTTTTTCCTTCCAAAAGCTTGGCCAAACACCTCAATTTTTGGTCAAAAGTGCTTTTGGCCAAAAAGAATCTTGGCCAAACAGGCTAGAACAATGCTTGTCCTTGTCCTCGTTTAATTTTTTCTCGACAGTGCGGCTCTAATTTAGTACCGACTGCTATTTCAAAATAAACAACTAATTGACTTGACTTCTTTTACGGAGAAACTTCTGTTGCTTTTTTGTACTCGTCATTTGGAAACGCCGGAGGGTCGTTTATCTAAGATGTTCCACTCATTAACAGTTTAGGAGTTTCAACATCGTTTTGAGGCAATTGCCAATGAGAACGACCTTTGATATTATTGTAACGAGAAGTATTCTGCTTCTCATAAAGGCAAATCTCTCCTTCAATCATTTTTCTGGTTGATGAGAACAAAGGGGAAACTTTGGTAGTGGAACCCCACTGATGAAGCCTTGGTAGAGGAACTCCAATATTTAGAGGTTCAGGAACATTCATTTGTTTCTTATCATGTATTGGCTTGAGGGTATGCATCCCATACCATTCACTTCACTAGCCATGTCAATGGTTCTCCAGTTCAGGTTTTGCTTGATAGGGAAAGCACACATAATTTTATCTAGGTCCGTGTTGCTAAAATATTGCAGTTGCCAATTGAACCAACTGCAGAAAACTAGGACACAATTTGCTAAATTGCCGGGCCATTGAAAGAAATAAAGCAGCGGAGGAGAAAGAGGCTAAGATCAAAAGAAATAAAGAGGCTATTGAAGCAGAACTTACCTCAATCAATGAGAATGGAAAGGCTCGGGGAATTATGGATGGCAGCAGATTCAAAGGAATAGAGCAAAAGCCAAAGCTTCTGCAAAATGATGCTACCAAACAAGTTGCTGAGAAGGAGGCTACTAAACAAGCTGCTGAGAAGCAAAATTTTCAGCAGAATGATAATCTCCAAAACAATATGGCCATTCAACACAAAAAACAGGCGGAAAAAATCAATGATATTAAAATCAGAACTTCTAAAAATAAGAGGAAAATCAGCAACAAAAAAAAAAACTCTCCCAAAATAAATCCAAAGTGTCATTTAAGCCAATATGGTGTCAAGTCAGCGGCAGCAAAAGGTTTAACAAAGGCAAGGTGGATCAAGCCAATCGACAACAACAAGAGCAAGGAAAGAAGGATGAAAGCAGTAACACTGGTGTGAACCTTGATATAGAAAATAAGAATGATAACATGGACGACGACTCTAGCAACGACTCCAAAGAGTGTAGTAAATCCATTATAGCAAATAGAAATTTTGAAGGGTCAGAACAGGTGGTGCAAGAATCTTCTAATATTCAAGGAAATATGGCTTATGAAAAGGAAGGGATTAGTAAGCATACCAACATTCAATAAGCTCAACATGACCTAACCAAATACCTCACAACTAATGAGGGATCAGTCAGCATACCTTCAGAGATCAAAGCAATGTCGGGGATTAATATGGTGGTCCAACTAGACCTAGAATCTCCACAATCATCGACAAATAAACCTCACTCTACAAAGAAATTTGATCAACAGATAGAGGTGAATTTGCCAATAAGGTTACGGTGAGGATTATTGAAGACCAAATACAAAATGTCCAAAGCAACCAAGAAGACAATGACGGATTCTCACTGGTCCAAAAGACCAAGAGCATAAGCAAAAAGATGGGAAAGAAAACTAAAGATAAACAAAACTCTTCCAATGTGGAAGGGAGTACAAACTAATCTTCCCCCAGCTTCATGATTAATTCCATCTTTTGGAATATTAGAGGTGTGAAATCAAAAAAAAAGTCATTCACGGGTTTAAAAAAACTCATCAACATGTACAAAGTGGAGCTTGTAGCAATTTTTGAACCTTTTGTTAGCATTAATAAAATTGACAAGTATATGAAATTCCTTGGCTTTCAACACTGTATGCCCAACACGAATGGTCAGATTTGGTTTCTTTGGTCAGGGAACTATCAAACCAGTGTGGTCGACAATAAGGAGCAGTAGCTTATCATTAAGATACATTGCACCCCCGCTAACTGTGATCTATATCTCATAACAGTATATGTCAAATGTACTGCAAATGAAAGGAGAGAGCTTTGGAGCAGTTTGGAAGACATTCACACACATATCAAAGGTCCTTGGTGCATTAATATTGGATCCAGATGCAAAAAAGGGGCAATCCTCACAGAATACACAGAAGCTTTGAGTTCAGTAGCTGTATGGACAATTGCGAGGTGGTGGATTTGGGGTTTGTAGGCCCTAAATTCATGTGGTGCAACAACTGGAGAGCTAGAAAAAGGATTTGGAAGAGACTCGACAGAGTCTTTGTTAATGACCTATGGACCCAACTTTTCCAGATTGATATAGTCAAACACCTAGCTAGAACTGGCTCAGATCATAAGCCACTCCTCATCAAATGTCAAAAGGGGCCTCAAGATGGCATAAAATACTTCAAATTCCTAGATTACGGGGCTGAGCAGCCATCATTCATGAACCTGGTAGAAGAGGTTTAGAGCACTCAAGTTCCTGGAAACCCCATGTGGAGGCTACAACAAAAATTAAAACTTCTTAGTAAGGATCTCACTAGATGGTCGAAAGAGAAGATTGGGAATGTTTTTGAACAAGTTAACATATAGGAAGCAAAAATGGTAAACCTGGAAGAGATTGATACTCTTAACAACCCCGATCAATCCCGAGAAGAGCTCAATCAAGGGCAGGCAGAATACATCAAGTGGTTAGGTATGAAAGATGTTATCCTTAGACAGAAAGCTCAGCAGAAATGGTATGAAGAAGGGGATAACAACACCAATAATTTCATAGCTTAATTAGAAACCGGAGATGTAGGCTTCATCTTCAAACAATCAAGGATCAAAATGGCTCATGCGTCCAAGGGGATGAAAATATTTCAAAGGTGGTTGTGCATCTATTCAACCTTCAGCATCAATTTCGTGATCATGAGATCCTCAACTATATTCCTAGATGTATCACTGAGGAAGAATGATCTGCTCAATGTTATTACTGATGACGAAGATATTAGAGATGCCGTATTTAGTATGATTGCTTCAAGTGCAGCGGGACCGGATGGATTTAATGGCACTTTCTATCAAAAGTGTTGGAATATCATCAAGTATGATATTGTAGATTTGTGCAAAACTTTTTCAATGGCAAGGGCATGACCAAATTCTATGATCATACATGTCTGATTCTAATTCCCAAAGTCGATTCCCCAACCAACTTTTTTGAGTTCAGGCCTATTGGTCTGAGCAACTTCACTAGCAAAATCATTTCTAAGATTCTTTCTAGAAGACTGAACCTTATGCTTGAGAAAATAATTTCAATTAATAAAAGTGGTTTCGTCAAGAGCAGGATGATTACTGACAATGTGCAATTAGCACAAGAAATTGTCCACAACATAAGGCACAACAACAACGGGGGTAAAGTGGTTATCAAGCAGGATATGGCTAAAGCCTACGATAGAATGTCTTGGAATTTTCTAATGGTCGTCATGAGAAAATTTGGTTTTTCAGAAGCTTGGATTGATATGATTTAGAGATTGGTTAGTTATGTGTGGTATTCTATCATTATTAATGGATCTAGAAAAGGCTTCTTCACATCTTCGCAAGGTCTCAAACAAGGTGATTTGCTATCTCCTTTCCTGTTCATTATTGGAGATGAGGTACTGTCCAGGTCCTTAAACAATCTTTCTACTCACAACAACTTCACCCCATTCTCCATGGACCATAGAGGTCCTATCATTATACACTTTGCTTATGCTGATGACATAATAATATTCACTGGAGGAGATAAGAACTCGATAAAACTCATTAAAGAGTCAGATAAGAAGGTATGAAAAAGCATCAGGTCAAAAAGTGAACAACGACAAGAATTTCTTTGTTACTGCTCCGAACACCTCTGCTAGTAGAACTAATAGAATCAGAAGAAATTCTGGTTATATGGACAAGCCCTTTCCTTTCAATTATATCGGATGTCCAATCTATAATGGCAGGAAAATAATTTGCATCTTTGATGGCATGCTAGCCAAACTTGTAAAAAGACTCAATGGTTGGCAAGGGAAGATTCTTTCCTACGGAGGGAAGATAACCTTAATCAAACATGTCCTCCAATCCCTGCCTACCTACATTTTATTTGCTATGAATCCACCCAAAAGCATCATCAAGCTTATGGAAAAACACTTCAATAATTTCTTCTGAGGGTCTTCTAAAGGAAAAAATAACTATCACTGGTCCACTTGGAATAATCTTTGCCTACCTAAGATGAGGGTGGTGTGGGGGTTAGGAGAATGGAAGATATCATAGAAACGCTCTCTCTGAAAAGATGGTGGAGATTCAAGACTCAACCATCTCTTTTGGCCACTTTTCTTAAAGCTAAATATTGCAAAAGAACTCACTTGGTTACCAAAGTTCCTACCCCCTCTGACTCTCACATTTGGAGAGATTTGATGAAGGCAAGGATCAAAGCTAAACCAAATATCATTTGGATAATTCAAGCAGGCAACTCTAGTTTCTGGTGGGATAACTGGACGAGTAAACGTGCTTTGGCCAAGGTAGTTCTGGGTCTTGGTTTCATCAAATTAAAGGATCTCATCCATGTCCTATTGGTGAACAGGCATTGCAACATGCACATCATAAACCGACTTGTGTGGAACTTGGCCGTTTCTTTGGTATCGATCCTGAGAGTTGGATATTTCAACTAGAACGTTACTTTGAGTTTTATGACATTGTTGACGAACAATGCTTGTCCTTGGCCTCATTTTTTCTCGATGGTGCGGCTCTAATTTAGTACTGACTATTACTTCAAAATAAACAACTAAGTGACTTGACTTATTTTACGGAGAAACTTCTGTTGCTTTTTCACACTCGTCATTTGGAAATGCCGGAGGGTTGTTTATCTAAGATGTTCCAATCATCAACAATTGAGGAGTTTCAACATCGATTTGAGACAATTGCCAATGAGTCAACGGCCTTATCAAAGCAGTTTCTAGTTCGTTGTTTTACTGCTAGACTGTGTAATGATATAAATTCATTTGTCTTAATACATGAGCATAAAACTTTAGATGAGGCCATTAAGGTGGCTCAATTACGTGAGTAAAGAATAGCTGCTGAAAAAAGGTTGTCCTGACATGTTTTTCTTAAAACCCAACCTTTGTTGCCCACCACCACCTCATCACCGTCGGCTTTCTCTTCCACCTTAATTCTCGCTCCACCCTTTTGGCCCTCTCAACTCCAAAACCACATACAAACCCCAGTTATCTCCCTCTTAAACGCCTATCCCCGGCCGAAATTCAAAATCATTGTGCGAACAACCTTTGTTGTTATTGTAACGAGAAGTATTTTGCTTCTCATAAAGGCAAATATCTCCTTCAATTATTTTTTTGGTTGATGAGAACAAAGGGGAAACTTTAATAGTGGAACCCCATTGATGAAGCCTTGGTAGAGGATCTCCAATGTTTAGAGGTTCTGGAACATTTATTTATTTCTTATTATGTATTGGCTGGAGGGCGTGCTTCCCATACTATTCACTTCACTAGCCATGTCAATGGTTCTCCAGTTTAGGTTTTGCTTGATAGGGAAAGTACACATAATTTTATCTAGGTCCGTGTTGCTAAAATATTGCAGTTTCCAATTGAACCAACTCTGAATATCTCAGATGTTGAGCTGAGCACGTATTATATTTTGATGATTAACAAACCTGGCATATTTATGTTGAGAGAACCAAGTTTTATGAATAGGTTGCTATGCTTCTGGACTAATGTGTAGACGTGATGAGGGTAATGTAAGAATCGGGTCGTAGCAGACGAGTGTAGAGTGTTGATCAGACACAGAAATTCATAATACTTGTGCAAGTTGGATCCCTTAAATATATTTGTTCATGATCTACAAGGAAAGCATTAATTGGAGAAGTTTGCGTCAAAAAGGATTTTGTGAATAAGGAAAAACTTGAATAGAAATAAAATATTGAAAAGTTGGAAACAAATAATGGAACCAAATCAAAATAAGAGAGGTTTTCCTTAACCGAACTATTCTAGGTTTTGGAGCTTTAATTGAAGAAGATATTCAGCCAACTTTACAACTACAAAAAGAATCTTTTTGTTTCTATTCAAGACTAATTCTATTCGTACGAAAAGGCATGAAATTTATTAAAGGATAGCAATTATCAGTAGAAAGGTTCTCTTGGAGAATGAAGCTGCTCAACCTAAGAACATGTTCCTGAATTCGAAGTTGTTGAAGTTCTTTAGTTGTTTATGTTAAGTCAAGTATTCTAAATTGTAACTTATTTGCTTTTAATAAGTGTAATCATAGGTTAGTCCAAAAACTTTGATTTTTTGTTAGCTTCCTAGACTAGGGTTAGTTTAGGAAGGGGTAGCTATAATTGAGTTCATTGTCGGGGTTAGGGTACTAAAGTTAGTCCCCTTGATTATAGAGTTATAACATAAAATTGCTCATTGAAGTTAAGAGAAGTTTGAGGCAAATACGATTGGGATAGGTCCGTGTTTTTACTCCCTTAAGCAAGGAGGTTTTCTACATAAAACTTTTTGTGTTGTTTAATTTATGCACTTTATTTCTGTTTGTGTCCATCTGTTTAGTTCAAAGAACCAGGTTCTTTGATATCATGAAAATTGGGTAAGACACAATTCAACCCTCCCTTTTTATGTCTAATTCAACTCTTAAATAACAATTGGTATCGGTACAGGTTCTTTCATAAGGGGCTAACACCTTAAAAGAATCTACAATAGTTGTACCATTAGACGCTCAAAAAGGACAATCAACTGTTAGGTCACCCTTGTTTAACGAAAAATACTATAGTTGGTTAAAGGAAAGGATGCAAGACTTCCTGGGAAGAGAAGACCTGGAACTTTGGCATATTGTTGAAAAAGGATCAAAGATCCCATGTTGGTTGATGACTAAAGTATCACAAGACCAAAACCAAGAGAAAATCATTCTAAAGAAAATGTCCAATGAGTTCAAAAGAATGTTAAAGCCAAAAATATTTTAATTTGTGGTATTGGTCCAGTTGAATATAATATAATCTTAGTGTTTAGAGATGCAAAATCCATATGGGATGTCTTGCCATGTGCACATGAAGGTACGTCTCAAGTTAAACAGTTAATGATCGACATATTGACTAGGCAATATGAACTATTTAATATGAAAGTGGGGAAATAATTCTGGAGATGCATACAAGGCTTACATCAATAATCAAGATGGAGAAATTATCCCATGAAACAAAATTGTAAGAAAAATACTGAGCGTACTGCCACCTCATAAGATAGCAAGGTTAATGCAATCACTGAAGCAAGAAATCTGAATGCAATGACTCTTTATGATCTTATTGGTAACCTAGAGACATATGAGTTAAAGCTAAATCAAGATCATCTAGATCGAAGGTCTGTTGAACCCTGCAAGCCCAATAACTTGTTTCTTAAGACTACTCAGAAGCAGGATTGAAGAAAATAATATGGCACTGCTTACTAGACATTTTCACTGAGTAATCAGGAAGGGCAATTTTCTAAAAAAGGTAGTTCATCCATACCTAAGGTTACAAAGAAAAATAATATTGATGGATGTTATAAGTGTGAAAAAAAGATCACTTTATCAAGGATTTCCGATTATGAAAAACTGGGTAAAATAGGAACAAAAAAGAGACCTGGTTCCTAGACATAGGATGACAATAAGGATATAGACAAAATTATAAAAAGGGTTATGGCTACTACGTAATCTCAACTGATGAGTCTGATGATGATGAAGAAAGTGATAAAGATGGTCAGTCATTGATGGCCAAAGAAGACAGTGATTTAGAACCTGAAGATCTCCTGGCATTAATGGTAAACTTAGACTCTGATGTTGATGATGAAAAAGAACCTAAGGTAAGCTTTCTTGACATCAAAGACAAAATTCATACTTACTCTAAAGAGAAATTGATTTTTTTGTCTAGTTGATTGATACATATTGTTTACCGTGAAAATGGTAACAATAATTAAATTTGTAAATGGGATTCTAAAAATACGTGATCTATTCCCGAGCTAGTTGTTAGAGCAGTTGATGCTAATAATATGGAGTTTAAAGATTAAATACAAGCTAAAACGGGATGATAATTGAACCGCAGGGCCTGCTGCCCGGACGTAGGTCTGATCGATGAAGGACCTCGGGGTCGAGCTCGAGCTATTGGTGATAGTCGGGGATGGTATAACAGTTGAAGATATAATTAAACAAGGCTCTTTATGGCCAATACTAAGTTATATGACAAAGAACAAGTAAGAAAGCGATGAATCTCGAGGTGGCTTCAGGTCAATATCACGTGACAAACAAAGAATAGACAAGAAGATAGCAAATCTAAATGACTTCGAGCCAGTGAGGACAAGCGAATTAGAGAGAAGAAGGAGAGAGAGAAGATATTATTGCACTTTTGTAGAATAGTTGGAGCTCTGCCTTTACAGGGTGTTAGTAACTCCATTTTTATAGAAAAAAGGGGTAGTCCAATCTTAGTACAAGATACATTGCGTGATGCAGGAAATAGGATGGGACAATCGACTAACTCTGTGATATGTGTGTGGGCTGATACCGAGCTGCTTGAATAATCCTGATTGACCCCGGGTGCATTCTTTGAGAGATACCTACATTCTTTGAGGCTTTGGCAAACATTATCCTTGGCGAAGTGTCGCTCGATCTTGTAGTAAGTGACCGGCCCGAGATCCCGGGCTCCCAGGATCACCCTTCGAAGTGTTCAGCCGAGGAGAAATTAGTCTCCCAGATTTCACAGTGTATAGATAGTCTTCGCGTTTCTTAGAGGGAAGTGATAAGAAATGATTTTGACACCCCATTTTTCAATCCCGATAACGACATCGCAATGACGGTGCATCCTTCCCTCTTCTTATAGTGTCGAGGCATTCTGCCTTCCCGCTTCTCTAGGATTACCCAAAATGTTGTGATTCTTTGATCTTTTGTTGATATCGGTTTAGCTTCTATGGACGCATTAATTGCGCCTTTCGAGGGCGGTAATAGCGTCGTCGGTTACTTTTCTCTCCCTATAAATGGGGCTTTTCATGGTTGGCCTTTTATCCAAATTTCCTTTGGTATCCATCTTTCCTTCCTTTCCCGCTATCTTGAATTTCTGCCATCTTGTCGTATCTGGAGCCTGTGGCCTCAAGATATTGTGCTATGTATATCGTGGCCCAACCCTCAGTTCTCTTTCGATAGGGCAAAGTTGTGCCGATGCGATGCCGTTGTTTTTATTGTTGTTGTTGTTGTGATTGGCCCGGGGTGATGAGGTAGAGGGTCTATTTCCTCTACCCCTGGGGGTACTTTGGATTATGCACTGCTGCTTAAGAGGGGACTCGAATTATACACCGTTGCTCACCCTCCTCCCCTGGCTTGGCGTGTTACACCCCTTTTGGATTCCGGGAGGGTGTCGGCAGTCTCTGCCAGCTGTTGCCTTCCGAGCCAAGGCAACGTCTCAGGAAGTGGCTTCAAAACGACAGTACTGGCGGAGCTCGTACTAGCCAAACTTTTCACCCAGCCACTTCTCGCATTCTTCCGGCTTTTCCTTCGTCATTTTGCTCTTCTCCGCTGCCTTCCTTTTAAAGATGCCATTCCGGGAGGCTTGGGATGTGGTCCTCGAGGGGGTCGGCCTTTTGGAAGATATTGTCTTTGAGTTCATATGCCTAAGAGGATGACGACGGAGATGCAGCATGAATAGGCTAGATCCTTAGGCTCCTGCTATATGTGTATCATTTGTACTTCTTCACTTTTTCTTAAGGATTTTCTGCGAGCTTTTGTAATCATATGTAATGTAACTATATGTAAGGACCCCTCGAGGGTCGTTGTAAGCAAATACTTGTATAAATACAAAGATATTTTCTTGATTTCTTCCTTCGATACTTGTTGTATTTCTTTATATTTTTGGCGGCTTTGAGTGCATGATCATGTTTCGTCGTCTGTGACATTGGCTTTGAGTATTTTCTCCAGTCTTTGATGAAATGGCTTCTTATAGGGTCTTTTGTGATTTCTCGAACTGAACCTGAATTAGGCCAATAACCTTGGGCCGCCGGACCTTTTCCCTTCGTGAAGGCGTGGATAACATCTTCGGGCCCCATAATGGCCTTTGAGGAGAGGCTTTCCTAAGGATTCACGATCTTGGGACGCTGGTGACTTTCTGGAAGTAATCTCTGAATGGAGGCCTGGCCGTGTCTCGGGCCGCCCTGGTCATTACCCAAAATCTGTTTTGCCCGAGTGTTTGTTAGGGACACCCATCTCTTCGTAAACTGGCCTTCTTTAGCAGAGGCTTCTTGAGGCTGAACGCCAATTTGGTAAAGGCATTTTTGGTCTGCTAGGGTGCTGCTTTGCTATGGCGGAGGTCTTCGGGGTTGAGCATTACCTCAAAACCGGAGGCGGTGCTGATGACCGGTGTCTTTGATTGGCGTTGACTCATTCCGGCCTTTTCCGTATGCAGTCGCAAGGTTGCTTCTGCTTCCCAAGGGTCCTCGGGGTTCGCTGATGTTGTGATGTTGGCAGGTCATGCCCTTAGCAGCCGCTTATTTGGGGGATGGCAAAGATCGGGCATAGCGGTAGATGAGAAGTGTGCTTCGCAATCATGAAGGAGCTTTTATCAGGGCGAGACGGGCCCGAGCTTCTGAGGAGAGTGCATCATTCGAGCCTGGTGTTTCTGAAGTCTTTAGTTCCAGAGCGGCAGTTCCTTTGGCCAACAAGGGTTGGGCTATCAGGAGGATGTTCGATCATCGAGTAGGTTTGCCGGCCGGCTTCACTTTGTGGTAGGTTTCAGCATGATCCCTCCGTACCTCGGGTCTTTAAGCTGCTCCGTCAAGGGGCTATACTTTGGGAGGCCCTGAAGTACCAAAATGCAGGCTTCGAGCTTTGATCTGAATGGATATAATTGTGAAGTTGTAGCTTGATTTCTCAAAAGTCTGGATTGGGAATAACCGACGCCTGGACTGGCATAGTACTGAACTTGGACATAGGATGATGAAGGAGTGGCGACTTATTGCCGATGATTGAGTTGGGTCGAAGCGGACTTTCGAGGAATACGTTCGTCGTAGATCTTTGGGACAGGCATTTGGAGAGACCCATGCACAGGGTTCCGTACTTCTAGAAGGATTTGGTTGAGTGAAGGTAGTCGGGCGCGATACCAAGTTTTATTGTCGATGCCACGAAGAACGAGGCTGGGGTTGGTAGGCTGTAACCCTTTTGGGGTGGAGCATAGATTTTGCCACTTTGTATTTTGCTGTTTATAGAGCATGCTTGTAGATGGAGAGCGCACCTTTCATGCATATATAAAATGAGAGAAATCTTGAAGTTTTACCTCCTTTGTATCTCTTCTAGTATCTCTTCCAGTCTTGCCTTTGATCCGGCAGGCTGGCTTCCGCGTTTTGGCCGGATCTTTGTGGGTTCGGAATCGATCAGGCAGGCCCAGGGGCATCCAAGCGCGATCCTTACTATGAGCAGGTGTTGAGAATTCTACATGTTTCCCAGCTATTTTAGGCTCGGTCTCTGAGTCAGGCCTTTATCTCAGCTTGCCTGCACTTTATTCTTTTGTGCCCATGTGGGCGGATGGTGATTGTCTTCACTTTTTTCCCTCGGGTATTTCATTGTTTCAGCTGAAAGACAAGGTGGATGAGCTGGAACAACTCTGAGGCAATTTTGGCAAAACCAAACGTGAATTTATCAAGCCGCAGGCGTATGTGATGCCCATTCTGAGGCAAAAGAGGGGGCTCAGGCCAGGGCTTCTACTCTTGGGCGCAAATTTAGGCTGCCCGTACGAATGATTCTGCTCGGGCGAAGATGAAAATTTAGGCTGCCCGTACGAATGATTCTGCTCGGGCAAAGATGATTGGGATACTCTCATCCGAGCTTTCAAGGGCAAAAACCGCGGTAGTGATTGTTCGGGCCGAGGTGGTGATTAATAATACCAGGGCGGAGACAGAAAATGGTGGTTTATTCGAGAAGTGCTGACATTGCTAAAGCTGAATTGCAGAAGACCCTCGATCATGTCAATAACGGCAAGGAGTATGTGTGTAGATCCCAGAGGAAAATCCTTGAGAAGATTCACGCTAGGGACTTTGATCTCTCGGGGGAGATCGAGCGAGCTAGAGGAGAAGGGTACAATTCCAAGTTCCTACTTTACGATGTGGAGGACGATGCGGAGGAGACCGCCCGATTATAACTGCCGAAAAAAAGCGAAATGATCATTCCCTGCCTTCTTTGTTGTGTATATACATAGCTTTCATTATATGACGCAGGCTGAGGTTGCGCTTCGTCGTTATTATGTATCAATAAGAGGGTAAACCCCGCAACTTGTATCTTCTGTATTTCTGCTCGTTGGAGTTTCAAATTGGGTCGATTTGATCCCGGATTTGCTCTTAGGCTTGCGTGCTATAACCGTCTTAGGGTTCAGTCTCCGAGTCAGGACCCGACTCGAGCTTAATTTACCTTTGAGTTTTGTGTTTGTTTGAGCTGGCGATGGTGGCTGGCATTTATGTCGTGTCCTTAGGCATATTGTAGTTTAGCCATTTCGGGTCCAGTCTCCGAGTCGCATTGCGATTTGTGCTTCAATTGACCTTTAGCTCTTTCCTGCCTGCATGGGCGGATGGTGATGGCCTTTCGTGCTTCGGGTCGAAGCGAACTTCCAGGTGGGTGGCCCGGAGGCTCACTCGACTGGCGATAGTGGCATTTATGCCATGCCCTTAGGCATATTGTAATTGTAGCCATTTCGGGTACAGTCTCCGAGTCGCGTTGCGATTCGAGCTTTAATTGACCCTTAAGTTCTCTTCCACCTGCATGGGCGGATGGCGATGGCCTTTTGTGCCTTCTTTTTGGTCGTCGAGACCTTTCCATATGTGGCCCGGAGGCTCACTCGGTAGGTTGACAGTGGCATTTATGTCGTGCCTTTAGCCATTTTGGGTCCAGTCTCCGAGTTGCATTGTGATTCGAGCTTTAATTGACCCTTAAGTTGTCAATTTTTTAGCTGGCGACGATGGCTCTTACGTTGTTTGGTCATTGAGACCTTTTAATATGTGGCCCGTAGGCTTGCTTAGCTGGAGACAATGGATCTTACGCTGTTTTGGTTGTTGAGACCTTTTAATATGTGGCTCGGAAGCTTGCATAGTTAACTATTTTGGATCCTGTCTCTGAATCGGGTTATGATTCGAGATCACTTTAATCCTCAAGTTGTCAATATTTTAGGTGGCGGCGATGGCTCTTATGATGTTTGGTCATTGAGACCTTTTAATATGTGGCCCGTAGGCTTGCTTAGCTGGTGACAATGGCTCTTACGCTGTTTTTGCCCATGGGCTTTTTGTAGGCTTTGTTTTCCGCTCATTAAGGTCTTTTGAAAGATTTTTGCCTGACCCGTCGTCTGTTCCGGAGAACCTCGATTTCAAGTAGTTATCGGCGATATTTGAGTACCTAGGAAGGTTCATAGCTCGTAGGCTGAGTAGGTCGAAGCCTTTGTGATTTGGAGCTGACATGGTTGAAGCTCGTTTTTGTCAGTTGAGGGAAGCCTATTTTAATCGGTTTTTTCCGAAATATATTCCAAGTAGTGGCCTGCGGTTTTTGTTTAGCGACGGCCGGGCATCCCCGAGTCGCGTTAGTATGGTTGTATCAACCGCTTTGACCGTAGTCATATGTGTTTGGCCGGAGTCATTTTTGATCCCGAGTGACAGTTCAGACGTCTACACCGAGGGTATGCCCTTTCGGGATTCTTACAAATGTGACGTATAGCCTGAACTTCGGGATTTTTCATGCTTGTTGAGGTCTTATAGTTTGTCATGCCTATTGAGGTCTTACAGTTTGTTATGCCTATTGAGGTCTTACAATTTTTGTAATGTAGAATAGATCTGGTTACGCCGAGTCTGCCCTCTTGGGGTCTTACAGTTTCGGGTTTCCCAGCGCATGGCAATTGGCGATGAATGACAGTCTCCGAGTGATCGAATTTGTTTAAGCGTGAAGACCGCTTTTCGTGAGCTCGGAGTTGCCTTGTAGGGGCTTTGTAAGCGCGGAGTTCTGACCCTGGGGTCACGCGGGTGCTGACGCTAAGTCTCCGAGTATCTCAGGATGCGTTTGGTGGAGAGGCCCCTGTCGGGAATATACTTAAGATTTCCTTTTTCGGAGAATAAGGTGTTGAATAGATACCTTTTTATCGCTTGGTGTAGACATACATCGTCGTGATATAATTTGTTGTGATGAGTTGACCTATATCGGGTCAAAGCCGATCTCTTGGAGGTTTGTCGTACCTGAAATTTTTTGTGATTTCAGAGCCTTGAGCCGGAGGTCGTTAGGGGCGTTTGAACTGCTAGCATCCTTTCCCAAGTTCTTCAGGGCATTTCTGGCAAAAGGATTTGTTGCCCTGTTCGGAGAAGGATTTCCCTTCCCCTTTTCTTTTTTGATAAAAGGCATTTTTTGATTGCTCGATAGAATAGTACATGTTTTTGCCGATGGGGCCTGACTATATCGGTCGTCTGGTCCGACACATCATTTTCCCACAGGAAACCTCATTTGGCGGTTTTCAGAACTCCGTCAAGCCGGCAGTTTTTCGGGGGGAATGCCCCTCGCCTATTCAAAAGTCGGCCGCTGGGATAATCTTGAATATTTTTGCGGAGTTCCCCTGAAGCGGCTTGCAGACGTTGCCTCGTTAAAAACCTTGCCGGTAAAAATCCTTCTTCTGGGATAAAAATTCGATCGAAGGAAAAGAGTGCAACGGGTGAGCCTTTGGGGCCTCGAGGTCGTGCAATAGCACTATTATCTCGGTAGCTCTGATCGGGTGCCTGCACGAAGGTTAATTCTGAATAATAATAATAAAAAGAAGAATGGTTGTACCTTGAAATGAGGTATGTCGGCGATGCCTTGGGATCGATCTATTATAACTGCCTGGGGGCGGAGATGCGGCACGAATCTTTACTCTGTTTTGTCAAGTTCGACTAGGGGCGAGACCCGGTTTGCTTGTTGTTTCATTCGGGGGTGGAGGAATGAGCGTTGGTACTGCGTCGTGTATAGCGAACATTTCCCTTGCTGCGTGTTATTCCCCGTAGATGGTTTTGACCCCATCCTTTGTCGGGAATTTTATCGCCTGGTGGAGGGTGGATGGTACTGCTCTCATGCAGTGTATCCAAGATCATCCAAACAAGGTGTTATACCTCATATCCCCCTCAATGACATGGAATTTGGTGTCTTGGGTTGTGCCAGCCACGGTAACCGGAAGGACGATTTCACCTTTCGTCGTTTCGCTCGCCATGTTGAATCTATTGAGGACCCGGGTGGCGGGCACGATTTGTTCGAGCAGTTCGAGTTGTTATATCACCCTCGACCTGATGATATTGGCCGAGCTACCTGGATCCACGAGTACACGTTTTATCTGAAAAGAATTTACAAGAAAGGAGATTACCAGGGCGTCGTTGTGGGGTTGAGACAGGGCCTCGATGTCCTCTTCGCTGAACGTGAGGGCGTCTTTGAGGATATATCCCCGAGTCTATTTTTCTATGGTGATGGATATTTTTGTCCTTCTTATTACGGGTTCCTGCGGGGTATCGATGCCCCCCATGATCATGTGGATGACGTGTTGTGGCTTGTTTGCCTTGTTTTTCTTGGTTGCTTCCCTCTCGGAATTGATTTTTGGCCCGATCGCTGAGGAATTCTCAGAAGTGCCCTTTGTTGAGCAATTAAGCCACTTCCTCCCGTAGCTGATGGCAATCCTCGGTCATGTGACCGTGCGTGTTATGGAATTCGCATACTAAGTTGTAATTTCTCTGCGAAGGGTCTGACTATATTGGTTTGGGCCACTTGGCATCTCTGATCTTGCTGATGGCGAACACGATGTCTGAAACGTCGACACAGAAGTTGTATTCCGATAAGTGGGGCGCGTTTGTGCAATGAAACTAGCAAGAAGATAATCACTATTATTTTTAGCCCCACGGTGGGCGCCAAACTGTTTACCGTGAAAATGGTAACAACAATTAAATTTGTAAATGGGATTCTAAAAATATGTGATCTATTCCCGAGCTAGTTGTTAGAGCAGTTGATGCTAATAAAATGGAGTTTAAAGATTAAATACAAGCTAAAATGAGATGATAATCGAACCGCAGGGCCTGCTGCTTGGACGTAGGACTGATCGATGAAGGACCTCGGGGTCGACATCGGGGTCGAGCTCGAGCTATCGGGGATAGTCGGGGATGGGATAACAGTTGAAGATATAATTAAACAAGGCTCTTTATGGCCAATACTAAGTTATATGACGAAGAACAAGTAAGAATCGATGAATCTCGAGGTGGCTTCGGGTCAATATCATGTGACAAACAAAGAATAAACAAGAAGATAGCAAAGCTAAATGACTTCGAGCCAGTGAGGACAAGCGAATTAGAGAGGAGAAGGAGAGAGAAAATATTATTGCACTTTTGTAGAATAGTTGGAGCTCTGCCTTTACAGGGTGTTAGTGACTCCCCTTTTATAGAAAAAAAGGGGGGAGTCCAATCTTAGTACAAGATACGTTGCGTGATGCATGAAATAGTATGGGACAACTAACTAACTCCGCGATGTGTGCGTGGGCTGATACCGAGCTACTTAAATAATCCTTATCGACCCCGGGTGCATTCTTTGAGAGATACCTGCATTCGCTGAGGCTTTGGCCGACATTATGCTTGGCAGAGTGCCACTCGATCTTGCAGAAAGTGACCGGCCCAAGATCCCTGGCTCCCAGGATCACCCTTCGAAGTGTTCAGTCGAGGAGAAATCAGTCTCCCAGATTTCACCGTGTACACATATCAAAAGATTTCTGCTGAAAAGGAATGACTAATGAATGATTATGCATCATTTAGGTTTGATAATAATGACCTAGAACTAAGTAAGGAGAACCTGAAAATTTTCGTTACTGGTCTAAAGAACCAGGTTGTTATACTTGAAGATGAGAAAGCAGCCGTAGAAATTGAGAATAAAAAATTATTTGATGCGCCCACCAAGGATAAGGACATAGCCACAAATATTCAGGAAAAACTAGAAAGTGAACTAACGAGAGTTAACACCAATTTTCAAGCTGAATCTAAAAAGGCTAGAGTGTTTCAAGAGAATTTGGATAAGACTAAGTTTGAATTAGAAAGAAATTACAAATAGACCAGGTCTTCACATATAATATTTAAGTTGCATGAAAACCACAATAGCAATATCTGGATCAACTCATTGGCGTCCAACACCGGTAGAAGTACCTGGATCTGCACAAAAATATGTAGAAACGTAACATGAGTACACCACAACAGTACTCAGTAAGTATCAAGCCTAACCTCAGTGGTGTAGTGACGAGGCCAGGTCATAACACCTACTAGACATAGAAACCTGTGCAAAATATTAATATAGTCTAATAACAAGAAGCAAAGAAATAAATGACAACCAAACAGTACGATGATATAAAGCTAACAACGGAAATTAAGGCAATAAAAGCAACAAAGAGTGAACATATGATAAGAACAACAAGTGATCAAATACAATAAGAATATAAGTAAAACAAATAAAGGAAAAACAATAACCTTTCAAATCAACGAGCCTTTTCAACATAAAATGTACAACAAAAATCACAACTGAGGTACCACACTTCATATTCACATGTCACAAGTCACAAACATAATCTTTCTTATGTCTCCACGTGAGCCTTGCATTTATTTTAAAAATATTTTTTTCGAAATAGCTACACGCGCTTTAGCTCCCTTATCTCACCACATGACTTCAAATAACTCCCTTACTAGCAATACGCGTATAAATCCCACCTTATCTCTCCGCATGCGCATCAACTCCTACCCTTATACCACCGCATGTGCATCAATATCACAATACAATAAGCAACTTGTACTGCACGTGCCCATATGCCATAATATTTCCAAAATCAACAATAGCAATATTACTACAACACATATCATGCGGATCAACCACAATGTGTGCAAAGATCTCAATAACAAAAAATGAACGAGAAATAATTCAACAAGGAAAGGTATCCCAATAACCAACAATTTCACCCACAACCGTGTTAATAGCTTTCAACAACTACAATTTCTAAAACTCAACAATGAAAGTATTTCCATGAAATAGCATCTTCTAGTTCTAATGCATAACATAAGCTTAACAATAAAAGAGATAGAATGAAAGAGAAACTACGACTAAATACATGAGTATAACACACCAATGAAAAGAATAGCATGTAACAACAACTACTAATAAATGGATATAAGGAAAACCTTGACAATAGAAAGTAGAAAATGTAATAAAAACTTCAATTAAAGCATGTAAGAATAAAATTGACAACGAAATATAGAAAAATGAATAACAACTTCAATTAAATACTTATAAGTAACCTAAGAATCTAAACCGGTAAATTTATACATATAAGCCGGTGTACATACTCGTCACCTCATATACACGTCTTTTACATAGTTCAAAAAGCACAATCAACTCAAATCCTAAGGGGAAGTTCCCCCACACAAAGTTAGACAAGACACTTATCTTAAACATGCCAAGTCAATCCACTAATAAGCCCTTCCCGTGTAAATCCAACTCCAGACGGCTCGAATCTAGCAAAAATAACTTAATATCATAAATAAAATCTATAGGAAGCAATTATGGATAATAAAGATTCGATTTTTAATAAAATTCAAAAAGTCAACCCCGAGCTCGCACCTCGGAACCTGACCAAACTCACAAATCCCGAACCTTCATTCCGATATGAGTCCAACCATACCGAAATTATACAATTCCGACCTCAAATCGACCTTCAAATCCTCAAATCATGGTTTAGAAATGTTTTTGCAAAAATCCTCAATTTCTCCAATTCAAATCACCAATTAAATGATAAAAACAAGGATGAAATCATGAATAATGGACAAATCCGAGTTAAAACACTTACCTCGATCCAAATCTTTAAAATCCCCTGTAAAATCACCCAAACCAAGTTCTCTAACTCAAAATGTCATAAATGAAATAAAACCCTCGTGCGAGATATAATCTACCCAGGCTTTTCGCTTCTGCGGTCCAGCAGTCGCATCTGTGAAAAATGTATCGTAGATGTGGCCTCCACTCAAGACCCAGCAATTCCACTTTTGCAGAACTAAAAGCGCACCTATGCTTCCGCTTCTGCGAAAAAAGAACTGCACCTGTGGTCCCTCGCCAACCAGCCCAAAATTTGCTTCTGCGGAGTATTTCCGCTTCTGCAGTTGCGCACCTATGCATCCTTGTCTGAACCTATGGACCCGACTCCCCTATCCCAAACTGGCATCTATGGCCAATCAGCCGCTTTTTCTGCACAGCACCTTCGGCCTAAACATCGCAGGTATGAAAGCACCATATCTCTGCAGATGAATTCCTCTAAGTCTCCAAACATGCCAAAGCCAATCCGAAACACACCCAAGGCCCCAATGACCCCGTCCAAGCATACCATCAAGTCCCAAAACATAACACGAACCTACTCAAGGCCTTAAATCACACCAAAAAACATCAAAACTACGAATCGCACTCCAATACAAGTTTAATGAACATTTCCAAATTCAAAACTTGCACCGAACAAGCCTAATCAGCTCAGAATGACCTCAAATTTTGCATGCAATTCCATGATCCACGAACATATACCAACTCCCAAGGTCAAAATCAGAGCCTGATATCAATAAGTCAACCCTCAGTCAAATCTATCAATATTCTAAAACTTCAGCTTTTCAACTTTCGCCAAAATGCGCTACGGACCTCCAAATTCACATCCGGACATACTCCTAATTTAAAATCCATCATACGAAGATACTGGATACATAAAAATACCATTCTGGAGTCATCTACATAAAAGTCAAACTCCGGTAAACTCTTACAACTAAGACTTTCAATCACGGGACTTAGTGTCCCAAATCTCACCCGAAAACAAACCAATCACCCCGACAAGTCGCGTAACCACAAATACACATATGCAAAATATCAAATAGGGGAATCAGGGATAAAATACTCAAAACGATCGATCAAGTCGTCACAGCATAGCCTACGTTACAATGGCCTAGTGCGTCAGGTTTCTCTTAGTGTTCAAAGATGTGAGCTTTGCCTTGATTTTTATGTCCTCGCACTACACTGAGCTAATATGGTTCTAGGAGCTTCTTGGATTGCTACATTAGGTCCAATGGTCAAAGATTATTCTACTCGCATATTTTAGTTTTCTTTCCAAAGAACAAGTTATTGTTGGCAACAAGAATCACCTACGAGGGTCCAACTAGTTCAACTACACATTTTACGCCGTCTAACAGCTCTTGATGCCATATCGTCCTTTTTTTGGAGTTGGTGCAAGAGGACACAGTGACCTTTGAAACACACTGGTTGACCTTAAGGAAATACTCAATTCATTTGATGATGTCTTTCAGAAACCTCAAGTTCTGCCTCCATAATGATCCCAAGATTATGCTATTCACTTACAACCACATATAGGTCCTGTTAATGTCAAACTATATCTGTATTTTTATTTTTAAAAGCAGGTAATGGAGCAGCTAGCCAGTGCTACTAGTTCACAAGAAGGATGGAACATGGCAATTCTGCGTAGATTATCATGCCCTCAATGCCCTGATTGTGCTTGATCGCTTCTTAATTCCTACGATAGATGAGTTTTTGATGAATTACATGGGGCTCTTTACTTCTCTAAGCTGGAATTACTTTATGAGTACCATAAGATACGTGTTCGAACAGAAGATATTGAGAAAACAACATTTAGGACTCATGATGGCTATTGTGATTTTTCGGCTATGCAATTTGGGTTATCCAATTCTCCCTCAACATTTCAATCCACCATCAATAACATCTTTCGACATTATTTAAGATGTTTCATGTTGGTTTTATTTGATGATATACTCGTCTATAGTCCTGACTGGATTGCTCATTTAGACCACTTCAATTGGTTCTACAGCTACTCTGACATCACCACTTAGTGGCCAAAATGAGAAAATGTTTATTCGACCAACAAACCATCGATTATCTTGGTTACATACTCTCTCATCAATGTTTGGCAGTCGATCTGACTAAAATTATTGCCATCGAACAATGGCCACCTCCTACTATTGTGAAGGATTTTTGTACTTTTTGGGGCTTGCTGGACATTATCGGAGATTCATCTATCATTATACTTCTATTGCAGCTCCTTTGACCACCCTACTGCGTAAAGATGCCTTTCAATGGAAAGAGCAACCATATGAAGCATTCGAAACTTGAGAAGTGTCTAAGTTCGACTCATGTTCTTGCACTTCCTAATCTCAGTCAGGAATTTCAGCTAGAAATTAATGCGTCTGGTGTATGGATAGGCATAATCCTATATCAGAGGGGCCATCATGTGGCTTTTTTAGCCAAAAGTTAAACTCCTGTATGCATTAAGCTTCTACTTACCACCGAGAGATGTTTGCTATCAGCTAGGCAGTTGATTAATGGAGGCAATATTTACTTGGACGCAAATTTACAAGACTTATTGACCAACATGAACAAGACTCAGAATTTCATGCTTCTACAGTTAGTGGACATGCTGGGGTTGCTAGGACCTATCATCGTGTGGCCTCTAATTTTTACTAGAGAAACATGAAGAAAGATGTGCAGTCTTTTGTGTCCATTTGTTAGATCTTCCAGCAAAATGAAAGACATTCATCATCACCCCGCATGTCTCTTACAACTTCTACCAATCCCGGATATGGTATTTGAGGATATAACGATGGACTTTGTTACTTTCTTACTTAGTTCCAAGGAAAATAACCACCATAATGACAGTGGTTTGATCGACCCATAAAGTTTAATCATATTATACCCTTACCATCCCTTTTTTCTGCTCGTACAGTTCCTAGGGATTTTGTAGTTGGTGTTATCATATTACATGGTCCTCCGAGAACTATAGTGATTGATCTTGATCCTCAATTCATCCATTATTTTTGGAAAGAGGCTAGCAAAATACAAGGTACCACTATTGTTATGAGTACAGCTTATCACCTGCAAACTGATGGACAATCGATGTGTTGTGGAAGATAATCCTTCAGAATGGGTGTCCATGTTGCCATGGGCTGAGAACTGGTACAATACGTCACTTCAAAAATCAGCTGTCAAGACCCATTTTCGAGCTCTTTATGGAAGAGAACCACCAATAATTGCTAGATATTTTTTGGGCAGAAATTGTAGTGATCTTGTGGAACAATTTTTGCTCCAAAAGGATGAGGTGTTTGGATATATAAACAAAATGTGGCTAAAGCTCAGCGAATAATGAAGGACCTAGTAGATAAACAAAGAACTTGTGAGAAAGCACCGGAGAAAAATATATTATTGCTATGATCAATTATAAAACAATGAGCCTTATTTATACAACACATATTCTACTCTTATTTTATGTGGGACTAGAACCAATTCATATTATTTACATAACTATCTAAGACTCCCCCTCAAACCGATGCATACAAATCATATGTACCGAGCTTGTTATATATGTAAATGATATGAGGATTAGTAAGGGACTAGTTAAAAATATTTGCAAGCTGATCATTCGACTTCACAAACTTTGTAGCAATATCTCCTAAGAGTATCTTTTCTATGATGAAGTGACAATCAATATCAATGTGTTTAGCTCTCTCATGGAACACAGGATTTGATGCAATATGAAGGGCAGCTTGATTATCACACACAAGTTCTATCTTGCTAACCTCACCAAATTTCATCTCCTTGAGCAACTGTTTGATCCAAACTAGCTCACATGTTGATATAGCAATTGCTCGATATTCTGCTTCTGCACTAGACCGAGCAACCACATTCTGTTTCTTGCACTTCTAAGATATCAAATTACCTCCTACTAAAATACAATATCCAGACATAGAACATCTATCAGAAGATGATCCTTCCTAATCAGCATCTGAGTATCCAACGATCTGCTAATGGCCTCGATTCTTAAACAATAATCATTTGCCTGGAGCTAATCTTACATACCAAACAATGCGGACAACTACATCCTGATAACTATCACAAGGAGAATCCATATACTGACTGACAATACTCGTAGGAAAGAAACTATCAGCTCTAGTCACTGTAAGGTACTCCCTACGTTTCATATTAAATGAGGTACTTTCCTTTTTAGTATGTTCCAAAACAAATGACACATTTCTAAATTTGGAAATAATTCAACTTTAAACTATTCATTTTACCCATTTACCCTTAATGAGAAGCTTTTATAGCCACACAAATATCATGACCCCACAAACCTTTTACACATTAAGCTTTTAAGACCATAAGTTTCAAAAGTATTCTTCTTTTTTCTTAAACTCCATGTCGAGTCAAATTACCTCATTTAATATGAAACGAAGGGAGTAATTTTATTCACCAATCAGCTGCCTATATCTTGCAGGATGATAAGCGGCTCCCCGATCCTGGAAGAAGTTTAGGAGTTGATTCCATAGGAGTGTCAACAAGTCTACAACCTATCATTCCTGTCTCCTCAAGAATGTCCAAGGCATACTTTCGTTGTGAGATCTCAGTTCCTAAGCTAGACTGAACAACCTCAATACCTAGAAAAATATTTTAATATGCTTAGATCCTTAGTCTGAAAGTGCTAAAAGAGATGTTGCTTCAACTTAGTAATACTATTATGATAATTGTCGGTAGTAATGATATTGTCAACATAAACCACCAGATAAATACAGAGATTTAACACAGAATGCTGATAAAATATAGAGTGATCATCTTCACTATGAGTCATACCAAACTCTTGAATAATTGTGTTGAACTTACCAAATCAGGATCGAGGAGACTACTTTAGACCATAGAGGGACCAACGCAACTGACATACAAGGCCACTAAGCTTTTCTTGAGCAATAAAATCAGGTGATTGCTCTATATAAACTTCATCCTCAAGGTCACCAGGAATAAAAGTATTCTTATTGTCCACCTAATAGAGAGGCCAATGGCGAACATCAGCCATGGTGCTATTTTATCCACAGGAGAGAAAGTGTCACTGTAGTCGAGCCCAAATATCTGAATATATCCTTTGGCAACAAGATGAGCCTTAAGTTGATCAATCTGGCTATCTATATCAACTTTGATTGCATGTACCCAACGACAATCAACAGTAGATTTACCTAAAGGAAGAGCAACAAGATCCCAAGTACCACTCATATGTAAAGCAGACATCTCGTCAATCATAACATGTTGCCATATTGGATGAGACAATGTTTCACCTGTAGACTTAGGGATGGAAACAAATTACAAAGATGATAGAAACGCATAATGAAGTGACGAAAAATGATGACAACCTAAACCTACATAATGAGGATTATGATTAAGTGTCGACCGTATACCTTTCCAAAGTTCAATCAAAAGACTAGGATGAGACAAGTCCGAAGTAGAAGCAGGGTCAAGTGCAGGACATGAATCATCTGAGCCTAATAATGGGCGTTTACGACGATGATACGTGAAGAGTGGTATTCCTATTGCTGGGAATCTAATAGGAGCATTCCTCAACGGTTAAAACTTATGTGATTGAGGTTGTAGGAGGAGCTATAGGTGGTAAAGCTGGAGCTAGGGTTGGGGTTGTAGGTAATGGAGCAGCGGAGGAAGGTGAAAGGGAAATATTGACTGAATCTCCAAAAGATAGAACTGGTAGCACCTCAAAAATCTTTAAGTGACCACCTAGGCCTGTGAAGTATGGTTGAGTTTCAAAGAAGATAACATCAGCAGAAATAAGGCATTGCTGGAGGTTAAGTGAGTATCATCGATACCCCTTTTGTGTTGTCGAGTAACCTAAAAATACACACTTAAGAGCACGGGGAGCTAACTTATCTTATCTTTTTATGAAGTAAGGTTATGAACAAAGCATGTGCTCCCAAAGACATGAGGTGTAAGATAGAAAAAGGGTGAGTGAGGAAACAACACGGAGAATACAACATGATTCTGAATAGCTAAGGATGGCATACAACTAATAATATATCAAGATGTGACAACTGCATCTCCCCAAAAACGTAACGGAACATGAGATTATATGAGTAGGGTAAAAGAAATCTCAATGAGATTGACCCATCCTAGCCCGACCTAGATCCATCTACACAGGATTCTCCTGCTAGCCAATCTGAGGAGCTATGCCTTTGTTACACCTCACAATATTATGTCGATGTTACACCCCGTAGTATTGTACGTTGGATTTGTCATAAGATAATTGACATCATTTCAAGGACAAGATTATTTTGAGGTTATAAATATTATGCTATTTATAGTAAGTGATAAGTTAAGCCATGAAGGTCAGAGGGTAAACGAGTTGAAGAAAATGAGTTTCGTCAAAATTTGACATTTTGAGATAAAATACGGCGGACTATAATACTCGTATTTATGGACTAGTACTGTACTACATGACCATGATAGTAAGGTGAATAAAGTAGGTTAAAGTGATTAGTATTTTAATTAAATTAGGATATTACCTAATTATGTTGGTAATGGGTTAATTATTGATTTAAGTGGGAAGTGAACAAATCAATAGAAATTGGTGGATAATTATTTGGTAGAAACATCACCCTCAACGTGGAAGCAAGGGGTACTATTTGTCAAGACCAAACAATGACTCTTTGGTTTATGTACTAGGTGGCATATTTAGGGAATTTGTTGGCTAAGTCATCACCCAAAGTAGGGCCCACTCACTATGATAAAAATTACCTCTATACATCATTAAAGGGAAATATATATATGCTTGCTAGTAACATATGGGAATTCTCAAAAGGAATTCATATGAACCCCTATAATGTTATTGTAGCGTGAATTGCAAATTCTAAGGGAGTACGGTACAATCTTTCTCAAGAATATCATACGGATTTTCCCCTACTTCAATCTCACAATTACATGTTTTGTCTCGATTGATGTGTGTTAGAGTGATTGTCAAGAGAATCGGCTCAGGTATATTAAGGCTATCCCGTCTTTCCTTTTGGCATGATCCATATGATACACACGAAACAAGCAAACACACAACTTTCACAGATAACTTTATTCTTAAAAGTACTAGGGGTTCCTATGTTCTTGATTACCCATGTGTCTTATTATTCTATCATCTGTTCATGGGTCTCAAAAAATATGTAAGTTGATAAAGTTTATTTCATGATATTAATCAAAGGCATAATGACCTTATGACATTCCAAGCTAAGAGATCTTATTTATGTGCATTCATTTATACATGTACATTGACCCATAACTATATGGCTTTTATATACGCGTATATTATATGTATATGGGGTATGGGGAAAGGTTATGGCGTTATATATGCATCACCACCTGATCAGCTGGTAGACGTTGATGATTTTGCCCACAGTAGCCGAGATGATATGATGGATGCCCTCAGGGGATTGATGATGTTATGTACGCATATACCTATGCATGGTATGACATTTATACACATATGCATGACATTATAAATGTTTCATAATTCACAGAGCTATTCAGACTTACAGGTTGAGTCCTTTAATCCATGTTTCTTTTATTTCTTTTATGTACTAATTTTCATGTCTTACATACTCGATACATTATTCGTATTGATGACCTTATTTTCCAGAGCCTGCATTTCATGCACGTGGGTGCTGGTAGATAGGCTGACGGTACCCCTTTTTAGGATCCTTGATCAGTGAGAGTTGGTGTGCTCCACTTGATTCGGAGTTGTTATTAGTTTTGGTGTCACGCCCTGAGCCCGAGGGCGAGACCAGCACCTAGTGCCTCATCTATCCTTGTGTACCACTTGCGACTAAGAGACTCTGAACATGTAATGACATACTTTGGCTATGGGCCACATTACAAGATAATGTGAGATACAAAATATAAAACTAAATATAGACTAACGCTGACTAATGTCAACATAAAGCTGGGCCGGGAAGGCCGTCATAATTACTACAACTTACAAGCCAACAAAATATACGTACAGGGCCTACAAACCCAACATACTGCACTAACCGACAGGATATGTCTACAAGCCTATACTGATAGATGTACTGTGATCGGAACAGGGCCCCGATCTACCCATAACCTATCTACATATATACACAAGATATACACCACACTGCTAGACTCGGCAACTCCGAAAGAAGGGGAGCTTACCGATAAAGCTGAACTCGGACAACACCTACTGAGGAGGTCTACCCGTCTGTCTGTCTGAACCTGCACACATGAAATGCAGCACCCCAAGAAAGGGACGTCAGTACGAAATAATGTACCGAGTATGTAAGGCAATATACTGAAGTTGAAACTGAACTGATAATATAATAACTGAAACAACTGGGAGTCAAAGAAAATCTGAAGATATGCTCATCTGCTGATACTAACTCAATTCTCTCAATATAGTAAGTAAAATAGTTGTCCGGCCCTATAAGGCTCGGTATATATATATATATATATATATATATATATATATATATATATAACTGCTCTGTCATAGTAGGCTCGCTCATAGGCGCTCGGCCATACTAGACTCTATATCTCGACCAGCTGGGCTCGGTCATAGGTGCTCGGCCACAGCAGGCTCGGCATATAACTTACCATCTGATCAGAGGTTGCCCTATAGAGGCCTGCCCATCGAATATAGCTCGATGGTAATGAAAATACTTTTAATATATATATATATAAAAATACTTTTAATACTGTATATATATAAACTCTCTGCTCTTTTGACCAGAAGAAGGAAATACTCAACTGAATATGCAGTCCCGATAAGAAGAATATGGTTACTTACAAAACTAGGAAAATATATGTAATTTGCGAGACTAGCAAAATATACGTAAATTTTGGAATACGAATTTCTCTTTATGCCTCGTTATCAAACTTGTGTAATTACGATATCATGCTAAAATGAAGGAAAAGCTTAGCCTTAACATACCTGTTTCTGCGAAATATGAACGAAATTACACTTGAATTCCTTGAAATCTTGGGCGAATTTGTTATGCTTTGAACGTTCTTGAACTGAAGAATGGATTTAAACATAAAACTTGTTCCAACGTTTCTTGGTTTGAAATTTTAAGAAGAAAAACTTTCCTGATTCTTGAAGAATCATTTGGGTTTGAAATTGGAATTGTCTACTTGAAGTTTCTTTAAATCTCATAAATGAAATTGCTTGCTTTTGTATAACTTTGAAATGTTAGTTTCCAAGTTCTTGATTTCAAGATATGACTTGAAGCTAGGAACAGATTGTCTAATTAGATAAGATCCTGCAAGTCTTAGTCACTTTAAGCATAAGCCATATTTGGTTATTAGATAGACACCTACACTTATGTGTAGTGAGTCACCTTCCTCAATTAGTGGCCTTATGCCACGTTTTTGGGGTGAGGGGGGTTAATTTTATTAATTTTTTTATCCACTTATTAGTTAACTGGGTAATGTTATGTTACCTGGTAATTAATCAATTACCCGCATAATTTAAAAATTATCACAAATTACTTAAAATTCTACTTATTTTTAATATACTTTATATATACTTTATACATTATACTACCATGGTCATATGGTACCTCGCATGGTACTAGTTTATAAGTATCGGGTATTATTACTTGATCCATATTTTATCCCAAATTAGCCATTTTCAACGAAAGTCGTTTTCTCTAATTCGTGCATCCTTTATCTTTCATGATACTTATTTATCGCTTGATATAAATAACATAAATATGCTAACCTCCAAATAATATCATCCCGAGTTTACGTCAATTTACTAAAGACGAAACTTTAACGTACGAAAAAAAATGCGAGATGTAACATTTTGTACGCTATTTTTGTATGTAGATATGGGTACGACGGGGCCCAGTCCCATCCTTTATATAGTTGTACACTCTGTTAGAGGCTATAGATAGTCATGTAAAGTTGGATAGTATGTGTCCTTGTCGGCTTTCAGTTTTGGATATATAGTTGTTTATAGCAGCCTTGTCGGCTCGCTCTACCATTTTCCACATGTATATGTATACATGTCTTTTGGACATGTTTTCCTCATATATGTTATTCACGTGATTCAGCAGTTTATTGATAGATGTTATTCATGAACTACCCTTAATTCATATTTATATCTTAGACGTATGCTTAGGGGTGTTCGACAGATAGGACTCGGACACTCGTCATGGCCCAAGGGTTTGGGTTGTGACAAATGTGGTATCAGAGTAGTTCTGTCCTAGGGAGTCTACAAGTCGTGTCTAGTAGATTGTTGTTTATGGGTGTGTTGTGTACCCCACTTATATGCAGGAAGCTATAGGGCATTTAGGATTATCACATTTTCTTCTTACTCTAGATCGTGTGGTAGAGCTTAGTTGTAGAAATTCAAATTCCTAAATTCTATTCTATTTGTAATATAACAATACCTACATCCAAAAAGACAGTTGGTAAGAGATTGAATGTGGTTGTGGAAGAGTTGAGTCAGAGGAACTCAATTTTGCATCATGCTTATGATGAGTAAATGTGAGGTCTTCAGCAGATCATGTGTGTACTAAGACGTGTAAGCTTCTTGATAAGGATCCTTAAGGCAAGAATATCTATCTACCCATATGGTGAAAAGAAATGAGAGATTCAGAAGGTAGATACAAGTTTCAACAAGTAAGAGAAGCAAGGTGAAGAAGGGTACGAGACACCCAGTTAATGAAGATTATCAGTATTTATAATTCAGGCAGAGAAATATAAGCATTTTGAGTTACCTTCAACAGTAACAGATGCATGTACAATCGGCCACACCCGTCTTAGTTATGCCCTAAGGGGGCTAACAGGTGTAGTTTAAGAGAAGGACGGGATATCAGGATCCTGTTGGAGTTAGAGTAACCCAAAATGGTGAATGGATTGTTTGCGTTAGTTGATATTTTCAAAAGATATTAAAAAGTGTTAATAGATCTCATTGTGAGATACCCAGATGGTGCACTCTAGAATAGTACAGCTAGATATAAATACTAGAATGTTCAAAAAATATTTACAAAGATAGGAACTAGAATCCTGGAAAGGATAAATATTACCTTAGTATGGCTCACGTCCCTAGTAGAGAGAGAATGTTAGGCAACCTGAAGAGCCAGTAGATGGAGCAAGGGGAGCTAAAAGCAAAAGAATCTCTTGTTGAAGTTTTCATAATAACGTGATAGATAGAAATATTAGCAGGGAAATAAGAAGAGAGTTAATGAAGTATTTTGAAAAAGATGTGATATATGGATGACAATGGTAGATAGAAACAAATGATAGTATTACAGAGTCTATAGTCAAGTGAAGGAAAAGATGAGAGGTGACAGGACTTGAGACAACAAAAAAGTATAGGCCATAAAATCATATCCTCATTTCAAGAAATAAGTTTGTGACTCCAACGTGATTACCGAAAAGAAAAAGTTAGACCCCAGAGTAATAGAAATTAGTATGGACTGGTGAACAAGATAAATTAAACATGAATTAAGGACTTAGTGATCTGATAGTATTGGGCATCGTGAGAATTTCGGAGATCACATTTTGGCAATAAAAGGATGGACAATGGAAGAATAACCTTTAAAGGTCATTCAGAAAGATGTTTCCCTAAAGCAAGCAATGTGAGCAAAGTTAAGCTTAAAGGACTATGTGTGCCAGTTACAATAGGTGTCACCCTCGTGAGTAAGGAATTTTGTTAGACTTGGTGCAAAAGATTACCGCAAGGCGAGTAAGGGTCATCAACAATGTGAAAAGATGCCAAAGATGAAGAGGTAAAATACCTATAGGTAGATCGTCGTAGCACTAAATCCTAGTACTCCCCTAAATGGGGAAATATGGTGTGATGTGGCATTAAGTCAGAGTTAAGTGGTTCTAGTAACTATGGAATGGTAAAGGAAGAATGCGATAAAAATGAGAAAGGGATGATATTGCACTTATTCAAATCCTACAGATATGTTACGACTCTAGAACACTATGCAAGCACAACGTCAGGGAGATGAAGTAAGGGTTTTCCCCAGATTGTTATTGATAAATAAGTGTGAATGAACACTTGATACATAAGGAGCTAGTGAGAGAGGTAAGTTAAGACAAAGGAAATAACCCAAGAGAAATTACTTGGAATATAGATATGAGAATGGACCAACGAGCAGTTAGTAGTTGATTCAGGAAGAGACTAGTTATGGCTAGACAAGAGGTTACAGATAAATCAATAGATCATGCAAGATAAACGTAATGAACCCCAACATGGGGAATTTAGTCTCGCAGATATGACATCGTGATCCTTAAGAAATTTTCAGATAAGAGTGGGGTAGTTAAAGGTGCCTTATAAGTGTTAGGGAAATAAAAGAGAGTGTCACTGGGAAACAGTCAAAAATTTTAGTTCAGAAGCAACCCTACAAGCACAAGGGCGCGGAGGTAAGTAACTAGGGATAATTATAGACGAGCACGAACATTACAAAAATCTGTCAAGTATATGATGTAATTAACTTGAAACTTTACTAGATCTAGAAGGTATCCCTAAGTACTACAACAAAAGACTAGCTGAGGAAATAAGGAAGAAGGCTTTAACCTAAGCATAGTAACTTGAAGAAGAAATGGTCTTATAATAGCAATCTCACTACAACACTGTATGCACTCCATAAGAAAGTGGAACCTATCGTGGCTAATGAGCGAGAAGTGAAGCCAAAAGCAATATTCGAGATCATATGAGTTGCAAAAAATTCCAGCATGCTTGAGAACTAAGATAAAGCCAGTTAGAAGATAACCTGCCTCATAAGAAGTCAGTATGGAGCTCCCACCAGATTGTGTATGCACTAGAGGTGCAAGTATTATAAGAGAGATTCAAGTTGTGGATGTGAATTATACATCTGTGGAAGGGGGGTTATGAAAGATATAGAAGATACGATGTGCGATTTTAAGGTAAGTAAGGTAAAGGTGAACAATGTACATGATACTCAGGTGCAAAAGGTTGTGAATAATCCATACTTTGGATAGAGATCTAGAAGCACTAGGATTCAGTATCCAGGAATGATAGCGGTGTTATTAGTGGCATATCTTCCGGTCTATAGTTTCTAGGTACGGAAAGGTCTAGTTAAGAGAGTAAAGAAAAGTTAGAGACAATGTAATGTCTCGCTTGATGTTTCAGAATATTATAAGGAAATCTATGGTGCAAGAAAGTTGAAGGAAGGTTGCGAGTAGTATAAATAGATATGTGTAGGTCGCAAGATAAAGTATGGTAGAGCGACAAGGTTTTAGGAAGACATGAGTAAGGATAAGAAAAGGCAAGTGAGAAGGTGATGAGAATGGATAAGTCCTCGGGATTAAGCCCATGAAAATAAGAGAGTTGATTGTTTCTCTAAGTTATAGATAGATATCCTGAATGAACTCAAAGCAGTCTAAGACTAGCAGCATTTAGAAAAGACGGAATGCTGCCCTAGTAATAGAATGAGGGTGTAATTGTGATAGATAAAGGATGATGTTTGAGCCTTCGATTGAGTAATTATTTGAAGAGAAAAAGGGATTTCATGAAGTGTACAGGATTAAAATACCCACATAAGGTGAATCACATTGGGATGCTATGAAATATGGTTATAGAAGTATAGTATCGCCCCTAGGTGGATCAATCTAATCACTTCAGATGTTTCCCGATGAGACGTGAGCCCTAGCGGCAGTGTTACATAAGAGGTCAAGTTATGGTAGATGATAGATCAACATTAAGGTGAATCAACAATAGATGGATAAAAGTTCAATAGTATGAGATGAGATCAGGCTGTCATTCTTAAGATGAACAGTAATGAGGAAGCATTAAAGGACTTAGATTTATAGATATATGATAAGCAGCGAGAGAATAACCTGGAGTTGGGTAGTAGACCTCGGTAATAATAAATCGAAGTAAGAGTTAGGATATAGTATGACCTACCTAAATGTAGTAAATCCATAAGGATATATAACCAAGGCTATGAAACAAGATATAGCAATAGTCATAAGTTCGACAAAGTAAAGAGTGAAGAACTTCAGTATACCTATAGATGCCCAGAGGGAAATCTTGTCAAGTTATGTATATGTTCCCAAAGTAAGGCCTAGAGATTGTCTAAAAGCTAGAGCGAAGAGTCGCATAGGCGCATATACAAGGAAAAAGTCGTACAGGATGCATGACAAAAGGTAGCAAGAGTTACGAGATTGGAAGAATTCTGACCACATGTCGTGGTGTGAGAAAAAGCCTAAAGGTGGGAATGCCCTGGACTTTGGATTTATTCACAGAACAGTTGATGGCAAGGATAGTATTAAAACCATTTGTAAGAGATATCCGGTTATGAGACCAATAAGTTCATCAGTCAACATTCGAGGACGAATGTTCCAAAGGGGGGATGATGTTACACTGCAGTTTTACGTCAGTGTTACACTCTGCAGTATTACGACGATGTTACACCCCATAGTATTGTATGTTGGATTAGTCGTAAGATAATTGACATCATTTTAAGGACAAGATTATTTGAGGTTATAAGTAGTATGCTATTTGAAACAAGTGATAAATAAATTCTTGAAGGTGAGAGGGTAAGCGAATCGAAGAAAAATGAGTTTTGTCGAAATTTAACATTTTGAGATAAAATACGGTCCAAGCTATAATAACACATATTTATGGACTAGTACTGTACTACATGACCATGATAGTAAGGTGAATAAAGTAGGTTAAAGTGATTAGTATTTTAATTAAATTAGGATATTACCTAATTATGTTGGTAATGGGTTAATTATTGATTTAAGTGGGAAGTGAACAAATCAATAGAAATGGGTGGATAATTATTTGGTGGAAACATCACCCCCAACGTGGCAGCAAAGGATAATATTTGCCAAGATCAAACAATGACTCTTTGGTTTATGTACTAGGTGGTATATTTAGGGAATTTGTTGGCTAAGTCATCACCTAAAGTGGGGCCCACTCACTATGATAAAAATAACCTCTCTACATCATTAAATGGAAATATATATGCTTGTAGTAACGTATGGAAATTCTCAAAAGGAATTCCTATGAACCCCTATAATGCTATAGCAGCATGAATTACAAATTCTAAGGGAGTACGGTACAATCTTTCTCAAGAATATCATACGGATTTTCCCCTACTTTGATATCGTCATTACATGTTTTGTTGCGATTGATGTGTATTAGAGTGATTGTCAAGAGAATCGGCTCAGGTATATTAAGGTTATCCCTTCTTTCCTTTTGGCATGATCCATATCATACACACAAAACGAGCAAACATGCAACTTTCACAAATAACTCTATTCTTAAAAGTACTAGGGGTTCCTATGTTCTTGATTACCCATGTGTCCTATTATTCTATCGTCTGTTCATGGGTCTCAGAAAATACATAAGTTGATAAAGTTTATTTCATGATATTAATCAAAGGCATAATGACCTTATGACATTCCGAGAGATCTTATTGATGTACTTCCCATGCATTGCATTCATTTATACATGTACATTGATCCATGACCAGATGGATATATATATATATATATATATATGGGGTATGGGGAAAGGTTATGGCGTTATATACGCATCACCACCTGATTAGCTGGTAGATGTTGATGATTTTGCCCACAGTGGCCGAGATGATATGATGGATGCCCTCAGAGGCTTGATGATGTTATGTACGCATATACCTATGTATGGTATGACATTCATACACATATGCATGACATTATAAATGTTTCATGATTCACAGAGCTATTCATACTTATAGGTTATTCCTTTACTCCATGTTTTTTTTATGTCTTTTATGTACTGATTTTCATGCCTTACATACTCGATACACTATTCATATTGACGCCCCTATTTTTTGGGGCCTGCGTTTCATGCCCGCGGGTGCAGGTAGACAGACTGATGGTCCCCCTTTTTAGGATCCTTGATCAGCAAGAGTTGGTGTGCTCCACTTGATCCGGAGTTGTTATTAGCTTTGGTACGCTATTTTTGTATATAGATATGGATACAACGGGGCCTAGTCCCGTCCTTTATATAGTTGTACACTCTATTAGAGGTTGTAGATGTAAAGTTGGATAGTATGTGGCGTTATCGTCTTCCAGTTTTGGATATATAGTTGTCTATAGCAGCCTTGTCGGCTCGCCCTACCATTTTCCGCATGTATATGTATATATATGTCTTTTGGACATGTTTTCCTCATGTATGTTATTCACGTGATTCAGCAGTTTATTGACAGATGTTATTCATGACCTACCTTTAATTCATGTTTATATCTTAGACGCATGCTTAAGGGTGTTCGACAGATAGGACTCGGACACTCGTCATGGCCCATTGGTTTGGGCCGTGACAATAAGAGGTTTGATGAATGATCCCATGAGAGTTCATAAACGGGTGAAATGGAGAAGACAAATACTATGGACATTATCAATACAAAATGTGCAGACAAAAACCCCCAAATTGATTTTGGATTCAGCGTAGAAGGTTTGAAAAATAAAAAACAATTCACATTGATTTTTCATCTATAATATCCAAGTGTGTCTGGAATATTCATCAATGAAACTGACAAAGTAGCAGAATTCCAAGGTAGAACCAACCCGACTAGGGCCTCATACATCTGAATGGACTAAAGTGAAAGGTAACTCTGCTCGATTATCATGACGCCGAGGGAAATGGCGACGAGTATGCTTATCGAGCTGATATGACTCACACTCTATAGTGGGCAAGTGAGACAAACTAGGTACCATTTTTCGAAATTTTGATAAAGTGGGATGTCCCAACCATTTATGTAATAAATTTGGTGAATAAGTAACAGAACAAGTTGTAGATGTGGGTTCATGTGATTTGGCAAGGATAAGGTAATAAAGTCCATTTAATTCAGTCCCAGTACCAATAATCTTCCATGTACTGCGTTCTTGATAAAATTAGGTCATCAAGAAATAAAATAGAACATTTAAGTAATTTGGCTAAGCGACTAACGGCTATAAGATTAAAAGGATTACCATGAACATAAAGAACTGAATTCAAAGGTAAAGAAGGAAGTGGACTTGCTTGACCTATTTCAGTTGCCACGTTTGAGACCCATTGTCCATTATGACCATTGGAAGAGATTGAGAATAGGAAATAATAGTGAAGGTAGATTTATTACCAGAAATATGGTCAGATGCTCCTGAATCGATCGCCCAGTTGTTGGGAGAAGAAGATTGAGAGACACAAGTAACGTTATTACTTGTTTGAACAACAGTAGAAATCTCATAAGATGTCTATTTACATGCTTTGTTAGGGGTGTACATAGGCCGGGTTGGTTCGGAATTTACAATTACTAAATCAAACTAATTGTGTCGGGTTATTAAATCTAAAGACCAAACCAAACCAATAAAACTTGGGTTTTCATGTTATTCGGGTTTTTTCGGATTTTTTTCCATTAAAATCTTCGTAGAACAAAACATATAACGTATGCTCAAAATATTTCTTTAATCCTAGTAAGATACAATTATATAAAGTATTTTCCAAGAAAATAATACAAAATATGAGACGTGTCATGGCATTATCCTAAATTATTCAACAATATAGACAATAAAATTATGTAATATAAATATTGCTAATTAGAAAGACATAATAAAAATAAACACAATCTAAAAGTACTAAGTCATGCTAAAATAAATAGACTAATAAGGGAGTATTAATTACATGACTAAACGCTAAAGAAAAATAAAAATAGGTTATGCATTTTTATCTAAATTATTGCAAAGAAAAAATAGATATTTAATACATTCCCGTTCGTAATATTGAATTTAATGTCTTTTGTTAGTATTAGTATTGATTTGATTTTGGTTTGGACTTTTGTTAGCATTATTTAATTTACTAATATTAGTGGCTATAAAACTTATTGGAGCATCCAAAATTTCTAAGTCCAACCTTGAAATAATACCTTAAAAGCTAAAATTATGAAATTTTTTAAGAAATATTTATAAATTACATCACAATAAGTATATTTATATATTAAATATATCTAAATTTCTATATATGTAATGTCGGGTTGGTTTAGTTTCGGTTTGACTTTCTTTAGTTAAAACCAAACCAATTATGGTCGGGTTTTTTTTCCAACACCAAACCAGACCATACTCGGTTTTTTTTTCGATTTGACTCGGATTATCGGGTTGGTGTGGTTTGTCGGTTTCCTTTGTATACTCCTACTTTGTACTGAAGGAACTCTATATATTCCTATAAAGAAACCATATCGATTGAATTTAATGTAGTGGATCCAATGGATTATGTCAAAGGCTTCTAATACGAATGACATTATAATGATTTAAGGCAGTTTTCAGTGACCAACTCAAGAATTTACTGTAAAAGTGTTGCTGCTAAACAGAAGTTGACCGAAAAGCCGCTGGAGAAATTTAAAAATAGTGAAACTAGTTGTAAAAGCTTCAGCCGAGTTCCACACTAAAAAATAGGTTCTAAAAATACCACCAGAAACTTTTATGAAAATTATCGTTCACGCCGGGAAATCACAGTTCATGCCGAAAAAATATTGTTCACGCTGGAAAAATATAAAAGTAGTCGAAACTTGGTTTAAATTAGATGGGTAGCCTCAGAATTGAAGGGAGAACAAGCTGTCATGAAGAAACTTTGCGGGAAAAAATGGTCGAAAAGTGGCTCACGCGCTGGCGCGTCGGAAAATTTTCTTCCAGTGGTGCATGAGGGCTCAGAGGATGTTCTACCGAAGATTGTTCTAAGGGTTGGTCGCTGGAGGCTGATCTACTTCATAGTGGTATTGATTTTTACACAACACTGATGAATAATGATTTTTTTCTTGTGGCAGACCTGTGTTTGCCAGAAAAAGACTTCTGATTGACTAATTTCTCTTTCCGGAGTCGCTGGAATTTTTGCACAACGATAAATCTCATGATTATTTTGATACCATGTGAGAAAGCACGAGAGAAAAATATATTATTGCTATGATCAATTATAATACAATGAGTCATATTTATACAACATATATTCTACTCCTATTCTATGTGGGACTTGAACTAACTCATATTATTTACATAATCTATCTAAGAGAACTGAACTTCACTTTGAGGTAGGAGATTGGGTTTGTGAAGCTCAAGTCATACAGTCAAGCGTCAATTCGACTTCAAAGACAACACAAATGGGGAAGAAAGTACTTTGGTCATTTCGTGTTCTTAAAAGAATTGGAGAAGTGGCATACAAATTAGAATTGCCAATAGCTGCAAAAATTCACCCAGTCTTTCATATATCACTGTTTAGAAAATGTTCAGGGCAATCAGATAATCAGATTACACCACTTCACTTGACTGATTTTGTTCATGATGAACGACGTACCGGACTAAAACTTGAGGACATGGTTCCCATTGGAGATGGGGTAATGTTATGAATCCAGAATCACAAAATGAACCTGTTGATGGGGCTGACTAGTTGGGTGTTTGTGGAGTCCACAGAAGATGTTATTAAGGACAATATGGTCAGGGGCAAACGAGTGAGACAAATGCCTTCAAAGCTACGTGATTATGTAGTGTAAACTGGTGATGTAGTTATAGGAGTTGGTTATATAAGGGTGGGTAGTGGATCAGGAAAAGTTAGGTAAAAGATATTGAGAATATTCTCAAATCATCTATATCTCTGTAATTCTAATTCTCATCTCCTTTCAGTCGTTATCTCCTGCACTCTATGTTAATTTCATCATTGTAGTTCCCTTTGCATATCAAGTTGTTTCTGGTGTGGTTAAGAAGTATTAGTAGCAATTGCTATAGTATGTACTCTTTGAATATTGCAGTCAATAACAGTATTTCAACTCGAGCATTAGTTAGTTTGTGTCCACCAGATGCCCCTTTTTTCCAGGCTTGGACCAATCTAAACTTTGTTGGACCAATTAGAATAAAGCCTCTCACTACTCATGGTGAGAGATCTGCAGTGTTGTATTAATTCATTCAACAGTTGCATATTCGTATTCCTGTAAGCTCTCACATTATGCTATAAAAGGATCCTAGGCACTGAAAAACAAAAAATTCTGAAGAAAATATACTAACCTAATAATGATACATTTGACCAAAATTATAGCACAACCATCGAGAATTGCTGAATTGATATCATTGATTTATTCAACAAATTCAATCAACCACTAATTCTGATTTCTGATAAATACAACAAAGGACACAAAATCGACAAGTCACGCCAAAGGGAAAAAAAGGACAATCTAATACAATGATACAACACATGGTGCAATCGTAAGCACCGAATAAAGTTACAAATTCACAACAACAAAATTTAGACAGACGAGGGAGGGGGGGGGGGGGGGGGGAGACTATCTTTCTTCCTAGTTGTTCAAAACTGTTTATCAAAAGCCTGCTGCTTATTGTTAACTTTTTTATTTTTATTGGTTCATATAAAGAATGACAATGGCCATGAATAATGCACCTATACAGAAAGTAAAGGTTTAAATTCTCCCCTTCCTCTTCTCATCCAATGCCTGCACAAAAAAAGAGAGGTATAACTTAGGCAGCATTTTAATGAATCTATAGCACCAAAAAAAACTCCCTATGAAAGTGTAATGACTCAACCCATGTTTTGAGTTCTAGCATCTCATTCTTGATTTGAGACTTGGTACGTTCGTATAATGTTTATGACAAGCGAGCATGGATAGTTTGGACCCCAAGGGCTCGGGGAAGATTTAGAATTTTATCATTCTATTTGGAAGTTTAAAGAGTTTAAGTAGCAACCTTACCCCTGGATTCTAGTAATATACTTTTGGTTCATGTTTTGAAGCTTCTAATAAGTTTACATGATGTATTCGGACTTGTATGAATGTTCGGTTTAGGACTTGAGGGATTTGGGGGACGTTTCTGCACTATTGCATAAAAGTTGGAACCTTAAAGATTCTTTAAGTTGAATCGAGGTGTTGTTTTTGTTTGTAGCGCTTCGCTTCGTGTTTCGAGCCTTTGGATAAGTCCGTCCAGGATATTTGGACTTGTCAAGATGATTTGAAGGCGTCCCACGAGGCTCAAGTGAGTTTCGCGGTATTTGGAGGAAGATTAGGTGAAAGACCAGCCAAATCCGCAAAGAATGCAAACATGGCGCGCTAGTGCAATTTACCTGAAGTTTTGTGTAAATAGCCGCATTTCGTACTTTGAGTTCATTTCACCATTTTTGGAGCTAGGGAGCTCGAATTGAGGTAATTCTTTGAAGGATTTTTTATGTACGACGTTGGGGTAAGTTATTTTAACTCGAATATATGATTGTATCATGCATCTGCGTCAATTTTGTCTTAAAATCAAGGAATCAAAGAGGTGAAAAGGGGATTTTAGTCCAAACCTTAAGAAAAGTGATGAAGATTAAAAAACTGATTATTTGGATTGAGAATCTAATAACATATTTGAACTCGGGAGATTATGGATCACCGAGATTTGACCTTCGTTTTGAGATTTGACCATGTGAACCCGGGGTTGACTTTGACCTAAGCTTATCTTTTGCTTCGGGAATCGAGTCCTAGGCTTTATTTGACATCAGGAGCATTATTTGGGCTAGATCAGGCTCGTTTGATGGAATTGGAGCAAGGAAAAATTATTTTCGACAAATAGAGCTAGTCCAAAACCAAGGTCCTCACTGAGGGAATTTTTCCCAAAATTGTCTTGTTTTTTATGTGCTATGTATTTGGGGGTAATGTATATACGAAGTGACGAGCGTATACGTGGACATCATGTTATTTCCATGCTTGGGTAAAGGATAAGCTTTGTATGCTATACTTCTTTTAATTGTTGCATGATTACTTGAGCATCATATTCATGCTAGTATCATCTTATTAGCATTCCTGCACATGATAGTGTTATGTATGTTGGATTACATGAGTTACTCATTAGTTATACAGTGATCATGTCTAATCTTTGACTCATGACTATTTATGCATCTTTATATGCTAGTATTATGTTATAGGCATCTTTCACATGCTAGTTTACATAATAGGTTACATAAATGTCGAGTTACATGTTTTTTACACAGTCATGCACTGAACATATGCATCTTCATCTGCATAGGAGGTTCATACATAGATGTGATTTTGGCATGTTGAGTCATCCCTATGGTTTATATTGTGCATGTTGATTTGGCAATACAATCAGGGTGTGTGGATCCACGTTCATGTTTGTGTATGGATAGAACTCATCCCTTATGAGTCACCCTCTCATATTTCTCTCTCAGTCGCATACACGCAGGTTTGTGAGAAACTCACGAGTTTATGGTTTGTTGGACACTTTGAGGATATTGGTTGATGTAAAGTTCGAGTTTATATCATACATATGCAATCATAGACTCTTGTTGCATTTTATATAAATGTTGACCGGTGCATATCATTAGATATATGTTCTTCCATGCATTTCACACATGCATTGGGTTGTTTGTTGAGAAAGCATACATCATATTGCATGCTTAGACTGTGCATATCATTATATATGTTATTTTGAAGCATTGATACATGTATTGGACTTGCTTAGTTGAGATAGAGTGCATCGGTTCATATGCTCTATCTGTGCATATCTTTATATGCTTTGACCATGAGCATGATTAGCTTGTTCTTCAGTGCAATTTTTCTATTGTTGCTATGTATATGAATTACAGGGGAGAGTATTTTGACAAAACCCTTGCACTAGTTTGTTAGGGGAATAGTCATGGATACTTACAGAGTATGGTGCCGCTATACGCATACTACATTTTTGCACCTTGTGCGATGATACTGGAGCTGAGCGTTTATGGAGTTCTTGAGCGAGTATTGAAGATATATCATCGTTCTAGTTATGAGTAGTCATTTTGTTCATAGGAGTGTGTAGGACCTTGTATCTATGTTTTGTATATTTCAAATGGATGTTGCATTTGTTTTTCATGTCAGCGTATTCATATTCTTAGTAGCTCTGACTTATGACACCAATTCTTGGGATAGTTTGTAGTGAATTCTACATTTTAACCTTGTTATTTATATGAAGATTTTCCACTTAAGTTATATTTGTATTGATTGGTTCACCTAACTGGTTGTGTTAGGTGTCATTACGATTTACTGATAGAGTGGGATTTGGGTCGTAACAGAAAGTTAGGTTCACGTCAAGACAAAGTTGCCGAAAATAGAAATCTTTTCTATGCCGATGTAAAGAGTAAACAAGATTCTAATCCTTCAAGTTGAATTATAAGAGTAAAGCACGATTCCCACACTAAAATATTCAAATCTTGGCTGGCAAGTACTCAAATTGCTTTATGTCATAAAGAACTGATGTCAATGCCTATGATAACATTATTTTCCCCTTCATTTTCGTCCAACTCTAGACTTAGGGACTAAATATAAAAGATAAGAATGAAGCCAAAGCAGCACTATCATATTAACTAACACCGTGTTGAATTTGGACAAGGACAAATAGATGAAAACATGAAAACAAAGAATTCATATTCTGAAAAATAGAGGGCACGACACGAATAGGACAAGAAATTTGTGTGTTTATATGCAAGAGTACAATATAACAAAAAGAGAACACTGAAAAACATGCAACACATGCTTCAGACATAATTTATCAAACGTTGTTAAATTGTTTAACTATCTGATCTAAAAGCTTAAACTGTTGGAAAGAGAACACTTATATTTACATAAGTCTTCAACCCGCCCCTCACGTGTAGGCCTAATTCTTCTTCATGGGTCAAACACATGAAACTTTTTCCCGATAACGGCTGGCGGTGAGGCTAAAACTCTAAAAATTTGCCTGCTCTTATACCATGTTCAAGTGTGCGACTACCTCATTTAAAAGCTTAAGCAGTTAAAGAGAAAGAGAATACACTTTCATTTACTTATTTATGTCTTCAACAAACTTCATGAAATCTTAAAAAGGTATTAAGTGGCCCATATTGGTTGAGGAAATGGATTGTTGTCTCCATAAAAGCAAGAAATCCTCACCTCATGACATGAGTTAACTTTTGGGTTAAGTTAGGTCCAAAATTCATTTTTTAAACATGGTATTAGAGTCAAACCAGCCGTAATTCCGTTGCCAATGTTGAGACCCCTGTTATGTTTTCCATGCTTTAGCTGTCTAAATATGGTCTTGTTGGAGGGGGAGGAAGAAGGGGTATTAAGATCCCAAATTGATCGAGGAAATACGTTGTTGTCTCCTTAAATGATGTTGCGCAATCCTTGTCTGATGAACTAACTTTTGGAGTCAGAATAAGGTCCAAGGTCTCTTTATTTAACACAAGAATAGATAAAGATATTCAATATTCCAGAAAAGTTAGAAGATAAAGAGAGAGAATGTAAAAGTAGTTCCACGGCTTAAAAAAACACATGCTTGTTGTGAATTTAAAATCATTCGCAAATTTTCAGGATGTAGCTTTCTAACTTCTGAGTTAGAGCTTGATAAAAACAGGAATTTTGGAGATTCCATTTTCTGACAAGCTTCCTTCACTAAAAAGGATAGCCCATTTATTCCTTTAAAATATATTATTAGTCAGCATAAGATGGGTGAAGCCTGAAGGTGAGATTAGACGGGATTATGGTGCCTAAATGCAAGCAATTCAGATATCTAAGCTCATTTCAGGCGAGTGGAATGGGAGATAAAAATGTTACATATGGAATCAATATGAGATGGTTGAAACGGAGTAGTAGCACCTGGGTTTTATGTGCTAGAAGGATGCCTAGAAAAATGTAAGATAAGTTCTATTAAACATTTATAAGACCAGTAAAGTTATATGGGAGTGAATGTTGGGAAGTCCAACACAATCCACAGGATGTGTTTCATATAGATGCAGATGCTAAGACAGATGTGCGGTCATAGAAGATTAGATAAGATTAAAAATGACAATATTGGCCAGAAGGTGCAAATAGCAAATATTGAGGATAAAGTGAGAGAAGGTCGCTTGAGATGGTTTGGTCATGTCATGTGTCGCCACTGGTCTATAAGTGTAATAGCATGGTGAGTGGAGGTGTTAAAAGTGAACAAGGTAGACCTAAAATCACATGGAAAGAAGTTATCTTGAAAGACCAACAATTTCTTGGAATACATACAGACTTAGCGAAAAATAGGATATATATATATATATGGGTTTTGTTAACCTACTACATAGTTGTAGTAGGTTAGCATTGTATACATCTTTTATTTTCCTTTTATGTCCCTAAAAGTTAATTGACAAACATTAATAAGAGAGGTCTTTTTTGTCTTTTTGACAAAAATTAAAATCCATCACAATTTTGCACCGCTATCCCCTGTCCCTATCTCCCCAATTTCTCAACATCTCTCTCTCTTCTCTTCAGAAACTCTCCTTCTCCCTCCTCTCCGCAACGCCATAGCCATTCATGAAATTGAACTTATTAAGTTTTCTCCCTTTCTCCTTCTGTCATTATTCAAGGTGCCAAGTGGAATTTAAGAATGTGTGCCACCAATGTCAGTAAGAGAATCCAAAATACAATCTTCACCTTTCTATCCCCATTTTCTCTAAATCAGTGATACAAGAATGCCAACTGCAATTTTTAGATCTGAAGTTAGTGCCGTTCGAATTTGATTATATATTAATCTGATTGCTGAAGCTTCTTCTGAAAGAACTCCAAGGGAATGGTAATAATCAAGGAGAAAGTAATGACTTTGCCCAAATGATATTATAACTTCTGTTTCGTCTTTAGGTTGCAGCCATTTTATCAGTTTAATATTTTTTCTTGTTATGGTAACACCATTGACGTGAGAAGAAAAGAGGGGGAAGAGGAATTGGGTAGGCTTTAGTTTTTGGATAAAAAGACAATAAAACCCCTCCTATTAACGTGTTGTTAGGGTGCTTCTAGGGACATAAAAGGAAAATAAAAGATGTATACAATGCTAACCTACTACAACTATGTAGTAGGTTAGCAGACCTAGCGAAAGACAGAGCACAATAGAAGAAAAAAATATATAGGCGATATTAATTAGTTGGGAATATGTTTTGGTAATGTCAATACATTTAGCCCTATGCTTCTAAGATAGCCTTATCTCAGATTTTATGCCGATACAAAGTGCAAAGAACTTCTAATACTTCTATTCTTGTTATATTCTGTATCATGTTGGTCTGAGATGAATTGAAATGAAGAAACATGGTCATCGAGGACTCATATAGTCAACTCCAACTTGTTTGGAATTGAGGTATGGCTATTCTTGTATGCATTAGAGAAAAAACTTTAGCAAATAATAAAAGTAGTAGTTTAGTGCAGTCTAGTAAATCAACACAAGTGCCCATAGTTGACAACTGCGTTTATATTTTCAAGATTTCGGACATGATAGGTTTGGTGCTAAAAACTGTCCCACTGGTGTTAGTGTCGGACTACTGTACGACTCAAATATGTAACCCAACATTTGATGCCCACACTTTCAAGAATTTTAGCTAAGCATCAATATACAGGAAAGTTTCAATTGTACTAAAACAACATATATGTGCAAACTGATTAGTAAACGGAGAAATAGTAGCAAATCATATGAGATGGTTAACTAAAAAGGAAAAAGTTAAATTTCGAACCCATATATTTCAGAATATCGTAAAGGAAACACACCTTGCTTTGGAAGATTCTTATCGTCAGCACAAGAGTATCGCGCATTCTAGAAAGAAATAAGAAAGCAGCAACTTAGATTTCAATGATTCAAAGAACGAAGAGAATCAAAATCTGATTTAATAACAATATAGTAACTAAGGAAACAATATATTCCCCATACCAAATTCTTTGGTAACAAACAAACCCAAGAATACAAGCAACAAAAGAGATAACAGATTAGTTCCTCTCTTTTTTTTTAAATGATACACGAAAGTTGCCTCCCTAAAAGAAGTCACAACTTAATACCTTATCTTAAAATTAAAAAAGAAAAAGAAGTACACAACTTAATCTCATGAAATCACTAAAATTTAAGCTGAAAAAGGTAAAATACAGTGGGAATATACATATATATAGCTGTTGACAAGCAACTTATGACAGGAAATATCAATGCATGCTACAATCTGAAATAAATCCATATGCATCAAAGAACCATGTCTAGAATAGTACTGCAGAAATAATTAATAAATACTTCTAAACGATGAATATGTGGATGCTTTTCATTCATTTACGTGATAAAGAACACATAGAGGGTGCCTTTTTATCTACTACATATTACTCTTAAGACATGTGACACTAATGCGCTTTTAGAAAAGTAACTTTAAAGATAGATGAAGTGACAAAATCCTAATCTCTTCAACACAATCTATCACTGTTTGCCTCGGTTGATGCGGGTACCCCTAAGTTAGATATTCTCCTAAAGCAAGAATTTACGATTCAATACCACTTCAATTGTTTGCTTACAGCTTTACTTTTGTGTGACTAAGTAGAACCTACTAAGCAAAAAAATTGATAAGTTATATGCCTTGTGCATGATTATGTTATAGGACAACTAACATTTTTTCAATGTCATGTGATTTTAACCCAAAAAAGATGCTGAGTTAAAAGTTACCTTATATCATTGTTTGTACTGAAGGGATGTGAAGACCCATCGGAACATGTGATAACAAACTGTGTTGACAACCCACTTGGTATTTTGATCTGAACATAGAAGAGTCAGAATTACACTCAAATATTTGACAATAAATTAGGAGATAATACAAATTTCTGTTCGGTATATTCAAGAACTTTACCACCATACAGTTAAGCCTATTTTCTGTTTATTTGCTCCAATTATGAGTATCAATCACCCTCACACCCACCCACCCTTAAGTACAAGTAACTTGCCCATCCATTGACCGATAATGGTGTCTCCAGCATTTTAAAATTACTAAATTTTGCTTCCTGTGATTATCATTAGGTTTTTCAAGAACAATGTGACGAAACCACGATAAAATGGGCTTCTTTTGCTTGCTATTGTTATTTTTACTATAGTTTCTTTTTCTTCTTTTCTTAAGTATAAGCCATATGAACCTATCAACGGTTAGGCGGCGTGGCCACCAAACACAGTTAAGTAGGATACATCCTTTTCCTCCCTACAACAAGAAAACATAAAACTAATGTATTATCTCCTCCAACTAATAGCCTGTTATGACAATCAGCATCACTGAACCTCAGTTTATATGATGATTCGAACCTATGTAAGTATGTATAATTGTATCATTACATTTTTTATAAGTAATGAAATTCAGGATGCAACCAACAGCTCCTTTCCATTTGTAAAATTCAGAGAGCTAACTGCAAATCAAAGGTCAAGACAACAGTCTACCAAGTCTAGAGCTCCACATCTAGTGCTAGTTCCTTTTTTTCTATTAACGGAGTTAAAACTGAAAAAAAAAGGAGAGAGAGAGAGAGAGAGAATTGTAAGAAATATTCAGTCATATCCTCAAACCACTGAGGTGTAAATAGTGTACACACATGTGACATGCTTTAAATAACATACAATTATAGGAATTGAATCAGCCTAATGATTCTAATTAATCCAGATAATATTGCTTTATATCCATAACATTACCAAATATAAGTCCTTAATTACATAATATATACTTCTTAATTATAGAAGGAAGAATATATAGATGGTTTTCTAAACTTGGCAACAATTTTCACTTAGCTACCTCCACTATGGCTTGTAATTAGATACTTCAACCTCACTCAAAGTGTTCCTGTTGAGCACAACATGCTGACATGGCAAAAAAAGTGTATACTCGGCAACAATTTTCACTTGGCTACCTCAAATGAGGCTTGTACCTGCTAGATACTTCAACCTCACTCAATGTGTACTTATTAAGCACAACATCTGACAAGGCAAAAAAAAGTGTATCTCATCCCTCTTAGGAGCGTGGAAATTCCAAAATTACATATTTTTTTCAAAAGTAAATCCATTTTCAGAAAACCACTGGGCCTCAAACATATAGTACAGTCCAAACAGCGGCATACCAGAGTCAAAGACACCCGAAAAAAATTGGAGCGAACGATTACTGCAAACAGATACTCCACCCTCTGAAGGATTCAGAGAGCTCGAGATGACTTTTCTTGAAACCATGGATGAGGAAAGCATTGAAATGGAGAGAGGGGTTAGGAAGCGGAGAGCATTTTTCGGTAGTGGTTCACTGGTGGGTTTCTGCTAACAAGAAAGGAGGGCTCGAGAAGAGCGAAAGGTGGCCGACGGCGATTTCAGAGGTTGAGACTGGTGGACCGGCAGTGGCGAGATGATGAAAAGAGGAACGGGAGGGGGTAGAAGAAGGTGGTGGCGGCTATTTTGAGGGTGTTGCATTAGTGGTGGGTTAATGACGTTTCGAAGGTTTTCGACCATGTCGGTGGTGAAGGTCCTTTCTGGTGGTTTCTTTTGGGAATCTGATGGGTAGTCAGGTGATGGGGTCGCAGGTGGTTTCAACAGGTGATGGACAGGAAGGTTCGCTTCAGAAAGAGGGTGGAGTAGGTGGTGGTTCTGACCTGCAATGGAGAGGGGGAACTTGCCGGCGACGGGTGAGGGGGGTTTGCAGCACTGGGGGAGGGGTTTCTTTTATTAGAACAGATTTTTCTTTTTCTTTCTTCTGAAAAGTTATCTTTTTGGATTATCTAAACTCAAAAGCCACATGGCCTTGTCCCATTTGTTAATTCTTGCCAAGTCATCGCATGTGAGATTCACACATTACATTTTTTTTGCTGATTAGACAATTGTGCCCCATAGGCACTCAGTAAGTGAGGTTGAAGTATCTAATAGTTACAAGCCTCAGTTAAGTTAGCTAAGTGAATATTGCCAAGTTTAGGGAGCCGTGTATGTATTCCGCCATTATAGAATGTTCTTATCAAGAACTTTTCCAGACGTGATTATAAATAATGCTGGAATGTATACATACATAAGAAATTTTATGGTAACTATGGCTGCAGGTCTTCACATTATCATATATTTGCAGGAAAACATGAACTCAGCTTCTCAAGACCCATACTAGATGAGTACCGAGTAGTAAATTCTATTGATTCACTTTAAGTATTAATCCATCACATGCAAGCACATACCGACAACTCTTTGGAAAAATTTTCTGCTATTACAACAGCTTGTGTTCTATGAACCTTGACTTGGAAGCTTGATCGCCGCAAAAATATAGTCGCTGGTTCCCAGTTCTCAGAAGACTCGACCTGTTGGGCAGAACCAAAAAAGATTGTTCTGAGAGATCTCACAGGGTATTGACATCCATGATATCTAAGAAAATGATAACAACAGTTGACTCCCAAAAAAAAATAAAACATCGAACAACCAACCATGAATTTCATTCTAACAAAACATTTTATGAATTCAACTATATGAAAAGGCCTAAACTTATTGAATGATTTAAACTCAACAAGCTTAAATCCTAGCCAATGAATTCCTCATCGCTTTACTCATTTCTCTAATTTTTCTGCTAAATAGGGCTTATTATCCAGGTAGCTTAAAAAGAATGTTTCCTATAAATGTTTCTACAACACTACCTTTGACAGAAAGGATACCTGGTGCCTAAGGGTGTCCAAGAAGAAGAATTGAATGCCAGTAACTGTGAGGAGAGGCTACAGGTGCAAGAACGGGAGAAATAGAACATCTCTTGAGCCTATCCAGGAAAAAGTAATGTCATCAATACAATATTTTGTGTAACCCGTCTGGATATAACTCGCAAGGAGCAATAAAAGACGAGGAGCCTAATTTTGCTGCCTGCTGAATCTGGCTAAAGGGACTTGTTAAGCCTGAGAAGAAGTTAATAAGTTTTCACAATGCACATCCGGAACCTAATATAATACAGGTTTTCAGTACATATCATCTATTTGGGCAATTGGTTTTAAATGAAAGCAGTGCTTTCCCTTCACATCATAAACTTGTATATCCTGGATCACACTGCCATCCTCTACACCAGCTGAGCTACATTGAGCCCAAATGAGTTTATAATGAAAGCTAAAACTAGCAAAAGATGATTCAATACCAAGATGAAGTTGAACGGAAGACATTGATTACAAAAGGAACTGACAAGAGACCTACTCCAGCTAGACATGCCCTCGTTTATAAAACCATTTAATCCAGATGTAACTTCTTATTAATTTTCCAGCTGAAGTTAAAATTTTATTGATACTTTAGCTCTACTAACTAAGTGCACCATTATCAGTGTAGTTACCATCTTGCTGAATGATTAGGACAAAACCTTTTCCAGCATATGCATGTAAATTTGAAAAGGTACTTGTTTGAGAACGTCACATAGAGGTTCTTGAATAGGGAAAGAGTTTCCTCTCACATACTTCCTCAAGCAGCGGAACACTCAATGCCCAAGCAGTTACATGCTGTTGATTTCAGACTCCTCCGGTAGAGAAATCAATGCTCTCTAACCGGGATATGTCACGTGTTCGCTAACGATAGCTTAGCTATGGCCTCAGGTCATCTTTCTGCTCAAACAAACTAAGGCCTTTTAGTTTCGTTTCATCTAGTCTGTATGCAAGGAAATTTAGCAGTCTAATAGAAAACTCATTCATAGATGAAAATTGTCCAAATTTCGAACAGTTCAATAACTGGTGGCTTGATGTAGAGAGGCACTAGCTGGAATATCACTAGACATTCGTCAATAACTGGTGGGTGTATGTTCCTAATTCTTTTCAGCTTTAAGTGGGTAATACCAGAGAACTTAATAATAAAACATCCTGCAGCTGGAAAGGAGCAACGGTACAGAAAAGCAGAAGGAACTTATGGTATGCCATTCACTATGCATACTGATAAATGGACCTTGGGCCTAACTCAACCCCAAAAGCTAGCTTATGAGGTGAGGATTGCGGTTGGTGGTATAAATTTATCCCGGGATAAATTTATACCACCAACCAAACATAGTATAAACTTTGTCCCAAACTTGATCCTAGATATCTCATCTTATCCCACCTTATCCCATCAAACCTGGTATTATTTTATCCCACCTCTAGGGATTATAATCCCAGGACTATAATCCCGGGATAATTTTGTCAGCGTACCAAACGACCCCTGAGTGTTATGGAGAGAAGAATAGCAGATTGATGGCGAAAGAAGACCAGTGCACCAGCTAAAGTATTTTTGCCCTTAGTCTTTGTTCTCATGGTTAGCAAGTGGCTATAAGTGATATGGATCAGATACAAGACCTTATCAATTCCCTATATATCCAGTAATCACAAAGAGGCAATTTGTAATTTTCACGTGCATTCTCATGACCACTTTCTTGGTGCCGATGATTAATGAAGTACCTTATTCTACTAATTTAATTTGATGTTAAACTTGATTTTAAAAAACTAATTTAGTATGCTGTTCTCTATCAAAAACCATTTTAAAGCACAGCAATCCCACAAAGTTAATTCCTGAGCATCATTCTGCAACAATTTGTAAAGGAAAATTTGGAATAAATAAAACAAAGCATGTATTTGGATAAAATCAACCTACAAGCATTAGAACATTAAACGTGGCCTGGCCTTCAGAAATATGGGTATCTATCTCTGATTGCATGTCTGGGTCTGCAAATATCAAACCACTCATCAAAAGGAGTTGCAGCAAGCAACAAGAGAAAGCTGCTTTTGCTCAAAGTGGACAACTGAATCACAATTTTTGACAGTGAAAGCTAATTACCACATGTTATTTTGTTTTGATCATTGGCAAAAAGCCTGACAAGTTCCCCCTGACAATACCAAATATTAGCACAAAAAATCTACAAGATAATATGCAATAAAAATTTATTGTACAAACACACAAAACTAAGAACAATAGATAGAAAACGATTAAGATCCATAACAAGATCATCTTTGAATTAGCAATGACCAAATAGACAGGATGCTCAACAAAAGACACAAAATCAAATTAACGGCTTAATAATTTGAAGTATGGTTAAATTTCTATTAGATTATGTTATTGTAGAATCTTTGGTCATGTCAATTTTAGGTCTTAAAAGACAAAGATGTACTGTAAAACAAAATAATCAACTCTGCTAGCATGTTCATTCAGGTAATACTAATGAAAAGAGTAGATCAATTCTTTGGTACTTGACAAAGAATTCACAGTAGCACAATGTTGGGAAGACAATAGCTGGAATATAAAATTCAGAGGAGACATAAATGACTAGGAGCTAAATGAGATAAATGAATTCTTCAGTATACTACCTACGACTGCATGCCTAACCACTAATGAAGACCGTTTGATATGTAGAGGCCACAACAAAGGGATTTATACTGTCAAGACATGTTACAACATATTCATGAAAGAAGTAAATCAGTTTCTTATTGGTCCCCGGAAGCAAATCTGGAAGTCGAAAGCTCCTATGAAACAAAGGGATTTATACTGTCAAGACATGTTACAACATATTCATGAAAGAACAAAATCAGTTTCTTATTGGTCCCCGGAAGCAAATCTGGAAGTCAAAAGCTCCTATGAAAGTTAGTTGTTTAAAGTGGTTGGTGGCTAAAAAGCTTGTTTGACTCAGGACAATTTACAAAGAAGGGGATTCCAGATAGTTAACAGGGCTATATGTGTAAAGAGGAGGCAGAAACTATCAATCATCTATTCCTACAATGCACAGTTGTGGCAATTATTCTTGAACATTTTGGGAAATAAAACGGTGAAGCCAAGATCTACCACTGAGTTACTGTCATGCTGAAATAAAAAGGGACTATCGAACCAAATGAAGAAGGATGGGAATACAATACCGACAGCTATTAGGTGGTGCATATGGAAAGAGAGAAATAGGAGATGCTTTGAGGGACAGGACAATCCATTCTTGAAGATCAAATCAGACTGCATTTTGTTGATATCTTAGGGTGTGAACAGGATTGGATAGATGATAGTGAAACCCTACTAGAATTCATGGATTCTTTTGCATAGACACACAGGGCGTTCTTTTTTACTCTTCTTTGGTAAGGTTGATTATTTTATACAACACAAAAGCATAGAAACATAATCGTTGGAAAAGGAACCTATTAAGGGAAAAGTTCAATTATGCCCTCAAAAGAAACATTCTAATTGTTTCAAATTTATATTTACGATACAAATATTTTCCAAATCCATAGTACTTCGACCAGCATAATTAAAAGAGTGGCGTCCTTTCTGCAAAAGCATCCCGCATTGGAGTCACTGCTCTAACTATTACAAGTATACCAGCATATCATAGATCAGATACTACTGTCAACTAAATACAGAGAACTCGAAATGATTGCAATAAATGGGCCATAATTCCATCCAATCCAATCACATAAAAGCGTGCTAGAACGGACACATAAGATGCAGCCCAAGATTTTGGGTGAATGGCTGAGTGAAAAGTAACTAATTTGAAATTCAAAGCGACTTGAAATCTGCGGACCAAGCAGTTTCAAAAGTCAAATATTTCCTAAAGATACATATGTTTTATAGCAAGGAGGTTGCATTATTTCCCACTTTAATTGGTAGCACACAATTTCTTGTTAGTATAAATCAAAATAGAATAAAATTTAAGGACAGGGAGAGCAAGATCAACTACCTGATGTCCCTGGTCATCCATCGGTATGCATTCAACAGCTATAAGTTTATCAATGTCATCAGCAGTAACTACATATTCAGGATTTGTGGCACCTGAAGATTATGAAAGATGACAGTCAAAAAGTAGATGTTAAAGCAAAACAGTGGTGGTGTTTAAGGCAATCTCTTTATTGTTGTACACTAAGACATATAAAATAAATAATGACAAAGAGCCATGAGAACCTCTGCATAAAGGTTAGACTTACCTTCAATATACTGCCTTGTACCATCAGGATAATGACGGACCCACTGACATTTGGAAACAAAAGATTGGGAAAAAATACTTTAGATATCAGCGTGTAAAGCTCCCATAAGGATTAAAATTGACTACCATACAGTAATTAGACATATATTACCTGGAACATACAAAGAGAAGTTCCACGTACAGGAAACCCACAACCCAAAATTCTGCATCCTGGTTTAGCTTCTCCGATTATTTGAAAATTTTCTATTCCAGGACTTTCCCCTGTGATAGAACTTCCCATTAGGAGCCATACAAGTTTATGCACCAACCTTAAAGACAAACAAATGTGTTACCTTCTGAACTAATAGAACCACCCATCTCATTTCCCATAGGAGGATTATGACGGTTTTCATTGGTGCTCTCCTCAAATCTCTCATTCACCCCATTTCTATCAAACAAGTTATCTTTACTGGGAAAGGGAACATCCCTGCAGTCTCAAACTGTCAGAGCCAAAAAAAAAAATTGCAAACTCTAGTAATAGAAAAAACTCAGTCACAAACTCATCAACACTAGCTTAATCATTGGTCAACTAAACTTCATCCCAGCTTGTTCATTTCAATCATAGACCTTCTTTAAAGTGAGGCTGACTGGGTAGTATCTAATAGGTGGGGATGGGGAAACTGGTACCTGGACACCTCTAGATTCACATGCCAGTTATTCTGGGGCAAACAGTTATCAAGGAATAGCAGCACAGGGTCATCACTTGCAAGTATGGGGTATATAAGGAAATTCAATAGGCAATAAGAAAGCAGACCCTCTATATGGAGATTGTTAGGAAGGGATAGAATTCATTTAAAATTATCTTCCTCTTAGATGAAAGCAGAAGAATGAAATTTAGGGAACACCAATGGTCCCATGATGCTACGCTTATACCAATGCCCACCACTTAAATAACTGCTCCAAGAGCATAAGGATCAGCCGTTGGTGACCAAGACGGATAGTGGTCAGATGTGCAGGCCACCAGGTTTCACAAAGCCTGTGTCAAGATTGAATAATAGACCATGTGACTTAATTCTTTCAGATACTTTAGAACTGAAGGGAGACTAATTATGATTTTGCAGAGAAGTTGGCTCTTTTCATGTGAACACTAAGAAGTTGTTTGCCTAAGATTATAAGCTGGTCAAATTAGTTTATAATCATTTATTGGCTTATCTATGCATTTTGTAAACATCAAAAGTGCTTTTAAACCAAAATTAGCCAAAAGTCATAAGTTGGTCACCCCCAATTTGGGTTTTCCAGCTTATAAGCACTTTTGGTTTGACCAAGCCTTTTCACGATTTTGTCCCTCAAGAATGCTAAATGAAAATGTTGGTTTATGTTTAGTTAACAATGGCATGCTGAAAATGTTGGTTTATGTTTAGTCAACAATGGCATGCCAATTGGAAGAGTTGGTGGAAAGAGTTGGTGTGGATGCTAGGAGGAAGCTTCCTCCTTTGATGTCACCCATGACATCAAGAGGAGGTAGTTTGATGTCACCAATGACATCAAGAGGAGGTCTTTACCTCTATAAATAGATGCACTCCTTCACTTGTAGAAATCATCCCAAAATAATACAATACATTGTAGTGAGTAGAGAGTTAAAGAGAGAAATTCTCTTAAGTGTAATTGGGAAATCTCCCCTTCCTTTGTTAATATTAAAAGGGCAATTGTTCTCTGGTGGACGTAGGATTATTTTGATCCGAACCACGTTAAATCTTGTGTTCTTTCTTTTACGTTTCCGCTAACAATTGGTATCAGAGCGACAGGATTCTTTAACGATCCAAGGAGAAAGAACAAGCAAATATGAGTTCCATGAAGTTTGAAATTGATAGATTCAATGGACGCAACAACTTCAATATCTGGAAGATCCAGATGATGGCGTTACTGCGGAGGGAAGGTTCAATCCATGCTATTGACGGAAAGTATCCTACGGATATATCAGCTCCCGACAAGGAGAAGATTGAAGGGGATGCATTGAGTGCAATCCAACTATCCCTTGCACCTAACGTGCTTTGTGAAGTGAGTACGGGTACCGAAGAGACGGCCAAACAGTTGTGGGAAAAGCTAGAAGGGCTATACCAAGACCGATCAGTGACAACAAGAATGTTGTTACAACGGCGTCTTCACACATTTAAGATGGGGTCAGGTACTTCGTTACAAGATCATTTAGATGCGTTTAATAAACTTGTCATGGACTTACAGATTGCAGGAATTAAAAGGGAGGAGGAGACGCTTGCATGTGCTTTGCTATTTTCATTGACTTCAGGATATCGTGATATTGAGAATTCAATGATGTATAGCAAGGAGCCTATCAAGCTTGAGCAAGTGCGGCAGGCACTTAACTCTAGTGATGTGCGGAGGCACATTGAAGGAGATAGAGATGACCAGGCAAGTGACCTCTTTGTAAGAGGCCGGACTAGCCAACAGGGAAAGACCAAATCAAAGCACAGATTAAAGTCTCGTGTGAACAAGAAGAATATAGAGTGTTGGGGTTGTGGCAAGAAGGGGCACTTTGAACGAGATTGCCCAATGTCAAAGTCCAAGGAAAAGGCGAGTGCATCTACAGTTGAACAGGTACATAATTTTGATAATGATTATGTACTAACAACATCGTGTAATAATAATAGTAGTTATGAAAACAAATGGGTGTTAGACTCTGCTTGTACTCTGCATATGACGTTCCGAAAAGACTGGTTTAGCAGCTACGAGAAAAGTGGAGGAACCGTAGTAATGGGCAATAATGCAACTTGTGCAATAGTTGGCATTGGCTCAGTTCGGGTTCGCTGCCATGATGGAATCGTGAGGACTATTACACAAGTCCGTCATGTTCCTGATCTGAAGAAGAATTTGATCTCCTTGGGTACTCTGGATGAACAAGGCTACAGGTACATGAGCGAAGCAGGAACTATGAAAGTGACTAAAGGTTCTTTAGTCATGCTGAAAGGCAAGCTGGAGAACGGCCTTTACACATTGGCCGGAAGCACCATTGTTGGCTCTGCAAATGCATCTACAGTGCAGTTATCTAATGATGACAAGGCAAGACTATGGCACATGAGACTGGGTCATATGAGCACACGTGGACTGGAGATGTTGAGCAATCGTAAACTTTTGGAAGGCGAGAAGATCAGCACGCTTGACTTCTGTGAGCACTGCGTTCTAGGGAAGCAGAAGAAGGTCAGCTTCAGCACTGGCAAACACAAGACAAGAGGAGTGCTAGACTACATCCATTCAGATTTATGGGGTCCTTCTAAACTTCCATCGAAGGGCGGAAAGAGGTATCTTCTCATTTTTATTGATGATTTCTCACGAAAGGTTTGGGTGTATTTTTTGAAGGCAAAAAGTGATGCTTTTGAAGCATTTAAAGAGTGGAAGATTTTGGTTGAAAATCAAATGGAGCGGAAAATCAAGTATCTTCGCACAAGATAATGGCTTGGAGTTTTGCAATGAAGAGTTTAATGAATTCTGCAAGGTTCATGGGATCTCAAGACATAGGACTGTCAGGCATACCCCACAGCAGAATGGAGTTGCCGAGAGAATGAACAGAACTCTTCTTGAAAAGGCTCGTTGTATGCTCCTACAAGCCAAAATGTCCAAAGTATTTTGGGCTGAAGCAGTTCACACTGCTGCTCATATTGTCAATCGATCTCCAGCATCGGCAATTGACTTTAAGACTCCGAATGAGGTATGGTCAGGTGAACCCTCTAACTATTCATACTTACGAGTATTTGGGTGTCCAGCTTATTATCACGTTAATGAAGGAAAGCTTGAACCAAGGGCTAAGAAGGCCATATTCGTAGGGTATGTGGATGGAGTAAAAGGGTACAAACTTTGGTGTTTGTCTTTACTCAAATTTATAGTTAGTAGAGATGTCACCTTCGATGAATCCTCTATACTTGATCCCCGTAAAGTTTCCGTGGAGTTTTCAGGAAACAAGAACAACGAGCAGGTGGAGCTTCCGGTGGAGCTTGCCAAGGAAAAGGATCAAGAGACTCAGGTTAAAGATGAGTCAGAAGATGTAGGCGTTGAAGAACTTGTTGTCAATGAACCATACACAATTGCGAAGGGGAGGGAGAAGAGGCAGACACGAGAACCGGAACGCCTTATAAATCAAGCAAACTTGATTGCATATGCGTTCGTAGCTGCACAAGAAGAGATTAAAGATCTGGAGCCCTCCTCGTATATTGAAGCAACTTCTTGCAAGGATGCCGCACAATGGCGGTTAGCCATGACTGAAGAGATGGAGTCTCTTCACAAGAATCAGACATGGGTCTTAGTGAAAAGACAAAAGGGGAAGAGGACAGTTGGATGCAAGTGGGTCTACCGAAAGAAAGAGGGAATTCCTGAAGTGGAAGATGCTAGGTTCAAGGCGAGATTGGTTGCAAAAGGTTTCAGCCAAAAGGAGGGAATTGACTACAATGAGATTTTCTCTCCGGTCGTGAAGCATAGCTCAATTCGCGTGCTACTAGCATTGGTTGCACAATTTGACTTGGAGCTTCAACAGCTTGATGTCAAAACTGCTTTCTTACACGGTGATCTAGAAGAGACAATCTATATGGATCAACCTGAAGGTTTCCTAGCTGAGGGAAAAGAAGATCACGTATGCCAACTAAAGAAGTCTTTGTATGGTTTGAAGCAATCCCCTAGACAGTGGTACAAGAGGTTTGATGCATTCATGACTACACATGAATTCTCAAGGAGTGCATTTGATAGTTGTGTGTATCACAAGAAGATGTCTGGTAACTCAATGATTTATTTATTGTTGTATGTTGATGATATGCTTATTGCTGCTAACAACATTACAGAGATAAATGCTTTGAAGAAACTATTGAGTAAGGAATTTGACATGAAGGATTTAGGAGATGCAAAGAAAATCCTTGGTATGGAGATTTCAAGAGAAGACGATGTTGTACATCTTTCTCAGAAGAGGTATATTGAAAGGGTTCTCGAGAGATTTAATATGCAAACGTGCAAGCCTGTAAGTACACCATTAGCTCCTCATTTTAAACTTTCAGAGTCACAAATGCCTCAGTCCGAGGATGAGGTGGAGCATATGTCAAAGATTCCTTATGCCAGTGCAGTTGGTAGTATTATGTATGCTATGGTATGCACACGTCCAGATATTGCTCAATCTGTAAGTGTGGTAAGTAGATACATGTCCAACCCAGGAAAGAGGCATTGGGAAGCTGTCAAGTGGATATTGAGATATCTCAAAGGAGCTTCTGGTGTTGGTCTTACCTTTCGAAAAAGTGGTACAGGTATTTCAATTCTCGGTTATGTGGATTCTGACTATGCAGGAGATCTTGACAGAAGAAGGTCCACAACTGGATACATTTTTACCCTCGTTGGCAGTGCCGTCAGTTGGAAGTCGACTTTGCAGTCGATTGTCGCTTTGTCTACGACAGAAGCAGAATACATGGCAGCAGCGGAGGCGGTAAAGGAAGCTATCTGGTTGAAAAGTTTAGTAGCGGAATTGAGTTTGGTTCAGCTGGAATCAACTCTTAGATGTGATAGTCAGAGTGCTATTCATCTAATGAAAAATCAGAGATTTCATGAGCGCACTAAACACATTGATGTCAGATTTCATTTTATTCGAGATGTTATTGATGAGGGAACTATCAAGGTCGTGAAGGTTATCACAGACGATAATGCTGCAGACATGTTGACCAAGATAGTCCCGCTCGCTAAGTTTGCACACTGCAAGGACTTGGCGGGGGTGTGCATCAACTGATGCAACTCCGAAGAGAACAGTTGCTAGGTGGAGGTGGTATGTTCAACAATGGTTTGATTCTTTTTGTTTCTTACAACGGGGTTGCCCAGTAAGCTTAGAAGTTTTGGCCAGAGTTGTTCACACGCTCGAAACGCAAACCAAGGTGGAGATTGAAAATGTTGGTTTATGTTTAGTTAACAATGGCATGCTGAAAATGTTGGTTTATGTTTAGTCAACAATGGCATGCCAATTGGAAGAGTTGGTGGAAATAGTTGGTGTGGATGCTAGGAGGAAGCTTCCTCCTTTGATGTCACCCATGACATCAAGAGGAGGTAGTTTGATGTCACCAATGACATCAAGAGGAGGTCTTTACCTCTATAAATAGATGCACTCCTTCACTTGTAGAAATCATCCCAAAATAATACAATACATTGTAGTGAGTAGAGAGTTAAGAGAGAAATTCTCTTAAGTGTAATTGGGAAATCTCCCCTTCCTTTGTTAATATTAAAAGGGCAATTGTTCTCTGGTGGACGTAGGATTATTTTGATCCGAACCGCGTTAAATCTTGTGTTCTTTCTTTTACGTTTCCGCTAACACTTTATGATCTCTGAAATATTTCCTAAAATTTAACTTTTAATTATCTCTTTATTCTATTACCATCATTCGCTCTTTTTATGTAAAAATACTTTTAAATTTATATTATTTGTAAATAGCTTTAAGAACATCTCAGACGTTTTAACAAAAAAAAGTGCTTATTAGCAGCTTTTTTACTTGGAACAATAGGGAGGTTTTCCTTGTTGGAGATGATCTGAGGATGAGCGGGAAAACTAACTAAGATAGCTCTTTAATGCACTCATATGCAGATAAAACTTTTAACCATCTCATGCAGCCATGTGGCAGAAAAAGAGTTGTTGCACCCTAGTCGCTTTGCTATGAGCGATATTAATTAGATATGCATAGAACAGTTAAAAGTTATTGTTAAGCTGGTCCCTTTTGGTAGAGAAGAAGATATAGAGTTTTTGGAAATTTGAATTTAATGTTTGTCCCAAACGGAAGTAGAGGAGGACCTACATGGAGACATATACAAATCATAACTAATATCTAAGTTGCTCAGACGTAGGTGCGGATATCTGATACGAGGACGGATCTGAGAGTCGGATTTGGCAAAATCTAAATTTTAAGATTCGGGGGTGCAGATCCAGGTATGGATACGGATGCTAGGATTCGGCTAGGAAAATTCAAAATTATAAAAAGTAGAGCTATAAAGATATTCTAAATTTTGAGAGAGCTTTTGTGACAAACTTACATGTATATTGTAGAATTCAATCTTTCATTCTCCATGTCTTAAATTGCAAAACTTAACATTATATTGTAGAAAAACTTATTATGTATATTGAAGGTATGCCATTTCCCATGTCCTAAATCTGTATTATCTATTATTTCGAGAAATCAAAATCTCAATTATTCCTCCAAATTTGTCCATGGACTCCGGTCAAAGTATTCAAGTTGGTTGACCCAAACGTATTGACTTGTCGAGACGGGTTCGACATAAAAAATGAAGAGTCCGCTCAACTTAGGCTAATATATCCTCCTTATGGCAGAACCTCTCTTTTGGTCTTCAAGATGGTATCTTGAAAGACAGGTCTATGATACTGCAGAGGTATTGCGCATTAGAAGGACCATTTACTCAAGTAAAAGCAGATACCCTTGTCCTTGTAAATGAATGTAGACCATGATTACCAAAGATGATGGACTTTTGTGGCTTCATTTTTGTGTAGTCCTTGTTTATCTATTAGTTTTCAGCTCTTATCTTTGGCGCAGAGTAGACAGTTTGGTACTGCGCAAGGCTCATAAACTTGAGGCCATGAATTCAAATCCTCTGCAACATCTTATTTTTCTAATTAGCCCATGATTTTTATAGTACACGCTAAGACAGAGACTGAAGTATCTCAAAAGGATACAAAGTATAGAGACAGAGACTGAAGTATCTCGAACGGAATACAAATTTTAGAGTTTAGCTTCTCCAAGTATGAAGACCCATCCTTCCAGATTGGAAGACAGCTAAATGAATAAACCAGATAACAAGCTGTTACCGCCTAGTTCAGTTGCAAGTCTACATCTACTAGTCCTGCATCCCCAGGCCTTATCATGGATCTCACTCAGGGCATGACATTCTGTCCTCTTACCTTTTGACACTGAGAATGTAAGCAGGACTATCACCTCAAACCGGTACAACAAATACATCTCCCTAAAGGTAAACAAGTTAAAGCATAATTATGACTGCAGCTGATATATATTTTCCTTCGTATTAAAAAAGCATCCATCTTTAACTTAAGGATGTTGAAAAGAAGTAAATTAGCAGATTCAGATATCTTATGATACGTTATTGAAATATGTCACCTTTGAGTAATTTACAGAAATTCCAGAAATAAGTTGGAAAGACCATTGTTTCTGTGTTTCTTAATTTATATGATTTTAGTTCATACATAGCAAAAAGAATTTCCACATAAATTGGGACATGGAAGGCAACACTAAGCCAACATAAAAAGTTCGTCAATTTTGCAGCCTGACCTATCAATATTGGATGAGATTTCGAAATGACTTCCAATATTTGCTTGCTGATGCATCTCATGATTGAGCTGCAAGCTTTCAGCTCGTAAATGTAGACTGGCTTGCACATCTCTTGATCTGGCATCAACTGCTTCATCATGTTTTCCATCAATGTACTGTTTAAAGGATGGATATTCAGCCATACCCTGAGAGAAAGAAAATGAGACAACTCTTTTCTCTTCTCTTTTTTTGATAAGGTAAGGAAAATGAGACAACTCTTTTCTCTTCTCTTTTTTTGATAAGGTAAGGAAAATGAGACAACTCTTTTATCAAGAGGATAGAACAAAATGATTGCTTATTGTTGGAATAAGAAGTTAATCCGAGCATCTAAAAACTAAACTGATAGTCAACAATACCATAGAACCACTTGGAAGTTGATTGTTTATAGAACTAGAATGAGGTGATTCCGTATCAAAAGATCCACCTCTAGCATGATGTGTCACCATGGAATTTAATTGTGCAATTTTTGCCTGTTAAAAAACAGTTGACTCCTTGTCACTGTACTTGAAATTAGAATTTACAACATGGAAGCTTTTGAACTTCTTAGCAGAAAGGCAAACTCAATAACCAAAGCCTCTCAGGAAGTACTACAGCAGTATGGAATCCTGCCCAGGACTTAACCAAAAGAAGCTCTCCCCCTCCCCCCCCCCCCAAGAGTTTAAGCTTTTAAAAGAGTTGGATCCAAAATTGATGGTATTAACCAGATGGTGGTCTTGGATTTCAAAATCTCACTGTTGCTTCACATCCTTGAGCTAATAAACAAAAAAGAATTTGCCACATACGACGCCGGAGGGGGGGGGGGGAGGTTGGATGTTGAAGACCTAATTGATTTAACAAATACTTCCTCCGTTTCAATTTAGATGATGTAGTTTGACTTGGCCCAAAGTTTAAGAAAAAAGAAGAAGACTTGAAATATGTGGTCCTAAAAACTTAAGGGGCAAAAGCTTTGTGCAGACATAATATTTGTGTGGCTATAAAAGCTTCTCAGTAAGGGTAAAGTTTGTAAAATGAAGAGTTTTAAGTTAAATTATTTCTAAATATAGAAATGTGTTATTCTTTTTGGAACGGATGAATAAGGAAAGTGTGTCATTTAAATTGAAACGGAGGGAGTAATTATCATTTGAAAACAGGAAGGACAACACATCAATACACCAAACCATCTGCCATAGATAGGGAAACACAAAAGATCACTCACTTTACAGGGAAGGGACAACATTTAAATGCAACAAACCATCTCTGATTGTCAATGGAAGGGAAACGCAAAGGTGATCCCAGCTTTCTTCTTTTGCCAAAGTAGAATGCACTACGCAGCACATAGACAATGATGCTGAAATTCAATGTATGTACCTCCAACAGTTCACTGATTAGAGGATTAAATTCTGAACGGTTTTCCATGTATTCAGTAGATTATTCCATTGTTTTCCAAGAAAAGGTTAGTACATAAAGGCTTAAACTTTTCATGACCTTTTCCCTTTTTGAAGACCTAATTGATTTAACAAATACTCCCTCCGTTTCAATTTAGATGATGTAGTTTGACTTGGCCCAAAGTTTAAGAAAAAAGAAGAAGACTTGAAATATGTGGTCCTAAAAACTTAAGGGGCAAAAGCTTTGTGCAGACATAATATTTGTGTGGCTATAAAAGCTTCTCAGTAGGGGTAAAGTTTGTAAAATGAAGAGTTTTAAGTTAAATTATTTCTAAATATAGAAATGTGTCATTCTTTTTGGAACGGATGAATAAGGAAAGTGTGTCAGTTAAATTGAAACGGAGGGAGTAATTATCATTTGTTTACTCTTCCAGCTTGTCAAAAGACAAGATACTGAAAGCTTTTGCATGCGAAAATTTAGGCCTATTCAAATATTTGACTTGAAACATGTTCAGTAAAAGAATTATTATTTATGGAAAAAGTCAAGCCATTGCAATAAATCATAAATCCACCAAATGTTACATTTATGTCTGGTCAACTATTTTTGGCGAGCGGTGAATTTATTGCAGTCAAGAGGTGCAACAAGTGCACCACACTGTTAAAATCAAATTCAGACACATTTAGAGATTTTCAGAAGAGTATTTAACATCTATAAATAGGTGCAGTTTGTATTTCAAAATCAAGTCATCAGTAGAAAACATTGTTTGCATATTTACTGGTATTATCAAAGCACTTGCAAGAAATAAATCTTAGTTCTGTCATTGCATTTTTCAGAGACTTGTTGAATTTATGGCTCCAACTTTTGTTTCTTTTTTTTTTGTGCATTAACTGTCAGTGTTTTTATCAACAGTTTTGTTTCTGGTAACAGTTGGATTTTCTTCACAGCAACTTTGTGACTGTCAAATTTTTGTCACCATTTTGCTTGGTGAGTACCCGACTTCAACTTTCTCTACTACATTCTTTCTTCACTTCTCTGAGGTGACTATTCACTGTAGCATGTACTAACCTGACCACCATTTTAATGATGTTTTTTCCTACGCGTACCTTAATTTTCTTGTTTAGAATGATAATGTTAGAAAATTGTAGATATGGTAAGAATCCATTACTTGAGAATATGGAAAGATTTAGATAATTGTGTAATGAGGTATAGGAATTACTTTTGAGAAAGATGAGGAATAGGAATTAGTTTATTTTCCTTTTTCTGAATACTAGCAAACACTAAACACTACTCAAAATCCAACAAAAATCAAGCAAATTTTTTTCAATCTCTTTTTTTTTTTTTCAAATCATTCTTCTCATGGTATCAGGGCTAGGGTGTTAGCTCCTCCTCTGAATTGCTTACAGTTCCCCTTTTTGATTCCTTCTATATACGTCCTAAAAAAAATCAAAATCAAAATTAGGGCAAAACCACATAGGCCAGAACCTAGGGTTTCAATTTGCCACTCCCAACTCCCGCACCACTAAAAACCTACTCCAAACGATCTGGACCAAATCATCCGCCTCTTAACATTCTGGACCAAGTCCACCTAGTGACTTATTGCTTACTCCAACAACATTCCTACTTTGGTCGAGCAATCAACAATGTACTTGATCTTCCTATAGCTCCTCGAGAGGCACTCAGACTGCTTGCAACCTTCATCCAGTTTATAATTTCTTAAGTTATCACCATTTTTCACCCTCATAGCATGCCTTTGTTACAAGTTCATCCAATGTCAAAATACCTAAGACTGGCAGATACAATGGCTCATCCAGGTTAGCATCACACTGTAATTCATGATTATTGTACTTGGGAGATAAGTAATTTTACAAAATGGCAAAACAAGTATAGGATGTCGCTGGGTATTTATTGTAAGTGTAGGTATTGATGGGAAGGTTGATCGCCTAAAAGTTAGATTGGTGGTCAAGGGATATATCCAGATTTTGTAAATCCCCCACACTTTATATTTCCGTTCAAATGTATGTTCTTAGATATCTTAGCTCTGGAACTGAGTACATAAAAAGGTTCCTCAAACCTGAAATCATGATGCTGCTCATTCTTTGCGTTTATGTCTAGCCAACTATCTTAAAAATATGGCTAATGGTGCAATTACCGTAATCAAGTGGTGCAATAAATGCACCACTTTTTATTTTTAAAATTTTTTAATAACTGAGAAATTCCCGAGGTTAGTGGGCGTAGTTCGAAACTCGGTAGATGATGCTTCTCCCCTTCTCCACTTAAATACTAGGTTTTTTTCCGCGGCAGAGTTCGAACCCGTGACGTCCATCTAATCCACAAATCACTTGTTGGGCTCTTACCATGCATAAATGCACCACTTTTTAAAGATCACATTCACACTCATGTAGGGATTTCCATCCGTGTGTTTCACACCTAAAAATAGGTGTACTTTATTCCAAAATGAAATCATCAATAGAGAACATTTTCTTCTTTTATTATCTCAAGGCCCCCGCCTCCTACTAGGATAATATGACATTCGTAGTTCATTGGATCTAGGTGTAAAGATCACTTCCTTAAATGCAATTTTAAAATCTCGTCTCTCACACCAAAATTCTAAAAAGGTTCGAACATATGAAGCTCTCCCCCCCCCCCCAAAACCCCCAATTGCTTTTTATTTCCTTTCTAATGTATGTTCTTAGATATCTCAGTTCTGGAACTGAGTACATAAAAGGTTCCTCAAACCTGAATTAGTGATGCTGGTCACCTGCATTTACAGTAATCTGATAGTCTGCTGAAATAAACATAGCGCAATTTCCAAAAGAAACAGTATAATGCTTTCTTTGCATTTATAGTATTCTGATAGCGTACTGAGGTAAACATCCCGCAATTTGCCAAAAGAAAAAAAAAGTATAAAGCTTAGTGGAAAAGGCTGTGCTCCCTATCTTGTTCGTAAATACAAAATCATAACTGATAAGATTGTAAACGAGTCATACAATGTCAAAACCTTACATGTGAAGTTCTGATCTTCATCTCCAGTTGATCGTGTAAGTGCTGCAAAAGATTAAGGAGAGCAAAGCTGGATCAGATGTGGTACCCTGGAAGGAAGACTACAATGCACCAAGTACAATATTCATTAATGCTATAGCCAATAAGACTAGATTCAAAGTGAAAGGAAAAGGAGAAGTTTGTCTAATTTAGTCAAACAATAAAATAATGATCCTTTAATATTGACTAGAAAGGAATGGATACAAAGGATTCATAAAGCTTTCCTCAACATCTAATTATGATGATCCTCTTAATATTGATAATAGCATACTGGATACAAAAGGATTTATAAAGCTTTTCTCAACTAGTTGGGATTAAGGCATAGTTGAATGATTTATTCTTTTGTAGATTTTGTATTTCTTTTTTCTTTTTATATGGCGATGGTGCCCGAGCCAGCTTGTGCGCACCTCTATAGTATAACAAGCTCATTTAGGCAGGAAAAAGTTTTATTTAAATTAAACTCTGAATCAGGCAGAATTTAACAGCACAGAAGCAAAAAGATTTCCGATCATACAAGTCTAGTTTTCCTCACAACACCGAAAAGCAAAACTTGAGAATAACGGCATTCATTCAGGCCTTCAGATTAGTCTGGCATAAGAACTCCAGTAATGATACCATCAACATCCACATGGCAGTATTATTAGCATGCCAAGCATGATATACAACAAAAGAATGATGATGGAAGTTTTAAGGAATGGTTTTGGAATTAGATATGTAGTAGCGTTTATTGCCACTATGACTGTTAAATGAATTTCTCCGGATTAGAAAAATGACAACACTTTTGTGGGCAGTACTCTTGCCAAAGCAATTTTTGACCGGCCAGAGCAATATGTCCGATACAAGTATTGTACCATGTGCCTTACGTTTCTACTTTAGTCAGGCCAGATGAAAATTGTTCCAGCATCATCAAATAACCAGCTTTGCCAAACTAGCAATTTAATATATTTTGTCTGTCACGATAAGAGCAATTAAATTGACATTGTTAAAACTTGTCACAGAGAAATAATGTGTAGCAATTAGATATCTTTTCTTCAACATATAGTCTTCAATTTAATGTCTGGTGGCTGGTCAAGATGCTCAATGTGAATATAATCCATGTTACAATAACAGAGAATACACTAAGCAAGGGGCCATATTAAAGATTTGAACAAGCTTTTTAACGAACAAAGAAAAGAATAAGAAGAAACTCATAAGAAACTACAGATCCACATAATCTGCATGTCAATGATGAGTTTGAAGCACTAATACATGAAAAGCATGCTGGATCTTTTAACTCCTCAGAGATTATTAAATACCTCAAGGACTGTAAACAATTAGATCGAGAGACACAGATAAATTACTTTCTTATTAAAAAACTACTCTAGTCCTATGTGATCAGTACCTTCACATTGTTGGTCAGACTAGAGGCATTAGCCACACGAGGAAAGATGCCATATTCAGCCAATAATCCAAGCATGGATGACATAAAAATATATCTGTCATTCTCTGTATCCTGAAAAAAAAAAGAGTAAGCCTTTCAATAAACAAAATCCTAGAGAGAGATGCAGATAGAGGATAAAACAACAAACAACTACTATGCCTCAATCCCAAGCTAGTTGATTTAGCAGTATATACAGTTCTTCCAAGAAATATCTTTCTCAAAGAAGAAACCATATTCTGCAGTTAAATCAAGAACAACAAGTACAAAAATATTTTAAAAGACTGAGGCTTATACACCCAAAAAAGTGCCAGATATTCACAGTCAACTCTAGTGCTTACCTTTAACTCGTTCACCAGTCTTAAATTTTCTTCAAGATCACCTTTCCTGCGGGCCAGTTCGTTTGAGGCAGACATTATAGCTTCACTTTGCTTCTCATCTAGCGCCTACAAGTGCAAAAATAACAATACAAGAATGTATAGAACAAAAAGATTAAACAAGTAAATTCAGTCAGACAAGAAAGACAAACCATGCGTAGTTCAGAAAATTTCTTCTCAAGTCCATACTTCTCATTCAAGAGCTGCGATTCCTAATAACGTGGTAACAATGCGATGTGCTTAAGGTACAAGTTGAACAATAGAGTGTATTATCTCTTAAGCGAAAAGAAAATGAGAAAAGGCCAAAAAAATGGCACACCCGAACACTAGCAAGAGCAATCTGTTCCCGAAGATATAGAATTTCTTCCTGTTTTGCTTTAGCACGTGAATATAGCTCCTGATCACAGATTTATTCAGCATTAGCATAACATAGTCTCCCTTCATACTGTAAGTTATATTCTGTAAAAAAAGTGAAAAGCTACCATAGCTTCATGATCCTGAGAGTCGTTGATGGTGTCATTTCCCATCAAATTTTTTGGTAGAGAAGTCATCCCAAAATCATGCCTGCAACTGAGATGAATTAACAGACATACACACTCGACCTAAAATTTCCAACATAATCTAGCTCAATGATTACCTGCTTGACAAATTAGAGCTTTGTCCCTGAACTCTTACATCTTTCTGCCCATTACTAGAGCTATTAGTGGGAAACATGTTAGCCAACTCCTCTCACGAGAGGAAGTCAAATGAAAAGTAGTCAATTAGGTCCAACATCATCGACCAGTTCCTTGCATATTACAAGCTGTTCTGATTCACAAAATGCTGCCGCTCTTCCTCTTCCAAAAAGGAATAAGCAAGCTATAAAAGTCAGCAACCAAGCTAAAGAATACATAACTGAGAAATCTGATAGGTTGAAAAGAAATAAGGCAAAAGTAGCAATCACTTTATCAATAGCAACTAGGACACGAATAATAAACAGATCAAGCAATCAGCAAGGCTTCGTCAAAGGGGACTAAAAACAGTAACAGCCCGAGGAAGATTTTAAAGACAGCAATATATTTGTCAAAGTAAAGATTGAGCACAGTTGATCCACAGATGTTCCCAAGGATAAAAATGCAATCCTATTTTCCGAAAGAGAAAAAGAGAAAGATTAATAGAACAGTGTTCATTTTTATTTGCTTTCTGGAACACTAGTGACAGCTCTTTCATACATGTTTTTTGTGACATTTATATATTTAACATGAATTAATTTCTCCTCCAACACCCACCAAAAGACCTTTCTTGGTACTCTATAATATGCTTTCTCCAAGTCAATGAACACCATTTGCATATCCTTTTTCCTCTCGCGATAAATTTTCATCACTCTTCTTAGCAAAAATATAGCTCTCATTGTAGATCTACCGGGTATAAAACAAAACTGATTCTTATTCACTCTTGTAGTGTCGCTAAATGTACGCTCTACCACTCTTTCCCAAAGTTTCATCGTATGACTCATGTTTGATTCCACGACAGATGGCAAAACTTTGAATATCTCCTTTGTTCTTATAAATTGAGATCAACGTACTCCTTCTGCACTCGTCGAGCATCATACCACTCCTTAGTATAGCATTAAACAGCTTGGTAAACCATCCTATTCCAAGATATTTCCTACCTCTATGAAGTACCATCTGGACTACAAGTTTTTGTAATCTTCATATTTTCATGGCATCCTTTACCTCAGCTGACCTAATTCTATGGGTGTAACTACAGTTTCTATCATGTACAGATGTTTGTATTGAACAATTGATCAAAATAACCTCTCCATATCTCATTGGTCTCACGATCTCCGGCCAGTACTTGTTTAGACAACAACAACAACAACAACAACCCAGTATAATCCCACTTAGTGGGGTCTGGGGAGGGTAGTGTGTACGCAGACCTTACCCTAACCCTAGGGTAGAGAGGCTGTTTCCAAATAGACCCCCGGCATCCTTCCCTCCAAGAACTTCCCACCTTGCTCTTGGGGAGACTCGAACTCACAACCTCTTGGTTGGAAGTGGAGGTTGCTTACCATCCTTCCCTCCAGTACTTGTTTAGAATCGTCTTTAATACAATTCACCTGGTTTAAGTCCAAAGTCCTCTTCTATCTCAATCATACTAGTTTTGCTACTTCTTTCTCTCCTCGTGTCCCTAACTTTTGTTACAAGTCATTGAGGGTTTCTCCTCGAGTTTTATTGATCGTTTTCTTAACGCCCTCTTAGCTCTCTTATACTCTTCAAAGACTTCTCCATCTCTGTATCTGGTAATTTCCTATAGCAGTCTCTTTTAGTTTTAATAAACTCATAGCACCTCCTCATCCCACCACCAGGATTCTTGTGGTCGAGGTCCTAAACCTTTAGACACACCTCTATCACTTCACTTGCTACTTTATTAACTGCAAACTAATATTTCCTTCCACAGGATATCTAACCCCCCCCCCCCCCCAATCTAAATCTCATGCTCCTTCCTCTCATAATTTTTCTTAAAACGCTAACTGGTTAGCACCCTTTAATGCCCAGTTGCTGCCCAGTTGCCTACCACCAAATTAGTTATACTTACCAAATTCATGCAAATTGTTAGGAAAAAACTGAAGCTTTGATTATCACATCTTAGTAGTAACTTTTCTCACATACCTTTTTGCAGCTTTAAATCAGAAAGAAAGAAAAAAAATTTAAACTAAAGCAGAGAAAAAAAAAACTCACTGAAGATATAAGAAACTGGCACAAACTTATTAGCAAAAACATTGAAATGGGTATATACAAGTAAGGTCGACCAAAAATTCACGCAGAATTAATAACAAATAACAATCAAACTCCTTACATATGCATTTATAAATCACAACAAATTGAAAATAGCAATTGGGTAAGCTTACATATTTTTATGTAGAAGAATAAGTCGTCAAGAATAGAAAGGCTTTGAATCTCAGATCAATCACTTTAGGAAAAAATATGAAGAAAACTTGGGAATGAAAGAGAAAAGAAGGTGCAAAACGTTTTAATTCTCACAAAAGTCAAAATGTGGGTCGTTGGAAAAAAGTTTCTCTATTGCAACCTGAAAGAATAATTCGATTTAACTAATCCAAAATCACATGAAGAAATAGAGACCCTGTGAACATGAGATCCCCTTTTTCTTTATTTTCTCTTTTTCTTTTTGGGGATTTTGATGAGACCCACTTTTCATTTCTCTTGTTTGACAAAAACAGAGTCTTGAAAATGGAACAATTAATACTAGAATAATTAATGAAAAACAAAAATCCTAAGATTAATAAAGGAAAATAATTATTTATTTTAAATTGGGATAGAAATATTTATAAAAGATTACTTACTTTCTGGAATATATTTTATGGTGCTTGGTTGGAGAGTAGAAAATAATTCTTTAAAAAGCTATTTTATTGAAGATTGATAAAAATATTAACAAGTTGAATAGGGTTCTTAAAGAAATAATTGAGTATTTGATACTGATAATAATGTTAGTGTTGATTTGAGTAATAATATGAAGGGAAAATTGAGAATTGAGATAACATGGAGAAAAAATTAAATTCAATAATAATAAGTTAAGAATTAAAAATAGTAATTGTAAAGAAAATTGACTTATGCCCAAATATGAAGGAAGTCATCTTTTCCCATTTTGGTGAAAATAAATTCTTTAAAACAGAATTTTCTCACAATGAAATGCAAAAGCCTTATTTTTGTAAAAATATATATTTGAGAATATATTTTCCAGCCCGCCAAAACACAAAAGAACAAAGTGATGGGGCTATAAATCAATGTTTATTTTGTTTTTAAAAAACGGTTTTTCATACGGGGTGTGATATTCACGTTGAGGTTTGACTAAACTCATATTCATTCGGGAAGTTTCACATTAAAGAGTAAAGCGTTTCCTAACAAAGGCGATTTCAGTTTTAGTTATACATTCTTTTCTTCGCCGGTTGTTCGATATTTATATTAGAATTCGATTAAATTAAATTCGTCCCCAAAAGCCCCACATTAAAGGGTGAAGTGCTTCCTTAAAAAGTTTATTTCTATCCAAAGTAGAATGAGAAACCTCTACTTAATGAAGAAAGACTACTTATCACTCTACCACTTATTCTTGTGTTAATATAATACTAGTATTAGTACCCGCGCGATGCGCGGACAAAAATCATGTCAAATTGTGGTGTAGGTTGTTTGAATCATGTGCGAATAACCTTAAAATATAAACCTCTGAGATAAAAATTATATAACATTAGATATTAATTATGAAGAAGAATATGAAATTATTGTTTAAATCTCGTAGTGGACAACCTATTTTTTTAATATATATTTGTAGTAGCATAATCCTTATTTTTAGTACTTACATTTCGTTTCGCTATCAATATTAAAGAATACTAAACATGTCATGTTATGATCTGTCTTGTTTGAGCACATTAGATAATATTATTTTAATAAAATTCTTACTACCACTTTGTTTTTATCTGAAAGTCAAATATATCTTATTTATCACGTCATTTTTATGCAAAAAATTTTTTTTTGGTTATTTTCTTATAGTTATTGTATTATTTATTATTTAATATTATTATACTATTACATAATTTTTTATTAGCTTAATAATTAAATTAATGTATTGCTTATTATCCTTTAATAGTCTTTAATAAATATAAATATTTTATTCTTGAAATTTGATATATTTTTACGCTTGTAACCTCTTATTCGGATTAATCATTTAAATTTAATGTAATATTTTAAAGTATAATTTAATTATTTAGTTTTTAAATTAATTTAAAGTATAAGTATCCTCACACTGCCTCTAATTTTTATGCATTCTCTTCCCTACTACAATATTTTAATTAGTTTTTATATTAATGTTTCGCCTATAACAAAAATAATATCATATTTTGTTTTAAATTATAACTTTGAATTAGTTATTTGATTATTATATTCCAAGTTAAATTATAACTTTGAATTAATTTATCAGCGTTAAGATGCAAATTTAATTTTTAATTTTATTAGTAAAATTACCTATATTAAAATTTTATTTTGTATTTTTAAAATTTTATTTTAATCATAAAATATGTTTCTTAATTATTTTGAACCTATTATATCTGAATGTTGTAGAAATATTTCCACAGTCATATTATTTCTTTATGTTAATTTTCTTTCTTTATTAGTTTTAAGATACAAAGTTAATTTTTAATTTTTATTAGTAAAATTACCTATATATAAATTTATTTTTTATTTTTTAATTTTATTTTTCATAAATAAGACTTCAATTTTGTGGTGTTATCTATAGTTTGAGCATTCTCATCATAGTTTTAAGAACTTTCTAATCTCAAATAGTCTTTCCCTTTCATTTCGATTAGTAAATTTTTAATAATTTAACGTAATTTTGCTATTTTTTAATATGATATATAGTCTTATTACATTTTTGTGTGGCTTTCTATTAACTTGTAACTTTATTTAATATTATTATCAACTATTATTCTTTAATATAATATAGATAAATAATATATTTTTTTAATCATAAAATAAACATTTATTTTGATTTAAAAATATTGCTTGAAAATTTTAAATTATTTAAATTTTAATAATATTTTTAAGTATTGTATATTTATTTTATCTATATTATACTAAAAGGAGAGTAGTTTCCATTGTGGTTAAGCCAAGTGGCAAGCTAAAATGAACCGCATTTTATACAGTAAATATACAATACTGGGTTCAAACAGTAAATATACAATACCGGACCGCATTTTTAGATATTTTATACGTAAATATTACTATATTATTGGACCGCATTTTAAAAATTTATGTTATGCTTTCAAACTTAAACTAACTGAACTCAATTCAAATATTAATCATATAAAAATATTTTCTTAATTGTTTGAACCCATTATATCTAAATAATATAGTAATATTTACGTATAAAATATTTGTTTGCCCGATTTATCAATATTAATATGACTTTATTAATCTTGTTATTAAAATATTTTTTTACTGATTCTTTAACTTTTTTTCTTACCTTATAAATAATTTGTATACTTTATATAAGATCTTATTTTGCTGCTTGAATTTTTTAAATTTTAAACTCAATAAATCTTTAATATCTTAAGTAAATTTTAGTTTTATTTTATATTTTAACTTACTCCAAAATATAAATAATCATAAGTTATCTCAATTTACGTATCTCTATATTTTTTATTTTTTCTATTATATTTATTTAATTAATTTTTTACCTCTTTATTTCTAGCTAATATAGAAGAAAAATCTATGAGTGGATCAATATATAAATACAAATATACATATAAATATAAATATAAATATATAGATTAGATTTGTCTGAGATCTATTTAGATTATTATAGGATTCATTAAACTACTTTCATTAATTATGTTTCTATTTATAATTTCTAATTATTAATGTTGTTTTAAAATTGTCAAGTGCCTTCATTTTAGCTGGTCATTTAACTTAACCACAATGCATATTACTTTCCTTCTAATATGATATAGATATAGAAGATATAGATATAGATATAGATATACATATCTTACATACGTGTGAAAGGTTTGTTTTGTTTCCTAATGGAAGTGGACTTACCATTTGAGTTAGTAAAAGATAAGAAAATGGTATATAATGTGTTTTTTGGCTCTAGTGCTGCCACGCAGCCCCAAATGGTCAACTTGTTCTCTTTAGTCTCTCTCTTTCTTTTTTCTTTCAATGATTACTTTACAATTTGACTTTTCTGTCCGCAAATTAGATGAACTTTTAAATTCAGAACAGAGCAGGAAAATTCTTCAATGCGTGTCCAAACAAAGGAGCACATGAAACATATATAAAACATTATGCGGTCGTTTGGTTCAAAATTAGATTATTCATTGATTACGATAATTATGAGATAATAATCGAGAAAGATAATTTCACCTTTTATATGAGATAAATAATTTCACATTTTTAATATAAATTTTATTTTGATTTGAGCTAATACCTATCATTAATTACTATTCCCTCCGGTTCATAATAAGTGACATGTTTACTTTTTCATTTTAGTTCAAAATAAGTGTCCAGTTAGGTAATCAAGAAAAAATTCAATTTGTTTTTACTCTTTTACCCTTATGTGCATATCCCTAAAAAGTTTCTCACTCCTCGCTATAACTATGTGACCAATATTTAATAAGGGTAGTTTAGTCATACTAGATATTTTTGTATAGGATTTAACATTTTTTTAATGGGCGTGCTAAAAGAAAACTGGTTACTTATTGTGAACCGGAGGGAGTAAACAAATTTAGTTTCGAATTTCATATGGAGATAACCCCTAATCCATATAACCAAATGACCCATCACAAGAAGAAGAATGTTTGATCTCAAAAGATAATGTCACTTTTGGACTCCGTTGATAAAATTGTTTGCCCTTAAAACGGTGCAGTTGAATTTATACGTGGTTTATAGACAAGTGAATTGATTTGACCCTAAAATGACAAATAAATTAAATAAAAATGTAAGATTTAGCCTTGAAATCGAAATAAAATAGCAGAAATCTTGGTCTCGGGAGCGGATCTTCCGGAGGCAGTAAGAACAATATTAATGAGTAAGAGGATAAAATAGTATTAAACTTTTGAGCAAAGTCACAAATCCTAGGTAATCACAACTCCTGAGACCACACCCCGGTACTCGACAAAACTCATAAATCATGAACACCTATTTCGATATGAGACCAACCATGTGTATTTCGTCCAAAACCAACCTCAAATCAACCCTCAAGTATCAATTTTCACTCTGCAAAATATAGTTAAAAACCTCCAAATTCCACATTTAATTAAAATAAATTAGGTTTAATAATCTATGGGTAATCAATATCTATGATCAAAATCAAGTAAACTCTACTTACCCCTTCAATTGTGGTAGAATTCTCCCCAAAAATCGCCCTTAACCGAGCTCTACAACTTTAAATAATGAGAAAATGACCAGACCCTTCGAATTAATATTCTGCCCAGCTAATCCGCATATGCAGACACATTTATGCATATGCGACTCCACTTCTGTAGAGAAAACTCCCGCACTTGCGATCCCACTTAACGACCCGACCAACCACATTCGTGGTCACCTCACCATTCCTGCGCACCCGCTTCTACGGTCTCCTTATCACAGATGTGGCCCCGCTTCTGCACCAAACCATCCACATTCGCGGTCCCTGACTCCTCCATCCCAACTTTGCTTCTGCGACCTCATGTCCGCATTTGCGGACTCGCACCTGCGGCCCATCCTTCGCAGGTGCGAAAGCACCAGAACTCAGAAATTCTTCAGCAATGCAACATAGTCCAAAATGGTTCGAAACCAATCTGAAACACACTGGAGCACCCCAGGACCCCATCCAATCATACCAACCATTCCCAAAATATAATACAGACCTACTCGAGGCCTCAAATCAAACCAAACAATATTGAAACCACGAATCACACCTCAATTCAAGCCTAAGGAACTAATCCAAATTTCCAAATTCAAAACATACACCGAACAAGCCTAAACAACTGGAAATGGCCTCAAATTTTGCATGAAAGTCCCATATGACACAACAGACCTATTCCATCACCCGGAATCACAATCTGAATATGATATCATCAAAATCAACTCTCGGTCAAACCTATCAACCTTCTAAACCTTCAACTTTCCAACTTTCGCCAAATAGAACCAAATCAACCTAAGAACCTCCAAATCCAAATTCAGACATATACCTAAGTCCAAAATCACCATATGAATCTATTGGAACCATCAAAATACCATTTTGGGGTCGTCTGCACAAAAATTAAACTCTATTCAACTCTAACAACTTAAGCCTCCAACCAAGAAACTAATTGTCCCCATTCAATCCAAAACTCCCCGAAACCAAAGCAAACACCCACGCAAGTTACGTAACCACAAATACACATATGTAAAGAATCAAATAGGAAAAACGAGGCTAAAATACCCAAAATGACCGGGTGGCTCGTTACATTCTTCCCCTCTTAAACAAACGTTTATCTTTGAACGAGTCTAGACCATACAAGTCTAAAAAAGGTGAGGATATCTGCTACGCATATCCTTCTCAGCCTCCCAAGTAGCCTCCTCGATCACGTGACCTCTTTAATGAACTTTTACCGATGTTATATTCTTCGACCTCAACTTTCGAAACTGCCGATCCAAAATGGCCATCGGCTCTACATAAAGTCAAAATCCTTATCCAATTGCACCGTGATAAAGTCTAATACAGGTGACAGATCCCCATAGTACTTCTGGAGCATAGAAACATGAAATACTAGGTGAACTCCCGATAGACTAGGTGGTAAGGCAAGTTTGTAGGCCTAACTCCCTAACTCTCCCTAACACCTCAATACGACCAATATACCTAGGGCTCAACTTGCCCTTCTTCCCGAACCTCACACCCTTCATGGGCGAAACTCTGGGTAGAACCTTCTCACCCACCATATATGCCACATCACGAGCCTTCATGTCAGCATGACTCTTCTACTTGAACTGGCTGTACAAGGTCGCTCTTAGATTAACTTCACCTTCTCCAAAGCATCACGAACCAAATCAGTGCCCACAACCAAGCCTCTTCATGCAACCCACCAGAGAACGACATCACCTCCTATATAAGGCCTCATACGGATCCATCCAGATACTCGGCTGATAGTTGTTATTGTATGTTAACTCTCCTAATGGTAGAAATTGATCCCATGATCCCCCTAAATCAATGATACATGCTCGTAACATATCCTCCAATATCTGAATGTTACGCTCGGATTGTGCATCCTTCTAGGAATGGAATATCGTACTCAGCTCGACTTGTGTGCCCAACTCGCGCTACACTGCTCTCCAAAAATGCCATATAAACTAAGTGCCTTGATCCAAGAAAATAGACATAGGCACACCATGAAGGTGAACCTGCTCTGATGAGTAAGTAGCCATGACTGGAATGGTAATGGTACTCTGATCCCAAGTCAATCTTCGGGAATACCCTAGCACCCTGAAGCTAATTAAACAAATCATTAATACACGATAGTGGGTACTTGTTATTGATAGTAACCTTGTTCAGCTATTTGTACTCAATGCACATCCTCATAGAACCATATTTCTTATTCACAAATAGTACTGGTGCACCCCAAGGTGACACACTTGCCCTGATAAAACCCTTATCAAGCGATTTTCATAATTGTTCCTTCCATTCCTTCAGCTCCACTAGTGTCATGCGATATGGTGGAATAAAGATGAGGTGAGTGCTCGGCACTAAATCAATGCCAAAATCAATATCCTTGTCGAGTGGCATGCTTGGTAGGTCTGTAGCAAACACATCTAGGAAGTCCCTCACTACTGAGACTGACTGAACAGTGGGAGAATCAACACTAACATCTCTCACTAAGGCCAAATATACGAAACACCCCTTCTCAACCATCTGTTGAGCCTTCAAATATGAAATCACTCTACTAGGAGTATGATCAAAAGAACCTCTCCACTCTACCCTAGGCAGCCCATGCATCTCCAACGGCATGGCCTTAGCATGATAATAAAGAATAGCATAGTACGGAGATAGCGAACCCCTAACCATAATCACCTCAAAATCAACAATACTAAGCAATAAAAGATCAACTCTAGTCTTATAACCCCCAATAGTGACATACAAGACCAATATACATGATCGACCAAAATAGAATCACCCCGATGTAGATACATGAACATGCATATCTAAGGAATCATGAGGCATATCCAAATAACGAGCAAAATAGGATGACACATAAGAATAAGTAGAACCAGGGTCAAATAACACTAAGGCATCCCTGTGGCACACTGAAGCAATATATGTGATCACAATGTTAGAAGTAACTACCTCTGGCCTGGCGGGAAATGCACAACAACGGGCCTGACCACCGCCTGACTGACTTCCCCCTCTAGGGCGACCTCGAACTGACTAAGCCCCACCCTTAGCTGGTTGTACTAGTGGTGTAACTACTGGTGCTGAAACCATAGGTTGCATTCTCTAATGTGGGACACTACTCAAAATTCTTGGGAAATCCTTCTTGAGATGGACAAGGTCTCCACACTCGAAACAACCCTTGTTATAAGGCTGTTGACCCTGATAACCAAAATAACTGCCCGTAGAACCTTAAGAAGATAGAGCATGGTAAGAACTCTATGTCGGCATCATACTAAATGAAGACTCGACTGGGCGAGCACTGTATAAACTGTGGCTAATTGATGAACCACGAGGAATCTGACGATCTACTTGAGTAGGCCTAATAAGATGGCCTCTCCTTTGATGTAACTGGACTCCAGACGAGGCACCACCAAAACTACCTGAACCGTGGGGCCTCTTGGCCTCCCATTCCTCTCGCTCAAGCCTGCGAACATGCTCCAAACACCTAGCAATCTCAAGCACATAGTCAAACCTAGTATTTTTGTCGGTCTCCCGAGCCAAACTATATCGTAGACTATAGTTGAGGCCATCAATGAACCTCTTGATCTTCTCCCTCTCAATGAGAACCAACCATATTGCATGACATGCCAAATCCGTGAATCTCATATTGTATTGGGTCATAGTCATACCCTCATGGTGTAGATTCTCAAACTCCCTACACAACTCCTCCCTACGAGTCTGTGGAATAAACTTCTCTAAGAAAAGAACTGAGAACTGATGCCAAGTAAGTGGTGATGTGCCAACTGGTCTACCTGACTCATAGGCCTGCCACCACTTGTAGGTTGGCCCTGTCAGCTAAAAGGTAGTAAAGTCAACTCCACTGGAGTCCACAAGACCCGTTTTGTAAAGAATCCAGTGACACTAATCAAGAAAACCCTAAGAATCCTCTGACTCCCGTCCGCTGAACTGGGGAGGACGAAGCCTCTGGAAACGCTTTAACCTCTTCTGCTCCTCATCAGTCATAGATGGTCTAACCTCGTCCCAAGCAACAACAACTGGTTGAACTGGCAACACCCCTGGTGACTGATAACCTTGAGCTAGTTATTCTGGTGTACAGGCAGCAAGAGTCTAGGCTCCTCCCCAGCCTGTGAGGTAGATGGTGCAACTGGTATCATACCCGCCGAGCCAAGCTCATGTACACACTCAAGATCTGAGATAAAGTTTCCTAATAACCAAGTACAGCAATAAGTATCTTTAGTGTCTGAGCTGGTCCCACCGGCTCAACAGTATCTGGAACCTGCTCCTTTATTAGAGCAACTCCTAGCTCCACGGGTGCTGCCCTAGCTGTTGTGCGAGCCCTACCTCAGCCTAGCCTTTTGCGGCCCTAGCTAGTGGCATTGGTGCCTGCCCTCCCAATCCGACTGAACGTGCCCTTACCATTGTGAGGGAATAGAAGAGTAAAGGTTCAAACTTCGGAAATAACAAATCCACACAACAAGAATGCAAGAAAGTGATGTTTTTTAACAGTTCGATAACCTTTAGAAGATAAGTACAGACATCTTCGTACCTATCCGCAAGACTCTACTAAACTTGCTCATGACCCGTAGAACCTACACACTTAGGCCTTTGATAAAAACTTGTCATGAACCAAAATCACCAACCGGTCATGTTGGAGCCTAACTATATGCTAGGAAAGCCAACATAACAAAAGCAAAACATAATAACGGAAATAGTATAAGTCTAATGCCAATAACATAAATAACTGCATCAAAAGTACAAAATTCCCCCAAAAATGGTAAATACATAGCCATGAGCTCTAAACTGAAGTACAAGTCTAGACTACAAAGTAACCATAATGTTTGAATGAAAGTAATAGTACTAAAATGAGAAGACACGCCAAGACTACGACCGAAATTCAGCTCTACCTCGTCTCTCGAAGATGTCTACAGTAATAACTCATAGCTAGCCACACTCGGTCCAATACCTAGATCTACACAATTAAGTGCAGAGTGTAGTACGAGTACAATTGATCCTGTGTACTCAACAAGTACCATAACTAACCTCGGCGAGGTAATAGAATCAAGAATTATCAATGATACTCACTATTCACCTGTACAATTCATAAATATAACAAGTACATAACGATAATATGAGCAAGTCATGAATCATAGATAAATCCACCTTGCTACACAAGATAGCATAACTGATGGTAGGCTATAATCTCGTATTTTATTCGCTTATCGCACTCTAATTTACTGCACTTTAATTGAGTTGGAGTTTTAATCGCTAGTATTTTTCACTAACTATGTACTTTATGCATTATAGGAGTGATTTCGAACTATGTAGATGTTATGGAATAAATTCAAGTGATTTTGATCTTTGAAGTCTGAGTAAAAGACCAAGGAATTAAGCCGAGATTGTGTTCGGGGATCAATAGATGATAGTCACTTTAAGAACGAAACGAAGAATCGAGTAGGCATAATGCGCAATGTCCAGTAAAATGCATATAACGTTTCACTCAAAGATCCATTTTGGCTCCACAATATATTGTTGGAAATCTATTTAAAAGGTCTACAACTTTCATGTTTTATATTTTCCCAAATTCTCAACAAAACAGGGTAAAAAGTGCACGGCCGCACACTCGTCGTGCATTGAGCGCACATTTGGGGCAGAACAGTGTGAAAAGTGCACGAGCACACTCCCAGGTGCGCAACTGCGACGTCCAACTCTGGAAAAGTGTCCTATTTTGCGTAGGAGAAGGTGATTTCATTTGGGCCTGACCCTACTTGGTATATATACATGGAAAACCGGATTTGTTTTACACATCTAAGACCTAAGGAGGATAAGAAAAAGCGGGAGAATCAAGAGCACAAGGAATTCATCATTCAACCCCAACTCAAGACAAGGGTTTGGATTATTTTATGTTTTCTTTACTTTAAACTTAATTATGATGAATTCTCCATATCTATGGAGTAGTTCTCTTTAGAGTTTGATGGATTTGGTGTATTGATACTTGTTTGTAAATATTAACTCTAGTTTTATGTATTGAATTGTTTTGGATGTTTTAATCGTTACATCTATATTCACTTGTTAATGTAATCAAGAGAGACATAACTTGTGATATTTTTGCATTCTATCTTATTGGTTGAATTCATTAATTCTTCTTAGTAATCGAAAGAGGTTAGTAGAATTGTTGATTAAACCTAGTTAGGAGGATAATCGAGAGAGGTTCTCCTAAAGACCAATCCACTACAAATTTTTGCATATCTTCATATGCTTAAAATTGGTTTATATTGTGAGGTTGAGACTTAATCGAGAGAAGAGTTGAACAATTGAACTAATAACCAAGTGAATTCGAGAGACTCACTTGAACATTAAAAGTAAATTATCTAGAGTTAAATTCCAAGCATTTGTCTTGCATCTATCCTATCAACCATATTTTCTCCCAATTGATATCTTCCTTTGCCTACTACTTGCATTGTTTGTCATTAGTCACTAGTTTAGACTCTTAGTTAATTTTAGTTTTAAATCACATAATTCTTAATTGTTGATCATCTTGGATAGCAATCTAGCTACAAACTACGAAAATAAATGTTTAACTCCAATCCCTGTGGATACAATATTATATTTACTATATTCGACTAACGAGCATATCTAAGTGTGTGTTTCAAGCTCGTCAAATTTTGGCGATGTTGCCAGGGATTGACAATCAATAGTGTTTGAGAGAGTTTGTAGTGCTAATACAGGAATTAGCTTTTAGTTTTTTTTCTTTTCTATCTTTTCTATTTTATTTTCTTTATTAGTTAACTTCTTTTCAAGATTTGTTTGTAGTTCCTAATAAGTTGGAGAAGATACTGTAGATATTGAACTCTAAATGCTGTGAAGATAGAGAACAACTAGCCTAAGAAAACGGTTGAAGAGTTAGCAGCTGAATATTGTTAGTGGTCTGCTATGTGTTTTAAATGCGGTAGAAATCATCTATAGGTTAACTATCAAACAGGTTCATATTTTGAATAGTCTCACATTGTTTCTAGTTCGTAGAGGTATGAGAATTCATATGGGCACTATCTTGACTCTGGTTTGGGATGAACACCCTTATTATAGTGAAAGCGAAGTGAAACAACCACCTAAAGGGAATAATAATAGTTTGGAAGAGCTTGTGTATAAGTTCATAAATAAGCTGGTAGAGAGATTTACACAAGATGATGAAGCCATGAACAACCTAAAAATGCAAGAAAGTCAAATAATAAGTACACTTTTAGAAAGCTCATTGCTTTGTGATGGTAAATATATAGAGGAGATACCTTGTGAGAATGAGTCTACCCAAGAGGATGAGCATCCACAAAGAGAGCGTTTCACTGTTCAAGAGGACTCTAATTCAACTGAGATGATAAAAAATAAGGTTGTGGTTGAGTGTGAAGCAACATAATAAGAGTTCTAACCCCCATCCACCTTTCTACCTTTGCAACATGTAGTAGAAGAGAATGAGAAACAAATGGTCTTGGACATATCAGAGGAATATTCACTTGACCTTTCTACTTTGTTTTCTTATTTTAACTTTGATCATGTAGATTTTATTTTTGAGGATTTATAGATTGATCATGTAAAAGAATGCAGGAACAAGTTGAGGATGATCATGAACGAGAAACTTACCGCTCAAGATGAGGACAAGAAAGAAAGAAAAAAGTGGGTCTTGCAGGTATCCTCAGAAGAATTGGGCTTAAGGATCTCCATAAAGAACCCCAAGGAGCGAAAATGAGGAATGAATTCAGAATTAAGGGTGGAGTTCATAAGTTCTCGGAAAAGAAGAAAATTCAGGGAAATTTTCTTTACCTTATGCTTTTTAATTATGTGTCATGGGGACATGCCATAACTTAAAGTACGAGTTGGGGATATATTTGTAAGATGTATGTATGTTAGTTTAGTTTTTGTTTAGTTCTAGTAGTAGAGATAGAGAAAAAAAATTAAAAAAACCACAAATTTTTTAAAATTTTGACTTTTCCCGACGATGGATATCATATCGATAGGTTTCTTGAGGGGTTAAAGTTGAAAGAAAAAGACATAAAAAGATTTTCTTTTGTAGGTAGTGTATCAATTCCCCCTTGGTTTTTCTTTATGTCGCAATTCTTTTCCAAGAGTTTTATTTGAACTGGGTGTAGTTAGTTTTTATTTTTGTTAGTAGTAGAAAACCTTGTGCTATGATGTGAATTGAAGCAATATCTCTTGAGCTTGTTATGCCTTGAGAATAGTGAGTGCTTTAATTGCGACGCTTAGGCTCAGTTTCTGACTCTTGTGTAAGTACCTTAATTTGTATGATCTTAACTTTGCTTAACTGCTTTGACTAGAGTGTCTTGATTATCCGATCCTGAGTGAGTTATGTGCCATGTGTGTGTGAGGTTTGTGTATTTTGTGCATTGCATTTGATGCCTAGAACTTATCCCATGTGTTTGCAAAGTAAAATAGTAGTTTTGTTGAGTCTTGAAAGTGATATAAGCATTTCTTTGTTGAGCCAGATATATGTTTTACCCATCTAATTGTTATGTATCTTAGTAACCCTTTTTGAGCCTGTAATCCTGTTTCTTTTGCAACCACATTACAAGCCTTACCCATTTGTTTGAATTGACCATCTATTTGAACCTTTGTACCTCTCGTGAGCACTGGAAATTGTTATAAACTTTGTAAAAGTTGAAGTGTGGGGTGGTTGGTTTGGCCTTTGAGTGGAACTATTGAAATAAGGAGAAATGTGCAATGTTGTGAAAAAGTAAGAGCCACTTGAATAAGAAAAGAAAAAAATATTTAGTTTTATTGTTGTGAAAATATTCACTGGTAAGTGTTAACTCTTTTTGAATTATGCTTAAAGAAGTAGGGAGTTAATGTATATTTATGTGAAGGTGAATTATGGTTTGACATAAGTGTGGGGTTTTGAAATGTAAAGGGTATGTATTAAAGTGCTTAGGGAGGTGTAGTCACTCTTATATCTAAATATATCTTACCCATCTCGCAACCTACATTACAACCATTTGAAGTTTCACTTGATCCTTGATTGAATGAGCTCAATTAGTAGAGTAGTACACTACGGGCAAACCTATGGTTCATATTTTGTGGCACATGAATGTCGTTTATGAGTGTGAGCGAATTCTTTCTATCTTGAGTTCCTGATTGTTCTTAAATTTTATTGTGTGTGGAACTACTCTCTATTGTTGTGTGAGGGCACATGATTCATGAAGAAAAGGTAATGTCGTTGACCTTAATGTTAGAGTAAGTGAGTAAGCTGTGAATGATGCGTGGTACTTTTGAGTCAAATCTTGAGGTGAAGATGTTACACTATTATGCTTAATCGATTTTAAATTTTCTTGGTGTAATGAGTTAGGAGAGTTGTTTAATAAGGTCGTGTCTATATGAAGTGTAGTTTGATTGCTTGAGGACGAGCAATAGTTTAAGTATGGGGCATTGATGGTAGGCTATAATCTAGTGTTTTAGTCGCTTATCGCACTCTAATTTACTGTACTTCAATTGAGTTAGAGCTTTAATCGCTAGTGTTTTGCACTAACTGTGTGTTTTATGCCTTGTAGGAGTGATTTCGAGCTATGTAGATGTTATGAGATGAATTCAAGTGATTTAAAGCTTTGAATTCTGAGTAAAGTCCCAAGGAATTAAGCCGAGATCATTTTCGGGGATCAATGGATGATAGTGCACTTTAAGAACGGAACGAAGAATCGAGAAGACATACTGCGTGGAGTCCAGTAAAATGCACATAACTTTTCACTCAAATATCCGTTTGCGCTCTACAATATATTGATGGAAATATATTTGAAAGGGATACAACTTTCATGTTTTAGGTTTTCCCAAATTCCAAATAGAACAGGATAAAAAATGTGCGGCCGTACACTGGTCGCGCATATGGGGCAGAACAGTGTGAAAAGTGCGCGAGCACACTCCCAGGTGCGCGGCCGCGCACGGCCAACTCCGGTAAAGTGTCCTATTTCGTGCAGGAGAAGGTGCTTTCACTTAGGCCCGACCCTACTTGGCATATATACATGGAAAAATAGTTTTTTGACACATCTAAGACCTAAGGAGGCTAAGAAAAAGTGGGAGAAGCAAGAGAACAAGGAATCCATCATTCAACCCCAACTCAAGACAAGGGTTTGGATTGTTTTATGTTTTTATTTACTTTAAACTTAATTATGATGAATTACTCCATATCTATGGATTAGTTCTCTTTAGGGTTTTATGAATTTGGTGTATTAATACTTGTTTGTGAATATTAACTCTAATTGTATGTATTGAATCGTTTTGGATGTTTTAATCATTGCATCTATAGTCACTTGTTAATGTAATCGAGAGAGACATAACTTGTGATATTTTTGCATTCTATCTTGTTGATTGAATTCATTAATTCTTCTTAGTAATTGAATGAGACTAGTAGAATTTTTTTATTAAACCTAGTTAGGAGGATATTCAAGAGAGGTTCTCCTAAAGACCAATCCACTACGAATTCTTGCATATCTTCACATGCTTAAAATTGGTTTATCTTGTGAGGTTGAGACTTAATCGAGAGAGGAGTTTCTACTGAACAATTGAAATAATAACCAAGTGAATTCCAGAGACTCACTTGAACATTAGAAGTGAATTATCTAGAGTTAAATCACAAACATTTGTCTTGCATCTATCCTATCAACCCTATTCTCTCCCAATTGATAGCTTCCTTTGCCTACTACTTGCGTTGTTTGTCATTAGTCAATAGTTTAGACTCTTAGTTAATTTTTGTTTTAAATCACATAAGTCTCAATTGTTGATCATCTTGGATAGCAATCTAGCTACAAACGACAAAAATAACGGTTTGAGTCCAATCCCTATGGATACGATATTATATTTACTATATTCGACTAGTGAGCATATCTAAGTGTGTGTTTCAAGCTCATCAAAAACATACTCTGCTCAGTTAACAATCTAACATATAAAGAATATATGCAATGAAACAGGCACACAACCAAGGAAATCACAAGTCAAGAAGAAATGCAATAACCGAATCGAACACTGGACAGTCTTTCCTCACACCGCGTGTACACCATCAAGAGAGAAACATGAGAGGGTGACCCTAGGGGGATGAATCCTTATCCACACGCTGCACATAACTCACGTGCCATAAATGTTATCCGCATGACGTATTCACGTGCTAATTATCACAACCGCACGGCCTATTCACGTGCTAACAATGACAACCGCACGACGTATTCACATGCTAAAATTCATAACCATAGGGTGTATTCATGTGCTAACAATCACAACCGCACAACCAATTCACGTGATAATAATCACAACCGCACGACCAATTCACGTGCTAATAATCACAACTAAACGACCAATTCACGTGCCACTAGTCTAATCCATATCATACAGGAAGTAGGTATACACGAATATATCTCTATGAACAATGTATTCCAAATTTCATACTCGTGGACTGGTACAAGTGACATGGTAAAGTGTATGCATGTGCAAAGCATGCTATCATAGCTCAAATGAGACAATTACATCATGAAAGTAGCAATTATAAGGTTCAATTAGGAGATTAACCTCTACATAACCTCAACCATGGTTCAAATAGCTCACAAAGAGGGGTACAATTATAAGAAACATCATAACTTGAATCTTAGCAATCAATTCAAGGCATATCATAGCCTAAGTACTACCCCGAGCATGAATAATACCTCGGTGCACGCACGTGGGATCAACCCCACACATATGCGCCACCCATAACATGTAGCTATCATAACTATCTCAGGAAACTAGTACTTCAACTAAGTTTAAGTAAGATACTTACCTCAAGCAAGCTAAATGAGTACTTTAGAAAGCCCTTCCTACGTGAATCAATCTCCGAACGGCTCGAATCTAACAAAAATAACATAATAATATCGATAGATGCCATAGGAAACAAGCCCAAATAATAAAGCTATGATTTTGATGTAATGTTTAAATGTAAACCCTGGGCCCACACCCCGAAACCCGATAAAACTCACAAATCTCTAATATTCATTCCGATACGAGTCAAACCATGTGTATTTTATCTAAAAACGACCTTAAATCGACTCTCAAATCATCAATTTTCACTCTCCAAAACCTTAGTCAAAGCCCTCAAAATTCCACCTTTAATTCATATACACTAGGTGTAATAATCCATGAGTAATCTATATCTATGATAAAAATCAAGTAATGTTTACTTACCCATTCAATTATGTTGAAAATTCTCCCCAAAATTGCCCCTAACCGAGCTCCGCAACTCCAAATAATGAGAAAATGACCAAACCCTTCGAATTAATATTCTTCCGAGCTAATCCACATTTGCGGACACTTTTACGCATCTGCCGCTCTGCTTCTGCGAGAAAACTCTCACACTTTCGATCCCACTTAACAATTTGACCAACCGCATCAGCAGTCACCTCACTGCTCCTGCGCACCCGCTTTTACGGTCTGCTCATCACAGATGCAAGCTCGCTTATGCGCCAAACCATCCGTATTTGTTGTCCCTGCCTCCTCCAGGCCAGCTTCGTGTTTGCTGCCTTAGGTCCTTATTTGCGGACTCACACCTGCAACCCATTCTTCGCAGGTAAGGAAACACCAGAACTCAGAAATTCTTCAGCAATTCAACATAGTCCAAAATGATCCGAAGTCAATTCTAAACACCCCCGAGGCACTCGAGACCCCGTACAATCACGCCAATTGTTCCCAAAACATAATATGGACCTACGCGAGGCTCAAATAACACCAAACAACATCAAAACCACGAATCACACCTCAATTCAACTTTAAAGAACTAATCTAAATTTTCAAATTCAAAACTTACACCGAACAAGCCTAAACAACTCGGAATAACCTGAAATTTGGCATGCAAGTCCCATATGACACAATAGACATATTCCAACTCCCGAAATCACAATCCGAATCTGATATCATCAAAGTCCACTCTCATCAAACCTATCAACCTTCCAACTTTTGCCAAATACAACCAAATTAACCTAGAAACCTCCAAATTTAAATCTGGACATACGCCAAAGTTCAAAATTACCATACAAACATTGGAACCATCAAAATATCGTTCTAGGGTTGCCTACACAATAGTCAAACTTCGGTCATCTCTAACAACTTAAGCCTCAAATCAATGAACTAAATATCCCATTTCAATCCAAAACTTCACTGAAACCAAACCAACTAACCCCGCAAATCACGTAACCATAAATACATATATGTAAAGCATAAAATAGGGAAAACGGGGCTAAAATACTCAAAATGACCGACCAGGTCGTTACAACAAGTCAAGGCAGACAATAAATAAAAGCATGAATACATGGAAAGATATAGAAAATAGAGGTATGTAACAAGTGAAGGAATGTATTGAATAAGTAAAGATATATAGTAATTAATGTATATAACAAGAAATAACATGGAACAAAAGAAGGCATGATATAATTGAAGGCATGCAATTAAGTAATCCACCCCGCATGCTTAAACTCATGACAACACATATACACTCGTCACCTTGCATATACGCCGTCCCTACAAATAAATCACGCAACAGATAGACCAAACAAGTCCCAATTCCCTCAATTCAAGGTTAATTATGATACTTACCTCTTTCCGGAAATACGTCAACAATCTAACATGGCTTTTCCTTTGGAAAGAGCCTCTAAACTAATCGAATCTAGTCAAATATTGTTCAAACATATCAAAACAAGCTTTAGAAACTACCTCGTACGATAAAAGTTCAATCTTCAACAAAAATTGAAAAAGTCAACCTTGACCACGTGGTCGAAATCCAAGATTAGGATCAAATCTCGATTACCCATTCACCCCCGAGCCCGGATATGTGATTTGTTTCAAAATTTGACCTCAATTCGGGGTCTAAATCTCAAGTTTATAAAATCCCTAAATTTTACCTAAGGCCCCCAATTTCTACTTTGAAATCATAGATTTGATGATAAAATTCATGAAAAATTAATTGAAAATAAATTAAAGTTGCTTACCAATGAATTTGGGAAGAAATTATTCTTGAAAATCGCCTCTATGGAGTTTAGGGTTCAAAAATGGTGTAAAATAAGCTAAATCCCGAAATTCCCAACCTCTACCCACTTGCAAATGTCACAATTACAAACTCTTCTTCGCAATTGCGACCTTCGCAAAAGCGAACCACTGATCGCAAATGCGATCAGATTCTGAGTCTATCTCTTATCGCAAATACGACTATGACCTCGTATTTGCAAAGTCCCCAGCCATCGCAAATACGGTGAAAGCTTGCAAAGCTGTACATGGCCTCCAATTATCGCAAAAGCGACACCTAGGTCGCAAATGCGATGAGCTCTTCACAAAAGTGAACCCCAATCCCCCTTCACATTTGTGAGCCTGACATGGAAAATGAGAGGCTCACAATTGCGATCAGGTCCTCGCAAATGCATGACCTGCAGATCAACACCAACAACAAATTCTCATCAATTCACAACTTAGCCAAAACACATCCCAAACTTACCCGAGCCCCTCGGGCTCAAATCCGAACATCCACATAAATGTTATATCATCATAAAAACTCAATCGCTATCTCAAATTATTAAAATAACATCAAGAATCAAGAATCGATCGTCAAAACTCAAGATTTTCAAGTTTAAAACTCAATTTTTTATTTTTCATATAATGCACTGAAACGGCCTTCGGTCAACAAATATGCGTACAAGTCCAAAAATATTATACGAACCTATCAGAATCATCAAAATATCGATCCGAGATCGTTTACAAAAACGTTGACCGTGGTCAACTCTTGTTGTATTTAAAGCCAAAAAACACCTTTTCTTTAAATTTTCACATAGGAGCTTTCCATAAAATGATACGGGCCATGCACACAATTCATAAATCATCAGATAAATCTATGAGATGTTTCAGAACACAGAAAAGGGGAGCTAGTACTTAAAACGACCTATCGGGTCATCAGAGAATGTTTCAAATATCTTTGCATATATCATATTCTTATGCGACATTAACTTGTAGTACATGTTTAACCAATATATGGCCTCTTTTTCCTATATTCAATCGGCCAAAAAAGGGATTATAAATGATAAACTAAATGCTAAAACTATTTTTCCTTCACTGGGCGAATAAATTATGATGAATTTGATTAACAATGACGAGAAGAAAAATGTAGGATTCACCACTAGAACTATGATAAGAAGAGAACCTAATTAAATTAGGAATGGCCATTAGTAAATTGTTGAATTTAATAAGGTTTATGAATGGCTTTATGTATAATATGCCTTTCCTTCACCACTACTTATATCTCTTATGCAATCACTGGTTTTGCTTTTGGATTGTATGGAGGATTGGCGACACCTTTAATATGTTTCACTTGGTAGGAGTATTAAGTATGGTGTCATTCTTTTGCATAGCCTCTCAAAAATATGGAAGTCACCCAATTACAATTGAGTATGATCGACTAATTAAAGTGATATCAGTCATCATTAAAGAATTATAAGTATTAGGACTTGAAGTACTTGATGGAAAAATCTTTCGCCGATTGATTAATACATGGAATAAATATGTTTAAGCGCGAGGATACTACAATTGAACCTTGATGATTTATCTGTGAAGGAACATGTTAATCTAAACACATTAGATAGCACACAAATCATATTTCACGACCCAACTTTCGCTCCGTTTAGTCTTAGGGACTAGGTAAGCCTAACTCATACTGAAATACCACAATAATAAATAAAATTTGACAGTCTTGAAGAGGAAATCTAAAAAAAAATTATAATTCCCAAAACCCGGTAGTATAAGCAATAAGCTCTACAGAGTTAGCTACCACTTCTAAATATAACTGTTCGAAAAAAAGTGAAAACAGTTGAATACAAGTAAGAAGGTGACTCTAAAGCCTGCGAATGCAGTAGGTTTATCTTGAGTCTCCTCGGCAATGATCCGCACAACTACTAATGATCGATACCTAGATCTGCACAACAAAAATGTGCGGAAAAGTAGCATGAGGACACCACAGCGGTGCCCAGTATGTATCAAGACTAACCTCGGTATAGTAGTGACGAGGAACAGCCAAGACACCTATCGGTCCAATAAATTGTACAAATATAGGAACAACGGAACATGATATATATATAAAGACTACACGAAATGGCTAACAATACTACAATCACAATAAGGGAAGAAGAGAGCAAGTAACAACGGAAATACCAAAATAATGACATAGAAGAGCGAGCGAAAACACAAACCCAAATCCTAAATTCACAATGCATTAAAGGTAAGCAATAAATCAGATCCTACAATAGTGTTCACATCAGGTCTTGTCCCACAATTTCCACGAAGTACCGAATCTCGGACAAATTACAGCTCACTAGTCCCAGTACCTGAAATCTAACACTTGGCATCATGTACCCCCTTAACACCTCATGGTCATGCTGATAACTCACTTGCTAACTAGAGCCACTATCACATATATAACAAGTAAACAAGGGTGTGCATATATACTCAGCAAAATAAGGAGGACTTCACATCCAATAGGAGTATTCAACTACGTGTATGCTTGTGCAAGTGCTTTAACATAGTTCCTACCAGCTAATAAGCATAAGGAAAAGAACGGACATCACGTAATATGTTTCCTCACAACTTCCACGAGATAAAGCTCATATAGGTAAGAGTGCCACAACATAATATCAAACAACAAGAATGCCCCAGGCCATCACAAATCATCACAATCAATCCTGACATAGCCCACCTTGTCTCACCACGTGTGCAAATAATAACATAATAAGTGCCCGCCTTGTTTTGCCACACGTGCATCATAATGTTCCCACCTTGTCTCGCCACATGCGCAACCCACATATAAGCATATATATATACATACCCTGCCTTGTCACGTCGCATGTGCAATATATCAATAGTAGCAATAGCACGGTAGAAACCTCGTGCAACCCCATAACAACAATCGCACGACAGAAACCTTGTGCATCACAATATCAACAACCTCACGGCAGAAACCTCATGCACCACCACAACAAGTACAATAGCAACAATGACAATATATACAAGAACACGACAAATAAATCAACTCAAGAACTTTCGATCACAAGGAGATGGTAAAACTAGCTCACAGGAAATAACCACAATAGAGAATATTAAACGTAATAAGAATAGCTCAATAAGGGAGAAAATAATATTAAGTAACGATCCCACAATATGTAATTCAACAACAAGGAAGAACGAATCAAATAATTCCAAGTAAGGAAATATCAACTAAATATAGGATATCTAAACTTCTTTTAAGGTTGGGCAATTTACGAAGAATATACAACAATTTCAATTAAGGATGAGCAGCGGGAAGATAATCATAACCTCAATTAAGACTAAACAATTACAGGGGAGATAATAATGATTTCCAATAAAGACGAGCAGTTATGAAAGATAACATGACAATAGAAGAGGTAAAAATCTTCAGTTAAGCAAAATAAGAGTCAAATAGGCAATAAGAATGAATCATTAGCAATTAATTCCAATTAGAGCATGTAGAGGTGAAACTAGTAAGTGGAAAACTCAAGCATATTAAGTACACGTTAATACATAGTGAATATAAGGACCTAAGAACCCTAAAAGGCCAATTTTTCCACAAATAAGTCCGAGCATGCACTCGTCACCTCGCGTACACAAATTACAATCAACATAGAAGACTCAAATCCTAAGGGGAAGTCCACCACACAAGATAAGGCAAGATACTTACCTCAAAGACGACAAACCGATACTTTAAAATGCACTTCTCGGGTGAAGATACCTCCGGATGGCTCAAATCTTACCAAATTAACTTCAAATCGCAAATAAAATACATAAGAAACTATTCCGGATCATAAAGTCTCAATCTTTAACAAAATCCAAAAATCAGTCCAAAAGTCGACCCCTAGGCCCGCATCTCGGAACCTAACAAATTTTACAAAAACCGAATACCCATTCCGATATGAGTTCAACCATATAAAATTTATTAAATTCCGATACCATTTGGTCTCTCAAATCATGATTTTTGATTTTAGGAATTTTCTTCAAAAACCAACATTTTCCCAACCCAAAACACAAATTAAATGATGAAAATGAAGATAAAATCATGGAATATGTCAGATTCTTGATGAAGAATACTTACCCAATCGGCTTGTGTGAAAACCCCTCAAAGAATCGCTCAAAACCGAGCTCCACAAGTCAAGATATGAATAAAATGGTATAACCCTCGATTTGGGAATTTATTCTGCCTGCCCAGGGGCTGTTCTTCGTGTTCACAACCCTTCTCCCGCGTTCGCGATGAGTAATTTCCTCGTCAGTGATTTCCAAACTCGTTCCAGACAGCCTTTAGTACAATAGCCATAACTCTTTGCACACAACGCCAAATGACAAATGGTTCGATGTTCTGAAAACTAGACACCAAGGGCTATAGTTTCATAGGTTGCTCATTTCCTGAGTCATTATATATTGCGAGATATAATCTTCCAAAGTTAACCCTGTGCAGCAGAGATTTTCGAACTCTCCCCAGACAGCCTGTAGTGTAACTACCATAACGTTTTGTACACAAATGTAAATGCCAATTTATTTATATTTCTGAAACTTAGATACAAAGAGCTACAACTTTCACTTTTTGATCATCTCCAAATTCCTTATAGATTGTGAGATATGAGCCTCCAAAGTCAGACCTATGCAACCGAGATTTCCATCTTCGGGAACACGAAGAACAAACTTCTAGAAGCCAAATTCTTATTTGTGAACGCGAGAGGCTCCTCGCAAACATGAAGGACAACACCAGATATCAGATAATCAACATCCAAAGCAGCCGAAAATGATCCGAAACACAACCGAGCCCCCCGGGACCCTGTCTAAGCACACAAACAAGTCATATAACCTAACACAAACTCGCTCGAGGTCTCAAATCATATCAAACAACGCCAAAACGACGAATCACACCATGAATCGAACTATGAACTTTCAAATCTTCCAACTTCGAAAACTTGTGCCGAAACCTATCAAATGAACCTGGAATGACGCCAAATTTTGTAGACAAGTCCAAAATGACATAACGGAGCTGTTCCAACTCTCAGAATCGTATTCCGACCTCGATATCACAAAAGTCAACTATGGGTCAAACTTCTCCACTTTCCAAACTTCAACTTTTCCAACTTTCGCCGAAATGCCTCAAATTAACCTACGGACCTCCAAATATGAATCCGGACGCCTGCCTAAGTCCAAAATCACCATACGAAGCTGTTGAGATCACCCAAAACCCATTCCGGGGTCATTTACTCAAAAGTCCATTTCCGGTCAAATTCTGACCGTTTAAACATCCAAAACTAGATTCCTTCTTCCAATTTGACTCTAAATCATTTGTTAACTGAATTCAACCATGCACACAAGTCGATACTCATATTATGAAGCTGTTCCAGACCTTACGCCACCGAACAGAGCTTAATTTCTCAAAACAACTAGCTGGGTCGTTACATCCTCCCCCTCTTAAAACCAACGTTCGTCCTCAAACGTGCCAAGATTCGCCTCGAAGTCCTGAAGTCACTGAGTGCACACTTCCAACATACACCCACGGGTAATCCCACGTCACCCCAATCTACATAAATCTGGTGACACCATCTCAACTGAAATTTAGCCTTTCTAGCAATACTGATAAGCCTTAGAACCAGAATTGTTACCTTTCATCCATTTCCAAAAGACCCGATTCTAAATCCGTACCCGGTATCAGTCTCAACCATCCGCATCAATTCATACCAACACCCATATAGTACAATCTTACAATATGACACATCACACATAGGCCTACAAAAACATTTCTGATCACAATATTCGCCCGAAATCAAATTTAGCACCGACTATAAGCCTCATATTCAATAGGAACCCGTTTCAAACCTCCACAACACTGGAGATGATACAATAACCACGAAAGCCACATAACTAAACACCCGAATCACCAAATCTCAGCTAATACCAACGGGCACACACCCCACAAGCTAAAACTCAAGAAGTACAAAACGAAAATGACTGAATATGGAAAGGGAAACACATAAGGGAACTATCAAACAAGCCCGACAAGCACAAATTTTTCTATCAATACTAATCTACTAAACAATCTAACAAGAAAGAATTAAATTATACAAAAGAATCACAAGGATCTTATACTGATATAACTCCCACCGTGGTACACAGCCCGGTCTCAACACATCAAATCACATGAAATCACGAGGGTCCCGCCCTCCACTCTGAATCACAAGTAGGGTGTACATCAAACTAGCTGAAACCTTTCACTGGATCAGTTCCTTCAACAAAATTACAACACATACTAGCTCCCACACTAGTGGAGCATAAAAATCATAGCTCGTAGCAAAAAATACTCAAAAATCACATCAAACCTACCGAAATGGACAACATGAATTTACTACTAGTCTCATAACTCTCGAAAATGACTAGAAACAGATGATAGACACAGATATAACTCATAGAACCTCCCAATAGGGTAATCACATAAACAGATTGCTAATCATAAAATGCACCCATAAGTGGAGCAACAAATAGGGGAACTCACCCCGATAAGCAAAACTGTAATAAACTATGGATGGTGCTCCTCTATAACAAATCGAAATCATACCTGAATGACATTTAGCTAGCGTAGCTGCCTTAAGCATACTATATGAAACACATCAACGAGTCGGGCCTCCCCATCTTGGGCGCCCTCTGCTCGCCTGAATACCTCACTGTGACACATCGGCCCGAAGTCTAGGACAATCTCTCACCACATGGCTAGTATCTCCACACTCAAAACAACCTCTCTCCTGACGAGGCTGTGGGAACTGTTCTGTACGGGTACTCTGAGACCCATGAACACCTGAGTTACTATGTAAAGTCTGAAGCGCTAACTGAACTAGCTGACCCACAAAACCTCTACCATGTCCCACCCTGCCTCCAAAATAAGGACCAGCAGGTCTCCCCGGTCTACAAGGCCTCCTCGCCCCCTCAAACTCTCTCCTGATCTCGTCTGCCCTCTCTCTCATGGCCCTGCCTGTCCTCTCTCTTCTGGCCTCACCTGCCCTCTCTATCCTCTCTCTCTCTCAAGCCAGCAATCCCTCCACCTTCCTAGCAATACTCACGGTCTGCTGATACGAAATATATATCTCTAACTCCCGGGGCATGCTAGTCCTGATGTTGGGATGGAGTCCCTCAATGAACCAGTAGACCCTCTCCCGAATAGTAGAAACCAAAATCGGTGCATGTCTGGCCAAATTACTAAATCTGACGGCATACTCTGATACTGATATAGTGCCCTGGCGCAACTGCTCAAACTCCACACACCATGCATTCTGAAGGGACTGAGGTACGAACTCTCTTAAGAACATCTATGAAAACTAAACCCATGTAAGTGAAACTGACTCGTCCGAGCTATCCAACTCATATGCCTACCACTCCCCTAAGTTGGAACGTAGTAAAGCAACCCCACTCATCTCTACAACACCCATAGTGTGGAGAATGTGATGGCACTCCTCTAGAAAACCCTGTGCACTCTCTGATGCCAAACCACTGAAGGTAGGAGAGTCGTACTTCTTGTACCTCTCAAGCCTAAGCTGCTCTTCTTCAAATGCTGCTGCCTTGACTACAGGCTAAACTGGAACCACAGGCTATGCTGCCATGATGCCTAGAGCCTGACCAACATGAACTTGTTGCTCTAGAGTGTAGGTGGCGAGAGTCTGAGTCCCTCCCCCGGTCTGTGAAGTAGCTGGTGTAGTCGAAATCAACCCCGTCTAAGCCAATGTACCAAACATGCTCAGGAACTGTGCTAATGTCTTCTGAAGTTCGGGGGTAACAGCAGGCGCCTCCGGTACCTCCTCCCCCAACTAGAGCTACTGGCGGCTCCTCAACAGTTGCTCTGGTAGGTGTTCTAGCTTTGGCACGTACTCCTCGTCGGCCTCTATCTCTACCTCCAACAACACTTACTCCGGGAGCAGCGTCATCGGTAACTACAGCGCGTATCCTCACCATCTGTGAGAGAATGGAATAATAATAGTTCAGACACCGAGATCAATAAGCTCACACAATAGGAATGAAAGAAGTGAGATTGTCCTAATAATTTCATAGCCTCTCGAAGATAAGTACAGACGCCTCTGTACCGATCCGCAAGACTCTGCTAAACTCGCTTATGACTCGTAGCACCTATGAACCTACAGCTCTGATACCAACTTGTCACAAACCAACTTTCCTTCCGTTTGGGTATCGTGATGGCACCTAGTATTAGGGACTAGGTAAGCCTAACTCATATTGAAATACTACAATAATAAATGAAATTTTACAGTCTTGAAGCAAAAATCGCAAAAATAATTATAATTACCAAAACCCAGTAGTACAAGTCATAAGCTCTGCAGAGTTAGCTACCACTTCTAAATATAACTGTTCGGAAAAGAGTGAAAACAGTTGAATACAAGTAAGAAGGTGACATCGAAGTTTGCGAACGCAGCAACAGGTTTATCTTGAGTCTCCTCAGCAATGATCCACACAACTACTAATGATCGATACCTGGATCTGCACAACAAAAATATGTAGAAGAGTAACATGAACACACCACAGCGGTGCCCAGTAAGTATCAAGACTAACCTCGGTAGAGTAGTGACGAGGAACAGTGAAGACACCTACCGGTCCAATAAATTGTACAAATATAGGAACAACGGAACATGATGTATATATAAAGACTACACGAAATGGCTAACAATACTGCAATCACAATAAGGAAAGAAAAGAGCAAGTAATACCAAAATAATGACATAGAAGAGCGAGCGAAAAAACAAACCCAAATCCTAAATTCACAATGCATTAAAGGTAAGCAATAACTCAGATCCTACAATAATGTTCACATCAGGTCTTGTCCAATAATTTCCACGAAGTACCGAATCTCGGACAAATTATAGCTCACTAGTCCCAGTACCTGAAATCTAACACTTGACATCATGTGCCCCCATCACACCTCATGGTCATACTGACAACTCACTTGCTAACTAGAGCCACTCTCACATATATAACAAGTAAACAAGGGTGTGCATCTATACTCAGCAAAATAAGGAGGACATCACATCCAATAGGAGTGTTCAACTACGTGTATGCTTGTGAAAGTGTTTTAACATAGTTCCTACCAGCTAATAAGCATAAGGAAAAGAACAGACATCACGTAATATGTTTCCTCACAACTTCCACGAGATAAAGCTCATACAGGTAAGCATGCCACAACATAATATCAAACAACAAGAATGCCCCCAGGCCATCACAAATCATTACAATCAATCCCTGACATAGCCCACCTTGTCTCGCCACGTGTGCAAATAATAACATAATAAGTGCCGCCTTGTTTCGCCACACGTGCATCATAATGTTCCCACCTTGTCTCGCCACATGCGCAACCCACATATAAGCATATATATACATACCCCACCTTGTCATGCCGCATGTGCAATATATCAATAGTAGCAATAGCACGGCAGAAACCTCGTGCAACCCCATATTAACAACCGCATGATTGAAACCTCGTGCATGACAATATCAACAACCTCAAAGCAGAAACCTCGTGCACCACCACAACAAGTACAACATCAACAATGACAATATATACAAAAACACGACAAGTAAATCAACTCAAGAACTTTCGATCACAAGGAGATGGTAAAACTAGCTCACAAGTAATAACCACAATAGAGAATTCTAAGCGTAATAAGAACATCTCAACAAGGGAGAAAATAATATGAAGTAACGATCCCATAATATGTTATTCAACAACAAGGAAGCTAACACAAATCAAATAATTCCAAATAAGGAAATGTCAACTAAATATAGGATATCTAAACTTCTTTTAAGGTTGGGCAATTTACGAAGAATATACAACAATTTCAATTAAGGATGAGCAGCGGGAAGATAATCATAACCTCAATTAAGACTAAACAATGACAGGGGAGATAACAATGATTTTTCCAATAAAGACGAGCAATTATGAAAGCTAGCATGACAATAGAATAGGTAAAAATCTTCAGCTAAGCAAAATAAGAGTCAAATATGAATAAAATGGTATAACCCTCGATTTGGGAATATATTCTGCCTACCCAGGGGTTGTTCTTCGCATTCGCGACCCTTCTCCTGCGTTCGCGATGAGTAAATTCCTCGTCAGCGATTTCCAAACTCGTTCCAGACAGCCTTTAGTATAATAGCCATAACATTTTGCACACAACTCCAAATGACAAATGGTTTGATGTTCTGAAAACTAGACACCAAGGGCTATAGTTTTAGAGGTTGCTCATTTCCTGAGTCGTTATATATTGCGAGATATAATCTTCCAAAGTTAACCTTGTGCAGCAGAGAATTTCGAACTCTCCTCGAATAACCTGTAGTGTAACTACCATAACTTTTTGTTCACAAATGTAAATGCCAATTAATTTACCTTTCAGAAAACTAGACACAAAGAGCTACAACTTTCACTTTTGGATCATTTCCAAATTCCTTATAGATTGTGAGATATGAGCCTCCAAAGTCAGACTTGTGCAACCGAGATTTCCTTCTTCGAGAATGCGAAGAACAAACTTCTAGAAGCCAAATTCTTCTTTGCGAACGCAAGAGGCTCCTCACAAACATGAAGAACAACACCAGATATCAGATAATCAGCATCCAAACCAGCCCAAAATGATCCAAAATACAACCGAGCCCCCCGAAACCCCGCCTAAGCACACAAACAAGTCATATAACTTAACATGGACTTGCTCGAGGTGTCAAATCATATCAAACAACACCGAAACAACGAATCACACCATGAATTGAACTATGAACTTCCAAATCTTCCAACTTTGAAAACTTGTGCCGAAACCTATCAAATGAACCCGCAATGATGCCAAATTTTGCAGACAAGTACAAAATGACACAATGGAGCTGCTCCAACTCTTTGAATCGTATTCCGACCCCGATATCACAAAAGTCAACTATGGGTCAAACTTCTCCACTTTCCAAACTTCAATTTTTCCAACTTTCGTCGAAACGCCACAAATGAACCTACGGACCTCCAAATCCGAATCCGGACGCATGCCTAAGTCCAAAATCACCATACGAAGATGTTGAGATCACCCAAAACCCATTCCGGGGTCGCTTACTCAAAAGTCCATTTCCGGTCAAATTCTCACCGTTTAAACTTCCAAAACTAGATTTCTTCTTCCAATTTGACTCTGAATCATCCGTTAACTGAATTCAACCATGCACACAAGTCGATACTCATATTATGAAGTTGTTCCAGACCTTACGCAGCCAAATAAAGCTTAATTTCTCAAAACGACCGGCCGGGTCGTTACATCATAAACGAGAACTTACTTATTTTTCGTGAAGCGGAAGCAAAAATGAATTGAACCGCGATTGAAATTACTGGTCAGCGGTGGTTGTTACAGTGTGTTGGAGCAACCCCTAATTTCATAGTCTAAACCCATGTTTGGATTGAGAAAGAGAGCGCGTGGAAAAATACTGCTTAGAGTCTTTTTAGTGTACACACTAAATGTACTTATATAGGGAATATTAGGGTTAACTAATAATCCTATTGGGCCTTAAATCACTCTTTATGGGTGGACCTAATTATCCTACATCTCCCACTCACACATAATGGGAGTGCTCATCTAATTTGAGAAATATATTCTCATCTCCTCAATCATTCATATAGGGAAGTAGACCGTGCGACCAGCATACTGTGAGAGCTAAGTGCTATACATTTGTTAGGAGTATATAGCCTCTCGTTGAGTGCGAACCTACAAGTAGATCATGAAGTATGCAGTACCCTAGATCATATGAATCACATTTGATATAATCTCAAAATCTCATATATCATTATTTCTTGTATTCACAATCATAACTCATAAGTTATAATTGGTGCACCGGTGAATACAAATAAACGAGATTCCATCAATGATCTTCCTCTTCTCACGATCCCCTAAACATTAGTATGACAAATTTTCTAGATATACTCCGCTTGACCGAATCTGTGTTCATGGTCTTTTGGAAACACAATAAGACAGCTAACATCATACTAAGTCTCAAGTATCTGATTAGAGTATATGTTAACTCAATTGGTCGACATTAGCACACATGGTATGAAACACTTGCTACAACATTTTCTCCTTTTTTAAGGATTGTATGTCTTTATCTCATAAAGAATGCTGTAAGATGATATTTAGACACCACAAGCATCTAAATTTGAGTTCTTTGATCTACATTATCATTTTAACTCATATCTAGCTCACAAAGTAGACTAGGTGATTGTTTTTCACCCTAATGACATTATGTCATTGTTTAAGAGACATTCTAATTTTAAGCGAATAACTCTCAAATTATCCTTATGATAATTTTGCTTAAAACTATGTCTCATCTCCTCACATCACTAAGATAAGGAGGCGGTTGCATGTGTGAGAAGGCAAACTTCTTGTCTACTGGACATACTTAAAAAATGAACAAAGAATGTACATAACATTAAACAATAAAAATATGTATGTATGTAAATCAACTTTATTGATAATCAAAGAACATCAGTTTTGTGAACATGAAAAATAAACAACAAAATAAAATATCTCAGAGTCTATGCAAGCCTTGAGACCTAATGTGTCTCACAAATGTATCTCTAGACAAAGGCTTGGTCAATGGATCTGCTAACATATCTTTTGTAGACACATACTTTACATTCACTACCTTGCGTCTAACCATGTCTCTCGCATAGTTATACTTGATATCTACATGTTTGGTTTTACAATGAAACTTAGGGTCCGTAGTGGAGGATATTGCAGCCTCACTATCACAGTAGACTAACACTGGTTCAGTATTTTCAGTGATATCCAACAAGTGCTCCAAGAACTTTTTCAATTAAACAGCTACTTCTGTTGCTGATGCGAGAGCCACGTATTCAGCTTCCATCGTAGATAGTGATACACATGATTTTTTCTTACTACTCCATGATATGGCGCCATCACTGAGTAAGAAAATATATCCTGAGGTAGACTTTCTCTCATCTAGATCTCCTCCATGATCAACATCACCATATCCAACTAATCACAGATCCTTGCCGCCTTGATAACAAAGGGCATAATCAGCAGTTCCCTTCAGATATCTCATGATCCTCTTTACTGCTTACCAATGTACTAAACCTGGGTCGGTTTGATATCTACTTACTAAGCCAATTGCTTGACAAATATTAGGTCTAGTGCACACTATAGCATACATCATACTTCTGACTGAGCTCATATAAGGAACTTGTCTTATTCTTTCTGTCTCTTCAAGAGTCTTAGGACACATCTGACTTCCTAAGGCATGGCCTTTACTGATAGTTGTTTTCACTAGGCTACTATTTTGCATATTAATCGTTCAAGAACTTTTCTAATGTAATTCTCTTGTGAGAGATGCAATAGTCTCTTTGGACGATCTCTTAAAATCCTAACTCCAAGAATATATGCAGCTTCACCCATATCTTTCATCTCAAATTGTCATGATAACCATGACTTTATTTCGGTTATAAACTCCTTATCATTTCCAGCTATAAGTATGTCATCAACATACAGTGTTAAAATCACAAGCTTGTTTCTTGATCTCTTGGTATAAACGCAGTGGTCTTCATCCATCATGGTAAAATCATTGGATACAAGAATATTCTGAAAGTGTATATACCATTGCCTTGAAGATTGTTTGAGGCCATGAATAGACTTCAAAAGTCTACAAACCTTTTGTTCGTGGCCCTTTTCAATGAAACACTCAGGTTGTTCCATATAGATTTTTTCATCTAGTTCTCCATTGAGAAAGGCAGTCTTTACATCCATCTGATGTAATTCAAGATCCAAGCTTGCTACAATATCTAGAACCATGCGAACCGAGGTAAATCATACAGCAGGTGAGAATGTATCTTTGTAGTCTATTCCTTTCTGATGTATATACCCTTTCACCACCAGTCGAGCCTTATATCTCTCAATTGTGCCATCAGCCTTGAGCTTAATTTTGAGAACCCATTTGCTCCCAATTTCTTTACGTCTTTCAGGGAGGTCAACTAGTTCTCAAACTTTGTTGACTCTCATAGACTCCAATTCATCTTCCATTGCTTTTGTCCATTTATCCTTATAAGGGCATGAGAGAGCATCTTTTACATTTTTAGGCTCGTTTTCTTCTTGTAAGAGGATTATAAATAGTTCACCGCTTTCAACATCAATTCGTCGGCGGGGAATCTTTTTACGAGAATCACATCTTATTTGTGATTCATCATTGTTCCCATTTGGATCAATGTTGCTCCCACTCGGATCAAGATCATTCATCTTGCTCCCACTTGGAACAAGATCTGTGACCATCTCGCTCGCCCATGGAATAAGATCCATTTGGTCACTTCCACTTAATGTAGAAGGATTACTTTTATTCGCATCTGATGATGAAGGAGGTCTTTGATGAGAAACTAATTCATCATCTGCTAAAATTCTACCACTCGAATGAAGTGATCCTTGTACTTCTTGATCCACTATCACAAATAAGGTTAGGTCTTGACCTACCTCTCCCTTCTTAGGGAACTCATCCTCTAAGAATGTGACATCTCGCGATTCAAACTCAGTTACACTCCCACTGTCTTGTTGAACTATAAACACATAATCCTTTGAGGTTTTAGAGTATCTTATAAAGATATTTTTCTTTCCCCTTAGGCCTAATTTTTCATATTTGTGATCATGTGTATAGGTAGCACAACCCCAAGGTCTTAATACACTCAGGTCGGGTTGTCTTCCAGTCTAGAACTCATATGGAGTAGTAGTAACTGATTTTGTAGGTACTCGGTTAAGCACAAAGGTGGCAGTAAGCAACGCATCACCCCAGTAACTAATTGGGAGGTTAGCTTGTGCCATCACTAACCTAACCATTTCTAGGAGTGTTCTATTTCTACTCTTCACAACACCATTTTGTTATGGAGTATTTGGGATAGTCAACTGATGAACTATTCCCTTTTCATCACATAAATTATTAAACTGAGTTGATAAGTATTCACGACCATGGTCAGTTCGAAGAGCTTTTATCTTCTTGTCTAATTGATTTTCCACTAAGCTCATATAGTGTTTGAAGCAACTTATTTCTTCTAATTTGTGGGAAATCAAATAGACATAACTGAAACTGGTAAAGTCATCAATAAATGTGATGAAATAATTGCTCCATGCCTAGCCCTAACATTCATAGGCCCACATATGTTTGAATGGACTAATTGCAAAGGATATTCTGCTCTAGTCGCCTCACCAAAAGGTTTTCTTATAGATTTTTCAGCTAGACAATTTTCACAAGTGGACGATTCCACATATTCAATGCTGGAAAGCAAACCTTGTTTTTCTAACCTTTGCATTCTTTGTTGGCCAATATGACCAAGTCTAGCATGCCATATATTTACATCACTATCATATTTATATGAAGAAACAAACATAGAAAAACTAGCATTATTATTAAATGAATCATAATCCAAATCCATAATAATTAAACCTCCGGTCACATGACCAAAACCAAATAAAGTTGAACCAAAAGTCAACTTGGTAGAATTGCCATGAAAAAACAAGTCAAATCCTAGCTTAAGCAAAACTGAAACTGAAATAACATTCCGGCGAATTGTTGGTGCAAAGAGAACATCATGTAATATTAGGTCTCGACCACCACGCAGGACTAACTTGCATGTACCGATCCCTTCAACATCAACTTTATTGTTTTTGCCCACATATATCCACTTTGATCTACGTGGAACTCGCCAAAATTCAACAAAGGCACTACGTTCCCAGGCTATGTGGTCCGTGCTCCTAAGTCTACAATCCATAAAGGATTAAATTCAGTTAGAAATACAAAACTAGAAACACAAAATTCACTAATCCTAGCATCGTGAAATACCTTTCTAGGAGGCTCAGAGCAATCTCTGGAATAGTGACCCCTTTTGTCACAATTATAGCATTTCACTTTAGCAACTTTGACACATTTGAGACGTCTTTTCTTGCCTTTTTTGCCCTTTTTGCATGCTGAGCTGGCTGAGCTTGAGGTGGACCTCTCTTCTTTCCCCAGTTCCTTTTCTTTGAATCATTCTTGCCTTTGGAGGTTGTTGCCATGTGCAACTCAGCTATTGTCTTTGCAGCCTCAATTCATTCCTCCTCTAACTCAAGATGCCTCCGAACATCTTCCAGAGTTGTGATTTGCTCATTATAGGTCAAATGCATTTTTGTATGATCCCAAGAACTAGGTAAAGAACGTATGATAGCTTGGATTTGTTGTTCATCAGTCAACACATGACCAACATCTTTCAACTTCCCGATAATATTTGTCATTTGCCTCAAATGTGTTTTCATTGAATGTTCTGGGCGTTTCTTATATGAATCAAATTTGATCGTTAAGGATCGCAGCCTTGTAGTGGAACAGGTATCAAACCTTTTCCTCAAAGCATTCTAAAGATCCATAGCTCTTTGGTGATCCTTAAACTCCCTTAGTATGTCATCATCCAAGGTGCTCAACAACGTAATGCGAGCAATGGAGTTCTTTTTCTTCCAACTATCATAGGTGTCACACCTCCTTTTTCCATACCCGCGAGGGTACAAGGGAGTTTTTTCCAATTAAAGGACAATCGAAACGGGATTCGTTTATTTATTTCAGAGTTGCCACTTGGGAGATTTAGGGTGTCCCAAGTCACCAATTTTAATCCCGAATCGAGGAAAAGAATGACTCCATATTACAGTCTGCGCACCAGAAATCCGGATAAGGAATTCTGTTAACCCGGGAGAAGGTGTTAGGCATTCCCGAGTTCCGTGGTTCTAGCACGGTCGCTCAACTGTTATATTCGGCTTGATTATCTGATTTTATACAAATATGAACTTATGTGCAAAATTTTATCTTTTTACCGCTTTCTTACTTATTGTTATTATTTTACGAGAATTGCAACGTCGTGGAAACATATCTCGAACCACGTTACATCAATGCACCCGTAGTTGTTTGGCATATGTCGACTCGGTTGAGATTTGGATTTGGGTCACATAAATGTGCACCAGAGTTAAGGAAAATAAATTATTAAAGGCGCGCCTAAAGCAACTAGCGTCTTGTTATTTTGGGGAAGGCCGTAAAATTCGCTAAACGGCCTGTCCTCGAATTCTAAGTATTTTAATATATACATTTAGAGGGCCCCGCAGCTTGTGCATTTTTTGTTTGTTGAGGCTCGTCTCATTCATTATTAAAAAGAATTTGCAATGTCATGGAAATACATCTCAGACCACGTCACAATCAATGTACCCGTGATTAGAGACACATTTCCATTTCGTTGAGATTTGGATTTGGGTCACATAAATGTGCACCCGAGTTTAAGGAGATAACATTATTAAATACGTGCCTAAAGCGACTAGCGCAGGGTTATTTTGAGAAAAGGCCGTGAAGTTCGCTAAGCGGCCGATCCCGAGTTCTAAGTAATTAACACATACATTTGTGAGGGCCCCGCAATCTATATATTTTACTAGGCGAGGCTCATCTCATTTATTTTAAATGGACAAATCCTAAAGCGACTACATTTTTTCTATTAAAATTAGTCTCTAAAATAAATAAAGAAAATCCTAATTAATTACGAGCTTTTTTTTATTTAAGAAAGCATGGCATACTAATTGCTATATTAATACAAATATTGATGAACAAGAATTTTACTAAAAAAATTCGAAATTATAAATAAAATAAAAATTTGACAACTAATATTCAAAAGAATCAAATATAGTTAGATTGAAGCTCGCATTGTTATATATATAAAAAAAACTATTGGAATTAATTATTCACAACCATTTGAAACTGGATTTAACCATAATTACTAAAGCTTAATAGAAAGTTTATTAGACTTAAACGTTCTTCTAATTTTGTTTGAACTCAAATCATGCCTTAATACCTAATTCACGAAATTTAGTTCAAATTCATGCCTTAGCTAAATTTAAGTACTTGTTCACAATTAACCTAGTGTTGATAATCTTAGAACCTGCATAGCTAGTGAATTAACCCGTTTTGCCAAGCCGATTCATTAAAGACTAACTTATGTTATATTCTTTTATTCCAATTATTATTCAATAATACATAAAATAGCCTAAATACAATCAATAAAAGGAACAGAGAAAAAGCGAAATTAAAACTTCAAAATTCGATTCTTCATATGTATTCATGCTTCCACGTTTTTAGCTTGCAATAACTAGTATTACATTTGTGTACCTGGTATTGGAAAACAAGAGAAGATGAAGCTGAGAAGCAGCAACAGTAGTAACAATGTAGCACAACAACGACAGTCCAGCAACACAGGAATAGACCAGTAACAGTAGGAATAGTAGAAAACCCAGGAGACTATAAACGACTCCAAGTATAGAGAAGAAGTAAAAGGCAGGAAGGTTCTGACTATTTCAGATCTTAAGCGAGGCAATGAAACAGTAACTATTCCTTTTCAACTTCAAAACTCTCCAAAATGAATTCTGCCCCTGTATATTCAGTGTATCCAGAATGTATATCGGGTGTATACTTCTCACTCCGCCCCCTCTTGTTTTCTTCTCTCTATCTAGTTTTTCCTCTTTTTTTTCCACCCTTCTTCCTAAATTTTCTCTTCTATTTATAGCAAAATTTTCGAAATTTTCAGATTTGTTTTTTTTTATTATTTTATTATTATTTTAATTAAAAGAAATCCCACTTACAAATTGCTTTTATTTTTTTAGAAAAAGAAATCTCACCTTTATTTACTTTTATTTTTAAAATTCCAACTTTAATTATTTTATCTTATTTAAAATCCCACTTTTTATTTTTTTAAAAGAGAATCTCACTTTATTTAACTTTTCTTTAAAAAACAAACCACTATCTTTTCTTTTTCTTTTAAAAATGCTACTTTCAATTACTTTAAATTTTTTAAATTTTCAGATACCTTTATATTTATTTTTTAATTCCAACCTTCTTTTACTTTTAAATTTTTTAAAAATTCCACAAAACTTTTTATTTTTTTTAATTTTCTACATTCTTTTACTTTTTTTTAAAAAGAGAATTTCACCTATTTTTACTTTTATATTTTTTTTATTCAATACTACCCTTTTTCTTATTTATATATTTTTTTAAATCATTCCCGAAATTATTATATATATTTTTTTAAAATAATAATAATAATAATAATAAAAATATAATATTTTCGGATTTTTTATATATAAAAAAACAAAAAATAAAACTATTAATAGTGATAATTCACCTTTTATTTTTTATTTTTTTGGTTTTGTTTTGTGTTGGACAAAAATGAAGAAGGGGTGTTGGGTTAATGGAGCGGACCGGGTCGACCCGGTTTGAAGTGGACCGGGTCATGGGGAAAGTTGGGCAATTATTTGGGCCTGTGGTTTGAAATTGAAGAAGTGGCCCAATCTGATTTTTCTTTGTATTTTTGTTCTCTTTTCTTCTTTTATTTTTCTAAAACTAAATTATAAAAGTACTTAAATTATTATTAAGAACTAAATTAAGTTATAAAAGCGCAAATTAACTTCCAAAACAATTAACGCACAATTAAGCATAAAATTGTTCATTTGGACATTAAATGCTAAAAATGCAAAAGATGCCTATTTTTGTAATTTTTAATTTTTGTAAACAAATTTAATTACTAACAATTGTAGAATTAAATCCTACATGCAAAAATGCGACATATTTTGTATTTTTTATTAATCAAATAAACATGCATAGACAAACATACAAATAGTTACACAAAATATCACAAAAATTGCACACCAAGAAAAATTATTTTATTTTTGAATTTTTTGGGAGTAATTCTCATATAGGGCAAAAATCACGTGCTTACAATAGGCTTCACGCTCACCCCTATGCTGAGCTGTGTTGCCTTCCCCAGGCTCATTCATTACATTGTTAATGGCCTCCAGAGCCTCTTGCTCCTCTAGCACATATTGGACTTTCAAGCTCCAGATTTCATAGTTGTCACCATTGAGCTTCAATCCTTTGTTGAGCTCATCAACAATATTTTTTGAAACAGTGGTCATTTTTTAACAAAATAAAAAATATTATGAGGATCATGTAAAAAAAATAACGCAAGGCATGATGTTCTACATACATATATATTATGACACTAAGCATCAATTGATTAAGTCAATAATCACATATATTAATTATGGAGTCAAAAGTTCACTATGTTCTCAATCATCGTCCAAGAATTAAAATATTATGAAAATTAACCTATTCAATTATCTAGCTAAGTGTCTTAATCATGTTTACGATAACATAATTATCTATCATGATTTTATAATTTCATGTGGACCATAAGTTACCAAATAACTTATATTAGCATGCAAATAAAATTAATGTCAAACTAATTAACATTTATTACATGCTATACAAATTCACATAAAATTTACTTTAATATTAAACTAATTAACATATCATATATATTAAACAAATTAACAAGTAATATTAATATTAAACTAATTAATATTTATTCCATGCTAAATAATTAACATAAAGCGTGTGTTAACTAATTAACCAAAGTAATGTTAAACAAATAATATTTCAAGCATGTTAAATAAATTGACAAATAAATTTAATGATAAACAAATAAACATCAAGCATGTTAAACAAATTAACAAGCAAGTTTAATGTTAAACTAATTAATATATTAAGCAATTGAAATTGTCACGATCTAAACTCGGACCCAGTCGTGATGGTATCTCTCATGAAGACAAGGCCATCCGACATACTCCCAATTCATTTTTAAGCAATTAAATAATAGAACTAAGTCTTAATCATAATAATAAATCCCAAAAGAAGGTAAATAATACAGTTTGCGGAAAAAGACATAGCCCGATAGAGGGAGCAGGTAAATAACCAGTCATGAGCATCTATAATAATACTACAAGTCTAAAAGAGTCTACTCCAATATTACATAACTAAAACAAAAGGAAATAAGATAGAGGGAGAAGCACTGGGCTGCAGATCGCTGGGCAACTACCTAGTGAATCTCCGGAATCTGCTGGACAGCTCTCAACCCTCGCAAGCAAGACCTAATGTGCCTGAATCTGCACACGAGGTGCAGGGAGTAAAGTGAGTACTCCAACTCAGTGATTAATAATAATAAATGTAGACTGAGTAATAAGAAATCACGTAAAGGCACTTCAACAGGCTATAAAGAAGCAATAAAAGCAGTGAAACAGTGAAAATATGTAAAGTCATTTTAGTTTAGTTTAAACTTCTATGGAATGCCTTTTTAACAGTTAAGCAAGTAAATGACAGGCAATTATGAAAGATAAACACACAATGAACCGCCCCTTGGGCACAATACCAACAGAAACAGCCCCTCGGACAACACATGGAACAATACCAGCCCGTCGAGCTATATCTCATATCACAATGGGTACCCGCGCTCACTGGGGGTGTGCAGACTCCCGGAGGGGACCCTTATGGCCTAAGTGCAATATCAAGGCATCTCGTGGCATAATCACATAGGCTCTCGGCCTCATATCAACAAGCCACCTCGTGCGAACAAATCTGAGGCCCTCGGCCTCATAATCATAATCAGTGTTACTTCAACACATAAGCCATTGGCCTTACTCAGTCAAAATCTCACAAGCCACTCGGGCAACAGTAAAACATGATGCTCTGCCCAAAATATCATTTAAAATATCAGTTTGAGTGCTAAAGCAGAGTAAACATGGCTGAGTTATGAAAACAGTAGAATATAGCATGACTGAGTACAAGTATAAAGTCAAAACAGTGAGGAAAGATTAGTAAAAATCCCCTAAGGGTTCATTGGCACGAGGCCCAAATATGGCATTCAGCCCAAAACATGATGATAGCAAATAGTTTTCAGTCAAATACGCGGTAAAACAATCATTCGGGATAGACTAAGTCACAATCCCCAATAGTGCATGACCCTATGCTCGTCATCTAGCGTGTGCGTCACCTCAATATAGCACGACGATGTGCAATCCGGGGTTTTATACCCTCAGGACAACATTTACAATCATTACTCACCTCTACCCGGTCCAAATCTCTAGCTCGTGATGCCTTTGCTCCTCGAATCGGCCTCTAGATGCTCCAAATCTAACCAAAATCAGTGCAAAACCATCAAAATATGCTAAGGGAACAAAGCCCATTCGAAAGAAATTAAATTACAACACAAATCCCAAAATTGGCCAAACCCGACCCCGGGCCCACGTCTCGACAACGACAACGACAACGACCCAGTATAATCCCACAAGTGGGGTCTGGGGAGGGTAATATGTACGCAGACCTTACCCCTACCCCGAAGGGTAGAGATGTCTGGGCCCACGTCTCGAATTCCGATAAATATTACATCAATGGACTCCTTATCACTCCCCGAGTTCATTCATACCAAAAGCATCAAAATCCAACCAAAAACGACCCCTCATATCCCAAATTCTAGGTCTCTAATTACAAGCCCTAATTCCTCAATATTAGGCTTAGTTTCCATGATTAATTAGGTAAAATTCACATAAGAATCGAGTATTAAGTCCATGAATCTTACCTCCAAGTGTTTTCCCTTGAATCCCTCTTCAATCCTCTTCAAAAAGCTCCAAAATCGCTCAAAAATGGGGAATGTTAACCCAAAATCTCGGACAAGATGACTATTTAAACATTCTACCCAGACCTGAATTCCTTCTTCGCGAACGCGGTCAATGCCTCGCGTTCGCGAAGCACAATCTAACTTTGACCAAAATTCTTTCTTCGAGATCGCAATGCCCAGCTCGCGAATGCGAAGGCATAGCTCCCTAACTCATCGCGATCGCGACTCCCCTTCCGCGAACGCAGAGCACAAACCAACCTAAACCTCAGCTGCTTAACTCCCTCTATACAAACGCGGCTCCACCTCGCGAACGTGATGCACAACATTCCCGCCCTTCGCAAACGCGGAGCCTTCCTCGCGAACGCGAAGGCTAAATCCTCAGCCTCCTCAGCTAACCCTTCGCGAACGCGAGAGCCTACTCGCGAACGCGAAGGCCATTTCTCTACAACACTGAACAATAGTTTTCTGCATTTTTCCAAAACATGAAATGGTCCGATTGACCACCCGAAACTCACCCGAGGCCCTCGGGACCTCAACCAAATATGCCAACATATCCCATAACATCGTTCGAACTTGTTCCAACCTTTGGAATACCCAAAACAACATCAAAACACCAAATGCGCATCAAATTCAAGCCTAAGAATTCCAAAATCTTCTAAATTACGCTTTTGATCAAACACCCAACCAAACCACATTCGAATGACCTAATATTTTTCACACACATCCCAAATGACACAACGGAACTACTGCAACTCTCAGAGTTCCATTCCGACCCCTATATCAAATATCTCACCTATCAACCGGAAAATGCCAAAAATCCAATTTTGCCAATTCAAGCCTAAATCTACTCCGGACCTCCAAAACACATTCCGATCATGATCCTAAGTCCCAAATCACCTCCCAAAAGCTATCCGAACCATCAGAACTCACATCCTAGCTCTCTAACACACAAGTCAACATCCGGTTGACTTTTCCAACTTAAGCTTCCTCAAAAGAGACTAAGTGTCTCAAACCTTCTAAAAACCTTTCCGAACCCGAGCCAACCAACCCGATCACATATAGAACCGATAAATAAAGCAATAAGAAGCAAAAATAGGAGAAACGGAGTAGTAACGCATGAGACGACTGGTTGGGTCGTCACATCCTCCCCCTCTTGAACAAACGTTCGTCCTCAAACGAGTCATGAAACATACTTGAAGCCTCAAACAGGTGAGGATATCTGCTCTGCATCTGCCGCTCGGTCTCCCAGGTAGCCTCCTCTACGAGCCGACCTCTCCACTGCACTTTCACTGAAGCTATATCCTTTGATCTCAACTTTCGAACCTGACGACCCAAAATAGCTACTGGCTCCACATCATAAGTCAAATCATTATCTAACTGAACCGTGCTGAAATCCAGAACATGAGATGGATCCCCAATATACTTCCGGAGCATAGAAACATGAAATACCGGATGCACACTCGACAAGCTGGGTGGCAAAGCAAGCTCATAAGCCACCCCCCAATCCTCCGAAGCACCTCAAAAGGCCCAATGAACCGAGGACTCAATTTACCCTTCTTCCCAAACCTCATAACACCCTTCATGGGCGAGACCTTCAACAGAACCTTCTCACCAACCATGTAGGACACATCTCGAACCTTTCTGTCAACATAACTCTTTTGTCTCGACTGTTGTATGAAGCCTCTCCTGGATCACCTTCGCCTTCTCTAAAGCATCTTGCACCAAGTCTGTCCCTAATAGCCTAGCCTCACACGGCTCAAACCAACCAACTGGAGATCTACGTCGCCTCCCATACAAAGCCTCATATGGAGCCATCTGAATACTTGACTGGTAGTTGTTGTTATAAGTAAACTCTGCGAGTGGTAGAAACTGATCCCATGACCCTCCAAAATTTATGACACTAGCACGCAACATGTCCTCTAATATCTAAATGGTGCACTCGGATTGCCCGTCTGTCTGAGGGTGGAAAGCTGTGCTTAACTTAACCTGAGTACCCAACTCTCGCTGCACAGACCTCCAAAACTGCAATGTAAACTGAGTGCCCCTATCTAAAATAATGGAAACTGGGACACCATGCAAACGAGTAATCTCCCGGATATAGATCCCTGCCAACCGCTCTGAAGAATAGGTAGTACACATAGGAATGAAGTGCGCGGACTTGGTCAGCCGATCCACAATCACCCAAAAAGCATCGACTTCTTCAAAGTCCGTGGAAGTCCAACTACAAAATCCATAGTGATCCTCTCCCACTTCCACTCTGGAATATCTATCTGCTGAAGTAAGCCACCCGGTCTCTGATGCTTGTATTTCACTGGCTGACAATTGAGACACCGAGCTACGAATCCCACAATGTCTTTCTTTATTCTCCTCCACCAATAATGTTGTCTCAGATCCTGATACATCTTCACGACACCCGCATGAATGAAATACCACAAGCTATGGGCCTTCTCCAGAATTAACTCCCGAAGCCCATCCACATTAGGCACACAAATCCGACTCTGCATCCTCAACACCCCATCATCGCCAATAGTCACATCTCTGGCATCATCATACTAAACTCTGTCCTTAAGGACAAGCAAATACGGATCATCATACTGGCGCTCTTTGATGCGATCATATAAGGAAGACCGAGAAACCACACAAGCCAATACCCGTCTGGGCTCCAAAATATCCAACCTCACGAACCTATTGGCCAAGGCCTGAACATCAACTGCAAGAGGTCTCTCCCAACTGGAATATATTCCAAACTCCCCATACTCACCGCCTTTCGGCTCAAAGCATTGGCCACCACATTGGCCTTTCCCGGATGGTACAAGATAGTAATATCATAATCCTTTAGCAACTCCAACCATCTCCGCTGCCTCAAATTGAGATCCTTCTGCTTGAATAAGTGCTGCAGGCTATGATGATTAGTAAACACCTCACAAGACACACCATACAGATAATGCCTCCAAATCTTCAATGCGTGAACAATGGCCATTAACTCCAAATCATGGATAGGGTAGTTCTTCTCATGGTGCTTCAACTGACGAGAAACATAAGCAATCACTCTACCCTCCTGCATCAACACACACCCAATACCAACTCTAGAAGCATCACAATACACTATATATGAACCTGAAACTGATGGCAAAACTAATACTGGAGCCATGGTCAAGGTTGTATTGAGCTTCTGAAAGCTCACCTCACACTCATCCGACCATAAAAATGAAGCACCCTTCTGAGTCAACTTGGTTAAGGGCAATGCGATGGATGAAAATCTCTGAACAAACCGGTCATAATAATCCTCCAAGTCAAGAAAACTATGAATTTCTATGGCTGAGGACGACCTAGGCAAACTCTTAACCGCCTCTATCTTCTTCAGATCAACCTGAATACCCTAGCTGGATACCACGTGCCCCAAGAAAGCCACTGAACTGAGCCAAAACTCACACTTGGAAAATTTTGCATAAAGCTTCTCCTCCCTCAATCTCTGCAATACAACTCTCAAATGCTCCGCGTGCTCCTCCTGACTACGCAAATATACCAGAATATCATCAATGAAGACTATGACAAATGAGTCGAGATAAGGCTGGAACACATTGTTCATCAAATGCATGAACGCTACTGGGGCACTGGTCAGCCCAAAAGACATCAGCAAGAACTTATAATGACCATATCGGGTCCTGAAAGCCGTCTTAAGAATATCCGAGTCCTTGATCTTCAACTGGTGATAACCTGAACGAAGATCAATCTTGGAGAACACTCTCGCTCTCTGAAGCTGGTCAAATAAATCATCAATACGAGGCAAAGGATACTTGTTCTTGATTGTAACTTTGTTCAACTGCCTATAATCAATGCACATCCTCATCGTGCCATCATTCTTCTTCACAAATAGAACAGGCGCACCCCACAGCGACACACTAGGCCGAATAAACCCCTTATCAAGAAGTTCCTAAAGCTACTCCTTCAACTCCTCCAACTCTGTCGGTGCCATACGATACGGTGGAATAGAAATGGGCTGATTACCCGACACCAAATCAATACCAAAGTCAATATCCCTGTCCGGGGGCATGCCCGGCAGGTCTGCAGGAAACACATCCGGAAAGTCCCTCACTATCGGAACTAAATAAATGGTAGGAGTCTCTGCACTGACATCCCTCACGAAGGCTAAGTAAGATAGACAACCCTTCCCAACCATTTGTTGGGCCTTAAAGAATGAAATTACCCTACTGGAAACATAATCAAATGAACCTCGCCACTCAGTCTGTGGCACACCCGGCATGGCCAACATCATTGTCTTAGCATGATAGTCCAAAATAGCACGGTACGGAGATAACCAATCCATGCCCAATATCATATCAAAGTCCATCATAAAAAGTAACAAAAGGTCCACTCGGGTATCCAAACCCCCAATAGTCACCACACAAGACGGATACACGCGGTCCACAACAACAATATCACCCATTGGAGTAGATACACGAACATATGAAATAAGAGACTCACGAGGCGTATACAAATAACGAGCAAAATATGATGACATGTGAAAAAGTGGAACCAAGATCAAATAATACAGAGTCATCTCTGTGGCAGACTGAGACAATACCTGTAATCATAGTATCTGAAGCAATAACATCTGGTCTAGCTGGGAGGGAACAGAAACGGACCTGACCACTACCTGATCCCCCTCCCCCTTTAGGGAGACCCCTAGCTGACTGACCTCCACCCTGAGCTGACTGAGCAGGTAGGGAAGTAACTGGTGCTGAAGTCGAAGGCTGACTCCTTTGCTGGGATGAACCTCCCATAAGACGAGGAAAAAATCTCTTGATATAACCCAAATCTCCACACTTGAAGCAACCTCTCCCAGCAAATGGCGATGGGGACTGAAGAGAGCCCCGAGTAACGGGATAACCACTAGAAGAACCAGGTGCAAATGAACCCTAAACTGATGGTGCCTGAGTCGAACTCTGAGCTGGAAGGGCACTGAGAGATGAGTGGCCCTGATGTGAGCTGTGAGAACCATGGCCCGATGATCCACCACGGTGACCCGAACGAGATGGACGAGCATGTATGAATGGACGGCCTCTGCCGTGCTGAAACTGACCTCCAGAAGGAACACCACCAAAACTACCATATCCCCGAGGCCTTTTGGCCTCCTGCTCATCTCGCTCGTGGCGGCGAACTGACTCTATCTCTCTGGAAATGTCAACCACCTCCTCAAAAGACGCACCAGATACTCTCTCTCTGGTAAGAAAAATCCGAAGCTGATAAGTGAGGCCATCAATAAACCTCCTGATCCTCTCCCTATCCGTGGGAACTAGCTAGATAGCATGACGGGCCAACTCGAAGAATCTCATCTTATACTGCGTCACGGTCATATCCCTCTAATGCAGCTGCTCGAACTGCCTGCACAGCTCCTCTCTGCGGAAATACGGTATATACTTCTCTAGGAAGAGAATGGAGAACTGATGCTAGGTAAGAGGCATTGCACCAACAGGCCTACACCTCTCATAAGCCTCCCACCAAGTAAAGGCAACTCCAAAAAACTGAAAAGTAGTAAATGAGACCCCACTGGTCTCCAGAATACCCGCTATACGTAACATCCTTTAACACTTGTCCAAGAAACCCTGGGCATCCTCACCCTCTGCACCACTGAAAGTCGGAGGCTAAAGTGTACCAAACCTCTCCAATCGACGCTGCTCATCATCAGGCATAACTAGAACCATATAATCCTGAGCAGGTGCAACCGACTGGGCTGGTGGTACCTCCGATGTCTGCAGTCCCTAAACAACCTGCTCGGGTGTACGGGCGGCGGGAGTCTGAATGCCTCCCCGGCCTGAGAAGTAGCTGCTGTAGTAGAAATTGCGACCTCCTGAGCAAGACTGGTGCACATAGTCAGAATCTGAGCCAAGATCTCCTGAAGACCCGGAATAACAATAGGCACAGTCGGTGCTTGAGCTGGTCCTACTGGAGCATCCGTAACTGGGACCTGATCATGAACTGGGGCGGCTAGTGGATCTGCAGGTGCTGCCCTACCTGCTGTGTGGGCTACAACCCTGCCCCTACCATGTCCTCGACCGCGTCCCTGGCCTCTAGTGGCCTCAACTGGTGGTACTGGTGGTCGTCCGCCCTGACCGGTAGCACGTGTCCTCACCATCTGTTATAGAATAGAATAATAGAAGTTTAGTTACCATAGTCAACAAATTCGCACAACAATAATTCAAGAATGTGAAGTTTTTCCTAAAGGTTCTGCAGCCTCCCGAGGATAAGTACAGACATCTCTGTACCGATCCGCGAGATGCGACTAAACCTACTCATGACTCTTGAGACATATGTAACCTAGGCTCTGATACCAACTTGTCACGACCCTAAAACCGACCCTGTGATGACACCTATCGTGAAACTAGGCCAGCCAATGCATTTACAAAACAATCCCCATTTTATTTAAACTTAAGTAAAACCATTTTTCAATAGAAATCCGAGAAAGATATAAAATTAGAATGTAACAAAGCGGAAAAATCCAAGCCCGACCTCTGGTGTCACTAAGTCATGAGCAATACTACAATAGTTCCGAAATAAGACAAGACCTAAACAGTCTGGAAATAACAACAAAGTACTAATAGGAAGATAGAGAAGGAGAAAAAGCGGAACTGCGGTTGCAAGGCAGCTACCTCGCTATCTCTGTGAAGACAGCGACTGGAATAGTCAACAGCCGCTACCGTGCCCTTAGATACCTGGATCTGCACACAAGGTGCAGGGGGTAACGTGAGTACACCAATTCAGTAAGTAACAAGTCCAAACTATGGGCTGACAGGTAGTGACGAACTAAACCTCAACAGGTAATACAATTAAACTGTATAGAAAAGTAGACATACTTGCAGTCAAGTAAAAACTCAGTAGTAAATAAATACAATCTGAATAGTACGGGGTATAAAGCTTTGTAATCTCTATGTACCAATGCACAGATAGCATGAACAATGTTCTGTGTACCTTCACTCACAAGTGCTCAACCACTCGATACTGTATATGGCCATCTGGCCCAAGGAAGATCCATCTGGGAATATATACACATCACTTACCGCAGTTATCCAGTATCAAAGAAGAGCGACACCCCCCCATGGAGAATGTCCATCTCCAAGTATAAATACTTCGGGTAAGATCCATGTCTAGGGAAGATCCATCCCTCAATATCATCAAATGCGCTCACTGGGGGTGTAAAGATTCCGGAGGGGCTCCTCTTAGCCCAAGCGCTATAACAAGCCAACGAAGGCATAATCAATATCCCGCTGCGGCATGCAGCCCGATCCCATACTATCACTCAATATCAGGCTCTCGACCTCACTCAGTCATCACTCTCCAGTCTCACACACACGGGCTCAAAATATCATAATACTAGCCCGAACAATGATATGATGTACCAAATAATAATAATCGAGACTGCGTCATGATATAATATGCATGAACATGACTGAGTACAGAATATCAATGAAGCTAATGATATGATAGCAAGAAACGACCTCTCTGGTCTCAACAGTATTGGCGTGAAGCCTTAACATGATAATTAGCATGATTTACAGCTCATTAACTTAATCACATAATCACAACATAGATGTCAGCAAGAAAGAGTCACTAAGCGGTGCCATGGAATGATTCGGGCCATAATTCTCACGGTGCACGCCCACACGCCTGTCACTTGGCATTTGTGTCACTTCAATAGTAATCATAGAACACATAGTTCGGGGTTTCGAACCCTCAAAACCAAGTTTGGAAGCGTTACTTACCTCAAACCAAGCCAAACTCTAGCTTGCGACGCCCTTGCCTCTCGATTCGGCCTCCAAATTACCCCGAATCTAACCAAAATTAGTATAGTATTATTTACACGCTAAAGGATCAAGGCCCAAGCGAAAATAATCAAATTAACTCAAAAATCTCGAAATTGGCCAAACCCGCCCCCTGGGCCCACGTCTCGGAATCCAATAAAATTACAAAATTAGAAAATCCATTCGCTCACGAGTCTACCCATAACAAATTCATCAAAATTCGACGCCAAATGGTCATCCAAATCACAAAAATCCATTCTCCAACTTTTCTTCCATTTTCCCCAATTTTTACCCCAAATTCCCAAATTAAATGAAAAGAATCAAGACATAATCATGGAATTTAACCCAAAACAAGTGAAGAACACTCGAGAGCCCTCTCGCGAACGCGAAGGCCAAATCTCTTCAACACAGGGACTGAAGAAATCTGCAACTTCTAAAAAAAAGGATTTGATCCGTTAACCACCCGAAACTCACCCGAGGCCCTCAGGACCTCAACCAAACATGCCAACACATCACATAACACCATTCGAAGTTGTTCCAGCCTTTGGAACTCTCAAAACAACATCAAAACATCATCAGATTCAAGCCTAAGAATTCCAAAACTTCCAAATTCCACTTTCGATCAAAAAGTCCATCAAATCTCGTTCGAATGGCCTGAAATATTGCACACACGTCCCAAATGAAACAACAGACCTACTCCATTTCTGGAATTCTATTTCGACCCCGATATCAAAATCTCCACTACCAACCGAAAAATGCCAAAATTCCAATTTCGCCAATTCAAGCCTAAATCTACCCCGGACCTCTAAAACCCATTCTGATCACGCTCCTAAGTCCCAAATCTCCTTCCGAAGCTATTCGAATCATATAAACCAAATTCTGAGATCGTTTACTCATAAGTCAACTTCTGGTTGACTTTCTTAAGAGACTAAATGTCTCATTTCTCTACAAAACCACTCCGAACACAAACTAACCAACACGATGGGATGAAAAACAGTTGAACAACATAAGAAGAAGCAAGAAATGGGGGAAACAGAGCGGTAACTCATGAAATGACCGGCCAGGTCGTTATAGTAGGTGCGCCTTCGCAGCCGCAATCCCCCTTCTCTGCAGAAGCGATCTTCCAAATGACCAACCATCCCACAGTGTGCTCCATCAACTGCTAGTGCGACCTTTGCACCCGTGCTCCCTTTTTCGCAGCCATGACAATTACCCATACCAGCTCAACACGACAAATGTGATAAACTAGTCGCACCTACGACTTCGCACCTGCGCCCAAACTTTCGCATGTGCAATGCACCAGAACTAGTGCCAAATGACACCAAAATGATCCTAATCATTCCGAAACACACTCGAGCCCTGTACAATCATGCCAATAAGTCCTAATATAATATACAAACTTATCCAAATGCTCAAATTATCACAATTAACATCAAAATAAAGAATCAACGATAAAATTCCATCTTATAACTCCCAAACTTTCTAACTTCAACAAATATGTCCCGATAATGCCCAAACATTTCGAATTCCATCCAAACTTTGCAAAAAATTTGCAATCAACTAAATGAACCTATCCAAAGTACCAAAACACCAATTGGATCCTGCTATCATCAAAACCAACCCCCTATCAAACCTATGAACTTCTAAAAACCTTCAAATTATCAACTTTTGGCAATTAGGCTAAAACATTCTAGGAACCTCCAAATCAAAATCCGAACATACGCCTAAGTCCAAAATCACCATACGACCTATTGGAACCATTAAATCACCAATTCAAGATCGTCTATTCAAAAGTCAAACCTTGGTCAACTCTAGCAACTTAAGCTTTCAAAATTAGACTAAATGTCCCAAATCACTCTCAACCTTGTCAAACCCAAACTAACCAATTCCACAAGTCACAAAACATCAAAAGAAGTTACAGGAAGCATCAAATAAGAGACGGGGCTCAAACACGCAAAATGACTAACCGAGTCATTGCATTCTCCCCCTCTTAAACAAGTGTTCATCCTCGAATGGGTTTAGAATCATACTTATAATACCAAAAAGATGAGGAGTGCATATCATGCTTGGTCTCCCAAGTCGCTTCCTCGACTAGTTGACCTCTGCACTGAACCTTCACTGATGCAATATCTTTCGATCTCAACTTCCAATCATGTCTTCCAAAATGGACCCCAGCTCTTCTTCATAAACTAGATTTTCATCCAATAGAACCGATCTAAAATCTACCACATGTGAGTGATCTTCATCATACTTCCAAAGCATGAAAACATGAAACACTGAATCAACTCCTGAAAAGCTGGGTGGCAAAGCAAGTTTATAATCTACCTCACCAACTCTCTCCAAAATCTTAGATGGACCAATATACCGAGGATTCAGCTTGCCCTTCTTTTCACATCTCATCACACCTTTCATGGGTGATACTCTAATAAGAAACTTCACACCCTCTTATGGAAACCACATCACGGGCCTTCATGTAAGAATAACTCCTCTACCTAGATTGCGCTGTATGAAGTCGCTCTTGAATCAACTTTACCTTTTTCAAAGCATCATGAACCATATGGAGCCATCTAGATACTAGACAGATAGATTTGTTTGTATGAAAACTCTCCTAACAGTAGAAACTGATCCCAATGGCCTCCAAAATACATAACACATGCTCTCAATATGTCCTCAAAGACCTAATTGCCTATTCCATCTGATGATGAAATGCAACACTCAGCTCCACCTGCATACCCAACTCACACTGAACAAATCAACAATAGTGGTATGTAAGCTACATGCCCCTATCTGAGATGATAGAAATAGGCTTTCCATGCCAACAAACAAGCTTTTTGATGGAGAACTGAGCCAACTTCTCTGATTTGTAAGAAGTCATAACCAGAATAAAATATGCAGACTTGGTCAGTCTATCCATAATGACCCAAACAATATCAAATCCCCTCAAGGTTCTAGTAATCTGTCACGACCCAAAATTTGACTAGTTGTGATGGCACCTAACCCAACCTGCTAGGTAAGCCAATTAACAATTATCCATTTTAATGAGATTCATTAAGAGAATAAATAATAATACAACTAAATAATTATACAAAGAATTTCCAAGGACTAGTAGTACAAATCATAAGCGTCTAACATTTAGAATTTATAAAGCTGGTATGAAATAAAATACATCATTTGTTTGAAATATACATGGACAGATCTTTCATAAGTCTACAGCTACCATGAACAAGAGGTAGCTATAATCAGAATGTAGGTATATTTTCAAATTTATCTCCCGTCGAACACAACAACATCAGCATCCAAAATCTGCACGCAAGTTGCAGAAGTGTAGTATGGTTACAACTGACCCCATGTACTCAATAAGTAACAAACCTAGCCTTAGGTTGAAAGTAGCAACGAGCTGAAATAGAGGTCGGAGTCTAACACCAATAGCCAACAATAGTTTATAACAACATAATAATAATGGTACAAGAAACATACTTTGATATAAGATGCTCAACTCGTCCATAGTTCTGAAAAAATAGGCATTTCTTTTCAAGTATATTATTGAAAACTTATCTCTTTTACCGAAATCACCAAAATATGAGTAGGTTTATAAAATTTTTATTTTTCCCAAAACTTTTCAACAATAAATAAGTTGTTTCATTTTTCAGATAGCATGAGGAAAATACATCTCTATGCCTACATGTCATTATGAAGGTGAAATCATGAATGTCATCAAAACCGGGTAGCAGAAAGAAATGCATCTCTATGCATGTATTTCAAGTACACATGTCAAATGCAATGCATCTCAGTGATGAACTCATGTACTCACACTCTCATAGTACTCAATCCCACTGTCTCACACTTTCCACTCTTCATGCTCAATCATTCGACACACTCAGACACTCAGTACTGTATATGGCCAATCCAACCCAGGGAATATATATATATATATACTGACAGTCAGTTAATCAGTACTTTATAATGCCAATCCAGTCCGGGGAAGATCCATCCCAAATATAAATGATTCAGGAAAGATCCTTGCCCAGGGAAGTTCCATCCCTCAATAAAAATCAATTGCGCTCAGTAGGGGTGTGTACAGACTCCGAAGGGGATCCTTCAGCCCAAGCGCCATAATAAGCCAGATCCAGGAATAAATAAATAAAAACATGCTGTGGTGTGCAGCCCGATCCAATATATATCACTCATAATCAGGGCGCCGTTCTCACTTAGTCATCAAACTCTCCATTCTCTCAGGCTCAAAATGTCATGAAACTAGCCCAAAATGATGATATGATGTATCAACAAGTAGCAACAGAGACTAAGATATGATATGCAATGAATAATATGACTGAGTACGAAACTTCAATTTAAACATATAATTCAACAACAGAAATGACCTCAGTGCGCCCCAATAATACCAACATATGCCTATGCGTGATTTCTAGCATGGATTAAAACTCAGGTGTTTTATTACATATAGTACAGTAAAAATATCCAGAGAAGATATCTACACAGTTCCATGGAATCGACTAAATCACAATTTATACGGTGCATTACCACATGCCCGTCACCTCAACATCAATCACATAACACGCAATTCAGGGTTTTATACCCTCAGTACCAAATTTAGAAGTGTTACTTACCTCAAACAAGCCAAATCCAATACCGGGCAAGCCAAACAATGCTCCAAAGATGCCATCACGTGCGTACTAATCTCTGAATGGCTTAAAACTAGGCAAAATCTACTCAAATACATTAAATAATGCCAAAGGAAACAAACCCAGTCGATAAAGGTCGAATTTTTAATTAAAATCTCAAAATTGACCAAAAAGTCAAACCCAGGCCCGAACCTCGGGACCCAACAAAACTCACAAAATCCAATAACACATTCAATTATAAGTTTAACTATACTAGTTTCACCCGAATCCGACCCCGAATCGATGCTCAAAACTCAAAAATTCATTCTACGAAACATTGGACAAAACCCCCCATTTTCTCTTTAAATTCACATTCCAATAACCAAAAATGAAGATAGATTCACGAAATATTACTAAAACCGAGTAAAAAAAATACTTACCCCAATTCATATGAAGAAAATAACCTAAAAAATTGCCCAAATACGAGCTCTACAACTCAAAATAGTACCAAATGAACAAACTCTCGATATTAAATATTTTTGCCTGGTTGTTTTTCCTCGTTTCATGTGCCAAACTATCCCGAAACTCACTTTTGATGTCTCCAATGGATTTCTTATAAAATTTCAGTCAAGTTAGGCTTTTGAATCACTCCATTTGACCTTATAATAAAGGAGATATGTTTGTTTCAATATTTGAAAATAGTGCAAATTTTTAAATACGAAGTCAGTGAGAATTTCGTAATTAATCTAAAAAAATCTAGCAACCCAATTCTTAGTAAAATGACCATAAACTTCTCATACGATGTCCAAATTCGACGATTCTTTTTTCTATGGCTCCATAATTATGACACGGATGTAGTGCTTCAATAAAAACAGAAATTGGAGCTCAGTTGCTTAATGTGGTGCCATTTATGCTTGAAGAAACAACGTCGAAACATAAAAAAACAAACGCAACACAACCCAAACCTATTCGAAACTCTCCCGAGCCCCTCAGAACCCCATTAGAACATACCAACAAGTCCCATAAAATAACACGGACCTACTTGAGTCCTCAAATCACACATAACAATATTGAAACAACGAATCATACATCAAATCAAACTTAATGAACTTTTCCAAACCTTTAAATTCCGATTTTCGCCAATTAGTGCCGAATCCTTCTAGAAATATCCAATTGCAAATTTGGACATATGTACGAGTCCAAAATAACCATCCGGACCTAATGAAACCATCAAAACTCCAATCCGAGGTCAAATGCTAAAAAGTCCAACTTGGTCAACTCTTCCAACTTAAAGCTTCAATCATAAAGTTCATTCTTCCAAATCGATTCCGAACAACATGAAAACCAAAACCGATGATTCACACAAGTCATAATACATCATGTGGAGATACTCGTGCCCTCAAACTACCGAGCAAAGTGCAAATACTCAAAACGATCGATCGAGTTGTTATATAATCTTACCACAAAGTCTATAGTAATGTGTTTCCATTTCCACTCGCGCATATCTAACCTCTGAAATAAACCACCTGGTCTTTAATGCTCATACTTGGCATGCTGACAATTTAAACACCGTGAAACATGCCCAACAATGTCCTTAATCTTTCCCCACCAATAATGTTGTTTCAAGACACGATACATCTTTGCAGCACCTGGATAAATAGAATACGACGATCTATGAGCTTGTTCTAGAATCAACTCCCTCAAACCATCCACATTATATACACAATTCTGACCCTGAAGTCACAATACACTAGCATCACATATAGTCACCTCCTTAGCACCACGACACAACATCGTGTCCTTAAGGACACGGGCAATTGGGGATCATCATACCGATGAACCTTAATGCGCTCAAACAAGGACGACTGTGCAACAACATAAGCAAGGTCTCTAGGCTCAGAAATATCCAATCTCACAAATCTATTTGCCAAAGCCTAAACATCCTTAGCTAAAGGCCTCTCCACAGCTGGAATAAATGTCAAACTCCACATACTCTCCGTCTTTCTACTAAAGGAATACGCTATCATATTAGACTTCCCCATATGTACAAGATGGTGATATCGTCTTTCAACAACTCCAAACACCTTCACTGCCTCAAATTTAATCCTTTTGCTTGAACAGATGTTGAAGACTCCGATGATCTGTGTAAACCTCACAAGACACACCATATAGGTAGTGCCTCCAAATCTTGAGAGCATGCACAATTTCCTCCAACTCCAAATCATGAACCATTTAGTTTTTCTCATGGGTAGTAAACTGGCACAATGCATAGACAATCTACGTAACGTCCTGCATCAACATATACCCAAGGCCAACAAGCAAAGCTTCACAATAGACATTATACATTCCCGATCCTGAAGGAAATAATAGAACCGGGGTGGTAGTCAAAATAGTCTTGAGCTTCTAGAATCTATCTTCACACCCGTTAAATCATCTGAATGAAACATCCTTCCAAGTCAACTTGGTCAATGGAGCTGCAATAGATGAAAATCCTTCCACAAAGCGACAATAGTAACCATCAGCCAAACCTAAGAAGCCCCTGATCTTTTTATAGGTAGAAGGTCTTGGCCAACACTAAACTACCTCAATCTTCTTTAGATCTACCTTGATCCCATCACTACATACCACATGGCACAAGAATTCTACCGAGTCCAATCAAAAATCATACTTGGAGAACTTAGCATACAACTACTTCTCCCTCAAAATCTGGAGCACTATCCTCAAATGTTGCCCGTGCTCCTTCCTATTACAGAAATACACTAAGATATCATCGACGAACACAATGACAAATGAATCTAGATAAGGTTGGAACATACTGTTCATCAAATGCATGAAACAGTTTAGGGAATTATCCTAACTAAAAGACATCACCAAGAACTTATAATGCCCATAGAGAGTCTTGAAAGCCTAGGATTGTGTGAAGCTCTAATCTTGAACTGGTGATAACTTGATCTCAGGTCACTATTCGAGAAAATCTTAGCACCCTGAAATGATCTCAGGTCAATATTCGAGAAAACCTTAGCACCCTGAACTTGATCAAACAAATCATCAATGCGACACAATGGATACTTGTTCTTGATAGTGACCTTGTTCTTGATGCGACACTGATGCACCTTAAGGAGCAATACTTGGCTGAATGAACCCCTTATCCGACAACTCGTGCAACTGCTCCTTCAACTCAACTTGATATATGCGATACAATAGAATAGATATAGGCTGAGTTCCTGGCACCAAATCAATATCCCTATAGGGTGCATGCTCGGTGGGTCTGCAAGAAAGACATTTGGGAACTTCCTCACTACTGGTAGTAAATCAATAGTAGGAGTATCAACATTAACATATCTAACAAGAGCTAGATATGCCAAACACCCCTTCTCAACCATCCGTTGAGCCTTTAGAAAAGAATCACTCTATTAGGAATGTGACCAAGAGAAACCCCTCTATTCCAACCTTGGCAATCTCAGCATAGCCTACGTCACGACCTTATCGTGACAATCAAGAATAGCATGATATGGAGATAGATAATCCATAACTAGAATAATATCAAAATCCACAATATCAAGTAACAAGAGATCAACCCTACTATCATAACCCCAATAGTAACCACACAAGACCAAAATACATGGTCCACCATATTAGAATCACCCACAAGTGTAGATACATGAACATGAATATCAAGAGAACCACCTGGTATATCCAAATGAGGAGCAAAATATGATGACACATAGGAATAACTAGACCACATATCAAACAACACAGAAGCATCTATATGATAGATTGAAACCATATCTGTAATCACAATATATGAGGCCACTGCCTCTGGTCTACCTAGAAAAGCATAGCATAACGCCTAACCACCACCTATCTGACTACCACCAACCTAGCCCCTTCCTCTAGGACAACCTATGGCTACATGACTTCCCTCTCTAGCTAACTGGGAGGGGATGTGTAACTGGTGCGAGGACCACAGAAAGAAAAATCTACGAAGTTGCACCTCTAGCAAGTCTAAGGAAATGTCTCCTCACATAGCCGAACTCTCTGCACTTAAAGTAACCTTTAGCTGATGGAGGTTGCTGAACCTGATTCTGCCCTTGATGTCTCAAATAGCAAATAAAAGAACCTTGAACAGATGGAGCACGATATGAACTGACTGGGAAAGCACAAAAAGATGATGGAACTGAAGTGCTGAAAGATGATTGAGCCACTACACAACGGGCTCCATGCTATGTGAAATAAGCTGGCCCACCATGATGGCCTCTACTGAACTGATCTCTACCTCCAGATGAGGTGTCACTAAACTACCAAAATGACGAGGCCTCTTATACCTCATCATAGTCTCTCTCCGCTAACTACAGATACACTAGATCTTCAGAGCTATCTCGACAACCTGATAAAAAGTAGTCCTAATCTCTATTACTCAGGCCATAGCAATCCTATTACCATAAGCCAATACCAAAATGAATCTCCTTACCTTCTCTGCTTGGGTGGAGATCAAGAAAGCAGAATGATGATACAACTCTATAAACCTCATCTCATGCTCAATCATAGTCATGTGATCCTATTGAAGGCGTTTAAACTGACTCCTTAACTCATCAATCTTGGTGTGTGTGATATACCTCTCTAGAAACAAGTGCGAGAACTGAGTCCAAGTGAGTAGAGATGAATTATCTAGCCTACCCAGCTTTTAAGTTTGTCACTATCTCCTAGTAACCCCTCTCAACTAAAAGGTAGTGAAGTCCACAAAATTGGACTCTACCAAGCCCAAATTGTGAAGCATATGTTGATAATGATCTAAACAATCCTGAGCATCCTCTGAAGCATCACGATAAAAATGAAGAGAAAGTAACATTTGAAACCTCTTAAGCTTCTTCTGCTCCTCATCAGACATAGCAGGCTCAACAAGAATTTGGCTACCATAATAGGCTGCTCGCCGCCAACTGGAAATGCTTTGAGCATTTAAACCAGCTGTACTAGGGCACGAGTGATAAGGGTCTGAGCTCCTCCTCCAGCCTGAGATATGGATTGGGCTACTGGAACTACTCCAGCATGAGTTATGGCGTCAATAAATTTGACCATCCTGGCTATCGCCTCCTGAAATACCGATGCCGCAATAAAACTCTTTGGATGATGGGCATGCACTGGAGCCTCAGTATACACATCCATGATCTAATCCTTCACTTGATTCATAGGTAGGTCCTCCAATATTACTCTGGCATGCCTGCGAACAGTAGTAGGTGCTCTACTTCTCACTGCAACTATGAAACCCATGGTAGGAGCCTTGGCCCTACCCCGACCTTTGACTCTACCATTATAGCCGGTAGCACTACCTCTCCATTGCGTGTTGTTATTGTTGAAGCACAAGTTCTCACCACCTATGAGGAAGTAGAATATAAAGATCTAGCTTTAAGAAAATATTCATCGCACAATGAGGAATCAAGAAAAGGAAGTTTCTTAAAGTCCTATAGCCTTTCGCAGATAGATACTGACATCTCTATACCAATCCATAAGACTCTACTAGGCTTGCTCAAAACTTGTGAGAACCTGAGTTCAGAACTCAGAGCTCTGATACTAACTTGTCACGATGCAAAATCCCACCAAAGGTCATGATGGTGCCTAACCTTCTTTCTAGGTAAGCCAACACACAATAACAATAAAAAAATCAAATTATTAGGTTATCTAACAAGTTATGATATAAATACAAAAACGGAAATAATTTCAAAATCAACAGGTAGATAAAAGTATCCGAAAGAGGGTCTAAATAGGATCACATCTGTCTAGTAATATCCCAAACACAATGTCACAACTGTCATGAGCATCTAAAAATAAGAGTAAACTGTGTCTAACAATAGCAATATTTGCATGAAAGAAACAAAAGACAGAAATAAATAATAAAGCGAGGGAACTCCTTGTGTTGCAGATCGAATAAGTAGGCAGCTTACTACAAAGTCTCTAAATGCAAGTCACTAAGAAGGTGAATGGGTATGACTGGTATCGGTCTTAGAATATGCACAAATATGTGCCAAAGTGTAGTATGAGTAGAAAACCACATTACTAAATAAGTATCAAGTCTATCCTCGAAGAAATAGTAATGAGGGATCGACACTGACACTTACTAGCAGTATAATAAACAAGTGAAAATATTAAAGAAAGTACTAAATAAGATAAGATACCATCAAATGGATATAAAGATTATGTCATAGTAATAATTGATATTTAAGCATGATTTTTAGGCAAAAGAACCACAATATAGAGTCAATATCTCAATTGCTTTTAAAATCAAGATAAATCTGAATGATATGTATAATAAGGGCTACAACATTAATCTATAATGCATATGCATGCTGATGATCTAAGTCAACACCTCACAATACTAAACCATATCCCGACACTGACCAAGTGTCCAAACTAGTACCAATCTGGGTGCCTGCACTCACAGAGCCAAAAGCAACATGGGTAATACCTGAATCCAGAGGGACGCATCTATATGCAAGCGTTGTTACAACATACAAACCAATCCACTAACAATCCTAAAGCCCTTAATAAAATATCCACCCCGAGTGTCCTTTGTCTCAAATCCTCAAATATCCTTAATATCTAACTCTCTAGCTCATGTATATGCATGTGAGATGGTGTAATAAGGCAAAGCAGGATATGATAATAAAATGCAGATAAATATTACTGATGGTAGGCTATAATTACGTATTTAGTCGCTTATTGCACTCTAATTCACTGCACTTTAATTGTGTTTGAGCTTTAATCGCTAGTGTTTCGTACTTATTGTATATTTTATGCCTTGTAGAAGTGATTCCGAGTGATGTAGATGTTATGTAGCTAATTCGAGCTATTTGGACCTTTAAATTTGGGATCGCGTTCGGGGGTCGAGAACTACATGTGGATGTCAAAAATTAAGATTTGAGTCATACGCTGAGAAAAGTCCACAACCGCGGCGTGTGGCACGTCGTGGATATGTAAAATGTTGTCTGATGAATTTTGCTTGCTCTCTAAATATCTCCACTAATGCCCCACATGGCGCATAACCCATGCGGCATGCTTGTGCAAATTTTACGGAGCCCATGTCCTATTTTGGCTAAGAGAAGGTGGTTTTGTCTGGGTCTGACCCTACTTGGTATAAATACATGGAAAAATATTATTTTCTGGACTTTTGAAATACTTTGGACCTAATGAAACTAAGGAAGAGTTGTAGGAGCACACTCACAAGGATTTTATTAGTCCTTCCTCACTCAAGACCCGAGTTTGGGTTGAATTTATGGTTTTCTATCTTTTTATCATATTTTTGATGAATTACTCCATGTCTATGGAGTAGTTTCCTTGAGGGTTTGATGGATTTTGTGTATTGATATTTGTTTTTGGATTATACTTCTAGTTTGATGTATTGAAGCATTTGTGGATGATTTAATTATTGCATCTATATTCACTTGTTCATGTAATCAAGAAAGGCATAACTTGTTATATCTTTGCATTAAATTGTTGGTTGAGCTCATTAATTCTTCTTAGTAATCGAAAGAGGCTAGTTGAATATTGATTAAACCTAGTTAGGAGGATAATCAAGAGAGGTTCTCCTAAAGACCAATCCACTACGCATTCTTGCATATCTTCACCGAGCTTAAATTAGTTCATCTTGTGAGGTTCAGACTTAATCTAGAGAAGAGTTTCTATGAAACGTTTGAACTAATAATTGAGTGAATTCGAGAGACTCACTTGAACATTAGAAGTGAATTATCAAGAGTTAGATCCCAATAAATTATCTTGTACCTATCCTATTAAAACCTTATATTCTCCCATTGATATCTTTATTTGGTTATTCCTTGCATCGATTGCCATTAGTCAATAACATTAAATTCTTAGTTAATTTTAGTATTAATCACTTCAAACTGAACTGTTGATCGTCTTGAATAGCAATTAAGCTATAAACTGCAATAATACTATTTAACTCCAATCCATGTGGATACGATATTATTCTATACTATATTTGATTAGCCAGTGTAATTTTAAGTGGTGTTTTGCACTCGTCAAATTTTGGCGTCATTGCCGGGGATTGACAATCAATAGTGTTTGAAATAGTTTGTAGTTCTAATTTAGGATTTTTTTCTTTTTGTTTTATTTTATTTTTCCCTTTTTACGGTTGGGATTCCTTGACTATGCGCATGTTACAAGTTAAGATTGGTACATGACTCGATCTTCTAGGACAGAAGTTCTACCATCCGAACTAGAGATAGAAAAATAACTGCGATAGTTGAGGAAGGAATGAAATCTCACCGAGACTTTAGAGAAGGTTGGGCAATCCTTAACCAAAGGAACTATGGATGGAGACGATGATGATAATGTAGATTTGGCTGCAAGAGAGGCAGCCCAACAATGAGAAAAAGCTGCACGGGATGCTGAGGAAGCAACTATTAGAGATGCACAGATTATCTATGAAGAATAGAGGGCTCAGAGAATTTCTCAAAATAAACCCTTGGTTGCCGACCAGTTCGGAAATATAGCTCCTATGCCTCAGAGACCACTTGGAAACTATGCTAGACCGATCTACAACCAAGGATTATCAAGTGTTAGACCACCTCCAATTGCAGCTAACAATTTTGAGTTGAAGCAAGGGTTGCCTCAAACCCTTTAGAACTGTTGTGTCTTTAGAGGAAAGATGAACGAAGATCCTAACACACATCTGGTGGACTTCGAGGAGATTATGAACACCTTTTAATACAATGGTGTGTCACAAGACGTAGTATACTTAAAGGCATTCCCCTTCACACTCTAAGAAGAAGCAAAATAGTGGCTTCGAAGCTTGCCCACTGGATCGATTAGAACATGGGATGAGATGACCAAAAAATTTCTTGATAAATATTTCTTATCAGCTAAGACGGGCAAGTTTAGAATAGAAATCCATAACTTCTGCCAAAAAGAGACCGAAACTATTTTTGAAGCATATGAGAGGTTAATGAGATATTTCGAAAGTGTCAACATAGCGAAATTGAACTCTGGATGCAACTCTAGGACCTTTGGGATGGACTGACACCAGCCTCACATAGAACATTGAGCAATGCAGCTGGAGGCCTATTGATGAAGAACACTTTAGAGGATATAGTCACAATTCTTAAGGAGTTATCTGAAGATGCTAATTAGTGGCCCTCTGAGAGTGCTGAAAGAAGAAGATCAACTGGTGTTCACCAAGTTGATGCTAACATATCTGTGTAGGTACAACTTGATGCTATGGCTAAAGAAGTAATGAAGCTGACCTTAGCTACAAAACAAAGTGATCCTCTTACAACTTGTGATATATGCGGAAGAGGACACTCAACTTGTGAGTGTCAAGCCACAACTGAGGAAGTGAATGTTGTGGGAAATTACAACTTTAATGCAATGGGTCAAAAGCAAACCGGTTTTTTCATGGAGTTCATCTAGGGATACTGCAAATTCATGACAATAAAACAACCCTAGATTTCGAGGACAAGGAGTTCCTGGTTTTATGAATTAGCAGAGGCAACAGTTTCAGCCTCAACAGCCCAATCAACTTAGCCTAGAAGATCTCATGAAGGCCTTTATTGTGAAAACTGATGAAAGATTTGAAGTACAAGGGGCAGCAATTTGAAATCTAGAGAAGAAAGCGAGATAGATTGCAACAGTATTATCTGAGAGAGTCCCAGGAACTCTCCCCGCCGATACTAAAAGAAATCCCAAAGAAACAGTGAATGATGTAACCTTGAGAAGTAGGGAAGTGTTGAAAGATCTCACTCCAGTCCAAAAAGATGTGGAACCTGAAAAAGAAAGTGGGGAGCAACTGAAAAATGATGATGATAAGAAGAATAAAGGCAAGAAGGTAGCTGAGAAAAAGAAGAAAGAAGAGAATTCGAGAAGGGAGGAACCTGAAGAGAGCAAGCATATGCCTGCTTTACCTTTCCCCCAAAATCTATATAGAGAAAAGATGGACAAGCAGTTTGAGAAATTTTTAGATATGCTAAAATAGGTTCATGTGAATTTACCATTAACAGAAGTACTCTCACAAATGCCAGCTTATGCCAAATTCTTGAAGGAGATCCTGACAAAGAAGAGGAAAATAGAGGAGACCTCAGTGGTCAAGCTCATAGAGCATTGCAGCGCGGTATTGCAAAATAAACTCCCACAAAAGAGTGAAGATCTAGGAAGTTTTACTATACTTTGCTCTTTAGGCCCTATTAATTTTGATAAATCTTTATGTGATTCTGGTGCCTCAATTAATCTAATGCCTTTGTCTATTTATAGAAAACTAGAGAATGAGATCGGAGAGATAAGGTCAACACCAATATCTTTGCAGCTGGCAGACCAAACGACTCTAATAACCAAGGGGATAGTTGAAGATGTCTTAGTTCGGATGGATAATTTTGTATTTCCTGTAGATTTTATTGTGTTGAAGATGGAGGAAAATAAGGAGGTCCCCCTAATCCTAGGAAGACCATTCTTAACATCGGGTAGAGCAGTATTAGATATACATGAGAGAAAACTCATGCTTCAAGTGGGTGAGGAGCCTGTAACTTTCAATATAGATGTAGAAACGGGGACACAAAAGGAAAAACCAGCTGCAAGTATTGAGTGGAAAGTGAAGAACTCGAAAGAGAAGGCTGTAGTGAGTGAGAAAGATAAGTGTATGGTGTACCCCAAGAAGGTTGAGAAGAAGCTATCTGCGTGGATATGTGCATTAGTTTGGGCATGAGGAATAGATCCTGACTTCGACTCAGACCCCGACTAGATATTCAGGGAAGTTTCCTTTACCATATGCTTTTTAATTGTGTATCATGCGGACATGTCACAACTTAAAGTATGGGGTGGGGGATATTTCTATGTTGTATGTATATTAGTTCCAGTGATAGAAAAAATTAAAAAAAATTAAAAAATTTATAATTTTCGATTTTTCCCGACAATGGATATCATATCGACAAGTTTCTTGAGGGATTAAAGTCGAAGGAAAAAGACCAAAAAAATTTTCTTTTGTTAGGTAGTGTAATAAATCCCCCTTGGTTTTCTTTGTGTCGCGGTTCTTTTCCAAGGGTTTTGTTTGAACTGGGTGTAGTTAGTTTTTCTTTTTGTTAGGAGTAGAAAACCTTGTGCTATGATTTGAATTGGAAGCAATATCTCTTAATTTGGTTGTACTTTGAGAATAGTGAGTGCTTTAGTTGTGATGCTTAGGCTCAGTTTTTGACTCTTAAATAAGTACCTTAAACTGTATGATCTTAACTTTGTTTAACTGCTTTGACTAGAGTGCCGTGATGAATCCAATCCTGAGTGAGTTATGTGCCATATGTGTGTGAGGTTTTGTGTTGTTCTATGCATTATATTTGATGTCTAGAACTTGCCCCCTGTATTTGCAAAGAGAAATAGTAGTTTATTCAGTCTTGGATTTGCTTGAATTGACCGTCTATTTGAACCTTTTACCTCTCGTGAGCACTTGAATTTGTTATGAACTTTATAAAAGTTGAAGTGCGGGGTGGTTGGGTTGGCTTTTGAGTGAAACTATTGAAATAAGGAGAAAGGTGCAAGGTTGTGAAAAAGTGAGACCCACTTTAATTGAAAAAGAAAAAGAAATATATAGTTGTATTGTTGTGAAAAATATTCCTTGATAGGGGTAACTCTTGATGAAATTGTGCTTAAAGATGTAGGGAGTTAAAGTATATTGATGCGAAGATGGAGTTATGGTTTTACATAAGTGTGGTGTTTTGAATAATAAATTGTATGTATTAAAAGTGCTTAGAGAGGTATAGTCACTCTTATATCTTATCATCCTACCCATCCCGTAGCTTACATTATAACCAATTAAAGTCCTACTTGATCCTTGAAAGAATGAGCTCAATTAGTAGAGTAGTACACTGTGGACAAGCCTATGGTGCATCTTTTGTGGCATATGAATGTTATTTCTGAGAGTGAATGAATTCTTTCTATTTTGAGTTCCTGATTGTTCTTAGATTTTATTGTGTGTGGAATTACTCTCAATTGTTGGGTGAGGGCACTTGATTCATGAAGGAAAGGTAATATCATTTCCCTCGATGTTAGAGTAAGTGAGCGAGTTGTAAATAATGTGTGGTACTTGTGAGTCAACTCTTGAGGCGGAGATGTTACACTATTGTGCTTAGTTTATTTTAAATATTCTTGGTGTGATAAGTTAGAAGAGTTGTTTAAAAAGGTCGTGTCTATATAAAGTGTGATTTAATTTCTCAAGGACGAGCAATAGTTTAAGTTTAGGGTGTTGATGGTAGGTTATACTTACGTATTTTAGTCCCTTATTGCACTCTAAGTCACTGCACTGTAATTATGTTAGAGCTTTAATCACTAATGTTTTGTATGTATTATGTGTTTTATGCTTTGTAGGAGTGATTCCGAGTGATTTAGATGTTATGTAGCTAATTCGAGGTATTTGGAGCTTTGAAGTCTGAGTAAAAGCTTAAAGGATGAAGCTGAGATCGCGTTCGGGGGTTGAGAACCATGTTTGGACGTAAATAATTGATATTGGAGTCGTACTCTGAGAGAAGTCCACAACCGGGGAGCGTCGCGTGTCGCGGCTATGTAAAATGCTGCCTGATGATATTTGCTTTCTCTCTAAATATCTCCACTAATGCCCTACATGGCGGGTTGCCCCATGTGGCGCGCCTATGCAAATTTTACAGAGCCAATGTCCTATTTCGGCTAGGATAAGGTGGTTTCGTCTAGGCCCGACCCTACTTGGTATAAATACATGGAAAAATATTATTTTTTGGACTTTTTACACACTTTAGACCTAAGGAAGTTAAGGAAAAGTTGGAGGAGCACAAGCATAAGGATTTCATCATACCTTCCCCACTCAAGACCCGAGTTTGGATTGAATTTATGTTTTCCTATCTTTTTATCATATTTGTGATGAGTTATTCCATGTCTATAGAGTAGTTCCCTTGAGGAATTTATGTTTTCTTATACTTTGATTTTATTTGAGATGAATTGCTCCATATCTATGGAGTAGTTCTCTTTAGGGTTTGATAGATTTGGTGTATTGATATTTGTTTGTGGATTATAACTCTAGTTTTATGTATTGAAGCGTTTTTGGATGATTTAATTGTTGCATCTATATTCACTTGTTCATGTAATCGAGAGAGGAATAACTTGTGATATCTTTGCATTATATTGTTGGTTGAGCTCATTAATTCTTCTTAGTAATCGAAAGAGGCTAGTTGAATCATTGATTAAACCTAGTTAGGAGGATAATAAAGAGAGGTCCTAAAGACCAATCCACTACGTATTCTTGCATATCTTCACCGAGCTTAAATTGGTTCATCTTGTGAGGTTCAGACTTAATAGAGAGAGGAATTTCTATGAAACATTTGAACTAATAATTGAGTGAATTCGAGAGACTCACTTGAATATTAGAACTGAATTATCTAGAGTTAGATGCCAAACAATTATCTTGCACCTATCCTATCAAAACTCTATCTTCTCCCATTGATATATTTCTTTGCTTATTCCTTACATCGATTGTCATTAGTCAATAACTTTTAATTCTTAGTTAATTTTAGTATTAATCACTTCAAACTCGACTGTTGATCATCTTAGATAGCTATCAAGCTATAAACTATAAGAATACTGTTTAACTCCAAACCTTGTGGATACGATATTATACTATACTATATTTGATTAGCGAGCATAATCTTAACTATTTTTTTGTGCTCGTCAATTACCATAACATTTGAACATGTTAATTTATTATTCTAAAGCCCAATCCTGAAATTAAATATGAGAAACAACATCCATAGTTACCATATCGTAAGTCAGACAAGGCAATTGCATAGATATGGCAATAGTAGAAGCCTAACACGGTGAGAGAAGTCCGTTAAGTTCAAATCAATAAGTCATAATTCTGGCATAGTCTCTAAGCATGGTTTAAGGTTCATCACGTAGTTGAAGAATTAATAAAGCATGAAAAATAATTCATAAAATCTCAACAAGGCATAATATAAGTCTAACACTAGCTAGTTGTGGTGAAACCTATGTCTAACGCTAACTGGTTGTGGTGAAACCTATGTCTAATGCTAACTGGTTGTGGTGAAACCTATCTACCATATACACTCGTTATGTCGCATATACGAAGTACCTTAATCAAGTTGCAAATAGCACATAAATCGCCTACGGGAAAAATTGCCTCTTACAAGGATAGACAAGAGATTTACCTCCACTCAGTAAGAACTTCAACCTTCCAACATAGTTTTTCCTTTCAATTCAACCTCCAAATGCCTCGAATCTAGTCAAATAAAACTCAATAAAATTAAATAATGCTATAGAAATAAACTTTAAAGAATAAAGCTTCAATCTTTATTCAAATCCCTAAAAGTCAACAAAAGTCAATCCGGACTCACATGGTCAAAACCAAAGTCAAGGGGTAAACCCCGACTACCCATGACCCCACGAGTCCAAATATGTAACTAGATTTCAAAATCGAGTCCAAATCGACCCTCAAATTCGCAAAATTTACTCTCTTAAGTTGTAGACAAAATTCCAATTTTCTCTTTGAAATCTCATAATTAAAGCGTATAGATCCATTGGAATTTAAGATATATAATAAAATCCAAGTGAAAATTACTTACTCACAAAGTAGTGATGAAAATTTCCTCAAATTTCGCCTCTTATCAAACTTCAAAACTCAAAATAATAAAAAAATGAGCTAACCCTAAAAAATATAATATTCTGCTAGTGATTCCACATCTGGAGACAAAATAGTCGCATCTGCTACACTGCTTCTGCAGTCGAAGGCTCGGATCGGCGAGCTTCACTAATGCTGCCAGCATTCGCATATGTGGCACATGCGTCGCATTTGCAACTCCGCAGGTACGTCCAAATTTCGCAAGTGAGCAATCCCTAAGGGCTTCCAATCCTTGCAGGCACACGCTCAATCCGCATAGGTGTGCCTTCGTATCCGTGATCCCCCTCTCCGCATAAGCGATCTTCCAAAGGACAACCAACCTCACAGTACGCTCCACCAACCGCCGGTGTGACCTCCGCACCTGCGCTATATTTTTCGCATCCAAGACAATTCCTCATACCAGCTCAACACTGCTAATGCAATAGATTAGTTGCACCTATGACTTCACACCTGCGCCCAAAGCTCCGGAAGTGCGATACACCAGAACCAGTGCCAAATGACACCAAAATGCTCTGAATCATTCCGACGCACACTTGAGCCCAGTCCAATCAGGCCAATAAGTCCTAATACCTTATACAAATTCTCAAAGTACCACAATTAACATCAAAACCAAGAATCGACAATAAAATTCATCTCATAACTCGCAAACTTTCTAACTTCAACAAATATGTCCCAATAATGCCTAAACAATCCGGATTCCATCCAAACTTTGCAAAAAAATTCCAATCAACTAAATGAACCTATCTAAAGTCCTATGGCACCAATCAGACCACGATAATATCAAATCCAACTCCCGATCAAATATATGAACTTCCTAAAAACCTTCAAATTACCAACTTTTGGCAATTAGGCTAAAACCTTCTAGGAATCTCCAAATCCAAATCCGAACATGCGCCTAAATCTAAAATCACCATATGAACCTATTGGAACCATAAAATTACCCATTCGAGACCGTATATTCAAAAGTCAAACTTTGGTCAACTCTAGCAACTTAAGCTTTCAAAATTAGACTAAGCGTCCCAAATCACTCTCAAATTTTCCGAAACCAAACCAACCAATCCCAAAGTCACAAAACATCAAAAAAGGTTATAGGAAGCATTAAACAAGAGATGAGGCTCAAGCACGCAAAATGACCAACCCAATCATTGAATTCTCCTCCTCTTATACAAGTGTTCATCCTCGAATAGGTTTAGAATTATGCTTATAATACCAAAAAGATGAGGATATATGATCTACATATCATGCTTGGTCTCCCAAGTCGCTTCCTCGACCGATTGACCTCTCCACTGAATCTTCACTGATGCAATATATTTCAATCTCAACTTCCAAACCTGTCTTCCAAAAAGGACATCAACTCTTCTTCATAAGCTAGATTTTCAACCAATTGCACCGATCTAAAATCTAACACATGTGACTGATCTTCATGATACTTCCAAAGCATGAAATCATGAATCACCTAATGAACTCCTGACAAGCTGGGTGGCAAAGCAAGTCTGTAATCTACCTTACCAATTCTCTCCAAAATCTCAGATGGACCACTATACCGAGGACTCAAATTTCCCTTCTTTTCAAATCTCATCACACTTTTCATCGGCGATATTCTAAGAAGAACCTTCTCACCCCCCATGAAAGCCACATCACGAGCCTTCCTATAAGAATAACTCTTCTACTTAGATTGCGGTGTATGAACTTGCTCTTGAATCAACTTTACCTTTTTCAAAGCATCCCGAACCATTTGTCGCCATCTGGATATTAGATAGATAGATGTTTTTGTATGCCAACTCTCATAATGGTAGAAACTGATCCTAATGGCCTCAAAAATCAATAATACATGCTCTTAACATGTCCTCCAACATCTGAACTGCCCATTCCATCTGCTGACAAAATGCAACACTCAGCTCCACATGCGTACCCAACTCATACTGAATAGCTCTCCAAAAGTGGTATGTAAACTATGTGCCCCGATCTTAGATGATAGAAATATGCACACCATGCAAACAAACAATCTTATTGATGTAGATCTGAGCCAACTTCTCCGATCAGTAAGAAGTCATGAGCAAAATAAAATATGCAAATTGGTCAGTATGTCCCTAACAACCCAAACAACATCAAATATCCTAAGGGTCCTAGTTATTTTACCAAAAAGTGCATAGTAATGCGCTCCCATTTCCACTCAGGTATATCTAATCTCTGAAATAAACCACTTGGTGTATATACTCATACTTGACATGATGACAATTTAAACACCGTGAAACATGCCCATCAATATCCATCATCTTTCCCCATGAATAATGCTGCTTCAAGACACAATACATCTTTGTAGCACCTATATTAATAAAATACCGTGATCTATGAGCTTCTTCAAGAATCAACTCCCTCAAACCATCAACGTTAGGTACACAACTATGACCCTGAAGTCGCAATATACTAGTATCAGATATAGTCACCTCCTTAGAACCACCTCGCAACACCGTGTCCTTATGGACAAACAATTGAGGATCATCATACTGGCCAACCTTAATGCACTCAAACAAGGACGTCTGTGCAACAGCATAAGCAAAGACTCTGCTAGGCTTAGAAATATCCAATCTCACAATACTATTTGCCAAAGCCTAAACATCCTTAGCTGAAGGTCAATCTACATCTGGAATAAATGTCACTCCCCATATAATTCGTCTTTCCACTCAAGGCATACGCTACCACATTAGCCTTCCCCATATGTATAAGATGGTGATATCATAGTCTTTCAACAACTCCAACTACCTCTGCTATCTCAAATTAAATCCTTTTGCTTTATATATGCTGAAGATTCAGTTGATCTGTGTAAACCTCACAAGACACACCGTACAAGTAGTGCCTCCAAATCTTGAGGGCGTGCACAATTGCCTCTAACTCCAAATCTTGCATCGAGTAGTTTTTCTCATGGGGATTCAACTAGCACGATGCATAGGCAATCACCCTAACGACCTGCATCAACACACACCCAAGACCAACAAGTGAAGCTTCAGAATAGAGTGTATATATCCCAATCCTGAAGGTAATACTAAAATTGGGGCGGTAGTCAATGCATTCCTGAGCTTCTAGAAGCTCTCTTCACACTCGTCAAACCATCTGAATGGAGCACCCTTTGAAGTCAACTTGGTCAATGGAGCTGTAATAGATGTGAATCCTTCCACAAAGAGACAATAGTAACCAACAACCATACCTAAGAAGTTTTTGATCTCTGTAGAGGTAGAAGATCTGGGCCAACTTTGAACTACCTCAATCTTCTTCAGATTTACCTTGACCTTATTACTACATACCACGTGGAACAAGACTTCTATCGAGTCCAATCAAAACTCATACCTGGAAAACTTAGCATACGACTCCTTCTCCCTCAACATCTGGAGTACAATCCTCAAATGCTGCTCGTGCTCCTCCCTGCTACGGGAGTACACTAAGATATCATCAATGACCTGTATCGTGCCATAAATGAACCATCCGATTGTAACACCATGCCATATCTCATATACCCATTGCTATATCTTTGTCACATTAGTTGCTCATTGCAAACTCGGTACCAGCATAATCCCTCTATTTAAACAAATCCTTCTTTTAAGTCTTCACAACATTTCTAGTGATAAAAGTAATTTATAAAAATACATATCCACCTTTCATAGCTCATCTGATGAGCAACATGTTTAATTGTGCTGATTTCGGTTCTATTAGCTTCATATCATCAAATGCAAGCTGCCCAAGTAACATTGGACACCAGATTTAGTATATATCTGCAAACGGCATGGTTGCACTCCATTCAGGTAATTGCCCTTGCATGCCAAATTTGTGGAAACACAATTGATTGCCCCAATGACTCCCGAAGTCTATGATATTCCTTTAGAAAAATTATTGTAGCAACCATATACCTAGCTAAAGCTGTCCATCAAGTGTCGAATAATTAAGAAAACTATCTCAATACCTATCTGCATATCCCAAAAGCACATAATACCGTACCATAACCATACAATGGATTACCACCCTCATTGAATCTGATGGAGCAAGTATCTCATACAACCGTAATCCATCCATATGATATATCTATATAACACCTCATGTTGTGCAAGCAAATCTGACCCAGTATAAAACACACAGTCACACTAGCCTATCACTAGTCACCTATATTGATCCAAAAATCTTTCAAATCAGGTAGCACGACTTCCATAAGTTCACAGGGAGTCATCAGAAATCTCAACTCATCAGTCCCGACTAAGGATGTGTAGCAACCCTATTGTCAATTCAATTAATGAGAAGCCACACTTGTACTCTTTTCTTCATGTTCCTTCACTTGCACAAGTCGTACATGATTTGATACAACCTCATGGAACACAAGTTCATTTGATACTCAAACCGGTAAACTTTTGAAGTCCTTACTGTTTGACTCAAAAGATATCAGAACCTTTTTGAACAAATCAATCAAATAAAATGAAGGGGTAAATCTTAGATAAGTATAATAATCTCTTGAACGAAAAATAGATAAGGGGAATCCGGATGATAAGAATTCTTTTTCTCATCCAGACTGAAAGACCTTTAACAATAATCTTCTCAATCCTTTATGTAAGTAAGTTTATGGTAACTATTATGGGTTAGCAAAAGTGGAAGACCTTACAAAGTTGTTTCACACTATATATATCAGGAACCAAACCTTTCTAAGCCTTAAAAGACAAGTTATAGGGAATATTCGAAAGAATATTCCTAATGTCCCCTAATGGGCCTGCACTACTGCAAGGGTCGTACAATCTCTTGTTCGCCTTAAGGTCGTCCTCTGTAAGATATCAAGCTGCGAGGATCTCGTCGGTCGTCGTACTCATCAACGATCGTGGTTGTTCAAATTTGGACCCATACAGTTAGTCCCTCCGCTTGTCGGGGTTTCAACTCGGTGCGTCCTCAATGAGCGGACACCATGCGCTCTTACGGAGAAATTTGACCCTACGAGGCGTTACGGCGTGGCCAATAGTAGGCGGTCAGCGTTCTTAGGAAGACACCAAGTAATGCATTTTACCGGGAAATGACATCATCTTCACATGCATCATCATTATGCGTGTTTTCGAGATGGGGATTGATGGCTTGTTGCTTCAATTTTGGTGCAACTCTGCGCCCTTCCGCTTCGATTCTGGTGCCACCCAATCCTATAAATAGGTGGAGGGTTTGTTTTTTCAAAAATTCATGGCCATTTCATCTCTGATTATCCCTCCTTATTTCTCCTAGTTTGTCCTAACACCCTTATGCTCCTTCTTCTCACACTATTCGTTCACAACCTCTTCTTCTTCCTCCTTTTTTTTGCTGTGTCACTACCTTTTTTAACGATAGCATGACCATATCACATCGATCTCGTGAAAGGGTTTCTGAGGCCACCCCACTGTCCATGGCTCCCCCTTCATGTGGTGAGGATATGACGGTAAAAGAAGGTGATAGTCTTCCTACGGTGGAGGAGTTACTGCCGAGACACCCCATGTCTCAAAGTGACTTCCTCAAAGGTCCCCCTTCTACTCCTACCCCCGTACTTTCTGAGACGGAACAAGTTCACATGGACGCTCTTCGTGCAAAGTATGGCATTCCTGCTCATGTTGACATAGTTCCAGCGGGAAGGGATTTCGTAGAGGTCCACAGACCTGTGTATTGCGCTTTCTACGAGTACCCTTTCGTGATTGGCTATTCTTTTCCCCTCCTCCTATTAGCGGAAGAGTTCTGTAGGTTCTACCAAGTTTTCCCGGCACAACTTTTGCCATATACGCTCAAGATACTTCTACTGTTGACCAAGTATGCGGAGTTGGCGGAATGCGATATTTCTATCCATCACCTCTTGCACCTGTTCTCGCCCAGCTTTCATAGGGGTACTATGGTCCATTTGAGGCATCATGGCATAAACGGGCTGGTGGTTGGGACCGACGACCGAGCAAGTTGCAAGTTTTAGCATAAGTATTTCTTTGTCAAAACTGAACATATTGTTTCTGACTTCGCCAGGTTCCCGGAGCGGTGGAACAAGACTCGTAAGTGTCGCCACTCATTTTTCTCTTCCTTAATCTATATTCATTATAGGGTTCGTTTATTTCTTGTTTGCAGCTATGGGACGTTTGCCCTGCCCTATTTCCAGCATTAGGGATTGGGTAGCCCATCTGTTGCCCCATGCAGCGGAAACCCGAGATTGGCCCGCCTTCATAACACGTTATGGCCCGAGAGTTCCATCTGTAGATATGTAATTTTTGTCCGGTCTATTGTTCAAGCTACTCCAATATTTTATACATATCTATTTTATTAAATATTATTTTCTAGGATTTATATATATATAAAGTATTTTATTTTTTTGTTTTAGTATTTTAAAAATTAAAAACATAAAAATAGTTTCACTTTTGATAGTTGATTTTATTTTAGTAGTTTACCTGGTTAATTAAGAGTAATTTTGCATTTTTATAAAAAGTATTTTATATTTATATTATATTAGAAGGGAAAATTAGTGACTTTTATGCCAATTTATAAGAAATTTCGAGCCCAATATCCCCAAATTGAGGCCCAAAATCGGATCTCTTTGAGCCCAATCCCATCAGACCCCCAAATCGGACTGACCCGTCCACTTAACCCATCTGCCCGCCCCATTTTCGTGATCAAATCCCATCCATTCATCCCTTTAGATCCCATGGCCGAGATTAGTCTCCCACACCATGTATAACCTTAATATTTCCCCAAAACCTAACCCTAAATCCCTTTCCTCTCACGGCCGCACACCCTCGCCCTAAAGCCTCTGCCAATTCCTCACATCTCCAACTCGCCCAAAAACGCAGGCGAGTTTACCAAAGTTCCAGCTCATGGTCCCCCCTCCCCCCTCTTCTACCTTATCTTTCATCCACATGGTCTGATATGTAACAAACCCCCACTCACTCGAATATTCCTTCGGATTTTTCTTTTTCTTGACAAATTCGAATTCTTTTCGGACGGTTTTTGGAAAATTGGAGGCCGTTGGATTAAAGTGTTCTGATCCTATGTTTCCACTTGTCTAAAATTCGTCATTTAAAAAAAATTCGGATTTCATAAAGGTTTGGATTTTTCAGAGCTTTGGAGAAGATTTTCGGATGTTTGAGGTCCCCACGTGATTTGATGGTGAAGAAGTATAGAAGGTTAGAGACACCCTATATATTAGGGTTATTTCTCGGATTTTTGGAGGAGGATTTTGGAATAGAATTTTTCGGAGGAGAAAGAAACTTTGGTAGGAAAATTGGGGTTCTAAGAGAGTGTTCTTCTTTTTCTCAATTGTTCATCTTTATTTTTCTGTTTTAGTTACAGAAAAAGAAAAATACAAAAAAAAGAAGAGTCTCATTCAAACTTTAATTTTCTTTTTCATTAAATTCCAGAAAAAAAAGAACGACTCTGTTTTGGATGTTATTCGAGTTTAAATTCAGAAACATCTCAGTTTCTTTTCTTCGATTTAGATTTTTGGTTTCCATTTTTGAGCGAGACATAGCCGAGAGAAGTTTGCTTCCCGATTCGAGGTCGGTCCGTGATTCCCGTTCGATTTGCACCTGTTGTTTTTACGAGTTTACTAGTTAGGTTACCTCGCTGGCCTTCTTTGTACGTCCGAAAACAGAATCTAGTTGGAAGAACTTGAGGTTCAATCCCTTATCCTTCTCTTATTTATTGTATTAATGGTAGTGACAAGAATGATATTAGTCTTTGACTTAATTATGTTTGTTTCTTGTCTGAGATTTGTGAATCACTTTCGCGTATTTTTGTTTTAGTTTCCTTTGCGAGAATTCATCTTAGCTATATTGAGTAGTTCGTGAATATTGTGTAAATTCTGTTTTAGGATTTGAAAGTTCTGTTTAATCTCATTCTCGTGCCTCGCAGTAGTCCTTTATCTGATTCTTAAAGATTCAAATTCTAGTGTAGCTAAAGGAGGTTACTGTTTTTGTGGTAATATTCTTCTTCATTAATTTGGAAACTAAAAAGTGTTTGAATAAGCAGTTCAAGTAATTGTTTGGTCTAGTGTTATTAGAGTTAATTAGAATATGTTATCATCTTCAGCAAGTCATGCTCTTCCTCAGTCATGAATATCATTTTTGTTATGATTTTCATCTTCAAGTGATTAGTCTTACTAATTAGAAAGAGATAATGGAAGAATTAGCTCTCATTAAAATGGCATATTTAAAAATTTGGAGTCAAGCTTTGTTTAGTCACGGATATAGTATATTCTTAGAGTATTATTAAATCCTTGTTTTAGTTAGTAAGCTTTTATCTGAAGAATATTATTGATTTAATTTTCATTGAATAGTTTGGAAAACTTTGTGTGGTGATGGCTATTCTCATACCTCATAATCACTGAAGTTCGTCGATCCATTAGCTCATCTTCCCGATAATTTTTCGAGCCAGTATCATATTTGATTCACACCTTGTTTATTCTATTAGTTGTCTTTTCCTTTTGTATGCTTTGGATAAATGTTTTTGTGCTGAATGACTATATTGTTAACCACAGCTTTTGTATGGATTATTTGATTGGTTTGAGGGGATGGGTATAACATGAAAAATAAGTTAAACCTTAAAATATGTTCTTCTCCTGTTATTTTATCATTTTTGTTCGCTAGGAGCATGCTAGGCCGTCAATATTTGGGTAGGCAAATCTTTAGGGCATTTATATTTTAGTTTTGTCGCTAGCGAGAGGTTGTCCCTTTAGTTGATTATATTATCCGGGGAATGCCCCGAAGTACTTTGTAAATATTTCGGAGGCCGTGACGAGTTTGTAAAGGAAATATAGTGTAGTATTTTGTTTTATTCTTATTTTTCTTTTATCTAGGAAGGGAGAACCTCGAACCTTTTTGTGTTTGTTTTCTTTTGTGTGTTTTTACCTTAGGTCGAATATTCTAAAAGCCAACTAGATTGAGCACACAACCATGACTTTCACGGGACTTGGGGAGTGTTTAACACCTTCTCCCCGAGTCAAATGAGCCTCCTTACCCGAATCTCTGGTGTAGACTTAGTTTTGGAGTTCAAAGTGTTTTAAAGGGAAAGATCTTTTTAAAAAAAAATGGTGACCTGGTACACCGAAACAAATGTCAGGTGGCGACTCTGAGTTATTTCCTTTTGAAAATCATTTTGTCACTTCTTAATTAAAAATCCTTTTGAGCTTTACTAATCTTTTTATATTTTTAAGAGGATTAGTGAATAGGAAAAAAAGGGGTGTGACAGCTCTGGCGACTCTTCTAGAAAGTTGCAGGTTCGAGCTTGTGCTTGATCTTGTTGATTTTTTAGGATATTCAGTTGATGTTTTTATGTGTTTTGTTTGCTTTTTATTTTGTTTATGTCGTTTTATTATTTGCTAGTTGCTTATTTGTTTATAGTTTTTCCTTTATGTGTTACTGCTTTATAAATTGTCATCATTTGCATAACCCCGAGTCTTCTTTCTACAATAAGTCTTCCAAAGTACGTTTGAGCGTACACGGCCTTTTGTGAGTCACCCGTGTCTTTAGGGGGCAGCGTGAGAGCGTGGAGTGGGCGGACAGCTAGAGCAGCCGCCATCGACCACGTGCCGCCCCTAATTGCCTTGTCCAATAAACCTCAACCGTAGGTCAGCCTTAAGTCATGCTTATGTGAATCATATCATTTAAACCTAGCAGGGTTCGGTCCTAGGCACCGTATTCCGCTGTAGGAGGCTTATCCAAATTATGTCAAAATGGGCTTATGGCCCAAAAAGACATTTAATCATCCTTATGTGCTACATGCTGCATTTTTTAGGGGTGAAAGAGTCATTTGTCGGACCAATGATATTTGAGAGTGAAATATAAAATGAAGCAAGTAGGGCCCACTCACACTTTTCTTTCATATTTTTCCAAAAATAAAAAAAAAGAAAAAAAGAAAATCCAAAAAGATTTTACATTTTCCATCATTTTTTAAAAAGACAAACAAAATAGTTTATCCAAATTAGTAGCATTTTTTAAAAAGCTTTCTCCCATGTCCAATCTTCCCGAACTACGCATACCTGATTCTCATATTTCGGGGCGGGATATGTAGGCAACCCACATAGGGTCCGGTCTTTCTAGTGAGTCTTAGGTTCTTGGCTTCGCAGGGTCTTAGCGAAATCTTGCATGTCTAGCCACCTTTGACCACATCGGCTGTTCCTACAAAATGGGCCACTTTTGCAAAGGTACCTCAATGACCCATGTTTTAGTATCTTGAGTCCACAACTAGGTGTCATATTATTTCAAGGTCCACCCCCCCCCCCCCCCGCATCTGCGTGTTTAGCCACTCTTTCCCAAATCGGCCATTTTTGCAAAGTGAGGTCATTACCGCAGTGTAGTTTTGGAGACTGGATTCCTAAAGAGGTTGGGGATGTATAGGTATTTGTGAGGTGTTTCCCTGTCATAGAGGTCATCCTAATTGAGTATTGCATTTTTAGACTCCTTTGGCCATAGAGGCCATTTTTGCAACAATAGCCCCATTCATGTCTTGCGTGTGTCCGATAGGAGATGTCAACACCACATAGTGTCTTGAGTCACTAACTTTATTTAGCCCTATTCCTTTCAACAGGTATGGATCCACTTACCAAGGCTAGAGTGTCGATGGTGGTCAAAGTCCCTAGAAGGTTAGTAAAATGGTGGAACATGTTCACATTACTTGAGCAACATGATCTGATGGGTAAATTAGGGACTCTTATTTCATTGATGGACATTACCCCCCGTCCCGACCTTGTAGAGGCGATGCTGACATTTTGGGACCCACAAGGAATGGTATTAAAATTTGGGGATCTTGAGATGACACCCACCTTAGCTGAGATAGCTGGGTTAACTCGCCTGCCATACCTAGACAAGGATTTGATTTACACAAGGGCTCATTCAAGCACAAAGTTCCTTAAGATTATAGGGATGGATTTGGAAAACCACATGGGATGTCTAGATCAATCTTGGGTACCTTTGGACTTTTTATTCGAGAGGTTTGCTCGTCCTACGGGGTATGAGACCTTCGTAGATGAATTTTCCATATCATATGTTTCTTGGAAGAAGAGGCATCCTATGGTATTCACTATTGCATTGTTGGGTCTCATGGTTTTTCCTTTGGAGGGTAGATATATTAGCACGCATCTGGGATCAATAGCCTTTGCACTTTTCCATGATAAACACAGTAATAAGGTCACCTTGGTTCCGACAATTTTGGCAAATATCTACCGTGCTTTGACCAGGATTCGAGAAGGTGAGAGGTTCTTTGAGGGAAGCAACTTGTTGCTGCAACTGTGGATGATTGAACACTTACATCCAGCCACCATGTTTGAGAAAGATGTGATTGACCGTTGCCTAAGAGATCGAGTGAAGTTCATCGAGAATAGAATGGCGTTCGATAAGTTTGCCTTACCACTCGGAGTTCAGGCTTGGATTGATTACTTAGGATCCTTGACTGATGAGAAGATTTTGTGGTCATACCTTTGGATTTATTTGGATGTGATCTTAGCAGGATCTCGCATGCAAGACTTCTTGGTACTGATTGGACTTTGGTGTTATAGACCATATACCCCTGCTAGAGTGATGCGTCAGTTAGGGAGGCGACAAGAAGTCCCATACATTCCTGATTCTCGTGACTTCATTAGGGAGTTTGACACTATGCCTCATAGGTAGGTCGACATCCAGACCTATTGGCGTCATGCAATGAAGATGGGAAGAGATACTTTAGCAGTTGACCCGCATTCACCTGGGTATACCCATGAGTACTTCATATGGCTACAGTCTACTTAGCGAGGCATTAGCAGGCCATTGCCCCGACGTGTTAGAGGTGTATTTGACGAGGAGGCCACCTCATGGATCTTGCTTAGACAGTTGATGGATCAATTTTCCCAGGCAGAGGAGGCACACACAGCAGAGAGAGTCGGGGTCCGAGCTACACTTCAGTCATTGAGATCACAGTTGGCAGGGTTGGTACCTTACCAGAGTTAGCCTTCCAGATGCAGGCGCGCATTCCAGGATTCTCATTCCCAACTTCGAGGTGTCCTTGCAGGGTATAATATAGAGCTTAGATTCGACAGGATTGATAGGGCCATCCGGACCTTCATCAGACCCGGCTCGGCCAGGACCGTCGCATTCGGGAGTAGCTTGAGGAGTCATTCTATTTATGTGTTTTGAGATTGTCTTATGCTTTCTTTTACTTTTGTGTCTTGTCTAGGAGTACTGAGTCCTTTAGGTAGTGTCATAGTCTGTCGTAGTGTAGTTGAGTCTATCAGGTCTTTCATTATCGTACTTCCCATTGTATTTTAATATTGAAAAGTTTTTAAATGAAAAATCCAAAAAAGATTTTTATTTTTAGTTTATTTTCCATCACTTTTCTAGAACTACGCTTGGTCTAATTCATGAGGGACATGATACGTAGGCAACCTACATCGGGTTCGATCAAATCATTTTTGGTTAAAAAGATAACAACAAAAACAACAAAAAAAGAGAAAAGAAGAGAGTGATAAGCCAAAAGAATAGAGTGGGAAAAAATGTTGTGATAAGAGGTGTAAGAAAAGAAAGAGAAGCAAGGATTGAAATGAGCAAATTAAGATGATGCCATATGACCCTGCGACCCTCAAAGCCATTGTAGAACCGCTAATTGTTCCTAGGTGCATTGCACGTAATGTGATATTATTATCTGATAAATGCCCTAGCGCTAACATGGTAGTTTTGTGTTGTTGTCCTCTGTTATCTTTATTTAATTACAGGAAGGTTGTTAGTTTGTTGGCATCCTGGCAAGTCATCCATACAACACCCGGTCAAAGCGCCAGATAGTCATGACTAGTAAAGAAATAGACACAGGAGTTGTAGACCCACCAAGGGAAATTGTTGAATCGGAGTCAGAACTAAAAGAGGAAGTCCGTATGATGAGGCATCAGAGGGTGGAAATGTATCAGGCCTGGATTAAGGGACACCCTTCACCTTCATTCCCTACCAACTGCGAAGAAAACACTATTTCCATTCCACCACTGTCCCAAGCTCAGATGCCAAATACCGTTGATCTTTCCCCACAACACGTACCAGGCTTCACCCCTTACCATAATTACCCTGGTACTTCGGCCCAAATTTTCCATCCGCCAATACCCAAATCAACCTCATACCCTACTCCAACATCTGCTCCTATTTTTGTACCCCTTCCGCAAGCTACCCTCCACCGATCCTCTAGTGAGCCTGCATTCCCCACTCCAGATACCCAATACTATGCCCCGGATCCCACCTACAAAGTCCTAGATCCTTACTCCTACACTCCCCACTTCGAGCCTCATGTTGAAACTGAGAAACCACCAAAGAACGCGGAACATGAGGAGATGTTCAGGAAGGTGAGAAGCTTGGAACAGTCGCTCAGAAACATGCAGTGGTTGGGAGGCCAAGTGAGTGTAGCCTACAAAGATCTGTGTCTGTTCCCTGATGTCCAGTTACCTGTTGGATTAAAAATGCCCAAATTTGACTTGTATGACGGGCACGGAGACTCCGTAGACCACTTAAGGGATTTTGCAGCAAAATGAGAGGAGCCTGTAGGAAAGATGAGCTGTTAATGACATACTTTAGCCATAATCTGAGTGGCGCGACATTAGAGTGGTACAATCGTCAAGATCACAACAGATGATATACCTAGAATGATTTGGCCCAAGCATTTGCCCGTCATTTCCAATACAACATAGAAATTATTCCAGATCGTTTGTCTGACTAAGATAGAGAAGAAGCCTAGTGAGAGTTTTAGGGAATATGTTTTTCATTGGAGGGAATAGGCAGCACGAGTCAACCCTCTGATGGAGGAAAATGAAATGGTAGAGTACTTTCTTCAGGCTTTGGAGCCTACTTACTTTGGTCATCTGATATCGGCCATAGGTAAGTCTTTCAACGAGGTAGTGAAGATGAGAGGTATGGTAGATGAAGGGCTTAAATTGAGCAAGATCATGAGCTACTCAGCTATCAAAGCAACTACCCAAGCAATTCAGAATGGTACTGGCGGAGTAATAGAAACGTAAAAGAAAGAAGATGTTGCAATGGTTGTCTCGGGATCATGGCATGGTCCGAGGGGTACACCATACCATTACACCCAGCCTTGACCCTATCCCCGAACCTACACCCAAACCACATATAATCCACCTTAACATTACTTTCCATTACTAGACCCTCAATATTCTATCAATCCACCTCAATACCATGTCCACCACGCCGAGTCATACATTCAACCTCCTTCTTACCCATAATGGCGTGCCCCAGCCCCACAGAATACCTACCCATCTCCACAAAATGCCTACCCACCTCCACAAATATATCGAAACCCTAAGGGTCCAGGCTTCTGGCCCAAGCCAATATTAAAAAATGAAAGGCTGCAGCGGAAGAAAAATTTCACCCCGCTTGGGGAGTCTTATACCAGTCTATTCTAGAGATTGAGGTAGTTGGATGTGTTGAGGCCAATCGATTCAAAATTTCTAAACCCTCATCCAAAGAATCTAGATTACTCCCTCAGTTGTGCATATTGTTCTGGTGCTCCGGGGCACGATACGGAAAAGTGTTGGCATTTGAAAAATGCCATCCAAGAGCTCATCGACACAAATCAGATTGTGGTCCAAAATCCGAAAGCACCCAACATCAATCAGAACCCATTGTTGGCCCATGATGAAACAAACATGATCGAGATAGTATATAAGGATGTGAAGCCCAAGAAGCCTTCACAATCTGTCATGATGATCCGGTCTAATGAGGTTAAGTCAGTTAAGGGCCCAGTTGTCACAAAAGCAACCTCTTCGATAGCTGAAGGATCAACAGACAAGTTGAGCATGCCAAATGATAAGCCATCTGTGGTAGTTGAGAAAAGATCCCCAAGTGATGTTGTAGCAAAGCAAGAAAAGCCAAAGGTGATTGTGCCGGGGGAGGCGAATAAGCCTGTCATAATTGTGGAGGGTGCTTCCACAGACCCTATCATTATCAAACCTGTGACCCAGCTGCCGATAGTTAATACCAAGGTTGTCCCATGGAACTATGAGCGGGTGATAGTGACCTATAAGGCGAAGGAAGTGAAAAGGGAAGTTAATGGGGCTCAGGGATTAACTCGTTCGGGGAGATGCTTTGCCCCGGAAGAGTTAAGAAAAGCTAAAACACTCAGAGACAATCCAGTTCTAGTGAAGAAATCTGTCACCGAAGAAGAGGCTGAGGAGTTCCTGAAAAATATGAAAGTGTAGGATTATTCCATTTTGGAGCAGTTAAGGAAAACACCAGCTCAGATTTCTCTTTTGTCTTTGCCGATACTTTCGGATGAACATCGCAGGGTCCCGATGATGATTTTGAATGAGGTATATGTTCTTGATAAGATCACAGTGAATCACTTGGAAAAGATAGCTAGCAAGATCTTCGAAGTAAACATGATCACTTTCTCAGATGATGAACTTCATATGGAGGGTACAAAAGACAACTGAGCTCTTTATCTCACGGTGAAGTGTGGAGATTCTATCGTCTCAAGGGTTTTGATTTACAATGGCTCTAGTGCGAATATTTTCCCCCTGTCTACTTTGCAAAAATTGAAGATCGACACCGAAAGAATCCACATGAACAGTGTGTGTGTTCAAGGCTTTGATGGGGGAGGTAAAGTTTCTATTGGAGATATAATGCTCGAATTGTCGATAGGGCTAGTTGAGTTCACCATGGACTTCCAAGTGTTAGATGTGTCTGTCTCCTACAATCTTATGTTGGGCAGGCCCTAGATACATGCTGCTAAGGTAGTCTCGTCTGCTCTGCACCAAATGGTGAAGTTCGAATAGGACAGGCAGGAAATAGTTATGCACGGTGATGAGGACTCATCAGCTTGTAATGACACAATTATTCTGTTTATTGAAGTTGAAGATGATAAGGGACCTTGGGTCTATCAAAATTTCAAAACAGTGTCTGTTGAGAATATTCCTAAAGGAAAATGCATTCCGGGTCCTAAGCTATCCTCCGCGTCTGTCATGGTAGCGAATGAAATGTTGAAGAATGATTTTATGTCGGGCAAAGGCCTGGGCTCATCTCTGCAGGGTATTGTGCATCCAGTGCACCCCAGTGGGAACCCTGGTACATTTGGTTTGGGATTCATGCCCATAGAGAAGGGTGTGAAAAGGGTTAAAAACCTGAAATAGAAGGCATGGTCACTCCCCAAGCTTGTCCCACACATCTCTAAGTCTTTTGTCAAGCCAGGTGCCGAAAAACCTCCAACCTCATCAATCCCAAAACCTGTGGTCGATGTTGATGAAGAGCTGATCAAGACGTTCCAAAGTCTGTTCGATGAGGTCAATATGGTAGAAGTTGGTGAAGGTTCTAGTAAAGCAGATGTGCAGCTCGTTGGGCCAAATGTGAAGCTTAGCAATTGGGAAGCTACTCCTCCCCCTACCAGGAAGGAGTTTTGGTAGTTTGCTTTGTTTTCCTTTTTGTTATCTGGGTTATTCCAGGGTTGTAATCCAGATTTTTAGTTTTTGCTTGTTTTGATGTTCAAACCCTTCTATCCTTTTTATTTTCAATGAAATGCAATTTCCCATTTTTCATTATTTATAATAGTGTTTCATTTTGTTTTTCTTTTGTATAGTTCTGTTTATGTTGGTTGCAATGACACGACATGCATGAGAAATTTTCAGACAAGTCTTAAAATCCAATCTAATTCTGAAATAATAATCCAAGAAGTAGAGCATGATGATGAAACAGACTATGATGAAGAAACATCATTTGAGGAAATCAGTAAAGAGCTAAAACAATTTGAAGAAAAGCCAAAGCCTAATTTGAATGAAACTGAAGCAATCAATTTAGGGGACCAGGATAATGTTAGGGAAACCAAGAAAAGTGTGCATCTAGAATTGCAAGTTAAGGAGGAAATAATCAAAACATTGTTTGAGTACAAAGATGTCTTTGCATGGTTATATGATGATATACCGGGCCTCAGTATTGATATGGTAGTTCATAAATTGCCAACTGATCCAGCATTCCCTCCTGTCAAGCAAAAGTTAAGAAAGTTCAAGACTGACATGAGTGTAAAGATCAAAGAAGAAATCACAAAGCAACTTAATGCAAAGGCCATTCAGGTCACTCGATATCCCACTTGGTTAGCTAATGTTGTGCCAGTACCAAAGAAGGATGGTAAGACTAGGATATGTGTTGATTATCGTGATCTTAACAAAGCAATCCCAAAGGATGATTTTCCGTTGCCGAACATTCATATTCTGATCGATAATTGTGCCAAGCATGAGATTGGGTCTTTTGTAGATTGCTACACAGGATATCACCAGATCTTGATGGAGGAGGAAGATGCAAAAAAGAAAGCATTCATCACGCCATAGGGAACATATTGCTACCGGGTAATGCCATTTGGTTTGAAGAATGCTGGGGTAACTTACATGAGGGCGATGACCACCATATTTCATGACATGATACACAAGGAGATTGAGGTTTATGTAGGTGATGTGATCATAAAGTCAAAGAAGCAGTCTAACCATGTCAAGGATTTAAGGAAGTTTTTCTAAAGGCTCCGCAGGTATACCTCAAGCTCAATCCAGCAAAATGTGCATTTGGTGTCCCGTCTACGAAACTGCTAGGATTTGTGGTCAGTCGACGTGGTATTGAGTTGGATTCGTCGAAGATCAAAGACATTCAAGAGCTACCACCGCCCAAGAACAAAACAGAGGTGATAAGCCTGTTTGGAAGGCTAAATTACATCAGCAGGTTTATTGCTCAGCTTATGACAACCTGTGAGCCCATCTTTAAGCTGCCAAAGAAGAATGCTGCAGTCAAGTGGACTGACGAGTGTCAAGAGTCATTCGATAAGATTAAGAGGTACCTGTCAAACCCACTTGTGTTGGTCCCACCAGAGCCTGGGATACCTTTAATTCTCTACTTGACAGACTTGGATAATTCTTTTGGCTGTGTATTGGGTAAACATGGCATCACGGGAAAGAAGGAGCAAGCAATTTATTATCTCTGTAAGAAGTTCACTCCCTATGAGATTAAGTACACTCTGCTTGAGAGGAAATATTGCGCCCTGACTTGGGTGGCACAAAAGTTGATCATTATCTTTCGTCCTACACTACTTACCTCATTTCTCGCATGGATCCTCTAAAGTATATCTTTCAGAAGCCTATGCCTACAAGAAGACTTGCAAAGTGGCAGATTTTACTCACAGAATTTAACATCATCTATGTGACTCAGACCACGATGAAAGCCCAAGCCCTGGCCAACTACATGGCCGAGAATCCGGTGGATGAAGAATATGAGCCACTGAAGACTTATTTTCCTAATGAAGATGTCAAGTGTGTTGACGAGGTTGACCATAATGAAAATCCATGTTGGAAACTCTTCTTTGATGGAGCTGCTAACATGAAATGTGTCGGAATAGGGGCTATACTCATCTCTGAAACAGGGCAACACTACCCTGTAACAGCCCAACTTTGATTTTATTGCACCACCAACATGGCCGAGTACGAAGCATGCATTCTGGGTTTGAGGTTAGCTGTAGACATGGGAGTCCAGGAAATACTGGTTCTGGGAGATTCAGATTGGTTGGTTCACCAGATTCAAGGAGAATGGGAGACTCGAGATTTGAAGCTCATACTGTACTGATAGTGGCTGCATGATCTTTGTCAATGATTCAGGTCGGTAGAATTTAGACATATTCCCAAGATTCATAATGAGATTGATGATGCTTTGGCTACTCTGTCATCAATGTTACATTATTCGAACAAGGCTTATGTCGACCCCATGAATATCTAAGTTCATGATCAACATGCTTATTGTAATATGGTTGAAGAGGAAATCGATGGTGAACCTTGGTTCCATGACATCCAGGAATACATAAAGTCAGGTTTATATCCAATACATGCCATAGGGGATCAAAAAAAGAACCATCCAACGTTTGGCTAGTGGATGTTTCTTGAGTGGAGGAATCTTGTACAAGAGGACTCCAGATTTGGGACTGCTGAGGTGCATAGATGATAAAGAAGCTTCAACTATCATGGCCGAAGTGCATTCTAGAGTTTGCGGGCCACATATGAATGGGTATGTGTTGGCAAAGAAGATACATCGAGCAGGTTATTATTGGCTCACCATGGAACGAGATTGCATCATATTTGTTCGCAAATGTCATCAATGCCAGGTGCACGTTGATTTGATTCATTCCCCACCATCTAACTTGCATACAATGTCCGCACCTTGGCCATTTGTTACTTGGGGCATGGATGTTATTGGACCAATTAAGCCGGCAACATCGAACGAGCATAGGTTTATTCTGGTGACCATTGATTACTTTACCAAGTGGGTCGAAGCTGTAACTTTCAAGTCCGTGACCAAAAAGGAAATGATGGATTTTGTTCATTCAAATATCATTTGTCGGTTCGGAATTCCTCAAGGTGATCATCACAAACAATGCTGCCAACCTCAACAGTCATTTGATAAAAGAGGTATGCCGATAGTTCAAGATTATGCATCGAAACTCCACTCCGTACCGTCCCAAGGCGAATGGAGTTGTTGAGGCTGCTAACAAGAACATAAATAAGATACTTCGTAAGATGGTGCAAGGTTCTAGGCAATGGCATGAAAAGTTGCCTTTTGCCTTACTGGGTTATCGTACTACTTTTTGCACTTCAGTGGGTGCAACTCCTTATTTGCTGGTCTATGGAACTGAGGCAGTTATACTTGCGGAAGTCGAGATTCCATCCCTTCGGATCGTTGCAGAAGCTAAAATTGATGATGATGAGTGGTACAAAATCCGGCTAGAGCAATTGAGTTTGATTGATGAGAAAAGATTGGCTGTAGTATGTCATGGTCAATTGCATCAGAAGAGGATGGAAAGAGCATACAACAAGAAGGTGTGTCCTCAGAAATTCGAAGTGGGCCAGCTGGTATTGAAACAAATCCTTCCTCATCACTCTAAAGCTAAAGGCAAGTTCGCCCCAAACTGGCAGGGGCCGTTCATGGTGACAAGAGTGTTGCCCGATGGTGCTTTGTATTTAACAAACATAAAAGGTAAATGTGTAGATATGTCTATCAATTCTGATGCAGTCAACATGTACTATGTATGATTTCTTTGCTCACCTTCAATTGCATTTTGTACTTAGCATGTTCAAAGTTGGAATGACGAAGGCATTTTGTTCTGCTACCCAAACACTTTTATCCTTTGTTACCCCTTTTGAGCCTTATTTATTTTCTTTCATACCCCTCTTTTGGAATCAAGAGTAGAATTGGAAAACAAGAGGAAGAAAAAGAAGAAAGGGAAGAAAAGAATTTTTAAAAAAAAAAAGAAGAAGAAGAGGAAAAAGAAGAGAAGACAGAAAAGAAAAGGAAAAAAAGGAAAAAAAAACACTAAAACCAAATAACTTTTGTTTGAACTACGTTCGAACTGATTCCTTTTAAGGATACAATGGCGGCCTTACACGGTTCGGTCCCCTTAAAATGGAAATCCAAGATTCCCCCAAGCGCCAAAGAAACTGGGGTAGAAGTTTTGGTTTTGCAAAAGATCTTATTCCAAGAGTTGTATTTGTGAACCCTTTTCATATTAAATTATTTTGAGCCTTCATGCCACCCTTTCTTTCTAGCCCCGTCCAAAAGCCTACATTACGGTCCATAGAAAGACCTTCCGATCAATCTTTGAGAATGCCAAGCCAAGCGAGATAGAGGTATGATTTACATCATGGGTAACACTTTGTTCATGGGCACAAGTGAAAAATGAATAAATTGGGAGAGTCTTATTCGTGAAAACCCTCACGGGCACCATAAGGCGATGGTGAGCTGAGAGAAAATTTAAAATTAGAGAGTCTTATTGGTGAAAACCCTCGCGGGCACCATAAGGCGATGATGAGTTGTGAGATGAACAAATGAGAGGGGCTTGTTAGTGAAAATCCTTCGGGGCACTACAAGCTGAATGAGGCTCGTGACTTTACATAGAAATTGGATCATGAAAGCCCGATTTTTGAAGTATGAAGACATGACATGAACTAAAAATATGATTTGTTGGACGGATTAGGCTAATCAAACCGAAATGCATGTCATGATCATTGGAGCTAGCCGCTTCACACACATAAGTCATCTTTTTCCCATTCTTCTTCACATAGTCATCTGTGTTCAAAATTTTCCTTTGTTCCTTTTGCCAAAAATCATTTCACTTTGATCTTTGAGTCTATCTTTATGAGTCTCTTTCGAGTTAGCCCTTGTTGAACAAGTAGAAAAGGATTCCAAAGCCTACTTCCAGCTTTTTAATTGCACAAAGTGGAGTTCGGCCAGGCACATCGCAATTGACATGATTTAGAATAAGTAGTATGGTGATAACTGAGGTTCAGGCAATCAAGTGAATCTTGAATTTTGAGAAAATACAAGGATTCAACAACTTTCAGAATGAAAACACAATGCAACAAGTGAGTGTAAGAGATTCAGGTCATTCAGAGGTTTTGTAGTCTAGTTCCAATCAAAAGGTCAAACAACTCCTTGATGGCCCGAAGCACCTAATCAAAATGAAGCATGGCAGTTGCAGAAGCAGACACTCAGCAATGATGCCACAAACTAACTACCACGTTTTCAAACTAACAAAATTTTATTTGTCTGAACAGGGGCAAGAAAATTTGTTAATCCACAGGGACCCTCCTATAAAGAAGGCATGGTTCAGGTGAAAGATATTCTGTTCAGAATCCTCCAAGAAGAGAGCATGGCTCAGGTAAGTTCATTGTCGGCTTTTCAGGACCCTCTTGGATAATGCGATTTAGGTTTTAAGTTTTCAGGACCCTCCTAGATAATGAGATTTAGTTTTAAGTTTTCAGGACCCTCTTGGATAATAGAATTTAGTTTTAAGTTTTCAGGACTCTCCTGGATAATGGGATTTAGTTTTAAGTTATTAGAACCCTCATGGATAATAGGACCTAGTTAAATTTCAAGACCTTCATAGATAACAAGATTTAGCGTAAGTTCTACCTTTAGGAAATACAATTTAGTTTTAAAGTTGTCACTCTTAAGATGGGATTGAATTTGAAGTTTTCAGGGCCCTCCTAGATAATGGAATTTAGCTTTTAAATTCTTAGAGCTCTTTTAGGTAACATGATTCGATTAACACTCACAGATGTGCCCAAATACCAAACTGTGGCAGAAAATTGCTTTTGTTTTGTCTGTTTTGTTGTAATGGCAGGCGCCCACCTGGAGAACAAGGGAATACAGTTCAAGTTTTTGGAAATCAGGCGCCCACTTGGAGAACAAGGGAATATATTTCAAGTTTTGACAATTACGCGCCCACCTGGTGAACAAGGGAATACAGTTCAAATTTTGGCAATCAGGCGCCCACCTGGAGAATAAGAGAATACAGTTTATGTTTTGGCAATCAGGCGCCTACCTAGAGAACAAGGGAATACAGTTCAAGTTTTGGCAATCAGGCGCCCACCTGGAGAACAAGGGAATACAGTTCAAGTTTTGGTAATCAGGCGCCTACCTGGAGAACAAGGGAATATAGTTCAAGTTTTGGCAATCAAGCGCCCACCTGGAGAACAAGGGAATACAGTTCAGTTTTGGCAATCAGGAGCCCACCTGGAGAACAAGGGAATGCAGTTAAGTTTTAGCAATCAGGCGCCCACCTGGAGAACAAGGGAATACAGTTCAAGTTTTTGCAATCAGGCGCCCACCTGGAGAATGAGGGAAATTATTTCAAGTTTAAGCTATTGGCAGGCACCCACCTGGAGAACGAGGGAATCCGTTTCAAGTTTTAATGGCAGGCGCCCACCTGAAGAGCAAGGGATTTCATTCCAAAGTTACTTTCAATTTGCAAATTCAAGAAGCATCAGGAGCCCGCCTAAAAAACAGGGTCTATTTTTCAGTTTCATATTGAAGATCGAGTAGAGATTCAAGGAAGATTGAAGATAAGAAGTAGATAGGATCTTGTATTTTCTTTTACTTTTGCTGTAATTTTTCCTTTTATTTTCGATGTAATGGTAGGAACTGCGGACCGGAAACTTGATGGCACTTCACTCGACTCTCCACCTCGGTACTCTGTCGTTCTTTTCACTTATGAACTACACGTGGCCTGATTCCTTTATAACCAAGGATATGTAGGCAGCCCAGATACCAGGGCTCGGACACATTCTCTTTTCTTTTAGTTTTGGTCTCTCTAAATAAGGGTCGGGTCAAAAACATGTCTTGTTGTTCTTTGTCTGAAAACTCTTTGTGTTTTCAATCAAACAGGGGCAGCTGTAGACATGTAATTTTTGATCCGTCTAATGTTCAAGCTACTCCAGTATTTTATACATATCTATTTGATTTCATATTAATTTTCTAGGATTTTAATATATATAGTATTTTATTTTGTTGTTTTAGTATTTTAAAAATTACAAACATAAAATGGTTTCACTTTTGATAGTTGATTTTATTTTAGTAGTTTACCTGGTTAATTAAGAGTAACTTTGCATTTTTATAAAAAGTATTTTATATTTATATTATATTAGAAGGGAAAATTAGTGGCTTTTATGCCAATTTATAAGCAATTTCGAGCCCAATATCCCCAAATTGAGGCCCAAAATCGGATCTCTTTGAGCTCAATCCCATCAGAACCCCAAACCGGACTGACCCGTCCACTTAACCCATATACCCGCCCCATTTTCGTGTTCAAATCCCAGCCATTCATCTCTTTAGATCTCATGGCCGAGATTAGTCCCCCACACCATATATAACCTTAATATTTCCCCAAAACCTAATCCTAAATCCCTTCCCTCTCACGGCCGCACACCCTCATCCTAATGCCTCTGCCGATTCCTCACACCTCCAACTCGCCCAAAAACTCAGGAGAGTTCACCCAAGTTCCCGCTCATGGTCCCCCTTCTTCTACCTTATCTTTCATCCACGTGGTCTGACATGTAACAAACCCCCACTCATTCGAATATTCCTTCGAATTTTTCTTTTTCTTGATAAATTCAAATTCTTTTCGGACTGTTTTTGGAAAATTGGAGGCCGTAGGATTAAAGTGTTTTGATCCTAGGTTTCCACTTGTCTAAAATCTGTCATTTAAAAAAAAGAATATTTGGATTTCATAAACGTTTGGATTTTTCAGAGCTTTGGAGAAGATTTTTGGATGTTTGAGATCTCCACGCGATTTCTTGGTGAAGAAGTATAGAAGGTTCGAGACACCCTATATATTGGGGTTATTTCTCAGATTTTTGGAGGAGAATTTTGGAACAGAATTTTTCGGGGAGAAAGAAACTTTGGTAGGAAAATTGGGGTTCTAAGAGAGTGTTCTTTTTTTTCGCAATTGTTCATCTTCATTTTTCTATTTTATTTCGAGAAAAAGAAAAATACAAAAAATGAAGTGTCTCATTCAACCTTTAATTTTCTTTTACATTAAATTCCAAAAAAAAAGAACGTCTCTATTTTGGCTGTTATTCGAGTTTAAATTCAGAAACATCTAAGTTCCTTTTCTTCGATTTATATTTTTGGTTTCCATTTTTGAGCGAGACATAGATGAGTGAAGTTTGCTTGCCGATTCGAGGTCGGTACTTGATTCCCATTCGATTTGCACATGTTGTTTTTACGAGTTTACTGGTTGGGTTACCTCGCCAGCCTTCTTTGTACGTCCGAAAATAGAATCTAGTTGGTAGAACTTGAGGTTCAATCCCTTATCCTTCTCTTATTTATTGTGTTAATGGTACTGACAAGAATGATATTAGCCTTTGACTTAATTATGTTTGTTTCTTGTCTGAGATTTGTGAATCACTTTCGCGTATTTTTGTTTTAGTTGCCTTTGTGATAATTCATCTTAGCTATATTGAGTAGTTCGTGAATATTGTGTAAATTCTTTTTTAGAATTTGAAAGTTCTGTTTAATCTCATTCTCGTGCCTCGCAGTAGTCCTTTATCTAATTATATTCTTAAAGTTTCAAATTCTAGTGTAGTTAAAGGAGGTTACTGTTTTTGTGGTAATATTCTTCTTCATTAATTTAGAAACTAAAAAACGGTTGAATAAGTAGTTCAAGTAATTTTTTGGTCTAGTGTTATTAAAGTTATTTAGAATATGTTATCATCTTCAGCAACTCATGCTCTTCCTTAGTCATGAATATAGTTTCTGTTATGATTTTCATCTTCAAGTGATTAGTCTTACTAATTAGAAAGAGATAATGGAAGAATTAGCTCTCATTAAAATGGCATGTTTAAAAATTTGGAGTCAAGCTTTGTTTAGTCACGGATATAGTATGTTCTTGGTGTATTGTTAAATGCTTGTTTTAGTTGATAAGCTTTTATCTGAAGAATGTTATTGATTTAATTTTCATTGAATAGTTTGGAAAACTTTGTGTGGTGATGGCTATTCTCATACCTCATAATTACTGAAGTTCATCGATCCATTAGCTCATCTTTCCGATAATTTTTCGAGCCAGTATCATATTTGAATCATACCTTATTTATTCTGTTAGTTGTCTTTTCTTTTTGTACCTTGGACGAATGTTTTTGTGCTGAATGACTATCTTGTTAACCACAACTTTTGTATGGATTATTTGATTGGTTTGAGGGGCTGGGTATAACATGAAAAATAAGTTTAACTTTAAAATATGTTCTTCTCCTGTTATTTTATCATTTTTGTTCGCTCGAAGCATGCTAGGCTGTCAATATTTGGGTAGGAAAATCTTTAGGGCATTTATATTTTAGTTTTGTCGAAGCGAGAGGTTGTCCCTTTAGTTGATTATATTATCTTGGGAACGTCCCGAAGTACTTTGTAAATATTTCGGAGACCGTGACGAGTTTGTGAAGGAAACATAGTGTAGTATTTTGTTTTATTCTTATTTTTCTTTTAGCTAGGCACGGACAATCTCGAACCTTTTTTTGTTTATCTTCTTTTGTGTGTTTTTGCCTTAGTTCGAATATTCTAAAAGCCAACTAGATTGAGCACGCAACCGTGACTTTCACAGGACTTGGGGAGTGCCTAACACCTTCTCCCAGAGTCAAATGATCCCCTTACCCGAATCTCTGGTGTAGACTTAGTTTTGGAGTTCAAAGTGTTTTAAAGGGAAAGATCTTTTTTTTTTGAAAAACAAAAAGGTGATCTGGCACACCGAAACAAATGTCAGGTGACGACTCTGAGTTATTCCCTTTTGAACACCTTTTTATCACTTCTTAATTGAAAACCCTTTTGAAATTTATGAACCTTTTTATATTTTAAGAGGATTAGTGAATAGGAAAAATGGGGTGTGACATCATCCGGTAAATGTTTCCCCCTTTTCGCTTTGTTGGTTATATGCCGTCTTCTGTTGATATGACTCTTTATGACGATAGGTCGAGGAGCTTCCAGGTGGATGGCACTAGTCCTTGCATTCCGACATGCCGTCGCTGCAGCAGGAATGCAGTTCACTTTGAATGAGTCTGTTCGAGGGGATCATCCTCAACCGATTCAAGTAGAAGGTTCCTCTCGGGACATGGTCGTGAGGGAGGAGGCTTCTTCAGTACCGACCCTGCATCTTTTGGACGAATCTTCTAACGGGGATAAGTCGTTGTCGAGAAAAAGGAGGAGAATGGAGTTTGAGAAGGATGTGGCCGTGGACGCTGGTAGAAGTAGGGCATCGCGGACAACGCCTGTTCCCACCTTTATGGACGATGCCATTTTAGCGGGGAGATCTCCCCAAGCGGAAGGAATTTACCCAAGGGCTAGCTCCGTGCGCTTCGCTGAGGGTGGCGCGTCATCCAATGTTGGAGGGGGCCGTCGTGTCGAGGATGAAGGCTCAGGTTCAAATGTAGACCCGGAGGACTTTCACGAGTTCGTAGGTCGCCATTCTCACGTGGAGGTCAGAGTAGAAGGATCTGATCGTCACATAGTTATCCCGGGGGACTACAATTTGTTATTGAACTACGATCAAGTGGCATCTATTTTAGCCCCTCTATGTACTGCCACTGAGAGTGAGATGCTTAGGGCGATGAGCAACATGGAGTTGTCTCAGAACGTCGCCGGCATGGCCTTGCGGGTAGGTGTATTTCTTTTCCTTTTCGTCGTTGGTTTTACATTATGATTGTCGACCTGTGTTTTTGTCTTTAACTTCTCATTTTCTTTTTTTTTGTGCTAGACCCTTATCATGCAGACCGAGCATGAGCGTCGGGAAAGGAAGATGACGGCCATTTACGGGAAGATGTCTTCCAAATATCAACAGTATCGCGCTAAGCATCGCATAATGGCCGATATTTATAATCAGGACCCTGATTTTCAGTTGTTCCATGAAGGACTCAAATAGAGGGAGGACCAACTAGCGCGCAAGGTCGAAGAGCTGAGGGAGCGAGATGAGGATCTTATGAAGGCTGTCGCCCACAATAGTGAACTTGAGGCATCCCTAAGGTGAAGGAGGATGAGCTTGAGTTAAGCAGGGGGGTGATGGCTGAGAATGCCAACTTACAAGCAAAGTGGAAAGTTTGACCGCTGAATTCGGTGCGAAGGCGGAGGAGATTGAGGGGCTTAAGGGCGAACTGAGCCTCGGTGATGATAAGCTGGCGATGGCTATTTTTGGATTGGCGGCCTTGGAGAATATCCTCCATGTTTGTATATTGGAAGTGACTGAGGAGAAGAAGGCCTCTAATCTTAAGGTCACGGGGCTTGAGGGGCGTGTTAAGGAGTTGGAGGCGGAACTATCTGTGTTGAATGGACAAGTGGCCTCACTGAGAGCGGAGGATGCAAGTCGATGCTCACAACCTTCTATGTCTCGTGTTTCGGCTGATCCGGTTGTGCCTCATCGCTTATATGAGTTGTGGGTCTATGTTGAGACCCGGCTTGCGTGTACAAGGCTTTTCATGCCGAGGGGAGGGAAACTAAAGTGAAACTTCAGGCCGTGCATACCGAAGCTTGTGCAGCTCGTGAGGCATGTGGGTACGACCCTCTTACACCTGACGGGGATGACATCAACTCTGATAATGCGAACCGTATTGCTTCGGACTCTTGGTACAAAGATGCGTACCCAACCGGGGACGACGTGTAATCTTTTGTTTGTACTTACTTTTTGTTTTGGTATTTTTGTAGGGGGAATGCTTGCGCCCGTTGTAAAGATAGGTGTAAGTAACATTTTGATGCAATATAGAATTTATGTTATCAATTCCGCGGTGTTCTTTGCAATATCTATGGTATCTGGGATACTGTCGGACTGTTAAGTCGATTTAGCTTTTGGATGACGATGATTCCTTTTTTCTTTTGGCAGTGGCTTTAGCCTTTGGGGTGGTACTTTCGAACGATCATCGAAGTGGGATCCCCTCGTAATTCGAGTGAGGTCGAACTCACATTTTAGTCGATGGCCTTGGCCATTGGGATGTTGCTTCAAACTGTCATCGAAGTAAGATCCCGTCATAGTCCGAACGAGGTCGGACTCACATTTTCATCGATGGCCTTGGCCATTGGGATGTTGCTTTGAACTGTCGTCGAAGTAAGATCCCATCGTAGTTCGAACAAGGTCGAACCCACATTTTTGTCGATGGCCTTGGCCATTGGGATGTTACTTCGAACTGTCGTTGAAGTAAGATGTCGTCGTAGTCCGAACAAGGTCAAACTCACATTTTTGTTGATGGCCTTGGCCATTGGGATGTTGCTTCGAACTGTCATCGAAATAAGATCCCGTCGTGGTTCGAACGAGGTCGAACTCATATTTTCCCCGATGGCCTTGGCTATTGGGATGTGGCTTCGAACTGTCGTCGAAGTAGGATCCCGTCGTGGCTTGAATGAGGTTAAACTCATATTTTCATCGAAGGCCTTGCCCATTGGGATGTTGCTTCGAACTGTCATCGAAGTAAGATCCCATCGTAGTTCAAACGAGGTCGAACCCATATATTCATCGAAGGCCTTGTCCATTGGGATGTTTCTTCGAACTGTCGTCGAAGTAAGATCCCGTCGTAGTCTGAACGAGGCCGAACTCACATTTTCATCGATGGCATTGGCCATTGGGATGTTGTTTTCAACTGTCGTAGAAGTAGGATCCTGTCGTGGTTCGAATGAGGTCAAACTCATGTCACACCTCCTTTTTGCGCGCCCCGCCCCGAAGGGTTGGATGCGCGGGGGAGTTTTTCCAATTTAAGTGACAATATTCGAAATGGGATTATTTATTTAATTCAGAGTCGCCACTTGGGAAAGGTTTGGCTTTTGGTGTCCCAAGTCACCGGTTTATCTTGAATCCCAAATCGAGGAAATTTTCGACTTTTCCAAATGAAGTCTGCGAACCAGAAATTTTAAGTAAGGAATTCTGTTGACCCGAGGGAAGGTGTTAGGCACTCTCGAATCCCGTGGTTCTAGCACGGTCGCTTAAATTGTTATAATGGCTAAATATCTGATTTAAATACATGTTATGACCTACGTGCTTTTATTAAGTTTAAACCGCTTTTATTATTGTCATTTATTTTTATAGAATTGCAACGTCGTGAAAATGCATCTCAAACCACGTCACAATCAATGCACCCGTGGTCGTCGACACATTTTGACTCCGTTGAGATTTGGATTTGGGTCACATCAATGTGCACCCGTGTTTAAGAAGGTTAAATTATTCAAGGTGCGCCTAAAGGAACTAGCGTATTGTTATTTTGGGAAGGCCGTAAAATTCGCTAAACAGCCTGTCCCGAATTATAAGTATTTTTGTTTGTCGAGGCTCGTCTCATTATCTTTTAAAGGATATCCTAGAGTGACTATGTTTCTATTATGTTTGTCTCTAAAAAATAAAAGAAAGAAGATACCAAATTTGCTTGTTTAAACGACTACATACTAAATCTCCACTATGTTCGCCGAATCCGAATTTTTGTTTAATTACCTGATTTTATGGGGTGAGAGTTATCTCATGCCTTGTCTTCAACGAGTGAATACGCTTGTTAATTTGCTAAGAGAGATTGCAAACAAACTAATAACATATACTAAACTTACATTAAACGACCTTCAAGTTTGAATTTAAAACCAGTTTGTTTGGGCTTGATTAATGAAGTCGGCTATTTATCAGAAAAGCTGCTACTAATTGAATTCAAAACCGCCTAATGAAATTTGCGTGTAACGGAGTTAAATTGAACAGTTTGACACCAATGTTACATCCGTCCAGGTTACTAGCAATCCATTTTATACATATAAGATATATAACTGAGAATGACTTATGTGCGTATACCGGCTGCTCATGCATTCCACGAACTGCGTAATCACATCACACACACAATTAAAGCAAGGTAAACCATTGTAAGTTAAAACAGTTAAACAGACCCAGTTTTCAATTGAATACAAAAACTAACTGCTGTATCTTCCTATGGAGTTTGCAATCTAAAGATTTTCGCGAATTTATTAACCCTTTAAAAGACTATAGGTGCGATACTGAAGGACTGAAAATTTAGTGCGTCTTCATTTCAACTCATTGCTATTGTTACATCAAATATGAGATTCAAAATGTGTACCTGGATGCTGAAATGCAAAGAGGAAAGTGGAAGCAACAGGTCAGCAACAAACTCAAAGGGACAGTAGTGATCACAATTAAACAGCGACGAGCAGCAGCAGTAGCAACAAATAAACAACAGAACAATTGGAGTAGAATCAAGATCCCAAATAGACCAAATCCCAGAACAAACCAATAAACAACCAGTAAACTCAGTTGGGATTTGGAAGAAATCAGTATTGAACAAACAAGTCAAGACCAGTGAAATCAAGACAACAATGGAAAATGTAGTTCCTAATTTTGTCTTTCTGTGTTTTCTATCTCTTGCCCTCTCTCTATCCTGTATATATCCTCTCTCAATATGTATTTGTATGTATCTAACAATCAAGTCTCGAAAAATCTGAGTCCAATTTTCAGTCTAAAAAAAATCTGTCTCCCTTTTTTCTTTTCAAAATTCAGTCTCCTCTAATGGAAGTTCTGCCTGTTTTTTATAGCCTAGCAATCAACCCTTTACAGTCTGTTAAACACATTCAGGTCCCCTCCCATGTGGTCTGTGGTTTTTCCACTCATCTTTTAAAATTAACAAACCCCTCCCATGATATTCCTTGACAGTCCCCTTTAACATTTTATTAAACTAAAAGCAGACAGGGGCAACAAGAATATAATCTGACAGCATATGCTGTCAAACTATTTTAATCTAAAAAGGGCCTTTATGCACATGTTGTGCACAAATGCATATGCCACCAATTCAGACTGCGGTTACAAACCAAATCCTTAAGTTTCTGATTCAAATCAACAAATATAAGTAGCTATAGTCGATTCTCAATTTTGATTCAAACAATGTTCAGCAAGAACAGATCAATTTGTTATCATTCAAACAGCTAAAACTATTTGACAACACGTATCGAATCGACTATACTAATTACAACATATACAATCGAAAACCATGATCAGAACTCTAACAGTATCAACATACGATTCAAATTGTACTGACTAAGCAAAAGTTGTACTGGGGAATCAATTAATCAGTCAATTTCAAAGTTCAATTGATTGCACAGCTCATACACATATACACATTATCAGTGAATAGAAGACAGACTCGATCAAACACAGAGGTGGACAACAACAGTTGATAAAATTTTAAAGACACAAATTAAACAAAACATTTGGCCATACGAATAGACCTTTAACAACACAAGTACTGAATCAAGGAAAAGAAAAACACACCTACCTTAAAGCCCTGGAAAATCAGGAAGCCTTAGCTCGTATTTGAAAAGACCCTTCTTGGGGTTGAACGGACTTTAATCAAAGTGTTCTCAACTGAGAACACTCCGATTAAGGTCCATTAGACCCTAATCAACTTGGCTCAAACGGACACACACCAGGCTCGGGGTTTCTAGGGTTCTAGATGGCAGATTTAGGATTTGGGTTTCCACGGTTAGATTCGGACCAAACCAAGCATGGTTTGGTTACGAGGGAGGTCCGGGGACTGTCTGGTGTGAATCTGGGGTAGATCAGTGTAAGTCGAGGTCCGACTCGAATCTTCAAATGAAGATTCGAGAAGGTGGGAGGAGATTCAAGCTAAGCGGTTGGTGGATTTGGGTTCAGGGTGGTGAGGTGCATCTATGGTGTTAAAGTGGGGGTCACCGGCGTCCATGCCGCCGGGATTAATGGTGAGGGGAAAGGGGGCGGCTAGGGTTCCGGGGTTTGGGTCTGTTGGAAAGGATGAGGACGAAGGAGGGGGGTTTGGATAGGGGGCAGGGTGTGATATGAGGCTTTTTATACGGGGTGGATGATTGTGTCTTGGCCGTTGGGTTGCCACTGATCAACGGCTGTGATCTTTCCATTAAAAGAAATGGTGTCGTTTGCTTTCATACTGGGGTGGATCAGGCCGGGTTTCATTGGGTCGGGTCTGATAACGGGTAAAGGAGATGGGACGAGGGCTGTTAGATCAGCCCGGCTTGAACGCCTGAGATTAGACGGCCTTATACGACGTCGTTTGGGTAAAGGATTGGCCTGATCTGGGCCGTTCCTTTGAAACAATCAACGACTCGAAGAAATGATGCCTATACGGCGTCGTTTGGGGCGTCTTACAGAAGGCCTGGTTGGACTGGGTCATTTGCATTGGTTTGGGCCTGATTTTATTTAAAATCTTGGCCCAAGTCTAATGTTTTCCTTCTTATAATTAAATAAAAATTCTTAAAAATAAAATCATACCAATATTAATAAGTACTCAAAACAACAATTATCACTCACATTGACATTTAATTGAAAATAAAATCATTAAATGCAAACAAAAAATAGAATAAAAGACACATATATTTTACGATTTTGCTTTTAAAATCAATTACGGTTCAAATACACACGACACACACACAATTCTTTTTGTATTTTGTTTTATAAAAAAAATAAAACGGACAAAATCACAAATAATTAACGAAACGCCACGTAAAAATCCAAAAATTGTACAGCAAGATCAATTGCTATTATTTTCGTTTCTTTTGGAGTGATTGTCGCGAAAACAAAAATCACGTGCTCACAGCTGCCCCTCTTTGTTCGGAAACGCGAAGAGTTTTCGTGCAAAGATAACGTGAGCGGATATGAGCGACTTTTGCCTATTGGACTACTCTGTGTGAAGCATTTTTTTTGAAAGATTTGACCGAATCTTTGCTTCGAAGATTTCCTACATATCCTGGGCTAAACAGGAATCAGGTCAATGTAGTTCGGGAAATTTTGGCAGCTGGGACTACCATGGGATTGCAATGCTTGCTGTTATTGCTGTTGCTGTTGTCATTGTTGCTTTACTGACCGCCTTATTACAACCAAAGAAAAATTGAAACTGAACTAAATACTTATATGCATGTCAACTGCTAGTTACAAGATTCCTATCTATGATTCTTTTGCGACTTGATCTTGGGTCTTAGCTGATTTTGCTTGGACACTTCGATCCGAATCTTGATGCTTGCGAGTTGTAGGTGCTTGTTTATCTCTGAGATACTGAGTGAGACGTGATTGGCAGAGTTCGGGACCTTGATCAAGTCTTGGAGCGATCCGCCTTCCATTTTCTCCGGTATCTTGAGACATCTTCTTCTTCTTCCCCCCTTTTTTATTCTGGGTTGAGACTCATCTCGTGGGTCGTCTCGATCCATGCACCTCGAGGTTGGACCTGCGAGGAAAAACAAATGAACGAAATTTTCTGCCCCAGTTTCACTAGGAAAAATTTCGTGAGTTATTTGCCAGGAAGTTCATAGAATTGATGAAGGAATTGGAAAATTTCAGTTTCCAAAATGCCAATTCCGGGATTGGATCAACGGTACAGCCACAAGATATGAATGCTCAGTTTAGGGTTGGAGCCCTAAGGCTGGCGGGATGGAAATAGTTTAGTTCAGGGTTGGAGCCCTAATGCCGACTAGCTGGGGAGAAGCTCAGTTTAGAGTTGAAACTCTAATGCTGACCAACTGGGGAAAAGTTCAGTTTAGGGTTGGGGCCCTAATGCTGACTGAATGGACAGAAGTTCAGTTTAGGGTTTAAAAACCCTAATGCTGACTATAGGAAAAAGTTCAGTTTAGGGTTTAAAAACACTAATGCTGACTAAAGGGAAAAGTTCAGTTTAGGGTTTAAAACCCTAACGCTGACTAAAGGGAAAAGTTCAGTTTAGGGTTTAAAATCCTGATGCTGACTAAAGGGAAAGTTCAGTTTAGGGTTTAAAACCCTAATGCTGACTAAAGGAAAAGAGTTCAGTTTAGGGTTTAAAACCCTAATGCTGACTGAATGGAAAAAAGTTCAGTTTAGGGTTTAAAACCCTAATGCTGACTGAAGAAAAAGAGTTCAGTTTAGGGTATAAAACCCTAATGCTGACTGAATGGAAAAAGTTCAGTTTAGGTTTAAAACCCTAATGCTGATTGAATGAAAAAAGTTCAGTTTAGGGTTTAAAACCCTAATGCTGACTAAATGGAAAAGTTCAGTTTAGGGTTTAAAACCCTAATGCTGACTAAAGGGAAAGTTCAGTTTAGGGTTTAAAACCCTAATGTTGACTAATGGAAAAAAATTCAGTTTAGGGTTTAAAACCCTAATGCTGACTAAATGGAAAAGTTCAGTTTAGGGTTTAAAACCCTAATGCTGACTAAATGGAAAAGAGTTCAGTTTAGGGTTTAAAACCCTAATGCTGACTAAATGAAAAAGTTTAGTTTAGGGTTTAAAACCGTAATGCTGACTAAATGGAAAAGAGTTCAGTTTAGGGTTTAAAACCCTAATGCTGACTGAATGGAAAAAGTTCAGTTTAGGGTTTAAAACCCTAATGCTGACTAAAGGAAAAGTTCAGTTTAGGGTTTAAAATCCTAATGCTGACTGAATGGAAAAAGTTCAGTTTAGGGTTTAAAACCCTAATGCTGACTGAATGGAAAAAGTTCAGTTTAGGGTTTAAAACCCTAATGCTGACTACATGGAAAAAGTTCAGTTTAGGGTTTAAAACCCTAATGCTGACTAAATGGAAAAGTTCAGTTTAGGGTTTAAAACCCTAATGCTGACTAAATGGAAAAGAGTTCAGTTTAGGGTTTAAAACCCTAATGCTGACTGAATGGAAAAAGTTCAGTTTAGGGTTTAAAACCCTAATGCTAACTAAAGGAAAAGTTCAGTTTAGGGTTTAAAACCCTAATGCTGACTGAATGGAAAAAGTTCAGTTTAGGGTTTAAAACCCTAATGCTGACTAAATGGAAAAGTTCAGTTTAGGGTTTAAAACCCTAATGCTGACTAAATGGAAAAGAGTTCAGTTTAGGGTTTAAAACCCTAATGCTGACTAAATGGAAAAGTTCAATTTAGGGTTTAAAACCCTAATGCTGACTAAATGGAAAAGAGTTCAGTTTAGGGTTTAAAACCCTAATGTTGACTGAATGGAAAAAGTTCAGTTTAGGGTTTAAAACCCTAATGCTGACTAAAGGAAAAGTTCAGTTTAGGGTTTAAAACCCTAATACTGACTAAAGGAAAAAGTTCAGTTTAGGGTTTAAAACTCTAATGCTGACTGAATGGAAAAAGTTCAGTTTAGGGTTTAAAACCCTAATGCTGACTACATGGAAAAAGTTTAGTTTAGGGTTTAAAACCCTAATGCTGACTAAATGGAAAAGTTCAGTTTAGGGTTTAAAACCCTAATGCTGACTAAATGGAAAAGTTCAGTTTAGGGTTTAAAACCCTAATGCTGACTAAATGGAAAAGAGTTCAGTTTAGGGTTTAAAACCATAATGCTGACTGAATGGAAAAAGTTTAGTTTAGGGTTTAAAACCCTAATGCTGACTAAAGGAAAAGTTCAGTTTAGGGTTTAAAACCCTAATGCTGACTGAATGGAATAAGTTCAGTTTAGCGTTTAAAACCCTAATGCTGACTACATGGAAAAAGTTCAGTTTAGGGTTTTTAAAACCTAATGCTGACTGGCTGGGGACAAAGTTCGAGGATACTAACTGACCTTTGTTTTTTAATTTTCTTGTTTTAGTAGAAGATAAAAGGGAATCTCGTGGAAACTTACCTTTCGAGTGGATTCCTTATTGCTAAAACTGTTTCTTGTACCCACGTACCTTCTTCTTTGGGTGACACCTGCTTCTTGCACGGTTGTCTTGGATTATACCTGTTTCAACTTTTCAAACAAAGAACAATTGTTAGTTCGGAAATGGCGGTTGGTTCGGTGACCTTGATTGTTCCAGTTGCCTTGTCGCGTCCTTATTTCTGTTGAGGAGTCCTGCCATTGATTGGATTCAAACGACGAAACCCTTTAGACTGCTCAAGCTTGTATTTCTAGATTCTGGGATGATTTGCCTCGTAAGGCTCTTTTTGGTCCCGTTTTGCTCGGGGATTTTCAATGGGGATTTTAATGGGTAGACTCTGTGGGGATTCTGTACAAGGGGAAACTCTGTGGGGATTTGTATAGGGCAGACTTGCTGGGGATTTGTTGCAAAGCGGACTTGCTGGGGAAATTTCTCTTCTTTTTTTTTTTCAGTCAAACATCATGATTCATCAGGTTTGGACAAACGTACCAACGAAACGGGGCATTTCCTTTGCGAAACGGAATTCCGTGAAACCAAACCTGCCACCTGTCCTTTCTGGTATATCTGGAGACTTAGGGTTAAAAATGAAAGGGATTTGAAGAAAAACAAAGAAAGGAGAAAGCAAACTTCAGAAAAGAAGTGTCCCTTTCGGGACGAAAAAGACTTATCTGAGGAAAACAATGCTGACTTTAAATGGACATGACATGCTCTTTGGACTGGACGCCTGACCTTCAATGAACTTGCATTTCCTCCCGAACCAAAATGGGTTTGTGTTTCAAACCGGTGGAACTTTGCCGAGACTTCCTGGGGTGGAGTCATCTTTTCGGCCAACAGCGCCCTTTGCGGGTTTTCGCTAGTTGACCTCTCTCGTTTCTCTCCTTGCTGTTGCTTGATAGCACTCTTTACGAGTTTTTACTACACAAGCTCTCTCATTTTGGTTTCTCTACTCCCATTGCCTCGCGGTACCCGGAGGTTTTCACCGACGAGACTCTCTTATTTTATTTCTCTCAATTTACAGTGTACCGATCTTCATTTGTGACGCTTTTTGGCTTCCCGCTACCTTTGGTAATTGATCTGAAGGGTTGTGCTTGGTAAAGAGAGGTAGATGATACTACGACTTTTAAACCGTTTGACGTGCCCCGGTTTCAATTTCAGGGTAAGTGGGATTTTATTGTTGGTGTGACTGAACCTCAGGGAGAGGCTGCCTACGTATCCTTTCGGAATCAAGTCAAACGTAGTTCAGGCCTCGATCAATGTTTTTTTTTTTTTTGTAACCGGCTCAAAGGCTTGTAGAGAGAGTTGATAGTGGGAATAAAACCTTCAGCATTTCAAATGTGTCAGGACCGCTGGGGCGTCATTCAGACATAGTATCTTTTGACTGCGTCCGCATTCACTGCTGTTTCGGGATCATTTCCTTCAATGTCACCTAGGTACAATGCTCCTCTCGGCAATATCTTCCTGATGATGTATGGGCCTTTCCAGTTTGGAGAAAATTTCCCTTTTGCTTCCTGGTGATGTGGCAGAATGCGCCTCAGTACCAGTTGACCTACTTCGAAATTCCTAGGTCTGACTTTCTTGTTGTAAGCACTGTCCATTCTTCGTTGGTACAACTGTCCGTGACAAACCGTGGCCATTCGTTTCTCATCAATCAAAGTCAACTGCTCCAATCGAGTCTTAACCCATTCGCTGTCCTCGATTTCTGCTTCAACAATGGTTCGAAGCGAAGGGATTTCTACTTTCGCTGGTATCACAGCCTCGGTCCCATAAACCAAAAGATAAGGAGTTGCTCCTATTGACATGCGTACTGTAGTGCGATACCCCAATAATGCAAATGGTAACTGCTCATGCCACTGTCGGGAACTCTGGATCGTTTTCCTCAAAATCTTCTTGACGTTTTTGTTTGCCGCTTCTACAGCGCCATTGGCCTTGGGCCGATAAGGAGTAGAATTCCTATGCGTTATTTTGAACTGCTCGCACACATCTCCCATCAAGTGACTATTCAGGTTCACTGCATTATCTGTGATGATAGTTGCAGGGATACCGAAGCGACAGATAAGATTCGAATGTACAAAATCCACTACAGCTTTTTTGGTGACCGACTTGAGAGTGACAGCTTCTACCCATTTTGTGAAGTAGTCAATGGCAACCAGTATAAATCTATGTCCATTTGAGGCCTTCGGCTCGATCAGACCAATGACATCCATGCCCCAAGCAACAAACGGCCAAGGTGCAGACATGGGATGCAACTCCGTGGGAGGTGCATGAATCAAATCACCGTGCACCTGACACTGATGACACTTCCGAACGAAGCTAAAGCAATCCTTTTCCATGGTTATCCAGTAATAACCTGCTCGAAGGATTTTCTTTGCCAAGACATACCCGTTCATGTGAGATCCGCACACACCTACGTGTACTTCGTGCATGATCTTTCTTGCCTCCTCGGCGTCGACACATCTTAGTAGATTGAGGTCCGGGGTCCTCTTGTACAACAATTCACCGCTCAGAAAGAAACCACTTGCATGCCGCCTAATGGTTCTCTTTTGATCTCCAGTAGCATGCTCGGGGTATTCTTGCGTCTTCAGGAACCTCTTGATGTCATGGTACCAAGGCTGCGTATTTGATCCTGCCTCGATTACGTTGCAGTAACCGTGTCTTTCCCTGATTTGGATTTCCAAAGGATCGACGTGGGCGTTGCCCGGGTAGGGTAGCATTGAAGCGAGAGTAGCAAGCACATCTGCTAGTTCATTGTGACACCTCGGGATATACCTGAACTCTATTGATTTAAAACGCTTGCTGAGGTCCTCCACGTGCTGTCGGTAAGGGATAAGCTTGACATCCCGAGTTTCCCATTCACCTTGGGCTTGCCGGATAATCAGGTCAGAATCTCCCATGATCAGTAAGTCTTCGACATCCTGATCGATCGCCATATGCATGCCCATGATGCAGGCTTCATACTCAGCTGTATTATTTGTGTAAAAGAAACGCAGTCTAGCTGTGGCTGGATAATGCTGACCGGAAGGCGAAATCAAAATTACCCCAATCCCTACACCTTTGGCGTTTATGGCTCCATCAAAGAACATCTTCCAAACATGAGCGTTCTCCGAGACCACTTCTACAGTGTTTATTTCTTCATCCGGAAAGTAGGTACTCAATGGCTGGTATTCCTCATCGACTGGATTTTTGGCCAAATGATCTGCTAGCGCCTGGGCTTTCATTGCCGTGCGAGTGACATAGACTATGTCGAATTCAGTAAGCAAGATTTTCCACTTGGCCAATCTTCCAGTAGGCATTGGTTTCTGAAATATATACTTCAAAGGATCTAGCCTACTTATGAGGAAAGTAGTGTGAGCTTGAAGATAATGTCTCAGCTTTTGAGCAACCCACGTCAGAGCGCAACATGTTCTTTCTAGCAGAGTGTACTTGGCCTCATAGCCGGTGAATTTCTTGCTCAAGTAGTAGATTGCTTGTTCTTTCTTTCCGGTTATGTCATGTTGCCCGAGGACGCAACCAAAAGAATTCTCCAAGACCGTTAGGTACAAGAATAGTGGTCTCTCTGGCTCTGGTGGGACCAAAACCGGGGGATTTGAAAGGTATTCTTTAATTTTGTCAAAAGCTTCTTGACATTCGGCCGTCCATTTGATCTCCACGTCTTTCCTCAAAAGCTTGAATATGGGCTCACACGTGCTCGTCAGCTGGGCAATGAATCGACTGATATAGTTTAACCTGCCCAACAAACTCATCACGTCTTTCTTCGTTCTTGGGGGAGGTAGATCTCTGATAGATTTTATCTTTGTTGGATCTAATTTGATACCTCTCCTGCTTACTATGAAACCCAAAAGCTTGCCCGATGGGACTCCGAAAGCACATTTGGCTGGGTTCAGCTTCAAGTCGTACTTCCTCAGTCTCTCGAAGAACTTCCTCAAGTCTTGGATGTGATTATCCTGCGTCCTGGACTTTACTATCACGTCGTCCACATACACCTCTATTTCCTGATGCATCATGTCATGAAAAATGGCAGTCATGGCCCTCATGTAAGTAGCCCCAGCATTCTTCAGACCAAATAGCATGACCCGATAACAGTAGGTGCCCCAAGGCATGGTGAAGGCAGTTTTCTCAGCGTCTTCTTCATCCATCAATACCTGATGATATCCAGCGTAACAATCTACGAAAGACTGTATCTCGTGTTTGGCACAATTATCAACGAGGATGTGGATGTTGGGCAGTGGGAAATTATCTTTGGACTTACTCTATTCAAATCTCGGTAATCTACACATACCCGAGTTTTCCTGTCTTTTTTCGGTACTGGAACCACATTTGCCAACCATGTTGTATACTGGACTACCCGAATCACTCCCGTTTTCAGTTGTTTGGTGATCTCCTCTTTAATCTTGTCACTGATCTCAGTTTTGAACTTTCGTTGCTTTTGTTGAACTGGAGGACAATTAGGGTGAATTGGCAATTTATGAACCACTAGATCGACACCTAATCCCGGCATGTCATCGTATGACCAAGCAAACACATCTTTAAATTCAAAAAGAAGTTGAATTATCGGGTCTCGTGTTTTCTTGTCCGTGTGAATGCTTATTTTGGTCTCCCGGATTTCTTCAGGAGTTCCTAAATTAACCGGTTCGGTGTCATTCAGATTTGGCTTAGGTTTATTCTCAAAATGTTCCAACTCTCGGTTTATTTCCCTAAAAGCCTCTTCTTCATCATATTCTGGTTCTGGGTTCATTATTTCACAATTAAATAGCTCATTGTGATCTGGGCGTGAAGTCCGCAAGCATGTCATATTTAAAGCCGCGTTATTATAACTGAAAGAAAAGATAAAAGAAAAACAACAAAATCAGAACAAAGGAGAAAAATGGGAAAACAATGACGATTTTTTTTCATTTTTTTTTATTTTCTTGAAATTTTGGAAGACAATAATGTTTACAACTCAGGAATGCAAAACAACAACTGAAGGGAAGAAACACATCCAAGTTATATCCTGGAGATAACTTGGGATGCAGAAAAGGTGGCAGGACAGATCTACCTGGACTTCCGCCTAGTTGGGAATGGCGTGGCCTCCCAATTTCGGAGTTTGGCATTTTGCCCCATATATAGTATTTCGGCGATGCTGGTGCCTTCTCCTGGTTGAACCATATGAGCCTCGTAGAGCATTTCTCTCATTGCCCCACATATCTCCTCGATTTCCTCAGCCGTGAAAACCTCGTCGTCTTCTTCTTCAGTGTATCTTGGTCCGACGAAGGTTTCATATAAATCTGGCAGTGGCCTAGGCAATTTCCAACCCTTATTCTTCCTTTACTTCGCCCATTCTTCATCTTCTGGAGTGGGTTGAAAACCTATCCCAAAAGGTTTTTTGGCGGAAGGTAGGGTGATGGGTTCCGTTATTCCCTGCAATGTTCGTCCGAGCCCTTTTCCTGGCCTGAATCCGTGCCGGATTATCTCTTTAGCCACCATAATTGAGGCGTTAGACAAGAAAGGTTGGGGGCAAGGTCTTCCCTCTTCATGCTGCTCTGCTAACACAATCTCGAAAGCTTGATAGACCGTGTGTTCGCTCCCTTCTCTTGGTTCGAGATATGGGATGGACGGGTCCCGATAAATAGCATGCTCGTCTTCCCCATGGACCACGATCTCTCGGTCTTCGTACTCAAACTTCACCATCTGATGAAGAGTGGAAGGCACAGCTCCTGCCGCATGAATCCAAGGTCTGCCAAGGAGGAAATTGTAGGACGTATCCATGTCAAGCACTTGGAAAGTTACCTCAAACTCTACTGGCCCTATGGTCAAAATCAAATCTATTTCCCCAAGGATGTCTCTTTTGATGCCGTCAAAAGCCCTCACGCAGACATTATTGGGGCGGATTCTTCCGGTCCCAATTTCCATTCTCTGTAGCGTGGAGAGCGGACAAATGTCAACACCTGAACCCCCATCCAACATTACCCGCTTGACGTAGTAGCCTTTGCATTTAACTATTAGATGCAGGGCTTTGTTGTGTGCCGCTCCCTCTGGGGGTAGATCGTTCTTGCTGAAAGAGACTTGGTTGATGGCGAAGAACCTCTCCGTCATCCGTTCCAATTGTTCAACTGAGGTTTCTACTGGTACGTATGCTTCATTCAAGGTCTTGAGTAAGATCTTTTGATGCTCGGTTGACCTCATTAGCAGAGATAGCATGGACACTTGCTCAGGGCACTTGCGCAGTTGATCTACTACTTCGTAGTCTGGCATTTTTATTTGTTGGAAGAAAAATTCCGCTTCTTCAATGCTTACAGGCTTCTTTGGTGGGAAGCGTCTCCGTGTGGCGTTGTTCAGCTCTTGGGTGTTTGAATACCTTCCAATGAAAGAATTTTCCGGAAGTTCTTCCGTGACTTCTTTACCTTTGTACGTTACCAACGTCTTCTGGTAGTTCCACGGTACTGTGGACGGGTTTGTCATCGGCTTTTGTGGCACGCGTCCGATAACCACTGGCTCATTCAGCCGAGGTGGTTGAATCGTCCCCCGGACCACATAGGCCCCCTTTGGTACGTACATAGGCTTTGCCCTTTTGACTTCTAAGCTCTGCGTCTTTTCTGCTCGTCCTCGTGGGATGTAAAGAACTCCATTCTTCACAGGAACCACCTTCTTCTCTACCTTCTTTTCGGATTCGCATTTTACAGTACCGACCTTTTCCCCTTTTTCTGATTCCTGGGCTGTTTCAGGCTTTTCCCCGCGTCAACAATGGCGATTATAGCTTTCAAAGCAGGGTCAAATTCTTTGTCTTCGCAAATCATTCCGATCAGCGGCCCATTATTGTGAGCAGGTAATGGATTGTTAGTCACATTTGGGACCTCCTCGTCCCTTAGCACTATTTTCCCTTGCTCTATTAAATTCTCGACCACTCTTCTCAATGACCAACAGTCATTTGTATCGTGCCCCTCGGCCCTTGAATGATAGGCGCATCTGACACCGGCTTTGTAAGAAGGTGACGCCGGGTTGTGCCTTGTCTGAGGGACTGGCTGCAGGAAACCCAACTGAACTAGCTTCAAGAACAAAGTAGAGTATGGCTCACCGATAGGCGTGAAAGTCCTCCTACTAGGTGGCTCTTGAGGACGGAAGTTATTTTGCGGAGGTTGTGAGTTATAGTGGTTGCGGTAAGGAGGCTGATTTCTGGGAGGTGGAGCTTGGCCTCTATTGGCTTGGTGCGGCGGATGGACATAAGGCTGGGCATTCATGACCATGTAGGGCTGAGGAGGATATGCCGCATTTGAGTGGGGGTAGTAGTGTTGTGAGGTTCTTTCCGGAAAACGGGGCCTGGGATTACGATATTCCCTTGCTTCTGAGGCTGCCATGACTGTTTCTTCCTTTTTCTTCCCTCTTGCCATTCCTCCGGACCCGCTTTGGACGGCTTGGGAGGTCGCCCTTATGGCTGCTTGACTCAAAATCCTACCTATTTTCAGACCATTCTCCACCATCTCTCCAATCTTAATTGCTTCTGCAAACGGCTTTCCCATGGCTGACATCATGTTTTGGAAATAATCAGACTCTTGAGCCTGGAGAAAAGTAGTGACCATTTCCACCTCATCCATGGGAGGCTTCACCCTTGACGCCTACTCGCGCCACTTAATAGCATACTCTCTAAAGTTTTCTGAAGGTTTCTTCTTCAAGTTCGACAGAGAATTTCGGTCTGGTGCGATGTCGATGTTATACTGGAATTGTCTCACAAAATATCTAGCGAGATCATCCCAGACATGCCATCGGGACATGTCCTGGTCCATGTACCATTCCGAGGCTATTCCTACCAGACTTTCCCCGAAATATGCCATTAGCAATTCCTCTTTTCCGCCGGCTCCCCTTAATTGGTTGCAATATTTCTTGAGGTGAGCAATGGGGTCACCGTGCCCGTCGTACTTCTCAAACTTTGGGGTCTTGAAACCCACTGGTAGGTGTACGTGAGGTAACATGCATAGGTCGGCGTAAGAGACGCTTTTCTGTCCGCTCAAACCTTGCATATTCTTCAAACTATGTTCAAGGCTTCTCATTCTTTTGGCCATCTCATTTTGTTCCGCAATTCTGGGGTTCTGATCCTGCCCAAGTGCAAGCTCGCACTGAGGCTGTGGAGGATTAGTGCTGGTAGCGAACCTAGTTGGTTCCATCGAGAAAGATGAGGCTTGGAATGTAAACGAGGACGAGTCAAAAGTCGGCTTGTATGCAGCAGGTTGTGCCGTGATCGGGCAAGTGGTGCAGTAAAGATATTTGTGTTTACATCCATCGTTGATACTCGAGGATGAGACTTAGAGGGCGATCCAGCAGAGAAGGCTGAAATGGCTGGGTATCCGAATGGGGTAGCAGGATAACTTATGGGGACATTAGAAGTCCCGCTTGTCCTGGAGAATAACTCAGGGAATCCAGGGACGATGCTTGGTGGCTCTTTTCCATTATTCCAGTCATCAAGCATTTCCAGCATGCGAAGCCGCAAGATTCTATTTTCCTCCGTAGTTGCGGATTCAGGCATGAGGACGGCCGAGATAGAACTTTCCTCGGAAACAGGGATTGTTGGCAACGGAATCTCCGAAGACATTTCTATACTTCCTTTTGACCTTTTGAAGTAAGTGTGAGCACTGCCTCCTATCTTAACAATAGGTAATTGAACACTCCCTTTCGACCTCGTGAAGTATGAGTGCGAGGCTAGACTTTCACCAAACCAACCGCCTTTTCCAAAAACCTGGAAGGAACTCAATGACAAACGAATGGTTAATTCGAATCAAATAACAGATAGGCAATCTCACGTTGGGGCATGATGCACCTATACAGTTAAATGGATTCCTATATGTTTGCGACGAAAGCATGTGTCATTCCGGCATTCTTTTAGGCTTTCTATTATTTTCCCTTTTTTTTCAATTTTTCTTTTTGGTTAAACCATGACCGGATCCGATGAGGATTGCCTACGTATCATGATGCCACGTGAATCAGATCGTTACGTAGTTCAAAAACACAAATGAGCATAAAAGAAGCAACCTTTTTATTGTTGAAACGGTCTATTACAAACTACATTTTGCAAAAGAAAGAGCAAACTTTGAAAATAAACCTAGACTCAAATAGACTAAAACAAACTGATGGGAAAAACAGGCAGAAGATGCTTGACTTATGAGTACATTATGGTTTTGAACATTGGTGCCCGCGGGGCATCATTCGGCCTCGCCGCGGTCCTAGGTGTGAGATCCCTTTCAAGTTGCTCCAACTCGTGCATGGTCTGCTTGACATAACCCATCACTGCTGAGAGAACGGTAATGCTGGTCATGTTCTCACACCGTAAACACCGTCTGATGATGGCGTGGGCAATGGCCCTGATCCTATCTCTGGTCTGTTTATTCTCTATGAGTAGGCGTCTTATCTGATCACTGCACGTCTTGAATATCTGAGAATCCTGTATATGCTGATTCTTTAGTCGCTGCACTTCTAGTTTCATCTGGCTTAACATGTCGTAACAGTATCTGCTCTCAATTTGGAAATCCTTGGCCTGATTAGCTGCTTTGATCTCAAGTGTAGCCATCTCTCTCTTCATTTTAGCAACAGTTTTCTCGTGGTCGCCTTCCAATTGATTCAAGTATCGGCGATGCTTATCTGCTCTTGTATCCCACTGTGCCCTGAGCTCTGCTATGACGTTTTTAGATTTCTCTAAACCCTCTTGCCATTCCCTGACTTCACTCTTTAGCCTTTTTATCAACTGCTCGTCTGATCGACGCCTTGGCTGTTTATCCGCATCCATCCTTATCTGTTTGATCTGGGCTCTGAGCATTTCGTTTTCCTGAATCAACCTGTTCCGCTCTCCCAGATCGGTAGCAACTTGCATGTTGTGCTCATATTTCAGGCTTTCCACTTGTTGCTTTAACCTGCTGATTTCGGCGCAATAGCCTCTTTCTTTTGCTAACCAATCCCACTGCCTTTGCGATGATTCGACAAAATTCAGGATGTGGGGTCTCTTAGCCGGCCTTTCATGCTCAAGTTCCCTTCTATACCATACAAGGTAACCTGGCGCCGTCTCACCTTTGGCTCGATCCCGCACGCAAGTATCTGATTTCAAATATTGACACTCACTCCAGATTTGGCGAATTTTCGCTTCTGGAAACTGTCCGCCAGGACTTATCTCAATTGTTTGAGCACTAAGATCTTCCTCATGCGGTACTGTCTGGCATCTTCCGAGCTGTCTCAAAACTCGGCAGGGCGCGTAAGGTTGAATGCTCTTAAGCCCCATTAGTAAGAAATGAGTTCTAGTTGCTGGCATATATATGACTTCGTCAACAGGCAACCATCCTAGTGTCCACCGTATTTGGCTGGCAGTAAGATCTTGAAAGAATGAGGTCCATGCCATAACTCCTTTAGGCAGACTGATCTCTTTGGTTCTCATGTAAAATTCTTCTATGCAAGTTTTCTCCGAGGAACCATGGCTCAAGAGCTCGGAACGATGGCAAAGATGTTCAGTCATCCACATTTGTAGCAGCAAGTTACAACCTTCGAAGAAATTCCCCCTGGCTTTGCAGGCTGTGAGAGCTCGAAAGATATCAGATACTATCATAGGTGCGAGAGCGCTATTGTTTTGAGTGAGCAAAGTACTGACTACCCCAGATATTTTCAGATCAATATTCCCGTCTTTCCTCGGAAATATCAGAAGGCCCAAAACATCATCATGAAAGCTACCCGTCTGTGCTTGTCCCACTTTTGACGAATACCTTTGCTACACAGTTTGTTGATCGGATTGTTGAATCCTCCTTCATGACCGTACCTGTCATATATGAAGCATGGAGTACAAAAACCGGTGGCCAGATCCGGGTTGTGGACCGTCCTGGGTATCTTTAGTGAATCTAAGAACCGATGCACCGTGACGACCCTTGGGGCGACCAGGTATTTTTGCTTTAATGGAAGTTCAGCATTTCCGATGTACCCAACCATTTCTTCCAGAGTCGGGGTGAGTTCAAAATCGGAGAAGTGGAAAACATTGTGCGCCGGGTCCCAGTAGGTGACCAAAGCTCTTATGATATCCCCTCGAGGCAGGATTTCCAGTAAACCCGTGAGACCTTTCAGATATTTCTTGACCTCATCTTGCCCCTCAGCACCTAAATCATTCCACCATAGCCGTAACTTGACAGGGATTTTGGTCATTATTGAAAAATGTTCATTTTGCATCGTGCTCATCCTGCACATTTATTAAGGTGATTTTAACAAAAATAACTTGACTCAAAATATTTTACAAGGAGGATCAAGTTTTCGAACACGGCCTTTCAGCACTTCGGGGATGAAGATTTTAAGGCTGTGTGGGTCAATTGGACAAAAATCCTAAACATGACCCAAAAGGTGGCTGTTTATGCAAAGTCAGCCTTCCGACGTCCCTTTGGGAACATTCAGCTATTTATGATAAAACAGCACCACCTGACTTATTTTGACACATCATCATTTTTTTTGGTTTTGGCTATCTTAGCAAAAGCGGGGTTGAACCCGATAGGGGTTGCCTACGTATCTCACATCCGGTGAGAATCAAACCGGCGTAGTTCGGTACATCGTGAATAGAGAAAATCAATTAAACCCCTTTTGAATAAATTTTTTTTTTTTTAAAAAAAAGAAAGCAAGAATATGTTTGTTTTTTTTTATTTTTATATATTATTGTTATTTTGTTTCCTTTCAAAAAGAGATAAAGAAAATATTCTTAAGGATTGCTAAATAGCATTTTTTGGATTTTTAATAAATCAAACTAAAAGACAAATTTTATTTTTTCTTAGAAAATACCGGTGAGGTTTTGACATTACTTGGACATTGGTTTTATTTTTCAAAATAAGTACTTATCTCCCTACACTGCTACTTTTCCTTTTTTTTTTAAGTTTTCCTCTTTTTTTTAGGAATCGGTCAACACGCAGATCCGAAGCAAATAAATGCGCAAAACAAAACGGGATGCAGCAGGATGGTCTTTTCATTTCAGGTTGCCTGTCTTAGACGGACCCAACCCCTGTGTTGAGTCTCCTATGTCAAATGCAACATGATGCAAATAAATGTTCCTACTAGGGATCCGGCATGAAGTTTCGTTATACTAGGTTTATAACCTGGGTATATGTTCTAGACTGTGTACTCGAGCGGACAACTCGAGTCGAGGAGGGGGCTACGTACCAGGGACCTGCGAGATCGTCCGGCTTTGTAACTTGTCCGGCCTCTTTCTTATTTCAGGTATTGACACTAACAGAATAGGGAGTCTCGACCAGCGAGCTTCTCCCCGGAGGTAAGAAGAGAAGGGTTTCGGCACAGTTTATATATAGTTCAAATAATATCAAAGCGGTAAAAGACAACGTTTAGCACGTTATGTCAAAACACGTAATAAATATCAGATAATAAAGCTAAACATAACAATTATTCTAAGCTCGAATTCTTGAACCCTGAACCAGTGGTTCTGGGAACTAATTCCCCAGCAGAGTCGCCAGAGCTGTCACACCTCCTTTTTGCGCGCCCCGCCCCGAAGGGTTGGATGCGCAGGGGAGTTTTTCCAATTTAAGTGACAATATTCGAAATGGGATTATTTATTTAATTCAGAGTCGCCACTTGGGAAAGGTTTGGCTTTTGGTGTCCCAAGTCACCGGTTTATCTTGAATCCCAAATCGAGGAAATTTTCGACTTTTCCAAATGAAGTTTGCGAACCAGAAATTCTAAGTAAGGAATTCTGTTGACCCGAGGGAAGGTGTTAGGCACCCTCGAATCCCGTGGTTCTAGCACGGTCGCTTAAATTGTTATAATGGCTAAATATCTGATTTAAATACATGTTATGACCTACGTGCTTTTATTAAGTTTAAACCGCTTTTATTATTGTCATTTATTTTTATAGAATTGCAACGTCATGAAAATGCATCTCGAACCACGTCACAATCAATGCACCCGTGGTCGTCGACACATTTTGACTCCGTTGAGATTTGGATTTGGGTCACATCAATGTGCACCCGTGTTTAAGAAGGTTAAATTATTCAAGGTGCGCCTAAAGCAACTAGCGTATTGTTATTTTGGGAAGGCCGTAAAATTCGCTAAACAGCCTGTCCCGAATTATAAGTATTTTTGTTTGTCGAGGCTCGTCTCATTATCTTTTAAAGGATATCCTAGAGTGACTATGTTTCTATTATGTTTGTCTCTAAAAAATAAAAGAAAGAAGATACCAAATTTGCTTGTTTAAACGACTACATACTAAATCTCCACTATGTTCGCCGAATCCGAATTTTGTTTAGTTACCTGATTTTATGGGGTGAGAGTTATCTCATGCCTTGTCTTCAACGAGTGAATACGCTTGTTAATTTGCTAAGGGAGATTGCAAGCAAACTAATAACATATACTAAACTTACATTAAACGACCTTCAAGTTTGAATTTAAAACCAGCTTGTTTGGGCTTGATTAATGAAGTCGACTATTTATCAGAAAAGCTGCTACTTATTGAATTCAAAACCGCCTAATGAAATTTGCGTGTAACGGAGTTAAATTGAATAGTTTGACACCAATGTTACATCCGTCCAGGTTACTAGCAATCCATTTTATACATATAAGATATATAACTGAGAATGACTTATGTGCGTATACCGGCTGCTCATGCATTCCACGAACTGCGTAATCACATCACACACACAATTAAAGCAAGGTAAACCATTGTAAGTTAAAACAGTTAAACAGACCCAGTTTTCAATTGAATACAAAAACTAACTGCTGCATCTTCCTATGGAGTTTGCAATCTAAAGATTTTCGCGAATTTATTAACCCTTTACAAGACTATAGGTGCGATACTGAAGGACTGAAAATTTAGTGTGTCTTCATTTCAACTCATTGCTATTGTTACATCAAATATGAGATTCAAAATGTGTACCTGGATGCTGAAATGCAAAGAGGAAAGTGGAAGCAATAGGTCAGCAACAAACTCAAAGGGACAGTAGTGATCACAATTAAACAGCGACGAGCAGCAGCAGTAGCAACAAATAAACAACAGAACAATTGGAGTAGAATCAAGATCCCAAATAGACCAAATCCCAGAACAAACTAATAAACAACCAGTAAACTCAGTTGGGATTTGGAAGAAATCAGTATTGAACAAACAGGTCAAGACCAGTGAAATCAAGACAACAATGGAAAATGTAGTTCCTAATTTTGTCTTTCTGTGTTTTCTATCTCTTTCCCTCTCTCTATCCTGTATATATCCTCTCTCAATATGTATCTGTATGTATCTAACAATCAAGTCTCGAAAAATCTGAGTCCAATTTTCAGTCTAAAAAAAATCTGTCTCCCTTTTTTCTTTTCAAAATTCAGTCTCCTCTAATGGAAGTTCTGCCTGTTTTTTATAGCCTAGCAATCAACCCTTTACAGTCTGTTAAACACATTCAGGTCCCCTCCCATGTGGTTTGTGGTTTTTCCACTCATCTTTTAAAATTAACAAACCCCTCCCATGATATTCCTTGACAGCCCCCTTTAACATTTTATTAAACTAAAAGCAGACAGGGGCAACAAGAATATAATCTGACAGCATATGCTGTCAAACTATTTTAATCTAAAAAGGGTCTTTATGCACATGTTGTGCACAAATGCACATGCCACCAATTCAGACTGCGGTTACAAACCAAATCCTTAAGTTTCTGATTCAAATCAACAAATATAAGTAGCTATAGTCGATTCTCAATTTTGATTCAAACAATGTTCAGCAAGAACAGATCAATTTGTTATCATTCAAACAGCTGAAACTATTCGACGACACGTATCGAATCGACTATACTAATTACAGCATATACAATCGAAAACCATGATCAGAACTTTAACAGTATCAACATACGATTCAAATTGTATTGACTTAGCAAAAGTTGTACTGGGGAATCAATTAATCAGTCAATTTCAAAGTTCAATTGATTGCACAGCTCATACACATATACACATTATCAGTGAATAGAAGACAGACTCGATCAAACACAGAGGTGGACAACAACAGTTGATAAAATTTTAAAGACACAAATTAAACAAAACATTTGGCCATACGAACAGACCTTTAACAACACATGTACTAAATCAAGGAAAAGAAAAACACACCTACCTTAAAGCCCTGGAAAATCAGGAAGCCTTAGCTCGTATTTGAAAAGACCCTTCTTGGGGTTGAACGGACTTTAATCGAAGTGTTCTCAACTGAGAACACTCCGATTAAGGTCCATTAGACCCTAATCAACTTGGCTCAAACGGACACAGACCGGGCTCGGGGTTTCTAGGGTTTCTAGATGGCAGATTTAGGATTTGGGTTTCCACGGTTAGATTCGGACCAAACCAAGCATGGTTTGGTCACGAGGGAGTTTCGGGGACTGTCTGGTGTGAAGCTGGGGTAGATCGGTGTAAGTCGAGGTCCGACTCGAATCTTCAAATGAAAATTCGAGAAGGTGGGAGGGGATTCGAGCTAAGCGGTTGGTGGATTTGGGTTCAGGATGGTGAGGTGCATCTATGGTGTTAAGGTGGGGGTCACCGGCGTCCATGCCGCCGGGATTAATGGTGAGGGTAAGGGGGCGGCTAGGGTTCCTGAGGTTTTGGGTCTGGGGAAGGGATGACTAAGGCAGGGGGGGTTTGGATAGGGGAGCAGGGTGTGATATGAGGCTTTTTATATGGGGTGGATGATTGTGTCTTGGCCGTTGGATTGCCACTGATCAACTGCTGTGATCTTTCCATTGAAAGAAACGGTGTCGTTTGCTTTCATACTGGGGTGGATCAGGCCAGGTTTCATTGGGTCGGGTCTGATAACGGGTAAAGGAGATGGGACGAGGGCTGTTAGATCAGCCCGGCTTGAACGACTGAGATTAGACGGCCTTATACGGCGTCGTTTGGGTAAAGGATTGACCTGATCTGGGCCGTTCCTTTGAACCAATCAACGGCTCGAAGAAATGATGCCTATACGGCGTCGTTTGGGGCGTCTTACAGAAGGCCTGGTTGGACTGGGTCATTTGCATTGGTTTGGGCCTGATTTTATTTTAAATCTTGGCCCAAATATAATGTTTTCCTTCTTATAATTAAATAAAAATTCTTAAAAATAAAATCATACCAATATTAATAAGTACTCAAAACAACAATTATCACTCACATTGACATTTAATTGAAAATAAAATCATTAAATGCAAACAAAAATAGAATAAAAGACACATATATTTTACGATTTTGCTTTTAAAATCAATTACGGTTCAAATACACACGACACACACACATTTTTTTTTGTATTTTGTTTTATTAAAAAATAAAACGGACAAAATCACAAATAATTAACGAAACGCCACGTAAAAATCCAAAAATTGTACAGCAAGACCAATTGCTATTATTTTGTTTTCTTTTGGAGTGATTGTTGCATAAAACAAAATTCACATGCTCACAACTCATATTTTCTACATGTTGACTATATACATACAATGGAGATTTGATTATATTCTTGTAGGAAACACATGTCGACTTTGTACATACAATGGAGATTTGATTATCTTCATGTAGGAAACATATGTCGACTTTGTACATACAATGGAGATTTGATTATCTATATATAGTCCCTTCATTACTCGGCCCGGAGAACACGTCGACGGGCGGGGTAATGAACAATACTTCGAACCTCGAGATGTCCCATTGTCGCCTCATTAAAAACCTCACTGAGAAAATCCGATTGGGACAAAAACCCGGATGAGGGAAAAGAGTACGACTTAGGTGGCACCTCCTTTCAGAAGTGGAAGTATTTGAGAAGGGCAACATTCCAATTGTTTTGGAGTATTTTTCCTTCCATTGTATCTAACTGGAATGCTCCTTTGTTTGCTGACACCGTGATTTTCTATTGTCTGTCCCAGTTTGTTCCCAGTTTTCCCTCGTTAGGATCTTTCGCTACTTGTGTTTTAGCTTTGAGGACGTAATCTCCGACCTTGAGTGGTCGTACTTTGGCCTTCTTGTTGTAATACCTTTCTACTTGTTGCTTTTGGGCTACCATTCATATGTAGGCTTTTTCTCTTCGTTCTTCAACTTCATCCAGATCTTGTAGCCTACTTCCGTCGTTGTTTGGTCCGCTTTCATTGGAGTATCTCAAGCTAGGCTCTCCGACCTCGATGGGTATAACTGCGTCAGTCCCGTTGACTAGTGAATATGGTGTCTCGCCTGTGCTAGTTTTTGACGTAGTGCAGTATGCCCATAGTACTTCTGGTAGTAGTTCAGGCCATAGCCCTTTGGCGCCCTCGAGATTCTTTTTCAATATATTCAGTATGACTTTATTGGAGGATTCGGCTTGGCCATTGCCGGCGGGATGGTATGATGTGGAGAGTATTCGCTTGATGTGCCATTTTTCAAAAAACTCGGTCTTTTTCTTTCCGACGAACTAAGGTCCGTTGTCACAGCTGATTTCTTTGGGGATGCCGAAGCGGCATAGTATATTTTCCCATATGAACGCAATGACCTCTTTCTCACGTATTTTAGTGTCTACACCTGCTTCCACCTATTTAGAAAAATAGTCAGTTAAAACTAAAAGGAAGCGTACCTTACCTCGTCCTGCCGAGAGGGGTTTGATAATATCCATCCCCCACTTTATAAATGGCCATGGCGAAATGACGAAATGCAGGAGTTCCCTTGCTTGGTGTATCATAGGGGCATATTTTTGACACTGTTCACACTTCCTGACGTAGTCCGCGAATTCTTTTTTCATAGGTGCTGTAATGCCCCTCATGTACTTCTTCTAATACTCGCCTTTTTTGATTTGGCCCAAGACACTTGGCCAGGGGGCTGCCGAACGTTCTCTTGTAGAGATCACAATTTACGAGGTTGTATTTGACTACCTGTATTCGAAGCTTTTTGGCTTTTTTCTTATCTTGTGGGAGCATTCCATCCTACAAATATATTACGAGATGGTTGCGCCAGTCCCAAGTTAGGTTTACAGAATGTACCTCGACTTGGTCTATTGCAGAATGGAGAAGGGTGACCACGTTTACCTTGTTGATATTTTTGGTGGTTACCGGTAGTTTGGCGAGACTGTCTGCTTCGATATTCTGTGCCATGAGTATTTGGTCGAGGCGACATTCATCAAATTCCGGCGGCAATTTGTGAATTTCCGACTGGTACTTTTGTAGTCTCTGTTCTTTGATTTCGAAAGTCCTAGTGACTTGGGTCACCACGAGTTGAGAGTCGCAATGGAGAACGAGTCGTCGAGTGCCATATTTGAGGGCCAATTTCAATCCTGCAATCATAGCTTCATACTCGGCCTCGTTGTTAGTCATCTCAGGGCATCGTATGGACTAGAAAATTACTTCACCCGTAGGAACTTCGAGGACGAGTCCCAGTCCCGATCTCGATGCATTAGATGCGTCGACGGTGTAGAGGACCCAGAGGTCAGAATGTGTGGAAGCGCATAACACCTCCTGCTCTACTTTAGGCAATATTTTCGTGCTGAAATCAGCAATGAAATCGGCGAGCACCTGCAACTTACTAGCAGTTCGTGGTTGGTATGTTATGTCGTGCTCGCTTAATTCTATGGCCCATTTGGCCAATCTACCCGATAGTTCGGGTTTGTGTAGGATGCCCTGAGTGGGAACTTTGTCACCACTTTTATGGGGTCACATTGAAAATATGGTCTAAGCTTTCGTGAAGCTACGACTAATGCCAAAGCTAGCTTCTCAAGGTGAGGGTACCTTGTTTCGGCATCAATTAAAGGTTTTACTGATATAGTAAATCATAGATTGCGCACCTTTGTTTTCGCGTATCAAGACTGTACTTACTGCGACATCGGAGACCGCTAGGTACACTAGTAGTCATTCACTCGGGTCTGCCTTGACGAGTAATGGTGGCGAGGATAGATACACTTTCAGCTTCCTCAAGGCGTCAACGCATTCTGAATTCCATTGTAGTCTGTGTTCTTTCCTTAGCACATTGAAGAATTTATGACATCTGTCCGACGATCGTGAGACAAACCTCGACAGGGCGGCTATTCGTCTTGTTAATTTATGCACCTGCTTCTTGTTGGTTAATGTCTCAGGTATTCCTTTGATGGCCCTGATCTGATCCGGGTTGACATTGATACCCCTTTGTGACACCAAAAAACCAAGGAACATTCCTGAAGTTACGCCGAAGGCGCATTTTTCAGGATTTAGTTTCATTATATATTTCCTCAATATCTTGAAGGCTTCCTTCAGATGGCCGATGTAATCCTCTTTCTGTTTCGACTTTACTAGGATGTTGTCGGTGTAAACCTCCATGGTCTTACCGAGTTGTTCTTTGAACATCTTGGTGACTAACCTTTGATACGTCGCCCCTACGTTCTTGAGTCTGAATGGCATTACCTTGTAGCAGTACGTTCCTTAGTGAGTGATGAAAGTGGTCTTTTCTTGATCTTCTTCAGCCATTAGAATTTGGTTGTAACCGGAGTAGACGTCTAAGAAGCTCAGTAGTTCGTGTCCCGTCGTTGCGTCGATGAGCTGATCGATATGTGGTAACAGAAAGGAATCTTTCGAGCATGCTTTGTTTAGGTCGGTGAAGTCGACACACATTCACCATTTCCCATTCTTCTTTTTGACCATGACCATATTGGCGACCAATTGGGGATATTTCGATTCTCGGATGGAACCATTAGCGAGTAATTTATCAACTTCTTCACTGACCACCTCATTGATGGCGACATTGAACTTTCTCCTCATTTTTCGTACTGACAGGTAAAAAGGATCGACATTCAGCTTGTGTGTGGCGATGTCCCTTGGGATCCCTGGCATATCTGAATGGGAAAAGGCAAACAAATCGGCATTGTTAGTTAAGAACTCATGATACTTACTTGGTTCTGAGAGGTTGTGTCCGATATAGGCCTTTTTTGCATCATCGGTGTTATCCAATTGGACGGGGTCGAGATCTTCTACGATTGTCTTGCAAGCTTCTACAACATCCGGGTCTTTGATGGCCTCTATTTGTACGTCGGGTTTGGTTCCAAATATGGCTGATTGCTATGCTTCCGCACTTGCCCCTTTTAGTTGTTTGGTGTGTGTGTAATCTTGGGCGATTCTGTAGCATTCTTGGGCGGTGCGTTGCTCGCCTCGGATGCTGAATATCCCCTATGGAGTAGGAAATTTGATTTTTGATAGAACTTGACGGGACGGCTCGCATGGCGTGTATCCATGGATGCCCTATGATGGCGTTGTAGGCTATCTCCTGATTCATGAGGTGGAACGTCGTCTCCAGGGTGACTCCTCCTGCCAGAACGGGTAGCACTATCTCTCTAGAGGTTTGCTCCACTACATTATTAAAACCCGTTAGTGTTATGCAACGCGGTAATATTTTGTCCTCGAGCCTCATCTGTATGAGGACTCGTGGGTGAATAATACACGCGATGCTTCCGTCATCCACTATTATTCTCTTTACGTCGGTATCCACGATGCGTAAAGTTATAATCAAAGCATCATAGTGAGGGAAAGACAAACCGTTGGTATCCGACTTATCGAAGATGATACAATCTTCGAGGTCGTCATACCGTTCGTGGGCAATTGTCCATTTGAGTTTGTGTGTGGTGGTGAACTTCACATGGATGATCATCGTATCATCGCCGCCACCAATGATCATTTGTATGGTACGAGCTGGCGATGGTGGTTTTGGAGGTCCCTAAGGTTGATCGCGCCCACGAGCGAAGTTAACTCGTCCTTGGTCGCTTAGCAGTTCTTTCAAGTGTCCCTGATTTAGCATTCTTACCACTTCCTGTCATAGACCTATGCAGTCCTCGTTCTTGTGCCCCCTTTCCTGGTGAAATTCACACAGAACATTCGATCTGCGAGTGCTCGGGTCCGACTTCATCTTTTGTGGCCACTGCACCTTTCTGCCGAGCTTTTCCAGTGCGTACACTATTTCTGAAGGAGAAACACAAAAGTTACGAGCAGATAACAATGGAGGCATACCTATTTCATTTCGGGGTGGTGAGGTGTGTCGAGGTGCAACATCTGCCTGTCGCGGAGGAGGTGGGTTGGATGTTCGGATATAAGGCTGGTGCCTCTCTCGATTAAAACGGGATAGTTGGTCCCTTCGGCCGTCGTTGTGGCGATCTCTCCTTACTTCGGATTGGACCGATGGTAGTCGTTGGATCGGGCCGTTCAGGTCATCCTCGTCTGCCCTCACTTCGGTGCAGTAGGCATTATGGATCTCTTCCCATGTGGTGGTGGTGGTGGTGGGGGGGGGGTACTTCATGAGTCTATTTAGCAGTTTTTTGGTTGCTTTTGACCCATTTCTGTTTTGCCATCCCTTTTGGCACGTTTGGTAGGCTCATCCTTACCCTGTTGAATCGAGCTAGGAAATCCCGAAGTCCCTTGCCCGTCATCTTCCTGACGGCGAAGATATCGTTTACCCTAGCTTCTGCCTTTTTCGCTCCTACGTGAGCGGTGGCGAACTTATTTGCCATTTCTTCGAACGTTGATATTGATCACGCTGGTAGTTGGGAATACCATGTCAACGCTCCCCTTGTCAAAGTTTCGTCAAACTTTTTCAATAGCGCTGATGGCACCTGTTCTTTTGATAGATCGTTACATTTTACTGCGGTAACGTAATGGATTAAGTGATCTGCCGGCTCCGTGGTGCCATCATATGTTTTCTTATATGGCGACATTTTGAAGGTTCTCGGAAAAGAGTGGGGTGCTGCCCCTTCGCTGTAGGATTGTTCGACGAATCGACCCACATCACGTTTTGGTAGCAACTTCGGAGCGCCCGATATTTTATCAACCCTTTCCTGATGCTCTTTCATCTGGTCGCGGAGTGTTTTGTTCTCATTTTTTATCTCTTCCATTTTCTTTAAGATGGCCGCAACTGCATCGTTGCTTGCATCAATGAAATTAAAAGTGTTACCTGTTCGTGGAGTTTCTGGCTCATCGGTGACAGCTGCGGTTTCTGCGGGTATTGTGCCTTCGATATCCCTTTGAACGGGTTTCTCGAGTATATTGCTCAAGGTGTTTGTCAACCATTCTTCTAATAGCCTTCTCACGGCCAGTGGTGCTTCTCTTGCTGCGAAGGTTGAGGTTTCCCTTTCGCGCGAGACAGTTAGGCCCTCGTGGGGGGGAGATCTCTCCCTCAGGTGTAGCACTTGGCGTTGCGTTTTCGTTGTCTTCCCCACCGGCTTCATTGAGGGAATTTAGGAGGTTGTTCGTGGCACCTACTATAGCCATTAGCCTTGTTTCTCCCTTTCCCGCCATTGTTAGCCTTTGCGAAGCTAAGAAGAGGTGATTATTTTTTTCAAGAATCTAGATGAAACTATGATCTCAGCTATAGAAATCCCCATAGACAGCGCTAAATTGTTTGACTCAAAAGATATCGAACTTTTTTGAACAAATCAACCAAAGAAAATGAAGGGGTAAATCTTAGCTAAGTATAATAATCTCTAGAACGAAAGATAGATAGGGGGAATCCGGATGATAAGTATTCTTTTTCTCATCCAGACCGAAAGACCTTTAACAATAATCTTCTCAATCCTTTATGTAAGTAAGTTTACAACAAGTATTATGGGTTAGCAAAAGTGCCAGACCTTACAAAGTTGTTTCACGCTATATATATCAGGAACCAAACCTTTCTAAGCCCTAAAAGACAAGTTATAGGGAATATTCGAAAGAATATTCCTAATGTCCCCTAATGGGTCTGCACTACTGCAAGGGTCGTACAGTCTCTTGTCCGCCTTAAGGTCGTCCTATGCAAGATGTCGAGCTGCGAGGATCTCGTCGGTCGTCGTACTCATCAACGGTCGTGGTTGTTCAAATTTGGACCCATACACTTACTCAACTCGATTACCACTTTAACACCAACAACCGACAACGACAATCTCTTGACTCATTCTTCTCGATCAAAAGTCATTCATGAGATGTATTATACTGCAGTTAGGCATATTCTACCCAATTCGAGTACTATCAACCAAATGTCTTATCAAGAACCTTCTGATGTCATCCACATCATATACATAGACTCGACTAGCTAGACATCATCAACAGATACAGTTCCATATCCTAGTAATTAAATCTCTAAACGTCAAGAATATTAGAACCCTTATACCAGTGACACTTTCATCAACCTTCCTATGTTCAATCAATACAAATCTCATTTATAGTCAAATCATCTGTGTTTCCCTTAACCCTGGATCTTCTGCTGGACGATGAATCTCAACCCCTGCAAATCTAGGCAACCACATATAACTCATTGTATCATTCATGACGCAATGTTCGAGTATGTGAATCTTGTTATCAACTCCAGATCCTCGGTAGGATAGTCCTTCTCAAAACACCTCATTGTCGAGGAGCATACAACATGGATCAACCCTTGAGATAAATTACAGACATGAAACAACTTTCCAAGCATGTAAGCAGCATCAATTTCAAAATCATGGGTCACTATTCCAAGCACCTTGAGGTTCCTTCCACGCAACTAAGCTCTTGAGTCTGAATCTCCCTATCTAACCAAGTAATAGAGACTATAAAACCCATAAGCCATACCATACAAATCACAATATCTGACAAATCACATTTGGCTCCAACTCAAGACATCACTTGCTTTCTTAGAATGCTATACACTGCAACCAAACTTACATAAGTGATCCAAGCATGAAGCCACTTCTTCACAATATCTGTAGACCCCTCCGTCCCCATCAAAAAGTCATAAGTACATCAAAATTGAAATATTCGCTCTGTTGAGCCCTTAATGAACCTGGAACCTTTCTTTCCATCTCTCCAATCCAGCAAAGTCATACCAATGGTGATGCAAAACTGCTCGAAACCCCTAGCAAATTCCAATGCTCAACTCGCAGGTGAAGTATTCATTGAATTCCTTAAATAGAACATCTTGAAACTCGAACCCGCTATAACCATTTTTGAAATTTAATCACTCTACTCTAGTCCCTGATGCATAATCGAACATGTTGAACAACTCGTGCTTATCCTGCAAATAATGGCCATACATATGATAACTTTGCCCTTGGGCAACCGAGTGAATATTTCGTCATCCTCAAGGAATAACAAACTCGAGCCATCTAACAACCTTGTTATACCAATAAGGTGTAGCACATCACATATCTGGAAATTCCTTGCCCCAATCTACACTGATTTTACCCTTCCGAAATCACAACTAATCCACAAGTGTACCTTAGTTCATGAATTATAGAAACACATTTCCGAATGATCTGATGGCCATTACTAGGTTCCCCTACTTGTCCTTGAGCCATAATCACATTGTTCTCGAGCCTACAATAAATTTTCCTCCTTAATTTCCATGATGTCACACAGGTACTTAGCTAATTTTCTCATATGGTGCCAAGTGTATCACATCTTGCAACATCTGTTAGCTTACTTCATCTTTGCAACAGTCATAGCACCTTGCTTAATCCATTCAAACTCACACTGTAGCACATCACTTCCATTGAATTGAAGGAAACTCTTCATAAGAATCTTTTATGAAGTCATATAACCTCAAACCTTATTACAGGTGTTAACCCACCTGCTTAGTTCTAACTCGTTGTCTATTTGCAACCTCACCTTGGGTACTAGCCTCTATGTGGTCATCTGATCTTTTCAAATTCACATCTGTCCACATGATAGTAGAATCTGTTTCATCCCATTAATGAACTACGACCTAAATCCCATCATAAGGGTCGTGATGCACCTAGTTCCTAAAACTGTAAGCCTATCACATAACAGCATTAATCAGAATATAACAACTTAAAAATTTAACAAAAACTGAGAAATCTAGTATCATAGCCAAAACGGTAATAGAATAGTCATCATCCCACAACCAGGTGATATTGAGTCATAAGCTTTACAAGGATTACATAACAAGTTTCAAAATACATCATTGTTTGGAAACATAAACAATAGAAAATGAAATAAGAGGGTGACTCCGAGACCTGCGAACTGAACAATAAGGATACCTTGAAGTCTCCAACAGCTCTAGCTCAACTCTCTAATGACCAGCTCGATTCGAAGTAACTGGATCTGAATGTGCAGAAGCGTAGCATGAGTGTACCATAGTCGGTACCCAGTAAGTATCAAGACTAACCTCGGTGGAATAATGACGAGGTTCAAGTCATGATACTCACTAGTCAAATAACCTATTCGATAAATCAATAACTGACAATTTATCTCGAATGTTTTGACATTTACTCATGCAACTTACAGGCATGACCACATTTTAGTCAGTAACTCCCATTGTATGGAGATGCTTTACATTATGATAGCTCCCATCAAACAGAGATACTTTACATTTCAGTGCAAACTCTCCCACAAGCGGAGATGCACCCTATAAGTCAAACACTCCCATTAAGCAGAAATACTTAATATTTCAATGCAAAACCCTCCCAGCAAGCGGAGATGCTTTATACATTACAAATCAACTACTACCAACACGACGAGACTCAATGCTCCAATAGCTGCGTAATGGTACCCAGCCCGGCTAACATTCGAGTCAATTCAAGTACCCCATAATCTCGATCCCAAAATAATGGCTAGCCGCCAACCAGGCATCATCATTCCTGCATCATTTACATCACATCTTAACATATTATGCATTGCAATATATGGGTATGTGTGTATTTCATTCTTTTTGACAGAACAAACATTACAACGTGGAACTCCATCTAAGCAACAAACAAACCTACAATGCTATGAGTCATTAGCAGGCCAAGGATCTGAGCTCAAACTCAAAACATTCAGTAGAACTCTAATTTTTCAAATCATTCAAGTTAGGCCGCAAATTCAAAGCTATCACGAGTGTTGAATCCTCCATCTCGCAGTATTGTCATAATACGATACTAGGGCAATTCCTGCGAGCATCGCTTTCTCAAAGTTTACACTCTAGAACTACATGGGGCGTGATCTTCGTTAAGCCCGAGGTAGATAAGCTATTCAAAGCCAGAATTCGGCCCCAACTCCCTAAAATTCTCCTAGAATCTTCCTAAATCCTATAAGTCATAATCTTCGTGCTATTCACGCAATGTATGCCTATAGCCGGGACAAAATTAGCTTTGCTTTAATTTATTTGCCCGAAAACTCTTTCATCGTCTCCGGTCAAAGAGGGGCAGGTGTTGACGGTCAATTTTCACCCACCCTTTAAAAATTAATTTATTTATACTTAGTAATTTACAATAAATATTTTGAATATATTTTCAATCAAAAACACCTATTTTTAAGAAATTAATTTGGTATTAGCAATTTTGAAATTGATAATTTAATTTTATAATTGTAATTATAAACATATCATACTTACAATTTTATGGTTAATAAAATAACCCTTTTTATATATATATATTACATAGATCTTACAATTAGCTTAATTAGTTATTTTTTGATTTTTAATTAATTGGTCTGTCATTTCAATAATTCAAAACTAATATCACAATTTGGAAAACAGGGTATTTTATAGTTAATTATTTTATAATAATTAGTAGTATATATGATGATAATAATAATAATAATAATTTTTACTATATTTTATTAAGAATAATTAAGTTTATTTAATCTGATTTCAAAAGGGATTAAAAGGACTAAAAGCTATAATTGCAATTCTCTATTAAATACAAAGTGGCTATATTTCAAATTTTAATTTGGCCCAAATACAAGCCCATGTCCGAAATACCTAGTCCAAACACCCCATCTCATTCCACATTGGCAATTCACCCCAATCTCCATTAACCAATCAGAGATTGCCACATCACCTATCCCAATCCATTCACAAGACAAATACAACCCATCCTGGTCGTTGATTCATATTATCAATGGACCAAGATTAATCCTATTTTTCATTTATTTTTAAGGCCCAACTTATTTTGTCACCGTCGTTGGATCATAAGAATCCAACGGCCATCAAATTTTGTCCAAAAATCATTTTTAAACACCCAAGTCCTTAAAGTAATCGGAGCCATTGATCAAATGATCTAATAGTTCCTCATTCGTCTTTCATTTTAATCCCTAGAGACAACCAGCCCCTCCCTCAAATTCTAAAATCATTTTTCTATTGACTCTTCCGCCTTTCTTTCTCTTTCCTCTCTAAACTCTCTCGACCTGCCATGAATGAATCAATCACATATCTTGCACAAATTTGTGTAAGGTCACAAATCTTGACCCATAATCATTCTTATGCTTCCCTATCCGCGATTCTCGTCGTTGCTTTCCCTTTTCATCATAGAAATTCAAAAGCTCGAGTTCTCTGACCCACACAGAAAACATGAAACTTCAATTCTCAAATTCTTTGATGTTGCAACAAAGATCCTTCATGCATGAGTTCTTTGTGATGATTATTCAAAGCCAAAGGTCAAATTCAATGGCCTCTAGACCACTAGTCTTTATCCAATAGTTCTTCACTTGTAACGGTTGTCGCACACTCAGGTAAGAGTCTCACTTATTTTATCCCTCCGATTCACTCTGATTTCACCCTCCCCGCTATCATCATTCATCCTTCATCATCTTTTACTGTCAATTTGAATCTGAAACCCTATGGATTCACAACCAATATAAATTGAGGCTTTTAATGCCTTCGCAAAAGACACAACAAGATATACCTACCAACTACACTTGATGTCTAAGAAGTTAATACGCAACATAGTGTTTAGGAAAATTTCGATTAAAGTTTGAGTTCTTGGTCAATTTCTACTTTTCTTTTTCCCTCTGATTCTGAGTGTGTTACTAATTAAGAGCTTGAGCTCTTGACTTCATAAAGGTTAATTTGAACACTCGTTTCGTTTGCTTCCCAAAAGGAGGTAAAACCTCGACCTTTTTTTTTTCTTTTACTAATTCAAGTTACTGAATATGAATTGCTTTACTACTCTTGCTGAATGATGTTATTAAACCATGTGTTCATGTTTTAACTGTTTTATGTGCTTTGTAATGACTGTTAAGTGGATTCTACAACCGCGAACTTCTTCAAGTTATTGAATGTTGGTATTGATACACATATGATGATTCATGTCTATTGTTAACTTTGAAATGACCAAAGACTTCTTAATGTTCTTAATATCTATGATAGGTTTCTCAATGTCGTTGACTTATGTTTTGATGATCTAACAAACTTTGTCAAGAACCAGATAGGGAACCTGACATACTTGGGCAGCACTGCAAGTTAGTACATTCCAGCTCAATGCGAACTGCTATAGCTTCAGGGGATAAAGAACCAAATAAGGACAGGATACCCTTGTTGTTCCCTCATAGCAACCTGAGTTCAATGGGACACATCTGGAACATGTGTCTGCCTACACTGTTTCTGCTTGCACTGCACTGCCAGTTCCCACTTATTTCTTGACCAACTAAAGTGCTTACATCATTTCAAGTGATGTCATCAAGGTGTATCAACAATGAGTTTATATCAAAACATCACTTGAACACTTCTATTTCTCATTCAAGCCTTTTGCAAAAACAGAGAAATCAATTCTCACGATCTTGAAGAACAAAGTTGAATGCTACTACCGACTAGTTCCTAAAGTTAGTATCTTGTTATCCTTAGTTGAGTTGTAACTTTGTGATTTTTCTTATTATATCTCCTAAACTGCTTAGCCAGAAGTATTGATTAGGAATCCTCTTGTAAAATCTGTAAACTCTCTGAGTTTATGTTGTGACTAGGTTTAGTCATAAGTTAATGTCTTTGTCACTGGAGAGTGACAAAGTGGCTTGTGGTAAGAGTTTCACAAGTTAGTCAAAGTCTTTGTAACTAGAGAGTCACAAAGTGGCTTGTGGTGAAAGTGCCACAAGTTAGTTGAGTTGAATCCTTTGTAATAGAGTTATTACAAAGTGGCTTGTAATAGGTGTTTACGAGTTAGTGAAGTTGAAAGATTACATGTGTAGGTCATGGTTTTTTGTCCCCTTGAGTTGGGATTTTCCACGTAAAAGTCTTGTGTCTCTCTCACTTACAGTTTACTAGCATTCTCAGCATAACCTCATAGAGGACCAGTTACTCTACTATTTGATGGACTCATACAAACTAACAATTGGTATTAGAATGAGTTCCTCCTATCAGGCTAACACCTAGGAAGGATTCTTATGGCTGCTCCACGAAATTTTAAAGAAGGTCAATCTACATACCGACCACCCAGATTCAATGGACAATACTATGATTAATGGAAAACAAGAATGCGTGATTTTATCATGGCTGAGGATTCTGAGTTATGATATATCATATGTGATGGTCCTTATGTTCCAACAAAGGTACTGGAAGAACTTCTATTTTCAATATCAAAAACCAGTAAAGAATACACCGATGCAGACACGAAAGCTGTGGAGAAGAATTTTCGTGCCAAAAAGATTTTGGTATGTGGAATAGGACATGAAGAATATAGTAGAATCTCTGTATGCGACACTGCTAAGGATATATGAGATGCTTTGCAAACAGTTCACGAGGGAACTACCCAAGTAAAACAGTCTAATATCGATATGCTCACTACCGAGTATGAACTCTTTGGGATGAAGGACAATGAATCTATTCAAGAAATGCACACAAGATTCACTTTCGTCATAAATGAGTTACACTCACTTGGTGAAACCATTCCTAGAAAAACGCTAGTGAGGAAAATCCTCAACTTTCTGCCTAGCCCTTGGGAAAGGAAGGTTGAATGTCAGAAGATGGTCAGAAGATTTCAGAAGATGGTCAGAAGAACTGGATAAATGCTAAAAAGGGGCAACTCTAGCAAACCAAAAAATTATGATCTCTGTCAAATGTGTGGAAAGCCTGGACACTTCATCAAAGACTGTCCTCTCTTGAAGCAAGAATTCTCAAAGAACAACCCTGAAAAAGTAACTAAGAGGAACCCGGTTCCTTTCAAAGACTTCAAAAGAAAGAGATCTGCTGACAATGTGATGAAATAGGCTCTTGCAACATGGGGAGATTTCTCTGGTGAGTCTGAAGATGAAACTGATGCTGGTGATAGTTCCATGATGGTAGTTGAAGGAGAGGAAAATGAATATGACTCAACCTTTGATTTGGTGGCCAAATCAGATGATGACAACAAGGAGGTAAATTTCAGGGATGTTCAGACAAATCTCAAATCCTACTCTCCTAAGAAACTCATGTCTTTAGCTAGTGTGTTGATTGATGCCTATCATTGTCTTGTAGAGGATAGGGATTCCTTGACCTTAGAACTAGGAGAAGTTTAACAAACTAGATATGACTTAGTGACTGTAGTTATTGAACATAAGGAAACCATTGAAAGCTTCAAAGAAGAAAGAAATGATCTCTTGGCAGTAACGACAGACCTAAGGGAAACAACAGAGAGACCAGAGACTATTTCAAAAGATGGAAATTCCGGAAAAGGAAAAGAGATAGCTAGTGAGGAATACATTAGGCTGAAAATGAGTTGAAAGCTGTGTGAACTAGGATGTGTGTTGAAACTGAGAAAAACAAGACCCTCCAAATCGATCTGGAAAGAGTAAAAAATGATCTTGAAATGTTCCTAAAGTGGACCTGGTCCTCAGATGCTATCACTGCCATGTACACTAATAATGGTGAAAACAGGTAGGGAATAGGGTTCCAAAGGGAGAAAACTCCTTACAACCCTCATAGCAAATGCATCACTGTTCCTGATAACTGGCTTTATACCCAATGTGGGAACAATGGGTACTTCAAAGAAAATTTCCAGGCCAGGGTTCAATCTGTTCAGAAAAACAAAGTGTTTGCTAAAAAAGTGACTACAAAAGAGGGACCAGGTTCCACTCACAAAAAGCGCACATTACCTGCATGAACTAAAAGAGAACTTATTCATCCTCTTGCCTACTACAAGGGACCTAAACTTTCTTGGGTTCCTAAAACTAACTCTTGATCTTCTTGTACAGGGAACAGTGAAAGGAAACGGTCAAAAATGGTTCATGGATAGTGGGTGTTCAAAGCACATGATTAGGAACACCATGGACTTTCTTTCACTAAAAGTCCTGCAAGGAGGGAGTGTATCCTTTGGAAATGGGAAAAGGGGGTACATTCTTGGAGTTGGAAAAATTGGGAAGTCACTCACTCTTTCTATTGAAAATTTGTACTATGTCAATGGTCTTAAGTAAAATCTCTTGAGTGTTTCTCAGATCTGTGATAAAGGAAATAAGGTGGAATTCTTGTCCAAGATATGTATAGTTACTAATCTAGTAACTGGTGAAGTGGTACTTGTGGCCAAAAGATACAAGAACATCTATGTTACTGATTTCGAGTCCTTACCAAGTGGTGATCTGAGTTGTTTGAAAGCTGTTGATTTTGATGCTGAACTGTGGCACCGAACACTAGGGCACACAAGCTTTTCTCTTCTAAACAAACTAATTCGGAAGAACCTAGTCCATGATCTGCCCATGTCAAAGTTCAAGGTGGAAAAGATCTGTGATGCCTGTGCTAGAGGAAAACATGTGAAGTCCTCTTTTAAGTCAAAAAAGGTTGCGAGCACCTCAAAGCCACTAGAGCTCTTGCATATGGACCTATGTTGTCCTATGAGACTTCATAACAGAGGAGGAAAAAGACACATCTTTGTGATAGTGGATGACTACTTCAGATTCACATGGACTTTATTTCATAGAACTAAAGATGAAACCTTTGAGGTGTTTGTGGCCTTCGTGAAGAAAATCTAGGCAAAGATGGAGTCTAGAGTCACATGCATTAGGTCAGATCATGGAACAAAATTTGATAATGCCCAATTTGATGAGTACTACAATGAAAATGGCATTACCCACAACTTCTCAGCTCCCAGAACTCCTTAGCAAAATGGAGTAGTGGAAAAGAAGAACAAAACTCTAGAAGAGATGGCAAGAACAATGCTAATTGACAGTGGAATTGCAAAGAACTTCTGGGCTGAAGCCGTCAACACTGCTTGCTGCTTGGTGAACAGGTGCATGATCAGATCCCTCCTGAACAAAACCCCATATGAGTTGCTTAATGGAAGGAAACCCAAGCTGACTCACCTAAGAACATTTGGATGCAAATGCTATGTTCTCAATAATGGAAAGGATCAGCTTGGAAAATTCGATGCCAAGAGTGATGAAGGAATATTTATGGGTACTCTTCTCAAAGAAAAGAGTACAAGATATATAATAAGCGGACTCAATGTGTTGAAGAAAGTGTTCATGTTATTTTTGATGAGTCTTATCCATCCTGTGAGAAGAATGCTGAAGAAGATCAAGATGAAGAACCCTTACTAGTCCCTGGTGAAGTCATTAACATGGCCAATGGAAAGGCAGATATGATGAGTCAAGTAAAATAGCTGAGTGAAGACAATACTGTCTCATCTTAAATGAAACTAGGTGCTTCAATTACAACTATTGAAGCTGAAGAAAGAGTGGTTGATGTAGTTCAGGGTACTCCACTAGAATCTGAGAGAAGAATTCAGGAAAACCAGTCAAATGTACCCAACGCTCTCTAAATGAACCTCAGACGTCTAACTGGAGACACAAAAGCTCTCATCCTCTTGATAACATAATTAACCTTCTAGATTTTGGAGTACAAACCAGGTCAAATGCCAGAAATTCACTTGCCTTCTCAGCCTTTATCTCCCAAATAGAACCCAACAATATCAAGGAAGCCTTGAAATATGTAGATTGGACTACAGCCATGCAAAACAACTTACATCAGTTTGAAAGGAACAATGTCTGGCACCTGGTACCCAGACCCTCAGATCGAACCATTATAGAGACCAGGTGGGTATTCAGGAACAAGCTTGATGAACATGGGAATACTACAAGGAACAAGCCCAGGCTAGTGGTTAAAGGCTACAATCAGGAGGAAGGGATTGACTATGATGAAATATTTGTTCCGGTCGCTCGTATGGAAGCTATTAAAATCCTAATCGCTTTTGCATCTCGTATGGAATTTACCTTGTTCCAAATAGATATCAAAAGTGCATTTCTAAATGGACTTCTTGAGGAAGAAGTCTACGTGAAGCAACCTCTAGGATTTGAATATCATGAACACCCTGAAGATGTGTTTAAACTGGACAAAGCATTGTATGGGCTGAAGCAGGCTCCTCGAGCTTGGTATGAAAGGCTGTCAAAGTTTCTCTTCGAAAATGGCTTTAGAAGAGGGAAAATTGACAACACCCTGTTCTAAAGAAATGGGGATGGAACTTGCTCATCGTTTCAGTCTATGTTGATGATATCATTTTTGGGGCAACAACTGATTCTCTATGTGAAGAATTTGCAAAACTCATGGGAAGTGAGTTTGAAATGAGTATGATAGGGGAACTGAACTTCTTCTTGGGTCTTCAAGTACAATAGTCCCCAAAGGTTACATTCATTTGTCAACAAAAATACATCAGGGAGCTGTTGAAGCGGTTTGACATTGAAGCATCAAAGGAGATATACACTCCTATTGCTACGGACACTCGAATGGACATGGATGAAGCTGGGTCTCCTGTGAATTAAACCATGTATAGAGGCATTATTGGGTCTCTTCTCTATCTTACTGCCAGTAGACCTGATATTGTCTTCCCTGTGGGGCTATGCGCAAGGTTTAATCTTATTGGATATGCTGATGCAGACTATGCAGGATATCTTGTAGACAGGAAAAGCACTTCTGGAATGGCTCACTTCCTAGGTTCATTTCTCATCTCTTGGGGCACAAGGAAGCAAAACTTAGTGGCTCTTTCAACAACTGAAGCAGAATATGTAGCCGTAGCATCCTGCTGTGCACAACATTTGTGGATCAAGCATCAACTGGAGGACTTTGGGGTATTCACTGAGAGTGTGCCCCTTATATGTGACAACACAAGTGCACTCAACATGGCTAAGAATTCAGTTCAACACAAAAGGACCAAGCACATTGATGTGAGGCATCACTTTTTGAGGGACAATGTGGAGAAATGGTTGATATGTATGAAGTTTTGTAGCACAGAAGATCAAATTACAAACATCTTTACCAAGGCATTAAATAGGGAACATTTTGAAAGAAACATAGTGAAGTGGGAGCTTTTAAAGCCCAATTGACAACATGATTCCTCATTATTTGGCTATGAAAATCATCTTCAAGAAAAATTGGCTAAAAGTGTTTTCTGGCCCCGTCTAACTCACTTCAATACCGTTGTAGGTAAACACGCATGATGAGTATAGAAGCTAGATGTCGTGCATGGATGATAAATGAGGATTAATATTTTCAAATAACAGGTCAAGAACCTAGTTCTTGTACCAAAGTTTAGTACTTCTGTGCATTCATTAATACACGTCTTAAAAGAGGTACAAAACACAACTGTCATGTCATCCAACTTTTCAGATCATGTTGTCACGTCTCTTCACTTCAAATCGTTCCATCTCCCTCTGAAACGTTGCACTTCTCCACGTCCAATCGCCGTTTCAAAACCGATGCCTATGTCTCTCTCTTCATAATTATCCATTCTTAATAAAACCCCTCTTTTTGTTCTCCACAAACCATAAGTCTTCTATTCAAACTTCCCAAAGCACCTTCGCTCCATATTTCTAATGGCTGATACAAACTCCGACCTCACTGCCTCAGTCATACCTGTTACTGAAAGACCTGTGGAGTCCTCCACCTCTACTGAGCCCTCTTTAACCACTCTTATCCTCCCTGGTAAAATAACACTTCACCTAGATTCCCCCTATCTCTCTATTTTAGAAACCCCTAAAATTGTTGATCCAACCTCTCCACCTTCTGAGGTTCCTACTAATCAAAGGCCAAGTGGTGAACAAGGTCAAAACCCTGAGGTCACAGAGGGTTCAACCATTGTTGCTACCGATTCCGTGGTGGCAGTGGTGCTGATTAAGGAAGAAAATGTTGTAACCGTCTTTGTGGTGTCTGCTGATGGTGTACTGTATGAGATCATCTCCAAGAAAAATCAGGTACATGGTATGGGGGACGAAGGGGCCATTGTCACTGTTGAAGGCGCTGCACTAGCAGATACTACTGGGCCCTCACATGAGGAGCCTAACCCCTCTCCAAAGGACCCAGGTCAGGTTTCTCATTCCCAGGATAGTTCTGCTCCTGCATTCGATGTTGTGCCCTTGGAAATACAGGCACTTGAGATGAGGTCCAGTGATGAGGAGGATTTAGACAACCTAGCTCTAGATGCATTCATAGTAAAGCGAAGGGTGGTGTCCACCCCTGAGTCTTCCACCAAGCGACCCACTACCAGGTTGCAAGCTAAGGTGGCCTACGACTCTGCCCTTCAAAAGAGCAAAAAGGGTAGTAAGAAGCAAAGGAGGAAGTTGGTGAAAGATGGTGTTCCCGTAAGTGATAAGGCGATCCTTGTGGTAGAGGTGGAAGAGGAAACACCAGATGAACCCGATTCATTGGTTAGACGGTTTCAGAAAAAGTAGAAGCCTACTTCGGTCGAGAAGGCTTCACCCTCTAGCTCCAAGCTGAAGGATGTTGTGAGTGAATTCTCGATGTCTGATGAGGATGCGTTAGTCAAATCCAAGGGAAAGGAGAAATCCAGTGGTGGGAAATCCGGCAAACGAAAGTCTAAAATTGTTTAGTAACCTGGTTCTGTGAAGAGGATAAGAAGTGAAGTCAGCCTTGGCTCAGAACACCTGAGGCACCAAAAAGTTCTGTTGGGTCGTACCTTTGACCCAGCAATCTTTGAGATGGTTGGTATGCGACAAATTCTTGAAATGGTTGAGTTTCGATGGGCGCATCCATTCAAAATAGATGCACCTAAGGCATATGAGGATGAGGTACAAAGTTTCTTTGCTACACTCTTTCCCTTTGAGACAGACCACATATGTACTTTGGTAAATGGTGTAGATATCGTGTTCAATGTAAAGTTGCTTGGAGAAATTCTTAAACTTCCTACAGCTGGTGTGTCCAGTGTAAAAGATGTGTGTCAGTTTAACTTCAAAAATGTCGTGGTCAAAGATAATGCAAACCAGAAGAGGGACCAGATCCATAAGAAAGCGTTACTCCGTATCTATCAGTTGTTGTTCGAATTGGTAAACAAAGTTCTTTTGCCTCGAGCTGAAAGGAGGCTAGTGACTTCTAAGTCTGACCTATTCTTGATGGAGCAACTGGATATCTTTACTCCTGTGAGCCTGCTTGCTATTATGATTGAACACATGCAAAAGGTCGCCACCTTCAAAGATGGTAATCATGGCCTTCCCTATGGGTTCTTGCTTACGCAAGTGTTTAAATTCTTTGAGGTGCCACTGGGGCCATGCAAGGTGGGGACTAAGAAGCAGACTTTCTCCCAGATAACATTGGAAGAATGCGAGTGCATAGAAAAGAATGGGGGGGGGGGAGTAGGAAGTACATAAACTGTCTCACAGCTTATTAATGCTCAGAATAGTGCAACAGAGGAGATTTGTCGGTTGAAGGCCAGGAATGCTATTCTGGAAGGTCAGCAAGCCCAAGGGGTTCTGGAGTCAAATGATGAAATAGCTTGTTTGACAAAAGAGAATGCTGATCTCAGTGCGCAAGTAGAGAACCTGAAAGCAGAACTGCTCAATGAGCAAAAGTCGACCAATTCCCGAATAGACCTTATTCTCCAAACACTTGCTGCAGCTTCCAAGCCCTCTACTCCTAGTGCCCCCTAAGTACCCCTTCAGTGATCAATTTCTGGAAATGTCCTTTAAGTTTTTTTTTTGTTTTTGCAGATGTTTTATTTTCTTTTTTTATGTGGTTGGGATGAAATAATATTGCTCCCCTCTTAACAGTCTAATGTTGCCTTTGCTTTTTAAGCAAAGGAATATTAAATTTTATTAATATTAAATCTATCCTCTTTTATTATCTCATTGCTTCAATTCTATGTTTCTCTTCTCTATCATCTTGTGTGCACATATGTGGCATGAGTTAGCTCGGCTAGACTTTTTTGTGCTGTTTATCTATTTGTGCCGTTTATCTATTTGTGCCTTTTTAATGATGCCAAAAGGGGGAATAAATAAGTCATAATGTCATAAAGTCAGGAGGAACTAATGTGAAATAAGGAAGGCATAAAGTTAGGGGGAACTTGTGAAACATGTGTTCTCCTGTTACTTAATCTGGTTCATCTTGCTCTAAATAACAACGTTATCTGTTTAAGTTTGTCATCATCAAAAAGGAGGAAATTGATAGGTTTCTCATTGTCTTTGACTTATGTTTTGATGATCTAACAAACTTTTTCAAGAACTAGATAGGGAACCTGACATACTTGGGTTGCATTGCAAGTTAATAGATTCCATCTCAATGTGAACCGCTATAGCTTCAGGGGATAGAGAACCAAATAAGGACCTGATACCCTTGTTGTTCCCTCATAGCAGCACCAGGTCAATAGGACACAGTTGGAAGACATGACTGCCTACACTATTTCTGCCTGCACTGCACTTCTAGTGCCCACTTATTCCTTGACCAACTAAAGTGCTTACATCATTTCAAGTGATGTCATCAAGCTGTATCAACAATGAGTTTATATCAAAACATCACTTGAACACTTCTATTTCTCATTCAAGCCTTTTGCAAAAATAGAGAAATCAATTCTCACAAGCTTGAAGAACAAAGTTGAACGCTACTACGGACTAGTTCCTAAAGTTAGTATCTTATTGTCCTTAGTTTAGTTGTAACTTTGTAATTGTTCTTATTGTATATCTAAACTGGTTAGCCAGAAGCATTGATTAGGAATCCTCTTGTAAAATCCGTAAACTCTCTGAGTTTATATTGTGATTAGGTTTAGTCATAAGTTAAAGTCTTTGTCACTAGAGAGTGACAAAGTGACTTGTGGTGAGAGTATCACAAGTTAGTCAAAGTTTTTGTAACTAGAGAGTTACAAAGTGGCTTGTGGTGAGAGTGCCACACGTTAGTTGAGTTGAATCCTTTGTAATAGAGTTATTATAAAGTGACTTGTAATAGGTGTTTACAAGTTAGTGAAGTTTAAAGCCTATAGGTATAGGTCGTGGTTTTTTGTTCCCTTGAGATGGGATTTTTCCACGTAAAAATCTTGTGTCTCTATCACTTACAGTTTTACTACCATTCTCAGCATAACCTCATAGAGGACCAGGTACTCTACTGTTTGGTGGACTCATACAAACTAACAATCTAGTTCCAAACCTCTCTAATGTTCTATTATCACTGTCATGACTGTTATACTAATCTGTCTTGAATATCATTTTATAATTCTATATTGGTTCGTTCAATAACTTACAATCCAATAGAGTATGAATCATTTAGTGCTGAGAATCAACTTGTTGCCTTAGTTTAGAAATACTAGCTTATGACCTTTGAACTTGTTCTTACCTCTTTAATACTTCTCTGTGATCCTGTCTATTACTTGATTGAACTCATGACTATTTATGTAGGCATGTCCTAAGTTAGTTTGATCCTTGTGCTACATTGTGTATGATTTTGAGATTGCTTTATACTTAATCTAAGCTATGAGGTGTTGATAAGATATATTTAAGTTATGATGATACATTTGTTTAGCCAAAATACTACTGCTAAGTTCCATTATACCTAAAACCTATCCCATACATGCTTAACATGTTCCTCCATTATGATGATGACCTTATCCTTTTCTTGAAGCCCATAGGGTGATACTGTTGGTAATACTTTCATAATATGACCTCTGCTAAGTATTTTTTTCGTGTGTATTTGTGATCCTGTACACATATTTTAATCTTCAATGTCTCTGTTTGTCCCTTAAGATCTCATACATACCCATATTGTTTTGAAACCTCACTAAGCGTTTTCAAGTAGATTAAACGTAGCTTGTGAACTCTAAAGAGAATCTTTTGTTTCTACTTCTCGGATATACAACATGCTCTGTTCTTAATGAGGGGCATACCCGACTTCCAGCTAATTGTCAAATAAAGCTATCCGTGCTTTAATTCCTAGCTTGAAAGCATTCTTTGAAGCAAAAATTCCGGTAAATCAAGCCTGCGTAGAATACTTGACTTTTCCATGTGCAAGACCACAAAAAGTATTCCCCCCTAAAGCTCAGCTCTGCGAAGGCCTTTCGGAGATTGACCTTTCTTTCTCTTCTTCCCGGTCTGATCGGTCGAGCTCTCGTAATCGATCGCTCATATGTCCATTTCGTTCTGGCTAGCGCTCATCTCCAGCTCTGTTTCCAACCTTTCATTTAATATATCATTCCCGTATGCAATACCTCTTATTTAATCTTGCTATACGTCCAAGCCTTCTCCCATCGGTAGTTGGAAGCAGAACTGAAACTGGATATAACTGAAGGAAAGGCTATATAGGTACGATAGGAGGGTACGGTTAAGTAGGTAAGCGAAGGCTCTCTCTCTCGCTCTGTGGTCTTGTGTAAATACTTTCCGCCTATCTATTATTTTTTTAATCTTTATAATAAGTAAGCAGATCGAAAGCACGAAAAAGAGATTAGTATGAAGTTAGAACTTTCAGAAAGAAGTAATTATGTCATTAATTCTTAAAGTTAATTAGGATTGATGGTTTGAGATTATGTTAAGTTATCTTAGGAGTTCCATTTGATTTTTGTGAATCTATAATCTTGTTAACACCTTTTCAGAAATGCTGATTGTATTTTGGTGTCTTTGATAGCATATGTAGAAGTCCTAACTATGATTGTTGTCTGAATCTCTGTTAATATTATTAGAAGGGTCCAATTGAAATCATCAACCTGTGTCTCATAATTGAGGTTCTTGATTTGTATTTATAATTGAAGTTGTTTGATCTATGTCTGTATTAGCACTCTTTAGAGAGCATAAATGTAGTAATTAACTTGTAATGTTGTTAACACTCTTCAGGAGTCATAATTCTTATTGTTAACCTACCCTCTCCTAATCCCCTCCGATGTTTAGTGAAACTGTTAGTCCATATCTCTATTAACATTCGTCTAGGATTGTTAACCTGTGTGTATTAGAAAACAAGACCTAAGTTAAAACCAATCTGTGATTAGTCTATTAAAGGTTGTTAAGGCGGTTGTGTTTGTGTTCATAATAGTTGAAAACTTGAACTATGTACTCTTTCTATCATTTAGAGATATGATTTCAGGTGTTTGATTCTTTAAGAATATCATTATAATGTCCTTACCTCTATATTTGAATTTTATTTCTTTTAAACCTTCTTAGCATATTAATCATCCATTTAGCTTTGAAATATGGTCATGATAGTGTAGATAAATTGTCTTGTAGTCCTATAATGTTCTACTTTAGCCATCCCGAGAAAGGTATATACTTCTGTGGTATGGTATCACTATAGTAATTGAGATTTATATTGAAAGTACCTCATTGGCACTTAAACTTATCGGGAAGAGTGAGTGCGAGTGATTAGGGATATTTATGAGTAGAGTTTAGTTCTTGGTTGGGCTACTCTCCCTCACACAAGTATTACCCCGGGCCTTGAGACCCTTGGAAACTTTGATGTTTCAGGGATCCAAAGGGAGTCTTGACCTTGAGTGGAACTTTTCCCTTTAGCTTCTAATCTATTGACATTCATTACTCCTTTTCGGTTTTGTGTTTAGTTACAATGAAAATTTTTCAATGTGAATCACTTTACCATATTTGACTCCATATTAGTATAACTTTATAGTTTCTAATTATTATTGGTTGTTATTTATTCAAGTCATTTACTTATTTATTTCATGTATGATTGTATGTATAGAGTATTATATCTAATGACATTTTCTCTTTCTTTTTGAACATGTTCAAACATTAGGCCTGGTGAGTTCTCAAAAGAGCTCAAGACCAAATCTCGTACCAGAGCGTCTGGAAGTTCGAAGCCCACTGTTGTTCGTTCCTGTTGCTTTCTAGGCCTATCTCTTTAAGGCCCAAACCAGAGTCTCTCCTTACCCTTCACTACTTTATTATGTTCTATTATTCACATTCTCTCACATGTATATAATATTGCACTCATCATATCTGATTAGTTGTTTTACTTTACCCCATTGAATCATAAATAACTTAGGCAAGTCTTAAAGGACATAGGATTAAAAGAAATATTAGGCTTAATAGTAACTAGTTTCCAATTTGTTAGTTATGTGATGCTCACACTATTAATCTCTTATGTTTTACTAATATTTCATGAAGATTTTGAAGCCAAAATAGCTTAGCAAAGGACGACAATCCGTTTTTCCAAAAAAAAAACCAAAAATGAATTTCAACATTGGCCTTCTAAAAGAAAAACGAATCTTTCAAAACAAAGTGTTGCCGCCTAGGAAAGATTTTACAATTGATTTCCTCAAGTCTAAGAATTATGTTTTCGAAAGCCAAGGTACATCCTAGGCTCACTTTCTTACATCATCTTTATCCAAGTGGAGTTACATGAATAGCCACATTCTTTAAATACATAATGTTTTCTAACTTAGCCCCCTTTTACATGTTTCATAAATATACATCATTTGTGTACATATGTTTAAACACTTTCAATTATATATACCAACATTATTTTTTTAAACTCCTTTATAAACTCATACCTCTTTTTAAATTGTGCATCCCCTTTGTAAACATCATGTTCTAATTTTGATATACACTGTAAGTTGCGCCCTTTAACACTAATTAAGTAGATTGCAAACAATTAATCCTTTAAATCTAGTATAAGTCCTATGGATCTACCTCAAATAGATTTTAAGGGGTTCCTAATACATTTTCATTAGAATAACAAGAACCTTACCCACAATATTACCGGTTAGCAGACTAATAACGAAAAATAACCTTGTAATTAAATATGTACCCTAGTATACCTTTAAATATTAGGTGGCGACTCTCTTTTATCAACAACAGTAAAACCACAAGTTGAATCTTGTTTTGACTCGTGCAAAATAGGGTGTAACAGTGACAAGTTGGTATCAGAGCTCTAGGTTGCTTAGGTCTTACGAGTCATGAGCAAGTTTAGTAGATTCTTGCAGATCGGTACAGAGACGTTTGTATTTATCTTCGAAAGGCTACCGAACTATTAGGAAACATCACTTTCTTGCATCCTTGTCGTGTGAATTTGTTAATTCTAAATTCTAGACCTTTACTCTTCTATTCTCTCACCAAAATGTGAGAACACGTTCAACTGATCAGGCACTAGTGCTACCATTCAGGGCTGCGAGAGGTCGGTGCCGAGGTCGGGGCCGAGCCGGGGCTCGCACTACTTCTAGAGTAGTACATGTGGATCTACTAGTTGCTCTAGTGGAGGAGCAGGTGCCGGATATTGTTGATCTGGTAGAACCAACTCAGACATCGGTGGTGCCTATTGCTAAACTAGGTCTTCAAGAGACTTTCTCTTAGCTTGAGAGTGCACACGAGCTTAGCTCAGGCGTGTATGATATCAATTGCATCAGCTACCTCATAGGCTGGGGGGAGGAGCCCAGAAACCCACCATGCTAGCTCAGGATTATCAGATACTATGGGTGTTAGCAGTTTAGCCAATTGTTGTTTCTTAGGCCGAGGTTGGTCTATATATTTATAATCAGGAGCAAAAGAGATTGGAGTGATTTAAGAGGCTGGATCCTCCCGAGTTCAGTGGAGGAGAGATAAAGGATTCTTTGGGTTTTTTGCATCGGTGTAGTCGGATTATCCGCACAACGGGTATTGTGGACACTAGTGGAGTTTCCTTTATTACATTCCAGCTGATAGGGGCAGCCTATAAATGGTGGCAGACCTATGAGTCAGGAAGAACAGATGGCACAACACCACTTACATGGCATCAGTTCTCAATTCCCTTCTTAGAGAAGTTTGCCCCACATAATCATAAAGAGGAATTGTGTAGGAAGTTTGAGCAGCTATTCACGGGGGACATGACTGTGACCTAGTACCATATGAGATTCGCGGATTTGGCATGTCATGTCATGGTGCACTTACAGCTTAGAGCTCATATCGCACTTTACCAATTCAGGGTTATTTAGTACCGGGATCTTCCAGTGGTTATTAAAGTTCACAAGGTCTAACTTAGGCCCCACAGTCTTTTTTGGTTCAAGGTTTGCTACGAGTGTAGGGAGTTGGGGAATATGAGGAAGTATTGCCCCCGCTATTACACAGGTCCAGTGCAACAAGGAGGCCAGACTATAACTCTTGCACCAGTTGCTATACCACTCGCTCAACTAGCTTGGGGTGGCGGTCATTCGGGGTGAGGTCACCCTAGAAGGGGAGGTTAGTCAGGCTGTGGTCAAGCCTTTTGCTATACATTTCCCGCCATGCCAGAGGCAGTTTCTTCTGACGCCATGATAACAAGTATTGTTTTCATGTTCCACAGAGATGCTTCAGTATTATTTGACCTAGGTTCCACTTATTCATGTGTGTCAACATACTTTGCCCGTTATTTGGATATGCCTCATGATTCTTTAGATATGCATGTTTATGTATCTACACTAGTGGTTGATTCTATTATGGTGGACCATCTATATTGGTCGGGTGTGGTTACCATTGGGGGTTATGAGACTAGATTTGATCTCTTAGTGCTTAGCATGATGGATTTTGATGTGATTTTTGGTATGGATTCATTGTCACCATATCACACTATTCTTGATTGTCACGCAAAAATCGTGATATTGGATATGCTGGGATTATCGAGGTTGGATTGGAGAGGCTCCCTGGATCATGTTCCTAGTAGAGTGGTGTCTTTTCTATAGGCTTAACAGATGATTGAGAAGGGGTGTTTAGCGTATTTAGCCTTCGTGAGGAATGTTAGTGCCGACACTCCTACTGTTGAGTCAGCTCCAGTAGCAAGGGAGTTCCTATATATGTTCTTGCAGACCTGCTTGGTAGGCCACCCAATAAGGCTATTGATTTTGGTTTTGATTTGGTCTCGGTCACTCAGTCCATGTCCATTCCCCCATATCGCATGGCACCAGTAGATTGAAGGAGTTGAAAGAGCAGTTACAAGAGTTTCTTGATAAGGGTTTCATCAGGCCTAGTGTGTCACCTTGGGGTGCACCGATACTATTTGTGAAGAAGAAAGATTGTTTTATGAGAATGTGCAGTGACTATAGGCAATTGGACAAGGTTACTATCAAGAGTAAGTACAAAATAATGCATATTGATAGTCTGTTTGATCAACTTCACGATGATAGGGTATTCTCGAAGATTGATTTTTGAGATTAGGTTACCATCAGTTGAAGATCCGGACTTCAGATATTCTGAATATGATTTTCAGGACCCGCTACGGTCACTATGTGTTTCTAGTGATGTTCTATGGGCTGACCAACACCCCAACAACTTTAATGCACTTGATAAACAACATATTTCAACCCTACCTTTATTATTTCATCATAGTTTTCATTGATGATATATTGGTGTATTCTCGCAGTTGGAAGGAACATAAGCAGCACTTGAAGATCATGCTCTAGACTTTGAGGGAGAGGAAATTGTATGCTAAATTCTCTAAGTATGAGTTTTGAATAGACTCGGTGGCATTCTTAGGCCACACGGTGTCTAGTGTGGCCTAAGATCTAGAGTTTCCTTAGGTTGGCAGTGTACTATCGCTATTTTGTGGAGGGTTTTTCAGCTATAGCATGCATATTGACTAGATTGATACAGAAGGGTGCCCTATTTAGGTGGTTCGACGTGTGTGAGGACAGCTTTTAGAAGCCCAAGAATGCCTTGACTACAACTCTAGTTCTAATTTTTCCTTCAGGATTGGGTTCTTATACATTTTATTGTGATGCTTCACGTATTGGCATTGGGTGCGTATTGATGCAAGTGCGTGGAGTGATTTCGTATGCTTTGCATCATTTGAAGCCCCTACTACCAGTAGTAAAAAATGGTTCTATTGGAACGATTATTTGGTAACGGTTATAGAACTGTTACAATAGATTATTTTTTGGGATGGTTTTAATCGTTCCAATAGAGTGAAAAGGCTTTTGGTACACTTCTGAAGCAAAACTGTTCTGATAGGATAGTAACCGTCACTATAAATGAAGCTATGAGGACTGTTTAATAAGGCGATACAATAGGAATATTTATAGGAATGGTTTTCTAAAATAAAATATTTATTGGGACGGTTTATTTTTCCCTCCCTGCTTTCCCTCCTACATATTTATTAACAAAAAGTAAAAATAAATGATGACCCCACAAGTAAAATAAACTATAATATAGGGTTACTAATTAATCTTTAAAACATAAAACATTCGTCTCTCTCTTCAGAACTAGACAAATCCTAAACAAATCCGCCGAGGCTGTCCTCTAAGGCTTTCGTCTCTCTCGTCTTCAAACTATCCGGCATCGACGAACTGTTTTGCTTACTCCGACGAAGGAATTCTGACGAAGGACAACCATTTCGGCTAATATAAGGGAATCTCAGATGTAGATTATCAGTATTTTTCCATGTTCATGGTTGTTCGCTTTCGTTATTGTTTCACCGGAAAATTGTTCGCCGCTTCTTCTGCTTTCTTTCTCTAGTAAGATTTCATCTAAACCCATTAATTTACTCTGTCCTTTGTTTGTATTATATGATTTCTAGTTTTTGATTTCATCTAAACCCAATTTTTTTTGATTTCTAGTTTGTAAAACTGTAATTATCTAGTTAGTTGGAAAAATAAGTTAAACTTTATTTAGGGTTTTTGAGGTATTTTCAGTTGATCTGACTAACGGGAAGGATTTGAGCACCAAAATACATGATCTGTCATTTTATACTATCGACAGACTATACAAGCATAGTGTTACATTAAGGGCTTTCTTATTATTTGTTGCTACTTGACTCTTCGTGTTATCGATCACATTTTATCTATTAGTTTTATGTGTTGTTACTGTCTGTCCTTTTGCATTTGCCTAATTTCCATGAACTTCCACTCTACAAACCTATTCATCAGTGTGAAGACACTCTTAGTGCACTCAAATCCCAATGCTGCAACTAGTTGTCTCTGTATGTAATTAGCCACCTCATAGCTAGAATTTCCACCAGCACAAGTCAAATCTTTGGGAATTTTTCCAATGATCTCAATAGTGTAAGAAGGTCTTGGATTCATCAAGAAGAAAATAGGGTCCAAACACTTGAGACCACTAGCAGCAGTCCCATAAAACATGGTCACATTTGTGTTCATAGCCACAAATGTACAATCTCATCAGCTAATTCTGCAAACAAGGAGCTGAACCTTAAAAGATATGGCTTCCTGCATGTGGTTCCTTTTAGACAAACAACTAAGTCACCTGTAAGATAATACAAATAACAGACAGTAAAAAAAATTACTTTTAAGACGTGATTAAATAGCTAATTGTCCATGTACAAAAATATACATACAAGTCCATATATTAAATTTTTCGAACATTACCTTCGCTAAATATTGCTAATAGTATTCCAATTGGAAGCCAAATGAACATGGCTAATGTTGCAAGAGGTGTAGGTAGAAAAGCTAGCCTTCCATCATGAAATACTAGTGGCTTTGGATATTTCTCCCTTGCCAATACTGAACTACTACTTTTTTTGTCCTCCTTGTTTACCACGTAAGCTTCCTGTTCAATAGAAAGATGTATTTAGACACACTAAAAAAGAAAAAAAATATTGATATAAAGTAGATTACAATGAGTAATAAAATGTTGTTGACTTAAATCACCATTTTTCGCTTAATGAGTTAACTAAAAGTGCACAGTCCTCGGCCTTGAAATCGTAAATTATTACACAATCAAACATCTTGTTGTGATATCCCTGAACTAGATACTAATCCAGTAAAATAACTCCTAACAGTATGCAACTCAGTTCCTTTAACACAATCAACACTCAAATACTCTTTAAGAAAATCTTCCACCATAACTCTAGGCACACTAGTGAAAACCACCCTACACCCTGCTGATTTTAAAACCTCATAAACATGAACATTTAAATTTTCAAGATAAAACTTAGGCAAAACAGCTCTTCCAACACTGTCCATGTCCTTTAATCTTAACTCACAAAATGTAATAAAGATCATAACTCTTAGTTTAAGTTCATAATCAAGAACCAATAAAAGGGGACTTGACAAAAGTAAGAACAAGGCTCTAAAAATGCTACCACCTTCAAAAGCAACTAACATGAAATATGGAAAAAAAGATTCAGATCTAAGAAGTGTGCCTTGAATGTCACATGCAACTGTTTTTAATTTTCTCCCATATAAAGTACACTTGCTTATACTAGGGTACAAAGGAATTTGATGAGATGATCTAAATGATGAGTTTCTGGAAAAGAAACCAGAGTCTTTAACTTTTACTACAACTTTGTAACATGATTTTTTTATTAAGAGTATGTAAATCAATTTTATAATATTTATTTTGGTGTCATATAGGATAAAAGTAATTTAATGGATAACGGAGATAAAAGGTGAATGGGCCTTTGAAGGCCAACTGATGAGTACATACAATGAGTGAATAAATTTCTTAATAAAGCATTTGAATGAGCTTCCCAAGGAAATCAAATATTATGCCCTTGTAAAGAGTGCGCTAATTGTTTTTGGCATCATAGGAATGTGGTGGAAGACCACTTGATTGTTAATAGTTTTGTTCATGGATACAACAAATGGGTTTTTCATGGGAAAGAATTTTCCTCGAGAAAGACTCCATGCCCAAGCAGTAATGATAATGGTTCTGACATGTATGACGATATTGATGGATTACTTCATGATACATTTTGAAGTGTCAAGGCTGATTCGGGACATACAGTGTAACGACCCAGCCAGTCGTTTCATGATTTACCACTCTATTTCCCCCATTTTTGCTTCTTTATGTCTTGTTTAGCTGTATTATATGGTATCAGGTTAGTTGATTCGGGTTCAAAATGGTTTTGGAGAGGTTTGAGACACTTAGTTTTTTTGAGTAAGCTTAAATTAAAAAAGTCAACAAGACGTTAACTTATGTGAAAAAGAGCTCGGATGTGAATTCTGATGATTTAGATAGTTTTGTTAGGTGATTTGGGACTTAGGAGCATGATCAGAATTTAATTTGGAAGTTCGTGGTAGATTTAGGCATGAATTAGCGAAATTGAAATTTTGGTGTTTTCTGGTCGATAGTGAAATTTTTTATATCGGGGTCGGAATAGAATTTCAAGAGTTACAGTAGGTCCGTTGTGTCATATGAGATGTGTGTGCAAAATTGCAAGTCATTCGGGCGTGGTTTAATAGACTTTTTGATTGTTTGCGGAATTTGGAAGTTTTGGAAATCTTAGGCTTGAATCCGAGGGTGTTTTGATAATTCGATGTTGTTTGGAGTGTTCTGGAGGTTGGTATAAGTTTAAATAGTGTAATATGACTTGTTTGTATTTTTGGTTGAGGTCTCGGGGGCCTCGGGGTAATTTCGGGTGGTTGACGAGAGGTTTGAAGTTGGAATTAGCTGCTGAAGTGCTGAAGCTCTTGTCATAACCATACATGCACCTTGGAGACCGTAGGTGCGGGCCCGCAGAAGCAAAAAAGGGAATGCAGATGCAGACAAAGGAATGGATGACTATAGACGCAGATGGGGGGTTTTAATCACAGGTGCGATCCTTGGGAGGATAAGTGGAATCCGCACATGTGCACCTGGGACCGCAGATGCGAGATTTCGACCGCAAAAGTTGTTTAGCTAGGGCAAAACATATAAATTTAGCCCTTCGCGATTTTTGAGTGGGTTTTCACCATTTTCATGCGGGTTTGAGCTTGGGAGAGAAATTTGAAGAGAGAATTCAAGAAGGTTTCGTGGAGGTAAGATTTTTGGACCCTAAACTTATTTCTATGATGGTTTTTGACTAATTAAGTTTGAAATCTATGGAAATTAGTAGCAGAAATTGGGGGTTTAGGGCTTGGAAATTGGAGACCCTAATCTAGGGATTTGAGGGGTCATTTGTGGTGGGATTTTGGTATTCTTAGTATGTATGAACTCGTGAGAGTGTAAGGATTGTAGTTTTATGAATTTTATCAGAATCCGAGATGTGGGTTAGGGGTCGGGTTTGACCTATTTCAGGATTTGTGATGTAATTTGATTATTTTCGCATGGGTTTTGTCCCCTGAGTATATATTGATGTTATGGTTCTGATTTTGGTTAGATTCGGGGCATTTGGAGGCCGAATCAAGAGGAAAGGGCGTTGCGGGCTAGAATTTGGCTTGGCTTGAGGTAAGTAACGCTTCCAAACTTGGTTCTGAGGGCTCGAAACCCCAAACTATGTGTTCTATGATTACTATTTAGGTAACACAATTCCATGTAACGGGTGTGTGGGCGTGCACCGTGAGAAATGTGGCCTGGATCATTCCATGGCACCGCTTAGTGAATCTTTTATACTGATATCTGTGTCGTAATTATGTAATTAAGTTAATAAGCTACAAATCTTGCTAATTATCATGTTAAGGCTTCATGCCAACCTTGTTGAGACCCGAGAGATCGTTTCTTGTTGTCATGTAATTAGCTTCATTTATATCCTATAATCAATCCTGTTCATGCATATTATATCATGCCTCAGTCTCGATTACTGCGTCTATAGACATATCATATCATTTTTCGGGCTTGTATCATGATTTTGTTAGCCCGTGTGTGCGATGCTAGAGAGTATTCACTAAGTGAGGCCGAGAGCCTGATATTGATTGACGATATGGGATCGGGCTGCACGTGCAGCGAGATATTGATCATTCCTTCGTTGACATTGATATAGTGCTTGGGCTCAGAGAAGCGCAATTGATGATATTGAGGGATGGATCTTCCATGGACATGGATCTTGTCCGAAGTATTGGTATGGAGATGGATCTTCTCCGTGAGGCTGGATTGGTCTGTTTCCTCGGTACTGGGTGCCTTATAGTCAGTGATGTATATATTCTGGGATGAATCTTCCCTGGGCCATATACAGTACCAAGTGGTTGAGCATTGTGCGTGGAAGTATTATACGCAACAATGATCATGCTATCTTTGCATTGGTACTTAGGGGTACTTGAGCTTTATACTCTGCATTGTTCATACTATGTTGGACTTGGGTCGTCACTATCGTCAATCCATAGTTTGGACTTGTTACTTACTGAGTTGGTGTACTCACGTTACCCCCTGCAACCCTGTGTGCAGATCCAGGTATCTCGGGGCACGGTAGTAGTTGTTGATCACACCAGTTGGAGACATTCTGTAGAGATTGCGAGGTAGCTGCTTGGCGACCGCAGTTCTGCCTTCTCCTTTCCTTATCTTCCTTTAGTATATTTATTTGGATATTCTCAGACCGTGTTGGTCATGCTATTTTGGACAGATGTAGTAGTTTTAGCTCATGACTTAGTGACACCCGAGGTTAGGATTGTGTTTTTTTCCACTGGATTTTGATTTCTACTTTTATCTTATTTAATTTCTATTAAAATTATGATTTTCCTTAAAGTTTTCATTTGAAAAAAATGGAGTATTTGGAAATAAGTGGCTGGCCTAGTATCACGATAGGTGCCATCATGACATGACTTGATTTAGGGTCGTGACATATTGGTATCAGAGCCTAGGTCACATAGGTCTCACGAGTCATGAGCAGGTTTAGTAGAATCTCGCGGATCGGTACGGAGACGTCTATATTTATCCTCGGGAGGCTACATAAACTTTAGGAAAACTTCATATTCTTGAATTCTTGTCATTAAAATATGTTGAACCTAGTACTGAACTTCTATTATTCTATTCTCTCACAGATGTTGAGGATATGTGCTACCGGTCAGGATGGATGACCACCAGTACCACTAGTTGGGGCCGCTAGAGGCAGAGGACACGGTCCAGGCCGTGGTAGGGGTAGGGGTGTGGCCCGCACAGAAGCTAGGGCAACACTTGCAGATCTACCTACTGCCCCAGTTCATGATCAGGCTCCAGCAAGGATGCTCTAGCAGCACCAGCTCAAGCAACGACTATGCCTATTGTTATTTCGGGTCTCTAGGAGACTTTGGCTTAGATTCTGACTGTGTGCACCAATATTGCTCAAGTAGTCGCAGTGTCTACTATAGAAACGACTTCTCAAGACGGGGGAGGCACTCAAACTCCCACCACCCGTACACCCGAGCAGGTTGTTCAGGGACTTTAGACACCGGAGGTACCACCAGCTCAGCCGGTTGCATCTGCTCAGGATTTTGTGGTTCGAGTTATGCCTGATGACAATCAACGTCGATTGGAGAGGTTTGGTAGACTTCAGCCTCCGACTTTCAGTGGCTCAGAGGGTGAGGATGCCTAGGGTTTCTTGGATAAGTGTTAGAGGATGCTGAGTACAACGGGTATTCTGGAGACTAGTGAAGTCTCATTTACTACTTTTCAGTTTTCTGGAGCTGCCTTCACTTGGTGGGAGGCTTATGAGAAGCGTAGGCCTATTGGTGCACCGCCCCTTACCTGGCATCAGTTCTCTATTCTCTTCCTAGAGAAGTTTGTACCGCATTCCCGCAAAGAGGAGCTGTGCAGGCAGTTCGAGTAGTTACGTTAAGGGGATATGACTGTATTGCAGTATGAGATGAGGTTCTCCTAGTTGGCTCGTCATGCTATCTGGCTAGTTCCCATAGATTGGGAGAGGATCAAGAGGTTTGTTGATGGTCTCAACTATCAGTTACGGATTTTTCTGACCAAAGTGAGAGTATCTGGCGCTCCTTTTGAAGAGGTGGTTGACATTTCTTAAAATATAGAGTCAGCTTGCCGCCAGGAGCGGGATGAGAGGGAGGCCAAGAGGTTTTGGGGATCTGGTAGCTTTAGTGGTGTTCCTTCGAGAGGTTAGTCTCAGCATGGCAGATGTCGTTCATTCAGATATGCTCAGCCAGCTCGTTCAGGTCATCGTGGTGGGTTATCTGGCCATGGTTCTCATAGTTCACATCAGGTTCACTCATCTCTCAGTGCCCTTCCAGCTTAGAGTTTGAATCAGGCACCATCAGTTCAAGGCTCATCTATGCTTGGTTCTTCTAGTGGCCATCCTGGTGCGCAAGGCTCCCTTCAGTCCCCACTGCCATTTGCCGGGAGAGATTGCTTCGAGTATAGAGATGTGGGTCATATCAAGAGGTTCTGTCCCCGCCTTACGTGAGGTTCATCCCACTAGAGAGGTCAGCTTTCGGCTTTAGCACCAGTTACTTCTCCACCCGCTCAGTCAGCTTGGGGTGGAGGTCAGTTAGCTAGGGGTTGCCGTAGAGGGGGAGGTCGATCAAGTGGTGGTCATGCCCGTTTCTATGCCCTCCCATCCAGACCAGATGCTATTGTTTCAGATGTTGTGATTACAGGTATTATCTCAGTCTGCCACATAGATGCCTCTGTATTATTTGATCCTGGTTCCACCTTTTCTTATGTGTCATCATATTTTGCTTGTTATTTGGGTACGCCCCATGAGTTTCTTGCTTTACCTGTTCATGTATCTACTCCGGTGGGTGATACTATTATTGTGGAGCATGTATATTGGTTGTGTGTAGTGACTATTGGGGGTTTGGATACCCGAGTGGATCTCTTGTTGCTTAGTATGGTTGATTTTGATATGATATTGGGCATGGATTGGTTACCTCCGTGTCGTGCTATTTTGGACTATCATGCTAAGACAGTAACGTTGGCTATGTGGGGGTTGCCATGGATTGAGTGGCGAGGTTCGATTGATTATGTTCCCAGCAGGGTAGTTTCGTTTCTGAAGGCCTAGCGGATGGTTGGGAAGGGTTGTCTTTCATACTTAGCCTTTGTGAGGGATGTCAGTGCAGAGAATCCTAGTATTGATTCTGTTCCTGTAGTGAGGGATTTTTTTATGTGTTTCCTACAGACCTACTGGGCATGCCCCTGGACAGGGATATGACTTTGGTATTGATTTGGTGAGCCCATTTCTATTCCACCGTATCGTATGGCACCGGCGAAGTGAAAGGAGCAGCTTCAGGAACTCCTTGATAATGGGTTTATTCGACCTAGTGTGTTGCCGTAGGGTGCACCTGTTCTATTTGTGAAGAAAACAGATGGCACTATAAGGATGTGCATTGATTATAGGCAGTTGAAGAAGGTTACAATTAAGAATAAGTATCCTTTGCCTTGCATTAATGATTTATTCGACCAGCTTTAGGGAGCGAGAATGTGCTCCAAGATTGATCTTCGTTCAGGGTATCGCCAGTTGAAGATCAAGGACTCATATTCTTACGACAGGTTTCAGGACCCGTTATGGTCATTATGAGTTCCTTGTGATGTTTTTTTCGCTGACCAATGCCCCAGCAGTGTTCATGGATCTGATTAACAGCGTGTTCTGGCCTTATCTTGACTCGTTCGTGATTGTTTTCATTGATGATATTCTGGTATATTCGCATAGTCAAGAGGAGCATGTGGAGCATTTAAGAGTTGTGTTGCATAGATTGAGGGAGGAGAAGGTTTATGAAAAGTTCTTCAAATGTGAGTTTTGGCTCAGGTCAGTGGCTTTCTTGGGGCACGTAGTGTCCAGTGAGGGTATTCAGGTTGATCCGAAGAAGATAGAGGCGGTTCAGAGTTGGCCCAAACCGTCCTCAGCCATAGGGATTCACAGCTTTCTTGGTTAGGTGGGTTATTACCGCCAGTTCATTCAGGGATTTTCATCTATAGCATCACCCTTGACCAAGTTGACTCAAAATGGTGCTCCATTCATGTGGTCGGACGATTGTGAGACGAGCTTTCAGAAGCTCAAGACTGCCTTGACCACAACTCCAGTGTTAGTTTTTCCATCAGCTTCAGGTTCCTACACATTGTATTGTGATGCTTCGAGAGTTGTTATTGGGTGTGTTTTGATGCAGGAGGGTAGAGTGATTGCGTATGCTTTTCGTCAGTTCAAGCCCTATGAGAAGAACTACCCTGTTCATGATTTGGAGTTGGCTGCCATTATTCACGCATTGAAGATTTGGAGGCATTATTTTTATGGTGTGTCATGTGAGGTCTTTACTGATCATCGTAGCCTCCAGAACTTGTTCAAGCAGAAGGATATCAATATGAGGTAGCGGAGATGGTTGGAACTGCTAAAAGATTATGATATCATTATATTGTACCATCCGGGAAAGGCCAATGTGGTGGCCGATGCCTTGAGTAGGAAGGTGGTGAGTATGGGGAGTTCGGCATATATTCCTATTGAGAAGAGACCTCTTGCAGTTGATGTTCAGACCTTGGCCAATCGGTTTGTGAGGTTGGATATTTTGGAGCCTAGTCGGGTATTGGCTTGTGTGATTTCTCGGTCTTCCTTATTTGATCGCATCAGAGAGCATTAGTATGATGATCCTCATTTGCTTTTCCTTAAGGACAGAGTTCAGCACGACGATGCTAGATATGTGACTATTGGTGATAATGGGGTATTGAGGATGCGGGGCTGGATATGTGTGTCCAATGTTGATGGGCTTCGGGAGTTGATTCTGGAGGAGGCCTATAGCTCGTGGTATTCCATCCATCCGGGTGCCGCGAAGATGTATCAAGATTTGAGACAACATTACTAGTGGAGAAGAATGAAGAAGGATATTATGGAATTTGTAGCTCGGTGTCTCTATTGTCAGCAGGTGAAATATAAGCATCAGAGACCGGGTGGCTTGCTTCAGCAGATAGATATTCCAGAGTGGAAGTGGGAGCGGATCACCATGGACTTTGTAGTTGGACTTCCACGGACATTGAAGAAGTTCGATGCTATTTGGGTGATTATGGATCGGCTGACCAAGTCCACACACTTCATTCCTGTGTGTACTACCTATTATTCAAAGCGGTTGGCAGAGATCTATATCCGAGAGATTGTTCGCTTGCATGGTGTCCCAGTTTCCATCATTTCAGATAGAGGTACCCAGTTTACTTTGCAGTTTTGGAGAGCCGTGCAGAGAGAGTTGGGTACTCAGGTTGAGTTGAGCACATCTTTTCACCCTCAGACGAACGGGCAGTCCGTGTGCGCTATTCAGATGTTGGAGGACATGTTGCGCGCTTAAGTCATTGATTTTGGAGGGTCATGGGATCAGTTTCTACTGCTCACAGAGTTTGCTTACAACAATAGTTACCAGTCGAGTATTCAGATGGCTCCATATGAGGCTTTGTATGGGAGATGGTGTAGATCTCCACTTGGTTGGTTTGAGCCGGGTGAGGCTAGTCTTTTGGGTATAGACTTAGTGTAGGATGCTTTGGACAATGTGAAGGTGATTCGGGAGTGGCTTCGCACAGTCGAGACAGAAGAGTTATGCTGACAGGAAGGTCCGTGATATGTCTTACATGGTTGGGGAGAAGGTTCTGTTGAAGGTTTCACCCATGAAGGATGTTATGAGATTTGGAAAGAAGGGTAAATTGAGTCATTGAGTCATTGGGCCTTTTGAGGTGCTTCATAGGATTGGGAGGTAGCTTATGAGCTTACTTTGCCACCCAGCTTATCGAGTGTGCATCCGGTATTTCATGTTTCTGTGCTCCAGATGTATATTGGCAATTCGTCTCATATTTTGGATTTCAGCACGGTTCGGTTGGATGGTGATTTGACTTATGATGTGAAGCCGGTGGCTATATTGGAGCGTCATATTCGAAAGTTGAGGTTAAAGGATATAACTTCAATAAAAGTGCAGTGGAGAGGTCGGCCCGTGGAGGAGGCTACCTGGGAGACCGAGCGGGAGATGTGGAGCAGATATCCTCACCTATTTGAGGCTTCAGGTATGTTTCTTGACTCGTTCGAGGATGAACGTTTGTTTAAGAGGGGGAGGATGTAATGATCCGGTCAGCCGTTTCATGAGTTAGCGCTCCGTTTCCTCCATTTCTGCTTCTTTATGTCTTGTTCAGATGTATTATGTGGTATCAGGTTAGTTGATTCGGGTTCAGAATGGTTTTGGAGAGGTTCGAGACACTTAGTCTCTTTTGAGTAAGCTTAAGTTGGAAAAGTCAACCGGACATTGACTTATATGAAAAGGGGCTCAGATGTGAATTCTGATAGTTTGGATAGCTTCGTTAGGTGATTTGGGACTTCGGAGCGTGATCAGAATGTAATTTGGACGTCTGTGGCAGATTTAGGCTTGAATTGGCGAAATTGGAATTTTGGCATTTTCCGGTTGATAGTGGAAAGTTTTATATCAGGGTCGGAATGGAATTCCGGAAGTTGTAGTAGGTCCGTTGTGTCATATGGAATATGTGTGCAAAATTTTAGGTCATTCGGACATGGTTTGATAGACATTTTGATCGTTTGTGGAATTCAGAAGTTTTGGGATTCTTAGGCTTGAATCCGAGGGTGTTTTGATGATTCGAGGTTGTTTGGAATGTTCTGGAGGTTGGTATAAGTTCGAATAGTGCAATGTGACTTGTTCATACTTTTGGTTGAGGTCCCGGGGGCCTCACGATGATTTCGGGTAGTTGACGGGAGGTTTGGAGTTGGCATTAGCAGCTGAAGTGCTGAAGCTCCTGTCATAACCACACCTACGGCTTGGGGACCGCATGTGCGGGTCCGCAGAAGCGAAAAAGGGAATGCAGATGCGGCCAAAGGAATGAATTATTGGAGCCACAGATGTGGGGTTTTGATCGCAGGTGCGATCCTTGGGCAGATAAGTGGAATCCGCAGATGCGCACCTGGGACCGCATGTGCGGGTTCGCAGGTGCGATATTTCGACTGCAGAAGCGGTTAAGGTAGGGCGAAACATATAAATTTAGCCCTTCACGATTTTTGAGTGGCGTTTCACCATTTTCATGTGGGTTTGAGCTTGGGAGAGCAATTTGAAGAGAGAATTCAAGAGGGTTTCGTGGAGGTAAGATTTTTGGAGTCTAAACTTGTTTCTATGATTGTTTTTGACTGATTAAGCTTGAAATCTATAGAAATTAGTAGCAAAAATAGGGGGTTTAGGGCTTGGGAATTGGAGACCCTAATCTAGGGATTTGATGGGTCATTTGTGATCGGATTTTTGTATTCTTGGTATGTATGAACTCGTGAGAGTGTAACGATTCTAGTTTTGTGAATTTTATCGGAATTCGAGATGTGGCCCGAGGGTCGGGTTTGACCAATATCGGGATTTGTGATGTAATTTGATTATTTTCTCATGGGCTTTGTCCCCTGAGTATATATTGATGTTATGGTTCTAATTTTTGTTAGATTTGGGGCATTTGGAGGTCGAATCGAGAGGAAAGGGCATCACGGGCTAGAGTTTGGCTTGGCTTGAGGTAAGTAACGCTTCCTAGCTTGGTTCTGAGGGTTCGAAACCCTGAACTGTGTGTTCTATGATTACTATTGAGGTGACGCAATGCCAAGTGATGGGCGTGTGGGCGTGCACCATGAGAAATGTGTCCTGGATCATTCCATGGCACCGCTTAGTAACTCTTTTATACCGATATTTGTGTTGTAATAATGTGATTAAGTTAATAAGCTGCAAATCATGCTAATTATCATGTTAAGGCTTCACGCCAACCCTGTTGAGACCCGAGAGATTATTTCTTGCTGTCATGTCATTAGCTTCATTTATATCCTATACTCAGTCCTGTTCATGTATATTATATCATGCCTCAGTCTCGATTATTGCTATTTGACATATCATATCATTTTTTGGGCTTGTATCATGACCTTTTTAGCCTGTGTGTGCGAGACTGGAGAGTATTGACTGAGTGAGGCCGAGAGCCTGATATTGATTGACAGTATGGGATCGGGCTGCATGCCACAGCGAGATATTGATCATGCCTTCGTTGGCATTGATATAGCGCTTGGGCTCAGCGAAGCCCCTCCGGAGTCTTTACACCCCAAGTGAGCGCAGTTGATGATATTGAGGGATGGATCTTCCCTAGACATGGATCTTGTCTGAAGTATTGGTATGGAGATCGATCTTCTCTATGAGGCTGGATTGGCCTATTTTTTCGGTACTGGGTGACTTATAGTTAGTGATATATATATTCTGGGATAGATCTTCCTTGGTCCAAATGGGCCATATACAGTACCGAGTGGTTGAGCGCTGTTAGTGGAAGTATTATACGCAATAATGATCATGCTATTTGTGCATTGATACTTAGGGGTTCCTAAGCTTTATACTCTGCATTGTTCATAGGGTGTTTGTTCACTGTTGAGGATTTACTTGAACTGTAAGCATGTCTACTTTTCTATACAATTAAATGTTGCTACCAGTTGAGGTTTGGTTCGTCACTACCATTAGTCCATAGTTTGGACTTGTTACTTACTGAATTAGTGTACTCACGTTACCCCTTGCACCCCTGTGTGGAAATCCAGGTATCTCGGGGCATGGTAGCGATTGTTGATCACACCAATTGGAGACATTCTGTGGATATTGCGAGGTAGCTTCTTGGCGACCGCAGTTCTGCCTTCTCCTTTCCTTATCTTCCTTTAGTATATTTATTTGGATATTCTCAGACCATGTTGGTCATGCTGTTTCGGACATATGTAGTGGTTTTAGCTCATGACTTAGTGACACGCGAGGTCGGGATTGAGTTTTCTTTCCGCTGAATTTTGATTTCTACTTTTATCTTATTGAATTTCTGTTAAAATTATGATTTTCCTTAAGTTTTCATTTGAAAAAAATGGAGTATTTGGAAATAAGGGGCTGGCCTAGTATCATGATAGGCGCTATCACGACATGGTTAGATTTTGAGTCATGACATAAAGGAGTGAGAGATGGACCATCAGAAGATGCAAAAAGATTCTTTAAATTAGTAGAAGAAGGGAAAGAAGAAATATGTCCAGCGTGTGAGAATTTCTCCAAATTAGGTTTTACGATTCGGTTATACTTGTTTAAAGGCATTCATGGGATAAGTAATGTGGCATTCAAAGACTTGTCGAAGTTGTTAAAAGAGGCATTTCCATTTGCTCAGCTACCCGAGTCTTTCTTCAAGGCAACAAGCATGAAATAAGATTTGGGTCTTCATTATGAAAAAATGCATGCATGTTCTAATGATTGCATGTTATTTTAGAATGACAATGTAAATGCAGATAATTGTTCTTTTTGTGGGTCTTCTAGATAGAAGAATGTTGTTAATGTCTTGACTAATAAAAAGACCAAAACCCCTGCAAAGGTTTTAAGACTTTCCAGTGAAGCCTCGATTTCAGAGGATATTCATGTGTCTCGAAACAGATGTAGCTATGAGATGGCATGCCACTGAACGACCGAATGATGGAAATATAAGACATCCTTCTGATGGTGATGCTTGGAAGGAATTTGACTCTTTTCACCCTGAATTCTCTAGCGACCCTCGCAATGTTAGATTGGGTATTTCAAGTGATTGTTTCAACACGTTTCGAACAATGAGCATCTCCCATAGCACGTGACTTGTTATGTTAATGAACTATAATCTTTCACCTTGGATTTGCATGAAGCCAAACTATATAATGTTGTCAATGATCATCCCAGGTCTGTCATCTTCGGGAAATGACATAGATGTGTATCTACAACAACTAAATGATGAATTGAAGGAACTATGGGAATTTGGGGTAGAAACATTGATGTCGAATCCAACCAGATGTTTCAAATACGTGAAGCGTAAGTGTGGAAAATTAGTGATTTTGCTGCACTAACAATGCTTTATGGATGGATCACAAAGGGAAATTTTGCATGCCCACTTGTAATTATGGAACATGCTCTCAATATCTCAAGCATAGTCGTAAGATGTGCTACGTGGGTCATCGAGCATTTTTGACTCTTGAACATTCATTTCGAAGAGATAAGAAATCATTTGATGGTAAGGAGGATCATAGACTTGGACCTACTCCATTGTTGGGTACAGAAGTCCTCAAAGAGTTGCGTGAATTCAAGAATGTCTTTGGAAAGGGAAAAAAGAAAAGGTTTCGGGATAACAAGTGCCCATAGAAGAAAAGATCCATCTTCTTTGAACTATCATACTGGAAAATTAACAAATTGAGGCACAATCTTGATCCGATGCACATTGAGAAGAATATATGTGATAGTATTCTTGGGACATAATTGGAGATAGATGGAAAGTCAAAAGATCATGTAAACTCTCGTTATGATTTGCAACGAAAAGAGCTTCAACCAATATAAGATGTTGTAAGTGGAACAATTTCTTTGGCTAAAGCTTGTTTCTATATGAATCCAGTAGAGAAGAGGCGATTTTGCACCTTTAAAAATGCCAAATTTCCAAAAGGTTGTGCCTCGAATATATCACATTGTGTGCATGAGAAATAGATGAAAATATCGGGGTACAAGAGTCATGATGCTCATTTTGTAATGTATTACTTGCTCGAAGTTGCTAATAGAAAATCGTTACCCAAGAATGTTTCTTTGGCATTGATTAGGTTGGGCAACTTCGTTAGAGCCATATGTGCTAAGGTTATATCTTGATAGATTGCATACTGAAATCAATGATATTACATGTGAGCTTGAAATAATTTTTACTCCAACCTAATTTTTATATAATGCCTCATTTGCCTATTCATTTAGTAAATGAAATTAAGCTTGGGGGTGCAACTCATTATCGTTGGATTTATTCCACTGAAAGAAACTTGTGCAAGTATAAGGCATTTGTTCGTAATCGAGCTTATCCAGAAACGTCAATTGTAGAGGGGTTTTTGGCCGAAGAGTGCTTGACGTTTTGTTCGAGATACCTACTAATGGGGTGAAGACAAGATTTAGTAGGTACCAAACTGAGAATGATGGGGACATTGAAGGAGCAAAATTGTCACCTATATTTCCTAAAATTGGTCATCTAATTGGAAGTAAGAAAAAGAGAAAAAGAAATATTTTCCTCATGGATTTGCAGTTATGTTCTGAGGCACATAGATATTCTCTTTTCAATACTAAAGATGAACAAGTGGAGGCGTTTATCATGTAAGATAAAATATATTATCATCACTTGTATTATAAGCTTTGTTTATTTTATTTTTTAATATTTTTAAATTTAATTGATATGACTTATGATTAAATTTGAAACGTATGGCTTGCAGGGAATATAAAAATTTAATTGATAATCGTACTAGATCAAATGCGTGGGTAAGAACAAGAAATCATAGTCAAAACTTTGCCGAATGGTTTAAAGAGAGTAAAAAAGCATTGACATGCCCAATCATTTGCGATGGCTAGCTAAAGGACCTAATACATTGGCAAAGGATATACTGGATATTTTATCAACGGCTACTTGTTTCATACAATGATGCGGGATGCCCCGTTGAAGACTTAAAATAGTAGAGTGACTTTGTCAGTAACAACTGATAGTTTTGCTAGTGCTAGGGACCAAAATCCCATTGATGGAGAGGTTCTCTACTGTGGAGCTATTTAGAATATCATTGAGATTGATTATTAGGGTCTCTTTCGTGTTGTACTATTTAGATGTGATTGATTTCGTACTGAAGTAGATGAATACGGGTTAACTCAGGTATACTTTAACTGATTATGTAGTACTGATGACTCTTTGTTGTTCGCATCTCAAGTACATCAAGTTTTTTATGTGGAGGATCCAATTGAGAAAGATGTTTATTATGCAAGGAATAAAGTCCATGTTGATTTGTATGATTTCGAGGAAGAGAATATTCCTAATGTTGGGGAGACATTTTTGGCGGGAGCCTAATAATGAAGCAGGTCCATCAACTAGATTAGCTGACATTGATTTTAGATGGTCGAGAGAAGATGTACCTCTTGATGTTATTGATATGCCAATTGATGCACAACATTCACAAGAAACAATTATGGAAACATTATAAGAAGATGATGATTTAGATGATATGGATTGGGATTGGATGTAGATTGATGATTGAAGAAGAAACTTCTGATTTTTATTTGTATTTTTTATCTTCATTGTCTTCTTTTGAACAATTTTTTGTTCTTGTGTATGCTCTTGAATTTTTTGTAATATGCTAAGTACTTGAAACTATAGTCTGATACGAAGCTATTTTAATATGTTATAGTTCAAGCTTAGTTTGTTTCACTCCAAGCTTTTATATTATCTATTGTTGGAGATTTTTTTGTTATAAGAAAAAGCCTGCCTCTCCCGAAAGCTGTGAATAACTATAATGATTGTTGGTTTGATATGTGTGAGAGAAGTGAAAGCAGACTTTTCAGTAAGGCAGAATACATAACCAGCCCCCTAAACTATTATCTTTTCAAGCTAAATTCCTTCTTGTTCTACTATTAGATCGTTTCTGTCACAAGCTGAATTAGACTCAATTGGGCATTGGATTTCTAAGTTTTTGAGCTGCAATATTCCTTATTTCTGATGAGTTAGATACTATATTGGGTTGGCAGCTGCTCTTGTTTGAAAATCAATTGAATTGGTAAATGTGTTAACCTATTTTGTCAGCAAATTCCTACACTTATTCACTGGGAATTTCAGGTTGTTTAATGGCAGTTTTGTGCTCAGTTTCTATCCAGTTTGGATTAAGAAGGGCATGATTTTTGTTGTAGTTTAATGTTTAGAGGGAATAAGCTTCTCAATCCTTGCAGTGTTCTCAACAAGAAATATTGGTAGTACTATTTTTGGATCTTCATGTATTCATTGGATATGAGATTTAAAAACCTAACACTTTAATTCTTTGATGTGTCAATGTGTTCCTGGAATCTTCTCTAAAGGTTCCATTCAGTGGTTGAAAAGGATGCAAGTTCTCTGTAATGGATGTTGTCAGGTGTGTGTGTTGTAATAAATCTTCTCTGTAATGATTCTTCTCTAAAGGTTCCAGCAAGAGTGTGTTGTAATTGCCTTAGTTATTATCAGTACATATAAGATATGAAACTATAGTCTGATACAAACTATAGCTTTCACTTTGTTGTTGTTGCTGCATATATTCAGTTGCTTTTATTATAAATTTTGTTCTTGCATATGACCTTTGTTTTCACTTTTTCCTTTGGCTTTTCCTAGTCTTGCAATCTGTAACCATTACTTAAAAACCATCATATATGCATCTTGGAATTCTACTATTGTCATTTATATAATACCTAATAAAGCTATTTTTATTTGTATTCTTCATTAGATTTGATAGACATGATTCAAGAAAAACCTTCAAAGCCCAAAAGAAAGACAAGCACGACATACACAAAACCTGGAACAATGGCATCTTTGGCAAACCAAATAAGGACTTAGTTTAGCCAAAAATATGTTGTTCTCGCTAGACAATCAAACAAAGAGCGGCCGAATATTATTGAAGAGAATATTCCATAATATCCAGGAGTAGTAGCCCATGTACAAACCAGATCAACCACTTCTCCAGCAGCTTGAACAGATTCCAAAATATATTTTTTCCAGCTTCGAGAATATCATATTTATCCTACAATTGGTATAAAATCTGTTAGTGCAGAAAATATGAAAGATTTTCAACCAAAAGTTAATAATTATGAAGTCTAGACCTTGGTATATTCCCATACATCCTCTTTTGTATCCATCTTCCTCCAATCCAAAATATCAAGAGGACATAGAGTCGCATTCCTTCCTAATGTGTTGGGGAAGCTTCCATGCTCTATCACAACGCCATCACTAGGACCGACAGGTTGATTGAAGTTGTTAAGTAAAATCCATTTACTCTCATGTCGTCCATATACACTTTTCATCTTTGTTTTACCTTTTTTTTGTTTGATTAGAAGGGCCTTCAACTATTCGAACCAAAGAAAACCACTAAATCACTATTGTTGATACATTTTTTATGACTGAAATAGGATGTGAATATTTTTAGATAAAGTCTATATGTTCTTACCTTGTTCTTCACATTGTTCATCTTCAATAGGAGTTGTAGAATTCAACTGAACTTGTTCCTCTACTTGTTCCTCTATTACTTGTGTGAATTCAACTGAACTTGTTCCTCTATTACTAGAGAAAGAAGGGAAATACACCAGCAATGGCAATGGTCATTGCTAGTGTATTTCCCTTCTTTCTTTGCTTTAGGGATGCTACTGTAACTGTTTTCAATGGCTTTCTAGTTGTCTACAGTCTGATAGTATTAATACTTGAGTGAAATTAGAACTATGTAATATGCATTGTCTAAATAATGCGATAGGAACAAATTGATTTGAGGCAAATAATGTATCGTCGTCTCTTGATGATGCAGTCCCTTTCTATTACTTGAATTTTCAGTTTAAAATCTCAATTTATGTCTACTTTCCCAACATGCAAGATTATTGATGTCCTTTAATTTGCTAGAAACAATCTAGTATATGACAAGTAAAGAACCAAAATTATCGTGAAAAGGAAATCTCAGTATATAGTACAAAATGCAACTCCCTTTTATTCAAAGAGATTCATTGCTAAATTTTCATGTGAAATCTCAGTATATAGTCCAAAGTTTTAACCCAAAGGAACATAAATAAGTAATCACTCTTATGTGAAAACTTGCTTATGACAAAAAGTTGTCCTTGGACTGAGGCCCTTGCATAGTCTTAGTCTTTGTTGGGGTTTCTACTATGATCTTCATGTTGGGTTGCTGCTACTGTTTATCTTTGCAAGCGACGACAATCCATCTCCTTCTTGTTGTTGTTTTTTCTTTCTTTGAATGTTCTTCCATTTCCCTTATATTATGTTTAATATATAATTCTCAAGTCCTACTTGTAAGTTGTTGTTTGATGTTTCTTTATGTTTGCAGAGAATGTCTAAAACTAACATTACGAATCGGAAAAAGTTGAAGAATCCCCACACTGCTAGAAAAAGAAGTTTTGCTTTAGTTCGCTCTAAGTTGGTGTGTAACTAGCAAATCATGGAAAAACAAGTCAGTTTTAGCTTTTGTTTTGTTCATGGCAGATCAGTAGGAATGCTAATTCACTTTCATGTAACTTGGAAAATGACAAGGAAACTTCGGATCCTTTATCAGCAAAGGAAGTCTTTGTAGCTACAAGAAAAAGAAAAGTTGGTCGATTATACAAGTCCTCGGATGAAGATACAACTAGTAAAATTGTGCGAATTATATTTAACTAATGTTATATCGAGATCAATTATTTGTTTCTATTTGTTTACTTTTTCTTTACTTGAATTTTTTTTTGAGTTTGCTTTGTAGGTTTAAATGGAGGAAATTGAAGCACAACAAAACAAAAAATGGCAGTGAGTCCATAGAGGCATTTGCGTCTCTCATGGGACCTGAACATCCGGGATATTTGAGATTGTATGGACGCGGGGTTACAACAACTTCTTTGAGAGGGAAAGTAGAATGTTTTGAACCCTCTTCAAATACTTCAAATTCTATAAAAAAAATTGGAGGAGAAGATACAAAGAATGGAGGAATAAATTGAGGAACAAAAGGCAACTATCCGTCAAAAAGTTGTTGCAGATGTCCTTGCACGACTTCAGCGTTCAGGAATTGATATTGATGCTAACATTATTCTAGCGGCATTGAGTGATAATTCATTGGGAGAAGTTTCATTTGCTCAGCAAACAGCATTGCAACCAATCTGTCGTCCATCTACTGGTACCAACAAAGAAGGCCAACTCATTCCAAGTATTAACTCATTGAAAATTTAATAAATTTTGTGAGATCTACTGTCTTAGGTTAGTACTTCATGTGCTGCACTTAATTATTTAAATGAGGTCGTGACTGAAGTGACTGTTGCTTGAGTAGGTTGAATAATTTAGTTATGATGTTGTTTTGTGATGTAATAGTGTTCGAAAATGTTAAGGCAGATTGTTGCCCTAAAGATAACAGATTGAAGAGTTGTTTGATATGGTTTGGAGAGTCGTTTGATATGGTCTATCTGTTGCTGATCCTGGTTTGTTGTATGTTTTAAATATCATTAAAACAGACGGGGGAGTTGAAAATTATTCTTGTGTATAACATAATATTGTTTTGAGCCGGTTAAATTTTTTGGGATAGTCATATTTACAAAAAAAACTCTACCAAAAATTTTAAAAATTTAGAGAGTTAGAAATTTTTTAAGTTATCAAATTGGTCATTCAACACTTTGTTATTCAATTATCTTAAAATTTTCTTTGTTTAATTATTTCTGATTGAATTTTGTAGGTGCATCGATTGCGGATGAAAGCAGTGAAGACCTTACTTGAGTTTTGTTTATCGTTGTTAGACTTTCAATCATCATGTTCAAGGATATTTTAGTTTAGAACTTTTTGTACGCAAATTAAAACTCATCTATTTTTGACTTTTGAATTGTTGATCAAACAAATATATTCATATTTTTTTTGTATATCTATAATGCGAGTTAGATATTTTAATCTTATTTTGGGGTTTCTATAAGTTATAGTTTATAAAATTTCATTGCATAAGAAAATATTTCACATTTTGCTTCCACAAATATTAGATATTACGATAGTGAATTGGTGCATGTGATGACCCAAAAGATCATCACTCGTTTTGAAAGTAAATTTAGTGTTACGAGGACTTAAAAAACTCTTTTTGTATCACCTCAATTTGCGTGCGCAGTCTGGGCGCGTTTCCGAAAAGCTTTCATGGGAAAACTAAGTAAAATAAGGAAATTGACTTTTAAGAGTGAATAAAGTTGACTTTGGTTAACATTCTTGGTAAACGGACCTGTACCCATGATCTGACGGTCTTGTAGGGTCCGTAGTAAAATTTGGGACTTAGGTATATACCCGGAATCGAACTCCGAGGTCCCAAGCCCGAGAAATGAATTTTTGAAAGAAATTATTTAACTAAAATTATAAGAAGTTTTGGAAATGAAAAGATGTTTAAAGTTGATGGTATCGGGCCTGTATTTTGGTTCCAGAACCCGGTACAAGTCTTATATAATAAATAAGTTGAACCTGTGAAGTTTGGTAAGAATCAGAGTTCGTTTAGTATAAACTGGACATTTATTTGAGAATTTGGAGATTTTGATGTTCTTGAGTGATTTCACGAATTTGAGGTTTAATTCATAGTTATTGATGTTATTTGCATGAGCAAGTCCGTATGATATTTTTCGACTTGCATGCATGTTTGGTTTGGAGCCCCGAGGGCTCGGGTGAGTTTTGGATAGGCCATAAAGTGAAATTGGACTTAGGAAAACTGTTGTTGTGTTGCAGGTCTGCAAGTTTGGCAATTGCGAAGCCTGGCTCGCAAGTGCGAAGAAACATCGCAATTGCGATGATTGGCTGGGGCAGGGAACCTTCGCATTTGCGAGGCTTATGTCGAAAATGCGACCTTAGCAGGCACCGCAATTGCGAACAATTATTCGCATTTGCGAAGAAAGCAGAGGCAAGCCTTCCTTCGCAATTGCGAAGCTTTGGCCGCAATTGCAAGTTTGCATTTGCGAACATATAATCGCAAATGCGATATCTGCGCCTGTGCAAATTATAACTTAGTTGAAAATTCTTCATTTTTTCAAACTCCCTAAAACCCTAAGCTCTCTTGGACGATTTTCTAAAGAAAAGTTCTTCTCCAAATCGATTGTAAGTCATTTCTTACTCATTTTCTTTTATCTATAACATCGTTTTACATGATTTCAACTCATAATCAAGGGTTTTCATGGGGAAAATTGGGTTTTTTGGGTAGAACTTAGAATTTTTAATTTTTGGGAATTTGGACCTCGATTTGAGGTCCGATTTCAAAATAAATTATATATTTGAGTTCGTGCGTGAATGGGTAAGCGGGTTTTGGTTCGAACCTCGGGTTTTGACCATGTGGGTCTGGGGTCGATTTTTGACTTTTTGGGGAAATCTTTAGAAAACCTATTTACATGCATTAGAATTGATTCATTTAGCATTTATTAATATTGTTAAGTAAATTGTGGCTAGATACAAGTGAATTGGTGGTGGAAACAAGAGGTAAATCGATAGTTGAGGCTTGAATTCTGTTCGTGGCATTGAGGTAAGTGTTTAGTCTAACCTTAGCTTGAGGGATTAGGAGTTGTGTCTTATTTTCTATGTGTTAATTGTTGAGTACGACGTATAGGTGTGGTGATGAGTATCTATACGTCGGTGTCAATCATGCCCTTGAGTCTTTTACATGATTAATATGGCCCCGTTTCATATTATTCATGCTTTATATGATGATTTCTATTATTGAACAAGGCTTGTGGAAGTATTATTGGTAATTGAACATTGTAGAGCGTTGGCTCAAGTTGAGAATTGAGTGTTGAAATAATTGTGGAAAAGAGAATAGGTTTATGATATTGTCTTCCTTTCCGGAATGTTATTGCTTTTGATATTATCTCCCTTGCCTGGATATTATTACTCATGATATTGTTTCCCTTGCCGGGATATTATTACTATGCTATTGTTCCCTTGCCGGGATTTTATTGTGATATTATTGATTCCCTTGCCCAAATTGCTTTCTGATTGTTGCTTGGGTGAGGAAGAGTGTAAAGCACGAAGGGTGATGTCGTGCATGTTTTTGAGAGTGTTAATACATGAAGGGTGATGTCGTGCTGATATTGTGAGCTAAAAGCACGAAGTGTGATGTCATGTCGCACGATGTAAAATGTCGTGCCATGATATGAGTGATAATGCATGAAGGATAATTCCGTCCATGATTATATGAGGTAAAAGCACGAAGGGTAATGTCGTACCGATTATATTGATTCTTATAGCGAGGACGAGAGTAAAAGCACGAAGGGTGATACCGTGCACTTGTCTTTGATTTCCTGATTCTTGCTGATAATTGAATTATGGTGTTCTTTACATTTATCTATTGGTTTTCTGGTGTTACTTGATATTCCCCGCAACATGTTTCCCCCTCCTATCTTTAACTGTAAATTTCTGCCTTTATTTTCCCACTGTATATGATTTAACTGCACCGGTTTATTTGGTAGTATTATCCTAGCCTCGTCACTAATTCGTCGAGGTTAGGCTAGGCACTTACCAGCACATGGGATCGGTTGTGCAGATACTACACTCTGCACTGTATGTAGATCCCGATGTTGCATCTTTTGGACCGCAGTGAGGTTGCTGCCTTTAGTCCATCAGGCGACCCGAGGTAGTCCTATAGGCATCCGCAGGCCTTGGCGTCTCCTTCTATCCTTCCATACTGTTTCTTTTATGTATTTCAGAAATAGCTTTGTATTTATCTTTCAAACCCCTATTTGTAGTATTCCTAAACAGTCTGTGAGATTGTGACACCAATTCTGGGTAGTTTTTACTTATGGATTTGTATCGATATTATTCTAAATTGTTACATTTCGTTCTTCCGCTTTATTATTTTTGCTATTTATAAAATGTTAACTCGCAATCGTTAAGGGATTAAAAATGAAAAGGAAATAATTGGAATAATTGGCTTGCCTAACTTTTACTAGTATGCACCATCACGACTCTCGAGGGTGGGAAATCCGGGTTGTGACATTGCGATAGACAATATAACTGTTCTAATAGATCTAGCAAATAGCAATTGCAGCCCTCTAATAACTGTTGCAATAAGATACAGATTTTTGTTCCAATATATAACAAAACCATTACAATAAATCATGTAAACCGTCGCCATAGACTAAAAAAGATCGTTAGTATAATTATAACACAATGATTTATAACCGTTTCAATACAACAGAAAGTCGTTCCCATAGTCTAATCAATGGTTGCAATTATAACTATTACAATAGCCATATATGGAGACGGTTTTGAAACCGTTACACATAACCGTTCCAATTGGCCTATTGTAACGCTGAATCTTGGAACGCATCATAAACTATCCCATTAGCCCTACAGGGATGGTTTTAGTATCTATAGGTACGGTTTTGAAAGGGTTGCCATAGGCTTAATTTCTAGTAGTGTACAATGTACACGATTTCGAGTTAGCAGCCATTGTTCACGCATTGAAGATTTGGAGGCATTATCTTTATGGTGTGTCTTATGATGTTTTCATATATCACAAGAGTCTCCAACATTTATTCAAGCAAAAGGATTTGAACTTGAGGCAACAGAGGTGGTTAGAGCTACTAAAGGACTATGATATCACCATTCTTTATCATCCGGGAAAGTCCAATATGGTGGCCGATGCTTTGTGTAGGAAGGCTGAGAGCATGGGGAGTCTTTCTTATATTCCATTTGGGGAGAGACTATTAGCTTTCGATGTTCAAGCTTTGGCCAACAGGTTCATGAGGTTGGATGTTTTGGAGCCTCGCCAGGTTCTTGCTTGCATGGTTTTGCGATATTCTTTGATTGAGCGTATCAAGGTGCATCATTATGATGATCCCACTTATCCTAAAGGACATAGTGCAGCACAGTGATGCCAAGGTGGTTATTGGTAATTATAGGGTATTGAGGCTATAGGGTCGGATTTGTGTGCCTAATGTGGATAGATATTGAGAGTTGATACTTGAGGAGGCCCATAGTTCATGATATACATTCGTATGTGTGCTGCGAAGAAGTATCAGAACTTGAGGCAACACTATTGGTCGCAGAGGATGAAGAAAGATATAGTAAGGTATGTGGCTCGGTGTTTGAACTGTCGGCAGGTGAAGTACGAGCATTGGAGGCCTGGAGGTTTTCTTTAAAGGCTTGATATTCCGGAGTGGAAGTGGGAGCGTATCACTACAGATTTTGAAGTGGGGCTTCCATGGAATTTGAGGAAATTTGATGCAGTCTGGGTCATTACGGACAGACTAACCAAGTCTGAACACTTCATTCCAGTCATGACTACCTACTCCTCAGAGCAGTTGGCTAGGATTTACATCCGTGAGATTGTTCTCCTTCAGAGTGTGCCTATGTCTATTATCTCATTTCGAAGCACTCAGTTCACATTGTATTTTTGGAGAGCAGTGCAGCGAGGGTTAGGCACACAGGTCGAGCTGAGTACAACATTTCATACCCAGATAGGCAGATAGTCCGAATGCACTCTTCAGATATTGGAGGGCATATTATGAACCAGTGTCATGATTTAGGGGGATCATGGGATAAGCTTCTAGTAATAGCAGAGTTTGCCTATAACAACGACTATCAGTCGAGTATTATGATGGATCCATATGAAGCCTTAAATAGGAGATGATATCGTTCTCCGATTGGTTAGTTTGAGACCGAGAGGCTACTGTTGTTTGACACTAATTTGGTATGTGATAGTTTTGAGAAGGTGAAGTTGATTCAGGAATGGCTTTGTACATCGTAGTCCAAGCAGAAAAGTTATGCTGACAGTAAGGCTCATGATGTTTCATATATGGTGGGTGAGAAGGGTTTTCTCAGAGTTACGCCCATGAAGGGTGTGATGTGGTTCGGGAAGAAGGGAAGTTGAGACCTAGCTATATTGGTCCTTTTTAGGTTCTTGTGTTTGTTGGAGAGGTGGCGTACATACTTTCCTTGACACGTAGTATATCAGGAGTTCACCCATTATTTCATGTTTCTATGCTCCAGAAGTATTATGAGAATCTTTCACATGTTTTGGGCTTCAGCATGGTGCAAGAATCAGGTCACCATGTACCTGACACTGATGACACTTTCGGACAAAACTAAAGCAATCCTTTTCCATGGTTATCTAGTAATAACCTACCCGAAGGATTTTCTTTGCAAGGACATATCCATTTATATGGGGTCCACATACTCCCGCATGCACTTTATTCATGATTTTTCCAGCCTTTTGGGCATCCACGCATCTTAAAAGGTTCAAGTCTGGAGTTCTTTTGTACAAGACCTCTCCGCTCAAGAAGAAACTACTGGCGAGCCTTCTAATGGTTCTCTTTTCGTCTATACTAGCTTTCTCGGGATATTCCTTTGTTTTCAAAAACCTTTTGATATCATGATACCATGGTTGAACATCTGGTTCTATTACAACCATATTGTAATAACCATGTCTTTCTCGGATTTGGATATCCAACGGGTCGATATGGACATTACTCGGATATGGCAACATTTCGGCCAAGGTAGCTAATGCATCAGCTAACTCATTGTGGAATCGGGGGATGTACCTGAATTCAACAGACTTGAACCGTTTGATAAGATCTTCCACATGTTGCCTGTATGGGATAAGCTTGATGTCCCTAGTTTCCCATTCACCTTGAGCTTGTCGACTAATTAAGTCAGAATCTCCCATAATTAACAATTCTTCCACATCCAGTTCAATCGCCATGCTCATGCCCATAATGCAAGCTTCATACTCGATGGTGTTGTTCATACATAAGAAACAAAGTCGGGATATGGCCGGATAGTACTGACCAGTGGGCAAAATCAAAATTGGCCCAATCCCGACACATTTTGCATTTACAGCTCCGTCAAAGAATATTTTCCAAGCATTGGTGCCTTCTGGAATTACCTCAACTGAATTTACTTCCTCATTTGGAAAGTAAGTACTCAAAGGATGATATTCATCATCAATAGGATTCTCAGCTAGATGTTCCGCCAATGCTTGAGCTTTCATCGTCGTGCGGGTGAAGTAAACAATGTCAAACTCACTGTGCAGGATTTTCCATTTTGCTAGCCTTCTTGTGGGCATCGATTTTGGAATATGTACTTCAAAGGATCCAATCTGGTTATGAGATAGGTGGTATAATCCAACAAGTAACGCCTAAGCTTCTGAGCGACCCAAACTAGGGCACAGTAAGTTCTTTACAACAAAGTGTACTTGGTTTCATAACTAGTGAATTTCTTGCTCAAATAGTATATGGCTTGTTCTTTCTTCCCAGTCACATCATGTTTCCCAGAACACATCCAAAAAAATTCTCCAACACTGTCAAGTACAAGAACAAAGGTCTTCCAGGTACGGGTGGGACCAACATTGGTGGATTCTACATATATTCTTTGATTTTGTCGAAAGCTTCTTGACACTCATCCGTCAACCTGATTGCCGCATCTTTCTTCAATAGCTTAAATATGGGCTCACGTGTGGTATTCAACTGAGCAATGAACCTGCTAATGTAATTCCACATTTCCAACAGACTCATAACCTCTTTCTTGGTTCTCGGAGGGGACAAATCCCGAATAGACTTTATCTTTGTTGGATCTAGCTCGATGACCCTCCGACTGACTATAAACCCCAAAAGTTTCCTAGATGGAACTCCAAATACACATTTAGCTGGATTTAACTTCAACCCATACTTATGCAGACACTCAAAGAACTTTCTCAGATCCCCCACATGGTTGTCCTGCGTTCTAGATTTAATGATCACATCATCCACATACACCTCAAATTCCTAGTGCATCATGTCGTGAAAGATGGCAGTCATAGCTCTCATGTAAGTTGCCCCGGCGTTCTTCAAACCAAACGGCATGACCCTATAACAGTAAGTTCCCCAGGGTGTGGCGAAAGCCGTCTTTTCTACGTCTTCTTCATCCATTAGAACCTGGTGATACCCAGCATAAAAATCCACGAAAGATTGTATCTCATGTTTGGCACAGTTGTCAACAAGAATGTGGATGTTTGGTAATGGAAAGTTGTCCTTGGGACTTGCTTTGTTCAAATCCCGATAATCAACACACACTCGGGTTTTCCCTCTTTATTTGGCACTGGGACCATATTAGCCAACCATATGGTGTATCAGACCACTTGGATCACACCGGCTTTCAGCTGTTTGGTGACTTCTTCTTTGATTTTGTCACTGATATCCGTTTTAAACTTTCTCTGCTTTTGTTGGACAGGTGGATAACTGGCATAAGTTGGAAATTTGTGCACGACTAAGTCAACACTCAGTCCTGGCATATCATTATAGGACCAGGCAAACACGTCTTTGAATTCGAGCAAAAGTTGGATCAATGCATCTCTAGTTCTTTCGTCAGTGTGAATGCTTATCATGGTTTCATGGACCTCTTCCGGACTACCCAAATTAACTGGCTCGGTTTCATTTAAATTTGGCTTAGGCTTATTCTCAAATTGTTCCAGTTGTTGATTTATTTCCCTAAAAGACTCATCTTCATCATATTCTGGTTCTTGATTTATTATTTCATAGTTAGACAACGTATTAAGATCTAGGCATGAAGTATGCAAGCATGGCATGTTATTTATGTCCGCATTATTAGAACTAAAAAAAAGAGATAAGAAAAAATAACAAAAATTAGAAAGAATAAAGAAAGAGATTCATAGATGATGAAATATTGATTTCACTTCATTGAATTTGAAGTTATGAGGGTTTACATCAGACATTAAAAAACAATAAACTAAAAAAATTCGAGTTACACCTTGAAATAACTCGAAATGCAGAAAAAATGGCAAGAGTGAACTAACGGGATTCCCGCCTGACTGGGAACGGAGTAGCCTTCCAATTTTGAAGCTTAGCATTTGGCCCCATATATTGCACCTCAGCAGTGCTTGAGCCTTCACCCGGTTGGACCATCTGAACCTCGTACAACATTTGCCTCATTGCCCCACAAATGTCCTCAATTTCTTCGGTTGTGAATGCCTCTTCTTCTTCTATGTATCTTGGCTTAACAAACGTCCCGGCGAGATGCGGGACCGGCTGAGGCAGGACCCACCCATTGTTCTTACGTTCATTTGCCTATTTTACATCAGCCTCTGTAGCTTGGAAGTTGTATGTGGCAAAATCAGAGGGTCCAATTTCTTGCTATTAAGTCACTTCAGAAGAACACCTCGAGGACGCGAAGCTGTGACCGAGTTCCCTCCCTCAAAGTAGTTGAGGCCCGACCTAAAGAGAATATTGATCGAGGATAGAGTGAAATAGGGGATTCCCAAGGCATGCGGATAAGTCTGACAAAGTCGACCTGTCCGGAGCCTGTATCAAGGTGTCACATCTAGCCGTCTCATCTCCATACCTTTACAATTAATGCATTTTGTACTATGTTTGATTTCTCCTCCTGTATAAAGGAGATCCTTACCACTTTGTAAAGGGTTGTTGTTGCTCCAACTATTCCACACAAGATAAATAACAACTCTCTCTCTCCTTCTTTTCTCTCTAACATATTCTCTCGACACTATTGCTATTGCTTATTACGTTCATACTTGTTCTTCATTTATTGCTCGTTATTGCCCAAAAAGAGCCTCCTTTAATTATATTATAACTATTAGCCCCTTCCCGATTATTACCGATAGCTCGAGCCCGAGCCTAGGTATCGACCTCGAGGCTCCTCATCGGTTAGTCTGAGGACCGGACAGCTAACCCCTTGGTTTGATTATAACTCTATTTTAGCTCGCACTTCATCTTTTATCTTCATATATCTAGCATCAACTGCTTTAACAACTTGCATAAAAATAGATCACGTATTTTTAGAGTCCCATCAACAAATTTAATTGTTATTATTATTTTCACGGTAAACAGTTTGGCACCCATCGTGGGGCTAAAAATAATACTGATTATTTTCTTGCTGGTTTCGTTACGCAACACAAGTTATCTTTCACACTTTTTCTTGTCCAAGATCTTCGATTTCAGGTTAAAATATCTGGCTCAGTAAATAGAGTTGAGAACAAAAACCTTGAGAACCACAGAGAAAACGGTATGGTTGTTCCAATTGTTGACGCTCCGCCACAGAACCCCGACAACGCACCTGGGCCGATTCTAGGGGACGCGGGTTCACAAGACGCAAAATAGGTCAACGAAACCTCACACGCCGACAGAAGCATACAACATGGCGACCAACAGGAAGCCCAAAAAACCCTAGCTTGGGAAGAACGGGAAGTTAGTCTTCATATTATTTTTGAAATGTTTCAGGCACAACAACTGGTTATCGCTCAAGTACAAAGCCACTCGAAGACTCCCAGCATAATAGCACCGGAAGCTACTACCCCAGCCGAACAGGTACCGGAGTGATCGAGCAACAATGGATCGGTAGTTGATCCTACCATCGTAAAACTGCTCAAGGACCTCACCAAAAGGATCGAGTCGGGCGAGAAAATGATAGTAGCCAACGAAGGTCAAAACCTATAACTCCAGGCTCGACCAAATCTCAAGTGCACCCCCGGTCTTGAAGGGTGTAGATTCAAATAAGTTCGTACAACGGCCGAACCAAAGGAAGCAGCTCCGAAACCCATTCCAAAGAAGTTCAGAATGCCAGAACTCCCAATATACAACTGGACCTTAGATCCCAACGAACATGTCACTGCATATACGTGCGCGATAAAGGGCAACGACATAAAAGACGACGAGATTGAGTCCGTCTTACTAAAGAAGTTCAGAGAAATGCTCTCGAAGGGGGCCATGATGTGGTATCATAACCTAACTCCCAACTCCATAGATTCATTTGTCGTGCTAGCAGACTCCTTCATAAAGGCACATGCCGGTTCCATCAAAGTAGCAACTAGGAAGTCCGACGTATTCAAGATTAAGAAGAGGGAGAACGAAATGCTACGAGAATTCGTGTCTCACTTCCAAACGAAATGAATGGAACTACACCCGGTCTCCGATGACTGGGAGGTGCAGGCCTTCACTCAAGGCCTAAATGAACGAAGCTCAGTGGCCTTAAGGCAGCTGAAAGAGAATCTGATCGAGTATCCCGCCGTAACTTGGTCGGACGTCCAAAACCGATACCAGTCAAAAATCAGGGTTGAGGATGGCCAGTTGGGAGCCCCCTCGCGCTCAGTATATCTGAGCAGACTCCTGGCGAAGGAGTCGAAACTGAACAAAGAGAGGAATTAGTCGTACCCCGAAGATAGGAGGAAAGCCCCGAGATGCAATCCGCCTCACAACGATCGATTGGTGAACCGAGGACAGAACCCTCTGGACCTCATCAACAGAGGCGAATTCGACAGGGACATGGGGCCAACGGTGGCACCTCAACTATCAGAATACAACATCAACGTTGATGTGCCGGAGGTCGTGTTCACCATTATCAAAACCAGGGACACCGAATGGCCCAGGCCTATTCAGTCAGATCCGTCCTAGAGGAATGACAACTCAGTATGAGAACTTCATGATACGCACAGCCATAGGGCCAAAGATTTCCACCAGCTCCGAACGGAAATAGCCAGACTACTCAATAAAAGTCACCGCCGAGAATTTGTTAGCGACCGACCTAAAATTCAGTTCCGAGAAAGAGAGGCAGCCAAGAAGAATGAAGTAAATGAGCCATGACATATTATTCACATGATATTGGAGGGGCATCGACACTCCCCAGGAACCTGTGAAGAGGAGGACAAAAATATCCATCACCAGAGAAAAATGAACCTGGGGATACGTACCCGAAGACGCCCTCACATTCAGCAAGGAAGGCTTAGAAACCTCACCCCAACTTCATAACAATGCACGGGTAACCTCTTTCTTCATTCATTCATTTCGAATAAAACATGCGCTTGTGAATCCAGGTAGCTCGACCAACATTATCAGGTCAAGGGTAATAGAGCAGCTCGGACTGCTAGACCAAATCGTGCCCACCTCTTGAATCCTTGACGGATTCAACACGACGATCGAAACAACGAAAGGAGAGACCATTCTCTCAGTCAGCATGGCTAGCGCGACCCAAAACACCAAATTCCATGTTATCGAAGGAGACATCAGGTATAACACCTTATTCAGACGACCGCGGATACACTGCATGAGAGCAGTACTATCCACTCTTCACCAAATGATGAAATTTCCAGCAAAGAACGAAATTAAAACCGTCTACGGGGAACAACATGCGACAAAGGAAGTGTTCGCGGTACGTAACATAGCGCCGACACCAATATCTCCACTCTCGAAAGAGCCGAAGGATAATCGAACTACATCTTCGGCTAAGCCTAATTAAACACAGCGGAGGACCATATCGAGTCCTTGCTCCAAACAATAGGGACACATCAGACATCAGAACATCACTGGCGCATCCCACGATAAGGTAAGACCACCTCCCTTTTTCATTATTTTACACTAACCAATATGTAGGAGCCCAGTCAGGGTAGTTGGAAGTACTAACCGAACCCGAAGATCTCAAGGCCTTAACGACATCTGTTGCACTCTTTCCCTTTGACCGAGCTTCTGCCCCAAAGAGGGTTTCACCGACAAAGTTTTTAACGAGGCAACATCCACGTGCTACCTAAGGAGGATCCAACAAGCGTATGAGGCTTCTTTTGCAATCAACCCCGAACACCGGAGGGCACCCCCTTGAGAGGTCATCCACTCGGAAGAACCAGTGACCGACAAACAAGGTTCCAATAGGAAATGATGTGTCGGGCCAAACGATCACATGAACCGTGTCCGCATAAGCCGGGCTCACATCAACGAAACAACATGTACTTATGCCAAACAATCAAAGAGTATCTTTCGCCAAAGCATCTCGTACTCTAGAGAAAATTCAATATTTTCACAACAAGGATCCCTTCACCGAGAACGCCCCTAAGTACTCGGAGACTAGCGTCAATAACTCAGCACCCACATGGCCTCAGGGTCAGAACTTCACACTAATAAGCCATCAACGAGTCAGAACAGAAATCACGAAACATCTCCAAAAGGGAAAAATATCCCGAACACTTGTTGACTGGCATCGCAAACTCAGAAAGCATATGACCCTAGGGTCGGAATCTCCAAGATCATAAGCCCTCAATGAGACAATTCCGAGCTCACGAGTAACGGCCCCCGAGCCTAAGCAAACTTGATAACTTGGAGACTATCGCCAGTCGCCATTCATTTAAAAGCCCGAGGCCATAAGACCCCGAGCGGGCAGACTCGGTCTAGTAAGACCTATTCAAGGTAGCAACGAAAACTGTAAGACCTCAAGCAAGACATGGATCATACTTGTATCAAGTATATAAATTGTAAGACCTCTACAACATGAAAAAACTGTAAGACCTGTACGGCATGAAAATACTGTAAGACCTCTACGGCATGAAAATACTGTAAAACCTCAAAAGGCATGAAAGTTTGGTAAGACCTTACTATAGTCATAAACTAAATCCCAAAGTTTATGCTATATGTCGCATTTGTAAGACTCCCGAAAGGGCATACCCTCAATGTAGACGCCTAAACTACTACACTTGGGGATCAAAAATGACTACGGTCATACGGTTGTACTAGCTGAATTAACGCGACTCGGGGATGCCCGACTGTTGCTATGAAATCATAGGCCATTGCTTCGAATCTACTTCAAAAAGAACTGGTTAAACAGGCTACCCTCGACAGGAAAAAGAGCTTCGACCATGTCAGCTCCATATCACAAGGCTTTGAGCTACTCAGCCTACGAGCTAAACCTTTCGAGGTGATCGAACATCACCGCAAACTACTTGAAATCGAGGTTCTTCCTGAACCGACAACGGGACAGGCAAAATCATTTCAAAAAGTCTTTAATGAGAGGAAAACAATCCTACATATGCCTAAAGGCAAAGCGTAAGAGCCATTGTCGCCAACATAATGAGTCCCAAGGCCACACACACTAAAGGTTACAACTACCAAAAGCGTAAGAACCATTATCGCCAGCTTATTATTTGAAAGCTTGAGGGTCAAAATGAGCTCGAGTCGTAACCCGATTTGGAGACCGGACCCAAATAGTTAACTATACATGCCTAAGGGCAAAGCGTAAGAGCCATTGTCGCCAGCTTAATGAGCCTCAGGTCCACGCATATAGAAGGTCGCTTCGACCCAAGGCACAAGAGCCATTGTCGACAACCCGCACAAATACAAAACTTGAGGGTTGATTGAGCTCGATTCGAAACCCGACTCGGGGACTTAACCCAAAATAGCTAAAATACAAATGCCCAAGGGCAAGGCGTAAGAGCCATTGTCACCCGCCCATGCAGACACAAAAGCTTGAGGGTTGAATGAGCTTGAGTCGAAGCCCGACTCAGAGACTAAACCCTAAACAATTGAGCAAAAGTGTAAGAGCTCTAACGCCAGCTTACACTAAAGGTTGCATCGACCGAGCGCGTAAGAGTCTCCGGGCATGCCTAATGAGCCCCAGGGCCATATCACGAATCTAAGGATTCTCACCAACTTTGAAACTGGTCCGCCTGCTCAGAAGCAAAGCAGAAAGGGGTAAAAAGAAATAAACCTCAAGTTTTTCTTTTATTTACAAATGTGAAAAAATGTGTTCTCCGTCTACAAGCGCGCTCTAAAGATTTCACATATAAAATGGCAATGTCTACGCACCGCCCCTAAGGGCTACGACCTACCAGCCTCATCTTCACTCTCCTTGGGGTCGGACAGGAATGATCGAGCATCGCGCTCGTCCGCCCTCACTAGTGCCAGCTCTTCCGGGAGAACAAAAACCCTGGCACCGATTTCCTTGAGAACCCTTCTTCGGGATCTGCAAGGAGCATATTCTTTGATCCTCTCTTCACGATCTAGGATCCTCTTCAATTCGGCTTGGGCGTCGGCAGCATCCTTCAAATAAATTGCCATCTCTAGGTCGGCCTTAGTCCGGCTCAGTGCTGTTTCGGTCCGAGCATCAACGATCTCAACCCTAACCTTCGAAAGTTTGGATTCAAGCTTCATGATCATATCCGCTTGAACTGAAGTGTTAGCACGAGCGAAGCGGAGTTGGACCTTGAAGGCAGGAACTTTAGCTAAGGCACTTTTCTCCTCTGAAGCTTGAGCCTACACCTGAGCTCTTAGCTCGCCACAGTCATTTATGATTCGGTCGGCTTCACCCCTAAGGCGCTCCAGGGCCTCGGTCTTTTTCTGTAGCTGGGATAGACGAAGATTTAACCTGAGAAGTTAAAAATCAAAACACATACCCACCCGGGATGGTAAATTACCTGCTCTATCAAATAGCTCTCGTAATTCGAGCTCCGGTACGCCTCATATCGCTAGTGTGTCAACTCAACTTCCTTCTCCTCGCAAAGGAGCCCAAGGGACCTACCCTCATCCAGAGCTTTCCGAAGCCTAGCCCCATGACAGAGCAACTCAGACCTAAGCCTGTCAAAAGCTTACAAAGGAAAAACTCGATAATGAAGGGAAGACACAAAATTCGGAAGGCATGCGCCAAAGCTCACCACAAAGTGAAGTCGGCGGATTTCTGAATGATGAGCACACCTTTGTCAATCTAGTCCCCTCAGCCCTGGAAGAATCAACCCCGACCGAAGCACGATCACTCGGTGGAACCACCTCTCCAGAACCGGAAATTTTGAGTGTAGCAGGCTCGGATGATGTTTTCTCCTCAAAGACTCAGCCTTGTTTTGCCCTGTTGTGAGAAATATCACACTACGAATGCGTATCCCGTTTGTTATTGTCGTCGTTCAGTTCGAAATCTGGCAACCCCTCCCCCTCTCCAGAGGAGCACAGCCTCGCTCTTGGAGACCCTCCGATACCTACGACGGCAAGGTTAATGCATGAAAAGGGGGAAATGCCCTCCCAAATGTACGAGGGACAAGGAAAATGTAGTATACACACATACCATGGTATTTTACTTCCCATCTGCCCCGAGCCACAGCTAGCCACCTACGCTCGTCATAGGTCGAATGGGTCGCCAGCTTCCGGACCCAACCAGGCAGATCAGAAACTTCGCCCGACGCCCATGAAATTGCTGCAGAGAAGGGAGAAACACGATTAATAAACTAGTTTCCACCACGAGCAAATCTGAGAAAGTAAGAGATGCTCCACTCACACGTATAATTTCATTCCTCGGGGAATGACATAAGTTCTACGGGGATAACATCAGTCGTCCGAACCTGAACAAACCGGCTAATCCACTCTCGATCTCCATCTTCCTCATCATAAATAACAAAGAGCGTGGATTAATGGTACAACAAGGTTAGCAGACCTCGATGATGAAAGGGCTGGTACAGCCTGACAAGATGACTGAGCATGAATTCAACCCCTGCCTTCTCCACAAAGAACCTCATCATCGGCACTATTCGCCAAAATGACGGATGTACCTACGCCAAAGTAATTCGATACTTTAATTAGAAATCGATCACGACCCTATCACGGGGGCCTAGTGCGAAAGGGTACAAGTACACGTTCAGGAACCCATCAGCAAAGTCGGTAATACCCTCATCCGGGGGAAGCACCTGCAATGCTACCCCCTCGCCCCATCCGCAGTCTCTCTTCACGAGCTCAAGGTGCTCCTCTCTTATCGAAGACATAGTCTTCAAAGTGAACTCCTATGGATCCGGATCACTGGGAGTGGAACTCTCCCCTCTTTGTCGGGCAGACCGTGAAGTAGCAGTCATGGCTATGTCAGAACTAGCAAGCTGAAGCGGGAACCTACACAAATGCTTTTGCTAAGGAAATAGAAGTATGTCAATCTAAAATATTGGGATCTCCCAAGAAGCAGGAGCATCCCCGTATATATGTGGGGAAACAGCAATGGTCAGCCTACCCAAGTTAGGCCCCGTGAGGCCAATGGCTTAGATACGAGTTCTGAGGTGGTACCCAACCTCGGGGACCTCCATCGAAGAGAAGTAAGGCTTTAAAAGACCAACCACATCGTCTCCAGTCCCGAGGTGGTACCCGACCTCGAGGGCTCCTCTCAAGAAGAAAAGTAAGCACTTCGAGCTACATTCATAAGGGTTCGGCCTCAGGACATCACCTAAATATGGGTAACCCCTCCTCAAGGACCTACCTACAACGCCTTAAAAGGTTATCTACATCAAGTTCAAAGTAAATCTCTAGGTGCCAGAAGTTGACCCTCACTCAAAGACCACTCTCAAAAATTTCAAGGTTCGATGCGCTCTCTTCATGTGACTCTAGGGTCCCGATGACCCGAGTCTATCGAACCATTTCAGGAGTGGTCCGAGGAACAAAGGTTGGCTTGGAAAGGAGCCATTTCTATCAGCCAAAAACCAGAAAGAATGCTTGCACCCGAGTTAGATATTGAGGATTGTCAACAAAGGCATACATTCAGAACCCCACAAGTGCACAAGAATATGGCAAGTATCAAAGGCAGAAGTCAAGAAAATAGTTTCACATTCATATTCATAAACATTTGCTTACAACGACCCTCGAGGGATCCTTACATATGATTACAAAAGCCCACAAGGGGTCCTTACATAGAAACAAAGAAACAAAGGGGTGGACACCCATGGTAAAAGTCTAAGGACCTAGTCTACCCTCGAAGGTTCATCTCCGGTAGCAACATCTCCGAGCACCACCTCCTCACGCTCGCATCCTCGAAGGCAACTCCTTCGATCGCCACCTCTTCTAGTTTCCTATCTCGATACCACGGAATAACATTGCCGAGGGAGAAGATAAAAAAGAGGAAGGGGGAGGATGCAGAAGAGGCAGAAAAAAGAGACATAACCCGCCGTAGCCAAAGATTGAAGATTCGGTGGGGCCCAGCCTCAATGACCGATTGTGCCATTTTATCCCCTGGGAGAAAGAACCCAAGGGATAAAGCGCCACACCAAGCCAGGGTAAGAGAGTGAGCAGCGGTGTATAGTCTGAATACTCCCTCAAACAACGGTGTAGAGTCCAAAACCCCTTTTAGATCGGAGGATACCAGTCACCCCGTATCATCATCTCGAGCCAACAAAGACAACAGTAGCAGGCATAACAACAACAACAATAATGACAAGATGGCATGATCTCGCTCGGAAAGGGGAAAATCAGGCAGCAGGCCACCGCATAATCGATGGGAATGCTACCAAACAGCCTAAAAGTCGTGAACTCCAAACATGGTGATCAAAAATAGAGAAAGATGGCGAGAAGAAAGGAATGAATGAATAGAGGAAGGCACTTGGATAGAAAAATAATGCCAGAATGCCCCCATTTATAGGAGATAATGACACAGTCATCGATGCCTTTGGAAGACTCACCAGCGAGTGCAATAACTGCGTTCTTGAAGAACTGAATCGATGGCGGTACTTTCACTTTGAAGAACAGGAATCGATAGCCCATTGAATGGCGTCGAAAAGACAAGTCCATGGGATGTCCCGCTTATCGTGAAAATTCAAGCCATAGATTGTATCATCGACATGACATCGTCACGGGAAGCCCAGGAAGTTGGTTATCAGAATCGTTTCCTATCGATTCGTTCTAGGAAACGTGGAGACTATCTATATGCGGCGAAATCAGAGGGTCCAACTTCTTGCTATTAAGTTACTTTAGAAGAACACCTTGAGGCCTCAAGGACGCGAAGCTGTTACCGAGTTCCCTCCCTCGAAGCTCATCGAGGCCCGACCTAAAGAGAATATTGATCGAGGCTAGAGTAAAATAGGGGATTCCCAAGGCACGTGGCTAAGTTTGACAAAGTCGTCCTGTCCGTAGCCTGTATCAAGTTGTCGCATCTAGCCGTCCCATCTCATACCTTTAGAATTAATGTATTTTGTACTATGTTGGATTTCCTCTCCTATATAAAGGGGATCCTTACCACTTTGTAGAGGGCTGTTGTTGCTCTAACTATTCCACACAAGATAAATAACAACTCTCTCTCTCTCTTTCTTTTCACTCTAACATATTCTCTCGACATTATTGCTATTGCTTATTACTTTCATACTTGTTATTCATTTATTGCTTGTTATTGCCCATAAGGAGCCTCCTTTAATTATATTCTAACTGTTAGCCCTTCCTGATTATCCCGGATAGCTCGAACCCGAGCCCAGGCATCGACCTCGAGGCCCCTCATCGGTTAGTCCGAGGACCGGATAGCTAACCCATTGGTTTGACTATAACTCTATATTAGCTCGCACTTCATATTTTATCTTCATATATATCTAGCATCAACTGCTTTAACAACTAGCATAAAAATAGATCACGTATGTTTAGAGTTCCATCAACAAATTTAATTGGTATTACCATTTTCACGATAAACAGAAGCCTATGCCAAAGAACTTCTCGCTGGCGGTCAAAGTGATGGGTTTCGTAATGCCTTGCAAAGATACCCCGAGCCCTTTCCCGGGCTTGTACCCATGTTTGATCATTTTACTAGCAACCATGATTGAAGTGTTAGATAAGCAGAGTTGAGGACATGGGGTTCCTTCCTCACACTGGTCTACGACCACGACCTCAAAAGCTTGGTAGACAATGTTTTCACTACCCTCTCTAGCTTGCAAGCATGGGACCGATGGGTCCCTGTAGATTGATTGCTTATCTTTTACGTGGACCACTATTTCTTGGTTTTCATGTTCAAACTTAACCATTTGGTGGAGCATAGAGGGTACTGCTTCTGCAGCATGAATCCAAGACATTCCTAGGAGAAAGTTATATGAGGTGTCGTTGTCCAAAACCTAAAATGTCCCTTCAAAATCCACAGGGCCAATGGTTAGGACCAAATAAATCTCCCCTATCGTATCCCTTTTGATGCCCTCGAAAGCACGAATGCAAACATTGTTGGGTCTAATCCTTTCAGTCCAAATTTCCATCCTTTGTAAGGTTGAGAGAGGGCAAATGTCAACCCCAGATCCACCGTCCAACATGACTCTTTTTACATAGTATCCTTCGCACTTGACAGTCAAATGAAGAGATTTGTTATGGGCTTCCCCTTCTGGAGGCAAGTCATTTCGGCTGAATGAGATCCGGTTGACTTCAAAAAATTGTTCTGCCATTCTTTCCAATTGGTGGTCTCTACCAGAACATATGCCTCATTAATCGTCTTTAACAACACTTTCTAATGCTCATTCGAGCTTATCAACAGGGACAAACGTGAGACCTCAGAGGGGAACTTCCTGAGTTAATCAATTATAGCGTAGTCTGAGGTTTTCATCTTTCGAAAGAATTCCTCTGCCTCCTCAGCACTGACTGGCTTTTTAAGCGGAAAACGATTCTGCTTTGTCTTGTTCAGTTCTTCCAAGTTGAGGTACTTCCCAGATTGGTTCATTTTATTTACTTCCCCCATGATTTCTTTTCCCTTCTACATGACCACTGCTTTATTATAGTTCCAGGGGACGGTAGTGGGGCCTCTAATGGGATTCTGTGTTGCGCGGCTGATAACCATGGGCTTAGGAGGTGCTGCCCCTATCTTGGTTTCCACAGCCTTTTCTGCATTTTGGGGAGTGGAGTTGAGCTTCTTCTCACCCTTGGCTTGCTTTGCTACCTCTTTGGGTTTCTTTTCTACATCGGCGATAGCAATGATAACTTTCAAAGATGGGTCAAATTCTTTGTCCTTGCAGATCATCCCAATGACCGGCACGTTGTTATGAGCTAGCAATGGGTTATTAGTTACATTGGGGACTTCCTCGTCCCTCAAAACTACCCACTTCTGTTCTATCAAATTTTTGACTGCCCTCTTAAGGGTCCAACAATCTTCAGTATCGTGTCCCTCCGCCCTTGAGTGATAATCACACCCGATACCTGGTCGGTAGGATGGTGACTCTGGGTTTTGCCTGTTTGGAGGTACAGGCTGTAATAGGTCCATTTGGACTAATTTTGGGAAGAAGTTGGAATATGATTCACCAATGGGTGTGAAGTTAGTTTTTCTGGGTGGTTCACGGGGACGGCAATTATATGGATAATTATTCTGTGGTGGATGTGGATTATATGGGTCTTGGTGAGGAGGGTTGTTTCTTCGAGGTGGAACTCGATTTTGATTGTAATATTGTTTTGGATGAGTGTAAGGCTGGGAATTCATTACTGCATAAGGATGAGGGGTCATAGCATATGCGGCATCTTGGTGGGGGTAGTAATGTTTCGGGGTGCTGGAAGGGGAACCAAAGTAACCTCAGGGTGGACGAGGATTTCTCGAACTTGAAGCCATCATTGCTCCCTCTTCTTTCTTTTTATGATTTTCTACACCCCCTGACCCGCTCTGGATAGCTTGGGAAGTGGCTCTTATAGCTGATTGGCTCATGATGTGACCCGTTTTCAATCCATTTTACACCATTTCTCCAATCTTTATGGCTTCTACAAACGGCTTGCCCATAGTACATCATATTTTGGAAATAATCTACCTCTTTGGCTTGTAAGAAGACACTGACCATCTCAGTCTAATCCATTGGGGATTCTACCCTGGCAACTTGTTCACGCCACTTGATAGCATACTCTTGGAAGCTTTCTGAAGATTTCTTTTTGAAATTGGACAAAGAGTTTCATTTTGGAGCTATGTCCACATTGTATTGGAACTGTCTGACAAAGTCTCGAGCCAAGTCGTCCCATATGTGTCAATGGGAGATGTCTTGGTCCATATACCATTCTGATGAAATTTCGGTTAAAACATACCCCGAAGTAAGCCATCAAGAGTTCTTCTTTTCTGCCCGCTCCTCTTAACTGATGGCAGTATCTTTTCAAATGGGCAATCGGGTCTCCATGCCTGTAATACTTTTCAAATTTTGGCGTCTTAAAGGCGATGGGCAGATGAACATGAGGGAACATGCACATGTCAGCGTAGGAGACACTCTTTAGGCCACTCAGGCCTTGCATGTTCTTGAGACTTTGTTCGATGCTTTTCATTTTTTGAGTGATCTCTTCTTGCTCGGGATTCTTCACAGTCCTTTCTGGTTCCATGGGATACTCATATAGAGGGTGCTGAGGGTAGGAATTTGGGGTGACATGAGCCGTGTCTAGTCGAAATTGGGGTACGTGGAAAGTGAAGACTAACTGTTCAACATATGGACTAGGCACTGTTGGCTGTGTCGTAGTTGAGACCGATGGTGCAGTGAATATCATGGAAGATACTCCTAAAAATGGTGCCTGTGGTTGAACCTCAGAAGGCGTACCGGTGAAATTAGCTGACATAGTGGGGTACCCGAATGGGATGAACGGGTTGGTTACGGGAATATGGACGTTGGAGGTTCCACTTGCCTTGGGATCAGTTCGGGAAATCCAGGGATTGCAATGGGCATTTCTCTACCATTAGACCAAGCGTCCCACATTTCCAACATGCGGAGACGTAGTATTCTGTTTTCTTCAGTAGTTGCTGACTCTATACTCGGGATAACTGATATCGGGCTATCCTTTGAGAGGTTAATTATTGTAGATGACTCTTTGACGTCATTCCGACACTCCCTTTAGATCTTGTGAAGTAAGGGTGTGAAGCCAGGTTACCACAAAACCAACCACCTAAAAATAGAATCTGTTCTTAAAAAGCATACACAACAAACCGGTTAGTTTGAGACATTTAACACATAGGGAATCGCATCTTGGGGAATGTAATGCACCTAAACAGCTAAACATTTTTCTATATGTTTTTGCGACGGTTGTGTGTTTTATCCTGGCTTCCTTTTTGTCACTTTGCAAATCCTGAATCTTTTCTTTCTTTGCGCTCTTTTATTTTTCCTCTCTTTTTTTCCTTTTCTTTTCCTTTTTTTCCATTCAATTTTTCTTTCTCTTTTTTTCAGTTTATTTTTCACTCAATTAATTTTATGACTACGATCGAATCCGATAGGGATTGCCTACGTATCAAGATGGCGCATGAATCAGATCATTACGTAGTTCAGGGGATAGATGCGAAATAAAAGAAAGAATTTTTTTTGGGTTTTTAATATTTCATTAAATAAAAACTTCTGGTTTTCTTCTATTACAGGGACTCCGACATACAGACATAAGAACTGGAAAACAAAACAGACTCAAAGAGACTCTAAAAACTAAAATACAGACTCGAAAAGAAAATCAGAAATACATAAGAGCCTCCAAAACTACTTCAAGGGCCCGCAGGACATCAGTCGGTCTCGTTGCGGGCCTACGTGCAATATCTTCTTGGAGTAGATATAGGTCATCCATTATCTAACGGACAAAAATCATCACCGCGGCGAAGAACATGGATCTGGTTATATCCTCACACTCATGGCATTTTATGACGACATAGTCAGCAATTCCTCTAATCCTTTCTCTAATGATGCCCTTTTCTTGGAGTAGGCATCCAATCTGCCGAGACCTGGCCTCCAGAACCTGGGTGGCATATGGTTCTGCTCTTGTAACTGCTTCATGTCCCCTCCAGTTGAGACATCAATGCATAACAATGCTCTCTTTCCGCTTTAAAGTTCTTTGTTTGCTGAGCCATTTCATTCTCAAGAGTAATCAACTTTTTCTTTACACTTGTGACTCCTTTGTCATACTTTTCTTTTAGCTGCTGAAAAAACCTTGTCCGTTCTTCTGTATTCTTTGCCAACCTTGCCCGGGCTTTAGCCAATTCATCTTTGGCTTTTTCCAAATCAACCCCACAATCACACACTTTTTGCCTAAGACCGTTGATGAGTTTTTCATCTGTTTTGCTTCTTCCCGGGTTCTCGGCAGCTATTTTCATCCTTTGAATATCATCTCGGAGGGCTTTGTTTTCCCGGGCAAACTTTTTCTTCTCTCCTTCATCCGCAGTGGCTTGAAAAACCACTATCAAATTTAATGTCTCTAATTTGCCCTTCTAATTTGCTTATAGTAGCCCTATAGCCTTTCTCCTTTGCTAACCAATCCAATTGTCCTTGTGCTCCATCAGTGAACTGTTGTACATGGGCTTTTTGGCGGGCCATTTTGGCTCTTGATCGACTCGAACCCATTTACCATACCAGGCCGTATAGCTAGGTTCTACTTCACCCCTGGACAAATCCCGTACTCGAGTATGTGGCTCCAGAAACCTACACTAGTGCCAAATCAAGCGAACCTTTTCTTCTGGGAATGCAGCTTTTGGGCACAATTCAATAACTTGTTGACTCAAGTCTTCATCATGAGGGACAGTTTGGTATCTACCCAGCTGGCATAGAACCCGGTGCGGAGCATACGGCTAAATACTCCAAAGACCCATTAATAAGAGAAAACACACTCCAACAGACATATAAATAACTTCATTAACCGGGAGCCAACCGAACATCCACTCAATTCGGTTTGCAGTCAAGGAACCCAAATGTGCAAACCATGCCTCAGTACCTTCTTAAAACTCATGACCATCTACCGGTGTTCATATTCTTCAATGCAATTAAGACCAGTCAGAATATAGTTCATGTACCCCGGGCGACGACAAAGATGTTCTACCATCCAGATTTGCAAAAGCAAGTTGAAACCTTCAAAAAACTTTGCCCCCGCTCGACAAACAGTTAAATCTCGGTAAATTTCTGCCAGGATCATTGGTATGATAGTGCCAGTAGCCTTTTTGATCATGAAGTTAGCCACTCCTGCAAGCCCCAACTCTATATGTCCATCACTCATTGGGTAGATTAGAATGCCTAAAAATTCCACTACGAAGGCCAATCCTCGACGTGCTTCCCATTTATCTTTATTTCCGTGATGACTTAAACTAGTATTCGGAGCCTTAAAATTGTGGGGGTCCACATAACAGCGGTATAGGAAGCGGAATGTGCAAAATCCTTCAGCCAAATTTCCATCTTTGACTTCCCGGCTAATACTCAGAAGGTCCCAAATATTTGTGAGGGGTTACAGCTCTTGGTGCTACTGGATAACGGCACCTAAGATTACCGTTAAGACAAGCATAGCCTGCTATCTCCTCCAGCGTAGGGGCCAACTGGCCAACTCAAAATCAGAGAAGTGGAGCACATTGTGCGTGGGGTTCCAAAATGGTATTAAAGCTTCAATTATATCCACTCTTGGCTTAACCTTCAAAAGATCATTGAGCCCGTCTAAAGCCTTTGTCACATCACTTCTGCTAACCTCCCCCAGGTCGTTCCACCACATATGGAGTCCTAGCGGAATTTCCTCTACAACTTGAAAAAGTATATTTTCAATAGTGCTCATCCTGCACATTTATTTAAGGAGTCTGGTTAAAAACATGTGATTTATTTTGACCCCAAAAGGAAGGTTATTATTTTTGCAAATGAGGGTTGCCTACGTATCTCACATCCGATGAGAGTCAAACCCGCGTTGTTTGGGAAGCTTTGACGCAACAGAAAAATATGAAATATTTTGAAATGATTTTTTCCTTCTTTTTCTCTTTTTTTTTCAAAATTTTGGCAGAGTTTCGGGATATTTTGGATACTAGGTTTTTCAAAAACGGGTAATTTTCTAGACTTTTCTTGAATTTTCTTCCTTATTCTAGAAGCCGGTCAACATGCAATCCAAAACAAATAAGTGTACAAGTAGCACCTAAAAAATACATCAGGATGGTCCTCTTATTTCGGGTGCACCTGTCGTAGACGGATCCAACCCCTGTGTTAAGTCCCCAAAGTCAAATTCCCGTGATGCAAATAAGCATTCCTACTAGGGATCTGGCATGAGGTTGTGTTATTCTAGGTTTAAAACTTGGGCGTATTTGTTATAGACCTGACTTACCCAAGCGGATAGCTCGAGCCGGGGGGCAACGTACCAGGAATACAGAAGCTTCACCGGCTTTGCAACTTGTTCGAACCTCGTTCTAAATTTGGGATATGAATCTAATAGAAAAGGAGTCACACAAAGTGCACACTTCCCAGATGATTTAGAAGACTCAGAGAGAATAGGGTTTCATAACAGTTTATATACAGTTCAAACAATATTAAAACGGTAAAAAGCGGCATTTAGCACATTAGACTGAAACACGTAAAAGTCAGATAATAAATAAAAGCCAACTATAACAGTTATTCTAAGCTCGAATTCTGAACCCTGAACCGGAAGTTTTTGGTTCTTATCCCCAGCAGAGTCGCTAGAGCTGTCACACCTCCTTTTTACCCGAAAAGGATATAAGGGAGTTTTTTCAATTGGAGTGAAATAAATCGAAATGGGATTATTTTATTTATTTAGAGTCCCCACTTGGAATAATTTATGTTGTTCCAAGTCACCGATTTATTTTTAAAATCCCAAATCGAGAAAAATCGAAAACTAGTAAGGAATTTTGTTAACCCGGGAGAAGGTGTTAGGCATTCCCGGGTTTTGTGGTTCTAGCACGGTCACTTAACTATTAATAATTGGCCTAATTATATTATTAATTACATATTTTAGACCTATTGTGTATTTTTAACTTTATAACCGTTTTTATTTATTTAAAAACCGCTTTAGGATTTATGGAACTATTTCTTGAACAAGTTACGATTGTCGTACATTTGCCGTTTTGTAACATATTGCAAATCGCGCTACATGAAATGCACCCGCGATTTACGAAATGTTTATGTTATTATTATTCAAAGTTGTCTGGGTCACATGAAATGCACACCCGAATTTGGGAATTAGGTATCATAACTATGTCACAGGAACCGTACTCATAGTCATGACGATTTAAATACGCACCTAAAGCACACTATGATGTTCAAATTATTTCTTAAACTTTTTTGAGATCATTGCAATGGCCGAAAGTTATGGATGTAGCATTGGGAAAGATGTGTATGATTTAGCTATTAAGAAGAGATGGGCCAAGCCAGCAAACCCAACGCATTATTCTGGCCATGCCTTTTAAAAAATGGTGCTACTAACGCTGGATTGGGCTCGAAGCTTGGCCCAGGAGGAAAAGAAATCAAAGACCACGTTAGGTCTGGCTTCGACCATGCGGTCTCATTTGGGGCTAATACCAAGCCCAACCATTTTAGCAAAAAGGCCCTTAATATACTAAGGTCTTAACAGAAATTCTCATTCCTTCAAGTACACAAATAGCAGAACATTACATAAAATTAAAAAAAAAACAAATCATGCTGAATAACTATATTATAGACTTAATTTGTTGCATTAACATGCCATTAGAAACAGTGATGTTAACTTGAACTAGATTAGTTGAGCAATGCAATCCTCGAATCATGATATATATTATGCATAAGAAAAGGAAACTTCAACTTTGAAAACCAATAACAGCTATGATTAAAACTTTATGAGGTATTTACAGCACATTGATACTAACTGACAGTAATTACAGACTACCTTAACAAAATATGAGAATTATAACTGATCTATTACACTAGAATTCTATCTTTAAATAAAAAAATATCAACTAATTCTATTACAACTCCCATGAAATTGGTAGCCTAGTGAACACATGCCCCTTTTGGATATGATCTATCCATCAAAGCTTTAGTCCACCAAATGGAGCCATTAATTTCAGCATGACATTGATAGCAGAATTCCAGCTCTTGGCTTTAGAACTTGCTGATTTGGCCAACTAAGGGCAAGATCCACAAGTTATAGCCCATGATTAGCAACACAAACCCCCAATGACCTCAAGTAAACACCATATTATTCATCACACACGTAGAAGAAGAAAAGAAAACTACAGCAGCTATATGTTAAGAATCAGTGTTTGATATTGTAAAATTTTAACTACAAGAAACAACTTCAAACAAAACCACTGAAGTCAGCACTTCACGTCTTTAAGAGAAAAGCTACAAGTATTAATGTACTAACCAAGCTACTTACCCTAGATCATGTCAACCTTAAACTCACATAACAAAAGATTAATCAGATCTATGGCAATATAATTAGTAACTAACATGAAATGAAACTCATTTATCACACACAAGCAAACCATAACTGCAACTTTTCATATTATGACATTCAAACAGATAGTACATTAATAAGGATGAAATGAGTACCTTGAAACAGCAAAAACCAAAAGGAAACAAAGTGAAAATCTAGCTGAAACTAGAGAAGGAAAAGCAACAAGAAACAAAGCAGCGCAGCAGAAAATCAGCCCAGAAACAAAAGAAACAAAAGCTGATTTGAATGCCCAGAATCAGAGTAGACAGTACTATGATAAACCAGTAGGAAAATTTTAAAATAAATAAATTTGAGAGCAAGAAAATGCAGTGAGATTTTTTTTTCTCTTCTGTGTATTCAGAGGAACTTTTAGGGTGAATATGCTAATGATAATGTGTGTGAGAATGAGTGAATGCCTATTCTTTATATAGAATGCACAAAGATAGCATAAAAATGGAATATTCTACCCTAATTTCTGAGATGTCAGATAGTACAACATCTTTTGACAGCTGTATATTCTTTTTTCTACCAATATTAGCATTTTCATGCTAAGAATGGGGACAACTGTTCAATACTAGAACTTTATGATATTTTCTCCTTTTAAATTCCCAATTTTACCCTTCTAAATTCTGCTTATTGCAATTTTAACCAATCTGACCTAAATTCTGATTGTTTGATTACTCATTAACTCTTTCTAGAAACTCCTAGAATAATCTAGGCAATTCTAGCCTTGGATTCCCTGATTTTGGTTTTCCAATTACCCATTTGTTATTATCTTTTCCTTTTCTTAACCATTTAAAACTTAAGCTCGGTCAACTGAAGCAAAGCAGCCCAGCTAAAACAAAAATCTAGTTTAAGACCTAAATTAATAAGTGAATTTGGGCGTTTATCCAATTAAACCTAATCCCCCCCCCCCAAACAGAATTGAATTCCCAAAAAAAAATGATAACAGAAAAAAAGCAACAAACGAAAAACAAGAACAATTATGCAATAAAAAATCTAAATTTAAACATAATTAATCTAAACTTGATTGAATTGAACAAAATATGCAATTAAGCTAATTTACAAATAATTAAACTAAATTTCTTTAAACACAAAGTTTAGCATGCTTTATAGTGTTCAACAATCAACCCAATTATTAATTTTTAGATGAAGAACTAATTAATTGACATATAATTTCAACTAAACCAAAGGTCAAACACATGTGAAATCAGTAAAGAAAAAGAAAAAGAGAAAGAACGGGAGAAAACAAAAAAGAAAAAAAGAAAAGTGAAATATACCTAACACGCTCAAAACGACTTCTGGCTAATAGGAACAGCTTCGAGATGGGTCCAAAAATACGTTAATCAGTCGTTCTTGTTGAGAACAATCAATTAGTGTAGGTTTTAAACCCAAATCAAGTCTTGAAACTCGAAGGAAACAGAAGAAAAATTGGCAAAATTGGCAAATTATGGTTTCTATTTTTCAGATTTGGGATTAGAAGAAATCAATGGGGAAATTAGGTAAATTGGTGGTAGGATAGTGGTGAGGGGAGACTAGGGGTTGTTTGGTATGATTTTGGGATTTTTTTAGGCGATTTAGGGTTTGGGCTGGAATCTCAGATCTAACATTAACGAATATGGATGGGGATTTTAGTGAAAACGTTGATGGATTAATGTAGAGGGGAGGCTGAGGATTATCTGGTATAAATTTGGGGTGGTTTGGGGTTTTGTCTCCGCCGTGGGGCGATTTTCGGGCAGCGGAATACGGCGGAGATGGTGGGGATTAAAGGGGTGGCTAGGGTTATTTGGTTTGAGAGGTGAGAGATAGAAAATGAGGGGAGTCTCTAGGTCTGGGGGGTTTAGGACAGTTAAAAGGGATCTGTGGGTCAGTTGCGAGCCATTGGATCAAAAGAATATAACGGTTGTGATTAAGAGACGGGGAGAACAACATCATTTAGGTTAGTTGGATTTGGACTGGGTATGGGGAGATCTGGGCTTGGGCTAAATGGGTATAAATTGTAACTAGGCCACCGATTTTGTCTCTCTGGGTGGCCCAATTGATTTTTCAGCCTCTTTCTTTTGTTTTCCCTGTCTTTTTCTTTAAATTAAAAACCTAACTAAATTAATTAATTTCTAAATTAAATCCTAAATTAATCTAAACTATTAAATCAGACTAATTATCTATCTATAATGTTTATAAAATTAATGAGGAGGAGATTATTTATCTAATATTAAAAGCTAAAATGTAAAAATGAACAAAATTTTTGTGATTTTCATTTTAACAAAGAAATTAATTAACCAATTAATCCAAAAATATGAACACAAAACCTAATATGCAATGCATAAAAAAAATTGACATTTTTGGGGAATTTTCCATGATTTTAACAAAATGAAACGTGCACCAAAATGCAAAAATCCTATAAAATTAAAAAATAATTTGGAAAAAAGATCTATTTTCTTTAATTTTATAAGAGTATTTCTAATAGGGCAAATATCACATGTTCACGCCTGGGAGACTCAGTAGGAGATGCGGAACAAATATCCTCAACTTTTTGAGACTCCAGGTAAGATTCTAGGCTTGTTCAAGGACGAACGTATATTCAAGAGGAGGAGAATGTAACGATCCAACCGGTAATTTTGAGTATTTTAGTTGTGTTTCCCCTATTTGATGCTTTACTTATGTGTAATTGTGATTATGTAACTTACTGGGGTGGTTGGTTTGATTTTGGGGAGGTTTTGGACTAAATTGGGACATTTAGTCTCAAGGTTGAAAGCTTAAGTTGTGAGAGTTGACTGGAGTTTGACTTTTGGGTAGACGACTCAGAAATGGTGTTCTGATGGTTCTAATAGTTTCTTATGGTGATTTTTGACTTAGTCTTATTTCCCGATTTGGATTTGGATGTTCATGGGTTTATTTGGTGCTTTATGACCAAAGTTGAAAAGTTGAAGGTTTGGAAGGTTCATAGGTTTGATCGGGAGTTGACTTTGTTGATATCAGGTTCGGATTGTAGTTTCCGGGGTTGGAATAGGTTTGTTGTATCATGTAATAACTCGACCGGTCGTTTTGAGCTTTTGCACTTCGCTCTCCAGTTCTCGGGCATGACTAGCCTAGTGTGGTGTATTATGACTTATGTGAATCGTCGGTTTTGGTTTTCAGGGTAATCAAAATGAATTTGGAAGAACAATTCTCAGTTTGAAGCTTAAAATTTGAAAGGGTTGATCAAGTTTTGACATGTTTGTATATGATCTCGGATTAGAATTTTTATGATTTGGTTATCTCTGTTAGGTGATTTGGGACTTAGGAGCGTGATCGGAATGTATTTTGGAGGTCCGTAGAAGGTTTATGCTTGAATTGGCGAAATTGAAACTTTGGCGTTTTCCGGTTGATAGGTGACATCTTGATTTGGGGGTCGAAATGAAATTCTGGAAGTTGGAGTAGGTTCGTTATGTCATTTGTGACGTGTGTGCAAATTTTCAGGTCATTCGAACGAGGTTTGATAGACTTTTTGATCGAAAGCAAAATTTGGAAGTTTTTGAAAATCTTAGGCTTGAATCCGATGTGATCTTGGTATTTTGATGTTGTTTTAAGTGTTCCAAAGGTTGTAATAGGTTTGAATGATGTTATGGGATATGTTGTCATGTTTGGTTGAGGTCCCGAGGGCCTCGGGTGAGTTTCGGGTGGTTAACGGACCAATCTTTGGTTTTGAGTGTTGGCAGATTTTGCTGGTTTGTGTTGCAGAAGGTTTGTTCCTCGTGTTCGCGGAAGGGCTTCATGTTCGCGAAGAGTGTTCTCTGAGATGGTAAATTTTGTTCTTCGCGTTCACGAAGGTGTAGACGCGAATGCGAAGGGTGAGCTGAGTATTCATCGCATCAGCGAGGAGGCTGTTGTGTTCGCGATGGTTGAGTTAGTAAAGGTCCGCGTTCGCGAGTGGTTCATTGTGATCACGTAGAAGGATTTCTGGGTCTGAGGAAATTGTGCTTCGCGAAAGCGAGAGAGCTACCGCGTTCGCGAAGGGTTAAACCTGGGCAGTCAGTTTATATTTCAAAAGCGAAGGTTTAAGTCCGATATCACAAAAACCATTGGAGAGCTCGGGAGAAGGTGAAATTTGAGGATTTTTTCAGGGGAGCAATTGGGGTAAGTATTCTTCATTCATATTTGGTTTAATTCCATGATTTAGTCTTGAATTTCATCATTAAATTTGCGAAATTTGAGTGGATATTGGGGAAAAATGGAAGAAAACTGTTACATCTCGCATTTTCGTACGCTAAAAGTTTCGTCTTCGATCACCTGACGTAGAATCGGGGAGGAGATCATCTTGACATTAACGTATTAACAAGCAATAAATAAGTGTTATGAGGGATAAAGGGGTACGCGGATTAACGAAAACGAGTTTCGTTGAAAGTGGACAATTTGGAATAAAATACGGGTCGAGCGATAATACCCGAAAACTATAAACTACTACCATGCAAGGTACCATGTGACCATTATAGTATAATATATAAAGTATATATGAAGTATTTTTAAAAATAAATAGAATTTTAAGTAATTTGTGGTAATTTTTAAATTATGCGGGTAATTAATTAATTACCGGGTAACAAAACATTACTCGGTTAACTAATAAGTGGATAAATAATTAATTAAATATCCCACCCCTACTCCCCATGTGGCAATATGCTACCATTCAACATATGACTCAAAGTCATATGAGCTTGCATGTTAAGGAACGTGTAAAGTCATTAATGACTCATAAGAATGAGCCATGTTCAACTAAGTATGTTAGGTTCCTTTTGGATAAGTCCAAGTCTTATTATTGTCTTAATTTCAAAGACATATTGTCTTTGTAAAACGTTAAAGATCAGAGTCCAAACTCGTCCAAAATTTCAAATGCAAAAACCAATTTCATTCCTCCAGTTCTAAAGCAAGAACAGAAGCAGTTCGTCCAAAAGTTCAACAATAATCCAAAGCCAAATTTCGTGTGTAAATTTCGCAGAAGCACATTCGTTCAAATAATTTCAGGGACAGATATGTTAAGGCCCTCCCTTCTTTCTTTTGGCATGGTCTAAATTATACAAAAGAAACGAGCAAATACACGGTTTCTATAAATTATTCTATTCATAGAAATAGTAGGGGTGTCTATATTCTTGATTCCCCATAAGAATTATTATTTTCTTCTGTTCATGGGTCTCAAAATAATACGCAGTTGGAAAAATTTATCAGGAAGGAATATTGAGTTTAGTACGTATTTTTCATGCATTTCGTACATGTGCATTGACCCATGACCAGATAGCGTTATATACGCGTATATATGTAAATATATGTATATGGGATATGGGAAAAGGTTACGGCGTTATATACGCATCACCACCTGATCAGTTGGTATATGATGATGATGTTGCCCACAGTGGCTAAAGTATGATTCAAACGGCATTATATACGCGTATATATGTATGTATTCAAACGACGTTATATACGCGTATATATGTATGTATTCAAACGACGTTATATACGTGTATATATGTATGTATTCAAACGACGTTATATACGCGTATATATGTATGTATATATATGTATATGGGATATGGAAAAGGTTATGACGTTATATACACACCACCACCTGATCAGCTGGTATATGTTGATGATATTGCCCACAATGGCCGAGATGATATGATGGGATGCCCCCAGTGGCTTGATGATATTATGTACACCATACCTATGCATGGCATAACATTTACACGCACGTTCATGACATTATAAACGTTTCAGTATTTACAAAGTTATTCAAATTTAAAAAATGTGTTTCAGTATTCCATGTTTCATCTATGTCTTTTACGTACTAATTTCCATGCCTTACATACTCAGTACATTTTTTGTACTGACGCCCTATTTCACGGGGCCTGCGTTTCATGCCCGCAGGTGCAGGTAGGCAAGCTGACAGTCCCCATTCTTAGGATCCCTGATCAGCGAGAGTTGGCGTGCTCCATTTGATCCGGAGCTGCTTTTGATATTGGTATGATACGTTTGTATATATATATATATGTATATGAGTATGACGTGGCTCAGTCCCGTCTTTGCACAGCTATGTTTCTGTTAGAAGTCTGTAGACAGTATGTCTAGTTGGGTTGTATGTGGCCTTGTCGGCTTTCAGTTTTAGATGTATAGTTGTCTATAGCAGCCTTGCCGGCTCGCCCACTGTATTCTGCTTGTATACGTACATATTCCTTGATGGCAGGCTTCTTTCACGTAGGTTAATTTTGTAATGCAGCAGATGTTATTCAGGTTCATATTTTAGATGCATGCTTAGGGGTGTTTGACAGGTAAGACTCAGGCGCCCGTCGCAGCCCATCGGTTTGGGTCGTGACAAAAGTGGTATTAGAGCAGTTCTGTCCTAAGTTTGTCTACAGACCGTGTCTAGTAGAGTCTTGTTTATGGGTGTGTCGTGCTCCACACTTATAAACAGGAGGCTACAGGACATATAGGATGTTATCCTCTCTTTTTATCTCAAGATCGTGCAATACAAGAATTTTTGTTCCTAACGATACGTTATATTTTCAGCAATGCCTCCAAAGAGTACGGTCGCCTAGAAGGGAAAGTTCGTGGCTGGTGAGACTACTAGTCGAGCACCACGAGTTACCAGGGCTCGGGGAAAATCTCATGGTGAGGTTCCATCTCAGACTTCACATACCCCGCCTTTTCCAGAAGAGTTCCGAAGGGCACCAGCTCCAGCACCCGCCCCGATACATTCAGCACCTCAGCAGGATACGTCGGGTCAGGAGATGAGAGATGCTATTCAGTTATTGACCCGATTAGTAGCCACACAGGCTCGGCATCAGGAAGCAGGTATTGGTCAAGCAGATAGGTCCGTGAGCACGAGGGTTCGTGACTTTATTAATTTAGACCCTCTAGTATTCACTGGAGCAGACCCGAATGAAGACTCTTAGGTATTTATTGATAGAGTACAGAGAACGTTACGGGTAATGAAGGCCACTGAGACTGAGTCAGTTGATCTAGCTTCTTATAGACTCCTAGATGCTGCAGTTAATTGGTACGAGTTTTAGGAATTGTCTAGAGGTGAGAATGCCCCTCCAGCGGTATGGCAGGAGTTTACAGAAGCTTTTCTTCGTCATTATCTGCCACCAAAGCTTAGGCGAGCCAGAGTTGATAGGTTCTTGACCCTTCGGCAGGGAAACATGAGTGTTCGGGAGTACTGCCTTCAGTTTGATTCGTTGTCTAGGTATGCTCCCACTATTGTATCTAAGATGGAGGATCGGATTCACCGGTTCGAGATGGGATTAGAGCCTTACTTGCTTAACGATTGTATGTTGGTTTCACTTCATCCAGACATGGATATTTCTCGTATTCAGGCGTAAACTCAGGGTGTAGAGGAGCATAAACAGAAACAGAGGGCCGATCGTGAGCATGATAGGGCCCAGAATAAAAGAGCGAGGTCTTCGGGTCCTTCTGGTGAGTTTCGAGATGGTCAGAGGTAGCAGTACTTGAGAGATCCATCCCAGCCCTCGGCTAGCGTGCCCCCTCAGTTTGGAGGCAAGATATTTGATCGTTCTACATATTCAAGGCCTGCTCAGAATTTTAGGGCCTCAAGTTCTCAGTATAGGGGTGAGTCAAATCAGATGAGGCCACCCTTGCCACGATGTACTCAATATGGTAAGCAGCATACCGGGCAGTGTCGTATGGGACTAGATGTTTGTTATACTTGTGGTTATTCGAGCCACATTATGAGGGATTGTCCGATAAGAGGTGATGCAAGCATAGCTCAGCCAGCGGGATCTGTGGCTGGATCGTCATCATCAGTACGCACCCCTAGGCAAAGTCCCCAAGCACCAATGAGTCGTGGTAGAGGCAGAGGCGGAGCATCTAGATCGAGCAGCCCTCAGAACTACATTTATGCATTGGCAGGACGACAGGACTAAGAGTCATCGCCTGATGTTGTTACAGGTATATTATCAGTCTCCTCCTACGATGTATATGCACTAATTGATCCAGGTTCCACCTTATCATACGTTACTCCGTTGATTGCTAGTAAGTTTGAAATAAAATCTGAATTGGTTAAACCTTTTGAGGTGTCTACACCTGTTGGGGACTCGGTGGTAGCTAAGCAGGTATATAGGGGTTGTATAATACTAGTTCATGGTTGACCTACCGTAGCAGACTTAATCGAGTTAGATATGGTAGAATTTGATGTTATAATGGGTATGTATTTGTTGGCTTCTTGTCATGCCAATGTTGATTGTAGATCGAAGATAGTCCGATTTCAATTTCCGGGGGAGCCTATTTTGGAGTGGAAAGGTAACACGGTATCGCCGAGAGGTAGATTTATTTCCTATCTCAAGGCAAGGAAGATGATCAGAAAGGGTTGTATTTATCACTTAGTTCGGGTTCAGGATATGGAAGTAGAGTCACCAACCATTCAGTCCATCCCTGTGGTAAATGAGTTTCCAGATACCTTCCCTGATGAACTTCTGGGTCTCCCGCCAGAGCGAGAAATTGAGTTTTCTATTGACCTACTACCAGATACTCACCCAATATTTATTCCTCCCTATAGAATGGCCCCCGCAGAGCTGAAAGAGTTGAAAGAACAACTAAAGGACTTGCTTGAAAAAGGTTTTATTGGACCTAGTATGTCACCGTGGGGAGCACCTGTGTTGTTAGTAAGGAAGAAAGATGGTTCCTTAAGAATGTGTATTGATTATAGGCAACTGAATAAGGTGACGATCAAAAATAAGTACCCGCTCCCGAGGATTGACGACTTATTTGATCAGTTGCAAGGTGCCAAGTGGTTTTCAAAGATAGACTTGAGGTCTGGGTACCATCAAGTAAGGATTAAGGATGAAGATATTCCGAAGACAACATTCAGGACTAGATATGGGCATTTTGAGTTTCGGGTTATGTCGTTCGGTCTGACCAATGCCCCAGCAGTATTCATGGATTTGATGAACCGTGTGTTCAGGCCTTTCTTAGATCTATTTGTAATTGTATTTATTGATGATATATTGGTATATTCTCGTTCAGAGGATGAGCATGCTGGTCATCTGCGTACGGTGCTCAGAGTTCTACAAGAAAGGAAGTTGTATGCAAAATTTTCTAAGTGTGAATTCTGGTTGAACTCTGTAACTTTCCTTGGGCATATCATTTCGGATGAAGGCATCCTGATTGATACACAAAATATTGAGGCAGTAAAGACTTGGCATAGGCCCACAACACCAACAGAGGTTCGTAGTTTTCTTGGGTTGGCAGGATATTGCAGGAGATTTGTGGAAGGATTTTCTTCCCTTTCAACACCTTTAACAAAGTTGACTCAGAAGAGAGCAAAGTTTCAATGGACTGATGCTTGTGAACGGAGTTTCCAGACATTAAAGGACATGTTAACTGCAGCACCGGTTCTAACACTTCCAGAAGGGACCGATGGTTATGTTATCTATTGCGATGCTTCAGGCGTTGGATTTGGATTGGGTTGTGTGCTAATGTAGCATGGTAAGGTTGTGGCATATGCTTCTAGACAACTAAGAAAGCACGAGAAGAACTACCCGACCCACGATTTAGAGTTAGCTGCAGTGATTCATGCACTAAAGATGTGGAGGCACTACTTGTATGGCATTCATATTGATATCTATACGGATCATAAGAGCCTCCAGTACATCTTCAAGCAAAGGGAATTGAATCTTCGTCAAAGGAGATGGTTGGAGCTACTTAAAGACTATGACGTTAATATTTTATACCATCCGGGGAAGGCAAACGTAGTTGTCGATGCTCTCAGCCGTAGATCTATGGGTAGCTTGTCGTATTTGCAGCCAGAAAAGAGGGGAATAGCCCATGAGGTTCATCAGCTAGCTAGTCTTGGAGTTCAGTTACTGGACTCAGGTGACATTGGAATTACTCTTCAGGATACGACAGCATCATCTTTAGTAACTAAAGTAAAGGAACGCCAGTACGAGGATCTTGTGCTAATTCATTATAGAGATACCACTCTTCAGAAGGAGAAGACGCCATTTGTAATTACCGAAGATGGGGTCCTCAGATATCAAGGGTGATTATGTGTGCCTAATATTGCAGGGTTGCGTCGGTGGGTTGTGGGAGAAACTCACTATTCCCGTTATTCTATCCATCTAGGAACGACAAAGATGTATCATGACATCAGGGAAATATATTGATGGGACAGAATGAAAAAGGATATAGGAGAATTTGTTTCTCAGTTCCCTAACTGTCAGCAGGTTAAGATCAAGCATCAAAAACCCGGTGGATTATTGCAGGTTATGGAGATTCCGACTTGGAAATGGGAAATAATCAATATGGACTTTATCATAGGCTTACCACGTACCCGGTGTAAGTTCGATTCAATATGGGTGATCATTGATAGGCTCACAAAGTCAGCCCATTTTCTGCCCGTTAGAACTACGTATTCCTCAGAAGATTATGCGAGGCTTTATATTAAGGAGATAGTAAGACCGCATGGTGTACCTGTATCTATTGTCTTAGATAGAGGAGCTCAATTTACAGCTAACTTTTGGAGGTCCTTCCAAAAGGGATTGGGGACTTAGGTAAGTCTTAGTACAACATTTCATCCCAGACAGACGGACAGGCTGAGCGTACTATTCAAACACTGGAGGATATGTTGCGAGCTTGTGTAATAGACTTCAAAGGTAGATGGGATGGTCATCTGCCGCTTATTGAGTTCGCATATAATAATAGCTACCATTCCAGCATTCAGATGGCTCCATACGAAGCTTTTTACGAACGAAAGTGTAGGTCACCTATAGGGTGGTTCGACATTGGAGAATCTGGATTACACGGGCTAGAACTGGTTCAGCAAGCCATAGAAAAAGTAAAGCTTATACGGGATCGACTATTGACAGCTCAGAGTCGTCAGAAGTCATATTCAGATGTGCGACGTCGAGATTTAGAGTTCGGGGCTGATGACTGGGTATTCTTGAAGGTGTCGCCTATGAAGGGTGTGATGAGATTTGGCAAAAAGGGTAAACTTAGCCCACGGTATATTGGGCCTTATAGGATTATTCGGAGAGTGGGCCGAGTAGCTTATGAGTTATAATTGCCCTTGGAATTGGAGTCTGTCCATCCAGGTTTTCACGTATCTATGTTACGAAAGTGCATTGGCAATCCTATCCGAGTAGTGCCCACGAATGATGTACAGATTACAGAGGACTTGTCATACGAGGAAATTCCGGTTGCCATTCTAGAACGACAAATCTGCAAGCTGCGAAATAAGGAGGTAGCCTCCGTGTAAGTGCTTTGGAGGAACAACAACGTAGAAGAAATGACTTGGGAGGCCGAGGAAGACATGAAGTCTAGATATCCCTACCTATTTCCTCTTCCAGAGAAAGGTCTAACTGAGACGTCATAACCTCAAGGTGCGTGTATAAATTCTTCTATTGATTATTGTCGTTGTCCTGTGTGTCGTTTAATTATTAAGCTTCTACGGGGAGAGTTGGTAGTAGTATTGTTACAAGAGGCGACCTTGCCAAAGTTATATGGATCACGGAGAGTGGAACATTCGAGGACGAATGTTTCTAAGGGGGGAACGATGTTACATCTCGCATTTTCGTACGTTAAAAGTTTCGTCTTCGGTCAACTGACGTAGAATCGGGGAGGAGATCATCTTGATGTTAATATATTAACAAGCAATAAATAAGTGTTATTAGGAATAAAGGGGTACGCGGATTAACGAAAACGAGTTTCGTTGAAAGTGGACAATTTGGAATAAAATACGGGTCGAGCGATAATACCCAAAAATTATAAACTAGTACCATGCAAGGTATCATGTGACCACGGTAGTATAATATATAAAGTATATATAAAGTATTTTTAAAAATAAATAAAGTTTTAAGTAATTTGTGGTAATATTTAAATTATGCGGGTAATTAATTAATTACCGGGTAACAAAATATTACCCGATTAACTAATAAGTGGATAAATAATTAATTAAATATCCCACCCCTACTCCCCATGTGGCAATATGCCACCATTCAACATATGACTCAAAGTCATATGAGCTTGCATGTTAAGGAACGTGTAAAGTCATTAATGACTCATAAGAATGAGCCATGTTTAACTAAGTATGTTAGGTTCCTTTTGGATAAGTCCAAGTCTTATTATTGTCTTAATTTCAAAGACATATTGTCTTTGTAAAATGTTAAAAATCAGAGTCCAAACTCATCCAAAATTTCAAATGCAAAAACCAATTTCATTCCTCCAGTTCTAAAGCAAGAACAGAAGCAGTTCGTCCAAAATTTCAACAAAAATCCAAAGCCAAATTTCGTGTAAATTTCGCAGAAGCACATTTGTTCAAATAATTTCAGGGACAGGTATGTTAAGGTCCTCCCTTCTTTCTTTTTGCATGGTCTAGATTATACGAAAAAAACGAGCAAATACACAGTTTCTATAAATTATTCTATTCATAGAAATAGTAGGGGTGTCTATATTCTTGATTCCCCATGAGAATTATTATTTTCTTCTGTTCATGGGTCTCAAAATAATACGCAGTTGGAAAATTTATCTGGAAGGAATATTGAGATTATTACGTATTTTTCATGCATTTCGTACATGTGCATTGAACCATGACCAGATGGCGTTATATACGCGTATATATGTAAATATATGTATATGGGATATAGGAAAAGGTTACGGTGTTATATACGCATCACCACCATATCAGTTGGTATATAATGATGATGTTGCCCACAGTGGCTAAAATATGATTCAAACGGTATTATATACGCGTATATATGTATATATTCAAACGGCATTATATACGCATATATATGTATGTATGTATATATATGTATATGGGATATGGAAAAGGTTATGGCGTTATATACGCACCACCACCTGATCAGCTGGTATATGTTGATGATATTGCCCACAGTGGCCGAGATGATATGATGGGATGCCCCCAGTGGCTTGATGATATTATGTACACCATACCTATGCATGGCATGACATTTACACGCACGTGCATGACATTATAAACGTTTCAGTATTTACAAAGTTATTCAAATTTAAAAAATGTGTTTCAGTATACCATGTTTCATCTATGTCTTTTACGTACTAATTTCCATGCCTTACATACTTAGTACATTTTTCGTACTAACGCCCTATTTCACGGGGCCTGCGTTTCATGCCCGCAGGTGCAGGTAGGTAAGCTGACGGTCCCCATTCTTAGGATCCTTGATCAGCGAGAGTTGGCGTGCTCCATTTGATCCGGAGCAGCTTTTGATATTGGTACGATAAGTTTGTACATATATATGTATATGAGTATGACGTGGCTCAGTCCCATCTTTGTACAGCTATGTTTCTGTTAGAGACTATAGACAGTATGTCTAGTTGGGTTGTATGTGGCCTTGTCGGCTTTCAGTTTTTGATGTATAGTTGTCTATAGCAGCCTTGCCGGCTCGCCCACTGTATTCTGCCTGTATACGTACATATTCCTTGATGGCAGGCTTCTTTCACGTAGGTTAATTTTGTAATGCAATAGATGTTATTCAGGTTCATATTTTAGACGCATGCTTAGGGGTGTTTGACAGGTAAGACTCAGGCGCCCGTCACGGCCCATCGGTTTGGGTCGTGACAAAAACTTTGAGAATTCTTTTTGGGATTTGAATGGGCAATTAAGGTCGGATTTTGATGTATTTGATATGGGTAGACTGTGAGAGAATAAGGATTCTATAGATATGATTTTTATCAGATTCTGAGATGTGGGCCTAGGGGCCGGGTTTGAGCAAATTTGGGATTTTTAATGTAAATTGGATATTTTTGAATGGGCTTTGATCCCTTAGCATATTTTAATGGTTATGCACTGATTTTGGTTAGATTTGGAGCATCCGGAGGTCGATTCGAGACGGCAAAGAAATCACATGTTAGAGTTTGGACCGGATGGAGGTAAGTAATGATTGTAAATATCTGTCCTGAGGGTATGAAACCCCGGACTTCACATCATTGTGCTATTTTGAGGTGACACACACTAGATGGTGAGCGTGGGGTACTGCACCATTGGGGATTATGACTTAGTCCATCCCGAATAACTGTTTTACTGCGTATTTGATTGAAAATTGTTTACTATCATTATGTATTGGGCTGAATGCCATATTTGGGCCTCGTGCCAACTGTTTTGGACCCTTGGGGATTTTTATTACTATTCCTCATTGTTTTGATGTTATACTTGTACTCAATCATGCTATATCCTACTATTTTCATAACTCAGCTATGTTTACTCTATTTTGATATCTTAATTGATATTTTGAGCTAAGCATCATATTTTTACTATGCCCTAGTGGCATTCAGAGATTTCTGACTTAGTAGGGTCGAGGGCCTGCGTTGTGAGGTTATTATGGGATCAGGCTGCGCGCCACAGTAGTATTGTGTTGATTCATGATTATGAGGCCGAGGGCCGATTTGTATGCCACAAGGTGGATTGTTATGAGTCCGAGAGTCTATTTAATTATGCCACGAGATGGCTTGATATTGCGCTTGGGCCGTAAGGGGCCCCTCCCAGAGTCTGTACACCCTTTGTGAGTGCGGGTACCCTGAGTGAGGGATATATTGATTATGCCATGAGATGGCTTGTTATTGCGCTTAGACCATAAGGGGCCCCTCCCGGAGTCTGTACGCCCCCAGTGAGTACGGGTACCCAGTGTGAGATGTGATATAGCCCAAGGGGCTGATGTTGTTCCATGTTATTGCCCGAGGGGCAGATCTTGATTTATGATATGCTCGAGGGGCTGATTACGAGTGATTTTGAGGTAGCCCAAGGGGCTAGTTTTGTTGATATTATGCCCGAGGGGCGATTTATGGTACATGTTTTGCCCGAGAGATTGTTTATGTTTCCATCCTTTTTACTCACTGTTTTATCACTCGTTTGAAACTATTGAAAGTTGGTTTAAAAGCTTTTTGCAGAAACTGAGATTGATTTACGAATTAAATAATTTCTGTACTGTTTTGGAAATATACTGCATTTACTGTAGCTTTATGATGTGGTTTACGTATTTTCTTACTGCTCAGTTTTCACTTACCTTTATTACTTACTGAGTTGGAGTACTCACATTACTCCATGCACCTTATGTGCAGATTCAGGTATTTCTGAACCCGATAACGGGTGTTGATTTCTTAGAGGCAGAGTCATTATAGTTTAGTAAGGTAGCTGCCCAGTGTTCGCAGCACAACTTTTCTCCCTCTTGTTTCCATTAGACTGTGTTTAGTACATTTTTGGACTCTTTGTTATATTCAGACCTTAGTAGATGCTCGTGACTTGTGACACCCCTATGTCGGGCTTGTATATTATTTCTGCACTGTTTATTTAGACTTGCATTATGAAATATTTGATTAATTAAAAGCTTAAAAATGATTCTTATTAATTAATGGTTAATTCAGGAGTTGTGTTGGCTAGCCAAGTTTCACGATAGGCGCCATCACAACGGATGATACGATAGCTCGGTATCAGCTATGGATTGGCGGATTGTGATTCCCTGATCAAGGGGAGAGATGTGATCTCTGTGTGTTTATGTTGGGTCAGTCTGGAGGACTTGAGGCCGGATTTTGCCCATAGCTTGAGCACTGAGGCGTTGATTGTGTGAGCACGTGCTTTTGGATTTGTATGTCCGATAGAGTCCCTATTAGTGGGAGTGATGACTGGGTAGCTATGCGAGATGTGTTAATATGATTTGAATGAGACGAGAAGGGTCTGCTTGGGGGTAGTAAGAACTACCCGGTGCTTAATTTCCATCATGATTTGCCATATGGCCCGAGTTGTGGGCATGTTGAAGGATCTTTTCATGTTGCCTAGTTGGGAAGTAAAGTAGATTTCACATTGTGAGATGAGTTTAGACTCAGGAAGATTAAGTGACTTTGTAATGTTTATGACGGTGGAAGGGTGTAAGGAGATGTTAGTTTGAGGCGAAGCAGGTGGGTTATCTTCTGCGGAGTGTTCAGAAGTTGGCGTGATCCTTTATGTTGTTTATTGGAATATCTCCTTTACCAATGAGATATATATGTGTTGCAATTTGAATTTGGGTTGCTTAAGAGAGTGGGCTTGACTGTTACAAGGGTGAATGCGAGATTTGTAGAAGATTTAAAGTACTAAATGGTTTGTGTTTGGCGAGCTTATGAAGGACTGAGTTTAATCTCACTATGGTATTATGGCAGTAATAGAGTATATGCATTATGAGTTATTGTGTGTTTTGATCTATGTGGGAGTCTGCTATTGATTAGTTGATTGCACGGTTATGTGCTATGTTGGTTCCAGTTTGAGGCATACCGGTGAATCAGTTATGACTTACGGAGATTGAGATCGAGGAGGGATCGAGTAAAGGAAAATTTTGACAAAGGGTATATTGTGCTTCATAGGTATATGAGAATCATGGAATGTCTTCAATGGTTATTGGTAAAGGATGTGCAGTGCATAGAGCAGGAAGTTGCTTGGCTGTAGGTGAGGTTACATTTTGCGGTGTTGGATTTCTATTGGAGCACAGGTCATCCGGTCCGTTTGATCGGTCTAATTGTGGTTTGAGTAGAGTGGATGACTCTTGAGAATGGTTTTAATGGGTTCAAGAGTTTACATGTAACAATTGGAGATTTTCAAGTTGTATAATTGGCTAGAAACTGAGGTTTGCATTGGAGGGTGTCAAGACTCGTGGTATTTCTATATCATTAGGGGATTCTATTTAGCAGTATCAGGAAGGTGAAGGTAATGGCTTTGGATTTGCAGGAAGTCTCTTAGGGTAGGTATTTTGAATGTGGTGCTTTTGGGAATATTTAAGAGAGTATTAAGTGGCTTATGAGCCTTAGACGGTGAGGATTTTATGCTTGGATCTCGTGTGGTGATTCTGGGTTCGGGAATTGTGGTGTTATAGCAAGAATGAATATCAAGTTGAAGGTAAACCAGAAAGAACTTGGATGGATGGGATAGCTTGGTAGTAGGCCGGATCGACATGGTAAGGATATGACTAGTTCTTTGGGTGCTTACGAGGTAATGAGTTTCTACAGGTGTTTCATGGCAATTCTCTTGGGTTTTAGTAACCTGCGTAGCTTGGTTGAGTTAGAAGGATTCAGTCCTAATAGTTTAGTTTTGTGCAAATGAAATTCAGAGAGTTCTTGATGGTTTCTACCACGGTTAGAGATGCGTATTTTCTACGAGTGTAAGGAGCATGGGATGTGTAGTGATTTTCTTCTAGATGGGATCAATGGAAAGTTCTTGGCTAGTTGAGTACGTAGCTTCTTGTGGCCTAGAAGGGATATGAAATTCTCATGTTTATATATCTAGGATGATATGGTATGTGCGGTATGTTGTGTTGTATTGAGATTTGCATGTGTAAGATCACAGTTTAGTTTTGAAAGGAAGGTCACAATTCTTGGGTAGCATGGGCAGTTTCAGATGACTAGATAAATGAGATCACTGACTGGTATGGCTTGATGAGAGTATGGATTTTCCAAAAAAAGGGCAAGTGTTTGAGTTGATGATACTTCATTAGTATTGCGGCACTCTTTGGTTGGATTGACTGCTAATATTCGAGTTTGCTTGGTGGCACAGAAGAGTTATAGGAGTACCTCTCATGGGATGATTGGGTATTAGAGGTGTGTTGTATATTTGGACGGTGAAGTTGGGATTGGATATGGTGATTCGCGTGCTGAATGGATTTGGAGACTGGGGTTCTCATAGACAGGTTAGGTCGTGGTTGTGGATCACGTGTATCGGCCTTTTATGGTGGCTATCGGGAGTTTGGAGAAACGAGGGGATCCTTTGTTGCTTGGTATGTTAGATTTGGGATGTTATATTAGGAATAGACTAGTTGTCTCAGTGTTGTGTTATTCTGGGATGTTGCACTAAGACAGCGACATTGGCTATGCCAGGAATGCCATAGATTGAGTGGCGAGGTTCGACGGATTATGTTCTCAGTAGGGTGGTTTCATTTTTTTGAAGACCCGACGGATGGATGGGAAGGGTTTCCTTTCTTATTTGGCCCTCGTGATGGATGTCAGTGTAGAGACTCCTACCACTAAATCATTTTCGGTGGTAAGGGATTTTTCAGATGTGTTTTGTACTGTCAGGCATGTCGCCGAGCAGTGTTGTTAATTTCGGTATTGATTTGATGATGGGCACCATGTCGTATGGCACCGGCGGAGTTAAAGGAGTTGAAAGAGCAGCTTCAGGAACTCCTTGATAAGGGGTTCATTGATAGGCCAATATGGATGTGTGTTTTAATTCGAGTCGGCTTGGTTGACTCCGAGTTATATTGTAGAGGGATGTGTTTATTCAATTGTTATTGAGTTTATTAGTGATATTGGGAGATCTATGAGTTACCTTTTTGTGTTGTGAGGCATTGGGATTTGTTGGTTATAGGCACATGTGGTGCAGTTTTATTGGGGTCTCTTAGTGGAATTCGAGTGGGAAGAGTATTGGGTATTGCTCAGCGGATGGCGTATTGGTTGTGTCCTTTTGGGTTTGTGTAATGTTATGTCAATTTCTTCGCCATGGTTATGATGATTTGCTTTGATTCTAGACAACAAATTGCGTGTAGTTGTTGATTTTGAGCATAGTGACTTGAGGTGTTTCATGTGGACCAGTGTTTGGATAGAGTCGCGCATTGCATTGAAGTTATGTAGAGGTATGATCCTTCGGGTTAGATTCGTGTGTTCTATTTCTACGATGTGTGACGGGTTCCCAGCATTTTGTTGTGGTAGTAATGGGAGCTTGCGGTGCGACTCTCTCATTTGAGTCATTTTCATGATTTGAGTATGTTCGGATTGTTACTTATTGGTGCGCAGATTGTGCGAGTTGTGGCATTAGATTGTATTGATGTGTCATATCACCAGAGTAGTTGTGTTGGATTAAATGAGATCGTTGGGATCCATAGTGAATACAAACGGAATCGGTTTCGGCATGTTGGAAGGATAATATCGATATTCGGCTTAGAAATTTTCTATGGTCCTTGCCAAGGGAGAAATGGCTTCACGAATGGTTGATATGAGGAATGGTTATGGCTTTCTACGTGTTTCTTTTACCATTGGTAGTATACAGGAGTGTTGGAATGAGGCTTTATTTTATAAGAGGCTTATTGTCGAAATTCGGATGTTTTGAGCAACTGTTGTGATTAGAAGTTATCTGTACGAGTGTTTTAGTTATGTGGTATATCATGTAATTGCATATGAGGTTGCAAGTATGGTTTATTACGGCTTGTTCAGGCTTATTCAGAGTATAGATGTGAGATCCTGATCTTGTAGATGATTTCAGAAGTGGAAATGTGGTTCTAAGGTTTATAGGCTAGGTTGGATTGTGAAATTTCAGTCATATTGTATTATCGGACCTTTATGAAATAGGGTGACGTAGGATCACCCCTGGGTATGTGCAAGGTAAGGTTACACAACAATTTGGTGGGTTTCGGAACAACTCTGGGCACATTCGAGGGCGAACATATGTTTAAGTGGGGGAGGATATAACGACCCGACCGGTCGTTTTGAGCTTTTGCACATCGCTCGTCAGTTATCGGGCATGACTAGCCCCATATGTTGTATTATGACTTATGTGAATCGTCGGTTTTGGTTTCAGGGTAATCAGAATAAATTTAGAAGAACAGTTCTCAGTTTGAAGCTTAAAATTTGAAAGGGTTGACCAACTTTTGACTTGTTTGTATATGGTCTCGGATTGGAATTTTTATGATTTGGTTAGCTCCATTAGGTGATTTGGGACTTAGGAGCGTGATCGGAATGTATTTTGGAGGTCCATGGAAGGTTTAGGCTTGAATTGGCGAAATTGGAATTTTGGCATTTTCCGGTTGATAGGTGAGATATTGATTTAGGAGTCGAAATGGAATTCCGAAAGTATGAGTAGGTCCGTTGTGTCATTTGTGGCGTGTGTGAAAAATTTCAGGTCATTCGGACGAGGTTTGATAGACTTTTTGAGCAAAAGCGAAATTTGGAAGATTTTGGAATTCTTAGGCTTGAATCCGATGTGATCTTGGTGTTTTGATGTTATTTTGAGCGTTCTGAAAGTTAGAACAGGTTTGAATAATGTTATGGTATATGTTGGCATGTTTGGTTGATGTCCCGAGGGCCTCGGGTGAGTTTCAGGTGGTTAATGGACCAATCTTTGGTTTTGAGTGTTGGCAGATTTTTCTGGTTTGTGTTGCAGAAGGTTGGTTCATCGCATTTGCGAAAAGTGTTCTCTTAGATGGAAAATTTTGCTCTTCGCGTTCACGAAGGTGTATACACGAATGCGAAGGGTGAGCTGAGTATTCATCGCATTCACGAGGAGGCTGTCGCGTTTGCGATGGTTGAGCTAGTAAAGGTTCACCTTCGTGAGTGGTTCATCGCGATCGCATAGAAGGATTTCTGGGTCTGAGGCAATTGTGCTTCGCGAATACGAGGGACCTACCGCGTTCACGGAGGGTTAAACCTGCGCAGTCAGTTTATATTTAAAAAAATGAGGGTTTAAGTCCAATATCACAAAAACCATTGGAGAGCTCGGGAGCCTTTGTGAGGAGGCACCCCTCCTCCCGAAGTTACGGGGCTATTTTGCCGAGTTCCTTAGAGAGAGTTGTCTCGCGCCCCTAGGTATTCTCTACCTATCCACCTGTGTCGGTTTAGTGAAATTTGAGGAGATTTTCAGTGGAGATATTGGGGTAAGTATTCTTCATTCATATTTGGTTTAATTCCATTATTTAGTCTTGAATTTCATTATTTAATTTGAGAAATTTGAGTGGAAATTGGGGAAAATGGAAGAAAAGTTTGAGAATTCTTTTGGGGATTTAAATGGGCAATTGAGGTCGGATTTTGATGAATTTGATATATGTAGACTCGTGAGAGGATGAGGATTCTATTGATGTGATTTTGATCAGATTCTGAGACATGGGCTTGGGGGCCGGGTTTGAGCAATTTCGGGATTTTTGATGTAAATTGGATATTTTCGAGTGAGTTTTGTTCCCTTAGCATATTTTAATGGTTATGTACTAATTTTGGTAAGATTTGGAGCATCCTGAGGTCGATTCGAGAGGGAAAAGGCATCACGGGCTAGAGTTTAGACCGGATGGAGGTAAGTAATGATTGTAAATGTCTTTCCTGATTGTATGAAACCCTAGACTTCACATCGTTGTGCTATTTTGAGGTGACACGCGCTAGATGGCGAGCGTGGAGTCGTGCAGCGTTGGGGATTGTGACTTAGTCCATCTTGAATGACTATTTTACTGTGTATTTTATTGAAAACTATTTGCTATCATTATGTTTTGTGTTGAATGCCATATTTGGGCCTCGTGCCAATTGTTTTGGACCATTAAGGGATTTTTACTACCATTCCTCACTGTTTTGACTTTATACTTGTACTCGGTCATGCTATATCCTACAGTTTTCATAACTTAGCCAAGTTTACTCTGTTTTGACATCTTAAATGATATTTTGAGCTGAGCATCATATTTTTACTGTGCCCAAGTGGCTTTTAGAGATTTCTGACTGAGTAGGGCCAAAGGCTTGTGTTGTGAGGTTATTATGGGATCTGGCTGTGCGCCGCAACGGTATTGTGTTGATTCATGATTATGAAGCTGAGGACCGATTTGTATGCCACAAGGTGGCTTGATATGAGGCCGAGAGCCTGTTTGATTATACCACGAGATGGCTTGATATTGCACTTGGGCCGTAAGGGGCCCCTCCCGGAGTCTATACACTCTAGTGAGCGCGGGTACCGTGAGTGAATGATATATTGATTATGCCATGAGATGGCTTGTTATTACGCTTAGACCGTAAGGGGCCCCTCTCGGAGTCTGTACGCCCCCTGTGAGCGCGGGTACCCAGTGTGAGATGTGATATAGCCCAAGGGGATGATGTTGTTCCATGTTATTGCCCGAGGGGGGGATCTTGATTTATGATATGCCCAAAGGGCTGATTACGAGTGATTGTGAGGTAGGCCGAGGGGCTGGTTCTGTTGATATTATGCCCGAAGGGCGGTTTATGGTACATGTTTTGCCCGAGTGGATGTTTATATTTCCATCCTTTTTACACACTATTTTATCACTCGTTTGAAACTATTGAAAGTTGTTTCAAAAGGTTTTTACGGAAAATGGGCTTGATTTATGAATTAAATGATTTCTGTATTGTTTTGGAAATATATTGCATTTGTTGTAGTGTTATGATGTGGTTTACTTGTTTTTATACTACTCAGCTTTCATTTACCTTTATTACTTACTGAGTTAGAGTACTCACATTACTCCCTGCACCTTGTATGCAGATTCAGGTATTTCTAAACCTGGTAGCGGGTGTTGATTTCACAGAGGCAGAGTTATCGGAGTTTAGCAAGGTAGCTGCCCAGCTTTCGCAGCACAGTTTTTCTCCCTCTTGTCTCCATTAGACTGTGTTTAGTACATTTTGGAGTCTTTGTTGTATTCAGACCTTAGTAGATGTTCGTGACTTGTGAAACCTCGATGTCGGGCTTGTATATTATTTCCGCACTGTTCATTTAGACTCGTATTATGAAACATTTGATTAATTAAAAGTGTTAAAATGATTCATATTGATTAATGGTTAATTCCGGAGTTGTGTCGTCTGACCTAGTTTTATGATAGGTGCCATCTTGACCGGGTCGATTTTAGGGTCGTGACATATCATTTGGAACTACTATGAAAAATTTGAGGTCATTTCAAGTTGATTTGATATGGTTCGGCATGAGTTTTGGAAGTTGAAAGTTTATTAGGCTTGAATGGAGGTGTGATTCGTAGTTTTGGTGTTGTTAAGGGAGATTTGAGGCCTCGAATAAGTTTGTATTATGTTTTGGGATTAGTTGGTGTGATTGGACGGGGTCACAGGGGCCCGCGTGTATTTTGGATGAATTTCGGACCATTTTGCTTAAGTTGAACTTGGCTGAAGATTTCAGGTCTGAATCGCACCTGCGATTAGGGGTGCATAGATGTGATGTCGCATCTGTGGATTTTTGAGCGCAGATGCGAAGAAGAAGGATGGGAGCTGGTCCGCAGATGTGGAAGATGGGGAACAGATATAGAGGCACATCTGTGATGCTGAAGGCGCAGAAGTGGGTCAGGAGCCAAGGGAGAATCGCAGGTGCGGTCCTGTAACTGCAGAAGCGGAACCGCAGATGCGGAATCACTGGCAGGTTTTATAGTTCGAAAGGTTTGGTTATTTTCTCATTTTTAGAGTTGTGGAGCTCGATTGGAGGTGATTTTTGGGAGACCTTTCACTACAATTGAAGAGGTAAGTGAAGCTTACTTAATTTTAATGTTAGATATTGATTATCCATGGATTATTGCATCTATTTTTTTATGAATTAAGGTGAAATTTGGGAATTTTTTACTATGGTTTTGGAGAGTAATAATTGATGAATTGAGGGTCGATTTGAGGTTAGATTTGGGTAAAATACATATATTTGGACTCGTATCGGAATAGGTGTTCGAATTTTTTGTCGGCTTTCGGGGTGCGTGATCGGGGTTGCCTTTGCAATTGATTCAAGATCATAGATTGATTATTTAGAATTATTTTCTATGGATTTTATTGATGAAATTAAGTTGTTTTTGCAAGATTCAGATCGTTCGCAGGTCGATTCACATGGGAAATGCTTTTTTGAATGTTGATTTCTGTATTTTGAGGTAAGTAACATATCTAAACTTGGAAATTAGGGTAATTATCTCGAAGAATTATGATATTTGAGATGTGTTGGGGTGACGCACGTGCTAGGGCATGTGTGTGTGCATCGGGGTATTCATGATCTGGTGGACTTTATACTATTATAGGACTTATTTTGCCATCATGCCTCATTCTATCCATATTATCTCTACTTCTATGATTATTTGAGCTATGATTCAAGTTAGAAATCATATCTAGGCTATGTTCTTATTTGTTTGAGATATAATAGGGTTATTTTTGAGTTGTTTGCCTTGATTATAGACATACTCTCAGTCATATTACTATATTTATGTATAATATCTCTATCTCGGTACATTCTTGTTGTGATCTCTAACATGTTGTTGATGCCTCATATGCGTAATATTGTTGAACCAAGTACTTTGAGATGTGGTTAACTGAGACTTAAGTGGTTGATGACTGAGTTTGGTTCATAGAGCCGATTTGGTATTGATTCTGAGGTGACGTGTACGTCAGGCCCATATTGGACTAAGTGGTACGGAGTAGGGGTACCATGTGCACTAGGCCCCATTATTAGGCTATGTGATATTGGTTAGCGCTTGGGCAAGGATCCATCCCTCCGGAGTCTAGTATTCACAGTGAGAGTAGGATCAAGGTTTATATGTACTTAGGGGAAGGGCAATCATGCTAAGCACTCGTACAGTGCTGAGTGTTATTGTGTGTGTGATGGTGAGGGAACTTGTGCCAGGCACCGTGAACATGTTGGGTGTGATTGCACTTGATGGTTTCACTGCAATGTTATTAACTTGACAAGTATATTTGACATGTAGGCATAAAGATATATTTTCCTCATGCTTAAATAGTAATTGAAATGTCTTATCTATTATTGAAAGTTGGAAGAATCACAACTTTTCCTTGATAAATTTATGTATTAGTGATTTTGGTGAAAGATTGGACTCTGACTTTCATACTTGGAAAGCATGTCTAAGTTTTTCTATAATCTTGAACCAGCTGAACATGATTTCATTGAGTTACTTACTTTTATAGTTTTCATCATATTCTGAGTTATTATTGATTATTGGTGTTGGATATTGACATTTCTTCCGAGCTCGTCACTGCTTTCAACCCAAAATGAGGTTTGTTACTTATTAAGCACGTGGGATCGTTTGTACTCATACTACACCCTACAGTTCATGTGCAAATCCAGGTACTCCTGCACACGGTGATTTCTAAGGTTGCATTGGTACCACATTGTGGAGACTACGAGGTATCTGCTATGTTGTTCGCGAACCTTAAAGTTTTCTTCTATTTCTATTATTACTATTCTATTGTTCAAATAGTTGTATTGAAAATTTAGTCACGTATTTTGAGATTCTTTAGTTCTCATGTACTCGTTGATACCAGATTATTGGGATGGTTGTACTTCTATTATCGTTGTCTTCTTTGATTTTTCATGATATTTCTGCTATTGAGATTATTATGTTCTGCTTGTTGAGTTCATTATTATTGTTAAACTGTTGGCTTGCCTAGCAAGTAGTGTTAGGCATTATCACGGCTCCGGTGAGAGTTTGGATCGTGACAATTTGATTTGTTACATTTTCCTGACTTGTGAGACATGTTATATATATATATATATATATATATATATATATATATATATATATATATATATATATATATTTATAAATAAAATTAAAATCCTAAAAGATAAAGTCTCAAAATTGAATAATAAAAGAATTACAAAGTAAAAATAAAATTTATATTAAATTTCTCATACAAAAAAAATAATTTTTAAAATTAAATCTGAAATTTTACGAATAAATAAAAGAAAAAATTAGTCGTGTATTGCCTATCATGAGAAAGTAACAATTATTAAAAATATTGATAGATTTTTGGTAAAATAAATAATGAAAGAACTTATGTGCTTATGCCTCGGACGAATTCAAATTTAAAATTTTGTATTAAATATGAAGCAATTATTTCAATTATAGGTAAATTATAAAATGAGAAAAATAGTCACAATAGGAGAAAAAAACAGGGATAGAGATTATGTGAGGATATTTATACTTTAAATTAACTTAAAAATAAAATAAATATGTAATTGGTATTAACAATATTATTCATAATTTTAGGCAATTCTAAATTTGTGAACAATAGAATAGAATGTTAAAAATAAAAAATATTAATGGAGAAATAAAAATATAAATTTATATTATATTAAAAGAAGTGTTGTGGACAAGGATATTAAGCCAAGGAACTAGCTAATAAAAATTTATGGTGAAAAGTAATAATAATAAATAATTTAATATAAAAAAAACGAAATCATTCAACGACTATTTGATTTCAAGCGGGGAGGTAATAAAAATCTTGTGACCAAAATAATAATTAATAATAGAATAACGATATGTAAGGAACAAAAAGAGAGAAAAAAGTTAGTGTAAAATTAAAGAAGGATAAGACCCATTTCAAATTGAATTGAAAAAGTTTTTTCCCAATTCTAATGAGAAAAGTCATCTTATGCATAATAACACATAACTAAAATCTTTAAAGATAAATTAAATATATTCAGTAATAAAAGAATTGCAAGAAACAGTGCAAACATAAAAAATTAAATTAAATTTCTCGTACAAAATGTTTTAATAATTATAATTAAATCTCAAAATTCTAGGAAAATATAAAAGAAAAAGAATATTATTTTTTTTGCTTATTGCATATCATACGAAAGTAACAATTATTAAAATATTGACAGATTTTTAGTAAAAACTAATGAAAAATTTGATGACCCGATAGATCATCTTACGTTTAGAATCTAATTATGTGCTTTGAAGCCTTAAATACCTCATCTTTGGCCTCCTCAATTTGCGTGCATAGTCCGGGTATTTTTCCGGGAAGCTTTTATGATAAAAACTGAGAAAATATGAAATTTTTGCCTTAAAATCCATTTGAGTTGACTTCGGTCAATGTTTTAAGCAAACGGACCCAAATTCGTGTTATGATGGTACCAGTTGGTCCGTATTATGATTTGGGACTTGGGCATATGTCTGCAATCGAATTCGAAAGTTCCTAGGAGTTATCGGACTTTGTTGAAATTCAAAAGTGTAAAAGCTTAATGACTTTGAAAGTATTTCGACTTTATTGATATCGGATCCGTATTTTGATTTTGGAACCCGGTATAGGTCCAATACCATATTTATGACTTTTCTATCAAATTTGGTGAGAAACAGAATTGGTTTGGCACGATTCGGACGTCCGGTTGTGAAATTAGATGTTCATGAGTATTCTTGAAATTTTCCTTTGATTTGATGCTCAATTCGTAGTTCTAGGTATTATTTTTGCGATTTGATCATGCGAGCAAGTTCATATTATGTTTCTAGACTTGTGTACATATTTGGTTTAGAGCTCTGAGGGCTTGGGTGAGTTCCGGATAGGCTACAGAGTGAAAATTGGATTTAGGAATGTGCTGATGTGTTCCAGATATGGTGCAGGCCTCAGGCCTCGCAATTGCGAGGTCAGGCCATTTTCAACCTCTGATATATTCGCATTTGCGAGCAACCCATCGCATTTGCAAAGAGTAGCTGGGACACCACATGTTCGCTTTTACAAAGTGGGATAGGGGGTACAGTGATCGCAATTGCGATCAAACGGTCGCTTTTGCGGAAGGTCAATGTTGGCATTTGCGAACAAATCATCGCAAACGTGATGACAACAGAAATGGAAGGACTTCGCAGTTGCGGGGTTCGTATTTGCAAACCCAGGTCGCAAATACAACATCTACGATTGACCAAATAGCTGAGAAACAAGATTTTTGCTCATTCTTCAAATTTTCAAAACAAGAAAATCATATAGACAATTTTTCAAAGAACTCTTCTTCCCCAAATCATTGGTATGTGATTCTAAACTAGTTTCTTTCAATCTTTCACTACATTCCTAAGATTTCAACCAAAAATCTTGTGTTTTCATGGTAAAAATTGGTGGTTTGGATAGAATTAGGGATTTTAGTAAAATGGAGATTTTAGACCTCAAATTGAGGTCGAATTCCAAAATAAATTACATAACTGGGTTCGGGGTTGAATAGGTAATTGAGTTTTGGTTCGAATTTCGGGTTTGGACCAAGCGGGCCTAGGATTTGACTTTTGTTGACTTTTTCAATAATGACCAAAATTGAATCCTTCGCAATCGTGGGTAGTTCCTAAAGCTTAATTTGAATCGTTTGATTGGTAATTTGCTAGATTCTATTAGTTTGGAGGCTTGTTTGAAAGGCAAAGTCATGGTTGAGCTTTGAATTGATTCTTTGGAGCGAGGTAAGTGTTGTAGTTAACCTTGACTTGAGGGATTAGGACTTGTTTGTCTATTTTCTACATATTTAAATGTTAGGTACAATGTATATGTGAGGTGACGAGTATTTATGCATTGTTGTCAGGTTAAGGCATGCGGGTGGGACTTGTTCCTTGCAATTAATTCTTACTTTGATCATGTTATCCATGTTTAGACTACTTATTTGTTAAATTGATTGTTCTTATCTTGTTTATGGGGTTTTGTGAAAATTGAATATTGATTCCAATGTTGAGATTGGTATTGTGGAACCATTATCGAAGTAAGGTTATTCTATCTCCATGTTGTTACTTGTTCATTGTTATATAGTAAGGGAGAGTATGAATACAAGAAGGGTGATGTCGTGCCGTTTGTGAGTGTTAATGCACGAAAAATAATGTTGTGCCATGTTGTGAGTATTAATACACGAAAGGTGATGCCATGCCATGCTGTGAGTGTTAATGCACGAAGGGTGTTGTCGTGCCATGTTATGAGAGTTAATGCACGAAGGGTGATGCCGTGCCGTTTCTATTGATTTATATTGAGAGTGAGAGTAAAAGCACGAAGGGTGATGCCGTGCAGTATCATTGTTTCATTGTGAGGTTGAGAGTAAAAGCACGAAGGGTGATGCCGTGTAATTTCATCATTGTGTTTAATTATTTTTCTTGGTTAAAGGCAAATTGGCAATTTCGGTTATCATTTCCGTTGTATCTCTTGTATCTTGTATTCCCTTAGCATGTCCCCCTCTCAATAGTACATGTTTAGCTTTTAATTGTTGTTATATTGTACATATATTGTTATCTGCACAGGTTTATTACGTGGGTGTCATGTCATATCCACGTCACTACTTCGTTGAGGTTAGGCTCGACATTTACGGAGTACATAGGGTCGGTCGTACTCATACTACACTCTGCACTTCTTGTGTAGACTTTGGTACCGGCCCTAGCTATTCGTGAGCTATAGCAGTTTGGATATACTCGTTGGAGACTTAAGGTAGATCTGCTGGCGTCCGCACACCTTGAAGTCCCCTTCTATTTTCCTTATTTTATTGTTTCTTTCGTTCAAAACAATTGTATTTCTTTCAGACTCTGTTTGTAGAAAATTTTAGAAGCTCGTGAGTTGTGACTCCAGATCCGTATTGTAGTAGATATTGGGCATTTATGCTATTCCATACTTAGCTTTAATTCATTTTGACTTAATTGACTTTATTTATTGAAATTGAATGAAATTGGACTTAAAGATTCTCTAATGCTAGTTTGCCTAGCGAGTGAAATGTTAGGCGTCATAACGGTCCTGAAGGTGGAATTCCGAGTCGTGACAAGTTGGTATCAGAGCACTAGCTTGCTGATCACGCCCAACTATTCCTTATAAAATGGACAAAGCAGTCGCTGCAAATATATTTCGGTTAACAAGTCCGGAGTCAAATCCCACAGGGAATTAACCTATCAATCACAACAAATTGGGTGTTTATTAACTAAATATTATGTGATAAAACTGCAGTAATTAAGAACTACCTATAAACAGTTTGTAAGCAAGAATGAGAATGGTCTAAGGTTCTGATTTCCCTTCTTGCTGGAATGTATTCCGCTATGTTTGCTATAAATTTGCCTAAGTCTTCTCTATCGATCATGAGCACTCTGACTATCGTAACTCACTCTCGAGTAATTACAACAATATACTAGACATATCTCCCGAATTACGCTAGCTGGCCTAAGTTACAGTTCACTTAGATCGCACTCAAGGTTTCATTATCCCTAATCCCACCTTTAAACCCTTCGTATTGATCCCTCATATATGTTATAACTACCTAAATATGCACTCTGTCCCAAGTAATGCATACTAAATAGGCACAGCCGATTAAGGGCCCTTCAATCAACAACAATCATAATATAGTTGAGCAAACAGAGAAAATACTATGGCAAATCTATATTAACATAACGAGAAATTCATCCTCCAAGAGGTTCCATCAAAATCGTAGATTAGAAGTTTAGCTACGCATAATCGTTTTCACAATCATAATGATAGAATTTATCATCAATGATAAGAACAAGAGGAAGAAAGGTCAAAACTCTATGCCTAGTCTTCCCTCTTTCTTCTTGCCTGTTCTTGCCTTCAAAATCACTTCAAAAACCTTGATATCCTCTTTTTGGGTGAGTTGGGGTTCTTATAGGTCAAGGAGAGTCATCTTGGAAACTACGCAATTGACCTTACATTATTTGGCTCTGAACACCTCGTCTCGACTGTGGATGAACTGTGGATGGACCGCGGATTTGGCACAACTTCTGACCGCGGCCGCGTACCTGACCGCGGACCTGAGCGCGGATTTGGTCCTTGCTCTTTCTTCTCCTTTTCGATCGTGTTATCCTCCGATTGGCCTTCCATGCTCCATATTGACTCCAAAACACTCTTTTAGCTTCTTCCTAGCTCTGAATGGCTCCAGCAAACCATTAAACTCTTAATTAGAGCATTTTGTTATCTTTTACATTCAAACATTGATGAAGTGCGGCCAAATTAGAGTGTAAATATTATCTAAATTGCATGATTATCGTCTAATATCAATACCCCATACTTAAACCTTTGCTCGTCGTCGAGCAATCAAACTACACTCTACAACGGCCTAACTTCACTGAGAGACTCCCCTAACTCGTCATACCAAGAACATTTCACAAGAATTGAGCTCAGTAGTGTAAAATCTTCGCCTCAGGAGTTGACTCTCCCATGCCACGCAATATTCCTAACTTTACTCACTTACTCTAACGCAGAGGTTATGACTCACCTTTCCTTCATGAATCAAGTGCCCTTTTATAACAAATAAGAGTGGTTCCACACACAAATACAATTAAGAATAATTAGGAACTCAAGATAGAAAGAATTCACTCACTCTAAAAAAGAACATTCATATGCCACAAATAAAATGTATCATAGGCTTGCCTGTAGTGTACTACTCCACTAATCGATCTCATTCAGTCTAGGATTAATTAGGACTTCATTTGGTTGTAATGTAGGTTGCGGGACGGGTAGGATACATTTAGGTATAAGAGTGACTACACCTCCCTAAGCACTTTAATACATACACTTTAACATTTAAAATCTCACACTTATGGTCAAACCATAACTCCACCTTCACATCACTATATATTAACTCCATTCTTCTTTAACCACAATTACATCAAGAGCCACCACTTATCAAGGAATATTTTTTTCATTTTTTTTTCCACAACAATACAACTATTATTTTCTTTTTCTCTTATTTTTTCAATTCAAGTGGCTCTTACTTGTTCAAAACAATGAACATTTCTTCTTATTTCATTAGTTCCACTCAAAAGCCAAACCAACCACCCCACACTTTAACTTTGACAAAGTTCATAATAATTCAAGTGCTCATGAGAGGTAAAAGATTCAAATAGATGATTAATTCAAACAAATGGATAAGGCTTGTAATGTCGTTGCCAAAGAAACAGGATTACAGGCTCAAAGGGGTTAACTACGATACATAACAATTAGGCGGGTAAAATATATATATCTGGCTTAACAAAGAAATGCCTATATCATTTTCAAGACTGAACAAACTATTCTTTCACTTTGCAAACACACGGCGTAAGTTCTAGGCATCCAATGCAGTGCACAGAATACAACAATCCTCACACACATATGGCACATGACTCCCTCCAGATTGGATCATCGAAACGCTCTAGTCAGAGTACTTAAGCCAAATTAAGAATATACAATTTAAGGCACTCTAATAAGAATCAACAGCTAACCCTAAGCGTCCCACTAAAGTATCTACTGTATTCAAGGCATAATGACGTTAAGGGATCCTCTTTCCATATCAGCCCTTAGCCCACAAGTGCCTAATTAAACAAAAACTAACTAACCCAGCTCAAACAAAAACCCTTGGAAAAAAATAACGGTCAAAAGAAAAACCAAGGGGTAATTGATACACTACCTACAAAAGAAATTTTTTCTTATTTATATCGACTTAAACCCTAAAGAAACCCGTCGACGGAAAAAGCCAAAAATGTGAAATTTTCACAAATTGACACATTTAGACTTCTAACCAAAAACCAAAATCAAACTAACCAAAGACTACAATCAAATTAACCAAAGACTACAATCAAACTAGAGTCAAGCTACATTCCTATATATACACAATATACAAACGAAGTAACCCCCACCCCACACTTAAAAATATGCCAAGTCCTTATGTCATAAAATAGAATGTAATGCGAGGCAAAGGAACTTCCCTGGAAGATCCGTGTTGATCAAAGATAGTGTTGTATGTCTAAGTGACACGCAATCAGCCCATGATTTTCTTCTCTGATTTAGCATTTTGGGTGGCCAAGGCGTCAACTCTAGTCCTCAAGTCTGTGACACTAGTACGCAGTCCCACCATTTCCTGCTCTAAGGCTGCTAGCCGTGTAACCCGACCAACCCCGGACGGCCCTTTGGCATCCGCAACATGCTCATAGGAGGGCGACTCAGACCCCACTTCATCCTGCTCATCATCTCCCTCCTCGGATGCCTTAGAATCATCACTATCAATTGAACTGGCTGCCACCGTCTCTTTACCAATGGTCACTTTGGAAGCCTGGGTCATTGTTTCTTTCTTCACCTTGCCATCCACACTGGGTTTCTCTGACACCCCTACAACCCGACACAATCTAGTGACCAGAGATGGGAAGAAGAACCCATACCTCCTCAGTGTTGAACAGATGAACATCTCAAAGTGAATAACCTTGGTCATATCAAAATTGTGGCCATTCATGAAGCACCAAATCAAAGCAGCTCGTGGTTCATTGACTTCAGTGGTGTTGTGGGACGGCAACAATCAACTATTGATGATGTACAACCAACACTTACCTTCAAAGGTGAGTGAGACGGAGTGTAACTTCGATCCCTGAACGACCCATACTACCTCCTTGTTTGGTTTACAGATAGTTTGGAAAACAATTACCAATTTGTGGGTTCTCTCTTGTAAGTATCATAGTACTCCACCTTCTCAGTAAATGCAGGCAAGCGATACACTCTCCTGATAGCTTCAATCGAGGCATTCACCCTCTTTTGTCGCACAATGCAAACGTGATTCTCATGTTCAGAAAAGTTGGCGTAGAATTCCCTTACAAACAACAAGTTACCTTCCTCCGGCTCCTCGAAGAAGATGTCAAGCCTGCGCCTAGTCAGCTCTCTATACATATTGGGGATATCCGCCTGGAGGGAACCCCTTTCAACTCTCTGTTCTGGTGCCAGATTTCTAATACCATTTTCACTGCAACGGTCTTGGGCAGCTCTGGAGACAAACCGGGTGCTATCAAACTACCCAGAACTGGCTGATGCCCGTGCCTGGGACGAACCACTGGTAGTGCATCGCTTCTTTGAAGATCTCATTGTACCTACACAATAACCACTATTATCAAAAATAAGCGAAATAGGTGACCCAAGAGCGGTTACTTAGACTTCACGCGCCCCCTAGGTCACAATTTATACTAGAAAGTTCATTGGGGCAATTCAACAAACACCTCCTATGCATATTGTCACACCTCCTTTTTCCGGCACCGCTAGGGTACAAGGAGTTTTTCCAATTAAAGGACAATCGAAACGGGATTTGTTTATTTATTTCAGAGTCGCCACTTGGGAGATTTTAGGGTGTCCCAAGTCACCAATTTAATCCCGAATCGAGGAAAAGAATGACTCTGTATTACAGTCCGCGAACCAAAAATCCAGATAAGGAATTCTGTTAACCCGAGAGAAGGTGTTAGGCATTCCCGAGTTCCGTGGTTCTAGCACGGTCGCTCAACTATCATATTCGGCTTGTTTATCCGATTTTATATACAATTATGAGCTTATGTGCAGATTTTAACTCTTTACCGCTTTCATTATTATTATTATTATTATTATTATTATTATTATTATTATTATTATTATTATTATTATTATTATTATTATTATTATTATTATTATTATTATTATTATTATTTTACAGGGAATTGCAACGTTGTGAAAATGTATTTCGAACCGCGCCACAATCAATGTACCCGTGATTGTCGACACACTTTGACTCCGTTGAGATGTGGATTTGGGTCACATAAATGTGCACCCGAGTTTAAGAAGATTAAATTATTAAAGGCGCGCCTAAATCGACTAGCGTATCATTTACTTTGGGTAGGGCCGTGAAATTTTGCTAAACGGTCCATCCCGAAGTCTAAGCAATTTTAAAGCAAATATTTACTGAGGGCCCCGCAAATTTTTATTCGGCGAGGCTCATCTCATTCTTATTTTTTAAAAAGGAATTTGCAACGTCATGGACACGCATCTCGAACCACGTCACAATCAATGTACCCGTGATTAGAGACACATTTCGACTCCGCTGAGATTTGGATTTGGGTCACATAAATGTGCACCCGAGTTTAAGAAAGTAAGATTAATTAAGACGCGTCCTAAAGAAACTAGCGTGTTGTTATTTTGGGTAAGGCCGTGGAGTTCGCTAAGCGGCTTATCCCGAGTTCTAAATAATTAACACATACATTTTGTGAGGGCCCCGCAATTTGCATTTTTATTTGGCGAGGCTCGTCTTATTATTCTTTATTTTATTTTATTTTATTTTTTTTAAAAAAAAGATAATCTTAGAATGACTACATTTTTCTATTAAGTTTAGTCTCTAAAATAAAGAAAGAAAATCCTAATTAATTAGGAGTTAGAAAAATTAAGAACATGTAACATACTAATTGCTAGATTATGACCAATATTAAATGAAAGAATTTTAAAGAGAAAAAAAAATTCGAAATTATAAACAAAATAAGAAATTCGACAACTAATATTCAAAAGAAATCAAATATAGCTAGATTGAAGCTCGCATTGTTATATATAAAAAAACAACTATTGGAATTAATTATTCATAACCATTTGAAACTAGATTTAACCACAATTACTAAAGCTTATTAGAAAGATTATTAAACTTAAACATTATCTAGTCTTGTTTGGCTTTAACTAAATTTAACTATCCATTCATGATTGACCTACTGTTGACCATATTAAAACTTTCATAGCTAGTGAATTAGCCCATTTTTGCCAAGCTGATTCACTAAAGACCAACTTATGTTATTTTTCTCTTATTCCAGTTATTAAACAGTAATACATGAAATAGCCTAAATACAATCAGTTAAAGAAACGAATAAAAAAGCGAAATTAAAACTTCAAAGTTCCATTCTTCATGTATTCATGCTTCACATTTTTCAGCTTGCAATAGCTAGTATTACAGTCGTGTACCTGGTATTTGAATACAAGGAAAGGAAGAATATGATCAGCAGCAGTAGAAACAGCGCAACAACAACAAACAACCAGCAGTCAGAAAAACCCAACAGTAGACTTGAAAACCAAACAGAAATTCCAGCAACCACTCAATAAAGCAATAACAAAGGACCAACAGTTAACTCAAGAAGCCAATTGAAAATCCCGGAAGCAAACAGTAGGCAGAGATCACACTCCGGAATACACGGAAATAGTATTTGGATATTTTAGAAATCCTCTTCTTCAAGATTAAAAGTATGTTCGTATCTCCTCTTTAGTTCTGAAATTTTTATCTCTCCCAAAATTCTTCTCCCTTTTTTTTAAGTGTCAAAATGAGTCTCTTATATACCCAAAGCAAGACCCAATATTCTTTCACTATGTGCACCCTTTTACTTTTATTATTACTCACACTTTTACTTTAGTAAAAGTAGTCAACGTGGGCCCCCCGTATTCCCTATTTTTGAAAAGTAGTCAAAGTGGGCCCCCTATGTTCTCTCTTTTTGAAAAGAAGACATCATTACCCACCTTTTCCTTTTTGCTTTTATCATTATGTCTGGTCCCCACCATAATTAAATAATCTGTAATTGGTTAATTCCCGTTTTACCCCTAAAACTACTGTTATGCCCCGATTCAAAAATCTGTTCAACTTAAAAATTATCTAAGAACCTAAAATTAAATTACCAGCTATAACCAATCCTTAATCCAGTTCAATCAACAAATTCAAACTTAAACTATGAACAGCAAATTAACAACCGGAATTATTTTGACTGAACGATATTTTTAACAACACATATATTTGCAGATTCAACAATATTAACAAATTCAACATAACCAACAAATAGATTTGAGTTTCTAAATTCAATAGCCAATTGATCTTTAAACTAAATCTAACAACATTACAACCAAGATGAATATTCAAATTAAATCAAGCATTTAAAACATAAATTCACATTAAATCACCGGATTAAGAACGAACTTCAACCAAAAGATGAACACGAATTTAATCTAAACTAATCAATAAAATGGATGATTCAAGTGATTAAACTAACATATTTCTATATTACAACTAAATTATTTTAAACGAATAAAAATAAACCGAAGAAGAAATAATTGATTGAATTTCAACTCGAATCTAACCACATTAAAATTAAACTAACAATTCCTTTTTTACACAAATAAACGAAATTAACATGAAACAAACCAAAAATAAGTAATTAAATTTCAATTTGATTCTAACAACATTAAAAATTAAAACTAACAATTTCTTTAAAATTAAAATTAAGCTAACAATTTCTTTCACATACTAACAATTAAACTTAACAATTTCAATTTGAATCTAACAACATTAAAATTAAACTAATAATTTCTTTTACAAATTAAATAAAAACACATGAAATAAACGGAAAAACTAATTAATTAAATGATAAACACGAACAAAACAAGAATCAAACATTTAACGATTTTAGATCCGAGAATATCAAAACAAAATACGGACAAAATAAAACTCAAACCCACTAACTGAATCGAAGCGACGACGAACTCGAATGGAAAGTAGTTTGGTCGTTTGGAAGAGGACGAAGAAGGAAACGCCGCAGCAGCCATAACAGTGAAGAAACGCAGCAGCAGAAGCGTCGTAACAGTGATGACGACAAAGAAGCAACACGGGCAGCAGCCACAACAATGGAGAAACGCAGCAGCAGCGTCGGAGAAGAAGAAGCAACAAACAGGTGACGATCTGAAGAAGAAAACAGTAGCAACGACGAGCGGAGAAGGCCAACAACGACGTGAAACATGGAGGAGAAACAGTAGCACCGGGCAGCAGTCATGGCTGGAGCAACTCGACGGATGAAGAAGGAGAAGCAGCAGTAGCGACGAGCGAAGAAGAAGAAACAACGGGCAGCAATGCGACGGGATCTCGTGCTCGTTTGAAGAGCTTGGAGACGCATCCATGGCGGACAGCAGTGATGGGATCTTTTTATCATTTTGAAGAGCTGTAGGTGCAGCCATGGCGGGCAGCATGTGACGAGGAAGAAGAAGCAAAGCAATGGACGCAGTGGCAAGATCTTGAAGACGCAACCATGGCGGACAAGAGAGGGAGATCGACGAGTTGTGTGTGTATGCGTCGCGTATGTGTGCGTATATGTGCTGTGTGTGACGTGAGGGAGAAGGGGTGTGAGAGGGAGGGGCTTCCATGGGAGGAGATTTGGAGAAGAAGGAGAGAAAGAGAGGAAGAAGAAGAGGGGGGGGGGTGCGGGTAGTCTTAGGTTTTTTGGTTTATTTTTTTTGTTTTGTTTTGTTTTGTTTTGTTTTTTATGAAAAATGAAAGAAAAGGGGGTTTGGGGTCTTTTGGGTTATGAACTGGGTCGACCCAGTTCGAAATGGACTGGGTCGTTTGGGAAGATTGGCTCTCTTTGGGCTTGTGACTTTAAATTGAAGAAAATGCCCAATCCGATCTCTTCTATTTTTATCCTTTTCTATTTATTCAATTTCCTAAATAATAATAAAGCTAGAATGCTAAGATTAAATTATAAAACCCAAAATTATCTGGACATACTAATTAACTCTTAATAACAGTTAACACACAATTAAATAGCGACTAACGAGAAAATCACACAATTTGGACATTAAGTGCTAAAAATGCAACGTACATTATTTTTATGATTTTTTTATTTTGTAAACAAACTTAATTAAATATTAAACGCAAATGCGACATATTTTTATATTTTTTATTAATCTAACAAATAAACATGCATAGACAAAAATGCAAATAATTACACAGAAATGCCACGAAGAACACAAAAATTGCACACAAAGGAAAATTGTTTTGTTTTGAAATTTTGGGAGTAATTCTCATATAGGGCAAAAATCACGTGCTCACAGTTGCCCCTCTTTGTCCGAAAACACAAAGAGTTTTCGTGCAAAGATAAAGTGAGCGGATACGAGCGATTTTTGCCCGTTCGAGTACTCCGTGCGAAGCATTTTTATTATTTTCTTTTGAAAAAATTTGACCGAACCTTTGCTTCAAAGGTTTCCTACATATACTGGGCTAAACAGGAATCAAGTCAATGTAGTTCGGGAAGTTTTGGTAGCTGGGTCTACCGTGGGACTACAATGTTACTGATGCTACATGTTGTTGCTACTGCTTTTCGATCTCCTTATTACACCGTGCCAAAAGAAAATAAGAAGCTAGACTAAGCTAGGAATTACAAAATCTTATCTGTCTTCCCCTTGCTCTAGTTGCCTTGCTTTCTTGTCGGCTTGTGTTTCCTCTGGTGCCTTTTTTCGAAAAACTATTGGGGATGACACTGGCCTTTTGCCTTTTTGAACATAAGTATTATTATTCTATTCTGTCTGCTGCGGACACTGCTTCCTACATTAAAGCTTGTTATGCTGGGGATCTTTATTGCACTCCCCCTCATTACTGACTTCTATTTGATCTTGAAATGTACTCCTCTGTTCTGCAGGCGGGCTCCTGACTTCAACAACTTCCTCAAAATTTTAACACCTCCATTCTCCAGGCGGGCTCCTGACTTCTTCAACTTAAAAATATAACGACCTCCGTTCTACAAGCGGGCCCCTGACTTCAATAACTTCTTAAATTTTAACACCTCCATTCTCCAGGCGGGCTCCTGACTTCTCTAACTTCGAAAAAAAAATCAGCCTTCATTCTCCAGGCGGGCTCCTGACTTCTTCAACTTCGAAAAATAAATCAGCCTCCATTCTCCAGGCGGGCTCCTGACTTCTCTAACTTTGAAAAATAAATCAGCCTCCATTCTCCAGGCGGGCTCCTCACTTCTTCAACTTTCTCAAAATAAATCAGCCTCCATTCTCCAGGCGGGCTCCTGACTTCAACAACTTTCTCAAAATAATTCAGCCTCCATTCTCCAAGCGGGCTCCTGACTTTAATAACTTTCTCAAAATAATTCAGCCTCCATTCTCCAGGCGGGCTCCTGACTTCACCAACTTTAAAAAATAAATCAGCCTCCATTCTCCAGGCGGGCTCCTGACTTCAATAATTTCTTAAATTTTAACACCTCCATTCTCCAGGCGGGCTCCTGACTTCTTCAACTTAAAATATAACAACCTCCTCCATTCTCCAGGCGGGCTCCTGACTTCTCTAACTTTGAAAAATAAATCAGCCTCCATTCTCCAGGCGGGCTCCTGACTTCTTCAACTTTGAAAAATAAATCAGCCTCCATTCTCCAGGCGGGTTCCTGACTTCTTCAACTTCGAAAAATAAATCAGCCTCCATTCTCCAGGCGGGCTCCTGACTTCAACAACTTTCTCAAAATAATTCAGCCTCCATTCTCCAGGCGGGCTCCTGACTTCAACAACAACTTAAATGTAACACCTCCATTCTCCAGGCGGGCTCCTGACTTCAGCAACTTTCTTAAAATAATTCAGCCTCCATTCTCCAGGGGGGCTCCTGATTTCTCCGACTTAAAGATATAACAACCTCCGTTCTACAGGCGGGCTCCTGACTTCTCCAACTTAAAATTTAACAACCTCCGTTCTCCAGGAGGGCTCCTGACTTCAACAACAACTTAAATTTTAACACCTCCATTCTCCAGGCGGGCTCCTGACTTCTTCAACTGCTTCCTTCAAAACTGGTGTTTTATTCCTCTGAAAATTGCTGGGGATAACACCGATATTTTATTTCATCAATGTGTCATTTTCCTTCTTCAAAGACTATTTACTTTAAAGCTGGTGCTTTCACTTCCCTGAAACCTGCCGGGAATAGCACTGCTAGGGAATTATCTTTCTCCTTTTAACAATGGTGAGGATGATACTGATTATCTTGCTTCTTCCAAGATTGTTTTTCTCTTAAAACTTGTTTCTCCCTTCTCGTATACTGCTGGGGGATTTTTCTTCCTTCAACACTTGTGTTATCTTCTCTCTTTCCCAAATGACTATCTGATTTTAAGAAAATTTTCATAATGAGAGAAAATTTTCTGCCACAGTTTGATAATCTTCTTTGTGACCCTGTCTTCCTGCGGTCAATAATATTTCCTTGCCATGTTTCAAATCAAAGAAAAATTTGTTAGTTTAAAACGAGGCGAGTGGTCGTGCCACTTCTGCTGTAGATGGTTTTTCCCTTTTTCTTTTCCCTGCTTTGCTACAAAACTTGCTGGGGATGACATTCCTGCTGGGGATGGTTTTTCTTTTCTCTTCCTTCCCCGCTCTGTGTTGTCCGACTATTGTGGAACCTGGTCGAGAATTTGTCGGAGTTGTTCCGGTATCTCGCAAATCTGTTGGGGATCCTCTTGGAATTTGATCCATAACTTCCCTTGGAAATTTGGGCCTCTTAGGATCTAGACTCATTCATCATTTGGTCTTGCGACAAACTTCTTTTCGCTTTGTCGCCTTATCTTTGGCTTGTCCTATTCGCATTTTGCCTTGCACTATTTTGGCAACTGGTAGTAAGCTCTGAAAATCCTTTTCAAAAATAAACTGTTGGGGAGGTAAATCTTTTAAACCAAGAAATGAAAGAGTGATAATTTTAAAGATAGAAAAAAAAGTCTTTCTGAACAAACGCTGGGGAAAAAGAAAAGAAAAGAACTTATCTGAGTGATATAACCAATCCCAACGATCATGTAGTGCATTCCGAATTGATCAACCCAGTCTATTCGTATCAATCAATCTTTCGGATGGCCTCATCTCGCTGGGGATAAATAAATACTCAACTTCTGCCAACAGTGGACCTTCTCCGCCAATCTCGCATTGTCGCCTCATAGTGCCCTTCGAGGGGTTTTCACTAATAAAACTCTCTCATTTCTCTCAACTCCCGTCGCCTCGTGGTGCCTGTGAAGGTTTTCACCGATAAGACTCTCTCATTTTATTTTATTTTTCAGCTGGGGATTGGAGCGTTGTCGATATGACACTTTTTGTTGGGGATTCTTTCAGCTATCAATTCATTTCCAGTTTATGATCCTCTTCTATGCTGGGGATCAAAGTGTTGTTCCCGACTTCCACGCGCATGAACTTGGCACTTCTCGGATACTGATCGGGAGGTCTTTTTTGGACATCAATATGGTTTTTTGTGTATGGCTAATAAGAAAAGGGGTATCAAAAGTTTAAAATAATTTGGAGGGGTGAAACAGTACAACTCTTGGAATCAAACTTTCTTTTTCACAATTTCTGCCCCAGTTCTTCTTGCTTGGGGATTTTTATTTTTTGGTTACACTATGACCGAGCCGTGAGGCGCCTACGTATCCTTCTTTGAGGAATCAGGTCAAACGTAGTTCCCACTTTCTTTGTTTTTCTTGTGACTTTTCTTTTGTCTTTATTATTGTTTTTCTCTCTTTTTTCTTTTATTTTAATTACTGATTCCAAAAGAGAGATATGAAAGAATAAATAAGGCTCAAAAGGGTAAGCAAATGTTAAAGTGTTTTGATAGAGGAAAGAATTGCCTCCGTCATTTCATTCTCCGATAAATGCCAACCACAAACAAATGACAATTACAATCAAAAGAGATCATACATAATATCTCTTAACTGCGTCGGAATTGATAGTCATGTCGACGCATTTTCCTTTGATATCTGTTAAACATAAAGCGCCATTGGGCTTGCTTTGTTCAGATTGCGATAATCAACACACACCCTGATTTTTCCATCTTTTTTGGCTCTGGCACCACATCAGCCAACCAATCAGGATATGGAGCGACCTGAATAACCTTAGCATTCAGCTATTTGGTGACTTCTTCCTTAATCTTCACACTCATGTCAATTCTTAATTTTGCTTGACCGGAGGAAATGCCGGGTCAGTGGACAATTTGTGAACCACTAGATTGGTGCTTAAAACCGGCATGTCGTCGTATGACCATGCAAAACGTTTTTGAATTCAATAAGTGCTTTGATTAGTTCTTCCCTGATGTTTGGTTCAATGTGGACGCTTATCTTAGCTTCCCCGATATCATACGCATCCCCTAGATTGACGACTTCCGTGTCATTTGAGTTGGTTTTTTTTGGCTCAACTCTCTGTTAATTTCTTCGAAGGCTTCATCCTCATCGTATTCCGACTCATCATCACAATCTTGTACTATAAGTTCGAAATCAGATTGATTTTTTTAGACTAGGTTAAAGATCCGTCGTGCATGTCATGTCATTAGAACTAGTATAAAGAGAACTGTTCAGAAGAGAAAAAGAAGAAGAAAAATTAAAACAAAATAAGGAATGAAGAAAGAAAAAAAACTTTCACTTTATTAAAATACGGGATAGCAAGGTTTCACACTTTGGCGAGCACAAAAAGAAATTTGGAATACAACCTTGGAATAATCCAAACAACAAGAAAGAAAATCAGAGCCCACTACCAAGACTCCCTTCGGATAGGAAGAGGAGTAGCCATTCAGTTGTTGATTTTTGCTTTCAGCCCCACAAACTGTACATCTGCCCCAACGGACCCTTTTCCCAATACCATAATTGGCTTGTCATCTACCTTTTCCAACTATGCGACCGCTTTTCCACTGGTCGACTTTTCTTTGAACTGGCATGGATCATCATCACTGTTTGTGAGGGTTTATTTAGCTCCCCTCCTTCGTGCACTAGTTTGATCATATGGGCTTCATGGTGCACCGGTAACGGATTTTCATTGATGTTGGGTGCCTCTGGTGCCTGAACCTCGATCCTATTTGTGTCAATAAGATCTTGTATGGCCGTCTTCAACTTCCAACATTTCTCAGTATCATGCCCAGGAGCACCCGAACAATATTCGCAGCTTACTGAATGGTCCAAATTTCTAGGAAGGGGATTTGGCAATTTGGTTTCAACAGGACTTAGTAGGCCTTTCTGCTTCAACTTGTGAAACAGAGTAGTATAGGTTTCTCCCAATGGAGTGAATGTTCTTGGCTTCTGCATCCTTTCGTTCCTGAAAGCCTGATTTCCGCGGAAGCTTGGCCCTGAAGGATTCCTGTAGGCCCTCGGTGGTGGATATGTGTTTTTTGGAGGTGTATATGTGTTTTGTGGAGGTGGATATGTGTTTTGTGGAGGTATATATGTATGTTGGGGAGCCGGTGCACGCCATTGCGGATGAGCCGGAGGCTGGGTGAAAGTTTGGGCATGATGGACTGAAAAATGTTGTTCTTGTGGTGGGTAGTAGGGTTGTGGAGGATAATTTGGAATGTGTGGGTAGTTTAGATGATGGGGTCTGGGTTAGTAATGAGGAGAAGGACCTCTAGATCTGGACCAATTGTCTGCCTCTATTATCGTGACCTCCTCTCTCCTTTTCTTTCCGAGCGCACCTCCCGTGCCGCTCTGAATGGCCTGAGTTGTTGCTTTAATGGCCGAGTAACTCAGGATCTTATTGGACTTAAGTCCCTCCTCTATCATACCTCCCATTTTCACCACTTCATTGAAGGATTTGCCAACTAACGTTACCAAGTGACCGAAGTAAGTCGGCTCTAGAGTTTGTAGAAAGTAATCTACCATTTCTCCCTCTCTCATTGGAGGATCAACTCTGGCTGCCTGTTCTCTCCATCGAAACCCAAATTCCCGGAAGTTCTCTCCGGGTTTCTTTTCAAGCTTTAGCAATGTGAGACGGTCAGGGACTATCTCAAGGTTGTATTGGAAGTGTCCTGCGAAATCCTGTGCCAGATCATCCCAGATGTACCACCTGCTCGGATCTTGTCTTGTATACCACTCTAGTGCCGGCCCGCTCAAACTCTGGCCAAAGTAAGCTATCAGTAGCTCATCTTTGCCCCCCGCTCCCCTCATTTTGCTACAAAAGCCCTGTAGATGTGCCATAGGATTGCCATGCCCTTCGTATAAATCGAATTTGGGCATCTTAAACCCTACTGGTAATTGGATGTCAGGGAAAGGGCATAGATCCTTGTAAGCCACGCTGACCTGGTTGCCTAACCCGTGCATGTTCCTAAAGGACTGCTCCAGGCTTTTAAATTTTCGCATCACCTCGTCCTGCTCTAGGCTCTTAGCCGGCTTTTCAATCTCCACCGGGACCTCAAAGTGGGGATTATAGGTATGTGGCTCGGGTGCTTTGAATGTGAATTCAGGGGGGTAATATTGTGTGTCGTGAGCCTGAAACAACGGCTCACTAGATGATCTGTGCAATGGGGCTGGGGGAGGTGCCACAAAGACGGGAACATTTGGTGGAAGAGGGTTTTGACTGGGTGGTGGAGCTTGGGGATCATAGGCCTCTCTTCCCTGATAGTAGTGATGGCTTGGGAAACTCATTGAAGGGCCGGTGGAGGGGTATTCCGGTGTGTGTCCTGGTTGGAGAGTAGGAGTAATGGGTAGTTCATGCCCCTTCTGGGCTCTAGCTAAGGCTATCTGCATTTCATTCATTTACAGCCTCATTTTTTCCATTTTCTCGAGGGCTTCCTTTAGCATCTGATTTGTCGTCTTTTCCGACTCAACGCTGTTGTCTGATCCAGTCATGCTTTCTGGTATAGGACCTTTCGATCTTGTTTGATAATGGTATGGTGCCAGTACGTTCTAACAACTAACTGGTATTGAATTGGAAAAACAAACAAACTTGTCAGTGTTAGAGTCTTAACAGATATTGTAATTGCACATTGGGGGATGCAATATTCTTAGGCAAGTAACCATTTCTAGTATGCTTTTGCTCTGACTGCATATATTATTTGTGCCGGCTTATTTTATTTGTGCCTCTTTCGAGTGTTTTAGAAACCCCTCTTTTTCTTCTTCTCTTTTTTTTTTCAATTACGGTCGAATCCTATGGAGATTGCCTACGTATCGTGACCCCGCACGAATCAGACCAGGAGTAGTTCGTGAAGAAAGATTTTCAATTTTTCATTACTTAAAACAAACTATTACAAACTAAAATCCTTTTTGCAGAAAGAAAATAACAAACGCAAACTAAGGTCAGATACAAGTTCCAATACTACGGAAATACTTTGGTGCGAAAAGACAATGGACAGACAAACCACAGGCTAAAAAAAATATAGAGAAATACAGACACGAACTACGCATACTCTAAAGCTTCAAATATGGGTGCCCACGGGGCATCGTTCGGCCTCGCCATGGGCCTAGGTTCCAAATCCCTTTTAAGTTGCTCTAATTCATTCATGGTCCGTTTCACATAGATTAGCACTACTGAGACAAAAGTAGCATGGGTCATGTCTTCACAAGCGCGACATCTTATAAAAATGGCGCTGGCAATGGCTCTAATCCTGTCCCTTGCTTGCTTCTTTTCTATAAGCAGGCGTTTTATCTGATCACTGCATGTTTTTAACGCCTGAGAATCCTGCATATGTTGATTCTTCAGTTGCTGCACTTATACCTCCATTTGGGCCAACAAGTCGTAACAGTGTCTGCTCTCAATTTGGAAATCCTCAGCCTGCTTAACTGCTTTACCCTCAAGTGTAGCTACCTTTATCTTCATATTGGCAACAGTTTTCTCGTGGTTGAGTTTCAATTGATTCGAATATCGGCGACGCTAATCTTCTCTTGTACCCCACTGTGCTTTGAGATCTTCCATGACATTCTAAGACTTTTCTAAACCATCCCGCCATTCTCTGACTTTATTTTTCAGCCCTTTTATCAATTGCTCATCTGATCGACTCCTTGGTTGTTTATCAGGAGCCATTCTCAATTTCTGGATTTGGGCCCTAAGTTCTTCATTTTCTTGGGCCAATCTATTCTTTTCGCCTCGATCCGCAGCAACTTGCATACTATTATCGAATTTCAGACTTTCGACCTGTTGCTTCAACTCACCGATCTCCGCCCGATAACCCCTTTCCTTTGCTAACCAGTTCCATTGCTCCTAGGATGACTCAACGAAATCTTTGAGATGAGGTCTTTTGGCTGGTCTCCCGCAGGACATGTCACCTCTGAACCAAGCGTGATACCCCAGGGAAACTTCTCCTTTAGCCCTAACCAACACACAAGTATTTGCCGTCAAATGTTGACACTCACTCCAGATCTGGCTAACTTCTTCTTCGGGGAACCGACTGTCAGGACTGATTTCATCCACTTGGGTACTCAAGTCTTCATCTTTCGGCACTACTTGATACCTCCCAAGTTGCCTCAAAACCCGATACGGTGCATAGGGTTGGATGCTTTTAAGTCCCATCAACAGAAAGTGGGGCCTGGTTGCCGGCATGTATATGATTTCCTCAACAGGCAACCATCCGAGCGTCCACTGGATTTGGCTGGCAGTGAGAGTTCGGAAGAATGACATCCAAGCTGTGACTCCCTCGGGTAGACTAACCCCTTTGATTCTTGTGTAAAATTCTCCAATACAAGTCTTCTCGGGCGAACCGTAACCCAAGAGCTGGGAGTTGTGGCATAAATGATCGGTCATCCACATTTGCAACAATAGGTTACATCCCTCGAAAAAGTCACCCCCGTCTCGGCAAGCAGTGAGAGCCCGGAAGATGTCAGCCATAATCATAGGCGTCAGAGTGCTTTTATCTTGGGTGAGCAAGGTACTGACGACCCCAACTACTTTCAAATCAATGTTTCCGTCTTTCCTTGGGAATACTATAAGACCCAAAAAAGCTATCATAAAAGCTACCAGCCTGTGTTCATCCCACTTCTGTCGTTTATCTCTACTGCATAGTTTGAAGTCTAGCTTATTGAACCCGCCCACGTGGCCATATCTAGCATATATGAGGCGGAGACTGCAGAAACCTTTTGCAAAATCTGGATGGTGAAATGTTCGGGGTATTTTTAGGGAATCCAAAAACCGGTGTACAGTGACGGCCCTGGGTGCAATCAAGTACTTGAACCTTAACGGAGCTTCATCACTTCCGATGTCTCCCGCTATTTCTTCCAATGTCGGGGTGAGATCAAAGTCCGAGAAATGAAATACATTGTGTGCTGAATCCCAGCAAGTGACCAATGATCTGATAATATCACCCCGAGGCTGGATGTCTAGTAAATCCGGGAGATCTTTCAGATACTTCTTTACTTTGTCTTGCCCTTCCTTGCCTAGGTCATTCCACCATAATCGCAACTCAAAAGGGATCTTGGTCATTATTGAAAAGGGTTCGTTTTGTATTGTGCTCATCCTGCACATTTATTAAGGTGATTATGCCAACGAAAAAACTTTTATTTGACTCAAAATTTAACTATCTATATTCTTTTCCAAGATTTTTTTTCAAAACGATGGACTCGGTTTTCAAATACGGCCTTTTAGCACTTCGGGAACGAAGATTTTAAGGCTACGAGAGTCAACCGGTCAAAAATCAAAATGATGACCAAATATGGCCGTTTATTCAATGTCAGCCTTCCGGCGTCCTACTTAGGAACATTCGGCTATTTTTTGCAAAAACGACATCATCCGACTTGTTTATAACGAAAATTAAAATAGACTTTTTGGCTATTTTTTACAAAAAGGAAGGTTGGACCCGATGATGGTTGCCTACGTATCTCACACCCAGTGAGAATCAAATCAGCGTAGTTCGGGCAAATAAACTAACTGATTTTGAAAACAAACATATTTTCCCCTTTTTTTTAGCGAAAGAAACTATTTTTCCTTTTCGTTTTTTTTTTTGAAAACAAAGCAAACTAAAATAAAGGACTTTTTCCTACACAGTTTCTGCTTTTTTGGGTAAACAAACAATTTTAAAAGTAAAATATATATTTTTTTAAAAAAAAAAAAATCGGCAGAGTTCCAACAGTACTTGGACACTGGGTTTTTCTAAAATAATAAATTAACTCCCTTACTGTTATTTCTCTCTTTTTCTCTTTTTTTTTCAATTTTCCAATGTTCCCGAGATTCAAAAACCGGTCAACATGCGGGTTCGGAATAAATGCACAGCACAAATAGGATGCAGCAGGATGGCCTTTTCATTTCAGGTTGCTAGTCCTAGACAGACCCAACCCCTGTGTTGAGTCCCCTAAGTCAAATGCAACATGATGCAAATAATCGTTCCTACTAGGGATCCAGCATGAAGTCATGTTATTCTATGTTCAAAACCTGAGTCGGTGTTCTAGACTGTGTACCCGAGCGGACAACTCAAGTCGAGGAGGGGGCAACTTACCGGGAACCAAAAGGTCATCCGGCTTCGTAACTTGTCCGAGCCTCTCTTTTTTATTTCAGGGTATGACACTAACAGAATAGGGAGTCTCAACCAGTAAGCACATCCCCGGAGGTGAAGAGAGAAGGGTTCGGCACAGTTTATATATACAGTCAAATAATATCAAAGCGGTAAAAGCAGCATTTAGCACATTAGGCTCAAACATGTAAAAATCAGATAAAGCCAAATATAACAATTTATCTAAGCTCGAATTTCTAAACCTGAACCAGTGGTTCTGGGTTACTCTTCCCCAACAGAGTCGCCAAAGCTGGCACACCTCCTTTTTCCGGCACCGCTAGGGCACAAGGAGTTTTTCCAATTAAAGGACAATCGAAACGGGATTTGTTTATTTATTTCAGAGTCGCCACTTGGGAGATTTTAGGGTGTCCCAAGTCACCAATTTAATCCCGAATCGAGGAAAAGAATGACTCTATATTACAGTCCGCGAACCAGAAATCCAGATAAGGAATTCTGTTAACCCGGGAGAAGGTGTTAGGCATTCCCGAGTTCCGTGGTTCTAGCACGGTCGCTCAACTATCATATTCGGCTTGTTTATCCGATTTTATATACAATTATGAGCTTATGTGCAGATTTTAACTCTTTACCGCTTTCATTATTATTATTATTATTATTATTATTATTATTATTATTATTATTATTATTATTATTATTATTATTATTATTATTATTTTACAGGGAATTGCAACGTTGTGAAAATGTATTTCGAACCGCGCCACAATCAATGTACCCGTGATCGTCGACACACTTTGACTCCGTTGAGATGTGGATTTGGGTCACATAAATGTGCACCCGAGTTTAAGAAGATTAAATTATTAAAGGCGCGCCTAAATCGACTAGCGTATCATTTACTTTGGGTAGGGCCGTGAAATTTTGCTAAACGGTCCATCCCGAAGTCTAAGCAATTTTAAAGCAAATATTTACTGAGGGCCCCGCAAATTTTTATTCGGCGAGGCTCATCTCATTCTTATTTTTTAAAAAGGAATTTGCAATGTCATGGACACGCATCTCGAACCACGTCACAATCAATGTACCCGTGATTAGAGACACATTTCGACTCCGCTGAGATTTGGATTTGGGTCACATAAATGTGCACCCGAGTTTAAGAAAGTAAGATTAATTAAGACGTGTCCTAAAGAAACTAGCGTGTTGTTATTTTGGGTAAGGCCGTGGAGTTCGCTAAGCGGCTTATCCCGAGTTCTAAATAATTAACACATACATTTTGTGAGGGCCCCGCAATTTGCATTTTTATTTGGCGAGGCTCGTCTCATTATTCTTTATTTTATTTTTATTTTTTTTAAAAAAAAAAGATAATCTTAGAATGACTACATTTTTCTATTAAGTTTAGTCTCTAAAATAAAGAAAGAAAATCCTAATTAATTAGGAGTTAGAAAAATTAAGAACATGTAACATACTAATTGCTAGATTAGGACCAATATTAAATGAAAGAATTTTAAAGAGAAAAAAAAATCTAAATTATAAATAAAATAAGAAATTCGACAACTAATATTCAAAAGAAATCAAATATAGCTAGATTGAAGCTCGCATTGTTATATATAAAAAAACAACTATTGGAATTAATTATTCATAACCATTTGAAACTAGATTTAACCACAATTACTAAAGCTTATTAGAAAGATTATTAAACTTAAACATTATCTAGTCTTGTTTGGCTTTAACTAAATTTAACTATCCATTCATGATTGACCTACGGTTGACCATATTAAAACTTTCATAGCTAGTGAATTAACCCATTTTTGCCAAGCTGATTCACTAAAGACCAACTTATGTTATTTTTCTCTTATTCCAATTATTAAACAGTAATACATGAAATAGCCTAAATACAATCAGTAAAAGAAACGAAGAAAAAAGCGAAATTAAAACTTCAAAGTTCCATTCTTCATGTATTCATGCTTCACATTTTTCAGCTTGCAATAGCTAGTATTACAGTAGTGTACCTGATATTTAAATACAAGGAAAGGAAGAATAGGATCAGCAGCAGTAGAAATAGCGCAGCAACAACAAACAACCAGCAGTCAGAAAAACCCAGCAGTAGACTTGAAAACCAAACAGAAATTCCAGCAACCACTCAATAAAGCAATAACAAAGGACCAACAGTTAACTCAAGAAGCCAATTGAAAATCCCGGAAGCAAACAGTAGGCAGAGATCACACTCCGGAATACACGGAAATAGTATTCGGATATTTTAGAAATCCTCTTCTTCAAGATTAAAAGTATGTTCGTATCTCCTCTTTAGTTCTGAAATTTTTATCTCTCCCAAAATTCTTCTCCCTTTTTTTTTAAGTGTCAAAATGAGTCTCTTATATACCCAAAGCAAGACCCAATATTCTTTCACTATGTGCACCCTTTAACTTTTATTATTATCCATACTTTTACTTTAGTAAAAGTAGTCAACGTGGGCCCCCGTGTTCCCTCTTTTTGAAAAGTAGTCAAAGTGGGCCCTCATGTTCCCTCTTTTTGAAAAGAAGACATCATTACCCACCTTTTCCTTTTTGCTTTTATCATTATGTCTGGTCCCCACCATAATTAAATAATCTGTAATTGGTTAATTCCCGTTTTACCCCTAAAACTACTGTTACGCCCCGATTCAAAAATCTGTTCAACTTCAAAATTATCTAAGAACCTAAAATTAAATTACCAGCTATAACCAATCCTTAATCCAGTTCAATCAACAAATTCAAACTTAAACTATGAACAACAAATTAACAATCGAAATTATTTTGACTGAACGATATTTTTAACAACACATATATTTGCAGATTCAACAATATTAACAAATTCAACATAACCAACAAATAGATTTGAGTTTCTAAATTCAATATCCAATTGATCTTTAAACTAAATCTAACAACATTACAACCAAGATGAATATTCAAATTAAATCAAGCATTTAAAACATAAATTCACATTAAATCACTGGATTAAGAACGAACTTCAACCAAAAGATGAACACGAATTTAATCTAAACTAATCAATAAAATGGATGATTCAAGTGATTAAACTAACATATTTCTATATTACAACTAAATTATTTTAAACGAATAAAAATAAACCGAAGAAGAAATAATTGATTGAATTTCAACTCGAATCTAACCACATTAAAATTAAACTAACAATTCCTTTTTTACACAAATAAACGAAATTAACATGAAACAAACCAAAAATAAGTAATTAAATTTCAATTTGATTCTAACAACATTATAAATTAAAACTAACAATTTTTTTTAAATTAAAATTAAGCTAACAATTTCTTTCACATACTAACAATTAAACTTAACAATTTCAATTTGAATCTAACAACAGTAAAATTAAACTAACAATTTCTTTCACATACTAACAATTAAACTTAACAATTTCAATTTGAATCTAACAACAGTAAAATTAAACTAACAATTTCTTTTACAAATTAAATAAAAACACATGAAATAAACGGAAAAACTAATTAATTAAATGATAAACACGAACAAAACAAGAATCAAACATTTAACGATTTTAGATCCGAGAATATCAAAACAAAATACGGATAAAATGAAACTCAAACCCACTAACCGGATCGAAGCGACGACGAACTCGAATGGAAAGTAGTTTGGTCGTTTGGAAGAGGACGAAGAAGGAAACGCCGCAGCAGCCATGGCAGTGAAGAAACGCAGCAGTAGCAGCATCGTAACAGTGACGACGACAAAGAAGCAACATGGGCAGCAGCCACAACAATGGAGAAACGCAGCAACAGCGTCGGAGAAGAAGAAGCAACAAACAGGTGACGATCTGAAGAAGAAGAAGATAGTAGCAACGACGAGCGGAGAAGGCCAGCAACGACGTGAAACATGGAGGAGAAACAGTAGCATCGGGCAGCAGCCATGGCTGGAGCAACTCGACGAATGAAGAAAGAGAAGCAGCAGTAGCGACGAGCGAAGAAGAAGAAACAACGGGCAGCAATGCGACGGGATCTCGTGCTCGTTTGAAGAGCTTGGAGACGCAGCCATGGCGGACAGCAGTGATGGGATCTTTTGATCATTTTGAAGAGCTGTAGGCGCAGCCATGGCGGGCAGCATGTGAAAAGGAAGAAGAAGCAAAGCAATGGACGCAGTGGCAAGATCTTGAAGACGCAACCATGGCGGACAAGAGAGGGAGATCGACGAGTTGTGTGTGTATGCGTCGCGTATATATGCTGTGTGTGACGTGAGGGAGAAGGGGTGTCATGGGGATGCCATGGGAGGAGATTTGGAGAAGAAGGAGAGAAAGAGAGGAAGAAGAAGAGGGGGGGGTGCGGGTAGTCTTAGGTTTTTTGGTTTATTTTTTTTTGTTTTGTTTTGTTTTGTTTTTTATGAAAAATGAAAGAAAAGGGGGTTTGGGGTCTTTTGGGTTATGGACTGGGTCGACCCAGTTCGAAATGGACTGGGTCGTTTGGGAAGATTGGGTCTCTTTGGGCTTGTGACTTAAAATTGAAGAAAATGCCCAATCTGATCTCTTCTATTTTTATCCTTTTCTATTTATTCAATTTCCTAAATAATAATAAAGCTAGAATGCTAAGATTAAATTATAAAACCCAAAATTATCTGGAAATACTAATTAACTTTTAATAACAGTTAACACACAATTAAATAGCGACTAACGAGAAAATCACACAATTTGGACAATAAGTGCTAAAAATGCAACGTACATTATTTTTATGATTTTTTCATTTTGTAAACAAACTTAATTAAATATGAAACTCAAATGCGACATATTTTTAAATTTTTTATTAATCTAACAAATAAACATGCATAGACAAAAATGCAAATAATTACACATAAATGCCACGAAGAACACAAAAATTGCACACAAAGGAAAATTGTTTTGTTTTGAAATTTTGGGAGTAATTCTCATATAGGGAAAAAATCACGTGCTCACACATATGCCCCACAATGTACCAAAGGACCCAATTAAACCCTCATTCCTCACAACTCAACAATGTTTTTCCAAACCAACCAACCTAATATCCTCACATATCAATAATTATGCCAACAAATACACATATATAAGAGTACCTAGATTTCCACTTTCTTACACCTATAATAGAAGAGACAAAGAATGAAAAGAAAAGAAAAAATCGAAAAGAACAAACAAAAGAGAGAATCATGTACTTACTTGAAAACCTTGTGATGACCGGAGATGGAAGAGTGGGTGAGTAGAGACGAGGGAGAAGAGAAGGGGATTTGGTGAAGAAGGGGAAGGGGTTCCATTAGAATAAGGGGAAGGGGGAGGGTTTTGTTTTATTTTTGTGTTGTTGTTATTGGTAAGCGGGGGGGAATAAAAGAACGGGGAATGGGATGAAGGGGAGGGGTTCTAATTAAAAGGGGGTGAGGGGGGGAAGAAAATAAAAAATATTAAAATTTGATACCTGACTTCGCCAGGTCTGTGGCCGGATCCGTGGTCAGATCCGCGGCAGCGGACAGAACATTTGCAAAATCTGTGGTTGATCCACGGTCAGATTCGTGGCCGCGGATTAGGCGTCCAATTTTTTTGTTATGTTTAAGCCTACCTCTGGGATACTTACGTAACCCCGACGAATACAACAAATTAATGGGTTGCCTCCCATGAAGTTCCTGATTTAACGTCGCGGCACGACGCATATTAGCGTATTTAAAGTACGCTCAACTGTGGAGGCTCGATCAAATGGGTCACTGCCACTTCCTTTGCTTCCTCCATGCCCACATAATATTTCAACCTATGCCCATTGACTTTAAACGTGCGAGAGTCATTACTCGCAGCAATCTCTACAGCAACTGTTGGCTGAATTTCAACCACACGAAAAGGCCCTGACCATCGTGACTTCAATTTGCATGGAAACAACCTCAGACGTGAGTTGTATAGCAATACTGTATCTCCATGTTTAAAATTTCGCTCAATAATATTCCTACCATGTATCATATTTATTATATCCTTGTATAATCTTGTTCTCTCAAAAGCATGATATCTAAACTCATCAAGCTCGTGCAACTCTATTACTCTACTTGTTCCTGCAGCTTCACTATCAAGATTCAATTGTCTCAACGCCCACCAAGCTCTATGCTCCAACTCTATTGGTAAATGACATGCCTTCCAAAACACCAACTTGTAGGGCGACATGCCAATTGGAGTTTTGAAAGCGGTTCGATACGCCCAAAGTGCATCATCTAACTTCTTCGCCCAATCTGTTCTAGTTGCATTCACAGTTTTAGCCAGCACACTCTTTATTTCTCTATTCGAGACTTCCACTTGCCCGCTTGTTTGTGGATGATATGGGGTGGCCACCTTGTGGCGTACATCATACTTCTCTAACAACTTTGCAAAGGCTCAATTACAAAAGTGAGTGCCTCTATCACTAATTATTGCCCTTGGGGTGCCAAATCGGGTGAATATGTTCTTTCTTAAATAACCAATTACCCCCTTTGCATCATTTGTAGGGAGTGTTGTAGCTTCTACCCATTTGGACACGTAATCCACAGCGACGAGTATGTACTTGTTGCCATATGAGCTGACGAAAGGCCCCATGAAGTCGATTCCCCATACATCAAACACTTCTACCTCCTGAATTGGGTTCATGGGCATATCATGTCTGCGGGAAATGTTCCCAGTTCGTTGTTATTCGTCACAACCCTTTATGCATAGATGTGCATCTTTGAACAGTATTGGCCAGTAGAACCTCGACTCCAAGACTTTCGCAGCTATCCTTACTCCCCCGAAGTGCCCACCATATAGTGATACGTGACATGCCTACAAAATAGAAGAATGGTCTATCTCAGGGATACATATCCAGATCATGTTATCAACACAAATCCTGAATAGATAAGGCTCATCCCAATAATACATGCGATAATCACGAAAGAACTTTTTCTTTTGAGCAGATGAAAGGTCATAAAGAACAATACCGCTCGCCAGGTAGTTTGCAATGTCTGTATACCATGGCACTTCCTCGAGACTCGTGGCTAGCAGTTGTTCATCTAAAAAAGTTTCTAGAATTTCTTCTACCTCAACCTTCATTTCATATCCTTGAAGCCTAGATAAATGGTCAGCTACTTGGTTCTCCGTTCCCTTTTGGTCACAAATCACCAATTCAAATTCTTGTAGCAGTAGAACCCATCGAATTAAGTGCGGTTTTGACTCCTTCTTCTCAATTAAGTACCTGAGAGTAGCATGGTCAGTAAAAAAACAATTACCTTCGAGCCTATCAGGTATGACCTGAACTTGTCAAAAGCGAACACCACTTCCAACATCTCCTTCTCGGTCATAGTGTAATTTAGCTGGGCTCCACTCAGCGTTCTACTTGCGTAGTATATTGGATGCATGATCTTATCTTTTTGCTACCCAAGAACTGTTCCCACAGCATAGTCACTCGCATCACACATCATCTCAAATGGTTGCTCCCAGTCGGGCACAACTATGATAGCTATTGTTACCAGTCTCGTCTTTAATTCCTCAAAAGCTACCTTGTAGTCATCAGAAAACACAAAAGGGTGATCTTTTTGAAGCAATTTACACAAGGGGTTAGCAATTTTGGAAAAATCTTTTATAAATCTCCTATAAAAACTGGCGTTCCCAAGAAAACTTGTGATTGCTTTGACGGAGGTGGTTGGTGGAAGCTTTTCTATCACATCAACCTTTGCACGATCCACCTCAATACCTTTACTTAACACTAGGAGCCCCGAGACTATGCCTTCATGTGCCACGAAATGGCACTTTTCCCAACTGAGTACCAGATTAGTCTCGATACACCTATTCAAAATTCGCCTGAAGTTCACAAGGCAATCATCGAATGAATTCCCTACCACTGAGAAGTCATCCATGAAAACCTTCATTATTTTCTCTACCATATCTATAAATATGGTCATCATGCACCTTTGGAATGTGGCAGGTGTGTTGCATAGGCTAAACAGCATTTGCCGAAAAGCATAGATTCTATAAGGGCAGGTGAACGAAGTTTTCTCTCTATCCTCCGGGAAAATAGAAATCTGATTATACCCCGAGTACACATCCAGAAAGCAAAAGTGAGACCTCCCTGCCAATCTATCTAGCATCTGATCAATGAATAACATTGGGAAATGGTCCTTCCTTGTAGTCAAGTTCAAGTTCCTGTAATCCATACAGATTCGCTAACCTGTGACTGCTCATGTAGAGATCAACTCATTCTTCTCATTTTCACTACTGTCATACCTTCCTTTTTTGGTACACACTACACTGGGCTAACCCAGTTACTGTCAGAGATGGGAAATATGATTCCCACATTAATCACTTCCTTTTTCACCACTTCTTTCATGTTGTGGTTCAACCTTCTTTGATGTTCTCTAGAAGGTTTGCACCCATCTTCCAGTAGAATCTTATGCATACAGAAGGCCGGGTTGATCCCCTTAATGTCTACAATAGTCCACCCAATTAAAGTCTTGCATTCAGTTAGTACTTGCAAAAGTTGTTGTGCCTTCACATCTAACAAACTAGCTGAGATAATAACAGGTAAAGTTGAGTCAAGTCCTAAGAATGCATACCTAAGATGGGATGGCAATGGCTTCAGTTCCAATTTTGGTGGCTCTTCTATTGACGGCTTAGCTAGAGGAGTTTTTCTTTCCTCTAAATTCAAAGGCTCAAATTCAAGCTCCCTCTTACAAAAACCTTGGCCTTTAAGAGCAAGTACCCACTCTGCCAAGTCTTCACCATTAGCTTCATCTAAGTTCATGAGACAAGCTGCAAGAGGGTCTTTAATGCTCAAAGATTCATCTTCCTCATACAGGACTATATCCACCGCATCTATTAGAGAGCAATTAGCAAATTCACTTGGTCTCCGCATAGATTTTTGCACGTTGAATGTTATCTCTTCATCAATTAATCCCATCTTGAGCTCTCTAGTTTCACAATCAATTAAGGCTCTCCCAGTGGCCAAGAATTGTCTTCCCAAAATTATGGGAATTTCCTTTTCAACCTGACAGTCAAGGATGACAAAATTTGCTGGGAACAAAAACTTCCCAACCTGCACCAATACATCATCTAGAATCCCAAAGGACCTCTTCACTATTCGGTCAGCCAGTTGTAGTAGCATAAACGTGGGTCTAGCTCTTCCAATGCCTAGACTTTTGTAGATATCTAGGGGCATAAGGTTTATGCTTTCTCCCAGATCACATAGTGCCTATTGTGCACGGGATTGTGAAACTCCCTGGGTCAGATAACTTCTCAGCTATAGGTCTCGTCACAACAACATTGTAGGTCTGAGTCAGTATAACCGTGGCCAAGTCTTGAAAGTCGAACTTGCGGGACATCAAGTCCTTCATCATCTTCGCATAACCAGGCATCTCCTTTAAAACATCAATCAATGGAATGTTTACCTGAATTTTCTTCAACATCTCCAAGATGGCCAATCTCTGTGGGAATGATGCTGGAGGTTGCTTCTTCCCTGTGATTTGGTTTTTTTCTTGTTCAAGCACTGCTTCTACTGTCGGTTCCGGTGCATCCTCAGTCTCTTTCATAACCTCTTCTTCAAATCCTTGTCCAACTGGATAGAGCTGAAATCTAACACATGGGACGGATCATCGTGATACTTCCGGAGCATGGACACATGGAAACCCAGATGAACTATAGATAAACTAGGTGGCAATGCGAGATTGTAAGCCACCTCACCACTCTCTGAGGAATCTCAAAAGGTCCGATATACCTAGGGCTAAACTTGCCCTTCTTTCCAAACCTCATCACACCATTCATGGGTGATACCTGGAGCAACACTCTCTCTCCGATCATGAATGCAACATTACGAACTCTATGGTCAGCATAACTCTTCTGCCTGGACTGAGCTGTGCGAAGTCGGTCCTAGATAATCTTGACGTTATCCAAGGTATCCTGTACTAAATCTGTTCCTAACAACCGAGCCTCCCCTGGCTCGAACCATCCAACTGGTGAATGGCACCGCCTCCCACATAATGCCTCATAAGTAGCCATTTGAATGCTCTATTGGTAGCTGTTGTTGTAAGCAAACTTCGCAAGTAGCAAGAACTGATCCCAAGAACCTCCGAAGTCTATAACATAAGCACGGATCATATCCTCTAATATCTTAATAGTGCGCTCGGACTATCCATCCGTCTAAGGATAAAATGTTGTGCTCAACTCAACCTGCGTGCCCAACTCACGTTGTATGGCCCTCCAGAAGTGCGAGGTGAACTGCGTACCTCGATCAGAAATGATAGACACGGGCACACCGTGAAAACAAATGATCTCCAGGATGTAAATCTCAGCCAACTGCTCTGAAGAATAGGTAACTGTCACCAGAATGAAATGGGCTGACTTGATCAGCCTGTCCACAATGACCCAAACTTCATCGAACTTCCTCTGAGTCCATGGGAGTCCAACAATGAAATCCACAGTGATACATTCTCACTTCCATTCAGGAGTCTCTAACTTCTGAAGCAATCCACTAGGTCCTTAATGCTCATACTTTACCTGCTAACAATTTAGACACCGAGTTATATATACAACTGTATACTTCTTCATCCTCCTCCACCAATAATGTTGTCGCAAGTCATGATACATTTTGACGACACCCAGCTGAATAGAATACCGGGAACTATGAGCCTCCTCAAGAATCAACATACGAAGTCCATCCATATTAGGCATACAAACACGACCTTACATCTTCACAACTCCATCATCTCCAACAGTAACCTGCTTGGCACGACTGTGCCGTACTGTGTCCCTAAGGATGAGCAAATGAGGGTCATCATAATGTCACTCCCTGATGCGCTCAAACAATAAAGACTGAGCAACTGTACAAGCAAAAGCACGACTGGGCTCAAAAACGTCCAACCTTACGAACTGATTGGCCAAGGCCTGAATATCTAATGCAAGCGGTCTCTTACCAACTTGAATGAATGCAAGGCTGCCCATACTCACTGACTTTCTACTCAAGGCATAAACCACCACATTGGCCTTCCCGGGATGATACAAGATGGTAATATCATAGTCTTTCAATAGCTCCAACCACCTCATCTGCCTCAAATTGAGCTCCTTCTGTTTGAACAAATACTGCAAGTGTCTAAAGATCTTCTCACACGAGACACCGTAGAGATAGTGCTTCCAAATCTTCAGCGGATGAACAATGGCTGCCAACTCTATCTCATGAACAAGGTAATTCTTTTTGTGAACCTTCAGCTGCCACAAAGCATATGCAATTACCTTTCTGTCCTGCATCAATACCGCACCAAGTCTAATATGAGATGCATTACAATATACTGTGTAAGATCCTGAACCTGTGGGCAACACCAATACCGACGTCGTAGTCAAAGCAATCTTGAGCTTCTGAAAGCTCGCCTCACACTCGTCTGACCATCTGAACAAGGCACCCTTCTAGGTCAACCTAGTCAATAGGGATGCTATAGTTGAAGTGGGTCTAGGCCAGTTCTGAATTGCCTCAATCTTCTTAGGATACACCTGAATGCCCTCTGCTGATACAACGTGCCCCAAGAAGGCGATTAAGCTTAACAAAACCTCACATTTTGAAAACTTAGCATATAACTGGTTGTCTCTTAGAGTCTGAAGTACTATCCGAACATGCTTCTCTCGACTGTGGAGTAGATCAAGATATCATCAATAAACGCAATCACAAAGGAATTCAAATAAGGCTTTAACACCCAGTTCATCAAATCTATAAATGCCGTTGGAGCATTTTTCAACCCAAATGACATCACTAGAAACTCATAATGCCCATACCAATTCTGAAAAGCTATCTTAGGGATATCAAATGCCCTAATCCTCAACTGATGGTAACCAGACCTCAAATCGATCATTGAAAACACCTTGTCACCCTAAAGGTGACAAATAAGTCTTAAATCCTTGGCAATAGATACTTGTTCTTGCTGGTGACTTTGTTCAACTACCAATAATCCATGCACATCCTCATCGATCCATCTTTCTTCTTCACAAACAACACAGGCGCATTCCAAGCGAGACACTAGGTCTAATAAAGCCCTTATCAACCAAATCTTGAGACTTCTCCTTCAATTCTTTCAACTTTGGCAGCGTCATCTGGTATGGCGAAAGAGAAATGGGTTGAGTGCCCGAAACTAAGTCAATATCCCTATTAGGTGGCATCCCTGACAAGTTTACAAGAAATACCTCTGGAAACTCACGAACAACTGGTATCGAATCCATGGAAAGGAATCTCCACACTAGAGTCGCGAACATAAGCCAAATAATCTAGACACCCCTTCTCAACCATATCCCGAGCCTTCAAACCCTACTGGTAGAATGGCCAAGAGTCTTTGTCCACTCTAATCGATGCAACCCCAAAAGGCTAAGGTCACCATCTTGGTGTAACAATCCAATATAGCATGATAAGGTGACAACCAATCCATACCCAAGATAACATCAAAATCTACCATATCGAGAAATAGAAGATCTACACGAGTCTCAAGACTCCCAATGGTTACCACACACGAACGATAAATACGATCTACAATAATAGAATCTCCCACAGGTGTAGACACATAGATAGGAGCACTCAAAGAATCATGAGGTACAACTAAATATGAAGCAAAATAGGATCGCACGTAGGAATAAGTAGAACCCTAGATCAAATAGAACTGAAGCATTTCTACTACCAACTGAAACAGTACATGTGATAACAACATCAGATGACTCAGCCTCAAGCCTGGCTGGAAAATTATAACATCGGGGCTGGGGCCCACCACTCTGACCTACATCTCTAGGACGAGCCTAGCTGGATAGCCTCCACCTCTAGCGGCCTGACCTCCAACTTTAATAGCCTGATCTCCACCTCCAACTGTCTGATTCCTACCTCTAGCTAGCTGAGTGGGCGGTGAATACCCTGGTGCCAGGATCATGGCACGAGAACCTTGATGTTGTGAATTGCTCGATGCTTGAGGGTAAAATCTAGCAATGTGCCTTGGATCACCAAAAGTATAACAAGACCTCAGTTGTTGTGACTACTAACCTTGAAACTGGCCATGTCGTTGTCACACCTCCTTTTTCCGCCCCCGCGAGGGCAAAGGGAGTTTTTTCCAATTAAAGGACAATCGAAACGGGATTTGTTTATTTATTTCAGAGTCGCCACTTGGGAGATTTAGGGTGTCCCAAGTCACCAATTTTAATCCCGAATCGAGGAAAAGAATGACTCCATATTACAGTCTGCGTACCAGAAATCCGGATAAGGAATTCTGTTAACCCGGGAGAAGGTGTTAGGCATTCCCGAGTTCCGTGGTTCTAGCACGGTCGCTCAACTGTTATATTCGGCTTGATTATCTGATTTTATACAAATATGAACTTATGTGCAAATTTTAACTTTTTACCGCTTTCATAATTATTATTATTATTATTTTTACAAGAAATTGCAACATTGTGAAAATGTATCTCGAACCGCGTCACAATCAATGTATCTGTGGTCATCGACACACTTTGACTCCGTTGAGATTTGGATTTGGGTCACATCAATGTGCACCCGAGTTTAGGCAAATTAAATTATTAAAGGCGCGCCTAAAGCGACTAGCGTATCATTTACTTTGGGTAGGGCCGTGGAATTTTGCTAAACGATCCATCCCGAAGTCTAAGCAATTTTAAAGCAAATATTTACTGAGGGCCCCGCAATTTTGTATTTTTATTCGGCGAGGCTCATCTCATTCTTATTTTTTAAAAGGAATTTGCAACGTTATGGACACGCATCCCGAACCACGTCACAATCAATGTACCCGTGATTAGAGACACATTTCGACTTCGTTGAGATTTGGATTTGGGTCACATAAATGTGCACCCGAGTTTAAGAAGGTAAGATTTATTAAGGCGCGTCCTAAAGCAACTAGCGTATTGTTATTTTGGGAAGGCCGTAAAATTCGCTAAATGGCCTGTCCTGAATTCTAAGTATTTTAATATATACATTTAGAGGGCCCCGCAGCTTCTGCATTTTTGTTTGTCGAGGCTCGTCTCTTTTATTTAAAGGGATAAATCTACGGTGACTACATTTTTTCTATTTAAGTTCGTCTCTAAAGTAAAAGAAAATTTCTTAATTAATTACATGCTAAAACGTAACTTATTAGTTACTAGTTTACAGCTAATGCGAATGGAAAATTGCGATCGAGTTTGTACAAAGAAAAACTGCTTTCATTCTATATTCTATTATTCTATAATACTAAAACATGAGATTGACACACCATAATATCAAAACAGATTAACTATTCTTTGATTAATTTAAACTAACATTATTAGATGAAGAAGTTATACATATGCAACATCATTACTCATTAATCAATCAACTACATTTTTATACAAAGAAAGGAAAATTATATTCAAACACAAATCTGAACAGGAGAAGTTCAACAGGAACAAAGCCTGATTAATATTTCATTTCGCTTCAAGCCGAGAGTGTACAAATGTGTACCTGGAAATGGCAGTACAAGAACAAAAAGAAGGAGAGTCAGCAGCAATAATACCACAGCAACAGCAGATTCAGCAACACCGCAAAACCAGTAACGACCAGTAGAATAACCCAGTAACGGATTGAAAAATCAGCAATACCAAAGTGCAATCGCAGTCAAAGCAGAAGAGAGATAGATACAAGATGCAGTAGTTTACTGATTTTGAATAACACTCAGGGAAAGGCAAACGGAAATTATTCAAGTGAAAGTTCAAATTGTCTTTCTCTTTTCAAAACTCTACCACACTTCTTCAGATTTTCAGAATGTATTACTCTCAAAAATATTCTCCCCAAAAATCTCTCTAGAAAATAATCCTCTCTAATAATCTCTTCTAATTCAAGTCCTCTTTTTTTTTCTCTCCAAAAATCTTCTCTAAAATGTGTCAAATGACCCTATATATATAGCAAGACAAGTCTTCAATTCCCAACCCCAAATTATTCCCCCAAGGCATGCTTTGTCCCCACTATTAAATGTCTTCTTTATTTTAAACCTTGTCCACCATGCCTACATTAAATAAATACCACATTTCCATCCCATTATAATTTGTCTCCCATGCCTACATTAAATAAGTACAATATTCCCTCCCATTATAATTTGTCTTGTCCCCCATTATATTAAACAAGTACATCAAAAACCTCACCCCATTATATTTTTCCCCTCATGCTTAACATAAAGAATCAAAATAATGTTCAATTACCAAACTACCCCTCCGACCTTATTGCAATTACCATTCTACCCCTGAATGCAATGCAATTTACCAAACTACCCCATCAGCTCTAAACAATCAATTAATCATAACTTAACCAAAAGATAGCTAAGATGACCAATTTCTCAACAATCTTCAACAACAAATCATATGAACACGATGAACAACACAACTCCAAATTAATGGAAATAAATCAACCATATCGGGAACCAATCCTGGTTAATTTAGACCATCAATGGATGAACAAAGAGACAACAATACAAACAACAATATGCATGATTCAAATTAAATTAACAAATCACAAACAAACATAAACTCACATTAAATCACTGGATTTAAATATGAATTTCAAACAAAGATGAACATGAACTAAATCTATTTTTAAAACAACAAACATTACGGATTAAATGATTCAAACAACATTAATTGTATGAAAAATAACTAATTAACTTCCATTTGAAATCTGAAAATTAATTTAACAAAACATATGAACATGAACAAAACCAAAAATCAAATATCTACCGATTTTAGATTCTAGAAATATCAAAACGAAATACGGATAAAAATAAAACTTAAAACCAACTAACCGGAGATGAACAACGACGAATTCGATTGTATGGACTGTTTCGACAAACCTCAAATTGGAATAAATCTGTCCAGACTCAACAACGAACTCAACGATGAACAAACGACGGAGACGATCCGAAGCAAACGAAGAAGATGAAGAAGGTGTTGGACGTAGCAACTGTTTGGACGCCATGGACGTGAAAGAGCAGAAGCAACACCTGTCGATGCAACCGCGGCCACATGGTCATCCATGGACGTCGAGCTCGAACTTGAGCTTGACGCAGAATGAAGAAGACGAAGTAGAAGCAACTGACGATGATGCTGCCATGGCCAGCAGCAGAAACGTGAACAGCAGCAGCCCGTCGAGGGTGGTGACAGCGTTAGTAGCTGCGTGAGCTTGGCTGTGACGAAGCAGCGGTGATGGGGTTTGGGTTTAGGCGTGAAGGAGATTGGTGTCGACTGGATTGTGGTCGTTTGGTCGACTGGTTCTGTCGATTGGCTCTGTCCATCGACTGAAAACGCAGCAACGTCGGGGAAGCTGGTCGGAGGTGGTGTTTGGACGGGAAGCTGGGCAGTTGGGTCGTGGGGGTGATAAGGGTGGTCTGGGTGGATGAAGAAGAAGCCATGCACAGCCATGGGAGGTGGGGTTTGAGGGCAGCCATGGCTGTGTAAAATGGAGATGGAGAAGAAGGAGCAAAGGTTGGGGGGGCGGACCATTTTTGTGTTTTTTAGGGTTTTTCTCTTGTTTTTTCTTTTTTTTGTTTTGTGTTAGGACAAAAATCAAGAGTGGGTGTTGGGTTAATGGGTTAATGGGGCGGACCGGGTCGACCCGGTCTGAAGTGGACTGGGTCGTGGGGAAGATTGGACAATTGTTTGGGCCTGAGGTTGAAATTTGAAGAAGTGGCCCAATCCGAGTTTTCTTTGTATTTTTGTTATCTTTTCTTCTTTTATCTTTCTAAAACTAAATTATAAGAATACTTAAATTATTATTAAGAACTAAATTAAGTTATAAAAGCGCAAATTAACTCCCAATAATAATTAACGCACAATTAAGTAATAATTAAGCATAAAATTGTATATTTGGACATTAAATGCTAAAAATGCAAAAGATGCCTATTTTTGTAATTTTTAATTTTTGTTTAACTACTAAAAATTATAGAATTAAATCCTACATGCAAAATGTGACATGTTTTTATATTTTTTTATTAATTTAACAAATAAACACGCACAGACAAATACAAATAATTATCCAAAAATGTCACAAAAATACTCAAAATTGCACACCAAGGAAAATCATTTTATTTTGAATTTTTGGGAGTAATTCTCATATAGGGTAAAAATCACGTGCTTACAGCTGCCCCTCTTTGCCCGAAGACACGAAGGGTTTTCGCGCAAAGATAAAGCGAGCGATTTTTGCCCATCCGAGTACTCCGTGTGAAGCATTTTTTTTAAAAAGATTTAACTGAACCTTTGCTTCAAAGGTTTCCTACATATCCCTGGCTAAAGGGGAATCAGGTTAATGTAGTTTGGGAAGTTTCGGTAGCTGGGACTACCATGGGACTGCAATGTTACTACTGTTGCATGCTGTTATCACTGCTTACCGATCTCCTTGTTACACCGTGTTTAAAAGAAAACAAGAAGCTAGGCTAGACTATAACTTGTTCTTGTTGCCTTGCTTTCTTGTTGGCTTATGTTTCCTCCGGTGCTTTTCTTCCGTGAATTTGGGAATGATACTGGCCCTTTGCTTTTCTGAATACCAGTTTTCATCATTTTGCTCGGTCTGCTAGGGACATGGCTTTCTTCATCAAGCTTTTCGGCGGTTCCTCTGGTGTGTACGGCTCTCTTCATCAGACTTGTTATGTTGGGCATGATTTAATGTTCACCAGCTGCTCCTTTCAAGACGCGTCCTTTCTTCCTTTTGACTCATGCGCCTGAATTTGTGCCAGGACCTCTTGTTGCAACCTTCTGTTTCCCGGTGCTGGGATTTCTATTGTTTCCTGCTGGGGATTCCTGTTGTGACCCTCTGTTTTATTGTCTTCTGACTTGATCTTGAAATGCATGCCTCTGTTATATGGGCGGGCTCCCAACTTCAATACTTGTAATATAAAGACTGAAATGCATGCCTCTGTTATATGGGTGGGCTCCCAACTTCAATACTTGAAATGAAAAGACTGAATGTATGCCTCTGTTATTATGGGCAGGCTCCCAACTTCAACACTTGAAATGAAAAGACTGAATGTATGCCTCTGTTATATGGGCGGGCTCCCAACTTCAACACTTGAAAGTAAAGACTGAATGTATTCCTCTGTTATATGGGCGGGCTCCCAACTTCAACACTTGAAAGTAAAGACTGAATGTATTCCTCTGTTATTATGGGTGGGCTCCCAACTTCAACACTTGAAATGAAAAGACTGAATGTATGCCTCTGTTATATGGGCGGGCTCCCAACTTCAACACTTGAAATGAAAAGACTGAATGTATTCCTCTCGTTATACAGGTGGGCGCCTGGCATGAAATTTAAAGACTGAAAAGTATTCCTCTCGTTATGTAGGTGGGCGCCTGACATGAAATTTAAAGACTGAAATGTATTCCTCTCGTTATGTAGGTGGGCGCCTGACATGAAATTTAAAGACTGAAAAGTATTCCTCTCGTTATGTAGGTGGGCGCCTGACATGAAATTTAAAGACTGAAAAGTATTCCTCTCATTATGTAGGTGGACGCCTGACATGAAATTTAAAGACTGAAAAGTATTCCTCTCGTTATGTAGGTGGGCGCCTGACATGAAATTTAAAGACTGAAAAGTATTCCTCTCGTTATGTAGGTGGGCGCCTGACATGAAATTTAAAGACTGAAAAGTATTCCTCTCGTTATGTAGGTGGGCGCCTGACATGAAATTTAAAGACTGAAAAGTATTCCTCTCGTTATGTAGGTGGGCGCCTGACATGAAATTTAAAGACTGAAAAGTATTCCTCTCGTTATGTAGGTGGGCGCCTGACATGAAATTTAAAGACTGAAAAGTATTCCTCTCGTTATGTAGGTGGGCGCCTGACATGAAATTTAAAGACTAAAATGTATTCCTCTCGTTATGTAGGTGGGCGCCTGACATGAAATTTAAAGACTGAAAATTATTCCGCTCATTATTACAGGTGGGCGCCTATTTAAGCTACAACTTAGGAGGAAATGCCTCTCCTATAGGTAAAACTAAACTTAGGAGTAAATGCCTCTCCTATGGGTAAAAACAAACTTAGGAAGTGAGTCTCCTACGGGTAAAGCGGAACTTAGGCAGTTCGTCTCCTATTGGTAAAGCAGAACTTAGGAAGTGCGTCTCCTATGGGTAAAGCAGAACTTAGGAATTGCGTCTCCTATGGGTAAAATAGAACTTAGGAAGTGTGTCTCCTATGGGTAAAACAGAACTTAGGAAGTGCGTCTCCTATGGGTAAAATAAACTTAGGAGGAAATGTCTCTCCTATGGGTAAAACTAAACTTAGGAGGAAATGCCTCTCCTATGGGTGAAACTAAACTTAGGAAGTGCGTCTCCTATGGTAAAACTAAACTTAGGAAGTGCGTCTCCTATTGAACTTAGGAAGTGCGTCTCCTATTGGTAAAACTAACTTAGGAAGTGCGTCTCCTATTGGTAAAGACGCGGAATGTATTCCCTTGTTATACAGGTGGGCGCCTAATGGTAAAGACACAAAATGTATTCCCTTGTTATACAGGTGGGCGCCTAAAATATGAAATGAACAGACGAAAAAGTATTCCTCTCGTTATTTAGGTGGGCGCCTGTCTTCAACTTTGAAGATAAAATCATATTAGAGGGCGGATAAACCCGACATATCCTATTCGAGGGCGGATGAGCCCAAAATATCATATTCGAGGGCGGATGAACCCAAAATATCCTATTCGAGGGCGGATGAACCCAAAATATCCTATTCGAGGGAGTATGAACCCAAAATATCCTATTTGAGGGCGGATGAACCCAAAATATCCTATTCAAGGGCGGATGAACCCAAAATATCCTATTCGAGGGCGGATGAACCCAAAATATCCTATTCGAGGGCGGATGAACCCAAAATATCCTATTCGAGGGCGGATGAACCCAAAATATCCTATTCGAGGGCGGATGAACCCAAAATATCCTATTCGAGGGCAGATGAACCCAAAATATCCTATTCGAGGGCGGATGAACCCAAAATATCCTATTCGAGGGCGGATGAACCCAAAATATCCTTAAGACTTGAAAATGTCTTACCTCGAATACTTGCTGGGGATTATTTTGCTTGGGATGAATTTTCCTTTTCTACCTTCCCCATTATGGGTTGTCCGACCCTCTTGAAATTTGGTTGAAAAATCCATCGAAGATGCTTCTACATCTCGATGATCTGCTGGGGATAACTCCGCTGAAGATAACTCTGCTGATTAAATATGTTATCTTACTCCTTCCAGAACTACTTCCTTTTGAGTAGGATGTTTCATACCCCTGCAAAATACTTCCCCTTTTTATTTTTTTTATTTTTATTATTATTATTATTATTAGCTTCTTCCTTTGAAGACTAACTCCCTTGAGACTCATTTTGCCTTTCCCCGAAAGGAACCACTGAGGATACCGATTTTCACCAAACTTGTGTTGGACTCCTCGAAACTGCTAGGGATAAGACTGTTGGGGAATTATTTACTTACCTGTTGGGGGTAAAATGTTATCAGCTGGGGATAACGCTGTCGTGGATAACACTGCTGGGGGATTCTGATTCCTTTGCTGGGGAACAACTTCCTCCATTGAAACTTATTATGTTGGGGGCACACTGGTTTAAAGACCACTTCCCTTGAGACTGGTGTTATCTTTACTTTTCCTCAAATGGGTACCTGACTTCCAGAAAATTTTCTAAATGAAAGGAAAATTTTCTGCCCCAGTTTGATAATATCCCTTGCGGCATGCATTTTGGCATCAATGCCATTTCCTTTACCTGTTTCAAATCAAACAAAATTAGTTAGTTTAAAACATGGTGGTTGGTTGTGATACTCCTACTGGGATGGCTTTTCCCTTTCTCCTTCCTTGCTCTGCGCTCCACAACTTGTTGGGGATGATATTATTTGCTGGGGATAATCCCTTTCTGCTGGGGATATCCCTCTTCTTTTGTGGCATAGCTCGGAAACTGGCATTTCCCCGACCTTTTAGTCTCGTATGAATTTCCCCAAATCATGCTCACTGCTTTCCTTGCTTTGTTCACGGGCCTTGGCCTTGAGGTTTATAACCTTGGTTTTGACAAGGATATCCCTCTTGACGCTCGTCAATCCTATCAATTCCCTTTTGCTAGGGATATTTTTCTTGACACTGGCCTCGCGCTTGTTCCTTGCTGACTACACCACTTGGATGTACTAGTCAGATCTCATCTGGCATAATTGGAAAGCTGATGGCATATTTTGAAGTCAATTCTCACTTGTTCTGACCAAACAGACTCTATTGGGGATTTTTCTATGAAAGGAAAAAGATAAAAGGGAACAGAATAAAAAGACAAAGGAAAAAATGACTCTTTAACAAAAGAAACTATAAATAAAAAAACTATCAAATGCAGATACCGACTCTAATGGTCATGACATGCATATGTGGCATATTCTCCGCCGTCAATCATCTTTCAAGACCTTCAATTGGTGATTCCCCTATCTGATTCTCAATCTTATTAGACTTGTAGTGCCTAAAGGGTTTTCACTGTCCAGTCTCTCTCATTTTGGTTTTTCTCTCAGCTTTCATCATCTTAGGGTGCCTGTGAAGGTTTTCACCGATAAGACTCTCTCATTTGCATCACTTTCCAGCTGGGGATTTGGAGTGTTGCCGGTATGACTCTTTCTGCCGGGGATTAGAGTCCTTTCTGCTGTGGAACAGAATGTTATGTTCACCGGTGAGACTCTCATTTATCTGACTTGGCATCTTTTGAAGACTGATCAGAAGGTCTTTCTTTGGACCGTAATGTGGGTTTTGGATAGGGCTAGAAAAAAATGGGTATTAAAGGCTAAAAAAAATGCATCAATTTTGGGTTATTAATTACAACCTTCGGAACTAGATTTATTTACAACAAACGCAACCTCTGCCCCAGTTTCTTGCTTGGGGATATTTTAATTGGTTTTTTTTTTATTTTCAAAACTATGACCGAGCCGTGAAGCGTCTACGTATCCTCCTTGAGGAATCAGGTCAAACGTAGTTCCCAATTCCTTTTTTTTTCATTTGACTTTCCTTTTTTTTTTGTTATCATTTTTCTTTTCTTTTCTCTCTTTTTTCGTTTTGTTGTTTTCTTTTCTTTCTCTCTCTCTCTCTCTCTCTCTTTTATCTTCCATATTCATATTTTCTAGTCGTTGCTACTGATTCCGAACGAGGGGTATGAAATAAAATAAATAAGGCTCAAAAAGGGGTAACGAAGGATAAAGTGTTTAGGTAGCAGAACAAAATACCTTCGTCATTCCAGTCTTCAAAACATGCCAAGTGAAAACAACACAATTGAACATAGATTTATAGTCTCTTCTGATGGTGCTGGACTTGACAATTATATTCAACATCTGTTTGTTCATTTGTCACTTCTAAAGCACCGTTGGGCGACACTCTCATTCTCATTATTATGAACGACCCTCATGCCAATTTGGCGAATCTTGCTTTTAACGGTTTTCTTTGTGTTTAACTTGCCCTAGTTCCACATGACTCGAGCTCCGAATAATCTCAAACCGTCCTTATTTCCTTTAAATGTTTTGATCACCTTTTCGGGGGTTTTATGATTAACTTTTAAGATTAGGCCCCAAACTGTGTGCGCATGTCATGTCACTAGAATCGGTGTTGAACAAAAATGATAAAAGGACTAAACAAAAAGATGACTGGAAATAATAAAAGGCCGGATTTGCTTTAGACTACCGGTGAAATGGTTTGAATAACAAAACAAACAAAACAAGCCAGAATAAAATCCTAAAACAACCTGGACAAGACAATATCCGACTTATAACCCTAATAATCCGAACAACAGAAATGACAACAAAATAAGCCACCACAAGCTTCTCTCTTGCTGACCAAGGAACGAAGCGTCCTCCCACTTTATCAAAAACTGGCATCTTAGCCACTGAGATTTGCATCAATACTGCCAAGACTATTGCCAGCTTCAACATCATCAACCTCCGTCCACAAGCTCTCGATAGGGTTCGAGTGCTCCATGTCACTGTTATTGATCACAATCCGCCCTTCTTGGATCATTTTCTCCACTTCCCTTTTCAAAGTACGACAGCTCTCAATGTTGTGCCCTACGACATTGGAGTGGTATGCGCATCGCGCTGCCGGATCAAAGTTCCTTGCAAGTGGATCTGGAGTACATGCGGGGAGTGGCTCAATCAAGCCAGCATGCCTTAGCCTCCCAAACAGACTAGCATAAGATACTCCGATAGGGGTGAGAGTCTTTCCTCGTTTCAATAACCTCTTCATTCTTGCATGTTGACAGGGCCGGAAACCTGATCCAGGTGGCTTTTGGTAGGCTTGTGTGGGTGCGTAAGCATTTCGTGGAGCCGGGTACCTGGAAAGTGAAGTATGGCTCTTAAGGTCACGGGTAAAGAAGTGGTGTTGGGGAGCGGAGAAGCATTGAGGAGTGGTGGAGCTACTCGGGTAGCTGGGAAAGCTGCCATAAGTGGGTTGGGATAGAGAGTATGGGGGATCTTTCATTATGGCGTTGGGTGCTTGGGAAATGACAGAGTTCAAGAGGCTTGGCGGTGGAGGGGGTGGTGCTTTCCCAGTTATCCATGCCTGGTACATGTCTGCCACATGCTGTCTCAGCATTTTCACTTCTTCTACCAACCTGTTGTTCCGTTCGACCAATTGTTGTCGGTCATCAGTACTGACCCACTCGGTTCTGCGGTTCTGAGCCATCGTCCTTTGACTTTGCTTTGCAGGGAAGAGTTACCACAACCAATGACTTTTCTATCTATGAACACAGCAAAGGGAAGCCATCACGTTAGTGTTAGGGCATTTGACAGACAATCATATATCAGAGATACAATGCACCTAAGCAGTTAGACAATTGTGCCCCTCTGAAAATCTCCCACACTTTCCTTTATTTTTATATTTTTTATATTTTTTTATTTTAGTGGTGGTCGAATCTTATGGAGGTTACCTACGTATCATGACCCCGCATGAATCAGACCTTGCATAGTTCGGACCAATAAAAGATGAACAATACTAAACATTTTTTTTTCAATTTTCATATTAAAACCAAACTGGGTTTCAAAGGTTTGAAGATGACCTACAAACTGGAAAATCAAACAACCCACATATCTTAATCAAAAGATTTACAAACTCCAAAACAAATGGCCAGCTTCCTTTCTCCGTTTGACGAATGCAACTGAACGGTTATTTTTGCAAACGTGGCCCTTTCCAAATTCCACATGAATTTTGAGGCCGGGGAGGATTATTTTATGACACTTTACAAACTTGTCCGTTCTTTTACGAAAATAGCCTTTCGACGACTGAAAGATACTCTAAGGCTATTTCGGCAAGAACGGTTTAAGATGCGGCCGAAGCTGGCTCGGCTTCTTTTTGACAAAAATCCAAACGGTATTCACCTGACCGCTAACTCTTTGTTTTTTTTTCAAACAATAATAAAAACCTGGTGTTGCAAACACGGCCCTTCAGCGCCTCGGGGACGAAGATTTTTAAGGCTGTGTGAGTCAACTGGACAAAAATACTAAACAAAATGACCCGAAGGTGGCTATTTATGCAAAGTCAACCTTCCGGCGTCCCTTTCGGGAACATTCGGCTATTTATGACAAAACAGAATCACCCGACTTATTTATGACAGAATTAAAATTTTGTCATGTTTTTTCTTTTATTATTATTTATTTGTTTTTGGCTATTTTAGCAAAAGGGGGGTTGAACCCGATGAGGGTTGCCTACGTATCTCACATCCGGTGAGAATCAAACCCGCGTAGTTCGGGCAAATAAACTATTTAAATTTTTTTTTGAATTTGTGAAAAAACTGCTTTAAAAGAAGAAATGAAGTATTTTTTTTTGGATTTTTGATTGATTTTTTTTTTTTTGAAAGAAAGACTTCTAAGAATTCATTTTCTTTTGATTTGAACTTTGAGAATTTCAAAAGTAAAAGGAAGATATTTTTTCTGAATTTTCATTTGTTTTTCTTATTCTAAAGAAAAATAAAATATTTTTGGAATTTTACTTTTAATAAAAGAAATGCTAAAAGTATTTCTTTGAATTTTGAATTTTCTTTTCAATTTTGAAAGAAGACGGAAAATATTTTCGGATTATATATATATATATATATATATATATATATATATATATATATATATAGATATATTAAAAATAATTAAAAAGACTTTCTAAAGAAGTCAATAATGAAAAATATTTTTGGATTTTTTTTTTGTTTTTTGAAAATTGGGGGTCTAAAAAACTTTTCTAGACTTTTTGGCAAGACAAATATTTTTGCGACAAATAAAGATATATATATATATATATGCAACAAATAATGAAACCACTTTCAACGCCCGACTCTTTTATTTTTTTATTTTTTGACATTTTCATAAACAAATAAAAACCATTCTAAAAACAAGACTTTTTTTTTTATTTTCATGGCAAGACAAACTATTTTTTCTATATTTTTTTTTGAAAAACAAGATAGAACAACGAATTTTTTTTCTTCTATTTTTCCTTTGCTTTAATAAAACAAACTAATAAGACATTGTTTTTTTTTCATTTTCTCAAAATATCGGCAGAGTTTTGACAGTATTTGAGCATTGGGTTTTCAAAAATAAACAATTAACTCCCTAACCGCTATTTTTTTTTCAATTTCACAATATTCATAATATTCAAACACCAGTCAGCAAGACGAAATAAATGCACGGAAAACAAATAGGATGCATCAGGATGGTCTTTTCATATCAGGTTGCTAGTCCTAGACGGACCCAACCCCTGTGTTGAGTCCCCTAAGTCAAATGCAACGTGATGCAAATAAGCGTTCCTACTAGGGATTCGGCATGAAGCTGAGTTATTCTAATTTCATAACCTAGGCATTTGTTCTAGACCTGGCTTACCCGAGCGGACAACTCGAGCCGAGGATGGGAGCTGTGTACCAGTAACCAAAAGGCCATCCGGTTTTGCAACTCCTCCAAATCCTCATTCTATTTTGGTATATGACACTAACAGAAAGAAGTCACGACCAGCGTGCACTCCTCAAGAGAGAGAAGAGAGGGGTTTCGGCACAGTTTATATATACAGTCCAAGTAATATCAAAGCGGTAAGAGCAACATTTTGCACATTAGGCTCAAAACATTTAAAATCAGATAAAGCCAAATATAACAATTTATCTAAGCTCGAATTTCTAACCTTGAACCAGTGGTTCTAGGTAATCTTCCCCAGCAGAGTCGCCAGAGCTGTCACACCTCCTTTTTCCGCCCCCGCGAGGGCAAAGGGAGTTTTTTCCAATTAAAGGACAATCGAAACGGGATTTGTTTATTTATTTCAGAGTCGCCACTTGGGAGATTTAGGGTGTCCCAAGTCACCAATTTTAATCCCGAATCGAGGAAAAGAATGACTCCATATTACAGTCTGCGTACCAGAAATCCGGATAAGGAATTCTGTTAACCCGAGAGAAGGTGTTAGGCATTCCCGAGTTCCGTGGTTCTAGCACGGTCGCTCAACTGTTATATTCGGCTTGATTATCTGATTTTATACAAATATGAACTTATGTGCAAATTTTAACTTTTTACCGCTTTCATAATTATTATTATTATTATTTTTACAAGAAATTGCAACATTGTGAAAATGTATCTCGAACCGCGTCACAATCAATGTACCTGTGGTCGTCGACACACTTTGACTCCGTTGAGATTTGGATTTGGGTCACATCAATGTGCACCCGAGTTTAGGCAAATTAAATTATTAAAGGCGTGCCTAAAGCGACTAGCGTATCATTTACTTTGGGTAGGGCCGTGGAATTTTGCTAAACGATCCATCCCGAAGTCTAAGCAATTTTAAAGCAAATATTTACTGAGGGCCCCGAAATTTTGTATTTTTATTCGGCGAGGCTCATCTCGTTCTTATTTTTTTAAAGGAATTTGCAACGTTATGGACACGCATCCCGAACCACGTCACAATCAATGTACCCGTGATTAGAGACACATTTCGACTCCGTTGAGATTTGGATTTGGGTCACATAAATGTGCACCCGAGTTTAAGAAGGTAAGATTTATTAAGGCGCGTCCTAAAGCAACTAGCGTATTGTTATTTTGGGAAGGCCGTAAAATTCGCTAAACGGCCTGTCCCGAATTCTAAGTATTTTAATACATACATTTAGAGGGCCCCGCAGCTTGTGCATTTTTGTTTGTCGAGGCTCGTCTCTTTTATTTAAAGGGATAAATCTACGGTGACTACATTTTTTCTATTTAAGTTCGTCTCTAAAGTAAAAGAAAATTTCTTAATTAATTACATGCTAAAACGTAACTTATTAGTTACTAGTTTACAGCTAATGCGAATGGAAAATTGCGATCGAGTTTGTACAAAGAAAAACTGCTTTCATTCTATATTCTATTATTCAATAATACTAAAACATGAGATTGACACACCATAATATCAAAACAGATTAACTATTCTTTGATTAATTTAAACTAACATTATTAGATGAAGAAGTTATACATATGCAACATCATTACTCATTAATCAATCAACTACATTTTTATACAAAGAAAGGAAAATTATATTCAAACACAAATCTGAACAGGAGAAGTTCAACAGGAACAAAGCCTGATTAATATTTCATTTCGCTTCAAGCCGAGAGTGTACAAATGTGTACCTGGAAATGGCAGTACAAGAACAAAAAGAAGGAGAGTCAGCAGCAATAATACCACAGCAACAGCAGATTCAGCAACACCGCAAAACCAGTAACGACCAGTAGAATAACCCAGTAACGGATTGAAAAATCAGCAATACCAAAGTGCAATCGCAGTCAAAGCAGAACAGAGACAGATACAAGATGCAGTAGTTTACTGATTTTGAATAACACTCAGGGAAAGGCAAACGGAAATTATTCAAGTGAAAGTTCAAATTGTCTTTCTCTTTTCAAAACTCTACCACACTTCTTCAGATTTTCAGAATGTATTACTCTCAAAAATATTCTCCCCAAAAATCTCTCTAGAAAATAATCCTCTCTAATAATCTCTTCTAATTCAAGTCCTCTTTTTTTTTCTCTCCAAAAATCTTCTCTAAAATGTGTCAAATGACCCTATATATATAGCAAGACAAGTCTTCAATTCCCAACCCCGAATTATTCCCCCAAGGCATGCTTTCTCCCCACTATTAAATGTCTTCTTTATTTTAAACCTTGTCCCCCATGCCTATATTAAATAAATATCACATTCCCATCCCATTATAATTTGTCTCCCATGCCTACATTAAATAAGTACAATATTCCCTCCCATTATAATTTGTCTTGTCCCCCATTATATTAAACAAGTACATCAAAAACCCCACCCCATTATATTTTGTCCCCCATGCTTAACATAAAGAATTAAAATAATGTTCAATTACCAAACTACCCCTCCGACCTTATTGCAATTACCATTCTACCCCTGAATGCAATGTAATTTACCAAACTACCCCATCAGCTCTAAACAATTAATTAATCATAACTTAACCAAAAGATAGCTAAGATGACCAATTTCTCAACAATCTTCAACAACAAATCATATGAACACGATGAACAACACAACTCCAAATTAATGGAAATAAATCAACCATATCGGGAACCAATCCTGGTTAATTTAGACCATCAATGGATGAACAAAGAGACAACAATACAAACAACAATATGCATGATTCAAATTAAATCAACAAATCACAAACAAACATAAACTCACATTAAATCACTGGATTTAAACATGAACTTCAAACAAAGATGAACATGAACTAAATCTATTTTTAAAACAACAAACATGACGGATTAAATGATTTAAACAACATTAATAATTTCTGGAAAATACATAACAACATGAAACAAATTGAAGAAATAATCAATTAAATTTCAATTTGAATCTAACAAACATTAAACTAACAAATATTTACCTAAACAATAATACAAACATGAAATAAACATGAAAAATAACTAATTAACTTCCATTTGAAATCTAAAAATTAATTTAACAAAACATATGAACATGAACAAAACCAAAAATCAAATATCTACCGATTTTAGATTCGAGAAATATCAAAACGAAATACGGATAAAAATAAAACTCAAAACCAACTAACCGGAGATGAACAACGACGAATTCGATTGTATGGACTGTTTCGACAAACCTCAAATGGGAATAAATCTGTCTGGACTCAACAACGAACTCAACGACGAACAAACGACGGAGACAATCCGAAGCAAACGAAGAAGATGAAGAAGGCGTTGGACGTAGCAACTGTTTGGACGCCATGGACGTGAAAAAGCAGAAGCAGCACATGTCGATGCAACCGCGGCCACATGGTCATCCATGGACGTCGAGCTCGAACTTGAGCTTGACGCAGAATGAAGAAGACGAAGTAGAAGCAACTGACGATGATGCTGCCATGGCCAGCAGCAGAAACGTGAACAGCAGCAGCCCGTCTAGGGTGGTGACAGCGTTAGTAGCTGCGTAAGCTTGGCTGTGACGAAGCAGCAGCGATGGGGTTTGGGTTTAGGCGTGAAGGAGATTGGTGTCGACTGGATTGTGGTCGTTTGGTCGACTGGTTCTGTCGACTGGCTCTGTCCATCGACTGAAAACGCAGCAACATCGGGGAAGCTGGTCGGAGGTGGTGTTTGGACGGGAAGCTGGGCAGCTGGGTCGTGGGGGTGATGAGGGTGGTCTGGGTGGACGAAGAAGAATCCATGCGCAGCCATGGGAGGTGGGGTTTGAGGGCAGCCATGGCTATGTAAAATGGAGATGGAGAAGAAGGAGTAAAGGTTGGGGGGGCGGACCATTTTTGTGTTTTTTAGGGTTTTTCTCTTGTTTTTTTCTTTTTTTTGTTTTGTGTTAGGACAAAAATCAAGAGTGGGTGTTGGGTTAATGGGTTAATGGGGAGGACCGGGTCGACCCGGTCTGAAGTGGACTGGGTCGTGGGGAAGATTGGACAATTGTTTGGGCCTGAGGTTAAAATTTGAAGAAGTGGCCCAATCCGAGTTTTCTTTGTATTTTTGTTATCTTTTCTTCTTTTATCTTTCTAAAACTAAATTATAAGAATACTTAAATTATTATTAAGAACTAAATTAAGTTATAAAAGCGCAAATTAACTCCCAATAATAATTAACGCACAATTAAGTAATAATTAAGCATAAAATTGTATATTTGGACATTAAATGCTAAAATTGAAAAAGATGCCTATTTTTGTAATTTTTAATTTTTGTTTAACTACTAACAATTATAGAATTAAATCCTACATGCAAAATGTGACATATTTTTATATTTTTTTATTAATTTAACAAATAAACACGCACAGACTAATACAAATAATTATCCAAAAATGTCACAAAAATACTCAAAATTGCACACCAAGGAAAATCATCTTATTTTGAATTTTTGGGAATAATTCTCATATAGGGTAAAAATCACGTGCTTACAGTCGTCTTGAGTAACCACCCTGAACACTCATGAGCAGAGGTGCACTAATAGGAGCTGGTGGTGCACTGTAGGCTAGCTTGTCGGAATAAGGCATGTGAGTGCCACGACCACCTGAAGTACCGTGGGATGCCTGGAGTGTTGAATGAATCAGCTTGGGAGGATGGCTTCTACCAAAAGTACCCCTACCTCCAGATGAGGCACCACTGAATCCACCAGAATGACGAGGCCTCTTATCAGACCCCTGACCTTCCCCCGTGCAAGAACCATCTTGACTCGTGGTGACATTGGGAGCCGTGTGAAAAGAAATCTCACTTCTGGTCTCCTTGGCCATCTGCAACTTGATAGGCTGAGCAAGTCCCTCAATAAACCTCCTCACCCTCTCTCTCTCTCTCGGTAGGAAGTAGAAGAACAGCATGACAGGTCAGATCCACAAAACGGGTCTCATACTGAGTGACAGACATACTGCCTTACTGAAGACGCTCAAACTTCCTGCAATTATCCTCTCTCAGTGTGACAGGAAGGAACTTCTCAAGAAATATCTAAGAGGACTGGTCACAAGTAAGAGCAGGCGAACCAGCTGATCCGGTTGATACAAAGTCCTTCCACCATCTCTTGGCGGAACCCATCATCTGGAACACAACAAAATCGACCTTATTGGTCTCCACTATCCCTATGTTTCGTAGCACCTCATGGCAGCGGTCAAGATAATCTTGTGGGTCCTCAGAAGGTTCATCACTGAAGTGAACTAGAAAGAGCTTGATGGTCTTATCCAATCTCAATAACCCTCAAAAAACATTGCTGGTCCATCACCGGCCTGTGTCGCAATAAACGGCTGAACTACTCTAACTGGCTGAGCTACTGGTGTTTGGTACTAAGGAGCCATCTGCTCTGGAGTGTGAGTAGCGGGAGTTTGTACTCCTCCCCTAGCCTGAGAGACGGCTGGTTCCATAGGAAATGTATCGGCTTGGGCCACAATCTCTATAAGGCTCACTAAACAGACTAGAGCGTCCTGAAGCACTGGGATGGCGATGAACCCCTCCGGGACCTGAGCTGGTCCAACATGCACAGTCTAGGATGGAACCTCCTCATCAAACTCTACCTGAGGCTCCACTACTGCTGTTGCTGCTCGAGCTCTAGGATGAGCTCTGCCTCTACCTTGGCCTTTGACACAACCTCGAGCTCGATCTCTGCCCCTATTAGGAGCTGCCATTGGGGGGATCTGGTTGCTGCCCAGTTGAAGATCAGTACGTGTTCTCGCCATCTGCGAGAGAATAAGAGTAGAAGAGTTCAATTAGCAATGAGAGAACAAAATCGCACAACATAGAAGAATAGAAGTGAAATTTGTTCCTAACTTCATAGCCTCTGAAAGATAAGTACAGACGTCTCCGTACCGATCCTCCAGACTTTACTAAGCCTGATCGTGAATTGTGAGACCTAGGCAACTGATAGTAGATGATAATCATGCAATTTAGCTAATATTTACACTCTAATTTGGCCGCAGTTTATCAATGTTTGAATGTAAAAGATAACAAAATGATCTAATTAAAAGTTTTATGCTTTGCAGGAGCCATTCCGAGCTAGGAGGAAACTAAAAGAGTGTTTTGGAGTCAATAAGGAGCACGGAAGGACAATCAGAGGATAACTTGATCAAAAAGGAGAATAAATAGCAAGGACCAAATCCGCGCTTAGGTCCGCGGCCGCGGACAGAAGTTGTCCCAAATCCACGATCCATCCACGGCCATGGACGGGGTGTTTCGGAGCCAAATAATGCAAGGTCAATTGTGAAATTTCTAGGGAAACTTTACTTGACCTATAAGAAGTTCAGCTCGCCCAAAAAGAGGATATCGAGGTTTTTGAAGTGATTTTGAAGGCAAGAATAGGCAAGAAGCAAGGCGGAAGATTCGGCATAGAGTTTTTACCTTTCTTCCTCTTGTTTTTATCATTGATGATAAATTGTATCATTATGATTGTGAAAACGATTATGCGTAGCTAAACTCCTAATCTAGGGTTTTGATGGAACCTCTTGGAGGATGAATTTCTCGTTATGTTAATATAGATTTTGACATAATATTTTCTCTGTTTGTTAAACTCTGTTGTGATTGTTGTTGATTGAAGGGCCCTTAATCGGCTGTGCCTATTTAGTATGCATTACTCGGGAGAGAGTGCATATTTAGGTAGTTGCTGAACAACACCACTCCTAACGTATATGAGGGATCAATACAAAGGGTTTAAAGGTGGGATTAGGGATAACAAAACCTTGGGTGCGATCTAAGTGAGCTGTAACTAAGGCCAGCTAGCGTAATTTGGGAGAATATGTCTAGTATATTGTTGTTATTACTCGAGAGAGAGTTACGACAATCAGAGTGATCATGATCGATAGAGAAGACTTAGGAAAATTTATAGCAAACATAGCAGAAAGGATTCCGACAAGAGGGGAAATCAGAACCTTAGACCATTCTCATTCTTGCTTATAAACCATTTATAGCTAGTTCTTAAGTACTGCAATTTTATCACATAATATTTAGTTAATAAACACCCAATTTGTTACTCAAATATCTCTAAGGATTGAATACGTGAATTTTTGTGAGTCCAATAGCTATGATTGATAGGTTAATTCCCTGTGGGATTCGACCCGGACTTGTTAACCGAAATATATTTGTAGCGATCGCTTTATCCTTTTTATAAGACATAGTTGGGCGTGATCAAATTTTGGCGCCACGGCGGGGAGTTGACGGTGTTATTGATCGCAGTTAAAAAGAAGTGCAAAAATTCTTAGTGTAGTCAAATTCTTTCAATTTAAACTGACCATTGAAATTCTAACATTTGTAGTCGTAGTTGTTATAGGTGCATGCCTAGAAACTCCTCAAGAACTGGTAAATCGCTCAAAGCATTATCAGATCCTAAGAAAGTTTTCAAGGCATTGAATCATGCAAACAAGAAAGGCAAACAACAACAGAACTCAACCAAAAACATTGAACCGGACATGGAAGATGATAATCTAAACAACAGAAACAATGTGAATGACCCAAACGATCAGGGTGTGGCACCTCTTGTGCCAAAAGCAGCACTATATGATTGGGCACAAAGCACCGCTGACAACTTAGCAACTGCCATTGTAGTCCCTCAGATGCAAGCAGATTCATTGCAAATCACAAATAACATGCTACATTTGTTGCAAAACAAGAGACTGTTCTCTGGATCATATGTTGAAGATACTCAGCAGCATCTAAAGAATTTCTTGTCAATCTGTGCCATGCAGAGGCAGCACAACATGACACCGGAAGCAATACATTTGTTGTTGTTTCCATTCTCGGTGATAGGAGCAGATCAGACTTGGCTTAGTTCACTCCCCATCAACTCCATCACTACTTGGGAGGAATATTTGAGCAAATTTCATGCACCCAACAAGAGTGCTCAGCAAATTGATGAGATATTGAGCTTCAGACAGAAACCAACTGAGATGCTACATGAAACATGGGAGAGATTAAAGGGTCCACTGGTTACGTGTCCACATCATGGTATTCCGGAGCAGATGTGGGGGCAGAGATTTTACATGGGTTTGGCAGATAGTTTGTAAGCCGATGTTGATGCTTCAGCATGTGGAGTATTTTTTAGCAAAACATTCAGAGAGAGCAAGATCCTAGTTGACAAGATGGCACAAAACTCAGGATGGACAACAAGAAACGCTCCAATCACTCCTATGGTTCACACAATGGCTCTAGACCCAGCTAACTTCATAGCTGAAAATATGGCCACTCTACTGACACAAATGAGCATCCTCACCAAAAAGGTTGAAGGATTAGTCTAGAAACAACAGGTACACATAGTTGATGCAACTAATGGGGGTCTATGTACATCATGCATTAATCAACCATATATCTGCTCGTGGAGTGCTGAAGGTGATAATCAACAATATCAGGAGAACATGAATTATGTGGCCAACTATGGGTGACCGAGATGAGGTGGTCAGAATTGGAGTCAGCAGAATCAACAATATAGACCAGCTAGCAGCAGTACAATAACAACAATAACCATGGGGCTATGCAACCGTAGGGGCAAATGGTGCCTTACCAAAGGCAACACGGGTACAACCAACTAAATTAGCAGTAGGCTTATCAACAACCTCCACAACAACAGATTGTGAGACAGGAAGATGGGTTTGCTAAACTTGAGGGAATGATGCAACAAGTGATTGGGTCCACTGGAAAACTAGCTGACAGAGTAGATTCACATGAGTCAGCGATAAAGAATATTGAGATCCAATTAGGACAGATTTCCATGGCCCTAAATAATCATCCTCATGGGACGTTACCTGAAAACACCCAAATCAATCTAAAAGAGCAGGGCCCGAAGCAACTGATGGTAGTGAGTCTCTAAAATGGTAGAGACTTAGATCTAGAGCAAGAAATTGCTCGCGAAAGTAGACCGAGTGAGACACTGGTGCCAGTACTTATAAGGAGGAGCTGGTGGCTATTCTAGCCCGGCAGGTTCGTCAATTAAGGTTGAAGAGTTATCCTTCGGTTCGAGTGTAGTGGAGAGGTCGACCAATCAAGGCAGCTACTTGGGAGTCCAAGTCAGACCTGTGCAGTAGATATTCACAACTTTTCACCAGTCTAGGTACTTTTCTATGTCCGTTCGAGGAAGAACGATTGTTTTAGAGGTGGAGATTGTGATGACCCGATAGGTCATCTTACGTCTTAGAACCTAATTATATGCTTTGAAGCCTTAAATACCTCATCTTATCCCTCCTCGAATTGCATGCGTAGTCAGAGTGTTTTTCCGAAAAGCTTTTATGCTAAAAACGTTTTCCTTAAAAATCATTTGAGTAGACTTTGGTCAATGTTTTGAGCAAACGGACCCGAATTCGTGTTTTGATGATACAAGTGGGTCCGTATTGTGATTTGGGACTTGGGCGTATGCCCGGAATCGAATTCGGAAGTCTCTAGCCCGAGTTATTGGACTTTGTTGAAATTTGAAAGTTAAAAGCTTAAGGACTTTGAAAGTTTGACTAATGTTTGAATTTATTGATATTGGGTTCGTATTTTAGTTCCAGAACCTGGTACAAGTCCAATACAATGTTTATGACTGTCTGTCTAATTTGGTGAGAAACGAAATTAGTTTGACATGATTCGGATGTCCAGTTGTGAAATTAGAAGTTCATGAGTTTTCTTGAAAATTTCCTTTAATTTGATGCTCAATTCGTAGTTCTATGTGTTATTTTGGCGATTTGATCACGTGAGCAAGTTCGTATGATATTTTTAGACTTGTGTGCATATTTTGTTTAGAGCCCCGAGGTCTCTGGTGAGTTTCGGATAGGCTACGGAGTGAAATTTGGACTTAGGAATGTGCTAGTGTGTTCCAGATCTGTTGCAGGCCTCAGACCTCACAATTGCAAGGTCAGGCTTCGCATTTGTGACCTCTGATAGGTTCGCATTTCCAAGCAACGCATCGAATTTGCGAAGCGCAGATGGGACACCACATGTTCGCATTTGCAAAGTGGGACAGGGGGTACATTGATCACAATTGCGATCAAACGGTCGCTTTTGCGGAAGGTCAATATTTGCTTTTGCAAACAAATCATCGCAAATGCGATGACAACAGAAATGGAAGGACTTCGCATTTATGATAGTTTCTTCGCATTTGCGAGGTTCCCATTTTTAAACCCCATGTCGCAAATTCAATATCTGCAACTGATCAAATAGCTAAGAAACGGGATTTTTGCTATATTTCCTAAGATTTCAACCAAATATATTGTGTTTTCATGGTGAAAATTGGGGGTTTGGGTAGAAATAGAAATTTGTGTATAATGGGGATTTAGACCTCAAATTGAGGTGAGATTCCAAAATAAATTACATAAACGGGCTCGGAGGTGAATGGTTAATCGAGTTTTGGTTCGAATTTCAGGTTTGGACCAAACGGGCGCGAGAGTTGAATTTTGTTGATTTTTTTAATAATGACCTAAATTGAATCCTTTGCAATCGTAGGTAGTTTCTAAGGCTTAATTTGAATCGTTTGGTTGGTAATTTGGTAGATTCTATTGGTTCGGAGGCTTGTTTGAAAGACAAAGCCGTGGTTGAGCTTTGAATTGATCCTTTGGAGCGATATAAGTGTCGTGGTTAACCTTGACTTGAGGGATTAGTACTTGTTTGTCTATTTGCTACATGTTTAGATGTTAGGTAAAATGTATATGTGAGGTGACGAGTACTTATGTGTTGTTGTTGTGTTAAAGTATGCAGGTGGGACTTGTTCCTTGCAATAATTGCTTACTTTGATCATGTTATCCATACTTAGACTAGTTATTTGTTAAATTGATCGTTCTTATCGTGTTTATGGGTTTTTGTGATAATTGAGTATTGATTCAAAAGTTGAGATTGGTATTGTGGAACCATTGTTGTAGTATGGCTTGTTCTTGTTATTCTATCTCCCTGTTGTTACTTGTTCATTGTTATATGGTAAGGGAGAGTGTTAATTCACGAAGAGTGATGCCGCCGTTTGTGAGTGTTAATTAATGAAGGGTGATGTCGTACCATGTTGTGAGTGCTAATGCACGAAGAGTGATGTTGTGTCATGTTGTGAGTGTTAATACACGAAGGGTGATGTCGTGCCATATTAGTTAATGCACGAAGGATGATGTCGTGCCGTTTTTATTGATTTATACTGAAAGTGAGAGTAAAATCACGAAGGGTGATGCCATGCAATATCATTGTTTCATTGTGAGGTTGAGAGTAAAAACACGAAGGGTGATGCCGTGCAATTTTCTTCATTATGCTTAATTGTTTTTACTGATTAAAGGCATATTGATTATTCCGGTTATCATTTCTGTTGTATCTCTCATATCTTGTATTCTCTTAGCATGTCCCCCTCCCAATAGTAATTGTTTAGCTTTTAATTGTTGTTATCTTGTACATGTATTGTTATCTGCACAGGTTTATTACGTGGGTGTTATGTCATAGCCTCATCACTACTTTGTCGAGATTAGGCTCGACACTTACGGAGTACATAGGGTCGATTGTACTCATACAACACTCTACACTTCTTGTGCAGACTTTGGTACTGGCCCTAGCTATTCGTGAGGTATATAAGCTTGGATATGTTCATTGGAGACTCGAGGTAGATCTGCTGGCATCCGCAGGCCTTGAAGTCCCCTTCTATTTTCCTTATTTTACTGTTTCTTTTGTTCAAAATAGTTGTATTTCTTTCAGACTCTGTTTGTAGAAAATTTTAAAAACTCATGAGTTGTGACTTCAGATCCATATTGTAGTAGATATTGGGTATTTATGTTATTCCGTACTCAACTTTAATTCATTTTGGCTTAATTGACTTGATTTATTTATAATTAATGAAATTGGACTTAAAGATTCTCTAATGTTGGCTTGCCTAGCGTGTGAAATGTTAGGCTTCATTACGATTCCGAGGGTGAAAATTTCGGGTCGTGATAAAGAACTTCAATGCTTATACCTCGGATGAATTAAAATTAAAATTTTTTTATTAAATACAAAGTAATTATTTTGATGACAAATTACAAATGGGAAAAAACTAAGAATAGTAGGAGAGAAAAAAAAAAGGGATAGAGATTATATGAGGTTTTTTATACTTTAAATTAACTTAAAAATAAAATAAACTAGGTAAATGATATTAGCAATGCTATTCATATATTTAGGAAATTCAATAATTGAGATTTTGAAACAATTTTAAAAGTAATATATATATATATATATATATATATATATATATATATATATATATTACTGGTGAAAGAAAAATATATATATTTAAACTATATTAAAAGAAGAGTTGTGGGCAAGAATACTAATCTAAGGAACGAGCTAATAGAAAATCATAGTAATCTTATTAAAAATTAAGAACAAAAGTAATAAGATGAATATATAATTTCAAGTACTAATGTAATAAAAAATATCCTAGCTAAAATATTTAATAATAAATAATACAATGACGATATGCAAGGAACAAAAAGAGGAGAAAAAACTAGTGTACCCATTTAAAATTGAATTAAAAAAAATATTTTCTAATTATAATAAGAGAAGACAATATTATTGCATATCAGACGAAAGTAACAATTATTAAAAATATCGATAGATTTTATAAACAAATAATAAAAGAACTTCTATGCTTATACCTCAGACAATATTATATTAAAATTTTATATTAAATATAAAGTAATTATTTTGATTATGGATAAATTATAAAATGAAAAAAACTAGACGCAGTAAGAGAAAAAAGAGGGATAGAGATTATGTCATAATATTTATACGTTGAATTAACTTAAAAAGGAAAATAAACTAGGTAAATATTTTTAACAATACTATTCATAAATTTAGATAATTTAATAATTGTGAATAATAGAATAGAAGTTTAAAAATAAAAAACTATTACTGGAATAAGCAAGATACATATTATATTAAATGAAAAGTGATGGACAAGATATTACGACAAGGGACGAGCTAATAAAAAAATCATAGAGCAAAGTAATAATACTAAATAGTAGATAATCTAATAAAAGTACCATAGTAGTAAGCTCCGCGCATGTTACGTTAGGGTTACTAATGTGCGCCACCAGTCGGAATGACGAGGAAGAAGTGGCGGGCTGCTCCTCTGTCGGCCTCACCTAAAGCTCAGGAAGATTCATCTAGGCAAATAACACCAGAATCTGGTGTTCCCCAATCATTACGTTGGTTCAATTGATGCATTGGATGCTAGGGATGGGAAGTGCTCTGACGGTAATGAAAACGGCGATTCCGCCGATAGAAGAAGAGGCTCCACACGATCCAGACTTAGGTTTATCAAATGCGTCAAGGAAGCTCACTTTCTCGGCTAACTCTAGTGAGATTAAGTGTACTATGGTGGAAGTGGTCAAAGGGAATCGACAGCAACAATTGGGTATGAAACTTTGTCACGACTCTAAAATTGATCCGGTCGTGATGGCGCTTGTCCTGATACTAGGCCAGCCGACACAATTCTCGAATTAACCATCATTCAATAAAAGTTATTGTTTAAGTCTTTAATTAATCAAATATCTCATAATGTAAGTCTAAATGAACAGTACGGAATAAATACACAACCCCGACATCGGGATGTCACAAGTCACGAGCATCTATTAAGGTCTGAAAATATACTAAAAACAATCTAAGGGATACAAGAGGGAGAAGAGTAGGGGCTGCGAACGTCGGGCAGCTACCTTGCTAACTCCAATGACTGCCACTGAGCAATCAACACCCGCTACTGGGTTCAGAACTACCCGAATCTGCACACAAGGCGCAGGGAGTAATGTGAGTACGCCAACTCAGTAAGTAATAAAAGTAAATGAAAGCTGAGCAGTAAGAAAATACGTAAACCACGTCATAACACTACAACAAATGTAGATCATTTCCAAAGCAGTGCACAAAATCATTTACTTCAAAAATTATGCTCAGTTTCGGTAAAAACCTTTTTAAAAAAACTTATTTTCAAACGAGTGATAAAACAGTGAGTATAAATGATAGAAACGTAAACATCCCCTCGGGTAAAATATGTACCATAAACCGCCCCTCGGGCATAGTCGCAACAGAACCAACCCCTCGGGCTACCTCACAATCACTCGTAGTCAGCCCCTTGGGCATAACATGAATCAAGAACCACCGCCGGGCAAAACATGGATCAAGAACAGCCCATCGGGCAACAATATGAAACAACAATACCCCTTGGGCTACATCATATCACTCACACTAGGTACCCCGCGCTCACTAGGGTGTACAGACTCCGGGAGGGGCCCCTTACGGCCCAAGCGCAATATCAAGCCATCTCGTGGCATAATCAAACAGGCTCGGCCTCATATCATGCCACCTTGTGGCATAACAAATTAGGCCCTCGGCCTCATAATCATAAATCGGCACCACACTGTTATGACGCTCAGCCCGATCCCATAATATCCTCACAACACAAGCCATCGACCTCACTTAGTCAGAAATCTCTCATGCCACTCGGGCAATAATAAAACATGATGCTCAGCCCAAAATATTATTTAAAATATCAAATCGGAGTAAATATGGCTGAGTTGTGAAAACAGTAGAATACAGCATTATTAAGTAAAATATGAAGCCAAAACAGTGAGAAATAGTAGTAAAAATCCCCTAAGGATCCAAAATAGTTGGCACGAGGCCCAAATATGGCATTCAGCCCAAAACATGATAATACTTTCCAAGACACAATGATGTCAAATAGTTTTCAATCAAATACGCAGTTTAATAATCATACGGGATGGACTAAGTCACAATCCCCAATGGTGCACGACTCCACGCTCGTCATCTAGCATGTGTGTCACCTCAAAGTAGCACAACGATGTGAAATCCGGGGTTTCATACCCTCAGGACAAACATTTACAATCATTACTTACCTCAATCTGGTCCAAACTCTAGCATGCGATGCCTTTGCCTCTCAACTCAGCCACCGAATGCTCCAAATCTAGCCAAAATCAGATTTATACCATCAAAATATGCTAAGGGAACAAAGCCCACTCTAAAATAACTAATTTATATCAAAAATCCCGAAATTGACCAAACCCGACCCCCGGGCCCACGTCTCGAAATCCGATAAAAATCACATCAATAGAATCCTTATTCCCCCATGAGTCCATTATCCAAGAACATCAAAATCGGACATCAAATAACCCCTCAAATCCCCGATTTAAACTCTCCAATTTCAAGCCCTAATTTCTCAAATTTAGGCTTTAATTTCCACAAATTTCATGTTTACACAAGTAAGAATCAACATAGGATCGATAATTGAGTTCAAAAATATTACCTCCAAGTATTTCCCTTTGATTCCCTCTTTAATCCTTCTCAAAAAACTCCAAAATTGCTTAAAAATGGTGAAAGATAGACCAAAAATCGCGAACATGGCTATTCAAACATTCTGCCTAGGCCAAAAATTCCTTCTTCACGAACGCGGTCAAAGCCTCGCGTTCGCGAAGCACAAATAATTCACAGCTCAAATTTCCTCTTACGCGAACGTGAACACTACCCTCGCGAACGCGATCCCTTACTCAGCTCAGCCTACGCGTGTTTCTTCAATAGCGAACGCGATGCTTTAGGGCCTGGTGCCCAAGTCTGCTTCACCCTTCTACACGAACGCGAACCATGCCACATATTCGCGATGCACAATCAGACTCAACCTTCGTGAACACGGGACCAACATTGCAAATGCAAAGGGTAACTTGCCTGCCTCATTCAACATGTCTTCGCGAACGCGAGGGCCCTCTCGCGAACGCGAAGAGCAAAACTCTACAACACTGATCTAAAGAAGTCTGCAAATTTCAAAACAATAATTTGATCCGTTTAACCACCCGAAACTCACCAGAGGCCCTTGAGACCTCAACCAAACATGACAACATATCCCATATCATCATTCAAACTTGTTCCAATCTTCGGGGCGCACAAAACAACATCAAAACACCAAGATCACATCGGATTCAAGTCTAAGAATTCCAAAAACTTCCGAATTCCGAATTCGATCAAAATGTGTATCAAACCTCGTCCGAATGAACTAAAATTTTGCACACATGTCAAAAATGACACAACGGACCTACTCCAATTTCCGGAATTCCATTCCGACCCCTATACCAAAATCTCACCTATCAACCAGAAAACGTCAAAAATTTCATTTTCGCCAATTCAAGCCTAAACCTTCCGCGGACCTCCAAAATACATTCCGATCACGCTCCTAAGTCCCAAATCACCTAACGGAGCCAAACAAATCATAAAAATTCCATTCCAAGATCATATACTAACAAGTCAAAACTTGGTCAACTTTTCAAATTTTAAGCGTCAAACTAAGAACTGTTCTTCCAAATTCATTCTGATTACCCTGAAAACTAAAATCGATGATTTACATAAGTTATAATACATCACATGGGGCTATTAATGCCCGATATGCGAGCAAAGTGCAAAAGCTCAAAACGATCGGTCGGGTCGTTACATCCTCCCCCACTTAAACATACGTTCATCCTCGAACATGCCTAGAGTTGTTTCGAAAACCATCAAATCGTTGTATAATCTTACCATGCACATACTCGGGGGTGATCCCACGTCACCCTATCTGATAGACTTTAAATACTTTTGATGATCTAACAAACTTACTTTTAAGAACCAGATAGGGAACTTGACCTACTTGGACTGCTGCAAGCTTTAACGGATTCCAGCTAAAGGTGAACTACTATAGCTTCAGGAGCTAGGAACCCACACAAGGACCTGATGCTCTTATGGTTTCCTTATAGCAGTATAGAGTCAATTAGATACAACTGGAAATGAAGTGACTGACGGCACTTTTTCTACCGCACTACATTGTCCGCCCACTCATTCTCTAACCAAACAAAGTACTCACATCATTTCAAGTATGTGATCAAGATGTACCCACAATGATCTTTATATAAAATATCACTGGAAGGTTTCTATTTCTCATTCAAGCCTCTTGCAAAAAACAGAGAAATCAATCCTCACAAGCATGAAAACAAGGTTGAATGCAACTACGGACCAGTTCCTAAAAGATAGTCTGTTGTTGTCCTAGTTGAGTTGTAACCTTGTTATTGTACTTATTGTATCTCCTAAACTGCTTACCTAGAAGCATTTGATTAGGAATCCTCTTGTAAATCCGTAAACTCCTTGAGTTTATGTTGTGACTAGATTTAGTCATATGGAAAAGTCTTTGTAATTGTAGAATTACAAAGTGGCTTGGGTGAGAGCATCATAAGAAAAAGCCTTTGTAACTAGGAAGTCACAAAGTGGCTTGTGGTAAGAGTACCACAAGTTAGTTGAGTAAATCCTTTGCAATAGGAATCGTTGCAAAGAGGCTTGTAATAAGTAGGTTGCAAGTTAGTAAAGTTAAAAGCCTACAGGTGTAGGTCATGGTTTTTTGATCTCCTTGTGTTGGATTTTTCCACGTAAAAAAAATCCTCTACCTCATTTACATACTGTTTTATTAGCACTCTCAGTAGAATCTTGTAGATGACCAAGTACTCTATGATTTGGTGGACCCATACAAACTAACAATTGGTATCAGAGTTGACTCCTCCTATAAGGCTAACACCTAGGAAGGATCCTCATGACGGCTCCACCAAATTTTGAAGAAGGTCATTCCATATACCGACCCCCCAAGTTTAGTGGACAATGCTAATTGTGGTGGAAAGCTATAATGCACGATTTCATCATGGCTAAGGATTGTGATCCACGAGATATCATTTGCGATTGTCCTTATGTTCCAATCAAGGTACTAGATGAATTTTCATTTTCAATGGCAAAAACCAGCAAATAACACACTGAAGCAGACAGGAAAGTTGTGGAGAAGAATTTTCGTGCCAAGAAAATTCTAGTATGTGGAATGGGACCTAAAGAGTACAATAGAATCTCTACATGCGATACTGCAAAGGAAATATGGGAAGCTTTGCAAACAGCTCATGAGGGAACTACACAAGTAAAGCAGTCTGAAGATAAACCTAATACTGGTGATAGTTCCATGATGGCAGTTGAAGGCGATGAGATTGGATATGACTTAACTTTTTTTTTTTATGGCTCAATCAGATGATGATAAAGACAATGGCAATAAAGAGGTAAACTTCAGGGATGTTCCGAGAAATCTAAAATCCTATTCTCCAAAAAAATCATGTCTTTAGCTGATGTTTTAATCACTACCTTTCATAGTCTTGCGGAGGATAGGGATTCTTTGATCTTAGAATTAGGAGAATCTGAACATACTAGAGACGACTTAGTGGCTGCAGTTACTAACCATAAGAAAACCATTGAAATCCTCAGAAAAGAAAAGAGTGATCTGTTGGCAGAAATTGCAAACCAAGGGAAACAATAGTGAAACCATGGACTAAGTCAAAACCTGAAAATGCTGAAAAAGGAAAGGAGATAGCAAGTGAGGAACACATTAGGCTTGAAAATGAGGTGAAAGCTTTGAGATTTAGGATGTGTGCTAAAATTGAGAAAAAACGAGCTTCTCCAAACCAATCTAGAAAGAGTAATGAATGATCTTGAAAGTCTCTAAAGTGGACCTGGTCCTCAGAAGCTACCATTGCCTTGCTTACTAATGATTGTGAAAAAAGGCAGGGAGTAGGGTTCCAAAGGGAGAAAACTCCTCACAACCCTCACAGTAAGTACGTCACTGTCTCTGATAACTGGCCTCGCACCCAATGTGGGAATACTGGGCGCTTCAAGGAAGGTGTCCAGACCAAGAATCAATCAGTTCAGAAAGACAAAGTGGTTGCTGAAACCGTGACTACAAAAGAGGGACCAGGTTCCACTCATAAAAAACGCACATTACCTGCATGGACTAAGAGAACTCTTATTCATCCTCTTGCTTACTACAAGGGACCCAAACTTATTTGGGTTCCTAAGACTAACTCCCAATCTCTTGTGCAGGGAATAGTGAAAGGAAGCGGTCAACAATGGTTCATGGATAATAGGTGTTTGAAACACATGACTGGGAAGACCACATACTTTCTTTCACTAAAAGCCCTGCAAGGAGGGAGTGTATCTTTTGTCAATGGTAAAAAGAGATACATTCTTGGAGTTTGAAAAGTTGGGAAGTCACTCACTCATTCTATTGAAAATGTGTACTATGTCAATGGGCTTAAGTATAGTCTCCTGAGTGTTTCTCAAATCTGTGATAAAGGAAACAAGGTGGAATTCTTGTCCAAAATATGTACAGTCACTGACCTTGTAACCGGTGAAATAGTACTGGTGGCCAAAAGATACAAGAACATCTATGTTGCTAATTTCAAATCTTTAATGAGTGGTGATCTGAGTTGTCTGCATATGGATCTGTGTGGACCTATGAGAGTGCAAAGCAGAGGAGGAAAAACATGCATTTTCGTAATTGTGGATGACTATTCCAGATTTACATGGACTCTGTTTCTCAGAACAAAAGACGAAACTGTTGAAGTGTTTGTGGCCTTTGTGAAGAAAATCCAGGTGAAGATGGAGTCTAGAGTTGTATGCATTAGATCAGATCATGGGACAGAATTTGACAATGTCAAATTTGATGAATTCTGTAATGAAAATGGCATCACTCACAACTTCTCAGCTCCCAGAACTCCCCAGCAAAATGGAGTAGTAGAAAGGAAGAATAGAACTTTGGAAGAAATGGCAAGAACAATGCTGATTGACAGTGGAATTGCAAAGATCTTTTGGGCTGAAGCTGTCAACACTTACTGCTACTTAGTGAACAGGTGCATGATCATATCACTTCTGAACAAGACCCCGTACGAATTGTTGAATGGAAGAAAACCCAAGCTGACTCACCTAGGAACATTTGGATGCAAATGTTATGTTCTCAACAATGGAAAGGATCAGCTTGGTAAATTCGATGCCAAAAGTGACGAAGGAATATTTCTTGGTTACTCTTCTCAAAGCAAGGCTTACAAGATATATAACAAGCGGACTCAATGTGTTGAGGAAAGTGTCCATGTTATTTTTGATGAATCTTATCCATCATTTGAGAAGAGTGCTGAGGAAGATCAAGATGGAGAACCCTTACTCGTTCCTGGTGAAGTCATTAACATGACAAACGGAAAGGCAGATATGATGAGTCAAGTAAAGGAGCCAAATGAAGACAACGATGCCTCATCATCAACAGAACCAAGCACTTCAATTACAACCACTGAAGCTGAAGAAAGGGTGGTCGATGCAGTTTAGGGAACTCCACTAGCACCTGAGGGAAGGATAGAGGAAAATCAGCCTAACATACCTTCCTCTACTCAGAATGAACCTCAGGCGTCTAACTGGAGACACCAAAGCTCTCACCCTATAAACAACATCATCACTCCTCTAGATTCCGGAGTACAAACCAGGTCAAGAGCTAGAAATTCACTTGCCTTCTCAACCTTTCTCTCCCAGAGAGAACCCAAAAATATCAAGGAAGCCTTGAAAGATGCAGGTTGGATTACAGTCATGCAAGACGAGCTGCATCAGTTTGAGAGAAATAATGTGTGGCACCTAGTACCTAGATCCCCAAATCGAACCATTATAGGAACCACGTGGGTATTCAGAAACAAGCTCGATGAACATGGAATTACCACAAGGAACAAGGCCAGGCTAGTGGTCCAAGGCTACAATCAAAAGGAAGGGATTGACTATGATGAAACGTTTGCTCTAGTGGCTCGCATGGAAGCTATCAAAATTCTAATTGCTTTTGCATCTCATATGGAATTCACCTTGTTCCAAATGGATGTCAAGAGTGCATTTTTGAATGGACTCCTTAAAGAAGAAGTCTATGTAAAGAAACCCTCAGGGTTTGAATGTCATGAGCACCCTGAATATGTGTTCAAACTGGACAAAGCTCTGTACGGGCTAAAGCAGGCTCCTCGAGCTTGGTATGAAAGACTGTCAAAGTTCCTCTTACAAAATGGTTTTAAGAGAGGGAAAATTGACAACACTCTTTTCTTAAAGAAACGAGGAAGGAACCTGCTCATTGTTCAGGTTTATATTGATGATATCATTGGAGCAAGCCTCATTCCAACACTTTTGTATACTGCCAATGATAAAAGAAACACGTTGATTTGTAATCCTTTCTCAGATCAACCATTCATGAAGCTCCATCTCCTTTGGCAAGAACCATAGCAAATTTCTAAGTTGAACCTTGATATTATCCTTCCAACATGCTGAAACCGATTCCGTTTGTATTCATTCTAGATCCCAACGATCTTATCTAACCCAACATAGCTACTCTGGTGACATGGTACATCAATACCATCTAAAGCCACAACTCGTGCAACCCGCACACCAATAAGCAACAATCCGAATGCACTTAAATCATGAAAATGACTCGAATGAAAGAGTTGTACTGCAAGCTCACCAGTACCACCACAACGCAATGCTGAGATCCCATCACACGTCGTTGAACCAGAACGCAGGAATCTATCCCGTAGGATCATACCTCCACATAGCTTCGCTCCAATGCATGACCTCATCCAAACACTGGTCCAACATGAAACACTTCAAGTCACTATGCTCAATCTGACAACCACGTGCAATTAGATGTCTAGAACCAAAGCAATCATCATAACCATTGCGAAGAAATTGACATAACATTACACAAACCCGAAAGGACACAACTGATACGCCATCCGCCGAGCAATACCCAATACTCTTCCCGCTCTAATTCTACTGAGATACCCCAACAAAACGGCACCACATATGCCTATAACCAACAAATCCCAATGCCTTACAACACGGAAAGGTAACTTATAGATCTTCCCAGATCACTAATAAGCTCAATAACAATTGAATCAACATATCCCTTAACAGTACAACTCGGAGTCAACCAAGCCGACTCGATGTAGAATACACATCCATATTGGCCTACCAATGAACCCCTTATCAAGGAGTTCTTGAAGTTGCTCCTTCAATTCCTTTAACTCCACCGGTGCCATACGATACGGTGCCCAACACCAAACTAATACCGAAATCAACAACCCTACCCGGCGACATGCCGGCAGTAGGAAACACACCCGGAAAATCCCTCACCACAGGAACTAAATCAATGGTAGGAGTCTCTGCACTACCATCCATCACGAAGGCCAAATAATAGAGACAACCCTCCCCAGCCATCCATCGGGTCTTCAAAATGAAACCACCCTACTGGAAATATAATCCGTTTAATCTCACCACACAATCCATGGCATTCCCGGTATAGCCAACGTCGTCGTCCTAACACAACATCCCAGAATAACACGACACGGAGACAACCCGTCCATACCTAATATCACACCAAAATCTAGCATACTAAGAAACAAAGATCCACTCGGGTCTCCAAACCTCCAATAGTTACCACACCAGACCGATATACGCGGTCCACAACCACGACCTAACCTGTTTATGAGAACTCCCAATCTCCAAATCCATACAGCACGTGAATCACCATATTCAATCCCAACTCCACCGTCCTAATATACAACACACCTCTAATACCCAATCATCCCACGAGATGTACTCCTAAAATTCTTCTGTGCCACCAAGCAAACTAAAAAATCAGCAGTCGATCCAATAAGAGAGTGCCGCAATACTAATAAAGTATCATCAATTCAATCACATTGCCCTTTTTCTGAGACGTATACCCTCAGAAAGCTACAACACTAGTAATATCATTTCCCTAATCATCTGAAACTGTCCATACTGCCAAAGAATTTATGACCTTCCTTCCAGAACTAAACTGTGACCTCACACATGCAGATCTCAACCCTACACAACATACCGTATATACCATGCCATCCTATGATAAATATGAGAACTTCTTAATCCACTTCAAGCTACAAGAAACTATGTACTCAACTAGCCAAGAACTTTTCCATTTGATCCCATCTAGAAGAAAATCACTATACATCACATGCTCCTCACGCCCGAAGAAAATATACACCTTTAACCGGGGTAGAGACCATTAAGAACTCTCCGACTTCCATTTGCACAAAGCCAAACCGTCAGGATTGAATCTTTCTAACTCAACCAAGCTACGCAAGTCACTAAAACCCAAGAGCATTGCCGTGAAACACCTGTAGAAACTTTTTACCTCATAAGCATCCCAAGAACTCATCGTATCCTCACCATGCCGATCTGGCCCACTAACAAGCTATCCCATATATCCAAGTTCCTTCTGATTTACCTTCAACTTGATACTTCTTCTTGCTATAACACCACCATTCCTCAACCCAGACTCACCACACGAGACCCAAGCATAAAACCACACCATCTAAGGTTCATAAGTCGTCGGATACTCTCTTAAATATTCCCAAACGCACCACATTCCAAAATACCTAGCCTGAAGTGACTCTTTGTGAACCCCAAAGCCATTTCCTTCACCTTCCTGATGCTGATATATAGAATCCCATAATGATATAGAAACACCACGAGTCTTGACACCCTCCAATGCAAACCTCAGTTTCTAGCCAAATATACAACTTGAAAATCTCCAATTATTACACGTAAAATCTTGAACCCACTAGAACCATTCTCGAGAGTCATCCACTCTACTCAAACCGCAATTAGACTAATCAACGGATCAGACGACCCGTGCTCCATTAGCACTCCGACACCGCAGAATGTAACCTCACCTTAATACAACCAAGCAACTTCCTGCTCTATGCACCGTACATCCTTTACCAATAACAACTCAAGTAATTCCATAATTCTCATACACTCATAAAGCATAATATAACCTTTATTGAAATTTCCTTTACTCAATCCATCCTCGGCCTCAACCTCCGCAAGCCATAACTGATTCACCCGTATGCGTCAAACTAGAATCAACATAGCACATAACCGTGCAACCAACTAAGCAATAGCAGGCTCCCCCACTTGGCTCAAAGCTAAAGATCAAAGCACACAATAACTCATAATGCATATACTCTATTACTGCCATAATACCATAGTGAGATTAAACTCAATCTTTCATCAGCTCGTGAAACACAGACCATCTAGTACTTTAAATCTTTTGCAAATCTTGCATTCACCCTCGTAACAGTCAAGCCCACTCTCTTAGGCGACCCAAATTCAAATGGCAACACATATATGTCACTGGTAATAGAGATCTTCCAATAAATGACATAAAGGATCATGCAAACTTCAGAACAATCCGCAGGAGATAACCTACATGCCTCGCCTCAAACTAACATCTCCTTATACCCTTTCGCCGTCATAAACATTACACAGTCACTTAATCTTCCTGAGTCTGAACTCATATCATAACATGAAATCTACTTCACTTCTCGACTAGGTAACATGAAAAGGTACTTCAACACGCCCACAACTCGGCCTAAACATCAAATCACGATGGAAACCAAGCATCGGATAGTTCTTACTACCCTCAATAAGACCCTTCTCGTCTCATCCAATTCCTATGAACCCCTCTCGCAGTCACATCACACTCATCACGTAGTTATCCAGTCATTACTCCTACTAATAGGGACACTATCGGACATACAAATCCAAAAGCACGTGCTCACACAATCAACGCCTCAGAACTCAAGCTATAGACAAAATCCGACCTCAAGTCCTCCAGACTGGCCCAACATCAACACACAAAGATCACATCTCGCCCCTCGATCAAGGATTCACAAGCCATCGATACACATCTGATACTGAGTGCTCATACACGCATACGAATGTGTGGAAGGAATTCAAAGAGTTACATTTCAAGCTAAATCGAGGATGCACGATAAGAATTCAAGAATGTGAAGTTTTTCCTAAAGGACCTGCAGCCTCCCAAGGATAAGTACAGACGTCTCCGTACCAATCAGCGAGACTCTACTAAACATGCTATGACTTGTGAGACCTATGTAACCTAGGCTTTGGTACCAACTTGTCACGATCCTAAAACCGACCCGGTCGTGATGACGCCTATCGTAAAACTAGGTCAGCCGACACAATTCCTGAATTAACCATCATTCAATAAAAGTCATTGTTTTATTCTTTAATTAATCAAATATCTCATAATGTAAGTCTAAATGAACGGTACGGAATAAATACACAAGCCCGACATCGGGGTGTCACAAGTCACGAGCATCTATTAAGGTCTGAAAATATACTAAAAACAATCTAAGGGATACAAGAGGGAGAAGAGTAGGGGCTGCGAACGTCGGACAGCTACCTTGCTAACTCTAATGACTCTGCCACTGAGCAATCAACACCCGCTACCAGGTTCAAAACTACCTGAATCTGCACACAAGGTGCAGGGAGTAATGTGAGTACGCCAACTCAATAAGTAATAAAAGAAAATGAAAGCTGAACAATAAGAAAACACGTAAACCACGTCATAACACTACAACAAATGTATATCATTTCCAAAGCAGTGGACAAAATCAGTTACTTCAAAAATCATGCTCAGTTTTGGTAAAAACCTTTTTTAAACAACTTTCAATGTTTTCAAACGAGTGATAAAACAGTGATTATAAATGATAGAAATGTAAACAGCTCCCCGGGCAAAACATGTACCATAAACCGCCCCACGGGTATAGTTGCAACAGAACCAGCCCCTTGGGCTACCTTACAATCCCTCGTAATCAGCCCCTCAGGCATAACATGAATAAAGAATCGTCCTTCTAGCAAAACATGGATCAACAATAGCCCCTCGGGCAACAATATGAAATAACAACAGCCCCTCGGGCTATATCATATCACTCACACTGGGTATCCCGGCAGACTGGGGTGTACAGACTCCGAGAGAGGCTCCTTATGGCCCAAGCGCAATATCAAGCCATCTCGCGGCATAATCAAACAGGCTCTCGGCCTCATATGAAGCCACCTCGTGGCATAACAAATCAGGCCCTCGGCCTTATAATCATAAAACGGTACCAAACTATTGCGGCGCGCAGCCCGATCCCATAATATCCTCATAACACAGGACCTTGGCCTCACTCAGTTAGAAATCTCTCGTGCCACTTGGGCAACAGTAAAACATGATGCTCAGCCCAAAATATCATATAAAATATGAAATCGGAGTAAATATGGTTGAGTTATGAAAACAATAGAATACATCATGACTGAGTACAAATATGAAGTCAAAACAGTGAGGAATAGTAGTAAAACTCCCCTAAGGGTGCAAAACAGTTGGCACGAGGCCCAAATATGGAATTCAGCCCAAAACATGATAATACTTTCCAAGACACAATGATAACAAACAGTATTCAATCAAATACGCAGTTTAACAATCATACGGGGCGGACTAAGTCACAATCCCCAATGGGGCACAACCCCACGCTCATCATCTAGCGTGTGCGTCACCTCAAAGTAGCACAACGATGTGAAATCCGGGGTTTCATACCCTTAGGACAAACATTTACAATCATTACTTACCTCAATCCGGTCCAAACTCTAGCGCGCGATGCCTTTGCCTATCAACTCGGCCTCCAAATTCTCCAAATCTAGCCAAAAGCAGATTTATACCATCAAAATATCTAAGGGAACAAAGCCCACTCGAAAATAACCAATTTATATCAAAAATTCCGAAATTGGCCAAACCCGATCCCCTACCTCACGCCTCGAAATCCGATAAAAATCATATCAATAGAATTCTTATCCCCCCACGAGTCCATACATACCAAGAACATCAAAATCGGACATCAAATGGCCCCTCAAATCCCCAATTTACACTCTCCAATTTCAAGCCCTAATTTCCCAATTTTAGGCTTTAATTTCCACATATTTCATGTTTACACAAGTAAGAGTCAATATATGATCGAGTATTGAGTTCAAAAATCTTACCTCCAAGTGTTTCCCTTTGATTCCCTCTTCAATTCTTCTCAAAAAGCTCCAAAATCACTCAAAAATGGTGAAAGATAGTCCAAAAATCGCGAACATGGCTATTTAAACATTGTGCCCAGGCCAAAAATTCCTTCTTCGCGAACGCGGTCAAAGCCTCACATTCGCGAAGTACAAATAATTCACAGCTCAAATTTCCTCTTACGCGAACTCGAACACTACCCTCACCAATGCGATGCCTTACTCAGCTCAGCGTACGCGAACGCGTTTCTTTAGTCGCGAACGTGATGCTTTAGGGCCTGGTGCCCAAGTCTGCTTCACCCTTCTACGCGAACGCGAACCATGCCACATGTTTTCAATGCACAATCAGACTCAACCTTTGCGAACGCAGGACCAACATCATGAACGCGAAGGGTAACTGGCCTACCTCACTCAACATATCTTCGCGAATGCGAAGAGCAAAACTCTGTAACACTGATCTAAAGAAATCTAGAACTTTCAAAACAAGAATTTGATCCGTTTAACCACACAAAACTCACCTGAGTCCCTCAAGACCTCAACCAAACTTGCCAACATATCCCATATCATCATTCAAACTTGTTCCAACCTTCAGGACGCTCAAAAGAACATCTAAACACTAAGATCACATCGGATTCAAGCCTAAGAATTCCAAAAACTTCTGAATTCCGAATTCGATCAAAACGCCTATCAAACCTCGTCCGAATGACTTGAAATTTTGCACACACGTCACAAATGGCACAACGGACCTACTCCAACTTCCAGAATTCCATTTTGACCCCTATATCAAAATCTCACCTATCAACCGAAAAATGCCAAAAATCCTATTTTTGCCAATTCAAGCCTAAAACTTCTGCGAACCTCCAAAATATATTCAGATCATGCTCCTAAGTCCCAAATCACCTAACGGAGCTAACCAAATCATAAAAATTCCAATCCGAGATCATATACTAACAAGTCAAAACTTGGTCAATCTTTCAAATTTTAAGCTTCAAACTGAGAATTATTCTTCCAAATTCATTCTGATTACCCTGAAAATCAAAACCGACGATTTACATAAGTCATAATACATCACACGGGACTAGTCATACCCGAACACTGGCGAGCAAAGTACAAAAGCTGCAAAACGACCGGTCTGGTCATTACAAACACGACTATTACACGCTAGTACTAAGAACGGTGTCAAGGTAGTCAAATTGATTCCCCAAGAGATTGCAGCATAGAACCAGAAATGGAGTTTAACCTTAATTGGGTATGTGGTTGGAGGAAACCCTACATTTAAGGAGATGTTGAAACGTGTGTATGGCGTATGAAACTCTGTCACTACCCCTTAGGTATTTCTTCATAATGGCGGGTACTTCATATTCAAGTTTGATAGTGAGAATGACAAGAACACAATACTGCAAAATAAACCTTATACATTCATTTATAGACCTCTAGTGCTCAAGCAATGGGATCCAGATTTCCAGATGAGTAATGAGCCTAGCCAAATCATCCCTATGTGGATAATGTTTTCGAACTTACTTATCTTATTCTGGACTACTAGAAATTTAGGGAGAATAGCCAGTTGTCTATGGTGAATGGTTTGCACTGATAATCTTACATCATAGGAGAACAGAATTGCTTATTCTAGAATGCTAATAGAAATGGACATATCCCAACCATAAACAGACACAATTCCATTAGAGATTCCTAATGGGAAATGTTGAATGCAGCCTATGAAATATGAATGGAAACCCCTGTTTTGTCAGGATTGTCTTCAGGTGGGATATGCCATAGGTAGCTGCAAGAACGCATCAGATGATATTGATATCTCATAGCAGCAGCAAGTGAACAAGGAGAGGAAACACCAGAAGAAGGAGTGGAGAGCCAAATCAGACCCCTACCCAAACAAGGGTGTGGGGACTATACAGATGATGGACTCAACAGTTGAGCAACATATTAGCTTAAAAGATGATGTTACTCTAATCACAACTGCTCAACAACATAAAGCTATACCTATGGAGAAAGCAGATAATATTGATAGAGGGAAACAACTAATGAAGTCTCTAGAGAATCAAGATAAGATATATGCAAGCATTGTAATGGAAATGATGCTAAGACAGAACTAATTCAGTAGCTTAAGGATAGATACAGAGAAAGCCACTAGCAATGTGGCAAAGTTTCCTAGTCCAGGAAATAAGAACCCTCCAAGATATTTGGATCATGGAATATTAGAGGGCTGAATAAGCCCTCCAAGTAGAAAGAATTCAAATCCTTTATGCTTAATAATAAGGTGGTTCTGTTAGGCTGCCTCGAGACTAACGTTAAAGCTAATAATGCTGAGAGAGTAAAGAGGAAACTAGGGGCTGAATGGCAGGTAGATACATATTATAATTCAAATAGCAATGGCAGAATATGGATATGTTGGAAGCCACAACATGTTGTGATCAGTATACTATTATCATATCCTCAAGTAGTACACTGCTATATGAAAGATAAATGACCTAGTTAGCTTGTTATACCACTAACATATATGTTTATAACACTATTGAGGGTAGAACACAAATTTGGGAGCAATTGAAAATGATCAACAACAATATGACAGAACCCTGGGTGATACTGGGGGAGTTCAATACTTTTCTATTAATCTATAATAGAGTTAAGGGGGCCACTGTACAGTAAGCAAAAACACATAATTTCCAGGAATGCATATATGAAGTTGGCATGGGCCAAATTGGAAAGAAGGAATGTCAGTTTTCATGGAGTAATAATAGAGACCCTAAGGATAGAATCTATAGCCTAATTGATTGGGCTTTTGGCAATGCTCAATGGTTCACCAATTATGGTAATTTGGAAGTTTTTTACCTTACTCAGGTATGCTCAGATCACTCACATATCTTCATCTCTACTATAGTGCCTAGACAGAGGCTACCAAAGCCTTTTAGTTTGCCAAATGTCCTACTGCATCGGGAAGCATTTAAAAGGCTACTCAAAATGCTTTGGAGGTTAACATAACTAGGCATGCTATGTATAGAGTATGCAAGAAGTTGAAGCACATTGAGCTGGTAACTAAGAACATGAATAGAAAGATGTCATCTATAGATCACAAACTATAGGAGCAACAGTCAAAGTTTACTTATATCTAGGGTGAGTTAGAGAATGATCTTTATAATCCTCACTTGATTCTGGTAGAGAAAGGCATCTTGCTGGAACTAGAGAAATGGTCTAATATCCATGAAAGAGTGCTTAGACAGAAATACAAAGCTGTTTGGATCAATCATGGGATTACAACTCTAAGTTCTTTATGCTCAACTTAAAGCTAGACAAACAAGAAATAGTATTATTTTAATATGGAATGACTAAGAGTGCAACTAATAAAACCTACACAGTTGCAGAAAAAATTCACAGATCTTTTTCAAGGTCTGTTGGGAATAAGTGCTCAAGAGTTGTCATGCCTAAACCCCTACTTTGTTAAGGATGGACCATGTACACAAATAACAGCAGCAAGTTCTCATTAAACATGTCACAAGATTGGAAGAGCTCCAGGCATTGAGGGATCTACCTAATAATAAATCTCCTGGAATAAATGTGTTCACTGCAAAATTCTTTAAAGAGTATTGGGGAATAATAGGGGAGGAAGTCAATAATCTATCCTACAGTTCTTTAACAATGGGAAACTACTAAGAGATCAATTGCACTACAATAACATTAGTTCCCAATGTCTCCAATCCAATATATGTGAAAGAATATAGACCTATATCTTGTTGCAACACCATGTATAAGCCATAGCAAAGATTCTCACTGCCAGATTGAAGCTAATAGTGGACTCTTTAGTAGGGCAATCCCAATCAGCTTTCATAGCAGGAAGGAGTATATTAGACAATGTTATAGTGGCTCATGAACTAGTTAAAGGCTATACTCAGAAAGGATTATCACCTATATATCTTATTAAATTGATATAAGAAAAGCATATGGCTCAGTGGAGTGGGGTTTCCAAAAGAGTGTACTACTGGTATTTGGCTTGCCTGGGAAATTTGTTGATTGGATCTTGAAGTGTGTCACTATAGTGAGCTATTCACTCTTGATTAATGGAGGGCTTACTCCTAAGTTTGTGGCAAAAAATGGGCGGAGGCAGGGGGGCCTATATCTCCTTACCTTTTTGTATTGGCTATGGAATATGTAAACAGGACCCTCAAGCATCTACAACATAATCCTGACTTTAACTACCATCCAAGGTGTTGGAAGATGAAGTTTGTGCATATAACTTTGTGGATGATCTCATAATGTGTTGTAGATTTGATAGAACATCTATCCAGTTGATGCCTCAAGCATTCAATCACTTCTCAGATGTCTCTGGCCTGAGGGAAAACTTGGACAAGAGTTCTCTGTATATCACCGGTGTCCCACAAACTTTGAAGGAATAAATTTTGACTGAGATGCAATTTACATTAGGTTAAATGAATTTTAAGTACCTTGGTGTTCCCCTTTCCTCTAGGAAAATCTCTATACAACAGTATATGGCCCTCATAGAGAGAATCACATCAAAGATCAGATGCTGGACTACTAAGCTACTCTCATACAGTGGAATATTGCAACTGATCAAAAGTGTGCTTTTTAAGATGTAGACATATCAGGCTTAAGTCTTTTTATTACCAAAGAAAGTAATACAATTACTAACGAGCATATGCAGAACATTTCTTTGGACACGTAGTTATGATGCATCGAGGAAGGCATTAGTGTCATGGGAGAAGTTATGCATGCCCAAGTTCGCTGGAGGCTTGAAATATTATTAATTTTCACACATTGAACAATGCAACAATCGGTAAGCTACTTTGAGCAGTGGTTATAAGGAAAGAGTCTCTTTGGGTGCTATGGGTTCATGGATTCTATATAAAAAGCAATGATGTAGCCACCATGCAAACAACTAAACAAGCTTGTTGGCTTGTGAGGATAATGTTTTATGCCAGAAACTGGTATAAGGACAAGGATCTTAAAGTGGAACTCCAGTAGTGTGCTACTAAGGATGGATTTAGCATCAAAAAAGCATATTTGTCTCTCTGTCCACAGTACCATACCTCACTATGGGAACGCAGTTGATACCAAGATATCAATTTATCCTTTAGCTTGCAGTCGATTGGCTACAATTGATAGACTGGAAAGCTGGGGGGATTCATGTTCCTAAAGAATGTATTTTATGCAACTCAAATGAGGATGAAACCTTTACACACTTGTTCTTTGGTTGTACCTATTCAAGACATATGTGGTCTACCTTACTACGATGGATAGGAGTGCCCAAGTAAGTAAAGATATGGAATGAAGAAATAGATTGGATGGCTTAAAGAACGCGGGGTTGTATAGCTAGACAAGAAATTTTGAGATGGTTTTTTGCTGCCATTGTATATCATGTCTGGCATGAACGAAATGCTTGAAGGTTCCACCGGGAAAAGCAAGAGAGTGCAAACAAATTGCTAGAAATTGTCCTCCAATTGCATACTATAGAGCAAAGTTGTCATAAATGGCGAAAAATCTTAGAGAGTCTTAATTGTTTTCCTATATAAAAGTAGCAGTTTCTTTAGTTTCCCATGTATAATTCGTATGGGTTGTGATATAGTTATTTACTATAAAGGGCTAGTCCTAGAGTACAAAAGGACTAGCAGATGTACATATATACACTTGGTTGAATAAAATTTTTATTATTTGACCCAAAAAAGATAATCTAATGAAATACGAAGTATCGTTCCTCAGCAATGTGTTTACTTCTTTTCAAGTTTCATTCGATTTGTTGTGGATCGGATGATGAAAATAATAAAGAATAAAAATGATTTGAAGACTACTTAATTTGCTTTATTAATTTTATAGAAATTATTTTATTGGTTATATTGCTTTGATAAACAAGACGCCAATTAAATTTTATTAAAGCAACATTATCTCTAATTTTTTTCAAATAAGTTATATCACATCTCGTCATGATTAATATTCTTTTGTTAAATTAATGTTATCTCTAATGTACTCAAATATATTAGATCATAATTCAATATGATTAATATTTTTTGATATTATACATACATCGTACGAGTTCCATACTAATATCATAAAACCACAGCGAATGTGACAATCGTCAAATTGCATATAAGACAAGAAGCCTGCAACAGCCTCTCTTAAAATGATTACCATAGCTGAATTGGTGCTGCGAATCTTACTTATCTCTTTTGTTTTTCTAGTAATTTTAGTTAAGGAAAATTTACAACAACAACAATAATTATATCTTATTCCTAAATAAAGTTCGTCGATTATATATATATATATATATATATATATATATATATATATATATATATATTAGTAATACAATAATATAAAAATATTATTTAATATTAAAAGTTCTCTAATAAATTTAAAGCTTATACCTAATAGTAAGTATCGCCTATATGGACCTTTTTATTCTATTATGTCATATCTTTAGCTAAGTATGCATTGATTCCAAGGATTTATAGGTCTTTTGAAATAACTCTCTTAAATGTGATTACAGGTCTACCTCATTCCTTTGTAACAACTTCATTCACCATATTTCATACCTATGGATGGTGCATCTATAGGGTGACTAAAGACAGACCAAACCATTTCAAGCGATGTTGTCTCATTTATTCTCAATGTGTGCTACTTGCATCTTATAGCAAATGTGATCATTTTTAATATTATCTAATCTTGTATGACCACAAATACATCTTAGCATCCGCATCTCTGCAATATTAATCTTGTGGATATGTTGAACTTTAACAGCCCAATATTCACAACCATATAACATTGATGGTCTTATAGTTGTTCTATAAAACTTACCTTTCATATTAGTATGAATTCTTATATCACATAATACCCCAATTTCTCTATTTTAACCTTTCGGTTTTAATCCTATGGGTATCTCCATTTACCATTCCATTCTCTTGAAACAACAAGCCTAGCTATCTAAATTATTTGTATTTTGGTACTGCAATCTCATCTAGTCTCACCACTAATTTCATTTTTCCCATGATGGCTAAACTTGTACTACATGACTCAGTCATACTTTTACTTATCCTAAAGCCTTTACTCTCCGAGGTGTTTCTATATAGCTTAAGCTTTTGGTTGATACCTTTACTAGTTTCGACAACTAACACAATATCATCGGCAAATAGCATACGTCATATGACCTTATGTTGTATTCCATTCGTTAGATCATCCATAACTAGGGTAATAAATAGGGGCTCAATATCGAACCTTGGTGAACCCACTATTATAAAAAGACTCATTTGTATCTCCTACTACAGTTTTCATGTTAATGACGACTCATTCATACATGTTCTTTATGATATTTATATATTTAATATGAATTTCTTTCTTCTCCATCACCCACTAAAATACTTAGTGTGGTACTCTATCATATATTTTTTCTAGGTTAATAAATACGTATTGATAGAAGTGGCACATATTAGACGGAGCTGGCAGACTTACTACTCCATAAACTGTTGAACGAGGATGGAAACAAAAGCATTGTGCTCGGTGATTTGGAGCACTCCAAGAGTCGATATTACTTGGGTATTGTAGACTTATTAAGATAGAGGAGGTTGAGGGGGTGATTCATAAGATGAACAGGGGTAGAGTGACTAGGCCAAATGAAATCCTGTAGAATTTTGGAAGAACGCAAGCCAAGCGGGTTTGGAGTGGCTTTCTAGGTTGTCTAATATCATTTTTAAGACAAAGAAAATGTTCGAAGAATGGAGGTAAAATACGATGATTCTGTTATACAAGAACAAAGGCTATATCCATATATGCAATAACTATAGGGGTATAGTGCTATTGAGTCACACTATATAGTTTTAGAAGAGGGTGGTAGAAGTCAGTGTGACGAGGAGTGTGTATATTTTCGAGAATTAGTCTGGATTCATACCGGAGCCTTTGACTATGAAAGCTATTGATCTGGTGAGGAGGCTAGTGGAGAAGTATAAGGAAAGGAAGAAGGACTTGGTGTTCATTGATGTTGAAAAAACGTACGATAAGGTCTCGAGGGATATTATGTGGAGATGTTTGGAGGTTAGCAGCATTCCGGTAGCATATACTAGGGTGATTAAGGACATATATGGTAGTGCCAAGACTCAAGTGAGGACTGTAGGAGTTGACTCAGAACACTTCCAGTTATGATGAGGTTATACTAGGGAGCGGCTCTTACGCCGTTTTTATTTACCTTGGCGATGGACGTGTTGAGGTCGTACATCCAAGGGGAGGTTCCATAATACATGTTATTTTTCGATGACATAGTGTTGATTAATGAGACGCGAGGTGAGGTTAACCCAAGGCTGGAGATGTGGAGACAGACCTAAAAATCTAAAGGTTTCAAGTTGAGCATGACCAAAATAGAATACTTAAAGTGAAAAATTCAGTGATGGAACTCATGAAGCTGACGTGGATATGATGCTTGATACTCAAGTTATCCCCAAGAGAGATAGTTTTAAATATCTCGGGTCTGTAATCTAAGGTAATATAGATATTAAAGAGGATATCAGACATTGTATTAGAGAGGGATAGATGAAATAGAGGTTTGTATCCGTGTTTTATGTGATTAGAATGTTCTACCAAGACTTATGGCTAAATTCTATAGAGTGACGGTTAAACCAACTATATTGTATGAGGATGAGTGTAATGACTGGCCGGTCGTTTTGAGAGTATTAGTCCCGATCCTCTATTTACTTCTTTCCCCATATCATTTTATGCGTATTGACTTGCCGAGAGGTTTTGTTTTTGGTTTCGGAGTATTTTGGGCATTTAGTCCCTAAAATGAAAGCTTGAGTTCTAGGAATTTGACCGTAGTTTGAATTGTGTGAAAATGGCTCCAGAATAGAATTTTATCGGTTCCGTTAGCTCCAATGAATGATTTTGGACTTAGGAGCGTGTCCGAATTGTGATTTGGAGGTCCGTCGCTGAATTAGGCTTGAAATGGCCAAAGTTGAATTTTTGGGAAGTTTGACCGAAAGTGAACTTTTTGATATCGGGGTCGGATTTCAATTTCGTAAGTTGGAGTAGATCCTTGATGTCTAATATGATTTGTGTGCAAAATTTGAGGTCAATCGGACGTGATTTGATAGGTTTTGGCATCGGTTGTAGAAGTTTGAAGTTTCAAAGTTCATTAAGTTTGAATTGGAGTGTGATTTGTGTTTTTAGTATTGTTTGATGTGATTCGAAGGCTAGACTAAGTTCATATGGTATTTTAGTACTTGTTGGTATGTTTAGTTGAGGTCCCAGGGGCCTCGGATGAATTCTGGATGGTTAACTGACTAGAATTGGACTTAGTATTATAGCTAAAGCATCAGCTATTGCTGGTGTCTAGTTTCCTTCTATGCGTTCCCGTAGAGGAAGTTGGAGTACTGCTGGAATTAAGCCTTCGCGTACATATCCAAGAACTGAGTCCAAGTAAGTGAAGTTGCCTCAGCCAGACTACTCAACTCATAAGCACGCCACCACTGATAGGCCGCTAGAGCCTTATTATGCACTACTAGTGTCTAGTGCACCTCCTGCACGGGGTGCTTTTAGCGGTCAGTCCAGCAGACCTAGCTCAAGCCAGCCATAACAGTCCTGCCCTTCAAGAGCTTGTTTTGAGTGTGGCGACACTCGCCATATGGTGAGTGACTGCTCTAGACTTATGAGGGGTGCACCTCCACAGACTTCTCAGGCACTGCGTGCCCCACCGGGTCCTCAGGCTATGATTACAGCACCAGCTACTACTCCACCTGCTCAGCTAGCTCGAGATGGAGGTAGGGCAGGTAGAGGTCGCCCTAGAGTGGGAGGCCAGGCCAGATATTATGTCTTTCCTGCTCGTATAGAGGCAGTTGTTTCCGACTCTGTCATTACAGGTATTGTTCCGATTTGTCATAGAGATGTGTCGGTCTTATTTGATCCAGGCTCCACCTATTCCTATGTGTCATCTTATTTTGCTCTGTATTTGGGCGTATCCCGTAATTCTTTGAGTTCTCATGTTTATATGTCTACATTTGTGAGAGATTCTATTATTGTTGAATGTGTGTATCGATCGTGTTTGGTTGTTCTTAGTATTTTTTAGACCAGAGCTAATTTATTATTTCTCTGTATGGTAGACTTTGATATTATTTTCGGCATGGACTCGTTGTTGCCCTATTAAGCTATTCTTGATTGTCACACCATGACCGTGACGTTGGCTATGCCAGGATTACCGCGGTTAGAGTGGAGAGGTACCTTAGATTATACTCCCAGCAGAGTTATTTTATTTCTTAAAGCTCAACGAATGGTTGAGACGGGGTGTGACGCATATCTAGCTTATGTGAGAGATGTCAATATTGATATCCCTATAGTTGAGTCAATTCCAGTAGTGAGGGATTATCCAGATATTTTTCCAGTTGACCTTCCGGGCATGCCGCACGACAGAGATATTGACTTTGGTATTGATTTGTTACCGGGCACTCAGCCTGTCTCTATTCCTCCATATCGTATGGCTCATTCTGAGTTAAAGGAACAGATACAGGAATTGCTTGATAAAGGCTTTATTCGGCCCAGTCTGTCACCTTGGGGTACCCCAGTTTTGTTTGTGAAGAAGAAGGATGGTTCGATGCGTATGTGCATTGAATATCGCTAGCTAAACAAAGTTACAGTGAAGAACATGTATCCATTGCCTCGTATTGATGACCTATTTGATTAGTTACAGGCTGCCAGAGTGTTTTCCAAGATTGAGTTACATTAAGTTTATCATCAGTTGAAGATTCGGGAGCTAGATATCTCAAAGACTACTTCAGGACTCGGTATGGTCACTACGAGTTCCTTGTGATGTCATTTGGGCTGACCAGTGCCCCAGCAACATTCATGCATTTGATGCACTGTGTATTTTAGCCCTTTCTTGACTCATTCATCATTGTATTTATTGACGACATTCTAGTGTACTCCCGGAGTCGGGAGGATCCTGAGCAGCACCTGAGGATTGTGCTTCAGACCTTGAGAGAAAAGATATTATATGCAAAATTCTCAAAGTGTGAGTTCTGGCTAGATTCGGTGGCATTTTTAGGTCACGTAGTATCGAGTAAGGGGATCAAGGTGGACCTGAAGAAGGTGGAAGCAGTGCAGAGTTGGACCAGACCATCCTCAGCTATGGAGATCCAGAGTTTTCTTGGTTTGGTGGTGTATTACCATCAATTTGTAGAGGGTTTCTCATCTATTGTTGCACTTATGACCAGGCTAACCCAGAAGGGTGCTCCGTTCAGGGGGACAGAGGAGTGTGAGGAGAGCTTTTAAAAGCTCAAGATAGCTTTGACTACAACCCCGGTATTGGTATTGCCTACAGGTTCGAGGTCTTATACTGTATATTGTGATGCGTCATGGATTTGTCTCGGCGTGGTGTTGATGCAGGACAATAGGGTGATTGCCTACGCGTCCAAATAGTTGAAGGTGCATGAAAAGAACTATCTTGTCCATGACCTTGAGCTAGCAGCTATTGTTCATGCCTTGAAGATTTGGCGGCACGATTTGCACGGTGTCCCTTGTGAGATCTACACTGACCACTAGAGTTTGTAGCATCTGATCAAATAGAAAGATCTTAACTTGCGTCAACGGAGGTGGTTAGAGCTTCATATGGATTATGATATAACTATTCTATACCATTCCGGAAAGGCCAATGTGGTGGTCGATGCCTCGATTCATCGGGCGGAGAGTTCGGGGAGCTTAGCATATCTACCAGTAGCAGAGACGCCATTGGCATTGGATGTTCGGTCCTTGGCCAACCAGTTTGTTAGATTGGATATTTCTGAGCTGAGTTGAGTTTGGCTTGTGTGGTCCCCCAGTCTTCTCTTTATGATCGTATCAGGAAGCATTAGTATGATGACCCCCATCTAATTGTCCTTAAGGATACGGTTCAGCACGGTGATGCTAAGGAGGTCACTATTGGTGATGTTGGTGCATTGAGGATGCAAGGCAGGCTATGTGTGCCCAATGTAGATGGATTGCGTGAGTTGATTCTCCAGGAGGCTCACAGTTCACAGTACTCTATTCATCCAGGTGCCGCAAAGATGTATCAGAACTTGAAGCAGCATTATTCGTGGAGGAGGATGAAGAAGGACATAGTGGAATATGTAGCTCAATGTCTAAATTTCCAACAGGTGAAGTATGAGCATCACCGTCTGGGTGGATTGCTTTAGAAGCTAGAGATTCTGGAGTGGAAATGGGAGCGGATCACTATTGATTTTGTTGTTGGGCTTCCACAGACTCAGCGGAAGTTTGATGTTGTTTGGATGATTGTGGATAGGCTAACCAATTCAGCTCATTCATTCCTGTGATGACTACTTATTCTTCCGAGCAACTGGCTCGAGTTTATATCCGCGAGATTGTCAGGCTTTATGGTGTGCCGGTATCTATCATATCTGACCAGGTATGCAGTTTACATCGTGGTTCTGGGGCTCCGTACAGCAGGTGTTAGGTACTCGGGTTGAATTGAGCACATTATTTCACCCTTAGATGGACGGACAGTCCGAGCGCACTATTCAGATACTGGAGGAGATGCTCCGTGCTTGTGTGATGGAGTTTGAGGGTTCTTGGGATCAATTATTTCCACTTGTGGAGTTTGCCTACAGTAACAATTCTTAGTCGACCATTCTGTTAGCTCCATTGGGCGATTTTGGACTTAGGAGTGTGTCCGGATTGTGATTTGGAGGTCAGTAACTGAATTAGGCTTGAAATGGTGAAAGTTGAATTTTTTGGAAGTTTGACTGAAAGTTGACTTTTTGATATCAGGGTCAGATTTCGATTTCGGAAGTTTGAGTAGAACTGTTATGTCGAATATGACTTGTGTGCCAAATTTGAGGTCAATCAGACATGATTTGATATGTTTCGGCATCGGTTGTAGAAGTTTGAAGTTTCAAGTTCATTAAATTTGAATTGGAGTGTGATTCATGTTTTTAGCATTGTTTGATGTGATTCGAAGGCTCGACTAAATTTGTATGGTATTTTAGTACTTGTTTGTATGTTTGGTTAAGGTGTCGGGAGCCTCGGGTGAATTCTGGATGGTTAACGGACTAGAATTGGACTTAGTTTTATAGCGAAAGCATCACCTATTGCTGGTGTTTGGTTTCCTTCTACGCGTTTGCAAAGGTTCTCCCGCATTCGCATAGAGGAAGTTGGAGTGCTGCTAGAATTAAGCCTTCGCATTCGCAATGCATGTCCCGCATTCGCAAAGCACTGATATCTTATGCCTATGCATTCACGATTTGGTCCTCGCATTCGCGCAGAGGTAAGGGCAGATGGGTCACTAGGTAATTAGTCTACGCATTCGTGATGGGGGTCCCGCGTTTGCATAGGGTCAAGCTGTGTAAGCTCCGCATTCGCGATTAGGGCATCACGTTCGGGATGAAGACTTTTTGGACTGAAGCATTTTTATGCTTCGCGAACATGAGGATGTTTCTGCGTTCGCGAAGGAGGAATCACTGGGCAGTTATAAATATTTCAAAAACGAGGGTTTTGCCATTTCTATCAAAACTTGAGTTAGAGAGCTCGGATTTGGACGAGATTTTGAGGCATTTTCAAAGGCATCGATTGGGTAATGATTCTTCACTTGTTTTTGGTTATATCCCACTAATCTGTCATTAATTTCATTTTCTAATTTAAGATTTGGGTAGAGAAATTTGGGGAAAAGTGGGAAAAGTTCTTCAACCAAATTTTTGGGTTTTGATTGAGATTTTGGTACAGATTTGAGTAATTTTGGTATGAGTGAACTCGTGATTGAATGGGTATTCGTATTTTGTGACTTTTACCCGATTCTGGGACGTGGGCCCGGGTTGAGTTTTTTGAGCGAATTTCTAATTTCTTTCTAAAATCTTGATTTCATTAATTAGACTAGTTTCTTATAGTTATATTTATGGTATGTAATTTCTTTTGGTTAGATTTGGGCCATTCAAAGTCGGAAAGTCGTGAAAAAGGTATTCTTACTGATTGATTGAGCTTGATTCGAGGTTAGTGACTTTCCTAACCTTGGGGGGGAGGGGAAATCCCATTAGGATTTGGTACTGTTGTGATACTTCTGTGATATGTGAGCGTCGTGTACACGAGGTGACGAGCGCGTACACGGGCTAATTGTTGTAAAATCTGGTTTTTTACTGAGTAGTAACCTGTTACATCTTAATTGAGTTATACCAGCATGTGTAGTTATCCTGTTTAGCCTAATATCTCATGTCTACATGTCTTAAATGCTTATTTGAAATCTGTGCAGCATGCTTAGTTGAACTTCCTATTTTTACTTGATTTTTATGAGTCTTAAACTGCAGAGATCTTGCTGTAAATTGTTGTTTCCTTCGGTTTCAAGCTGTTTGTTTACTTTTGGGACTACGAGGCGGTACCTCAGGAGATCCCCTGCACATTTACCTTTGGGACTACGAGGCAGGTCCTCGGGACATCCCACTACATATTTACTTTTGGGACTACGAGGTGGTACCTCTAGAGATCCCCTTGCATATTTACTTATGGGACTACGAGACGGTATCTCGGGAGATCCCCTTGTTGAGCATTTACTTTTGGGACTACAAGACGGTATCTCGGGAGCGACCCCTATTGTTTATCCATATGTGTTGTGCTGTTATCTTTCTGTAGTTTCTCCTCGATAAATTTTTGGGCTCTTATTACACCGCTATATTTTTTTGCTTTAAATTATAATATTTCAGTAGGGTCCGGACCTGACCTTATCACTACTCTACCGAGGTTAGTCTTGACACTTATTGGGTACCGTTGTGGTGTACTTATGCTACTCTTTTGCACATGTTTTGTGTGCAGATCCAGGTACCACCTACCAGCCCCGCTATTAGTTGCGTACTTGTTGCTACTTCGGAGACTTCAAGGTATATCTGCCAGTGTCCGTAGACCTCGAAGTCCCCCTCTATCCTTTTATATTGTTCCACCTTATTTCTTCTAGTTACCGATGTATAAAAATAGTTAGACAAATTCTTAGAGCTTGTGACTTGTGACTACCGGGTGTTGGGAATATTGTTTATACTCGAGTGTTGATTTACTTGTACATGTCGAGCGGCATTTTTCCGTTATATAGTTATCTGTTGAAGTTTAGTTGTTGATTCTGTCTTTATTTTTGATTATTTTGCAATTGTTATGCTTACCTAGTCGTAGAGACTAGGTGCCGTCACGACATCTTACGGAGGGAGAATTGGATCGTGACAATGCGTGTTGGCCAGTCAAGAACTCTCATATTCAGAAGATGAAAGTAGAAGAGATGAGGATGTTGAGATGGATGGGTGAGTGTACCAGGAGAGATAAGATTATGAATGAACATATTCGGGACAAAGTAGGAATGGCCTCCGTGGAGGACAAGATGTGAGAGTCAAGGCTGAGATGGTTTGGGCACGTTAAGAGGAGAAGCATCACGCTCCTTCTATAGCGGGTTTAAGATGAGGTCGAGGTAGGCCAAAAAACTACTGGGGAGAGGTGATTATGAAGGATACAGTGATGTTTCAACTTACTGAGGACATAATCTCTCATAGAAGGGTGTGAAGGTCGAGAATTATGGTAGAAGGTTAGTAGGTAGTTGAAAGTTTTCCTTTTTCTTACAAGTATTACTACTAGCACTAATGTACATTTATATTCTCAGATCTATATTTCGTCATGTTGTTTAGTTCGCCTCAATTATCGTTTGGAGCCCCGAGGGCTCGGATGAGTTGCAAACGCGCTTAGAAATGGTTTGGACTGAAAATAGGACTCTTGGTGTGCTGATGCTCTGATATCGCAATTGCGAGCACTAGCCTCGCAATTGCAAAGTGGGCAGGGGAGGTCAGATTTCGCAAATGCGACTTCCCCCTTCGCATTTGCGAAGTCAGTGTAGGCTTGGGTTAGGTCGCATTTGTGACCATTTGGTTGCTTTTTCGAAGCAAAGCCTTTGTCGCAATTGAGCCATATGAAGAGGCTGTCAAGGTTCGCAATTGCGATTCCCGTTCTGTAATTTTGAGGGTTAGCAAATGTGAACTCATGGTTGCATTTGCGATACCTTCGGCTGATCAAAAGGGCAAGGAGTCGGGATTTAGGTCTCATTTTTCATATCTTAGAACCCTAGACTCGGTAAGAGGCGATTTGAAGAGAATATTTTTATATACAAACATTGGGTAAGTGATTCTAATCAATATCCAACTATATTTCATGATTATATATTAGATTTAACATCAAATTTATGAGAACGAAAGAGGAAAACCGGGTATTTTTGTCAAAGTTTTGAAAAATAAAGATTTGAGTTTTGAGAGTTGATTTGGACTCGAATTTGAAAACATTACATATATATGGACTCATGGGGTTATGAGTATTCAGAATCTACCCTTGCACCCGAGTTTTGACCGGGCGGGTCCAGAGTTGACTTTTGGGGAAATGTGTAAAGATCATAACTTTATCAATTGTAATTGGTTTTCCTTGTATTGTTTGATGATATTTAGTCACTTTGGTTAGATTGGGCTGTGTGGAGGCAACTTTTAGGGGAAAAGATATATTTGAGGGTTGATTTGTCTTAGTTGAGGTAAGTATCTTGCCTAACTTTGTGTGGGAGAAACTACCCCTTAGGATTTGGAGATGCTGTGTGTTAATTGTACTATGCGAAAGACGTGTACACAAGGTGACGAGTGTGTATACGGGCTATATGTGGTAAATTGACCAGTTTAGACTTTTAGACTTCTTCCATGCATTTAATTAGATTTGTTATAATATGTTACATCTGTCATTGTCAAATTTCCTCTCACGTGCTCTAATTAACGTTGTTATTAATTGTCCTACCTTTTGTAGTTGTAATTGCTCTCATATGCGTTAGTTGAAATTACTACTTCTCTTACTGTTTTGTTACTCTTTTATTGGTAAATTACTTGAAGTTATTATTTCGTGAAATATCTTCTTGCTTGGTTATTGATGTTGAAATTGTGGAAGTCATTATTACATTGAGGTTGAAGATGTTAGTTGTTTAGTATTTTTCATTTATTTTGGTGTTATTGAGATTTTTGTGCACATTGTGTTTGAGCCATGGGCTCTACGTTGTAGTAACATTGGTATTATTGATTTTGGTAAGTTTTGTGGAGTATGGGCACATGTGGTGCGAGTTGATTATTGTGTTGTGATATTGATACACATGCGTTGGTATAAGGATAGGGATTGATATGCATGCGGTGAGATAAGGTGGTAATGTATATGCGTGTTGCTAATAAGGGAATTACTTGAAGCCACGCGGTGAGATAAGAGGGTTAAAACATGTGTAGCCATTTCAGTAAAATATTTTCAAAAATAAATGCAAGGCTCATGCGGTGATATAAAATAGATTGTGATTGAAATTGTGAAATATGAATATGAAGCGATACCTCAGTTGTTATTCATGTTGTACATTCCACGCTAAAAGAGGCTTGTTGGTTTAGCACTTCTTCTTGTTGTCACACCTTCTTTTTTACCACCCGAGAGGGTATAAGGGAGTCTTTTCCAATTTAAGTGACAATCGAAACGGGATTATTTATTTAAGAATCAAAGTCGCCACTTGGGATAATTTATGGTGTCCCAAGTCACCGATTCAAATCCCGAATCGAGGAAAGATTGACTCTGTTTTACAGTCCGCAAACACAGAAATTCGGGTAAGGAATTCTGTTAACCCGAGAGAAGGTGTTAGGCATTCCCAGGTTCCGTGGTTTTAGCACGGTCGCTCAACTATTATTATTATCCTATTTATCTGATTAATCACATGTTTATATACCTATATTTTTAACTTTCTAACCGTTTTTAATGATCCAATTGTTATACCACTAATTATTTGATTACACGTTGTGAATCATGTCACGGGAACCGTATCCACGATCTACAATATGTTTATTTATTTAACAAGATTAAATTGGGGCCAGGTCACATAAATGTATCTCCGAATTTTAGAAATTAAGCATCACAACTACGTCACGGGAACCGTACCCATAACTATGATAATTTATTTAATTTACGCGCCTAAAACAAGATTACGAGATTTCAAGGCATTTTCTACACTAATTAAGATATCGATGGGAGGGTCATAGACTAGGTGATTGTATGGCACACCTCAATTTTATTAAAGGAAAAGGCATCCAACTAAATGAACTAGGAGATTCATATTTAGATTAATTTGAGAGTAAGTATCACAATAACACCATGGGAACCATACCCGTAGTTGTGATGATTTAATTACGTGCCTAAAGAAAACTACGACATTTACGAAAATTAAAGGCCTAAGTATGCTACTATCGATCCAAACAAATAAAGTAGAATAATTAACATGATAAATTCAATTTTTTTATTCTAACGCCCAACCCACATTCAAAACAACGAAAGTGCCAATTACCTCACCTAAGTGTGATGATATATCTTTTTGGCAATTAATAAAACTACAATTATCTAAAACAAATAACTATATATGATAATAGAGAAGCCAATTGTTTATGAATGACTAATGTAGATTAAAATTAGAAAGAGCCATCCCATACCTATTAAATCTAAAATCCTTACTTCACTGTTTCTTCTTTATCCTAATTAAATTTGGTAATAGATTAATGATTCAACAACCGCAAAATTTCTTAGTCCTTAAATTAACGAGAATTGAACATGAACATAATACGAATACCATTTAAACAAATACACAAATAATCTCAAGCAAATGAGCACAAACTCGCTTCATTCCATCCGAATAATTATAAGAACACACACAATTGAAGAAGGGAAGAGTATGAAAAGGACCTCAAATGATTCTTGCCAAAACGCTCTGCAGGTCGCCTTCCTAACAATTAAGCTACGGACAGGGACCTTGAACCGAAAATGAAGCCACGATCAACGACACCCAACGGAAATTATCACTGACTCAACTCCCAAAACAAACAAAACGGTGATGAGAAGAAGAAAGCAGAGCACCAGCTGAAATGGATGAATCTTGGAGTTTTGAGGTGTAGAATTTAGAAAACGCGGAGATTAATATAGCTTGTAGCTTATGTCCGTTTTTTACTCTAAAGAAAGAGTTAATCTCTTTCAATCTTTATCCCTTTTTTCATCTGTGTTTCCCCTTTGCTGTACATTTCGATCATCAGAAGCCGGATTTCAATTTTTTACCACTACCGTCAGTATAAAGTTTGTTCATGCCATTTCGGAGCTGAACTTCTGATTGATACCTCAATCTCAAGAGCATGGAAATTGCTTTAGCCTTATGGTTAATCAATTGCAAATGAACAGATCATTATCATGATGATCCCATTTTGTATTTGTGTGTCTGTTTCCTTTCAATTAAAAAAAAAAATCAAAGAAGATGGAGTCACAAGGGGTAGGGAAAACGGCTGAAGCCTATGAATCTTAAGCATGATTTCTGGTCTTAGGGTATTAGAGTGTAGGGTGTATGTTTGTGTATTTTCAGCTATACAGAAAGGTTTTAAGGTTAAGGGGTATGTGTTTGGTATTATTGGGCCTTGAAATTGGGCCAAAGATTAAAAATACACTACAAAATTCATAAAGACGGGATAAACCAACCTAACAGTAATTCCTCCTTCTAAAATTATATACAATTATAATATAAAAATATAAAACTAATCTTAATTGATTAAACTAGACTATATTAAAACCTGAAACTATTTTTGTGTTTTCAAGATTATATAAAAATAAAAATAAGGTACTGCTTTTGTATATATTTTTTATTTAAATTTATGAAAGATACGTAAACTAAAATATTTTTGTAATTTTTATTTTTTGTGACGAAATAAAGTAAAAGCGTCAAAATTAGTTGAAATAAAGATATTAGACCTAAATTAAATATTTACATGCTAAAATATAAAAAATCTTGGGGAGGGTCAAAAATCACATGTCTACAGCTGCCCCTCTTTGACTGGAAACACGAAGTATTTTCAGACAAAGAACGACTAGACAGGTTTTTTGACCCGACCCTTATTTGGAGAGACTAAAACTAAGAGAAAAGGGAAATGTGACCGAGCCCTGGTATCTGAGCTGCATACATATCGTTGGCTATAAAGGAATTAGGCCATGTGTAGTTCAAAGGTGAGTGAGATGTTGGAGTATACCGAGGTGGAGAGCCGGTTGAGGTGTCGTTACGCCGAGGTTCCAGTCCGCGGTCCCGTTATTAGATCAAAAATCAAAAAATGAAAAAGACTAGCTAAGTCTGTCAACTATGAGTTACAAGATTCCTATCTATAAGTCTTCTGAAGCTTGATCTTGAGTCATAAATGGTTCTTCTTGTAGACTTTAGATTCAAACCTTGGCTCTTGTTAGCTACAGGTGCTAGCTCGTTCTTCTTTAGCTTTCCGAATCAAGACCGGACATGTAGTGCTTGTGATTTCAACCATAACTTGAACAGTTCACATCTTTCATCTGCTTCTACATTTGGATTCACTTCCCTTTTTTTCTTTTCTTTCTTTTTTTTTTTATTCTGGATTGTTACTGACTTTCGTTGATCATCTCGGATTGTTGACTCGCATTCTTGCCGCAAGCTTCTTTTGTTGCTAACTTGAATTGCATTCTGAAGTGAATTCCCTTGTTCTCCATGTGGCGCCTGATTGACAATATTTGAACTGCATTCCTTTGAAAATTGTTGCTTTCCCTTTGTTCTCCAGGTGGGCTCCTAATTTCCAACACTTGTACTGCTTTTCTCTTGACTCGTTTTCCCTTTGTTCTCCAAGTGGTTTCCTGATTGCTGAACTTGAACTGTTTTTCCTCGGAACTTGAACTACTTCCCTTTGTTCTCCAGGTTGGCGCCTGATTACCAATACTTGAATTGCTTTCCCTTTGTTCTCCAGGTGGGCTCTTGATTTCCAACACTTGCACTGCTTTTCCCATTGTTCTCTAGGTGGGCTCCAGATTTCCAACACTTGAACTACTTTCCCTTTGTTCTCCAGGTGAGCTCCTGATTACCAACACTTGAATTGCTTTCCCTTTGTTTTCCAGGTGGGTTCCTGATTTCCAACACTTGAACTGCTTTCCCTTTGTTCTCCAGGTGGGCTCTTGATTTCCAACACTCGAACTGCTTTCCCTTTGTTCTCCAGGTGGGCTCCTGATTGCTGAACTTGACCCGCTTTCCTTTGAACTTGTGTCGTCTTCCCTTGTTCTCCAGGTGGACGCCTGATTGCCAAAACATTAACTGCATTCCCTTGCTCTCCAGGTGGGCACCTGATTGTCAGAACTTTAACTGTATTCTCTTGCTCTTCAGGTGGGTGCCTGATTTCCAACCCGAACTGACTCTTCTAAAACCACCGCTTTCCCTTTGTTCTCCAGGTGGGTGCCTGATTTCCAACACTTGAATTGTCTTCCCTTTGTTCTCTAGGTGGGTGCCTGATTTCTAACTCGAACTGACTCCTCTGAAATTGTTGCTTTCCCTTTGTTCTCCAGGTGGGTGCCTAATTTCCAACACTTGAACTGTCTTCCCTTTGTTCTCCAGGTGGGTGCTTGATTTCCAACCTGAACTGACTCTTCTGAAACCACCACTTTCCCTTTGTTCTCCAAGTGGGTGCCTGATTTCCAGCACTTGAACTGTCTTCCCTTTATTCTCCAGGTGGGTGCCTGATTGCTGAACTCGAACTACTTCCTCTTGCGACTGCTTTTCCTTTAAACTGTCTTCCCTTATTTCTCTAGGTAGGTGCTTAATTGCTTGAACCTGAATTGTCCTTTTCTTGAAACTGTTTTTTCTTTGAACTGTCCTCCCTTGTTTCTCTAGGTGGGTGCCTGATCGCTTGACCCCGAACTGCTTTCTATTCTTGAAACTCGTGTTGTTCTCCCTTGCTCTCCAGGTGGGCGCCTGATTTCAACAAAACAGACAAAACAAAGAAAATTTCCTGCCCCAGTTTGGTAGTTGGGCACATCGATGAGTGTTAATTGAACCATGTTACCAAATATCCCTAAGAATCTAAAATCTGGATCCCATTATCCAGGAGGGTCCTGAAAACTTTAAATTAAATTTCATTATCCAGGAGGGTCCTGAAAATTTTAAATTAAATTCCATTATCCAGGAGGGTCCTGAAAAGCTGAGAATGAACTTACTTGAGCCATGCTTTCTTCTTGGAGGATCTCTGTGGAACAAACAAAATTCCTTGCCCTTGAACCATACTCTTCCTCATGGAGGGTTCCTGTAGATCGAACAAATTTTTCTTTCCCCTTCTCAAACCGCATTTGTGCTGACAAAATTTGGGCACGACACTTGAAAAAACTTCAAACTTCCAAGCTTTGATTTGGACACAATTTTCGTCCCTGTTTCAAACAAAGAAAACTTGTGAGTTTATAAATATGATAGTTGGTTTGTGGCCTTGACTTTAAGGGCGATTGCTCCTTCACTTCCCATGATAACTTTGATTTCAACTCGAAAGGCCTTGTTTGTTTATGGACTAACCACTTTCTCTGCCACCCTTTTCACAAAAAATATCTCTGATCCATTCAAACCCAACATCCTCTATCTGTTGCATTTTGCACATGAATTGACGTTTATCGAACCTTTGTATTCCACATGAATCCCAAAGCACGTTGATTGTTACCAACTCAGTGCGTGTACTATTCTTTCCTACATATGCCACTGGCCTTGGCCTTGAGGTCTATGGCTTCTTCACTTGCCATGATAACTTTGATTTCCACTTGGAAAACCTTGCTTGTTATTAGTTAACCAATTTCTCCGTCAATCTTATCTTAGAAAATACCTTTGATCCGTTCAAACCCAACACCCTCTATCTGTTGCATTGTTCATGAATTAACATATACCAAACCTTTGTATTTCACATAAATCCCAAAGCACGTTGATTGTTACCAACTCAATGCGTATGCTGTTCTTTCCTGACTTATGCCACTTTGATGTGCTAGCCAGATCCTGTTTTGTGCAATTGGAAACCTGGTGGCAAATTTTGAAGTCATTTCTCACTTGTTCTGACCAAATAGAATTAGGAAGAGGAAGTAAACAAGACAAAGGAACAGAGTAAAGGACAATGGAAAGAGATGATTCCTAACAAGAAAACTACAAAGTAGAAACTTATCAGATGTGGATACCAACTCTAACGACCATGACATGCACCTTTGGATTAAGTGGCCTAATCTGTCAAGCAAGTCTAATATTCAACTCTTGTTGTACCCCTAAACCGTGAAACTGGGCTTCAATGCTCTGATTATCCAATCTGATTCATCATCTTTATTCGACTTGTAGTGCCCGAAGAGTTTTCACTATCAAGCCTCTCTCATTTTGTTCTTTCTCTTAACTCACCATCGCCTTATGGTGCCTGTGAAGGTTTTCACCCAGAAGACTCTCTCATTTTATTTTTTTCTTCTTATTTCCTCTGATTCTGCAGATGACAAGGCATTAGCCATGGTAAAAACATCATACGCTCATGGCATGTCTGACTCAACACTCTCTAAAATTATCTAGGAGGTCTTTTTGGACTGTAATGTGGCTTTTGGACAGGGTTACAAAGAAATGATATCATAAAGGCTCAAAATAAATAAGACAACGAGATTAATTTATTCACAACTTTTGGAATCCATTCTAAAAATTTTGCCCCAATTTCTAAAACAAGGGAATTTGATTCTTTTTTTTTATTTGATGCAGTTACTAAGAAAGACTACCCCACTTTCGAATTCGTGAGATTACGAAATATTTTATTTGGTATGACCGAACCGTAAGGCTGCCTACGTATCTTGTTGTGACAAGAATCAAGTCAAACGTAGTTCACAAAGATACGTTTTGTTGTTGCTATTTTTCTTTTTCTTTTCTTTTCTTTTCTTTTATTTTTTCTTTTTTTCTTCTTTTTTTATTTTCCCCCTTTTTATCTTTATTTTTCTCTTCTTCTTCTTTTTTTTTTTTTTGAATTTTCCTTTTGGAATGAACCTTTTAAAATAAACCTATGGGGACATAGACTTTTTTTCGCATGACTCTAACTTGATTCCAAAAGAGGGGAGTTCAAAGAAATTAGTACAGGCTCAAAGGAGTATCAAATGGTATAAGTTTTTGGGTAGCTGAAAGAAGGCATCACAATCCCTGAAAATGCCAAGTACAACACATGCAACTTGAGGATGAAAATTAAAGATCATGCACAATATTTCTTTTGCGGGTTCGGCATTGATATCACTAATATGCCTTCCACTTTTCTTTAGCGCCTTGTCAAGTACAGAACTCTTGTTGGGAAATTTCTCTTTCACAATGTATACCCTCCGTCAATTCGGAGAAAATTTTCTTAACTTTATCTTGTAACATGAGATGCACTTGAACTCAAAGTTGCTTGCTTCAAATTGTCCGGGATGCACTCTCCTTTAGCGAATTCTTGTCTTACCAAATTATGCCCCAGTTTCACACAGTTCGTATTTTAAATGATCTCAAAATGATCTCAAAATGTCCAAATATGTACTTATTTCCCTCAAGTGTCCCTATCATCTTCAAAATTGTTTCATTACTTCATGATTAGGCTAACTTTTAAGACCAGGCCTAGAATTATACATGCATGTCATGTCACTAGAGTCAGCAGAAAAGTACTATAAAAGGAAAAGAGAACTAAACAAAAATGATCAGAAATAACAGAAAATAGAAAATTGCATTAGACAAACGGTGAAAGGGTTTGAACAACAAGACAAGCAAAATAAACTGGGGTAGAACCCTGGAACAAACCTAGATAACGCTAAATGAGTTACTAAGACTAAAGGAACTAGGCAAAATAAAAAGGATAGAAGGGTTTGAGTCACAAGACAATATCAGGATTACAACCCTGAAATAACTCGGACAACAGAAATGACAACAAAATGAACCACCAAGACTCCTCCCTGGCTAGCCAAGAAAGGAGCGTCTTTCCAATTACCAAGCTCGACATCCTAGACACTGGGTTCTGCATCAACATTACTAGAACCTTCACAAGTCTTCATCGCATTGTCCTTAGCAAATTGCTTTCGGGTCCCTTTGGCCGGCTCGTTCTTAGGACCAACTTCCGGAACCAAAAGCAATAGCGCTGAAAGCTTTGCAGCAAGTGGCCCTTCGAGGATCTCAGAAGAGTTCTCATATTCCTTTTCTACATAAATCATGTCTACCATATGCGTCTCATTATGAATAGGCAATGGGCTTTGGCTAGTATTTGCTGCATTTGGATTTTGCACGGTAATGTAACCTGCATCAATAAGATTCTGGACTGCTCCTTTCAGATGCCTACATTTTTCTATGTCATGCCTCGGGGCATTAGAGCAATATGCGCACCTTTGAGAAAAATCAAAATTCTTTGGATGAGGGTTTGGCATTTTTATCTGAATCGGCTTCAACATGTCCAATTGTCTCAACCTTTGGAACAGACTGGCATATGATTCTCCAATAGGAGTGAAAGACTTTTTCCTTTGTTGCAGCCTTCTCATTTTGTACTCTGGCCTCGGTTGAAACCTTTTGCGGGTAGGTGGTTAATATGCTTGAGAAGCCGGGTAAGATATTTGCGGAAATGGTGCAGGCCATCGCAGGTCTTGCGGGTGTGGAGCATATGGAGGTGCATTGTGGATAGGGTACTGGGAAGGTGAGGTATGACTTTGGGGATTTTGTGGAGAGAAGTATCATTGGTGAGAAATATTTGGAGCACGAGGATATCCATGGGGTTGATATTGAGGCTGAAAGCATTCAGCGGGAATGCACATTGGATCCTGTCGTTGACGAGGCTAGCAACATCTTTTCTATCAATGGGAGGACTGTCCCGAGCAACTTGTTCGTTCCATCTAAACCAAAATTCCCTAAAACTTTCCTTGGGTTTCTTTTTCATCTGAGATAGGGAGGAGCGGTTTGGGAGAATGTCTATATTGTACTGAAAGTGCCGCACAAAATATTGAGTCATGTCATCACATGCATGCCACTTATTGACATCTTGACGAGTATACCATTCCAAAACTGTCCCAGTCAAGCTCTCACTGAAATGCGCCATCAGCAACTCATCTTTCCTGCCAACACTTCTCATTTCACTGCAATAACCCCTCAGATGGGCTACTGGATCTCCACGTCCATCATACAAATTAAACTTTGGCATCTTAAACCCTTTCAACTTTCTGGATATCTCATCTTGCTCCACTGTCTTAGCAGACTTTGTAGTCTCACCAGGAGGCTCAAAATGAGGAGCGTGAAAGTATGGACCTGAGACCTTGAAAATTGATTCTGGAGCATAGTGTTGGGCATTAGGGACTTTGAGCACAGTCTCGCTGGAGGATCGAGGAAAGGTAGCAGGTGGATGAGCTACAAAAATATGAGTGGTCAAAAGAGCAGGATATGAGGTGGTTCTGGGGTGTGGAGTGTGAAAAGATTGTGGGGAGATATCCTGGACTTGTGACAGTGGCGGAATGGTGACAAGGCTTTCAATGTAGTTAGTGGGAACTGATGGTGGAGGACGCCCACTAATCCAGGCTTGGTATATTTCGGCTATCTTTCCTTTCAACCTTAAGACCTCTTCTTTCAACTCAGATTCTGATTTAACAATTCCCTTAGCCGGATCAATAACCCATGTGTCCGAGCCTTTGTTAGTCATGGCTACCTTGCTCTTTGAACTTGTGTTATATGGACGAGTTACTTAAAAACCACAAACCAACCACCCTTCTGCTCAATGAAGATAACAAAAGAAACAAAATAGGGTCATCTTGTTAGCATTAGGGCATTTGACAGCTAAAAATATCACATTGCGTGCAATGCACCTAGCAACAATTAACGGTTCTAGAATGACTTCGAGGGTCACAAGGTCACTTGGCATCATCCCAATTTGTTCATTTCAATATTCTTTTTTCTTTTCTTTTCTATTCTGGCATTTCTTGGCTTGCTCATTTTCCTTCCTCTTTTTTTTTTCTAATTATCACTCTTTCCTTTCCTCTCATTTCTCACATCCCCTAATTTCAACTCTCTTTTTTTCCTTTTCTTCTTTTTTTTTAAATTCTTTTCTTTTTCCTTTTTCTTTTAATAAAAAAAATGATTCGATAGAACCCTATATAGGTTGCCTACGTATCATGATGCTGCATGAATCAGATCTTTGCCTAGTTCGGGAAGATCGGGAGCAAAGTAAACAAACTAACGTTCTCTTTTTCTTTTCTTTTTTCTTTCTTAATGACTAATCCGATGAGAAAAGAGAAATAAAAGAAGCAAAACTTTTTTTGAATTGTCTAGACTTAATGTTGTATAACTTATTATAAACTCAAGCTTAACGGACTTTTTTTTTCTTTTTTTTTTTTTTGAAACAAATACTCTACTAAGGAAAAATACTAGAAGAGAAAAATATTTTTTGACTTTTTTTTAGGAAGGAAATCTAAAGAATAAACTGAAGAAAGATATTTTCAATTTTCATTTGATATCCCTGAAGAAAGATTTCGAAACGAGAAATGAACAAGATAAAAAATGTTTTTGGATTTCAGTTTGATTACCTAAGAAAAACATTTTAAAGATAAAGTATGTTATTTTTTTTCTTTTATGTATAATGTCCTAAAGTTATAGAAAAAATAAAAAGAATTTTTTTTTCTATTCAGTTTTCATTAATTTCCCAAAGAATAACCTTAAAAGAAAATCTTTTTGGATTTTTGAAATTAATACCTTAAAGAAAACTTTTTAAAGAGGTACTAAAAGAAAGTTCTCTCTTTTTTTGAATTTTTGGTCTTAATGTACTAAAGGAAATATAAAAATAATTTTTATTTTAAGTTCTACATATTAATTTCCTAAGGAAAACTACAAAAGATTTTTTTTGAACTTCTAGAGTTGGTATTCTAAAGAAAACATCTAACAGAAATATAAGACGAAAATCTTTTTTTTTTTGAATTTTTGATTTATAACACATCTTTTTTCAAATACAAAATAGAAAATACAATAACAAAAGAGTCAACAAATTGTACAAAACTAGAAGGTAAACGACGACATAAAAAGAAAAACTCAAAACATAAAAAAGAAAAGAAAATCTCCTTTTAATCCACTCATGAATGAGCAATCCTGGCTAAATGGTCCTGGGGCTCTGTCATGCTCAAATTCCGGTAAGTAGATCCATACCTGTATGAGAAAATTGAAGACAAAACTATGTGAGACAATAACATTCCCTACTAGACACATACAAGACATGGTTGTGACTATTTTTCTAAAGTTAACCTATGTGGCTAAAAATGCAAGATTTGGCTAAGACCCCGCGAAGCCAAGGACCTAAGATTCACTAGGAAGATCGTACCCTATGTGGGTTGCCTACGTATCATGCCCCGAAAGACGAGAATCAAGTATGCGTAGTTCGGACAGATTGGATAAGGGCGAGAATTGAAAAGAAACAACTAATTTAGAGAAAATATATTTTTGTCTTGTTTTGAAAAAAAATGGTGGAACATGTAAAACTCTTTTGGATTTTCTTTTCCATTTTTTTTTATTTTCGGAAAATGATGAAAAGGTGCAAAATCTTATTTTTTTTGAATTTTCATGCCTTTTTTTTTCTTAACAAAATGTAACAGAAAACATAACTGGACCCGACTTGCTTTATTTTCACACTTCACCCTTGTTGATACCCAATATTTTTCTATATATTTTTAATATGCAAAATACCTTCAAAATAGCATATATGCATATATAAGCATGTCCCAATGTTTTATTATTTTACCATAATTTTTAAAGATTTAAATTGATTTATTTTTCCCTCATTATCCACAAAATCTCAATAATTATTTCCAAAATTATTATTTTTGATGATTCATTTATTGGATTCTTATATTTATGCCAAAATATAGCTAAGGTAAGTTTTACATATTTTTACAGTTTTATTTAATATTTTTTAAAGCCAATTGCACACAATTACAATATTAGCCATTTTTAGGTTTAAATTTGTATCATGTTTATAAAATGGGACCCTATATTTTTAAATTTTTAATTTAATATTATAAATCATTTTAGTGCTTTCAATTTGTTTTCAAAAAATTTATTTACTATTTTTTATAGATTAAAAGGGAAAAGTGGCTATTTAAATTTTAGCCCAAATTGGTTTTAAATTATAACCCAAATCAGGCCCTAATTTCCCCAGCCCAAATTCAATTTTAACCCGCCCCTAACCCAATTAAACCAACCCAACCTGGATTCCCTACCTACCCTTTTTAAATCCGGGCCGTTGATCATTCAGATCAACGGCCACCGTTCCCCCTTTCCATTTTTAACCCCAAATGACCCCTTACCCTAACTCATTTCCCACCACCCGCCGCCTTTGAATCCCTTCCCTCTCAATTCTCTATGCAACCTCATATGAACCCTAGTCGCCGCCATCTAATTCCACCCTAATCCACCTCAATCCCTGCCTAATCCATGACCTCCCATGTTCATTTGAGAGGTATATCGGCTTCCTATGGCTCCTGAGTGTTTATTTCCGTGATTTCATGACCAGATCTCAAAGAGACCTGGTCCAGTCCTTGCTCAACCTCTGTCTCTGGTCTTTCTCCGGCCATCCATGGCAGTTTAAGGCAGATCCTTGACTTTTTCTGGTTAGATCGGTACTTTCAAAGTCTTTCTCACCTTTTCTGGGTTCTCTGAAACCCTAGCTTTAAGGTCTTTTAATTTTCTTTCAGATCTATCTTAGATTTGTGCTTATTACGAACTTCTTAAGTGTTTTCTTGAAGGTTCTTCGATTTTCTTTCAAAATGACTCTTCAATTTTCAACGATTAGGGTTTCTCTTAACTTCTTTTAAAGATCTTTTCTCTGATTTTGGTGTTGTTTTACGATTTTACTATGTTCAAACAACCTGTTTATGCTTTCCTTCTACTTGATTCAGCATGTTGAAAACCCTAGGTCCTTTTGGTCTTATCCGAGTTCTGAAACTGTTTGTTTAAATGTTTACTTGTTTGATTAAGTTCTTTGTTTCTAACTCTCTTTTCCTTGTTTGACTTATCTGATTCTGAGTTCTTATCATCTCTTAAACCCGGCTACTGTTGAAGCCCTAATTTCTTAAAAGGTTTGCCTTACTTGTTACTATGAGACCTTTATTTGCTTCTGACTCTCTTACCTGTTACTATGTTCTTCTTCACTGTTCTATGTGACTACTTGACTTACTTGACTACTGTGCTTCTAATATTTTTCTTACTACTGAATCCTAGCTTACCCCTACTGCTACTGTATATTTGTATTGCTTCTTTTTGTCACCATGATTGACCCTGCACGCCTGTTCATTCCTTGCCATTTATGTGTTGAGGTGCAGCATCATGACCCTTTCTTGATTGATTCTGACTCCCTCAATCTTACGACTGATTGCAAAGGGTTCCCTTATAAACCCTAATTTTTTACTCATTTGTTTAAAATTAATTGATTCCTTTCCTTTACCGTGATGTTTGATCTTGTTGAATCATTTCCCAAAACTGAGCATATTTTTTTGTACTTAGTCTCAATTATTTACTTCATACTTTTACTGCCCCCTTATATGGCAATAATCAATCTGTCCCAAACTGATTCCTTTTCTTAACTAAACCTGCCAGTATCCGTTAAGCAGTGATTCCTTAATTAAAGGGAATCACTTGTGTTAATTGATTCTGATTGTGGTTATTTCCACGTTTGTGTTAAGACTTTACTTATTACCTTATTCTTCACTTGTTTTTAAAACTATAAATACCCATACTCTCTTCTTTCAAAAACAAGAACAATTTGAGTTCAGAACACACACTTACACTCAAAACTTTCTCTTTTCTCTACTACTACTTGTGCTACTGCTTTGTCTAGCCGATTGAAAGCTAAGGCTAGACTGTGGAATCTTGCTTACTTTTTCTTTATGCACTTTGCTTCCCTACTGGTATGTCCTAGTTATTTTTTAAGCCTCAACAACAACATGTTTCTCTAGTTGTTCCAATTTCTCTCATTCTTGTCTACTTCTGCTCATGTTTTCTGCAGTCAAGTTACATTACTAGCATGATGTAATATGTTCCCTTTCCCTTTTAAATTAATGCTTCCCGATGTGTGTACTTTGTTAGTCACTTGTTATGTGTCTGCTGACATATGAATCCCAAACCCCCATATCCCCTCTATGTGTTTGTGTTCTCTGGCTAGTTTGTGGGCATGCCAGCATCAACCATTGTTGTGCATGACCAAACCTGACCCCTACTGGGGTCATATGCTTCATACAATGTATTCCCAAAACCCCTTGACCCCTTTGTGTGACTACTGATTCAGTGTGTTTGAGTTTTTTGTTCATCACCCCAACTGATTTCAAACATTTCTGTAAACTATGTCCTGCACTTCCACTATATTCTTAGAGTCTAGGTTCTGGCCCTCTTGTGTGAGCTTTACCTTGGGACCCTTGAGCTCCCTCTGAATTTGGACACATAAGGGCTGGCCCTTCCACACTGCACTCATCTCTATCTGGCTATGCAAACCTGGGTGTAGGCACTGCCCAGGATCCCTTGAGATCCTTAGTGAACTTTGACATACCCAGGTATGAGAAAGGCTTTGAAATTCTGGCACTGAAGTGGTTCATTACATAACTTAGAGAGGAAGTCAAGATCAGGCTTCCTTTGGTTGTAATTTCTCATTTCTGCACTTCTTTTGTAATTCAATCATTTGGGCTATAATAATTTGTAAACAGTTATGGGTTGATTAGTGAAAAGGGTGGGTAGTTGCATGTGGGGTAAATTGGGTAGATATCATGCTTATAGGGTATGCTCTGGTTTAAAATAAATTCTGCAAGTTTTACATCCACACTTAGATAACATGCCTATCGGATCTAAATGGCCATAATTAGATATTATGCGTATAGGGTTAAAAAATTAGCTTTGTAATTACATATCATGCCTATAGGGTTTAAAAATCAGCTTTGTAATTAGATATCATGTCTATAGGTTAAAACCAATTGAAGTTCAATTTTCATTACAGTATGTATCCAGAATCGTTTCCCTTAGAGATCATGCATATAAGGTCTAAAACAAGTTTAGTTAAAATCAGTTTGACTCATGCCTGCCTGAATCAGATTAAATAATCTATTCTTTTCGTGTTAAGCCATATCATTAGAGAGCATGCCTATAGGATCCAATCGTCTATTTAAAATTAAGCAATGTTTTACTGCATCAATATAGATATTATGCTCATAGGACTTCGTTGTTACGCCTAGGCCAGCCTTAGGTAACTACTCAAATAAAACTAGAACTGCCTTTGTTAATTACCAACTGCTACAACCAGCAGGCAGGCCTGATTCGGACTTCTTTTCTGAGTTATATAAGGAATCTGGTTCTGACTCAAACTTTGCTTTAGGATTTTTTAAAACTCAGACCTTAAGTTTGTTTAAGTCATGCTATTTATGTGCTTTATTTGCGGAGGTATGCATGTGCCTTATAACTGCTTACATGTTTCCTTCTAAATGCAGTCCTACGTGTTTTTTGTATATCGCCTAGCCTTTTTGCCTTTTTACCTAAGAGTCAGCCTAAAATCCTCCCTCTTATAGGAATAGTAGTCCTAAATTCCTTCGAGGCTGATAGGAATGGGACGGGTAATAGCATGCAATAGAGGGCGAGGCCAATCCGTGCTTTAATACCTTAACGGGGTGGGAAGGGTAGATATGGATATGATGACCGGTGCGCTAATACCACGTGTATCCCCTCTTTTGAGGAGTTTCATGCCGGGTATTGCATTGAGGTGATCCATATTATAAAAAAACCTAGGACCCCCTTTTATTTTTTACAAGCATGTTTAGTCTATAACTCTTTCAAACCTTGCCTTTCAATAATTGTTTCAAACGCTTGTGTGTTTAACTTAAATACCCTCTTGCTTGAGCCTTACTTGTTTACTTGCTAATTGCACAAATTCATAAAAACTATCTAGCCGGGAACCACACTAGTGGATCCTGAGGGGTGCCTAACACCTTCCCCTTAGGATAATTTATAGCTCTTACCCAATCTCTGGTTATCAAGCATAGTTGTAAATGAACTCTATAGGTGTCCTAATGCGCCTTAAATCATTAGGAGGCGACTCTTCAAAATACCCAATTCTCAAAGAGGAAATGAGTCATTACACCCCATGAATGTCGAAACCAGGAAACTCCTCTCCGTCCGGAAGGGGGAAAAAGGGGGCGCGACAGCATGGCGACTTTACTGGGGATCTTTAGGCTTTTACCATTTTAGATTGTTCTTGTGAATTTGTAACTCCTTTATGTGCAATTACTTGTTTAAATTTCTTTAAGCATTTAGATTCTTTTTAAAATGCGAAACTGACATGTCTTCCTTGTTTCTTTCCTTTATTGCCGCTTTAAATTATAAAACTGCTGTATTTATTGCTTTCTTAACGTGCAAATACATGTCAACATGTTTTTAATTATTTCATAATCATGCTCAACATTATACTCTACTCGTGACAAACAGATACTATAGCAACGCTTATAATGAGTGGGTGCGCTCTTCCTATATCATTACCCCCTAAATTCGGAAAGGCATATTTGCGGTAAAACTAGTCGATCAGCGGTGCAGTCGATAGTTCCATGCCTTCCCCCTTGAGATGTATGCTCAAGGGTACCAGTGTAAAATCCCATAGAAACCTTACTCTGTTCAAATTGTGCATGCATCATGGTCAAACCTAGCCGGGTCAGTTATGTTGTCCACATAATGATCCTTTAAGATAGCCTTGTCCAAAGTCCACCGGGTTTTCTTGAACCCAAATGGATATCACCACGTGCTGTACATTTATTTGGAGAACTAAATGCTTCATGCTAATTGTTGATATTAAATAGCCGAGTTCGGTGGGGGTAAGGACCTAACCTTGTTTGTTTTGCAGAAAATGAGGCACGATGTCCCCAGCTTCAGTATGGCTAGCACACCCTCACTCTTACTTGACTGGTGGAGGAGTCTTCCATCAAATGACCAAATCAACGAATGGAAAGAGAGGGCCGCCAAATCCAACGAAAAGCTAGAGTATCTGGAATACAGCCTGTTGGAATTGGAAGGAAAGGTGAGGAAGAGAGTCACCAATTGCCAGAACGCCGAGGGAAATGAAGGAGAACATTTAGCAAAGGCATTTTTACTGGTGAACCTTCGCGAACTGGATGATTTAATAAATGAGAGCATTCAACCTGAGGAAGGTCCTTCTGGGACCAAGTAGATAGGTGTTTATCTTTTCACTTTATAAAATGTAATAAGGCCAATGGCCATTAGTGACTTTTTATTTCCTGTCGATTTGGGATTCGTCTTGTTTTTATCAATAAAATGAGGGATTTAGCATTCTAAGTTCTCCAAATCAACTTGTCGCTAGGCCTACCTCAGTAACAAAGAGGTCCCCAAATTAGGACACAATTTACATTCCCACACTATGTGTTTAAATATTGCAATACTTTTTATGATCCTCACTAACTTAGTTACCTTTTGTTTTTACTTTTTGTTTTATTATTCCCCTCCCCGAAGGTTAGTTCGTGCACTCTGGCATCATCATCCTATTCCACGAGATCCAGGGGCCCTCCACCCACTCCTCCTTTTAGTCCTATTAAAAACAAGAACAAAAGCAAGATGGAAGATTTGAACAACGTCAGGAAGGAGAATCCAACTGAACGATTAGAGGCCACTAATGGCTATGGTACTCAGGTTCCTAAGGAGAATGTATCCCAACTTGAATAGAAACTGCTGAAATTCCAAGAAGAGCTTGATCAGGTTCGGAATCTGGCAAGCCTATCATTTTCCCTCAGCACACCAGATATCAATTTCCCCAACACTCAAAACCCTACACCTCCTCAAAATATCCCAAAGCAACAGAATCATCCCGCTCTTCACCATCATACTGTTCCACCAAAAACCCAATGCAATACCAGCCATATCCTAAACAACATTCCACTACTCATCCCAGAGCCTCAAAATTTGACAAATGACCATTTCCACACCCACACACCAGACCACCATAACACCCCTATCTACGTAGAAACCGTGCCACACTCCACCCAACCTATCTCAAGCACACCCGAGTCTGATGAAAAGGATATGCTTATCAGGAACCAGGCTGAGGAACTTAAGAAATTGACTAGCTGGATTCAGGGTGTTGAAGGAAGTAAAGGAATCAAGGGGCTCGGCAAGAACCTCCAAGGAATCGCTAAGCTTATAAAGCTCAAGAAACATGGCACTACCTTCGGTTTGGGATATGATTACACCTGGGAAGAATTCAACAACTGGTCGCCACCATGGCGCGTCCTTACTATCCACTAGAGCAGCCAATACCGCGTTAGAAACAGATTTTCCAACTGGCTGACATTGTTTATGGGTCAGACGAAGAAAAAACACTTGCAGCGGTGAAGAACTTGTTCCTATAAGACAATGATGTGGATTGTTGTGTTGTTCTCGAGGAGGAGGGGGAGGAAGGCCCTTGCATACAGGCTGCGAGCAGAGAGGCACGCCACAACAATTGGACCATCAGGATAACCAGAGCCCGATGAGCCTCAAGGTAGCAAGGTTAAAACAAGCATCATTTATTGTTTTATTTACTAAATGATTTTCTTTTCGCATTTTCAATTCCCGCAATAAGATCTTCAATGTTCGAAACAGTTATGCAATTTATCAAAGCATTTTGACTTTTCTTATAAATCAACACTCATTATCGTTTTCTCTCATTACTTTACTTATACAACATTACTATTACTTATCTTGATGACCCAATGACTGTGACATGCAATGAGACAATGCAACAAACGGATATTGATTCAGAGGAAGATGACATACCAGATGAGATTGTCAAAGAAGTTGAGAACTTTGAGAATAGACTAAGTCCAACCTAGACGAGACCGAAATTGTTAACCTGAGAGATGCAGAAAATGTCAAGGAAACACGAATCAGCGTTCACCTATCTCCATTAGAAAAAGGAAGAATGCACTAAATTTCAAAAGGAATATGAGAACATATTCGCCTGGTCGTATGCTGACATGACTGGGCTGAGTACGTCTATTGTGGCTCATAAACTACCAACTGATCCAACATATTCGCCGGTAAAGCAAAAGCTCAGAAAGTTCAAACCTGATGTGAGTCTGAAAATCAAGGAAGAAGCCACCAAGAAGGTCAAAGCTAAGGTTCTCAGGGTAGTAGAATACCCGATATGGTTAGCCAACATTGTACCAGTGCCAAAGAAGGATGGGAAGGTCAAAGTCTGCGTTGACTACCAGGATCTCAACCAGGTCAGTCCAAAAGACGACTTCCCTTTGCCAAATATACATATCCTAATTGACAATTGCACCAAGCATGAGCTGCAGTCAATTGTAGATTGTTTCGCTGGTTATCATCAGATCTGGATGGATGAAGAAGATGCTGAGAAAACGGCTTTCATTACGCCGTGGGGAATGTACTGTTACAAGATGATGTTGTTCGGCCTGAAGAATAATATGATACACAACGAGATTTAGGTATACGTAGATGATGTCATCATCAAGTCCAAGAAGGCCACTGATCACATGGAAGATTTGAGGAAGTTCTTCAATAGATTGCGAAGGTACAACTTGAAACTGAATCTCGTGAAGTGTGCATTTAGTGTTCCTGCTGGAAATTTGCTTGGGTTTATTGTGAGTCACCGAGGAATAAAACTGGATCCATCAAAAGTCAAAGCTATTCAATAATTTCCACCGCTAAAGAACAAGAAAGATGTGATGAGCTTCTTGGAAAGGCTCAGAGCCATGACTACCATTTTTCATAATATGATACACAACGAGATTTAGGTATACGTAGATGATGTCATCATCAAGTCCAAGAAGGCCACTGATCACATGGAAGATTTGAGGAAGTTCTTCAATAGATTGCGAAGGTACAACTTGAAACTGAATCTCGTGAAGTGTGCATTTAGTGTTCCTGCTGGAAATTTGCTTGGGTTTATTGTGAGTCACCGAGGAATAAAACTGGATCCATCAAAAGTCAAAGCTATTCAATAATTTCCACCGCTAAAGAACAAGAAAGATGTGATGAGCTTCTTGGAAAGGCTCAATTACATCAGCCGATTCATAGCATAGTCTACGGTTATTTGTGAGCCAATCTTTACGATCTTGAAGAAGGAGCTGCTACCAAATGGACTGATGACTGCCAAAACATCTTCGACAGAATCAAGGAGCACTTGTCAACACCACCAGCCTTAGTCCCGCCCGAGCCAGGTAGACCCTTATTACTATACCTTGCATGATTAGATGGAGCTTTCGACTGCGTTCTGGGGCAGCACGATGAAATATGGAGAAAGGAGAAGGCCATTTATTATCTCAGCAAGAAGTTCAGCCCGTACGAGGCCTGATATTCTCTGTTGGAGCGCACCTATTATGCTTTGACCTGGGTAGCTCAGAAGTTGAGGCATTACTTTTGTGCCTATACTACATATCTCATATCAAGGATGGATCCTTTAAAGTACATCTTTCAGAAGCCCATGCCCACTGGCAAGCTAGCCAAGTGGCAATTCCTGTTGAGTGAGTTTGACATTGTCTATGTAACTCAGAAAGCGGTCAAGGTACAAGCACTGGCAGACCACCTCACTGAGAACCCCATGGATGGAGAATACGAACCCCTGAAAACGTATTTTCCTGATGAAAAGGTATCATTCATAGGAGAAGACATTGCAGAATCCTATGACGGTTGGAGAATTTTTTTCGATGGAGCAGCAAATTTCAAAGGAGTTGGCATAGGAGCAGTCCTAGTATCAGAAATCGGTCAGCATTATCCGATGTCTGCCAAACTCAGGTTCCTGTGCACCAACAATATGGTCGAGTATGAAGCCTGCATCTTAGGACTCAAAATGGTTATTGTCATGAACGTTCAAGAGTTGCTAGTGATTGGAGATTCAGACCTACTTATACATCAGGTGCGAGAAGAATGGGCAACCAAGATACTCCCATATCTGCATCATGTACAGGAATTGAGAAAGAGGTTCACGAAGATGGAATTCCAGCATGTTCCCAGGGTCCAGAATGAGTTCGCCGATGCACTGGCTACCCTGTCATCTATGATACAGCATCCAGACAAGAATTTCATTGATCCCATTCCAGTAAAGATCCATGATCAGCCAGCTTATTATGCCCATGTTGAAGAAGAAGCAGACGGAAAGCCTTGGTTTCATGATATCAAGGAGTATTTGGAAAAAGGAGAGTACCCAGAGATTGCAAATCCTACTCAAAAACGCACACTTTGGAGATTGGCCAACAACTTCTTTCACAGTGGAGGAATCCTGTATAGGAGGACTCCCGATTTGGGACTACTAAGGTGTGTCGACGCAAAGGAAGCTTCCAGGATACTATAGGAAATTCATGTTGGGACCTGTGATCCACATATGAACGGTTTTGTCTTAGCAAAGAAGATACTCCAGGCAGGTTATTTTTGGATAACTATGGAAACGGACTGTATCTGGTATGTTCAAAAATGCCACTACTATCAAATACATGCAGACATGATAAAGGTACCTCCAAATGAGCTTAATGCAACAATCTCACCATGGCCGTTCGTCGCTTGGGGGATGGATGTTATTGGACCAATCGAACCTGCCGCTTCCAATGGACACAGGTTTATCCTAGTAGCCATAGACTATTTCACCAAGTGGGTAAAAGCAGCATCTTACAGAGCAGTGATTAAGAAAGTTGTGGCAGACTTTGTCCGCGACCGCATTGTTTGTCGATTCGGAATTCCAGAGTCAATCATTACTGATAATGGCTCCAACCTCAACAACGACTTGATGAAAGCTATGTGTGAAACTTTCAAGATCAGACGCAAGAATTCCACAGCCTACAGGCATCAAATGAACGGAGTTGTACAAGCCGCCAACAAGAATATCAAGAAGATATTGAGGAAAATGATAGAGAAGCATGAATAGTGGCACGAAAAGTTATCATTTGCTCTATTGGGGTATTGCACCACAGTCCGCACATCAATCGGGGCAACCCCTATATGCTGGTTTATGGTACAAAGGTTGTCATTCCTGCTGAGGTAGAAATTCCTTCCTTAAGGATCATACAAGAAGCTGAGCTCGACGACGCAGAGTGGGTAAAACATTGTTATGAACAACTAGCCCTTATAGACGGAAAAAGAATGAATGCAGTTTGCCACGGTCAACTCTATCAGAACAAAATGTCCAGAGCCTTCAACAAAAGAGTCAAGCCAAGACAATTCACACCGGGGCAGCTGGTGTTAAAGAAAAATTTTCCGCATCAAGATGAGGCCAAGGGGAAGTTCTCTCCCAACTGGCAAGGTTCATACATGGTTCATTGGGTTCTGACCGGAGGAGCCCTCATACTTGCAGAAATGGACGGAGAAGTCTGTCCAAAGCCGATTAATTCAGATGCAGTCAAGCGTTACTATGTGTAATCTTTATACTTTCCTTATATGATGTAAATTGAACTATGCCTGACCTGATTCCCATTTAAGAGGGGATACGTAGGCAGCCCTATGGGTTCGGTCACAAATAAAATTTTCGTTTCCCCCCGCAATTGGAAACTGGGGCAGAATTTTGAGGAGGACCCTCAAAATACCGAAGTAATTTCAGCCGATTGTCGCAAGCAACAGTCAGAAGCGTCAACCCAACAAACTGGGGCAGAATTTTGAGGAGGATCCTCAAAATTCCGTAGCGGGAAAGGTTGCAATGTCCTGAGCTACGTCACAGTCGTCGGTTCATCTAAAAACTATTTTTTATTACACACTTATGTCATACTTTTACAAAATCATGCATGTTTACTATCGAAACTTCTTTGTTTAGAAACGCTACCCCAATGATACATACAGTGTCACCAGATCAAAGTACATCAAGTCAAGCAAAGCTAGTGGGGATACGAGCTGACCTTCCCCCTTACAAAACTCACGATCTTTCTTTGGATGCAGGCATTAGGATTGCAAAATCTTTAAACACACTATACGCCCACGGGACAAACATCGTTCGAGAATACGACTCTACGAATCATTTGCACTTGCCAATATTTACTATCAGCACACACAAGTAATGCTCCGCAGTCACCATGCTCTCAGTAATCACAATATCACAATCTGCTATCAGATAAGAAAACTCTACTATCATTCGTTTTTTCAACCATCCAAAGACAACATTCATGGTCCGGCGGGAATTTGCATCATGTTTAAATTTATGCACAGAATACGCTTGTATTGTTTCATTGCAGGTAAACCGGTAAGCAACGACCATCCCGGCAGGAGCAATCCCGCTCCAGTTCTCGGAGCCATATCAAACCTTAACCATTTCCACAAGCCGTCCACTAACCCCGCCCTGGATATTGCGTCCGTTCTTGAAAAAGTCTCCATCGGCATACTCCGCCAATGGATCCTGAACTACATATGGCCTGATTTCTGTAAAACCAGGGATATGTAGGCATCTCAAAATCCAGGTCGCGGCCTAACTTCTTCGAACTGTTTCGTTAGGTCAAAATTGTCTATCATTTCTTTACCCGGAAACTCCTTCATCCTTCCCGGGTAAAGAGGGGCAGATGTTGATACCCAATTTTTCCCTATATATTTTCAATATGCAAAACCTTCAAAATAGCATATATGCATATATAAGCATGTCCAAATATTTTATTATTTTGCCATAATTTTTAAAGGTTTAAATTGATTTATTTTTCCCTCTTTTATCCACAAAATCTCAATAATTATTTCCAAAATTATTATTTTTGATGATTCATTTATTAGATTCTTATATTTATGCTAAAATATGGCTAAATTTTTTTACATATTTTTATAGTTTTATTTAGTATTTTTTAAAGCTAATTGCACACAATTGTAATATTAGCCATTTTTAGGTTTAAATTTGTCTCATGTTTATAAAATGGGATCCTATATTTTTAAATTGTTAATTATATATTATAAATCATTTTAGTGCTTTCAAATTGTTTTCAAAAATTTATTTACTATTTTTTATAAATAAAAGGGGAAAAGTGGCTATTTAAATTTTAGCCCAAATTGGTTTTCAATTATAAACCAAATCAGACCCCAATTTCCCCAGCCCAAATTCAATTTTAACCCAACCCCTAACCCAATTAAACCAACCCAACCCGGATTCCCTACCTACCCTTTTAAATATGGGTCGTTGATCATTCAGATCAACGGCCATCGTTCCCCCTTTCCATTTTTAACCCCAAATGGCCCTTTACCCTAACTTATTTCCCACCACCCGCCGCCTCTGAATCCCTTCCCTCTCAATTCTCTCTGCAACCTCACATGAGACCCTAGCGGCCGCCATTTAATTCCACCCTAATCCACCTCAATCCCTACCTAGTTCATGGCCTCTCATGTCCATTTGAGAGGTGTATCGGCTTTCTATGGCTCCGGGGTGTTTGTTTCCGTGATTCCATGGCCATATATCAAAGAGACCTGGTCCAGTCCTTGTTCAACCTCTATTTCTGGTCTTTCTCCGGCCATCCATGGTCGTTCAAGGCAAATCCTTGACTTTTTTTGGTTAGATCGGTAATTTTCAAAGTCTTTCTCACCTTTTTGGGGTTCTCTAAAACCCTAGCTTTAAGGTCTTTTAATTTTCTTTTAGATCTATCTTAGATTTGTGCTTATTACGAACTTCTTAACTATTTCTTGAAGGTTCTTCGACTTTCTTTCAAAATGACTCTTCATTTTTCAACGATTAGGGTTTCTCTTAACTTCTTTTAAAGATCTCTTCTCCGATTTTTGGTGTTGTTTTACAATTTTACTATGTTCAAACAACCTGTTTATGCTTTCCTTTTACTTGATTCAGCAAGTTGAAAACCCTAGGTCCTTCTGGTCTTATCCGAGTTCTGAAACTATCTATTTAAATGTGTACTTGTTTGATTAAGTTCTTTGTTTCTAACTCTCTTTTACTTGTTTGAATTATCTGATTCTGAGTTCTTATCATCTCTTAAACCCAGCTACTGTTGAAGCCCTAATTTCTTACAAGGTTTGCCACACTTATTACTGTGAGACCTTTACTTGTTTCTAACTCTCTTACTTGTTACTATGTTCTTCTTCACTGTTCTATGTGACTACTTGACCTACTTGACTACTGTGCTTCGAATATTTTTCTTACTACTGAATCCTAGCTTACCCCTACTGCTACTGTATGTTTGTAGTGCTTCTTTTTGTCAACATGTTTAACCCTGCATGCATGTTCATTCCTTGCCATTTATGTGTTGAGGTGCAGCATCATGACCCTTTCTTGATTGATTCTGACTCCCTCAATCTTACGACTGATTGCAAAGGGTTCCCTTATAAACCCTAATTTTTTACTCATTTGTTTAAAATTAATTGATTCCTTTCCTTTACCGTGATGTTTGATCTTGTTGAATCATTTCCCAAAACTGAGCATATTTTTTTGTACTTAGTCTCAATTATTTACTTCATACTTTTACTGCCCCCTTATATGGCAATAATCAATCTGTCCCAAACTGATTCCTTTCCTTAACTAAACCTGCCAGTATCCGTTAAGCAGTGATTCCTTAATTAAAGGGAATCACTTGTGTTAATTGATTCTGATTGTGGTTATTTCCATGTTTTTTTAAGACTTTACTTATTACCTTATTCTTCACTTGTTTTCAAAACTATAAATACTCACATTCTCCTCTTTCAAAAACATAAACAATTTGAGTTCAGAACACACACTTACACTCAAAACTGTCTCTCTTTGCTCTACTACTACTTATGATACTGCTTTGTCTAACCAGCTGAAAGCCAAGGCTAGACTGTGGAATCTTGCTTACTTTTCCTTTCTGCACTTTGCTTCCCTACTGGTATGTCCTAGTTATTTTTTAAGCCTCAACAACAACATCTTCCTCTAATTGTTTCAATTTCTCTCATTCTTCTCTACTTCTGCTCATATTTTTTGCAGTTAAGTTACATTACTAGCATGCTGTAATATGTTCCCTTTCCCTTTTAAATTAATGCTTCCCTATGTGTGTACTTTGTTAGTCACTTGTTATGTGTCTGCTGACTTAGGAATCCCAAACCCCCATATCCTCTCTATGTGTTTGTATTCTCTGGCTGGTTTGTGGGCATGCCAGCATCAACCATTACTGTGCATGACCAAACCTGACCCCTACTGGGGTCATATGCTTCATACAATGTATTCCCAAAACCCATTGACCCCTTTGTGTGACTACTGATTCTGTGTGTTTGAGTTTTTTGTTCATCACCCAATTGATTTCAAACACTTCTGCTTCTGATTACCTTCAAAAAATGGACTTGCCAGTCCAGTTTTAAATAAATCTCTTTCAAACTATGTTCTGCACTTCCACTATATTCTTAGAGTTTAGGTTCTGGACCTCTTGTGTGAGCCTTGCCTTGGGATCCTTGTGCTCTATCTAAATTGGACACATAAGGGCTGGCCCCTCCACACTGCACTCATCTCTGTCTAGCTATGCAAACCTGGGTGTAGGCACTGCCCGGGATCCCTTGAGATCCTTAGGGAATTTTGACACATCTAGGTGTAAGAAAGGCTTTGAAATTTTGGCATTGAAGTGGTTCATTACATAACTCAGAGAGGAAGTCAAGATCAGCCTTCCTTTGGTTGTAATTTCTCATTTCTGCACTTCTTTTGTAATTCAATCATTTGGGCTGTAATAATGTGTAAATAGTTATGGATTGATTAGTGAAAAGGGTGTATAGTTGCATGTGGGGTAAATTGGGTAGATATCATGCCTATAGGGTCTGCTCTGGTTTAAAATAAATTCTACAAGTTTTACTTCCACACTTAGATACCATGTCTATAAGATCTAAATGGCTATAATTAGATATCATGCATATAGGGTTAAAAATCAGCGTTATAATTAGATATTACGCCTATAGGGTTAAAAAATCAGCTTTGTAATTAGATATCATGTCTATAGGGTTAAAATCAATTGAAGTTCAATTTTCATTACAGTATGTATCCAGAATCGTTTCCCTTAGAGATCATGCCTATAAGGTCTAAAACCAGTTTAGTTAAAATCAGTTTGACTCATGCCTGCCTGAATGAGATTAAATAACCTACTCTTTTCGTGTTAAGCCATATCATTAGAGAGCATGCTTATAGGATCCAAATCGCCTGTTTAAAATTAAGCAATGTTTTACTGCATCAATATAGATATCATGCTCAGAGGACTTCGTTGTTACGCCTAGGTCAGCCTTAGGTAACTACTTAAATAAAACTGGAACTGCCTTTGTTAATTACCAACTGCTACAACCAGCAGGCAGGCCTAATTCAAACTTCTTTTCTGAGTTATATAAGGAGTCTAGTTCTGTCTCAAACTCTGCTTTAGGATTTTTTAAAACTCAGACCTTAAGTGTGTTTAAGTCTTGCTATTTATGTGCTTTATTTGCGGAGGTATACATGAATCTTATAACTGCTTACATGTTTCCCTCTAAATGCAGTCCTACGTGTTTTTTGTATGTCGCCTAGCCTTTTTGCCTTTTTACCTAAGAGTCAGCCTAAAATCCTCCCTCTTATAGGAATAGTAGTCCTAAATTCCTCCGGGACTGATAGGGATGGGATAGGTAATAGCATGCAATAAAGGTCGAGACCAATCCGCGCTTTAATACCTTAACGGGGTGGGAAGGGTAGATATAGATATGATGACCGATGCACTAATACCACGTGTCACACCTCCTTTTTGCGCGCCTACCCTGAAGGGTAAAATGCGTGAGGGAGTTTTTCCAATTTAAGTGACAATATTCAAAATGGGATTATTTATTTAATTCAGAGTCGCCACTTGGGAAAAGTTTGGCTTTTGGTGTCCCAAGTCACCGGTTTATCTTGAATCCCAATTCGAGGAAAATATTCGACTTTCCAAATGAAGTCTGCGAACCAGAAATTCTAAGTAAGGAATTCTGTTGACTCGAGGGAAGGTGTTAGGCACCCCCGAATCCTGTGGTTCTAGCACGGTCTCTTAAATTGTTGTAATGGCTAAATATCTGATTTTAATATATATTATAATTTATGTGCTTTTATCAACTTTAAACCGCTTTTATTATTATTATTTTTTAATAGAATTGCAACGTCGTGAAAATGCATCTCGAACTACGTCGCAATCAATGCACCCGTGGTTGTTAATACATTCCGACTCCATTGAGATTTGGATTTGGGTCACATAAATGCACACCCAAATTTAGGAGATTTGGTATCGCAACTATGCCACGGGAACCGTTCCCATGGCCACGATAATTTATTAATCGCGCCTAAAGCAAACTACGAATATACAATTATTTTTTCTAAACTACTTTGAGATTATTGCAAAGCCGAGAGTTATGGAATTATTGTGGTAAAAGTGATATAGTGTAGATTTTTATTCTTTACCCAGTTTGTATTTGAGCCCGGATCATAATCCTTATTAAATCTAAAAGCCCAAAATCTCATTCATCTCACTTTAAATTTAAAAGATCCAATGGCTCTAATATACCATAGTTTCTTTAGCGTAAGGCTCCATTTTTTAGTTTTTATTAGATAACTATAATAATTTTGAACTTAAAGCCATATATTGTTTCATGAAACAAGAAATTAAAATAATTGAACACTAGAAACATAACATCAACTAAGGAATAAAATGCTAACATAAAAATTGTTTTTTTTTAAAAAAAAAGAACTTCCTTTAAAATAATGACTTATTTACGTTCAAGTCTAACATGGATTTCTCAAATCATATTAATCTAACAACATAGGTGAGAAGCTAATTATTTAGTGACTTGAGAAACTAATTCTAATCAAACACACATAAATCAAAATAGAAACAAAAGAAATAATAATGAAACATTTAAACAGATCTAAATCAAAACTGAAACATTCATCTAATGCAAACAAGAATTTAGAGGAAATGAACCTTTGATATGAATATTCTATCAATAGACTGAGCAGACAACCTTCTTCATGAAATGGATACAGCTCAACAATCGTTACTCCAAAATGAAATAAAGCCAAGCAAAACCATACGGACTAGAAGGAGACTCAAACGGAAACCCGGACTAGCGACTTCGACCGGCGACGAAAATCCAAATGCATCTGTTCCGATTTCTTTTAGCCGATTTCAGCAGATCTTTTGGCTCATTTTAGGTGGTGTTAGGGGTGGATTTTATGGCTGTTTGCAACAGGTTTTTGCTGCTATTTTAGAGGTCATTTTGACTAAAAAATGGAGCTATTTTCAAGCTTGTTTTGATGTGTTTTGAACGGATTTTTGATGGCTGAATTACTGGAGCTTCAAGGCTGGTCTTGATGGTGAAAAGGTCATTGTTTTCTGGTTTGAGAAGAAAGAAAGAAGGAGATCCGTTGGGGAGGGGGTGTTCTGCCCGTGTATACCCATGGTATATCGAAGGTATATTCTGTCCGCGTTTTTGAGAGGGTGTGTATTTGGAGAAAAAAATGGGTAGAGGAGAGAGTTGGGGAGCTCCCCTTGCTGCCTATGACCGTGTGTGTGTTGAAGAAGCTTAAGAAATGAGGAAAAGGGGGAGAGGTAAAAGTTGTCTTGTTGTTGGAGTGTAACATGGGTGAGTTGGAAATGGATAAAGTTAGAGGGGACAAGGAAAAATGGGGGACAAAAGAAGGTGGGATGAGAATATGGGAATAGTGGGATGAGGGACCGGTGTGGGGGCGAGGGAAAGTGAAAGTGAGATATTGATGAGATAAGTGGGAAAAGTGGGAATAAATTCAAATAGGGTCAAAAATTAGGTGTCAACAGCTGCCCCTCTTTGTTCGAAAATACGAAGGGTTTTCGTGCAAAGATAAAGTGAGCGGATATGAGCGATTTTTGCCCGTTGGAATACTCCGTGTGACGCACATTTTTGAAAGATTTGACCGAATCTTTGCTTCAAAGATTTCCTACATATCCTGGGCAAAACAGAAATCAGGTCAATATAGTTCGGGAAGTTTTGATAGCTGGGACTACCATGGGATTGCAATGCTTGCTATTACTGCTGTTGCTGTTGCCGCTACTGCTTTACCGACCTCCTTATTACAACCAAAGAAAATAGAAATTGAACTAGCTACCTATGCCTGTCAAGCACTAGTTACAAGATTCCTATCTATAATTCTTTCGCAACTTGATCTTGGGTCTTAGCTGATTCTGCTTGTAGACTTCGATCCGAATCTTGATGCTCGCAAGTTGTAGGCACTTGTTTATTTCTGCAGCATTGAGTGAGACGGGATTGGCGGAGCTCAGGAATTTAATCAAATTTTGAGCAACCCGCAATTTAATCTGGGAACATCTTCTTTTTGTTCTTTTCTTCCTTTCTTTATTCTGGATTGAGACTCACTCCGTAGGTCATCTCGATCCATGCGCCTCGAGGTCAGACCTGCTGAGACAAACAAAACAAACGAACGAAATTTTCTGCCCCAGTTTCACTAGGAAAATTTCGTGCGTTAATTGCCATAAAATCTACATAATTGATGATGGGATTGGAAACCTCAAGTCTAAAAGGCGCAACTCAGGGATTGGAGCCCTAATGTTTGCAAAAGGTAAAAAACGCTCAATTCAGAGGTTGGAGCCCTAATATTGGCTAAAAGGGAAAACCGCTCGACTCAGGGATTGGAGCCCTAATGTCGGCTAACCGAAAATTGCTCAACTCAGGGATTGGAGCCCTAATGTCGGCTAAAGGAAAATCGCTCAACTCAGGGATTGGAGCCCTAATGTCGGCTAAAAGAAGAATCGCTCAACTCAGGGATTGGAGCCCTAATGTCGGCTAACATGAAATTGCTCAACTCAGGGATTGGAGCCCTAATGTCGGCTAAAAGAAAAACTGCTCAACTCAGGGATTGGAGCCCTAATGTCGGCTAAAGGAAAATCGCTCAACTTAGGGATTGGAGCTCTAATGTCGGCTAAAAGAAAAACGCTCAACTCAGGGATTGGAGCCCTAATGTCGGCTAAAGGAAACTGCTCAACTTAGGGATTGGAGCCCTAATGTCGGCTAAAGAAAACTGCTCAACTCAGGGATTGGAGCCCTAATGTCGGCTAAAAGAAGAATCGCTCAACTCAGGGATTGGAGCCCTAATGTCGGCTAACAGGAAATTGCTCAACTCAGGGATTGGAGCCCTAATGTCGGCTAAAAGAAAAACTGCTCAACTCAGGGATTGGAGCCCTAATGTCGGCTAAAGGAAAATCTCTCAACTCAGGGATTGGAGCCCTAATGTCGGCTAAAAGAAAAACGCTCAACTCAGGGATTGGATCCCTAATGTCGGCTAAAGAAAACTGCTCAACTCAGGGATTGGAGCCCTAATGTCGGCTAAAAGAAAATCGCTCAACTGAGGGATTGTAGCCCTAATGTCGGCTAAAGGAAACTGCTCAACTCAGGGATTAGAGCCCTAATGTCGGCTAAAGAAAACTGCTCAACTCAGGGATTGGAGCCCTAATGTCGGCTAAAGAAAAATCGCTCAACTCAGGGATTGGAGCCCTAATGTCGGCTAAAAGAAAAATGCTCAACTCAGGGATTGGAGCCCTAATGTCGGCTAAAAGAAGAATCGCTCAACTCAGGGATTGGAGCCATAATGTCGGCTAAAGAAAATTGCTCAACTCAGGGATTGGAGCCCTAATGTCGGTTAAAAGAAAATCGCTCAACTCAGGGATTGGAGCCCTAATGTCGGCTAAAGGAAAACCGCTCAACTCAGGGATTAGAGCCCTAATGTCGGCTAAAGGAAAATTCGCTCAACTCAGGGATTGGAGCCCTAATGTAGGCTAAAAGAAAATCGCTCAACTCAGGGATTGGAGCCCTAATGTCGACTAAAAGAAAATCGCTCAACTCAGGGATTGGAGCCCTAATGTCAGCTAAAGGAAAATTCGCTCAACTCAGGGATTGGAGCCCTAATGTCGGCTAAAAGAAAATCGCTCAACTCAGGGATTGGAGCCCTAATATCGGCTAAAAGGAAATCGCTCAACTCAGGGATTGGAGCCCTAATGTTGGCTAAAGAAAACTGCTCAACTCAGGGATTGGAGCCCTAATGTTGGCAACAGGTGAAGGATTGATTTTGGGGCTTCTAAACTAAACTCCTTTTTTTGAATTTTCTTCTTACTTCTCTTTTCGTTTTATTTTTATTTTTATTTTTATTTTTTGGTGTTTTTTTTAATTATTATTTTGTTGTTTTTTCATTTTTGTTTAGTAAAAATGCAGGAGAGAATTTGGGGAAACTTCCCTTTTGGGTTGATTCCTTGTTGCAAAGCTGTTTCTTGCACTCGCGCATTTCTTTTCCTTTTGGGTGGCACCTGCTTCTTGCAACGGTTGCTTTGGATTGCACCTGTTTCAATTTTCCAAACAAAGAACAATTGTTAGTTTGAAAACGGTGGTTGGTTCGGTGGCCTTGATCGTTCCAATTGCTTGGTCCCGGCCTCATTTCTGTTGAGAAACTCCGCCATTGATTGGATTTACAAGCGACCCCCTTTCAAACTGATCAGACTCGCATTTCCGGATTTTGTGATGATTTTCCCGTGTAAGGCTTTGGTTCTTCCATCCCATTCCGCTTGGGGATTTTTAACTGAGGCAGACTCAGTGGGGATTCTTACTGGGGCAGACTCGTTGGGGATTTTTGTTGGGGATTTTTTTTTTTGTGTCTTTACTTTGAAGGCAATCAACATCATGATCAGTCGGGATTGGACTGATGCACCACTGAAGCGGAGTATTTTCTTCACTTCTTGCTAAATGGAGCTTTGTGAAACCGGTCCTGCCACCTTTTCTTTCCAACACATTTTGGAATTTATGGTTAAAACGAAAGGGATTCAAGGAAAGGTAAACAAAGAGCGGAGAAACTAATTTAAAAGATAAGCGTCCCTTTCGGGACAAGAAAGACTTATCTGAGGCACATGTTGACTTTAAATTGACATGACATGCTTTTTGGACTGGATGCCCGACCCTCATGAACTTGCATTTCCTCATGAACCAAAACGGATCTATGTTTCCAAACCAGGGAACCTTGCCCGAACTTTTTGAGGTGGAATCATTTTTTCGGCCGACAGCACCCTTTGCGGGTTTTCGCTAGTCGACCTCTCTCATTTCTCATCTCACTGTCACTTGATAGCACTCTTTGCGAGTTTTTACTAAACAAGCTCTCTCATTTTCGATTTCTCTACTCCTGTCGCCTCATGGTGCCCGAAGGTTTTCACCGTCAAGACTCTCTCATCTTATTTATCTCAGTTTTAGGATGCGTCAGCTTCCAACAATGATATTTCTTGGTTTCCCCCGCCTTTGGCAATTGATCCGAAGGACTTGCACTCGGGTTTTTTTTTGGTAAAAGGATTGTGGATGAAATTACAACTTTGGAACCAATTGGTGGGCCCGTGGTCGAAACATTATAACATCTGCCCCAGTTTCAACTTCAGGGAAAATTGGATTTTTGTTTTGGTATGACTGAACCCCAGAGAGAGGCTGCCTACATATCCTTTCGGAATCAAGTCAGACGTAGTTCAGGCAAGTCAATTTTTTTTTTGTGTTTTGGTGCTTTTGGATTCCAAAGAGGGTAGCCAAAGAAATGTAACCGACTCAAAGGGTTTGTAGAAAGAGTTGATAGTGTTTGGGTAGCGGGAATAAAAAGCCTTCATCATCTCAAATGTGCCAAGACATCACCGAAGTAAACTCAGACATAGTACTTTTTGACTGCATCCGCATTCACAGCTGTTTCAGGATCATTTCCTTCAATATCACGCAGATATAACGCTCCTCTTGGTAATATCTTCCTGATGCCTTTCCAATTAGGAGCAAATTTTCCTTTCGCTTCCTGGTGATGCGGAAGAATGCGCCTTAACACCAGTTGACCTACTTCGAAATTCCTGGGTCACACCTTCTTGTTGTAAGCGCGGGCCATTCTTTGTTGGTACAACTGCCCGTGACAAATCGCAACCATTCGTTTTTCGTCAATTAAGGTCAACTGCTCCAATCGAGTCCTAACCCATTCACTATCTTCAATCTCTGCTTCGACAATGGTCCGGAGCAAAGGAACTTCTACCTCTACCGGTATCACAGCTTCGGTCCCATAAACCAACAAGTATGGGGTTGCGCCTACTGATGTGCGCATTGTAGTGCGATATCCCAGCAAAGCAAAAGGTAACTGTTCATTCCACTGTCTGGAACTCTGGATTGTTTTTCTCAAGATCTTCTTGATGTTTTTGTTTGCCGCTTCAACAGCACCATTGGCCTTGGGCCGATAAGGAGTGGAGTTCCTATGCATTATTTTGAACTGTTCGCATACATCCTCCATCAAATGACTATTCAGGTTCGCCGCATTATCTGTGATGATAGTTGCAGGAATACCAAAATGACAGATAAGATTTGAATGTACGAAATCCACCACGGCTTTCTTAGTGACCGATTTGAGAGTGACAGCTTCGACCCATTTTGTGAAGTAGTCGATAGCGACCAATATGAATCTGTGCCCATTTGAGGCTTTCGGCTCAATCGGACCAATGAAGTCCATACCCCAGGCGACGAAAGGCCACGGCGCCGACATAGGATGTAGCTTTGTTGGAGGTGCATGAATCAGATCTCCATGTACCTGGCACTGATGACATTTCCGGACGAAACTGAAACAGTCTTTCTCCATGGTTATCCAATAATACCCAGCTCGAAGGATTTTCTTCGCCAGGACATAACCGTTCATATGAGGTCCATACACTCCTACGTGTACTTCATGCATGATTTTTCCTGCTTCTTCGGCGTCAACACATCTTAACAAGTTGAGATCCGGGGTTCTTTAATACAATAGCTCACCGCTCAAAAAGAATCCACTCGCATGCCGCCTAATAGTTCTCTTTTGATCTCCAGTAGCATGTTCGGGGTATTCTTATGTCTTCAAGAACCTCTTAACATCATGGTACCATGGCTAGGTACTTGGTCCTGCCTCGATTACATTACAGTAACTATGTCTTTCCCTGATTTGGATTTCCAAGGGATCGATGTGGGCATTGCCTGGGTAAGGTAACATTGAAGCTAAGGTGGCAAGTGCATCGGCTAGTTCATTGTGCACCGCGGGATATACCTGAACTCTATTGATTTGAATCGCTTGCTAAGATCCTCCACGTGCTGCCGGTAAGGAATAAGCTTGACGTCTTGAGTTTCCCATTCACCCTGGGCTTGTCGGATAATCAGATCAGAATCCCCCATAATTAACAAATCTTCAACATTTTGATCGATCTCCATATTCATGCCCATGACGCAGGCTTCATATTCAGCTGTATTGTTCGTGCAAAAGAAACGAAGCCTAGCTGTGGCCGGATAATGTTGACCAATGGGTGAGATCAAGATTGCCCCAATTCCTACACCTTTGGCGTTTACGACCCCATCAAAGAACATCTTCCAAGCATGAGCGTCTTCTGAGACTACTTCTATGGTGTTTATCTCTTCATCTGGAAAAATAAGTACTAAATGGTTGGTATTCCTCATCGACTGGGTTTTCAGCCAAGTGATTTGCCAATGCCTGGGCTTTCATCGCTGTGCGAGTGACATAGACTATGTCGAATTCAGTAAGCAAGATTTGCCACTTTGCTAATCTCCCAGTAGGCATTGGCTTCTGGAATATGCACTTCAAAGGATCCAACCTGGTTATAAGGTAAGTAGTATGAGCTTGGAGATAATGTCTCAATTTTTGAGCGACCCACGTCAAAGCACAACACGTTCTTTCTAACAAAGTGTACTTGGCTTCATAACCGGTGAACTTCTTGCTTAAGTAATAGATCGTCTGCTCTTTCTTTCCAGTTATGTCACGTTGTCCGAGGACACAACCGAAAGAATTTTCCAAGACCGTCAAATACAAGAACAGGGGTCTCTCTGGCTCTGGTGGGACTAAAACTGGAGGATTTGAAAGATATTCTTTGATCTTGTCAAAAGCCTCTTGACACTCAACCGTCCATTTGATTGCTGCATCTTTCCTCAATAGCTTGAATATGGGCTCACATGTGCTAGTCAGTTGGGCAATGAATCGACTGATATAGTTTAACCTGCCCAATAGACTCATCACGTTTTTCTTCGTTCTTGGAGGAGGTAGGTCTCGAATAGATTTTATCTTTGTTGGATCTAACTCGATACCTCTCCTGCTTACTATGAAACCTAGAAGCTTGCCCGATGGGACTCCGAAGGCGCACTTAGCCGGATTCAGCTTCAGGTCGTACTTCTCAACCTCTCAAAAAATTTCCTCAAGTCTCGAACATGATCGTCCTGAGTCCTGGACTTGACTATCACGTCGTCTACATACACCTTTATCTCTTGATGCATCATATCATGAAAAATGGCAGTCATGGCTCTCATGTAAGTTACCCCGGCATTTTTTAAACCGAACGGCATAACCCGATAACAGTAAGTACCCCAAGGTGTAGTGAAGGCGGTTTTCTCGGCATCTTCTACATCCATCAATACCTGATGATATCCAACGTAACAATCTACGAAGGATTGTATCTCATGTTTGGCACAGTTATCAACAAGGATGTGGATGTTGGGCAACGGGAAATTGTCTTTGGGACTTGCCCTATTCAAATCTCGATAATCCACACACACCCGAGTCTTCCCATCTTTCTTCGGTACCGAAACTACATTAGCCAACCACGTAGTATACTGGACTACCCGAATTACTCTTATTTTCAACTGCTTTGTGATTTCTTCTTTGATCTTATCACTGATATCAGTCTTGAACTTCCTCTGCTTCTATTGAACTGGAGGACAATCAGGGTAAATTGGCAATTTATGCACCACTAGATCAACACTTAATCCTGGCATGTCATCGTATGACCAAGCAAACACATCTTTAAATTCAAAGAGGAGTTGAATTATTGCATCTCGCGTTTTTCCATCTGTGTGAATACTTATTTTGGTTTCTCGGATTTCTTCAGGAGTTCCCAAATTAACCGGTTCGGTGTCATTCAAATTCGACTTAGGTTTATTCTCAAAGTGTTCCAATTCTCGATTTATTTCCCTAAAAGCCTCTTCTTCGTCATATTCCGGTTCTTGGTTCATTATTTCACAATTAAACAGCTCGTTTGGGTCTGGGCGTGAAGTCCGCAAGCATGTCATATTATTTAAAGTTGCATTATTATAACTGAAAGGAAAAGATAAAGGAAAATAGCAAAAATCAGAAAGAATAAAGAAAAAATGATGAAATACTGATTTTATTCCTTGGAATTGGGAAGATAACAGGGTTTATATTTCAGTAATTTAAAACAGGAAACTAAAGAAAGACATCCGAGTTACACCCTGGGATAACTCGTGATGCAGGAAAGGTGGCAGGACAAGTCTACCCGGACTCCTGCCTGATTGGGAATGGTGTAGCCTTCCAATACTGCAGCTTGGCATTGGGACCCATATACAGCACCTCAGCGGTGCTTGTGCCTTCTCCCAGCTAAACCATGTGAGTTTCGTAAAGCATTTCTCTCATTGCCCCACATATTTCTTCAATCTCTTCGGTCGTAAAGGCCTCGTCATCTTCTTCTTCAATGTACTTTGGTCTGACGAAAGTTTCGTATAAATGTGGAAATGGTCGAGGCAACTTCCATCCCTCATTTTTTCTCTTCTTTGCCCAATATTCATCTTTTGGGGTAGGTTGGAAGCCTATCCCAAAGAGTTTCTTAGTGGAAGGCAAGGTGATAGGTTCCGTTATTCCTTGCAGCGATTTTCCAAGCCCTTTTCCCGGTTTGAATGCCTGTCGGATCATTTCTTTAGCAACCATGATTGAAGCATTGGACAAGAAAGGTTGGGGACAAGGGATCCCTTCTTCATACTGCTCCACCAGCACAACTTCAAAAACCTGATAAACTGTGTGCTCACTCCCTTCTCTTGCTTCAAGACAAGGGATGGATGGGTCCCGATAAATAGACTGTTCGTCTTCTCCGTGGACCACAATTTCCAAATCTTTATCTTCAAACTTCACCATTTGGTGTAGAGTGGAGGGTACAGCCCCCGCAGCATGAATCCAAGGTCTTCCGAGGAGAAAATTGTAAGATGTGTCCATATCCAGTACCTGGAAAGTTACTTCGAAATCCACCGGCCCGATAGTCAATATCAGGTCTATTTCTCCGAGGGTGTCCCTCTTGATACCATCAAAATCTCTTACACAGACATTATTGGGGCGAATCCTTCCGGTCCCAATTTCCATTCTTAGCAGCGTGGAGAGCGGGCAAATGTCAACACTCGAACCCCCATCCAACATTACTCGCTTGACGTAGTAGTCTTCGCACTTGACTGTTAGATGTAAATCCTTGTTGTGAGTTGCTCCCTTCGGAGGTAAATCGTTCTTGCTAAAGGAAACTTGATTAACCGCGAAGAACCTTTCCGTCATTCTTTCAAGTTGCTCAACTGAAGTCTCAGCCAGCACATGCGCTTCATTCAAGGTTTTGAGCAGGATCTTCTGATGTTCGGCGGACTTCATTAGCAAAGAAAGCATAGACACTTGTTCAGGGTATTTGCGCAACTGATCCACTACTTCATAGTCAGGCATATTTATCTTTTGGAAAAAAGCCTCTGCCTCTTCAATGCTTACAGGCTTCTTGGGTGGGAAGCTCTTCCGTGTGGCATTGTTCACTTCTTGAATGTCTGAATATTTTCCAACAAAAGTATTTTCTGGAAGTTCCCCCGTGATTTCTTTGCCTTGGTATGTAACCAATGTTTGTTGATAATTCCACGATACTTTAGACGGGTCTGTCACTGGCTTCTGTGGCACGCGTCTGATAACCACTGGCTCATTCAGCCAAGGCGGTTTAATCATCCCCCGACCACATAGGCCCCTTTTTACACGTACATCGGTATTGCCCTTTTTATTTCGAATCTCTGTGGCTTCTCTGATCGACCTCGTGGAATATAGAGAACTTCATTCTCCGAAGGCAACATCGTCTCCGTTTTTGTCCTTGCCTTCTTTTCGAGTTCAGTCTTGACGGTGTCAGTCTTCTTTTCCCCTTTCTCTTGCTTCGGGGCTGTTTTAGGCTTTCTCTCTGCGTTGACAATGGCGATTATAGCTTTCAAGGCAGGATCAAACTCCTTGTCCTCACAGATCATCCCAATCAACGGCCCATTATTGTGAGCGGGCAATGGATTGTTGGTCACATTTGGGACCTCCTTGTCCCTTAATACTAATCCCTGTTCTATTAAGTTCTCTACCACCCTTCTTAAAGTCCAACAATCATTGGTATCATGCCCTTCTGCTCCCGAATGATAAGTACACCTGACACCGGCTTTGTAAGCAGGTGATGCTGGATTATGCCTTGTCTGAGGGACTGGTTGCAGGAAACCCATCTGGACTAGTTTTGGGAATAGGGTAGAATACGGTTCACCAATGGGTGTGAAAGTTTGTCTTCTGGGTGGTTCTTGAGGACAGAAGTTATTTTGGGGTAGTTGTGGATTATAGTGGTTTCGGTAAGGAGGCCGATTTCTGGGAGGTGGAGCTTGGTTCCGTTTGGCTTGTTGTGATGGCAGGACATAAGGCTGAGTATTCATGACCATGTAGGGTTGAGGAGCATAGGCCACATTTTGGTGGGGGTAGTAATGTTGCGGGTTTTTTCCTGGAAAACGGGCCTGGGATTACTATATTCTCTTGCTTCTGACGCCGCCATGGACGTCTCTTCCTTTTTCTTCCCTCTTGCCATTCCTCCGGTCCCGCCTTGGACGGCTTGGGAGGTTGCCCTTATGGCTGCCTGACTCAAGATTCTACCCGTTTTCAAACCATTCTCTACCATTTCCCCGATCTTAATCACTTCTGCGAAAGGCTTTCCCATGGCCGACATCATGTTTTGGAAGTAATCTGATTCTTGAGCTTGGAGGAATGTAGTGACCATTTCTATTTCATCCATGGGAGGTTTTACCCTTGATGCTTGCTCGCGCCATTTAATAGCATATTCTCTGAAGCTTTCTCAGGGTTTCTTCTTCAAGTTTGACAAAGAATTCCTGTCTGGCGCGATGTCAATATTATACTGAAACTGCCTTACAAAATCTCTGGCAAGATCGTCCCAAATGTGCCATCGAGATATGTCCTGATCCATATACCATTCTGAGGCTATCCCCACCAAGCTTTCTCTGAAGTATGCCATCAACAATTCTTCTTTGCTGCCAGCCCCACGCAATTGGTTGCAATACTTTTTGAGGTTTGCAATGGGATCGCCATGCCCATCATATTTCTCAAACTTCGGTGTTTTGAAACCTACGGGCAGGTGCACGTGAGGAAACATGCACAGATCAGTATAGGAAACACTCTTCTACCCGCTTAAACCTTGCATATTTTTTAAACTCTGCTCGAGGCTCCTCATTCTTTTTGCCATTTCATCTTGTTCAAGAGCTTTGGGATTTTGGTCTTGCCCAGGCGTAAGCTCGTATTGAGGCTGCTGAGGGTGAGTGCTGGTGGTAAACCTAGTTGGTTCCAGCGAGAAGGATGGTGCTTGAAATGTGAATGAGGAAGAGTCAAAATTAGGCCTGTGTGTAGCGGGTTGTGCCACGATTGGACAGGGCGGTGCAGTGAATATGTTTGTAGCCACATCTGTCGTTGACATCCGGAGATAAGAATCAGATGGTGATCCAGCGGAGTGGGTTGAAATGGTAGGGTACCCGAATGGGGTAGTTGGATAACTTATGGGGACATTGGAAGTCCCACTTGTCCTAGAGAACAACTTGGGGAATCCAGGGATTACACTCGGCGGCTCTTTTCCATTATTCCAGTCATCCAACATTTCCAACATGCGAAGCCGTAAGATTCTGTTTTCTTCAGCAGTTGCTGATTCGGAAGTTGGGATGGCCGAGATTGAACTCTCTTCGGAGACAGGAATTGTTGGCAAAGGAATTTCTGAAGACATATCTACACTTCCCTTTGATCTCGTGAAGTAAGTGTGAATACTTCCTCTCGACTTAGTGACGGGCAGCTGAACACTTCCTTTCGACCTCGTAAAGTATGTATGTGAGGCCAGATCTCCACCAAACCAAACCACCTTTCTAAAAACCTGGTCTTAGCAGTAAGCAAACGGTTAGTTTGAAACAAATAGCAGACAGGTAATCTCATGTTGGGGTGTGATGCACCTATACAGTTAAGTGAATTTCTACATGTTTGCATCGATGACATGCGTCATTCCGACTTCTCTTTATGCTCCCCTTTATTTTATTATTATTATTTTTTTTAATTAATTTTTTATTATTATTTGAAGTTAAAAACGTGACCGGATCCGATGAGGATTGCCTACGTATCATGATGCCGCGTGAATCAGATCATTACCTAGTTCAAGACAAACAAGTGTAAAAATAAAGAAACATTTTTTTTATTACTAAAACAATCTATTACAAACTAACATTTTTGAAAAAGGGAGAATAACAGACTCGAAATAAATACAAACTCAACAACTACTGATACACCCGGATGCGAAAAGACAAACAAAAGACGCCAAGACGGAAAATACAGACTCGACCTATAAATACATTAAAGTTTTAAGAATTTCCACCCACGGGGCATCGTTCGGTCTCGCCGCGGGCTTAGGTGCGAGGTCCCTTTCAAGTTGTTCCAGCTCATACATGGTCTGCTTGACATAAATCATCACTGCCAAGAAAAAGGTAATGTGGGTCATATCTTCGCATCACAGACACCTCCTAATGATGGCATGGGCAATGGTCTTAATCTTATCCCTGGTTTGCCTCTTTTCTATGAGTAGGCGCTCTATTTGATCATTACGGGCCTTCAAAACCCGAGAATCCTGGAGATGTTGATTCTGCCACTGCTGAATTTCTACTTCCATTTGGGCCAGTAAATCATAGCAACATCTATTTTCAGCTTCAAAGGTTCGGGCTTGTTTAAACGCTCTATCCTCAAGAGTGGCCACCTTTCTCTTCAAATTGGCAATGGTTTGCTTATGGTCCCTTTTCAACTGCTGCAAGTACCGGTTGCGCTCTTCTGTTCTTTTTTCCCAGTGTGTCTCGAGTCCTGTTATGGTGTTCTCAAGATTCTCCGACTCACTCCGGCACTCATCAATTTCCATTTTTAAACCTTTTATCAGTCGCTCATCCGACCGGCTCCTTTGTTGGTTGTCAGCGGCTATCCTTATCTGCTGGATTTGGGCCCTGAGCGTCTCGTTTTCCTGGGTCAACCTGTTCTTTTCTCCCAGATCAGTAGCAACTTGCAAGTTGTGCTCATATTTTAGACCTTCAATTTGTTGTTTCAGCTTGCTGATTTCAAACCGATAGCCTTTTTCTTTTGCTAACCAATCCCATTGCTCCTGTGATGACTCGGCAAAATTCAGGATATGGGGTCTTTTAGCCAGCCTTTTATGCTCAAGTTCTCTTCTGTACCACACAAGGTACCCTGGTGCTACTTCACCTTTGGCCCGATCCTGCACGCAAGTATCTGCTTTTAAACATTGGCATTCATTCCAGATCTGGCGGACTTTTGCTTCAGGAAATTGTCCGTCAGGGCTAATCTCAATTGCTTGAGCACTAAGATCTTCCTCGTGTGGCACTATCTGGCATCTCCCGAGTTGTCTCAAAACTCGATAGGGCGCGTAAGGCTGAATGCTCTTAAGTCCCATCAATAGAAAGTGGGTCCTAGCGGTCGGCATATATATGACCTCATCAACAGGCAACCATCCCAGTGTCCATTGTATTTGGCTGGCGGTGAGGGTTCGAAAGAATGACGTCCATGCCGTAACTCCTTCGGGTAGACTGACCCCCTTGATTCTCATGTAAAACTCTTCTATGCAAGTCTTCTTCGAGGAACCATAACTCAAAAGCTCGGAACGGTGGCAGAGATGTTCAGTCATCCATATTTGTAGCAGCAAATTACACCCCTCGAAAAAATTCCCTCTGGCTTTGCAGGCTGTGAGAGCTCGAAAGATATCAGATACTACCATAGGCGCGAGAGTGCTTTCATTTTGAGTGAGCACCGGAGTTGCTTCGGACATTTTCAGATCAATGTTTCCGTCTTTCCTCGAAAACACCAAAAGGCCCAAAAATGTTATCATGAAAACCACTCGTCTATGCTCATCCCACTTCTGACGGTTACCTTTGCTGCATAGCTTGTTAACCGGATTGTTGAATCCTCTTACATGACCATATCTGTCATATATGAAGCGTGGACTACAGAAACCTGCGGCCAAATCTGGGTTATGGACCGTCCTGGGTATCTTTAATGAATCTAGAAACCGATGCACAGTGACAGCTCTTGGGACAACCAGGTATTTTTGCCTTAATGGGACTTCAGCATTTCCGATGTACCCGGCTATTTCCTCCAGAGTCGGGGTGAGTTCAAAATCGGAGAAGTGGAAGACATTGTGTGTCGGGTCCCAGTAGGTGACCAAAGCTCTTATGATATCTCCCCGAGGCTGGATTTCCAATAAACCCGTGAGACCTTTCAGATATTTCTTGACCTCATCTTGCTCTTTAACACCTAGATCATTCCACCATAGCCGCAACTTGACAGGGATTTTAGTCATTATCGAAAAGCGTTCATTTTGCATTGTGTCCTGCACATTTATTAAGGTGATTTAAACAAAAAATGATTTGACTCGAAAAATGGTTTGACTATTTTTTTTTAAAAAGGAGAGATTCGTTTTTCGAACACGGCCTTTCAGCACTTCGGGGATGAAGATTTTAAGGTTGTGCGGGTTAATCGACCCAAATTCTAAAGGATGATCGACAGTGGCCGTTTATGCAAAGTAAGCCTTCCGTCGTCCCTTTCAGGAACATTTGGCTATTTTTTTGACCAAAACAGTCACTTGATTTATTTATGACTCTTTTTTTCAGAGTAGTGACCCGACATGGGGAACACGGCCTCACAGAGCCTCGGGGACGAGGATCCTAAGGCCATTGGGCAATTTGGTCAAAATTTAAAATGACCAAAAATGGTTGTTTATGTTAGCCTTCCGGCGTCCCTTTCGGGAACATTCGGCTATTCTTGCCAAAAACGGCATCACCCGACTCATTTATGATGAAATTAAAATTCTAACATTTTGGCTATTTTTGAAAAAGGGGAGGTTGGACCCGATGAGGGTTGCCTACGTATCTCACACCTTGTGAGAATCAAACCGGCGTAGTTCAGGCCGATCAGGCGTAGAGGAAATAAACTAACTCTTTTTTTTGAATAAAATACTTACAAAGAAAAGGAGAAAATATTTTTGGATTTCGATTTTTTTTTTATTTGTTTTTTTTATAATTATTTTTTGAAAAGAGACGACGACTAAAGAAATATTTTTTTCTTTGAATTTTAACTTCTTTTCACTCTTTTTTTTTTGAAATTTCGAAAAATCTTCTACGAAAGTATTTGGACTATTAGTCTGAATTTATGAAAGAAATACTACAAAAGAAAAAATATTTTTTTTTTGGATTTTGAGAGTGATTTAAAGGAAATATTTTTTTGTATTATATATGTTTTTTTTAATAAATCAAACTAAAAGACAAATTTTGTTTTCATTTCGGCGAGGTTTTGACACTACTTGGACATTGATTTTATTTTTTTTAAAATAAGTAGTTATCTCCCTACACTGCTATTTTCTTTTCTTCTTTAAATTTTTTTTTTTGATTTCAGAAACCGGTCAGCATGCAGATCTGAAGCAAATAAATGCGCAAAACAAATGGGATGCAGCAGGATGGTCTTTTCATTTCGGGTTGCTTGTCCTAGACGGACCCAACCCCTGTGTTGAGTCCCCTATGTCAAATGCAACATGATGCAAATAAGCGTTCCTACTAGGGATCCGGCATGAGGTTTTGTTATACTAGGTTTATCCTGGGTATATGTTCTAGACTGTGTACCCGAGCAGACAACTCGAGTCGAGTAGGGGGCTACGTACCGGGGACCCGCGAGATCGTCCGGCTTTGTAACTTGTCAGGCCTCTTTCTTATTTCAGGGTATGACACTAACAGAATAGGGAGTCTTGACCAGCAAGCTCCTCCCCGGAGGTAAGAAGAGAAGGGTTTCGGCACGGTTTATATACAGTTCAGATAATATCAAAGCGGTAAAAGACAACATTTAGCACGTTATGTCCAAACATGTAATAAAGATCAGATAATAAAGCCAAATATAACAATTATCTAAGCTCGAATTCTTGAACCCTGAACCAGAGATTCTGGGTTCGTTTCCCCAGCAGAGTCGCCAGAGCTGTCACACCTCTTTTTTGCGCGCCTACCCCGAAGGATAAATGCGTGAGGGAGTTTTTCCAATTTAAGTGACAATATTCGAAATGAGATTATTTATTTAAGTCAGAGTCGCCACTTGGGAAAGTTTTGGCTTTTGGTGTCCCAAGTCACCGGTATATCTTGAATCCCAAATCGAGGAAATTTTTGACTTTCCAATGAAGTCTGCGAACCAGAAATTCTAAGTAAGGAATTCTGTTGACCCGAGGGAAGGTGTTAGGCACCCTCGAGTCCCGTGGTTCTAGCACGGTCGTTTAAATTGTTATAATGGCTAAATATCTGATTTTAATACATGTTATAACTTGTGTGCTTTTATTAAGTTTAAACCGCTTGTATTATTATTTGTCTTTTCTGGAATTGCAACGTTGTGAAAATGCATCTCGGACCACGTCGCAATCAATGCGCCCGTGGTTGTTAATACATTCAGACTCCGTTGAGATTTGGATTTGGGTCACATAAATGCGCACCCGAATTTAAGAAGGTAATTTAATTAAATCGCGCCTGAAGAGTCTAACGCGTTATTATCTTTGGGGAAGGCAGTGAAATTCACCAAACAGTCCATCCCAAGAAATCTAAATATTTATTATGACCAATTATTGAGGGCCCCGCGATTTGCATTTTTTATTTGGCGAGGCTCGTCTCATTTTTATTCTTTAAGGATAAAACCTAACAGTGGCTACATTTCTCTATTATGTTCGTCTCTAAAAATGAAAGAGGAAAATATACGCTAATTAGATTACATGCTTGGCCGGCACCGGCCTCTTATTAATTATTAGATTACAAAGGATATTAACGGAAAATTGCACTTGAATTTGTAAGGCGGGGGATTATTTCGTGCCTTATTCTATAATTGAAGATTACCAAATGGAAACGAAATTACAAATAAAATGTGGAATTGACAAACTCTATTGTTGAAACAAACAAATTATTCTTTAACTAATTTAGGCTCCACATTATTAGACGAATTGAAACATTGGAACTAATTATTATTTTTCTAAAAAAAAGAAGCTAATTGAAAATGAACCAACCTTGACTACCAACACATTCGAGGGTTGTTAAACTTAATCGACACTTTGAAAATCTATTACATTTAAAGGAACTCTAACAAACCTTGTTCGAAATCAACTCATGCCTATTAAACTAAACTACGTGAGTTATTAATGGATTCCCTTAAACACAAATTGAATTACGGCTCACGGTCTAGGAATAAGGTATCTAATATTGTATGAACCTGAATCATATTAAACTATACTACGCAGCTATATTAATGCCAATTCCAAATTACCCCAGCCCAAAACAAATCAAAAAAAACTAAATATAGATGAAATCGAAATTAGTCCACTACTCGACTGTTTAACTATTAATTGTAAGATAACGGATCTAAAACTAGTTAATTCTGTTGCTATAGCTTTCATTTAAACTAGTAACGTTATTAAAGTTATTGACTAAACAAAATTTAGCAGAACTAGATAGTTCATTGACAAGCCAAAACCAAATCACATTATACAGTTTATCTTCCCAAACGGTATCGAACAAAAGTAAACTTAAATTAATTACACATCAACTAGTGTCTATTTTTGAAAACACATATGCGGGGTAAACTACATAAGCACCAATGTGAAAGCCAAAGCATGAATACTTCCATTTTTTAATCTTTCAACTCAAAATTACATCACAGCTTGGTTCGAATGTGTACCTGAATTGGAAAGTGAGAAGAAGATGAAGATCAGTAGAAGCAACAGTAGTATAGCGACAATAGGTTCAGCAACACAGTGAAATCTCTGAATCAATCGAGATTAGTGACAGAAATTCCAAGCAGCAGAGGCGAGCCAAACCAAATTTCAGAATGGTTTCGAGAACCAAATAGAGTTGCAGAGATGACTCCAAACAAACCAATATGCTCAACAAAATAAGTCCAGCACCCCACAAGCCAAACCCAAATGAAACAGAACAAGTAGAATGACTTGCTACTAAGGTTCGAATGAGTCCAAACTTCTAGTACTGGACAGGGTTTCTCCTTCGAAAACCAAAGAAACTATGTTCTGGTCTTTTAAAAAGATATAGGAACTAAACTTCCAATGGGGAATTGAAAACAAATTCAAAGAAGAGAAAGCAATCAAGCAGTATTTTTTCTTTTTCTCTCCAGAAGCTCCCTTTCCTTTCAGTCCCCTTTCCTTATTATAAGAGAAGAACTCCCTTTTATAGGCAGGCTGCCCATGGCTTAAAATAAATCCTAAAGGCTGTCATTTCCACTTAGGATTGTCTAGGCATGGAGTTTCTCCTCTATTTTAATCTTCTGAAATTCAAAAATGCAGTGGCTATCCTACTGTACAGCAGGTTCCACAACTATTCTCATGTGCATTTTCAGCTTTTTATTATTAAACCCATCCTACATCTGACTTCTCATCTGTAAAGATGTCAGCCAGGGTGTATTTGTACTATAGATTACTCTAATGGTTCGACCCATACTCAACTGGCAGTCCACTTTCTTAACTCTGAAATCTTCATTAAGAATTGCAGCTATAACCGATCCTTAGATGATTTTTGATTCAACTAACAAACTACAAACAGTTATAATCAATTCTCAGCTGATTCAACAATGCCTCAGTAAACAAAATTAAACAACATGAGTCAGATTACTACCATTCCAAACTGAAACTAATCGACAACATATATCGAATTGACTACGCGAATTACAACACATACAATCAATAGCAAATGATCAGAATCGAACAGTATTAACAGGTGATTCAAATTGTACTGTCAAAAACAAAGAATTGCCCTAGAGACTAATTAATCGATCAAACTCATTCCAATCGATTATATAGTTTAAACACATACACTCATCAATGAATAGAGAAAAATTCGACCAAATAAAAGGTCCGGGCGAGGTGGACAGAATAGTCGACACAAAAATGAAAACAACTCAAACTGACATTTAAACACATAAACAGACATCAAACAGACAACAACATGGAACTGACAAGGAAAAGAAATTACCTTAAGAAATTGAAGGTTAGACGAACCCGTCTTGGACTCTGAATCGGACCTCTTTTGGGGTTGAACGGACTTTAATCGAAGTGTTCTCAACTGAGAACACCTCGATTAAGGTCTATTAAAACCCCAACCCTTCGTTTAATTGGACAAAACCCTAGGTTCTGGATTTCTAGGGTTCTTGGTGGTTGATTTGGGCTCCGAGCTTTTATGGTTAGATTCGAACCAAACCAAGCTTGGTTTGGTCACGAGGGAGATCAGGGGAGTAACTGGTATGGATTTGGGGTGGTTTGGCATAGGTTGGGGGTTTGGCTCTAATCTTCAAATGAAGATTCAAGACGATGGGGGAAGATTTGAGACCAACGGTTTGCAGATCCGTGTCCAGGGGGTCGAGGTGCACTAGGGGTGTTAATCTGGTGGTCACCGGCATTGTTGCCGCCGGGTTTATGGTGAGGGAACGGAAGGGCGGCGCTAGGGTTCTTGAGGGTGTTTGGGAAAGAGACGATAATGAGGGAGGGGGGTCTGGCTTAGGGGGCGTGGGGGTAAGGGATTGGGTTTATATAGTTAGGGGGAAATTTGATCTGGGCCGTTAGATCATTCAAAATCAATGGCCTGGATTGATCAGCTTAATGGAAACGACGCCGTATGGGTTAAGTGAGACCGGTAGGTCTCTGGGTGAAACGGGTCGGGTTAAAGCGTGGGTATGGATACGTGATCTTGGCCATTGATCAATCTGAGATCAACGGCCCAGATCAAGCATGATCAAAACGACGCCGTTTGGACGTTCTCTGAGGTTGGTTGATCTGGACCGGGCAAAACAGTGCTTTGGGCCTGATTTTGGGTCCAATTCAAATGGCCCAATTCGATTTCGTCCAATTTTAAACTCATTTCTTTTCTTTTTCTATTTCTAACTAAAATCCAAATTTACAAAAAATCCTAAAAATAAATTATAAAAAATATAAAATTAAAATTATATCACAAGACATTAATTGATTTTTTAGTAATAATTAACACACAATATCATATATTAATTAAACAAAAATCAACCTTTAAACGATAAAATGACAAAATTACCAAAGATAATATTTTTGTGATTTTTTATTCATTCAAAACCAAATACGATTTAATTAATTCCTAATAGTAGAACAAGATCCTAAATTTACACGCGACATATATTTTGTATTTTTAATTGATAAAACTAAACAATCACAGACAAAAACTACAAATAACTACCAAAAAATGCCACGCAAAATCTAAAAATTGTACACAAAGACGCTTTGTTCTATTTTTCGATTTCTTTTGGAGTAATTGTCGTGTAAACAAAAATCACGTGCTCACACCACGTGTATACCCTCTTTTGAGGAGTGTCATACTAGGTATTGCATTGAGGTGATCCATATTATAAACAAGCCTAGGACCCCCATTTTATTTTTTACAAGCATGTTTAGTCTATAACTCTTTCAAACCTTGACTTTCAATAATTGTTTCAAACGTTTGTGTGTTTAACTTAAATGCCCTCTTGCTTGAGCCTTACTTATTTACTTGCTAATTGCACAAATTCATAAAAACTATCTGGCCAGGAACCACACTAGTGGATCCTGAGAGGTGCCTAACACCTTCTCCTTAGGATAATTTATAGCCCTTACCCAATCTCTGGTTATCAAGCATAGTTGTAAATGAACTCTATAGGTGTCTTAATGCGCCTTAAATCATTAGGCGACGACTCTTCAAAATACCCAATTACCAAAGAGGAAATGAGTCATTATACCCCATGAATGTCGAAACCCAAAAACTCCTCTTCGTCCAGAAGGGGGGGAAAAAGGCACGACAACCCTCTCTTTTTTTCCTTTTTTTTTTTCTTTTTTCATTTTCCCTCATCTCTCATTGGTCTGCCAAAAGACCCTTTTACCCTTGAAAATTGCAACATGTAGCACATAGGATGCATCAGGATAGTCTTTTATTTTTTGGGTACACTTCTGTCCTAGCCGGACCCAACCCTTGTATTGAGTTCCCGAAGTCAGATGCACATGATGCAAACAAATGTTCCTACTAGGGATCCGGCATGAGGCTGAGTTATTCTAAGTTCAAAACCTGGGTATGTTGTTCTAGACTTGTGTACACGAGCGGACAACTCGAGCCGGGGGGGGGGGGGGGGGTACCGGGAACCAAAAGGTCATCCGGCTTTGTAACTTGTTCGAGTCTCTTCCTAATTTAAGGTATGACACTAACAGAAGAGGAGTCACGCCAGCGTGCACATCCCCGAAGATGAGAAGACAAAGGTTTAGTAGTAGTTTATATACAGTTCAAATAGTATCAAAGCGGTAAAAAGCAGCACTTAGCATATTAGGCCCAAACATATTATAAAACCAGATAATAAATAAAAGCCAAATATAACAGTTATTCTAAGCTCGAATTCTTGAACCCTGAACCAGAAGTTCTGGGTTCTTATCCCCAGCAGAGTCGTCAGAGCTGTCACACCTCCTTTTTTACCACTCGAGAGGGTATAAGGGAGTCTTTTCCAATTTAAGTGACAATTGAAATGGGATTATTTATTTAAGAATCAGAGTCGCCACTTGGGATAATTTATGGTGTCCCAAGTCACCAGTTCAAATCCCGAATAGAGGAAAGATTAACTCTGTTTTACAGTCCGCGAACACAGAAATTCGGGTAAGGAATTCTGTTAACCCGAGAGAAGGTGTTAGGCATTCCCAGGTTCCGTGGTTTTAGCATGATTGTTCAACTATTATTATTGGCCTATTTATCTGATTAATTACACATTTCAAATCTACGTGCATTTTTAACTTTCTAACTGCTTTTAATGATCCAACTGTTATACCACTAATTATTTGATTACACATTGCGAATACCCACGATCTACAACATGTTTATTTATTTAACAAGATTAAATTGGGGTCAGGTCACATAAATGTACCCCCGAATTTTAGAAATTAAGCATCACAACTACGTCACGGGAACCGTACCCATAGCTACGATAATTTATTTAATTAACGCGCCTAAAGCAAGACTACGAGATTTCAAGGCATTTTCTACACTAATTAAGATATCGATGGGAGGGCCATAGACTAGGTGATTGTATGGCACACCTCAATTTTATTAAAGGAAAAGGCATCCAACTAAATGAACTAGGATATTCATATTTAGACTAATTTGAGAGTAAGTATCACAATAACGCCATGGGAACCATACCCGTAGTTGTGATGATTTAATTACGTGCCTAAAGCAAACTACGACATTTACGAAAATTAAAGGCCTAAGTATGCTACTATCGATCCAAACAAATAAAGTAGAATAATTAAGATGATAAATTCAATTTTTTTTATTCTAATGTCCAACCCACATTCAAAACAACGGAAGTGCCATTTACCTTCACCTAAGTGTGATGATATATCTTTTTGGAAATTAATAAAACTACAATTATCTAAAACAAATAACTATATATGATAACAGAGAAGCCAATTGTTTATGAATGACTAACGTAGATTAAAACTAGAAAGAGTCATCCCATACACATTAAATCTAAAATCCTTACTTCACTGTTTCTTCTTTATCCTAATTAAATTTGGTAATAGATTAATGATTCAACGACCGCAAAATTTCTTAGTCCTTAAATTAACGAGAATTGAACATGAACATAATACGAATATCGTTCAAACAAATACACAAATAATCTCAAGCAAATGCGCGCAAACTCGCTTCACTCCATCCGAATAATTATAAGAACACACATAATTGAAGAAGGGAAGAGTATGAAAAGGACCTCAAATGATTCTTGCCAAAACACTCTGCAGGTCGCCTTCCTAACAATTAAGCTACGGACAGGGACCTTGAACCGGAAATGAAGCCACGATCGACGACACCCAACGGAAAATATCACTGACTCAACTCCCAAAACAAACGAAACGGTGATGAGAAGAAGAAAGCAGAGAAGCAGCTGAAATGGATGAATCTTGGAGTTTTGAGGTGTAGAATTTAGAAAACGCGGAGATTAATATAGCTTGTAGCTTATGTCCGTTTTTGACTCTAAAGAAAGAGTTAATCTCTTTCAATCTTTATCCATTCGTCTGTGTTTCCCCTCTGCTGTACATTTCGATTATCAGAAGCCGGATTTCAATTTTTTTTACCACTACCGTCAGTATAAAGTTTGTTCATGCCATTTCGAAGCTGAACTTCTGATTGATACCTCAATCTCAAGAGCACGGAAATTGCTTTAGCCTTATGGTTAATCAATTGCAAATGAACAGATCATTATCATGATGATCCCATTTTATATTTGTGTGTCTGTTTCCTTTCAATTAAAAAAAATCAAAGAACATGGAGTCACATGGGGGTAGGGAAAACGGCTGAAGCCTTTGAATCTTAGGCGTGATTTCCGGTCTTAGGGTATTAGAGTGTAGGATGTATATTTGTGTACTTTCAACTATATAGAAAGGTTTTTAGGTTAAGGGGTATGCGTTTGGTATTATTTAGCTTTGAAATTGGGCCAAAGATTAAAAATACACTACAAAATTCATAAAGACGGGATAAACCAGCCCAACACTAATTTCTCCTTCTAAAATTATGTACAATTATAATATAAAAATATAAAATTAATCTTAATTGATTAAACTAAACTATATTAAAACATGAAACTATTTTTTGTGTTTTCAAGATTATATAAAAATAAAAATAAGGTATTGCTTTTGTATATATTTTTTATTTAAATTTATGAAAGATACGTAAACTAAAATATTTTTGTAATTTTCATTTTTTGTGACGAAATAAAGTAAAAGCGTCAAAATTAGTTGAAATAAAGATATTAGGCCTAAATTAAATATTTATATGCTAAAATATAAAAATCTTGGGGAGGGTCAAAATCACATGTCTATAGTTGTTTTCTTCATTTGTCTTACATGTAATAGTCTGTGTTGACTACTCATTATTTCATCGTGTGTTCACTACTTGTTTTCTTTACCGCTTAAATTTCCGTTGTTAGCTTACATTGTTGAACTGCCTATCTGGCATTTACTTCCTCGCTTTCCATTATTAGATTATACTATATTCTGTTCAGTTTTCTTATCCTAATAGTTTTCTTATCCTAATAGGTGTCTTGACCTGGACTCGTCATTACTCTATCGAGGTTAGTCTTAATACTTATTGGGTACCGTTGTGGTGCACTCATACTATGCTTCTGCACATTTTTGTGCATATCCATGTAAATTTGCCCATGCTGGATGTCAATGATTGATTAGCTATTTTCAAAGACTTAAAGGTACACATGCTCGGCATTCACAGGCCTCGAATTCACCTTCTATTTTTAGATGTTCTACTATTTATTTCCTGTTCAAAACAATATTGTATTTCAAAAATTTTAGTGCACTCATTGTAGAGCTTATGACTCAGTTTCACCAAATATTTGGGAGTTATTTGTCAGATGTATCTACTGGGGTTTTATGATAGTTTAACAATTTAATTGATGTTTAAGTTATTTTTGTCTAGCAATTATAGAAATTGGCTAATGTATCAAGTCATAATACCACTTCCGTCAAGTTTTTTTTTGGATTTGACTTATGGGTCAAGAGGGTTCCCTTTTTACATTCAAAAAGTAAGGAGATATTATTTTCCAACCCTAAAAGGTTAAGGGGTAAGATGGAATTTACTCACATAATGCGTGATCATACCATGAAAAAAGGGCTAAAATTATCCCTGAAGTATTGGAATTGGTATAAATATGTTCTCTGTCTACCTATTTGAATAAAGATACCTCCCCTGTTATTTTTTGGCTCCACATTATCCTTATTACTAACAGAATTTTTGAGAAAAAAAAATTAAATTAATATTCACGTGCCACCAACCTATTGGCCTACCCATAACCCGCACGAATATTGACTTGTCCTAATTTAAAATTACAACTCTCCCCCCCTCCCTCCCCCCAAGTTCCACCTATGCTTCTTTGCCATTTTCGTTTCACTGAGCGTTATTATACAACTAGTATGCCTATAATTCATGAGACAAATGCAAATTTGAATTCTCTATTAAAATCATTTTTATGGAAGATGGAAGTGAAGCATCACATTCTTCTTTATGTTAAAAAAATTTAGATTTTTTTTGTTTGTGTAGTGGGTGTTCTTCATTGTATAAGTGTTTTACTCAAATTTTTTTGGGGGTTCTTCACTATTTTTTTTATTCTTCCGTGAAATTCTGAGGATTTCTTTTTACAGTTCTGTAATGTGTATTTTTATTTTTAAATTTGTTATGTATATATTCTGGCTTTTCTGTTGTGTGTAACAAGTATTGTGGAATTGTACATTTCACACACACTTGGTTTATATGATGTACTAATAATAGTTGGCAATATTTTGGATAATTTCTTCACTAGTATTTGTTTTCTCTTTTGAACTTGTTATCATGGATTACATTTTTTGGATCAGATTACTGTGCAAAATCTAGTAAAAGAAGTGAATTTTCTATTCATAATTCGCAAGTGAGATGGGCTATAGGTGTTTGTTGCTATTTTTGAGTACCATCCACTTCATCCACGTGGAGTGAGTCGTGGATTGAAAGGTGGCTTAATGGAGAAGGTACTTTATTGGCCCGAAACGAGGGGGGACACGAGGCCACAAGTCAACAACCGGTGGAGCCTGCCCCCGTACCTTCCCACGTACCGACTCCCATACAACCAGTTGATGACACATGGGAACCTTGCAAGTGAGACGGGCCTATTGGTGTTTGTTTCTATTTTTTATGAACTCACTAGTTGATTCTGCCCAGGCTGCAATGAGGAGAAGAAGACACACACAGAGGTGTTTTAGAATCGGAGCGGGTCAATATTATTTTGGATTACAGGTGGGTTTAATTATATCTAGGGTGGAATTTATGTTAAACCAATTGGACGGTGACACATGGATATTAATTTTATTTTTCTTTTTTTCTTCAAAAATTTCTATTAATAATAAGGGTAACGTTGGGCCAAAAGAATAACTGGGGGGCATTTTTATTCAAATAGGTGGACGAAAGGCATTTTTATACCGGTTCTGATACTTCAGGGATACTTTTTGGCCCTTTTTCGGATCATACCTGTGATGACCCAAAAGGTCATCTTCTGTTTTAGAATCTGATTCTGTGGTCTGAGGCCTTGAAAACCTAATTTTGTGTGCGCAGTCCAGGCGCGATTCCGGAAAGCCTTTATGTGAAAATTCGAGAAAATAATAATTTTTTCCTTTGAAAGTTGATTTTAGTTAACTTCGGTTAATGTTTTGGGTAAACAGAACCAGACCCAGGTTCTGATGGTCTTGGAGGATCCGTAGTAAAACATGGGACCTAGGCGTATGCCCGAAATCGAATTCCGAGGTCCCTAGCCCGAGAAATGATATTTTGAAAGAAATTGATAAGACTAAAAATGCAATAATTCAAAAGATTTGATCCTGTTGGTGTCGGGCCTGCATTTTGGTTAAGGAGCCCGATACAGGTCCGTTATAATATTTAAACCTTATCTGTAAAATTTGGTAAAAACGGAAGTGATTTAATGTGATTCAGACCTTTGGTTGAGAAAATATAAGTTTTGAAATTTCATGTATTTTGGGGTTGAATTCGTAGTTGTAGGTATTATTTTAGCGAATTGATCGCGCGAGCAAGTTTGTATGATGTTTTAAGACGTGTATGCATGTTTGGTTTGGAGCCCCGAGAGCTCGGATGAGTTTTGGATAGGCTACGGATTGAATTGGAACATAGAAAAACAACCGATATGCTTCAGCTGTGTTGCAGGCCTCTGATCTCGCCATTGCGAGATCACGCTTCGCAAATGTGAGCAAAACAAGCATGGCAATTGTGAGGTCTTTATCGCAATTGCGAAGAAGGCATGGGCCAGCAGAGTTTGCAAATGCGAATATATCTTCGTAATTGCGAAGAGAGTCTGGGAAGGGTGTGATCGCAAATGCGATCTTTTTGTCGCATTTGCGGAGGGCCCTAATCGCAATTGCGAACATTACCTTCGCAATTACGAAGGCAGCAGAAGTGTGGGGAACTTCGCATTTGCGATGGTTCTTCGCATTTGCGAAGCTCAGGTCTGCAGCTGAGTAAAAGGGGCTTAGACGGGATTTTTCATTAATTCTTCCATTTTTCAAAACCTAAACTTCAAGAGGCGATTTTTCTAGGGCAAGTTCTTCCCCAATTCATAGGTAAATGATTCTTAACTCATTTCTTTCAATCTATTTCATCATATTACAAAATTTCATCCTAGAATCAAGGGATTTTCAATGTGGAATTGGATTTTTTGGGTAGAATTTAGGAATTTCAAAAATTGGGAATTTAGACCTCAAATTGAGGTTAGATTCCAAACCAATTGTATATCCGTGCTCGAGGTGAATGGGTAATCAGATTTTGGTCTGAAATTCGGGTTTTGACCAAGCGGGCCCTGGGTCGATTTTTGACTTTTTGGGAAAAATGTTGGAAAATCTATAATTATGCATTGGAATTGATTTCTTTAGCGTTAATTGATGTTATTAAATTAATTATGAATAGATACGTTTGGATTGGAGGTGAAATCGAGAGGTAAAGCGGTAATTAAGCTTTGAAATACCCGTTGGTTTGAGGTAAGTATTTGGTCTAACTTTGACTTGAGGGATTAGGGATCCCCGACTTAATTACTATGTGAAATTCCATGTGTATGGCGTATAGGTGTGGTGATGGGTACCTATACGCCACCAAATTATCATTTTACAAGTTCCCTTCCCCATTTCCTAATAGATTATTTTCTGTCTTAATTGCTATTTGCTCATAAATGTTTCCATGTCTAATTGCTTCATGTTAATTGTTGTTTTCTCTATTGAAGTATTAATTGTTTCGTAGTTTTATTTTATTACCTTGTTTGTTGAAGTTGGTTTATTGGTGCTTCATGGTACACCTTGGCTGGTCTCGCGGTGTAGTTGTTGAAGTTTCATAATTGTATAGATCTCTCGTGGTTATGATTTGACGTATAAATGTTGTAGAGGGTTTGAGCTAAAATGTGAAACACTTGTTCTTATTTTGTGATTGGCATTGATAGGTGGGATCGGGTTGCACGTCGCAACAGTAGGAATAAGGGTGAATGTGTTTGTCTGGTGGGATCGGGTTGCGCATTACAATAAGGAGTAATAAGGTTGGATAGGTAGGATCGGGTTGCGCATCGCAACAGGAGGAATAAGGGTGTTATATTGAGGAGTAATAAAGGTGGACTGGTAGGATCGGGTTGCATGATACAATAAGGAGCAATAAGGGTGAATATTTATATTGTTATTGATTATATGGTGGGATCGGGATGCGCACCGCATCAAATGTTATTTGTGTATTCATTTTATGCTGAGATTCATTATTGTCAACACTCTCTTAAGGATTAGTTATAGCTGAGTATTGGGAGAAAGCCTGTGTTCTGTATTTATTTAATGCAAGTTACTGTTATATTTCATCCTGCAATTCCTTTCTGTCTTAGTATAAACTCTTGCAGGTTATATATTGTTATGCCCCGCCATAACCTCGTCACTACTTCGTCGAGGTTAGGCTCGGCACTTACTTGTACATAGGGTCGGTTGTACTGATACTACACTCTGCACTTTCTGTGCAAATTTCAGAGCTAGTAGTGGCTGATCGAGAGGTCGGTTGCTGATACTGCATTCAGGAGACTCAAGGTAGTCCTGCAGACGTCCTCCGGCCCTAGCGTCCCCTCATATCTTTACTTCATTTCTTTTTTACTTTCTTCGAGACAGATGTATTTTCTTCGAATCATTACTTGTAGTATTCATAGAATGTTCGTGGGTTGTGACACCAGTTTCTGGGTGGTATCTATTTCGGCTTTCGTTAATAGTATATGAGTAAATAGTTAAATTATATTCCGCTTTTATTTTTGCTGATTTTGTTTTGTTAAATTTTAATTATAAAAGGATAAAGCTAAAATGTGTAATATTCTATAATGTTGGCTTGCCTAGCGAGTATAATGTTAGGCATCATCACGGTCCCGAAGGTGGGAAATTCGGGTCGTGACAAGTTGGTATCAGAACACTAGATTGCCTAGGCCTCACAATTCACGGACAAGCTTGGTAGAGTCTAAGGGATCGGTACAAAGACGTCTGTGCTTATCCCCTAGAGGCTACAGAGTTAGGAATAATTTCACTTCTATTTATCTCTGTCATGCGGTTTGATCTCTCAATGCTAATTAAACTCTCTACTTTGTTCTTTCGCAGATGGCGAGAACGCATACCGCTTCATCAGCTGATCAGCAGCCCGAGCCCCTAGTGGCAGCTCCTAAGAAGGGCAGAGGCCGAGGACGAGGCCATGCTAGAGGCCGAGGCAGGGGCAGGGCACAGCCTAGAGCTCGAGCAGCAACACCAGCAGTAGAGCCTCAGGTAGATTTTGTTGAGGAGGCTCCGGCCCAGACCGTTCCAGCAGGGCCATCTCAGGTTCCAGAGGGGTTTATAGCTACCCTAGTACTTCAGGATGCTTTGGTCTGTCTATTGGGCCTTATGGAGAGTGTTACCCAGGTCGGTATGCGTCCTGTAGCACCAGCCAGCTCTCGAGCTGAGGGAGGAGCACAGACTCCCGCTACTCACACTCTGGAATAGATGGCTCCCCAGTTTCAGACTCCAGTAGCTCAGCTAGTTGGGGTAGTTCCGACGGGTGTTGTAGCACAGACCGGTGATGGATCAGCTATGTCTTCTGATACTTTGTGGAGGTTGGACAAGTTCACCAAGCTTTTCACTACTACCTATGGCGGTACATCCTCAGAGGATCCCCAGGATTATTTAGATAGTTGTCACGAGGTTTTACGGAACATGGGGATAGTGGAGACCAATGGGGTCGACTTTGCTACTTTTCGTCTATCAGGTTCCGCCAAGAAATGGTGGAGGGATTACTATTTGTCCAGACTAGCTGGGTCACCATCTCTCACTTGGGACCAGTTCTCTCAGCTATTTTTCGAGAAGTATCTTCCTATCACTCAAAGAGAGGACTATCGGAGGTAGTTTGAACGCCTTCAGCAGGGTTCAATGACCTCCACTCAGTATGAGATCAGATTTGTTGACTTGTCCCGTCATGCTCTTCTTATACTTCCTACCAAGAGAGAGAGAGAGAGGGTGAGGAGGTTTATTGAGGGACTTGCCCAGCCTATCAGATTGAAGATGGCTAAGGAGACAGAGAGTGAGATCTCTTTCCAGGATGAAGCTAATATGGCCAGGCGAGTTGAGATGATTTTAGCACAGGGAGTGGTTAGGGGTCTAACAAGAGGCCTCGTCACTCTGGTGGATTCAGTGGGGCCTCATTTGGAGGTCGAGGTACTTTTTTGTAGAGGCCATCATCCCAGGTCATTTCATTTAGTACTTCAGACATCCCATGGAGCTTCAGGGGGTCGTGGACCTTATGTACCTCCTTCAGGATAGCCAGCTTATAGTGCATCGCCAGCTCCTATCAGAGTACCTCCTCTTTAGAGTTATTATCGTAGTCAACCGGCCCGTTAGGGTTAGTCTCAGTTTCCTCAGCTGCATTATTCAGATGGATGTTTTGAGTGTGGTGAGTATGGGCATGTCCGGAGGACCTGTCCGTGATTAGTGAGTGTTCAGTCACAGCAGCAAAGTTCTCGTGCCATGATTCCGGCACCGCCTGCCTAGCCATCTAGAGGGAGGGGTCAGGGAGCCAGAGGTAAGGGTCAGCCCTCTAGAGGTAGAGGTCAGGCCGTTAGAGGTGAAGGCCAGGCCGCTAGAGGTGGAGGCCAACTAACAGGGGGTTATCCTAGGGACATAGTTTAGAGTGGTGGGGCCCAGCCCCGATGTTATGCTTTCCCAGCCAGGCCTGAGGCTGAGTCCTCCGATGCAGTTATCATAGGTACTGTTTTGATTTGTAGTAGAGATGCTTTAGTTCTATTTGATCCAGGGTCTACATAATCCTATGTGTCATCTTATTTTGTTTCGTGCTTGGTTGTGCCTCGTGATTCTTTGAGTGCTCCTATATATGTGTCCACACCAGTGGGTGATTCTATTGTTATATATCGTGTCTATCGTTCGTGTGTGGTTGTTATTGGGGGTCTTGAGACTAGTGTAGATCTCCTACTTCTCGATATGATGGATTTCGATGTCATTTTGGGGATGGATTGTTGTCACCTTATCATGCTATATTGGATTGTCACACTAAGATCGTGACCTTAGCTTTGCCGAGGTTGCCTCAATTGGAGTGAAGGGGGACTCCTGGTCATTCTACCAGTAGGGTTATCTCCTATATGAAGGCTCGGTGTATGTTCAAGAAGGGGTGTTTGGCTTATTTGGCTTATGTTCGTGATTCTAGTACTAAGGTTCCTTCTATGGATTTTGTGCCAGTTGTTCGGGAGTTTCCAAAGGTATTTCCTGCAGACCTGTCGTGGATGCCACCCGACAGTAATATTGGCTTTTGCTGTGATTTGGCTCTAGGCACTCAGCCCATTTCTATTCCGTCGTACCGTATGGCCCCGCTAGAGTTGAAGGAATTGAAGGAGCAGTTGCAAGATCTGCTTTATAAAGGCTTTATTAGACCTAGTGTCTCACCTTGGGGTGCACCGGTGTTATTCATAAAGAAGAGGGATGGGTCGATGAGGGTATTCATAGACTATCGGCAGTTGAACAAAGTCACCATCAAGAACAAGTATCCATTGCCGAGGATCGATGATTTATTTGATCAACTTCAGGGTGCCAAGGTGTTTTCGAAGATTGATTTGAGATCTAGCTATCATCAGTTGAGAATTAGGGCATATGATGTCCCTAAGACAGCTTTTCGGACCCGGTACGGGCATTATGAGTTTCTAGTGATGTCATTTGGGTTGACAAATGCCCCAGCAGCATTTATGGATTTGATGAACCGGGTGTTCAAGCCCTATTTGGATTCCTTTGTGATTGTTTTCATTGATAATATCTTGATCTACTCCCGCAGCCGAGAGGAGCATGAGCAACATCTTCGGATCGTTCTCCGGACTCTGAGAGACAGCCAGTTATATGCTAAGTTTTCGAAATGTGAGTTTTGGTTGAGTTCAGTTGCATTCTTGTGTCACGTCATATCAGCAGAGGGTATTTAGGTAGATCCTAAGAAGATTGAGGCAGTGAAGGACTGGCCTAAACCTACATCAGCTACAAAGATCTAGAGTTTCTTAGGTTTGGCGGGTTATTACCATCGGTTTGTGGAGGGATTTTCATCTATAGCAACCTCGATGACCAGGTTGATCCAGAAGGGTGCCCCGTTCAGGTGGTCAAACGAGTGTGAGGCGAGCTTTCAGAAGCTCAAGACATTTTTAACTACAGCGTCGGTATAGGTGTTGCCTACAGGTTCAAGGCCATATACAGTATATTGTGACGCATTTCGTATTGAACTTAGTGTGGTGTTGATGCAGAATGGCAAGGTTATTGCATATGATTCGCGACAGTTGAAGATTCACGACAAGAATTATCCAGTTCATGACTTGGACTAGCAGTCATTGTTCACGCGCTGAAGATTTGGAGGCATTATCTGTATGGCGTGTCATGTGAAGTGTTCACAGATCATAAGAGTTTGCAGTAATTATTCAAGCAGAAGGAGCTAAATTTGAGGTAGAGAAGGTGGTTGGAGCTATTGAAAGGCTATGATATCACCATCTTGTATCATCCCGGGAAGGCCAATGTAGTGGCCGATGCTTTGAGTAGGAAGTCAGCCAATATGGGCAGCCTTGCATATATTCCAGTTGGTGAGAGACCACTTGCTTTGGATGTTCAGGCTTTGGCCAATCAGTTTGTGAGGTTGGATGTTTCTGAGCCCAGCCGTGCTCTAGCTTGTACAATCGTTCGATCTTCATTATTTGAGCATATTAGAGATCGGCAGTATGATCACCCTCATTTGCTTGTCCTTAGGGACACAGAGTACGATACGGAGATGCCAAGCAGGTTACAGTTGGAGATGATGGAGTTTTGAGGATGCAGGGTCGTGTTTGTGTGCCTAATGTGGATGGACTTCATGAGTTGATTCTAGAAGAGGTCCATAGTTCCCGGTATTCCATTCATTCGGGCGCCGCCAAGATGTATCAGGACTTGCGGCAGCATTATTGGTGGAGAAGAATGAAGAAGGATATTGTTGCATATGTAGCTCGGTGTTTGAATTGTCAGTAGGTAAAGTACGAGCATCAGAAACCTGGTGGTTTGCTTTAGAAGATTGAGATTCCTGAGTGGAAGTGGGAACATATCACTATGGATTTCGTTGTTGGACTCCCACGGATTCAGAGGAAGTTTGATGCAATGTGGGTTATTGTGGATAGGCTAACTAAGTCAGTGCATTTTATTCCTATGGCAGTTTCCTATTCTTCGGAGCGGTTGGCAGAGATCTATATCTATGAGATCGTTCATCTTCATGGTATGCCCGTGTCTATCATTTTTGACCGGGGTACGCAGTTTACCTAGCATTTCGGGAGGGTAGTGCAGCGTGAGTTCGGTATGCAGGTCGAGTTGAGCACAACATTTCATCCTCAGGCAGACGCTCAGTCCGAGCGTACTATTCAAATTTTGGAGGATATGCTCTGCGCCTGTGTCATTGACTTTGGAGGTTATTGGGATCAGTTTTGCTATTAGCGGAGTTTGCCTACAACAATAGCTATCAGTCGAGCATCCAGATGGCTCCTTATGAGGCGTTATCTGATAGGCAGTGTCGATCTCCAGTCGGGTGGTTTGAGTTGGGGGAGGCTCGATTGTTGGGTATAGATTTAGTACAGGATGCCTTGGATAAGGTTAAGATCATTCAGGATAGACTTCGTATAGCTAATTCCAGGCAGAAGAGTTATGCCAACCGTAAGGTTCGTGATGTGGCATTTATGGTCGGAGAGCAAGTGTTTCTTCGAGTGTCGCCCATGAAGGGCGTGATGAGATTTGGGAAGAAGGGCAAGCTAAGCCCTAGGTTCATCGGATATGTTGAGATCCTTGATTGAGTGGGAGAGGTGGCTTACAGACTTGCGTTGCCGCCAGGATTATCAGTTGTGCATCCAGTGTTTCATGTGTCCATGCTTCGAAAACATCACGACGATTCATCCCACGTGTTAGATTTCAGCACTTTCAAGTTGGACAAGGATTTGACCTACGAGGAGGAGCCGGTAGCTATTCTAAATCGACAGGTTCGTCAGTTGAGATCGAAGAGTTACCCTTCGGTTCGTATGCAGTGGAGAGGTCAGCCTGTTGAGGCAGCTTCCTAGGAGTCTGAATTAGATATGCGGAGTAGATATCCCCATCTTTTCACCAACTCAGGTACTTTTCTATGTCCGTTCGAGGATGAACGGTTGTTTTAGAGGTGGAGAATGTGATGACCCAAAAGGTCATCTTCTGTTTTAGAATCCGATTCCATGTTTCAAGGCCTTGAAAACCTCATTTTATCTCTCCTCGATTTGTATGCGCAGTCCGGGCACGATTTCAGAAAGCCTTTATGTGAAATTTTAGAAAATAATATTTTTTTGCCTTTAAAAGTTAATTTTAGTTGACTTCGGTCATTGTTTTGGGTAAACGGACCCGTACTTGTGTTCTGATAGTCTCGGAGGGTCCGTAGTAAAATATGGGACCTGGGCGTATGACCAGAATCGAATTTCGAGGTCTCTAGCGCGAGAAATGAATTTTTGAAAAAAATTGATAAGACTAAAGATGCAATAATTCAAAAGATTTGATCTCGTTGGTATCGGGCCTGTATTTTGGTTTCGGAGCCTAGTACAGGTTCGTTATGATATTTAAACCTTATCTGTGAAATTTGGTAAAAATTGGAAGTGATTTGATGTTATTCGGACCTTTGGTTAAGAAAATAGAAGTTTTGAAACTATCTTGAAAATTTCATGTGTTTTGGTATTGAATTCGTAGTTCTAGGTATTATTTTAGCGATTTGATCGTGCGAGAAAGTTCATATGATGTTTAAAGACTTGTGTTCATGTTTGGTTTGGAGCCCCGAGAGCTCGGATAAGTTTTGGATAGGCTACGGAGTGAATTGGAATATAGAAAACCAACCGGTATGCTTCAGTTGTGTTGTAGGCCTCTGATCTCGCAATTGCGAGATCAAGCTTCGCAAATGCGAGCAAACCAGGCATGGCAATTGCAATGTCTTTATCGCAATTGCGAAGAAGGACTGGGCCAGCAGAGTTTGCAAATGCGAATATATCTTCGCAATTGCGAAGAGAGTCAGGGAAGGAGTGTGATCGCAAATGCGATCTTTTTGTTGCATTTGCGGAGGTTCCTGATCGCAATTGCGATCATTACATTTGCAATTGCGAAGGCAGCAGAAGTGTGGGGAACTTCGCATTTGCGATGGTTCTTCATATTTGCGAAGCTCAGGTCGCAATTGCGACATCTATAGTTGAGTAAAAGGGGTCTTAGACGGGATTTTTCATTCATTCTCCCATTTTTCAAAACCTAAACTTCAAGCGGCGATTTTCCTAGGGCAAGTTCTTCCCCAAATCATAGGTAAATGATTCTTAACTCATTTCTTTCAATCTATTTCATCTTTTTACAAAATTTCATCCTAGAATCTAGGATTTTTCATGGTGGAATTGGGTGTTTTTGGGTAGAACTTAGGAATTTCGAAATTTGGGGATTTAGACCTCAACTTGACATCGGATTCCAAAACCAATTGTATATCCGGGCTCGGCGTGAATGGATAATCGAATTTTGGTCCGAATTTCGGATTTTGACCAAGCGGGCACAAGGTCAATTTTTGACTTTTGGGGAAAAATATTGGAAAATCTATAATTATGCATTGAAATTGATTTTTTAGCTTTAATTGATGTTATTAAGTTAATTATGAATAGATACGAGTAGATTTGAGGTGGAATCGAGAGGTAAAGCGGTAATTGAGCTTTGAAAATACCTGTTGGCTCGAGGTAAGTGTTTGGTCTAACTTTGACTTGAGGAATTAGGGATCCCCGACTTAATTGCTATGTGAAATTCCACGTGTGTGGCGTATAGGTGTGGTGACGAGTACCGATGCGCCACCAAATTATCATTTTAGCATGTTTCCTTCCTCGTTTCCTAATATATTATTTTCTATCTTAATTGCTACTTGATCATAAATGTTTCCATGTCTAATTGCTTTATGTTAACTGTTGTTTTCTCTACTAAAGCATTAATTGTTTCGTAGTTTCATTTTATTACCTTGTTGGTTGAAGTTGGTTTGTTGGTGCTTCATGGTACACCTTGGTTGGTCTCGCTGTGTAGTGTTAGTTGTTGAAGTTTCATAATTGTATAGGTCTCCCGTGGTTATGATTTGAGGTATAAATATTGTGGAGGGTTTGAGCTAAACTGTGAAACACTTGTTCTTATTTTGTGATTGGTACTGATATGTGGGATCGGGTTGCACGCCGCAACAAGAGGAATAAAGGTGAATGTATTTGTCTGGTGGGATCGGGTTGCGCGCCGCAACAAGGAGTAATAAGGGTGGATAGGTGAGATCGAGTTACAGACCACAACAGGAGCAATAAGGGTGATATATTGAGGAGTAATAAGTGTAGACTGGTGGGATCAGGTTGCACGCCGCAACAAGGAGCAATAAGGGTGAATATTTATACCGTTATTGATTATATGGTGGGATCGGGATGTGCGCCGCATCAAGTGTTATTTGTGTATTCTTTTTCTGCTGAGATTCATTATTATGGTATTGTAACTCTCTTAAGGATTGGTTATAGTTGAGTCTTGGTAGAAAGCCTGGGTTCCGTATTTATTTACTATTATATTCGTCCCGCAATTCCTTTATGTCTTAGTATAAACTCTTGCAGGTTATATATTATTATGCTCTGTCGTAGCCTCATCACTACTTCGTCGAGGTTAGGCTCGGCACTTACCAGTATATGGGGTTGGTTGTATAGATACTGCACTTTGCACTTTCTGTGCAGATTTTGGAGCTGGTAGTGGCTGATCGAGAGGTCGGTTGTTGATACTGCATTCAGGAGACCTAAGCTAGTCTTACAGGCGTCCGCAGGCCCTGGCGTCCCCTCCTATCTTTACTTCATTTATGTTTTACTTTCTTCGAGACAGATTTATTTTCGCTGATTTCGTTTTGTTAAATTTTAATTATAAAAGGATAAAGGAAAAATGTGTAATATTCTGTAACGTTTGCTTGCCTAGCGAGTACAATGTTAGGCGCTATCATGGTCCCAAAGGTGGAAAATTCGGGTCGTGACAATATCATGATATTGTTGGGTTTTATTTAGTAAATAAAAGAGATATGAATGGAAAATGGAGGAAACGAAAAGTTTAAAATATTTTTTTACTAAGGCAATTTATCCCTCATAGGAAAATGGAGAAAAAAAAAATCCTTGTGCTTATATAGAGAAGCACTTCATCTAACCCTTAAAAAGTTGAGAAGCGAGCAAGCCTCTTGCCGTCGTCGTCGTCGCCGCCGCCGGTCGACTTAGGCTTCGACTTCGGATGATCTGATTGATTGATTAATATTTTGGACCAAATTTATTTAATTTCCTTTTTCCTAAAATTATACGCACGAAATTTGAAAAGTAAAATTCGCGTTAATTAATTCCAATGGTAATTTTTAAATTGAAATTCGCGAATTTCCCAGATGTTCTTCCCTTTTCTTCTCTGTATTTCTGCATTATTTTTCAAGCAAAAAGTAAGTATCAAGTGTAATTTGCTCCGTTATTTGCGTTCGCCGAAGTTCTATGATTCGTAGTGCCTTTATCATAGAATAAGTATTCTGTTCATGGGAGGACTTAATTATATAATATTATGCATTATATAACTTTTCTCATCATAATTGGGCAATAGTGAGGGGATTAAATTTCTTAAGAACACACAAACAACTTGTGGAATTGGAATTAAATGTTTCTTTGTTTCTCTGGTTTTCTGTTTTTTAACGTAGCGTAGTCAACAGATACTACAATTAACTAGCTAATGAATCGAGCTTAAAAAAGTTAACTAAAGGCCAATATCGAAACAATCACGTCTTTGGTTGTGTTTATAGAAACCCTATATGTTTGTTAATATACACAATGTAATGATAACTAATCTCCATGGTGCAATTGGATCTTTTTTATTTTATTTTTTGGTGATGTCAAGGTATGAAAAAGGGGAGGGAAAGAACGGTTGATAAAAAATGTTTTAAGCGAATAAAGTTCAAGTTGTTAGTAAGGTCCAGATATCAAGTGAAGCCAAATCAGGTCGAACCTAATTTGTTGTCTCAATTGAGCTAAATCACATTCACACCTAAGTTCAATTGAGCCGAGTCAAATCAAGTGGAATTCGAGACAACTCTTAAATGTTGTTCTACACGTTTTCCACCCTGCCTTTAGGAATTATTATACTTTTTAATAAGCAAATTGATGAAGAAAAATATTTTTAAAAACATTGAGAGTTGAAAATAATTGGGAGGAAAGTGCCGATAAAAATAGAACCTACACCAATAGCCACTTGTGGGGGTGACGACAAAAAAGCTTAGCTCTTAAGACAAATTTTTATTATCGTTTCCAGCTCGTAAGATGTATTGCTTGCGTGTTTCCAGCTCGTATTATCGTTGCCAATTTTTTATTATAAAAGGAAAGAAGATATGATTGTGTTGACGAAAGAGCCGAACGCTGACCGAAAGCACCTTCAAGAATTCGCATTCGGTAAAATCCCCTTTTCTCTTCTCTCTCTTTAATTATCTCATTATACGAAATGTGAGTTTCTGTTAGAAATACTGATATACAAGAGGATGTATTTTGGGAATTTCAATTTGAACGATGGGTTTTTGTGGGGTTTAAGGGTTCCCTTTTTAGCTGCACTGTACTGGGTCGAAATTTGAGAAATAAAGATTTTTGTAATGGTATAGCGGTTACGAGCAAAATGAGAATTTTTAAGTTAAATTATGTTTAAATATAGAAATATGAGACTACAAAAGAAAGTTACATTGTAAGTTTACTTAATGGCTAAGATACAAAAGGGCTTCTACCTAATTTTACTGAGAATGTCGAAAATGTAAAGGTATAGAATGGATATAAGTGATGAGTTAACGAAATTATGTTATATAGTCCCGGAAATGAAAGATAGTTGTACTTGAAAGATAGGAATAGGATGAAAATGAGGCATAATGGTTGTATTGTAAGTGTACAGAGCTCTGAAAGGCATTTCCCAGTTTGAGAATTACTTGTACTTTCTTCAGAGTGGTGGGTGAAAATTGAGAGAAATGTATATTTAGGATTCATATTGACCACCCCAACTAGTAGTAGTTGTTGTTGCTTTTAGATTGGTAGTTCTTGTGACTAATTCTTTTGAGAAGAATTTGTCGCTTTAATGGAGGATAATTTGTCTATTGTCTTTGTTGCTCGGATCCTCAAAAAATGCTGTCGCACCTGTGTCATATCCTCCAAAAATGCATAACTTTTGGAGGATCTAAGACATACCTGTGAACGATACTGAGTTGAAACAAAAATCAGAAAATTGTTAGAAGAATAAAGAAATATATAAAATAGTAAAGAATCAGAAATATCCGAGTCCACAATTTTCTTGTGCGTCCTTAAGGAATTTTAACCCCCTCACACGTTGCCAAGGTAATGGATTAAATCCTCCCAGGATAAAACGGAATAAACCTTCCTGCAACAGTGGCAATACAAACTGCAGGATACCAACGAACTCAAAGAACGGAGCAAAATCACACTTACGAATTTGAGAGAGAGACTGCGAATTAAGATGCAGTATATTCAGAAAGAAAGAAGTTCTAGAGTGTTTTTCGTATATAGAAGATGCAGCCTTGCCTCAGAATTTATAGGCAAATATCAGAAGATGTGTCTGGAAAGGTGCCTTTTCAGAAAATACGCGGCCTGTCGCGGTTCTACCGCGATCGCGGCCAGAGAGCCTCTCTGAATCTGACTGCCGCGGTCGCGGTAGAACCGCGGCCAGCGAGGCCCTCTGAACGTTCAGCAGTGATTTGGCATTTAATTAATTATTAAATAATTAAATAAATTTTGTCCAAAAATAATCTTATCGATCGATCATTTTCCAAATCCAAATCCAAAGCCGAAGCCGAAGCCGAAGCCGAAGCCGAGCCGAGCGAGCGAGCGACGACGACGGCGCGAGGGTTCATTCTCTTCAACTCCTTTTAAGAGCTTTAAGAAGTGAATCTATATATAAGCACATAAATGTGATTGTCCCTCACCAATGAGGGACAAAGTGCAAGACAAAAGTTCACTTCTTCAAATTTTCATTTTCCCTCCATTTTATTTCCCTCCATTTCCAATTCACACTTCTTCTCTTTTAAAGCCCAATGGCTTAAAGTCCAACAATCCCCCACATGAATGGGAATGGCTGTATCAAGAAAGATCATTGATGAAAGCTATGTGATTTTGCAAGTAAGGATTAATTGCATCTGGATAAGTAGGTTTCCCTTTGAACTTTCCGTAGTGAACATATGTCGGATATACTCGGTCAATCGGTAGATTTGATATCTTTGAACCGTCGAACTTTAGTGTATACCTAGACAGCCATATGTCACACAACCAACCCTTAACCGTCTTTTGGTTCTCATTGTTGTGTTCGTTTTAGCCATGAACACCGCCTGGTTTCATAAGTGCGTAGAGAATTGGCCTTACAGAATTCTCATTGAAGCGGCTTCTACTTCACACTTACATAGGTGATTCCTAAACGTGTAATCCTTTAGATTGACACTATTTGATAAATACCTCATCAAACTTAGGTAATCATTAAAGAACGTGTAAAGTTCTATCCTTGTTACTGAACATTGTCTTCATCACGAGAATGGACCAAAGTTTTATTTTGACAATGTTGAACCGGTCAATCATAACTTTGTTTGAGCTCCTTGAACCTAGATCTCGGAACAACCAAAATTCTAGGTAGAGTTACCGCCATGTTGACTTGTCCTCGGCCATAGTCCCATTCCCTTAGATGATTTCTCAACTCCCTCTCTAGTTAAGCCTTTTGTAAGTGGATCCGCAACATTATCCTTTGATCTTACATAATCAATAGTGATAATTCCACTAGAAAGTAGTTGTCTAACGGTATTATGTCTTCGTCGTATATGACGAGACTTTCCGTTATACATAACGCTCCCTGCCCGTCCTATTGCAGCCTCACTATCGCAATGTATGCAAATAGGAGCCACAGGTTTCGGCCAGAACGGAATGTCTTCTAAAAAATTCCGAAGCCATTCAGCTTCTTCACCGGCTTTATCCAATGCTATAAACTCTGATTCCATTGTAGAGCGAGCAATACATGTCTGTTTGGAAGACTTCCAAGATACTGCTCCTCCACCAACAGTAAACACATATCCACTTGTGGACTTTGTTTTTGATGAGCCGGTTATCCAATTAGCATCACTATATCCTTCAATAACCGCAGGATATTTATTGTAGTATAAAGCGTAGTCTTGGGTATACTCCAAATATCCCAGAACTCGTTTCATAGCCACCCAGTGATGCTTGTTGGGATTACTTGTAAATCGACTAAGTTTACTTATTGCACAAGCTATATCGGGTCGTGTACAGTTCATGATGTACATTAGACTTCCCAACACACGAGCATACTCCAATTGAGACGTACTTTCGCCTTTATTCTTCATAAGATGATGGTTTAAGTCAATTGGAGTCCTTGCACTTCTAAATTCCAAGTGTTTGAATTTTTCAAGTACCATTTTCACGTAATGTGATTGAGACAAAGCTAGACCTTGAGGAGTCCTCTGGATTTTAATTCCTAGAATTACATCGGCAACTCCTAAGTCTTTCATATCAAACTTACTAGCAAGCATACGCTTAGTAGCTTGAATGTCGGCAATGTCTTTGCTCATTATTAGCATATCATCAACATATAAGCAAACAATGACTATATGATTTGGAACGTTCTTAATGTAAACACATTTATCACATTCATTAATCTTAAAACCATTTGACAACATTGTTTGGTCAAATTTCGCATGTCATTGCTTGGGTGCTTGTTTTAGTCCATAAAGAGACTTAACAAGTCTACACACCTTCTTTTCTTTTCCCGGAACCACAAACCCCTCAGGTTGGTTCATGTAAATTTCTTCCTCAAGATCACCATTTAAGAAGGCTGTTTTTACATCCATTTGATGGATTTGAAGATCATACAAGGCGGCTAACGCTATTAGCATCCGAATAGATGTAATTCTTGTTACCGGCGAGTATGTGTCAAAATAGTCAAGACCTTCTCGTTGTCTAAATCCTTTGACAACAAGTCTTGCCTTGTATTTGTCAATAGTACCATCGTCCTTCATTTTCTTCTTGAAAATCCATTTAGAACCCAATGTTTTGTTACCTGGAGGAAGATCAACCAATTCCCAGGTATGGTTGCTCAATATGGATTCTATTTCACTATTGACAGCTTCTTTCCAATATTGTGCTTCTGAGGAAGACATTGCTTCCTTGAAGGTACGAGGCTCATTTTCTAACAGAAAAGTCAGAAAATCTGGACCGAATGAAGTAGATATCCTTTGACGTTTACTTCTTCTTGGATTTTCTTCATTAGGCATACCATCTGTTATTTCCTCCCGAGGTCATTTTGACTTTTGGCAGGTCACTTCACTTTCCTTTTTATACGGATAAATAGTTTCAAAGAATTCAGCATTATCTGATTCTATTATTGTATTAATGTGAATCTCAGGATTTTCTGATTTATGAACCAGAAAACGATATGCCTTGATATTGGTTACATATCCAATAAACACACAATCAACCGTTTTTGGACCTATCTTAACCCTTTTAGGTTTAGGAACTTGTACCTTAGCTAAACACCCCCACACTTTGAAATATTTCAAGCTAGGCTTCCTTCCTTTCCACTTTTCATAAGGAATGGACTGTGTTTTACTATGAGGTACACGGTTGATTATCCGGTTAGCTGTAAGTATAGCTTCCCCCCACAAGTTTTGTGGTAAGCCAAAACTTATTAGTAATGCATTCATCATCTCCTTCAATGTTCGATTCTTCCTCTCCGCAATTCCATTAGATTGTGGAGAGTAAGGGGCAGTTGTTTGGTGAATAATGCCATTTTCCAAACAAATTTCTTCAAAAGGAGATTCATATTCGCCACCCCTATCACTTCTTATCATTTTGATCTTTTTGTTTAGTTGCGTTTCAACTTCACTCTTGTATTGCTTGAAAGCATTAATTGCCTCATCTTTACTATTAAGTAAATAAACATAGCAGTATCTCGTGCTATCGTCAATAAAAGTAATAAAATACTTTTTCCCACCGCGAGATGATGTTGACTTCATGTCGCAAATATCTGTGTGAATTAAGTCTAAAGGACTTGAATTCCTTTCAACGGACTTATAAGGATGCTTAGCATACTTTGATTCCACACATATTTGACATTTGGAATTAATGCAATTAAATTTTGGCAATACTTCTAGATTTATTATCTTCCGCAATGTTTTGAAGTTTACGTGACCTAAACGCGAATGCCATAAAGTGTTTGACTCAAGTAAGTAAGAAGAAACATTCACTTTATTGATAGGAACTGCTATTACATTTAGCTTAAAAAGGCCCTCATTTAGGTAACCTTTTCCTACATATATATCGTTCTTACTAAGTAACACTATTAGAAACAAAAATACATTTGAATCCATTCTTGACAAGAAGTGAGGTAGACACAAGATTCTTGCGAATTTCTGGAACATGGTGGACTTGATTTAGAGCCACTATTTTTCCCGACGTCATCTTCAACGCAATCTTGCCAACTCCTTCAATTTTGGCCGTAGATGAATTTCCCATGAAGATTGTCTCGTCGGGTCCTGCGGGGGCATAAGAAGAAAATAACTCCTTGTTAGCACAAACATGGCGGGTGGCTCCAGAATTTATCCACCATTCTTTTGGATTTCCTACCAAATTGCATTCAGACAACATGGCACATAAGTCCTCCATTTCATCTTCAACCATGTTAGCTTGATTCTTTTTCTTCTTATCATTCTTGGGCGCACGACAATCCACGGCCTTATGCCCAGATCTTCCACAGTTGTGGCAATTACCCTTGAACTTTTTCCTGCTTGGGTAATTCTTTGGTCCGGAAGCCTTCTTCCTCTTCTTATTTTGTGGCGCCTCCTCAACAACGTTTGCCCCCATTATTGTCGAGTTTCCACGTGACTTCTTTTCAGCATTTTTGTTGTCTTCTTCTATCCTCAGACGAACAATCAAGTCTTCTAGTGTCATCTCCTTCCGCTTGTGTTTAAGATAGTTCTTAAAATCCTTCCACAACGGAGATAACTTTTCAATGAAAGCAGCGACTTGAAAGGCCTCATTTATGACCATACCTTCAATAACAAATTCATAATTAATAATAAGATAAATCTTATTAATAAAATTATTGATTCGGGTCATACCTTCAGCAAGGAGGTCATGCACAATGACTTGTAATTCTTGGACTTGAGTTATGACGGACCTAGTGTCAATCATTTTGAAATCCAAAAACCTTGCAGCCACGAACTTCTTAAGTCCGGCATCCTCAGTCTTGTACTTCTTCTCAAGTGCATTCCATAATGCTTTTGAAGTTTCCATGACACTATAGACATTGTACAAGCCATCTTCCAAACAACTCAATATGTAGTTTTTGCACAAGAAATCAGAATGTTTTCATGCTTCAGTTACAACAAGTCGTTCATCATCCGGAGTATTATCAGCCATGACCGGAGGATCCTCCTTGATGAAACGTTGCAAACTCAACGTAGTAAGATAGAAGAGCATCTTCATTTGCCAACGTTTGAAGTCAATATCGGAAAACTTTCCGGGTTTTTCTGCCGGTGCCATAGCATGAGCAGGAGTAGAACGACTTGTAACAACAGCAACCGTTCCCGCAACACTTCCATTAGTTTGGTTTTCATTCGTCATATTTCTGTAAAGTTGAAAACAATACATAATTTGTTAATCAGTGAAGTTTTTGATATTTTCAAACTGAATACCAAACCAACCATACAACACGTAACAATGGTGAAGTTTTTATATACTTCAAACCCGTACGTTTATTATTCCGGCAAAGTTTTTATGTACTTTAAACCGGACAGAAACAATTATAGGAGTAGAAAGCAACAAGGCTTTAGTCTCCAACAAAGTATAAAGAAAATAGTTTAATAATCAACACAGAAACGTTAGTAAATTTAAAATTCCTTAAGCTTGTGAACGATATTAAGTTGAAACAAAAATCAGAAAACTGTTAGAAGAATAAAGAAATATATAAAATAGTAAAGAATCAGAAATATTCCGAGTCCACAATTTTCTTGTGCGTCCTTAAGGAATTTTAACCCCCTCACACGTTGCCAAGGTAATGGATTAAATCCTCCCAGGATAAAACGGAATAAACCTTCCTGCAACAGTGGCAATACAAACTGCGATACCAACGAACTCAAAGAACGGAGCAAAATCACACTTACGAATTTGAGAGGGAGAGACTGCGAATTAGGATGCAGTATATTCAGAAAGAAAGAAGTTCTAGAGTGTTTTTCGTATATAGAAGATGCAGCCTTGCCTCAGAATTTATAGGCAAATATTAGAAGATGTGCCTTTTCAGAAAATACGCGGCCTGCCGCGGTTCTACCGCGATCGCGGCCGAACCGCGGCCAGAGAGCCTCTCTGAATCTGACTGCCGCGGTCGCGGTAGAACCGCGGCCAGCGAGGCCCTCTGAACGTTCAGCAGTGATTTGGCATTTAATTAATTATTAAATAATTAAATAAATTTTGTCCAAAAATAATCTTATCGATCATTTGACAAATCCAAATCCAAAGCCGAAGCCGAAGCCGAGCCGAGCGAGCGACGATGACAGCACGAGGGTTCATTCTCTTCAACTCCTTTTAAGAGCTTTAAGAAGTGAATCTATATATAAGCACATAAATGTGATTGTCTCTCACCAATGAGGGACAAAGTGCAAGACAAAAGTTCACTTCTTCAAATTTTCATTTTTCCCTCCATTATATTTCCCTCCATTTCCAATTCACACTTCTTCTCTTTTAAAGCCCAATGGCTTAAAGTCCAACAATACCTGGCAGTATTTTTGAAGGTTCCGAGCAACATACTCTATTGTTCTATTAAGCTTTTGGATGTGTTTAGCAAGCTTAGCCATAGCCCATAGGGTTGTCATAGTGATCTATGTGAAGGAAAGGTCCGTTCAGTTGCAGGGGAACTTTTAAGTTGAGGGGGTTGTTCGTTTTGCAGCTTTAAATTGTAAAAGACTTCACCTGCCCCTCTTCTGTCTCATATCCCCAACTTATTGCATTTGGCTCTAACAGCAAGATTGTATATTTGGTGAATGCTCCCACACTCCAAATTGGTTTAGTCTTATTCTTGACTTCGGTATGGCATTCCCCCAATTTCTTCTAAGCACTTATGATGTTACGTTGGAATATTTGCTAGCTTTATCACAAGAAGTTATTAGATCTAGTCTTATGCTTGCCTACTATTCTTTAGTATGCACTCTAGCTATGTGTTCTAAGTAGCTGGGATGCTTTTCCCTCATTATACCCACATGAAGTAGTTGTTTCAGGATGTTGCAACTAATGTGGCTGTTAATGCATTTTCCGACTCCTGAATTGAGGTTTTCAAACGGATGGGAATCTTTGTTTATCAACTTGTATTGGTCACGATAGTTGAAAAGCCAATTTTTATTTTTTTTTGAAATTGTAAATGTTTTATTGATAGAAGGTACCAAGATGGTACAAGTAGTACAATAACAAAGGGAAAGTAGATCAGAGCATAAAGAACATAAAGATTACAACTACCGTCTGCCCCCTAGCAAGTTCAATAAATCCATTTACTTATTTATGCTACCAATAAGACTACCCTTACACCATAAGAAAAGATTCTGCAAACATTTGTTCTTAATTCTAGAAATATAGTCTCTTGGTCCTTAAAAACAAGCTCTATTCCTCTCCAGCCATAAGATCCAAAATATGCATATGCATTAGGTATTCCAAATCTGCTACAACCTTTTCTGAATCCTCTGCCCTTGCCAGCACTCGAGTTGGCCCCTTAACCTGCCCAAGAAATACCACATATACTCAGAAAAAGGTCCCAACATTGTCTTGAAATTCTACTGTGCAGAAAAAGATGTTGAACTGATTCTTGATCCTCCTCACATAAGTAGCACCAGTTAGCCAGGAGAAAAGCCAAAGTTCATTGATATGGAGGATCATGAGAAGCATTCTTTCTCTATGTGTTTCACTAGATATTGATATATAAACTCTAGTTTTGTTCACCTTTTCTTTGAGAAAGGTATAGTTTATGGACACCTAAAACTGCATGTGTGGTTATTTATATACGTAAGCGTCAGGTTGGAACATTTGTTTCTCTAATTTGGAATACCTCTTGTATTCGGGATTTTCCCCAAATTATCAATAATATTTATACTGTATAAGAGAAAGACAATTTTGTATTCGGGATTTTTCCCAAATTATCAATAATATTTATACTGTATAAAAGAAAGACAATTTAGCCTCAAGCAGGGAGGGGGGATATGGTACTCCGGATGCTGGAAATTCTTGGTTTGAAAAGGCAAAGCAAATATTAATCAGCTGATTTAGTTCTTTTCTTTCTTTACTTTGGACGGTTTTGATTGATTCTTTGAAGCATGGTTTTATATGTGGAAAGTGGAAACACACTCCTCATGTGTTCCAAACTGATGTACTCCCTCTTATATCTTTAATCTTTAAGAGACTTAATGATATAGCCAAATTCGGGGCCTCTAGCTTCATATTTCTATCCAAACTTTTGCTGCTGTTGTAGTAGCCCACCTGTTCGTGGACAGCGGAATAAAACAATCTGTTTTAGTAAAAGACATTAGCTTGTATACATTTCTTTTTTCCGGAGCCGAGGATCTATCGGAAACAGCCTCTCTACCTTCTCAGGGTAGGGGTAAGGTCTTTGTACACACTATCCTCCCCAGACCCCACTTGTGGGATCCCACTGGGTTGTTGTTGTTGTTGTTACGTTAGCTTGTATACCAAAAAAAGAAAGAGATTGAATGTCAACTGGGGGCATGATGTAGAACCTAAATATGTAAATTTATGTCTTCCAAGTTGTAACTGTATGCACATATGGAGTTCTGAAACCTAGTTAACCGGTTTGCAGAAGTTAAACTTCGATAAATCTTTCGTTTGAAAATAAAGAAGGTAGAGAAAGGTAGGCAGGACATTTGCCCCACAAACTTATCACTGAAACATGGTTTTATAGTTGTCCCTCCTTCATCGAGATTGAACGTTGATGCGAGATTGAACGATGATGCAGTTTATGCTATGCTTTCAATGTTAATCGTGTTTATTATATGTAAGTCTGTGATTGTCAACACATTGCTGAATTGTTTGATTTTTTTCTTGTTACAGAAACTATGGCTTAGAGGAATCTCCATTGGCCAAAAGTATTAATAGGCAAACGTTCATTTTTTCCTTGGGGACTATCTCATGTTATGTCTAGTTTATTTTTGCTCGGATTTTGAGTCAGAACCTTTTTGGTTTAGATCATGTTCAGAATGAAAGTGGAAGTGGTATGCTAAAAGAAAGTGCCAATTATAAAGAAGGAACTTGTTTGCAGCTAAACTCTATAAGTTCTCAGAGTCTTGATTATAGTAATCACCACTGTTGATAAACACGCTTTACTTTGTTCATATTTTAGAATTTATTTTCCTTTATATTCTAATTCAATTATGTAATACATACAGGAAGAAGATAGTCATTATATGGATAAGAAGGAATTTAGAAAGGAAATTTCTGAGGAAGTGACTAGGGAGTCACTAATTGCCATTTCTTATTCTGAACCAGAAAAGGATCTTTCTGTTCGACCTAGACCTGGAAACTGCCACACTGAGAATGTTGTTAAAGCGCTAAATGCTGATGGAGATGATAAATACTCTGAGCTGATCTCAATTTCCTACGAAGAGTCACCAGACGCTAAAGTTGAACTCAAGGGCTAAATTGCTCATCCAGCTGTGTAAAACACTTCCTTTGCAACATGTTGTATGTTACACATGAAGAACTGGATTTAACTTGAATTTGCAGTGTTCCACATGGACTCTACCCAATAAACTCTTCTGTTATAATCAACCTAAACCAAAATCAAGCACACAAGTGCTTCACCAAGCTTTTGATTTTCTTTGTATTAGATTTGGTGCATTTTTTCTCAAGTTTGAACTGCAGAACTTTGTCAAAAGTCACTCACCTGGAGTGTCCTTTTTGTTTCCCAAGTGTAGCTGTTATTTGGTGCCCGATCGTGTTTTGTAGCTTTGTTTAAATCATATACGGCGTCTGTGCAAATGTTGTGCTTTCCTTTTGACTGTGATCAATTCATTCCAGCTGCAGAGCCTAGTTCTTATGACATGTGAAAGCATCTATTATCACTATGTATTTACTTATTGATGTTGGGAAGTGAAAGTTGTGTTAATGACTTGTGAATACATCTATTATTATTTAGGCCAAATACATATACAGCCCGTTAAACTTGACACCAAATTTCACTTGGGCACTTCAACTGAGGCTTGTTCCTATTGAACACCTAAGCTTTATACAAAATGCGCCTATTAAACACATTTTGCTATTATGTAATAGCACAGTGTTTGTCACATTTTAGAGGCATCTTGTATATTGTTCACTGGAAAATGCATAGGTGTTGGCCGTAAAAGTGATCTCCGCCAATTACCTTTTTTCTAAATATTTTTCAATTACTTTCTTTTTTTCATATGGGCGGCCACCAACCATAATCACCAGCTCCTCTTCCTCTTTCAGATTTGGCTGCTGCCACCATCATCATCACCTCTTTCTCCTTCAAATCCGACCACCAATATCACCACTATCTCCTCCACGGTCTTCTCCAGTTCCGACTGTAGGCCACCATATCCACCAATATTTTCTTCTTCTTCAGATTCGGCGCTTCTACATCACCACCACCTCCTCCTCCTTCAAGTCCGATCACCACCACCACTGCCTTCTTCTTTATCAAATTTGACCATTATCACTGCCACCTCCTCCCCTTTATCAGATTTGGACGCCCACCACCAAAACCATACTTTAATCTAGGTAAAAAAAATATTAAAAAAGAAGAAGAATCGAAGCAGATGAAGGATTAATTGACAAGGTAATGCTGACCTACTATAGGATGGCATTCATCAAGACTTAGAAGTTGTTTGGCCAAGCTTATAAGCTGGTCAAACTGACTTATAAGCACTTTTTGGTTTATTTACGACGTTTTATAAAATTAAAAGTGCTTATAAGTTGAAGTGTTTATAAATAAACTGGTCTCCCCCAACTTATCAAATTTCAGCTTATAAGTATTTTAGGTTTGACCGAGATAATTACTATTATATCCCTAAAATATTTCTTTTTAAAATAAAACTCTTCATATATCCAGTTCTTCAGCTGTTTATTATTAATTTTAGCACTTTTATTCAAGTACATAATTACTTATTTTTTAAATCATCTTCAGTACTTAAGAGTGCTTTTCAGCACTTAATGCTACTCTAAATCAGCTAAGCCAAACGGCCCTTAGAATACAAAAAAGCTTTCAATTTAGATTTGTGTTGTAGCTAAAGTTGGTTGATAGCATATTATGTCAGTGACAGTGACGGTATTCCCAGCCATTAACTCCGTTTTTCTCTTTCTTTCTTTTATCAGATTATTTTTAATATTGTCTATTTATTTTTGCTGACATGTAATTTTTTTTTTTTGGTTTGGTCTTCCATTTTAAAAGAGAGTGAGATGCACGCAATAGTATTGGTTTGGAATTATCAAATTTGTGTTTAATAGGCATATTTTATATGGAGTTCAAGTGGTCAACAGGAACAAGCCTTGGTTAAGGTGTCTAAGTGGAATTTGGTGTCAACTTTAAGGGGCTGTCTGGTAGGCTTAATAACTTGTCACAACCCAAATTTTCCTACGTAAGATATCGTGATGGCACCTAGTTTTAGGGCTATGCATGGATCAGATCCGATCTAGTACATTTTGGATTGAAATTTCGGATTTCGGATTCCACAAAATGCAATCCAAATCCAATCCGAATTATATCGAATTGGATCGGATTTTAAAGTTCGGATCGATTTGGTGATCGGATATTCGGATCGGATTGTACTAAATATTTACGTCGTCAAGATAAAGTTCTTCAAGATTTGTTAGGCTTCCAACCAGTGTTTTCAGATCCGGGCTCTCAAGCTTCAAGAAATAATTATAAGAAAGGTCAAGAAATACTAACTGTGTCAATCTTGACAACTCCATTGGAATTTGCCCGTCAAAACCAACATATGAAAAATTAAGGTAGGTTGAGTTTTTGAGTTTATAAATTTCTATTGGTATTTGAACAGCGTCTAAGTGATTATAAGCCAAATTCAGCTTCTCAAGATACTTAAGATCGAATAGGCTACTTGAATTCTCAACTCCGACAGAAATTGTTTCATTGTCCAGTTCAAGAGAAGGTCGTTAATAATTCAACAGTTCAACATAGTTCATCTCCATGAACATCAGTCCTAATCCACAGAAGAAAAGGAAAGCTGCAAATCCTAATTCTTGTGATAGAATCCATTACATAAACAAAACACAATCTTCATAACAAAACAAAATTAACTGAAATCTCAAATAGATGTCTAATGAACTAAAATCCTTAACCAGAATTCCTTAATAGATTACACAAAAGAGTTCCAAGTTCCAACTTCTATGGCCATCGCACTCAATCCTGATTCCTGGCACGCTTTCAAGTTCTGCAACACTGCACTTGTCAAAAATGAGAAGATCGGTAAATCACAGCCCTAAGTAAATGAGAGAAACAGTGGTACAAGCAATTTCCATGCACAGCCCTAAGTAAATGTGTATCATGTTAAGCTGGGTAGAACTTTGATAGTAGTTGTTAACTGTCTGTAGATTCTAAGAAAATTTAAGATTTAGTCGATGTGGTTGTTGACAGAACATCACGACACAAATGTTTAAAAATTCACCATTGATGACTTGGTAATGCATCAGCCTAATTATCCACGCAACAGCCTAATGCAGCAGCCTAATTATCCTCTCTAATCATACTCAACATAGTCAGAACATACTGGGCAGAACATTTCTCAACATAGTCAGAACATACTGCTCACAAAACTGCGCAGAACATACTCAACATAGTAATGAAGTCTTCAAACTTCAAAGACACTACAATTGTACAACAGAACATTGATAAAAGCAGAAGAAAAAGAAGTCATCACTCATCACAACAGAAAATTGATAAAGGCACAGTAGGAAATCTGGGTGAACTCCTACCTTCTATATGTCGACGATGCAAGGCTCTCTTCCGGTATTAATAAAGTCTATAGAATAAGATAGTAATAGAATAAATTTGTTTTAAAATAATCTAAAAAAAATATAACATAAGTATGCATTGAACACAAGTAAAGTAATACAAGAAATAAGATAGTCTTACCCGCTTCAAGTTGTTCAAGATTATCTAAATCTTCTTCAATTTTAACCGGAGTTGTTGATTCGTTCCGAAGCCAATCTTGGACACACACAAGAGCTTGAACCAATCTAGGAGTCAATGAACTCCTAAATGGATCAAGTATGCGTCCACTGGTACTAAAGGTTGATTCTGAGGCAACACTAGAAATTGGAATGGCTAGCACATCACGTGTCATCTCAGCAAGAGTGGGAAATCTGGGTGAATTCAACTTCCATCACCCCAGAACGTTAAAATTTTCATAGTCTTCCTCAACATCTTCACCCAAATATTTATCTAACTCTATTTTAGAATCAATTCCTTCACCCTTCTTATGCTTCTTTAAATCTAGTATGAATTTTGAAAGCGATGATGAAGAAGTAGATGAAGTTGGAGAAGATGGACATGAACCAGGGAAAGATGGAGAAGATGGATATGAACCGGAAGATGGAGAAGATGGAGATGAGCCAGAATCACCATTCTTCTTTGCATACACAGTGAACAAAGATTTCATGTATGTCTTTACCTCAATTTGTATTTTCACACCTATTGTTTCTCCAAACATAGCAGCAATAGCAAACGAAAGAGATTGAAACTTGTGGCGTGGATCGAACACACATGAAATAAAAATTATTTTGTTCATCTTTTATGGATCCCCCCAATACTTATCAAACTTCTACTTCATATTCTTTGCCATTTCTTTCAAGGTAGCATCTTCACTTTGCATCAACTCTTTCAAAGAATAACCAACAACACATATCTCAAGAAAGTGCACATTAGACGTAATAAAGTGTACCTGATACCTTCAAGGTGAGTTCATAAAATATTTCAAGAAACTTCACAGTACGTCTTACACTATCCCAATCAGTACTTAAAAGTGGATCTGCAAGCTGCCCATCCTCACAAATACAGTTAGAAATACATGACATCAAACCATAATCAATATTACAATATTTTGTAAAGGCTTCCTCATAAACTGTAGCAACCTTCAACATCAAATATGTGGAGTTCCACCTAGTAGGAACATCCAAGCACAATGATTTTTTAGAAGTTATCTTATCGAGATCACAACATTCTTTAAACTTCTTCCATCTTGCAGGAGATTGTCTAATGTACCTAATAGCTTGTCTTATTCGTTCCACAGACACACTCCCTACTCTCAACCCATCTTGAACAACTAGATTATTGATGTGAGCCATACATCTAACATGAACATGCTTACCTTCCATCAAGTTAGTGTTCCATCTAGTAAATTGTTTGGATAATTCTTTAACCATGACATCGTTAGAATTTGCATTATCAACTATCACAGTAAATACTTTATCCACTCCCCATTCAAGTAAACACTTAGCAACACCACTAGCTAAATCTTGACCTTTGTGACTAGTAATTGGACAAAAATTCAATATCTTTTTATGCAAATTCCAATCCAAATGCACATCCCTACCCAGTCTCTAAGATTAGGTAAGCCTAACAATCATGTGAAATAACTGGAGTAATAATTAAAAGTCTCAAAACTTCAATAATTATATAAAATAAAATATGCAACTTAATATGTACAACTCCCAAAATCTGGTGAAATATAAGTCATAAGCTCTAAATAATAGTACTGAATAATCATATATATTATTGTCTATAATAGGGAAACGAAATAAGGAAATCAAGATAGAAGGGAACTCTAAGGCCTGCGGACGCTGGCAGATATACGTTGAAGTCTCCACGCTCGAACTCAAATCATTGATGCCTGAACTAGTAAGATGTACCTGGATCTGCACAAAAAGATTTGCAAAAGAGTATCATGAGTACAACATAATGGTACCCAGTAAGTGTCAAACCTAACCTCGGTAGAGTAGTGACGAGGTCAGGTCAAGGACCTACTGGAATAAATAAAAGACTAAACAATATAAGGCGGTGTAATAACGATAGTAATGAAATTGAAACAACAATTTGCATATCAAGGTTAGTTAAACGGAACTAAGCAAGTAGTGTAACACGGAGAAAAACAGATATTAATATGCTAAGGAAGAAACAACCAAATACAAGTGCAAAAATGGAGGATTTCTAACAAGACTCACTACCGAGGTACCGTCTCATAGTCTCAAATCACAAGAATAAATCACAATTTCTCCTTATATCACCGCGGGAGCCTTAACATTTAGTTTTGAAAATTATTTTCCCGCAATAGCATCTCGCGTTTTAGCCCACCTTATCACACCGCTTGACTTCTAGTAGTTTCCCTACTAGCCACGTGCATCAAGTCCACCTTATCTCACTGCATACGTTTTAAACTCAAAATCTTATATCACCGCATGTGTATCAATATCACAGTGTATCACAAATCGTACCTCAAGTGCCAAATATCACGACTTGCCAGAAACCAAACAATAACAGAATTTCACAATAAGAAGCCCACGACTCAATCACAATGTACACAAAGTCTCAATAATAACAACCGGAAGTGAATAACTCAATAGAATGATATTTCACAACTTAACACTGTAAGCACGTGATTTTTGCTTTACGAGCAATCACTCCAAAAGAAAATAAAAATAGTGACAAATGATTTCGCTGTACAATTGTTCGAGTTTTTCGTGACATGTGTTGTTAATCATTTGTGGATCTGTCCATTTTGCATTTAATCATTAACAAACAAAATACAAAATATGCATGTCAGGGTGATTAAACCATAATTCGGTCAGTAAAAGAAAATTCAAAAAATATATGTGCGTCGTTCGTTCTAGGTTGTGATTTAACTTACTTAAATATTTTGTGATAATTATGTGGAAATGTCACAGTGTTGTTGATTTTAATTTCACTATTTTTATTTATTATTAGAAAAAAAAAAAAAGAAAAAAAGAAAAGTAAAAGAATGAAGAAAACGGTTTGGGCCAAGGAAATAAACCAAAAATAGGCCCAAACCAATTCGATCAGGTCCAGTCCAAAACCGGCTACCCAGGCATCTCCTGAAACGACGTCGTTTCAGGCAAATCAATCTGAGCCGTCCGTCCCAGCCGATCCAACGGTTCAGGACCTCTTTCAGCGACCCATGTTCAAACCCGACCCAATAACCAATCCGACCCAACCCCTCACTTAAACCAAACGACCCCGTTTAACTATCAAACGACCCCGTCCCATTTCTCAGCATCAGATCTAAGCCGTTGAGATCATCTGATCTAACGGCTCAGATCCGATCAACCTCACCATATATAAACCTTCCCTTACACCCCACGCCCCCTATCTGAACCCCACCCCTCACTCGTCTCCTTCCCTGAACCCTGAAACCCCCAAACCCTAGCAGCCGCCCTAGTCTCCTTCGCCATTAAAGCCGGCGGCACGAACGCCGGTGACCACCCCCTGAACACCCTAAGACCCCCTCACTCCCCTGAACACGAATCCACTAACCACGAACCTCGAATCATCTCCTATCGTCTCGAATCTGGATTTGAAGATTCGAGACAAAACCCGGATCTATGCCAAACCATCCCATCTTCATACCAGACACTCCCCTGACCTTCCTCGTGACCAAGCTAAGCTTGGTTTGGTCCGAATCTACCCACAACTCCTAAAAATCCAGATCTGGAAATTCAGAACTTGAAACACATGCACCTGGGGAACCCGGCCGGTTTGGACATGGGTTTGAGGTCTAATAGACCTTAATCAAGGTGTTCTCATGTGAGAACACCCTGATTAAAGTTTGTTCGGCCTCAAAAGTTCGAAGTTGAATCAGATTTGGGTCTGTTTGATTTAAGCATTTTCGGTAAGTTTTCCTTTCTTTTGTGTTAGTTTTGATTAAGTGGTCAGCATGTTTCGTTGTGTTTGTTTGTTATTTTTTGTTATTTTTTCATTCGGATTTCTTCATCTCTGTAAAGACCTTTTATTTGGTCGATTGGTTTCTGTGTATGATTTAAATGTATCCTATGATAAGCATGTCCGATTAGTATAGTCGTCGCATGAATAAACTTATATAGGTTCCTAGTGACTGACCAAGTTGTCCGAAGCCCTTTAGGTCCCTGAACATATTGTTTGTGTGAGCGATTGATTATTACCTGCTATAATTAGTATAGTCGACTCGATAAATGTCGTTGATTAGTTTCTATAACTAATGAATCAAACGAGCTAATAATGTCGCATGACTAATTGATACTTTGCCACTGATTGAAGGCCCCAACATTGTTTGAAATAGTTTGTTTGCATTGAAAAATGACTGAAAGGTTCAGTCTAGGCAGTCCTGAATTTGAAACTTTCATCAGTTCAAAAATGCCCTGATGCGGCAAAGGGTCAAGACAGTGGTAACCAGGGTTTAACAGGGGTAGTCTGGGGTTTGCAAAGAACAAAAATGATTAGTTTAAATGAGCTGACAAGTAGGGTACTAATTTGGGATTAAATTAATGCCAATGGGGAACAAGACATAAGAGTATGGGACTTAAATTGAATAAAAAATGAGGCCCATAACTCCTGATTAAACAAAACCAGGCGTGGGAATAAAGGGGGCTGACACCAAAAGATGCTTAGGCATGGGCTTTAAAGAGTATGGGCAGGCTGCAAGTTGCAGCAAAAAGGCAGCTTAACTGCACTGGTTTTTGGCTTATAAATAAGCCATTTGAGAACTTAAACGGGGCGGGAGTTTTTTGAGTCTTAGGCTGGACTTTTAGTCTTCAGAAAAAAAAAGAGAGAAAAGGCTGGAATTTTTAGTTTTAAAGCTGAAACTTTTAGTCTAAAGAAAGGTTTACTGAGTTTAAAGAAAGCTGAATAACATAAGTTAGTTTCCAAATAGATTGTAACCAAACACTGCCTGAAAGTTGTATAAGAGTGCATATTGGTCAAGCTGTCTTGGCCAAGTTCTGTTGCTTGCATTGACTGAGTTGTTTGTGGTTGTTGAACTGGTGGTTTTACTGCATTTGAACCCTCAGTTACTGCTGCTATTTCTTTACTTTTTCCTGGGATTACTGGCTTGGCACTCGACTATTTGCTAGTCCTTGTATTCTGGGAGATCACTGTTGGTTATCTGTGGCTGTGGAAAACACTTGGTTCAGTGGTTGTTGCTGTGTTGTTGTTGTGTATCTGTTGTTGCTGTGTTTGCTGCATACTGCCTAGCTGACCATTCCTTCCTTCTTTGTCCTCCATACCAGGTACACAATTAATACCACAAATGTAACTGAAAGTTTGAGCATGAGTGCAAAAGAGAGGACCTGCAGATTGTTTTTTTTATATATGTACATGAACTGTTACTCTAAATGTCATGAAATAGTTACATTTTTGTTTGGACAATAGAAGCAGCCTACATACTAAGTATATCAATGTAGGTTAACGAATGCTAGCCTTGTATGTATACTGCTAGGTGAAAAATATGCCCAGTGTAATAAGTTGTATTTCAGACTTAGTCTGATGGTGTAGTATATTCTCTAATGTAGGCCAAATAGGAAAGCTATCCGTTTTAGTTAAAGTTCTTTCTCCTTTTGCCATATTGTCCCATAAATTGATAAACTCATTTCACAAAAACAAAGAATCAGTTCAGGGCCTCAACCTCATGAAGGTCGAGCCCAAATCGAAGCAAACCAAGTAGGCTCGCGTAGAACAGGCAGAGGCCCAGGTCTGGCCTATCACGCATGGGCTGGATTTGGGCCTATAATTGTTTGTTCGGCTGACTATACATACAGCCTCATTTCTGAAATTTTTTTAGCTTTTCTGAATGTCATTACAAATAACTTGCAAGCATTTAATTAATTAGGACTATCTACTGTTTTCAATTGATAAAGACAAACACGACGAGAAACGTAGTTGTTATAGGATATCCTTTTAAAAAAAATATAATAATAAAAAAATAAGAACGAGATGAGCCTCGATGAAAATAAACAAAACGCACAGACGCGGGGCCCTTGTTTAAAGGTGTATTATCAAAGCATCTAGGTTCCAGGACGGGTTGTTTAGCAAATCTCACAACTCTCCTAAAAATAACAATACGTTAGACTCTTTAGGACGCGCCTTAATAAATCTTACCTTCTTAAACTCGGGTGCGCATTTATGTGACCTAAATCCAATTCTCAACGGAGTCGAAATGTGTTTCTAATCACGGGTACATTGATTGTGACGTGGTTCGAGATGCGTGTCCATGACGTTGCAATTTCATTTAAAAAAAAATTGAGATGAGCCTCGCCAAATAAAAATGTACACAGCTACGGGGCCCTCCAACTGTATATATATATTAAAACACTTAGAATTCGGGACAGGTCGTTTAGCGAATTTTTCGGCCTTACCCAAAACAACAAATACGCTAGTTGCTTTAGGCACGTCTTAATAATTTACTCTCCTTAATTCGGGTGCACATTTATGTGACCCAAATCCAAATCTCAACCGAGTCAAAATATGTCAACAATCACGGGTGCATTGATGCAACGTGATTCGAGATATGTTTTCACAACGTTGCAATTCTTGATAAAAACAGTAAATGATAAAAGCGGTTAAAAGTTAAATTTTGCACATAAGTTCACACTTGTATAAGATCAGATAATCAAGCCGAATATAACAGTTGAGCGACCGTGCTAGAACCACGGAACTCGGGAATGCCTAACACCTTCTCCCGGGTTAACAGAATTCCTTATCCGGATTTCTGGTACGCAGACCATAATATAGAGTCATTATTTTCCTCGATTCGGGATTAAAATTGGTGACTTGGGACACCCTAAATCTCCCAAGTGGCGACTCTGAAATAATTAAACGAATCCCGTTTCGATTGTCCTTTAATTGGAAAAAACTCCCCCTGCGCCCCCGCGGGCGCGGAAAAAGGAGGTGTGACAGCTCTGGCGACTCTGCTGGGGATTGGTGAACCCAGAACCACTGGTTCAGGGTTAAGAATTCGAGCTTAGAATAATTGTTATTATTTGGCTTTATTTATTATCTGATTATTACATGTTTTGAGCCTAATGTGCTAAATGCTGCTTTTACCGCTTTGATATTATTTGAACTGTATATAAACTGTGCCGAAACCCTTCTCTTCTTACCTCCGGGGAGAAGCTCGCTGGTCGAGACTCCCTATTCTGTTAGTGTCAATACCCGAAATAAGAAAGAGGACGGATAAGTTACGAAGCCGGACGGCCTTTTGGTTCCCGGTAAGTTGCCCCTCCTCGGCTCGAGTTGTCCGCTCGGGTACACTGTCTAGAACACTGACCCAGGTTTTGAATATAGAATAACGTGACTTCATGCCGGAACCCTAGTAGGAACGCTTATTTGCATCATGTTGCATATGACTTAGGGGACTCAACACAGGGGTTGGGTCCGTCTAGGACTAGCAACCTGGTATGAAAGGACCATCCTAATGCATCCCCATTTGTTTTCCGTGCATCTATTTGTCTCGAGCCCGCATGCTGACCAGTGTTTGAATAATGGAAATTGGAAAAAAAAAGGAAGGAATAGCGGTTAAGGAGTTAATTGTTTATTTTTGAAAAAAAGCCAATGCCAAAATACCGTCAAAACTCTGCCGAAATTTTGAGAAAATGAAAGGAAAATGTCTTATTGGTTTTGTTTTATTAATTGCAAAGGAAAAATAGAAAAGAAGAAAAAAAGGGGTTGTCGTTCTGCTTTTATATACTTTTTATAAAAAAAAAATATATATATATATATATATAGTTTGTCCTGTCACAAAAATGAAGATGGAAAAGAGTCTTATTTTTGATATATATATATATCTCTACATATATATATATATAAATATAAATATATGTCTTTATTTGTGGCAAAATTACTTGTTTTGCCAAAAGTCATGAAAGTAATAAATGTGCAGGGTTTTTCATAAAGTTTTATAAAAGGTATACGTCTAAATAAAGTTTTATTTTTTATTCACTTGGCATAATCACCCCAATAAATGTGCAGGATGAGCACGGTACAAAACGAACCTTTTTCAGTAATGACCAAGATCCCGTTTGAATTGCGGTTATGGTGGAACGACTTAGGCAAAGAAGGGCAAGACAAAGTAAGGAAATATCTGAAAGGTCTCCCGGACCTACTAAACGTTCAGCCTCGGGGTGATATCATCAGATCATTGGTCACTTGTTGGGATTCCGCACACAACGTGTTCCATTTTTCGGACTTCGAGCTCACCCCGACGTTGGAAGAAATAGCAGGGTACATCGGGATTGATGAAGCCCCTTTTAGGTTCAAATACTTGATTGCACCTAGAGCTGTCACGGTACACAGGTTTCTGGATTTCCTAAAAATACCTCGGACATTCCACCATCCAGATCTTGCCAAAGGATTCTGCAGTCTCCACCTCATATATGCTAGATACGGTCACGTGGGCGGGTTCAATAAGCCGGATTTCAAACTATGCAGTAAAGGCAACCGACAAAAGTGGGACGAACACAGGCTAGTGGCTTTTATGACAGCCTTTCTGGGTCTTATAGTGTTCCCTAGGAAAGATGGAAACATTGATCTAAAGATAACCGGGGTCGTCAATACTTTGCTTACCCAAGATAAAAGCACTCTGGCGCCTATGATTATGGCTGACATTTTCCGGGCTCTCACTGCTTGTCGAGCCAGGGGCGACTTTTTCGAAGGATGTAACCTACTGTTGCAAATGTGGATGACCGATCATTTATGCCATCGCTCCTCACTTTTGGGTTATGGTTCGCCAGAGAAAACTTGTATTGGAGAATTCTACACGAGAATCAAAGGGTTCAATTTACCTGAGGGAGTCACATCATGGACCGCATTTCTCCGAACTCTCACTGCCAGCCAAGTCCAGTGGACGCTCGGATGGTCACCTATCGAGGAAATCATATACATGCCGGCAACCCGGCCTCACTTTCTGTTGATGGGACTGAAAAGTATCCAACCCTATGCACCGTATCGGGTTTTGAGGCAACTTGGGAGGTACCAAGTGGTACCGAAAGATGAAGATTTGAGTACCCAAGTGATTGAAATCAGTCCGAACGGTCATTTCCCTGAAGAAGAAGTTCGCCAAATCTGGAGTGAATGCCAACATCTGACAGCAAACACTTGTGTGATTAATACGGCAAAAGGGGAAGTCGCCCCAGAATATCACGCTTGGTTTAGAGGTAGCCTGTCCTACGAAAGACCGGCTAAGAGGCCGCATCTCAAAGATTTCGTAGAATCATCCCAAGGGCAATGGAACTGGTTAGCAAAAGAGAAGGGTTATCGGGCAGAGATTGGCGATTTGAAGCTACAAATGGACAGTCTGAAATTCGATAACAGCGTACAAATCGCGGCGGATCGAAGCGAAAAGAACAGATTGATCCAAGAGAATGAAGAGCTTAAGGCCCAAGTCCAAAAATTGAGATTGTCTCTCGATGAGCAGCCCAGAAGTCGATCAGACCAGCGGTTGATAAAGGGTTTGAAAAGAGAGATCGCGGAATGGCGAGACAGGTTAGAAGAATCCGAAAAGGTCATGACAGAGTTCAAGGCACGGTGGGGAACAAAAGTAGATAAGCATCGCCGGTGTTTGAACCAATTGAAACGTGACCACGAGAAGACTGTGGCCAAAATAAAGAGGGAGATGGCTACACTTGAGTTTAAAGCAGTTAAGCAGGCCGGGGATTTCCAATCGGAGAGTAGATACTGTTACGACTTGTTGGCCCAAATGAAGGAAGAAGTACGGCAGCTGAGGGATCAGCATATACAGGACTCACAGGTATTCAAGACGTGCAGTGATCAGATAAGACACCTACTCATAGAGAAGAAAAAAACCAGAGACAAGATCAGGGCCATTGCCCATGCCATCATCAGAGGGTGTCGACGGTGTGAAAACATGACCTGCGTTACCGTTCTCCCAGTAGTGATGGGTTATGTCAAACAGACCATGCATGAGTTGGAGCAGCTCGAAAGGGATCTCACACCTAGAACCGCGAAAAGGCCGAACGATGCCTCGCGGGTCCCTAAGTTGGAAAATTAACCTCTGGTCGAGTCTTGTTTTAGTTAAGCTTTGATGTTTTCCCATATGTTGTTTTCCATTTTTCCTTCAATCAAATAGGGTCAAAGAACCGTGGAGTCTGTACTGTTGCTATGTTGTTTGAAGCAATGTGTAATAGCAAATTTTGATAATGAAATTAAGTGACTCCGGAAGAATTTCTATGTGTCTTTACTTTGGGGCAGAACTACGCCTGGTCTGATTCACGCGGGGACGTGATACGTAGGCAATCCCCATAAGATTCGACTGCTTTTAATAAATAAAAATAAAAATACAAAATAAAACACAGGGTTTCCCAAAGTACTTTAAAAGGGGATGAATGAGCAAACCGGGATGACGCATGTTGTTTGAAGCAAAGCATGTAGAAACGGTTAACTGCCTAGGTGCATTGCATCCTCTATGTGTTATGATCAAATCTGTTAAGCTCTAACACTAACAAAGTTTGTTGTTGTCTGATATCAGACAGTTAGTTGTTAAAGAATTCTGGCAACACATTCATACCAAACCAGATCCAAAGGACCGGTAGCAACAAGCATGACTACTTTAGAGAATAGTAATGAGGAAGAAAGGCCGATGAGCCAGTTGCTAAAAGAGGCAATGGAAAAGATTGAAAGGATGGGACTAGAGATGCATGCAATGCAGCTAGCCCTAGCCAAAACACAAAAGAGTCCTGAAACACTGGGACACGTGCCGGAGTACCCTCACTCTGGCCCTTCCACAAGCTTCCCAAATCCCCTCTATCATCAAGAAAGAAGCCCTCATGATTCCCAAGCTCCACCACCCCATCAACCTCTCCCAACACCCAATATTCCCATTTTTGTGGGACCTGCATCAGCCCCTTTGCAGCAAACGACCAGTGAGCCATTGTTTCAGGCTCACGATACACAATACTATCCCCCTGAGCCTACATTCCACGCACCGGAACCACCGGCTTACAATCCCCATTTGGAAGTACCGGCAGAGGTTGAGAAGCCGGTTAAGGCCCCTGAACAGGATGAAGTGTTAAGAAAGTTCAAAAGCCTGGAGCAATCCTTCAGGAACTTGCACGGGCTGGGCAATCAAGTCAGCGTGGCATACAAAGATCTGTGCCCTTTCCCAGATGTCCAACTCCCGGTTGGGTTCAAGATGCCCAAGTTTGATTTATATGAAGGGCACGGTGATCCCATGGCACATTTGCGGGGATTCTGTAGCAAAATGAGAGGGGCAGGAGGCAAGGATGAGCTTTTGATAGCTTATTTCGGCCAAAGTCTGAGTGGATCTGCACTGGAATGGTATACCAGGCAAGATTTCAGCAGGTGGTACACGTGGGATGATCTGGCGCAGGCTTTTACAGGTCATTTCCAGTACAACCTGGAGATAGTCCCTGACCGTCTCACGTTGTTGAGAACTGGGAAGAAACCCGGGGAAAGTTTTCGCGAATTCGGGTTCCGCTGGAGAGAACAAGCAGCTAGGGTCGATCCTCCCATGAGAGAGGGAGAGATGGTAGACTACTTTTTACAGACATTGGATCCAACCTACTTTGGTCACTTAGTGACAACGGTTGGAAAATCTTTCAACGAGGTGGTCAAAATAGGGGTCATGATAGAAGAAGGTTTGAGGTCGGACAAGATCTTAAACTATTCGGCACTTAAGGCCACAACCCAGGCTATTCAAAGCGGCACGGGAGGTGCGCTGAGAAGAAAGAAAGAAGAGGTTGTCACGATCGAGGCAAGCAGTTGGTCCAGGGCTGGCAGGCCGCACTACAACCAACCCAGGCCTCACAGGTCAAACTACCCATACAACCCACCACAAAATTTCTATCCACCTCGAGAACCACATGGTTCCGTACACCAAGCCCAGGTATACACTCAGCCTCCGGTTCGCCCACAATGGCGCGCACCGGCTCCCCAGAACATATATGCACCACCACAAAACACTTACCCTCCACCAAGGGCGTATAGAAATCCTTCAGGGGCAGGTTTCCGGGGAAATCCAGATGCCAGAAATGACAGGTTGCGGAAGCAAAGAACCTTCACCGAACTGGGAGAAACTTACACCGCTGTGTTCCACAAGCTGCGGCAATTGGGTTTGGTTAGTCCCGTCCATACTCGGGAACCAAATCCCCCGCCTCAGAATTTGGATCGTTTAATCAGTTGTGAATACTGTTCAGGGATGCTCGGGCACGATACCGAGAAGTGTTGGAAGTTAAGGCATGCCATACAGGATCTTATTGACACCAATAAGATCGAGGTCCAGACACCGGAGGCTCCTAACATCAACCAAAACCCACTGCCAACGCACCACGAAACTCACATGATTGAGTTGGTGTGTGAGGGAGGAGAATTAAGAAAACCCTCACAAACAGTGATGATGATCCAAGCTGCCCCAAAAGAAGTCTTAACCGGTGGAGGAACAAAGGTACAGTCGCAGGGAGAAGGCGTCAAGCCGGTAGTAATATGGGGGAAGAACCCGTCCGTCATAACAAGCAAACCCGAGCCAAGCAAATTGGTAATACCAGGGATCCTGCCCACACCGACAGTCATGTTGAAAGGGGTATGTAGAGAACGGGTGACCATAAAGCCGGTGGTCCAACTGCCTATGCTTGACAGCAGGGCTGTGCCCTGGAAATATGAAAAAGCAGTGGTGACGTACCAAGGAAAACAGGTGGAAGAAGTCAGTTGTGAAGCGCAAGGGCTGACTCGATCAGGTCGATGTTTTGCTCCGGTGGAGTTAAGAAAAACCAACCCAGTGGCAACCAAGAAGCCAGTGTCAGAAGAAGAGGCTGAAGATTTCCTGAGGAAGATGAAAGTGCAAGACTATTCTGTGGTTGAGCAGCTGAGAAAAACACCTGCCCAGATCTCACTATTGTCATTACTCCTCCATTCCGAGGAACATCGCCGGGCCCTGTTAAAGATATTGAACGAGGCCCATGTACCCAGTGAGATTTCTGTAAACCACCTGGAAACCATTGCTAGCAAGATTTTCGAGGTGAACAGAGTGACATTCTCCGATGATGACCTGCCGGTGGAAGGTACGGAGCATAACAAAGCTCTATACCTAGCTGTCAAATGTGAAGACTCGGTGGTAACCCGAGTATTGGTGGATAACGGCTCAAGCGCCAATATTTGTCCATTATCCACCCTGGACCAGTTAAAGATTGACCGTGGAAGGATCCGGGAGAATAGCATCTGTGTCCGGGGGTTTGACGGAAATGGAACAGCCACTGTGGGGGACGTTGTACTTGAACTGACCATTGGTCCGGTCCTGTTTACCATGGAATTCCAAGTATTGGACGCCACGGTATCTTACAACTTGCTGTTAGGACGACCTTGGATTCAAGCAGCTAAAGCGGTGCCTTCCACCCTACATCAGACAGTGAAGTTCGAGTGGGAAAGACAAGAGGTCGTGTTGCACGGCGAGGATACAACATGCACCATGGGAGGAACCATTGTGCCTTTCATAGAGACCACTGGTGACAAGGGTCCCTGGGTCTACCAGATTCTCGATACAGGGTCAGCCGACAAAATTTCTGAAGGAGAAATCATCCCGCACCCTAGGGTGGCTGCCGCAACAGTCATGATGGTATCAGAAATGCTGGGTAATGGGTTTGTGCCGGGAAAAGGCCTGGGAGTTGAACTTCAAGGGATAGTCCAACCTGTCTCCCTTCCTAAGAATCTGGAAACTTTCGGGTTGGGGTTCAAACCAACCACAGCAGACAGGAAGCAAGCGCGAAAAATGAAGAAGAGGGTCTGGTCTCTGCCTAAACCAGTGCCACGCCTCTCAAGGTCTTTTGTTAAAGCTAGTGCCAAGGGGTCAGCGATCCCAAAGATTCGAGGACCTTTGATCGGCATAAGTGAAGACCTAAATCAGAGTTTTGAGAGACTATTCGCGGATGTCAGTATGGTGGAAGCTGGAGAGGGTTCCAGCAGAGCAGAGATACAATTCGTGGGGCCTAAGGCCAAGACCAACAATTGGACGGTTACTCCTCTTCCTGTCCGAGGGGAGTCTTGGTAGTAGGCTTTGATTAATGTTTTGTTTGTTTGTTTGTTTGATCGGATTATTCAAGGGTGTAATCCCAATTTTACTTTCGTTTTGTAAAAGTGTGAACCCTTTTTATCCTGCAAATTAATAAAGTTCTTTTCTTTTGCCCCATTTTAATTTCTTGTTTTGTTCTTTTTTTTTCTCTGAACAGTTCTCTTTTTACTGGTCCTAATGACATGGCATGCACAGCGGATCTTCGACCTAGTCTAATAAATCAATCTGAATCTGACTCAATGATGCAAGAGGTCGTTTGTGATAATGAATCCGAATGTGACGAAGGGGAAGCCTTCGAAGAAATAAACCGAGAACTGTGCCAATTTGAAGAGAAACCCAAGCCTAACCTAAATGACACTGAGGATGTAAACCTAGGAGACGCTGATAACATCCAAGAGACCAAAATTAGCATCCACATTGAGCCGAATGTCAAAGCAGAATTGATCGAAACTCTCAGGGAATTCAAAGATGTTTTTGCATGGTCCTATGATGATATGCCTGGATTGAGCACCAATTTAGTGGTTCACAAACTACCCACTGACCCGGCATACCCTCCGGTCAAGCAAAAACTAAGGAAATTTAAAACAGAAATGAGTGTGAAAATCAAAGAAGAAGTGATCAAGCAGTTGCAATCGAAGGTCATTCGGGTCACTCGGTATCCCGAATGGTTGGCCAATGTGGTACCAGTCCCAAAAAAGGATGGAAAAATCAGGGTGTGCGTGGATTACCGCAACCTCAACAAAGCAAGTCCCAAGGACAATTTTCCGCTACCCAACATTCATATCTTAATCGACAATTGCGCAGGGCGCGAGATTGGATCCTTTGTGGATTGCTATGCAGGTTATCATCAGATCCTAATGGACGAAGAGGATGCTGAGAAGACAGCGTTTATTACGCCATGGGGAACCTACTGCTATCGGGTAATGCCATTCGGGTTAAAGAACGCCGGGGCAACGTACATGCGAGCAATGACTGCTGTGTTTCATGACATGATACACAAAGAAATAGAAGTGTACGTCGATGATGTGATCATCAAATCTTGGCGTCAGGAGGACCATGTAGCAGACCTAAGGAGATTTTTCCAAAGACTCCGAAGGTATGATATCAAGCTTAACCCGGCCAAATGCGCATTCGGGGTTCCATCAGGAAAGTTGCTAGGATTCATCGTCAGTCGACGGGGGATTGAGTTAGACCCATCCAAAATTGAATCCATCCGAGACTTGCCACCGCCAAGGAACAAAACAGAGGTAATGAGTTTGCTGGGTAGACTCAATTACATCAGCAGGTTCATCGCTCAACTCACAGCAACTTGTGAGCCCATATTTCGGCTACTGAGAAAGGACGTTGCAGAAGGTTGGACGACAGAGTGTCAGGAGGCTTTCGACCAAATCAAAGGGTATCTGTCTAATCCACCCATATTGGTCCCACCTAAGCCCGGGAAATCCCTAATCCTTTACCTGACGGTCTTGGAAAATTCATTTGGTTGTGTACTGGGGCAACATGACGACTTAGGGAGGAAGGAGCAAGCCATCTACTATCTTAGCAAGAAATTCACAGTGCATGAGGTCAAGTACACTCAACTCGAGAAAACGTGCTGCGCCCTAACTTGGGTAGCTCAGAAGTTGAAGCACTACCTGTCTTCATATACTACTTATCTCATATCCCGTTTGGACCCGTTGAAGTATATCTTTCAGAAACCTATGCCCACGGGAAGGTTGGCAAAATGGCAAATTCTGCTCACAGAATTTGATATCATCTACGTGACAAGGACGGCCATGAAAGCCCAGGCACTGGCAGACCATTTGGCAGAGAATCCCGTTGATGAGAAATACGAGCCCTTAAGAACGTATTTTCCTGACGAAGAGGTGATGCATACGAATGAGTTGGAATTACCCGAGGAACCGGGTTGGAAGCTTTTCTTCGATGGAGCGGCAAACGCAAAAGGGGTTGGAATAGGAGCAGTACTCATTTCTGAAACAGGACGGCATTATCCTGTTACGGCTCAACTACGCTTCTATTGCACCAACAATATGGCCGAATATGAAGCTTGCATTCTGGGTCTGCGCTTGGCTGCTGACATGGGTGTCCAAGACGTCTTGGTCTTGGGAGATTCGGACCTCTTGGTACATCAAATTCAGGGTGAATGGGAAACACGAGATCTAAAGCTCATACCATACCGACAATGCTTGCATGATCTGAGCAAGAAATTTCGATCGGTAAAGTTCAAACACATCCCGAGAGTTCACAATGAGGTTGCGGATGCCTTAGCCACCTTAGCATCAATGCTGCACCACCCTGACAAAATGTATGTTGATCCTCTGCACATCCAAGTCCGTGATCAGCACGCCTACTGCAATGCCGTAGAAGAAGAGGCAGATGGCGAACCCTGGTTTCATGATATCAAGGAATACCTCAGGATGGGGATATACCCAGAACATGCCTCTGGGGACCAAAAAAGAGCCCTTCGGCGTTTGTCGAATGGTTTCTTCCTCAGTGGAGGAGTATTGTACAAAAGAACCCCGGATTTGGGATTGTTGAGATGCATAGATGCCGGGCAGGCAACGACGGTTATGGCGGAAGTACATGCCGGAGTTTGTGGGCCACACATGAGCGGATATATATTGGCAAGAAAGATCCTTCGAACAGGGTGTTATTGGCTAACCATGGAACACGACTGTATCACTTTCGTAAGGAAATGCCATCAGTGCCAGATACATGGAGATTTGATTCATTCTCCGCCAACAGAGTTACATACGATGTCAGCACCCTGGCCGTTTGTAGCATGGGGCATGGATGTCATTGGGCCCATCGAGCCAGCAGCGTCCAACGGTCATAGGTTCATTCTAGTGACCATTGATTACTTCACCAAATGGGTTGAGGCTAAAACCTTCAAATCAGTAACTAAGAAGGCAGTGGTGGACTTTGTTCACTCCCATATCATCTGCAGATTTGGGATCCCAAAAGTGATCATCACGGATAACGGTGCGAATCTTAATAGCAGCCTGATGAAAGAGGTATGCCAACAATTCAAGATTACACACCGCAATTCCACCCCATATCGTCCTAAGGCAAATGGAGCAGTCGAAGCAGCCAATAAGAATATCAAGAAGATACTGCGAAAAATGGTGGAAGGGTCCAGACAGTGGCACGAGAAATTACCCTTTGCTTTATTGGGGTACCGCACTACCGTCCGGACCTCCATAGGCACATCTCCTTACTTGTTGGTATACGGAACTGAGGCCGTGATACCAGCGGAGGTCGAAATTCCGTCCCTCCGAATTGTCACTGAAGCCGGGATTGATGATGATGAATGGGTAAAAGCTCGATTGGAACAGTTGAGCCTGATAGATGAGAAAAGATTGGCAGCAGTGTGCCATGGTCAACTGTATCAGAAGAGAATGGCAAGAGCATATAACAAGAAGGTGCGCCCCAGGAAGTTTGAGGTAGGGAAGCAGGTGTTAAAGAAGATCCTCCCACATCAGGTCGAGGCGAAAGGCAAATTCGCCCCAAATTGGCAAGGGCCTTATATCGTGACCAGAGTATTGTCCAACAGTGCTTTGTGTTTGACAGATGTCGAAGGTAGATGTGTCGACATGGCTATCAATTCAGATGCAGTCAAGAGATATTATGCGTAATTTTTTTTATTATGGCAATTTTTGGTTTATTCGTTTGTATTTGGCATTTGTCGAATAATGAGATGACGGAGGCAATTCTTTCTTCTATCCAAACACTTTTAACCTTTGCTTCCCCCTTCGAGCCTAAGTAATTCTTTCATGTCCCTCTTTTGGAATCACTAATGGGAAAGATATGAAAAAAGAGAGAAAGAAAATGAAAAGAAAAAAAAAGAAAAAAAAAGAAGAAGAAAAAAAAAAGAAAAAAAAAGAAGAAGATGAAATCATAAAGAAATACAAAACCGTGGGAACTACGTTTGACCTGATTCCTCAAAGAGGATACGTAGGCGCCTCACGGCTCGGTCATAGTATGCATCATAGTAAATATAGGATGCATAATGTACATAGTGTGCATAATAGGCACAGCGTGCGTAACGCACATAGCACAACATAAGAATAAAAAATAAATTCCCCAAGCAAGAAAACTGGGGCAGAAGTTATGTTTTAAAATTCCAACAAAGGTTTGATTCCAAAAGTTGTAGCACATCACCCATCAAATTATTTTCATTTTTCATAGCCTTTCTTTAACTCCACACCAAAACCAACGTCAACATCCAAAAGACCTCCCGATCAATGTTCGAGAGATGCCAAATCCGGCAAATAAGACCGAGAATGATACACTGATCCCCAGCAAAGAAGAGGATCGTGAGACTGGGAATGAATTGATAGTCAAAGGAATCTCCAGAAGAAAGGGTCGTATCTACAACGCCCCGATTCATCAAAAGAAATAAAATGAGAGAGTCTCATCGGTGAAAACCTTCGCAGGCACCGAGAGGCGACGTAAGACGAGGGATATGAAATGAGAGAGTCTTATTGGTGAAAACCTTCACAGGCACCATAAGGCACCGGGAGATGAGAGAAAAGAGAGAGTCTCATTAGTGAAAACCCCTCGAAGGGCACTATGAGGCGACAAGATAGAGCAGCAAAAGCTACCACATTCGCAACAAGATGAACATCCATTTGTCATCCCCAGCAAGTCAGACCGTCGGACAAATCGATTGATACAAATAGACTGGGTCGGGAATCTATGGTGCACGTCATGATCACGGGGACCAGTTATGTCCTCCAGATGAGTTCTTTGGATTGTCTCCTCCCACAAAATATTGGTTCAGAAAGTTTTTCTTTTTTCCATATCTTTATTTCTTTTCCTAAAATGTGTCTTGAAAGGATTTTTCAAAGCTTACTACCAGGAACCAAAGGGGAATTCATCCAATGCAGGATAATACAAACAGTCTTAAAGTCCGGTCCCGGGCAATGCAGTGATTGTGCCCGGAAATTTTTGAAGAAGTAAGCTCCAAAAGGGAGTGGTTTCGGGAGTTAGAAGCAGACTCCCACATCATGTGCTTAAAGAGAAAGCAGAAAAGGGGATAAACTGAAAACCGATCCCCAGCAGGCTAGAAACCCCCCAACAGGCAACTTTGCCCGCCAACCAATTATGGGGACAAAGAGCAAGAGAAGGGGAAGAGAGAAAAATGGCTCGCCAGAAAGGCACCCTCTACCACCACGATTAAAACTGATTAAATCCTTTTGTCTGCTGCAGGAAAACAAAGGATTGATGATGGCAGCAAGATGCACCGCCATGGAAGTCACCAAAAACCGGGGCAGAAAATTTTCTGCCAATTGTCGAAAATTTTCTCGGAAGAACGGGAAAGCAATTTCAATACTTTTAAGTTCTAGGTCGCCCACCAGTATAATGCGGGAATACATTTAAGTTCTAGGTCGCCCACCAGTATAATGCGGGAATACATTTAAGTTCTAGGTCGCCCACCAGTATAATGCGGGAATACATTTAAGTTCTAGGTAGCCCACCAGTATAATGCGGGAATACATTTAAGTTCTAGGTCGCCCACCAGTATAATGCGGGAATACATTTAAGTTCTAGGTCGCCCACCAGTATAATGCGGGAATACATTTAAGTTCTAGGTCACCCACCAGTATAATGCGGGAATACATTTTAAGTTCTAGGTCGCCCACCAGTATAATGCGGGAATACATTTAAGTTCTAGGTCGCCCACCAGTATAATGCGGGAATACATTTAAGTTCTAGGTCGCCCACCAGTATAATGCGGGAATACATTTAAGTTCTAGGTCGCCCACCAGTATAATGCGGGAATACATTTAAGTTCTAGGTCGCCCACCAGTATAATGCGGGAATACATTTAAGTTCTAGGTCGCCCACCAGTATAATGCGGGAATACATTTTAAGTTCTAGGTCGCCCACCAGTATAATGCGGGAATACATTTAAGTTCTAGGTCGCCCACCAGTATAATGCGGGAATACTTTTAAGTTCTAGGTCACCCACCAGTATAATGCGGGAATACATTTTAAGTTCTAGGTCGCCCACCAGTATAATGCGGGAATACATTTTAAGTTCTAGGTCGCCCACCAGTATAATGCGGGAATACATTCAGCTCTAGATTTTGGAATCAGTCACCCCACCTGAAGACAGAAGGTTACAACAGAGATCCCCAAATGGGAAAACAATAAAATCCCCAGCACCAAGAAGCAGACAACTGCAGAGGCAAGCGCGCAATTCAAAAGGAAAAAGGAACGCATCTCAAAAGAAGCGGTTTGGGAGCGTTGTAGCATGCCCAGTATGACAATACTGATGAAGAGCCATACCACTGAAGAAACCAGTGGAAGATTTAAAGAAGAAGGCCATGTTCCCAGCGGACCAGGCGAAGTGGTGAAAACTGGCATTCAAATGTCAGCAAAGGACCAACATCCTCTCCCAAAGTCACAAGATAAAGCCATAAGAGGAAAGCGTTAGCCGACAAGAAAGCAAGGCAACAAAAACAAGGGGAAGATGGATAAGATCTCATGATCCTCAGTCTAGCTTAGCTTCTTGTTTTTCCCTTTTAGAGCAATGTAACAGGGAGATCGGTTGAGCAGTAGCATCCTACATCAGCATACAACAGCGCACAACAACAACAAGCACTACAGTCACACGGTAGTCCCAGCTACCAAATTTCCCGAACTACATTGACCTGATTCCTGTTTTCAGCCCAGGATATGTAGGAAACCTCTGAAGCAAAGGTTCGGTCAAATCTTTTTCAAAAATGCTTCACACGGAGTATTCAGACGGGCAAAAATCGCTCGCTTATCTTTGCGCGAAAACCCTTCGTGTCTTCGTGCAAAGAGGGGCAGCTGTAAGCACGTGATTTTTGCTTTACGAGCAATCACTCCAAAAGAAAATAAAAATAGTGACAAATGATTTCGCTGTACAATTGTTCGAGTTTTTCGTGACATGTGTTGTTAATCATTTGTGGATCTGTCCATTTTGCATTTAATCATTAACAAACAAAATACAAAATATGCATGTCAGGGTGATTAAACCATAATTCGGTCAGTAAAAGAAAATTCAAAAAATATATGTGCGTCGTTCGTTCTAGGTTGTGATTTAACTTACTTAAATATTTTGTGATAATTATGTGGAAATGTCACAGTGTTGTTGATTTTAATTTCACTATTTTATTTATTATTAAAAAAAAAAGAGAAAAAAAGAAAAGTAAAAGAATGAAGAAAACGGTTTGGGCCAAGGAAATAAACCAAAAATAGGCCCAAACCAATTCGATCAGGTCCAGTCCAAAACCGGCTACCCAGGCATCTCCTGAAACGACGTCGTTTCAGGCAAATCAATCTGAGCCGTCCGTCCCAGCCGATCCAACGGTTCAGGACCTCTTTCAGCGACCCATGTTCAAACCCGACCCAATAACCAATCCGACCCAACCCCTCACTTAAACCAAACGACCCCGTTTAACTATCAAACGACCCCGTCCCATTTCTCAGCATCAGATCTAAGCCGTTGAGATCATCTGATCTAACGGCTCAGATCCGATCAACCTCACCATATATAAACCTTCCCTTACACCCCACGCCCCCTATCCGAACCCCACCCCTCACTCGTCTCCTTCCCTGAACCCTGAAACCCCCAAACCCTAGCAGCCGCCCTAGTCTCCTTCGCCATTAAAGCCGGCGGCACGAACGCCGGTGACCACCCCCTGAACACCCTAAGACCCCCTCACTCCCCTGAACACGAATCCACTAACCACGAACCTCGAATCATCTCCTATCGTCTCGAATCTGGATTTGAAGATTCGAGACAAAACCCGGATCTATGCCAAACCATCCCATCTTCATACCAGACACTCCCCTGACCTTCCTCGTGACCAAGCTAAGCTTGGTTTGGTCCGAATCTACCCACAACTCCTAAAAATCCAGATCTGGAAATTCAGAACTTGAAACACATGCACCTGGGGAACCCGGCCGGTTTGGACATGGGTTTGAGGTCTAATAGACCTTAATCAAGGTGTTCTCATGTGAGAACACCCTGATTAAAGTTTGTTCGGCCTCAAAAGTTCGAAGTTGAATCAGATTTGGGTCTGTTTGATTTAAGCATTTTCGGTAAGTTTTCCTTTCTTTTGTGTTAGTTTTGATTAAGTGGTCAGCATGTTTCGTTGTGTTTGTTTGTTATTTTTTGTTATTTTTTCATTCGGATTTCTTCATCTCTGTAAAGACCTTTTATTTGGTCGATTGGTTTCTGTGTATGATTTAAATGTATCCTATGATAAGCATGTCCGATTAGTATAGTCGTCGCATGAATAAACTTATATAGGTTCCTAGTGACTGACCAAGTTGTCCGAAGCCCTTTAGGTCCCTGAACATATTGTTTGTGTGAGCGATTGATTATTACCTGCTATAATTAGTATAGTCGACTCGATAAATGTCGTTGATTAGTTTCTATAACTAATGAATCAAACGAGCTAATAATGTCGCATGACTAATTGATACTTTGCCACTGATTGAAGGCCCCAACATTGTTTGAAATAGTTTGTTTGCATTGAAAAATGACTGAAAGGTTCAGTCTAGGCAGTCCTGAATTTGAAACTTTCATCAGTTCAAAAATGCCCTGATGCGGCAAAGGGTCAAGACAGTGGTAACCAGGGTTTAACAGGGGTAGTCTGGGGTTTGCAAAGAACAAAAATGATTAGTTTAAATGAGCTGACAAGTAGGGTACTAATTTGGGATTAAATTAATGCCAATGGGGAACAAGACATAAGAGTATGGGACTTAAATTGAATAAAAAATGAGGCCCATAACTCCTGATTAAACAAAACCAGGCGTGGGAATAAAGGGGGGCTAACACCAAAAGATGCTTAGGCATGGGCTTTAAAGAGTATGGGCAGGCTGCAAGTTGCAGCAAAAAAGGCAGCTTAACTGCACTGGTTTTTGGCTTATAAATAAGCCATTTGAGAACTTAAACGGGGCGGGAGTTTTTTGAGTCTTAGGCTGGACTTTTAGTCTTCAGAAAAAAAAAGAGAGAAAAGGCTGGAATTTTTAGTTTTAAAGCTGAAACTTTTAGTCTAAAGAAAGGTTTACTGAGTTTAAAGAAAGCTGAATAACATAAGTTAGTTTCCAAATAGATTGTAACCAAACACTGCATGAAAGTTGTATAAGAGTGCATATTGGTCAAGCTGTCTTGGCCAAGTTCTGTTGCTTGCATTGACTGAGTTGTTTGTGGTTGTTGAACTGGTGGTTTTACTGCATTTGAACCCTCAGTTACTGCTGCTATTTCTTTACTTTTTCCTGGGATTACTGGCTTGGCACTCGACTATTTGCTAGTCCTTGTATTCTGGGAGATCACTGTTGGTTATCTGTGGCTGTGGAAAACACTTGGTTCAGTGGTTGTTGCTGTGTTGTTGTTGTGTATCTGTTGTTGCTGTGTTTGCTGCATACTGCCTAGCTGACCATTCCTTCCTTCTTTGTCCTCCATACCAGGTACACAATTAATACCACAAATGTAACTGAAAGTTTGAGCATGAATGCAAAAGAGAGGACCTGCAGATTGTTTTTTTTATATATGTACATGAACTGTTACTCTAAATGTCATGAAATAGTTACATTTTTGTTTGGACAATAGAAGCAGCCTACATACTAAGTATATCAATGTAGGTTAACGAATGCTAGCCTTGTATGTATACTGCTAGGTGAAAAATATGCCCAGTGTAATAAGTTGTATTTCAGACTTAGTCTGATGGTGTAGTATATTCTCTAATGTAGGCCAAATAGGAAAGCTATCCGTTTTAGTTAAAGTTCTTTCTCCTTTTGCCATATTGTCCCATAAATTGATAAACTCATTTCACAAAACAAAGAATCAGTTCAGGGCCTCAACCTCATGAAGGTCGAGCCCAAATCGAAGCAAACCAAGTAGGCTCGCGTAGAACAGGCAGAGGCCCAGGTCTGGCCTATCACGCATGGGCTGGATTTGGGCCTATAATTGTTTGTTCGGCTGACTGTACATACAGCCTCATTTCTGAAATTTTTTTAGCTTTTCTGAATGTCATTACAAATAACTTGCAAGCATTTAATTAATTAGGACTATCTACTGTTTTCAATTGATAAAGACAAACACGACGAGAAACGTAGTTGTTATAGGATATCCTTTTAAAAAAAATATAATAATAAAAAAATAAGAACGAGATGAGCCTCGATGAAAATAAACAAAACGCACAGACGCGGGGCCCTTGTTTAAAGGTGTATTATCAAAGCATCTAGGTTCCAGGACGGGTTGTTTAGCAAATCTCACAACTCTCCTAAAAATAACAATACGTTAGACTCTTTAGGACGCGCCTTAATAAATCTTACCTTCTTAAACTCGGGTGCGCATTTATGTGACCCAAATCCAATTCTCAACGGAGTCGAAATGTGTTTCTAATCACGGGTACATTGATTGTGACGTGGTTCGAGATGCGTGTCCATGACGTTGCAATTTCATTTAAAAAAAAATTGAGATGAGCCTCGCCAAATAAAAATGTACACAGCTACGGGGCCCTCCAACTGTATATATATATTAAAACACTTAGAATTCGGGACAGGTCGTTTAGCGAATTTTTCGGCCTTACCCAAAACAACAAATACGCTAGTTGCTTTAGGCACGTCTTAATAATTTACTCTCCTTAATTCGGGTGCACATTTATGTGACCCAAATCCAAATCTCAACCGAGTCAAAATATGTCAACAATCACGGGTGCATTGATGCAACGTGATTCGAGATATGTTTTCACAACGTTGCAATTCTTGATAAAAACAGTAAATGATAAAAGCGGTTAAAAGTTAAAATTTGCACATAAGTTCACACTTGTATAAGATCAGATAATCAAGCCGAATATAACAGTTGAGCGACCGTGCTAGAACCACGGAACTCGGGAATGCCTAACACCTTCTCCCGGGTTAACAGAATTCCTTATCCGGATTTCTGGTACGCAGACCATAATATAGAGTCATTATTTTCCTCGATTCGGGATTAAAATTGGTGACTTGGGACACCCTAAATCTCCCAAGTGGCGACTCTGAAATAATTAAACGAATCCCGTTTCGATTGTCCTTTAATTGGAAAAAACTCCCCCTGCGCCCCCGCGGGCGCGGAAAAAGGAGGTGTGACAAACACTTTGTCTCAATAGGAATCACGGCCTTTGTAACTCAATACCAACTTCAACAACAAGATAATTTAAGAGTAGCAACTTCAAGTAAGGAGTTCAACAGTTAAATAAGGAATACAGAATAAAGGAAACAAGAACTTCAACTAAACATGTAGGACAATTAGCAAGTAACAGATAAGACAAGCAGACATGCGAGAATAGACTAGAAATGATGACTATAATATGTTAAGATAACTCAATTAAGGCATGAAAGAAAACTACATAGCTAAAACCGATAATTTTTACATTTAGCCCATGTACACACTCGTCACCTTGCGTACACGGCTTCCACACATCACAATTATCACAAGCAACACCAATCCAAAGGGGTAATTCTCCCACACAAGGTTAGGCAAGTTACTTACCTCAAATCCCGCTAACTCAATCAATTAGAAGGCCTTTTACTTAAGTATCCAATTCCGAACGGCTTGAATCTAGCCAAAACAATTTCATACTATAAATATAACTATAAGAAACTAATTCAAACAATGAAATTATGATTTTTGCGAAGAATTAAAAAGTCAATCCGGGCCCGCGTCTCAGAACCCGACCAAAATTATATAATCCAGACACCCATTCGATATCGAGTCCAACCATATAAGAATTATTCAAATCCGACCTCAATTCTCCTTTCAAAACTCAATAATTTAGTCTAAGAAGTTTTTACCATCTTCCCCCAATTTCCAACTCTAAAACACTAATGAATGAAGAAATTATCAATAGATTCATGTAAATTAACCAAAACCGAGTTGAGATTCCTTACCCCCCAAAGTTTTCCTTGAAGAACCCTAAAAAAATTGCCTCCCACCGAACTTTTTAAGTCCAAAAATAAATTATAAATCAAACCCTCGGAATTACCTAAAGAAACTTATAACCACTCACCTAACCATAACACCCACAATTATAAATAAATAAAAAGTAGCGCAATTATTTTTTGTATTAAAATGCTATTTATTTTTTTTGGTTTTTTGATCCGGTGTCTAGCATTTGTATTGGAGCTTACTAAATTCAGATTCGTGCCAGGAAGACGAATATTGGGGGCTGACTAAATTCAAATTCGCGATTCCATACCCAAGACTCCAACCCAAGATCTTCAATTAAGGATAAAGGAGTACTTATTACTCTAGCACAACCCTTGTTCATAAAATGTCGAATGTTTCAACATCTCCAACTCATAAAATCTCAAACCCTACCACTATCAAACTGCCTTTTCTTTTAATCTTATTTTTACAAAATTTTACTTTCAAAATCTTTTTTTGCAACTTATCCAAATGTGACAGAAGGCACTTTTTCTTTTTTTGGTTTATCATCCGGTGGTTAGTATTCGTATTGGGATCCAATTAATTTAGATTTGCACGGTATCAGACTCACTAAAGAGGATGTTCTTTTTGCAATGATTTTTTTTCATTTTTAAAGTCAATTAATTAAGGGTAAAATTTATCCATTTTACTACAACTTTTGATGATAATGAGAGAAAGTTTTTCTGTTTTTGCTTTTAGGCGCAAGATTCAAGGGATGTGAGAGGGCCCACCGCCAGGGCATTTGCATCTATACCCGCTTTTGGGGTCATGTATTAACTTGTGCCCGCTTTGCAAAAGAAATTGCAACGTACTCACTTTTTCGCGTAACTTCAGCATACGGGGCTGAAGCAGCAAAGACAATCACGCAAAACTTCAGCATTCAAGTAGACGGGCCTGAAGTAGCAAGTGTGCTGAATTTTTGTTCTCTATTTGCTGAAGTTTTTGTTTGTAATTGCTGAACTTAAGCATAATAGCTGAAGTTTTGTTCTCTATTTGCTGAAGTTTTTGTTTGTATTGCACTAAATAAGCTGAATTTTTTTCCTAGATTCATTAGCTTTGTCAAAAACTTCAGTAGAAGATGCTGAAGTTATTTAGTTCATTTATAAAAACTTAAGCACTAAATAAGCTGAAGTTTTTTTGTCCTGAATAAGCTTTTTCAAAAATTTCAGTAGAAGATGCTGAAGTTATTTAGTTCATTTTTAAAAACTTCAGCACTAAAAGCTGGAGTTTTTTTTGTCCTAGATTCATTGGTTTTGTCATAAAGCCTTTTCAAAAACTTCAACAGAAGATGCTGAAGTTATTTAGTTCATTTGTAGAAACTTCAGCACCATATAAGCTTAAGTTTTTGAAAAAGCTTTCTAACATACTAGATAAATAATCAGATTGCCAAAAGTATCTAAATCATAAATTTTGGAAACAATAAACGTGAAGAACAGAATTATCATTGTCTACTAACTTACGTACGTGGAAATATTCACAAATTATTGTCTACTAACTTACGTAATTATTTATAATTTATTTTTAAATAATCTGATAAACATATTTATGGCAATCATCCCATGAACTGAAGTTTCATAGCAACACCAATAGCAACAGAAGAAAGAAGAAGAAAACGAAGGAGGAGAAGAAAGAGGAGAAAGGGGGCTGAAGTTGTTTAAAAAGTGAGTAGAAGTTAAAACTTTTTAAAAAAATGGGTATAGTTTAAATGGGGCGACCAAGTACAATTTTTACCCCACGACCGCGAGTAAAAGTAGCAGGTAGCCCAAGGTAAGGAAATTTCAATATTATCAAGCATTTGAAACCATCTTTCAATATTGGAACTTGAATCCATGCCATTGACAAAACAACTCAAGATATCAGCCAAAAGTGATTCAAAGGTCTGCAATCAATAACGTTGATATGTGCGTGCAAGGGCGGGGCCCATTAGTTAATGTACTGGGGATAAGTATCATGAATTCTCATGTTTAAATTTCAATAAAAGTAAAGTATTAGGTAATTTTTTTCCATCAATTCAATTTACGGTGGACAAAGTTACCTCAATACTTATACTTATGTAAAGTACCAGGTATCCTGTAGAATCAATCGATGTACGCGCAAGTTGGCCTTAATATCGCAATTATACATATAAAAAAAATAATGTTGACATATTTAATATAGGAGTTTGTGTTTATTGGTTTAATGGTTACATATTTACTCTATACCAATTTAAAGTGTAAGATTTCACATCAAAATTATTTTCGTGTTTTATCTTTTCTTTTCCTATTTATTCATGCCCTAATTCAAAACAGGAAAAAGAAAAATGAAAAAAGTTGGAAGGTTAGACCGCAAAGTCAAGCATTTTTAACAGGGATTTTTACATACCTATACACTATTGGAAACTTTATTACCATACCTACTCAAGTTTCACTTTAATTGCCTCCTATATACAAAATTACTAATTATGTACATTTTTAGGATTTAAGGATAATTAATCAATTCCTATATTAAAGGAACGTACAAATCCCACTCTCCTCACGTTTCTCTCTCCACATCCCACCCCTCCTCCTTTCCCCACGTATCTTATACAAGAGAGCAGCAACTCTACCATTGACAACCATTAAAAAGCTTTGAAGCGTTGAATTCGAATTTCGATTTTCAAAAAATATTATTTGATTGAATTGGGTATTGTTGCAAAGAATTGAGAATTCTCTCTACGTCTCTCTCTATCTCTCAATCCCTAATTTCAGTAATGTAAAGCAAAGGAAAAAAAGCAGCAATTCCACCATTGACAACCATTAAAAAGCTTTGAAACTTTGAATTCGAATTTGAGTTTTCAAAAACCATTCTTTGTTTGGATTGAGTGTTGTTGCAAGCAATTGGGGATATGGTTTGGAGTTTATATCTCAATTTTGAGGGAGTTTTGGTGAAGATTAGACATGATTTTAGCTGAATTTCAGATTGAAACTCGAAGAAGAAGACATCATATACATTATATTTACGAAATTGTAATAAAATTGTAGAAAAATTGTATTATGTTATTACATACATATATATATATTATTTAACTATTGTATGAAAGTTGAACAATATTGTATAAAAATTATATTTAAGTTGTATGATATTGTAGTTGTATATAACTAAGTAGAAATAATGTATGAAAATTGCAGATAAGTTGTAGATATTTTGTATAATATATAATTAGTTGTATGAAATTTATTTTTACTATGTATAAATCAGATACAAAATATACAAAAGACATATTGTATAAATTTTGTATAAAATTTGTGTTTAAGTTGTATGTTATTGTAGTTGTATTTAACTGAGTAGAAATAATGTGTGAAAGTTGTAGATAAGTTGTATAATTGTTTACCGTGAAAATGGTAACAACAATTAAATTTGTAAATGAGACTCTAAAAATATGTGATCTATTTTTATGCTAGTTGTTAGAGCAGTTGATACTGGGTGTATGAAGTTTAATGGTGAAATACGAGTTAAAACGAGGCAATGATCAAACTGAAGGGCTTGCTATCCGGGCTTCGAACTGGTCGATGAAAGGCCTTGCGGTCTATATCCGGCTCTAGCTCGAGCTATCGAGGGTAGCCGGGAAGGGGATAACAATTAAGAAATAATTAAACAAGGCTCTTAATGGCCAATATCGAACAATAAATGAAGAACAAGTATGAAAGAAAAAAATGGAAAGAGTAGCCTCGAGCAAGTAAGTTAGAGAGAAAAGAGAGAGATATTATTGATCTTGTGTAGAATGGTTGAAGCAACAACAGCCCCTTACAAAGTGGTGTGGATTCCCTTTATATAGGAAGGGAATCCGGTTTATAGTACAACATACATTAATTATAAAAGCATGGAGATGGGACGGCTAGACGTGACGCCTCGACACAGGCTCTGGTTAGGTCGGCTCTGTCAGACTTAGCCGCGTGCCTTGGGAATTCCCCTTTTTACTCTAGCCTCGATCTTCGTCTTCTTTGGGTCGGGCCTCGACGAGCCCCGAGAGAGGGGACTCGGTCGCAACTCCACGTCCTCGGGGTCTCGAGATATTCTTCCGAAGTGACTTGATAGCAAGAAATTAGGCCTTCTGCCACATACAATAATATATAATTAGTTGTAGAATTGTATAATCCAAAAATATGTTGAACTAGAATTGTTGATAATTTTCCCTCTGTTTTCTGTTCTATGATCAATCCAAATGCTTCATACTTCATTATGATATCTGATAAATTTAGTGAGTGTTCTGGATTGTCCTTATACTTTATGTCCTATTCTGTCTCAATAATAGTAAGGAAAGGATTGAATTGGAAGCTTCGAGTCGGTTACAAACAATGGAAACTAAATCTTGTTTAGTTACTTGTTATTCTTGTTATTGTGGCATCCGTCGAAGGTAACTTGAGTACTAGGTGGATAAATTATAGTACTAGCAGAAAATCCAAAAGTTTCAATCTATTTTTTTCTTATTTTATTGCCTGAGGGCTGAGACATTATTTATAACATACGACAAGTAAGAGTAAGTAAGTTCGAAAATTGGTCAAAACTAATTTAACTCACATGTGTAAGAAACTGCATTTAGTCATTAAGCATTGATTAGATATCCCATTTCTTTTAAGAATTAAGAACGACACAATCCCACTAGTGTATATTATATATCAAACTCTGTTGCAACACGAATGATCTTTTCTTCCTTTATGTGATATCTACCTCTGTGGCTCAACAGTAAGTGTAGTGATCTGTTAAAATTAGATTACTACTTAGTTCATGATCCGATGATCCGAAAGTAATATACTTGTTAATAATTCTGTAATCAGTTTTAAGATCTATATATGTTTTGTTCGGTATGGGATTTGATTTGAACTTCTTAACTTTAACTGGGTAGTAAACCAAAAATAATGCCTGAGAAAATAATGCCAAAGATCACATAAAAACAAAAATAAAAAAAACAAAAAAAACAGCGTTATTCTTTGAGTATTTTCATGATACTCGAGATCTGAGGTATTAGATTCTCTAAATCCCTAAATATAAGTTCAATATGGAGAGAAGAGGGGAGAGAGGAGAGAAAAAAGGAAAAGCGTGTAAGTAAATACCTTGATTGAAGGCACAAATAATGGATTTGGGAGCCTTTTAAGGTGGATTGTATATATTTTGTAAATAAAACTTGGTTATGCCGGGTAATTAACTAAATATGGACATTAAGGATAATAAAGTTTCAAATAATGTATAGGTATGAAAAAAAATCCCTTTTAAAAAGATACAAGCTAGAAATATCTATCTTTCTTCATTATTTTCTTGTAGATTATGAGTGAGTCAAATTTGCAAAAGCTTTCTTTTTCTCCTTCCTATCTGCTTAACTGCTTGGGTTGAGTAATAAGTGTTTCATCAACTGGCAGAACAGCAGAAGGAACAAGAAAACCTCTCTCTCTCTCAGTATGGAGAGATGTAGCAACTACAACAGAACAGGTGGAATAGGATGACCTTAAATTTGAGTTGAGTTGGGTGAAAGAAGGAGAGGAGAGGGGTTGGAGAAAGAGGATGAGCAGGTAGCAGTTAGGAAGCCAAGGAGAGGCATGTTCGGGGTTTTTGAAACGGAACCTACCCTCTGGAACTTTTTCTTCAACTAATTTTTGGAAGTTTCATATCACACATTCAACATATTCATTTGCTGATAAAGCTAGATACATGGAGGCCGGTAAATAAGAAAAATGGATACAATACTGAAGATCAAAATAACCCCACTTTGTTGCCATCACAAGATTAAAAAAAAAACTATCACCTGTCATGCCCCTATAAAGAATTCACAAAGTTAAGTACCTTGCCAATACCACCGACTTCTGACCACTCATGCAGCCTTCTATCAAGTCTTTTTCCTGCCTGCTTAATGTGGGCATTAAGGAAGAAAAGAACAGAAGCTAAAGCAGTAAAAAGTACACAGCTCACAATTACAAACTGCTAAACTTCACTTGAAACTTGCTGTGATCAAATTACTGACCTTATTACCAGCCGGGGCAGGGAGGTGGATGCTTACAAATGGAAATATGTAGAACTAATGAAGCATTTCGAGGATGCAAGACTCAGGTTTCCAAGTCAAATGGGGCTACGAGACAAACGTGGAGGATACATGCATCATACCATTGGAAGAGAATACTGCTACTTATTGCAATGTCAGTGTGTAAAAACTTGGAATCTTGGATAATAAGATATCCAGTCAAAAGACAAAAGCTGTACCCTAGTGATATTTTGTTGAAAGACACATCACCAGGCCTGTGGATAGAAAGAGACAAAAAATAAAAATTATATGTAATCATTTTTTCCTCAGCAGACATGGATGTAGCTGGTGTATTGCTTCACAAACATGGCCGGTAAGATAAATTCACAGCTTAGAGAAGACACTTCTCCCTGAAAAGTTTCAAGTTCATAGTTGAAAAAAACACCTAACCTACACTGTTATCATAGAAAGGAATAACATAACTGCAAAGCCATCAACTTCCATTTGCAACATTGATCACTCCAGATCTGCTGCAATATAGAGCAATAAAAGAAAAAATTGCAACCAACAGTAAATTTAGTACTATAGTAGATAATAAACACCAAAATAGATAGGAATAATTCAGCTTTTTGCATGCTCAATTCTATTTCACCACATTTTAATACTTCGCATCTGAATGATTTCAACTAGAAGATGTGTTCTACTAGGACACGGGAGCACAAAACTTCAAAATAAGACCACAGAATATGGCTCAACTTGGTCGTACTAACTACTCTATTATTTTATCAATCATGCGAAATACAAGATACTGAAGAATTTCCTGCCTTCTAGGGGTTTGCGACCATGGGGCTTCTTTTTTGTAATTGTGACTATGATTGGGCCCTACACGGTCCACTCGAATAAACAGGAGGTACTCCTTCCTATTGACAAGCCTAATACAATGAAAATTAATGCATGAGTGAGCTGCAAGTTAGCATGATAGAAATAGCATATCACCAAAGGGTGAGAGCTATTAGTCAATGGCAGGAACACCATCTACAAAGTATAATTCACACAGAACGGCTCGAAGTAATTATAATTGCTCTCACCAGCTTGTAGAACCCAAGCCCACGTAGTTGCTAATTTTCGATTTGCAGATTTCTAAAGCATTATCACACATTTGATAACATTTTTGCCTTCAATTGACAGAAAGTACCCTGTTCGAGCTACATAATTTCTCAATTCAGGAATTAAAAAGCTAGTAAGCTAAGCAAACATCACAACTGTGATTTTTCAACAACTTTAAATCTGAAACAGAAATTAAAGAGCATAGTCTACTTAATAGCTCTGAAAGATCATTGTTCTCATATGAGACTGGACAATATACCAATATGTAGAAGAGTATAATGTAGGAAGGCGAAAATCTAACATGTATAAAAGATAAGAGAAGTTTCCTTACATGGAGCTAGAAAATATCTCAGTTCAGGTTAAAAGGCTAGGATGTTAAGCAAACATCATAAGCTGTTATTTGTCAATGATTTTAAGCCTGAAACAAAGACATTCACCAATATGATAAGCAAAAGACTTCCTACATTTTACTCTTCTAAAGATGGTCCAAAATACTGAACTTGAGAAAGAAACAAACACAAGCAGTTAAAATCTACTCCATTGGAGAAATTGATAGCAATAGAAGTTAAAAATGCTGTGTGGGGGATATATATAATAAGTCAGAGAGGCAGTAAAAAAAGAGAAAATTATTGAAGACTTCAACTAATATTGAAAGATACCATAATTTATGCCCAATTCACTTACAAAGTTCCTACAAAGAGACAGTGCGTCTATAAAGTGAATCATCATCACTTTCCTCCTCTTCTGATACATTATCACTGCCTGCCATTTCTAACTTCCCACCCATACAAAATGATGGACCGGAACTTTCAGGCACTATATAATCACCATACAATCTCTCTTCAAATCTTTGGTCACTGCAGTTGAGAAACCAAGCCAAAGAACATTTGATTCCCTTGCTTTGCAACCTCTGGTACCTCGGCTTGATTCTTAATTCTAAACTATAAGTGAAATAGTCCGGAAAGTCCACAAGTTCTTCCATTGGCCTGCCCATATCACTCTTGAAAAAGTAATAGCCATTTTTCATGAAGCCAACTTGTACAGCAACTAACTGAGGACATTTTATAATCATCTTAGCCACATCATCAGCTGAAAAACCCCGCCCAAGAAGGAACTCTACAGGTTTCAATATAGCATGCTGTTGAAGGCTAACAATTTGCGGCATCCTCTCAATTACACGAGCAAACCCATCAGTATCAATCTTGCGCTTCAACTTAAAGAAATACTGTTGTGATGACAGCTTAGCCTTCAAAGGCAAACCAAGAATTTGCGGATATTGTGCAATAACAGAAGGCAGAGCTTCCCTCCTAATTCCAAAACTAAGCAAGCAATTTACATTCACTTTCACTGTCTGTTCAAGATCATATCCAAGCAGATACGCCCGTTTCTCGAGCATCCTTGCTAAAATTTTCTTCGGCAAACCCAACGAAAGCAAATAGTCCACAAACGGTTTAATCATGGTCCCAACTCTCATCCCCAATAAATATGGATATTGTGTTACCATTGGCCCTATATCCCTCGGATTAACCCCTATACTGACCAAGTAAGCTACTGAAGTACTCATCGTTCCCTCGAGCTTAAACCCTAACAACTCTGGGTATTTCATTAAAACATATCCAATATCAAGCTTCTCGACATCAAGCCCCCGTAAAAAATTGACAACCGGAACGAGCTCCACTACAACACTAGCATTCAAACATTGTGGATAACGTTTAACAAATTCACCAAGACTTGACCTTTGAATCCCTATTTTTTCTAAATATGTCAAAACAGGGATTACATTTTTCCTCACACTATATCCAAGCATTAAGGGATACTCATTGATATCATCAATTGTTAAACCAATATTCTGCAGAAATTCGACACGTTCACGCATGATTTCAACTGTAGATGGCAATTCTTGATCCTCTAATTCATTAGTGACTATGCCTATACTTTTTAAATAGTCAGAAATTATAACTCTTGAGACAAGTTTTTCTTTATTCTTTTGCAATATTCCCCATGTCACTGAAGGCATTTCATACTCAGGGAATTTTTTTGGCGACTGGGTTGAAAAGGGCCTCTGATTTATAGACGTAGGAAGATGAATAAATATTTTTTGAGGGTTTTGGTAGGTTTTTCCAAGAATTAGCTTCAAGAATGTATCTTTTCTTCTGAAAATTGAACTCATTTTAGAGAATCCTAAATTTTTGAGGTTGAAACTGTTACAGAAAAAAGAAAAAAAAAATAGGAATGGATGTAGAGGGGATTAAAGATTTACCTTTATTCAAGAATGAAAGAAGCTCGCTTCCATAGCTTCAAAGGGAATAGAGGGATTTGAGTATGTAAAAGACGACGAGTTCACTCTTTAGGCGGAAGTAAAAGACGACGAGTTCACTCTTTAGGCGGAACTTTTTCCCCAAAATGCGTCGCGTTACAAAACAATCCATCTGCAAACTGCGGTTCATATGCGTAACGTTGAGGCCAAAGACACCTTTGTATAAAGCAATTTGATAGTAGCACTCTTCTGCTATTACCTATAACTGATCCCTTCCAAGAGTTTGGTGGCTTGAGCTTATAGTCAAAGCTCACAAGCACCTTATCCTTTATTTATATGTTTGGTAAATAGTTAAAGTGCTTGTAAGTCAATAAGATGCACGACCTTGCATTATTTTAGCCCACTTACAAATTTGTAAATGTATAGTCAAATATCAATAAGTTTAGATCTGAATTTTTTTTCCAGTTTTTTTATTCTCTATATCTTCAAGCGTGAAATATTTCCATTCTCCTTTTTCCTCAAGTTTCTACATACTTATCTCAACTACGAAAATTCACAAACAGACGCGAGAAATCTAAAATTTCATCTTCTTTAATGCTAATCTTGTTAGTTTTTGAATATGATTTTATGAGAAATTTGGAGTGTGTATTATTTGAACTTATTAAAATTAGTCTAAGTAGACTATATACAAAGTTTGAAGTCATTTAGTGAAAATTTGGAATAGTCTTAATCAAGAATTGCAATTGAAAATCGTACAAAAAATTCGTTAGAGATGCTTATACATTTTTATACAAAGAGGTATATTATATATATAGTTGTATAAAAGTGTATAAAAATGTATATATAAAAATGTATAAGCACAGTAGTGAAAATGTTAGTGATACACCATATATATAGATGAAGAAGAAGAAGAAGAAGAAGAAGAAGAAGAAGAAGAAGAAGAAGAAGAAGAAGAAGAAGAAGAAGAAGAAATGTGAGAAATCCACCAAACACCTGTAAATAATGTATCAGCCTTGTATAAAATAATGTATAAGAGGTGTTTATACACTATTATACATTACTTATACAATATTATACACTATTATACAAATGAATCCTATTAATGGAGCTTCATTGGTTCTTCTTCTTCTTTGGGCATCTTCTGAAATTCAACTCAAATCTACCTCAAATCTGCTCCAAATCACTTCAAATTTGAGTTTTGAACTCCCCTTGACGATCCCAATCAATTGAGCCAACACCCAATCCAAACAACTAACAAAATCGAAAAATTCAATTTCTGAAATTGAATCTTCGAATGACCTTTAATGGTGACTCCAAAAATAATAATTCTCTTAAGTGGTATTTTTTCTTCTCATCTTAATAGTGATTATCAATTTTGAATCTGGAAGGAGAATTGAAGAATATATATAATGGTAGAGAAACTTTGGGGTGCAAAGTCGTGAAAGAGGAAGAAGAAGAACGAAGAAAAGAAAAAAATAGGGTAGGCTATTGGTGAAAAATAATTTTCAGATTATGTATAACCTGGGCCATATCAGGTAAGGGCTTCAAACGTGGGCCAATTTTTTGATGGACTATTGGGCCAAGCGACAAGGAGCGTAATTCTCCCTAAGTTTACCACCCTCAACTTATATCCTTAATAATACTTTCTAATTCACAAAATACTTTTCCTAAAATAAATTTCTTGACTTTTTCTTCATTCTATATTTGTTGTTAATTTTTTTTTTTACAAAAAAAAATTTAATTTATAATCTTTTGTAAAAAATTCAAGGGTATTTTCGTCATTTAAATAAAAGAATAGCTTATCAACACTTTTTAATCAAACACATCAACTGCTTATTATCAGTTTCAACACTTCCATCCAAACACGTAAATACTTATTTTAAAAATCAGTTTCAGCATTTCAAGCTTATTAGTTATTTACAATCACCTAATTCAAATGGGCTCTTAGTACTATGAAGTATTAGCATAAGATAGCTTAGCAGATCAGTATTAGCATTGATTCTGTCTAGTGCCCAATGAGGACGTGTTTGTAAATGCTTACTTCTAATTGAATAAAAAATTTGTTTTGACCATGAAAAACAAAAGCTCGTTTGCGTTTTATAAAGTGCGCTTTATAAATCTCAATTATACATTTTTATAGATTTTTTAACTTTTTCCATAAAGAAAAATTTATACATACGGAAAATGGTGGAGGCCCTCCACCGGAGAGGAATATATGCTAGGGAAAGAATCGAACTCTCAACAACGATATCAAAATTCACGTAGTATCATGTATATAGTTTTGGGTATGATATGTCTATGGCCTAGTCGACCCCTATGTATATAAACCTTTTTTCTAAATTAGTTATGCGAGTTAAGTCTTAATGTTGTTATATATATATATATATGGATGTTGTCGTAATGAACCATGATAGATTTGAGAAGTATCAACACCTGCACCAACAAATTAAAGAGCCTATGATTATATTCTTTGATAAATAAAGACTTTGACTTCTCCAAACGGATCAAGAATAAGCAGGAGAATTTTAGCCAGATTTACAAGTGGTAATTAAAAAATAGTTACAGTTAATATGCTAAAAATTTATAAACAGGTGCTCCAATCTTATATTATGCTGGAACATTTCGTGTGCTGGAGTTCTAGCATAATATGCTGGAAGTTCATACACAAGTGCTTTAATCTCTAGTATATTATGTTGGAACTTTCCGTGTATTGGAGTTCCAGCATAATATGCTGGAAGTTGATACACATGTGCATAAATCTCCAGTATATTATGCTGGGACTTTCCGTGTTGCAGCATAATACTTGCTATTTTCAATAACTTGACAAATGCTGGTTACTTTTCAATTATCAATCCGAAAACTGGCTAGCCTGTGCTATTTTCACAGAATAAGCATGTACACATAAGACACAAATGGGTTAAATGGGTAAATTTGGAGACCAAGACTGCTACTAGCCTACTACCCATTTCAATTCAAATATAAATTTATCATGCCGCTCTTGTATATATTCTACTTATTTTTTATTCTATAAGTGGAAGTTAAGCAGCTCTCCATTAACATGCTAGCTTGCTCATGATGGTATTTTCGGTATTTCTTAAATTTTTGTGCTTTCATGATGATATACTAAATGTTGTAGTGGGCTTGCTTTGTCCCTATGGGCCCCACTTGAGTGCCTCCTTTTCATATTTGATGTCAACAAATGTACTGTAATGCGGGCTCCATTAGCTGCCTTTTGATGTTTATCATGACCATGTGGGCCCCAATTTAATTTATCATTCAATAACCAGCTCTCTATTTGAATTACAGATCAAATTACCTTATTTAAGAGTATAGTTAAGTTTGACTTTTTATGTAATTATTGAGAATTTACAAGAAGAAAAAAAGTAAGACAACTTTGATTATTCATGATCACTGAATTTTAAGAAAATACTTGATCATCCGAATAAAAAAAGATTACATATTTATTTATGATTCAAATAAAAAAACATGAGAGACACAGATGGACTCAATCCAAATATACAACTTAGTCGAGATTGATCAAACACCCAAGAAGAAAAATGTCACGTAGCTCAAAAATCAAATAAGGTAAAACTAAAATTTCACATGGTATTTCTAAAGTAAGAACTCTACTTGAACCGAGAGCGATAATGCACTCAAGGACAAAAAAATTGAGTGCCTAAATCAATATAATAGGGGTTTCTGAGAAGTAACAAGGTATATGCCAAGTGACTTAATCACTAATGCGCTAAGTCTTTCCCCATTCCCCACTGCCCACATTACACAATTAGTGTTCTCACAACTTTGACCAGTTAAGATACCATGTAACACATTCAGGCAACGAAATAGTATGAGCACACAATAGTCAAACAAGATTAACAATATAAAAAACCATTAAGGACGTGAATAATTAAGCTAGAATAATAAAAAAAAATAGTGATATATTTTGCTTCCTAAGAACACAACTATCAGGGAGCTGGTAGACTTGCGGCAACAAAAAGTACATCCACAATGTATATTTTTAATTAGTTTCATTTCGATTTGACTTTTGATGTAGCTTAAAAGGTAATCAATTTGTATTCTTAGTTTTGAAATATCTTGAATCAAATAGTATAGATCTTTCACAACAAATGAGTTCCGATTTCTTTTTTAATTGAATTATTAGATTAGTAACGTAATTACGGACCCGCAGCAAAAAAAATCGTCGAATTTAAACATCATATACTTTATTTTATGACCCGTAAACAAATTTTTTTTATGTTAAATAAAAAATTAGTATGGTTCTTGGGCCCGAGCACAGTCCGGGCAACCTCTGACTAGTATTAGATAGGTACAAGAACTTTCCCTGGTTATATTAGCAGTCCGGAAAATACGACGTTGAAGTAATTCCGAGAGCAATTAAAAAAATCTTATTTGATAAACGAAATTTACTAAAGGCATCTCCGACCCCTCTATTTGCTCAATTTGTGATGAACACGTGTAAATTGCACTTAAAATACGATTTGCATTTAAATAGAATTCTACCGTTGTAGTTTCTTTAGCCAAAAGTGCACATTTTGCTAAACAATTCTTTTATGCGAAAGGACCTCTTTACACACTAATGGATCGTTTGATAAGATGCATTAGATAAAATAATATATGTATTAACTTTGTATCTTAATAATACTTTTTTTGCACTTTTTGAACCTATGCATTAGTTATGCAAGCATTAGTTATACATAACTAATGCATAAGAAACCATGATATTAACAATACAATGAGTTTTAATGCATGCATTAGCTTAGTTATAGACAAAATTGCCCTTCAGAATTTATGTTTAATTAAAAATTGCTATTATATTAATGCAAGTTTGAAATAATCCAAGAAAGTGGGAAATGTTTACCTTGAAAATGGTGTTAACAATTATATTTGATTTTGTGGTTCTAAAAATATGTGATTTATTTCAATACCAGTTGTTAGGCAATAGATGCTAAGTATAAGTAAAGAGAATAAGATATGCGAACTAATGCTATCGCAAGACTGAGCCTCGAGCTGGCTGGAACAGGGGCTTTGAGGTCTAGTTAGGGCAGTTAGCAATGAACAACTAATGAAGAAACAATGACAATGAAGGCCTCAAAGGTAGCCTTTTGTGGTTAATAATGGGCAATAAATGAAGAACAATAAATGAACAAGTAATAAATCTATAGAGTAATTGTTGAGCATGTTTTGGTAAGAAAAGCAGAGAATTCTATTGTATTCAATATTCATCATGTCCCTTTACAAAATGACAAGGGTCCCCTTTATATAGGAGGGGGTAATTCCAATATAGTACATGTCTAATAATAACGAGGAAATGCTATTGGTACAGCTGTATAATGGTTCAGTACGGATTTGTGCTATTCTTGCAGACTTGGTCAGCTCTAACCATGTGTCCTTGGGAGCTTTTCCGCCTTTCCATGACGATCATCGATTTGTACTGCTCCGAGATTTACCATAGTGAACCGTCGATATGTTCCCTCGGCGACGCACCTCGGGGTCACACTTCAAATTCTGCTTCGAGCTCCTCGAGGTCAGGCGTGGAGGGCCACAGTAGCCCCAAAGTCGAACTCTCCGATTTTGGCCGTATACAGATAGTTCCCGCGTTTCTTAAAATAGAATGATATGAAACGACTTTGACCTCGATTTTCTCGGGCCTCTCATGATGACGTCATGCTCGTGACATAGACGTTTGGGGTGATCGAAACGTTCCGTCAGTTCATTCCCTCAAAAGCATTGAATGCACCGCCGGTCCGTTTCCCAAAAAACATTGAATACACCGTCAGTTTCGTCGCCATTTCTCTATAAATAAGGGATTACTTGAACCAAAACTTCATTCTTTCTTCAACAAACTTCAGCCCTTTCCCTTTTCTATATCCTCTTCTCAGTTATGCCATGGCTCTTTTTCAAAGCCTTTCCCCTTAAGTGGAATTATACTGAGTTATTGTTGTTGTTGTTGTTATTGTTGGCTCGAATCAATGAGAGGAGGGCATCAAATTCTTCCCATATCAGAAGGTATGTGGACTTTATACCGCTACTTATTTCTCTTAACTCAACCTGGTGTGGTGCTTCATTCCTTTTGCTTTGGCACTATCTATTAACTTTTGCATCCCACACCGGTGCAATGTCGCAAGAAGTAGCTTCACAATAGTAGTGCTAACGAGACCCACACTCGCCATGTCTTTCACCAGGCCACAATTTTTCCGGCTTTAAAAGCTTTTGCTCTTTGATAGGCTATAGCCTTTTCTTCATCTATTGCTGTTTCGACGGAGGTTCTTGAAGACAACGCTCTAAAGATCGAAATGAAGTCCCCGAGGAAAAGGTTCTCGAGGCTGTTGCTCTTGAGGCCATTCCCTCGAAAGTAGATTAGGCCTTTGGCTGTTTTTTTTGCTTCTTCGTTTCTGTGTAAGCGCCCCTCGCGGGCTTTGTAAACATCTTATATTAATATAAGAGTTTCTTCATTTTGCCTTCAATTTGAGAAAAATCCAAGTGTATAACTCTAACGATTAGTCCGAATACTGGATCCGACACATAATAAACCCGTAGGTTTTTAATTGATTAATATGATGCTTCTTAAAGTTCTTTTTTATCCCTCGGACTAAGCATGGATTGATTTGATGCAAACTTAGGTCACCGGGACTTTTGAGTCCGAGTTAAGTGAGAGTTGGGTCTTGATTTTTGAAATAAAGCTAGCCTTTTTAGGCTTCGTCGATAGTCCTCGAGTGAGAATTTTCTCGAACTCAAGTAGCCTTTAGACTTAGCAACCAGGTGGGCATTTGCTCTATCATCTGAAAATAAAGATAGCCCTTAGGCTTATACAAATAGTCCCCGAGCAAGAGTTTGCTCAAACTCGGGTAGCCCCTAATTGAGTGAAAATTTGTTTGAACTTGAAACAAAGATAGCCCTGAGGTTTTATAAATAGTCCCCGAGTGAGAACTTACTCGAACTCGGGTAGCCCTTGGGCTAAATAGTCAAGCGAGAGTTCGCTCGAACTCGAAATGAAGATAGCCCTAAAGCTTTATAAATAGTCCCCGAGTGAGAACTTGCTCGAACTCGGGTAGCCCTTGGGCTAAATAGCCAAGCGAGCTTTCGCTCGAACTCGAAATGAAGATAGCCCTAAGGCTATATAAATAGTCCCCGAGTGATAACTTGCTCGAACTTGGATAACCCCTAGGCTTAGTAATTGAGCGAGTGTCTACTCGAACCCGACTCATAGATTATTCATAATAATTTTCTGACAAACTGATTCCCGATGCCTGGGTCCTGACATCAGCATCGTGATAAGTGGTTGAAGTGACTAAAGGGTGGATAAGCTGCTTTGTCCGAGTTAGGACCCCGAACCTGATCCCTGCTGTGAGAATGCCATTCCCTGAGAAATGGAATATGAATCATAAGTAAACATGTTTCGCTAATCGGATATCTTTTCTTGCCTTTGAATTAACTCCCTTCGATAATACAGTTGTCGAGTGGTGCCCCGGTGCTGTCAAGGATCTCCCGGGCTGGGTCTGATGACTTGATTCTACCTACCCATATGTTAAGCGCGTATGGTGTGATCTGGCTAAGACCCGTTGGGAGGCCAAAAACCATGGTGAGTTTTTATTTCTGCCATACTTGAGCTCCTTAGAAAAGATATCTCTCGATAGTACTCTCATCCTTTGTGCCTATACAGGCCTTGGAGAGGCCGTTTTGATGAGGGAACCCCCGCCTGGGGAAGCAGATACTCCGAAGCCTGCTAAGGAGAAAAAGAGAAAGAAGAAATCACCAGCTGAGTCCCCGAAGCCAAAAAAGGCTAAAGTTTAAAAGCCCGAGGCCGATTCAGTGGCCTTAACTCGGGAAGCGGCCGAAAGTCTTCATGCCGAGGGAGAAGAAAATGATGACTGCCCGCTGGAACTTAGGGGGAGAGGAAGCGTTGTTGCCTCAAAGTCTACTGAGCCGAAGGTGGCTGAACCAGAGGCTGTTGGAACGAAGGCTACCAAGGTGGTCCCGACCCGAGCTGAGGGAATTGTTGAGGGGGACTCAGACGAAGTCCCCGGGCTGACCAATGACCAACACACATCGGGTGTCGAGGGAACCTAGTTGATGAACCTGAAAAAACCAATAACAAAGCCCCTCGAAGGGGGGAGAGGGCCCCAATTGAACCATTCGAGGTGATCAATGTAGATGAGCCTCCACCGGGCCCATCATTCTCTCCTGGCTTAATACGGGATGCCCAAGATATGAAAGCTCCCATCATGGGGGCGCCCCCCAAAGAGAATGATATGTTTGAAGGATAGTTTGCCGGGGTTGAGGAAGGCCCAATATCGATGCCTCATTGATCTTTGAAGAAGTCGAGAAGCTTCGAAAATGGGTAATCTTAACTTGACCACTGTATTTTGAGTTTCGATTCTTCCTTTTCCGACTCCTTTCCTCCACATTTTTAGGCCTTGATGCTCTTCAACCAAGCTTTTTCCAAGTCACAAGCTGAGTTGGCTCATTGTGAGGACGAATTTAGGAAGCTCACTTCTGAATTGAATGAGCTTAAGGCCCTTTATTCCCAAAAGGAGGGGGAGCTAGGTGACCTTTGAGCACATTTGAAGAGGACGTCTCGAGAGCAGGCCGATCTTGATAAGAAGGTAATACGATCTTCGTGGGCTTACTTTTGTGCTTTATTCATTTGAACGTTTAATACCTTAATTTGATTCTTTCAGCTTAAGCAAAAAGAGGATCTAATGCGAGAGGAGCTTGAAGTCGAATATACTGAAATCCTTGGGCTGAAGCAGCGCATGGATGAAGTGTCCTCCGATAAAGAAACTCTTTGAGAGAAGCTGACCTTGGTTGAACATCAACTCCAAGGTGAAAGGGGAGAAAGTCGTAAGTACAAAGATCTCCATACCGAATCAGTTGCTGAGCTATCTGCAGCTAAGTCCGAAGCCGATGCACTCACATCCTCATACTAAGAAGATACTGCTACTGCAAATGCTCGAGCCAAGAAGGTATCTGAAAAGGCCAGGCTTGAACTGACCCGAGCCTTGGAGCATGCCTGATTGAGATCTCAGAGACAGGCTCTCGAGGATATATATGCAGGGGGCATCGATTTGTCTACTGAGATCAAGAGGGTGAAGGCCCTATAGGAGGAATCGGCAGCTCTGCTTTCTTCCGATGATGGTTCAGTCAGTGGTTCGGCCAGCGGCTTAGAGGATGATGAAGGTGAAGTCCCCGAGGGGGAGGAGGTCGTTGATGCTTCGAGGGTCGAGGGCCAATCCGTTGAAGGCAAAACTTCTAAGGGAGCTCCATCTGGTCAAGTGACCCTGGCAGTAGATTAGGTTTTTATTTGTTCCCTTTTTGTGTAAGGGCTCCAGGCGCGAGCCTTGCAAATATGTCTTTGTGAAACTTTATCATATATATAAGGATCTTTGCTTTTCGTCATTTCTTGTCTTCTCTTTGCCTTTTTGGAATGAATTTTTATGCTTGCCGATAACCAATCCGATGTGTCGGACTTATGATATAAACCCCTAAGGTTTTCATGCTCGATGAGTGATTGATTACAGTTGACCGTTCGAGGTTTGAATCTAGAGTCAAATTTCAACCAGGGGCTATCGACCCTCAAGTTTTTAACATATTGGCCCTTAGGCTCTTTAGATCGGCCCTTGGGCTCTTTAGGCTGGCCCTTAGGCTCCTATACATTGGCCCTTAGGCTCTTTGGGCTGGCCTTCAGGCTCTTACGCATTGGCCCTTAGGCTCTTTAGGCTGGCCTTTAGGAAATTACGCATTGGCCCTTAGGCTCTTTAGTCTAGCCCTTGGGCTCTTACGCATTGGCCCTTGGGCTCTTACGCATTGCCTTTAGGCTCTTACGCATTGTCCCTTAGGCTCTTTAGGCTAGCCCTTGGGCTCTTACGCATTGGCCCTTAGGCTCTTTTTAGATTGGGTCGATGCGACCTTTAATATGGCTATAGTTTTCCCTCATTTTGGCTAAAGACTTTTGAAGTTTTGATTATGCCTTGGCATATTTTATGTTCGTCCGACTCTTCGATGGCTCAAATGAGAACCTCGATTATGAGTCGATATATGACGATAGCTGAGTACCTCGGGAGGTTCGCTTGAAGGCTGAGTTATCGAAACCTTTTCATCGAAGGCTGATTGTTTTCTAAGCCTTTTTATTGTTTGGAGCTGATATTATCGAAGCTCCTTTGATTATGTTGAGGGTATCCTGATTAACCAGTTTTTTTCGAAGTATTTTTGAAGTATTTGAAGGTCTTTAGTTTTATGGCGGCCATCGGACGTCTCTGAGCCACGTTAACTTGGCCGTAGCCTTTATTCCCCATGTGCGGTGCCCTTGGCATCTATATCGAGGGTATGCCTTTTTAGGGGTCTTACAAGTTCGAATATATAGCCTTGGCCTTAATATCGGGGTTATGCCTTTTTAAGGTCTTATAAGTTTGAGTATGCCTTGTTGAGGTCTTATAAGCTCAGTATTGCCTCATTGAGGTTTCATAAGTTTGAGTATGCCTTGTTGAGGTCTTATAAGTTTGGTATTGCCTTATTTAGGTCTTATAAGTTTTGGGCACGCCTCGTTGAGGTCTTACAGATTCGATGCTGCCTCACTAAGGTCTTACGTGCTCGAGTTTTTGATGGCTTCGACAAGCTGACTGTCGATGACAGTCCCCGAGTGTTCGAGGTTTTTTGGCCCTTGAGCCGTTTTGCGTGACAGTAGTAAACTTCTTTGAGGCGCACAATGTTTTTGACAAGCAGAGAGGTTTCTTTGATTACTCGATATATGTGTACATATTCTTGCCTTTGGAGGCTCGATTGTTCTACATGGACACGGTTCATTCGACCGTTTGGCCCAATACAATATTTTCCTATCGAGGTCCCCTTAGCCGTAACTCGATATTTTTGAAAAGATAACCTCCGAGGGGGATGCCCCCCCAGTATTTGAGGCTGATTGAGAAGAAGCCTTGAATACTTGTTGAGTTCTCCTTAGGTAGCATATAGGTGTTACCTCATTAAAAAACCTCACTGGTAAAATCCATTTGGGATAAAACTCGATCTAAGGGAAAAAGAGTGCAATGCGTGCTTTAAACCTCAAGGTCTTCGAGCTGGAGGGCGCTTCAATTCCTCTCAATCTAACACCTGCAATAAGTTAGCATTAACACAAATGAAAAGGGGGAGGGTTATACCTTAACAATGATACCGTTTGAGCCTCGATACGTTTCAATTGCTTACTCCGAGGGCACGACACGATCCTTTATTCCCTCATTCGGATGTAGCCGAGAATGTCGGTTGTGGTTGCTACCTGACTATTTGCTTGTCTTTTGGATTTTTTGATGTAGAGGGTGTCGATGCCGGTGCCATGTCGTGCATCGTGAACATCTCTCTTTGTGCATGCCGCTCCCCGTACACTGCTTTTATTCCATCATTGGTTGGAAATTTCATCATTTGATGAAGGGTTGATGGCACTGCCCCCATACTGTGTATCCACGGCCTTCCAAGTAAGGCATTGTATCTCATGTCACCTTCGATGACATGAAACTTGGTATCTTGGATTGTACCTGCCACGTTGACCGGGAGGATGATCTCCTCTTTCGTTGTCTCGCTCGCCATGTTGAATCCATTGAGGATTCGAGAGGCGGGTACGATTTGGTCGAGCAGTCCGAGCTGCTCCACCACCCTCGACCTGATTAGGTTGGCCGAGCTACCTGGATCCACGAGCACACATTTAATTTGAAATTTATTCAAAAGAAATAAAATTACCAGTGCGTCATTATGAGGCTGAGACGAGGTCTTGATGTCCTCTTCGCTGAATGTGAGAGCATCCTCTGGTATGTAACTTTGAGTTCCCTTTTCCCTGGTGATGGATATTTTCATCCGCTTAACAACGGGTCCATGTGGGGCATCGACCCCTCCAATGATCATGTGGATGTCGTGCTGTGGTTCTTCTAGTTCGCTCTTCCTGTTCGCCTCTCTTTCCCAAAACTGGTTTTTAGCTCGGTCGCTGAGGAATTCTCGAAGGTGCCCTTCGCCGATCAGTCGGGCTATCTCTTCTCGAAGCTATCTGTAATCCTTGGTCCTATGACCGTAAGTGCCGTGATATTTACATACCAAGTTAGGGTTCCTCTGTGAAGGGTCTGACAGTACGAGTTTTGGCCACCTAGTATCTTTGATTTTACCTATGGCCGATACAATGTCCGAGACATCGACGTTGAAATTGTACTCAGATAGCCGGGGTGCCTCTACCGGCCCAGTGTGCCTTTCAAACCCAACTTTACTCATGAGTCCCTAGGAACTCTAACCTCGATCTGTCCTTTGATCTCATCGAGGTGCATTACGCCTTGGGGCGTTTCTTCGATCTTCTACATACGACTGGTATCTTTCCTTGTTTGGTCTCGACTCCCTTTCTGTAAACCTTTGTTCCTTTGTTAAGATCCTGTTAGGATATACTGAGCCCGAGGAGGATCCTTGTCACACCTCCTTTTTCCAAACCCCCGGAAGGGGGTATAAGGGAGTTTTTCCACTTTAAGTGCCATTATTCGAAATGCGATTTTTTTTAGAGTCGCCATTTGGAATATTTTAACTGGTGTCCCAAGTCACCGATTTATTTTTTTAATCCCAAATAGAGGAAATTCGACTTTCCTTTTGAAGTCTGCAAACCAGAAATTCTAAGTAAGGAATTCTGTTAACCCGGGAGAAGACGTTAAGCATTCCCGGGTTCCGTGGTTCTAGTACAGTCGCTTAAACTATTATAGTTGGCCTATTATCTGATTTTAATACATGTTTTAGCCTATGGTGCATTTTTAACTTATTAACCGCTTTTAATTATTTTAGGAAGATTCAACGTTATTTAAAACATGCCTTGAACCATGACACATGAAATGCACCCGCGATCCGCGACATATTTTATTTAACGTTGTTAAGATTTAGATTTGGGTCACATAAAATGCACACATGAGTTTAGGAAATTAATTTTTTAAAATAACGCGCCTAAAGCAACTACGCACTTCAACTTTGCGAGGGCCACGGGAAGTTCAACTAAATGTCAGCCTCGATTTCTAAGGATCAAAATGAATTAAATGAGGGCCATGCATTTTGAGATTTTATTTGGCACGACACACCTCGAATCTACTCAACTAAACGAATTAAAGATATTCATATTTAAAGCTAATTCGAAATTTAATACCACAACTACGTCACGGGAACCGTACCTGTTGCCGTGATAATCTTATTACGAGCCTAAAGCAAACTATGAGATTCATGCTTATTCACAACCTGCTTTTAAATAGTGCCAACTCAATGCACCTATCTCATCTTATGATTTACAACTTATGACCAAATTGACTGTGTGGAGAAACAATTCACAAATCCAAGGAAGCAACAGAGAAATCCTATAACTTTTATAAAAATGAACACTTTTCCAATTAGTGAATTACAATCATTGTTGAAGACTAAAAAAAACTACAGTCACTATTTACAAAACAATCGATATGTTCAAAAGGATGACACAAAATCAATTTCTGCGTGCAATCGTCGTGAACGAAAAAGAGGCAAACATGATGAGAAACGCCCAAAAGAAAGTAGTTGGAACACCCGAAAATGAACTTTAGAACATGGATGCTAATCAACTACTCGTGAATGATTCGGAATACACGCCGGCTTAAGATATATATAAGAATTAACAAAAGCTAGAAAACACAAACAACAGATCCAAGCACTACTGAACGAGACGAGGCAGATTAATTTGACATTCAGTGAGATTCAAATATTTTGTCCCTATCGACTATTTCTACATCAAACGGAAAGAACATAGAACTAACATTGTTCAAAAAGCAACACTCAGCCCAAATCAAACATTTAGATGCAATTCTTTTAAGAACAAATGTTAAAAACCCAAAGGTGCTAATAAATCTCACACCCGATTACCATGACTCTTATCATATTTTAAATCAAACACCAAAGAACAAGAAAAGAAAATAAAATAAGATAGAAAAGGAACCTGAAATTAAAAACTGAACCAGCCAACAAAACTGAAATCGACACCTCGAACATCAACGAGAATATATAATGACAAGTCTAGCCGTAGAACTGAAATCGAACTGAGTGTATAGAACTTCAATCAATTTTAATGTTCCAGAAATGAGACGTGCGGATACAATAATCAAGTTCTCAGAAAATAGCTATGAATTCAGCAATGGGAATCGGGACCCCGAACCTCGACTGGCAAATTAAACTTGGCTTGAACAAATCTCCATCTCAAAATAGGAACCTAGAAGAAGAAATAAAATATTTTTTTATATTTTTGAAATACGAAACAATACTGAAACTTCCTGACCCTTTTTTGTATCAGCGGAAACTTACCCAAAAAAAAAAACAAAATAGAAGAAATTCCCTATTAAAAATAAACTCTCTGAAATTTTGTCCTAAGAATTCTTAACAGGAAAATGTATTTTTTATTTTTTTTTCTTTTCTCAGAATTTCTGCTCAAAAAACCTTCTCTAAAATTTTGTTCTAAGCTTCTTATCCCCTCGATCCCTTTTTCGTCCAGCTCCTCCACTCTATATCCGTGTCTGTGTGAGTGTGTTGTAGAAGAAAAAAATAGGAAAACAACCTATTGTCGTCCCCCCGTTCTCTTTTTTCCGTTTTTATTTCAGGTCCCACTCTCTCTCTCTCCATTCTGTTTTTTTTCTACCTTATCAAAATGTGTGTGTGTGTTATAAAGAAAGGAAAAGAAAGGAAAAGATTCCCCACACCCCCAAAACGTGATCTGATAGGAAAAATGGGAATTCCCTTACACATGAGTCCGAAATTAGTTATGCATAGATATGAAGGAATCTTTTGCAATCATTTTGATTGGCTTTATTTGCCTTTTCTTTTTAGTGATAAACCAAAATTAAAAATACTAAACTAATATTTTAACTATAATACTACTAAGAAGTGTTTTAACATTACTAGTTTTACAAAGTAGAGGAAAAATATATTTTTTGTAAATTTTCTTTTCTTTTGCAAATGAAATACATCTTATATCTAAAGGTGTAATTTTTTTTGTAGTATTTTCTTTTCTTGATAATAAATAGTAAGCAAAATAATCTACTCCTACTAACTAAGTAAATAAAAAGCAAGGTAAAATTATTACACTCAAACCTCTAACTTAAAAATTGTACCAAACTAAATAAAACCTTTTCTTTTGTATTTTAATATTTTTTTTTCAAACTTTTCTTTCTTTGTAAATGACAAATAAAACTAATACTCTAAAATATGTAACTCTCTTTTTTTTTTGTAATTTTTATTTTCTTGTAATAAAATAAAGTAAAAGAGTAAAAATTAGTTAAAATAGCTATATTAGGCCTAAATTAAATATTTACGTACTAAAATATGAAAAATCTTGGGGATGGTCAAAAATCACATGTCTACAATCCTAATTGGTCGTCTTCGACCATGATCTTCGATTGATACCTGTTATGCACATCCGCCCAGGTCACAGTGGGATATTCGATCAAATTTTGTTTTAGCTGCTTCAAAGCTACCGAGCTTCGTTCGTTCGAACCTTGAGTGAAGGCCTGTACTGCCCCGTCATCGGAGAATGGTGGTAATTCCATTCGCTCCATCTGAAAGCGAGATACAAATTCCCTTAGCATCTCGTTTTCTCTCTGTTTGATTTTGAAGACATCAGACTTCCTCGTGGCGACCTTGATGGCACCAACGTGTGCCCTCACAAAAGAGTCTGCCAACATGGCAAATGAATTTATTGAATTTGGGGGGTAGGTTATGATACCACTTCATAGCCCCCTTTGACAGTGTTTCTCCAAATTTCTTCAACAAGACGGACTCAATTTCGTCATCCTTTAAGTCATTCCCTTTCACAACACAGGTATAAGCGATAATGTGCTCATTGGGGTCCGTGGTCCCGTTATACTTCAAGACATAGGGCATTCTGAATTTCTTCGGGATGGGCTTCGGAGCCGCACTTGGTGGGAATGGTTTCTGTATGAACTTCTTTGAATCTACGCCCTCAGAATCATGGGTGCGCCTGGGATTTGATCGACTCTTGAGTTATAAGTCTTCACCTTTTTATCGTTAGCCTCTTTCTTCTTTTCTCCTGATTCAATCCTTTTAGTAAGGTCCTCGAGCATCTTCACAATAGCGGGGTCCGTTGCTGACCCGTTATTACTCGATCTCTCTGGTGCCTGCTCGACTCGAGGAGCCGTTTTCGGTGCTGCTGTGCTTGGAGGTTTTTGTTGACTTTGCAGCTGAGCAATAGTCACTTGCTATTCTTGCAACATCTCGAAAATGACTTGAAAACATCTCTTTCCTCCCCGCGCACACTTTCGTTGGTATGAGAGCTTACATCGACATGCACAACATTGTGTGAGTTCACGTCGATGGGTATTTGTGCTGGCATCACCCTTGGGTTTTGCGGTGGTACACCGACATCCGCACCGTTCTCTCCATGAAGCCCAATACCGTTGTTTTGTGTGCATTTGCTGAGTTAGACATTTTTTGACCGGAAATCAGAGATTCTTGGGCAAGAAAAAGTGTAAAGAATAACTTGTGTTTTCAGAGAACTAGTGCTCGCAGCAAACTCAACCTCACACAGCGGTAGAGAGAGAGGGTGCTAAGACTTTTACCCGAATAGTGGTATCGGGGTCAATTTCCACAGGGAGCTTAGAATGGAGTTGCGTATTTGTTCAGACTAGGAATGCGTGCTTGATCCTAATTGTACTTCTAAAAGTTTTTGGGATTTTTGTTTAATAACTACTATTATCAACTACAAATTTAGGCTATTTTATACTAATGGGGTATGTTCTAAGTTGTGATTAATATAGAGGAAGGCACTAGGGTCGTGGCATTACCTAGGTGGTTAACTAACGGGTAGAGACTACTAATAATAGATTGACAGAGTTGGGATCAATGTTATAACCGTTGCACAAATATACCCCCTCTCACATCTCTCGGTAGTGAGAGCGATTTTGCCCAATTGACTCTCTCGAGACCAATTGGGTAGGCCAATTAGACCAAGCAACTAGGGTTCAAGTAGGGTGATTACTCTCTCGAGGTTTAACCCGTTAATTGGGACTACCATTTCTCATGGGTCCACCCTAATTCCTTGTTGGGTCGACTTTGGGATCATAGACTCTTTTTCTCAAGAAGAGTCAAGACCCACTAAGCTAGAATCAATGTTTGCAACCATCAATCCTTAATTAAACCATAAAATTAACCCAAATAACAAACACCCAATATCAATCTATCATTAAGAAGCAACCCCTATTAATTACCCACACTAGGGTTGAGCCACAACCCTAGCTAATGGATTTAGCTAGACCTAATTAAAAAAGAAACTGAAGAAATAGAAGATGAAACAACCATATTAATTAATTGCTAATGTTAAACTACAATAATCTTGATGAAACTAAGCTAAAAATGCCCAATATAGGCCAAAACATAAGTCTCACGAGTGCAGCAGCTATCAGATGTACAAAAACTCCCCTAAAAATGGTAAAATGTTCTATTTATAGTGGGCTGTAAAAACTGGACAAAAATGCCCCTGCGGGGTTAGTGCGGACCGCACAAAGTTGGCACGCGGTCGCACTGGGTTGCTTGACCTCTGAATCTTGCTCTCTGAAGATGGTGATGCGGACTGCACAAAGATGGAATGCGGCCGCATGAAGACTGACGTGGACCGCACAAAGTTGTTGTGCGGCCGCATGAATAGTTTGGCAGCTTCTCTGAACTTCTTGGACGCGGACCGCGTGACCATAGAGTGCGGCCGCATGGAGAGGGACGCAGGCTGCATGAAGTGGGATGCGGCTGTGTGGTTTGCTTCTGGAATATGACACTCTCTGAACTTTTTTTGACGCGACCGCATAGCAAGATTGTGCGGTCGCATAAGTGAGACGTGGGCCGCATGAAGTAGGACGCGGCAGCATGAGATTGACTTGTAGTTTCACAGTCTCTGAACTCCTATGGTGCGGCCGCATGACATGATGGTGCGGTCCGCATGAAGTTCTGAATGTCCTTACTTTAATGATCTTTGACACTTGAGCAGGTTTCACTCTGATTTGAGCCGATCTTTGACGATTTGTCACTTTATAGCTCAAACCTGCAATCAAGCGCAATCTGTAAGCATTTTGGGACTATTTTGTAGCAAATTACACTCAAAGCGCAGGCAAGTATGGGTATAAAACATGTTAAAATCCTACTTATCAACTCCCCCAAACTTAAACCTTTGCTTGTCCTCAAGGAAACAAAACAAGACCCACCCCTCAAAGGCAACATCCAAGCAATTTCAGCTTATCCTAAAGTAACCTCAACAAGCATCAATTGTGACTAACAATTGTTCTCAATGCGAATGCATCATTAACACATTTAAACTTTGAAAACTTGTGGATCGAGTGTGACACAAGAGCATCAAGAGTTGACACATTTCATCAAAGAACTTTTCTCAATTACTTTGGCCATTGTGGAACCCAAACTCACACATCCTCAACTCTCCCTAAGTGAACCTCATTTTTTAAAGTATTGACACACAAACCGAGGTTGATGGATTTTCACTCATCTCTCTCAAGGAAGAGGCCACAAGTCCGGCTCTAAGTACCATATGCTTGCCCCTTATGTAAGTATCCACTAATGTAGGTTCCCTTCAACTCAAAATCATGTAGGTCTTTTGTGGAGTCATTGTGAAGGCTTTTGGGGTAAGGGTATGACATATTTTTATTCAAGTGGGTTCAATCTTCCCTTAAGCACTTCTTTTGATTCATTTTGGCACACTTTCTTGACTCATTTGAGTATTCACTTCTTTTTCAAGGGGTTAGAGAGACACATTATCACCCTTTCTTATGCAATTCAACACATTTCTCCTTTTTCTACTTTTTCCACACCCTTTTTCACTTTTGTTTTCTTTGAATCCCCTTTTTGACCTTATTCAATTAGGTCTTTCTTTTTATCTTTTCTTTCTTTCTTTTTTTCTTACCTTATTACCTTTCTTTTCTTTTTGCTTTTGTACCTTTTACCGCATTATTTCCTTTCTTGTTTCCCCCCAAACTTAGATATTTGCCATCTACTCAAGGGAAGATTTGGGTGCCAAGAGAGGGTATCATTAAGAACGGGTATAGGCTTGTAGCATTGGTTCTTGAAAGAAGAAGGTTCAAGGCTCAAAAGGGTTAACTAGGGATCATTTCATTGGTAGGTCATGGAATTGTTCAATCTTAGCATTTTGGATCAAGGAGAGCCTACAATCACTTCTCAAGTCAAATTTCACCTAAGATTTCGCCTCAACAAACATTCGGGGCAAGTTCTAGACCATCGGCTCGGGACTTGGACTCGCAAATTGAATTTTTACCACACACTCTCAAAGATTGCTAAAGATATCGAGTCGAAGGCCCACAACGACCTTAGTTATGATTCAAGCGCACAATGGTCCAATACGACCACATGATGACTGTTTGGTCAACATAAGAGTTTCAAGGCCACGACTTTCACCATCCTAAGCACAAAATTATGTCTTTGACCATGGGATCAAAGGCAAATGTGTTAGGCCCAAGTGAAGCTTTGCCTGAGGTACCTTCGACTGTAAAACTTGAAAATCAAAAAAAAAAAAAAATGGACTCAAACCCTTAAGAAGGTTGTCATGCTATCTCTCATTGGGAAGATCCACCCGGTTCGCACAACACTCTACCCTTGGAAAGAACCGTGGCATTAAGAAAACCAAGGGCTTATTGCAAACGCCAACACAAAATAAAAAGGTTACGATCCTGCTATGAAACTAAAAACAAAATATTTTAACGAAAATAGAAAAACCGAATGAATATGTACAATAGGGGAGTAGAATATACAACCGGGGGGCGGGGGAATGAATATGTACATAAAGTAGAAAAGTAACTAGAATGAAAAGTTATGCACAGGCCAACTATCAACTCGCAACATAAGCTAAGAGTCAAATAAATATGTACAGTCATCTCAAATGTATCAACCATCAAAATACAAAATAGTAGGGCGCATCCTCACGAATAAAAGCTGGCATTGTCCCCAATGCCAACTACCAAAATAAGCATATAAACAGAGAAAAGATATAGAGTAGCTCCTCAAGCCTGATCTGTCGTCATGGGCTGATCAGTGGTCCCCTGGTCCTCTATACTGGCAGGAACCTCAGACTGGTCCCCGGCCTGCTGCTGCTCTGCTACTGGGATAGGGGCCGGGTCATGGACCGGCCGAACATCTGGTGGGGCACTGAAAGTGTCCTCCTGAACCTGTGCTACCTCTATCACAACACCCTTAGTGCTAGGAAGCTTCCTCTTCTTCCTTGGGTACCTAGGCTCCTCTTCCTACTGTGGCTCTGGTACAACTACTGCTGGTGGAGGTGCTGACTCATCAAAGAACAAGTCTAAAGGCAGCTGGTCTGCCTTTAGCTTGTCAACCTCAGCTCGGAGCTCCTTCACCTCTTCCTTAGATGCCCGAGATTTTCTCATCTTCTTGTGTTCTCTAGCAAGCTCCTTTAGAGCTTTGCCCTGTGCATCAACTGCCTTTGTCAAGGCAGCCTGAGTAGCCAAAATCTTCTTCTGGTTGGCCAGGAGTGTCTTCAATGTCTACTCATGGACTGGGGAATCTCAATGGGGCTGGAACAGATTGGGCTGCAACTGTGGTAGCCAAATTGGACAACTTGGATGTCGAGACTGACATCCAGTTGTTCAAACTGGCCAATGTCTTTGCTAATTGCTGGGCCATGAGAGGGTTGGATTTGGATGTGGGAACCACTGGGCCACTTGAAAAACTGGGACCTGTAGAGGAGGATGGGATGTCTGGAACAGTAGTGGCAGCAGGAGTAGGTGGATCAATAGAAGCCTCTACCACAACTGGCTCCTCAGACTGGCTAGTCGGGACAGAGGTGGATGCTTTTTCCTTCTTATCCCCCTTCGGGTTGTTCGGCCCCTAAATATTAAACCATGAGAATGGGGATACTGGCCGGACTCCAACATCGAAAGGGTATTTTTTCACCTTTGCATCTTCAAAGTACATTGTTAGGGTGTTCGGGTAGGGGTAGTTTCTGTCCGTATCAATGCCAATGGATGTGATCACACTGTACATAACATTCCCCACATTGATGGGGAAACCTGCCATGATGGATGCAATGAGAACCGCTCGGGCGATTGGAATGGTCTTGTCATGGGACGAAGGGTCCAACCTGTTGTTTACAAAAGTTAACCATCCTCTCGCCTCAAAATTGAGGTCATTTCGCAGTATTTTCTTCCCCACCTGAATCCACTCCGGAACAATACCCGACTGAGCTAAGAACTGTGCCACCCAAGGACGAGCTTCCTCTTTCAACGCTAACTTCTCTCTGTACAGAGAGTCATCCTCGTCATTGAAACCCAAATACTCGTTCAATGCCTTCCCCGAGAACACTATCTTCTTATCCCGCACTTTTGTTGCAATTGAACCTTCTTTTGTGTGGGCCACATTGTTGTAGAATTCCTTCACCATATGTTCATTTGCATCGACCAACTCATCTTTAAAGAAATCCCACCCCACTCTAGTAAGAAATTGTTCATGGACTCGGGGAAGGTAGGGTAACAAATCCCGGGTGACTACTCTTCTTTCTGGAATCACCTTCTTCTTGGGCCACACTTACCGGAATTTATGAAAGGCCACCTCGTTGACAAATCTATCCTGCCATACAACTGGGTTTCTAGTTCTTTCAATTCCCCCAACTCTAAGTACCCCACTGTCCGGGACCTCCTCATGACTCTTGTTTTTATCTTTTGCACCCTCCCTGGATTCTGAAGCTGTGGGGGAGGTGGAGTATTTGGCACTGCCTGCTTTTGAGCCCTCAGACGACTCAGGTTGTATAACAGTTGGAGCTTTAGCTGGGCCTGCGGGGGCTTTCCCCGAATCAATTGAGACATCCTGGGAGGGGAGGTACTTACTCCCCGACTGCTCCTCATCACACACCACCTGCTTTCTTGTTTTTAGTTTTGATTGGGGAGTGAGTTTCTTCAATTTTGCTTTACCTCCCCGGGAGGGGTCACCTCCTCGTCCGGGTTGTTTAGATCCACGCCCTCGTTGTTTAACCATTTTCTGCACACAAATAATTCTAACATTGTTAGTTCAGGCAATTGCAGAGTTTCAGTACAGAGCAGAAACACAGATAGGGAACAGATGATAGCAGTGCGGACCGCACAAACAAGGCATACGGACCGCACTGACCAAGTTAGGAAATGAACCCTCTCTGATTAGGAACTATGCGGACCACATGAACAGGGGGTGCAACCACGCGGGGGCCAACGCGGTCCGCACAAACTGGTCATGCGGCTGCATTGGCCATACTATTAAAAACTGGTGCCCTCTGAACCTCACCCACGCGGACCGCGCAAACATGGGATGCGGCCGCGTGGGGCATGGCGCGGACCGCACAAACTGGGCATGCGGCCGCGCTGGGATAATCAACCTTTAGGTTCAAGGTTTACGCGAACCGTGTAGCAGAATGATGCGACCGCGTAAAAGGCATGCAGACCGCATAATTAAGGGGTGCGGCCGCACGGGGCTTTAATTACAGGGGCAATTAGGGTGTTACAAAAAACTCAAATATTTCACATTTTAGCATCCTACTTTGTCCCTACTCATTTATAACATGCCCATCATTTCAAAGAACAACAAGAACAATATAAAACTATCCTAATCATGAAACAACGAAGAACAAAAAAGAAAAACGAAGAAGTTATGACTAGGAGAACATGTGTAAAGTTTAAATTAATACTAAGTAAAGACTAATGTGAGAGATATGTTACCGGGAAAGTGAAGAAATGCTCTTGATATTAACACTAAGAGGGGTCTCTGAATGTGAACAATAACTTTTAGGGCTCAGGGGTTAATTTTGGCGAAAAGTTCTAATGAAGATCCTAATGGTCTATTTATAGGAAACATAGTGGGGCGCATCACTTACCGTCCAGTGCGGCCTTAGGGGGTGCGGGCCGCACTGGGACTTTACCATTTACATGTAGCTGCAGCAAAGGCGCATGGACCGCATGAGACGGGCTGCACCGCATGAGAACCACGCGGGCCGCACAAAGTGGGACGTGGCCGCATGAGCACAGTTCAGAGACTTGGCAATATTTTCTTTGGCTGGTGCGGACCGCACAAAGTGGGATTGCGGCCGCACGGTCACTGTTAAGAGACTATGCACTTTTTGCACAGTTGTTTTGCACTGGTTCAATCAATATTCCTACAACATCTCACAAACCATTAGCTCAAAAATCCTAATCTACAACAGAAATCAAAAAAGAAAGAATAAGAAAAAAAAGACATGGGTTGCCTCCCAAGAAGCGCCTGATTTAACGTCGCGGCACGACGCATGTTACCATCAAAGTCACTTCAAATGAACGAGTGCCACCATGGGGGTGTCATCAAACTTTCCCAAGTAATGCTTGATATGATGCCCATTGACCCGGAAAACTTTACCATTTTTGTTTTTGAGATCAATAGCTCCAAATAGGGTTACACCAACAACTTTAAACGGACCACTCCACTTAGACTTAAGCTTTCCCGGGAATAACCTCAACTGGGAGTTGAAAAGAAGAACCATGTCACCAACTTTGAATTCCTTCCCTCGGGCATACTTATCGTGAAGGTACTTCATCTTGTCCTTGTACAAGGACGCACTGGAGTAGGCATGAAATCTAAACTAGTCTAGCTCATTGAGTTGCTCAACCCGAAGATTCGCAGCGACATCCCATTCTAAGTTCAATTTTCTCAAGGCCCACATTGCCTTATGCTCCAATTCTACCGGAAGATGACAAGCTTTTCCAAACACCAACCGGTACGGATACATACCAATCGGGGTCATGTAAGCTGTCCGATAGGCCCAAAGAGCATCATCTAGTTTCTTTGACCAATCGGTCCTATTGGCATTGACAGTTTTGGACAAAATACTCTTGATCTCTCGGTTGGAAACCTCAACTTGACCACTCGCTTGAGGATGATAAGGAGTGGTCACCTTGTGATTTACGCCATACTTGGCAAGCAATGAATCAAAAGCCCGGTTGCAAAAATGAGAACCACCATCACTAATGATAGCACGTGGAGTGCCAAACCTTGTGAAGATACTCTTTTTCAAGAACACCACCACACTTCGAGCTTCATTGTTGGGCAAAGCGACGACTTCGACCCATTTTAACACATAATCAACCGCTACCAAGATATAGGTGTTCCCTCAAGAACTCACGAACGCCCCCATAAAGTCGATACCCCACACATAAAAAATGTCCACCTCTAGAATTGTGTTGAGAGGCATCTCATCCTTTTTAGAAATCCCACCGGCTCATTGGCATTCATCACATCTCTTGACAAAATCACCGGCATCTTTAAACAAGGAGGGCCAATAGAAACCGCAACTAAGCACCTTAGAAGCCATCCTCACCCCGCCATGATGGCCACCATAGGGAAAGGAATGACAAGCCTCCAAAATACTCAATTGTTCTTTTTCCGGGACACATCGGCGAATCACACCATCGGTGCAAATCTTGAACAAATATGGCTCATCCCAATAATAATCCAAACTATCCCGCTTGAGCTTCTTCCTTTGGTTAGAAGGGAGCTCATACGGGATTATACCGGTCACAAGATAATTTGCCACATCGGCAAACCACGACATATCATGCATAGATACCGCAAGGAGTTGTTTATCCGGGAACGCATCATTGATCTCAAGGCCGTCAGAAGGCCTCCCCTCTTCCTCCAAGCGGGACAAATGGTCCGCCACTTGATTTTCACTTCCTTTCGGGTCCACAATTTCTAGATCAAACTCTTGAAGAAGTAGCACCCATCTCATCAACCTTGCTTTTGAATCTTTCTTGGTCATCAAATACCTAAGGGCAGCATGATCGGTATGGATAATCACTTTGGCCCCCATAAGGTATGGTCGGAACTTTTCCATGGAAAACACAATAGCTAGCAACTCCTTCTCGGTGACTGTATAGTTTCTTTGAGCTTCATTCATCGTCTTGCTTGAGTAGTACACCGGATGGAACATCTTGTTGATCCTTTGGCCCAAGACCGCCCCTACCGCAACATCACTAGCGTCGCACATGAGCTCAAATGGCAAGCTCCAATTGGGTGCGGTAATGATAGGGGTAGTTATCAACTTGTGTTTTAGAAGCTCGAACGCCTCCATGCATTTCTCATCAAAGAAAAACTTGGCCTCCTTCTCTAACAACTTGCACAACGGGTTAACTACCTTAGAAAAATCTTTGATGAACCTTCGGTAGAAACCCGCGTGCCCTAAAAAGTTCCTCACCCCTTTGACAGAAGTAGGGGGAGGTAACCTTGAAATGACTTCAATCTTGGCTTTGTCAACTTCAATACCTCTCTTCGAAATCTTATGACCCAATACAATACCCTCTTCTACCATAAAATGGCATTTTTCCCAATTGAGAACTAGGTTTGTATCTTCACATCGGGCCAACACACGATCCAAATTTGTCAAGAATTCTTCAAAGGAGTTCCCCACCATGCTAAAATCATCCATAAAGACCTCCAATATATCTTCCACCATGTCGGTGAAAATTGCCATCATACATCGTTGAAAGGTCGCTGGGGCATTACACAATCCAAACGGCATCCTCGAAAATGCGAATGTGCCATAGGGACAAGTAAAGGTCGTCTTTTTCTATTTTTCTGGGGCGATGAGAATCTGATTGTACCCCGAATACCCATCTAAAAAGCAATAGAATGACCAACCCGCAAGACGATCAAGCATTTGGTCGAGGAACGGCAACGGGAAATGATACTTTCGAGTCACCTTGTTAAGCTTTCTATAGTCCATACAAACTCTCTATCCCATCACCGTCCGAGTAGGAATCAACTCATTGTTATCATTGGTTACCACAGTCATCCTGCCCTTCTTCGGTACGCATTGCATCGGAGAAGTCCATGAGCTGTCAGAAATAGGATACACCACACCGGCGTCAAGCCACTTGATAAATTCCTTATTGACCACTTCTTGCATAGCTTCATTGAGTCGCCTTTGGTGTTCAAGTGAGGGCCTCTCATCCTCCTCCAATATGATCTTAAGCATGCAAAAGCCCCAAATATCCGCCAATGTCCATCCGATCGCCCTCTTGCGCTTTTGTAGAACCGCCAAAGTGGCGTCAACCTGCACGTTAGTCAAGCAAGACGAAAGAATAACAGGCAAAGTGAAATTAGGGCCCAAGTATTCATACCTGAGGTGAGGAGGAAGTGGTTTCAACTCCAACACTGGCGACTCCTCAATAGATGGCTTGGTTGGGGGAGTTTTGCGATTCTCAAGATCCAAGGAGAACTTCCTAGGCTCATAAGAATACGAGCCCATACCATGCAAAGCGTTTACACATTCAACTCTCCCAACATCATCATCAACATCCATGTTCAAGAGCACGACTTCAAGTGAGTCCTCAACATTCACCATTGTGCTTGTGTCATCCACTATCACCGCCGTGACAATTTCAACAAACGAGCACACCTCGGTGCTATTCGGTTACCTCATAGATTTGCACACATGGAACACCACTTTTTCATCACCAACTCGGAAGGTCAACTCTCCCACCTCGACATCTACCAAAGCCTTCCCAGTAGCTAGGAAAGGTCTTCCAAGGATAATTGGCACCTCAAAATCCACCTCACAATCCAAAATAACGAAATCGGCCGGCAATATGAACTTATCAACACGAACAAGGACATCATCAATAATCCCCAAAGGCCGCTTCATTGACCGGTCCGCCATTTGAAGCCTCATAGAAGTTGGACGAGGTTGTCCGATTCCCAAGGTCTTGAAGACCGAATATGGCATTAAATTGATACTTGCCCCCAAGTCACAAAGGGCTTTTGCAAAGTCAGCACTTCCAATGGTACATGGGATAGTGAATGCACCGGGGTCCTCAAGTTTCGGAGCCATAGAATGCACAATTGCGCTCACTTGATGGGTCATCTTGATTGTCTCACACTCCATTGATCTCTTTTTTGTAACCAACTCTTTCATGAACTTTGCGTACCCCGACATTTGCTCGAGTGCCTCCACCAAAGGCACGTTGATAGTCAAACTCTTCATCATCTCAATGAATTTCTTAAATTGGTTGTCACCCTTTTGCTTGGCCAACCGTTGGGGATAGGGCGGAGGAGGTCGAGGTAAGGGTGCTTGGGCTTTGGGCACCGCCGACTCGGGCATATCAATCACGTGTTCCCTAGATGGGTTCACGGCCTCTTGTGTTTCCTCCTCAACCTCATGAACATCAATCCGCACATCATCTCTCACACTTGGTTCAACTACATCTTCAACTACCAAAGGAATTTCATTTTCTTGTAACTCATCTTCATCTACCATAACTTGGTTTCCTCTTGAGGCATGCACATCACCGCCTCTTCCACTTTGCGTTGTCACCACCATCACATGATTATTGTGCCCACCCTTGGGGTTTACTACCGTATCACTTGGTAGAGCACCCTTTGGGCGAGTATTTAAAGACTGAGAGATTTGGCCTAATTGCACTTCCAAGTTCCGGATAGATGTGTTACGCGAAGCTAATTGGGCCTCGAAATCTTGGTTCTTTTTCATCATTTGCTCGAACATGCTTTCAATTCTCCCCATCTCGCTTCTGGACGAACTCGGACCTTGAGAAGGAAAGGGGGGTGGATTGTTCGGTTGTTGGTACATGGGGGGCCTTTGAAAACCTTGCCCCCGGTTGCCTTGGTTCCCGTTATTGTTCCACCCTCCTTGATTGTTGTTGTTGCCCCAATTATTGTTACTACCATGCCAATTTCCTTGGTTGCCTTGATTACCCCAATTGTTGTTTTGGTTGTTGTTATTCCAATTGCCTCCGCCTTGTTGTTGACTTCCCCAATTACCTTGAAAACGCCATTGTTGATTTGAAGAGTTACCTCTATTCCCTTGATAGTTGTTGACATATTGGACTTCTTCGCTTTGATCATCATAACACTCATTTGAATAACCACAACCATCATTGTTGTTGTCATATTGTTCACAATTACCTTGAGGTTGTTGTCCTCTTTGCCTTCTTTTCAACATAGAAACACCTTCCATTGTGTTGACTTGGCGCGGGTTTTGGACTTGTTGCAATTGCGCCTTTGCCAATTGATTCATAGTTGTTGTAAGCTCGGCAATAGCTTGGCCATGATCGTGCAATTCCTTGTACAAATGGATGACCGTGGGGTCACCTTGGGGCACGTTTGCTCGGCTTTTCCATGCCGAAGAGGTGTCGGCCATTTCATCCAGTACATCACATGCCTCTTGGTAAGAAAGTTTCATAAAGTTCCCTCCGGCCAATTGGTTCACGATGCATTGATTTGTGGTGTTGATGCCCCGATAAAAGGTTTGTTGAATCATAGCCTCGGTAATATCGTTATTAGGGCACTCTTTCACCGTTGTTCTATATCTTTCCCATATCTTATGCAAAGGTTCCGTCGGCTCTTGCTTGAAAGCTAGAATTTCATCCCAAAGAGCTGCCATATGACTTGGAGAGAAGAACTTGGTAATAAATTTGTCCGCTAATTCATCCCATGTTGTAATAGAATGATTGGGGAGCCTTTCTAACCAATCCAATGCTTTACCCCGAAGAGAAAACGGGAAAAGCCTCAATCTCAACGCATCCTCGGACACGTTTGTCTACTTGCTACCCCAACATGTATCCACGAACCCCTTCAATTGCTTGTAGGCATTTTGATCAGAGGCACCCGTGAAATAACCTCTCTGCTCGAGCAAGGTCAGCATAACATTTGTGATTTGAAAGTTCCCCGCCCGGATGCGGGGAGGAACAATAGCACTGGCGTATCTTTGATTTGGTAAAACTCTGGGAGCTACTCTCGGTGGTACCGGAGGAGGGTCTGGAATATTGTTGTTCTCATTTGCATTTATATTGACATGTCGGCCCCTCTGTGGAAGTTGAGGTAAGACCTCATCTTGTTCTATATCCTCTACCTACTCCCCCGCTATCACATTGTCGAGAGGGTCATTTGCATTAAGAGCCATTGTACCTGATTGATCGACACAAGCAAAATTAGTAATCAAGAAGGAAAGAGAAGCAAAACACAAAACTAGCTACACAAATAGTCAACACCGTAAGCTCCTCGGCAACGGCGCCAAAAAATGATCGCATCAAACTTAACCTCACACAACGGTAGGAAGAGCGGGCGCCAAGACTTTTACCCGAATAGTGGTATCGGGGTCAATTTCCACAGGAAGCTTGGAATGGAGTTGCGTATTTGTTCAGACTAGGAATGCGCGCTTGCTCCTAATTGTACTTCTAAAAGTTTTTGGGTTTTTTGTTTAATAACTACTATTATCAACTACAAATTTAGGCTATTTTATGCTAAAGGGGTATGTTCTAAGTTGTGATTAATATAGAGGAAGGCACTAGGACCGTGGCATCACCTAGGTGGTTAACTAACGGGTAGAGACTACTAATAATAGATTGACAGAGTTGGGATCAATGTTATAACCGTTTCACAACTATACCCACTCTCACACCTCTCGGTAGTGAGAGAGATTTTGCCCAATTGACTCTCTCGAGACCAATTGGGTAGGCCAATTAGACCAAGCAACTAGGGTTCAAGTAGGGTGATTACTCTCTCGAGGTTTAACCCGTTAATTGGGACTACCATTTCTCATGGGTCCACCCCAATTCCTTGTTGGGTCAACTTTGGGATCATAGACTCTCTTTCTCAAGAAGAGTCAAGACCCACTAAGCTAGAATCAATGTTTGCAACCATCAATCCTTAATTAAACCATAAAATTAACCCAAATAACAAATACCCAATATCAATATATCATTAAGAAGCAACACCCATTAATTACCCACACTAAGGTTGAGCCACAACCCTAGCTAATGGATTTAGCTAGACATAATTAAAGAAAAAACTGAAGAATTAGAAGATGAAACAACCATATTAATTAATTGCTAATGTTAAACTACAATAATCTATGATGAAACTAAGCTAAAAAATGCCCAAGATAGGCCAAAACATAAGTCTCACGAGTGCAGCAGCTATCACATGTACAAAAACTCCCCTAAAAATGGTAAAATGTTCTATTTATAGTGGGCTGGAAAAACTGGACAAAAATGCCCCTGCGGGGTTAGTGCGGACCGCACAAAGTTGGAACGCGGTCACACTGGGTTGCTTGACCTCTAAATCTTTCTCTCTGAAGATGGTGATGCGGACCGCACAAAGATGGAATGCGGCCGCATGAAGACTGACGCGGACCGTACAAAGTTGTTGTGCGGCCGCATGAATAGTTTGGCAGCTTCTCTGAACTTCTTGGACGCGGACCGCGTGACCATAGAGTGCGGCCGCATGGAGAGGGACGCGGGCCGCATGAAGTGGGATGCGGCAGCATGGTTTGCTTCTAGAATATGACACTCTCTGAACTTTTTTTGACGCGACCGCATTGCAAGATTGTGCGGCCGCATGAGTGAGACGCGGGCCGCATGAAGTGGGACGCGGCCGCATGAGCTTGACTTGTAGTTTCACAGTCTCTGAACTCCTATGGTGCGACCGCATGACATGATGGTGTAGATCGCATGAAGTTTTGAATGTCCTTACTTTAATGATCTTTGACACTTGAGCAGGTTTCACTCCGATTTGAGCCGATCTTTGACGATTTGTCACTTTATAGATCAAACCTGCAATCAAGCGCAATCTGTAAGCATTTTGGGACTATTTTGTAGCAAATTACACTCAAAGCGCAGGCAAGTATGGGTATAAAACATGTTAAAATCCTACTTATCAACTAGCACCAAAACAATCACTATTATTTTTAGCCCCACGGTGGACGCCAAACTGTTTACCTTGAAAATGGTGTTAACAATTATATTTGATTTTGTGGTTCTAAAAATAGGTGATTTATTTCAATACTAGTTGTTAGGCAATAAATTCTAAGTATAAGTAACGAGAATAAGATATGCAAACCAATGCTATCGCAAGACTGAGCCTCGAGCTGGCTGGAACATGGACTTCCAGGTTTAGTTAAGGTAGTTAGCAATAAACAACCGATGAAGAAACAATGACAATGAAGGCCTCAAAGGTAGCCTTTTGCAGTTAATAATGGGCAATAAATGAAGAACAATAAATGAACAAGCAATAAATCTATAGAGTAATTGTTGAGCTCGTTTTGGTAAGAAAAGTAGAGAATATTCTATTATATTCAGTATTCATCATATCCCTTTACAAAATGACATGGGTACCATTTATATAGGGACTATATATTCCAATATAGTACATGTCTAATAATAATGAGGAAATGCTATTGGTACAACTGTATAATGGCTTAGTACGGATTTGTACTATTCTTGCAGATCTGGTCAGCTCTAACCACATGTCCTTGAGAGCTTTCCCGCCTTTCCATGACGATCATCAATTTTTACTGCTTCGATATTGATCATAGTGAACCGTCGATATGTTCCCTCGAGGACGCACCTCGGGGTCACACTTCAAATTCTGCTTCAAGCTCCTCGAGGTCGGGCGTGGAGGGCCACAGTGGCCCCAAAGTCGAACTCCCCGATTTTGGAAGTAAAAGATTCCTCAACATATGTTTCTTTTAAAAAGATAAAGTGATGAACTGGTTATGAGGGTATTTTGGTAAACAAATAATTCTTTTAGAAATTGTGTAATGCTTTAATACATCAAACCAAACAATGGATAAGAAATATGTCAGCATTACTAATGCCAGCATAACTAATGCAAGCATAACTAATATCAGCATTACTAATACACCATATTCAGCATTATTCTTATGCATCCTACCAAACGACCCCTAATTAATACAGACAACTTAACCGTTGTCAAAGTATTCCTCCAATATACAAAATATTTAAAATTTATTTTTCATTACTCCCAATGTCCCAATTATTATGGTGGCGCTATTGTGTTGGGCCTCTAAAGCAACACACTTGAGTTTTTCCATTTCTTTATTTATTCTGTAAATAGAAGTCTTGTATAGATAGCCATTTTCTGTATTGTATTAGAGTTAGCCAGATTTAATTAGCCTCAATATTGTTGTATTAGTTTATAAATAGTGTGGACCGGGTCTGGTGGAGTATAAATAGTCTTAGGCCCAATTGTATTAGGTTGACCGACCATTTCTCTTATTTCACTATCTAGTTTCTATCTCTTTTCTCTTTGATAAGAAACATCTAGAAGCCCTATCTTCCATTTACAAATCCTTCAATTGAGCTCGTATCTTCTATGTTATCATGGTATCAGAGCGGAAATCGGTCAGTCCTTGTTCTCCGCTATCGAGCGGTGTTACCCTCACCTGATTTCATCAAGTTTTCACCGTTAGCGGAGTTTGGTGGTTTCTATTGATTTCTGAATAGAAAGATAGTTTTTTTCGTTTTGATTCTTTATTACGGACATCAGAGAAGTTATATTAGTGTAAAGTTTCCTTTCTGACCGAATTTTGGTTACTTAGAGGATTCAGTCACTCGATTCCGTCAGACTAGGGTTTTTCTTGGTGCATTCATCAGAGTTTTGCTCGTTTTTCAGGCCTTACTTCTTCAGGTTGCAAAGAAGGCTGGTATTATCTTCTCTTATCTGATTGCTTGTGTGTGGTATTTTGTGTTCTCATTTGTGACTTTTTGTCATGAGTTATTGATTGATACTCTCTAATTGCTACCATGACTAGTTCTAGTACATCTTCTGCATATACTCCTGAGCCTTCCTCTCCCCTATATCTCCTATCTTCTGATGTTCCCGAAGTATCCCTTATTACTATACCTTTCTCGGGGAATGGTTTTGAAGGTTGGAAGCGTAGCATGATAGTTTCTCTGTCCGTTATGAATAAGATAGCTTTTATTGATAGTTCATGTCCCAAACCTTCTGTGACCTCCCCTAATTATAAACAATGGGATCGTTGTAATAACATAGTTATATCCTGGATAACTAGCTTGTTGTCTTCAGAAATAGCTGAAAGTGTCCAATACTCTAAGACAACTGAAAGCTTTTGGAAATAATTAAATAATAGATATGGAACTGTAAATGGGACCAAAGTATTTGAATTAAAAAGGGAATTAGCCTCTACGTATCAATGATCCCTTGATATTGCTTCCTACTTCACCAAACTTAAACGAATCTGGGATAAGTTGGGGTAATTGTAGCAGTCATGCAAATACTTGTACATGCGACTACATAAGGTATATGTGGGAGACAGAAGCAATTTGTTAATGATGCAACCTTTGCCATCTCTTGACAATGTCTGCAACATCCTCCTGCAAGATAAAAATAAACACAAGCCAATCCCATTACACAATTTACTTCTGAATCAGCATCTTTCGATGTTAATTCTCTCAATAACAAACCTTTTCAACCACAAATTAATGTTCAAGGATATCAGAGACAATTTAATCAGAGAGTCAATTTTGACCAATCTAGGTCTAATCTCTTTTGTAAGTACTATAAGAAATCTGGACACTCCATTGATAAGTGTTTCAAGCTTCATGGGTTCTCTCCCAATTTCAACTTCTCTAAAGGCAAGAAAGCAACTACAAATGTGGTTGTGGACTCTGATTTTTCTACTCTTGCATGTTCTTCTCCCAACCAAGCCTTCGTTTATGTTGCTGGTTCTAATGAACATGGTTCTGGGGTACCTGGCTTGACAAAGCAACAATATTCTCAACTGATTTCACTGCTACAACAATCTCATATCTCTGATTCTGTACCTTAACTCAACATCATGAGCTCTGCCAATTTTGATGGTACTTTACTGCCTAAGAATGTGGTATATAGTTTTAATTCTAATCTGCTAAGTCAATCTGATTCATTAACTTGGATAGTTGACTCTGGTGCATCAGATCACATAACCTCTAATAAATATTACCTTATTAATATCACACATTTACATATTCCTTTCCTTGTTTCCCTGTCAAATGGATACAAAGTTAAAGTCACTTGCATATGTTCCTTTCCCTTACCTGATTCCATTATTCTTAAAAATGTTCTTTTTGTGCCTTCTTTTAAACACAATTTTATTTTTGTACACAAACTCATAGATCAGTTTGATTGTATAGTTTAGTTTACCAAACTTTCATGTCTCATACTGGACCCTTCTCTGAAGAAGCCTCTGGATCTTGCTAAACTGGATTGTGGATTATACAAGTTTGTGTGGAAAGAGCCTTCTCAGCCCCATGCTACTTTGTCAAATTCTTGTAGCAGCTTGTCATCTGTTTGTAATCCTGTTTCTCTTCCTTCTACTGTAAATATTGTTTCATCCACTTGTAATAAAGTTGCTATAAATAAAATGGACATTGTTTGGCATTGTAGACTTGCTCATATCCCTTTTATTAGAATGAAAACTATTTCTGAAATATCTTCTGATATTTCTTTCACATAGTCTTTTCCATGTAATGTTTGTCTAATGGCTAGGCAGACTAGATTGCCTTTTCCTGATAGCTCAATTCATAGCTCTAAGCCTTTCCAAATTATCCATGTTGACACTTGGGTACCATATCACACCCCTGCTTACTCAGGTTATAATACTTCCTTACTATTGTTGATGATTTTATTAGAAGCACTTGGATTCACTTAATGGGCTCCAAGAGTAATGCTTTCCCTTTTCTTAAGGCTTTTGTAGCAATGTTAAAGACACAATTTCATATGACTATTATGTGTAAAAGGTCTGACAATGCTTTAGCATTATGAGCTACTAATGTTGTTGTTTCCTTCTTATCTTAGCATGGTATAATTAATCAAACCAGCTATCCTCACACACCCCCAACAAAATGGTGCAGTAGAAAGGAAGCATAGAACCCTTCTTGAAGCTTTTAGAACATTGCTTTTTCAGTCTCAAGTTCCAATCAGATTATGGGGAGACTGTCTCCTCACGTCCATTTATATCATAAATAGACCTCCCTCTAGATTGCTTCTTAAATAAGTCTCCTTATGAGTTGTTATTTGGCAAAAAGATAAATTATTCTCACTTAAGAACTTTTAGTTGTCTTTGTTTTGCCACTATTCCAATTTCTCAAAGAGATAAATTGAATCTAGAGTTAATCCTTGTGTATTCCTTGGCTATCTCTTTGCAAATAATGACTATAAGTTGTATAATTTGCAATCTAAGCAGTGTTTCATATCCAAAGATGTGGTTTTCCATGAGCAGCATTTTCCATTTTCCTCAGATTTCTCTTTTCGTGTAAAGTCTGAGTCCCAATTGTTGACTGCTCTTTTACCTTCTTTTCCGCATGATTGTCCTATGCCTTCTCCTTCTCCTGAAGTTGCTACCTCACCCCTTGCCCCTCCTGGTCCTATGTCACGACCCAAAATCCCAACCCGGTCATGATGGCGCCTCTCGTGAGGACAAGGCCAGCCAATCAACAAAACAGTACATCTCTTTATAATTAATTAGCAGGAATAAGTCTAAATCATGGGCAATATAATCTTAAATGCGAAATAAACGTGATAGAACAAGGAAAACACCCCCAACTCAGCCCGAAATCGGGGTGTCACAAGTCATGAGCTACTACAGAGTTTACTAATATTTTACAAAGTCTGGAATTATCATAAATAACAAAGATAAGGGAGAAAATGGGGTTGCGGACGTCAACAGCTACCTCGTTACTCCTAGTCACCGCCTGGTCTGGAAAGAATCAGCGCTCAGGAGCGAACTCAGCTCTGCCTGTATCTGCACACATGGTATAGGGAGTAATGTGAGTACTTCGACCCAATGAGTAATAAAAATAAATAACGACTGAAAACATGAAATCTCATAATGGCACAATATAGCGCTATCCCAAGCAGTAAAATCAGTTATACAGTAAAATAGTGAGTATCGGATAATTCTTCTTTTAAAACAGTAAAGACAAATAATTTTCACAGTAAGGATAAATCAAAAGCTTGCCCCTCGGGCTCAATATGTAAATCTCAATATAGTATCAACCCTTCCAGCTCACTCCCAACTCACCAGCACACAACATCAGCCCCTCGGGCTTACTCCCAACTCACCACACACAAGCAACGGCCTCTTGGGCCCACTCCCAACTCACCTGGGTACCCTGCGCTCACTGGGGGTGTGTACAGACTCCGGAGGGGCTCCTACAGCCCAAGCGCAATATCAATAGGCCTGAAAGCCTTCACACATCACACACGAGGCCTGAAAGCCTCCTCATATAACACTCGAGGCCTGAAAGCCTCCTCACATCACTCAACATATCCTCACGTATGGCCCTCGACCTCAATCAGTCCAGAAAATAATCATAAGCCTCTTGGGCATCAGTAAAACAATAGTGCTCAGCTCAACAACATTATAAATATCATTAAATCTCGAGTTGAGTATAAATGTAGTTGAGTTCACAAAATAATATAATTCAATTGGACTGAGGTCAAATAATATTTCAATTTGTGAGGAAAATAGTGATGTAAATTCACAAAAGATTTCAGATAATTGACACGAAGCCCAAATATGGCAATAAGCCCAATCATAGTGAAAAACAATAAATCTTTATCAATTACGCGGTAAAAATATCAACTGGGATGGACCAAGTCACAATCCTCAATAGTAAATGACCCCGCGCTCGTCATACAACGCGTGTCTCATCTCAACATACCAGTATGTTGTGCAATCAAGGGTTTCAAACCCTCAGTGCATCATTTAAAATCATTACTCACCTCAAGACGGTCCAATGTCTACTCCGCTATGCCCTTGCCTCTCGAATTTACCTCTTCACACGTCGAATCTGGTCAAAACTACAACGAATACATTACAATAGGCTGAGGGAATATAACCCAATCGAAAAGACTCGAAAAATATCGAAATTCACGAAATTCGCAAAACCCGAGCCCCGGGCCCACTTCTCGAAAAATTAATAAAGTCACATCACCGGATTCCTCGTCTCGCCACGAGTCCGTACATATAAAATTTACCAAAATCGGAGTTCAAATGACCCCTCAAATCTTCAAATCTTATTTTCAAATCCCTAGGCCTAAATCTTCAATTTACTCCTCAAAAACATGTAATCTTGTCGGATTATTTGATGATAATTCAATATTATGGAGTAGAAATAATCACAAGTGACTTACCTCAAGATTTCCCAAGATTTCTTGCTAAAAATCGCCCAAAATCCGAGCTTGGAAGTCAAAAAAAAAATGACCAAACTCGGACTGCTGGACATTAAATCTGTCCAGAAATTTTCGGTACTGTTCACGCGGGGGCACTATTCATACGCGTGAGGTCACTGTTCACTGTTCACGTGCGGTTACTGTTCACGCGCGGGGTACTATTCACTGCTGCAGAAAATACAGCAGCTTTTAAGAAATTTGCAGCACAACCATTTTTCACTAAAATGGCTCTAACTCCATCATACAAACTCGGAATTAGACGATTCTTGTTCCTATGAGTCACAAATAATAATACGAACACAACTCTTTAATTGAAACTCAATTCGGAGCTCGTTTGCCCAGTTCAATACCCATTTCGCTCGTTAAACAATTAACTCACATTTCACGTAAAAAACTCAATCGCGACTTGATGAAATTAACCCAAAATTTCCAGATCAGTCCTATAATACATGATTTAAATTATGGAAGTCTCGAAATCAAATTTGGATCTCTAGAACTAAAAATGAACCTTTAGATCATTACATTTATGCTCAAAACGGCAACAATCTTCCAAAAATGACCCGTTGGGCATCCGAAACACACCCGAGGCCCCCGGGACCCCGACCAATAATATCAACCAGTCCCAAAATACATAATGGACTTGTTCAAGACCTCAAATCACATCAAACAACACTAAAATCATGAATCAACCTCCAATTCAAGTTTTATGAATTTTAGAATTTCTAACTTCTATTTCCGATGCCGAAGCCTATCAAATCACGTCCGATTGACTTCAAATTTTGCACACAAGTCCAAAATGACATAACAAAGCTACAGAAATTCTCGGAATTCCATTCCGACCGTCGGATCAAAATTTCACCTATCAACCGGAAATCGCCAAAATACTAACTTCGCCAAAATGAGCTAATTTCTTCACCGGACCTCCAAAATTAATTCCGACTGCGCTCCTAGGCCTTAAATCATCCCCCGAAACTAACCGAATCATCGGAATTCAATTTCGAGCCCTTTAACTTACAAGTCAACGTCTGGTTGACTTTTCCAAACTAATTCTTCCTTAAAGAGACTAATTGTCCCATTTCATACCAAACTCGATCCGAATTGACTTAAATTCACCAAGTACACATATTGAAACATGAATAAGCATTTAACGGGGAATACGGGATGAAAATACAGGAAACGACGGTTCGGGTCGTTACATTCTCCCCAACTAAAACAAACGCTCGTCCTCGAGCGAGTTAAGAAACATACCTGGAGTTTCAAATAGGTGTGGGTACCTGCTCCGCATCTCCTGCTCGGTCTCCCAAGTAGCCTCCTCCACGGGCCGACCTCTCCACTGTACTTTCACTAATACTATATCTTTTGATCTCAATTTTTTGAACCTGTCGACTCAAAATAGCCACTGGCTCCACATTATAAGTCAAATTTTCATCTAACTGTACTGTACTGAAATCTAAAATATGAGACGGGTCCCCAATGTACTTCCGGAGCATGGACACATGGAATACCGGATGAACACCCGACAATCTAGGCGGCAAAACAAGCTCGTAAGCCACCTCTCCAATCCTCCTAAGTACCTCAAATGGTCCAATAAACCGCGGACTCAACTTCCCTTTCTTTCCGAACCTCATAACACCCTTCATCGGCGAAACCTTCAGCAAAACCTTCTCGCCCTCCATAAATGACATATCTCGGACCTTCCGGTCCGCATAACTCTTCTGACGCGACTGAGTTGTGCGAAGTCTTTCCTGAATCACCTTCACCTTTTCTAAGGCATCCTGGACAAATCTGTCCCCAACAACCTAGCCTCACCGGCTCAAACCAACCCACTGGAGTTCTACACCGCCTCCCATATAAGGCCTCATACGGTGCCATCTGAATACTGGACTGATAGCTGTTGTTGTAGGCAAACTCTGCAAGTGGTAAAAATTCAACCCAAGAACCTCCAAAATCAATCACGCAGGCACGCAACATATCCTCCAATATCTGAATAGTACGCTCGGACTATCCGTCCATCTGAGGATGAAATGCTGAACTCAACTCCACCTGAGTGCCCAACTCGTGCTGAGAAGTTCTCCAAAACTGAGAAGTGAACTGAGTACCTCTATCCAAAATAATAGTAATTGGAACACCATGCAACCGCACAATCTCCTGAATAAAGATCCTAGCCAGCCGCTCCACAGTATATGTGGTACACACCGGAATGAAATGCGCTGACTTGGTCAGCCTATCCACAACGACCCAAATCGAATCAAAATTCTTCAAAGTCCGAGGAAGGCCACTCACGAAACCCATAGTAACTCTCTCCCATTTCCACTCAGGAATAATCATCTGCTGAAGCAAACTGCCCGGTCTCTGATGCTCATATTTCACCTGCTGACAGTTGAGACACCGAGCCACATATCCCATAATGTCTTTCCTCATTCTCCTCCACCAGTAATGCTGTCTCAAGTCCTGATACATCTTTGCAGCACCCGGATGGATGGAATACCACGAACTGTGGGCCTCCTCAAGAATCAAATCTCCAATCCCATCAACATTGGGCACACAAATACGGCCCTGCATCCTCAATACGCCATCATCACCTATAGTCACATCTTTGGCATTATCATGCTGAACTCTGTCCTTAAGGACAAGCAAATGTGGATCATCATACTGGTGCTCTCTGATGCGATCATATAAGGAAAATCGAGAAACCACACTAGCCAATACCCGGCTAGGCTCAGAAATATCTAACCACACCAACTGATTAGCCAAGGTCTGAACATCAACTGCAAGAGACCTCTCCCCAATTGGGATGTAAGCCAAACTCCCCATACTGACTGCCTTTCGGCTCAACGCATCGGCCACTACATTGGCCTTTCCCGGATGATATAGAATGGTAATATCATAGTCTTTAAGTAACTCAAGCCATTTCCGCTTCCTCAAATTAAGATCTTTTTGTTTAAATAAATGCTGAAGACTGTGATGATCAGTGAATACCTCACAAGATACGCCATATAAATAGTGCCTCCAAATTTTTAAGGCATGAACTATAGTAGCCAACTCCAAATCATGAACAGGGTAGTTCTTCTCATGGGGCTTCAACTGACGAGAAGCATAAGCAATAACTCTACCCTCCTGCATTAGCACACAACCAATCCCAACTCTGGAAGTATCATAATATACCGTGTATGAACCTGTAGCTGATGGTAACACCAACACTGGAGCTGTGGTCAGAAGTGCCTTGAGCTTCTGAAAGATCTCCTCACACCCGCCGGACCATACAAATGGGGCACCTTTCTGAGTCAACTTGGTCAAAGGCGATGCAATAGAAGAAAACCCAGAACAAATCGGCGATAATAGACTGCTAGCCCAAGAAAACTCCGAATCTCTGTGACTGAGGACGGTCTAGACCAACTCTGCACTGCTTCTATCTTCCTTGGATCAACCTGTATACCCTCGCTGGACACTATGTGTCCCAAAAATGCCACAGAACTTAGCCAAAATTCACATTTGGAGAATTTTGCATAAAGCTTCTCCTCTCTCAATCTCTGCAACACTACACGCAAATGCTGGGCATGCTCCTCCTAGCTACGCGAGTACAGCAGGATATCATCAATGAATACAATAACAAATGCATCCAGATAAGGCTGAAATACATTGTTCATCAAATGCATGAACGCTGCTGGGGCATTGGTCAGCCCGAAAGACATAACCAAAAATTCATAGTGACCATATCTAGTCCTGAAGGCAGTCTTGGGAATATCCGACTCCTTGATTTTCAACTGGTGATAGCCCGAACGGAGATCAATCTTAGAAAATACCCTCGCTCCCTGAAGCTGATCAAATAAGTCATCAATGCGAGGCAAAGGATACTTGTTCTTCACTGTTACCTTATTCAACTGCCTATAATCAATACACATTCTCATTGTGCCATTATTCTTCTTTACAAATAAAACAGGTGCACCCCACGGGGAGACGCTAGGCCGAATGAACCCCTTATCTAGAAGTTCCTGAAGCTGCTCCTTCAATTCTTTCAGCTCTGCTGGTGCCATACAATATGGCGGAATAGAAATTGGCTGAGTGCCCGGCACTAAGTCAATGCCAAAATCAATATCCTTGTCCGGCAGCATGCCCGACAGGTCTGCAGGAAATACATCAGGAAAGTCCCTCACAACTGGGACAAAATCAATACTAGGAGTCTCAGCTCCAACATCCCGCACAAAAGCCAGATATGATAGATAATCCTTCCCAACCATACGCTGGGCTTTCAAGAAAGAAATTACTCTGCTAGAGACATAATCAGTCATGCCACGCCACTCGATCCTCGGAACACCCGGAATAGCCAAAGTAACTGTCTTAGCATGACAATCTAGAATAACATGACACAGAAATAACCAATCCATGCCCAATATAACATCAAAGTCCACCATGCTCAATAGCAATAGATCAACTCGGGTCTCCAGACCCTCAATAATCACAACACATGACCGGAACGCACGGTTCACAACAACAGTATCGCCCACCAGGGTAGATACATGAACAGGTAAAGAAGGAAACTCTCGGGGCGTGCCCAAATAATGAGAAAAATATGAGGACACATAAGAATAGGTAGAACCGGGATCGAATAATACAGAGGCATCTCTGTGGCAGATTGGACAATTCCTGTAATGACAATATTTGAAGCAATAACATAAAAAAATAGGCCCGTCCACCGCCTGATCGACCTTAATCCCCGTAAGCAATAACTGACTCACCAACACGCCTCAAACTTGAACCAATATAGCACAAAATCGTGCAATTAACTTATTTAATATCAAACTCCCCAACTTGGCTCAAATACATAGATCAAAACGCACTCAATAAATCATAATGCACATACTCTATTATTGTTGTAATACCATAGTGAGATTGAACTCACTCCTTCATAAGCTTGTGGAAACACAAATCATCTAGAATTTTAACTCTTCTGCAATTCTTGCATTCACTCACATAACAGTTAAGCCCACTCTCTAGGCGACCAAATTTAGATTTCAATGCATATTCTTTACTTGTAAATGAGATCTTCTAATAGACTGTATAAGAATCGCACCACCTTAGAACACTCCGCAGGAGATAACCCACATGTTTCACTTCTAATTAATATTTTTGTATACCTTCCACCGTCATTCACATTACACAATCACTTAGTCTTCCTGAGTCTAAACTCATACCGTAACATGAAATTTACTTCACTCCAAACAGGAGACATGAAAAGATTCTTCACGCGCCCATAACTCGGGGCTACACATCAGATCACAATGAAAATCAAACACTTAATAGTTCATCTATTATCCTGACGCCCTTCCTCGTCACCTCCAAGTCATATAGATATATCTCGCAGTACTAACATACTCCTCACGTGGCTATCCAACCATCATTCCCACTAATAGGGACAATACCGGACATATAATTTCAAAACTCTTGCTCGCACAATCAGCACTTCGGTGCTCAAGCCATAGGCAAGGATCTAGCCTCAAGTCCTCCAGACTGGCCTAACATCAAACTCATAGCGATTACGTCTCGCCCTTCGTCCGGGGAATTACAAGCCATCAAGGTACATCTAATACTGAGCGCTCATTCGCGCATACGAACACGTGGATGAAATTGTAAGAGTTACTTTTTTTTCCAGCTGAATCAAGGACGCACGATAAGAATTCAAGAATATGAAAATTTCCTAAAGGTACTGCAACCTCTCGAGGATAAATACAGACGTCTCCGTACCGATCCGCGAGACTCTACTAAACCAGCTCATGACTCGCGAGACCTAGTAACCTAGGCTCTGATACCAACTTGTCACGACCCAAAATCCCAACCCGGTTGTGATGGCGGCTCTCGTGAGGACAAGGCCAGCCAATCAACAAAACAGTACATCTCTTTATAATTACTTAGCAGGAATAAGTCTAAATCATGGGCAATATAATCTTAAATGTGAAATAAATGTGATAGAACAAGGAAAACCCTCCCAACTCAGCCCGAAATCGGGGTGTCACCAGTCATGAGCTACTACAGAGTTTACTAATATTTTATAAAGTCTGGAATTATCATAAAAACAAAGATAAGGGAGAAAACGAGGCTGCGGACGTCAACAGCTACCTCGTTACTCCTAGTCACCACCTGGTCTGGAAAGAATCAGCGCTCAGGAGCGAACTCAGCTCTGCCTGTATCTGCACACATGGTGCATGGAGTAATGTGAGTACTCCGACCCAGTGAGTAATAAAAATAAATAACGACTAAAAACATGAAATCTCATAACGGCACAATATAGCGCTATCCCAAGCAGTAAAATCAGTTATACAGTAAAATAGTGAGTATCGGATAATTCTTCTTTTAAAACAGTAAAGACAAATAATTTTCACAGTAAGGATAAATCAAAAGCTTGCCCCTTGGGCTCAATATGTAAATCTCAATATAGTATCAGCCCCTCGGGCTCATTCCCAACTCACCAGCACACAACATCAGCCCCTCGGGCTCACTCCCAACTCACCACACACAAGCAACGGCCTCTCGGGCCCACTCCCAACTCACCTGGGTACCCTGCGCTCACTGGGGGTGTGTACAGACTCCGGAGGGGCTCCTACAGCCCAAGCGCAATATCAATAGGCCTGAAAGCCTTCACACATCACACACGAGGCCTGAAAGCCTCCTCACATCACTCAACATATCCTCACGTATGGCCCTCGGCCTCAATCAGTGCAGAAAATAATCATAAGCCTCTTGGGCATCAGTAAAACAATAGTGCTCAGCTCAACAGCATTATAAATATCATTAAATCTCGAGTTGAGTATAAATGTAGTTGAGTTGACAAAATAATATAATTCAATTGGACTGAGTTCAAATAATATTTCAATTCGTGAGGAAAATAGTGATGTAAATTCACAAAAGATTTCAGATAATTGGCACGAAGCCCAAATATGGCAATAAGCCCAATCATAGTGAAAAACAATAAATCTTTATCAATTACGCGGTAAAAATATCAACTGAGATGGACCAAGTCACAATCCCCAATAGTAAATGACCCCGCACTCATCATACAACGCGTGTCTCATCTCAACATAGCAGTATGTTGTGCAATCCGGGGTTTCAAACCCTCAGTGCATCATTTAAAATCATTACTCACCTCAAGACGGTCAATGTCTACTCCGCTATGCCCCTGCCTCTCGAATTTACCTCTCCGCGCGTCGAATCTGGTCAAAACCACAACGAATACATTACAATAGGCTGAGGGAATATAACCCAATCGAAATGACTCGAAAAATATCGAAATTCACGAAATTCGCAAAACCCGAGCCCCGGGCCCACTTCTCGAAAAATTACGAAAGTCACATCACCCGATTCCTCGTCTCGCCACGAGTCCGTACATATAAAATTTACCAAAATCGGAGTTAAAATGACCCCTCAAATCTTCAAATCTTATTTTCAAATCCCCAGGCCTAAATCTTCAATTTACTCCTCAAAAACATGTAATCTAGTCGGATTATTCGATGATAATTCAATATTATGGAGTAGAAATAATCACAAGTGACTTACCTCAAGATTTCCCGAGATTTCTTGCTAACAATCGCCCAAAATTCGAGCTTGGAAATCAAAAAGAAATGACCAAACTCGGACTGCTGGACATTAAATCTGTCCAGAAATTTTCGGTACTGTTCACGCGGGGGCACTATTCATACGCGTGAGGTCACTGTTCACTGTTCACGCGCGGTTACTGTTCACGCGCGGGGTACTATTCACTGCTGCAGAAAATACAGCAGCTTTTAAGAAATTTGCAGCACAACCATTTTTCACTAAAATGGCTCTAACTCCATCATACAAACTCAGAATTAGACGATTCTTGTTCCTATGAGTCACAAATAATAATACGAACACAACTCTTTAATTGAAACTCAATTCGGAGCTCGTTTGCCCAGTTCAATACCCATTTCGCTCGTTAAACAATTAACTCACATTTCACGTAAAAAACCCAATCGCGACTTGATGAAATTAAACCAAACTTTTCAGATCAGTCCTATAATTCATGATTTAAATTTTGGAAGTCTCGAAATCAAATTTGGATCTCTAGAACTAAAAATGAACCTTTAGATCATTACATTTATGCTCAAAACGGCAAAATCTTCTAAAAATGACCCGTTGGGCATTCGAAACACACCCGAGGCCCCCGGGACCCCGACCAATAATACCAACCAGTCCCAAAATACATTACGGACTTGCTCGAGGCCTCAAATCACATCAAACAACGCTAAAATCATGAATCAACCTCCAATCCAAGTTTTATGAACTTTAGAATTTCCAACTTCTATTTCTGATGCCGAAACCTATCAAATCACGTCCGATTGACTTCAAATTTTGCACACAAGTCCAAAATAATATAACGAAGCTACAGAAATTCTTGGAATTCCATTCCGACCGTCGGATCAAAATTTCACCGATCAACCGGAAATCGCCGAAATACTAACTTCGCCAAAATGAGCTAATTTCTTCACCGGACCTCCAAAATTAATTCCGATTGCGCTCCTAGGCCTTAAATCATCCCCCAAAACTAACCAAATTATCGGAATTCAATTCCGAGCCCTCTAACTCACAAGTCAACGTCCGGTTGACTTTTCCAAACTAATTCTTCCTTAAAGAGACTAATTGTCCCATTTCATACCAAACTCAATCCGAATTGACTCAAATTCACCAAGTACACATATTGAAACATGAATAAGCATTTAACGGGGAATACGGGACGAAAATACAGGAAACGACGGTTCGGATCGTTACAGAAGGCCTTCCACACTTGTTCCCTCATCTCCTACTCATCCTAATACCTCTTCTCCTCTTGACATAGATACTGCAGTTTCTCCTTCCTCTGCAGTCCCTCATTCTGACTCTGATTCTTCTTCTTTCAATCCTGATGCTGCCATTCCTTCACCATACTCTAAAGTTGTAATAAAGTTGCTGTGAATAAAATGGACATTGTTTGGCATTGTAGACTTGCTCATGTCCCTTTTATTAGAATGAAAACTATTTCTAAAGTATCTTATGATATTTCTTTCACACAGTCTTTTCCATGTAATATTTGTCCAATGGCTAGACAAACTAGATTGCCTTTTCCTGATAGCTCAATTCATAGCTCTAAGCCTTTCCAAATTATCCATGTTGACACTTGGGGACCATATCACACATATGCTTACTCAGGTTCTAAATACTTCCTTACTATTGTTGATGATTTCACTAGAAGCACTTGGACTCACTTAATGGGCTCCAAGAGCAATGCTTTCCCTCTTCTTAAGGCTTTTGTTGCAATGTTAAAGACACAACTTCTTGTGACTATTCAGTGTATAAGGTCTGACAATGCTTTAGTGTTAGGAGCTACTAATGTTGTTGTTTCCTTCTTATCTTAACATGGTATAATTTATCAAACCAGCTATCCTCACACACCCCAACAAAATGGTGCAGTAGAAAGGAAGCATAGAACCCTTCTTGAAGCTTCTAGAGCTTTGCTTTTTCAGTCTCAAGTTCCAATCAGATTCTGGGGAGACTGTCTCCTCACGTCCATTTATATCATAAATAGACCTCCCTTTAGATTGCTTCTTAATAAGTCTCCTTATGAGTTGTTATTTTGAAAAAGGCCAAATTATTCTCACTTAAGAACTTTTGGTTGTCTTTGTTTTGCCACTATTCCAATTTCTTAAAGAGATAAATTGAAATCTAGAGTTAATCCTTGTATATTCCTTGGCTATCCCTTTGCAAAGAAGGGCTATAAGTTGTATAATTTGCAATCTAAACAGTGTTTCATATCCAGAGATGTGGTTTTTCATGAGCAGCATTTTCCTTTTTCCTCATATTTCTCCTTTCCTGTTAAGTCTGAGTCCCAATTGTCGGCTGTTCCTTTACCTTTTTTTCCCCATGATTGTCCTATGCCTTCTCCTTCCCCTGAAGTTGCTACCTCACCCCTTGCCCCTCCTGGTCCTACTTCCACACTTGTTCCCTCATCTCCTACTCCTCCTAGTACCTCTTCTCCTCCTGACATAGATGTTGCAGTTTCTCCTTCAACTGCAGTCCCTCATTCTACCCCTGATTCTTCTTCTTTCAATCCTGATGATACCATTCCTGCACCATAATCTATTTCCCTTAGAAAATTTGATAGATCTCATACTCATCCTTCTTACTTAAGGGATTACATTACAAGCTGCCCACTTCCCTTTTTTGTTCCTCTTCTTAGCTAGTAGAATTTGAACCATATACATATTCCCAGGCAGCCCCTATCCCAGCTTGGCAAGATGTAATGAGAAAAGAGTTCGAGGCTTTAGAAACAAATCACACTTAGTATATTATTAAGCTTCCCAAGTTTAAGAAGCCTATTGGTTACAAGTGGGTATATAAGATCAAATACAAAGCTAATGGTGAGGTTGAAAGATACAAGGCTAGGCTTGTTATTAGAGGGGACATACATGTTGAGGGAGTGAATTTCAATAAGGCTTTCTCACCTGATGTAAAGATGTTTAATGTTAAGTGTTTGATTGTTGTTGCTGTTAAAAAGAATTGGTCTTTATTTCAACTTGATGTCAATAATGCCTTTCTTCATGGAGACTTAGAGGAAGAAGCTTATATGAGATTACCTCTTGGCCTGTATGTTTCTTCTTCTTCTTCTTCTTCTTCTTCTTCTTCTTCTTCTTCTTCTTCTTCTTCTTCTTCTTGTAAACTGAAAAAATTACTTTATGGGTTGCATCAAGCTTCTAGACAATAGTATGCCAAGTTATCTGAGGCTCTTTATTCTAGGGGATACCATCATTCCCTCAATGACTACTCCATCTTTATCAAAGGGTCTCCAGGTAATTCAGTGGTATTAACTATCTTTGTTGATGATATCATCCTCACGGGTGATGATTGGGTTGAAATATCAGCTTTAAAGCATTTTTTAGATGATAAGTTTAAAATTAAAGACTTAGGTTTTCTACATTATTTTCAGGGCATTGAGGTTACTTCTTTCCATGATGGTGTTCTTTTAAATCAAAAGAAATTTGTTTCTGATATGATAAAAGAGTTTGATTGTTTGGGGGTCAATTAAGTTGCTAGTCCCCTAGAGCTACCCCAAAGCTCAAGGCTACTGAAGGTGAGGTATTGCCTTCTCCTGTGATGTATAAAAGACTCATTGGCAAGTTGCTCTTTTTAACTCATACTCGACCTGACATCTATTTTGGGGTTGAAAATTTGAGCCAATTTTTGACACTCCTAGGATACCTCACATGGTTACTGCTCTTCACCTGCTTCGGTACCTTAAGGGCACACTTGATTTTGATTTATTTTACTCTAACAATCTTGATTTCTCTGTGAAGGCTTATACTGATAGTGATTGGGCTGCTTGACCTGACACTCGCAAATTTTCTTGGAAGACAGTATTATTGATTGGAAGTCCAAAAAGTAGCCTGTGGTTTCTCTATCATCTGTTGAAGTTGAATATCGAGCTGTCCGTCATGTGGTGGCTGAATTAGTTTGGTTATCCCGACGGTTACATGATCTAACAATCCATGTCTTTTTTTCTGTTTTTGTCTTCTGTGATAACATGGCAGCTCTTCATATTGCGAAGAACCCAGTGTTCCATGTGCGTACAAAGCATATCAAAGTGAATTGTTACTTCATCAGAAACAAGTAAGCTGAGGAGTTCCTCCGGTTGTCCCATGTTTCCACCTCCAACCAACTTGCGCATGTCTTCACCAAACTGCTGCCTGGGGTCCTTCATCATAGGCAAGTTGAAGGTGGTTTTACCCTCCAACTTGAAGGGGAGATGTTGGGCCTTCAAAGAAACACACTTGAGTTGACCCATTTCTTTATTTGTTCTGTAAATAAAAGTCTTGTATAGATAGCCATTCTTTATATTGTATTAGAGTTAGCCAGATTTAATAGCTTAGTCTCGATATTGTTGTATTAATTTGTAAACATTGTGGATCGGGTCTAGTGGAGTATAAATAGTTTTAGGTCCAACTGTATTCGATTGGCCGACCATTTTTGTTATTTTACTATCTCGTTTTTATCTCTTTTCTCTCTGATAAGAAACATCTAGAAGCCCTAACTTCCATTGACAAATCCTTCGATTGAGCACATATCTTCTGTGTTATCATATTGAGCATGAAGTTTAAAAAATTACTTTTAGCCCTTGTGATAAAAACAAGTCATAAATAGTTACATAGTCATGAATCATCTCATTATAAAGAGTAAAATGAAAAATATGAAGTTAATATGTTTCTAGATAAGGACTTATAACATTATTTTTGGGACAAAGTAATAAAATGTGACACATAAATTGAGACAACAGAGAATTTAATTTCGCTGCATTCATGTTCTTGTCATTGATAAATCATATTTACTTTTGATCCCAATGAAGCTCCATCCTTAAGTAAAATAGAGGATAACTTTAAACGATAGTTGAAAGTAAAGAAGAAATAAAATTAGATGTTTTCCTGAAATATTTTAAAAAGTGAAATTCACCCAATTCACATTGGTGCTACGTTAACGTCCAAAGCAATTAAAATGGCTTGCTAATAGGAAGGGTATCAATGGATGCAAAGTATAACGGAAGGTGAAATCACCGTATTTCATTCAATAGATGATTAATAGCCGGTTTGGTCAAGCTTCTCCAAAGTCCAAAGTTTTTTTTTTTTTCAAAAGAAGTTCTTTTTTTTTCAAACTTGAAGTGTTTGGTCAAATTTTTTGAAGAAAAAAAGTATTTTTGAGTAGAAGCAAAAAAAAGTAGCTTCTTCCCCAAAACACTTTTCTGAACAACAGTTTTGAAGAAAAATATACTTAGAAGCACTTTTTAAAAGCTTGGTCAAACACTAACTGCTGCTCAGAAGTGCTTTTTAAATTAATTAGCTAAACACAAACTGCTCCTCATCAAAAGTATTTTTGAGAAAAATACTTTTGAAAAAAAACACTTCTCAAAATAAGCTGATTTTAGAAACTTGACCAAACAGGCTATAAATTTGGACATTTTCCTTTTTGACATTACTTTCGTGTTTTCCAAGAGGACCATCTGGGTGGCTTAAAACGGGTTGGTTATAGCCCGGGACAGACCCACATGGGGATAAGTGGGTTTAACTGAACCCGATTCGTCAAAAAAATAATATTGTATATATATAAATTACGGCTAAAGTAAGATATATTTTGTATAGAAATTATATTTGAACCAACTTGACAGAAACTTTGCGCTTGCAAAAGTGGTCAAGCGGGTTCAAAGTATTGATGAGGGTGTGTATTCAAATCTTTTTCATGTTTTGTGCTTATTTTATTTTTTTATTTGTATAAATTGCAACAAGAATCAGGAAAGGAAGCAAACCTATAAAGACAGCAGCATAGCCTAATATAACTGTCTTTGCAATCAAATCAAATTATTTTCCTTGTAGTATATATTTTCCCGTTTTCTTTATTTAATTTTATAGTTTATATTGAAGTTTATTTTTGTCATTACCCAAAATTCACTAAGGGTCGTAATGGCGCCAGACACACTGTCAAGTAAGCCAACACCAAGAAGTTAATAAAATTTCAATTTTAGTATTTGTTGAAATCATTTTCTTTATACATTAAACAATAAATAATGAAATACACCGAAATAACTATAAAGTTTTTAACAAACTTAATTTTTGTATAATCCCATAATCATCCCAGAACCCGGTGTCACAAGTGCATGAGCTATCTCTAGGAAGCAATATAATATAACAACCGTCCGAAATACAAAATTGGATATAAAGTAAATACAATAATCTGAAAGAAACTCTGCTAGTTGCGGGTCATTTTAAGAAGTGCAGCTCACTTAAGTCTCTGCATCAACCATGCTGCTACGCCCACTAGGCCACCAGAGATACATGTGCATGTGCAATAAAAATGCACAGCAAGTGTATCATGAGTACGAAAATAATGTGTACTCAGTAGGTATCTCGTCTAATCTCGAAGAAGTAGAGACGAGAGGTCGACTTTGACACTTAGTAAGGGTCCAATATTAATAATACCAATAATATAGAAAACCAGGGATTTTCATAAAAATAATTTTAAACTCAGTAGCATGAGGCAAGTAACCAATTCTTTCGTTTATAAGAAATTTTCAAATTCATTTTCATTATTTGTACATTTATCTTAGGCCAGGGAGAACAAATATCAACATCTATGAATCTCAAGGCAAGCAATACAAGCATGCGCAAATCATGCCGAGGTCATACGACCCGATCCAATAATATTTAAACTGTGCACTACCAGAGGGTCGAATGGCGCGAACCATAGATGCATCTATTTAATCTACCGAGGCGTTCAGCCTATTCCACAATATATAAACACATTCAAGCAGTCAATCAAGAACTCATCAAGGAGCAATTATCCAAGAAAAGGCAATTTCTCTTTTAAAAATCAAGAAACGATGACTAGTCTTTTAGAAATTCATTTACACGTTCGATGTGTTTTAAGCATTTTTAGATTGACAACAAGATTCCAAATATTACAAGTAAAGCATGCTTTTGGGTCTTAAACTACCCGGACTTAAGCATAATAGTAGCTACGCACGGACTCTCGTCACCTCGTGCGTACGTAGCCCCCACAAATAGAAGCCCATATCCAATTAATTTACCTACGAGGACAATTCCCTCTTACAAGGTTAGAAAGGAGATTCACCTCGCTCCGAAGCACACTTTTCGGTCCAAGATTATGCTCAAACCCTCAATTCGGTGCGGAACAATCCAAAACTAATGGATTAGTGTATAAACTAATCAATACATGTTCAAAAATTCATATTCCAACTATTAAGGTGATTACCCAACCCTAAATATAAGATTCCTAAAATTCACCTCTGGCCCACGTGTCCGGATTCTGGAAATTTTCAAAGAAAGTTGTTACCCATAACCTTATGAAATCAAATATATGGTTTTTACAAAATTCCATAACCATTTTCGTGGTCAAATCTCATTTTTATACAAAACCTAGGTTTTCATCTAAACCCTTGATTTCACCAATTTTTACACGTTAATCTATCCATAATCTATGTATTAAACTCATGTTGTTTAGAAATTACTTACCTCAAAGTGCTAGGTGAAAACCCTCTTCCAAAAGCTCCAAAAATCGCCTAAATCCGAGACTTAAAACTCAAAAATGAGCAAAAAAAAGGCCGACTCCCGTTTTTAGGCATTCTGCCTAGGCAAGTCACATGTATGAAATGTGATTTCGCCTGATTTTTGGCAAAAAATGAACTACTACCAGCCTTTAGTCAACGTACCATAACTTTTTGTACAAATGTCCAAATGATGAACGGTTTAACTTTCTGATAACTAAAATCAAAGAAACTTTCATATTTTGCAAAGTTTCAGATTCCTTATAGATTTTGAGATATACACTTCCAAAGTAGGCTCCTCGCATAAGAAATTTCTGGGAAAATTGCAAAATAACTTTACTAGCCTTAATTAATTCAATCATAACTTTTTGTACAAATATCCGAATTATGAATGGTTTATCTTTCTGGAAACTAAAATACAAGGACTACAACTTTCATGTTTTGCAAATTTTCAGATTCCTTATAGATTGCAAGATATGAGCTTCCAAATTCGACTCCTCGCATCAGAAATTTTCTGGCGAACATCTTCTGCAACAAAATTTCAGCAGCTTTCTTTGTCCGAAATCCATTCCGATAACCTTCCGAAATCCACTAGAAGCTCTCAGGACCTTAACCAATTATACCAACATGTCCCAAAACATGATACAAACTCGCTTGAGGCCTCAAATCACATCAAACAACGTCGAAATCATGAATCGCACTCCAATTCAAACTTAATGAACTTTAAATTTTCAAACTTCTACTTTCGTTGCTTAAACCTATCAAATCAGGTCCGATTGACCTCAAATTTTGTGTACAAGTCATACTTGACATTACAGACCTACTCCAACTTCTAGAATCAGAATTCGACCCCGATATTCCAGTCAAACTCCTCAAAAACCTTCAAATTTCTATCTTTAGCCAAATGACTCCAAAATGACTTGCGAACCTCCGAATTCACTTCTGATCATTCTCCCAATACCAGAATCACATACGGAGCTATCCCCAGACTCGGAATCCCAAATAGACATTGATAACACTGAAAGGCACTTTAACCCAAACTTATGAAATCCTTCCAAAAATGCTAACTTCCACAATAGGTGCCGAAACGTTCCCGGGTCTTCCAAAACCCAATCCGGACATATGCCTAAGTCCAAAATTATCATACGAACCTATTGGAACCTTCGAATCCCGATTCCGGGGTCGTTTACTCAAAATCCAATCTTAGTCAATTCTTTCAACTTAAAGCTTCCGAAATGAGAATTCTCTCTCCAAATCAACTCCGAACTTCCCGGAATTTAATTCCGACCATGCATACAAGTCATAATACCTGAAGTGAATATGCTCATGGCCTCAAACCATTGAACAACGCGCTAGAGTTCAAAACAACCAATCAGGTCATTACATTCTCTCCCACTTAAACATATGTTCTCCCTCGAACATGCTAAGAACTGCACTGGAGTTGTTCGAAATCACTGTTTAACACCTCGTGCACCTACCCGTGCTTCTACAACCCAGTTGAGCACATTAGCTCGATCAATTCTGAAGATATTCTCTTTTAATCAAGCAAATAAGCTTAGAGCCCAATTCCAACATCCGAAATTCTCTGTCAGGCCTGCTTCCAATATATGAACATCGTATCAATCACTACACGAGGTACCAGAACATGACTGCATACTTTTGCTGAATTCTCACCATGCACCACATCATTCACAGGACCATAATAATATTCTCTGATCATAATAACCAACATTCCCCGAATCTGATGCCCACAACGCACCTCATGATATATATAAGTCTTGTCCCAACTCTCGCAATACCGCCACGACAAAAGAGATGTGTAGGAATTTATAACCAACTGTCAAGTCAACAAATCATTGAGTCTATACTTCTGACAAGAACCATTACCTCATTCTGAACCAAATAATGATCTTTGCTCTTTAATATACTTCATATAATCTGACTGCACTAATCCTAGATCCAATAATCTCGTCTCACCCAGTACGAACTACTCAGGCAATAAGCCACCCCGATCATAATCAAAAGTCCCATATGATGCCATAACATGCCAATAGGTTGCAAGCTCGAACGTGATACATAAGGAAAACGAACTCAGGAAGGGACTACTCAACTCACGCGACTAATATGAACTTTCCTCAGAAAATGGGAAACAAAACACACAAAAACAGGTATAGGGAACTGTACTCAACATCATACTGTTGCGGCGTACAACCTGATCCAAACAACATACCCTTGGCGACGTACCACCTGATCCACACATAAAATTCACATAAGGAGATACACACCGAGCAAAATTGCTCATTACAACAAAATACCGAATATCGGTCACAAGCACACTAAGTGCATAATACCATCCCTGGGGAGACATATATCGCCATAAGCTAACAAACTCAAGCACAACTGAGGTGCGATATATGTTCTGAAACTAAAGAGCCATCCTGCTCACATAACACCATCGCTACGCGGAACCTCAACACATAAGAAAATTATCGAGCCATTCACAACTCACACGGCACAATATAGCATTACATGAAATAGCCGATGACGAAATAACATCCAACATCCGAATACTCCTCCATAAGGAGTGCTATGCTGAACTGAACACATTCGGCCTGATATAGAGCCCATATTCATACTTAAATCCATTCACAGACCTCAAGCCGATTCTGATCATACCAAACTAGGTCCATAATCTTTTCTAGGTCCATAATAACCCCCTTTTTCCCATAACACACAATAACAACCATCATAACCGGAGTAATCCTCCACAGTCCACAACCCAATAAATCGAGTGCCCTCCAAGCATCAATTCTCAAATTAACGATATCACCACAATCTTTATACTTGGTTTAATTCTTCAATCAATCAAGTGACTACGTGCCACACTTATATAACCTTCATGTGGGGTATGCTCCCACGAGCTTCCGTAATAGATAACAGGTCTGTACAACCATACCACCAGCCACACCAACGCTGAAAAGCAATCAAGAATCCTTAACCAGGATGCAAAGCCTTTTTAAAAAACACCGATCTCATGTGACGTTGAAGACAATGGCAGCTTACTCTAAACATTCAAATCCCTTTCCTGCTCATCCGAGATTGTGAAATACTTGTCAATACCGAACCGCAACCTTGATCTTCACTTTCAAATTCCATACCACTCACTGCACCCAACATGCCAATATGAGATACCACAAGATCTTTATCGTAACTCCTGAAACACTAATATGGTAAACACTTCCTCATTGGAAACTTTTTACTTAACTCAATCCAAGCATAACCCTTCTGGGATCCGCCTACACATAACATGCCATAATACTTGAATACTTCCAACTATAATCAATTATGGCGGCCGCCGAGCCTCGCGCGTACTGCCACCACTGTGCCAATTCAACCATAGCTGACCAATCTAACTTCCTCTAATTCATCCTTAACATGCCTTAGAGATAATATTAGCTCCATTCCTTACATCACCAACCTAAATCCGTACTCATCTTGAGTGATCCCATTCCATGAGACCCCATTGTCTCCAAACCCATGAACTGCTTCTACCCTCCTTGTACGCATATTTGCATCTTCAAATGATGCACCCATTTTGATAATCCCTCTATGAATCCAAAGTTTCTTTCCCTTTTTCCTCCCGAGGTTGCACTGCAAGTCAAAAACATCATAGATCATTCCGGGCCTCTTATCATAATCTACTACAAAAGCTCGATATTGAATCCTTAAGCACCACATTTTTAAATCCATTGAATTCACTAGGACCGTTGTTGAGAGCCACCCACTATGATTTGGTCCCGAATATAATCAACTCCATGAATCGTTTAGCACATGAACACCCTCTCGACGAAGCACCCGACCGAATCACTTTCCTTGAAACCCGTATCTACATAAGGCATAAATCCTGTACCTTTCCCCAAGTCTGAACATGAGTCAACAAGGCCAACTATAACACACCTTTAACAATTCCTTTGCTCAAATTACCTCTTATGTTCCTTTCCGTTAGCTGAAATAACCCATCCATATGCTACTAACCAGAAATCTCACAAATAGACGACCATGCAATCCAACTCTAGGCGGTGGGACTCTCCCACTTAGCTTGAAGCCACTATTACACAACTCCGAAACCTACCAAGATTCTTTATCTCTTATTGACATAACCTTCCGCAATCCACCGCCAAATTTCTCGAAATCTTTCCGTTAGCATTTCATGAACACTCTGAATATCTAGCAACATTCACATATTCGACTTCTTACTGGATAGCCAGTAGGATTCTTCGTAGAAGCTTCGCCAACCACGCGACCGCTGATCTGCTCATAGGAGATAACCCCTTGTAGAAATTACATGTCGTCATATCCCAACAACGCTACAATGCACCATTACTACGAAATCAATAACCCATCCTGAGACTATGCTCATTCACTAGCTGAACGAATCCATTCATTCCTCATGTACATCCACTAAAATACATGACAATATCTTCCCATTTCAAAGTTATGATGTATCCTTCTTCATATCAAGCAGCTCCTTTCCGTCATATCAAATCGCCTGCCGTATGCTAGCAAATATTTCAAATTACGCTCGTAGACCCAATCACCGTCCACTAAAATTCTCAAACCACTCTAACTTTTCCTCATGGTGTGTAGTTATCTTGCCATTGAACCCATATGGTATTCTGCCACTTTCCCACTTTGGGCAAACTCACTTCTTTAAGAAACTACTCGACTTTCGCTTCTTACACATGACCTTCTAGAAGTTTAACCACCACATGACACTTCCCACATGTCCTTCCTCATCCTTTGAAATTTTTTCCTTAGATCAATATATATCTCCGTAGCACTTGAACCAATAGACCGCTACTAACTTTATACTTTTCCGAAGATCATGTTTTCTCGAGCCGTTGACATTAGAAATATCGACTCAATCCCGAACAATTATAGTCTGCCTGCCTTTCCTACGCCAGGAATGAAATACCGAGTCTCTGAATCATACACTGAGTAGGCCTCCTTTCAGGTCATTCACTGCCCCGACATATTGGTAAGTATTCACGAAACCTTAGGTAATACTAATACTGAGCTGAAACGACAGAACGACCTTCTACAAGGTGACAATAATAGCCCAAACAACTATGCAGGGAGAAACATCCCGTACCACATCTTTAGTACTATTACAATTCCTCAATTCTCGATTTATAATAAGCGCTTCGCATCGCATAAAACTGAGTAGGAAGTTAACATGGGCATAAGCCTCAAAGGAATCAAACTACACGATGAGGAATCAAGAAGGGAAGTGCTCCTAACCGCCCTGTAGCCTCTCAAAGATAAGTATAGACGTCTCCGTACCGATCCGCAAGACTCTACTAGACTGGCTCATTACTCGTGAGCCCTAAGGGAACCTAGTGCTCTAATACCATGTTGTCATGACCCAAAATCCATTAAGGGTCGTGATGGCGCTAGACACACTGTTAGGCAAGCCAACACCAAGAGGTTAATTAAATTCCTATTTTAGTATTTGTTGAAATCATTTTCTTTATACATTAAACAATAAATAATGAAATTCACCGAAATAACCATGAAGTGTTTAACAAACTTAATTTTTGCATAATCCCATAATCATCCCAGAATCCGGTGTCACAAGTGCATGAGCTATCTCTAGAAAGCAATATAGTACAACAACCGTCAAGAATACAAATTGGACAGAAAGTAAATACAGTAATCTGAAAAAGACTCTGTTGGCTGCGGGTCGTCTCGACAAGTGCAGCTCACCTACGTCTTTGTATCAACCATGCTGCTATGCCTACTAGGCCACCAGAGATACATGTGCATGTGCAATAAAAATGCACAACAAGTGTAGCATGAGTACGAAAACAATGTGTACTCAGTAAGTATCCCATCTAATCTCGAAGAAGTAGAGACGAGAGGTCGACTTTGACACTTACTAGGGGTCCAATATTAATAATACCAATAATATAGAAAATGGGGAATTATCATAAAAATAATTTTAAACTCAATAGCATGAGGCAAGTAACCAATTCTTTCGTTTATAGGAAATTTTCAAATTCATTTTCATCATTTATACATTTATCTCAAGCCAGGGAGAACAAATATCAACATCTATGAATCTCAAGGCAAGCAATACAAGCATGCACAAATCATGCCGAGGTCGTACGACTCGATCCAATAATATTTAAATTGTGCACTGCCATAGGGTCGAATGGCGCGAACCATAGATGCATATATTTGATCTACCGAGGCGTTCGGCCCGTTCCACAATATATAAACACATTCAAGTAGTCAACAAGAAAAGGCAATTTCTCTTTTAAAAATCAAGAAACGATAACTAGTCTTTAGAAATTCATTTACACGTTCGATATGTTTTAAGCATTTTTAAATTGACAACAAGATTTAAAATATTGCAAGCAAAGCATATTTTTTGGGTCCTAAACTACCCGGACTTAAGCATAATAGTAGCTACGACACGGACTCTCGTCACTTCGTGCGTACGTAGCTCCCATAAATAGAAGCACATATCCAATTAATTCACCTAAGGGGACAATTCCCTCTTACAAGGTTAGAAAGGAGACTCACCTCGCTCCGAAGCCCACTTTCCGGTCTAAGATTATGCTAAAACACTTAATTCGGTGCGGAACAATTCAAAACTAATGAATTAGTGTATAAACTAATCAATACATGCTCAAAAATTCATATTCCAACTATTAAGGTGATTACCCAACCCTAAATATAAGATTCCTAAAATTCACCCGCAGGCCCACGTGCCCGGATTTCGGAAATTTTTTAAAAACGTTTTTACCCATAACCTTATGAAGTAAAATATATGATTTTTACCAAATTCCATAACCATTTTCATGGTCAAATTTTATTTTTATACAAAACCTAGGTTATCATCTAAATCCTTGATTTCACTAATTTTTATACGTTAATCTATCCATAATCTATGTATTAAACTCATATTATGTAGAAATTACTTACCTCAAAGTGCTAGGTGAAACCCCTCTTCCAAAAGCTCCAAAAATCGCCCAAATCCGAGACTCAAAACTCAAAAATGAGTAAAAAATGGCTGACTCCCGTTTTTAGGCATTCTGCCTAGGCAAGTCGCATGTATGAAATGCGACTTTGCCTGATTTTCGGGTAAAATATGAACTACTACTAGCCTTCAGTCAACAGACTATAACTTTCTGTACAAATGTCCAAATGATAAATGGTTTAACTTTCTGGAAACTAAAATAAAAAATATATAACTTTTATGTTTTGCATATTTTCAGATTCCTTATAGATTTCGAGATATAAGCTTCCAAAATAGGGTCCTCGCATCAGGAATGGGGAAATTGCAAAACAGTTTTACTAGCCTTCATTTAATCGATCATAACTTTCTTTGCAAATATCCAAATTATGAATGGTTTATCTTTCTGGAAACTAGAATGCAAGCTACAACTTTCATGTTTTGTAAAGTTTCAGATTCCTTATAGATTGCAAGATATGAGCTTCCAAAATCAACTCCTCGCATCAGAAATTTTCTGGTGAACAACTTCTGCAACAGAATTTCAGCAGCTTTCTTTGTCCGAAATCCATTCCGTTAACCTTCCGAAATTCACCCAAGGCCCTCAGGACCTTATCCAATTATACAAACATGTCCCCAAAACATGATACGAACTCGCTCGAGGCCTCAAATCACTTCAAACAACGTCGAAATCATGAATCACACTCCAATTCAAGCTTAATGAACTTTAAAATTTCAAACTTCTACTTTCGTTGCTTAAACCTATCAAATCACGTCCGATTGACCTCAAATTTTGTGCATAAGTCATACTTGGCATTACAGACCTACTCCAACTTCCGAAATCATAATTCGACCCCGATATCAATAAGTCCACTTCCGGTCAAACTCCTCAAAAACCTTCAAATTTCTATCTTTAGCCAAATGACTCTAAAATGAACTGCAGACCCCCGAATTCACATCCGATTGCGCTCCCAATACCACTATCCCCAGACTCGTAATCTAAATGGACATTGATAACACTGAAAGACACTTTAATCCAAACTTGTGAAATCCTTCCAAAAATGCTAACTTTTACAATAGGTGTCGAAACGTTCCTAGGTCTTCCAAAACCCAATCCGGACACACACTAAATCCAAAATTATCATATGAACCTTCTGGAACCTTCGAATCCCGATTCCGAGGTCGTTTACTCAAAAATCCAATCTTAGTCAATTCTTTCAACTTAAAGTTTCTGAAATGAGAATTCTCTCTCCAAATCAACTCCGAACTTCCCGGAATTCAATTCCGACCATGCGAACAAGTCATAATACCTGAAGTGAAGCTGCTCATGGCCTCAAACCGGTGAATGATACGCTAGAGCTCAAAACGACTGATCGGGTCGTTACAATTTTACTCTCGAAGGTAATTTTAGTTCTCCGTTTCATAAAATTTGCGAAGACTTGCAAAAATATTTGTTGAAATTATTTGTCATTTGAGTTTAGTTTAATTTAGTTTATGTTGGAATTTTTTTCGTTTTTTATATTTAATTTTTTTAGTGTATAAGCTCTCATTTGTTGATTATTGGTATTAATTTAGTTTATTTGTAACACTTTTCTTATTGTCTTCTTTTGCAATTAATAACTTGTTACTTATAAATGCTAAAAAGATTTTTTTAATCGATCAAATTTCTTAGATTTAATAAATTCTAAAATTGGTCAAATTCTTTTTTTTTGTTAAAGTTCAATAAATTAGCTAAAATTAGATTTTTAAATTAAAAGAAGCAAAAAATAATTTAAAATATTGTGATGACCCGATAGGTCATCTAGAGTTTTAAACCTTAATTCTATGTTTTGAAGCCTCCAATAGATTCTTTAAGTCTTTTTTGATTTGCGTGTGCAGTTCGAGTATTTTTTCGGTAGGCTTTTATGTTAAAAGTTGATAAAACATGAAATATTTCCTTAAAAATCCATTTGAATTGACTTCGGTTAACGTTTTAGGCAAACAAAGCTGAATCTGTGTTTTGACGATCTCGGTGGGTCCGTATCATGATTTGGGACCTGGGCGTATGCCCGGAATTGATTTCGGAGGTCCCTAGATCAAGTTATCATTTTTGTTAAAAATTAAAAGTTTAAAGGTTTAATGACTTTAAAGATTTGACCGATGTTTGACTTCACTGATACTAGGTCCGTATTCTGGTTTCGGAACTTAGTATAGGTTTATTAATATATTTATAATATGTCTGTCAAATTTGGTGAGAAACGAAGTTGTTTTGACGTGATTCGGACGCCCGGTTGTTGAATTAGATGTTCTAACGTTTTCTTGAAAATTTCATTTGATTTGGTGTCTGATTCGTAGTTCTAGGTGTTATTTTGGTGATTTGATTTTTCAAGCGAGTTCGTATGATATTTTAGACTTCTGTTCATGTTTGGTTTGAAGCCCCCAGGGCTCGGATGAGTTTCAGATAGGCTACAAAGTGATTTTTGAACTTAACTCGAATGCTGGTGCAACAGGTTTGCAGATCTTGCATTTGCGAAGACTTGATCACAAATGCAAAGTTAGGCTCGCATTTGCGAACAGGGAAGGGGTTGGGTCAGCTTCGCGTTTGCGAAGAGAAGTCCACAAATGTGATGGGGTAGGGTTCGTATTTACGGGCAAATGGATGCATTTGCGATTGGAGGCAGACCAAGGCAGACTCACATTTGCGAGTCAAAAGTTTTCTTTTGTGAAAGCCTTGGCTTGCACTTGCAACAAATATGTCGCATTTACGAAGATATCAGGCTCAGATAATTTTCGCATTTGCGAAGGGTTGATCGCAATTGCGACACAACTGGGTAAAAGAAGGGAAAAATGGGATTTTTGTAACGATCTGACCGATTATTTTGCCGTCTAGAACCCTATTTCCCTAAATAAGACTCCCTGTATGTGTTTTTACTATTTTATGACTTGTGGGAATGGTTAGTTCGGGATTTGGAAGAGTTCAGGTTGAAATTGGAACATTTGGTTCCTTAAGTTGGCCTTAAAAGGCTAGTTTGACTTCGATCAATATTTTGACTAAACGCCCTTGGAATCAGGATTTGACTATTCCAATAGATTCATATGATGATTTCGGACTTGGGTATGTTCAGATCGGGTTTTGGATAACCAGGAAGCGTTTCGGCGCATATTAGTGAAAGTTGGCTCTTTGAAAGCTTCAAAGTTCTTTAAATTTGGTTTGGAGTAGGTTTTTGTGTTATCAAGGTCCAACTATGATTCCGAGACCAAGAATAGTTCCGTAATATCATTTAAGACTTGCACGCAAAATTTGGTATCATTCCGAGTAGTTTACGTATGTTTCGGCGCATTGGGAGTAAATTGAAGAACTTGAAGTTCATATTTTTGATTCAATTGGTTTGGGTTGTGATTCTTAGTTTTGATGTTGTTTTGTGCATTCCGATAGTTTGAGCGAGTTCTATTTATGATTTCAAACTTATTAGTATGTTCGGGCGGAGCCTCGAGGGCCCCGAATGTTAAACGGACGAGGCTCGGATCAAGTTTTGGCTTAAGGAAAATGCTGAAGCTTCAGCTTCTGGTGTAAACGCACATGCGCTTGGCCAGCTGCAGGTGCGAGCCACGAGTCGTAGAAGCGAACTAGCAAAGGGGAGGCCAGTGACAGCAGAAGCGGGCCAGAGACTGCACCTGCAGTTTCGCAGGTGCCCACTTTTTGCCGCTAGTGTGGGTCCGCAGGTGCGATCGCCTGAGCCTAGAAGCAAGAGGAGGCAGCCTGGACTTGGTCTGCACCCGCATGATTTCATCCGCAGAAGCGGAACCGCAAAAGGCAGACCACTTTATTTAATACGGAACTTAGGCATTTTTGCTCATTTCCTACACTTCTTGGGGGCGATTTTGAAGCTGGTTAGAGAGGGGTTTTCATCAACTAATTGAGGTAAGCGATTTCTACCGAATGTGAGTTAAATACATAGTTTATGGGTAGATTATAATATGTAAATTAGTGAAAATTATGGGTTTAGGTGAAAACCTAGGTTTTTTTTTGTTTTTTTATAAAAGTAGGATTTAACCACGAAATTTGTTATGGAATTTAGTTAAAATCATATATTTGGGTTCATGAGGTTATGGGTAATAACTTTCTTAAAAAATTTTCGAAATTCGGGCACGTGAGCCGGGGGTAAATTTTAGGAATTCTTCAAATAGGGTTGGAAAATCACTTTGATAGTTAGGATGTAAATTTTTGAACATGTATTGACTATTTTATATAATATTTGACTTGTTTTGTGTTGTTTCGCACCGAGTTGAGGGTTTAAAGCACAATCTTGGACCACAAAGTAGGCTTTGAGACGAGGTAAATCTCTTTTCTAACCTTGTAAGAGAGAATTAACTCCATAGGTGAATTAATTAATATGTGCTCCTATTTGTGGGGACTACATACACACGAGGTGACTAGAGTACGTACGTAGCTACTAATTATGCTTATGTCCGGATAGTCTAGGACCCATACCATGCTATACTTATGATTTTTGTACCCTACTTGTTAACTTAATTGCTTAAGTCATATTGGAACTTGATAAAAGAATTGTAAAAGGTTAAATTTCACTTACTAAAATTTTTGGATGGGTCACTTAATTGTTATTGAGAATTGGTATTTCTTTGAATATTTGCCTCTTAATAAATCTTGAATTGACTGTTTACAAAGTATTTTCTCTTCTCGTGGAGCAGGAAGAATGCCTCGATAGCAGATAGATGCACCTATGGTTTGTGCTGTTCGACCCTCGGTAGTGCACATTTTATATATTTGTATGTTGGATCGGGCCGTACGACCTCATCATAATTCGTGCATAATAAATTCTTGAAACCCAATTATAATTGATATTGCTTCATTGGCCTGAGAGATTAATTGTTAAATGATGGAAATTAATTTGGGATTTACTATTAGTGAAAGAATTGTTTATCATTCATGTTATTGAATTTCAACTATATTTATGCAATCCATGCTTAATTGTAATTTTGGTATTTTATTGTTAGCCCATAGTAAGTGTCAAAGTCGACCCTCGTCACTGCTTCTTCGAGGTTAGACTGGATACTTACTGGGTACATATTATTTATGTACTCACGCTACACTTCTACACTAAATGTGCAGCATCTGAGGCAAGTGTATCTGGATATCAATCTGGCACGCATCCTTGATTACTACGAGACTTAGCAGTGAGCTGCCTTCTGAGCCCTTTCTGTAGCGGCCAAAGTCTTTCTTTTGCCTATATTTTCTGTCTATTTCACTTCAGACAGTAGTGTCGTATTGTTTGGTATATTCTACTAGTAGCTTATATATTTGTGACACCAGGTCTTGGAGATTTATGCTAGTAGACACTTGGTGGTGTTTGGGTTATTTTTCTTATTTCATTTGCTTTTAAAAATTTGATCTCTCATTTTTATTAAATTCTTACTTCTTATTTATGCACAACTAAAAATCAACTATTTTAAATCTTTAAAAGAAAGGATCCCGGAGTTACTTCATTGTAGGCTTGCCAAGCGGTAACGTTGGGCGCCATCAAGGCCTATAGGAGAAATTGGGTCCTGTCAACATGGTATTAGAGCACTAGGTTCACGTAGGTCTCACAATTTATGAGCAAGCCTAATAGAGTCCTACAGATTGGTGCGGAGACGTCTGTACTTATCTTCAAGAGGATATAGGATGTTAGGAAACTACTCTTTCTTCATCTCCGATCGTGTAGTTGATGTTATACTAAGTGTCTTTCTCTTATTCTCTCATAGATGGTGAGAATGCGCACAACAGATGTTTCAAACTCGGGAGGAGATGCTCCCTCTGTTTCTAGAGGCCGAGGTAGAGGCCGGGGGAGGGCACCAGCCCGAGGTAGGGGATGAGGACGTCCTAGAGTTGCCCCAGCTATACCACCAGTGGATCCAGTAGAGGATCCCATTATTGAGTAGCAGGGCGAGGTGTTTGCAGCAGAGCCAGCCCCGGTAGATTTCATGTCAGCACCGAGATTTTAGGAGGTTTTGGGCCGTATGCACGGTTCATGGATTCTATGACCCGGGCTGGTTTATTTCTAGCAGACCCAACCACATCCCAGGTGGGAGGGGGAGCACAGACCCCTATTGCTCAAGCTCTTGGGCATGCAACTACTGTATATTAGACCCCTGGGCGCACTATCCCTAGGCGGGGCAACGCCAGTAGTAGCAGTCGTACTTGAGCCCAGACCAGCTGTGGCAGGCAAGCCGTAGAAGCTATTGGACAGATGGACTAGTCTACACCTTCTTGTCTTCGGGGGTGAGCAACATGAGGATCCCCAAGACTTTATTGATCGGTGCAGGGACATATTACACAATATGAGGATATTGGAGTCCCACAGGGTGGATTTCACTACTTTCCAGCAGGAGAGCAGGGCCCGTAAATGGTGTAGTCACGTCTTCTCGGCAGACCAGGAGGTTTTCCTTCCATGACTTGGGATCCGTTTACACGCATTTTCTTGGATAGGCATATTCCACCCTTCTAGAGTGAAGAGTTGCAGTTTCAGTTTGAGCAGCTCCAGCAGGGTTAGATGTCAGTGACCGATTATGAGGCGAGGTTCTCTGAGTTGCCTCGCCATGCACTTATGATACTTCCTACTAACGCGAAAAGAGTATGGAGGTTTTTTGTGAGGTTTCACTCAAGTATTCAAGACACTATTGCCTGGGAGGTTGAAATGGGGGCTTCTTATCAGCTAGTAGTGGAGATAGCTCAAAGGATTGAGGGTTACCATCAGAGAGATAGAAAACAAATGCAGTGGGACAAGTGGGGGAAGAGGTCAATTTGGAAAAAGTCTAGCCTAGCAGGCCCACATATCCAGCACCGCTGTCTCCTCGGGGTGCTCCAGTTTGACCCTATTTCAGTGCCATGCCAAAGAGTTCTTATCGCCCACCAGCTATCCAGGGTTATTCCAGTAGGAATTCAGGCCATCAGGGTAGTCAGGTCAGCAGATCACCATACCAAGGGGTTGTTTCGAGTGCGGGGATCTCAGTCATGTGCGAAGGTTCTACCCTAGGCTTCGAGGCAAGGAAGTGTAGTAGGGTCAGCATCCCATGATTATAGTACTAGCCATTCGGCCGTCCAGACGTAGAGGGAAGGCGAGTAGGGGTCGTCCTAGAGGTGGAGGCCAGGCAGCTACATGCCAGTCAAGTGGGGGCTAGCTAGTCGGTGCTCCAGCTAGATTCTATGTTTTTCCGGCCAGACCAGATGCAGTGGCCTCAGATTCCATTATCACAAGTATTATTTCTCTCTGTAGTAGGGATGCTTTGGTATTATTTGATCTACGGTCTACCTATTCATGTGGCATCTCTGTTTGCTCATTTCCTGGATGTTCCTCGTGAGTCTTTGGGCACTTATGTTTATGTGTCCACTCCTATGGGTGATTCTGTTATTGTGGATCGGATCTATCGATCCTGTGTTGTCACATTCTGTAGTTACGAGACTAGATCAGATCTTCTTTTACTTGATATGACCGACTTTAAGTTCATCCTGGGCATGGACTTGTTATCTCCATACCACGCCATCCTTGATTTCCATGCCAAGATTGTTACCTTGCCGATGCCAGAGTTGCCTAGATTGGAGTAGAAAGGGTCGTTTATCAGTGCATCTAGCCGGGTTATCTCTTTTCTGAAGGCTCGACATATGGTCGAGAGGGGTTGTTTAGCTTATCTAGCTTATATTCGGGATACTACCGCAGAGACTCCAGCGATTGATTTAATACCCATAGTCCAGGAGTTCTCCAATGTGTTTCCTTCTGATTTTCCAGGCATGCCACCAGATCATGATATCGATTTCTGTATTGACTTGGCTCCAGGTACCTAGCCTATATCTATACCACCGTAGCGTATGGCTCTGAAAGAGTTGAAGGAGTTTAAGGAACAACTTGAGGAGTTGCTAGCAAAGGGGTTCGTCAGACCAAGTATGACACCTTGGGGTGCACCAGTATTATTTGTGAAGAAGAAAGATGGGACTATGCGGATGTGCATTGATTACCACCAATTGAACAAAGTTACCCTTAAGAACAAGTACCTGTTGTCGTGCATTGATGATTTGTTTGACAAGCTGTAGGGTGCTAGGGTGTTCTATAAGATCGGTTTGAGATCTGGGTACCATCAGCCAAAGATTCTTGACTCAATTGTTCTGAAGACTGCTTTCTGAACTAGATATGGCCATTATGAGCTTCTAGTGATGTCCTTCAGCTTGACTAACATCCCGACGACATTTATGGACTCGATGAATAGGGTGTTCAGGCCTTACATTGATTCGTTTGTCATTGTCTTCATTGATGACATCTTGATCTACTCTCGTAGCATGGAGGAGCATGAGTAATATTTGAGAGTGGTGCTTCAGACCTTGCGGGAACAGAAGCTGTAAGCTAAGTTCTCTATGTCTGAGTTTTGGCTATATTCTGTAGCATTTCTGGGGCATGTTGTATCAGGCGAGGGTATTAAGGTGGATCCCAAGAAGATTGAGGTAGTTTAGAATTAGCCTCGTCTCACTTCGGCGACTGAGATCAGGAGTTTCTTGGGGTTAGCAGGTTATTATCGCCGGTTTGTAGAGGTCTTCTCATCTATTGTACCACCTTTGACTAGATTGACCCAGAAGGGTGCTCTGTTTCGTTGGTCCGTTGATTGTGAGGCGAGCTTCTAAAAGCTCAAGACAGCTTTGATTACTACACCAGTCCTAGTGTTGCCTTCTGGTTTGGGGATGTATACTCTGTATTGTGATGTTTCATGAATTGGTTTGGGTTGTGTATTGATGCAGGATGGGCGAGTTATTGCATATGCTTCACGTCAGTTGAAGCACTATGAGAAGAATTACCCAGTACATTATTTGGAGTCGCCCGCGATTTTTCATGCTCTTAAGATCCGGAGGCATTATTTATGGGATGTCTTGTGAGGTTTACACTGATCATCGCAGCTTGCAGCATTTGTTCAAGCAAAGGGATCTCAATCTGAGGTAGTACAGATGGCTTGAGTTACTGAAGGATTATGATATCACCATTCTTTCTATCTGGGCAAAGCAAATGTAGTGCGGATGCCTTGAGTAGAAAGGCAGAGAGTATGGGTAGCTTGGCATTCATTTTAGCAGAGGATAGGCCACTAGCTCTAGACATTTAGTCCTTGGCTAACAGACTTGTGAGGTTGGATATTTCAGAGCCCAGTCGAGTTCTTGCATACGTCGTTGCCCAGTCTTCACTATTAGAGTAGATCAAGGCTCAACAATTTGATAATCCGCAGTTGATAGTTCTCATAGAGAAGGTACTACATGGAGGTTCCAAGAAGGTTACTATCGGCGAGGATGGTGTTTTGCAACTCCAAGGTCGTCTATGTGTTCCTAATGTCAATGGCTTGAGGGAAAGGATTCTAGAGGAGGCATACATTTCTCGGTATTCCATTCATCTAGGTGCTACGAATATGTATCGCGACTTGAGTCAGCATTATTAATGGCGGCAGATGAAGAAAAACATAGTTGAGTATGTAGCTAGGTACCTAAATTTCCAACAAGTTAAGTATGAGCACTAGAGAGACCAGGTATCCTACTCCAGCAGATGACTATACCTGAGTGGAAATGGGAGAGCATTACTATGGACTTCGTAGTTGGGTTGCTGCGGACCTTGTGGAAGTTTGATGCAGTTTGATTCATTGTTGGCAGGTTAACCAAGTCGGCACACTTCATTCCAATTGTGACTACGTATACTTTAGAGAGGTTGGCCCAGATTTACATTCAGAAGATAGTTCGGTTTCATGGTGTGCCTATTTCCATTATATCAGATAGAGGCCCTCAGTTCACTTTGCATTTATGGAGAGCATACATAGTGAGTTGGGGACCTGCATAGAGCTCAGTACAACATTTCATCCATAGATCGACGGGCAGTCAAAGCGGACTATTCAGATCTTGGAGGACATGCTCAGAGCATGTGTGATTGACTTTGGAGGGCAGTGGGATCGATTATTGCCTTTGGCCGAGTTTGCCTTTGGAGGGCACATCATTATTGGTGAGGCTTTATATGGTCAGCGATGTCGTTCTCCAATTAGGTGGTTTGAGCCCAGTGAGGCTAAGTTATATGATACCGATTTGATGAAGGATTCCTCTGAAAAGGTAAAGTTGATTCAGAAGCGACTTCGCACAGCACAGTCCAGACAGAAGATTTACTCAGATCACAAGGCATGTGATTTATCATTTATGGTGGGCGAGAAGGTTCTCTTGAAAGTCTCGCCAATGAAGGGGATCACGAGGTTCAAGAAGAAAGGCAAGTTGAGCCCAAAGTTTATAGGCCCATTTGAAGTGTTGAGACAAGTTGGGGAGGTTGCTTACAAGCTTGCTTTGCCTCCCAGTCTATCGGGATTTCATCCGATTTTCCACGTGTCTATGCTTCGGAGGTATCATGCTGACTTGTTACATGTATTAGACTTCAGAACGATTCAATTAGATGATAGCCGGGGTTATGAGGAGTAGCCAGTTTCCATTGTTGATAGGCAGGCTCACTAGTTGAGATCCAAGAGGATTTCCGCGGTAAAAGTTCAGTGGAAGGGCCAACCAGTCGAGGAAGCAACTTGGGAGTCCGAGAAGGACATGCAGAACAGGTATCTGCACTTATTCAGCACTCCAAATATGATTCTAGACCCGTTCGAGGACGAATATTTGTTTAAGAGGTGGAAAATGTAACAACTCGATCGGTCGTTTTGCCTTCTAGAACCCTGTTCCCCTAAATAAGACTCCCAGTACGTGATTTTACTATTTTATGACTTGCGGGGATGGTTAGTTCAAGATTAAGAAGAGTTCGGGTTGAAATCAGAATACTTGGTTCCTTAAGTTGGCCTTAAAAGGCTAAGTTTGACTTCGGTCAACATTTTGAGTAAACGACCTAGAAATTGGGATTTGACTGTCCCAATAGGTTTGTATGATGATTTCGGACTTGGGAGCATGTTCAGATCAGGTTTTAGATAACCTAGGAGCGTTTCGACGCCTAATAGTGAAAATTGGCTCTTTGAAGGTTTTAAAGTTCTTTAAATTTGGTTTGGAGTAGGTTTTGGTGATATTGAGGTCCAACTGGGATTCTGAGATCGGGAAGTCATTTAAGACTTGAACGCAAAATTTAGTGTCATTCTGAGTAGTTTAAGTACTATTCAGTGCGTTGGGAGTAAATTGAAAAATTTGAAGTTCATATTTTTGATTCAATTGGTTTGGGGTGTGATTCTTAGTATTGATGTTGTTTTGTGTGTTTCAAGAGTTCAAGAGAGTCCGTTTTATGATTCTAAACTTGTTGGTACATTCAATCGGGGCCCCGGGTGTTAAACGGACGAGACTCGGATCAAGTTTTGGCTTAAGGAAAATGCTGAAGTTTTAGTTTCTGGTGTAAATGCACCTGCGCTTGGCCAGCTGCAGGTGCGAGCCATGAGCCCCAGAAGCGGACCAGAAAAAGGGAGGCCAGTTACCGCAGAAGCAGGCCAGAGACTGCACCTGCGAAGGTGCAGGTGCGAAGGCAGCCATTGCAGGAGCGGACAGCTTCCCAGGTGCGCACTTTTTGCCGCTGGTGCGGGTCCGTAGGCGCGATTGCCTGAGTGTAGAAGCGAGAGGAGGAAACTTGGCTTTGGTCCGCACCCGCGTAATTTGGTCTGCAGAAGCGGAACCCCAGGTGCGGTAGTGGCACCAGGGGTGCGAAATCCACAAAAGGCAGACCCCTTTATTTAATACGGGACTTAAAATTTTTTGCTTATTTCTTACACTTCTTGGGGGCGATTTTGGAGCTGGTTAGAGAGGAGTTTTCATCAACTTATGTTCGGGTAGTTTAGGACCCATACCATGTTATACTTATGATGTTTGCACCCTACTTATTAACTTAATTGCTTAAGTCATCTTGGAACTTGATAAAGGAATTGTAAAAGGTTAAATTTCACTTACTGGAATTTTTGGACGGGTCAATTGACTGTTATTGAGAATTGGTATTTCTTTGAATATTAGCCTCTTAATAAATCTTGAATTGACTATTTACAAAGTATTTTCTCTTCTCGTAGAGCGTGCCGAACACCTCAGTAACAAAAATATGCATCTATGGTTCATGTCGTTCGACCCTCGGTAGTGCATAATTTATATATTTGTATGTTGGTTTGGACCGGACGACCTCAGCATAATTCATGCGTAATAAATTCTTGAAACCCAATTATAATTGATATTTCTTCATTGGTATGGGAGATTAATTGTTAAATGATGGAAATTAATTTGGGATTTACTATTAGTGAAAGAATTGTTTATTAATTCCTGTTAATGAGTTTCAGCTATATTTATGCTATCCATGCTTAATTGTAATTTTGGCATTTTATTGTTATCCCATAGTAAGTGTCAAAGTCGACTCCTCGTTACTACTTCTTCGAGGTTAGACTGGATACTTACTGGGTACATATTGTTTATATACTCACGCTACACTTCTGTACTAAATGTGGAGGATCTGAGGCAGGTGCATCTGTATATAAGTCTGGCGCGCATCCTTGATTACAACGAGACTTTGTGGTGAGCTGCCTTCTGAGCCCGTTCTGCAGCAGCCAAAGTCTTTTTTACCTATATTTTCTTTCTATTTCACTTCAGACAATAGTGTAGTATTCTTTTATATATATCTACTAGTAGCTCATATACTTTTAACATCAGGTCTTGGAGGTTTATGCTAGTAGACACTTGGTGGTTTTTGGGTTATTTTTCTTATCTCACTTGCTTTCCAAAATTTGATCTCTCATTTTTTTTAAAATCTTACTTTTTATTTATGCACAACTAAAAATCAACTATTTTAAATCTTTAAAAGAAAGGATCGCATAGTTAGTTCACTGTAGGCTTGCCTAGCGGTAACTATTGGGCGCCATCACGACCTATAGGAGAAATTGGGTCGTGACAATTTTGTTCATTCTTTCAAATTTTCAAAACTAGAAAACCTTAGAGGAGATTTTCCCAAGAGCTTTTCTTCCCCAATTTATTGGTAAGTGATTCTAACCTACTTTCTTTCAATTACCCATTACATTTCATAGGATTTCCACCTAAAATCTAGGATGTTCATGATAGAAATTGGAGATTTGGGTAGAATTAGAAATTTTTGTAAAATTAAAATTTAGACCTCAAATTGGGGTTAGAATTCGAAACAAATTACATAACTAGGCTCGGGGATGAATGGGTAATCGGGTTTTGATTCGAATTATGGGTTTGGACAAAGCGGGCTCGAGGTCAATTTTTTATTTTTTGGGGAAAAGTGTGGGAATTCAAACTTTATGCATTGTAATTGATTACTTTAGAAATATTTAATATTATTGAGTCAATTATGGTTAGATACGAGTGGTTTGGAAGCAGATTCTTGGGTAAAGACCCCGGTAGAGCTCTGAGTTGACTGCGGAGTGAGGTAAGTGTTGAGTTTAACCTCGATTTGAGGGAATTAGGAACCCTCAGACTATGTGTTATGTGAATTTCATGTGTTGCAGCATATATGCAAGGTGACGAGTGCTTATACACCGCTGAATTGCTTGTTTTCCTGATTTTTTGCTTTTCCTTAATTATCTCTTTCCCTGCCTTAACTGTTATGTAATTTAAATGCCTTCCATGGTTTATTTGCTACTTGTTTATCATTGTTTCTCCTGTTAAAATTGTTATACCTTTTCATGCATTAGTCACTGTCACACCTCCTTTTTACCTTACACCCCGGAAGGGTATAAATAAAGGAGTTTTTCCAATTAAAGGACAATCGAAACGGGATTTATTGTTTTAAAAAAATTTAGAGTCGCCACTTGGGATAATTTTATGGTGTCCCAAGTCACCGGTTCAAATCCCGAATCGAGGAAAGAATGACTCTGTATTACAGTTCGCGAACCAGAAATCCGAGTAAGGAATTCTGTTAACCCGGGAGAAGGTGTTAGGCATTCCCGAGTTCCGTGGTTCTAGCACGGTCGCTCAACTGTTATATTTGGCTTAATTATCTGATTTTAAAACACTTTTAAAACCTATATGCACTTTTAACTTTTGAAAACCGCTTTTACTTATTTAAAGAATTAATTCAAGGTCATTTAAAACATATCGCAAGCCACACCACATGAAATGCACCCGTGGTTCACGACATGCTCTATTTAACCTTGTTGGAAATTAGAACCGGGTCACATGAAATGCACCCCCGGATTTTAACATGCTTATTTCATTATTATCATCCAAAATTATGGTAGGGTCACATGAAATGCACACCCAAGCCCATTTAATCTAATTGACATAGTTCAGTAATCCAGTTTCTATACTGTGACAAAATCACGTTCAGCTATAACCAATTCAAGTAAACACGAGCAGATAACCGAGCGAGCAAATTCAAAACCATGGAGATCAATTACAGAATCAACGGGATCATGTCACTAAACAAATAATTAATACCAAACTTGCATAAAACGAATAGAGGGTGAAAGAGGTGAACCTCAATATAGCCGGTTCATTATTTTGAACTCAAAAATGTGACGAGTCGTGGACGGGACTCGAATTAGCACCGGAAACTCGGACTCGAACGCCTCAATAAATCTCACCCCAGTCGAACTCGAATCCAATTCTAGCACCTATCTCTTTCCCTCGCTCACTGCTGACACACTCTTTAACAAGCTTTACCTTCAAATTCAATTTCCAGAACATGATTCTATTCAAACGATGCATTGGCTGATAAATGAACATCGACATGGAAATGAATGGTGATGTCCTTTCCCTTGGTACTGTTTTACATTTTTATTTGTCATTTTGTGTAAGCTCGGGAAAAAGGAAGTTCTTACAAATGGTTTTGCATTGTCAAGCAATTCACAGCAGTGTTCTTTACAGGAATTTCATCGAACAACACGGCGACTCTAGGTAAACAATGTGACTTGGCACGTAAATCAACCAAAACAGAGAACACATACACGCTTAAAACAAACCAGAATATCCATGCAAAAGGGCGTGAATTACATTCGAATTTGTAAGAACATGTTGCCCGTTTACAAAGAAACTCAGGCCTATAAAGCTAAACACGGACAGACCTAACCGGGAACCTCAACGAAATAATCTCGACTCTTCGGCGATGATTGAAACCATATCGGATTGAACTCAACAACGAGTTCAACAATTAATAGCAGCAAATTTTTGACCTCAACAGCTTTTGGAAACAGATCGCGACCGAGATTTTTGAATGGCAGAATATTCGATATCAGTCACTTCTATCCGTCTTTTCTTTGAGTGGATTCATCGCTGCCAGTTATTGTTGGTAGCGTTAAGCTTCTCACATGGCTATTTCGGGTGCCTGAAGAAGAAGAAATGCTGGGGTCGTCTCTGTGTTCAGCGACTAATTTTCTTGGTTGGGTTTTTGAGTTTTTTCAGTGAAGAAGGTGATGGGTGTCTCGACGGAGACCAGTTCAGGGGGTGGTTCGTTTGGGAAAGACGATGCGCGTGCATGGGGGGTCTCGTTTGTGCGCGTAGGGGTCGTCGGAGATGATGAAGTCGGAGGGGTGGGGTCGTTTTCTGTCAAGGCTGCGCAGCCTTTGTTTTTTCTTGTTTTCAGCCTTCCCCCTTCGTTATTTTTTGTTCTTTTTTTAGGTGTTATCTTTTTCCTTTTTTCAGATATCCGATGGAGGGGAGGGTTGTTTTTAGAGGTAGGGTTTTTAGGTAAAGGGGTATGGGCCTAGGAACTATGGGCTTGGCAATTGTGGGCTAGGTCCAAAATTAAGCCTAAAAATGGGTTGCTCGAGCCCAAGTTTTATTCTTTCGCTGCGAACGAGGTTAAAAATACGGGCCCATTTATTAATTATTACTACTATTCAAATAATTATTTAAAATAAAACTAACCATTAAAATAAATCTATATTTGGTATTTTCAAATATCATATTAAAATAAAAATACGATACTATTGTTGTATATATTTTTTAAAGATTTTTTTTTAGATTAAAAATGACTACAAAACATTAATGAACCTATTTTTGTGATTTTTGTTTTCTTGTAATAAAATAGAGTAAAAGAGTCAAAATTTCTGCCTAAATTAAATATTTACGCGCTAAAATATGAAAAATCTTGGGGAGGGTCAAAAATCACATGTCTACAGCTGCCCCTCTTTGACTGGAAACGTACAGAGCTTTCATACAAAGACTGACTAGACAGGTTTTTGACCCGTCCCTTATTTGGAGAGACTAAAACTAAGAGAGAGGGGAACGTAACCGAGCCCTGGTATCTGGGCTGCCTACATATCCTTGGCTATAAAGGAATCATGCCACGTGTAGTTCAGAGATGTGTGAGATGATGGAGTATGCCGAGGTGGAGATCCGGTTGAGGTGCTGTTCCGCCGAGGTTCCGATCCGCGGTCCCTGTTATTACATCAAAAATCAAATGAAAAAGACTAACTAAACCTTTCAACTACGAGTTACAAGATTCCTATCTATAAGTCTTCTGAACCTTGATCTTGAGTCTTGAATGGTTCTTCGTACAGACTTTAGATTTAAACCTTGATGCTTGCTAGTTACAGGTGCTAGTTCATTCTTCTTCAGATTTTAGGATCAAGACCGAACATGTAGTGCTTGTGACCTCGGTCATGTCTGTGAGCAGCCCACATATTTTCATCAACTTTTGCATTTGGATTATCTTGTTGCCTTTCTCTCTTTTTCCCTTATTGTGACTAACTTCTGTTGATCATCTAGGACTGCTGACTCGCATTCTTGACGCGAGCTTCTTTTGTTACTGACCTGAATTGCATTCTGAATTGAATTCCCCTTTTTTCCAGGTGGGCACCTGATTGCTAAACTTGAACTGTCTTCTTTTGTTACTTGACACTGTTTTCCCTTGCACCTTGAACCATTTTCCCCTGAAACTTGAACTATCTTCCTTCGAAACTGCTTTTCCATGAAACTCGAGTTGTCTTCCTTCGACACTGCTTTCCCAAGAAACTTGAGTTGTCTCCCCTTGTTCTCCAGGTGGGCGCCTGATTACAACAAAATAGACAAAACAAAGAAATATTTCTGCCCCAGTTTGCACTAGGAAGATTTGTGAGTTGTTAGCAAAATTGTAAACCACTTGTACTATTGATGCAATGATGAAATTAAACTAAAGAATAGACTAGGAAAACTATAAACTAAGCTTTACTAAAGTAAAAACTGACCCTATTCTCCAGGCGGGGCCCCTGACTGCTAACTTGAAATGTATTCCCTGCTCTCCAGGCGGGCTCCTGACCGCTGAACTTGAAATGTATTCTCTGCTCTCCAGGCGGGCTCCTGACTACTAAACTTGAATGTATTCCCTGCTCTCCAGGCGGGCTCCTGACTGCTAACTTGAAATGTATTCCCTGCTCTCTGGCGGGCTCCTGACTTCAACAAAATAGACAAAACAAAGAAAATTTGCTGCCTCGGTTTGGTGGCTGGGCACAAATATAAGTGTAAAATGGATCACATTACCAAATATCAATAAGAACTTGAAAGCTAAAACTTGAATTGTACTCCCTTGTTCTCCAGGTGGGCTCCTGATTGCTGACTTGAAAGTATTCCCTGCTTTCCAGGCGGGCTCCTGACTTCAACTTAAAAGTGCTCCCTGCTCTCCAGGCGGGCTCCTGACTTCAAGATAGACAAAACAAAGAATTTGAAAACTAAAATTTAAATTGTACTCCCTTGTTCTCCAGGCGGGCTCCTGACTGCTAACTTGAAAGTATTCCCTGCTCTCCAGGCGGGCTCCTAACTTCAACATAGACAAAACAAAGAATTTGAAAGCTAATACTTAAATTGTACTCCCTTGTTCTCCAGGCGGACTCCTGACTACTGCGCTTGATAGTATTCCCTGCTCTCCAGGGGGCTCCTGACTTCAACTTGAGATGTATTCCCTTGTTCTCCAGGCGGGCTCCTGACTTCAACAAAATAGACAAAAATAGAGAAAAATTTTTTTCCCCAGTTTGGTAACTGAGCACATATGTGAGTGTTAAACTGAATCATATTACCAAATATTACTAAGAATTTGAAAGCTAGGTCCCATTATGCAGGGGGGTCCTGACAACTCTTAACTAAATGACAATTTTAAATCTAAGTTATATCTTCTACAGGTGTGACTTCTGCTAAATCTTGCTATCTAAGAGAATCTTTAAACTACTCCTCATTATCCAGGAGGGTCCTGAAAATCAAAGGTCAAATTTTATCTTAAGGGTGACAACTTTCATGTCTGAATTATACTACCTTATAGCAGAGTTTATGCTAAATGTTGTTATCTAATCTAAATCTTAAAGTTATGTCCCATTATTTAGGGGGGTCCTGGAAACTCCTAATTGAATCATATCTCGAACATGCAAACTTCTAAGCTAACTTATATTCTTTTGGGATATATTTATGCTAGATTATGCTATTTCTGAACTTTAAACTAGGTCCCATTTTCCAGGAGGGTCCTGAAAATCAAAAATCAAACCTGTTTGGTGACTGCCTTTCTTCACGGAGAGTTCCTCTGAAACAAACGAACTTTTCTGCCCCTGTTTCAATCAAAGAAAATTTGTCAGTTTAAAATGGTGGTTAGCTGATGGCAATCTTGCTGAAGATCTTTCCGCTGCATTGTTTTGTTCTGACTGGCTTCCCCGAACTGGCCTTGAACCGCTTTGACTTTCTGAATGACTTTCACACCCCATGACCTTCGACGAACCGAGTATTCTATACCCATGCTGTTGTTTTACCTCTGACCTTTTTATTTGAACCTTTGCATCTCCATGACATAACCAATCCACTCCACCGATGAAACTTTCGGTGATTCCTTGTACCCCTTTCTTATATCATGTTATCCTTAGTATGCTTTGACCACTCCGTGCTTTGCAATTTTGGAAGTTGGTAGTGAGCTTTGAAATCCTTTTCACTTGATTTGAACAAGACTGACATTGAAACATCTTTAGATAAATACCCAAAAGAAAATGAAATGCAATGACTTTGCGGGTTAAGGATAAGAAGAATCCAAAACCAGATAATTGCTACAAAAGGAAAAAGAAAAAGAAACTTACCTGAGCGGAACAGCTGGTACCAATGATCATGACATGCATTTCGGATTAATCGGCCCAATCTGTCCAACCAATCAACTTTCGGTTGCCGTACTTCATTGCCCCAGAATTTCCATGACCTGATTACTTTACCCAAACATTGACCTTGTTCATCCTGCGGCGCCTTGAAAGGTTTTCACCAGCAGACCTCTTTCATTCGTTCATCTCTTAACTCACTTTCGCCTTATGGTGCCCATGAGGGTTTTCACCAATAAAACTCTCTCAGTTTAATTCCTCTCAACTCCCCTAGATTTACGGTGCCCCGTGAGGGTTTTCACCAATAAGACTCTCTCATTTTAATTTCTCTCAACTCCTATCGCCCTACGGTGCCCGTGAGGGTTTTCACCAATAAGACTTGCTCATTTTATTTCCCTCCTTGCTTGAACCAGAGTGTTGCCCCTGACATGAATTACCTTTACCTGCTTGACTTGGCATTTCTCAAAGACTGGTCAGAAGGTCTTTTTTTGGACCATAATGTGGGCTTTTGGACAGGGCTAGGAAGAAAGGGTATAAAAGTCTCAAAACAATTCAAATGGGTTAGAATTACTACTTTCGGAATCAGGTTTCCCACAACAACCATGACTTCTGCCCCAGTTTCTTGCTTGGGGACTTTTGGATTTTTGTTTCGATGAGACCGAACTGTGAGGCTGCCTACGTATCCTTAAAAGGAATCAGGTCGAACGTAGTTCATGTCATAGAAATTACTTTGTTGTTGTGATTTTTCTTTTCTTTCTTTCTTTATTTTCTTTCTCTCTTTTTCTTCTGTTGTTCTTTTTTTTCTCCTTTTTTCTTTTTGCTTTTTTCTTTTCTTTTCTTTTCTTTCTCTTTCTTCTCTCTTTTCATTTTTCTTTTCCCTTTTTCCTTTCTTGTTCATTCTTTCTTTTTCTTTTCACTTACTTATCCTTCGCACTTGCGTTTCTGAATTGTGTTGTTGATCCCGAAAGAGAATAAATAAGGCTAAAAAGGGGGTAACAAAGAATAAAGTGTTTAGATAGAAGAACAAAATGCCTTCGTCATTTCATTCTTCAAAATATGCCAAATACAAACAAGTACAATCAAAGGAAAAAATCATACATAGTATCTTTTGACTGCATCAGAATTGATAGCCATTTCTACACATTTCCCTTCTACATTTGTCAAATACAATACGCAATTGGACAATACTCTAGATACAACAAATGGCCCCTGCCAGTTTGGGGCGAATTTTCCTTTTGCTTCAGCTTGATGAGGCAAAATATGTCTCAACACTAACTGACCCACTTCAAACTTCCGTTGACGTACCTTCTTGTTATATGCCCTCGCCATTCTCTGTTGGTACAATTGGCCGTGACACACTGCTGCCAATCTCTTTTCATCAATCAGACTTAATTGCTCCAAGCGGGTTTTGACCCATTCAACGTCATCAATTTCTGCCTCAGTGACAATCCGAAGGGATGTGATTTCAATTTCTGCGGGTATTACTGCCTCTGTGCCATACACAATAAATAAGGAGTGTCCCCTACTAAAGTACGGACAGTAGTGCGATAACCCAGCAATGCAAACGACAACTTTTCATGCCACTGTCTAGAACCTTCCACCATTTTCCGAAGTATCTTCTTTATATTCTTGTTGGCTGCCTCGACTGCTCCATTTTCCTTAGGGTGATATGGGGTGGAATTGCGATGTATAATCTTAAACTGCTGACATGTCTCTGTCATCAAATGACTGTTGAGATTAGATCCATTGTCCGTGATGATTACCTTCGGAATCCCAAACCGATAGATGATATTTGAATGCACAAAGTCGACCACTGCTTTCTTGGTCACAGATTTGAACGTTTTCGCTTCAACCCACTTAGTGAAATAATCAATGGCTACCAGAATAAACCTGTGTCCGTTCGATGCTGCTGGCTTGATTGGCCCAATGACATCCATGCCCCAAGCAACAAAAGGCTATGGTGCAGACATTGTATGTAATTCAGATGGTGGAGAATGAATCAAATCTCCATGCACTTGGCACTGATGACATTTAAGCACAAAACTGATGCAATCCCACTCCATAGTGAGCTAGTAATAACCTGCTCGGAGAATCCTCTTTGCCAGAACGTACCCACTCATATGCGATCCACAAACTCCGGAGTGTACCTTAGTCATGATTGTTGTGGCCTGTCTTGCATCTATGCATCTTAGCAGTCCCAGATCTGGAGTTCTTTTGTACAATACCCCTCCAATGGAGAAAAATCCACTCGCCAATCGTCGAATTGTTCTTTTCTGATCAAAAGTGGCCTGTACCGGATATACCCCCATCCTAATGTATTCTTTGATATCATGGAACCATGTCTCCCCATCCACTTCTTCTTCCACCATATTACAGTAAGCATGCTGATCACGGACCTGAATCTGCAAAGGGTACACATAAGGCTTATCTAAATGATGTAACATTGACGCTAGAGTAGCCAAAGCGTCGACGACTCATTATAGATCCTTGGGATATGCTTGAATTCTATCAACTGAAACCGTTGACAAAGATCATGCAAACATTGTCTGTAAGGTATGAATTTCAAATCCCGCATTTCCCATTTTCCCTGAATTTGGTGCACCAGGAGGTCCGAGTCGCCCAAGACCAAGACTTCCTGGACACCCATATCCATAGCTAACCTCAAACCCAGAATGCAGGCCTCATACTCAACCATGTTGTTGGTATAGTAAAAACGAAGCTGAGCCGTAACAGGGTAGTGTTGCCCTGTTTCAGAAATAAGTACCACTCCTATTCCCACACCCTTCATGTTTGCAGCCCCATCAAAGAAAAGTTTCCATCCCGGCTTCTCTACTTGTTCCAACTCATCAACATGTATCACCTCTTCATCACGGAAATAAGTTTTCAAAGGTTCGTAATCTTCATCAACCGGATTCTCGGCCAAATGGTCTGCCAAGGCCTGTGCTTTTATTGCAGTCCGAGTCACGTAGACAATGTCAAACTCTGTGATCAGGATCTGCACTTTGCAAGCCTCCATGTGGGCATAGGCTTCTGAAAGATATACTTCAATGGATCCAAGCGAGATATGAAGTATGTAGTATAAGATGACAGATAGTGTTTCAGCTTCTGTGCCACCCAAGTTAGGGCGCAACATGTCCTCTCAATATGAGTATACTTAACCTCGTAAGATGTGAACTTCTTGGTGAGGTAATAGATGGCCTGCTCCTTCTTGCCAGTGATATCATGTTGACCCAATACACAATCGAATGAATTATCCAAAACCATCAAATATAGAATCAAAGGTCGCCCTGGCTCTGGCGGGACCAACACGGGTGGATTTGACAAATTCTCCTTTATCTTATCGAACGCCTCCTGACATTCATTTGTCCACTTGACTGCAACATCCTTTTTTAATAGTTTGAAGATTGGCTCGCAAGTTGTCGTGAGCTGAGCGATGAACCTACTGATATAATTCAATCTTCCCAACAAACTCATCACCTCGGTCTTGTTCCTCGGAGGTGGCAATTCCTGGATGGCCTTAACTTTCGATGGATCCAGTTCAAGGCCCCGACGGCTGACTACGAACCCCAACAACTTTCCAGACGACACCCCAAAAGCACACTTTGCAGGATTAAGCTTGAGATTGTACCTGCGAAGCCTCTGGAAGAACTTCCTCAGATACCTGACATGGTCAGACTGCTTTCTAGACTTTACGATCACATCATCCACGTACACCTCGATTTCCCAGTGTATCATATCATGGAATATTGTTGTCATTGCCCTCATGTAGGTCGCCCAAGCATTTCTCAAACCAAATGGCATGACCCGGTAGCAGTATGTTCCCCACGGCGTGATGAATGCCGTCTTTTCTGCATCTTCCTCATCCATCAAGATCTGATGATAACCCGCGTAACAATCCACAAAAGAACCAATCTCATGTTTGGCACAATTATCAATCAAGATATGGATGTTCGAAAATGGGAAATTGTCTTTTGGACTTGCCATCCTTCTTCGGCACAGGCACAACATTGGCTAACCAGGTGGGATACCGGAAGACCCGAGTGACTTTAGCATCGAACTGCTTGGTGACCTCTTCTTTAATCTTTACACTCTTATCCGTTTTGAAGTTTCTCAACTTCTGTTTGACAGGAGGGAATGTCGGGTCAGTGGGCAACTTGTGAACCACTAAATCAGTGCTTAGACCCGGCATGTCATCATAGGACCATGCAAAACATCTTTGTATTCGAACAATGCTTTAATTATCTCCTCCCTGAGTTGAGGTTCCAGATGGACACTTATTTTAGTTTCACGGACATTATCTTGGTCCCCTAGATTAACTGCTTCTGTATCGTTCAAGTTAGGTTTGAGCTTTTCCTCAAAATGACTTAATTCCTTACTAATTTCTTCATAGGCCTCATCATCATCAAATTCCAACTCGTCATCACACTCAATTTCTTGTATTATTATTTCAGAGTTAGATTGGCCTTTAAAATTGGCCCGAAGATTCCTCATGCATGTCATGTCATTGATATCAGCATAAAAAGAACTGTACAAAAGAAGAAAAAAACAAAAATAAAATTAGAAGAAATGAAGGAAAAGGAACAATTGCGTTTCATTGAATTTAAAGATAACAGGGTTTTAACACATCCAACTGGACGGAACATAATATCTGAATTACAGACCCTGGAATAATCCAGACAACAAAAGAAAATCAAAATCCACTACCAAGACTCCCTCCGGGTAGGAAGAGGAGTAGCTTCCCAATTGTTGGCTTTTGCACGTGGTCCCACGAATTGCACATCTGCTCTGCTGGACCCTTCCCCAGCCTGAACCATGTTAACCTCGGCGAATAACCTTTCGAACCCCTTCTCCAAGTCTCCATAGGCACCAATCAGTGATCCAGGAACTTTTGACAACAGTTGCTTCCTGATCCCCGGCCTGACGAATGATCGGGACAGACGCGGGATTGGCTTTGGCAATGCCCATGTTTTCTACTTCATTTTTCTAGCTCTTCTCATGTCTGCAACGGTAGGCTTGAACCCCAGACCAAAAGTATCTAAATTCTTTGCTGCACAATACCTTGCAGAGATGCACCCAAACCCTTGCCCGGTACGAAACCGTTTTTCAACATTTCAATAGCTACCATGACTGATGTAGCAACCATCTTTGGAGTTGGAGCGCAGTTTCCTTCTGGAATTTTCTCTACCGATACTGTGTCGAAAACCTGATAAACCCATGGTCCCTTGCCATCGTCAACCTCTATGAACGGAACAATGGCACCATTGGGCACACACAAATTGTCTTCGCCATGTACAACAATTTCCTGTCGATCCCATTCAAACTTGACCATTTGATGCAGAGTAGAAGGGACTGCCTTGGCAGCATGGATCTAGGGTCGTCCTAATAGTAGATTGTATGAAACAGCCACATCGAGCACCTGGAATTCCATAGTAAATTCAACTGGCCCTATTGTGAGCTCAAGCACTATGTCCCCGACTGAATCCTTACCCCCACCGTCGCATCCCCGAACGCAAATACTGTTTTTGTGAATTCTTTCATCCTCCACTTGCATCTTGTTCAATGTGGAGAGAGGACAAATGTTCGTACTGGACCCATTGTCAACCAGTACCCGAGTAACCACGGAATCTTCGTATTTCACCGTCAGATAGAGGGCTCTATTATGCTCGGTACCCTCCATGGGTAACTCATCATCAGAAAAAGTGACTCTGTTTACCTCAAATATCTTGTTAGCTATCTTTTCCAAGTGGTTTACTGAGATTTTTTCAGGAACGTGAGCCTCATTCAAGATCTTCATCAAAGCTCGACGGTGCTCGTCGGAATGGATCAATAATGACAATAATGAAATCTGAGCCGGTATTTTCCTCAACTGCTCCACAATGGAATAGTCCTGCACTTTCATTTTTCTCAAGAACTCCTCTACTTCTTCCTCAGTCATCGCTTTCTTCACCAACATTAGATTATCTTTTGAGGTCTTAGCTTTTCTGAACTCTTTGGGGGCAAAGCATCTCCCCGATCGAGTCAAACCATGAGTCTCACACCCTTCTTCTTTAACCTCTTTCCCTTTGTAGGTCACGGTCACTCGTTCATAATTCCATAGAATTGCCTTGCTGTCGATTATCGGCAATTGAGTTACCGGTTTGATAATGACAGGATCTATGGGGGCGCCCTTCACAATTACCACAGGCTTATTTGTCACTCCTGGCACAACCACTTTTGCTTTTTCATGTTGTCCTGCAATGTCACTTGAGGACCCATCCTTGACCTCCACAGACGGTTCATTATTTGCCTTGTTCAACTTGATCACCGACTTCTCACTGGTTGACTTTTTGAATGTCCTGGCTTCACTAGCCCGAATCATCATGACGGTTTGCGAAGGCTTCTTAGGCTCCCCTCCATTATGCACTATCTCGATCATATTTGTTTCATGATGGGCTGGCAAGGGATTCTGATTGATATTAGGCACCTATGGAGCTTGGACCTCAATCCGATTGGTGTCAATGAGTTCTTGAATGGCTGTTTTCAATTTCCAGCTTTTCTCTGTGTCATGTCCCGGGGCCCCTGAACAATACTCACAACTTACCGAGCGATCAAGACTTCTGGGAGGGGAATTCGGCAATTTATCCTCGATCGGATTCAACATACCCAACTGTCTTAGTCTATGGAATAGGCTAGCATACGATTCTCCCAATGGAGTGAAAGTCTTTTGCTTCTGCAACCTCTCATTCTTAAAGGCTTGGTTGGATCAAAAACCCATTCAAGGAGGATTTCTGTGGGCTTTCGAGGGTGGGTAGTTATTTTGTGGAGCTTGGTATGGGTTTTGTGGAGCTGGCGCACACCATTGTGAGTGAGCGGGCGGCTGGGTATAGGTTTGTGTATGATGGACAGAAAAATGGGGATCTGGCGGTGGGTAATACTGTTGTGGTGGGTTATATGGAGTGTGGGGGTAAGTTTGGAGATAGGGTCGCGGCTAGTTGTCGTAACCGGGAAGGTTCCTGGATCCAACCCAAGCTCCCGACTCAATTGTCGCAACATCCTCCTTAATCTTCTTCCCGAGCACACCCCCAGTACCGTTTTGAATGGCCTAAGTAGTTGCCTTGATTGATTAATAACTCATGATCTTGTTGGACTTGAGTCCCTCTTCAACCATGCCTCCCATTTTCACGACTTCATTAAAGGACTTACCTACAGCTGACACCAAGTGACCGAAATAAGTGAGTTCCAAAGCCTGCAGAAATAATCAACCATCTCGCTTTGTTTCATCGGAGGGTCAACCCTCGCTGCTTTCTCTCTCCAACAGAATCCATATTCCCTGAAGCTCTCACCGGGCTTCTTCTCAAGCTTTGTCAACGACAGATGATCTGGGATAATTTTGAGATTATACTGAAAATGGCAGGCGAAGGCTTGGGCCAAGTCATCCCATGTGTACCACCTGTTGTGATTTTGTCTGGTGTACCATTCTAAGTCCGATCCACTCAGACTTTGGCTAAAATATGCCATCAGCAATTCATCCCTTCCACTTGATCCTCTCATTTTGCTACAAAATCCTCTCAAGTGTGCTACTGGGTCACCATGCCCATCGTACAGATCAAACTTGGGCATTTTGAACCCTGCTGGCAACTGAACATCTGGGAACAAACATAAGTCCTTATAGGCTACACTCACTTGACCTCACAGCCCCCTCATATCTCGGAATGATTGCTCTAAGCTTTTGACCTTTCTGATCATCTCTTCATGCTCGGGATTTTTGGGCGGTTTCTCGGTCTCTATCGGGATATCAAGATGAGGGGTGTAAGGATATGGTTCCGGAACTTTGAAGGTGGGTTCAGGGGGATATTACTGGTTGTCGTGAGTTTGGAACAGGGGTTCACTGGACGATCGGTGTAATGTGGCAGGTGGAGGTGCCACAAAAACAGGTGTAATTAGTGGGGGAGGGTATGGGACTTGTTTGGGTGGTGGAGCTTGAGAAGTATGGGAAGTGGCGCCATGACATTGTTGGTAGAGGGGAAAGGCTGGAGATGAGTTCACAGTGGGAGGCTCCGGAGGTTGGGCTGATGGTGGGATATAAGCAGGGTTGGCGGGATAAACTGGTGGTGGATGTCCCTTCGCCCAAGCTTAGTACATTTCAGCCATCTGCTGCTTCAGCTTATACATTTCTTCCCTCATCGCATCCATTTCTTCCACTTCTTTTGATGGGTTGATAATACTTGTTTCCGGCTCCTGGTCGACCATATTCAGCCTGTCTTTCGATCGGGTGTTGTAGGAGTGAGTTGCCAGAATACCGATCAACTAACCACCTGCCTGGACTTAATACATCAAACAACAACCTTGTTAGTGATTAGGCTTTAACAGATTGGTAAGCGCACATTGGGCATGAATGCACCTAAACAGTTAATCGTCTCTATTATGTATTTGATAGGTTGCATGCGTCATTCCGGCCTTTTCTTACTTTCGATTGCAAACCTCTCCCTTTTCTTTCCTTTTCTTTTCCTTTCTTTCGTTCTCTCTTTGTTTTTAATCTCTCTTGATTTTTATTTTCTCTCTTTTCTTTCTTGTTTTCCCGCTCTATCTTTCTCTCTTTTATTTGGTTACGGTCGAATCCTAAGGAGATTGCCTACGTATCATGACCCAGCATGAATCAGACCAAGCGTAGTTATTGGAGATAAGTGTGAAATAAAACATTTTAGGATTTTCAGTTTTCATAAAATAAAATAAAAAAATAACAAATGCTTCTATTACAAACTCAAAATTAATAAATTCCAAAAGACTAACAGATTTCGATGCAAAGATGAAATACAGACTCCGAAAATAGACCTCAAACTCCAACAGAAGAAAATACAGACTTGAAAACAACTCGACGGACTCTAGTAGAAAGAAAATACAAACTCAACATGACTGACAGACGCTAACCAAAGGGAAATGCAAACTCGACCGGAAAAATCATGAATACATCAATGCTCCTGGTTCCCGCGGGACATCATTCGGTCTCGCCGCGGGCCTATATGCAAGCTCCCTTTGAAGTCTACCCAAGTCGCTCATTATCTATTTAACAAATGTCATTACTGCTGCAAAGAAGGTAGTGCAGATCATATCCTCACAAATCTGGCACTTCCTAACGATGTAGTCGGCAATGCTTCTAATTTTCTCTCTTATGGCGCCCTTTTCTTGTAACAAAAGCCCAATCTGCTGGGCTCTGGCTTCCAAATTTTGCTCAGCCGCATGATTTTGCTCCTGAAGTTGTTGCAAATCTATCTCTAATTGCGCCAATGTTGTATAAAAATGTTCCCTTTCAACTTTGAAGTCTTTTGCCTGTTTGATCATTTTGTTTTCCGTGGCGATGACCCTTTTCTTTAACCCTGCGACTTTATCGTCGTACCTTTCTCTCAATTGCTTAACCAGGCGTACTCGTTCATCTGCGTTGTTAGCCAATTGCTTTCGAGCCTTGGCTAATTCACTTTCTGCTTTATTCAAATCAAAACTATAGTCATTTACTTTCTTCCTCAGGTTAGCTATGAGTTTTTCATCTCTGTCACTTCGGGCTGGATTTTCTGCCGCTACTTTCATTTTCTGACTTTGAACTTGAAGGGCCTCATTTTCTTTGGCTAGCTTTTTCTTTTCTCCTTCATCCGCCGCGACTTGTAGGCTATTCTCGAATTAAAGTTCTCTGACTTGCTTTTCCAATTTTCTTATGGTAGCCCTATACTCGTTTTCTTTGGTCAGCCAGTCCCATTGCACTTGTGCTCCGTCGGTGAATTGTTGGACATGGGGTCTCTTTGCGGGACTGTCAGGTTCATATTGAACTCGGGATCTTTTACCATACCAAGCAGTGTAACTAGGCTCCACCTCACCTCTGGGTAGGTCTCGTACTTGAGTATTAGGCCGTAAGAATCTGCACTGATGCCAAATTCAGCGCACTTTCTCTTCTGGGAAGGCAACTTTTGGATCTAACTCAATGACTTGCTGGCTCAAATCTTCATCGTGTGGGATGGTCTGGCATCGGCCCAACTGACACAAGACTCTGTGCAGAGCATAAGGCTGGATACTCTGAAGACCCATCAACAGCAAGAAACACACCTCAACCGACATATAGATTACTTCGTTGACCGTGAGCCACCCGAATGTCCATTCGATCTTATTTGCGGTCAAGGATCTCAAATGAGCATGCCATACTTCCGTACCATCCAGAAGCTCATAACCCTCTATTCGCTTTTCATGTTTTTCAATGCACTCAAGGCCAGTCATACCGCAACTCAAGTAGTCGGGACGGTGGCAGAGGTGTTCCTACATCCATATTTGTAATAGCATATTGCACCCTTTGAAGAATTTCGCTCCTTCACGGCAGAGAGTGAGAGCTCGGTAAATTTCTGCCAAGATCAGCGGCACTATGGTCCCATTTGCCTTTTTCATCATAAAGTCGGCTATCCCTACTAGTCCGATCTCTATGTTCCCGTCTTTTACCGGGCAAACCAAGATACCCAAGAACGCCACTATGAAAGCTAATCCTCTACGAGCTTCCCACTTGTCTTGATTTCCAGTATGAGTAAGACCAATATCTGGCGTTTCAGAGCCACGGGGATTCCCGTAACGTCGATACAGAAAGTAGAAGGTACAAAATCCTTTGGCTATATTTCCGTCTCGGACATCCCGACTGATGCTTAACAAGTCCAAAAATTTGTGGGGGGTTACTGTTCTTGGTGCTACCGGGTATTGACTTCTGAGATTCCCTTCGAAACCGGCATAGCCTGCTATCTCTTCTAGCGTAGGAGATAACTCGAAATCCGCAAAATGGAACATATTATGGGCTGGGTCCCAAAACGGTATCAAGTCCTCAATCATGTCTTTTCTGGGCTTGACCTTCAAAAGCCCAATAAGACCGCCCAATGCTTTTGTCACAACTTTCCTGTTGTCGCCTCCCAGATCATGCCACCACATATGTAGCTCCAAAAGGATCTCTTCACGGACTGAGAAAGGTTCATTTTGATTTGTGCTCATCCTGCACATTTATTAAGGTGATTTTAATTAAAAGAAAACTATAACTCATTAAGAGAAAAGACCGTTTTCAAAATTTTCTACAAAACATCCGGCCTTGCCAACACGGCCTTTCACACTTCGAAAACGAAGATTTTAAGGCTATGTCGGCTAACCAGTCAAAACCTTTAAAAGTGACCAAAAGTGGATGTTCTTGCAAAAACAGCCTTCTGGCGCCCTTTTTAGGGACATTCAGCTGTTTATGACAAGAATGGCATCGCCCTGATTATTTTCAAATTAAAGTAGAATTTTTGGGCTTTTGGGCTATTTTTGCAAAAAGGAAGTTGGACCCGATGGGGGTTGCCTATCTCACACCTTGTGAGAATCAAACTGGCATAGTTCGGGCAGATAAAATAAACTGTTTTTTTTTTAAAATAAAACTCTTTTTTCATTGGCAAACAAAACAAACTGTTTTTTTTTTATTTTGAAAACAAAAACTCTTTCTCTCTTTTTTCATTTCATAAATAAAAACAAACTATTTTTCCTCTTTTTTTTCTAATTATTTTCTCAAAAATTCGGCAGAGTTTCGACACTATTTGGACATTGTTTTTTTTTTCAAAACAGGCGATTAACTCTCTTTAGCCATACTGCCATTTCTTTTCCAAATTCTCTCCTTTTATTCAAAAGCCGGTCAACATGAAAATCCGAAGCAAATAAATGCACAAGTAGCAAGTAAGATGCATCAGGATGGTCTTTTTGTTTCGGGTGCACCTGTCCTAGACAGACCCAACCCCTGTGTTGAGTCTCCAAAGTCAAATATGCACATGATGCAAACAAACGCTCCTACTAGGGATCCGGCATGAGGTATTGTTATACTAGGTTCAAAACCCTGGGTTTATTTGTTCTAGACCTGGCTTACCCGAGCGGACAACTCGAGTCGAGGAGGGGGCTGCTTACCGGTAACCAAAGGATCATCCGGCTTTGCAACGTGTCCGAGCCTCGTTTTATTTGGGATTTGACACTAACAGAAAGAAGTCACGACCAGCGTGCACTACTCAGGAGAGAGAAGAGAGGGGTTTCGTAGCAGTTTATATATACAGTTCAGATAATATCAAAGTGGTAAAAAGCAACATTTAACACATTAGGCCCAAACATGTAACAAAATCAGATAAAGCCAAATATAACAATTCATCTAAGCTCGAATTCTGAACCCTGAACCAGAGATTCTGGGTTCGATCCCCAGCAGAGTTGCCAGAGCTGTCACACCTCCTTTTTACCTTACACCCCGGAAGGGTATAAATAAAGGCGTTTTTCCAATTAAAGGACAATCGAAACGGGATTTATTGTTTTAAAAAAATTCAGAGTCGCCACTTGGGATAACTTTATGGTGTCCCAAGTCACCGGTTCAAATCCCGAATCGAGGAAAGAATGAATCTGTATTACAGTCCGCGAACCAGAAATCTGAGTAAGGAATTCTGTTAACCCGGGAGAAGGTGTTAGGCATTCCCGAGTTCCGTAGTTCTAGCACGGTCGCTCAACTGTTATATTTGGCTTAATTATCTGATTATAAAACACTTTTAAAACCTATGTGCACTTTTAACTTTTAAAAACCGCTTTTACTTATTTAAAGAATTAACACAAGGTCATTTAAAATATATCGCAAGCCACACCATATGAAATGCACCCGTGGTTCATGACACGCTCTATTTAACCTTGTTGGAAATTAGAACCGGGTCACATGAAATGCACCCCCAGATTTTAACATGCTTATTTCATTATTATTATCCAAAATTATGGCAGGGTCACATGAAATGCACACCCGAGCCCATTTAATCTAATTGACATAGTTCAGCAATCCAGTTTCTATACTGTGACAAAATCACGTTCAGCTATAACCAATTCAAGTAAACACGAGCAGATAACCGAGCGAGCAAATTCAAAACCACGGAGATCAATTACAAAATCAACGGGATCATGTCATTAAACAAATAATTAATACCAAACTTGCATAAAACGAATAGAGGGTGAAAGAGGTGAACCTCAATATAGCCGGTTCATTATTTTGAACTCAAAAATGTGACGAGCCATAGACGGGACTCGAATTAGCACCGGAAACTCGGACTCGAACGCCTCAATAAATCTCACCCCAATCGAACTCGAATCCTATTCTAGCACCTATCTCTTTCCCTCGCTCACTATTGACACACTCTTTAACAAGCTTTACCTTCAAATTCAATTTCCAGAACATGATTCTATTCAAACGATGCATTGGCTGATAAATGAACATCGACATGGAAATGAATGGTGATGTCCTTTCCCTTGGTACTGTTTTACATTTTTATTTGTCATTTTGTGTAAGCTCGGGAAAAGGAAGTCCTTACAAATGGTTTTGCATTGTCAAGAAATTCACAGCAGTGTTCTTTACAGGAATTTCATCGAACAACACGGCGGCTCTAGGTAAACAATGTGACTTGGCATGCAAATCAACCAAAATAGAGAACACATACGTGCTTAAAACAAACAAGAATATCCATGCAAAAGGGCGTGAATTACCTTCGAATTTGTAAGAACATGTTGCCCGTTTACAAAGAAACTCAGTCCTATGAAGCTAAACACAGACGGACCTGACCGGGAACCTCAACAAAATAAACTCGACTCTTCGGCGATGATTGAAACCAGATCGGACAGAACTCAACAACGAGTTCAACAATTAACAGCAGCAAATTTTCGACCTCAACAGCTTTTGGAAACAGATCGCGACCGAGATTTTCGAATGGCAGAATCTTCGATATCAGTCGCTTCTATTCGTCTTTTCTTTGAGTGGATTTGTCGCTGCCAGTTATTATGAGAGATGGGAGCTCCGTTTGGTTTCTGTTAAGAAGATGAAAGGCTGTATCGGATTGAAGAGAGGGGGTCAAGGTTGTGGTGGTGACGACGTTGGGCTGCTGGTTGGTAGCGTTAAGCTTTTCACATGGCTATTTCGGGTGCCTGAAGAAGAAGCAACGCTGGGGTCATCTCTGTGTTCAGCGACTAATTTTCTTGGTTGGGTTTTTGAGTTTTTTCAGTGAAGAAGGTGATGGGTGTCTCGACGGAGACCAGTTCAGGGGGTGGTTCGTTTGGGAAAGACGATGCGCGTGCATGGGGGGTCTCGTTTGTGCGCGTAGGGGTCGTCGGAGATGATGAAGTCGGAGGGGTGGGGTCGTTTTCTGTCAAGGCTGCGCAGCCTTTGTTTTTTCTTGTTTTCAGCCTTCCCCCTTCTTTATTTTTTGTTCTTTTTTTTTGTGTTCTCTTTTTTGTTTTTCAGATATCCGATGGAGGGGAGGGTCGTTCTTAGAGGTAGGGTTTTTAGTTAAAGGGGTATGGACCTAGGAACTATGGGCTTGACAATTGTGGGCTAGGTCCAAAATTAAGCCTAAAAATGGGTTGCTCGAGCCCAAGTTCTATTCTTTCGCTGCAAACAAGATTAAAACTACGGGCCCATTTATTAATTATTACTACTATTCAAATAATTATTTAAAATAAAACTAACCATTAAAACAAATCTATTTTTGGTATTTTCAAATATCATATTAAAATAAAAATACGATACTATTGTTGTATATATTTTTTTAAAGATTTTTTTTTTAGATTAAAAATAACTACAAAACATTAATGAACCTATTTTTGTGATTTTTGTTTTCTTGTAATAAAATAGAGTAAAAGAGTATGATATTATGGGATCGTGTGGCACGCCTTCCACTTTATATGATATTATGGGATAGTGTGGCACACCGTCCACGTATGATTTTACCTACAGCTGTTACTTGCGTTAATTGACTTACTTGCACCTTCTAATTGTTATTTACTGGACTTGTTTTGCCGTGTAGTATTACATATGTGAATTTCCAAGTGGGTACAAGGTTTCTTTTCTGATTCAGCTTTATATTCATCAATCGTAGAGGTTCTTGTGATTTGAATTATGGATTTAATCATACTTAGTGAATATTTGTACTGATATGGTGGGATCGGGTTACACGCTGCAACAAGTGAAATAATGGTGGATTGATATATTGGAATAAGGGTGAATTTGTACTGATATGGTGGGATCGGGTTGCACGCTGCAACAACTAAAATAAGGATGGATTGATATGGTGAGATAAGGGTGAATTATGATATTGGTTATGTTATATAGTGGGATCGGGTCGCGCGCCGCAACATGTATTTATTTGTTTTTGATTGTTGATATTATTACAGTGGAACAAGGAAGGATTTTTTTGTACGATGGGATTAGGTTGCGGGCCACAACAACCTATGTGTTTCTGTTTCCCTGTACTGTATTGGTTCTCGGTATTTTTCATATGGAACTCTAAGGATTTGGTAATTTTGACCGGCATTGGTTTTTTTTGAGGATTTTTCTATTATCTTCAGTTAATTATCTTATTTCATTATGTATTTTCTTCTCTCGTCTTTATTATATACTGCGTACAAGTTGTAGTGTAAGTGGCCTATCTTAGCATCGTCACTACTTCGTCGAGGTTAGGCTCGGCACATACAGAGTACATGGGGTCGGTTGTACTCATACTACACTCTGCACTTCTTGTGTATTTTTTTGAGTTGGTCCCAGTGGCGGTTATTAGCGTGCTCGAATTTGCCAACTTTGTGGAGACTTGAGGTATATGCTCAGCGTCCGCAACTCCTAGAGTCCCCTTTCGTATTATTTAGTTGTGTATTTTCCTTCAGAAAACTTTACGTTTATTTCAGACCCTTGTTTGTACTATTCTGGTAGCTTGTGCACTTGTGACATCGGGTCTAAGGTTGTATCAGATATTTTAGTTGTTATAACTTCCACACTTTACTTTGGATTATTACAGTTATTTCAGTTCTTTCTCATTATTTAATTTATACTGTTGAAAAGTTGATAAATTATTCTAACGTTGGCCTACCTAGCAAGTAAAATGTTAGGCGCCATCACGGTCTCGAAGGTCGGTATTTCGGGTTGTGAAAAGTTCGTATCAGAACACTAGGTTGCATAGGTCTCACGAGTGACAAGCAAGCTTAGTAGATTCTGGAGGATCGGTACAGAGACGTCTGTACTTATCTTCTAGAGGCTATAGAGTTAAGGAACAATTTCATTTATATTCTTCTCTATCGTGCAATTTTATTCTATCATTAATATTTGAACTTTTCTATTCTTGGTCTCTCACAGATGTCGAGAAGACGCATCGCATCTTTAGCTGGACAGCAGTCAAAGCCTTCAACAGTAGCTCCTACAAGGTGCAGAGGTCGAGGTCGAGGTCACTCCAGAGGCCGATGTAGGGGTAGAGCTCAGTCTATAGCTCGAGCAGCAACACCAGTAGTGGAGCCTCAGGTAGATGTTGATGAGGAGGTTCCAACTCAGACTGTACCTGTTGGACTAGCTAAGGTCCCGGATGGGTTCATCACCACCCAGTACTTCAGGATGCTCTAGTCCGTTTGATAGGCCTTATGAAAAGTGTGGCCCATGCTGTACATTTCCTGTGGCACCAGACATCTCTCAAGCTGGGGAGGAGCATAGACTCCCCGCTACTCACACTCCGGAGTAGGTGGCTCCCCAATATTAGACACCCGCTTCCCCCGCTAGTTGTTACGGCATAGGCCGGTGATAGGCCTGCCATATCTTCTTAGGGCTTATTGAGATTGGATAAGTTTACCAAGCTCTTCCCAGTTCAATTCAGTGGTGCACCTTCTTAGGACCCCAGGATTATCTTGACCACTGCCATGAAGTACTACGGAACATGGGTATAGTTGAGACCAATGGGGTCGATTTTGTTGTGTTTTAGACGACGGGTTCCGCCAAGAGATGGTGGAAGGATTATGTGTCTACCAGACTAGATGGATCGCCTGCTCTTACTTGGGACCAGTTCTCTCAGCTATTTTTAGAGCAATTCCTTCCTATCATACCGAGGGAGGATTACCACAGGCAGTTTGAACGTCTCCAGCAGGGCAGTATGTCAGTCACTCAGTACGAGACCCATTTTGTGGATCTAGCTCGTCATGCCCTTATCTTGCTTCCTACTGATAGGGGGACGGTGATATGGTTTATTGATGGACTCATTCATCCTATCAGGCTACAGAAGGACAAGGAGATCAGGGGTGAGATTTCCTTTCAGATGGCTGCAATGTTGTTAGGTGGATCGAGATGGTTCTTGCACATGAGAGAGGGCAGGGGTATGATAAGAGGCCTCATCATTCCGGTAGTTTTGGTGGTGCCTCCTCTGGAGGCAAGGGTACTTTTGGTAGGGGCCATCCTCCCAGGCCATTTCAGTCGGTGCTTTAGGCATCCCACAGTGCTTCAAGGAGTCGTGGTCCTTATGTGCCTTATTATGGGCAGCCAGCCTACAGTGCACCATCAACTCCTATTAGTGCACCTCTCTTTCATACTTATCTCAATGATTATCAAGCTCTTTTGGGTCAATCTCAGTTTCAGGCAGCCAGATATAGAGGTCAGGCCGCTAGAGGTGGAGGTCAGGCCGCTAGGGGTGGAGGCCATCCAGCTAGAGGCCTTCGTAGAGATGCAGTTCAGAGTGCTAGGGCCCAGTCCCGATGTTATGCTTTCCCAGCCAGGCCTGTGGCTGAGTCATCTGACGCTGTTATCACAGGTATTGATCCAGTTTGCCATAGAGATGCTTCAGTTCTATTTTATTCGGGTTCTACTTATTCCTACTTATCATCCTATTTTGCTTCATATCTAGTTGTGCCTCGTGATTCTTTGAGTGCCCCTGTATATGTGTCCACACCTATAGGAGATTCTATTATTGTAGATCATGTCTATTATTCGTGTGTGGTTACTATTGGGAGTTTCGAGACTAGCATAGATCTCCTACTTCTCAATATGGTAGATGTTGATATCACCTTGGGTATGGACTGGTTGTCACCTTATCATGCTATATTGGATTTTCATCCTAAGATGGTGACCTTACCCTTACTGGGGTTACCTCAATTAGAGTGGAGGGGGACTCCTGGCTATTCTACCAGCAAGGTTATCTCTTATGTGAAGGCTCGGCATATGGTCGAGAAGGGGTGTCTAGCTTATTTGGTGTATGCCCGCAATTCTAGTGCAGAGGTTCTTTCCATGGATTCAGTACCAATTGTTCGTGAGTTTCTAGAGGTGTTTCCTACAGATCTACCGGGGATGCCATCCGATAGAGATATTGACTTCTGTATTGATTTGGCTTCGAGCACTCAGCCCATTTCTATTTTGCCATACTGTATGGCCCCGCCAGAGTTGAAAGAATTGAAGGATCAGTTGCAAGATTTACTTGATAAGGGCTTTATTAGACATAGTGTCTTGCCCAGGGGTGCACCTGTGTTGTTTGTGAAAACGAAAGATGGATCGATGAGGATGTGCATAGATTACCGTCCATGGGACAAAGTCATCATCAAGAACAAGTATCCATTGCCAAGGATTGATGATTTATTTGATCAACTTCAGGGTGCCAAGGTGTTTTCAAAGATTGATTTGAGGTCTATCTACCATCAGTTGAGAATCAGGGCATCCGATGTTCCTAAGACAACTTTCGGACTCGATATGTGCATTATGAATTTTTAGTGATGTCATTTGGGCTGACGAATGCCCTGATCGCATTTATGGATTTGATGAAGTGGGTGTTCAAGTCATATCTGGATTACTTTGTGATTGTGTTTATTGATGATATCTTAATCTACTCTCGCAGTTGAGAGAAGCACGAGTAACATCTTTGGATTGTATTTCAGACTTTTAGAGATAGTCAGTTGTATGTTAAGTTTTAAAAGTGCGAGTTTTGGTTGGAATCAGTCTCTTTCTTGGGGCATATTGTATCGGTATAGGGCACAAAGTTGGATCCTAAGAAGATTGAGGCTGTTCAGAACTAGCCTAGACCCACTTCATCTAGGGGAGATTCGAAGTCTCTTGGATTTGACGGGATATTACCATCGGTTCGGAGAGGGGTTTTCATCTATAGCAACCCCAATGCCAGGTTGACCCAAAAGGGTGTTTCGTTCAGATGGTCAGACGAGTGTGAGGCGAGCTTTCAGAAGCTCAAGATTGCTTGACTAGAGCGCCAGTGTTGGTGTTTCCTACAGGTTTAGGATCTTACATGGTGTATTTTGATGCATCTCGTATTGGGCTTGGTGCACTATTGATGCAAGATGGTAGGGTGATTGCATATGTATCGCGGCAGTTAAAGGTTCATGAGAAGAATTACCCTGTTCATGACTTAGAGTTGACAATTGTTCATGCGCTGAAGATTTGGAGGCACTACCTTTACAGCGTGTCGTGCGAGGTATTCACAGATCATCGGAGCTTGCAGTATTTGTTCAAACAAAAGGATCTCAATTTAAGGCAGATGAGGTGGTTAGAGCTATTGAATGACTATGATATCGCTATCTTGTATCATTCCGAAAAGGCCAACGTGGTGGTCGATGCCTTGAGTAGAAAGGTAGTGAGTATGGGCAGCCTTGCGTACATTCTAGTCGGTGAGAGACCGCTTGCATCAGATGTTCAGGCTTTGGCCAATCAGTTCATGAGGTTGGATATTTTAGAGCCCAGTTGTGTTCTAGCTTGTACAGTCGCTCAGTCTTCCTTGTTTGAGCGCATCAGGGAGCGGCAGTATGATTTCCCTTATTTGCTTGTCCTTAGGGACACATTGCGGCATAGTGGTGCCAAGAAGGTTAGTATTGGAGATGATGGACTTTTGAGGATGTAGGGACGTATTTGTGTGCCTAACGTAGATGGGCTTCATGAGTTGATTCTTGAGGAGGCCCATAGTTCCCAGTATTCTATTAACCTAGGCGCTGCAAGATGTAATAGGACTTGCGGCAGCATTATTTATAAAGAAGGATGAAGAAGGGTATAGTTGCATATGTATCTCGGTGTCTAAATTGTCAGCAAGTAAAGCATGAGCATCAGAGACCTGGTGGTTTGCTTCAAAAGTTAGAGATTCCTGAGTGGAAGTGGGAGCTTATCACTATGGATTTTGTTGTTGAACTCCCATGGACTAAGAAGAGGTTTGATGCAGTATGGGCTATTGTGGACAGGCTGACCAAGTCACCGTATTTCATTCATATGGCAATTACCTATTCTTTGGAGCGGTTGGCTGAGATTTACATTCGCGAGATCGTCCGTCTTCACGGTGTGCCCGTGTCTATCATTTCTGACCGAGGTACGCAGTTCACCTCACACTTCTGGAGGGCAGTACAACATGAGTTGGGCATGCAGATTGAGTTCAGCACAACATTTCATCCTCAGACGGGCGGACAGTCCGAGCGCACTATTTAGATATTGAAGGATATGCTCCGCGCTTGTGTTATAGATTTCAAGGGTTCTTGGGATCATTTTTTGCCACTTGCGGAGTTTGCCTACAACAACAACTACCAGTCAAGCATTCAGATGGCTCTCTATGAGGCATTATACGGGAGGCGGTGCCAATCGCTAGTTGGATGGTTCAAGCTGGGGGAGGCTCAGTTGTTGAGTATAGATTTAGTACATGACGCCTTGGATAAGGTCAAGATTATTCAGGATTGACTTCGCACAGCTCAGTCTAGGCAGAAGCGTTATGCTGATCGTCGAGTTTGTGATGTTGCATTCATGGTCGGGGAGAGGGTATTACTCCGGGTTTCACCCATGAAAGGTGTGATGAGGTTCAGAAAGAAGGTCAAGTTGAGCCCTACGCATATCGAACCTTTTGAGATTCTTCATAGAGTGGTTGAGGTCACACCTCCTTTTTACACACCCGAAGGTAGATATAAGAGAGTTTTTTCCAACTTAAAGTGACAATCGAAACGGGATCATTTTATTAAAAAATTCAGAGTCGCCACTTGGGATAATTTTATGGTGTCCCAAGTCACCGGTTTCAAATCCCGAATCGAGGAAAAGATTGACTTTGTATTACAGTACACGAACACAAAAATTCGGGTAAGGAATTCTGTTAACCCGGGAGAAGGTGTTAGGCATTCCCGTGTTCCGTGGTTCTAGCACGGTCGCCCAACTGTTACAATTGGCCTATTATCTGATTTTAATACATGTTTTAGCCTATGGTTCAATTTCAACTTTATAACCGCTTTTATTTAATCATTTTTTTAGGAAGGTTTCAACATTATCTAAAACACGTCTTGAACCACGTCACATAAATGCACCCGCGGTCCCCGACATATTTTATTCAACATTGTTGAGATTTGGATTTGGGTTACATAAATACACACCCAAATTGGGATTTACGTATCATGACCACGTCACGGAAACCGTACGTGTGATCACGATAATTATTATTAATCGCGCCTAAAGCAAACTACGATATCATGGGTATTTCTCAATCAATGTAAATAAACGATCTAATACAATATCCTAACAATTGTACGTAACATGTAATTTAACTCAAAAAGGTTAACAAGACTCTGTTTAAAATGTGTTAAACAACAGATATCAAACAAAACATGCCAACTTCCCATAAATTTACAATAAAGAAAAGATGACAAGAAAGAGGACTTAAGTCCAACAGAATTCGTTGTTCATCAGCTCAAGAAATTGGTCTACTCCTAAAGTCCTTAGAAAACCTTTATAGCTTCTGTTGTTAACCAATGTCCCATGAAATCTATTGCCACTCATAATATTAAGAATCAAAAAGCAAACATACATGAGAAGTGAAGAAGTAAAACTTAAGTAACAGGGATCTAAATATATGAATCATAGAGAAATGAAATAGAGTAGTAAATGAGAGAAAAAACTGGACCATTTCTAGGCATTCAAAGTACAATGCAAATGAAACAAAGGGTTCAAAGCAAGGACAACATCAGAGATGCTAAGTAACGAGAGCAAAAGAAGCATTCAATCTAAACAAACCAACTAGAACAAATATAACATTGCATTTGGGATATGTAGATGAAGAATAGAACTTTATTGCTGAATATTTAAGTATTGAGATTCGTTCGAATCAAAGGATTTCGGATCGAACAACTGGACGTTGATCGGAGCCTCATCGGCGACCTCGACTTGGGCTAACAGAAGCTCCTCAACCAAACACTAGGCTCTTTTGACCGGATAAAACTCGACGAAGTGACTTCAACGAAAAAACTCGAAAAAACTAGGAAGGACGAAATCCAGATGGAAGCAATTGAATTTTTCGCCTCTTTTTTTTTATCTGTACTTTTCTTTTTGAATAAAATCAGTGAAGGATGAACGCTAATACTACACCATAAGTTTCCCATAAACTTTCTCCTCTCGATTTTCTATCCTCTTTCCGTTTCTCTATCCATGTGCGTCTGTGTTTGAGTGACATGATCAAGTTGGGTTTTGTGAGATGGGGTGAGGCTCGGCTGCTTCTATGAGAAAGGAGGTCCGGCAGCTAAGACGTGGAGATCTTCTTTGTAGGGGTGCTGTTGATGATTAAGGAAGTTGGAGAAATCAGAGGTCAAAAATGGGGTGCGGCCTGTCGAGGGAGATGAACGTCAGGGAGGGAGTCGTTTTTTTTTCGTCTCTTACTGCTGCATTTTTTTATCAGCTGTTGCGCAGCCTTTTTTTCTTTAGGGCTCTAGGGTTTATCCTCTCTTTTTGATATCCCCCTGTGTATGAAAGAAGATATATTTATACACTCCATATAATATGTGTGCTTTGGACACCAAGAAAAGGTTTTTGGGTCGGGTCATGTGCGCGTTAGACCCAACTAAGGATAAGGATGATGGAAAAATTGAACGGGTGAGGGAATCCTATGCATGTATAGAGTGAATGAGAAGATATTTCATGGAAAGGGTATATGCGGATCAAAATACCAAAAATATAGGACAAAACGAATAAATATAGGCAAGGAATATTCCTATTTTGGTAACTGCATATGTGTAGGAAAAGGATAAGAAACCTTTTGCCCATGTGAATTGTGTTACGCAAGTTTGCCCATATTTTATGATATGCATGTGCACATATGGTTTGTTTTCTTTTAAATTTTTGATAAAATGCATGAAAAATTCATAACGAAAGAGAAGACTAACAAGATAACAAAAAAGATCTCAACTTACAAGAAAAAACTAAACAGGAGAGATCCTACTACAAAATAAGGAAAAGTCGAGAGATAAAAATTAATCCTATTTTAAGATCCTAATGAGAACGGGACTATTTTGTGATTTTCATTTTTCTTGTAATAAAATAAAGTAAAAGAGTCAAAATTAATTGAAATAGCTATATTATGCCTAAATTAAATATTTACGTGCTAAAATATGAAAAAATCTTGGGGAGGGTCAAAATCACATGTCTACAGCTGCCCCTCTTTGACTGGAAACGTGAAGAGTTTTCGGACAAAGAACGATTAGATAGGTTTTTTGACCCGACCCTTATTTAAGGAGACCAAAACTAAGAGAAAAAGAGAATGTGACCGAGCCCTGGTATCTGAGCTGCCTACATATCCTTGGCATTATGGAATCAGGCCACGTGTAGTTTAGAGGTGAGTGAGATGATGGATTATGCCGAGGTGAAGAGCCGGTCGAGGTGCCGTTCCGCTGAGGTTCCGGTCCGCGGTCCCGTTATTACATCAAAATAAAAAAATGAAAAAGACTAACTAAGCCTGTCAACTATGAGTTACAAGATTCCTATCTATAAGTCTTCTGAAGCTTGATCTTGAGTCTTGAATGGTTCTTCATGCAGACTTTGGATTTGAACCTTGACGCTTGCTAGTTGCAGGTGCTAGTTCATTCTTCTTCAGCTTTTCGGATCAAAATCGGATATACCATGCTTGTGACTTCAGTCATGTCTTGAGCAGCTCACATCTTTCATCAACTTCTGCATTTGGATTCATTTCTTGCCTTCTTTTTTTATTCTGGATTGTGACTAACTTCTGTTGATCATCTCGGACTATTGACTCGCATTCTTGCCGCGAGCTTCTTTTGCTGCTGACTTGAATTGCATTCTAAAGTGAATTCCCTTATTCTCCAAATGGACGCCTGATTGCCAATACTCGAATTGTCTTCCTCCAAAACTTGAACCGTTTTCTCTTGTTCTCCAGGTGGGCGCCTGATTGCTGAACTTGAATTGTCCTCCTTTAAAACTGCTTTCCCTTGAAACTTGAACCGTCTTCCCTTGTTCTCCAGGTGGACACCTGATTGCTAAACTTGAACTGTCTTCCTTCGAAACTGCTTTTCCTTGAAACTTGAATTGTCTTCCCTTGTTCTCCAAGTGGGTACCTGATTGCTGAACTTGAATTGTCTTCCTTCGAAACTGCTTTCCCTTGAAACTTGAACTATCTTCCCTTGAAACTTGAACTGTCTTCCCTTGTTCTCCAGGTGGGCGCCTGATTGCTGAAACTTTCTGTGTTCCCTTGTTTTCCATGTGGGTGTCTGCAATCAAAACCAACAAAACAAACGAATTTTTCTGCCCCAGTTTGCACCAGGAAGATTTGTGAGTTGTTAGCAATATTGTAAACCACTTATACTATTGATGCAATGATGAAAGTACATTAAAGACTAGACTAGGATATGCGTCTCCTAAAAGTGATTGAGCTTGTGGAAAACTATAAACTAAGCTTGACTAAAGTAAAGACTGACCTTATTCTCCAGGCGGGGCCCTTGATTTCAAGAAAACTAAACATTCATTACTTAAGAAAACTAAAAATTGACCCATTTTTTTCAAATCCAGACATCTTTTTTTTCAAATAATCCTAGGAGAAAATTCGTTAGACTAGGTTTTCTATCTTAGGAGAAAGATTCATCAGACTAAGACGTTTATCCTAGGAGAAAATTCATCAGACTAGGTCCTTTTTCTCTTTTTTTTTTCTTTTGTTTTTGGTATCTTAGGAGAAAGATTCATCCGACTAAGACGTTTATCCTAAGAGAAAATTCATCAGACTAGGTTTTCTATCTTAGGAGAAAAATTCATCAGACTAAGATTTTGATCCTAGGAGAAAGTTCATCAGACTATGTCCTCTTTTTGTTATCTTAGGAGAAAGATTCATCAGACTAAGACTTCTATCCTAGGAGAAAGTTCATCAGACTAGGTCTTCTATCTTAGGAGAAAAATTCATCAGACTAAGATTTTGATCCTAGGAGAAAGTTCATCAGACTAGGTCTTCTATCTTAGGAGAAAGATTCATCAGACTAAGATTTTGATCCTAGGAGAAAGTTCATCAGACTAGGTCTCTTATTTTGTTATCTTAGGAGAAAGATTCATCAGACTAAGATTTTGATCCTAGGAGAAAATTCATCAGAGTAGGTCCTCTATCTTAGGAGAAAAATTCGTCAAACTAAGATTTCTATTGGGAGGAAAATCCATCAGACTAGGATGTATTACCCTAGGAGGAAAAATGTGAAGAGCAATGGCAAGATTTTATGTACATTAACAAGACAAATAAAGGCAAAAGTTTGAGAAACTTCCCTTCGCCGGCTCTTCTCTTCTTTTCTTTGTCTTCTTTTTTATATATATTTTTTCTTTCTTTCTTTTTTCTTTTCTTTTCCCTTCTTTCTTTTTTTTTTCTTTTTTTTTGAACCACTTTCCTTGCACTGCTTTGTTCCTGTTTCACACAAAGAAAATTTGTCAGTTTTGAAAGTGGTGGTCAGTTTGTGGCCTTGAGTCTTCGGCATCTTGGCTTTTGTTCGATCATCTTGAGTCGGTCTCAAGAGACTTTTGTTCTGCACCAACTCTGATTGTTTCACACACATTACCATTTGTATTTGTAGCTCAAACAGCCTTATCCCAACTGGAGATCTTTGCTTAGGGAACCTTTCCTGATATCTTGAATGACTTCCTGCTTTTTGAGCAATTTGTCTGTCAGAGAGAATGACAAGTTATCTTTGCTTGCTTTAAGTAGGCTGGCAAGAGTCTTTTGGGGAAGCCTTTGCATGAATCCTCAAGGCATGTTGAAAGTAACAACTGAGTGCGCTGGCCAAATTTACCTGGTGCAACTGAAAAGCTGGTAGCAGATTTTGAAATCTTTTCTTGCTTGTTTTGACAAGGACTGACTCGGAGTGAAGGACACAATGATACAAAAAACAAGTATTAACAAGAAATGCCTCCTGTCGGAAGGACAGAAGGAAGATTTTTTTTCCAATAACTAGCCTTAATGATCATGACATGCATTTTGGACTTAACGGCCAATCTACCAAACTAATCCAATCTTCCCTTTTACCATTCTTATGATCTTTGAAGTCGGGCTTGTTTATGCCAATTCTTCGCATCAGCTTCACGACTCACTTTCGACAAGTAGTGCCCGAGGGGTTTTCACCAACAAGTCTCTCTCATTTATTCATCTCTGCTTACTGTCGTCTTACAGTGCCCGTGAAGGTTTTCACTAGTAAGACTCTCTCATTTTCCTTATTTTTCTTTTTCTTTTACTTTCTTGTGCGAGCAACTTGACATTGTTCTATGTCGCGTGACAGCCGTTGCTCATTGCATGCTTCTCTTGGCATTCTTGAAGGCATATTGGGAGGTTTTTATTTGGACGGTTTTTAGATAGGGTTGGACGAAAGGCCGACATGAAGCTCAACACAGACTAAAGATGACAGGGTTGTATACTTACAACTTTTGGAATCGACTCTTTTAAAAATAAAATAAAATCTTTGCCCCAGTTTTAGCTATTGGGAATTTTTTTTGAATTTTTCTTTTTCTTTGAATTCTTATTTGGTTGGACCGAACCGTGAGACTGCATACATATCCTTTTTATAAGGAATCAGGTCGAACGTAGTTCAAACATCTGACCTAACTATAATTTTTATCATTCTTTCTATTTTTTCTCCCTTTTTTTGTTTTCAAAACAAGCTTCCCCAGCTTCTATTTTTTTTTGGGCATGGACCTTTGCCAGTTCTTTTCTTCTTCATTTTTTTTCACTTGAACTTCCTAAGAATTGCCCCAGTTTGTACTCTTGGGATGTGAACTCTCTCTCTCTTTCTCTCTTTTTTTTCTTTTTCTTTTTTTTTTTATATTTTTTTTTGACTCTTGACTCTAAACTTGATTCCAAAAGAGGGTAGTCAAAGAAAATAACACAGGCTCAAAAGGGGTAGCGAAAGATATAAAGTGTTTGGAAAGCATAAAGTATTTTTTTCCCAACCTCGAGAACACCAATTATAGTATTTTTTTCGCGATCACATCATTGATGAACATGCCTGACTTCTTGGGTCTTTTTCAGTGTAAAGCTGTATGAGCAATACTTTCCTCATTGTGAATGGCCCTTGTCAATTTGGGTGACTTTTCTTGGATTTTGTCTTGATGTAGAAGATGCATTTTCCACTAATTGATCCATTGCAAGTTATCTGGAATACACCTTCTATTGAAAACACTTTCTATCTTTTAGTGCTAAACAGACTTCAGCCTATCCGATTATTCTTAAGCCCGATCTTCTCAAATGATTCAAAAGGTAGAGATCCTTAACTTCCATGAGCATGACTGCTATGGTTTCATGTAAACTCAGCTCATGCTTATTTTCCAAATGTTTCACGTATCTATTCTTCTTCAAAAGTGTCTCTTTCTCACTTATCCAATTCAAGACTAAATCAATTTTCTAAGATCTGGCCAAATATTCCGCATGCATGTCGTGTCACTAAAACTAGCGTGAAAAGAATTATGCACAAAATGGACACAAAATGACTGACTACTTTTTATTGAATAAAGAATAGCAGGGTCCGATAACACAAAAGAAGAAGAAAAAATGATAAAATAAGCTACCATGCTAAAAGAGGAGTGACTTTCCAGTTACTAAACAACATCTTAGCCACACATTCGCACATCAACATTACTACGACATTTAACCATTTTGATTGCTTCGGATTCAACACTCAAATTTTGACGATCATCCCGAGCAGCCCATGTCCTATTGCTCAAATCTGGTAAAGTCACCCCCACATTTGCCTCCATTTTTAATTTTTCACCGCCAACTTGCCTACTTGCCTTTATGTGACCCTGAATCAACAACAATGGTGCTTATTCCCTTGGTTGAGAAGATATTTTTATTTTCGAGAGATCTTGGATTGTTCTTATGACTCGCCATTGCAAACCAACAAACCGACCACCTTTGACTAGCTTTTATTTCAAAACAACAACCATGTTAGAATAAACACTCTTTCTTTTTTTTCCTTTTTTTTCTTTTTTCTTTTCTTGTTTCTTTCCTTTCTCTTTTTTTTTGGTTTTTCTTTTTCTTTTCTCTTTTTCATTTTCCCTTTTTTTTAAACCATTCGATCGAACCTGATATGGGTTGCCTACGTATCATGTGGGAACATGAATCAGATCTTGCGTAATTCGGGAAGATCAGGAATAAAGGAAATAAATTGACTCTTTTTTTTTGAATTTTTTATTTTATTTTTTCGAAAGAAAGACTTATAAAGAAGAAATGAAATATTTTTGGATTTTGATTTTTCTATAGCATTTTTGCAAAGAAAGAGTTTTAAAGAAGAAATATTATTTTTTTTTGAATTTTTTTTCTGGAATTTCGAAAGAAAAACTTCTAAAGAATAAAGAAAATATTTTTGGAATTTTATTTTGAATTTATGAAAGAAATGCTTCTTAAAAAAGAAAATATTTTTGAATTTTGAATTTTCTTTTCAATTTTGAAAAAAGAATGAAAATATTTTTGGATTTTTGTAAGAAATTAAAATAAAATATTTTTGTATATTTTTTTTTTAAAAAAACAATTAGGGTCTAAAAGAAAGGTTTTCTAAATAAGCAAGTAATGGAAAATATTTTTGGATTTTTTGAAAATTGGGGTCTAAATAAAAAAGACTTTTCTAGAGAGGAAGTAAAGGAAAATATTTTTGGATTTTTTGAAAATTATGGGCCGGAACCGATGAGGTTTGCCTACGTATCTCAAATTCAGTGAGAATCAGACCCGCGTAGTTCGCCCAGTTTTGACGGAACAAAAGAAAATATGACTTATTTTGAAATGACTTTTTTATTTTTTCACAATTTCAAAAGAATTTCAGGATAATTCAAATACCTACCTCTCACTCTTTTTTTTTTTTCGATTTTCATTTTTTTTCATTTTCTTTCCATATTCTAGAAGTTAGTCAGCATGCAAGCTGAAATAGACAGATACGCAAGTAGCACGTAAGATGTATCAGGATGGTCTTTTAATTTGGGTGCACCTGTCCTAGACGGACCCAACCCCTATGTTGAGTCCCCAAAGTCAAATGCACATGATACAAACAAACATTCCTACTAGGGATCCGGCTTAAGGCTGAGTTATTCTAAGCTAAAAACCTGTGTATATTGTTCTAGACTTGTGTACCCGAGCGGACAACTCGAGCCGAGGAGGGGGCTACGTATCGGGAACCAAAAGGCCATCCGGCTTTGTAACTTGTCTGAGCCTCTTTCTTATTTCAAGGTATGACACTAACAGAAGGAGGAGTCACGCCAGCGTGCACATCCCCGAAGATGAGAAGAGAAGGGTTTCGTAACAGTTTATATACAGTTCAAATAATATCAAAGCGGTAAAAGCGGCATTTAGCACATTAGGCTCAAACATGCAATGAAATCAGATAATAAATAAAGCCAATTATAACAATTATTCTAAGCTCGAATTTTTGAACCCTGAACCAGAAGTTATGGGTTCTATTCCCCAGCAGAGTCGCCAGAGCTGTCACACCTCCTTTTTACACACACGAAGGTAGATATAAGAGAGTTTTTTCCAACTTAAAGTGACAATCGAAACGGGATCATTTTATTAAAAAATTCAGAGTCGCCACTTGGGATAATTTTATGGTGTCCTAAGTCACCAGTTTCAAATCCCGAATCGGGGAAAATATTGACTATGTATTACAGTCCGCGAACACAGAAATCCGGGTAAGGAATTCTGTTAACCCAGGAGAAGGTGTTAGGCATTCCCGTGTTCCGTAGTTCTAGCACTATCGCTCAATTGTTACAATTGGCCTATTATCTGATTTTAATACATGTTTTAGCCTATGGTTCAATTTCAACTTTATAACCGCTTTTATTTAATTATTTTTTAGGAAGGTTTCAACGTTATCTAAAACACGTCTAGAACCACATCAGATAAATGCACATGTGGTCCCCGACATATTTTATTCAACATTGTTGAGATTTGGATTTGGGTTACATAAATACACACCCAAATTGGGATTTACGTATCATGACCACGTCATGGGAACCGTACCTGTGATCACGATAATTATTATTAATCGCGCCTAAAGCAAACTACGATATCATGGGTATTTCTCAACAACAACAACAACCCAGTGTAAATCTCACAAGTGGGGTCTGGGGAGGGTAATATGTACGCAGACCTTACCTCTACCCCGAGGGGCAGAGAGGCTGTTTCCAGGAGACCCTCAGCTCAAAGAGGCAACAAGAGACACTATATTAGTACTATCAATAGAGTCATAATAGAACAACATAAAATACCATAAAATCCATAACATAACATAAATACCATAAAAACAAAGTAACAGCAATATAAGAGATATAGGAAATATGAGAACATGTAAGGTATTAATACACAGAAGATAAAGCCCATCATCAGTAGTTGATCAATAGCATCCTAGGACTAATTCCTAACTGGCTAGTCTCACTCTAGTGCGCTGTAAAAAAGACATCACAATTTCCCTAACCTACAACCTTAATGCTCGATCTCCACAATTCCCTGTTTAGGGCCATGTCCTCAGTAACCCTAAGTCGCGCCATATCCTGCCTGATCACCTCTCCCCAATACTTCTTAGGTCTCCCTCTACCTCTCCTCGTACCCACCACCACCAGTCGTTCACACCTTCTCACCGGTGCATCAGTGTTCCTCCTCTGAATGTGCCCGAACCATATGAGTCTTGCTTCCCGCATCTTGTCATCCATGGGGGCCACACCCACCTTCTCTCGAATATCTTCATTTCTAATCTTATCCTTCCTTGTATGCCCGCACATCCACCTCAACATCCTCATCTCTGCAACTTTCATCCTCTGGATGTGTGAGATCTTCACCGGCCAACACTCGGTCCCATACAACATAGCAGGCCTAACCACTGCCCTATAAAATTTACCTTTCAGTAACAGTGGCACTTTCTTGTCACACAGGACTCCCGTCGCTAACCTCTATTTCATCCACCCCACCCCTATACGGTGTGTGACATCCTCGTCGATCTCCCCGGACCCCTGAATAAACGACCCCAGGTACTTGAAACTACCCCTCTTAGGGATGACTTGAGAATCAAGCCTCACTTCCACTCCCGCTTCCGTCGGCTCTGCCCCAAATTTGCACTCAAGGTATTCCGTCTTCGTCCTGCTTAACCTGAAACCTTTGGACTCAAGGGTATGTCTCCAAACCTCTAACCTCTCGCTGACGCCGCGTTGTGTCTCGTCGATTAGGACTATGTCATCAGCAAATAGCATGCACTATGGCACCTCCCCCTGAATATGATGCGTTATAGCATCCATCACCAGGGCAAATAGGAAAGGGCTGAACGCAGACCCTTGGTGCAACCCCGTAATAACCGGAAAATAATCTGAATCGCCTCCTGCTGTCCTAACCCGAGTCTTAGCTCCATCATACATGTCCTTAATCGCCCTAATGTAGGCAACCGGGACCCCTTTAGCCTCTAAGCATCTCCATAAGACCTCCCTAGGAACCCTGTCGTACGCTTTCTCTAGATCGATAAACACCATGTGGAGATCCTTCTTCTTATCCCTGTATTGTTCCACCATCCTCCTAATAAGGTGGATAGCTTCTGTGGTAGATCGCCCCGGCATGAACCCGAACTGGTTGTCTGAAATAGACACCGTCATTCGCACTCTCATTTCTACCACTCTCTCCCAGACTTTCATGGTATGACTTAGTAATTTAATACCCCTATAGTTGTTACAGATCTGGATATCGCCTTTGTTCTTATACAACGGGACCATTGTACTCCACCTCCACTCTTCGGGCATCCTATTAGTCTTGGATATAACATTAAGCAACTTAGTAAGCCATTCCAAGCCTGCTCTACCCACACACCTCCAAAGCTCAACCGGAATTTCATCTGGTCCGGTAGCTATGCCCCTTCTCATCTTACACATTGCCTCCATGACCTCATCGACCTCAATGTCCCGACAGTCACTTAGTTCATGGGGGCTGTCGGCGTTCCTCAATTCACCGAGTACAATATCCTGATCCCCTTCCTAATTTAGAAGTTTATGAAAGTAGGTCTGCCATCTCCTCTTTATCTGGTCATCCCCCAACAAAACTTTGACGTCCTCATCTTTTATGCACCTCACTTGGTCCAAATCCCGAGCCGTCCTCTCTCTCACCTTAGCGAGTCGGAGTAACTTCTTCTCCCCGCCTTTGTTCCCTAGTTCCTCATACAAACGAGCAAAAGTTGCCGTCTTTGCCTCCGTCACTGCCATCTTTGCCTCCTTCCTAGCTACCTTATATCTCGCAATGTTCGCTCTCTTCTCCTCCTCTCCAGTGCTCCCCACTAACCGCAGGTAAGCCACCTTCTTCGCTTCCACTTTACCTTGTACAACTGCATTCCAGACAATATCATGGGTATTTCTCAATCAATGTAAATAAACGATCTAATACAATATCCTAACAATTGTATCTAACATGTAATTTAACTCAAAAAGGTTAACAAGACTCTGTTTAAAATGTGTTAAGCAACAGATATCAAACAAAACATGCCAACTTCCCATAAATTCACAATAAAGTAAAGATGACAAGAAAGAGGACTCAAGTCCAACAGAATTCGTTGTTCATCAGCTCAAGAAATTGGTCTACTCCTAAAGTCATTAGAAAACCTTGGTAGCTTCTGCTGTTAACCAATGTCCCATAAAATCTATTGCCACTCATGATATTAAGAATCAAAAAGCAAATATACATGAGAAGTGAAGAAGTAAAACTTAAGTAACAGGGATCTAAATATATGAATCATAGAGAAATGAAATAGAGTTGTAAATGAGAGACAGAACTGGACCATTTCTAGGCATTCAAAGTACAATGCAAATGAAACAAAGGGTTCAAAGCAAGGACAACATCAGAGATGCTAAGTAACGAGAGCAAACGAAGCATTCAATCTAAACAAACTAACTAGAACAAATATAACATTGCATTTGGGATATGTAGATGAAGAACAGACCTTTATTGTTGAATATTTATGTTATGAGATTTGTTCGAATCAAAGGATTTCGGATCGGACAACTGGACGTTAATCGAAACCTCATCGGCGACCTCGACTTGGGCTAACATAAGCTCCTCAACCAAACACTCAGCTCTTTTGACCGGATAAAACTCGACGAAGTGACTTCAACGAAAAAACTCAAAAAAACTAGAATGGACGAAATCCAGATGGAAGCAACTGAATTTTTCGCCTCTTTTTTTTATTTGTACTTTTCTTTTTGAATAAAAATCAGTGAAGGATGAACGCTAAAACTACACCATAAGTTTCCCATAAACTTTCTTCTCTCTATTTTCTGTCCTCTTTTCGTTTCTCTATCCATGTGCGTCTGTGTTTGAGTGACATGATCAAGTTGGGTTTTGTGAGATGGGGTGAGGCTCGTCTGCTTCTATGTGAAAGGAGGTCCGGCAGATGAGACATGGGGATCTTCTTTGTAGGGGTGCTGCTGATAATTAAGGAAGTTGGAGAAATCAGAGGTCAAAAATGGGGTGCGGCCTGTCGAGGGAGATGAACGTTAGGGAGGGGGTCGTTTTTTTTCGTCTCTTGCTGTTGCGTTTTTTATCAGTTGTTGCGCAGCCTTTTTTTTTCTTTAGGGCTCTAGGGTTCATCCTCTCTTTTTGATATCCCCTTGTGTATAAAAAGAAGATATATTTATACACTCCATATAATATGTGTGCTTGGCCACCAAGAAAAGGTTTTTGGGTCGGGTCATGTACGCGTGAGACCCAGCTAAGGATAAGGATGATGGAAAAATTGAACGGGTGAGGGAATCCTATGCATGTATAGAGTAAATGAGAAGATATTTCCATGGAAAGGGTATATGCGGATCAAAATACCAAAAATATGGGACAAAAAAAATAAATATAAGCAAGAAATATTCCTATTTTGGTAACTGCATATGTGTACGAATAGGATAAAAAACCTTTTGCCCATGTGAATTGTGTTACGCAAGTCTGCCCATATTTTATGATATGCATGTGCACATATGGTTTGTTTTCTTTTCAATTTTTGATAAAATGTAAGAAAAATTCATAACGAAAGAGAAGACTAACAAGCTAACAAAAAAGATCTCAACTTACAAGAAAAACTAAACAGGAGAGTATTAATTAATCCTACCACAAAATAAGGAAAAGCCGAGAGATAAAAATTAATCCTATTTTAAGATCCTAATGAGAACGGGACTATTTTTGTGATTTTCATTTTTCTTGTAATAAAATAACGTAAAAGAGTCAAAATTAATTGAAATAGCTATATTATGCATAAATTAAATATTTACGTGCTAAAATATGAAAAAATCTTGGGGAGGGTCAAAATCACATGTCTACACCATGTGTCCATGCTCCGCAAGTATCATGGCGATCCGTCCCATGTGTTAGATTTCAGCTCGGTCCAGTTGGACAAAGATTTGACTTATGAGGAGGAGCCGATAGCTATTCTAGCCCGGCATGTTCGACAGTTGAGGTCAAAGAGTTATCCTTAAGTTTGAGTGTAGTAGAGAGGTCAACTAGTCGAGGCAGCTACTTGGGAGTTCGAGTCGGACATGCGGAGCACATATCCACACCTTTTTACCAGCCCAGGTACTTTTCTATGTCCGTTCGAGGATGAACGATTGTTTTAGAGGAGGAGAATGTGATGACTCGATAGCTCATCTAGAGTTTTAAACCTTAATTCTATGTTTTGAAGCCTCCAATAGCTTCTTTAATCCTTCATCGATTTGCCTGCGCAGTCCGGGTATTTTTCCGGAAGGCTTTTATGTTAAAAGTTGATAAAACATGAAATTTTGCCTTAAAGATCTATTTGAGTTGACTTTGGTCAACGTTTTAGGTAAACAGACCCAGATCTATATTTTGAAGGTCTCGATGGATCCGCATCATGATTTGGGACCTGGGCGTATACCCGTAATCGATTTCGGAGGTCTCTAGCTCGAGTTATCGCTTTTTATTAAAAGTTTAAAGTTTAAAGGTTTAATGACTTTAAAGATTTGATGGATGTTTGACTTTGTTTATACCGGGTCTGTATTTTGGTTTCTGAATTTGGTATAGGTCTATTACTATATTTATGACATGTCTACTAAATTTGGTGAGAAATGGAGTTGGTTTGATGTAATTCGGACGTCCGGTTGTTAAAATAGAAGTTCTAAAGTTTTCTTGAAAATTTCATGTGATTTGGTGTCCGATTCGTAGATCTAGGTGTTATTTTGGCGATATAATCACGCGAGCGAGTTCGTATGATATTTTTGGACTTGTGTACATATTTGATTTGGAGCCCCGAAGGCTCGGGTGAGTTTCGGATAAGCTACGGAGTGATTTTTAATCTTAAATAGAATGCTGGTGCATCAAGTCTGTTGGAATGCTGGGTAAAAGAAGGGAAAAACGGGATTATGTTCATTCTTTCAAATTTTTAAAACTAGAAAATCTTAGAGGCGATATTTCCAAGAGCTTTTCTTCCCCAATTTGTTGGTAAGTGATTCTAACCTACTTTCTTTCAATTACCCATTACAATTCATAAGATTTCCACCTAAAATATAGAATACTTATGGTAGAAATTTGGGATTTGGGTAGAAATAGGAATTTTTGTAAAATTGGAATTTAGACCTTAAATTTGGGTCAGATTTTGAAACAAATTACATAACTGGGTTCGGGGGTAAATGGGTAATCGGATTTTGGTCCGAATTTTGGGTTTGGACCAAGCATGCCCGGGGTCGATTTTTGACTTTTTTGGGAAAAGTATGAAAATTCTAAATTTATGCATTGTAATTGATTCCTTTAGCAATATTTGATATTATTGAGTCAATTGTGGTTAGATACGAGTGACTTAAAGGGAGATTCTAGGGGAAAGGCCTCGGTAGAGCTCTGAGTTAACTGCGGAGTGAGGTAAGTGTTGAGTTTAACCTCGATTTGAGGGAATTAGGAATCATCTGACTATGTGCTATGTGAATTTCATGCGTGAGGCGTATATGCAAGGTGACGAGTGCTTATACGCCGTCGAATTGCTTTTTTTCGGATTTTTCGCTTTTCCTTAATTATCTATTTCCTTGCCTTAACTGTTATGTACTCTAAATGCCTTCCATGCTTTATTTGTTAGTACTTGTTAATCATTGTTTCTCCTGTTAAAGATGTTAGATATTTTCATGCTTTCATGACCCGCTACTACTTGCCTTAATTAAGTTTCTTGCACCTGGCTAATTGTCATTTATTGAACTTGTCTTGCCGTGTAGTATTACATATGTGAATTCTCAAGTGGGTACAAGATTTCCTTTCTGATTTAACTTTATATTCACCAATCATAAAGGTTCTTGTGATTTGAATTATGGATTTAATTGTACTCAGTGAATATTTGTACTGATATGGTGGGATCGGATTGCACGCCGCAACAGGTGAAATAAGGGTGGATTGATATGTTGGAATAAGGATGAATCTATACTGATATGGTAGGATCGGGTTGCACGCCGCAACAGGTGAAATAAGGGTAGATTGATACGGTGAGATAAGGGTGAATTATGATACTGATTTTGTTATATGGTGGGTTTGGGTTTGCGCCGCAACATGTATTTATTTATTTATGATTGTTGATATTATTACGAGGGAATTAAGGGAGGATTATGTTGTAAGGTGGGATCGAGTTGCGCGCCGCGATAACCTACGTGTTTCTATTTCCTTGTGTTGTATTGGTTCTAGGTATTTTTCATACGGAACTCTAAGGATTTGATAATTCTGATCGGCATTCTTTGAGGATTTAGCTATTTTCTTCAGTTAACTGTCTTATTTCGTTATGTATTTTCTTCTCATGTCTTTATTATATATTGCGTACAGGTTGTAGTGTAAGTGGTCTGCCTTAGCCTCGTCACTACTTCGTCGAGGTTATGCTCGACACTTACAGAGTACATGAGGTCAGTTACTCATACTACACTCTGCACTTCTCGTGCAAATTTTGGAGTCGGTCCTAGCGACAGTTATTAGCATGCTCGGATTGGCCAGCTTTGTGGAGACTTGAGGTACAACTGCTCAGCGTTCGCAGCTCCTAGAGTCCCCTTTCCTTTTTAGCTGTTTATTTTCCTTCACACAACTTTATGTTTATTTTAGACCCTTGATGTACTATTCTAGTAGCTCGTGCACTTGTGATACCGAGTCCAGGGTTGTATCAGATATTTTAATTGTTATAGCCTCCGCACTTTATTACAGTTATTTCAGTTCTTTCTCATTATTTAATTTAAACTGTTGAAAAATGGATAAATTATTCTAATGTTGGCTTGCCTAGCAAGTGAAATATTAGGCGCCATCACAATCCCTAAGGTGAGAATTCTGGATTGTGACAGGTATAGAGCACTGCCTTTAAGAGGACTTTATTACGAGATCACGTTGTGAGCAATAAAGACAAAAAAACATGATTCTCGTTCCTTATACCGGTTATACTAGTTATGGACTTCTCCGATTGAACCCGCTTGCACAAAATTCTGAGTCCGCCACTGATTATAATCCGTTCAAAATTCTGTTGAGTCAAGATGAACGGGATAATTTGAGCTGGACAATGAGTCCTAACTCAACTTGTCCAATTCAATACCATTTCTTATTTTATCTATTTTTCATAATTTCTTTAATTACCAATTCAAATTAACAAAAAAAAAATATTTATCATGACTATATCTAACTAATTAAACATTACATATCTACTTTATTTTTATACGTTTCGATAAATTTTATCTGCTTTGAATATGATTTATCACAACATACACCAAAAACCTGACATGTGAAATGAATCAAGAAATTACTTATACACACGACATGTGCAATGAAAGAGAATTAGTTCGCACATCATTGTACATATCACGTTAAATGCTAAGTATATGCAAGAAGTTCATGTCGGATACATAATTTGAATTTTATAAGTATGAGTCCGAACCTCTACCACAGTTAAATTGGTTTACCATAACAAATACACTAGAAATATGTGCTCTATGTCCGTCCCCTGCATCCCTGCATGACATATGCATCTACATGACAGAACAAGCATTAGGATTTTCATCACTGAACCACTGAGGGGCATATACATAGTGAACAAAATATGAAACTTCACCCTCTTTATTTTTTGCTTCTACTTTCTTCACTTCATTAAGTTCAACAATTTTTTCTGTGGTTTTCACTTCAACTGTAACTTTTTCCTTTTTTTCCTCCTCTTTCTTCTTTATAATTTCTACGTGTTTGCGGAAATTTTTTCGCACATATGTCACAACTTTTTCTGACTCAAGGACTGTCTCAACTGTTATAGTTTGAGCTTTAAAGTCTATTTTCACATTATGAATACCTGCACAATAAAAAAAAACATACATAGAAATTGAAATTATTGAAATAAAATACTATCTCTTATAAAACTAAAGATCTTGGTGGACTATGCATAGATTTTTACCTTTGTGTTTGAGTAGCCTCTTCTTTAGGTCAAGTTCACACTTGTTGCAATGCATGTGAACTTTCAATGTTGTTGTCTTAATACTTTCCTTCAAGATCCAATAGAATTAAGTCAATCAAGGATCACTTCATAGTTAAATAAATTATGCTTCTTATCGTACAAAATAATCATCTAATTTGTCTTTCATGAATTATTGCATTATGAAGAAAATGAGAATAAGCGTATGTTGTATGGCGAAAGTCATTTTCCATGAAAATATTTTTTATGAGAAAGTTATTTTTGATGTTTCGTTACCACAAAATATTTTTCATAGAAACCATTTGTCATCGCAAGGGAGAGAATGTCTTCTCTTAGGATGTGTTTGGTACGAAGGAAAATATTTTCTGGAAAATATTTTTTAATTTTCCCATGTTTGGTTGGCTTATGTTTTGAAAAATATTTTTCTTAAGAACTCATTTTCCTCCAATTTGAGGAAAATGTTTTCCTTATTAAGAGAAGGGAAAACACTTTCCAAAACTCCTTCTCAACCTTCCCCACCCTCACCAACCCATGTCACCCCCTCTCCAAAAAAGGCTTTTTTTTTCTTTTCAAATTTTACTTTTTCTGTTACCACCCTCCTTACTACCCCTCCATCCCACCCTCAATATTTTTTTGTCAATTTTAAATTTCTATTTTTTCGTTTTTTTTGCACCACCCACCTGCCCCCTCCCCCACCCGCACACAAAAAAACAAAATTTAACATTTTTTTGTAGTTTAAATTTAAGTTTTTTTTTCGTTTTACTGCCATCCCCCCCCCCCCCCCTCCTCCCCCAAAAATATTTTATAAATATATTTTTCAGTGTTAATTTTTTATTTATTGATTTAAAGGTTCAAAATTTTAGAAGTTTCAAAATTATGATTTTGGAGGTTTATGTGTTTGGAAGTTTACGGGTTTAAAAATTATAAAGTTTACGGGTTCGAAATTCTGTGATTTTAAAAGTTTAGTTGTTCGAAAGTTTATGAAATTTGTGGATTCGGAAGGTTGTTGGTTTGAAAGTTTATGACTTCATGTTTATTATATCTAAAGTATTTATGAATACTCTTGAGAAGTTATTTTCCTTAATTTGCGTGCCAAACACAAAAAAATGAATAAAATTACTACTTGTTTTTCAAGAAAACATTTTCTTGGATAACATTTTCCACGGAAAACATCTTCCGATATACCAAACACACCCTTAGTCTTCAATAGAAGTCATTTGCCTCCCTTATCGCATATATACATGCAGGCAAACAAGGTAGCAGATGTGTTGGCTCGCTTTGGAAGATCAAGGACCATGTTTTGGACTTGAAATGGATATACTATTTTGGACATTTCCTCCTCTTCATGTTTTGTTTACTTTGTGAATGGACCTCTATGCACTACCCGAGATTAGGCAATTTTGACTAATAATTCCGGTCGAGAAAATATTGTCCGAGTTTGGACGCCATTTTCGACCACCATGGTTGGAAATTTGTTCACATTTAATTTGCCATTTTTTTTTTAGAAATATGCGATCACCTTCTCGACAAAAGTAGTCAGAAATGTCCGCGTGAAAACCTGTAAATTAGCTTCCGACCGAGATGATCGGTTAGGAAAGTCAACTTTTTTCTTTGACCAAAAATTTTAAAAAATTAACTGCGCTACTTGACCGACCGATTCGGTTGGTCAATTTTAAAATACAAATTTTATTTTATTTTGTGAACTCCAATTCTGATCTATTTCATTCTCCCTCTTTCCCCTCTCTCTCTCTCGCTTTCCTCTCTTTCCCTTCTCTCTCTCTCTCTCTTTCAAGCGACCAATAGCTTTGTTTTTTTACCTTACCTTTAGTTTTTTGTGTCTTTTTTAGTTACAGGCGGCGATGACACTCAAGAGGAACTTGGCAGATTTTCAGCGGACTCCGCCAGCAACAACGACAATGAGGTAAGCACTTTTTTTTTCTTTTTATTTGTTTTAGTACCTAATTCGACTTTCTTGCTAAAATTTCTATTTTCTATTTAGATTTAAAGAACATCTAATTTTTTTCTCTTTATTTGTTTTTAGTACCTAATCTAGTTTAATGGTTAGTGTCGCTCTCGGAAGCATCTTAGGTAGTGTATTTTTGAAAGGCTTGATATACAATGAGAAGCCAACCCTCCGTAGCTCTGCCTCTCTTCCCTTAGCCAGAGCTTTGCCCATTTAGTTTGCTAGATTAAAATGAATTATGTGAATTAGATCGGTCATTAGCCATATTTGGACTTTATGCACATACAAGCATAATTAGATTTAACTAGTATAATTAGATACATATATTTTAGGATAAATATGGAACTTTGAGAGTCAGATGATTTTATTTTGAAAGAACATGATATATTATGAAAGTGTGTGGCATAATGCTTTATATATTTCAAAATAGAAACCTTTCAAAGAAATTAATTTATTTATTTAAGTGTGTGACGTAATGCTATGTAAACTTTTAAAATAGGAACAATTAAAAATTAACTTATTTATTAATTTATTTGGTATAATACTATGTAAATAGTTACACCCCACACAAAGATAATGATGGGTTAATTTTTTTTAAGGAAGTATCGTGAGGTTTGGAAGGTTAAGAAGCTAATCGAATCGAAGAAAATAAGTGTGGTCGAAAGTCGACAAGTTGGGTATGTTATAACTCGTACTTGTGGGGTGAGACTAGGATACTTAAGGTGATAAGAAGGTAATTTTACGAGATATTTTAGTCGTATGATAGTCGTGTACTATCATTTGAAGCCAAGCGAGTTATGAAACAAAAGTCGACAAAAGTTGTCGCAAGTTACGTTCATAATTTTACTAAAAATTTAGGTATAAAGTTACTGAGCTTTTCACTCAATGTACTTGGATTTACGGGGTGATCTACCCAACAGATTGAAGATCTACGAGTCTAGTTTTCAATACATTAAATCGTTCATCGATACGATATCGGAGTAAAGAGATATTTGTATTTTTGCGAGACTGCGCAAGCAGCTCCCTATAGGACCCACTTAGGCGGTTGAGATATCTTGACATATATATATATGTGTGTGTGTGTGTGTGTATGACGCCTACATCCCATTTTCACTCATTCTTTTTACTCTCTTCAGACCCTAGACACCTAAAAATCTTCTCTCAAAATTCTCTCATGATCCAAGACCCAAACAAATGACAAACAATAGAAATCAAGTGTCGGGAATCCCATGACGCTAATGAGTTTTTTTTGTTCTTCTTATGGTTCATGATTTAGTGTGGTTCCAGCCTGTATGGTAGGTTGTTTTAAGTGGTTTAAGTTCTGGAAAATACTCTCCCAAGATTTTCATATCAACCCTAGGTTATTTCAAGTCTTCCAAAGTGATTCTAGTGCCGAGAAACCCGAAGTGCTTGCTAGTTTCGCTTCCTTGTTCTTGTGTTTGCGTTGGAAGGATACTTCATGGTGAAGTAATCTCAAATTGGAGTTGTTTTATCTGTTTAAAGGTAAGGAACCTCTCATTCTACATGTATTTAAGCTTATCCAAGTTATGGCTAAGTCGTAGAAGCTAGAACTTGTGAGATATCTATCGAAAGGCTCGTTAGTAATGTTGTTGATTAGTGGATTGTTTGGGAGGCGTAATATGATTATTATTGATGTTGTTTGGATTGCTTGGTAATTATTGTAACCTGTGGGACCCGTTTTATCGTAAAATAGGTTATGGTCGTAAAATAGGGATGTTCCCTCAATCCGAATTAAATAATAAGGCTAAGCGCTTCTATGAATAGTTAGAGAAAGGTAGTCATCCACTGTATGAAGGCTCAATGCGTTCCAATTTTTGTGTTGCAATTAGATTACTAAATGTTATATCATATAGTTTTATTTTTCAAGCGCGTATGGATTCTATCATTTGGATTATCAATGAACTTAATCCGATTAAAACTAACTTATCCAAAGATCTTCATACGGCAAAAAAATTGATTTTCAAGCTAAGTTTTTCTTCAGAGAGGACTGATTGTTGTTAGAAAGGTTGCATGCTATTCTATAAAGATAATGCAAACTTTAGAGAATTACATATGTTGTAACCGGCCTTATTATAAGGAAGTCATAAGTGCCAATAGGAAGAAGATGATTTCAATTAGGATGATGCATTACTTACCCATTATATCTAAGTTAAATAGGTTATATGCATCAATGAGCTCTGCTCCTCATATGAAATGACACATTGAACATAGAAGGTCACCTTATATTCTACGTCATCTGTCAGATAGAGAAACGTGGAAGCATTTTGTTAGGGAGTATCTGAAATGTAAACCAAGAAACATTAGGTTGAGATTATGTGCATATGGATTCACTTCATTTGTTGTCTCTCCTACACCATATTTATGTTGGCTAATATTCGTTACGCCGTATAATTTTCCACTCAAATTATAGCTTGGTGACGTGACCATAATGTCAGAAAGATAATTAAGTACTCTTTCACTGGGTACGATTTTCATACAGAAGAATGATCTTAAGGGCATGAAAATCAATATTAGTGCGGTCTAGGTGAAAGGTGACGGGAATTTTAATTATTATGGTGTGCTTCAGAAGATTTTAGAACTCGAGTATTGTGTTGGTTGGTCGAAAAAAAGTTGGTACTCTTTTGATATAAGTGGTGTGGTCCAACACCTATTAGAGGTACAAAAGTATATTATCGGTATAAAATAGTTAAAATTAAGCACATAAGAGAATATGGACTCATGATCCATTATCATTGCACAAGATGCAAATAAGTTTATTATGCTCCTTACTTTTTGTGCAAGACCTTACTTTTTGAGCAAGAATAAGTTCGCATGATAGGTACTTTTAAAAACAAATATCGTGGTCGAGTGGAAATCGAGGATGCATTAGATGTAGCATACCAGAATGACATTTCAAGTGTTGAAGAAATGGTAGAAGATGAATTAGCAGATGAATTGCAGCATAGCAAAAGTATCTATAAAGAATTTGAACATTCTGTCCTTGGATCAAATCAACATAAGTATGGAGAAGGAACATCCATTAGAAACAAGGATGAAGATCAAATGATGAACACGAAACATACAAGGAAGAGTTACTTGATGAAAATGAAGCAAGCAATGATGAAGAATTATATGATCAATATGAAAAAAGTAATAAGGATTGATTTGTTGGGGTTTTGTAACATATTGAACTTCTTATATTATTCTTTTAATTATCTAATATGTCGAAGAATTGTTTTATGTTTTTATGACATGTTGAATGTTTTATGTTATCCTTTAATCATTTCATATGTAGAATACATGTTGAGTTTTTTTATGGTATAATACATAAATAGATCTTCAAACTTGGCCTCAACTGGCAATTATGCCCTTCAACTTTGGGTGTGCACAAGTAGGCACCTCAACTTGTCTCCACTTTGTCAATTGAACACTCCAACTTACAAAATGATCTAGATACTACCTCCAAAATTTATGTGTCACGTCAGCATTTCTGTTTACGCGTTCAACTTTATACAAGCTGAGGTGTCTACTTGTGCACACCAAAGTTGGAGACATACTTTCCAACTAAGGCTAAGTTTGAGGGCCTATTTATATATTATACTTTTTTTATTTTATAATTTATCATGCTTACACTATAAAGATGGCGTCTAACGGTAGCGAATCCTCCGAAGAGTAAATTTGAAAAGAAAAATTATCCTTTGCTGAGTACAAGTTACAATACCTCAACTATACCAAATATGAATCATCCACCTCATTCTCCTCATCCTCCCCAGTCAACTTTATTGCCACTTGCTTTTTTTTTTTTACTATCTCTCCCCCCTCCCATCTAGCTCACTTTAGTATTACTCTATGCTTTTCAATGAAATGATACTGGCCCTACCTTTAATTCAATGCCCTACTATACAATTTTCTTCTTCTGGTTTTCATATTAGTCAGCTTGGTGGCTCATTATTGAATACATCCCTGGTTTATCATGTTAGTCAGCATGATGGTTCATCATCTATGCCTCGATCGTCGTCAACTCCATTATCATCTGCGTCGTAATCCACTCATAACATACTGTAACGATGTGACCGTTCGTTTTGAACATTTACACTTCGCTTAGCAGTTTGGTGGCATGAGTAGCTCCGTATGATGTATTAGGACTTGTGTGCAAAATTTGGGTTTATTCGGAGTTGATTTGACATGTTTCGGCGTAAGTTTTTGGAAGTCGAAAGTTTGGAAGTTTATTAAGTTTAATTTGAGGTGCATTTCGTCGTTTCGATATTGTTATGTGTGTTTTGAGACCTCGAGTTGGTCCGTAATATGATATGGAACTTTTTGGTATGTTTAGACAGGGTCTTGAGGGGCTCAGGTGAGTTTCGGATAGGTTTGAGTTGTGTTACGCTCATTTTTCTTATGTTTCGACGTCGTTTCTTCAAGCATAAATGGTACCACATTGAACAAATGAGCTCATATTTCTGTTTTTATTGAAGCATTAGATCCGTATCATAATTACGTAGCCATAGCAAAAAGAATCATCAAATTTGGACATCGTAGAAGATTTTATGGTCATTTTACTAAGAAATGGATTGCCAGATTTTTTTCCAGATTAATTACGAAATTGCCACTACTGCGTATTTAAAAATCTGCACTATTTTAAAATATTAAAACCAACATATCTCCTTCAATAAGGTCAAATGGAATGATTCAAGAGCCTAACTTGATTAGAATTTCACAAGGAATCCATTAGAGGTATCAAAAGTGAGTTTCGAGATTTTGTGGGCAAAAGAAACGAGGAAGACCAATGTTAAAACGAAGGTTTTATGCATTTAACATATTTTGAGTTGGGGAGCTCAGAATTGGGCAATTTTTCGAGGCACTTTTCAGCATATGAATTGGGGTAAATATTCTCTACTCGGTTTTGACTATATTTCATGAATCTATCTTCGATTTTAGCTTTTGGTTGATGAATTTTAAAGAAAAAATCGAGAGTTTTGGCCTAAAGTTTCATAATATGAATTTTTGAGTTTTGAACACCGATTCGGAATCAGATTTGAGTGAAACTAGTTTGGTTGAACTCGTAATTGAATGGGTTGACAGATTTTGTGAGTTTTGTTGAGTTCCGAGGTGCGGGCCCGGGTTGGACTTTTTGGCCGATTTTGGGCTTTTGATTAAAGATTCGACCTTTTTTGATTGGTATTAGTTCTTTTAGCATTGTTTGATGTATTTGAGTTATTTTTGATTAGTTTCGAGCCATTCAGAGGTTGAAACGTGTGTGATGGGATTCTTGGAGCATCGCTTGGTGTCAGAATTAGCTTGTTTAAGATAAGTAACTCTTCTAAGCTTAATGCTGAAGGTATGAAACCCCGAACTACATGTTATGTGATTGGTATTGAGGTGACGCACATGCTAGGTGATGGGCGTGCACCCTGTGAAATGGGACTCTATTGTTCCCATGGCCCTGTGTAGTGGCCCTATTTTGTTGATATTTTTGTTTTCGTCATGTGATAAAGTATATGAGGTGTCAATCATGCTAAATATCATGTTTAGGCTTTATGTTGAAATTGTTTGTACCTATAGTGGTTATTTCTTGCTGTCATCTCACTGATTTCCATTGATATTTTGTACTTAGTCATATTCATGCATTCATATCGTATCTCAGTCTCAACTGTTGTTGTTGATACATAATATCATTGTTGTCGGGCTAGTTTCATGACATTTTGAGCCCGTGAGCGAGACTGGAGAGAGTGATGATTGAGTGAGGCTGAGGGCCTGATTGTGAGTATATATATATATATATGGACCGGGTTGCACACCGCAACGATCTAGCGCTTGGGCTGTAGGAGCCCTTCCGGAGTCTGTACACCCCCAGTGAGCGCAGTCGACTATATATATATATATGGATCGGGCTACACGCCGCAGCAGTTATTATACAACGCTGAGTGATTTAGTGTATTAAGTATTGAGCTTAGTAAGAGAGGATGCAAGGTAATGAGATTGAGTATTCTGAGAGTATGAGTACATGTTTCATCTCTGAGATACGTGTCATTCAAATGCATATATGACATACAAGCATAGAGATGCATTCTTCCTCATGCTATATATACTATCACGTCATTCATGACTGTGAGCACGTGATTTTTGCCCTATGAGAACTACTCCCAAAAATTCAAAATAAAATGGTTTTGTGTTGTTTGTGATTTATTTGTATTTTGTCTGTGCATGTTTATTTCTTGTTTTAATTAATTGAAAAATACCAAAAATACATTTTTTGCATGCATATTTAGGATTTAATTGTGCATTTTTTGAGTTAATTAAACCATGTCCTATCTTAAAGAATGAAAATCACAAAAATATGAATTTTGGGTAGCTTTGTCATTTTATTATTTTATTATTTAATTGTATGATTTTATTTTTGTTTGATCTTGTGTGTTAATTGTTGTTAAGGGTTAATTAATATCGTTTCAAAATAATCTTGGTTTTACCATTTAATTTAGGAATTTTGGTTTTTAGGAATTAAAAGAAAATGAAAGGGAAAAAGAAAAGAGTGAAAACGGATTGGGCCATTATTTTGGACCAAAAAATCGAGCCCAAATTTTACCCCAAACCCGGTCCAGACAGCTCCTCTCACAGGATGGTGAAACGACGTAGTATAGGTACCAAGCTACGTCGTCTCAATGGCAAAAAATCTGAGCCATCCAATCAAGCCATATCCAACGGTCACAGATCAATGCCCACATCCAAGGACCAAGCCTGACCCGTTACCCGGTTCAAACCGACCCCCTACTTAAACCAAACGGCGTCGTATGGGTTAATCTCCTTGATCCTGGCCGTTGATCGTGCTTGATCCAACGGCCAGGATTAAAACACCCCCTCCGTATATAAGTCCAATCCCTTACCCCACGCCCCCAAAGCCATACCCCCCTCACCTATTCGTCTCTGAGCTTCAGAGACCAAACAGATCCGCCGCCTTCAACCACCGTGCTCTGCCTACCGAAAATCGCCTCACGACGGTTCCGGTGGTCCAAACGACCCTATCTTCTCACCACTGATTCCCCTCGACCTCCCCATTCCGGATCCCTAAATCTTATCCCTAGAATCCCAGCCGTGTACCTCGAATGTTAGATCGAAAATCAGGCCGGAACCCTATCTCGTCCAATAGCCTCCAAATTCACACCACAGCCTCCCCAAGACTTCCTCGTTCCAGTCCCACGCTCAGTTTTCCTCGAATCATCCCCGGTTTTTTCGAATCTTCGATCGAAGCTTAGGACCCAAAACCCTAGTTCATCTAATGAACCCCAAACTCACACCAGCTATCCACCTGACCTCCCTCGTGCCTAAAACGCCCTTGGTCTGGCTTGAATCTTGCTAGAACTGGTCGAGTTTCAAATCAATTGAAGAACCCTAGAGAGCCAAAACCTGGAACCTGTCCGAGTAAAGGGAAAATTTGAGGTTCTTAATCGACTTTAGTCGAGTGTTTTCAGTCGAGAACACTCGATTAAGGTCCGTTTGGACCTCAAAAGTTCGAGTCGAAGTCTAAAATGGGAACTGTTCGGAGTTAGCCTGTAATTTTGAGGTATTTTTCTTCTTTTTCTTTTCTATTTTTGTTGTTATTTATCTGCTTAAGCTTCATGGTATTTCATCATCTATTAATTTATTTCTCTCTTCTCTTTCGGACCTTTTTCTAGTCCAGTTTTTCTCATATGGTTGGTTGGCATATGCTGAATCGATTGAGTATGTTTGTCCGTTAGTTTGGTTGTAAGGGTCAGTGCCCATAATGTTCTTGCACAAAAACTGTGTCTAGTCTTGTAAATTGGTTACTAGTATTACTAGTTCAAATGATCTCACTTTCTATGATGTCTGATTCCTTGTTTGTTTTGTTGTTCATCATTTTACATATAAATTCAGTTATGTTCATCCAGTATGTGACAATGTTTCATTCATTTTGTTTGATTTAGAATTGTGAACATAGTTAGTCATTCCCATGTATCTGTGTCAATCATGGTCTGAAATTTGACCTTGGTAGTTCAATGTGATTTTGTTCAAATGCATTGGTCTTTATTTTTATGCTATTTGATCTGACCCGAGTTCTAGTTTGAATTACTGATTGAATTAGATAAGTTGAATTGGTTATAGCTATTGTAGTTTGTTGGATTCAGCTTAGTTAGTTGGTAGGTTTGAATAGGTTAGAGTTGAAAGGTTCAATGCAGAGTGAAAGGGATTGGGTAGGACAGTAATTTCAGGAACTTTAGGAGGGTAATTTGGGGTTTAAAGGTTTAGCAAAATGGTCTTGCTAAGTGGGCTGACAGTAAAGCACTTAATTAACCCTTAATCTAATGTGTTAGTGGGAAACACAACATAATTGTATGGGGAGGGTCACAAGGACTTGATATAGAAAAATAGGCTGCCCATACCCGCGTGAGATTAATAAACAAAAAGAAGTTTAGTGGGGAACAAATGAATTAAAAAGAGGGAAAACATAATATAGTGGGGTTTGAGAGATGATGGGCAGAATTAGTTGAAAAATTCTGCCTAAAGTGCTTTTGAGAGTTGAGGGGGGCAGGCCTGCTTTGGGGGGTTATATATAGAGTCATTTTTAGACAGAAAAAAAGGATTTTTTTCCTGAAAATCTTAAGAGAGTGCTGGAGAGTTTAAAAAGAGAAAAAAAGAAGAAGAAAGATATGGTTTCATTGCATCTGTAGGAGTAACTCGAATCCTGGACAGTGAATCCGATTCCTTTTGATTGCTTAAGTGGTTCAGTGGTCTACTGGTTCAGTTTCGGGTTTAATATACGCGTGGTTGAGTTTGTTTGTGGTGATATTGGTTGCTGCTGTTTGGTCTTTTACAAACTTTCTGGGCTGTGTCGGTAGCTGTTTGGAACTCCCAACTGCTGTTGTTGAACTGCTGTTGTATTGCTGCTCGTATTACTGCTATTGCTGATCTCTCTTCTACTTTATCTCTGTTCCAATTTCAGGTACACTTTTCGAATCGCCTTGATGTAGCTCCTTGAAGTTGGAAAAATGGAAATATTCACAGAATTGTGTTCATTTGTAGGCTGCCTGTTGTTTACAATTGGATGAATTGTTAGTTAATTATACCTAGTCGATATTGATTATGTGTTTTGTATTATGTGAATAGTGGATACACACGGATTGTAATTAAGAGCTACTGAACTGCTATGCTCATGTTGACATACTGCTAGTTTACAAATTTAAGCTGTTAGGTTGTCAGTTTGCTTTACCATAACAATTAGTACTAGATGAAGTTATTTGAACTCTTGATTTGTTCTGTTATATGTGATTCATGTCAAAGTGGGCGACTAGTTAGGGACAATAATTTAATTAGAAACAGAAGCATCAGAATGTTCGAATGTGCGCTGGTTTGTTTTGGGACTACTTGAATTCATGGTTATCTAGCAACCGCTTTAGTATAGATAGTGCTCACTTTAGTATAGCACTATTCTGTTAAAAAATCAAATTCAGAAACATGATTGGGGTTGCAAGTGTATGATGGGTCATCAAGTTTGATTTCGAGGTAAACTTAATATCAGTAGGCATCAACAGTTTAGGCTAGTAATATCAGTAGGCATCATCAGTAACTTGTTTAAAATAAGCAGGCACCATTAGCACTGACTAAATAAATTGGTCATGATAATTGGATATGAATAAGTAGTTAATTTGAACGAGCGTACGTCGTAGTATTTTATTACTATTCGGTAAACACACTCTGGAGAGTTGGAGTAACTGTGGTGTGCAAATGCTTATCCCGCGATCTTCTCGGCCTGATCCTGTTCATTTGAACTAGGCTAGTCCTAGGCCCACTTTGGGCCACTAAAAATTCACGGTTGGCCTGCACGAATTTTATGGCTTGGGCTCTTTGGGTCCAAGACTGATATGGCAATTGGCACGTTAGCACTCAAGGATAGACTGGGCTTTTAAGTTAGGTAGTGGATTCAAATTAAAAGGTTCGTCCTTTCGTTTGGATCCGGACTTGAACTTGAGGCCCGATTTTGTAATATTAATTAATTAGGACTTTTCCTTTTTTTATTTTTTAGAGACAAATAAATTAGAAAATTATAGATTGCTTTAGGTTTGCCCTTTTAAAATAAAAATGAGACGAGCCTCGTCGAACAAAATAAATAAATCACGGGGCCCTCGTTAAATGTATATATTGATTGCTTAGATTTCGGGATGGGCCGTTTAGCGAATTTCATGGCTTTCCCAAAATAATAACGCGCTAGTTACTTCAGGCGCGCTTTTAATAATTTACTTTATGAAACTCGGGTGCACATTTATGTGGCCCAAATCCAAATCTCGACGGAGTCGAAATGTGTCGATAACCACGGGTGCATTGATGTGACGTGGTTCGAGATGTATTTTTGCGACGTCACAATTCTTATTAAAAATAATAATAATAATAAAGGAGGTAAAGAGTTTAAATTTGCACATAGGTTCAACATGTATTAAAATCAGATAAATAAGCCGAATGTAACAGTTGAGCGACCGTGCTAGAACCACGGAACTCGGGAATGCCTAACACCTTCTCCCGGGTTAACAGAACTCCTTACTCGGATTTTTGGTGCGCGGACTATTAAATAGAGTCAATATTTTCCTCGATTCGGGATTCAACCGGTGACTTGGGACACCATAAATCTCCCAAGTGGCGACTCTGATTCTTTAATAATAAATCCTATTTCGATTGTCCTTTAATTGAAAAAAACTCTCTCCTGGCCCCTTTGCGGTGGCGCGGGTAAAAAGCAGGTGTGACAGCTCTAGCGACTCTGCTGGGGAGATAAGGAACCCAGAATCTCTGGTTCAGGGTTCAGAATTCGAGCTTAGATAAATTGTTATATTTGGCTTTGTTTATTATCCGGTTTTTACATGTTTGGGCCTAATGTGCTAAATGTTGCTTTTACCGCTTTGATATTACCTGAACTGTATATAAACTGTGCCGAAACCCTTCTCTTCTTACTGCCGGGGATGTGCTTGCTGGTTGAGACTCCCTATTCTGTTAGTGTCAGACATAAAATAAGAAAGAGGCTGGACAAGTTACTAAGCTGGATGACCTTTTGGTTCCCGGTACGTAGCCCCCTCCTCGACTCGAGTTGTCCGCTCGGGTACACAGTCTAGAACAAATACCCAGGTTATGAACCTAGAATAACTCAGCTTCATGCCGGATCCCTAGTAGGAACGTTTGTTTGCATCACGTGCATTTGACTTTGGAGGCTCAACACAGGGGTTGGGTCTGTCTAGGACAGGTGTACCAAAAAATGGAAATGACCATCCTGATGCATCTTACTTGCTACCTGTGCATTTATTTGCTTCGGACTTGCATGCTGACCGACTTTTTGAGGAAAGCAAACTAGCAGTATGAGGGTTAAGGAAAGTTAATCGCCTGTTTTCGAAAAAAACCAATGTCCAAATAGTGTCGAAACTCTGCCGATTTTTTTTGAGAAAATGGAAAAAAAAGAAAAAGAAAAATATAAGTTTTATTTGCCAATAAAAAGAGTCTGGTTTTCAAAAAGAAGTTCGTTTTATTGACCCGAACTACGCCGGTTTGATTCTCACAGGGTGCGGGATACGTAGGCAACCCTCATCGGGTCCAACCTCCCCTTTTACAAAAATAGCCAAAAATGTCAAATTTTAATTGTCAACATAAATAAGTCGGGTGATGCCGTTTTTGGCAAGAATAGCCGAATGTTTCCGAAAGGGACGCCGGAAGGCTGACTTTGCATAAACGGCCACTTTTAGTCATTTTTGGATTTTTGACCGGTTGACTCACCCAGCTTTTAAATCTTCGTTCCCGAAGTGCTGAAAAGCCGTGTGCGGAGCCGGATCTTCCTTTTAAACTATGAAAAATTAAAAATAGTCAATTTGTTGAGTCAAATAAATTTTATTTCTTAATCACCTTAATAAATGTGCAGGATGAGCACGATGCAAAATGAACCTTTTTCAATAATGACTAAAATCCCTTTCAAGTTGCGGTTATGGTGGGATGACTTAGGTGGTGAAGGGCAAGATGAGGTCAAGAAATATCTAAAAGGTCTTATGGTTTTATTGGAAATCCAGCCTCAAGGGGATATCATAAGAGCTTTGGTCACCTGCTGGGACTCGGCACACAATGTCTTCCCTTCTCCGATTTCGAACTCACTCCAACTTTGGAGGAAATAGCCGGGTACATCGGAAATGCTGAAGTTCCGTTGAGGCAAAAATACCTGGTTACTCCAAGAGCTGTCACTGTCCATCGGTTTTTAGATTCGTTAAAGATACCCAGGACGGTCCATAACCCAGATTTGGCCGCAGGTTTTTGTAATCCGCGCTTCATATACGACAGATACGGTCAGGTCGGAGGATTCAACAACTTGGGTAACAAGTTATGCAGCAAAAGTAACCGTCAGAAATGGGACGAGCATAGACGAGTGGCTTTTATGATAACCTTTTTGGGCCTTTTGGTATTTCCAAGGAAAGACGGAAACATTGATCTAAAAATAGCCGGGGTCGTCAGTACCTTGCTCACTCAAGATAAAAGCACTCTTGCGCCTATGATAGTATCTGATATCTTCCGAGCTCTCACAGCCTGCAAAGCCAGAGGGAACTTTTTCGAGGGGTGTAACTTGTTGCTACAAATATGGATGACTGAGCATCTCTGCCACCGTTCCTAGCTCTTGAGTTATGGTTCCTCGAAGAAAACTTGCATAGAAGAGTTCTACACAAGAATCAAGGGGGTCAGTCTACCCGAGGGAGTTACGACGTGGACATCATTCTTTCGGACCCTCACCGCCAGCCAAATACAGTGGACACTAGGATGGTTGCCTGTGGATGAAATCATATATATGCCAGCCACTGGACCCCATTTCCTTTTGATGGGACTCCGGAGTATTCAGCCCTATGCCTCGTATCGAGTCTTGAGACAGTTGGGGAGATGCCAAATAATTCCGAAAGATGAAGATCTTAGTGGCAAAGTAGTCGAGATCGGGCCCAACGGACAGTTTCCTGAAGCAGTAGTCCGACAAATTTGGAGTAAGTGTCAATACCTAACAGCCAATACATGTGTACGCGATCGGTTCAAGGGTGAAGTTTCGCCGGGATACCTTTCTTGGTTTAGGAAAGAAATCGAGTTTGGGAGACCGGCCAAAAGGCCCCATCTCCAGGAGTTCGTCCAGACGTCGCAAGAACAGTGGGATTGGTTGGCTAAAGAAGAGAGTTGCAGGGCAGAAATAGGCAAGCTGAGGTAACAGATTAGAGACCTGGAATTTGAAAATAGTCTGCAAGTTGATGCCGACCGGGGAGAAAGGAGCAAACTGGCCCAAGAAAATGAGGCGCTGAAAGACCAAATCCGACAAATGCGGAGAGATGCTGACAAACAACAAAGGAGTCGGTCAGATGAGCGGTTAATAAAAGGATTGGAAAGGGAAATTGGTGAGTGCCGGGATGATTTAAAGAAATCTGAGGATACCATAGCACAACTCCAGGCACAATGGGAAAAAAGAACGAAAGAGCGCACATAGTACTTACAACAGGCGAGGAAAAATTATGGAAAGACCATTGCTAGTCTAAAAAGGAAGGTGACCACCCTAGAGAGCAAGACGGCTAAACAAGCCAAGGCTTTTGAAAACGAGAGTAAACGCTTCTATAATCTGATGGACTCAATGGAAGATGAAATACAGTAGTTACGGAAACAACATCTGCATGATTCTCGGGTTTTGAAGGCTAGAGGGGATCAGATGGAACGCCTACTCCTAGAGAAAGACCGAACCAGGAACAAGATTCTGACTATTGCTCGTGCTATTACCAGGAAATGTCGGGAGTGTGAAAACATGACCCGTACTACCTTCTTCTCGGCGGTGATGATATTCGTGAAGCACATCATGTATAAATTGGAACAGCTGGAAAGGAACCTTGCACCTAAACCCGCGGCGAGGTCGAATGACGCCCCGCGGGCACCCAAATTTAAAACTTTAATGTATTCATAGTTTGAATCTACATTTTCTTTTTCTTAGAGTCTGTTGTCTGTTAGAGTCTGTCTTTATTTCACATCAAAGAATGTCAGTAGTTATTGAATTCGTACTTGGTTTGGTTTCAAGTATGTTATTTTCCTTTCCAAGAAGCGTCTAGTTTGTAATGGAATGTTTATTTATGAAAAATCAAAAATTCCAAAAAATTATCTTTTTGCTTTTCGCACTTGTAGGACAGAACTACGCATGGTCTGATTCATGCGGGGACATGATACGTAGGCAATCCACATAAGATTCGACCACCACTAAAGAAAAAGTGAATAAAAGAAAGGAAAAGAAAGAAATAAAAAGAGAGATAAAGAAAGTTTCAGAAACACTTAAACGAGGCACAAACAAAGTAAGCTGGAATGATGCATGCGGTCGAAGCAAAGACATGTTAGAAATGGTTGAACTGCCTAGGAATATTGCATCCCCCAACGTGAAATGGCAATATGTGTTAAACTCTAACGCTAACGATTTTGTTGTTTATCCAGAGATTTCGAACCAGTTAGTTTGTTAGAACGTTCTGGCAGATTAACATTACCAAACAAGATCTAAAGGGCCTGTACTAAAAAGCATGACTAGTTCAGACCAAAGTGTCGAGGATGAAAGGACGGAGAATCAAATGTTGAATGAGGAAATGGATAAGATGAGACAGGAGATGAAATAAATGCAGCTGGCCTTAGCTAGGGTACAAAAGGTGCCTAACCCTCCCGTTATTCCCACTCTTCCATCAGGACACACGCCGGAATACCCTCACCCCGGACCTTCAACAAGCTTCCCCAGTCACCAATACTATCAGGGAAGAAATGCCTATGATCCCCAAGCTTTACAACCCAATCAGAACCCTCCTCCACCAAATGTTCCTATTTTCGTGGCACCCCCACCAGCCACGCTGCAAAGATCATCCAGCGAGCTGTTGTTTCAGGCTCACGATAACCAATATTACCCCCTGAACCAACCTTCAAAGCACCCGAGCCTCATACTTATAATACTCACTTCGAGATCCCGGTAGAGACTGAAAAGCCGGTTAAGAGCCCAGAGCAAGACGAAGTGCTTCGAAAGTTTAAAAGCCTGGAGCAGTCCTTCAGGAATATCCATTGATTAGGCAACCAAGTCAGTGTGGCCTACAAAGATCTATGCCCATTCCCCAACATTCAATTGCCGACAGGGTTCAAGATGCCCATGTTTGATCTATACGAGGGGCACGGTGATCCAATGGCACATTTGCGAGGTTTTTGCAGCAAGATGAGAGGAGCAGGTGGTAAAGATGAGCTGCTAATAGCTTACTTTGGTCAAAGTCTAAGTGGGTCTGCACTGGAATGGTACACAAGACAGGATCCGAGCAGGTGGTACACCTGGGACGATCTAGCACAAGCCTTTGCAGGTCACTTCCAGTACAACTTTGAGATCGTCCCTGACCATCTCACATTATTGAAACTTGAGAAGAATCCAGGGGAAAGCTTCCGAGAATTCGGGTTCCGCTGGAGAGAGCAGGCGGCAAGAGTCGATCCTCCGATGAGAGAGGAGGGAATGGTAGACTACTTTCTGCAGACTCTGGAGCCAACTTACTTCGGCAACCTGGTGACGTCAGTTGGAAAATCTTTCAACGAAGTAGTAAAAATGGGCGGTATGATTGAAGAGGGACTTAAGTCCAACAAAATCCTAAGCTATTCGGCGATTAAAGCAACCACTCAGGCCATTCAGAGCGGCACGGGAGGTGCGCTCGGAAAGAAGAAAAGGGAAGATGTCGCAACAGTCGAGGCAGGTGCTTGGTCCAGATCCAGAGATCCCCCACCTCACTACCAACCTAGACCCCATCACTCAAATTGCCCACACATTCCATACGGCCCTCCACAACCCTACTATCCACTACAAGAGCCACATTTCTTTGTCCATCACGCCCAAACTTACACCCAGCCCCCGGCTCACCCGCAATGGCATGCGCTGGCTCCCCAAAATACATATCCACCTCCACAAAATACATATCCACCACCAAGGGCCTACAGGAATCCTTCGGGACCAGGTTTCCGTGGGAATTAGACTTTCAGGAACGAAAGGGTGCAGAGGCCGAGAACATTCACTCCGCTGGGAGAAACCTATACTACTCTGTTCCACAAATTGAGGCAGTTAGGCCTATTGAGTCCTGTGGAGCCCAAATTGCCAAATCCCCTTCCCAAAAATCTGGACCACTCGGTAAGCTGTAATATTGTTCGGGGGCTCCCGAGCATGATATTGAGAAGTGTTGTAAGTTGAAGACTACCGTACAAGATCTCATTGACACAAATAGGATCGAGGTCCAGGAGCCGGAGGCACCTAACATCAATCAGAACCCGTTGCCGGCACACCATGAAGCCCACATGATCGAACTAGTGCACGAAGGAGGGAAGCTCAAGAAGCCCTCACAAACGGTAATGATGATCCGTGCCAGTCCGAAAGAAAAGTTGATCAGTGGAAAAACGGTAGTACAGTTGGAAAGGGTAGAAGGCAAGCCAGTGGTGGTGATAGGAAAGAGTTCGTCTGATGTTGCCAAGAATCCAGAGCCGGTCAAAGTAACGGTGCAAGGGATATCAAACAAGCTAGTAGCCGTGAAGGGGGCATGCATAGGACCAGTTATTATCAGGCCAGTAATGCAGTTGCCGATAATCAGCGAGAAAGCTGTGCCATGGAGCTACAATCAAGTAATGGTAATGCACATGGGGAAGGAAGTTGTGGAAGAAATATGTGAGGCACAGGGGTTAACTCATTCGGGAAGGTGTTTTGCTCCCGCAGAGTTAAGAAGGGCCAATCCGGTAGCGATAAAGAATCCAGTTACCGAAGAAGAGGCGGAAGAATTTTTAAAGAAAATGAAGGCGCAAGATTACTCCATTGTGGAGCAGTTGAGGAAGACACCGACACAGATCTCATTGTTATCATTGTTGATCCATTCAGACGAGCACCGCCGGGTATTGATGAAAATTCTGAATGAAGCCCATGTCCCGGATAAGATTTCCGTGAATCATTTGGAGAAAATATCAAACAAGATTTTTGAGGTCAACAGGGTCACTTTTTCAGACGACGAGTTGCCCGTGGAGGGTACAGAACATAATAGAGCCCTTTATTTGACCGTGAAGTACGAAGACTCGATAGTCACTCGAGTACTGATTGATAATGGGTCCAGTGCCAATATTTGTCCTTTGGCCACATTGAACAAACTGAAGGTCAATAATGACAGGATTCACAAGAACAACATCTATGTTCGAGGGTTTGATGGTGGTGGTACAGACACAGTGGGTGACATCATACTTGAATTAACAATTGGTCCAGTCGATTTCACCATGGAGTTTCAAGTGTTAGACGTGGCAGTGTCATATAATCTTCTGTTGGGGCGACCCTAGATCCACGCCGCCAAAGCAGTGCCTTCTACATTACATCAGATGGTCAAATTCGAGTGGGACATGCAAGAGATCATAGTACATGGGGAAGACAATACAAGCGCCGTAAGTGATGCCATCATGCCATTCATAGAAACTGATGACGATAAAGGTCCATGGGTGTACCAGGTTTTCGACGCGGTTTCAGTGGACAAAATTTCTGAAGGCGAGGACCTTCCACTTCCCAGGATCGCAACTGCGACCTTCATGGTAGCCTCGGAAATGCTAAATAGCAGGTTTGTACCAGGAAAAGGTTTGGGGATTGATCTGTAAGGTATTGTTCAACCGATTTCTTTGCCCAAAAATCTGGATACCTTTGGGTTGGGGTTCAAGCCTACAGCGGCGGATGTAAGGCGGGCCCGAAAGTTGAAGAAGAAAGTTTGGGTTCTTCCCAAGCCAGTTCCACGTCTTTCCAGATCCTTTGTCAGAGCAGGTATCAGAAAGTTGTCGGTCCCGAAAGTTCTTGGACCACTGATTGGGCCAGATGGAGATTTGAATGAGGGCTTTGAAAGGCTGTTCGCCGATGTCAATATGATAGAAGATGGAGAAGGGTCCAGTAGGTTAGATGTACAGTTTGTGGGGCCTAGGGCAAATATCAACAATTGGATGGCCACTCCCCTTCCTACCTGGAGGGAGTCTTGTAGTAGGCTCTGATTTTTCTTTCTTGTTTTTGGATTATTCCAGGGTTGTAATCCAGTTTTGTTTTGTATTCGGCAAAGTGTGAAACTCTGTTATCCCGTATTTTAATAAAGTGAAAGCTTTTGTTCTTCTTATTTTGTTTTTACTTTGTTTTCTTCTTTTCTCTTTCTGAACAGTTCTCTTTATATTGGTTCTAATGACATGGCATGCACAACGGATCTTCAACCCAGGCTAAAAAATCAATCTAATTCCGAGCTAATTGTACAAGAGGTCGATTATGATGATGAATCAGAATACGATGAGGATGAAGCCTTCGAAGAGATAAACAGAGAGTTAAGCCAGTTTGAAGAGAAACCCAAGCCCAACTTAACTGACACAGAAGCCATCAACTTAGGGGATGCAGTTGGTATCAGGGAAACTAAAATAAGCATCCACATTGCACCGAATATCAGGGAGGAACTAATCAAAGAACTCATTGAATTCAAAGATGTTTTTGCATGGTCGTACGATGACATGCCGGGCTTAAGCACCGATCTAGTGGTTCACAAATTACCCACTGACCCGGCGTGCCCTCCCGTCAAGTAGAAATTGAGGAAGTTCAAGACAGATATAAGTGTGAAGATTAAAGAAGAAGTAACCAAGTAGCTGCAGGCAAAGGTTATTCGGGTCACTCGATATCCTGATTGGTTGGCTAATGTGGTGCCAATGCCGAAGAAAGATGGGAAGATCAGGGTGTGTGTCGATTACCGCAATCTGAACAGGGCAAGCCCAAAGGATAACTTTCCATTACCCAACATCCATATCTTGATCGATAATTGTGCCGGACGTGAGATCGGGTCTTTTGTGGATTGCTATGCTGGGTATCATCAGATTCTGATGGATGAAGAAGATGCAGAAAAGACGGCTTTCATTACGCCGTGGGGGACTTATTTCTACCGGGTAATGCCATTTGGTTTGAAGAATGCTGGGGCAACGTACATGAGAGCAATGACTACTGTGTTTCATGACATGATACACAAAGAGATTGAGGTATATGTGGACGATGTGATCATAAAATCCAAGCATCAGGGAGACCACGTAGCAGACCTAAGGAAGTTTTTCCAGAGACTTCGAAGGTACGATATTAAGCTCAACCCGGCCAAATGTGCATTTAGTGTTCCATCTGGAAAGTTGTTGGGATTCATCGTTAGTCGGCGAGGTATTGAGTTGGACCCGTCAAAGATCAAATCCATCCAAGATTTGCCACCGCCGAAGAACAAGACATAAGTAATGAGTCTGTTAGGAAGGTAGAATTATATCAGCATGTTTATTACTCAACTCACAACAACTTGTGAACCCATTTTTCGGCTACTGAAGAAAGATGCTGCGGTAGAATGGACGGCAGAATGTCAAGAAGCATTTGACCAAATCAAAGGATATTTATCAAATCCACCTGTGTTGGTTCCACCTGAGCCGGGAAAACCGTTAATTCTTTATCTAACGGTCCTGGAGAATTCGTTCGGATGCATACTGGGGCAGCACGACATTACGGGAAGGAAGGAGCAAGCCATCTATTATCTCAGCAAGAAGTTTACAGGCTATGAGGTTAAGTACACTCAACTCGAGAAGACATGTTGCGCCCTAACTTGGGTGGCCCAGAAATTGAAGCATTATCTGTCATCATTTACTACTTATCTCATTTCACGCTTGGATCCACTGAAGTATATTTTTCAGAAGCCTATGCCCACAGGGAGATTGGCGAAATGGCAGATATTACTCACAGAATTCGACATCGTCTATGTGACGAGGACGGCCATGAAGGCCCAAGCATTGGCTGATCACTTGGCCAAGAATCCTGTTGATGAAGAATATGAGCCCTTGAGGACGTATTTTCCTGATGAAGAAGTGATGCATGTAGATGAGTTGGAATTATCTGAAGAACCAGGTTGGAAGCTCTTCTTTGATGGAGCCGCAAATGCGAAAGGAGTTGGAATAGGAGCAGTACTTATTTCTAAAATAGGACATCATTATCCTGTTACGACACAACTACATTTTTATTGTACCAAAAACATGGCTGAATATGAGGCATGCATTTTGGGTTTACGGACTGTAGACATGGACGTCCAGTACGTCTTGGTCTTGGGAGACTCGGACCTCCTGGTGCATCAGATTCAGGGTGAATGGGAAACAAGGAATTTGAAGCTCATACCATATCGACAATGTTTGCACGATCTGAGCAAGCGATTTCGATCAGTGGAGTTCAGACACATCCCAAGAGTTTATAATGAGGTTGCCGATGCTTTGGCCACCTTAGCATTGATGTTGCACCACCCAGACAAAATTCATGTTGATCCGTTGCATATCCAGGTTCGTAATCAGCATGCTTATTGCAACATGATAGAGGAAGAAATGGATGGCGAGCCATGGTTTTATGATGTCAAGGAATACCTCAGGATGGGGATATACCCAAAGCAGGCCACCGGAGATCAAAAGAGAGCCATTCAGCGATTGGCAAATGGATTTTTCCTCAGTGGGGGAGTGTTGTACAAAAGAACACCAGATTTGGGATTGCTGAGATGTATAGATGCTAGTCAAGCCACGACAGTTATGACAGAGGTACATGCTGGAGTTTGTGGGCCACATATGAGCAGATATGTATTGGCGAAGAAGATTCTTCGAGCAAGGGTACTATTGGCTCACTATGGAGCGTGATTGTATCAGTTTCGTGCGGAAGTGCCATCAGTGTCAGATATACGGAGATCTGATTCATTCTCCGCCGACAGAATTGCATACAATGTCAGCACCATGGCCATTTGTTGCCTGGGGCATGGATGTCATTGGGCCAATTGAGCCGGCAGCTACCAACGGTCATAGGTTCATTCTGGTGACCATCGATTATTTTACTAAGTGGGTTGAAGCTAAGACTTTCAAGTCGGTAACCAAGAAGGCAGTGGTAGATTTTGTTCATTCCCATATCATCTGTAGATTGGGATCCCAAAAGTGATCATCACGGACAATGGTGCTAATCTTAACAGCAGTTTGATGAAAGAAGTGTGTCAACAGTTCAAGATTACACACCGTAATTCCATACCATATCGTCCTAAGGTGAATGGAGCGGTCGAGGCGGCCAACAAGAACATAAAGAAGATACTGAGGAAGATGATAGAAGGATCCAGACAATGACATGAGAAATTACCATTTGCATTGTTGGGTTATCTCACTACTGTCCGTACTTCAGTAGGGGCAACTCCTTATTTGTTGGTATACGGAACTAAAGCAGTAATACCGGCAGAAGTTGAAATTCCATCCCTTCGGATTATCGCTGAGGCTGGGATTGATGACGATGAATGGGTCAAAGCCCGATTGGAGCAGTTGAACTTGATTGATGAAAAGCGATTGGCAGCAGTATGCCATGGCCAATTGTATCAAAGGAGAATTGCAAGAGCCTACAATAAGAAGGTGCGCCCCAGAAAATTTGAAGTGGGGCAGCAGGTGTGGAAACGAATCCTGCCACATCAGACCGAAGCAAAGGGCAAGTTTGCCCCGAATTGGCAAGGGCCGTTTATTGTGACCAGAGTGTTATCCAATGGCGCTTTATGTTTAACAGAAATCGAAGGGAAATGCGTCGACATGGCTATCAATTTGGATGCAGTTAAGAGATATTATGTATGATTTCTTTTGATTGTAATTGTTGTTTGTTTGTACTTGGCATTTATCGGAGAATGAAATGACGGAGGCAATTCTTTCTTCTATCCAAACACTTTAACCTTTGCTTCCCCCTTTGAGCCTTATTTATTCTTTCATACCCCTCTTTTGGAATCAGTAATGAAAATGAAAAGAAAAGAGAAGAGAAAAATAATGATAATAAAGACAAAAAGAAAAGTCACAAGAAAAACAAAGGAATTGGGAACTACGTTTGACCTGATTCCTCAAAGAAGGATACATAGGCGCCTCATGGCTCGGTCATGGTGTAACAAAAAAAATAAAATAAAATCCCCAAGCAAGAAAAACTGGGGCAGAAGTTTGTGTTTGTAATATTGGGAAGAAAGTTCGATTCCAAGAGTTGTAATGTTTTACCCATCAAAATGATTTTGAACCCTTTTGATACCCCTTTTCTTTTAGCCATACACAAAAATCCATATTGATGTCCAAAAAAGACCTCCCGATCAGTATCCGAGAAGTGCCAAGTCATGCAAACGGAAGTCGGGAATAACACTCTGATCCCCAGCAGAGAAGAAGATCATAAGCTGGAAATGAATTGGTAGCCGAAAGAATCCCCAACAGAGAGAGTCATATCAGTAACACTCCAATCCCCAGCTGGAAAAAAATAAAATAAAATGAGAGAGTTTTATCGATGAAAACCTCCGCAGGCACCATAAGGCGACGTAAGTTGAGAGAAATAAAACGAGAGAGTCTTATCGGTGAAAACCTTCACGGGCACCATAAGGCGACGGGAGTTGAGAGAAATGAGAAAGTCTTAGTAGTGAAAACCCCTCGAAGGGCACTATGAGGTGACAAGACAAGATTGGCGGAAAGGATCCGCATTTGGCAAAGAGTTGAGTTCCTGTTTATACCCAGCAAGATGAGGCCGCCCGAAAGATTGATTGATACAAGTAGACTGGGTTGATTAATCCAGAATGCACGACATGATCGTTGGGATCGGTTATATCATTCAGATAAGTTCTTTTCTTTCTTTTTCCCCAGTATTTGTTCAGAAAGACTCCTTCCTTTTCTATCTTTTGAAATCATCACTTTTTCATTTCTTGGTCTAAAGACTTTATCTCCCCAACAGTTTGTTTTTGAAAAGGATTTTTCAGAGCTTATTACTAGTTGCCAAGATGGTGCAAAAACACAATGTGGATAGGACGGGCCAAAGATAAGGCAACAAAGCAAAAAGAAGTTTGTCACAAGACCAAAGGATGAATGGGTCTAAATTCCAGGAGGACCGAATTTCCAGGGGAAATTGGAGAAAAACAGAAAAAAAAACAACAGTTGAAAAGTTATGGATCAAATTCCAAGAGGATCCCCAGCAGATTTGTGAGATGCAGGAACAACTCCGACAGATTATCGACGAAGTTCCGCGATGGTCGGACAACACAGAGCGGGGAAGGAAGAGAAAAGAAAAACCATCCCCAGCAGGAATATCATCCCCAGCAAATAATATCATCCCCAGCAAGTTTTGTAATAAAGCGCATAACAGGGAAAGGAAAAGAGGAAAAATCATCCCCAGCAGGAGTGGCACGACCACTCACCATGTTTTAAACTAACAAATTTTTCTTTGATTTGAAGCAGGGGAAAGGAAATGTTATTGACAGCGGGAAGACATGGCCACAAAGAAGATTATCAAACTGGGGCAGAAAATTTTCTCTCATTGTGAAAATTTTCTTGAAATCAGATACCCACTTGGGTAAGATGGAAGATAACACAAGTTTTGAAGGAAGTGGAATCCCCAGCAGTTTAAAGAAAGCAATCTTGGAAGAAGCAAGATAACCCGAGTTTTAAGGGTAGTGGTCTTTGAATCAGTGCCATCCCCGCCATTGTTAAAAAGAGGAAAGTAACTAGTCTTAAAGAAGGAAGATAATTCCCCCAGCAGTGTTATCCTCGGCAGGTTTCAGAGAAGTGAAAGCACCAGCTTTAAAGGAAGTAGTCTTTGAAGAAGGAAAATAACATATTTGTGATATCGGTGTTATCCCCAACAGTTTTCAGAGGAATAAAACACCAGTTTTGAGGGAAGCAGTTCTGAAAGAGGATGATTCAAGTTAGAAGGAAAATGGTTCGGGAGGCAGGAAGGAACAACAACAATAAAACGCATTCTTTAAGAAGTAGTTGAAGTCAGGAACCCGCCTGGAGAATGGAGGTATTACATTTTACGAAATAGTTGAGGTCAGGAGCCCGCCTGGAGAATAGAGGTGTTATATTTTAAAGTTTGTTGAAGTCAGGAGCCCTCCTGAAGAATAGAGGTGTTACATTTTAAAGTTTATTGAAGTCAGGAGCCCGCCTGAAGAACGGAGGCGTTACATTTTAAAGTTAGTTGAAGTCAGGAGCCCACCTGGAGAATGGAGGTATTATCTTTTAAGTCGTAGTTGAAGTCAGGAGCCCGCCTGGAGAATGGATGTATTATCTTTAAATTGTTTATCGAAGTCAGGAACCCGCCTGGAGAATAGAGGTGCTATATTTTTAAGAAGTAGTTGAAGTCAGGAGCCCGCCTGGAGAATGGAGGTATTATCTTTTAAGTCGTAGTTGAAGTCAGGAGCCCGCCTGGAGAATGGAGATATTATCTTTAAATTGTTTATCGAAGTCAGAAACCCGCCTGGAGAATGGAGGTGCTATATTTTTAAGAAGTAGTTGAAGTCAGGAGCCCACCTGGAGAATGGAGGTATTATCTTTTAAGTCGTAGTTGAAGTCAGGAACCCGCCTAGAGAATGGAGGTGCTATGTTTTAAAGTCAAGTTGGAGTTAGGAGCCTGCCTGAAGAATGGAGGTGTTACATTTTAAAGTTAGTTGAAGTCAGGAGCCCGCCTGGAGAATGGAGGTATTATCTTTTAAGTCGTAGTTGAAGTCAGGAGCCCGCCTGGCGAATGGAGATATTATCTTTAAATTGTTTATCGAAGTCAGGAACCCGCCTGGAGAATGGAGGTGCTATATTTTTAAGAAGTAGTTGAAGTCAGGAGCCCGCCTGGAAAATGGAGGTATTATCTTTTAAGTCGTAGTCGAAGTCAGGAGCCCGCCTGAAAAATGGAGGTGTTATATTTTGGAAGTTGTAGTTGAAGTCGGGAGCCCGCCTGTAGAATGGAGGTTGTTATATTTTAAGTTGAAGAAGTCAGGAGCCCGCCTGTAGAATGGAGGTTGCTAAATTTTAAGTTGTTGAAGTCAGGAGCCCGCCTATAGAACGGAGGTTATTATATTTTAAGTTGTTGAAGTCAGGAGCCCGCCTGTAGAATGGAGGTTGCTAAATTTTGAGTTGATGAAGTTAGGAGCCAGCCTGTTGAACAGAGGTTGTTACAATTTCAAGTTGCTGTTGAAGTCAGGAGCCCGCCTGTAGAATGAAGGTTGTTAAATTTTAAGTTAATGAAGTCAGGAGCCCGCCTGGAGAATAAATGTGTTATCTTTAAGAAGTTATTGAAGTCAGGAGCCCGCCTGGAGAATGGAGGTGTTATATTTTAAGAAGTAATTGTTGTTGAAGTTAGTAAAGCAGAGGGAAACAACAAAAATCCCCAGCGGGAAACAACAAAAATCCCCAGCAGAGGAAGGCAGTTCAAGATTCGAAGGAAAAACAATGCGAAGCTCACAAGGAGGAAATAAGCAGTTCGAGATCGGCAATCAAGGGAGAATACAAGTCAAATCAGAAGTAAAGAAATACCAGAGGAAACACAAGGCAACACGGCAGCAACAGTCACATGACCAAGTTGAGAATAAATCTTTGTAATCCATAGATCACAGCTTAGTATAACTTCTTTATCTTTCATCAAGGTGTAATAAGGAGGTCGAAAAGCAGTAGCAACAGCATGCAACAGCAGTAACGGCAAAAATGCAGTCTCATGGTAGTCCTAGCTACCAAAACTTCCCGAACTACATTAACCTGATTCCCTTCTAGCCAGGGATATGTAGGAAACCTTTGAAGCAAATGTTCGGTTAAAACTATCCAAAAATGTTTCACACGGAGTATTCCAACGGGTAAAAATCGCTCGTATCCGCTCACTTTATCTTTGCGCGAAAACTCTTTGTGTTTTCGGACAAAGAGGGGTAGCTGTGAGCACGTGATTTTTGCCCTATGAGAACTACTCCCAAAAATTCAAAATAAAATGGTTTTGTGTTGTTTGTGATTTATTTATATTTTGTCTGTGCATGTTTATTTCTTGTTTTAATTAATTGAAAAATACCAAAAATACATTTTTTGCATGCATATTTAGGATTTAATTGTGCATTTTTTGAGTTAATTAAACCATGTCCTATCTTAAAGAATGAAAATCACAAAAATATGGATTTTGGGTAGCTTTGTCATTTTATTGTTTAATTGTGTGATTTTATTTTTGTTTGATCTTGTGTGTTAATTGTTGTTAAGGGTTAATTAATATCGTTTCAAAATAATCTTGGTTTTACAATTTAATTTAGGAATTTTGGTTTTTAGGAATTAAAAGAAAATGAAAGGGAAAAAGAAAATAGTGAAATCGGATTGGGCCATTATTTTGGACCAAAAAATCGGGCTAAAATTTTACCCAAACCCGGTCCAGGCAGCTCCTCTCACAGGATGGTGAAACGACGTAGTATAGGTACCAAGCTACGTCATCTCAATGGCAAACAATCTCAGCCATCCAATCAAGCCATATCCAACGGTCACAGATCAATGCCCACATCCAAGGACCAAGCCTGACCCATTACCCGGTTCAAACCGACCCCCTACTTAGACCAAACGACGCCGTATGGGTTAATCTCCTTGATCCTGGCCGTTGATCGTGCTTGATCCAACGGCCAAGATTAAAACACCCCCTCCGTATATAAGTCCAATCCCTTACCCCACGCCCCCAAAGCCATACCCCTCCACACCTGTTCGTCTCTGAGCTTCAGAGACCAAACAGATCCGCCGCCTTCAACCACCGTGCTTCGCCCACCGGAAATCGCCTCACGACGGTTCCGGTGGTCCAAATGACCCTATCTTCTCACCACTGATTCCCCTTGACCTCCCCATTCCGGATCCCTAACTCTTATCCATCGAATCCCAGCCGTGTACCTCGAATGTTAGATTGAAAATCAGGCCGAAACCCTATCTCGTCCAATAGCCTCCAAATTCACACCACAGCCTCCCCAAGACTTCCTCGTTCCAGTCCCACGCTCAGTTTTCCTCGAATCATCCCCGACTTTTTTGAATCTTCAATCGAAGCTCAGAACCCAAAACCCTAGTTCATCTAATGAACCCCAAACTCACACCAGCTATCCATCTGACCTCCCTCGTGCCTAAAACGCCCTTGGTCTGGCTCGAATCTTGCTAGAACTGGTCGAGTTTCAAATCAATTGAAGAACCCTAGAGAGCCAAAACCTGGAACCTGTCTGAGTAAAGGGAAAATTTGAGGTTCTTAATCGACTTTAGTCGAGTGTTTTCAGTCGAGAACACTCGATTAAGGTCCATTTGGACCTCAAAAAGTTTGAGTTGAAGTCTAAAATGGGAACTGTTCGGAGTTAGCCTGTAATTTTGAGGTATTTTTCTTCTTTTTCTTTTCTATTTTTGTTGTTATTTATCTGCTTAAGCTTCATGGTATTTCATCAACTTTTAATTTATTTCTCTCTTCTCTTTCGGAGCTTTTTCTGGTCTAGTTTTTCTCATATGGTTGGTTGGCATATGCTGAATCGATTGAGTATGTTTGTCCGTTAGTTTGGTTGTAAGGGTCAGTGCCCGTAATGTTCTTGCACAAAAACTGTGTCTAGTCTTGTAAATTGGTTACTAGTATTACTAGTTCAAATGATCTCACTTTCTGTGATGTCTGATTCCTTGTTTGTTTTGTTGTTCAGCATTTTACATATAAATTCAGTTATGTTCATCCAGTATGTGACAGTGTTTCATTCATTTTGTTTAATTTAGAATTGTGAACATAGTTAGTCATTCCCATGTATTTGTGTCAATCATGGTCTGAAATTTGACCTTGCTAGTTCAATGTGATTTTGTTCAAATGCATTGGTCTTTATTTTATGCTATTTGATCTGACCTGAGTTCTAGTTTGAATTACTGATTGAATTAGATAAGTTGAATTGGTTATAGCTATTGTAGTTTGTTGGATTCAGCTTAGTTAGTTGGTAGGTTTGAATAGGTTAGAGTTGAAAGGTTCAATGAAGAGTGAAAGGGATTGGGTAGGACAGTAATTTCAGGAACTTTAGGAGGGTAATTTGGGATTTAAAGGTTTAGCAAAGTGGCCTTGCTAAGTGGGTTGACAGTAAAGCACTTAATTAACCCTTAATCTAATGTGTTAGTGGGGAACACAACATAATGGTATAAGGAGGGTCACAAGGACTTGATATAGAAAAATAGGCTGCCTATACCCGCGTGGGATTAATAAACAAAAAGAAGTTTAGTGGGGAACAAATGAATTAAAAAGAGGGAAAACATAATATAGTGGGGTTTGAGAGATGATGGGCAGAATTAGTTGAAAAATTCTGCCTAAAGTGCTTTTGAGAGTTGAGGGGGGGCAGGCCTGCTTTGGGGGGGTTATATATAGAGCCATTTTTAGACAGAAAAAAAAGGATTTTTTTCTAAAAATCTTAAGAGAGTGCTGGAGAGTTAAAAAGAGAAAACAAAAAAAAGATATGGTTTCATTGAATCTGTAGGAGTAACTCGAATCCTGGACAGTGAATCCGATTCCCTTTGATTGCTTAAGTGGTTCAGTGGTCTACTGGTTCAGTTTCGGGTTTAATATATGCGTGGTTGAGTTTGTTTGTGGTGATATTGATTGCTGCTGTTTGGTCTTTTACAAACTTTCTGGGCTATGTCGGTAGTTGTTTGGAACTCCCAACTGCTGTTGTATTGCTGCTCGTATTACTGCTGTTGCTGATCTCTCTTCTACTTTATATTTGTTCCAATTCCAGGTACACTTTTCGAATCGCCTTGATGTAGCTCCTTGAAGTTGGAAAAATGGAAATATTCACAGAATTGTGTTCATTTGTAGGCTGCCTGTTGTTTACAATTGGATGAATTATTAGTTAATTATACCTAGTCGATATTGATTATGTGTTTTGTATTATGTGAATAGTGGATACACACGGATTGAAATTAAGAGCTACTGAACTGCTATGCTCATGTTGACATGCTGTTAGTTTACAAATTTGAGCTGTTAGGTTGTCAGTTTGCTTTACCATAACAATTAGTACTAGATGAAGTTATTTGAACTCTTGATTTGTTCTGCTATATGTGATTCATGTCAAAGTGGGCGACTAGTTAGGGACAATAATTTAATTAGAAACAGAAGCATCAGAATGTTCGAATGTACGCTGGTTTGTTTTGGGACTACTTGAATTCATGGTTATCTAGCAACCGCTTTAGTATAGATAGTGCTCACTTTAGTATAGCACTATTCTGTTAAAAAATCAAATTCAGAAACATGATTGGGGTTGCAAGTGTATGATGGGTCATCAAGTTTGATTTCGAGTTAAACTTAATATCAGTAGGCATCAACAGTTTAGGCTAGTAATATCAGTAGGCATCATCAGTAACTTATTTAAAATAAGCAGGCACCATTAGCACTGACTAAACAAATTGGTCATGATAATTGGATATGAATAAGTAGTTAATTTGAACGAGCGTACGTCGTAGTATTTTATTACTATTTGGTAAACACACTCTGGAGAGTTGGAGTAATTGTGGTGTGCAAATGCTTATCCCGCAATCTTCTCGGCCTGATCCTGTTCATTTGAACTAGGCTAGTCCTAGGCCCACTTTGGGCCACTGAAAATTCACGGTTGGCCTGCACAAATTTTATGGCTTGGGCTCTTTGGGCCCAAGACTGATATGGCAATTGGCACGTTAGCACTCAAGGATGGATTTAGCTTTTAAGTTAGGTAGTGGATTCAAATTAAAAGGTTCATCCTTTCATTTGGATCCGGACTTGAACTTGAGGCCCGATTTTGTAATATTAATTAATTAGGACTTTTCCTTTTTATTTTTATTTTTTAGAGACAAATAAAGTAGAAAATTATAGATTGCTTTAGGTTTGCCCTTTTAGAATAAAAATGAGACGAGCCTCGCCGAACAAAATAAATGAATCACGGGGCCCTCGTTAAATGTATATATTGATTGCTTAGATTTCGGGACGAGCCGTTTAGCGAATTTCATGGCTTTCCCAAAATAATAACGCGCTAGTCACTTCAGGCGCGCTTTTAATAATTTACTTTCTGAAACTTGGGTGCACATTTATGTGGCCCAAATCCAAATCTCGACGGAGTTGAAATGTGTCGATAACCACGGGTGCATTGATGTGACGTGGTTCGAGATGTGTTTTTGCGACGTCGCAATTCTTATTAAAAATAATAATAATAAAAGCGGTAAAGAGTTTAAATTTGCACATAGGTTCAACATGTATTAAAATCAGATAAATAAGCCGAATGTGACAGTTGAGCGACCGTGCTAGAACCACGGAACTCGGGAATGCCTAACACCTTCTCCCGGGTTAACAGAACTCCTTACTCGGATTTTTGGTGCGCGGACTATTAAATAGAGTCAATATTTTCCTCGATTCGGGATTCAACCGGTGACTTGGGACACCATAAATCTCCCAAGTGGCGACTCTGATCCTTTAATAATAAATCCTATTTCGATTGTCTTTTAATTGAAAAAAACTCCCTCCTGGCCCCTTTGCAGTGGCGCGGGTAAAAAGCAGGTATGACAATGACTTATTATATATATTGATATGTGGGTATGAAGAGGCACTTTATACTTTTTAGTTAGAAAGAAAATGAAACATTTTATATATTGTGGAAAGGGTATTTGGAAAATTAAAGTTTTCAAACTTACTTGTACTTTTGGCATTTTCAGTAAGAGATCTGGGATTTTCTTTCATTAAGATATTTGAAAAGCATGATCATTTTCTGGAATTGTGAACTAGCTGAGTATTTTACTTTTGAGATATCTTTTTGATACTTGCATTTATGTTGTTATGAGCTGTTGTGGAAATATAGGTTTTGGACTCAATCATGTGTTAGCTCGTCACTACTTTCAACCTGAGGTTAGGTTTGTTACTTTTGAGTACATGTGGTCGGTTGTACTCACACTACATTTCCTGCACACTGCGTGTAGATCCCGGATGCTGATGTTGCTGCGTTCGATGGTTGCTGGATTTGAAGGTTCACCTGCGTCCTTGATGTAGCTGCCTCTTGTTCATGGTAGCCTTAGCTTTGTAAAACTCTATTTATGTACTTTTCAAACAGAAGATGTATTTTCTTCATATCGGCTTTATGAACTCTATTCTTAGAAGCTCATGATTTGTACTACTAGTCCTTGGGGAATGTATAAAATTCAGTTAACTTCTCTATTTAATTGTTTGGTTGACTTTAATGGATTTGGATAGTTATTAGTTGACTTACCTAGCGGGTTGGGTTAGGTGCCATCACGACTAGTGAATTTTGGATCGTGACACACACCTAGGCTGAAAATTATAGGCTCTCACATATCTACATCTCTATCTAGTGGTATATCTACACCTATTGATTCACACAGTTAGAATGTTGGAGGGTCTGTACAGTGTGATACTTATCATCGGTTGCTTATCGTTCCCTATAAGGACGAGCAAGCAATTCTTATGTTATTTTTAAAAATTTTAATATAGTTTTATATATGTTAAGGAAGGTTATTACATATGTTAAATTTAATACAGATTTTTGACATCCTATAAGTCTACACATGCGATTGTGAAGTCTATGAAATTATTTTATAATAAGCCATGGAATTCCTGCAGATAGATACCATACAATGGTAGAGAGCATATGTGCAACCAATTTAGGTAAAAAGAAATTAAATTTATATATTACTTATTATATTCAACTAATATTAGTACTTATTTTTCGGACGAAGTGTACATGGCAATATTAGTATGAAAATAAATAAGTAATAAATTCGAGAAAAAAGTTGGTCATCAAATTAAAGATACTCTATGTTGCTCGAAGAGGTGGTAACAAGCCCGAATGATTACGAGCATATGTTTGGCATAAAAGGACGAATGCTCCTGATTGGAAAAAGAAGAGTGAACAAAAAAAAGTAGCTTGAGCCTCCAGTAAAGGTGGCTCGTTGCACGCTGGAGGTTCAATTAGTTATGAGGCCCATCAATTGATATTGATAACTTATTTATAAAAAATTTCTTAATTTTACACATATGCGATCAAAATTATACCCAACTCATAATTTTTTATTTTGGAGGAAAAGGAAGAAGGGAGAGATGTGACTCATGCTAAGGTCTTCCGGGAGACACATAAAAAAAAGGACGATACAAAAAGAGACCGGGTCGAGCAGCGTGCGTCAGAGACATATGTAAGATCGTAACTTCAAGGCTATTTTGTTTTTAATTAATAGTTTGTTATATAACATTTTTATCTCAAGAAGGATATCATAAAAGTTTGGACAAGCAGCGTCAGACTCAACCTACTTTAACCCAACTGTCACCGATGATATGACTTTAATATGGATAGAGATGGAGGTGGATAGAGTCTATGGACTTGGATCGTACGATATTCCTCACATTATTTTTTGGGTGCTTCTACTTTGCAAAATCAAGAAGAGATGGAATCTATCCGAAAATAAATTTACGATTTGATGCAATAATGGGAAACATGTTATGAAATAATTGCTAAGAGGTAGAATTTCGTGAACAAACATGCCAAAGATCTATCTGCGGAGGTGACTTAATCAGACGACGAGGATTAGTGTTTTGATTATGGATGTGGTGTTTAGACCTGGTTGTGACAGACATATCTTTGAAGATTTTTAGACTTGATTGTGGTTATGAAGTTTAGACTTGGTTGGCTGTGAATTGTGATAGACTTGATTGTGTTTTGATTGAAGTGTTTAGATTTGTTTGAATATTTTTTATGCTTAGGCTAGTATTTGGACGTTTTTAGGTACAAACGTTATGTTTAATAATTTAATAATTCGTGTTTTATGGGTTTGATTGGTTGAAATTGTAATATTTATTGTTTGGCTGGATTTTTTTGGTTGTTTTTTCTTTTGACAAGTGGTGTATTTTATATAGTTTTTCGACGGATTTTTGACCACTTTAGTTGAAAAAATTACTTGAGTTTTTTTAGTTTTCCTACCGAAGTGGTCAGTATATTAAAAGATGTTTCTGAAAAATGTCCAATTTTTCGACTTGAAAATTTTCTGACGTCGATCGTTGGATAGAAAAAAATTTGGTCGTCCTCCATTTTAGGTTGTCTGACCATGTATGTCGGAAATTTCTGACCGATCGAAAAAGTGATTCCGACCAATGATTTTTTGACCGATCAAATTTTGTCAAAAAATGTCGAAAAAATCGGAATTTTCAACCCTTTTTCAACGGTTCTGGTGGTCGAAAATGCCTAATTTCTGGTAGTGTGTTTCAAATCGATTAATCCCAGTTTGTAATAGTCTTAGTTAAGAATACTTTTCCTGCTTTCAATTAAATCTGCATATCCTTCAGAAAAAAAACTTTCTATTTCGTACTATTTATTCTAACTAACACTTAAACATTTTTATTAATCTTATTTCCGATTTGATAACTATAGATAACTGCTCATAAAAAGTCAGATTACTTACTTGAGAAATAAGATTGATTACTTGCAACATGTTAAAATATTCTAATAATATGAATATATATATATATATATAAATTTACTACCAAAACAATACTAATTTCAGATGGAAATTTCTGATTGAATTTGTCGGTAACTTCTGACAAAATTCATAGGGAATTGGCTTGAAAAGCCCTTCCCAACAAGCCAATTTTCGACGAAATGTCAATGTGACTTTTGTTTTTGTTTTTGGGTAGCGATTAGATCCATAACAAATGTAATAGCTTTAGGTTTTATTTAGAAGATATATGGCTTCTTACCTTTTTCACTTCCTTTGCCTTTTCAACGTCTTTAACCTTCGCCTGGGATACAATTTCGACTTTCTTTTTACTCCATTTCTCTAAGCGTTGATGAATTTTCTTTGCGTCGATAGCACCTTTTACTGTAACTTCATCTTTCTCAAGTTTCACACCCACAGTATGAACTCCTGGAGCCATGTTAAATTGTCATGTCAATGTCAAACCAGTGGTGACTGATGAAAATACAGAAAAATTGCAAGAGCAATCTTCCTGGAAGAAAAACAGGAAAAAGATCCAATTGACCAAATTTCATATTTTTAATCAATAAAGGAAAAAAAGGTCAAAATTACTGCTCTACAATATGAAATGTTTTGTTTTTCCCCTCCAATATACTTTGAGACTATTCATACTATCTCCGTTAGTCAATCATCTCGTACATTAAAATATAGTCAAAGGCAAATGAGTATATTTGGACCTTTTTAAAAAATATTTTGACATTTGAAATCCATGTCCAGTCCACTCCGGAACTCCGTTAAGAACAAGGACAAATACTTACAAATTTAAATATTCCGTATAAATTATAATAAAGGGATCAAATTGGACAGCCTTTTCCATTAAAGAATCTTAGAGCTGTCTCTTTTCAATACATTGTTTTCATCTTTTTAATAGAAAATCTTTATAAATGTTCTCGTAGCCTTAAAAAGTGAAGACCACAGTTCAAAATAAAGCTCTATCAAATGTTTGCAGATTAGCAGCCTAACTGGAAAAAACACCTTATTTTGAAAAGTATTTTTCATAAAAGTACATTTGGAGAGAAACTATTTGTGTTTGGCTAATCAATTTGAAAATCACTTTTGAATAATAATTTGTGTTCGACCAAACTTTTCAAAAAATACTTTTAAGTATTAAATTACAAATAAGGACATAAAGAGATTTATTTAATAGTTAATATTAAAGTAAATAAATAATTTCAAAAATTTATTAGTAAAGACAATAATTAAGTTTTTTCATTTTATTTAAGTAAAATATGAAAATAAAATAAAAAAGTACTTTAATTCTTTCAGGATGATTTAAATATATCAAAATATTATTCAACAAATATAAACGCATTTATCCCAGAAGTTACTATATATTAGAAAGCTATTCTAAAAATAAGAAGAAATATTTATACATTAATATCCTATGTGTTAGATTTAGAATAAGTAAGATTATTTTGGTATATACAACATTTTGCTAAGGGTATTTTTGTAATAAGAAAAAGTAAAAATTGTCTGTGCTTTTGGAGAGAAACTATTTTTTTCTGCTTCTCAAAAAGTGCTTCTGCTTCTTCCCAAAAGCACTTTTTTTTGCGATAAAAGTTTGGCCAAATATTTCAGGCTTAGAAAAAGGTACTTTTTAGAAAGAAAAAAAAAATATTTTTGGACTTGGGAGAAACTTGGCTAAACATACTATTAACTCAGGTAAAACTAGTTATTATTTTGGCTAGGGTGTTCATAAAAATCCGAAAAACCGAACCAAACCGAAAACCAAACCAAATCGACCAAAAAAATCGATACTTTTTGGTTTGGTTTGGTTTTGGTTTTGAAATTTAAAAACCGATCAAATTTGGTTTGGTTTTGGTTTTAATAAAAAAAAAATCGAACCAAACCGAATATAGGAATAGCTATTTTAAATTTAGAATTATACCTATATATATGTATACTTTTATACAAAGTTTCAAATTTTTTATAGTAAATGTTAATCGTTTGCACTTTTAGTACAGTTCTTTACCTTTACATTCTAGTTTGATTGATAATTTTCTTTTGTTAAGTGTAAGAATCTATTTCATGTTAAAAATAATATATTTTTAATTGAGTCCTTAAATTATTCATCACTATTTGATTCAATTATCATTAATATATCTTGCTAAATAATAGATTTCTCAAAGGGCAATTGATTTAATAGTGTTACATTAAAAATGTGGTTGCCGAAATATGTGTTTAGTAGTGTATGTCTTATATTTAAGGAAAAAAATAAAAAATAACCGAAAATACCGACATAAACCGAATCGAGAAAAAACCGACTTAATTGGTTTGGTTTGGTTCTAATATTTGAAAAACCGACTTACTTGGTTTGGTTTCTTTTTAGGGAAAAACCGATCCACACCGAACCATGATCACCCCTAATTTTGGCAAACGTATCAGACCAATTGGCTCTCTTTCTCCCTTTCAAACACAAATCCTTTTTTAACCTAACCTATTGGTCCTAGTATTATAGACGACAGAGCGGCTGCCCGCTAGCGCCAGTGATCATCCCTTGCTTGGTGTTCCCTTGAGCGAAGGTCTAATATACAATTTTCTTCTTCTTGATCGAAGCTCTATCTCTCATTCAACCCTTCAAGGCTTCCTTCAAAATAGGAGTCCATAGGGGTGAATACTTGGATTGGACTTGGAAACCCCCTCGGTAGTACAAATAAAAATATTTAAAAAATTAAGAAATAAGTAAGTTAAAATGTTTAAGTACCTTGGGTCCTCAATAGAGGTTTTCTAATATCATGAGCACATTTTGGGCAGTGGAGACGAACTTTGTAAACTGCAGTGATTACCTCTATCTTTTTCTCTTCTTTAGACATGGCAACCCCTCAGCATTTACTAAAAAGAAGAGATCAGAAAAGGGATTGTTCATTCCTTTGATTTCGTTAAAGTACTTGGCTGAAATTGGTTGGTGGGAATTAGCAGCCGGTGGTTTACTAATATGTGGAAACTTGATGCATGAAAATTTGAATTTAATTAGTAGATTATAATCTTTTGTACCTCAAAATGGTCATTGGAAACAAAAAGATTTGACATCTTTTTTTTTTCTTCACCTCCTTTTTCAGTTTAATTTTTATTTATATAGCTATTTTTTATTTTTCATTCGGCGTCAGTATCCGCTGTAGGGTCCTGACAAATTGAACTTGCCTCAAGTAAGCCCCATTAAAAGAGGAAAATGCTTCATGCCAAAAATAAAAAAAAATTACAGAAATAAGTCACAAATAGGAACTACTTGTCATGACCTAAAAACTCAACCCACGTGATGACACCTAATACCGCTTGTTAGGCAAGCCAACACTTAACGACAAATAAAAGAGAAAAGAAACTAACGGTTAAGAGCAGCATAAAGGTAACTCCGAAATATACAATACGAGTCTAAAATCAGACACTAATGGTCAACCATCTCAAGATATGGAGTCACGAGTACATAAACTACTAGAATTTTTTTAAAATACATTGTCCGATAAAAAAAGAAACAATATAAATGAACAAGGAATTGGTGGTATTTTTCGAAATCACCAAGGCAACTGGATTATATGATTTTCAGGAACATCAAAACACGGGACAGGTGTTCAGACAGAACTTCTAGCACTGCTCATGGGACTGAAAATTGCTGTAAAAAGCACCTCAAACCACTCATCATTGAGACAGATGCACATGCAATAATCAGTATGTTAAACTTAACTACAATCAATAAACTATTTAATTAACAATTGCAGGTTATTACTCTTACAGCTGGATAGTCCTTCTCTCCAAAGCATCTACAGAGAGTAAAATTGTGTAGCAGATAGTTTAGCTAAATATGGAGCCATGCATGCACAGGAGAGCTGTCTACTTTTTGGAAGTCCACCACCTTTTGCCACACCTTCTTACCAACAAGATCAAAGTGGAATGCTAAGAAGAAGGCTGATTAAAACTAAGTCTACTTTGTATAATAGTAGTATTTTAACTAGTATTGTACCTAGTATTCCTAGTAGTGTTTTATCTAGATCTACCTTTGTTACTAGTAATGGTTCCAATATGGGGGCCTTGGTGCCAAACTCTACTTTTGTAAATCTGATGCCACTGATTGTCACGACCTAACAGCTCTCCTGTAAGTGTTTGATTATCTATAATATAACTATATCTTTTCGACCAAAAATAAAAGAAATTGGAAGATGACCCCAGGCCTACGAACTATATGCAACTCTACCTCGAATCACCTACTCGGTATTTGCTAAGCACCTCTCGGTACTTTGTTGGTACTAATATTCGAATCTGCACAAGAAGTGCAGAAGTATAGTATAAGTACAACCGACCCAATGTACTCCATAAGTGTCGAGCCTAACCCCGACGAAGTAGTGATAAAGCTAAAGCAAGAAACCTACGTATACGTATGTATAATTAAGTGACAAGAAATAACGAGAAATAAAGAAGTAAGATAACAAGAAAAATATATATAACATGTCCCCACAATAAGCCATGATGGTGCCCAACGATGCCGTTAGGCAAGCCAATAATAAAATTATCATAACAAAAGCTAATCCAAATGCATTTCGAAACAATTAGAGAAATAAAGAGTGAAATTATTCGTTTTTATAGAAAATATAGATATTATTATTATTATTATTATTATTATTTTAAATGTTCGAATAGGGCCAAAATATAAATCAAAAAATCATAGCCGAATACAATCAAGAGCAAAATCTAAATCTAAAAAATTTGGGGTTACAAGTGCATGAGCATCTTCTAGGGAGTACAATACTAATACAACATGTCTAAAATATAACATAGACATGATAAAATAAATGAATAAGATGGAGACTCCGTGTCCTGCGGATCGTAACAAGACTCCGTGTCCTGCAGCTCACTATAAAGTCCCCTCAGTAGCCGTTCCTATGCACCAAGATGACCGCCAAATGAACCTATCTTACTACCTGCACTATTAGTGCAAAAGTGTAGCATCAACATGTAAATCAACACATACCTAGTAAGTATAGTAACACTATGTAAATTCGGATTAGGTGTAAATTTATTAAAGGAGTATTAATGTAAAATTTTAGGCATGTGAAGTCCTATTGGGATGAGTATGGTAAAAATAGTTATTTCGGAATCAAGACAGAGAGTCAGGTGCATAAGATTTGATAAAATCGACTAAGTTTATGGAAGGTATGTCTTCCAGCCTGATTTCAAGTGAAACTCTTTTCAGAATTTGAGAAAACAAAAAATATGAAAGTTATAGCCAATTGAAATACCTTTTCAATTATATATTTTGAAGCTTGAACGGATCTCTGTGCAAAATGTTATGCATATTTTACTGGACAATGCACAACCTGTGCGCTCAGATGCATGCCCAACTCTCCCGTGCATGACAACACACTTGTGGCAGTGCTATTGCCCTTGCTGCAGATTTAAGTGTGTGGTTGAGCCTTCAGCTGCATGGACACGCACCTAAAGGGCCATTTTAAAAGCCCTACCTCGTTCCCCACACCCCAAAATACGAAAACATGCTCTAGGAAGGGAAGCTCTCAAGAACCTAACTTCCTCCAAGGTCCCTTCATCATCCAAGGTAAGTTCTAATTATGACTCTAAGTTAATTTTAATTCCTCAACACCTTATTAACATGGGTAATAATTGAGACTCTAAGTTCTAATTGAGATTTTTAGAATTTATCTAGGAGTAAGAGGATGGGTTGTTGGGTGTAGAAACATCACTAATAAGGGCTATGAGGTTTTACACCAATAAGGTTTTTGATAAAATACCTAAGTGACTAAAACATGAGCATTACTGCTAATATTGGTTCCACTTGATAGATATTTCCATAGATTATCGTTGAAAGAGGCGATGAAAATTATGATGCGCTTAAAAAGGCTAACATCAAGGTATGTGAGGATAACTCTCTATGTTTCAGAATGTTTGGGATTCTACTTACATCTCATTCTTATGACTATTACGAATTGCCTCAGAAAGTAAATATGCCTCAGTTCCATGAATAGTTATAGAATTTCTATTCTATAGATGACATGGTTTCATAATTCGTTCAATATTCCATGAGTCTCAGTTATGACAAATTATTTTATTATGAATACATGTCCCAGTATAGTTCTATTCAGCATTTCAGTATCATGTAACTCAATATGATTCAGTATTTCAGTATCTTGTATTGCAGTATGATCCTCAGACCCTGATTTTAAATCCTTGAACGTTGAACACATGTATTTAGGCCTGAGGCCGTAATGTATGCTTTATGCATCTTAGGTCCTGAGGCCACAATACATACACACACACATACACACACACACACACACATATACTAAGGCCGAAGATTATTTAATCAGATAAACAAGTGGTTTCTCATTCAGAACAGGGAGTATTCATATCTTCACTGTCTTGCTCAGTTCAGTTATCAATTATCAGTTCAGTTTAAGTATTTACAGTTCTTTCTTTTAGTTGTTTTATATATTAGTGCAATTCAAATGTATTGACGTCCCCTTTTTCCGGAGGCCTGCATCTTATGATGCAGGTAATGATTTACAAGTTGACCATTCTTCTTGCTAGGACATCTCGTATCAGCTATTGGTGAGCCCTAGTCTTTTAGGGCATTGTCCCTCTTTTTTAGTCTTTATAGTATTTCAGTTAGTAAGGTATGCGGGGGACCTTATCTCGATAAATAATTAGTATTTTAGTATTCTTTAGAGGCCTCATCGACTATAATCCAGTTAGTCAAATTTTAGCAGGCTTTTATGTGTTAGATTGGTTGGCTACTTGTTTATACTTGCAGACTTTTCAGCACTTTCTACATTTATGACATTTCAGTCAGACTCTTTAGTAGATCATCTTGTTGCATGTTTATATTCAACTTACAATTATACCATATATTGATCCAGCTCTCCAGCTGGTTTGCTCGGTCACATGTAGTCAGGCACTAAGTGTCATGTTACGCCCAAGCCATGGTTCAGGACGTGACAAAGCTTGGTATCAGAGCCTAGGTTTAAGAGTCCTAGGGAGTCTAGGAAGGCGTGTCCAGTAGGGTCACCTTTATGTATGTGTGCGTGCCACACGTGTATACAGTTGACCACCAAGACATTTAGGATAGTTCAATTTCTTTCATACTCTAGATTGTGCAGTTAGATCTACGCTTTCAAGAATCCTTCTAACTCATGCGAATTACATATTTCGAAAAATGCCTACAAAAAAGTACACCAAGAGGACCTCGGCTACTCGCTAGAGGGCTATGGCTAATGCTGCTCACGAGGAGGACACTCCAGCACAAGGAGTTTCATTGGGATCGGTGCCTAGTGCTTCAGACATGGATGTCAGGGGAGCTATCCAGTTGCTATCCCAGATTGTTGCTACTCAGGCTCAGAGGCAGGGAACGAGTGCGGTTCATGAGATGAATAGTTCTAGGTCCAGGGAATTCCTTAACATGAAACCTATAGTTTTCACAAGGTCCAAAAGGATGAGGATCCATAAGAATTCATTGATGATGTTTCGAAGATATTTCGAGTGATGCATGCTGCAGACACTAAGGTAGCAGAGCTTGTTGTGTACCAACTGAAGGATGTTGCTAACACTTGCTAGGAAACATGGGAAGAGTCACGAGGGGAGGATGCAACTTCTGCAACTTGGAAGGAGTTTACAGATGCATTTCTTGAGTATTTTCTACCCATTGAGGTCTTGGAAGCTAAGGCTTTAGAGTTTTAGAGACTCAAACAAAATGAGATTGAGTGTGAACGAGTATTACCTCAAGTTCATCGTTCTGTCCAAGTATGCTCCGGAAATGTTACGTGATATGAGGGCTAGAGTTGGCAGTTTGTGTTGGGGCTTTCAGATGACTTGTTTGCTGATGCTAATATAGCTGCTCAAAACAATGACATGACCATTACTAAGATGGTTGCCTTTGTTCAAGAGAACGAAGACAGGCTAAAGAAAGAAGAGTGACTACAGAAAGAGAATGATAGGAAATTTAGCAAGAGAGCTAAGTCTGTGGAAAAACTCAACCACAAGGTATCTCAAGGAGGTGTTAACTGTCATTTCTTCAGGAAACCAAAATCGAGACCTACTTCATCTTTAGCTAGTGCACCACTTCAGAGGTACAAGATTAACAAGAAAAGCTAGAATTTCAGAGCAGCAGGCTCATGGTCACATGCTAGTGTTGTCTACAGAATCCTTGATTACCCTATTTGCAACACGTGTGGCAAGAGGCACCTAGAGGTGTGTCATTCGTGCACAAATAGTTGCTTTGGGCTCAGCCAACAGGGCCACTTCTTAAGGGATTGTCCATCATCAAGGCATAATAATGGGGAAATGTAGCTTAGTCCACTAATTTAACAGCCCCTCATAACTCTTAGGCCCAACAAGGGCGTGGTACAACAAAGTCCGATAATACGGGCGGTGGTCAAAACAGTTTGTATGCACTAGCAGGCCATCAAGATACAGAGGCTTGTAGAGATGTTGTCACAGGTATGCTAACAATCTTCACCTTTGATGTCTACTCTCTTATGGATATGGGATCCACCCTATCTTATGTAACCCCATATATTGCTAAGTTATTTGGGATAGAACCAGAAAAATTGTGTGAACCTTTAGAAGTGTCCACTCCATTTAGAAAATCAGTTATAACTAAAATTATATATTGGGGATGTCTAGTCAAAGTGTATCTTCCTCTTACCGTAGAAGACTTAATATAATTGGAGATGGCACACTTCGATGTAATCATGTGCATGGATTGGTTAGAGTCCTGTTATGACACAGTGGGTTATAGAACCAAAATAGTAAGTTTTGAATTTTTCGGTGAACCAGTCTTAGAATGAAAAAAGGATGCAGTAGCACCTAGGGGTAGGTTTATTTCCTATCTTAAGGCCAGAAATATGATCTCTAAAGGGTATATCTATCAAGTATTTTGAGTTAGGGATGAAGATGCGTAGATTTCCACTCTCCAATTAGTACCAATACTAAATGAGTTCCCAGAATTGTTTCCTGGAGACCTTCCGGAGTCACCTCCTGATAGAGAGATTGACTTTGAAATTGATCCACACCCTGACACTAAGCCGATATCTATTCCACCTTATAGAATGGCTCCTGCAGAGTTGAAAGAGCTAAAAGTCTAGTTGAAATATATTCAAGATAAGGGATTTATAAGGCCAAGTGTCTCACCTTGGGACGCACCGGTCTTGTTTGCCCAAAAGATGGATGGGTCGGTTGAATAAAGTCATCATCAAGAACAAGTTCCCTCTACCCAGAATAAATGATTTATTCGATCAACTTCAAGGTGGCCAATATTAATCCAAGATTCACCTCAGATTGGGGTACTACTAGCTGAAGGTTAAGGAAGATGATATACCTAAAACACCTTTCCGGACTCGTTATGGGCATTTCAAATTTTTGGCAATATCATTCGGTTTGACGAATACACTAGAAGCTTTCATGGACCTTATGAATAGGGCATTCAAGCTTTATCTTGATTTGTTCTTTATTGCATTTATTGATGACATCTTGATTTATTCCCGTAGCGAGACTGACCATGCAAAACATCTCAGAATCATGTTGCAGATACTACATGATCACAAGATATATACAAAATTTTCTAAGTGTGAATTCTGTTTGAAGTCAGTAGCGTTTTTGGGCAATGTCATCTCAGACGAAGGCGTGAAGGTGGATTTTTCGAAAATAGAGGCAATAAAGAATTGGCCTAGACCCACCTCCGTATCCTATATAAGAAGTTTCTTGGGTATAACAGGCTGTTATAGGTGTTTTATACAGTGATTTTCCTCTATCACATCCCCTTTGACTAGACTAACTCAAAAGAAGGTTAAGTTTCAGTGGTCAGACGCTTGCGAGAAGAGTATCGAGGAGATGAAGAAGAGGTTGACTTCTCCTCCAATTTTGACATTACCGCAAGGAACCGAAGGGTTTGTTGTTTATTGTGATGGTTCAGGGGTTGGTCTTAGGTGTGTGTTAATGCAGCACGGTAAATTCATAGCCTACACATCCAGACAAGTTAAGGCTCACGAGAAGAATTACCCGACTCATGATCTTGAGTTAGCAGCTGTGGTATTTGCACTAAGATCTGGTGCCATTATTTGTATGGAGGGCATGTTGATATTTCATAGATCACAAGAGTCTCCACTACATATTCAAGTAAAGAGAATTGAATATTCGTCAGAGAAGGTGGCTCGAATTGCTCAAGGATTATGATGTTTAGATTCTCTATCATCTGGGAAAAGCAAATGTTGTAGCCAATGTTCTCACTCGGTGTTCTATGCGAAGCTTAACTCATGTTGAAGAAGAAAAGTGAACTATGATGAAGGAAGTTCGCCGCTTAGCAAGTCTAGGATTTCGACTTCTGGACTCTGAAGATGGTGGCGTTGTTTTCTAGAACATGGCTGAATCCTTCTTAGTAGCCAATGTTACCCAAGTTCACACCTCAAATTGGGGTTGTGAAGCGGTCGATGCAATTGTAGTTACCCAACTAGGAGCCGAGATCGATTCCATAGGGAGCGTAGATGGTATTAGTAGTATATATTTGGACTAAGCGCGTGAGGTGTCTAAGTTGCACTTCCACAAACTTTGTTTTGATTCTACTTGTACATTATGCTATGCTTTGCAAATATAAAATATGAAACTAGAGATTAATGTTTTTGTGGTTATTTTTCAAATATGTAAAAGGTCTAGGGCTATGACTCCCACCTAGGTGGTTGCCTAACGGGCTGTGGGCTTTAGAGCAAGTTTCATTGGTTGAGGTGTAATATAGCAATCAACACACAATTACCCACTCAATACCTCTCGGTAATAGAGTTGTTTTGCCTAATTTGTCTTTCTCAAATCCAAATGGGTAATTCCCAAAACAATTGATAGATGCTCAAGTCGAGTTTTACTATCTCTAGATTCAACCCTTTAATTGGGACTATCAATTTCTTGAGTTCACCCCGATTTCTTGTTAGCCAAGTTTTCCTAGACTCAATCTCTCTTTCTCAAGTAGAGGCTAAGTCAAATAGGCTTGAATCAATGTTTGCAACCATTAATTCTACAATTAAGGCAATAACTAGACTAAATATTACACACCCAACCATAAACAAGCCCTAAATAAAACACCCATTAGGTTCCCACACTAGGGTTGGGTCACAACCCTAGTTAGAAATTTAGCTACTCATAGATAAAAATGAAGAAATTAAAGAAGAAATGATAATTAAGATCATATTGCAAGATTAAAAGATACTAATCTAATGCTTAGTCACTAAAGTAAGCTAAAGTTACTAAAACCAGTAAAGAAAAATGACTATAAATTTTCATATGTTCAAACTTAACCTAAATTTGACAAAAAGAACTATTTATACCCAGCTGAAATTATCGGACAAAATTGCCCCTGCAGAGGTTTTGTGGCCGCACAATTCTGTGTGTGGTCCGCACTTTGAGGTTGTCTTGACAGGATGGACTTCTACAACCGCACAACTCAGGGTTTTGGCCGCACTTCTTCAGATTCCGCGGACCGCATATTTTTGAGTGCGGCTGTACACTTGAACTTGAGCTTGACATGAGAGACTTCTGCGGACCGCATATTTGAATTCTGCGGCAACACAATAATGATGCAGTCCACACTTCTTCATGGACCTAGAATCACATCTCTCTGAACCTCATCTTCTACGGCCGCACAATAATTGTGCCCGATCTGCACTTTGCATAGGAAATATGTCAGAGGTTTCTTCATGGTTTGCGACCGCACTCAATATTATGCGGTCTGCATTTTGATCTTTTTTCTTTGTTTTAGTCCTTTTCCAAAATTACTCCTTCTTGAGCTGATTTTCATCTCTTTGACTCATATTCCAACACTTCTGCACATTTTATCAGTTTTCAGGAATACCTTTAAGCAATTTTGAGCTAAAACGAAAGTAAAAGAGTACAAATAAATAGTCAAAATCCCTACCTATCAACTCCCCAAACTTATGCTTTTTCTTATCCTCAAGCAAATAAGGTAATTCCCACCTCCACAAGAGAAGAGCTATTTCAGCTAGCCTAAGGTAAATCAAACATATATCAATTGGGACCAACAATTACCCGTAACACTTATGAATTATCAACAAGGCAATGATTTGCCTTTTCAAGTACAATAGTTCAAATGTGACACTAGAGAATCAAAAACTGACTTTATTCATCAAGGAAGCTCGCTCTTTCATGTAGGTCATTGTTGATCCCAAAATCCTCCTCCTCAACTATCCGTTAGCATATCTCACTCAAGAATGTAGCATGCAATTCAAGGATTTGTGAAATGTTCGCTCATCTCTTTCAAAAGAATGCCACAAGTATGGCTCTAGGTACCATATGCTTGCCTCTCAAGTAAATCACCACTAATGTAAGTTCACTCGGCTTGAAATCACGTAGGGATTTTTTGGAATGTCATGAAGGCTTATTGGACAGTGGTAGGGAATGCTGGAATAGAAACGAATTCATCTTTCCTTAAGCACTCCATTTTTTTCTTTTTGACTCATATTTTGCTGACTCTTTAAGTTATTATATTTTTCCTCAGGGGAACTAGAGAGACTTAACATCACTCTTTCTCGGTCATGATGGTCATTTTCTCCTTTTTTTGTTTTCTCCATGCTTTGCATCATTGCTTTTCTTTGAATCCTTTCAACTCTTCACTTTATTCACTTTCTTTTTGGATTTTTCTTTTGTTCATTCTTTTTTTTTCTTTGCCTTTCCTTTTCTTCATTTCTTCTCTTTTTGTGCCTTTATACCACTTTCAAACTCCTCATCTCTCCTCAAACTTATGTTTTAGCCAATTACTTCCCAAGAATGATAAGGAAAGATAGGGTGCCAAGAGAGGGTCACTATAAAATGGGTAAAGGCTTGTAAAGTGGCTATCAAATGAGAAAGGTCTTAGGATCATATGTATTGAGTAGGGATAACAACATTTGTGGGACATGGAAAATTTCAAGAGGGTCAAGGAGAGCGTACAATCACTTCTCAAGCCAAGAAAAACCTAGAATTTTGCCTAGAAACACATTTGGGGCAAGTTCTAGAGCATTTGCACTGGTACTTAGACTTGCAACAAAAATATCACTTCTCACACAATTGGATTTTTAAAGAGGATAGATTTAAGGGCCCACAACAACCCTATTCAAGATTGAAATTACTAATGGTTCAACTAGCACTCAATGATTGCTCAAGTCAACACAAGAGTCTCAAGGTCAATAATTAGAGCTATTTCTTAACAAAAACTTGTTTTTAACCATAAGGTCGTAGTTAAATGTATTAGTACAAGTGAAGCATGCTTGACCTTTTTTATTCATTAGTACTACTATTTTTACCTAGACATCAAAAACGGACTCAATCCCTTAAGAAGGTTGTCACGCCATCCATCGTTGGAAGGAGCCACCCGGTTCACACAAAACCCACCTTTGGAAAAAATCGTGGTATTAAGAAAACCAAAGGCTTATTTCTCACTTAAACATAAAAAGAAACTACCAAATCAAAAAGAAGATATTAAAGTAAATAAGAAGTTATGCTACTAAGAAAACAAACTAAAGAAGCTATGAAATAAACTAATGAAAGTAAGACAAATTAATAAACAAACCGAGGGGAATACAATATATACATAAAAAGAGAGAGGAATATATACATAATGAAAGGGATAATAAAGATAAAAAAAGAATATTAATGTTATTACAGGCCAATGTCATATCAAACCGACCAAAATAGACCACCCTCCGAATAAGAATAAGCATTGTCCTTAATGCTTAACAAAAATTAGAATAAGAAGGGTAGAAAGTGAAGAGAACTTCCTATGTGGTCTCAGTGTACATGGTATCATCAGCACCCTCGGGATCTTCCAACTGGATCTCATCATCTTTTGCTCGGGGAATAACAGGGTTGGTGAACATCTAGAGCACCTCTTCAGTAGTGTGGGCAGCAAGGTCTAGCTCCTCAGACTTGCCAGCTGCTTCCTCTGATGCCTTAGGTATTGGTGGTGCTGCTGGTGCTGACTCCATCAGCAGATCAAGAGGTATATCCCCAACGGATGCTATCTTGGCAACTTTTTTTCTCAATCTATCCATTGATTTCTTCGAAGCCTGAGATTTCCTCATCTTCTTCACCTGTTTGCCCAACTTCTCAATTGCTCCCCCATGTGCCACCAATGGAGCCATGATAGTCTTTTGGTTCTCCAGAATTTTCTTCAATGTTTCTTCCACTGACGGAGGTACTTGTGGTGCTGCTAGGGCAGAAGACTGTGTTGCAACAACACTGGATATGTCAGACAACTTTAAAGTAGTTGTCTGCATCCAGTTGTTGAGACTCGACAATGTCTGGGAGACTCACAGTGTAGTGAGTGGATATGTGGATGAGGAAGGCACTAGTACTAATGTAGATGGTCTAGAAAATAGCGGTGGTGGCATATCAGCTGTCTTAGTGGAGGGACCGGTTACTGTGGAAGGCATGGCAACTGTAGAAGGCTCAGCAGCTGAATCTGTAACCAACACCATTAGCTCATCAGACTGGCCACCAATGGTAGTTGCTTTACCCTTAAACTTTGGGTTCCCCGGTCCTTGCAAAGAGTACCATGAGAAGGTCTTTTTGGCCCGCACCTGTGTATCAAATCTCCTCGGCTCCACCTTGGCATCGTTAAGGTATTCAGTGAGGGTGTTTGGATATGGGTAGGAGCTTTCATCTTTTCGGACAACCACTGACATGTCGGCCGACATGATGGCACCCACATTGATTGGGTACCCAGCCATGATAGATGCCACAAGAACTACTCGGGGAAGTGGAAGATTGTTCTCATCCTGCTCGGGTCTATCCGGCTGCACACAAAAGTTTGCCACCCTTTTGCTTCAAAATGGAGGGTGTTCCATGCAATGGAAACTCCCGTTGTGATCCACGGTGGTAGTGGTCCTGGAGCTATCAAGATCTCTGCTAGCCAAGGGCGAGCTGCATCACCCATAGAAAGATTCTCCATGTACTGGATTACCTCTACCTTCTCAAATCCCATGTAAGTGTTTAGAGTGCATTTATCAAATTTAACCTTCAGATTCCTCACTTTGGTCACTTTGGTACTTTTCTTGATGTGTGCCACAATGTTATGCCCCGCAATATTACGTCAATATTATGTCCCACAGTATTATATTATGATAATGTTATGCTCTACAGTAATATGTTACGATGGTATTATCCTCTACAGTAATATATTACTATTGATGTTACATCCTGCAGTATTAAGTTACGATAGTGTTGTACCCGATAGTATTACATTACTGTGATATTACGTTTTGTAGTAATAAGTTACGACGATGTTTCACCCTGCATTATTTTACATTGAATTTGTCGTAAGGTAATTGATATCAGTCCAAGGAAAAGATTATTTGGGGATTATAAGGATTATGCTATTTCACAAGTGATTAGTAAATTCATGAAGGTGATAGGGGGAGCAAGTCTAAAAAAATGAATTTTGTCAAAGTTTGGCATTCTGGGATAAAATACGGCCCGAGCTAAAATACCCCGTATTTATGGACTAGTGCCATACAAGGTACTACATGACCATTATAGAAAGGTGTATAAGGTATGTGAAAAGTGAGTAATATTTTAAGTAATTTGAGAAAGTTCTTAATTTTGCGGGTAATTGGTTAATTACCGGGTAACGGGACATTACCTAAATACCTAATAAGTGGATAATTATTAATATTTCCCACCCTACCCCATGTGGCAGCCTCTATGTCTAAGTAGATATGACTCATTTGTTTGAGGGAAAGGTGGCATAACATTAATAATTAAAGATTTAAGTCTTCAAGATGAAGACACTTCGTAATAATGTTGGAAACTTCAAGATAAAAGCCTTGAAGACTAAAAATCTTTAGTCATAATGTAAGAGCATTCAAGATTCATAAAGATTTCATACAAATTAACCTTTCTAATTCAAGAGAGAGGTAACAGATATTCACGCAAAGTAGACAACAGATTTTTCCGTACTCTGATTTTCCCGTCACGAGTTTTGTCGCAATAGTCGTGTGTTGGAAGGATTGTCAAGAGAATCATCTCAGGTATGTTAAGGCCCTCCCTTCTTTCTTTTGGCATGATCCAGATTATACTGAAGAAACGAGCAAATAGACAGTTTCTATAAATTACTCTATTCATAGAAATAGTCGGGGTGTCTATATTTTTTATTCCCCATGAGAATTATTATTATTTTCCGTTCATGGGTATCAGAATAATACGCAGTTGAAAAAGTTTATCCGGAAGGAATATCTAGATTATTATGTATTTTTCATGCATTTCACTCATTTATACATGTGCATTGGCTCATGACCAGATGGCGTTATATACGCGTATATATGTAAATATATGTATATGGGATATGAGAAAAGGTTACGGCGTTATATACGCATCACCACCTGATCAGCTGGTATATGATTATGATGTTGCCCACAGTGGCTGAAATATGATTCAAACGGCGTTATATATGCATATATGGGTATGTATTCATGTGTGTGTGTGTGTGTGTGTGTGTATATATATATATATATATATATATATATATATATATATATATATATATATATATATATATATATATATATGGGATATGGGAAAGGTTATGGCGTTATATACGCGCCACCACCAGATCAGCTGGTATACGATGATGATTTTTCCCACAGTGGCCGATATGATATGATGGGATGCCCTCAGAGGCTGATGATGTTATGAAACATGTACCTATGCACGACATGACATTCATACGCATACGCATGACACTAAAAGTAATTTATGATTTACAAAGTTATTTAGACTTACAGGTTGAGTCATGTACTCTATATGTCTTTCATGTCTCTTATGTATTGATTTATGTGCCTTACATACTCAGTACATTATTCGTACCGACGTCCCTTTTGCCTGGGGATGCTGCGTTTCATGCCCGCAGGTCCCGATAGACAGGTCGAGAGCCCTCCATATAGGCTATCAGCTCAACAGAAGATGTTGGTGCGCTCCATTTGCTTCGAAGTTGCTTGTTTGGTTAGTATGAGTAAGACATATATTGTTTGGTATGGTGGGACTCTGTCTCGACCTTTATGATATTTATGTATTCTTAGAGGCTTGTACACATATGTCGTGTACGTGAAAGATTGTACGGCCTTGTCGGCCTATGTTTTGAGTTTATAAATGATTATGTTGGTCTATTAGGCCCGTATGTCACGTGTATATGATGATGTAATAAGAAATATACGTTACGTTGGTATTCGGTTGAGTAAGGTACCGGGTGCCTGTCGCGGCTCATCGGTTTAGGTCGTGACAAAAGTGGTATCAGAGCAGTTCTGTCCTAGGCAGTCTACAAGCCGTGTCTAGTAGAGTCTTGTTTATGGGTGTGTCGTGCACCACACTTATAAGCAGGAGGCTACAGGGCATTTAAGACTGTCACTGTTTCTTCTTACTCTAGATCGTGTGGCAGAGCTCACTTATAAGAATTCGAGTCCCGAACTTTTATTCGTAATAAGACGATGCCTACATTCATAAAGACGGTCGATAAGAGATAAAACTTTGGGATTATTGATTTAGAGGAACTCGAATTTGCATCTTACTTATGATAAGTAAATGTGAAATCTTTAGCAAATCATAGATGTATTGAAAGGTGTAAGCCTCTTGGTAAGGATCTTGAGGCAAGAATACATATCCACCTTAACGGTGAAAGACAATGAGAGATTTACAAGGTAAATACAAGTGTCAACAAGTAAAAGAGGTAAGATGAAGAAAAGTACGAGGTGCCTAGTTAATGAAGGTTATCAGTGTTTATAATTCAGGCAGAGGAATATAAGTTTTTTGAGTTATATTCAATGGTAACATAGGTATGTATAATTGGTAGTACCCATCTCAGTTATGCCCTATAGGGGCTAACAGACATAGTTTAAGAAAAAGACGAGTTATTAGGATTCGGCTGGGGATATAGTAACCCAAAATAGTGGATGGATTGGTAGAGTTAGTTGACGTTTCCGAAGGATAGTGCAAACGTGGTAATGGATCTCCCTGTGAGACACCTCGATGGTGCACCCTAAAATAGTACAGCTAGATATGAGCACTACAAAGACATGCACTATAAGACTTGATGGGATAAATATTACCTTAGTGTGGCTCGCGTCCCTAGTAAAGCAAGAACGTTAAGAAACTTGAAGAGCCACTGGATGGAGCAAAGGAAATCTAAAAGTGAAACAATATCGTATTGAAGTTTTTACAAGAAAAAGGATATGTAGAAATATTAACAGAGTAATGAGAAGAGAGATAAGGAAGCATTATGAATAACGGTGTAATTGTGATGGATAAAGGATGATGTTTAGGTCTTCGAGTAAGTAATGATTTGAAGAGGATTTCATGGATTGTACGAAATTAGGATACCCCTATAAGGTGAATCACATTGAGACACTATGAATTATGATTATGGAAATCACTTCAAATATTCCTCAATGCAATATAAGCCCTAGCGATAATATATTATGTAAGAAGTTTCAAGTCTTCAAGTAGAGGATTATAGATCAACATTGAGGCAAATCAACAATGGTCAGATACAAGTTACAAAGTATGACATGGCATTAGTCCATGATTCTTTAGACGAACGGTAATGAAGGAGCATTGAAGGACTGAGATTATACCTAAAGGATAGGTAACAAAAGTAACTGGGAGCTTGGTAGGCATACCTCAATAAAGATAGATTGAAAAAAAATATATATTATTATGGTATAGTATAACCCATGGAAATGCAGTAAAGTCATATAAATGGATAACCAGATCTATGAAATAAGATATGGCCATATTTTCAAGTTCTACAAAGTATCGAGCAAAAAACTTCAGTATACCTATAGAGGCCCAAAGAAGTATCCTATTAAGCCTTGTATATACAAAGTAAGGCCTACAGATTAACTAAAAGATAAAAGGAAAAGGAAATATGAATCACATAAATGCACCTACAAAGCCAGGGTCATACAGGCTGCATGATAGGAGGTAACAGAAGTTGCAAGATTAGGAAGATTTCGACCACAGGTCATGATATGAGCAAAAAGACCAAAAGGGAGAATACCATAGACTTTGGATTTATTCACAGAGCAACTGCTTAAATGGAAAGAAGAGTATTAAGGTATTCACAAGAGCTATAAGTTACGAAAATAATAAGAGCATCAGTCAACATTCGAGGACGAATATTCCAAAGGGGGGAATGATGTTATGCCCCACAATATTACGTCAATATTACGTCCCGAAATATTATAATACGACAATGTTATGCTCTGCAGTAATATATTACGATGGTATTATCCTCTATAATAATATATTACGATTGATGTTATGTCCTGTAGTATTAAGTTACGACAGTGTTGTACCCGACAGTATTACATTACTGTGATATTACGTTTCGCAGTAATAAGTTACCACGATGTTTCACCCTGCAGTATTTTACGTTGAATTTGTCGTAAGGTAATTGATATCAGTCCAAGGAAAAGATTATTTAGGGATTATAAGGATTATGCTATTTCACAAGTGATTAGTAAATTCATGAGGTGAAAGGGGGAGCAAGTCTAAGAAAACGAATTTTGTCAAAGTTTGGCATTCTGAGATAAAATACGGCCCGAGCTAAAATACCCGGTATTTATGGACTAGTGCCATACACGGTACTACATTGTCATGATAGAAAGGTGTATAAGGTATGTGAAAAGTGAGTAATATTTTAAGTAATTTGAGAAAGTTCTTAATTTTGCGGGTAATTGGTTAATTACCGGGTAACGGGACATTACCTAAATACCTAATAAGTGGATAATTATTAATATTTCCCACCCCACCCCACGTGGAAGCCTCTATGTCTAAGTAGATATGACTCATTTGTTTGAGAGAAAGGTGGCATAACATTAAGAATTAAAGATTTAAGTCTTCAAGATGAAGACACTTCGTAATAATGTTGGAAACTTCAAGATAAAAGCCTTGAAGACTAAAAATCTTTAGTCATAACGTAAGAGCATTCAAGATTCATAAAGATTTCATACAAATTAACCTTTCTAATTCAAGAGAGAGGTAACAGATATTCACGCAAAGTGGACAACCGATTTTTTCGTACTCTGATTTTCCCGTCACGAGTTTTGTCGCAATAGTCGTGTGTTGGAAGGATTGTCAAGAGAATCATCTCAGGTATGTTAAGGTCCTCCCTTCTTTCTTTTGGCATGATCCAGATTATACTGAAGAAACGAGCAAATAGACAGTTTCTATAAATTACTCTGTTCATAGAAATAGTAGGGATGTCTATATTTTTGATTCCCCATGAGAATTATTATTATTTTCTGTTCATGGGTCTCAGAATAATACACAGTTGAAAAAGTTTATCTGGAAGGAATATCGAGATTATTATGTATTTTCATGCATTTCACTCATTTATACATGTGTATTGACCCATGACCAGATGACGTTATATATGCGTATATATGTAAATATATGTATATGGGATATGGGAAAAGGTTACGACGTTATATACGCACCACTACTTGATCAGCTGGTATATGATTATGATGTTGCCCACAATGGCTGAAATATGATTCAAACGGCATTATATACGCATATATATGTAAATATGATTCAAACGGCGAGGCCGCAGTTGTGCACACATACACACACACACACACACACACACACACACACACACACACATATATATATATATATATATATATATATATATATATATATATATGGGATATTGGAAAGCTTATGGCGTTATATATGCACTACCACCTGATCAGCTGGTATACGATGATGATTTTGCCCGTAGTGGGCGATATGATATGATGGGATGCCCTCAGAGGTTGATGATGTTATGAAATATGTACCTATGCACGACATGACATTCATACGCATACGCATGACGCTAAAAGTAATTTATGATTTACAAAGTTATGCAGACTTACAGGTTGAGTCATGTACTCTATATGTATTCCATGTCTCTTATGTATTTATATATGTGCCTTACATACTCAGTAAATTATTCGTACCGACGTCCCTTTTGCCTGGGGACACTGCGTTTCATGCCCACAGGTCCCGATAGACATGTCCAGAGCCCTCCATGTAGGCTATCAGCTTAGTGGAAGATGTTGGTGCGCTCCATTTACTTCAAAGTTGCTTGTTTGGTTAGTTTGAGTTAGACGTATATTGTTTGGTTTGGTGGGACTCTGTCTCGACCTTTATGATATTTATGTATTCTTAGAGGCTTGTAAACATATGTCGTGTACGTGAAAGATTGTACAGCCTTGTCGGCCTATGTTTTGAGTTTATAAATTATTATGTTGGCCTATTAGGACCGTATGTCACATGTATATGATGATGTAATAAGAAAGATATGTTACGTTGGTATTCGGTTGAGTAAGGTACCGGGTGCCTGTCGCGGCCCATCGGTTTAGGTCGTGCCACCACATTGGCATATAATTCACGTACCAAGTGCTCATTGGCATCCATAACACTCTGGGTGAACCATATCCACCTCTTGCGCTCCTTGAACTGCCTAAGGACATTTGGATTGTATTTATCCAAGTCCTTTACTAAGAATTGCCGCTCGAGTGTGAGCGATCTCTGGGGCTACCATTTTCTGAACCATGTGAAGGCTGTCAAGCTCACAAATATATCTTCCCATATCTCCTTCTTCTTAGACCTCTCTAGGCCTCCCACTCTACTGTCACCCCCTCTACCATTATCAGGAGCGTCATCATTATCATCAACGAGGATAGGTGGTGCAGGGGCATGTGAGGAAGAGGGCTCAGAATCTTGGCTACCATCTTCTGAACCCTCAGAAAAACTAGCAGAGGAGGAGGGTTCATCTCTCAATTATAGTCTACTCAGAACTTGTTTTGGTTGAGATTGTGCATCGTGTTGTTTTTACACAGAGTTGACCTCTAAGACTTCCCTAGACGGGAGATATTCACTGAATTTTGATGGTTCATGGAATCTATTGGCAGTTGCCTTCTTGTTTATTGCTCTTTGGACTGATAGTGGGAGTTTGCCCCTGCCTTGGCCTCAGGAGGGTTCACATCTCCCTTTAGATGTATCGCCTCTACCTCGTGATTGAACTATTGTCTGCAATACAAGGCACATAAGTCAGTTATTGTTCAAAACAATTTTAACAGATGCAGCAAAACAGTGTTCAAAAGCGACAGTGCAGACCGAACAAAAGTGAGTGTGGCCGTAGACTGCCATGTGTGGACTGCATAATTTCAAAGTACGGTCGTACATCCTGTTGTGTAGACCGCACAATTTTCAGTGCAACCACACAATCCCGGGTTCATACTACTGGTTCTCTGATCTTTCAAAAGCGTGCTTGCATTTAAACATTTGACATTTTAGGCCTAAAAATAACTATACTGCTAAAGAACAAAAACTAAGAAAAATTGAAAAATCTAAAAAATGCATTGAACATACCAGTGATGAAGGATGCAGATAGGAATCTACACTGATGAAATGAATGAGGAGTGTGAACTAATTTGTCGTGCACTGTGCTTACTTAGGTCTCAAGAACTCAGAGTGTGTAAAGTTATGAATAGTGCACTGAGGTTCTATTTATAGGTTGACTAAGTCAGTCAAAAGTTAAGCGGAGTGCGGCCGCACAATTTTGAGTACGGTTCTCACTCTTTTCTTGGACCTTGATGAAGCTCTGCAGTCCGCACAAAAGTGAGTGCGGCCGCATAAATTTGTGCGGACCACACAATTTCAAGTGCGACCGTAGAATGGCTATGTTTTCTGTCAGACCAACTTCAGAGAAGTTGCATTTTCGGGTCTCCTATTGTGCGGTCGGCCTTAGATTTTTTCCTGCTCCGGCGATCAAGATTGTGTGGTCCGCACAATTATTGTTTGGTCTACACTTTTTTCAACACTTAGCCATTTTATTGGGCACAGTCCTGCAAAACACACTCATTCCTGCATACACTTCAAAACTAGTTAGCACAAAACAAAACCTTATCTAAGGAAGAAAAAAAAGATAAAGAAAAAGACACATGGGTTGCCTCCCAAGAAGCGCCCGATTTAATGTCGCGACACGACGCATATTACCAATCATTTGAAATGAAGAACCGCTACCACTTGGCCATCATCAAACACTTCATCATTCTTATTTTTCAAGTCTAATGCACCGAATCGTGTCACACCAACAACTTCAAACGGGTCACTCCACTTTGACTTCAACTTTCCCGAAAACATCTATAACCGAGAATTTAACAATAACACAAGATCACTTTCTTTAAACTCCTTGTTCAGAATGTACTTATCATGGATGTACTTCATCTTCTCCTTGTATAAGGATGAACTTTTATATGCATGGTACCAAAATTCATCTAGCTCATTCAATTGTGTCACCCTTAAGTTGGCAGCAATATCCCATTCAAGGTTCAACTTCTTAAAAGCCCACATGGTCTTATGCTCAAGTTCCATCGCAAGATGGCAAGCTTTCCCAAATACCAATCGGTATGGAGACATCCCGATCGGTATTTTGTAAGTCGTCCTATAAGCCCATAAAGCATCATCTAGTTTTCTCAACCAATCCATCTTGTTGGCATTCACTGTATTGAAAAAATACTCTTGATCTCCTTGTTGGAGACTTCCAGTTGATCACTTGCTTGAGGATGATAGGGGGTCGAGACTTTGTGAGCGACACCATACTTGGTGAGTAAGGTACAAAAGCTTTATTGCAAAAATGCGAACCCCCATCACTTGTGATAGCCCTTGGGGTACCAAATCTTGTAAAGATGTTTTTCTTCAAAAATGCCATCACACTCCTCACTTCATTGTTGGGCAAAGCAACGACCTCGAACCATTTAGAAACATAATCAACCGTGACTAGAATGTAAGTGTTTCCACAAGAGCTCACAAATGAACCCACGAAATCAATACCCCACACATCAAAAATGTCAATCTCTAAGATGGTGGTGAGGGGCATTTCGTTTTTCTTTGAAATTCCCCTAGACCTTTGGCATTTGTCACAACACTTGACAAGCTCGCTAGCATCCTTGTAGAGAGTAGGCCAATAGAATCCACAACTCAAAACTATTTTTGCCATTCTAGCTCCACCATGATGACCATCATATGGTGAAGAGTGGCAAGCCTCAAGAATTTCCACTTGCTCCTCCTCCGGCACACAACGTCGAATCACATCATCAGTACAAATCCGGAAGAGGTAGGGTTCATCCTAATAATAGTCAAGGCAATCCATTTGAGCTTCTTCCTTTGGTTTGAAGATAACTCATTCGGTACAATTTCACTCACAAGATAATTTTCTAAATCGACAAACCATACATGTAGGTCATTGAAATTGCTAGAAGCTGCTCGTAGGGGAAGGAATCCTTAATCTCAAGGCCGTCATGTGACCTCCCCTCCTCCTCCAAATGAGACAAGTGGTCTGCCACTTGAGTTTACTACCTTTGCGGTCTTTGATCTCTAGATCAAACTCTTGTAATAAAAGCACCCAACGCATTAACCCCGCCTTCGAATCCTTCTTGCTCATTAAGTATCGAAGTGCCGCATGATCGATGTGGACAATCACCTTTGTACCTATCAAGTATGGGCAGGACTTCTCCATAGCAAAGACAATAACAAGGAGCTCTTTCTCAGTCACCGTGTAACTGACTTGGGCATCATTCATGGTCTTACTAGAATAGTAGACCGGATGGAAGATTTTGTTGATTCTTTGACCCAAAACTGCTCCAACTGCCACATCACTTGCGTCACACATATGCTCAAAAGTCAAGCTCCACTCCGGTGCGGTGATAATAGGAGTGGTTGTCAATTTGAACTTGAGAAATTCAAATGCCTTCATGCAGTCTTCATTGAAATGGAATTTTGCATCCTTCTCCAAAAGTTTTCACAAAGGGTTCACCACTTTGGAAAAATCATTGATGAAACGGTGATAGAACATCGATGACCCAAGAAACTCCTCACTTCCTTCACAGATTTAGGGGTGGAAGTTTAGAAATCACCTCTATTTTGGCCTTGTCGACCTTAATACTATTCTTTGAAATTTTATGGCCAAGGACAATGCCTTCCTCGACCATGAAGTGACATTTCTCCCAATTCAATGCCTAGTTTGTTTCTTCACATCTTGCCAAGACTTTATCCAAATTTTTCAAGCAATCATCAAAAGAATTCCCGACCATAGAAAAGTCATCCATTAAGACCTCAAAAAAATCCTCCACCATGTCGGTGAAGATTGTCATCATACACCATTGAAAAGTAGCCGGTGCATTGCATAACCCAAATGGCATCCACGAGAAAGAGAAAGTACTTTAGGGACATGTGAAAGTGGTTTTTTCTTGATCCTCCGGAGCAATAATAATTTTATTGTAGCTAGAATATCCATCAAGGAAACAATAGAAAGCACGACCGGCCAATATATCAAGCATTTGATCTAGGAAGGGATGTGGGAAATGATCTTTTCTTGTGACTTTGTTGAGCTTGCGGTAGTCCATACACACTCTCCATCCAGTCACCATTCTTGTAGGAATCAACTCGTTCTTGTCATTGGTAAGCACAATCATTCCCTCTTTCTTTGGGACACATTGCACTAGAGAAGTCCATGAACTATCGAAAATGGGGTAAACAACCCCGTCATCCAACCACTTTATGATCTCATTTTTGACAACCTCTTGCATTGCTTCATTTAGCCTCCTTTGATGTTCAACGGAGGGTTTGAAACCCTCATCCAAACTAATCTTGTGCATGCAAAAGGCGGGACTTATGCCGCGAATATCCGCCATTGTCCATCCTATAGCTTTCTTCCTCTTTTGTAGCACCACCAATGTGGAGTCTACCTGCACATTAGTCAAACAAGAGGAAAGAATAACCGGTAAAGTGGAACAAGGGCTAAGGAATTCATACCTGAGATGTGGAGGCAATGGCTTTAACTCTAAAGCGGGAGGCTTCTCGATTGATGGCTTTGTTGGAGGAGTCTTCCGATTTTCAAGATCCAAGGATAACTTACGGGGTACATAAATGTACGACCCCATTTCTTGGAATGCATTAACACATTCCACATATCCTTCTTTCTCCTCATCATCATCAAGGTTGAGAAAAATGGCTTCCAAAGTACCCTCAATATTTATTGTGGCACTAACATCATCAATAATCACATCGGGCACCAAATCCATGAACGAACAAACTTCATTGCCATTCGGTTGCCTCATAGATTTGCACACATGGAAGACCACCTTTTCATCACCCACCCGTAAAGTGAGCTCACCGGCTTCCACATCAACAAGATCCTTCCTCGTAGCGAGAAAAGGTATACCCAAAATAATAGGAACCTCATAGCCCACTTCACAATCAAGAATCACAAAGTCCGCCGGGAGGATGAACTTGTCAACACGAACCAATACATCATCAATAATAACCAAATGTCTCTTCATTGTACGATCCACCATTTTTAACATCATGGATATGGGTCTTGGTTTCCCAATTCCCAAAGTTTTGAACACCGAATAGGGCATCAAGTTGATACTCACCCCAAGATCACATAAAGCTTTGGCAAAGTCGGCACTTCCAATTGTACATGGGATTGTGAAAGTGCCTAGATCTTCCAATTTAGGAGCCATTAATTGGATAATTTCACTCACTTGATGTGTCATCTTTATATTCTCACAATTTATCGACCTCTTCTTTGTCACAAAGTCCTTCATGAACTTTGCATATCCTGGCATTTTCTCTAAGGGCTCAACTAACGACACATTAATAGACAAACTCTTCATCATGTCAATGAACTTTTTAAATTGGTTCTCACCATTTTTCTTGGCAAGCCTTTAAGGATATGGAGGAGGAGGCCTTGGCATTGGTGCCTTAGCCTTTGGCACTACCAGTTCTGCTATGTCAACAATGTGCTCCCTAGACGGGTTCACTTCTTCTTGAGTCTCCTCCACATTGTCGTCAATATCAATTCTCACCTCATCATTTTCTTGCACTTAATTGCTTTGCATCTCATCTTCTTGTACCAATTGTTCATCATCCACAAATTTCTTTTGACTTGAGGTGGTTTCATCCCAACCTTTTCCACTCCTTGTAGCCACGAACATGGCATGTCCCGTGTTGTTCCCACCCTTCAGGTTCACCACTGTATCACTTGGTAGTGCCCCCTTAGGACAAGTGTTCAAAGCTTGCGATATTTGGCCCAATTGAACTTCCAAAGTGCGAATTGAAGTGTTGTGAGAGGCTAATTGAGCATTAGAGTCGGCATTCTTCTCCATCATTTATTTAAACATGTTCTCAATTTGTCCCATCTCATTGTTGGAAGAGCTCGGACCTTGAGAAAGACAAGGATGTAGGTTTCTCGATTGTTGAAACATCGAGGGCCTTTGAAAACCCGACCCCTGGTTGTTGTTATTTTTTTACCCTCCTTGGTTGTTACCTCCCCAATATCCTTGATTATTGCCACTCCAATTTCCTTGGGTATTTTGACCATTCTAATTTCCTTTATTGTGTTGATTGTTCCAATTCCCTTAGTTGTCTTGATTGTTCCAACTACCTTGATTGCTTGAATTCCATTTTCCTTGATTTTCTTGTGGTCGCCATTATTGTTGATTTGGGCCTTGATTGTTGTTTCTTTTCCCTTGGAAGTTGTTCACATATTGTAATTCCTCCACTTGCTCATTGTATTGTCCATCTTGATCAAATACACTATCATCTCACTTGAGGACCCTTTTGCCTTGTCTTGTTTACCATCATACTAACTTCCTCCATTGCATTACTTGCTTGGGACCTTGCACTTATTGAAGTTGAGCTTTTGCTAGTTGATTCATTGTGGTGGTCAACTCGGCAATTGTTTGCCAATGATCATCTAGTTCTTTATGCAAATGAATCACATTTGGATCGCCTTGAGAAACGTTTGCTCTACTTTGCCATGCCGATGAAGTATCCACCATTTCATCAAGAATCTCACAAGCTTCTGCATATGGCATTGTCATGAAATTTCCACCGGCAAGTTGGTTGACCACACATTGATTGGTAGTATTATCCCCCTATAGAAAGTTTGTTGAATCATAGCCTCCGTCATGTCATTGTTCGGGCACTCTTTCACCATAGTACGGTACCTTTCCCATATATCATGCAAAGGCTCATTGGGTTCTTGTTTGAAAGCTAGAATCTCATCCCTAAGCATTTCCATATGCCCCGGAGAAAAGAACTTGGAAATAAATTTCTCGGCCAATTCATCCCCTGTATGGATAGAATGATTTGGCAACCTCTCTAACCAATCCAAAACCTTCCCTCGTAGAGAGAAAGGGAATAACCTCAATCTTAAAGCATCCTCGGAGACGTTTGTCTGTTTACTCCCCCATCAAGTGTCAACAAACCCTTTCAAGTGCTTATACGCATTTTGATTTGGAGCCCTAGTGAAGAATCCCCATTTTTCAACAACATAAGCATGACATTTGTGATTTGAAAATTTCCTGCCCTAATGCGGGGCGGGACTATGGCACTTGCGTGTCCTTCATTCGTTAATACCCGGTGTGCCACCGCTCTTGGAGGAGGTGGAGGTGGAACGGGCACGTTGTCTTGAGGCGGACGACCTCGTCTATTTGCTTGAGGTTCAAGAGGAACTTCATGAACTTGGTCATTATCCTCATTGTCCCCTAATGGCATGTTTTCAATAAGATCATTGTTGTTGAGATCCATTGTATCACTTACAATTGTTTCACAAAAATATTAGTAACTTAGAAGGAAAGGAAGACAAATCACACACAAAACCAAATATATAGCTAAATCGATTTTTAGCTCCCTGGCCACAGCGCCAAATATTGATATCGCTCAAGTTCACACCTTAAATTGGGGTTGTGAAGTGGTCAATGCAATTATAATTACCCAACTAGGAGTTGGGATCGATTCCACAGGGAGCGTAGATGGGATTAGTGGTATATATTTGGACTAAGCGCGTGAGGTGTCGAAGTTTCACTTCCATAAACTTTGTTTTGATTCTACTTCTAAATTATGCTATAGTTTGCAAATATAAAATATTAAACTAGATAATAATGTTTTTTGGTTGTTTTTCAAATATGTAAAAGGTCTAGGGTTGTGACTCCTACCTAGGTGGTTGCCTAACGGGTTGTGGGCTTTAGAGCGGGTTTCGTTGGTTAGGGCGCAATATAGAAATCAACACATAATTACCCACTCAATACCTTTTGGTAATATAGTGGTTTTGCCTAATTTGGCTTTCTCAAGTCCAAATGGGTAATTCCCAAAACTGTTGATAGATGCTCAATTAGTTTTACTATCTCTAGATTCTACTCTTTAATAGGGACTATCAATTTCTTGAGTTCACCCCAATTTTTTATTAGCCAAGTTTTCCTAGACTCAATCTCTCTTTCTCAAGTAGAGGCTAAGTCAAATAGGCTTGAATCAATGCGTGCAACCATTAATTCTACAATTAAAGCAAGAAGTAGGCTAAATATTACACACCCAACCATAAAAAAGCCCTAAATCAAACACCCATTAGGTACCCACACTAGAGTTAGGTCACAACCCTAGCTAAAAATTTAGCTACTCATAGATAAATATGAAGAAATTAAAGAAGAAATGATAATTAAGCTCATATCGCAAGATTAAAAGATACTAATCTAATGCTTAATCACTAAAGTAAGCTAAAGTTGCTAAAATCAGTAAAGAAAAATGGCTACAAACTTTCAGATGTTCAAACTTAACCTAAATTTGACAAAAAGAACTATTTATACCCAGCTGAAATTATTGGACAAAATTGCCCATGCGGAGGTTCTGTAGCCGAAAAATTCTATGTGCATTCCACACTTTGAAGCTGGCTCGACAGGATGGACTTCTGTTGCCGCCCATTTCTGGGTTGCGGTCGCACTTCTTCAGATTTTGTAGACTGCACATTTCTGAGTGCGGCCGCACACTTGAACTCTAGCTTGACATGAGAGACTTCTATGGACCGCACATTTTTGAATGCGGCCGCACTTTTGAATTTTGCGGCCGCACAATAATGGTACAGTTCGCACTTCTTCATGGACCTAGAATCACATTTCTCTGAACCTCATCTTTTGCGGCCGCACAATAATTGTGCGGTCCACATTTTGCATAGGAAATCTGTTAGAGGTTTCTTCATGGTCTGCGACCGCACTCAATATTGTGCGGTCCGCATTTTGCTCTTTTTGCTTTGTTTTAGTCCTTTTCCAAAATTACTCCTTCTTGAGTTGATTTTCATATCTTTGACTCATATTCCAATACTGCTGCATATTTTATCAGTTTTCGGGAATACCTTTAAGCAATTTTGAGCTAAAACAAAAGTAAAAGAGTGCAAATAAGTAGTCAAAATCCCTACTTATCAGTAGCTGAAGTGAAGGAAAAATAGTTCAGTAATCCCTACTTATTGCAGCTGAGGGAGGGGATTCATAAACACAAGATTACGACTTTTGAACAAGGGGGAGATGATGGTACTTTATGGTATATAGGCCGACTATGCGTTTGATACGTAGATGGGCTCAGAGAGCGAATTATGTCAGAAGTCCACAATTCCTAATATTCTATTCACCCAGGTTCCACAAAGATATATAATGTTCTTAAGGATATTTATTGGTGGAACAACATGAAAAAGAACGTAGCAAATTTTGTGGCTAAGTGTCCAAATTGTCAGCAGGTGAAAGCCGAACATCAGAGGCCTGGTGGTTTGGCTTAGAGTATAGATATTCCCGTTTGGAAATAGGAGACGATAAACATGGACTTAATATTAGGTTTACCTCACTTGGTTCGGAAGCATGCTTAAATTTAGGTGATTGTAGACCAACTTACCAAGTTAGCTCACTTCTTGTCGGTGAAGACTATAGATTTAGTAGAGGATTATACCAAGTTATATATCTAGGAAATTGTCCGATTGCATGGGACTCCTTTTTCTATCATCTCAGATCATGGTGCTCAGTTCACAATGAACTTTTGGAAATCCTTTTAGAAAGGATTGGGCATAAGGGTGAACCTCAACATAACTTTTCATCCTCAGACAGATGGCCAGGCAGAACACATTATTCAGACTCTTGAGGATATGTTGAGGGCGTGTGCAATCAATATTAAAGGTAATTGGAATGATCATATACCCCTCATTGAGTGTGCTTATAATAACATCTACCACTCTAGTATTAAGATGGCACCGTATGAAACTCTGTATGGGCGAAGGTGTAGATCACCAATTAGTTGGTTCAAAGTTGTCAATATAGAGTTATTGGGACCCGACTTGGTCTATCAAGATATGGAGAAAGTCAAAGTTGATTCAATAGAATTTGAAGATGGATTAGAGTTTCCAAAAGTCCTATACGGACGTGCTTAAATTTTTCTAAGTTGATGAAAGTTTCGCCTACGTAAGGCGTTATGGGATTTGGGAAGAAGGGGAAACTTAGTCCCCTCTATATTGGGCCATATAGTAAACTGTAAAGGATCGAGTAGGTGGCTAATGAGTTAGAATTGCCACAAGAATTAGCTATTGTACACCAAGTGTTTCATGTGTCTATGTTGAAGAAATTCACAGGAGATCCGTCTCTTGTGGTTCCTAACAAGATTATAGGGGTTAAAGATAGCCTGACCGGAAGAAGTTCCAGTAGCTATTCTTGATCGTCAAATTCGCAAGCTCAGAACAAAGAAAATTGCTTCAGTGAAAGTGCTTTAGAAGAATTAGAAGGTTGAAAAGACTACCTAGGAAGCCGTAGAGGAAATGAAGTCTAGATATCCCCATCTCTTTGAAGGGCAACATAAAATGTAGAAGGAAACTAACATTTTCATTTAGACCTTATAGTGTAATCTCTATGTCTTACAGTATTCAGTCAGCTCAGTATTTAGTTAGTTCAGTAGTCATTCAGTTTAGTGCTCAGCAGTTCAGTAATTAGGTATTCATTTAATTTAGTATGTATGTATTCATGACAGTTCGGTGTTCACAGGTTTCCATCAGACCCATTTAAGGTCCATAGTTAGCCGTAGTTACAGTCAGCACAATCATTCTAAACGAATGATCCCAAAAGGGAGATAATGTAACACTCCATAAATTTAGATTAGGTGTGAATGTATTAAATGAGTTTAATGTGACATTGTAGGTATGTGAAGTCCAATCAGTTATGGTGGAAATAGTTGTTTTGGAATTAAGGTGGAGAGTGAGGTGCATAAGATTCGATACAATCGACTAAGTTTAAGGAAGGTTTGTCTTCCAGCCTTACTTCATGAAAATAAATTAGGAACTTGAGAAATCAAAAAACATGAAAGTTGTAGCCCTTTGAAATATCTTTCCAACGATATATTATGGAGTCCGAACAGATCTCTGTGCATTTTACTGGAAAATGCACAACCTATGCGTTCAAATGCACGACCCTCTATCCCGTATGTGGCAGCGCACTTGTCGTAGTGCCACTGCCCTTGCTGTGCTTTCAAGTGCACGATTGGCCTTTAGCTGTTTGGTTACACACCTAGAGGGCCATTTTAAAAGCCATACCTAATCTCCTACACCCCAAGACACGAAAACTTTCTCTAGAATGGGAAGCTCTCAAGAACCTAACTTCTTCTAAGGTCCCTCCATTATCCAAGGTAAGGTCTAATGATTATTCTAAGTTAATTTCAATTCTCCAACAACTTATTAACATGGGTACACCCTTCAAATTATTAGATATTTGATTGAGACATCATTGTTAATAAAAGAAACTTTAAAACTCGAATTCAAGAGGATTGAACGTCAAAAATGTAATATCTTCACCCTTTAATGATTATTGTATGGATTAATGATTATAGACTCTAAGTTCATGAGATATGAGTTGATGAGTTTGATAGAAAAACATGAATGGTTATAAGGTTGGGTTATTAATTGTTGATTATTGGTCAAGCGTGTTGTTTATCTTATGGGTGATAAATAATGATATTGATTATAGCAATTTGAGATTTTAGAAATTTATCTATGAGTAAGAGAATAGGTTGTTGGGTGTAGAAACACCACTAATAAGCGCTATGGGGCTTTACGCCCATAAGGTGTTGGATAAAATGCATAAGTGACAAAAACATGAGCAATAGTGCTAATATTGATTCTTCTTTATATATATTTCCATAGATTATCATTGAAAGAGGCGACGAACATTGCGATACACTTAAAAAGGCTAGCGTCAAGATATGTGCGGATAACTCTCTATGTTTGGGAATGTTTATGATTTTCCTTACGTCTCATTCTTATGAATATTATGAATTGCCTCAGAAAGTAATTATGCCTCAGTTCCATGAATAGTTGTAGAACTTCTATTCTCTAGATGACATGGTTTCATAATTCGTTCAATATCCCATGAGTCTCAGTTACGACAAATCATTTTATTATGAATCCATATCCCAGTATAGTTCTAATCAGCATTCCAGTATCATGTAACTCAATATGATTCAGTATTTCAGTATCATGTATTGAATTATGATTCTCTGTTCCTGATTTTAAATCCCCGAACATTGAACACCTGTATTTGGGCCTGAGGCTGCAGTTTGTGCTTTATGCATCTTTGGGCCTAAGGTGGCAATTTATACTTTATGCATCTTGGGCCTGAGGTCGCAGCTATGTATATGTATACTTGGGCCTTAGGCCGTAGATTATTTAATCATATAAATAGGTGGTTTCCGATTAAGAACATGGAGCATTCATATCACTTTCTTGCTCAATTCAGGTATCAGTTCAGTTTCAGTTTCAGTATTTATAGTTCTTTCTTTTAGTTGTTTTATATACCAAAGCAATTCAAATGTACTGACATCCCTTTCTGCCTGGGGCCTGCATCTCACGATGGATGTAACGATTTACAGGTTGACGATTCTGCTTGCTAGGACATATCGCATTAGCTATTGGTGAGCCTAGTCTTTCAGGGCATTGTCCCTCTTTTGCAGTATTTATAGTATTTTAGTTAGTAAGGTATGCCGGGGACCTTGTCCCGGTAAACAATTAGCATTTCAGTATTCTTTAGAGGTTTCAGAGACTATAATCCAGTCAGTCATATGTTAGTAGGCTTTTATGTGTTATCCTTTTTAGCTACTCGTTTATTCTTGCAAACTTTTCAGTGCTTTCTACATTTATGATAATTTAGTCAGACTCTTTAGTAAATAAACATTTCCATGTTTATGTTCAGCTCATAGTTATACCACATGTTGATCCAGCCATCCATTTGATTCGATTGGTCACATGCAGTTAGGCACTGAGTGCCGTGTTATGCCCAAGGCGTGGTTTGGGGCGTGACAAGTATCTAGCCTAACCCCAAATAAGTAGTGATGATGAGTTGACATAGAGACATTTTAATGTCTAATAAATCAAGTATAATAACAATAATGATAATAACAACAACAACAACAACAACAACAACAACAACAACAACAACAACAACAATAATAATAATAATAATAATAATAATAATAATAATAATAATAATAATAATAATAATAATAATAATAAAAGTAAATAGGTGTGAGGAATAGCAGGTAAAGGAAACTAATCAGATATACGTGCATAACACGATCGATCAGGTTCGAAATCTGGTAAACCTGTCATTTTCCCTCAACACCCCAGATAACAACTTCCCCAATGCTCAAAACCCTATACCTCCTGAAAATATCCCAAAACAGCAGAATCATCCCACGCCTCATCATCACGCTGCTCCACCAAAGAACCAATGCAACACCTGCCATGCCCCAAACAACACTCCACTACTCATCTCAGAACCTCAGAACTCCACAAATGACCATTTCCACACCCATACACCAGGCCACCATAACACTCCTATATACGTGGAGACCATGCCACACTCCACCCAACCTATATCATGCACACCCGATTCTAATGAAAAGGATCTACTTATTAGGAATTTGGCCGAGGAACTTAAGAAACTGACCAGCCGGATTCAGGGCGTTGAGGGAAGCAAAGGAATCGAGGGGCTGAACTATGAGAACCTTTGCATACAGCCTGATGTCGAACTGCCTAAGGGGTAAAAACCTCCTAAGTTTGAAATGTTTGATGGTACGGGTGATCCAAGGGTCCATCTGAGGAAATATTACGACAAGCTGGTTGGAGTAAGGAAGGATGAAAGGATCCGCATGAAGCTGTTCATGAGGAGTTTGAAAGGAGATGCATTATCTTGTTACATTAGCCAAGATCCCAAGAAGTGGTCAAGCTGGGTAGGCATGACATCTGACTTTATGGATAGATTCAGGTTTAATATAGAGAACGCACCAGACATGTTTTTAATATCCAAAATATGAAGAAGAAGCCCAAGGAAACGTTTCGCGAGTATGCTACTCGTTGGAGGTCCGAAGCTGCTAAGGTCAGACCCGCCTTAGAAGAGGAGCAAATGAACAAGTTCTTTGTACGGGCTCAGGACCCGCAGTACTATGAACGACTGATGCTGATTAAGAACCACAAGTTTTCCGACATTATCAAATTAGGTGAAATAATTGAAGAAAGTATTAAAAGTGGTATGGTTACAAATTTCGAAGCCTTGCAAGCTACGAATAAGGCTTTACAGTCCGGTGGTGTGTCCAAAAAAAAGGAACGCAGGGGTCGTGATGGTTGCACAAAGGACCAAGTCTCCCCTTAAATACCAAGCTTACCCAACACCTCCACTCACATACCAGCCAACCCCAAATTACCAAGCACCCTCATACCAAGCTCCACCACCAACTTATCAATCATCTCCACCTCCTACATATCAACCTACTTCACCCAGATACTCCCAACCCGCTCATGTCTACTAAACTTATAATGCTCAACCATCCCACTATCAATCACCCCCTGCACGCCAAAATTTTCCTAGACCCTGACCTAATTTTGATCGCAGACCTCCAAAACAATATACAGCAATTGCTGAACCCATCGACTAGCTGTATGAGAGGCTCAAAGCTGCTGGTTATGTTGCCCCTATCTCTGCTTCAACCCTGGAGAATCCTTCTTACTGGGTTAACCCAAACAAGTCCTGTGCATACCACTCCGGCATGAAAGGGCACACCATCGATGAGTGCCGCTCCTTGAAAGACAAGATATAGTCTTGATTGATAACAAGATCAATGTGGCAAAGGAACCTGCTCCAAACGTCCGCAACAACCCTGTGCCAGACCATAAGGGTGGATGTATCCACATGATTGAAGTAGAAGATGACTGGGATCCCGAGCGTTCAATCGGGTTGATTGAAGAAGGTGATGACCCAAAGAAACCAACAATTAGTCTCAATACAATCATAGTCCAGATCCAACCGTTTGAGAATGCTGAGGTGAATATGTCTATACCTCTTGAGTTTGAATTAGCTCCATCCTCAAAGGAACCGACACCAATCGAGGTTGAATTCGTGTCTCCAGCAAATGCACCCGCACCATTTGAGGTTGCAGTCTTGCCACCCAAGGCACATGTTCCATTCGAAGTGAGGATAACTACGCCAATCCCAGTGGAGATGTCTACTATGCCACCATTCTATACAAATGCTGTACCGTGGGACTATACAGCCGAGGCGAGAAGGAAGGGCAATGTCAGGATTGAAGAAACTGTCGCATCACAGGGTATGACAAGAACTGGTAGAGTCTATACCCATGAACATCTGGTTGAATCAAGCAAGCAGGCCTCCAGTCGGCCGCACCTCATTGATTGAGACAGGTCCGGACGACCTTTGGAGGAAAATACAAGCCAAGGAATATTCGGTCATCGACTAGTTAAACAAGACGCCAGCACAAATATCTATTCTCTCTATGTTGCAAAATTCTGAAACGCACAAGAATGCTTTGTTAAAGGTGCTAAATGAAGCGTACGCACCAAGTAACATCACTAGCGGGGAAGTGGCTAATTTGGTAGGAAAAGTGCTGGAAAGCCATAAGATCACCTTTTATGAGGACGAGCTGCCACCTGAAGGGCTGAGGCACAACAAAGCACTGCACATCACCATGCAATGTGAAGATTATTTCATCACCAGAATCCTGATCGATGGAGGTTCCAGTCTTAACATTTGTCCGCTGGTAACACTCAAGAAGTTGGGTAAAGGGTTGAATGAGATAAAGGATGGAGCAATGAATGTGAAAGCCTTCGATGGTTCTCAGAGGTCCACCATTGGTGAGATTAGTCTATGCCTGCAGATGGAACCAACCTGGTTCGAGGTCGATTTCCAGGTAATAGATGTACCAGTGTCTTACAACTTGCTGCTGAGACGACCATGGATTCATGCTTCTGGGGCTGTAGCATTAACGCTGCATCAGGCAGTAAAGTTCAAATGGAATCACCAGGAAGTGATCATTCACGATGACGTTAGCAACCCTATATACAGTCGCCAGACCATTCCGGCAATCGAGGGAAGAAGGAAGCTGGGAGGAGAAACTTACCACCACATTGAGTGGGTCAATGCTATCAAAAAATACAAATGGTGGGATAGCAAAATCGAGAGTATACTTAGTTGGAGTGGGTACGAACCTGACAAAGGGCTCGGCAAGAACCTCCAATGAATCTTTAAACTAATAAAACTTAAGAAACATGGCACTACCTTCGGTTTGGGATATGAATACACCTGGGAAGAATTCAATAGCTGGTCACCACCATGGCGTGGTCCTTACTACCCATTAGAGCAGCTAATACCACATCTAGAGCAGACCTTCAAACATGCCGACATTATTTATGAGTCAGATGAAGAAGAAGCACTTGCAGTAGTGAAAAACTTATTTCTAGAGGACAGTGATATGGACTATTGCATTATTCTCGAGGAGGATGGGGAGGAAGGCCCTTCCATACAGGCTGTGAGCAGAGGAACGCATCTCAAGAATTGGACCATCAGGACAACCAAAGCATGACAAGCCTCGGGGTAGCAAGGCTAAAACAAGTATTATTCACTGTTTTACTTACTAAATGATTTTCTTTTCGCATTTTTCAATTCCCGCAATAAGATCTTCGATGTTCAAAACAGTTATTCAATTTATCAAAAGCATTTTTTTGATTTTTCTTACGAATTAATATTTATTGCTATCGTTTTCTCTCCTTGCTTTACCAATACATCATTACTATTACTTGTTTTGATAAACCAATGACTGTGACATGCAATGAGACATCGCAACAAATGGACATGGATTCAGAGAAAGATGACATACCTGACGAGATTGTCAAAGACGTTGGGAACTTTGAGAACAGACCTAAGTCCAACCTGGACGAGACTGAAATTGTCAACCTGGGAGATGCAGAAAACATTACGGAAATGTGAATCAGCATTCACCTATCACAATCAGAGAAACAACAATACACATAATTTCTAAAAGAGTATGAGGACATATTCGCTTGGTCGTATGATGACATGACTGGTCTGAGTACGCCTATTGTTGCCCACAAACTGCCAACCGATCCAATGTGTTCACCAGTGAAGCAAAAGATCAGAAAGTTCAAGCCTGATAAGAGTTTGAAAATCAAAGAAGAAGTCACCAAGAAGATCCACGCTAAGGTTCTCAAGGTAGTAGAATACCCGACATGGTTAGCCAACATTGTGCCAGTGCCAAAGAAGGATGGGAAGGTCAAAGTCTGTATCGACTACCGAGATATCAACCGGGCCAGTCCGAAAGACGACTTCCCTTTGCCAAATATGCACATCCTGATTGATAATTACGCCAAGCACGAGCTACAATCATTCGTAGATTGCTTCGCTGGTTATCATCAAATCTGGCTTGATGCAGAAGATGACTAGAAAACGGCTTTGACTTGGGTAGCTCAGAAGCTGAGACATTACTTTTGCACCTATACGACATATCTTATATCGAGAATGGATCCCTTGAAGTACATCTTTCAGAAGTCCATGCCCACCGGCAAGCTAGCCAAGTGGCAAATCTTGTTGAGTGAGTTCGACATTGTTTATGTAACTTAGAAAGTGGTCAAGGGACAAGCACTGGCAGACCACCTTGCTGAACATCCCGTGGATGGAGGATATGAACCCCTGAAAATGTATTTTCCTAATGAAGAGGTATCATTCATAGGAGAGGACATTGTGGAATCCTATGACGGTTGGAGAATGTTCTTCGATGAAGCAACAAACTTCAAAAGAGTTGGCATAGGAGCAGTCCTAATATCAGAAACCGGTCAGCATTATCCGTTGTCTGCCAAACTCAGGTTCCCCTGCACCAACAATATGACCGACTATGAAGCCTGCATTTTAGGACTCAAAATGGCCATTTACATGAACGTTCAGGAGCTGCTAGTGATTGGAGATTCAGACTTGCTTATAAATCAGGTACAAGGAGAATGGATGACCAAGAACTCCAAGATACTCCCGTATCTACATCATGTACATGAATTGAGAAAGAGGTTCACGAAGACTGAATTCCAGCATGTTCCCAGAATCCAGAATGAGTTAGCTGATGCATTGGCTACCCTATCATCTATTCTACAACATCCTGACAAGAATTTCATTAATCCCACTCCGGTTAAAATCCATAATTAGCCAGCTTACTATGCCCATGTTGAAGAGATAGTAGACGGAAAGCCTTGGTTTCATGATATCAAGGAATATTTAGCAAAAGGAGAGTATCCAGAGCTTGCGAATCCTACTCAGAAGCGCACACTTTAGAGATTGTCCAACAACTTCTTTCACAGCAGAGGAATCCTGTATAGGAGGACTCCCGATTTATGATTATTAATATGTGTCGACGCAAAGAAAGCGTCCAGGCTACTAGAGGAAATTCATATTGGGACATGCGGTCCACATATGAACGGTTTTGTCTTAGCAAAGAAGATAGTCCGGCCTGGTTACTTTTGGATGACTATGGAAACAGACTGTATCCAGTATGTTTGGAAATGCCACCGCTGTCAGATATATGCAGACATGATGAAGGTACCTCCAGGCGAGCTTAACATGACAAGCTCACCGTGGCCGTTTGTCGCCTGGGGAATGGACATTATTGGACCAATCGAGCCTGCTGCTTCAAACAGACACAGGTTTATCCTAGTATCCATCGACTATTTCACCAAATGGGTCGAAGCAGCATCTTACAAAGCAATGACTAAGAAAAGCGTGGCATACTTTGTCCGCGACCGCATTATTTGTCGATTCGGAATTCCAGAGTCAATCATTACTGATAATGGCTCCAACCTCAACAACGACTTGATGAAAGCTATGTGCGAAACTTTCAAGATCAAACACAAGAATTCCACAGCCTACAGACCTCAGATGAATGGAGTTGTATAAGCCGCCAACAAGAATATCAAAAAGATGTTGAGGAAAATGATAAAGAATCACAGATAGTGGTACGAGAAGTTATCATTTGCTATATTAGGGTATCGAACCACAGTCTGCACATCAACTGGGGCAACCCCCTATATGCTAGTTTACGGTACAGAGGCTGGCATTCCCGCTGACGTAGAAATTCCTTCCCTAAGGATCATACAAGAAGCTGAGCTCGACGACGCAGAGTGGGTAAAAAGTTGTTATGAGAAACTAGCCCTTATAGACGGAAAGAGAATGATTGCAGTCTGCCATGGTCAACTCTATCAGAACAGAATGTACAGAGCTTTCAATAAAAGAGTCAAGCCAAGACAGTTCACACCGGGGCAGCTGGTGTTAAAAAAAAATTTCCGCATAAAGATGAAGCCAAAGGGAAGTTCGCTCCCAACTGGCAGGGTCCATACATGGTTCACTAGGTTTTGACAGGAGGATCCCTCATAGTTGCAGAAATGGACGGAGAAGTCTGGCCAAAGCCTATCAACTCAGATGCAGTCAAGCATTACTATGTGTAATCTTTATACTTTCCTATATGATGTAAATTGAACTACGCCTGACCTGATTCCTATTTAAGAGGGGATACGTAGGCAGCCCTATGGGTTCGGTCACAATTCAATAAAATTTCATTTTCCCCCGCAATTGAAAACTGGGGCAGAATTTTGAGAAGGACCCTCAAAATTTCGAAGTAATTTTAGCCGATCACCACACGAGCAACAATCAGAAACATCAACCCATCAAACTGGGGCAGAATTTTGAGGAGGACCCTCAAAATTCCGTAGCAGGAGAGGTTGCAATGTCCTAAACTACATCACAGTCGTCGGTTTATCTAAAAGTTATTTTTAATTTATGTCATACTTTTTCAAAATTATGCATGTTATTATTGAAACTGCTTTGTTTAGCAATGCTACCCCAATAATACAGACGGTATCACCAGATCAAAGCCGAACGAGTCAAGGAAAAGCTAGCGGGGATACGAACTAACCTCCCCCCTTACAAAACTCACGATTTTTCTTTGGATGCAGGCACTAGGATTATGAAATCATTAGACATACTGTACGCCCATGGAACAAACATTGTTCAAAATACGATACTTAGAACCATTGCACTTACCAACATTTGCTATCAGCACACACCAATGATGTTCCGTATGTCACAATGTTCCCAGTAATTACAACGTCGCAATCTGCTATCAGCTAAGAAAACTCTACTGTCATTTGTTATCTTATTTCTTGCATAAGGCTACCATTCCGCCTTCCGAGACTAAACGTTGTCTCCATCTGCATTGGCATTTCATAAGGCTACTATTCTTCATTCCAATCTGCATAAGGCTACTATTCTGCCTTCCGAGGTTAAGATCTACCTCCATCTGTATCTGCATTGCATAAGGCTACTATTCTGCCTTTCAATCTGCATAAGACTACCATTCTGCCTTCCGAGGTAAAACTCTACCTCTATTCCGCCTTCCAATCTGCATAAGGCTATTATTCTGCCTTCTAATCTGCATAAGGCTACCATTCTGCCTTCCGAGGTAAAGCTCTACCTCCATCTGCATCTGCATTGCATAAGGCTACTATTCTGCCTTCCAATCTGCATAAGCTCTACCTCCATCTGCATCTGCATTGCATAAGGCTACTATTCTGCCTTTCAATCTACATAAGGCTACCATTCTGCCTTCCGAGGCTAAACTCTGCCTCCAATTTTCTTCGAAACTAAGCACTATCCCAAACATTATTTATCTCGTTTCTCTTACTGGCTAAGCTCCTCCCTTCAATTCGCAAGACTGGGCTCTATCTTGTCCGCATCATACTACTGCATCCTTTATGGGCTGAAATATTTTGCATATCATTATTCAAAGGCGTAATGGTTTGGAGACACCATCCTCATAGCCCGAGAACATCATTTCATGGCCTGCGAATCCTGCATCAAACAACCCATAGCCCAGGACATCATGGTCTGAGGACGCCATTCCTAACCATCCAAAGACAACATTCATGGTCCGACGGGAATTTGCATCATGTTTAAATTTATGCACAGTATATGCTTGTGTTGCTTCTATTTGCAGGTAAGATGGCGAGCAACGACTATCCCAGCAGGAATGATCCCGCTCCAATTCCCTCAAGCCATATCAATCCTAACCATTCCCGTAAACCGTTCACTCACCCAGCCCTAGAAGTTGCGTCCGTTCTTGAAATGGCTTCACCAGTATACTTCGCTGATGGATCCTGAACTACATACGGCGTGATTCCTGTAAAACCAGAGATATGTAGGCAACTTAGAAATCAGGGTGCGGCCTAAACCTCTTCAAACCGTTTCGCTCGGTCAAAATTGGCCATCATATCTTTACCCGACAACTCTTTCATCTTTCCCGGGTAAAGAGGGACAACTGTTGATACCCAATTTTTTCTCAAACTATTTTTAAATTTGCATATATACCTTCAAAATCACTTTTTATAATAATTGGTATTTTGCCATAATTTTCCATATTATTAATTTTTTTAAATTTATTCAGTACTTTATATCCAATAATTACTCATAAATTACATTCCAAGTAATTTCAAAGTATTTCTTAGCTCAATATATCATTTTTAATTCTATTAGGATTTAATTATTTCACAAATTAGCCAATTTGGCATTGTTTGGCTATAATTACAATAATTTTGCAATTATACCCTAATAGTACACTTTATTCTATTTTAATTCAATAATCAGTCATTTTATATTTTAATATTAGTTAGTTACCTTAATTTCACCTATTTAGATTTAATTTTTTTTAATCTAATTATTAGCTATTTTTATTAATTATTTATCTAATTTTGATGGGTATTTAACAATTAGCCATTCTTATTTAAATTATAGCCTAATTAAACCTGGTCCAAATTAAATAACCCACCATACCCAAGCCCAATGCACCATACCACTCGGCCCAATCCCTCACTCAATCTCAACTGTTGATTAATTTCAATCAACGGTCCAGATCCCCCTTACCATAATTAAATCCTAAGACTACCCTCTCTCGCTCTCTCATTCTCTCTCAACCGGTCTCTCTATCTCCCTATCTCTATCTCTGGTTCTCTCTAGAACTTTCTCTTCTTCACTTCTCTCCGATGGACCCTGTCCACCTTCTCCGTCCACCTCCCTCGCCGGAAACCATGACCTCTCATCATCTACTGGCATGTGTTTCACCCCACGCCGGTTTGACACTACCCCGAGGTCCTCAGGTGAACCTGGAGTGGTTCAACTCCTACCCATGATCCTTCATGCCATTTTTCGGCCACCTCTGACCGTTCGAGTATGACTTTTCGGCCACCATACAACTCGTACCCACGCCGGTATGACTTTTTCGGCTAAAACCGATAACATTTTAAGGTTTTCTCATCTTCTCTGGGTTCATTGAAACCCTAACTCTTAGGACTTTCCGATTTCTTTTAGATCTGTGTATATTATGAGCTTTTGTTGTTTTCCTCAAAGGTTTTTCCGATTTTTCTAAAGTAATTCTTCATCTTCGAACTAGGGTTCTTAAACACCTTTTCAAAAACGTTTTCTTCTTATTTTTTTTTTGTATTAATCTACGACTCTCACTGTGTTTAAACGTTTGTTTGACCCTTCTCCTTTATTCGAGTTATTATGTTGAAAACACTAATTTTTGGCTTTAGTTTTGGATTCTGAGTTCATCTTTACTGTTTGTTTATTCGATTTGTCTGTATGTTTGATTCTCATGAATATGCTTTGATTAATTAGAGTATTTTATGATTTTCACCCTAGTAATGTCTTATTTAGGTTTCCGATCTGGTTCTTCCTGTTTATACTCCATTTATTGGTTTAATCATAGAAGTCTATACTATTTCCCTTAATATAGTATCATTTTTCGATTCGTGAATCCTTGTTTTTCTATGTTGATACCCTTATACTGATTTTTTTGGCTATTTTTTTTTGCTATTTTCCTAACCCTTAAATTATTTTTTTACTTTATTATATGGTTGAATGTATTATTAATTGATTCCTACTATTATTTCCTTAATTAGACCCTTATGTATCTATCCCTAATTACATATTATGTACCTATATTGTTTGAATTCTTTCCTTATTTGTTACCTGCTTTCTACCGTTGTTAAATTATTCCCTTAATTAAGGGAAACTTGGCTGATTTTCATTCTTAATTGATTCTGCAGTTCTATAATTGCTGAACAATTGATTCTTGCCATATTTACCAAGCTTTCAAACTATTATATATACTCTCTTCTCTTTTCATTACACATACGGACACAGTAGTTCAAAACCCTCTCTCACACAAAAAGAAAATACTTTTCTGCTATCTCTTTTCTCCTGTTATTTGCTATTGTTCTAAGTCAGCCGGCTGCAAGCCAAGGCTAATTACTCTACTCTCTTGCCCCTCACTTTGTGTTTACTTCTTTACTAGTATGTTCTGATTTCAATTCAAGTTTCAAAACAATGTGTTTCTTTTACTGTTTCATTTCGTCCTGTTTCTAGTATGTTTTCACTTATGGTTCTATTGATTCAACTTGCAATTGATATGTTTACTTCATCACACCATCAGCATTCTTCTTAAGGTCTCCCCTCCTTTAGACTCATCATGTTTAAAAAGGGTCATCCCCCCTCCTGATATATCCCAATGTGGCCTTTCCCTACTTGTGTTTCTCTGATTTCTAGCATGAACCTCTCTGTACAAAATAGTTAGCTATCCTTAAGTTACATGATTCTGTGTTAAACCTAAGGTTTTCTAACCCCTTTAGCATATTGCTGATTCTATACTTAAGTACTCCTGCAACTATGTATTTACTTATGTGACCTATGTGTCCCCAAATCCCACTACCTCTGTTTGTGGTTGCTGAACCTACCTTGGTCCTATGTTCCCTGGTTATGTGTGAGCCTATTTTGGGTGCAGTGTTTGGACTATTACTCTGCTCTCTTTTCAAAACTGCCCTATTGAACAACTCCCCCCTGTTGTTTTACAAAACTATTTCAAACAAGTCTTTCAAACTATTTTCCTACTTAAATATTTTCAACACTATGACAAGCACTCTAACTCTACTCTTAGACCACTAAGTTCTGCCCCTTTTATGTGAGCCTTGCCTTGGGACCCTTGAGCTCCCTCTGAACTTGGTCACATGAAAGCTAGCCTTTCCACACTGCACTTACTCTGTCTTGACTATAAAATCTTGGTGTGAGCACTGTCCGGGATCCCTTGAGGTCCTTAGGGAACTATGATACACCCAGATATGAGAAAGGCTATGAAACAATATTGGCATTTGAGGTGTTGGAGTTAGATTTATTACATAACTCAAAGAGGAAGTCCTAATCAGGTGCTGAAAATCTGGGCCTATTTTCAGGCTCTCTATAGTGTAACTTTTTATTTTTCTTTTCTATTTATGTAATTCATTTCAGTATTGGTCTGTAATAATCTGTTGTAAACAAGTATTGGGCTTGGCTAGTGAAAAAGGGAGGGTAGTTATGTATGCTATCAACATCAATGGGTAGAAACCATGATTTAGGTTTACATTTCCTATATGTGCATTAGAATCCATGTGTAAGATCAACCCATTCAAAGCATGTCATGCATTAGATACCATGTTCTTAGGTTTACTGTTTCAGCATCTCATTTGGTATCACTTTACCACTTAGAAATCCTGCTTTAGGCAAAATAACAATATCAACATAAAACTGTTGCTCCTGCACTTCTTGAAGTCATGTTGTAACTCTTTGGGAATTTATAAATCATGCTTTAGGAATTCTGCAATCATTCTGCGTTTTCATATGTGCACGTTAGATACCCTGTTTTAGGATCTTGTTCACACTCGCTCAGTCACACCTAGTTAAACTACTGATGTATGAAAAAGAACATAAAACAATCTCATGTTTGATTGTCCTGTTTAAGTGAAACTGGTCACAATCCCTGCATGTCTTTGCAACGTTTAAAACAATATGCTTTAGGTAAAATAACTTCCAGACTATTTTTTAATAATTTTGGTAACTGCTGCATATTATTTTACGCTTAGGCAAGTCTTAGGTAATCAACTTTAAAATAAAACCAGAACCGTCTTTGTGATTAATGTTTAACTGTTAGCATGTTAAAATCAGTAGGCAAGCTTGATTAGGACTTCTTTTCTGAGTCATGTTATAAATCTGACTCTGCTGTTATCACTTAAGATACCATGCTTAGGATCTGAATTTAGACCTTAATTGTATATGAGTCATGTTGTTTATGTGTAGTGTGTTTGGAGGTATATTTGAGCCTTTCACTGGTCTTTCATGCTCCCCTTAATTGAAGTCTTACTTGTTTATTATTTGTCGCCTTAGTATTTTGCCTTTAAACTTGAGGGTCTGTCTAAAACTCCCTTTTATAGGATAAGAGTCCTAAATTCCTCCGAGACTGATAGGAAGAGACGGGTAACAACATGCAATAGGGGTCAAGACCAACCCTCATTTTAATTACCTTCAAGGGGAGGGAAAGGATAGATATAGATATGATGACCGGTGTGTTAATACCACATGTATCCCCTCTTTGAGGAGTGTCATACCGGGTATTGCATTGATGTGATCCATATTATAAACAAATCTCGGACACCCCCTTTACATTCACAAATATGTTTAGATTGTAATTCTTTTTAAAATCTTGCTTTTCATTAATTGTTTCTTTTCAAACACCTGTGCATTTAAACTTAAATCCCCTACTATTTGATCCATACTTGTTTATTTGCTAATTATATGAATTCACAAAAATTGTTTGGCCGAGAACCACACTAGTGGATCCTGAGGGGTGCCTAACACCTTTCCTTTAGTATAATTTCAAGCCATTACCCTGTCTCTGGTTATCAAACATAGTAATAAATAAACCCTATAGGTGCCCTAACGCACCTTAAATCGTTAGGTGGCGACTCTTCAAAAAATGCAAACCCCTTTCCAAAAGGAAAGAGTTGTCCCAACCAAAATATCATAAATCCGATTTCGCGAGAAAAAGGGGATGCGACACAATGCACCGAGTAATTATTAACAATTCTAGAATGACTTGGAGGTTCACAGGGTTATTTGGCATCATCCCCAATTTGTACTCATTCTCACCTTCTCTCTTCCTTCCTTTCTAGAACTCTTTGGTTCGTTTATTTTCCTCTCCTCGTTTTCTTTCATATTATATATATTTTCTTTCCTTTCACTTCCTTCTGATTGTCACTATTTTCTTTCTTCTCATTTCTTACATCTCATTTCTCTCTTTCGAAAATGATTCGATCAAACTCGTTGTAGACTATATATGTATCATGTTAAATATGAATCAGATTTTTTGTGTAGTTCGGAAAGGTAGTGAATAAAGAAAAAGGAAAAAATCATTGTGGATATATATATATTAGTTTTTTCAGATACAAAGTAGAAAATACGAGAATAAAGGACTCAACAAACTCGAACTGGACTCAACAGACTCTGATAAAACACTAAAAGACTCAAACGACTGAATAAGACTCGATGTGACTCTAAAAGATTCGAACGACTAGACAAAACTTGAACAAGACTCAATAATAAAAGACAACATGAAAAAAGACTCAAAGCACATAAAGTAAAAAAAACATCCTTAAGCAGCTCTTGAATGTGACGGTCTTGGCTGTGATGCGCTAAAGTATCCCTATCCATCTTCAATGTATGGAGCCAATAAATCTGGATGTCAATGTCTCTTCAACCCTCTTCTCTCTTCAACCCTCTTTCACCATTTCCTTAATGAAGTCTTGAACATTAGAGATAGTAGGGATCCCCTACTGCCTACCTAACTGTTGTATCACTCTAGAACTAGTATCTCTATACACCATAGTCTAATAAATGAAGTAGGGAAGGTAAATACCCCACGAAGATCACATCCCGTGGAAGTCACAAATATGACCATAATATCTAATCAATGACCCCAAGTATTCGAACCAAGCTTGAACTCCTACTAGTAAAGTAAACTTATCAAACTTCATCCTGTATTTGATGCACTTTACTCGATCGTTTAGGAAATAATCAATTTTATCTTTCTCAACATGTGGAGGGATGTAGGTGCTTGATCATCCATAATTATCAACAAGTTACTATCCTCAAAAAATTTCATTCCCTTTTAATCCTATCAAACCACAGTATATCTCTGCTAGTATTATGGGTACTAAGATGACCTTATCGCCATGCTTATTATTTAAAAGTGCAAAGGCCATTGACCTCTGGACACGTGCTAATATGTCTATCCTCCAAAGGAATTACCAAAAGACCTAACAAGGAGATAGCAAAAACCATAGGACGCTTCTTCTTCCAAGAATCATATATCATGGAAAACTCACCTACGAAATTATAACATCCTGTAGGATGAGGAAACCTTTGCAACAAAAAGTCAAAAGTCACCCCAATGGTTATCCAAACATCCTATGTACTTTTCAAGAACCATCCCTAAGTCTTTAAGGAACCTCTTATTAGGGTAAATTAATTCCTTGTCAACATATGGTAAACGAGTCAACCCAGCTATCTCGGCTAAATTGGATTTTATGTCATGCTCCTTGAATCTAAAAACTATACTATGCAGGTCATATTATGTCACTAATACCTCAATCAAGTCAAGGCGAAGTGTTATGTCCATTAATTAAATAAGAGTGCCTTACCTATCCATTAGTTGATGCTACTCTAATAATGTGAATATGCTCCACCACTTAACTAGTCTCCTAGGGACTTTGACTATCATCAACACCTTAGCCTTGGGAAGTGGATCCATGCCTAATTAAAACAATGAGGTTGATAGAATTAGTGATTCAATATGCAACGCGGGACTATGATTATCTTAGATGCAATGAGTGCATTCCTGACCTTTGGGATTAAACAAGGGTGGACACAACATTGGGAGAAATGCTATGAGGTTCTAAATGCAAAAAATTCCAATTTAGACACATGCAAAAGACACTTGTGACCACTTTGTGAAAACTAGCTTCCTTTTGACAATTCGCCTATATGGCGTAAAGCTATTAGAGATACAAAATCAACTAGAATGGACCCTCAAATGCTTGGGAATTATGGGACTTAATGTCACTTTTTGTGAAAATTACCTTATTTAAAATGAATTATGTGGCCAAAGGGACTAAAAGCAAAAGAATTAACTACAACTAACTCCCTTAACCCATGACCTAGGGTACCACTTTTTATTTTTTAAGGAAATTGAACCCGGTATGGGTTGCCTACATATGCGCCTTGAAGAACATGAATATGGTATGCGTTGCTCGTTAGATATTTTAAAACTGAAAAAGTATGCAAAAGAAAAATCAATCAGACTTGAAAAATTAGTTATTTTTTAAAAACATTTGTAAAAGTAATATAAAAGTGTTCAATCTTTTGGATTTTCTCTTTAGAAAACTATGAACTAAAAACACAAATGGGCCCTACTTGTTTTATTATTATATCTCAAAACCTATTTTCTTTCTCAACCACCCAATTAAGTGTTGGTCCGTCAAATCACCATTTTACCTATAAAAAATACAACAAGTAATACATAGGGATGATTAAATATATTTTTGGAGCAACATGCCTATTTTGACATTATTCAGACATGCCTCATAAAAAGAATGTAGTAACTGGACAGTGACTTTCTAGAACTGAATGACATGATACACATAAGAATGTCCTAAAGACTGACACATGTTAGTTTAACTAGACTGGGATTCAGGGTGGCACGTGGTCGATGGAGATTGATCTAATTGTCCACCCATTTTACGCTCCCACACTGCCCCTCCTAAAGTTATAGGTGACCCATAAAAAGGTCCTGTACACTTGTGACATACTCCAAGAAATATATTGCACAAAGACAAACCGATTTATGCATACGATGTCAAGTATAAAGCAGTAATTACATAAAAATAATAAACAAATAGGCAAATAAACAATAAAGTCATAGATAAACAAAAAATAAATGCCTCAAACAAGTCTTTAGAAAGCCACCTAGATCAAGTATTAGCTCAAACACAACTCCTGAGCAGAGCCGTCAAAGCTGTCACATTTTTATAATTTAAAAAGAAAGATAAACATTTCAAGGCCAAAGGGTTTTCATACGAAAGTGACAAAATATTTATTCAAAAGAATTTTCTCTGAGTCGCTACTTGACATTGAATTTTAGTTTGGTAAGTCACTGTGTAAAATAATTTTTTCTTTTAAAATACGTTTGACTCCAAAAACTGGTTTGCAAAAAGAAGATTTCGAGTAAGTAGGTTCATTTGACTCGAGGGGGAGGTGTTGGGATTCCTCCAAGTTTCATGAAAAATATGGTTATACACTTGATATAGTTAGATTCAAAGAATACTCAGATTGAGTCCATACACAATACGCGAACAAAAATGGTTTCGAGGTTGTCCCACCTAATTAAGAAATAAAATAAAAAAGTACTTAAAATAATCCTACACTAACCTATACTAAGCCTCCTTAATGGCTTTTTGTTAAAGTTCAAACTTTTGTGATACTAGGGTAATTTTCAAAGCTTGTTTTGAATTGTTTGTGTAGATTTGAGTTGTCTGGAGGCTTGTGGTAAAGGCAAAGGTGTGTTGGATTATTGATTTGGTTCTGAAAAGAGGCAAGTATCGTGGTTAACCTTAATTTGAAGGGATTAGAATGTGGTTGGTCTATTTTCTACGTGTTTTATGTGTTAGGAATGGTGTAAATGCAAGGTAAATAGTGCATATGCGTTCTCATGGGATTATAGCATGAGGGTAGAACTAGTTATCTCATGCCTTCACGTATTTCATGTTTTCACTTGTTATATGCCTTTATCCGATACATGTTTTTACTTGATATATATATCTTCACTTGATACATGGTTTTACCTGCTATACGCTTTTACTTGCTACATGCCTTTATTTATTACGTGTCTTTACTTTCCACACGTCTTTACTTTTTACATGCCATACTGGTCACCTGTCTTTACTCGTTTCATAACTTACTCTTTTATACTATATTGGATTGTGTTACTACTTGATCATTCACAAGTTATTGACCTTTATTGAGTGCTTGTCGAGTTATATGTGTGAGACTAGATTTTGGATATCGGATTGCCTATTATTCCTTGTTAGTGTTCATATTTTCCTTAACGAATTAGGTTTATCTATTCTCCTTGACATTTGATCATCAACCTCGTTATGTTTGGATGTGTTGTTGGATGATTCTATATGAATTGATATCTTGGATTGGGTTATTGTCGTAACAATATTATGATAAGGACCTGCTTGCTCGCCGCAATAATAGTATAGCCATGAGATCGGTTTACCGTCGCAATAGTATTTTTTGTGTTGCATCGGGTTTTGCACCACAATGTATGTGTTATGAATCATAGTGTTATTTGTAATATAATCTTTCTTTGTGGGCTTGGACTATGTTGATTATGGATATTGTTTCTTCCCCGTTGAGTTGAACTACTGAAAACGGTTTTGGTTGTGTTATTCAAAAAATATGGTTATTACTTTTGTTATTGGATCCTTTTACTGTTTTCTACTTTTTATTCTGTTCATTATTACTGTTATCTGTACTAATTTTTTTGTTGCCTATTAACTATACATGTTCATATGATAAGAATAGCCTTGTCACTACCTCGTCGAGGTTAGGCTCGATAGTTATTGAGTACATTGGGTTGGATGTACTCATACTACACTTCTATATTTCTTGTGCAGATTTGGACACTGGTACCATCGGAGCCCCGAGAGGTGCTTAGTCATTACAAGATAGACAACTCGATGTAGAGCTGCACACTCGCCCGTAGACCCTAGAGTCTTCTTTCCATTATCTTAGTAACTATTTATTATCCCTGACAGTATTATATTCGTTGCTAACGTTGTATGTAATATCTTAGTAGGTCATGTACTCTATGTCACCAAATCTTGGGATGTAGATTAGTCGACGTTATTTCAGACTTATTATGTATTTTTGAGTTTCACTTTTATTTTATATTAATATGATGTTAGTTTTTAGTCACATTTTCTTATTTATTCCTAAGTGCTGGTTTTCCTAGCAAGCTGTGTTAGACGACCTCACGAACCTGTGAGTTGGGATTTTGGGTCTTGACAAGTTGGTATTAGAGCATTAGGTTGCCTAAGACTCATAACTCATGAGGAAGCTTGATAGAGTACTGAGGATCGATATGGATATGTTTATACTTATCTTCGAGAGGCTATAAGGCTTTTAGAAAACTTCATATTCAATCTTTCTTTATAGTGCCGTTTTGTTCCATCCTAAAGTTTTAAGTATTTTCTCTCTATTCTCTAACAGATGGTGAGGAAACGCGTGTCAGCTGTATTAGATCAGGAGCCAGAGCCCCAAGTTTTACCCTCCATAAGGGGTTGGGGTATGGGCAGAGGCAGAGCCCAGCCTAGAGCACGTGCAGAAGCACCTGTAGCTACTCACGCTCATGCTAAAGCAGCATCATTCGAGGCTCAGATAGCTCCATATGATGAGATTCCAGTTCAGGATGAGCAAGTGGGACCAGCTCAGGTTTTAGAGGGGTTAATCACTACCCTATTGCTCCAGGATGCCTTGATCCGTATGGTTGGCCTTATGGAAATCATGGTTCAGGAATGTGTGCTTCCTATGGCACAAACCACTTCTTAGGCTGGGGCAAGAGTTCAAACTCCCCCCACTCATACATTTAGAGTAGATGGCTCAGGGATATTAGACTCTAAGAGTGTTACTAGTTGGGATGGTTCAACCTATTATTACCGCGTAGCCTGAGAAAAGGCTCGCGATGACAGTTGGTGAGTTAAAGAGGATGGATAAGTTCTAGAAATTGTTTCCTCCTCACTTCAGCGGTATGACTTCACAGGATGGTCAGGAGTTCATGTATTAATGTCATGAGATTTTGCACAATTTGGGAATACTTGTGTCCAATGGAGTTGATTTGAACTTATTCCAAATGTATGGTTTAGCCAAGAGGTGGTGGTAGGCTTATGAGATAAGTAGACAGAAGGGTCACCTCCTCTTACTTGGGCTTAGTTTTCACAGCTTTTCTTGGAGAAGTTTATCCTCCTCACTTAGAGAGATGATTTGTGGAGTCAGTTTGAGCACCTTCAGCATGGTGGTATGACAGTCAATCAGTATGAGACAAGATTTGTTGATTTGCCTCGTCATGCAGCTATCAAGATCCTTACTGAGAGGGAAAAGGTGAGCAGATTCATAGAGGGTCCTGCTTATGGCATCAGACTTCAGATAGCTAGAGAGGTCGAGACTAGGACTTCTTACAATTAGTGGCTGAGATTGGTAGGAGGATTGAGAATATTCGTGGCCAATGCAGAGTGGCGACATCTGATAAAAGGCCTCATAATTTTTGTTAGTTTCAGTGGTTCCTCATCTAGATGCAGCATTTTTTTTGACAGAGGTAATTCTATCAGGCTAGTCCAGTCAGCACTTCAAGGTTATAATTGTACATCATATAACTATAGTGCTTATGTCCCTCATTCTGGGCTGAAATCAATTAGTGTATCCTCATATCCCATCAGTGCACCTCCGATACGGAGTTACTACAGTAGTTATTCGGGTCGTTGGATACAACCTCAAACCCAATAGCTATGTTTGGTGAAAGGTTGCTTTGAGGGTGGGCATATGGGCATCATATGAGGCATTTTTGGAGATTTAAGGGTGGAGTACAGCAGGTTAGCCATGCCATTGTTACAGTACCGATTACTACACCACCCGCTTAGCCAGTTAGTGTGTCACCGCCCAAAACCACCAACCAATCAGGATGGCGCCTAACTCACTTATTAGGAAAGCCAAACAAAACAAAAGTGAAATATAAATACTGAATTAACTGAAATATTACAAGTCTAAGGCCAATTAACAAAATAAATCCCCTAGATTTGTTAAATAAAAAATCCAATTAATATAAACAACAATATTGATACATAACAAATCCCCTAGAACTAGTAAATACAGAGTCATGAACTCTAAAATGAAAGTACAAGTCTGAAAGGCCAAATAATAATATCGTATGAATAAAAGACAACAATTCATGAAGAAAAGAAATGCCAAGACTGCGATCGAGATGCAGCTTTACCTTGTCTCTCCAAGATAACTCAACAACAAGCCTCGACTACTGGTGGCTTGGTCCAACACCTGGATCTGCACAATTAAGTACAGAATGTAGTATGAGTAATATTGAGCCTACGAACTGAGAGAGTATCTTAACTAACCTCGGTTTAGTAGTAGATTGGATCGGCATTGTAAAGGAAATGATTAGTTCCTCCATCGCGATAAGGCCTCACGGGTGTTTCATGGATATACTTTCAGTCTTGTTAGTATCCATAATTTGGTTGATTTGGAGGGATTCAATTCTAATGGATTGGTTATATATAAATGGTCCCGAAAGAGTTAAGGCGGTTTATGCGATCTTCTTCTGAAATAAGTTCTTTCTAGACAATGAAGTATTTATTCTACTTGTGGTCTAGGAGTGATGACAGAATTCTTGTACTCTTTCATAATAGCATGATAGGTATAATGGCTGTATGGAATTAGAATTGAAAGGTCAAGGATGCGGTTCAGTTCTGACAGGGATGTCACGAGCTCGGAGGAGCGTGGGAAGATTTCACATGTTCAGAGTATGCTGGCACTATTTTAATATTGCCTGAGAATGGTGTTTGTGGAATAGGCATTGTGTATTGATTTGCGGATTATTGATTTACATTATAGAGATAATATGGCTGGTAACCATGGATGTGTAAATTTTGCTACCTGATGTAGAAGTTTGTGGGAGTATCCCCCATGGGATGATTCTGTTAGTGTGATGTGTCAGTTATGTAAGTGGTAGAAATTGAAATCGGGTATGAAGATTCTGGTATTGTTGCTGATTGGAGAGATTATGTTTGAGTGACGCACCATTCCTTTGGTTGCGGACTGTGGAAATTTGTTCTGGATTCCGCAGTTGATTTTATGTGTCATGGATAAGGTTATAATGGATATTTGGAATATTATTGACTAATTTTTGTATGATCGGAGCTGGCTTTGAGGTCCATTGGTAGACCTAATGTAAATGTATATTCTAAACTAGAGTAGAAATGCTGATTCTGTGTGCCATTGCTTATAGAAGAGTCTTCAGGCGTTGGATGATATTCTTATCATCATATATTCCATGTATTACTCTATTATGTTATGTGGGTTATGAGACGGATTGATTAATCACATGTGTATTGTGATCCTGTGTAGCTGGTGGTGTTATATGAGCAAGATGGCTCTCGAGTTGCTTGTTGTTTGTTGCACTTTAGTCGTGCTTGGCCTTTTGTAGCGCATGACGTTATCCATCTCCCTAGGGTTAGGTTTATGCACTTGGCGTGCTTGTGGTTGATATGCATATGTTTAGAGGGTATGAGTATTTTGGATTGATGGGTACTCCCTTGCTTATTGTTATATGAGGATCGGGTGGCATGCCGCCATAGGTATGATATTTGGATCGGGTTGCATGATGCAATAGTGAGATGTTGAGTACATATCCTTTATACTTATTTTGAGTGTTTTGCTCCTCACCTCCGAGATAGGTTCATAGCATTGGTTTAGTTGTTTTATTCGTTACTCGGGCTGGATAGTTCTGTACTCGGGTTCGCTTTTCCTTATTGTTCATATTCGAGTTGTGGCTTGTTGGTGTATTGATGATGTCGTATGAGATTTTAGATAGTTTTTATGCGGCTTGTCATCCGAGCATCTTGTGCTAGGTGAAACAAGGTTGTTGGGCATGGAATCAACAATCTTATTCATAAAATGTTCTTTTGGGGGGAAATGTCACTAATCAGTTCAAAATGCGGCAATGGTTCATGCCGAATGAAAAGACTCCATGATTTATTGATTTGATAGGTGGTCATGAATATCTATATGTCTCTTTAATTGTTGCAGCATTGCGAGGTTTGAATAGAATTTTGATGTATCATGAGGTATATTACCAGTACTGGATTCAAAATTTTGCAGCTAGTGTGGTTGGAAGATATTACTATGGGTATATGAATTATACGGTGTGTCGTGTGGTTATGACTTGGGTGTATATGTATGTTTGGTACAGCTTGTAGAGTTGATACGGTGTACGTGTGCTAGGATTGGAACTTATAGAAGATTCCAGATGTTGGAATTTAGTTCTAAGGCTTGTGGGTTAAGGTAGCATGAAGAATTTTTAGTCTAGGTTGAGCTAATGTGCTCATATGGATTGTGGTAGGTGCACGAGGTGTTATACAGTGATTTTTGGCAACTTTGGAACGGTTCTTGGCACGTTCGAGGACGAACGTATGTTTAAGTAGGGAAGAATGTAATGACCCGACCGGTCATTTTGAGCACTATCATATCCTTCATCTATTTGAGATCTTGAGTAGCTTCATTTTATGTATTATTACTTTTACATGTAGTTGGTTTTGATTTTGGAGAAGTTCGGAGTTGATTTGGAAGAACAGTTCTCAATTCAGAAGCCTTAAGTTGGAAGAGTTGACCGATGTTTGACTTTTCAGTAAATGACCTCGGAATTGATATTTGAGGGTTCCTATAGGTTCATTAAGTTATTTCGGACTTGGGCATATGTTTGGGTTGAGTGTCCAATGGTCCAAGAGCAATTCAACACTTATTATCAGAAGTTTACATTTTTGAAGGTTTGAAATTTGCGAAGTTTAACTTAGAGTGTACCTTGGTGTTATCAGACTCCGAGCAGTATTCTAGGACCTCGGATTGGTTCATTTTATTTATTGGAATTTGTGTGTTAAGTTTGGTCATGATCGGAATGCCTAAGTAAGATTTGGACGCGTTCAACGAAGTTTGGAGATTTGAAAGTTAAAATAAGGATTTTGCCTGTCGATTCGTAATTTTGATGTTATTTGTGGCATTTCGAACCTTTGAGAAAGTTTGGAAAAGGTATGCGGACTTGTTGGTGTGATTGGATAGGATCCTGCAGGCCACAGGTTTGATTCAGGATGGTTTCAGACCAAGTTTGGGTGTTTTGTTATTGCCGGTGCTGGTTTCTGGTGTTGTTCTTCGTGAATGCAGTGGGGAGCATGCGATCGCGATGAAGGAATTTGGCTGCTCGGAATTTGTGCTATGCAAATGCAACGAAGGCATCACAACGCGTAGAAAGAGTTGGGATAAGAGGGCTTTTACCATACGCGAACGCGACGAAGGAGTCGCGAATGCGAAGTAGAGCTGGCTGGAAGATTTTCCCTTCACAAATGCGGGAGGTCGACCGCGAACGCGAAGGAGAAATTGATGCTTGAGGTATTTATTCATCACGAATGCGATGGTGCGCTCGTGAACGCGAAGATGTGGGGAAGGTAGGCCTTCGCGAACACGATGGTTTTCTCGTGGCTGCGAAGAAGGTTTGACTTGGCAAAATACATTTTATTTCTGGACTTGGCTCATTTCTCTCATTTTTCACTTGGGTTGGCCGACTTTGGGAACTCTTGGAGGGGAGATTTTAATCATCTAATGCAAGGTAAGTGATTCCCACTTATTATGAGTTAAATATATGGATTGTTTATGGATTTAAATATGTAATTTTTATAGAATTTGTGGGATTTTGAAAGAAAACCTAAAAATGTTAATTTTGAATTTTGAACACGAAAATGCACGTGGAATTGGGAATAAATATTATATTTGAGTTCGTGGTGCTATCAGTAATACTTATCTTCAAAAAATTTCGAAACCTGGGCATGCGGGCCTGAGAGTTGACTTTTCATGTGGAGTTGAGAATTGTTATAAATTATTAAATTACAAGTTTTTGAGTATATACTTGATTGGCTTGCACGTTCTTTGATTAGTTTTTAATTCGTTTGGCATAAGTTTGAGGAGTTAGAGGGGTGTTTGAGACGGTTATCGGATTTCAGAGCAATGTAAGTCTCTTGTTTAACCTTGTGAGGGAGAATTTACTCCTTAGGTGCTAAAATTGTTAAATGCTGCATGTTGTGGGAGCTACGCACATACGAGGTGACGAGTGTCCGTGCGTACGCTAGAATTCCTGATTAAGTCCAGGTAGACTATGACTCACGCCATGCTTTAATTGTAATACTTGAGTTATTCTTGCCTATTAAAATACTTTAAATTTATATTTTTTCCTGAGACAAGACTTGTGTAAATTATAGGAGTTGTGATTTTAGATATTATGCGAGCTACCTGATTAGTAGTAGCAATTACACTACCTTTTACATATTTATCCCATGTTGTACGAATTTGTCCGAAAGTTTCATGAATTTCATAACTCACACATATATTTGTGAGTGGACCAGTGATTTGTCCAATCTTCACTATTCTTATGGGATCGGGCTGAACGCCTTAGTAATATCATTACAGGATCAGGCCATTCGCCTCGACAATTTTATGAGATGCATCTATGGTTCGTGTCGACTCTTGGCAGTTTACATGATTATTATGGGATCGGGCTGAATGCCTCAGCGGTACTATAGTGGGAACGGGTCGTGAGGCAAAATAGGAAATTGTGCCATTACTCTTATGGGATTAGGCCGCTCGCCTCGGCAGAATTATGCGTAACATTTGATGAAGTGTCAGAGTACCTATGAGTTTTCCTAACCTGAGATGTGTCATTCTATCTGCGTTGACCGTTATGTAATACACGCGAGGTAACATCCTGTTATTGAGGATCTCACATTTATTCTGGAATTTCAACATTTTCTACTCAAGTTGTGACACATTCTCGTTAGGAACCCGAATACCCTGTCCATTAGTGGCCTCTACCCGTTTAACTGTGTTCTCCTTCCTGTTGTTGTTTAAATCTTCCATTTTATACTTGCCTTTGTTCTTGCCTTTAGAGGGACTAAGAGGAGAAGTGGGTGGAGGGCCACTGGATCTTGTAAAATAAGATGATGATGCCAGAGTGCGAGAACTAACCTTTGGGAAGGGGAATAATAAAAACAAAAATAAAACAAAAGGTAATCAAGTCAGTAAGGATTATAAAATGTATTGCAATATTTTAAACACATAGTGCGGGAATGTAAACTGTGTCCTAATTTGGGAACCTCTTTGTGCCGAGGTAGGCCTAGCGAAAAATAGACTTGGAGAACTTTTAATGCTAAATGCCTCATTTTATTGATAAATATAGGCGAATTCCAAAACTACACTAAATAAGCAAGAAATAAAAGTCACTAATGGCCATTGGCCTTATTACATTCATAACGCGAAAAAACAAATTCCTATCTATTTGGTCCCAGAAGGACCTTCCCCAGATTCGACATCCTTGGTTCCGTCGAACAGCTTCCCCAATTCGCGAAGTCCCAACAACATGTATGCTCTGGCTAGATGTCCACCTTCGGTCCCTTCAGCCTTTTGACAGTCTTCAACCCCTTTTAAGAAATTTTCCCTCTAGTTCTACTATGCCTCGCTCCAAGTATCCTAGCCTTTTGTTGGCATTGATAGCCATGTCTTTCCATTCCTCAATCAGCTTCTTGTTGGACTCTTGTATCTCGCAGTGTTCGCTCTTGTATTCACGGATCCTTTTGTGCAGCTGGTTGTACTTACCGTGTGCCTCGGCTTTTTTATTTATAATTCTATGACCTCGAATGAACCCTGGCTGGCCCAGACCATCCCAATTGTTTTCCAACTAACCAGAATAGAAAGGGGTACAACCGGCATGATATCTGGCTGGCTCGATGGTGTCTTTCTCCATTACAATCTTGCAGTGCCACATGTGCTGGGCTTGGCACTTGTGGGGACTATCATCATTTTGGAAGTCAGCTCGAAGATGGGTCATCTTGTCAACCCTGGGTATGACTTGCTTCCTACCTGCTTGCCTCATAACTCGAATAGGGATGTAAGGGTATGTTCCTCTTAGACTAATCAGTATCAGGAAAGGTCCATCTCTGGATCGGGCGATGAACTCCTCTGTCGGAAACCACTCAAACATCCATTGAACCTGTTTCAGTTAGAATCAAAGAGCTCAACCTATTCTTTGGCATTCTCAGGTTGAGCGAACATGTCGGGGATGTAATTCATTCACTTTGGATGGAGGAAAGTGATGTGATCATCCCTGGCCCTTCACTGAATTTCTTGTCGGTATTCGCCCTTTTGGAGATGTTCCATGAGCCAAAGCTGAAGTAGTAGATTGTAGCCTTCGAAGTGTCTTGCTCCTCGTTGACACTTCTCTAAGGCTCGGTATATGTCTGCAATGATCATGGGTACAATGCTGAATGTCTGCCCACCAATCCCCTCCATTAGGGTCTTGGTTACCATAGCCAGCCTAGTACGGATTCTCCCTTTATTCATTGGAAACACGATCAGACCCAGAAAGTAAAACATGAAGACGAATACCATATGATGGATATGTCCCAAGGACGTGATGGCAAACTCTTCATGGTAAGTATGATATGATTTGCTGTGACCGTACCTTTCATATAGGTAGTCAAAAGGGATGTACGGCTCCTTTAGGCATACCAATTCTGCATTCTTCTTCAAATTCATCATTTTAGGAAACCCTTGCCTGTGCGGTTCTCAGGCATTACCAAACCCGGGGTTTTCCATACTAGATCGGCCAGTCCTCCTATCTCTTCTAGCAAAGGTGTCATTTCGATGTCCCCAAAGCGGAACACGACCCTTTCACAATCCCAAAATAAGGTAGCAACTTCTATTATCATGTTGTTAGGCTGAATCTCCAGGAGGGATAGTAGATTACCCAGATATTTTTTGACGAGGGTTTTGTCACTACAATGTAAATCTTCCCACCAACTTAGCAATCTTGGGTGGATATTGATGACCATGCCGAATCCGGGGACTTCGTGCCTCATATTTCTGCAAGGCAAACAAGGTTAGGCACTTACCCCCACCAGACTTGACTATTTAACATCAACAATTAGCATGAAGCATTTAGTTCTCTAACTAAATGCACAAAACGTGATGATGTCCGTTTGGGTTTAGGGAAACCCAGTGGACCTTTGGACAAGGCTATCTTAAAGGATCATTACGTGGACAACATAACTAACCCAACTAGGTTTGACCATGATGCATGCGTAACTTAACTAGAGTAAGGTTTCTATAAGGTTTTAGACTGGTACCCTTGAGAGGACAACTCAAGGGGAAAGGCACGGAACTGTTGACTGCACCGCTGATCGATTAGTTTTACCGCAAATAAGCCTTTCCGAATTTATGGGGGTAATGATATAGGAAGGGCGCAACCACTCATCAAGCATTGCTATAGTATTTGTTTGGCACGAGTGGAGTATGATGTTGAGCATGATTATGCAATAATTAAATGCATGTTGACATGTATTTGCACATTAAAAAAGCGATAAATACAGCAGTTTTATAATTTAAAGCAGTTATAAAGGAAGGAAACAAGAAAGATATGTCAATTTTGCTTTTGAATAAGAAATTAAATACTTAAAGGAATTAAACAAATAATTGCACATACGGAGGGTACAAATTCACAAAAATGGTATGAAATGGTAAAAGCCTAAATATCCCCATCAGAGTCGTCATGCTGTCGCACCCCATTTTTCTCGCGAAATCGGGTTTATGACATTTTGGTTGGGACAACTCTTTCCTTTTGGAAAGGGGGTTTGCATTTTTTGAAGAGTCACCACCTAACGATTTAAGGTGCATTAGGGCACCTATAGGGTTCATTTATGACTACGTTTGATAACCAGAGACAGGGTAAGAGCTTGAAATTATCCTAAGGGGAAGTATAGCAAATAAACAACTATGGCTCAATTAGTAGGGGATTTAAGTTTAAATACACAGGTGTTTGAAAAAAACAATTAATGAAAAGCAAGATTTTAAAAAGAATTACAATCTAAGCATACTTGTGAATGTAAAGGGGGGTGTCCTAGGTTTATTTATAATATGGATCACATCAATGCAATACCCAGTATGATACTTCTCAAAGAGGGGCTACACGTGGTATTAACACACCGGTCATCATATCCATATCTACCCTTTCTCGCCCCGTGAAGGTAATTAAAGAGAGGGTTGGTCTCGGCCCCTATTGCATGCTGTTACCCATCCCTTCTTATCAGTCCCAGAGGAATTTAGGACTCCTATCCTATAAAACATCGTTTTAGGCAGACGCTCAAGTTTAAAAGTAAAATACTAAGGCGACATATAATAAAAAAGTAGGACTTTAATTAAGGGGAGCATGAAAGACCAGTGAAAGGCTCAGATATACCTCCACACACAGTACTCATAAACAGCATGACTCATACACAATTAAGTTCTAAATTCAGATCCTAAGCATGGCATATAAGTGATAACAACAGAGTCAAATTTATAACATGACCCAGAGAAGAAGTCATAATCAAGCTTGCCTACTGATTTTAACATGCTTATAGTTAACATTAATCACAAAGACAGTTCTGGTTTTATTTTAAAGTTGATTACCTAAGACTAGCCTAAGCATAAAATAATATACAGCAGTTACCAGAATTATTAAAAAAAAATATTTTGGAAGTTATTTTACCTAAAGCATGTTGTTCTCAACGTTGCAAAGACATACATGGATTGTGACCAGTTTCACTTAAATAATAATCAAACATGAGACTGTTTTATGTACTTTTTCATACATCAGTAGATTAACTAGGTGTGACTGAGCGAGTGTGAACAAGATCCTAAAACAAGGTATCTATCATGCACATATGAAAACGCAGAATGATTGCAGAATTCCTAAAGCATGATTTCTTAATGCCTAAAGAGTTATAGCATGACTTGGAGAAGTGCAGGTGCAATAGTTTTATGTTGATGCTGTTATTTAGCCTAAAAAAGGATTTCTAAGTGGTAAAGTGATGCCAAATGAGATGCTGAAACAGTAAACCTAAGAACATGGTATATAATGCATGACATGCTTTGAATGGTTGATCTTACACATGGATTCTAATGAACATATAGGAAATGTAAACCTAAGACATGGTTTCTACCTATTGATGTTGATAGCATACATAACTACCCTCCCCTTTTCAATAGCCAGCCCCAATACTTGTTTACAACAGATTATTACAGACCAATACTGAAATGAATTACATAAGTAGAAAATAAAAATAAAAAGTTACACTATAGAGAGCCTGAAAATAGGCCCAGATTTTCAGCACCTGATTAGGACTTCCTCTTTTAGTTAATAAATCTAACTCCAACACCTCAAATGCCTAGACTGTTTCATAGCCTTTGTCATATCCGGGTGTGTCAGAGTTCCCTAAGGACCACAAGGGATCTCAGGCAGAGCTCACACCCAGATTTCATAGCCAAGATAGAGTACGTGTAGTGTGGAAAGGCCAGCTTTCATGTGTCCAAGTTCAGAGGGAGATCAAGGGTCCCAAGGCAAGGCTCACACAAAAGGGGCAGAACTTAGTGGTCTAAGAGTTGAGTGAAAGTGCTTGTCATAGTGTTGAAAACAGTTTAAAAGACTTGTTTGAAATAGTTTTGTAAAACAACAGGGGGAGTTGTTCAATAGGGCAGTTTTGAAAAGAGATCAGAATAATAGTCCAAACACAGCACGCAAAACAGGTTAACACATAACAGGGAACATAGTACCAAGGCAGGTTCAGCAACCACAAACAGAGGTAGTGGGATTTGGGGACACATAGGTCACATAAGTAAATACATAGTTGCAGGAGTACTTAACTATAAAATCAGCAATATGCTAAAGGGGTTAGAGAACCTTAGATTTAACACAGAATCATGTAACTTAAGGATAACCAACTATTTTGTACAGAGAGGTTCATGCTAGAAATCAGAGAAATATAAGTAGGGAAAGGCCACATTGGGGTATATCAGGAGGGGGGATGACCCTTTTGAAACATGATGAGTCCAAGGGAGGGGAGACCTTCAGAAAAATGCCGATGGAGTGATGAAGTAAACATATCAATTGCAAGTTGAATCAATAGAACCATAAGTGAAAACATACTAGAAACAAGATGAAATGAAACAGTAAAAGAAACACATTGTTTTCAAACTTTAATTGAAATTATAACATAACAGTAAAGAAGTAAACACAAAAGTGAGGGGCAAGAGAATAGAGTAATCAGTCGTGGCTTGCAGCCGGCTGACTTAGAACAATAGTAAATAACCAGAGAAAAGAGAGAACAAAAGAGTGTTTTATTTTTGTGTGTGAGAGGGTTTTGAACTATCGTGTCCGTATGTGTAATGAAAAGAGAAGAGAGTACATATAATAGTTTGAAAGCTAGGTAAATAAGGCATGAATCAATTGTTCAACAGTAATAGAACTGCAGAATCAATTAAGAACAAAAATCAGCCAAGTTTCCTTTAATTAAGGGAGTAATTTACCAATGGTAGAAAGCAGGTAACAAATAAGGAAAGAATTCAAACAACATAGGTACATAATATGTAAATAGGGATAGATACATAAGGGTCTCATTAAGGAAATAACAGTAGAATCAATTAATAATACAGTCAACCACATAATAAGGTAAAAAATAATTTAAGGGTTATGAAAATAGGAAAAGAATAGCCAAAAAATCAGTATAAGGGTATCAACACAGTAAATCAAGGATTCACGAATTGAAAAATGGTTCTATATTAAGGGAAATAGTATAGACTTCCATGAACAAACCAATAAACGGAGAATAAATAGGAAGAACCAGATCGGAAACCTTAATAAGACATTACTAGGGTGAAAATCATAAAATACTCTAATTAATTAAAGCATATTCATGAGAATCAAACATACAGACAAATCGAATGAACAAACAGTAAAGACGAACTCAGAATCCAAAACTAAAGCCAAAAATTATGGTTTTCAACATAATAACTCGGATAAAGGAGAAGGCTCAAACAAACGCTTAAACACAGTGAGAGTCATAGATTAATACCAAAAAAAATCAGAAGAGTGTCTTTGAAAAGGTGTTTAAGAACCCTAGTTCGAAGATGAAGAGTTACTTTAGAAAAATCGGAAAAACCTTTGAGGAAAACAACAAAAGCTCATAATATACACAGATCTAAGACAAATCTAAAAGAAATCGGAAAGTCTTAAGAGTTAGGGTTTCAAAGAACCCAAAGAAGATGAGAAAACCTTAAAATATTATCCGTTTTAGCCGAAAAAGTCATAGATCTTACTCGAACGGTCGAAGGTGGCCGAAAAATGGCATGAAGGACCATGGGTAGGAGTTGAACCGCTCCAGGTTCACCTGAGGACCTCAGGGTAGTGTCAAACCGACGTGGGGTGAAGTAGAGGCCAGGAGATGATGAGAGGCCATGGTTTCCGGCAAGGGAGGTGGACAGAGAAGGTGGACAGGGTTCATCGGAGGGGAGGGGAGAAGAGAAAGTTCTAGAGAGAACCAGAGATAGAGAGAGGGAGATAGAGAGACTGGTTGAGAGAGAATGAGAGAGGGAGAGGGGGTAGTTTTAGGGTTTAATTATGGTAAGGAGATTTGGATCGTTGATTGAAATTAATCAACTGTTTAGATTGAGTGAGGGATTGGGCCGGGTGGTTTGGACCAGGTTTAATTAGGCTATAATTTAAATAAGAATGGCTAATTGTTAAATACCCATCAAAATTAGATAAATAATTAATAAAAATAGCTAATAATTAGATAAAATGAAATTAAAGCTAAATAGTTGAAATTAAGGTAATTAACTAATATTAAAAATATAAAATAACTGATTATTGAATTAAAATAGCATAAAGTGCACAATTAGGCTATAATTACAAAATTATTGTAATTATAGCCAAACAATGCCAAATTGGCTAATTTGTGAAATAACTAAATCCTAGTAGGATTAAAAATGATATATTGAGCTAAGAAATACTTTAAAATTACTTGTAATGTAATTTATGAATAATTATTGGATATAAAGTACTGAATAAATTTTAAAAAACATTAATAATACGGAAAAAATGGAAAAATATCAATTATTATAAAAAGTGATTTTGAAGGTATATATGCAAATTTAAAAATAGTTTGAGGAAAAATTGGGTATCAACACATTGCATGAAATTTATAGTACTATCTGCTAAATGCCGTAACTCTAACGTGTTGGCTTTATTTTTTTATTGTCATTACTTCAGAAAAGTGGTTGGTTTGTGGCATTTTTGGGAGTCATCCATATAATACCAAGTCAAAGAGCAAGATAATCATGTATAGCAAGGAATTTGACACAAGTATTGTTGATCCATCAAAAGAAATTGTGGAATCAGAATCTGGATTGAAAGTAGAGGTCCAGAGGTTAGAACAACAAATGGTGGAAAAGTACCAAGCTTGGGTAAATGGGTATCCTCCACCCTTATTTCTCACTAACTACACAGAAAATTTGTTGTCGTCCCACCTCTTTCACAAACCCAGATCCCCACCATAACTGATGCTTCCCCATATCATGCACCAATGTTCGTCCCTTACCACGACTACCCTGACAGCTCCTCCCAACCTTTTCATGCTCCAACATTGGAGACTATCTCATATCCCGCTTCGCTAATTAGCCCTAATTTTATAGCTCCACTACCAGCTGCCCTTTTCCGTTCCCCTAGTGATCCCGTGTTCATAGTCTGGATACCCAGTACTACACTCTAGAACAACCACTCCAGGTCTTTCATCCATAATATTATACCCATCACTTTGAGCCTCTCACTGAAACTGAAAAATCTACTAAGACCGTAGAGGAAGATGAGATATATAAGAAGGTGAAAAGTTTGGAGCAGTCTTTGGGGAACATGCAAGTAACATGGAGCTAAGTAAATGTGTCATACAAAGATTTATGCTTGTTCTCTGACGTCCAACTGCACGCAGGGTTAAAAATTCTGAAGTTTAACTTGTACGACGAACATGGAGATTCAGTGGCCTATTTGAGGGGTTATTGGTGTAACGATCTGACTGGTCATTTTGAGCTTTAGTATATCGTTTGGAGGTTTGAGGCCTTGAGTAACTTCACTTCATGTATTATGACTTGGACGTGTAGTCAGAATTGAATTTCGGGAAGTTCAAAGTTGAATTGGAAGGAAAATTCTCAATTTGGAAGCCTTAAGTTGAAAGAGTTAACCAAGGTTTGACTTTTGAGTGAACAATCTCATAATTTGTATTTGACTGTTCCAATAGGTTCGTATGATTATTTTGGACTTGGGCGTATGTTCTGGTTAAGTATTACATGGTCCGGGAGCATTTCAACGCTTATTGTGAAAATATGGCATTTTGAAGATTTTAAAATTTCATAAGTTTGAGTTAAAGTGGACTTTGGTGTTAATGATGTCCGTTTGGAATTCCGAACCTTGGAATAGGTTCATATTGTAATTTGTGACTTGTACACAAAATTTGGCGTCATCCCGAAATGTTTAAGTGTGATTCGGACGTGTTCGGTGAAGGATGAAGGTTTGAAAGTTAAGAAAGTTAAGAAATTGAGTTTGATCTTTAATACTTGCTTTCAATGTTGTAAGTTTTGTTCTGAGCCTTTGGACATGTTTAAATAGGGTATATATACTTGTTAGAATGATTGGATGGGGTTCCTCGGACCTTGGGTGAGTTTTGGGGTGGTTTCAGACCACTTTTAGGCCCTTATGAACTGCTGGTATATGATGTCAGGGGTTTGAATCATGAGTGCGGAGGTCAGGACCATGATCGCGAAGAGAAAAGTGAATTTTTGGCATTGTTAATCGCGATCGCGTAAGGTAGGGTCACAATCGCAAAAAAGGAATTTTGCTGTCAGTTGTTTGACTTTGTTAGATTATATCTTGTGATCTATAAAGAATTAGGGATGATCCAAAAATGAAAGTTGTAGCCCTTTAAATCTAGTTTTTTAAAAATTAAGTCATTTATCATTTGGAATTTTGTATGAAAAGTAATGATTATTATAACGAATGGTGTCTGTGAAGAAGAAAAACACAATTTGTACATTGTTATTGAGGTATTTTGGCCGCGATCGCGTTGAAGAAAATGATGCTGGAACTTTTGTTAACCATGATCACGTGTATAATGACCACAATCATGAAGAATGAGGCTTGGCAAGTGTATTAAACATCTAATTTAGGGATTTTGAGCTCATTTTAGTCGCCTCGATTTGCATACGCAGTTCGGACGCGTAGCCGGAAAGTTTTTATGTTAGAATATGTGGATTTTGTGAAAAATTTGATGAATTTTGGTATTAATATGCATAACGTTGACTTCTGTCAACATTTTGGGTCAACGGACCCGGACCTATGATTCGACGGACTCGGAGGGTCTGTAGGAAAATATGGGACTTGGGCGTGTGCCCAGAATCAAATTCCGAAGTCCCAAGCTAGAGAAATGAATTTTTGTGTGAAATTGTTTTCTGAAATTAATTAAGGAAAATGAAGAAGAAAATTGATCAGAAAACCGTGGTATCGGGCTTGTATTTTGGTTCCGACATCCGGTACGAGTCTTAAATATGTTTTAAGCACTATTTGTAAAGTTTGGCTAAAAACGGACGTCATATGACGTGTTTCGGACAAAAAATGGAGAGTTTGAGTTATGAAAGTTGAAGAAAAAAATCATGTGTTTGAGGCTTGATCCTATGTATATGATGTTATTTTGGCGATTTGATCGCACGAGTAAGTCCGTAAGATGTTTTAAGGTTGTGTGCATGCTTGGTTTGGATCCCCGAGGGCTCGGGTGAGTTTTGAATGGGGCCCGGGAGGTCTTGACTTAGAAAAAAATATACAGGTTCAGATGTTGCAGGCCCAGCGCGGCCGCGGCCTTTTCCGCGCGGTCCGCGCTGGAAGCCACGCGGCCGCGGTGCAAATCTGTGCGGTCCGCGTGGTGGGGTTCAGAGGGTCGACCAACGCGGCCGCGCACCAAATCAGTGCGGTCCGCGCTGGGTGGGTTCAGAGAGAGCCCACTTCTCCACTCCCTCGGCGCGGCCGCGGTGCATTTCTATGCGGTCCGTGCCAGCCCCCAGAAAAATGTATAAATTCGGGATTTTTAGTCATTTTTCCACTTTTCAAAAACCCAAAACCTAAGAGGCGATTTTCCAAACAAGTTTTCTTCTTCAAAATGATTGGTAAGTGATTTTTAACTTAATTTCTTTATTCCTTAACATCTTTTAACATAATTTCAACTTCAAATCAAAGATTTTCATAGGGAAAATTGGGTGTTTTGGGTAGAACCTAGGTTTCTACAAATTGAGAAGTTGGACCTCAATTTGGGGTCCGATTTAAAAACAAATCATATATTGAGATTCATGGGGGAATGGGTAACCGGGTTTTGGTCCGAACCTCGAGTTTCGACCACGTGGGTCCGGGGGTATTTTTGACCTTTTTGGGGAAAAAACCTTGAAAAATCTATTTTCATGCATTGGGGATGATTCATTTAGTAATTATTAATGTGATTAAGTAACTTATGACTAGAGTCTAGCATGACCGGGAGTCTTGATTTGCTTTTAATTCGAATAATGTGATACAAGCTCCTTGTTTATTTGATGAGTTTTATTTAATAAGAACGGTTGAGGTAAAATTGCGATTGGTGTACTTTTGGAGCGTTAGCTCGAACATGAATGTGTTAGTTGAGGAAGAATGGATTTAAAAAGGAGAATGTGTTGTGAATACTCCCTTGCCGGGATGTGTAGACTGATATATAGATTCTCCCTTGTCGGGATATTTTGGGCTGTTAGCTGTACCCTTGCCGGGTTAAAGGTATTGAGTTGTTACTCTCCCCTGAAGGGGTCTACTATATGAAGTCAGATATTATGAACTATATTATGGAATCGTGTGGCACGCCGTCCACTTATATATGATATTATGGGATCGTGTGGCACACCGTCCACTTATATATGATATTATGGGATCGTGTAGCACGCTGTCCACTTATATATGATATTATGGGATCGTGTGGCACGCTGTCCACTTATATATGATATTATGGGATCGTGTGGCACGCCGTCCACTTATATATGATATTATGGGATCGTGTGGCACGCCGTCCACTTATATATGATATTATGGGATCGTGTGGCACGCCGTCCACTTATATATGATATTATGGGATCGTGTGGCACGCCGTCCACTTATATATATATATATATATATATATATATATATATATATATATATATATATATATATATATATATATATATATATATATATACATCATGGGAACCGAAGTTTCTTCTGTTTATTTCCGATATTTCATTTTTATCTGTTACTCTCCGATAGCATGTCCCCTCCCAGTTGTACTTTGTATTATCTTTTTACTGTTTTCTTGCACTCGTTGTATATATATCTGTACAGGTTGATTGTGGTAGGTACTGTCTAGCCTCGTCACTACTTCGCCGGGGTTAGGCCAGGCACTTACCAGCACATGGGGTCGGTTGTGCTGATGCTACACTCTGTGCATTTTTGGTGCACAGATCAGGGAGCAACTTACGGACCGCAGCAGTAGGATTTCTGGGAGCTGTCTTTAGTCCAGGGACTCTCGAGGTAGCCTAGCTGGCGTTCACAGGCCGAAGTCCCTTTCCATGTTTTTCGTTTGTTCATCTTGTATCAGACAAACATGATGTATTTCCTTTCAGACATTGTTTGTAGTATTCTGTAGTAGTCTGTGAGCTAGTGACACCAGACCTTGGGTGGTGATGTGTATTAAACTTCCGCACTTTTGGTTTTCAGTTGCTTTAGATTTAAAGTCTTCCTCTTAGATTTTGTCTCGTTTATTATATTGTTTGAAAGAAAGCAGGAAAGGTGTTTAAATAATTGGCTTGCCTAGCTCCGATAGTAGGCGCCATCACGACACCCGATGGTGGGAAAATCCGGGTCGTGACAAGTTGGTATCAGAGCACTAGGTTACTTAGGTCTCACAACTCACGGACAAGCTCAGTAGAGTCTGAGGGATCGGTAAAGAGACGTCTATATTTATCCCGCAGAGGCTACTGAGTTAGGAAAACTTCACCTTGTTCATTCTTGTCGTGCGATCCTGTTTCTCAAGTACTGATTGTCTTTCCACTCTGTTCTTTCGTAGATGGCGAGGACACGTGCTTCCTCTTCTACCGCGCAACAGCCTGAGCCCCCAGCAGCAGCTCCTATTAGGGGCAGAGGGCGAGGCCGAGGTTGTGCCAGAGGCCGAGGCCGGGGCAGAGCTCAGCCCCGAGCAACATTCCCAGAGGTGGAGCCTCATGTTGACTACGACGAAGGGGTTCCAGCTCCAGCAGCTCCGGTGGGCCCAGCTCAGGTCCCAGAGGGTTTCATAGCCACTCTAGTGCTTCAGGACGCTTTGGTCCGACTGGTAGGCTTTATGGAGGGCATTTCTAGAGCGGGTTTGCTTCCCGTAGCTCCAGCCACATCTCAGGCTGGGGGAGGAGTTCAGAATACCGATACTCGTACTCCAGAGCCGGTAGCTATTTAAGCTCAGGTTCTAGCAGTTCAGCCAGCCGTGGCAGTTCAGCCAGCTGTGGAAGCCCAGCCAGGTATTGCGGCTCAGTCCAGTGATGGTGCGGCTATGTCCGCGGATGATTTGTGGAGGCTTGATCGTTTCACCAAGATCTTCACTACTACATATAGTGGCACTCCCTTAGAGGATGCTCAGGATTTCATATTCAGCTGTCATGAGGTTCTACGGACTATGGGCATTGTAGAGACCAATGGGGTCAACTTCGCCACTTTTCGCCTGGCAGGATCCGCCAAGGCTTGGTAGAGGGATTTCTGTTTAGCCAGGCCAGCAGGGTCGCCATAATTGACCTGGGATCAGTTTTCAGAGTTATTTCTGGGGAAGTTTCTTCCAGTTACTCAGCGAGATGCTCTTCGCAGGCAGTTTGAGCATCTACAGTAGGGTCCTATGACGATCACCCAGTATGAGACCCGGTTCATTGATCTTGATCGTCATGCCATTGTGATACTCCCCACCGATAGAGAGAGGGTGCGGAGGTTTATTGATGGGTTGGCCCAGTCGATCCGTGTTCAGATGGCCATGAGTGCCGGTAGTGAGATTTCATTTCAGGAGGCGGCAGATGGTGCCCGCCGGATAAAGATGGCACTTGCTCAGGGAGGTGGTCATGGGTCTGATAAGAGGCCCCATCATTTGGGTAGATTCAGTGGTACCTCATCTGGAGGTAGGGATTCTTATGGTAGAGGACATCCTTCGAGGCCCTTTCAGTCAGCTCTCCAGGCTTCTCATGGTGCACCAGGTGGTCGTGGTTCTCAGCCGCAGTATTCTGACCAGCAGCTCTTCAGTTCACCATCAGCACCTATCAGTGCACCACCTCTTCGTTATTCTTAACAGCCGAGGGCTTGTTATACTTGCGGCGATGTGAGCCACATTGCCAGATATTGCCCTCGAGCTTCCAGTAGCTCGCAGCAGCAGGGTCCTCGCCCGATGATCCAGGCATCAGTTGCCCCACAGCCTGCCCAGCCAGCTAGAGGCGGGGGTAGAGGACATAGAGGTAGAGGTAAAGGTCTTAGAGGTGGAGCTCAGACCGCTAGAGGTAGGGGTCAACCAGCAGCAAATCGTCCTAGGGATATGATTTAGGGAGGTGGGGCCCAACCCCGTTGTTATGCTTTGCCAGCCAGGCCAGAGGTTGAGTCATCGGATACTGTGATTACAAGTACTATTCTGGTCTGTGATAGGGATGCTTCTGTGCTATTTGATCCCAGATCTACGTATTCATATGTGTCATCCTATTTTGCACCCTATTTGGTTATGCCTAGTGACTCGTTGAGTATTCCTGTTTATGTGTCAGCACCGGTGGGTGATTCTATTGTGGTCGACCAAGTTCATCGTTCTTGTATCGTAGTGTTTGGGGGTCTTGAGACCTGTGTTGATTTGTTACTTTTGGACATGGTCGACTTTGATGTTATATTGGGGATGGATTGATTATCCCCGTACCATGCTATCTTGGATTGCCATGCCAAGACCGTGACCTTAGCCTTACCGGATTTACCCCGTTTAGAGTGGAGAGGGACTTCTGGTCATTGTACCCGTAGTGTTATCTCATATGTGAAAGCTCGGCGTATGGTCGAGAAGGGATGTTTGGCCTACTTGGCGTATGTTCGCGATTCTAGCGCGGAGGCCCCTTCTATTGATTCTGTGCCCGTTGTTTGGGAGTTTCCTGAGGTTTTCCCTTCAGACTTGCCGGGTATGCCACCCGACAGGGATATCGACTTTTGTATTGATTTGGCCCCGGGCACTCAGCCCATTTCTATCCCGCCATATCGTATGGCCCTGCCGGAGTTGAAAGCGTTAAAGGAATAGCTGCAGGATTTGCTTGAGAAAGGTTTCATTAGACCCAGTGTTTCACCTTGGGGTGCGCCGGTGTTGTTTGTTAAGAAAAAGGATGGTTCGATGAGAATGTGCATCGATTACCGGCAATTAAACAAGGTTAAAATTAAGAATAAGTATCCACTGCCGAGGATTGATGATTTATTCGACCAGCTTCAAGGTGCGAGGGTGTTCTCGAAGATAGATTTGAGATCTGGTTATCATCAACTGAGGATTAGGGCGTCTGATGTCCCCAAGACAGCATTTCGCACTCGGTATGGGCACTATGAGTTTTTGGTCATGTCATTTGGATTGACTAATGCCCCAGCAGCGTTCATGGAGTTGATGAACCGAGTGTTTAGACCTTATTTGGACTTGTTCATGATAGTCTTCATTGACGATATTCTTATATACTCCCGCAGTTAGGAGTAGCATGAGTAGCACCTCAGAGTGGTCCTTCAGACCCTAAATGATAGTCAGTTGTATGCTAAGTTCTCAATGTGTGAGTTTTGGTTGAGTTCGGTCTCATTCCTGGGTCATGTCGTATCAGCAACAGGTATTCAGGTAGACCCGAAGAAGACAGAGGCAGTCAAGAATTGGCCTCGACCAGTTTCAGCTACGAATATTCGGAGTTTCCTGGGGTTAGCAGGTTACTACCATCGGTTCGTAGAGGGGTTTTCATCCATTGCGGCCCCTATGACCAGATTGACCCAGAAGGGCGTCCATTTCAGGTGGTCGGACGAGTGTGAGGCGAGCTTTCAGAAGCTCAAGACGACTCTGACTACGGCACCAATATTGGTTTTGCCCACAGGTTCAGGGCCATTTACGGTCTATTGTGATGCGTCTCGTATTGGGCTTGGTGCATTGTTGATGCCGGAAGGCAAAGTCATTGCTTATGCTTCGAGGCATTTGAAGATCCACGAGAAGAATTATCCGGTTCATGATCTCGAGTTGGCAGCCATTGTTCATGCCTTGAAGATCTGGAGGCATTACTTATATGACGTGACGTGTGAGGTTTACACTGATCACAAGAGTCTTCAGTATCTGTTCAAGCAGAAAGAGTTGAATTTGAGGAAGAGGAGATGGTTAGAGTTGCTAAAGGATTATGATGTTACTATCTTATACCACCCGGAGAAGGCCAATATGGTGGCCGATGCATTGAGCAGGAAGTCCGCCATCATGGGTAGTCTTGCTTATATTCCAGTCAGCCAGAGATCGCTTGCTTTGGATGTTCAGGCCTTGGCCAACCGTCTTGTGAGGTTGGATATTTCTGAGCCTAGCAGAGTGTTAGCTTGCACGGTTGCTCGTTCCTCACTATTAGAGCGTATCCGCGAGCGGCAGTTTGAGGATCCCCATTTGTGTGTCTTGAGAGACACGGTGCAGCGTGGAGGTGCCAAGAAAGTAACCTTAGATGATGATGGTGTATTGAGATTGCAGGGGCGAGTTTGTGTGCCCAATGTTGATGGGATTCGAGAGTTGATCTTAGCGGAGGCCCACAGTTCTCGGTATTCTATTCACCCGGGCGCCGCGAAGATGTATCAGGATCTGAGGCAGCACTATTGGTGGCGTAAGATGAAGAAAGACATCGTTGTGCATGTGGCTCGGTGTTTGAATTGTCAGCAGGTTAAGTACGAGCATCAAAGACCCGGTGGTCTATTTCAGAGGATTGCACTTCCCGAGTGGAAGTGGGAGAAGATTACGATGGATTTCGTTACTGGACTTCCGATGACTCGGAAAAAGTTTGATGCAGTTTGGGTCATTGTTGATAGGCTGACCAAGTCAGCGCATTTTGTTCCTGTTGCAGCCACCTATTCGTCTGAAAGGTTAGCCGAGATTTATATCAGGGAGATTGTTCGCCTTCATGGGGTGCCGCTATCTATCATTTAGGATCGGGGTACACAGTTTACCTCGTATTTCTGGAGAGCGGTTCAGCGAGAGTTGGGCACCGAGGTTGAGTTGAGTACAGCATTTCATTCGCAGATGGACGGTCAGTCCGAGAGGACTATTCAGATTTTTGAGGACATGCTCTGAGCCTGTGTCATTGATTTTGGAGGCTCGTGGGACCAGTTTTTGCCTTTAGCAGAGTTCACCTACAACAACAGCTACCAGTCCAGCATTCAGATGGCTCCGTATGAGGCGTTGTATAGTAGGCGATGTCGGTCTCTAGTTGGATGGTTTGAGCCGGGAGAGGCTCGATTATTGGGTACGGATCTGGTTCAGGAAGCCTTGGACAAGGTCAGGATTGTTCAGGATAGACTTCGTACAGCTCAGTCCAGACAGAAGAGTTATGCAGACCGCAAGGTCCGAGATGTGGCTTTCATAGTTGGTGAGCGGGTATTGCTCCGTGTGTCGCCTATGAAGGGCGTGATGAGATTTGGGAAGAAGGGCAAGCTCAGCCCTAGGTTCATCGGTCCATTTGAGATTCTTGATCGTATGGGAGAGATGGCTTAAAGACTTGCCTTGCCACCTAGCTTGTCAGCTGTGCATCCCGTGTTTCATGTATCTATGCTCCGGAAGTATCGCGGAGATCCATCACACGTGTTAGATTTCAGCACTGTCCAATTGGAGAAGGATCTGTCATATGAGGAGGAGCCGGTGGCTATTCTAGACCGGCAGGTTCGACAGTTGAGGTCGGAGAGTTTTCCTTCGGTGCGTGTTCAGTGGAGAGGTCAGCCTCTTGAGGCATCGACCTGGGAGTCCGAGTCCGATATGCGGAGCCGTTATCCTCATTTATTTCCCGATTCAGGTATTTCTTTCTTTTGTCCATTCGAGGACGAACAGTTGTTTTAGAGGTGGAGAATGTGATGACCCAAGGGGTCATCACCGTAATTCTTCCTTGTTCCGTGCTCCCGAGGCATTGAAAACCTTGCTTTTAGTCGCCTCGATTTGCATGCGCAGTTCGGACGCGTAGCCGGAAAGTTTTTCTCTTAGAATATGTGGATTTTGTGAAAAATTTGATGAATTTTGGTATTAATATGCATAACATTGACTTCGGTCAACATTTTGGGTAAATGGACCCGGACCTGTGATTCGACGGTCCTGGAGGGTCCGTAGGAAAATATGGGACTTGGGCGTGTGCCCGGAATCAAATTCCGAGGTCCCAAGCCCGAGAAATGAATTTTTGTGTAAAATTGTTTTCTGAAATTAATTAAGGAAAATGAAGAAGAAAATTGATCAGAAAACCGTGGTATCGGGCTCGTATTTTGGTTCCGACGCCCGGTACGAGTCTTAAATATGTTTTAAGCACTATCTGTAAAGTTTGGCTAAAAACGGACGTCATATGACGTGTTTCGGACAAAAAATGGAGAGTTTGAGTTATGAAAGTTGAAGAAAGAAAATCATGTGTTTGAGGCTTGATCCTATGTATATGATGTTATTTTGGCGATTTGATCGCACGAGTAAGTCCGTAAGATGTTTTAAGGTTGTGTGCATGCTTGGTTTGGAGTCCCGAGGGCTCGGGTGAGTTTTGAATGGGGCCTGGGAGGTCTTGACTTAGAAAAAAATATGCAGGTTCAGATGTTGCAGGCCTAGCGCGGCCGCGGCCATTTCCGCGCGGTCCGCGCTGGCAGCCACGCGGCCGTGGTGCAAATCTGTGCGGTCCGCGTGGTGGGGTTCAGAGGGTCAACCAGCGCGGCCGCGCACCAAATCAGTGCGGTCCGCGCTGGGTGGGCTCAGAGAGAGCCCACTTTTCCCCTCCCTCGGCGCGACCGCGGTGCATTTCTGTGCGGTCCGCGCCAGCCCCCAGAAAAATGTATAAATTCGGGATTTTTAGTCATTTTTCCACTTTTCAAAAACCCAAAACCTAAGAGGCGATTTTCCAAACAAGTTTTCTTCTTCAAAACGATTGGTAAGTGATTTCTAACTTAATTTCTTTATTCCTTAACATCTTTTAACATAATTTCAACTTCAAATCAAATATTTTCATGGGGAAAATTGGGTGTTTTGGGTAGAACCTAGGTTTCTACAAATTGAGAAGTTGGACCTCAATTTGGGGTCCGATTTAAAAACAAATCATATATTGAGATTCATGGGGGAATGGTTAACCGGGTTTTGGTCCGAACCTCGAGTTTCGACCACGTGGGTCCGGGGGTATTTTTGACCTTTTTGGGAAAGAAACCTTGAAAAATCTATTTTCATGCATTGGGGATGATTCATTTAGTAATTATTAATGTGATTAAGTAACTTATGACTAGATTCGAGCAGATTGGTGGTGGAATCAAGAGGTAAAGCTATACTAGAAGCGTGAGTTGAGTTTGGAGAAATCGAGGAAAGTGTTTGTTCTAACTTTGGCTTGAGGGAATATGATTAGGATGATATTTGCTACTTGCTAATGTGGAGTACGGTGTATAGGCATGGTGACGGTTATCTATGCACCGGAGTCTAGCATGACCGTGAGTCTTGATTTGCTTTTAATTCGAATAATGTGATACAAGCTCCTTGTTTATTTGATGAGTTTCATTTAATAAGAACGGTTGAGGTAAAATTGCGATTGGTGTACTTTTGGAGCGTTAGCTCGAACATGAATGTGTTAGTTGAGGAAGAATGGATTTAAAAAGGAGAATGTGTTGTGAATACTCCCTTGCCGGGATGTGCAGATTGAAGTCAGATATTATGAACTATATTATGGGATCGTGTAGCATGCCGTCCACTTATATATGATATTATGGGATCGTGTGGCACGCCGTCCACTTATATATGATATTATGGGATCGTGTGGCACGCCGTCCACTTATATATGATATTATGGGATCGTTGGCACGCCGTCCACTTATATATGATATTATGGGATCGTGTGGCACGCCGTCCACTTAAATATGATATTATGGGATCGTGTGGCACGCCGTCCACTTATATATGATATTATGGGATCGTGTGGCACGTCGTCTACTTATATATGATATCATGTATATATACATCATGGGAACCGGAGTTTCTTCTGTTTATTTCCGATATTTCATTTTTATCTGTTACTCCCCGATAGCATGTCCCCTCCCAGTTTTACTTTGTATGATCTTGTTATTGTTTTCTTGCACTCGTTGTATATATATCTGTACAGGTTGATTGTGTTAGGTACTGTCTAGCCTCGTCACTACTTCGACGGGGTTAGGCCAGGCACTTACCAGCACATGGGGTCGGTTGTGCTGATGCTACACTCTGTGCATTTTTGGTGCACAGATCAGGGAGCAACTTACGGACCGCAATAGTAGGATTTCTGGGAGCTGTCTTCAGTCCAGGGACTCTCGAGGTAGCCTAGCTGGCGTTCACAGGCCGAAGTCCCTTTCCATGTTTTTCGTTTGTTCATCTTGTATCAGACAAACATGATGTATTTCCTTTCAGACATTGTTTGTAGTATTTTGTAGTAGTCTGTGAGCTGGTGACACCAGACCTTGGGTAGTAATGTGTATTAAACTTCCGCACTTTTGGTTTTCAGTTGCTTTAGATTTAAAGTCTTCCGCTTAGATTTTGTCTCGTTTATTATATTGTTTGAAAGAAAGCAGGAAAGGTGTTTAAATAATTGTCTTGCCTAGCTCTGATAGTAGGCGCCATCACGACACCCGATGGTGGAAAAATCCGGGTCGTGACATTTCTTCACTTTAAATTCTTGAAGCACATGTGGGTCAATTTGGGGTGATTCTTGTAGACTAGTTTTGCCATATATAATATGGTAAGTTATCCCTACTTGTTTAGAGTTAAATACATGGATTTTCACATAAAATTTGATAGAAATTGTGGGATATTTGGAAAAAAACCTAAAATGATAATTTTAGATTTTGACCACGAAATTGGACATGAAATTGGAAAATAAATTATATATTTTAGCTTGTGGTACCATGGCTAATATTTATCTTAGAAATTTTTTGGAATTTGTACACGTGGGCCCTGGGGTTGACTCTGTTGTCTTTTGGAGCGGAGTTAGAAATTGTTAAAAATTGTTAAGTTATGAGTATTGGAGTATATTTTGATTGGTTTGCACGTTGTTTGGATAGTTTTGGATCGATGGGCATCGGTTTGTGGTGTTAGAGAGGCGTTGGATCCGGTATCAGATTTCAGAGCGAGGTAAGTCTCCTGTTTAACTTTGTGAGGAGAAAATTACCCCATATGTGATGTATTTGTTATGTGCTACTTGTTGTGGGAGCTACGTACATACGGGATGATGAGAGTCCGTATGTAGCTAAAATCATGCTTATCTCCGGGTAAACTTAGGACTATATCATGCGATATTTGTATTACTTGAACTCAACTTGTTAATTTAATTACTTAAACTTGTAAATTTAATTTGATTAGAGATCATGTTAGATCGAATATCGATACCATGAGTTGTATGAAAGGATATACGATTATTGGTAATAGTTATTCTTACTTTATATCCCTGTTCTTGTATTATAAGCAGGTGACTCGCAATTCGATAAGTTTCTCATGTTCCTATGGATTTGATCGAATGCCTCGGCAGTATATTTGAGATGCATCTATGGTTTGCACTAGTCAACCTTCGGCAGTAAACAAACTATTCTTGATCGGGCCGTACAATCTTGGCATAACTCGTGCGTAATACCGCTAGTAGTCCGAATATTCATGAGATTCCTCTTTTGATTGAGATCTTGATGTTACATGTTATGTCTCATTTGTTTAAGATAGCACATGGTATTTCATACCCGTTTGAGGTAGCCTTTTGATTTCTTCTATTTGTTGAGATAGTACATAAAATTTGAGAAATATATGTTATCACCAGGTTGGAGGGTTATGTTAGTTACAGTTCTTACCCCATTATTATTGTTGTGTTTCACATCTGTTTATAATTTATTATATTGATTTATTGGACCACTAGTAGGTGTCAATGTCGGCCCCTCGTCACTACTTTTTCTAGGTTAGACTAGATACTTATTGGGTATCGATTGATTTACTTACTCATGCTATATTTTTTCACTTATTGTATGTAGAAAATTACCCCATATGTGTTGTATTTTTTATGTGCTACTTGTTGTGGGGGCTACGTATGCACGAGGTGACGAGTGTCCATACGTAGCTAAAATCATGCTTTTATTCAGGTAGACTTAGGACTATATCATGCGATATTTGTATTACCTGAACTCAACTTGTTAGTTTAATTACCTAAACTTTAAATGTAATTTGATTAGAGATCATATTAGATCGAATCTCGATACCTTAAGTTGTCTGACGGGATATCCTATTACTGGTAACCATTATTCTTACTTTATATTCCCGTTCTTTTATTGTAAACATGTGACTCGTAATTCTATAAGTTTCTCATATTCCCGTGGATTGGGTCGAACACCTCGACAGTATATTTGAGAAGTATCTATGGTTCTCACCGGTCAACCCATGACAGTATACTAACTATTCTGGATCGGGCCGTACGATCTCGACATAACTCGTGCGTAATACCGCTAGTAGTCCGAATATTCATGAGATTCCTCTTTTGATTGAGATCTGGATGTTAGATGTTATGACTCATTTGTTTAAGATAGAACTTAATATTTCTTACCCGTTTGAGGTAGCCTTTGATTTCTTCTATTTGTTGAGATAGTACATGAAATTTGAGAAATATATGCTATTCCCAGGTTGGAGGGTCATGTTAGTTATAGTTCTTACCCCATTATTACTGTTGTGTTTCACATCTGTTTATAATTTATTTTATTGATTTTTTAGATCATTAGTAAGTGTCAATGTCGACCTTCGTCACTACTTCTCCGGGTTTAGGCTAAATACTTATTGGGTACCAATTGATTTACGTACTCATGCTATATTTATTCACTTATTGTGTAGGTATATTTCTAAAGGTCATTTGGGCGCGTAGACACATATGCTGAGGGGACTTTATGGTGAGCTATATTCCATGTTACGATGTGCAACACACAAAGTCTTCATCATAATTATTTACTTTATCTTGTCTATCTCATATTCCAGACAGAGGTTGTATTATTATTGTACTTTCTAGTAGATGATCATGTACTTGTGCACTGGGTTTTGGGATGTTCTAGGAATTGTTTGTGGTTTTTCTTAACACTATCACACTTTTATTTTTTATTTTACCAAATTGTATGTACCACAATTTTTTATGCATAGATTTATTTATTTAATGTGAAATCATGATCTCAAAAGTAATAAAATGATTAATAAAGTTGATAGTTCACCGTTGGCTTGCTTAACGACGATGTTGGGCGCCATCACAACCTATTCTAGGAATTGGGTCGTGACAATTACACCAAAATGAGAGGTTCTAGCGGGAGATACGAGCCATCATCTGTCACGACCCGAGTTCTCCCTCCGTGAACTTTCGTGACGACACCTAGTCTCTACAACTAGGTAAGCCTAACAAATTGTGGAAAAGAAAATAACAGAATAAAACTAGCAAAAACTGTAGAAAATATCAAAATGAAACGTTTAAGATGTCGCTCGGCATATACAATACAACTCTCAAACTGAAACTACATTTCCCAAAACCCGGAATCTCATGAAATCACAAGCTATTGAATAACTACAAGTGTCTAACTCTAGAATGTCTAAACAAAAGTAAATATAGAAGGGATGATACTATAAGGGAGAATGGAAAGGGACTCCTCGATCTGCGAACGCGATAGATATACCTCAAAGTCTCTAGAGAAAAATCGCCTCACCTTAAGGGTAGTAGGGCTGAGTCGAACTACCTGGATCTGCACATGAAAAACATGCGTAGAAAGGGCATGAGTACACCACAGTGGTACTCAGTAAGTGCCAAGCCTAACCTCGATCGAGTAGTGACGAGGAAGGTCAGGGTCCTACTAAGTTTATATGAGAAACAAGGTATGATAGTATATAATAAAACAGTATAATTAAGTGCAATAGTAAGAAGTAACACGGGATAGAAAGAACAACAACTACTACAGTAGAGACAGAATAATCACAAAAAGGAATACAACTCAACACAGAGATAACAACCGTGGATCTCCCAGGATACAGTCATGTAGTCCCAAATATAAATATCCAGTGGATCTCGCGGGTGCTGTCCCATAGTCCAACTCAAAATGCACGGGGATATCCCAGAATACTGATCCATAGTCCCAACTATAAATATCAAGTACTAGGGGAATCTACCGGGCGCAGTCCCATAGATCCAATATAAATGTGCAGGGGGATCTCCCAGAATACCGATCCGTAGTCCCAAAGTAAACATGTATGGGGATCTCGGGGGATACCGTCCCGTAGTCCCAAAGTAAACACATAACAACAACGCGAAGAATACACAATTTAATTCAAATTTCATACCAAGGTAAAATAGGTATTTCTAACCTAGCATGCTGCACATAATTCAAATAAGGCAGTTTGATCAAGTAAAGAAATTAAGTCAATTAGACATACTTCCCTAAGCTAACAACAGGCTTAAATTGCAAGTAGTATAAACAGGAAAGGAAACACAATTGAGGTTACTTAAAACATGATTTTTAACAATTAGCACAAGTACGCACTCATCACCTCACGTACAAGGCATTTCAAATATTAACAATACCAAATCCTAAGGGGAGTTCCCCCACACAAGGTTAGGAAAGCCATTTACCTTGAACCGGCTAAAAATCAACTCGAAACCACGCTCTTGCCCCGAGTACTCAACTCCAAATAACCCAAATATATTTAAATCAATTGCATAATGTAAATATAACTTCATGTAACTGATTCCACTAATTAATTCTAAGCTAATACGCAAAATTAGAAAACAAATGACCAAAATACCCATGGACCCACATCTCGGAATTGGGTAAAATTTACATTTTCAAAATCCTCATACTCTCACGAGTATAATCATACCAAAAGTACCAAAATCGGACCTCAAATGGTCCCTCAAATCACCACTCAAAGCTCTCCAATTAACCAAGCCCTAACCCTCAATTTACCACTGATTTTCCTTCAAATTTCATGCTTACAATGATAAAAATTACTACAATAACGAGATTAAGGACCAAAGACCTTACCTCAATGAATCCCTCTGAAAATCTCCCTTGAAAATGCTCCCAAAAGCTTCTTCCCGAATAAAATAATGAGAAAAATGGCCAGAAATCGCGAATGGTGAAATATATACCATTTGACCCATGGATTCCGCACCTGCAGTCATTTCCCGCTTTTACGGTCCCCCTTCTGTAGTCTAACCCACTGCACCTGCGGTCTAAGCCACCGCACCTATGGTTTTCACTTAAAGGTCTAGGAGCGCACCAGCGGTCACTCTCTCGTACCTGCGCCATCGCAGATGTGCCCAGATGTCTGCTTCTGTGGCTCCGCCTGACTCACCTCTCGGCCTCTTCTGTGGCTTGCTTTTGCATCTGCGGCAGTCGCACCTGCGGCCTCCCAACCGCAGATGCGGTTATGAAAGCAACGATAAAACTTCAGCTGCCAAACTCAACTCCAAACCACTCGTTAACCATTCGAAATCATCCCAAGGTCCCCGGGACCTCAACCAAAAGCACGAACAAGTCATATACCACTATCCAAACTTATAACAATCCTCAAAACACCTAAAATAACATGGAAACATCGAGTTAACCATAGATTCAAGCTTAAGAACTCCAAAGACTCTCAAATTACGATTTTGATCAAAAAGTCTATCAAACCTTGTCCGAACGACCTGAAATTTTGCACACATGTCACATTCAACACTACGGAGCTACTCCAACTTCTGGAATTCCATTCTGACCCTTAGATCAAAATCTCACTATCAAACCGGAAACTTCAAAAATTCTACTTTCGTCATTTCAAGCCTTAATAAGCTACGAACCTCCAAAACACAATCCGAACACGTCCCAAAGCCTAAAATCACCCAATGGAGATAATAGAACCAACGTAATTCCATTCCAAAGCCATCTTCATACTGCTCTTGCTACGGTCCAAATTTTAAAACTTAAACTCTCATTTAGGGACTAAGTGTCCCAAAACTCTCCGAAACTCCAAATAAATCCTCCCGTCAACTCACATTTGCAAAAACAAACACTGGGAAAGTAGTTAATAGGGAATCAGAGCATTAATTCTTAAAACGACCGGCAGGGTCGTTACACCATCCATGGACAATGCATGACTTAAATATGTAAAATGTACATTGAAAATGTTGTCTTCAAAAAAAATGTTGTCTTCAATTAGCTTAGAAAATATAACATAATAAAGTACTTATTATACATGCCATGAGACCTCAACAGTAATTAACAAAATATATAAACTAAACCCACAACTGTCTATAGAGCTTATATGACAACGTGGAAAGGAAAAGAAATAAAATATCGGTGATGGAGCCTCAACTGTACCCAATAAAATACTGAGTCTAAAATGGCTCACCAAATAGCAACAGATATGAGAGGAGCACCTAGCGAGAGTTGACCGAGCGGGCCCCGGGTTGGCTTTTGTTGAATTTTTTGGAAAAGTGTAAAGATTTTAGCTTTATTTATTATAATTGATTTCCATAGCAGTATTTGATTATATTAAGTCAATTTTGGTTAGATTTGAGCCTTGTGGAGGTGAATTATATGGGAAAAGCTATTTTTGAGTGTTGAATTGGCCTAGTAGAGGTAAGTATCTTGCCTAACTTTGTGTGGAGTAACTACCCCTTAAGATTGGTATTGATTGATTCATTGGTGCTATGTGAAAGCCGTGTATGCAAGGTAACGAGTGGGTAGATGAGTTGTACGTGGTATTTGATCGGTTTAGGCTACTTAGACTATTTTTATGCTTTAATTGAAATGCCATATCTTTGTTCCAAATTCTCATAGTCAATCTATTCTTTTTTGTGTTAGTCTTTCATCACATGCCCTAATTGATTTGTTTAACACTTGTTCTACATCCTACATGATAAATTACTATCATGTTTTAGTTGAACTTGTTGCCCCTTTAATTGATAAGTGCCATCTCTTTCATTGTTGATTATCAGTACTTGAAGTCATTGTTTGTGTTATCTAATTCATTGTTAATTATCATTATTTGAAGTCATTGTTACTAGTTATATTTTTCGTTGTTATTATTCTCATTTGAAGTCATGGTGTCCTTCCATTGTAAGTTAATGGTATTTGGTTCATAATTACACGTTATCTTTGGTATTATTGAGTTATTGGTGTTGACGTTGTAGAAACCGTATTATTTTGAAGTGAAGTTGATAATTGTTAAGAGATCTTTCTTATTGAGAAATTATTCTTGTACACGTTGCGGTGGAGATGTGGGCTATTGTTGTGGAAACATTGATATTGTTGATTGTTGGCAAGTTGTGATATGTGTGCACTTGTGGTGCGAGTTATTGTTGTGATGTGATATTGATGCGCACACGACGGTATAAAGCTTGGTGTTAATGTGTATACGGGGGTTTTAGGCGGGACTTATATGCGTGTTGCTTGAAGGGAAACTATGTGAATCAACATCATAATGTGGGCTAAAGTGCATGTTGCTATTTCGAGAAAACTATTTTCAAAACCTATTTCAAATGTAGAGCTCACACGAGGGTATAAGGAAAGATTGCGATTGAGATTGTGAATTGTGAATACGAAGAGGTACCTCGGTTGTGATTCTTGGTATAAATACACGAGGAGACCTCAGTGGTGATTCTTATTGTACACGAGGCGGTACCTCATTATGATTCTCGTTGTTTTGTTCTTCCTTGTTTTCTTTTTCCAGTTATTATATGTATATGATCCTTGTGGTTCTCTTTAACTAATTTCTTTATGTTATTTCTGTGTTTACAATTTCGGTATTAGTTCATGATATTAACTTTTTCTTATTAGTTATTTCTCCTCTTTTCATTATTTATTCTTACTACGTTTATATATTGTTTATTTATATCCTACTACGTGTCTTGATCTAGCCTCGTCATTACTCTACTGAGGTTAGACTTGATACTTACTAGGTACCATTTTGGTGTACTCATACTATGCTTCTGCACATTTTTGTGTAGACCCAGGTACATTTGCTCGTGGCGGTCATTTGTGGTCATCTGTAAGTTGCTTTACGAAGGCTTCAAGGTTTGCCTGCTTGACTTTCGTAGGCCTCGGAGTCACCTTCCTTTATTCTTATTTCATGATATATTTTCTTTTATATAGTGATGTAGTAGATATTCTAGTTTTACTCTGTAGAGCTTATGACCCAGTTCCACCTGTCTTGGGGATTTTCGGAAGTTTACATCAATTATTCAACTTTGTTTTAGTATTTTGTTAATTATTTCTGCCAAGTTATTATTAACTATTAGGCTTACCTAGTCGTAGATACTGGGTGTTAACACAACATCCTATAGAGAGGAAATTAGGGTCGTGACAAGTTGGTATCAGAGCTCTAGGTTCACAAGTGTTATGAGTTATAAACAGGTTTAGTAGAATCTTGTGAATGGTACGGAGACGTTTGTACTTATATTCGAGAGGCTAAAAAATTGTCAGGAAAACTACACTTCTTTGATTCTTTATCGTGCCAATTGGTTGTCTTCAAAAATTGAATCTTTGACTTTCTGTTCTCTCGCAGATGGTGAGGACATGCACTGCATGATCTGACGATCAGACACCCGTGCCCCCTGCTAGAGCCTCGAGAGACCAAGGTCGGGGCAGAGGTCGAGGAGGGGCACATGGTGTAGTTATATCACCTTCCCGAGCTACAAAAGAGGAGCCACCAGTAGCTCCAGTTGGGGGACAAGCACCCGAGGCACCTGTTGCCATATTAGCACATCAACAAACCCTCGCACAGGTCTTAGCATGTTCAGTACCTTAGCTCAGGCGGGATTGATTCCATATGCACCATCCATATTTTAGGTTGGGGGATGATCTCACACTCCAATGCCCTATACCCTAGAGCAGCGGCTCCAGGTTGGTTAGGTCACAGAGGTTATGCCAGTACAGCCTGCTATTCCGGTTTAGCTTGCAGTTAGGGCAGCCGCATCAGAAGAGGATCAGCTTAGACTTGAGAGGTTCAAGAAGTATCACCCTCGTACTTTTAGTGGTTTAAATTTAGAGGATACACATGGGTATCTAGAGAAGTGCCACCGTATTCTCTGCACCATAGGTATTGTGGAGAAGAGTGGAGTTATGTTTACTACGTTCTAGTTATCAGGATCAGCGTAGGGTATGTAGGGCCGTGAGAGAATGGATAAGGAGGTCAAGAGGCCTCGTGGTATGGGAGGATTTAGTGGTGGTCATGCTGCTACTACGGCCCGTCATGGTAGAGGCTATATGAAACATCCATTTCATTCAGCACTTCCAGATTCTAGTGGTTGTCCGGCTATTTCTAGGTCTAAGGATGTGTACTTTGCTCAACAACTTTTAGTGCAGCTCCTTCACGGGGTGCCTTCAGCGGTCAGTCTAGCTGACCAGGCTAGGGCTAGTTCTAGTATCCACATCCACCGAGAGCTTGACTTGAGTGTGGTGATACACGTCACATGATGAGACTACCCCTGACTCAGGGGGGGTGCAGCTCCACAAACTACTCAAGATCCACAGATTTAGTCAGTTCCACAGACTTCTCAGGCCATAGTTGCTGCCCTAATTGCCGCTCCACCCACACAGACAACTAGGGGTGGGGGACATTCGGGTAGAGGGCTCCCTAGAGAGGGAGGCCAGTCCAGATTCTATGCTTTTCTGGGTAGGACGAAGGTAGTTGTTTCAAACTCAGTCATTATAGGTATGGTTCTAGTTTCCCATAGAGATAAATAGTCTTATTTGATCCGAGATCCACTTATTCATATGTGTCATCTTATTTTGCTCTACATTTTTATATACGTGATTCTTTGAGTTCTCCTATTAATGAGTCCACACCTATGGGAGATTCCATTAGTGTGGACCATGTGTATCAGTCATGTTTAGTTGTTATTAGTGGTTCTGAGACCATAGTTTATCTGTTGTTACTTAGTGTGGTAGACTTTGATGTTATCTTAGGCATAGACTGGTTATCTCCCTATAATGCAATTCTAGATTGTTATGCCAAGACTGTGAGGCTGGCTATGCCAGGTTTACCACGGTTAACGCAGAGGGGTGCATTGGATTATGTTCTTGGAAGGGTTGTATCATTTCTAAAGGCTCAGCAGATGGTTAAAAAGGGGTGTGATGCGTATCTAGCCATTTTGAGAGATATCAGTGCTGGTACTCCTACCGTTGAGTCAGTCCCAATAGTGAGAGACTTTCCAAATGTATTTCTAGTGGATCATTCGGGCATGCCGCCCGATAGGGATATCAATTTTGGTATTGACTTGTTGCTGGGCACTCAGCCCATTTCTATTCCACCATATCATATGGCCTCAAAGGAGTTAAAGGAGCACTTGAAAGAGTTTCTTGATAAGGGTTTCATTCGGCCTAGTGTATTGTCGTGGGGTGCGCTAGTCTTGTTTGTGAAGAAGAAGGATGGTTCTATGTGCATGTGTATTGATTACCGACTGTTGAACAAGGTTATAGTGAACAACAAGAATGCATTACCACACATTGATGACTTATTTGATCAGCTACAAGGTGCCAGAGTGTTCTCAAAGATTGATCTGCTGTCAGATTATCATCATTTGAAGATTCGGGATCCACATATTCTGAACACTACCTTCATGACTCGGTATGGTAACTACGAGTTCCTTATGATGTTATACCAATGCCCCAACATCATTATGCACCCGATGAATAGTGTATTCCAACATTATATTAATTCATTCTTCATTGTGTTTATTGATGACATCTTGGTGTACTCCCGCAGTCGGGAAGATCAGGAGGAGAACTTGAGGATCGTGCTCTAGACCTTGAGAGAGAAGAAGTATGCAAAATTGTCAAAGTGTGAATTTTGGCTTGATTCAGTGGCATTTTTGGGTCATGTGGTGTCGAGTGAGGGAATCAAGGAAGATTTTAAGAAGATTGAAGTGGTGTAGAGTTAGCCTATACCATCTTCAGCTATTAAGATTCAGAGTTTCATTGGGTTGGCCTAGTATTATCGCCATTTCGTAGAGGGTTTATCATCTATTACTACACCTATGACCAGATTAACTTAGAACGGTGCTCCTTTTAGATGGTCTGATGAGTGTGAGGCATACTTTCGAAAGCTCAAGACTGCTTTAACTACATCCCTAGTGTTGCTGTTGCCTATGGGCTCGGAATCTTATACCGTTTATTATGATGCATCATGTGTTGTCCTTGGTGCGGTGTTGATGTAGGATGGTAGGGTGATTACCTACGCATCTCGACAACTGAAGACCTATGAGAAGAATTAACCAGTCCACGACTTGGAGTTGGCAGCCATTGTTCATGCACTGAAGATATGGCGGTATTTTATGTACGTACGGTGTCCCTTGTGAGGTCTTTACCGATCATCAGAGTCTACAAAATCTATTCAAACAGAAATATCTTAACTTGCAGCAGTAGAGGTGGTTACAGTTTCATAAGGACTATGATATCACCATTCTATATCATCCCAGGAAGGCCAATGTGGTTGTCGATTCCTTGAGTCGAAAGGTAGACAGTTTGGGTAGTTTAAAATATCTACCAGCAGCATAGAGGCCATTGGCATTGAATGTTCAGGCCTTAGCCAACTAGTTTGTTAAATTGGATGTTTTGAAGCCTAGTCGAGTTTTTGCTTGTGTGGTATCTCGGACTTCTCTATATGATTGTATCAGAGAGCATCAACATCACGATCCCCGTTTTCTTGTACTCAAGGACACGGTTCAACAAGACAATTCCAAGGAGGTTACTATTAGAGATGATGGTGTGTTGCAGATGTAGGGCCGATTATGTGTGCCTAATGTGGATGGGTTGCATGAGTTGATTCTTCAGGAGGCCCATAGTTCGAGGTACTCCCTTCATCCGGGTGCCACTAAGATGTATTAGGATTTGAGGTAGCACTATTAGTGGAGGAAAAAGAAGAAATACATAGTGGAGTATGTAGCTTGGTGCCTAAATTGTCAGCAGGTGAAGTGTGAGTATCAGAGGCTATGCTTGAGATTCCTGAGTAGAAATGGGAGCGTGACATCATGGACTTCGTTGTTGGGCTTGTTTACCGTGAAAATGATAACAACAATTAAATTTGTAAATGGGATTCTAAAAATATGTGATCTATTCCCGAGCTAGTTGTTAGAGCAGTTGATGCTAATAATATTAAGTTTAATGACTAAATGCAAGATAGAACGAGATAATAATCGAACCAAAGGGCCGGCTGCCCGGGTGCAGGTTTGGTAGAGGGGGACCTCGAGGTCGATGTCGGGGTCGAGTTCGGGCTATCTGGGATAGTCGGGAATGGAATAACAATTGGAGATATAATTAAACAAGGCTCTTTATGACCAATACTAAGCTATACAATGAAGAACAAGTAAGAGAACGATGGATATAGAGGTGGCCTCGGGCTAGTGAGAACAAGCAAGTTAGAAAGAAAAGAGAGAGAGAGAGATATTATTGCACTTGTGGAGAAAATGGAGCAACATCAGCCCTTTACAAAGTGGCATGGATTCCCCTTATATAGGAGAGGGAATACCATATAGTAAAAAGTGTATTGAATGTAAAGACATGGGGATGGGACGGCTAGGCATGGTACTAGCGTCTATTGACTCTAGCCGCTTGCTTCGGGAATCCCACATCCTCGGAACCTTCATCGGGTCGCGGACAGATTCCTTATCCTCAGAATCTCTGCAGGGTCACGGACAATCCTCGAGGGAGGGAGCTCGATTGTAATCCTACAGCCTCGAGATGCTGACATGCCTTCCAGAATATACCTTAATGCCGGGAAATAGACCCCCCTGATTTCACCGCATACAGATAGTCTCCGCGTTTCCTAGAACGAAGTAATAGGAAAATATATTGAATTGTCATCTCGAGGTCATTATTGCCATGATGTCAACCGCCCAAGAGCATTAAATCCCAAGCCCTAGAGAACCATGCAGGGCTACCGTCAGATGCAGTAATCGAGAAACCCACGAAATGCCATTAGCTCGTCGCTTCTACTTCCCCAGCGATTCCTCTAAATGCACTGGTTACTAGATACTTCCCATATTCACTCTTCTTACAAGCCCGCAAGTCAGAATTTCGTAATTTGACATCCTTTCCTCTTTTCACAGAAGGGTTTTTACCATTTTACATGGCTAGGACTTCTAGGATGGTTCCCCGACGGAATGATATTGCATCGTCGTCCCGATTACCTGAGGGAGAAACTAGGTCGGCTCCCACTTTAGAGCAATGTACCAACCGGATCGTGACACGTCGAAAGATTTTGACATCGAGACTCCCTCGTCTACGCCGGGTCGGTGTGAGCACGTGTCTCGATACGTTAGCATCGTGACTGATGTTAGCAAGGTGAGGGAGGACTACTGATGGAGAAAGACAGTAGAGGTAGAGATCCCTGGCCCCAACGATAACATCACTGACTTCAAGGCTGGCTTCTTTTATGTATACATTTACCCATTCACCTTGGGCCCTGATTCTTGACTTCTACGCCCGATACCAGGTGACACTTGGTCAGATCTACCCATCCTTTTTGAGGATAGCGTTAATGCTTAGACATTTCACTGAAGGGGTTGGGGGTGAGGTTTTTACCCTTAATCATCTAATCAGACTATACCGCCCTCTGCTGTATCGAGGCTTAATCAAGCTCTGTTACTAGTCCAAAAAATATTCTTTCGCGAGCGTTGATGAGGGGAAGGAACGAAGATGGATGAGTAGGTTTATCCGAGTGAGGACCTCGGACATCATCCTGGCCTAGAGAATGCACTTTCCGAAGTAGTGGAATGCCCGACGTAAGTGAATTTCCCTTTAAACGCTTCTCGGCTATTCTTTTGTTCATTATAATAACCTTTTTATGCTTTATGCAGCCGCTGCATGGAATTCGGAGGTGGTCCCAGATTTGTCGGGATGGATCAGGCATTTGAGCGAGAAGTTCCCATACCGCGTTCGGTCTTGGACCATCTTGGCTAAGGAGCGTTGGGTGGCCAAGAACCATGGTGAGGTTCCTTTACTGCCTGTGCTTTGCATTTCGTGTTTCCTTCTGATCCCCTAGTGAAAACGTATCATGGTTTTTATGTTGGTGTAGGTCTTGGAGAGAATATGCAGATGAGGCCACCCCCTGATGGTAAATGAGAGGCCTTGGAGCCTGGTACGAACAAGGAAAGGAAAAGCAGGGCAGCCGTTGCCCGACCTGATAGGACCGCTGCTCTATCCTCTGGGTCGAATCTTGATATTGAAGGGGAGGACGATGATGGAAGTCCATTGAGGAGGATAATAAGGTCTAGTGCGAGAAATTTGCAGCCGCCCTAATCGGAAGCTGCTGAGTCCGGAATGGCTAGCTACGGCAGGGCTAGTGAGCCAAGGGTCCTTGATGGGGACGTTTATAGAGCTTCGAATAGTATGGTCGGATTCGGTATAGCTTCTTCTAGGAGGACCGTTGGCACTGATCCGGAGGGACCGGAGCTCTGGGCCTTCCATGAACGTGGGTTGCCATTTGGAGAAATCAACAAACCGAGCAACCTCATTTTGAAGTGATTTTGCGCAATTGAATCTCTCGAGACCAAATGGGTAGGTAGATTAGACCAAGCAACTAGGGTTCAAGTAGGGTAATTACTCTTTCGAGGTTTTACCCGTTAATTGGGACTATTTCTCATGAGTCCATCCCAATTCCTTATTGGGTCAATTTTGGGGTCATAGACTCTCTTTCTCAAGAAGAGTTAAACCCACAAAGCTTGAAAAAGTGTTTGCAACCACCAATTCTAGATTAAAACATAAAATCAACCCAAATAGCAAACACCCATAGTCAATCTAACATTAGATGGCAACAACCATCAATTACCCATAGTAGGGCTGAGCCACAACCCTAGCTGATGGGTTTAGCTACTCATGCTTGAAGAAGAAAATAAAGAAATAGATGAAGAACTAAGCATATTAATTAATTGCTAAAATTAAACTGCAAGAATTTATTGTAAATGTAAAGAAAAAGTGCCAAAAATGGCTACAAAATTCGTTCTCAGGAGCGCTGCCCTTGTCTGATATATCTCATTACCTAAAAAATGGTAAAATATTCTATTTATACTAGGTTGGAAAAACTGGACAAAAATGCTCCTGCGGGGTCAGTGCGGGCCGCACTAAATGAACCGCAGCCGCACTGGGCTCTTTGACTTTGACTTGTGCTTCTCTGAACTTGGACTCCGCGGACCGTGTAGAATGGACCGCGACCGCGAAGGGAGCTAGCATGGTCCGCGCAATCACGACCGCGGACTGCATGGCGTTGGCTTGCAAACTTTCATCTCACTGAATCCCATGACCACGGACCGCACAAAAGAGTAGTGCGGCTGCGAAGACTTCACCGCGGACCGCGAGATGTGTACCGCGGCCGTGTTGCCTCTAGCCTAGTTTACAAACTCTCTGAACCACCTAGTGCGGCCGCATTCAACTTTGCGCGGTCCGCACTAGGACTTCTTTCCTTAGATTTCTTGGTCTTCGATACTTGAGCAGGTTTCAATCCTTTTTGAGCCGATCTTTGACATATCGTCACTTTGTCGATCAAACCTGCGATCAAGCACAACTTGTGAGCCTTTTAGGACTATTTTGTAACAATATATGATCAAATCATAGGCAAGTAGGGGCATAAAACATGTTAAAATCCTAACTTATCACAGCCTGCCTCGAAGAGGGATGTCACACCGGGGAGGCCTCCCAATATTCTGGGCCATCGAGAGCATGTGTCGAGGATTATTTCATTGGTGAGGGAGGAAAACCTCGAAATTATCAGGAAAAAGAGCGGATGGGGGGAAGGCATGATTTTTCAAGAACCTTCCCCCGAGGAGAGTGTCATGACATACGTTGAGGGGTTCTTGAGTGTGTATATTCATGTTGTTGCGTCGAGTTCCCCGGATTGGGTCGTGTTTGATTTCTGTAGAAGATATCAAGTAACGTTGGCGCAAGTTCATCCCTTTCTTTGTAGAATAGTGTAGTCGATGAGATATTTTGCTGACAAGGCCGGGATAGAATTCACCCTAAGCCACCTCGTGAGGTTATATCGGCTATTGCGCTATCGGGGCCTGATTGCTCTTCAACGTAGATCCACCAGAGCTTCTATGATCGGCAACGAAGAGGATGAGGACCACGGATGGATGAATCGTTTCGTTCGAATTCGAATGATTGATGTTATCCCTGGAGAATTTTTGCCGTTCCCTGAGAAATGGAACTTCACATGTAAGTGCTTCGTTTGAATTGTCTTTATCTCAACATAGGGCTGGCCCGTAATGATATCTTTCTGCTTTATGTTTATAGCAACACATTGGTTGCCTGGTGAGGTCCCTGATTTAACCGAATGGTCTCGTAAGCAAGCAGCTTGCTCGACTTACAATAGGCGCGGGTGGCAAGATCTATCAAAAGGGAGATGGGAGGCGAAGCATCATGGTAGGTGCCTGGCGTTCTGCCCCCCTAAGAGGTGACTTCCTTCTTGTTGGCTCATCTTATTTATCTGCTGCAGATGCCGGGAGTCTTTTTTGAAGCGAGGCCGAGTTTCCCAAGGGAGAAGGAGAGATTGCTGGCCCTAGGGTCAAGGAACACTGGTAAAAGGAAAGATGCCACGGGGTGCGAGAAGGACTGTGGTGAGGCACCTCCTGCGCAGCGGTTAAGGGGAAGCAATTCGGCCGACCGACAACCTTCCGGGATTGGTGCATCGTTGGATGTTGCTTCGGCCGTCGGCGAGGCTCATCGCTTTGGCCTTATGATGAGTGTCGGCTGCTGTAAGGATGTTCTCGCCCTGCGCTCCTCTCTTTTCTTTTTGTTTACCTGGCCTTTATTCTCAAGCTTTTGATAGGCTCAAAGCCGAACTCCTTCGTTGTGAGGCCCCGTTGCGGGATGCTCGAGATAGGGAGAAATCCTTCAAACTTTTTTATGCGGCAATGAAAAACGAGATTGTCTCTTTACGGCATGAGGTGGACTAGAGTCGGGCCCCGGAGGCCCTCTTGGAGAAACAGGTATCCTGCATCACGCGCTAGCCTGTATTCCTTTTTGTCTCGCCGTCTTGACGCATTACTATTTCAGTTGAAGGATAAGGCGGATGAGCTGGAACAACTCTGGGGCGAGGTTGGCAAAGCCAAACGTGAATTGATCGAGCTGCAGGCGCATGTGAATGCTCATTCTGAGGCTAAAGAGAGGGCTCAGGCTGGGGCTTCCGCTCTCGAGGTGCAAATTTAGGCCGCCCGTGCGAATGATTCTGCTCAAGCAAATATGATCGTGAGACTCTCATCCGAGCTCTCAAGGCCAAAAACCGAGGTGGTGAATGTCGGGCTAAGGTTGTGATGAATAATACTAGGGCGGGACAAAAAATGGCGGCTTATTCGAGAAGCGTTGCCGCTGCTAAAGCTGAGCTAAAGAAGACCTTTGATCATGCAAACAATAGCAAGGAGTACGCGAGGTGCAGATCTCGGAGGGAAATCCTTGATTAGATTCATGCCAGGGGATTTGATCTATCGGGAGAGATTGAGCAAGCCAAAGGAGAGGAGTACGATGCGCGGTTCCTAGTGTCCGATGCTGAGGACGATGAGGAGGAGACCGCCGGGATATAACTGCCGGAAAAAAGTGGAATGATCATTCCTTGCCTTCTTTGTTGTGTATATATAGTTTTCATTATATGACATAAGCTGAGATTGCGCTCCGTCGTCAATATGTAGAAATAAGAAGGGGAACCCTGCAACTTGTATCTTCTATATTTTTGCTCGTTGGAGTTTCAATTAGGTCGATTCGACCCTGGATTTGCCCTTAGGCTTGCGTGCTTTAACCGTCTTCGGGTTCAGTCTCCGAGTCGGGATCCAACTCGAGCTTAATTTACCCTCGAGTTCTTTCCTGCCTGCATGGGCGGGCAACGATGGACTTTTGTGCTTCGGGTCGAAGTGACCTTCCAAGCGCGTGGCCCGATAGCTCGCTCGGCTGGTCGATAGTGGCATTTATGTCGTGCCCTTAGGCATGTTGCAATTTAACTATTTTGGGTCTAGTCTCCGAGTCGCGTTGCTATTCGAGCTTTAATTGACCCTTAAGTACTTTTGATTTTAAGACCGGCGATAATGCCTTTTATGCTGTTTTGGTTGTTGGGACCTTTTAATATGTGGCCCGGAGGCTTGCATAGTTAACTATTTTGGATCCGGTCTCAGAATCGGGTTACGATTCGAGCTCATTTTAATACTCAAGTTGTCAATTTTTAAGTTGGTGACAATGGCTGTTACGCTCTTTGGTCGTAGAAACCTTTCAATGTGCGGCCCGTAGGCTCGTTTTGTTGGTGACAATGGTTCTTACACTATTTTTGCCAGTGGGCTTTTTGTAGGCTCTGTTTTTCGCTCGTTAAATTTTTTTGAAATAGTTTTGCCTAACCCATCGTTGGTTTCGAAGAACCTCGATTTCATGTCGTTATCAGCGATGTTTTGAGCACCTCGAAAGGTTCATAGCTCATAGGTCGAGTAGATTAATGCCTTGCAATTTGGAGCCGGCGTGGTCGAAGCTCGTTTTTTTTTGCCTGTTGAGGGAAGCCTATTTTAACGGGTTCTTTCCGAAGTATATTTGAAGTAGTGGCCTGCGATTTTGTTTAGCGATGGTCGGGCGTCCCCAAGTCGCGTTAATTTGGCTGTATCAGCCATTTCGACCGTAGTCATATGTGTTTGGCTGGAGCCATTTTTGATCCCAAGTGATAGTTTAGGCGTCTACACCGAGGGTATGCCCTTTCAGGATTCTTACAAATGCAACGTGTAGCTTAAACTTCGGGATTTTCATGCTTGTTGAGGCCTTACAGTTTGTCATGCCTGTTGAGGTCTTACAGTTTGTCATGCTTGTTGAGGTCTTACAGTTTTTGTTGTAATGTAAAATAAATCTGGTGACGCCGAGTTTGCCCGCTAGGGGTCTTACAGTTTCGGGTTATCCAGAGCATGGCAATTAATGACAGTCTCTGAGTCACCGAGTTTGTTTAAGCTTGAAAACCACTTATCGTGAGCTCGGAGCTTCCTTATGGGGGCTTTATGAGCCCGGAGTTCCGACCCTGGGGTCGTGCGGGTGCTGAATTACTGACACTAAGTCTCCGAGTATCTCGCGACGCGCTTGGCAGAGAGGCCCCTGTCGGGGGTATACTTGAGATTTCCTTGTTTGAAGAATAAGATGCAGAAATATATTCTTTATTTCTTGGCATAGATATATGCTGTAAATACATGCCTTTTCGTTGTTGCGAGCTCGGCCCACGCGGGCGCGGCTTCTTGGACCGTTCGATCCGGTGCGTTATTCCCTATTAGGGGCTTCGTTTGTCATTTTTCGGTGTGTGGACGGTTGTAAAGAAAGTCCTGTAAGCTTTGCTGAATCCTTCTTTAGAAGTGCGTTGATGTTGCCTCGTTAAAAATCCTTGCTTGTAAAAAACCCATTTCGGGATAAAAAATCAGATCAAAGGAAAAGAGTGCAGCGGACATTCTGAAGCCTCGGAATCTTCGAGCCGGGGTATCGTCCTGATTACCTTGGTTATTTCCCTACACAAGAGTAACCATGTAGTAGAAGATGGGAAGATGGATAGGCGCTTATACCTTGGTGGCTACGGCGCTTCTCAAGTTCCAGCGCTTATTTGGCGGTTGCTGAGTGGTCCTTTATTTGAACGCATTCGGGGCGATCATTAAAATATTGTGTGGATGACATGTTGAGGCTCATCTATTTTGTTTCATTTTTCCATTTCTCCTTCCGGGATTGATTTTTAGCCCATCTGCTGGGAAGTTCCCGAAGGTGCCCGTTGTCGAGCAATCGGGCCACTTCCTCTCGAAGCTGCCTGCAATCTTCGGTTTGGTGCCCGCGCGAGTTGTGAAACTCACAAACCCAATTGTAGTTTCAGTGGGAAGGATCCAAATGTAAAGGCTTGGGTCATCTGGCGTCTCCGATCTTGCTAATGGCGAACACTATGTCTGACACATCGACGCCGAAGTTGTATTTCGGTAAGTGGGGAGTGTTTGTTGGTGCTATGTTTCAATTGAACCTGGTTATGTTGACGAAACCTCGAGGGTCCTGTCCTCGACCAATCCTCCGATCGTTGCGAGGTAGGTTGTGCCTTGGGGCGTTCCTTCGGTCTTCGAGGTACGGCTGGTACCTTTCTTTGTTTGGTTTCGATTATTTTACCAGGAGTCTGTTTGGGTACACTGAGCCTGAAGGGGCTCCCAATTGGTCATCCCCGACCCTAGTCTTTGATTGGTACTAGTTTTAGACGTCCGACCAGGTCACGACCGGATATTCGATCAGATTCTACTTCAACTGCTTCGAGGCCACTGAGCTTCATTTGTTCAGGCCTTGGGTGAAGGCCTGCACTGTCCAGTTGTCAGAGACTGGCGGTAGCTCCATCCGTTTCATCTGGAAGCAAGACACAAATTCTCGCAGCATTTTGTTCTCCCTTTGCTTAATTTTGAACACATCAGACTGCCTCGTTGCTACCTTGATGGCGCCAGCGTGCGCTCTTATGAATGAGTCCACTGACATGGTGAATGAATCTATGGAGTTGGGAGCCAAGTTGTGATACCACATCATGGCCCCCTTCGAAAGTGTTTCTCTCAATTTTTTCAGCAATACAAACTCTATCTCGTCATTCTTTATATCGTTACCTTTTACTACATAGGTATATGCAGTAACGTGTTCGTTGGGGTCAGTGGTACCATTGTACTTAGAGAGTTCTGACATTCTGAACTTTTTAGGAATGGGCTTTGGGGCTGCTTCCTCGGGGTACAGCCTCTGTATGAACTTCTTCGAATCCAAACCTTTCAGGACTGAGGGTGCTCCCGGGATCTGATCCACACTAGAGTTGTAGGTCTCGACCTTTTTATTGTTGGCTACAATCATTTTCTCACCTGATTCAATCCTTTTGTTGAGGTCCTCGAGCATCTTCATTATGGAAGGGTCGGCCACCGACCCACTATCTCTTGATCTTTCTAGGAGTTCTCGGATGGATTTTCAACTGAGCAATGGCCAGTTGCTATGCCTGCAACATTTCAAAAATAACATGAAGACTTTTTTCCTATTCTTCCCGGGACGGGGTTTTTTGAGCTTCATGTCGGTCGCTGTGTCGTATGCTCCTATCGGTATGAGAAGTTTCGTCGACTTGCTGTGCGTCCTGTGAATCCACGTCCACTATAATCGGACTGGGTGCATTATCGGGATTCTGTAGTGGTGCTTTGGCTGATGGGACAACCATGCCATTTTCCCCGTGATTTTTGAGGTTGTCATTATCGACTCTGTATACCAAGCCACACATTTTGACCTGAAATCAAGAGATCTTTTGTTACACCCCAAGTTTTCATACGTGAGAGTACATCGTAAGTCATTGATGTAAGCTCGGAAATGAGATTCTATTTGGAAGAAAATAAAGTAAGTTAATCATGTTACCTTGGAGGTTACAAATATTTAAGATCATGAATAACGATTACCAAGAGGGTTGGAAATCTTAGAAGCTAAACCAATTGAAGAAAATAAGTTTCGTCGAAAGTCGACAAGTTTCAAATGTTATAACATGTACTTTGGGGTGAGACTAGGGTAATTAACATGATAAGGAGATTATTCTATGAGTTATTTTAGTCGTATGATATTCATTTTCTATATTTTGAAGGCAAGCAAGTTGTGGAACAAGAGTTGGCAAAGGTCATCACAAGTTACATTCATAAATTTGCTGAAATTTAGGTCAAATGTATCTGATAATTTCTCCAAATATACTTGGAATAATGGGGTGTTCTACCTACCAAATTGAAGGTCTACGAGTCTAGTTTCTAACTCATTAAACCGTTTGTCAATATGACATCGGAGTAGATAGATATTCGCATTTTCGCAAGACCGCGCAAGCAGCTCCCAATGGGACCCACTTAGGCGGTGGTTGACCTACTTCAATTTATAAACGATTTGGACGCCTATTATTGCTCATTTTTCAACTAAAGTTCGTCTCCAAACTTCTACTAACCCTCATAAACATATATCACAAGGGTTTGAAGTGATTCCAAAGTGATTACACCATATTTCAACATCAAAACTTAGTTCTAATGAAGAACAACACCTCTTTGAGGTTGTGTTGTCATTGAGGATTGTTGTGGGCTGTATTTGGATGAAATTCCAAGTTGTTGCTGCTGTCTAAGGTGAGTATAACAACCTACTAATTGTGCTTAAGCTTGCTTGTATGTTGGTTAAGTTGTTAGGATGATAAACTATAAGATAATACTTGGACTAGCTTAAGTCACTTCTATGGTGTTGTATTGCTATTAAGGGTTGTTGTAAAATGAATATAACTTGGATTTTGACTTGAAGTTACTGTAGGAGGTATGTATATTGTGTTCTTGCTTGTGCCTAAGGTTATCTTGATATTGATTAAGTTAAATGGATGGGCTAGACCTGAACTAGTGAATAAAGTTGCTAGTTGGGGATAGTTGAAGTTGTGGATTATTTTCGTTGTTATAAATATATGGTATAAGGCTGGAATCATTGATTAATGACTTCATTATCAAGTTAATGATACTTTTATGTTGAAGTAAGAAGTCTATAAGGATTTATAAGGGGTATACGGATTCCAATCGGAGCTTGCCACTCGTCGTAATGTAGTTGTGACTTGTTGTTGTTATATGGTGTCTTGATATTGATAATTATGTATTGATGGATTGCTCTGGTCATTGTTGTTGGTATATGGTATTGGAGGAGGCCCTTGTTACAAGGGAGATGCTGCCCAAATTTACGTAAACGAGCTACTAGCTTAAGTTATAGACTTAGCCTTTGCTCAGCACTGATTTTGAATCTCCTTATACTATGATAGATTGAGTTGACTTGTTTGAAGAGTTGCTTGGAAGGGATTAAGGACTCAACGGGTTTAAGGTATGTTAAGGCACTTTCTTCTTTCTTTTGGCATGGTCTAAAATGAAATGAACATAAACGATACGCTATTTCATAATGACTCTACTCCTAGCAACTAAGGTTGTCCATGTTGTTCTTTCCTTATAAAATTATTCTAAACAAGTGTGTATGATCCTTAAATCCTACTAAGGTTCATATTGATGGTAGGGATGTCTATAATGTTCTTAAGTCACTCCAAAAGGTTTAGAATATGATTCCATGAGTCTAGCATACATTATATATAGTATCTATTTTACTCTACCGAGCTACGCTATAGTCGGCCGGGTACGGCACCTATTGTGCAACCACTGATCAGTTGGGTTTACCGAGCTCCACGTGGCCGTGTACGATTCTACCGAACCTTATGATGGTCGGGTACGCTTTTGCCGAGTCCTCTTTGAGGCCGGGTATGATATGATGATGATGATGCCCACAGAGGCGAATGTTTTAAAAAGTTTATGTATATATATGTATTATGCATTTCATATCAGTAACCCCCAGAGGCACTCTAATGTTACAGGTTGTATCACCTCTATCTCTCTCTTTACATTACTGTTCTTGTTTATGCTTTCCTGCCTAACATACTCGGTACTTTATTCGAACTGACGTCCCTTTTGCCTGGGGACGCTGCATTTCATGCCCGCAGGTCCCGATTGATAGGTTGACAGTCCTCCTAGTAGGCTATCAGCTCAGCGAAGGTGTTGGTGCACTCCACTTGCTCCGGAGTTGCCTATTTGGTCAGTATGCTTTGGATATGTATTGATTGATATGGCGGGGCCCTGTCCCGGCCTTTATGATTTTATGTACTCTTAGAGGCTTGTAGACATATGTCAGGTGTATGGATAATTGTATGGCCTTGTCGGCTTATGTTTCGAGTTTACTAATGGTCATGTCGGCCTTATAGGCCCTTATGTCACATATATTAGTTTGTATATCATGTTGGATCTTCATATGTTAACTATTCCCTTATGTTTTATTCTTGTTATCTCAGGACGAGTTTTCTAGCTCATTTACTCATGATAACATGATAAGAAAGATATGTTACGTTGCTACTCGGTTGAGTAAGGCACCGGGTGCCCGTCGCGGCCCTTCGGTTTGGGTCGTGACATCTTTGGACAAGAAAAAGTGTGAAAGATAATGTGTGTTTGTGCAATGAAACCAGCAAGAAAATAATCATTATTATTTTTATCCCCACGGTGGGCGCCAAACTGTTTACCATGAAAATGGTAACAACAATTAAATTTGTAAATGGGATTCTAAAAATACGTGATTTATTCCCGAGCTAGTTGTTAGAGCATTTGATGCAAATAATATGAAGTTTAACGACTAAATGCAAGATAGAACGAGATAGTAATCGAACCGAAGGGCCTGCTCCCCGGGTGCAGGTTTGGTCGAGGGGGACCTCGGGGTCAACGTCAGGGTTGCGTTCGGGCTATCTGGGATAGTCGGGAACAGAATAACAGTTGGAGATATAATTAAACAAGGCTCTTTATGACCAATACTGAGCTATACAATGAAGAACAAGTAAGAGAACGATGGATATAGAGGTGGCCTCGAGCCAATGAGAACAAGCAAGTTAGAAAGAAGAGAGATAGAGAGAGAGAGAGAGATATTATTGCACTTGTGGAGAAAATGGAGCAACATCAGCCCTTTACAAAGTGGCATGGATTCCCTTTATATTGGAGAGGGAATACCATATAGTACAAAGTGTATTGAATGTAAAGACATGGGGATGGGACAGCTAGGCATGGTACTATCATCTATTGACTCTAGCCGCTTGCCTCGGGAATCCCCCATCCTCGGAACCTTCATTGGGTTGCGAACAGATTCCTTATCCTCGGAATCTCTGCAGAGTCGTGGATGATCCTCGAGGGAGGGAGCTCGATCATAATCCTATAGCCTCGAGATGCCGACATGACTTCCCGAATATACTTTAATGGCGGGAAATAGACTCCCTTGATTTCACCGCATACATGGCTCCCACAGACTTAGAAGAACTTTGATGCGGTATGGGTGATTTTGTAGAGGTTGACCAAGTCGACTCATTTTATCCCAGTTGTGACTCCCTATTCTTCATAGTAGATGGATCACGTTTATATTTGAGACATAGTCCGACTTCATGGCGTACCAATATCCATCATCTCTGACTAGGGTACACAGTTCACATCCCATTTCTGGTGAGCCGTTCAGCATGATCTAGGCACATGGGTTGAGTTGAGTACATCATTTCAGCCCCAGATGGATGGATAGTCCAAGCACACCATTCTGATATTGGAGGATATGCTTCATGCCTGTGTTATAGATTTCGAGGGTTCTTTGGATCAATTCTTGCTCCTTAGGGCATGCTACCAATCGAGTATTCAGATGTCTCCTTGTGAGGCCATATATGGTAGACATTGTCGTTCTCCAGTTGGGTGGTTTGAGCTAGGAGAGGCTAAGTTGTTAGACACAGATTTGGTTCGAGATGCTTTGGAGAAGTTCAAGATGATCTAGGATAGGCTTCGTACAACTCAATCAAGACAGTAGAGTTATGCGGATTAGAAGGTTGTGATGTCTCATTCATGGTTGGAGAGCGATTCTTGCTCCTGGTTTCACACATAAACGGTGTGATGAGGTTCGTGAGAGTATTGGTGAGGTGGCCTACAAGTTTGCATTGCCACCTAGTTTATCTGTGGTTCATCCGGTATTCTATGTTTCTATGCTTGGAAAGTATTATAGTGACCCGTCTCATGTTTTAGACTTCAACACAGTCCAATTAGACAAGGATTTGACTTACATTGAGGAGCCTATCTTGGACAAACAGGTTGGGAAGTTGTGATCAAAGAACATTGCTTCAGTGAAGGTTCAATGGAGGGGTCATCCGGTCGAGGAGGCGACCTGGGAGACCGAACATGACATGCAGAGTCATTATCCTCATATATTGACCACTTCAAGTATGTCATTATGTATGTTGGAGGACGACCATTTGTTTTAAGAATGGGAGAATGTAACGACCCGATCGATCATTTTGTGTAATTGCTCTCTGTTACCCCTTTTTATGTTTCACACCTGTGTTTTTATGATTTTATGACAGGCGACATTGGTTACTTTAATTTCGAAAATCTTTCACGTTGATTTAGAGTCGTTGATGCTTGACTTGGAAGTTTGAATTAAAAATGTTGACCAAACTTTGACTTTTGTAAAAATTACCTCGGAACTGTGTTTTGATGACTAAGATAGATTCGTATCGTGATTTGGAACTCGGGCGTATGTCTGAAATTGATTTCGGAAGTCTGTAGGTTTATTTGTGTTGATTTGTAGAAATTTAGCAATTTGAAGTTGAAAAGTTTGACTGTAGGTTGACTTTTAGCCATCGAGCTCGGAATTTAATTTTGGAACTTAGAATAGGTCTGTTATGGTATTTAGAACTTGTTTGCAAAATTTAGTGTCGTTTGGAGTTGATTTGATAGGATTCGAACGTTTCATTGTAGCATTAGAAATTCTTGAACTTTACTTTTAAATTCACACGTTTTAATGTTCGATTCGTAGTTTAAATATTATTTTTTTGTTTTGATTGCGTGAGAGAATTCAAATGATATTTTTAGACATGTGTGGATATTTGGTTTGGAGACCTGAGGGCTCGGATGAGTATCAGACATGTTTCAGAATGGTTTTGAACTGAAATTGGATTGCAGGTACTGCTGATGCTCAGGTATCGCAATTGCAAAGGTGACAGTGGGGGCTCAGATGTCGCAATTGTGACTTCTCCTCTGCAATTGCGAAGATTGATAGATTTTGCCTTAGTTCGCATTTGCGAACATTTGTTCGCTTTTGCGATTCCCTCCAGTTCGCAATTGCGAAGCCTCAATCACAATTGCAATAATTTCTGATGTTGTCAGGGTTCGCAAATGTGAGCCCTGGTTCGCAATTGTGAGGGTTTGCAAATGCGAACCTTGTGTCGTAAATGCGACATCTACAAGCCGTACAAAGGGCTGGGAGACTGGATTTTTGAAAGTATTCTCTCCTTTTTTAACTCTAGACTCTGTAGGAGGCGATTTGGAGAGGGGAGTTTCATCTATAAGCTTTAGATAAGTGATTCTATTCTATCTCTAATCATATTCCATCAATATATATTAGATTTTAACATCAAAATCATATTAACCAAAGTGACAATTTGTGAAACCTTGACAAGTTTTTGAAAAATAAGAAATTGAGTTTTGAGGGACGATTTTGACTTAGCTTTTGAAATTAATCACATTTATGAACTCAGGGGTCATGGGTAGTCAAAATCTACCATTGGACCCAAGTTTTAACCGGGCGGGCCTCAAGATAACTTTTGTTGACTTTTTGGAAAAGGTATAAAGATCTTAGCTTTATCTATTGTAATTGATTTCCCTACCATTGTCTGATGATATTAAGTCAATTTTGTTGTATTTGAGCTGTATGGAGGCAAATTTTAAGGGAAAGGATATTTTTGAGTGTTGAATTAGCCTACTTGAGATACGTATGTTGCCTAACTTTGTGTGGGGGAACTACCCCTTAGGATTGCTATTGATTTATTTATTTGTGCTATGTGAATGACCTGTACGCAAGGTAATGAGTGGGTACACAAGTCGTGCATGGTATTTGATTGGTTTAGGCTACTTAAACTATTTTCATGCTTTAATTGAAATGCCATATCATGTTCTAAATTCTCATAGTCAGTCTATTCTTTTTTTTGTGTGTTAGTCTATCCTCACATGCCCTAAGTGATTTGTTTAACACTTGTTATACATCCTACTTGATAAAATGCTCTCATGCTTTAGTTGAACTTGTTGACACTTTAGTTGATATGGGTCATCTTTTTCATGGTTGATTATCATTACTTGAAGTCATTGTATGTGCTATCTTTCATTGTTAATTATCATTATTTGAAGCCATTGTTATTAGTTATCTATTTCGTTTCTATTATTCTGATTTGGAGTCATGATATTCCTTCCATTATAAGTTAATGGTGTTTGGTTCATAGTTACACGTTATCTTTCTTGTTGTTGAGTTATTTCTATTGAAGTTTAGGAAGCCGTATCAATTTGAAGCGAAGTTGATAAATGTTAATACATCTTTCTTGTTGACAATTTTACATTCATTATTATTGTTGAAATTCTTGTACACGTGGTGGTGGAGACGTGGGCTATTGTTGTGGAAATATTGATATTAATGATTGTTGGCAAGTTGTGATACATGGACATTTGTGGTGCGAGTTGTTATTGTGATGAGATATTGACTTGCATGTTGGTGGTATAAGGCTTGGGGTTAATGTGCATGCGGAAGTATAAGGCGGGGCTTTTGTGCGTGTTGCTTGTATGGAAACTACGTGAAGCCACGCAGCATCATATGGTGGGCTAAAATGCATAGAGCTATTTCAAGAAAACTGTTTTCAACATCTATTTCAAATGTAAGGTTCACACGACATTATAAGGAAAGATTGTAATTGAGATTGTGAATATGCGGTGGTACCGCGGTTGTAATTCTTTGTATACATACACGAGGCAGTACCTAGGTTGGGATTCTTATTGTACATGAGGCGGTACCCCATTGTGATTCTCCCTGTTTTGTTCTTCCTTGTTTTCTTTTGCTAGTTATTGTTTGTATATGATCATTGTGGTTCTTTTTAGCCGATTTCTTTATGTTATTTCTGCGTTTACAATTCTAGTATCAGTTCATGTTGTTAATTCTTTCGTATTAGCTATTTCTCCGCTTTCTATTATTTATCCTTATTAGGTTTTCATACTATTTATTTATATTCTAGTACGTTTCTTGACCTGGCCTCGTCACTACTCTACCAAGGTTAGGCTTGATACTTACTTGGTGTCGTTGTGGTGTACTCATACTATGCTTCTATATATTTTTGTATAGATCCAATTACGTTTGCTCATGGCGGTCATTAATGATCATCTGTTAGCTTCTTAATGGAGACTTGAAGGTATGTTTTCTTGGTATCCGCAGGTCTCAGAGTCACCTTCATTTATTCTTATTTCCTACTATATTTTCGTTCAGATATTGATGTAGTAGATATTCTAGTTTTACTCTGTAGAGCTTATGACTCACTTCCACCGGTCTTGGGGAGTGTATTGTTGTTGATTTTATTTTCGGAAGTTTACATTAGTTATTCAGATTTGTTTTGGTATTTTGTTAATTATTTCTACTACGTTATTATTAACTGTTAGGCTTACCTAGTCGTAGAGACTAGTTACTATCACGACATCAAATTGGGATCGTGATAGGAAACTACACTAAAAAAAATATTTTCTTTCTGTGTCTAATCCACCCTTCAGCCCCATATTAGAATGAAAAATGGATGCCGAAATCTAACAAAATAACCCTCGGTAAAGTCTCTAATAGCATAATGGACCGCAAAAGCGATATTCAGTCTGCATAATGGATAAAAACTTTGCCCCCAAAACTAGAAACTTCTGGTCACTTCTATGTACATTATGCAGTTCACATTCCTATTTTGCATTTCGCATAACCATCCGCGATGTGATGACCCATCTGATCGTCTTAAGAATTAACATCCTGATCCCCTATTAACTGCTTTCCCCGTATTTATTTCTGCTATTTTGATTTACCAGGATGTTCAGTTTTGAGTTTTGGGACACTTAGTCCTTAAATAAGAGTTTAAGTGTTGGATAGTTAACCGTTCGGAACAGTGTGAAGATGACCTCGGAATGAAAATCTAATGGTTCCTTTTGCTCTGTTGTTGATTTTGGGCTTAGGGACATGTTTGGATTGTATTTTGGAGGTCCGTAGCTAATTTAGGCTTGAAATACCGAAAGGTCGAATTTTGAAGATTCTGGTTCGATAGTGAGATTTTGATCCGAGGGTCAAAATGAAATTCTGGAAGTTGGAGTAGCTCCGTAGTGTTGAATGTGACGTGTGTGCAACATTTCAGGTCATTCGGACGAGGTTTGATAGACCTTTTGATCGAAAGCGTATTTTTAGAGTTTTTGAAATTCTTAGGCTTGATTCCGATGAAAAATAGGTATTTTGATGTTGTTTTGACCGTTCAAAAGGTTGGAACAAGTTTGAATGATGTTTTAGGATTGGTTGGCATGTTCGCTTGAGATCCCAGGGGCCTCGGGGTGATTTCAGATGGTTAAAGGAAAGATTTTTGGAGTTTGAAGTTTGCAGCTTCAGCTGTTATCTGTCATAACCGCACCTGTGTTTGGGTCCCGCAGGTGCGGCACCGCAGAAGCGGCTCAGATGTCGCGAAAGCGAAAATGAGGAAGGGGGCCAGGAACCGCAGAAGCGGCATAAGGAACTGCATTTGCGTGACCGCAGATGCAGAATTTGAGGTCGCAGGTGCGAGATTGGGCTTTTAAGTAAGAACCGCAGAAGCGGTATCGCAGATGCGATTATTTGACCGCAGATGCAGAAATATGAATATCTGAGGGTTTAATTTCAAAAGTTAGAAATTCGACTTGGAGTTCGGAAGAGGGCGATTTTGGAAGGAAATTGAAGAGGAGATCATTGGATAACAATTTTTTAACCCTTTCTAGTTTTAATCCATCATTCTATAGTTAGTTTCATCATTTAATTTAGGATTGGAGATGAAAATTGGGGAAAAAAATTGGAAGAAAGTTCTTAGACCTTGAATTTGAATTTTGATTGGGAATTTGACCTTGTATTTGGATAATTTTGGTATGCATGAGTTCGTGACAGCATGATGATTCTAAAAATATAAATTTCACCCAATTCCGAGACGTGGGCCCAAGTGGCGTTTTGGTCATTTTATCTAATTTCACATATTAGCTTAGAATATCTTTGTAGAATCAGTTACTTGAAGTGTTATTTACATTATGCAATTGAATTGAATAGATTTGGGCCATTTGGAGTCGAGTACTCATGGCAAGAGCGTGGTTTCGGGTTGATTTTGAGCCGGTTCGAGGTAAGTGGCTTGTCTAACCTTGTGTGGGGGACCTTCCCCTTAGGATTGGTATATTTGGTAATTGAAATGCCTTGTACGTGAGGTGACTAGTGCGTACTTGTGCTAATTATTGGAAATCCGATTTTCTTTATGTAATTACTAGTGTGTTTCCTTTCCTGTTCCTATTACTTGCACTATTAAACCTGTTTTTAGTTTAGGAAAGCATGTCTAAGTGACTTAATTACTTTATTTGCTCAACCCGCCTTACTTGAATTCTGTGCAGCATGCTATGCTAGAATCACGTGTTGCCTTAATATGAAATTTTGTCATTTTTGTATATTTTCCTGTTGCTTCTGTGTATTATTTTTGGTACTACGGATGTGGGATTCCGGTAGCTCCCCCTTTTCTATTTATTTTGGGACTATGGATGTGGGATTCTGGTAGATCCACCTACACAATTATATGGAACTACGGGAATGCACCCGGTAGATTCCCCCAGTACTGGGTATTTACATTTGGGATTACAAAACGGGATTCCGGTAGATCCCCGTGCACTATGAGTTGGACTACGGGATGGGATCCCGGGAGATCCATTGGATATGAACATATGGGACTATAGGACGGTACCCTGGGATATCCCCGATTGTTATTATTAGTGTTGAGATGTATTTTTTTCCGTGTTTACCTTGTTTCGGCATAGTTGTTGTTGTCCTATACATCCTGTGTTATTTTACTGTTGTACTTATTTATACTGTTCTGTTCTATACTATTGATCTTTATATTTTCTTTAACCTCAGTAAGGCCCTGACCTTCCTCATCACTACCCGATCGAGGTTAGGCTGACACTTATTGAGTACCGCTGTGGTGTACTCATTCCCCTTCTGTGCATGTTTTTCATGTGCAGATCCAGGTACTGCGACTCAGTCCTATCACCCGTGAGGCGAGGCGACTACTCTAGAGACTTCGAGGTACATCTGCCGCGTCCGTAGAAGGAGGAATCCCTTTCTATTCTAGCTTTTAAACATTTGCCCTTCTGTATTTCTTTACCTTGTTAGATATTTTGGAGTTAGACATTGTGGATATCCAAAGGCTTGTGGTTCCGTGAGTTTCAAGGTTTTGGGATAGTGTACTTGATTTTGAGAATGTTGTGTTGTATATGCCGAGCGGCACTTACTATTTTTATCACCTTTCATTCTGTTTTTAATTTGTTTTTATTCCGCATGTTGATTATCTTCCGCAATTTAGGCTTACCTAGTCATAGAGGACTAGGTGTCGTCACGATGGTTCACGGAGGGTGAACCAGGGTCGTGACAAGTTGATATCAAAGCTCTAGGTTCATAGGAGTCATGGATCACAAGTCGATTTATTAGAGTCTCACTAATCGGTACGGAGACGTCTGTACTTATATACGAGAGGCTATGTAACTGTTAGGAAAATTTCACTTTATTTGATTTCCTTGTCGTGCGATATTTTGTCATCACAATTCTAAACTTCTATCTTCTACTCTTTCATAGATGGTGAGGACACGTGTTACCCGAGATGATCAGGCACCTGTGCCCCCTACTGCAGCTGTCAGAGGCCGGGATCGGGGTAGAGGCCGAGGACGCGCACGTGGTGCAGCCAGAGCACCTGCGCGAGCTGCCGTCGAGGTACCACCAGCAGTTCCAGCTGTAGTCTAGGCACCTGACATGCCTACCGCTACCACTACTCTAGTTCTTCAGGAGACTTTGGCACAGTTCATGAGCATGTACACCACTCTGGCTCAGGCAGGGTTGCTTCCCCTTGCTGCAGCTACATCTTATAGGCCGGGGGAGGAGCACAGACTCCCACCGCCCGCACTCCTGAGTAGCGAATGCATGTTGAGCAGGCCCCTGAGATTATTCTTATACCGCCTTCAGTGATAGTTCAGCTCGAGGACAGGGCAGCGGCTTCCGAGGTGGAGCAGCTGAGGCTTGAGAGGTTCAAGAGGTACAAGCCTGTTGTATTCAGCGGTCTAGCATTGGAGGATGCTCTGGAATTTCTAGATGAGAGTTACTGCATTCTCCATACCATGGGTATATCTGGATCGAGTGGGGTTTCCTTCACTACCTTCCAGCTTCAAGGAGCCGCCTATGAGTGGTAGCGCACCTATGAGTTAGAGAGTCTGGATAAGGCTACTTCACTGACTTGGACTCAGTTTTCAGATTTGTTCTTGAGAGAGTATGTTCCTCAGAGCCTTAGGGACGCATGGCGCGCAGAGTTTGAGCATTTGTGCCAGGTTGCTATGACTGTCTCAGAGTATGTTGTCCGTTACACTAGTTTGGCTAGGCATGCACCAGCCTTGGATTCTACTGTTCACGAGAGAGAGTTTGCCGGTTTATTGAGGACTTTATTCCCAGCATCAGGTCTCCCATGTCTCATGAGTTGGAGATGGATATTTCTTATCACCAGGTGGTGAGTATTACTAGGAGGATTGAGGGTATGCATGCTAGGGAGAGAGAGGAGAGAGAGGCTAAGAGGTCTCGAGAGTCGGTCCATTATTCTGGTGCCCGTACCCAGCTGCAGGTCGTCATGGTAGGGGTTATATGAGTCATCCTGTTCATTCAGCTCTTCCAGTAGCCAGTGGTATGCCAGCTCCTCCTAGGCCTCAGGAGCCTTATTATGCACCACCGGTATCTAGCATGCCTCCTGCACGGGGTGCTTTTAGAGGTCAGTCCAGCAGACCTGACCCGAGCCAGTTATAGCCGCAACATCCTCCTAGAGCTTGTTTTGAGTGTGGTGACACACATCATATGGTGAGGGATTACCTAGACTTGGGAGGGGTGCACCTAAATAGACTTCTCAGCCACAACATACCCCGCAGAGTTCTTAGGCTATGGTTACAGCTCCAGTTGCTACCCCTCCTGCTCAGCCAGCTAGAGGTGGAGGTCACCCTAGAGGGGAAGGCCAGGCCATATACTCTGCCCTTCCTGCCTGTACCGAGGTTGTTACCTCCGATTCTATTATCATAGGTATTATACTGGTTTGTCACAGAGATGCATCGGTTCTATTCGATCCAGGTTCCAGTTATTCTTATGTGTCTTCATATTTTTCTTCGCATTTGGGTGTATCTCGGGATTCTTTGAGTTCCCCTATTTATGTTTCTACTCCTGTGGGAGATTCTCTTATTGTGGACCGCTATCGGTCGTGTTTGGTTTTCCTTAGTGATTTTGAGACCAGAGTTGATTTATTGTTGCTTAGCATGGTAGATTTTGACATTATCTTAAGCATGGACTGGTTGTCGCCCCATTATGCTATTCTTGATTGTCACGCCAAAACCGTAATGCTGGCTATGCTAGGCGTACCGTGTGTTGAGTGGAGGGGTACTTTAGATCACACTCCTAGTAGAGTTATTTCTTTTCTTAAAGCTCAATGTATGGTTGAGAAGGGGTGTGACACGTATTTAGCTTAAGTGAGAGATGTCAATATTGATACCCCTTCGGTTGATTCAGTTCCAATAGTATGAGATTTCCTGATGTATTTCCAACTGACCTTCCGGGCATACCACCTGATAGAGATATTGATTTTGGCATTGATATGTTGCCAGGAACTCAGCCCATTTTTATCCCTTCATATCATATGGCTCCTCCTGAGTTGAAGGAGTTGAAGGATCAGTTACAAGAATTGCTTGACAAGGGTTTTATTCGGCCCAGTGTATAACCTTGGGGTGCTCCTATCTTGTTTGTGAAGAAAAAGGATGGTTCTATGCGTATGTGTGTTGATTATCGCCAGTTAAACAAGGTCACAATGAAAAACCGATATCATTTTCCTCGTATTAATGATCTGTTTGACCAGCTTTAGGGCGCACAAGTGTTTTCTAAGATTGATTTGCGCTCAGGTTACCATCAGTTGAAGATTTGGGAGTCAGATATCCCGAAGACTGCTTTTAGGACTCGGTATGGTCATTATGAGTTCCTTGTTATGTCATTTGGGCTGAACAATGCCCCAGTAGCCTTTATGCATTTGATACACAGCGTGTTCCGGCCGTATCTTGACTCGTTCGTCATTGTCTTTATTGATGATATTCTTGAGTATTCCCGGAGTTGGGAAGATCATGAGCAGCACCTGAGGACAGTGCTTCAGACTTTGAGAGAGAAGAAATTATATGCTAAGTTCTCGAAATGTTAGTTTTGGTTGGATTCAGTGGCATTCTTAGGTCACGTGGTATAAAGTGATGGTATTCAGGTGGATTCGAAGAAGATAGAGGCCATGCAGAGTTGGCCCAGACCATCCTCATCTACCGAGATCCGCAGTTTCCTTGGCTTGGCGGGTTACTATTGTCGTTTTGTGGAGGGGTTTTCATCGATTGTAGCCCCTATGACCAGCTTTCAGTGGACGGAGGAGTGTGAGGCGAGCTTTCAGAAGCTAAAGACAACTTTAACTACAACCCCAATTTTGATATTGCCTACAAGTTCGAGGTCTTATACGGTCTATTGTGATGCCTCGAGGATTGGCCTCGGAGCGGTGTTGATGGAGGATGGTAGAGTGATTGTCTATGTGCCCAGACAATTGAAGATACGTGAGAAGAACTACCCTGTTCATGACCTTGAGTTAGACATGTGAAAATTGGTGATGACAAGGTATACTGAATATTGGTAATGACAACTACCCTGTTCCTCAAGGATAAGGTTTAGCAGGATGATGCCAGAGATGTGAAAATTGGTGATGATGGGGTATTGAGTATGCATAGTTGGATTTGTGTACCCAATGTCGATGGGCTTTGAGAGCTTATTTTAGAGGAGGCCCATAGTTCGCGGTATTCCATCCATCCGGGTACCGTGAAGATGTATCAGGATTTGAGGCACCACTACTGGTGGAGGCGAATGAAGAAGGATATAGTTGGATTTGTAGCTCAGTGCCTCAACTATCAGTAGGTGATGTATGAGCACCAGATACCGGATGGGCTGCTTCAGTGGATAGATATTCCCGAGTGGAAGTGGGAGCGGATCACCATGGACTTTGTAGTTGGGCTCCCACGGACTTTGACAAAGTTCGATCCTATTTGGGTGATTGTGGATCGACTGACTAAGTCCGCTCACTTTATTCCTGTGTGTACTACTTATTCTTCTGAGCATTTGGCGGAGATCAATATCTAGGAGATTGTTTGTCTGCATGGTATTCCAGTTTCCATCATTTCAGATAGAGGTACTCAGTTCACATCACGATTTTGGAGAGCCGTTCAGCATGAGTTGGGTACTCGAGTGGAGTTGAGTACAACATTTCACCCTCAAACGGACGGACAGTCCGAGCGTACTATTTAGATTCTTGAAGATATGCTCCGTGCATCTGTGATTGAGTTTGGAGGGTCTTGGGATCAGTTCTTGCCATTGGCGGAGTTTGCCTACAACAATAGCTATCAGTCCAACATTCAGATGGCACCATACGAGGCTTTATATGGGAGGCGGTGTAGATACCTGATGGGTTGGTTTGAGCCGGTTGAGGCTAGATTATTGGGCACAAACTTGGTTTAGGATGCCTTGGAGAAGGTTAAGCTTATCCAGGATAGACTCCATATAGCCCAGTCCAGACAGAAGAATTACGCGGACCAGAAGGTTCGTGATATTTCCTATATGGTTGGAGAGAGGGTTCTCCTTCGGGTTTCGCCTATGAAAGGCGTTATGAGATTTGGAAAGAAAGGGAAGTTGAGTCCGATGTTTTTTGGCCCTTTTGAGGTATTGAGGCGTGTTGGAGAGGTTGCTTATGAGCTTGCCTTACCTCTTAGCTTGGCAAGAGTTCATCTGGTATTTCATGTTTCAATGCTCCGGAGGTATCACAGTGATCCATTGCACGTGTTGGATTTCCTGTTCAGTCCAATTGGACAAGGATCTATCCTATGTTGAGGAACCAGTGGCAATATTGGACAGGCAGGTTAGAAAGCTGAGGTCAAAGAACATTGTATCTGTAAAGGTTCTGTGGCGGGGCCAGCCGGTCGAGGAGACGACCTGGGAGACCGAACATGATATGCGCAGCCGTTACCCTCATCTTTTCACTACTTCAGGTATGTCGTTCGAGGATGAACGAATGTTTAAGTGTAGGAGGATGTGACGACCCGGCTGGTCGTCTTAAAAATTAATGCCCCGATCCCCTATTAACTCTTTTCCCATGTTTATTTCTACTATTTTGATTTGCCGGGATGTTCGATTTTGAGTTTCGGAGAGTTTTGGGACAGTTAGTCCCTAAATGAGAGCTTAAGTGTTGGAAAGTTGATCGTAGTGGGAACAGTGTGAAGACATCCTCGGAAAGGAAATCTGATGGTTCCTTTATCTCCGTTGGGTGATTTTGGGCTTAGGGGCATGTTCGGATTATGTTTTGGAGGTCCATAGCTAATTTAGGCTTGAATTATCGAAAGGTAGAATTTTGAAGTTTCCGGTTCGATAGTGAGATTTTGATCCGAGGGTCGGAATGGAATTTCGGAAGTTGGAGCAGCTTCGTAGTGTTGAATGTGACGTGTGTGCAACATTTCAGGTCATTCGGACGAGGTCTGATAGATTTTTTGATCGAAAGTGTATTTTTAGAGTTTTTGGAATTCTTAGGCTTAAATCCGGTGAAAAATAGGTATTTTGATGTTGTTTTGAGCGTTCCGAAGGTTGGAACAAGTTTGAATGATGTTTTAGGATTAGTTGGCAAGTTAGGTTGAGGTCCCGTGGGCCTCGGGGTGATTTCGGATGGTTAACAGAAAGATTATTGGAGTTTGAAGTTTGCAGCTTCAGTTGTTATCTGTCATAACCGCACCTGCGATTTGGGTCCTGCAAGGGCGGCACCGCAAAAGCAGTTCAGAGGTCGCAGAAGCGGAAATGAGGAAGGGGGCCAGGAACCGCAGAAGCGTCATAAGGAACCTCATCTGCGTGACCGCAAATGCAGAATTTGAGGTCGCATGTGCGACATTGGTCTTTTAAGTGAGAACCGTAGAAGCGGTATCGCAGATGCGATTATTTGACCGTAGATGCGGAAATAGCTGGGCAGAAATATGAAATTTCGAGGGTTTAGTTTCAAAAGTTGGAAATTCGACTTGGAGTTCGGGAGAGGGCGATTTTGGGAGGAAATTGAAGAGGAGATCATTGGGTAACAATTCTTTAACCTTTCTAGTTTTATTCCATCAATCTATAGTTAGTTTCATCATTTAATTTCGGATTAGAGATGAAAATTGGGGAAAAACTTTGAAAGAAAGTTCTTAGACCTTGAATTCGACTTTTGATTGGGAATTTGACCTTGGATTTGGATAATTTTGGTATGCATGAACTCGTGAGAGCATGAGGATTCTTAAAATATATATTTTACCCGATTCCGAGACGTGGGACCAAGGGGCATTTTTGTCATTTTACCTAATTTCGCATATTAGCTTAGAATTTCTTTGTACAATCAGTTACTTGAAGTGTTATTTACATTATGCAATTGAATTGAATAGATTTGGACCATTTGGAGTCGAGTACTTGTGGCAAGAGCGTGGTTTCGGGTTGATTTTGAGCCGGTTCGAGGTATGTAGCTTGTCTAACCTTGTGGGGGGGGGGACCTTCCCCTTAGGATTGGTATATTTTGTAATTGAAATGCCTTGTATGTGAGGTGATGAGTGCTTACTTGTGCTAATTATTAGAAATCCGGTTTTCTTTAAGTAATTACTAGTATGTTTACTTTCCTGTTCCTATTACTTGCACTATTAAGCCTGTTGCTAGCTTAGGAAAGTATGTCTAAATGACTTAATTACTTTATTTGCTCAATTTGCCTTACCTAAATTCTGTGCAGCATACTAGACTAGAATCACTTGTTGTCTTAATATGAAATTTTGCCATTTTTGTATATTTTTCTGTTGTTGTTGTGTATTTATTTTGGGACTACGGATGTGGAATTCCGGTAAATCCCCCTACATAGTTATATGGAACTATGGGAATGCAATGGGTAGATTCCCCTAGTACTGGGTATTTACATTTGGTACTACAGAACGGGATTCCGATAGATCCCCCCGTACTATGAGTTGGACTACAGGACGGGATCCCGGAAGATCCATTGGATATGTACATACAGGACTACAGGACGGTATCATGGGAGATCCCCAATTGTTATTATTGGTGTTGAGCTGTATTTCTTTTCCGTGTTTACCTTGTTTCTGTATAGTTGTTGTTGTCCTATACATCCTGTGTTATTTTACTGCTGTACTTATTTATACTGTTCTGTTCTATACTGTTGACCTTTATATTTTATTTAACCTCAGTAGGGCCCTGACCTTCCTCGTCACTACCCGACCAAGGTTAGGCTTGGCACTTACTGAGTATTGTTTTGGTGTACTCATGCCCCTTCTGCACATGTTTTTCATGTGCATATCCAGGTACTGCAACTCAATCATATCACCCGTGAGGCGAGGCGATTGCTCTAGAGACTTCGAGGTACATTTGCCTTTTCCGCATACCGAGGAGTCACTTTCTATTCTAGCTTTTAAAAATTTGCCCTTCTGTATTTCTTTCCCTTGTTAGATATTCTGGAGTTAGACATTGTAAATATCCAAAGGCTTGTGGTTCCGTTAGTTTCCGAGTTTTGGGATAGTGTACTTGATTCTGAGAATGTTGTGTTGTATATGTCGAGCGACACTTTTAAACACTGTTTTTATCACTCTTCATTCTGTTTTTAATTTGTCTTTATTCTGCATTTTGGCTATCTTCCGCAATTTAGGCTTACGTAGTCGTAGAGGACTAGGTGCCGTCACGATGGTTCATGGAGGGCAAACCGGGGGCTTGACACGCGATTTCCTTTCAAAACTCACAACTTCTGTTCACTTCTTTAGTTTACGAAGAAAATTTACAGTCTGCAATCCTAATTTGTGAGTCGCAAAACTAGCTACAAAATGATCATCTTGATGATCTGATACTTTTATGTTGTTTTGACACTTTAATGCCTTAAGACCATTACAAAATATTTTGGGATGATGTATATACGAGGTGAAGAACATATTTGCAGATACCGAGGTTATTTCATACTAGGGTAGATTTTAGGCATATTTATTCCTTATTTTAATACATGTTCTACTTGTGACATTTTTTTACCTATTTGTATGATAACTTGATTATTCTTATCTATACTAGAGATCAAGTCGAGGATTTTGATATTTTATTTGGAAATAATGGGCTATTTTTGTGATGGGATTATATGTTGTAGTTATAGTCATACATAATATACAATGTACATCCTTTCATGTTTATCCCTCTTGTCCGTGTGTATCATATATATACTTTTAACTCCTTTACACATGCATACATCCCTACATATGCTTCTTTTATATGGACTGAGGATATGGAATTGAATGGTCTGTGCAGTTAAGACTATTATGGCATGCAAGTTGTTTGTGTGAGCTGAGATAATTATGGCACGTGAGTTACCCATGCAGATTGAGATTATTATTACGCGTGAGTTGTCCATGCGGATTGAGATAATTTTTAATGATAGATTATTAAGCTATCATGCTCGAATATAGCATGTAGGTATGGATCCATCCCTCATGATTCATATTCTCATGTTTATCTCTTGGTGTCGTGCATATAGTTCGGTAGGGGGGAGGGATGGGGCAACCGAAATACCAATTATTGAAAAGTTGAGCCTTTATCACATATATATATATACATTTAAGACTTATGTAGAAGTATTTGTATAAATGATGTTCTATGCATACCATCTCTATATGTGGATGTGGTGCATTGATAAATGCTTTTGAACATGTTATTTGAAGAGTATGCTTATTGTCTTTTACTTAACTTCACACCTTGCTATTTATATCTGTTGTTTTTGGGTTGTAGTATGTTATTATATATGCTTATGAAACATAGAGGTTATGAGAAAGGAGACTAGACTTTTGCATATTTTCGTGCAGACTCTGTTCCTAGTACTAGCAGGACCTAGGAAATAATGTCGGGCTAAAAATTGGATAATTTTTGGTGAGCTGCCTCGCTTGGTTTCATAGATTTTGGAGTTACCTTTTGTCTTATCTATTTCTATCCTTTATTTCAAATAGTTATGTATTTTGAGACTTTTGTGCTTCTCTGTCTTTAGCCGCTCATGACTTATAACTACTAGTTTTTGGGGAATTGCAATAATAATTTCTGCATTGTATCAGATTTGTCATTATTTATCCTCTGATTGCTCTTAGAATTCATTATTTGTGACGTCCCGAACCTGGGGGGCGAGACCGGCACCTACTGCCTCACCTATCCTTGCATACCAACTTGCAACTAAGGGACTCTGAACATATAATATCATACTTTGTCCATGGGGCCACATTGCAAGACAATTTGCAAAGCAAAATGTAAAACTGAACGGAAACTAGCGCTGACTAAACATCAATATAAAGCTAGGCCGACAAGGCCGTCATAACTACTATAGCTGACAAATCAACAAAATATACATATAAGGCCTACAAGCTCAACATACTGCACTAACTGACAGGATATGTCTACAAGCCTCTACTGATTGATATATTGTGATCGGAACATGGCCCCGACTACCCATAAACTATATACATATATACACAAGATGTACATAAAACTCTTGACCCGACAACTCTGGAGGACATGGAGCTTACCGATAAAGCTAAACTCGGGAAACACCTACTAAGGAGGTTTACGCTTCTATCTGCCTGAACATGCACGCATGAAATGCAGCGTCCCCAGAAAAAGGGACGTCAATACGAAATAATGTACCGAGTATGTAAGGCAATAAAATAACTAAAATCTGAAACTAAACTAATAATATAATAACTAAAAGTAACTAGGAGTCAAAGATGATCTAGAGATATACTTACCTGTTGATACTGACTCAACTCTCTCAATATAGTTAGTAAAATAAATTTTCGGCTCTATAAGATTCGGAACGTATAACTTCTTCGTTGAAGTAGGATCGCTCAGAGGCGCTTGGCTATACTAGGCTCTATATCTTGGCCATTTTGGATCGCTCATAGACTAGAATAACATATATAAATTTCAGAGTATGAACTTCTCTTTATGCCTCGTTATCAAATATATGTAATTACGAGATCATGTGAAAATGAAGGAAGGGATTAGCCTAAACATACCTGGACTGATTCTCTTGACAATTCCTCTAACACACGTCTTTTGCGACGAAACACGTAACGGTGGATCGAAGTAGAGAAAAATTTGTATGATGTTCTTGGGAAAGATTGTACTGTACTCCCTTAGAACTGCAAATCTCGTTGTGATTAGACCGTATAACTTCGTTACAAATCTTTTAGAATTGCAATTCCGTATTGAATCATCATCCGTACTTTATAGTCATAAGCCTTCATTTTGTGAATTTTATCATAATCTCATATGAATCTTTTTGAATTTGAGAAGTCTTTCATGGCTTTTGTTGAAGATTTCATTCTTTATTTTGATGAAGCCTTCCTCCATTCCCCTTAATAAATTTGTGATGTTTCTTATTATAGGTGTAGGCATTGCTCTAAATGTGACACCTTATTTGTTGAGTAAAGAGTCACTTAATTAGGCTAAGCTTGCTTCCACTTTGAGGATATGATATCTTAAGCTTATCCACAATTCTAATTAATTGTTAACTTATTAATCTCCCACTAACCAATAATTAACCAATTACCAACATAATTAAGAATTATCTCAAATTACTTAAAATACTACTTACTTTCAAAACACCTTATACACTTTACTATCATGGTCATGGGCTACCTTGTATGACACTAGTCCATAAATGTCGGGTACTATAGATCGGACCGTATTTTATCCAAATAATCTCATTCTCGACCTTACGTCGATTAATTTACGATGAAACTTTAACGTACGAAAATGCGGGATGTAATATCTCATTTCCGAGCTTACATCAATTTACTTATGGCGTACTTCCACGTATGAAAACATGGGGTGTAACATCATTTCCTCCTTTGGAACATTCGTCCTCGAATGTTGACTGATGCACTTCTCATTTTCATAACCTATGTCTTCTAAATACTTTAGTACTCTCCTTGCCATGTAGGCAATTGTTCTGTGAATAAATCAAAAGGCCAAGGCATTCCCCCTTTAGGCCTCTTTCTCACACCACGACTTGTGGTCGGAATCCTCCCAACTCATAACTGTTGCTACCTTCTGTCATGCTGCCTGTACGACTTTTTCCTTGTTTGTGCACCTATGCAACTCTTCTCTTCAACTTTTATCAAATATCTAGGCCTCACTTTGGGAACATATACAGAACTTGGCAAGATGTCCCTCTGAGTATCTATAGGTGTACTAAAGTTCTTTTCCCGGTACTTTGTCGAACTTACGTCTATTTCTATATTTTGTTTCATAGACCCGGTTATCCATTCGTATGACTTCACTACATCTAGGTAGGTCATACTACACCATAACTCATACTTCGATTTATCGTTACTAAGGTCTTCTACCAAACTCCAGCTTACTCTCGCTGCTTATCTTATAGGTATAATTCTAAGTCCTTTAATGCTTCCTCATTACAATTCATCTTAAGAATGACGGCCTAATCCATCTCATACTTTGTAACTTTTATCCATCCATTATTTATTCACCTCAAACTTGATCTCTAATCTACCATTGATAGCTTAACCTTTTATGTAACACTGCCGCTAGGACTGACATCTCATCGGGGAATATCTGAAATGATTACACTAATCCACCTGGGGCGATACCATTCTTCCACAACCCTATTTCATAGTATCCCAATGTGATTCACCTTATGTAGGTGTTTTAATCTTGTGTTGTCCGTGAAATGCTTTGTTTTTGTTTTCAAATCATTACTCAATCGAAGGCCCAAACGTCATCCTTTATCTATCACAATCACATCCTCATTCCACTACCAGGGCAACATTCCATCTCTTCTAATGGTACTAGTCTTATACTCCTTTGAGTTCATTTAGGCTTACTGAGCTTTCTATAATTTAAAGAAACCATCAACTCTTTTGTTTCCATAGGTTTCATCCCGAGGACTTATCCATTTTCATTGCCTTCTCACTTGACCTTTCTTAACCTTACTCCTATCTTCCTAAAACCTTGTCGCTCTACTATACTTCCGATTGTAATTTACACATATCCATTTATACTACTCGCAACCTTCCTTTAACTTGCTTGCCCTATAGATTTCCTTATGTTATTCTGGAACATCAAGCGAGGGACCACATCATCTTTAACTCTTCTTTACTCTCTTGACTAGGCCTCTTGATACCTAGAAGCCATAGGCTGGAATCTCAACACTTCTGGCCTTTTATCTGAAGTATGGACTATTCGTAATCTTCTGCATTTGATTTTCTCGTACGTTGTTCACCTTTACCTTACTTACTTTAAAATCTTGCATCACATCTTCTATCTCTTTCATGACCTCCCATCCATATAGGTATAATTCATATCCACAACTTGAAGCTCTATTATAATAGTCGTACCTCTAATGCATACACAATCCGGTGGGATCTTCGTGCTAACTTCTTATGAGGCTGGTACTCTTCTAACTTGCTTTATCATAAAGCTGTTATAGAATATTGTTGTTGTACTATCTCTCTTATATCTCAGATATTAAGAGTGATTCTGCTATGTTCTCAATCACGATTCCTATAATTTTCTGGGTCCAATAATCAGACTCCTGATTTACTTAGTTGATTAAACTCTTTAGATTCCTCTTTATTCCAATTAGTTTTCATGTAGGCTTAAGCTATCTTCCGATCTGCGGATCCTGGTATTAGTTATTACTTTAGCCTTTCATGGGCACTATGGAATATCCATGATATAATCTTCTAATAATTCAATCCTTTGTCTCTGCCCTGGGCTCAATTCTTTCTTTTAACTTATACCGGAGTGTTCTATGGCTGTATGAATGTCAATACATATGCTACATGGATACCGGAGTGTTCTATGGCTGTATGAATGTCAATACATATGCTACATGGATAATACTCCAAGATCTTAAGTGTGTTCATAATGTAACTAACTCTGGATCATTGATCTAATAATTCCTTTCGTTCCATCTCAGCTTTCTTTAAACGTAAGAAATTACTTTTCCTAGTCTTTCTGCCCCTTGTTGCGTGCATACTTAGTTTATCTTAGTTCCCACGCATGCTGGATTTTTTTCATGCAACCCATATGATTTCGACCAACACTTTTGGTTTCACTTCCCGCTCATTAGCCATGATAGGTGCCAGGCCACTTTTTTATGGAGTGCATACAATGTTGTTGTGAGACTGTTGTTACAAGACAATTTCTTCTTTATGTTACTATGCTTAGGCTGAAGCCTTCTTCCTTATTTCCTCAGCTAGTCTTTCATTTTAGTACTTAGGGAGGACCCTCTTACTCTTGTAAAGCTTTGAGCTTATTACATCGTATACTCGAAAGAATTTCTGATATTCTTCATGGCCTACAATTATCCATAGTTACTTACCTCCATGCCCTTGTACTTGTAGGGTTGCTCATGAATTGATATTTTGACTGTTTTTCCAGTGGTACTGTCTTTTATTTCTATAACACTTATACGGTACATTTGACTACCCCAACTTTTATCTGAATATTTCTCAAGTATTACAATGTCATAACTGCGAGGCTGAATTCACTATATTGGGTTTTACTATGTTTATCTTGCACGATCTGTTGATTTGTCTGTAATCTCTTGTCTAGCCATAACTAGTCTCTTCCTAAATCAATTACAAACTACTCGTTGGCCCATTCTCATATCAATATTCGCTTAATCTTTCTTGGGTTATTTCCTTAGTCTTAACTTACCTCTCATGGCTCCTTATTTATCAATAACATCTTGGGAAGGAACCCTTACTTCATTTTCTTGATGATGTGCTTGCATAATGATCCGGAATTGTAGCATATATGTAGGATTTGAATAGGTTCAATCTCATCCCTTTCTCATTTTTTATCGCATTCTTCCTTTACCATTCAATAGTTTATAGAACCACTTAATTTTGAATTAATGCCACATTACTCCATATTCCCCCCTTTAGGGTAGTATTAAGATTTAGTGCTATGATGATCTACGTAGATGTTTTACCTCATCATCTTTGGCGTCTTTTCACATCATTGATTACCCGTACTCGCCTTGCGGTAATCCTTATGTACCAAGGATAACAAATTTCCTTACTCGCGAGGGTGCCACTTAGTATAACCTGCACATACAGTCCCTTAAGCTAAACTTTTCTCACATTTGTTGCTTTAGGGAAGCGTCTTCCTGAAAGACCATTCTCTGAATTTCTCATGAATATTCTTCTGTTGTCCATTCTATTATCGCCGGAACGAAATATGAAATTCTCATTATGTCAACTATTATAACCTCACTTAGTCCCAAATTCATGTTTAGTTTATCTTGTTCACCAGCCCATACTGATTTATATTATTCTGGGGGCTAATTTTTCCTTCTGGTAGTCGCGTTGGAGTCACGGACTTATTTCTCAAAATGAGGATATGACTGTATGGCCTATACTCTTTTGTTGTCTCAAAGCCTATCCTCTCTCGCCTTTTCCTTCACTTGACTATAGATTTTGTAATACTATCAATCGTTTTGTTCTACCGTTGTCATCCATTTATCACATCTTACTCGTAATGCTTCATTAACTCTCTGATTATTTCCCGCTAACATTTCTATCCATCACTTTATTTTGAAAACCTCAACTAGACATTCTTTTGCTTTTAGCTCCCCTTTCTCCATCCACTTGCTCTCCAAATTGCCTAATGTATGCGGTGAAATCAGAAGGTCTAAATTCTTTCTATCGAGTCACTTTAGAAGAATACCTCGAGACCCCTAGGACGCGAAGCTGTGACCGAGTTCCCTCCCTCGGAGCTCGTCGAGGTCTGACTTAAAAAGAACGTAGATCGAGGCTAGAGTAAAATAGTGAATTCCAAAGGCACACGGCTAAGTCTGACAAAGTCGGCCTACCCAGAGCCTGTATCAAGGCATCACGTCTAGCTGTCCTATCCCCATGCTTTTATAATTAATGTATTTTGTACTATGGCGGGATTCCCCTCTTATATAAAGGGGATCCTCACCACTTTGTAAGGGGCTCCTGTTGCTCCAACTACTCTACATAAGATCAAAAACAACTCTCTCTCTCTTTGTTTCTAACTTACTCGCTCTAGACTACTGTGTACGGCGAAATCAGGGGGACCAATTTCTCATTGGTAAAGTACTTTAGGAGATCTATTATCTTCATACCCCTAGCATCATCTTCTCTAACAACTAGCATAAAAATAGATCACGTATTTTCAGAGTCCCATTAACAAATTTAATTGTTATTACCATTTTCACGGTAAACAATGTGGCGCCCACTGTGGGGCTAAAAATAATAGTGATTATTTTCTTGTTGGTTTCGTTACACAACGCAAGTTATCTTTTATACTTTTTCTTGTCCAAGATATTTTGATTTCAGGTAAAAGTGTCTGGCTCAATAAATAGAATCGAGAACGACAGCCTCGAAAACCACGGGGAAAACATTGTGGCTATTCCAGTTATTGGCGCACCACCACAAAACCCCGATAATGCGCTCGGACCGATTCCAGTGGATGCTAATTCGCAGGATGCGCAGCAGGTCGACGAAACCTCACACAGCGATAGGAGCATACGACATGGCGACCAACAGGAAGCCCAAAAGACCCCAGCTCGGGAAGAACATGATGTTAGTCTTTATGTTATTTTCGAAATGTTGCAGGCACAACAAATGGCTATCGCTTAGTTGCAAATCCATCCCAAAACTCCCAGCACAGCAGTATCGGAAACAGCTCCCCCAGCCGAACAGGTACCCGAGAGATCGAGCAATAACGGATCAATAACCGACCCTGCCATAGTAAAAATGCTTGGGGATCTCACCAAAAGGATCGAATCGGGCAAGAAAATGATAGCACCCAATGACAAAAAGGTCGAGACCTACAACTCTAGGATCGACCAGATCCCGGGTGCACTCCCAGTCCTCAAGGGAGTGGATTCGAAGAAGTTCATACAAAGGTCGTTCCCCAAAGAAGCGGCCCCGAAACCCATTCTAAAGAAGTTCAGAATGTCGGAACTCCCTAAGTATAACGGGAGCACAGACCCTAATGAACACGTTACTGCCTACACCTGTGCGGTAAATGGCAACGATATAATGAATGACGAGATCAAGTTCGTATTGTTGAAAAAAATTCGGGGAAACACTCTCGAAGGGGGACCATGATATGATATCAGAACTTGGCTCCTAACTCCATAGATTCTTTCGCCATGCTAGTAGACTCCTTCGTAAAGGCACATACCGGTGCCACCAAAGTAGCGATGAGGAAGTCCGGCATTTTCAAAATCAAGCAAAGGGAGAATGAGATGCTGCGGGAATTCATGTCTCGCTTTCAGATGGAATGGATACTGCCAGTCTCCGATAACTAGGAAGTGCATGCCTTCACTCAAGGTCTGAACGAACGAAGCTCGGTGGCTTCAAAACAGCTAAAACAGAACCTGATTGAGTACCCAACTGTGACCTGTACAGACGTCTACAACCGGTACCAGTCAAAGATCAGGGCCGAGGATGACCAGTTGGGAGCCCCTTCGGCCTCAGTATACCCCAGCAAGCTCCTGGCAAAAGAACCAAAACCAAACAAAGATAGGTATCAGTCGTACCTCAAAGATAGAAGGAACGCTTTGAGGCGCAACCTAAAACGCAATGATCGGAGAGTGGATCGAGGATAGGATCCTCGAGGGCTCATCAACAGAGCCAGGTTCGATCGGAATGTAGTGCCAACGGGTGCGCCCTACTTGTCAGAATACAACTTCAACGTCGATGTGTCGGACATCGTTCACCATCAATAAAATCAGAGACGCCAAGTGGCCCAAGCCTATATAGTCTGATCCTTCGCAAAGGAATTACAACTTAGTATGCGAATTTCACAACATGCAAGGCCACAGGACCGAATATTGTCTTCAGCTATGAGAAGAGGTAGCTCGACTGCTTAACAAAAGGCATCTCCGGGAATTCCTTAGCGATCGAGCCAAAAATCAGTTACGGGAAAAGGAGGAAACCAAGAAGAGCGAGGCAAACGAGACACAACATGTCATCCACATGATCATGGGGGGCGGCAATGCCCCGTAGGAACCCGTAATGGGAAGAACGAAAATATCCATCACTAGAGAAAAGCGTACCCGGGGATATATTCTCGAGGATGCCCTCACATTTAGCAAAGAATACACTGAGACATTGTCTCAACCTCACAATGATGCACTGGTAATCTCTTTCCTTGTAAATTCTTTTCAAATAAAACATGTACTCATGGATCCAGGTATCTCGGCCAATATTGTTAGATCGAGGGTGATATAGCAGCTCGAGTTGCTCAACCAAATCGTGCCCGCCACTCGAGTCCTCAACGGATTCAACATTGCAAGTGAAATAATGAAAGGAGAAATCATCCTTCCGGTCACCGTGGCTGGCACGACCCAAAATGCCAAATTCCATGTCATCGAAGGAGACATGAGGTATAACGCCTTATTCGGACGGCCATGGATACATTGCATAAGAGCGGTACCATCCACCCTCCACCAGATGATGAAATTCCCAACCAAGGACGGAGTTAATACCATCTACGAGGAACAACATGCGGCAAGGGAAATGATCGCAATACATGATATGGCACCAACGCTCGTACCTCTGCCTTCGAATAAACCAAAGGGCGATCAGGCCTCACCCTAGATAAAACTTGGGGAAATGAAGTAAAGGACCATAAAACGTCCTCACCTCGGGCAATTGAAATAAATCATCCCTCACGATTGTAGTGTATCAATCCTCGAGGCGTCACCAACATATCTTACTTCAAGGTACGACCATCTCCCTTTTTTATTTCGAATTTATAACTAACCCTTATATAGGAACTCGATCGGAGCGGTCAGAACGCTTACCGTGCTCGAAGACCTTAAGATTCTAAAAGCACATATTTCACTCTATTCATTCGGTCGAGTTTTTGTCCTAAAAGAAGGGTTTTACCGGCAAGGTTTTTAACGAGGCAACGTCTGCGTGCTACCTAAGGGAAACTCAACAAATGCTCAAAACTTCTTTTGCAGTCAACTTTGAGCGTTGGGGAGCATCCCCCCCGGAAGCCACCCGCTTGGAAAAGTCATGAAACACCAAATGGGTCCCTGTAGAAAAGTAATGTACCAGGCCAAACGGTCAAATGAACCGTGTCCATATAGTCGGGCTCCTGTCAGCGAATACGTGTACTATTGTACCAAATAATCACAGAATCTCTTTTGTCAAGACACCTTCGCAAGATAAGGCAACAATTCCTCCGCTGGAAACGTCCCGAACACTCGGGGACTGGCATCGGCAATTCAACACTTAGACGACCTCCGGACTCCGAAATCATAAACCCTTCAGGTAAGGCAACACGGAAATCCCTAAACATCTCCAACATCAAAGGTATCTCGAGTAGTCGGGGAATGACGTCAAAAGCTCGAATGAGAAACGCACGGCCCCAAGGGTCAGAACTCCATGCTCGTATGCCCTCAACGAGGCATCTCCAAACTTACGAGTAACGGCTTTCGAGCCTAAGCAAACTCAACAACTCGGAGACTGTCGCCAATCGCCATTCACTAAACAAGCTGAGTTATTTCTTACATGAAATAACTGTAAGACCTCAACAGGCGTGACAAAATTGTAAGAACTCAACAGGCATAAAATAACTGTAAGACCTAAATAGGCGTGACAAAACTGTAAGACCTCAACAGGCATGAAAATTCTGTAAGACTTACTACGGGCATAAAACTCGATCCCGAAGTTTAGGCTATATGTCGCATTTGTAAGACTACCGAAAGGGCATACCCTTGATGTAGATGCCTAAACTACCACAATCGGGATAAAAAAATGGCTCCGGCCAAACACAAATGACTATGGTCAATAGGGATGCACTAGCCAATTAACGCGACTTGGGGACGCCTGACCGTCGCTACAAAATTACAAGCCATTACTTCGAATCTACTTCGAAATGAACTGATTAAAACAAGCTACCCTTGACAGGCAAACGAGCTTCGACCATGTAAGCTCCAAATTACAAGGCTTCAAGCTACTCAGCCTACGAGTTAAACCTTCCGAGGTGCTCGAACATCGTCGCTAACAACTTGAAATCGAGGTTCTTCCCGAACCGATGACGGGTCAAGAAAAATCATTTCAAAAAGTCCTTAACAAGAGGAAAATAAAGCCTTCATATGGCTAAGGGCAAAAGCGTAAGAGCTATTGTCGCCAGCCAAACAAGCCTAAGGGCCACACACTAAAAGGTCACCATGACCAAAAGCATAAGAGCCACCGTCGCCAGCTTAAAATTTGAAAACATGAGGATTAAAATGAGCTCGAGTTGTAAGCAAATTCTGAGACCGGATACAAAATAGTTAACTATACATGCCTAAGGGCATAGCGTAAGAGCCATCGTTGCCAGCTTCACAAGCCCCAGGTCCACACACCTAAAAGGTCTCTTTGACCCAATGCGTAAGAGCCATTGTTACCAGTAAAAAAAAATTGAGGGTCAGTTGAGTTCGAGTTGCAACCCAACTAAGAGACTGAACCCAAAATAGTTAAAGTGAAAATGCCCAAGGTAAAGGCGTAAGAGCCATTGTCTCCCACCCATGCAGTCACAAAAGCTTGATGGTTGAATAGGCTCGAGTCAAAACCTGACTCGGAGACTAAACCCAAAATAGTTGAGGAAAGCATATGAGCTCTAATGCTAGCTTGCGCTAAAGGTCACATCAACTGAGCATGTAAGAGCCTCTGGGCCTGCCGTATGAGCCCCAGGGCCATATTACAAATCTAAGGATTCTCACCAACTCTGAAACCGGTCTGCCTGGTCGAGAGCAAAGTAGAAATGGGTACAAAAGAAACAAAACCTCGAGTTCTTTGTTATTTACAAAATGTGAAAAGGTACATTCCCCATCTACAAATTAGAAGGTATCGCATGTGTAGTGGAAAAATCTATGCCCCTCCCCTAAGGGATACGACCTGTCAGCCTCATTTCACTCTCCTCAACATCAGGCAGAAGTGATCTAGCATCACGCTCGTCCGCCCTCGCTCGAGCCAACTCTTCTTGAAGAACAAGACCCCTGGCGCCGACCTCTTCAAGTACCCTTCTTCGGGACCTGTAACGAACATATTCCTCAATCATCTCTTCGTGATCAAGGGCCCTCTTCAACTCGTCCTAGGCATCAGTGGCGTCCTTCAAATAAATTGCGATCTCCTAATCAGCCTTAGTCTGGCTCAATGCTGCTTCAGCCTGAGCATTAACAATCTCATCCCTGACCTTTGAAACTTTGGACTCGAGCTTCGTGATCATATCCTCTTGAACTGAAGCATTGTCATGAGCCAAACGGAGTTGGGCTTTGAAGGCAGGAACTTTAGCCAAGGAACCCTTCTCCTCTGAAGCTTGAGCCTGCGCCTGAGCTCTTGGCTCGCCACAGTCATCCCCGACTCGGTCGTCTTCACCTCTAAGGCACTCCAGATCCTCCGTCTTTTTCCACAAATGGGATAGGCGAAAAATTAACCCAAAAGGTTAAGAAGCGAAACGCATACCTGCCTGGGATGAGAAATTACTTGCCCCATCAAGTAGCTCTCGTAATCCAAGCTCTGGTACGCCTCATATCGCCAGTGCATCAACTCAACTTCCTTCTCCTCACAAAGGAGCCTAAGGGACATACCCTCATCCATAGCCCTCCAGAGCCTAGCTCAACAACGAAGCAGTCCAGACTCAAACTTGTCGGTGGCCTACAGAAGAAAACTCAGTAAGAAGTATAAGGTGATAACATAGAAGGAACAACGCAATTCTCACCATGATAATTTGCTTCCCATCTATCCCAGGACAAAGCTTGACACTCGCTCTCCTCGAAGGACGAGTTGGATTCCAAATCCTCAGGCCAAGGCTGGCAGGTCATGAACATCGCCCGACGCCCATAGAACCACTACAAAAGAAGGAAGGAAGACACAACCACTAAATCCACTCTCGCCATAGGCAAAACTGGTAAAGCATGGGGCTCATCATCTAAGAGTATAGCGACATTCTCCAATAAATAATATGGACTCATAAGGTATAATGCCAGTCGTTAGCACCCGGGCAAAGCGACTTGTCCATGGACAGACTCTATTGCCCTCAACAACAGGAATGAAGGGCGTAATCAATTGGCACCATGAAGTCAGCAGACCCTGGTGATCCCGAAGACCGCGGGAGGAGCTCTCCCCCCTGTCGGATAAGACCCGACATAGCCGGCATAGCGGTCGCAAAATTAAAGAACTAGAAGGCGAAAAGATGTACAGACATGCTAATGCTAGAATATTGAAAACATGGCGCGGAAATAAAATGGCAACTGCTTAAAATGCGGTAACCCCTGAGAAGGCGGAAAAAGCCTCATATTATATTTGGGAAAGGAGACGACGACTCGTCTACCTCAAAACCGGTCGAGAACGCTAACCGATGACATTCTCTCCCGTCCCGAGGTGGTACCCGACCTCGAGGACCTACGTCGTGGTAAGGCTGCGCTTTAGGGAGCCGACGACATCTTCGCCAACACAAGGATGGCATCCGATTTTGAGGACCTCCATCAAAGGGAAACAAACTCTGGAGAAATAAATGTTTTTGAACGTCACCCGTATGGGATTGGCTCCGGGTGCTGTCCAGGGTCGGACAAGCCCTCCTTCTGAATCTATCTAAAACACCATAAGGCTATTCACACTAAAATGCGCTTCTGGGTGGTCCGAGTGCGAGCAAGTCTTCGCTCTGAGACTGCTTTCAAGAGATCAAAAGCAGCCCCCGTCCACGGGTCCCTAAGCATATTCCTTCTCAAAGGTTATTACGGAACTGAACTGGTAAGTCACGACTCCGAGTCTCAAAACATTATTCTCATTTTTGCGCGAAGTTAGGGTCCTGGCTGCCCGAGGTTATCGACCTTATTCCGGGTTCAATCCAAGGAATGGCGAAAGACCCCATGCGAAGCCATTTTCATCAACTGAAGGCCGGAAGGAATACTCGCATCCGAGTTTAGTATTAGCAACAAGAAACATGATAATGCATTCGGAGTCTCCGCAAACATAAAGAAATACGGCAAGTATCAAAGGCAGGAGTCAAGAAAATATCTTTATATTCATAAACGTTTGCTTACAACAGCCCTCGGGGGGTCCTTTCATATGATTACAAAATCCTGCAAGGGGATCCTTACACATGAACAAAGAAGCGGAAGGGTGTACATACAACAAAAGCCTAAGAATCTAGCATATTCCCAAAAGCGCGTCTTCAATAGAGGCATCTTCGACATCATCTCCTCAGGCGCGCGACCTTAACGACAATATCTTCCAAGCCCAATACCCTTGGGAGTCTCATCTCGACACTCCCAGAATGGCGTCTTCAAAAGGGAAGACATAGAAGAGGAAAGCGATGGAGAAAAGCAAAGTGACGAAGGAGAAGACGAAAGGAGACAAGAGGTGTCTTGGTGAAAAATCTGGCTAGTATGAACTCCGCCAGTATTATTGATATAAAGCCACTTCCTGAGACATTGCCTCGGCCTGGGAAGCGACAGTTAGTAGAAAGCGCCGCCATACCCCAAGGAATCCAAAGGGGGTGTAATGCGCCAAGCCGAGGAAGGAGGGTGAGCAGCAGTGTATAATCTGAGTCCCCTCTTGAGCAGCGATGTATAATCCAAATACTTCCTCGGGTCGGAGGAAATAGGTCCTCTATTTCATCGCCCCGAACTAGCAAAGACAATAATAACAACAACAATAACATCAAGGCAACACGGCTTCGCCCGACCATAGAAGATCCGGGAGACAGGCCGTAGCACGCTTGACGTCGCCATAAAATCTTGAGGCCATGGGCCTCAAAATAGTGAGACAACAAAGAATAAATATAGCAAGAAAGTATAGATATCGGGGGAGGCTTGGATAAAAAATTGGTCACAAAGAGCCCCATTTATAGAAGAGAAGGGTAAAATAACCGACGACACCATTATCGCTCTTGAAAAATGTAACAACAGGTGCTTCAATGGGTTCATGGGAACCAAATCAACGGCAACATTATGGCCCCGAAGAACAAGAAATCACGACACGTCGAAATGGCCCTGAAAAAGCGAAACGGTGAAACGTTTCAGCAGTCATAAAGGATTGCATCATCAGCATGATGTCATTATGGGAGCCCATAGAGTGGGATGTCAAAATCGTTTCTTGTTGTTTCTCTCAAAGAAATGCGGAGACTATATGTGTATGGAAAAATCTGGGGGACCAATTTCTCTTTGGTAATGTACTTCAGTAGATCACCTCGGATGCTCGAGACCTCGAGCCAGATACTTCCCTCAAGATCTGTCTACACCAGGCCCGGGGATAATGTTCGCCGAGACCCCAACGAGCATAGGAGGCTTCCGAAGAATGCACCCATGGCCGGTTAAGTCTACTAGGGCAGTCTGACACTGGTCTACATCTACATCACGAAGCTAGTTAGTTGTCTCATCCCACTTCCTTTATCATTTAACGTATCTTGTACTAAGTTTGGATTCCCCTTCTTATACAAGGGGAATTATTGGCACTCTGCAAGAAAGTTACTCCAACGACTCCACATAAGATCAATAACTATTTTCTCTCTAACTTGCTCGCTCAAGGCTATCCCTTTCATTTATTGCTTTCATACTTGTTCTTCATATATTTCTTGATATTGGCCATAAAAGAGCCTCCTTTCAATTACATCCTAATAGTTATTCCCTTCCCGGTTACCCCCGATAGCTCGAGCTCGAGCCCAGGCATCGACATCGAGGCCCCTCACCGGCCAGTTCGAGGCCAAAATAACTGATCTCTCGGTTCGATCATAGTTCTATTTTAGCTCGCATTTCATCTCTTATCTTCAAATGCCTAGCATCATCTGCTCTAAGAACTAGCATAAAAATAGATCACGTATTTTTAGAGTCCCATTAACAAATTTAAGTGTTATTACCATTTTCACGGTAAACAACTACCTATTTCATTTATTGCTCTCATACTTGTTCTTCATTTAGTGCTTGATATTGTCCATAACGAGCCTCCTTCAATTATATCCTAACTGTTAGCCCTTTCCTGATTATCCCCGATAGCTCGAGCCCGAGCCCAGGAATCAACCTCGAGGCCTCTCATCGGTCAGTCCGAGTACTGGACAACAAGCCCCTCGGTTTGATTATAACCCTATTTTAGTTCGTATTTCATCGTTAAGCTTCACATATCTAGCATCAACTTCCTTAATAATTAGCATAAAAATAGATCACGTATTTTTAGAGTCCCATATAAAAATTTAATTATTATTACCATTTTCACGGTAAACAGTTTGGAGCCCACCGTGGGGCTAAAAATAATAGTAATTATTTTCTTGTTGGTTTCGTTACACAATGCAAGTTATCTTTCACACTTTTTCTTGTCCAAGATCATCGATATCAGGTCAAAATGTCTGGCTTGGTAAACAGAGTCGAGAACGACAACCTCAAAAACCATGGAGAAAATGGAGTGGTTGTTCCAATTGTCGGCGCACCACCGCGGAACCCAGATAATGCACCTGGACCTATTCCAGCGGATGCGGATTCGGAAGACGCATAGTAGGTCGACAAAACCTCACACACCGATAGGAGCATAGCACTTGGAGACTAAAAGGAAGACCAAAAAACCGCAGTCCGGGAAGAACAGGAAGTTAGTCTTCATGCTATTTTTCAAATGTTGAAGGCACAACAATTGGCTATCGCTCAGTTGCAAAGCCACCCGAAGACTCCCATCACAGTAGCACCGGAAACTACTCTCCCGACCGAATAGGTACCGGAGAGATCGAGCAACAACGGATCAATAGCCGATCCTGCCATCGTGAAAATGCTGGAGGACCTCATCAAAAGGATCGAGTCAGGCGAGAAAATGGTAATAGTCAACGACAAAAAGGTCGAGACCTACAACTCCAGGGTCGACCAGATCCCGAGCGCACCCCCGGTCCTTGAGGATGTGGATTAGAAGATGTTCATACAAAGGCCGTTCCCCGAAGAAGCAACCCCAAAACCCATTCCAAAGAAGTTCAAAATGTCGGAACTCCCAAAGTCCAATGGGACCACAGACCCCAATGAACAAGTTACTGCCTATACCTGTACGGTAAAGGGAAACGATATAAAGAATGACGAGATCGAGCCTGTATTGCTGAAGAAGTTTGGGGACATGCTCTCGAAGGGGGCCATGATGTGGAATCGTAACCTAGCTCCCAACCACATTGATTCATTTGACATACTGGCAGATTCCTTCATAAAGGCACATGCCGGTGCCATCGAAGTAGCAATAAGAAAGTTCTGCGTATTCAAGATTAAGCAAAAGGAGAATGAAATGCTGCGAGAATTCGTATCTCGTTTCTAGGTAGAAAGAACGAAACTAATCCGGTCTCCGACGATTGGGGATGCAGTCCTTCACTCAAGGCCTGAACGAACGAAGTTCGGTGGCTTCAAGATAGTTGAAATAGAACTCGATCGAGGATCCAACTACGACCTGGTCGGGTGCCCACAACTAGTACCAGTCGCAAATCAGGGTCGAGGATGACCAGCTGGGAGCCCCCTCGGGCTCAGTATACCCGAGCAGGCTCCTGGCAAAGAAACCGAAACCAAACAAAGAAAGGTATTGGCCGTACGCCAAAGATAAGAGGAATGCACCGAGACGCAACTTACCTCGCAATGGTCGGAGAATTGATCGAGGACAATATCCTCGAGGGATCATCAATAGAGCCAGGTTTGACGGAGATGCGAGGCCAACAGGGGCACCTCGCCTACCAGAATATAACTTCAACGTCATTGTATCGGACATCTTGTTCACGATCAACAATGCCAAGAACATCAAATGGCCCAGGCCTGTGCAGTCGGATCCTTCCTGGAGGAATCACAACTTGGTATGTGAACTTCATAATACGCACGGCCATAGGACCAAAGATTGCCACCAACTCCGCAAGGAAACAACCAAGCTACTCAATAAAAGTCACCGCTAAGGATTTTTGAGCAATCGAGCTCAAGTTCAGTTCCGAGAAATAAAGGCGGCCAAGAAGAACGAATCAAATGGACCGCGACATATTACCATGATATTAGAGGAGCGCAGACACTCTACAGGAACTTGTGAAGAGGAGGACAAAATATCCATCACCAGAGAAAAATGGACCCGGGGATACGTACCCGAAGATGCCCTCACATTCGACAAGAAAGGCTCTGAAACCTCGCCCCAATCTCATAACAATGCACTGGTAACCTTCTTCCTCATTCGTTCATTTCAAATAAAACACGTGCTTGTGAATTCAGGTGGCTCAACTAACATCATCGGGTCGAGGGTTATAGGGCAGCTCAGACTGCCAGGCCAAATCAGGTCCGCCTTTCAAATCCTTAGTGGATTCAACACAGCGATCGAAACAACGAGAGGAGAAACCATTCTCTCAGTCAGTATAGCTTGGCAGATCGAAACACCAAGTTCCACGTCGACGAAGGAGACGCGAGGTATAAACGCCTTATTCGGATGGCCGTAGACGTACCGTGTGAAGGTAGTATTGTCACCTATTTGCCAAATGATGAAATCCCTAGCAAAGGACAGAATTAAAACCATCAATAGGGAGAAACACGATACAAGTGAAATGTTCGCATTACGTAACATAGCGCCGACACCAATATCTTCACTCTCGAAAGAGTCAAAGGGTAATCAAACTATGTCTTCAGCTAAACCCGATTAAACACAGCGAAGGACCGTACAGAGTCCTCGCTCCAAACAACAGGGACACATCAGGTCTCGGAACATCTCCTGCGCACCCCGCAATAAGGTAAGACCACCTGCCTCGTCCGTTATTTTACAATAACCCATATGCAGGCACCCGGTCAGGGCGGTCGAAAGTGTTAACTCAACCCAAAGATCCCAAGGCCTTAATGGCATCCGTTGCACTCTTTTCCTTTGGCCGAGCTTTTGTTTTGAAGAGGGTTTTGCTAGCACAATTCTTAATAGGGAAACGCGCTACCTAAGGACGATCCGACAGGCTTGTAGGGCTTCTTTTGCAATCAATCCCGAACACTGGAGGGCACCCTTTGAGAGGCCATCCACTCGGAAGAGCCAGGAATTGACGAACAAAGTTCCAATAGAAAACAATGTACCGGGCCAGACGGTAAAATGAACCGTGTCCACATAACCCGGGCTCGCTGCAACAAAATAGAATGTCCTTATGCCAAAAAATCAAAGAACATCTTTTTCCAAAGCATCTCGTACTCCAAAGAAAATTTAGTATTTTCACTACGAGGATCCCTCCGCCGAGGATGTTCCGAAATACATGGAGACTAGAGCCAACAACTCGATGCCCGCAGGGCCTCAGGTTCGGGACTCCAAACTCATAAGCCCTCAATGAGGCAGCGCAAAAATTACAAAACATCTCCAAAAGAGAAAATTGTCCCGAACACTGAGAGACAAGCATCACAAACTCGAAAAATGCATGACCCCAGGGTCGGAATCTCCAAAAAACGTAAGCCCTCACTGAGGAAACTCCGAGCTCGTGAGTAACGGCCCCTAATCCTAAAGAAACTCGATGACTCGGAGACTGTCACCAATCGCCATTCTCTTAAAACCCAAGGCCTTAAGACCCCGAGTGGGCAGACTCGGTCTAGTGAGACCTATTTAATGTGGCAATGACAAAACTATAAGACCTCAACAGACATGAAAAAACTCTAAGACCTTAACAGGCATGAAAAACTATAAGACCTCAACAGGTATGAAAAAACTATAAGACCTCAACAGGCATGAAAAACTGCAAGACCTCAATAGGCATGCAAATTTTGTAACACCTTACTACAGGCAAAAAACTCGATCCCGAAGTTTAGGCTATATGTCGCATTTGTAAGACTCCCGAAAGGGAATACCCTCAATTTAGAAACCTAAACTACCACACCCGGGATCAAATATGGCTCCGGCCAAACACAAATGACTACGGTCAATACGGCTGCACCAGCCAAATTAACGTGACTCAGGGATGCCCGACCGTCGCTATAAAATCATAGGCCATTACTTTGAATCTACTTCGAAAAGAACTGGTTAAATAGGCTACCCTCGATAGGCAAACGATCTTCGACCATGTCAGCTCCAAATCACAAGGCTTCGAGCTACTCATCCTACGAGCTAAATCTTCCGAGGTGCTCAAACATCGTAGCAAATGACTTGAAATCGAGGTTCTTCCCGAACCGACGATGGGTCAGGCAAAATTCTTTCTAAAAGTCCTTAACGAGAGGAAAACAAAGCCTATATATGCCTAAAGGCAAAAGCATACGAGCCACTGTCGCCAGCATAATGAGTCTTAGGGCCACATATAATAAACGGTCGCAACGACCTAAAGCGTATCCAAAATAGTTAACTATACATGCCTAAGGGCATAGCGTAAGAGTCATCGTCGCCAGCTTCATAAGCCTCAGGGCCACACACATAAAAGGTCGCTTCGACCCAAGGCATAAGAGTCGTTGTCGCCAGCCCACGAAAATACAAAACTTGAGGGTTAAGTGAGCTCGAGTCACAACCCGACTCGGAGACTGAACCTAAAATAGTTAAAATACAAATGCCCAAGGGCAAGGCGTAAGAGCCATTGTCGCCCGCCCATGCAGACATTAAAGCCTGAGGGTCGAGTGGGCTCGAGTCAAAGCCCGACTCGGAGACTAAGCCCAAAATAGTTGAGCAAAGCAAAAAAGCTCTAACGCCAGCTTACACTAAAGGTCGCATCGACCGAACACGTAAGAACCCCGAGCATGCCTGATGAGCCTCGGAGCTATATTATGAATCTAAGGATTCTCATCGACTTTGAAACCAGTCCACCTGGTCAAAAGCGAAGCATAAAGGGATACATAAGAAATAAAACTTCAGGTTCTCTTCTATTTACATATATAAAGCAGTGCAACCTCCATCTACAGACGCGCTCTGGACATATGACAAGAAAGATGGAAAAGTCTACGCCTCGCCCCTGAGGGATACAACCTACCAGCCTCATCTTCACTCTCCTCGGCGTCGGATAGTAATGACCGAGCATCACGCTCATCTGCCCTCACTCGCGCCAGCTCTTCCAGGAGAACAAAACCCCTGGTGCTGATCTCCTCGAGAACCCTTCTTCGGGATCTGCAACGAGCATATTCTTTGATCCTCTCTTCGCGATCGAGAACCCTCTTCTGGTTAACCTTAGTCTGGCCCAGTATTGCTTTAGCCCAAGCATCAACGATCTCAGCCCTGACCTTTGAAAGTTCGGACTCGGGCTTTGTGATCATATCCGCTTGAACTGAAGCGTTATCACGAACTAAGCGGAATTGGGCCTCGAATATAGGAACTCTAGCCAAGGCACACTTCTCCTCTGAATCCTGAACCTGCACCTGAGCTCTTAGCTCGCCACAGTCATTCCTGACTCTATCAGTTTCACTCCTAAGGCACTCCAGTGCCTCCGTTTTTTCTGCAACTGGGATAGGGAAAAAGATTAACCTAAAAGGTTAAATCGAAATGCATACCACGAGAATTTACCTGCTCCATCAAATAGCTCTCGTAATTTGAGATCTAGTATGCCTCATATCGCAGTGTGTCAACTCAACTTCCTTCTCCTTGCAAAGGAGCCTAAGGGACCAACCCTCATCTAGAGCTTTCCGGAGCCTAGCTCTATGATGGAGCATCTCAGACCTTAGCATGTTAAAGGCCTGCAGAAGAAAAGCTCGATAAGGAAGGTGAGACGTGAGATTCAGAAAGCATGTGCCAAAACTCACCGCAAAGTGAAGTCGGCGGACTTCCTTGAAGGCCGAGCACACCTCTGTTGATCCAGCCCCCTTGGCCTTGGAAGAACCAACCTTGGTCAAAGCATGATCTCTCAGGGGGACTTCCTCTCCAAGGACGGAAACTACGGGTACAACAGGCTCGGGCAAAGTCCACTCCTCAAAGACTCGGCCCGTTTAGCCCTACTGAAAGCTCCATCGCACTGCAAGTGCATATCCCATTTATCCTTTCCGCCCTTTAGCTCGGAAGCTGGCAACTCCTCCCCTTCTACGGAGGAACACAGCCTCGCCCTTGGAGACCCTCCGATACCTACGACAACAAGATTAGTGCATGAAAATGGGAAACTGTCTTCCCAAGTGTACGAAGGATAAAGCAGTGTATGCGCGTACCATGGTGTTTTGATTCCCACCTACTTTAGGACACAGTTCACCACCTACGCTCGTCACAAGTCAAATGGGTCACCAGCTTTCGGACCCAGCCGGGCAGATCGGGAACTTTACCCGGCACCCATGAAATTGTAGCAAAAATGAAGGAAACGCGATTACTAAAGTAGATTTCACCATGAGCGAATCTGAGAAAGCACGAGACGCACCACTCACGCGAGTAATTCCATTTCTCAAGGAATGGCATAAGTTTCACAGGGATAACGTCAATCATCCAAACCTAGACGAATCGACTAATCCACTCTCGATCTCCATCTTCCTCATCATTAATGACAAAGGGGGTGGACGAAAGGCACCGCGAGGTTAGCAGACCTTAATGATGAAAGGACCGGTATAGCCTGATGAGGTGACTGAGCATAAATTCAAGTCATGCTTTCTCTGCAAAGAACCTCATCATCAACACTATTCGCCAAAATGACGGATGTATCTGTGCCAAAGTAACCCAGTACCATAAACAGAAATTGAGCACGACCCTATCAAGGGATCCTAGCACGAAAGGGTACAAGTACACATTCAGGAATCCATCGGCAAGGTCAGTGATACCCTCATCCGGGGGAAGCGCTTGCAACGCTGCCCCCTCGCCCAATCGGTAGTCTTTCCTCACTATCTCTAGATGCTCCTCTCTTATCAAAGACATAGTCTTCAGAGTAAACTCCCGTGGATCCTAAGAACTAGGAGTGGAACTCTCCCCTCTCTGCCGGACAGTCCCTAAAGTAAAAGTCACGGCTATGGTGGAACTAGAAAACTGAAGTGGGAACCTACACGAACACTTTTGCGCTTAAGTTAATGAAGGACTCGATGCCAAAGCGGAAGGATAACTATCTAAAATAATGTGATCTTCTAAGAAGTGGGAGCAAACCCATATAGATGTGGGGAAATAGCAACAATTCGCCTACCCAGGTAAGGCCCCGGGAGGCCGACGACTTCAGTATGGGTTCTGAGGTGGTACCTGACCTCGAAGTTTCCTCTCAAGGAGAAAAGCAAGCACTTCGAGCTCCGTCTATAGGGGCTCGACCTCAGGAAGTCACCTAAATATAAGTAACCCCTCCTCAGAGACCTGCCTACGACGCCTTAAAAGGTTGTCTACATCAAGTTCAAAGTAAATCCCCAAGTACCCGAAGTTGACTTTCACTCAGAGGCTGCTCTCAAAGTTTCAATGTTCGGTGCTCTATCTCCATGAGGCTCTAGGGTCCCGATGACCCGAGTTTATCAGACCGCTTCAGGCTTGATCCGGGAAACAACGATGAGCTCGAAAAGGAGCCATTTCTGTTAACCGGAGACCGTAAAGATTGCTCGCACCAGAGTTGAATATTGACGATCGTCGATAGAGACATATATTCAAAATCCCCACAAACACACAAGAATATACAAGAATATGGCAAATATCAAAGCATAAGTAAAGAGGATGTCCTTTTATTTCATAAGTATTGGCTTACAATGGCCCTCGAGGGGTCCTTACATACAATTACAAAAGCCCGCAAGGGATCCTTACATAGAAACAAAGAAACAAAGGGGTATACACCCACAGTGAAAACCTAAGAACGTAGTCCATCCTCAAAGGTTCATCTCCAGTATCAGAATCCCCGAGCGTCGCCTCCTCGAGCTTGCATCCTCGAAGGCAACTCCTTCGATTGTTATCTCCTCTAGGTTCCCAGCTCAATCCCGCAGAAAGTCATCGCCGGGGGAGAAGATGAAGAAGAGGAAAATGGGGGATGCAGAAGAGGCAGAGAAAAGAGACATAGCCCGCTGAAGCCAAAGGTTGAAGATTCGGCGGGTCCCAACCTCAATGGTCGGTTGTGCCATTTTATCCCTCGGGAAAGAAAAAACTCTAGGGATGAAGTGCCACACCAGGACGGGGTAGGAGAATGAGCAACGGTGTATAGTCCGAATAGCTTTCTAAAAAAAGGGAATGTTGATTCCCCGTCTATCATCATCTCGAGCCAATAAGGACAGTAGTAACAACAACAATGGAAGCAACGGTAGGACGGTATAATCTCGCTCGACAAAGGGAAGCTCAAGCAAAAGGCCATCGCCCAGACAGTGAGAACACATCCAAACAACCTTAAGGCCGTGAACTTCAAACATGATGATTCACGAAAGAGGAAGATGTCGAGGAGAAAGGGATGAATGAGCAAATAAAGACACTCGGATAGAAAAATAATGCTAGAACGCTCCCATTTATAGGAGATAATGACATGGTCATCGAGACCTTTGGAAGATTGACCGGCGAACGCAATTACTGCATTTTTAAAAACTAAATCGACCGCAGTACTGAAACTTTGAAGAACAAGAATTGACAGCGCATTGAATGGCATCGAAAAGACAAGTCCATGAAATTTCCTACTTATCGTGAAAATTCACGCCACAGAATGCATTATCGGTATGACGTCGTCATGGTAAGCCCGAGGAGTCGGGTATCATAATCATTTCCTATCGCTTCGTTCTGAGAAATGTGGAGAATATCTGTATGCGGTGAAATCAGAAGGTCTAAATTCTTGCTATCGAGTCACTTCAGAAGAATACCTCGAGACCCCTAGGACGCGAAGCTGTGACTGAGTTCCCTCCCTCGGAGCTCATCGAGGTCTGAATTAAAGAGGATATAGATCGAGGCTAGAGTAAAATGGGTAATTCCTAAGGCACACGGCTATGTCTTACAAATCTGGCCTACCCAGAGCCTGTATCAAGGTGTCGCGTCTAGCCGTCCCATCCCCATGCTTTTACAATTAATGTATTTTGTACTATGGAGGGATTTCACTCCTATATAATGGGGATCCTCACCACTTTCTAAGTGGATGCTATTGCTCCAACTACTCTACATAAAATCAATAACAACTCTCTTTCTCTCTTTTCTCTCTAACTTACTCGCTCGAGACTACCACTTTTATTTATTGCTTTCATACTTGTTCTTCATTTATTGCTTGATATTGGCCATAAAGTATCTCCTTAAATTATATTCTAACTGTTAGCCCTTTCATGATTACCCTCGATAGCTCGAGTCCGAGCCCAGGCATCAACCTCGAGACCTCTCATCGGTCAGTCCGAGGCTCGGACAACAAGCCCCTCATTTTGATTATAACCTTGTTTTAGTTCGTATTTTGTCTTTAAGCTTCACATATCTAGCATCAACTGCCTTAACAACTAGCATAAAAATAGATCACGTATTTTTAGAATCCCATATAAAAATTTAATTGTTATTATAATTTTCACGGTAAATACCTAACATTCTTTAAGGTAATATTTATCCCTTCAAGGATTCCAGTGCCTATCTTTGTATAACTCATATCTAGATGTACTATTTTAGAGTGCACCATCTGGGTGTCTCACAAGAAGATCTATAAACACATTTGCAATATCCTTTGGAAATGTCAACTAACGCAAACAATCCATTCACTATTTTGGGTAATTCTAACCACAGCCGGATCCTGATATTCGTCCTTCCTCTATACTATTTTTGTTGGCTTCCATAGGGTATAAATGAGATGGGTGTGTCCAATTGCACATACCTCTGTTACAAATGAAGGTAACTCAAAATGCTTATATTTCTCTGCTTGAATTGTAAATACTATCAATCTTCATTAACTGGGTACCTCGTACCCTTTTTCAACTTGCTTTCTTTACTTGTTGAAACTTGTGTCTACCTTGCGATTCTCTTATTCCTTTTTATCGTAAGAGTGGATAGGCATTCTTGCCTTAGGGATCCTTATCAAGAAGCTTACACATCTTAGTATACACATGATCAGCTGAATACCTCATATTTATCCATCATAAGCATGATGCAAAAATTGAGTTCTTCTGACTTAACTCTTCCACAGTTTAATCTCTTACCAATTGTCTTTCTGGATGTAGGCATCATTGTATTATGGAAAAGATAGAGTTTAGGAAATTGAGTTCTTACAACTGAGCTCTACCACACGAACTAGAGTAAGAAGAAAGAGTGACAGTCCTAAATGCCTTGTAGCCTCCTGCTTATAAGTGTGGTGCATGACACACCCATAAGCAAGACTCTACTAGACACGGCTTGTAGACTCCCTAGGATAGAACTGCTCTGATACAACTTTGTCACACCCCCAACCTGGGGGCGATACCATCACCCGATGCCTCACCTATCCTTGTGTACCAACTTGCGACTAAGGGACTCTGAACATACAATGTCATACTTTGGCCATGGGGACACATTGCAAGAAAATTTGTGAAGCAAAATGTAAAACTAAACGGAAACAAGTACTGACTAAACATCAATATAAAGTTGGGTTGACAAGGCCGTCATAATTGCTACAGCTGACAAACAAACAAAATATATATACAAGGCCTACAATTCCAACATAATGCACTAACTAACATAATAATGAACTAACTAACATGCAAATCTCGTTGCTATTACACAGTATAACTTCGTTGCAAATCTCTTAGAATTCCAATTCCGTATTGAATCATCATACGTACTTTGTAGTCATAAGCCTTCGTTTTGTGAATTTTATCATATTCTCATATGAGTCTTTTTGAGTTTGAGAAGACTTTCATGGCTTTTGTTTAAGATTTCATTCTTTATTTTGATGAAGCCTTACTCCATTCCCCTTAATAAATTTGGGATGTTTCTTATTATAGGTGTGGACCCCCTTTGTAAGATGACTTAGCCAAGAATTGCTCTAAATGTGACACCTTATTTGTTGAGTAAAGAGTCACTTAATTAGGCTAAGCTTGCTCCCACGTTGAGGATAAGATACCTTAATCTTATCCACAATTCTAATTAATTGTTAACTTATTAATCTCCCACTAACCAATAATTAACCAATTACCCACATTATTAAGAATTATCTCAAATTACTTAAAATACTACTTACTTTTAACACACCTTATACACCTTACTATTATGGTCACGTGCTACCTTGTACAGCACTAGTCCATATATGCCGGGTATTATAGCTCGGACCGTATTTTATCCAAATAATCTCATTCCCGAGCATACATCGATTAACTTATGACGAAACTTTAACATACGAAAATGCGGGATGTAACACCTCATTTTCGAGCCTATATCAATTTTTCTTATGGCGTACTTCCACGTACGAAAACATGGGGTGTAACATTATTCCCCCCTTTTTGAACATTCGTCCTCGAATGTTGACTGATGCACTTTTCATTTTCATAACCTATCTCTTCTAAATATTTTAGTACTCTCCTTGCCTTCTAGGCAACTATTCTATGAATAAATCCAAAGGCCAAGGCATTCCCCCTTTAGGCCTCTTTCTCACACCACGACTTGTGGTCGGAATCTTCCCAACTCGAAACTGTTGCTACCATCTGTCATGCAGCCTGTGCGACTTTTTCCTTGTATGTGCGCCTATGCGACTCTTCTCTTAAGATTTGAGCCAATATCTAGGCCTCACTTTGGGAACATATACAGAACTTGACATGATGTCCCTCTGGGAATCTATAGGTGTACTGAAGTTCTTTGCTCGATACTTTGTCGAACTTACGACTATTGCTATATTTTGTTTCATAGCCCCGATTATCCATCCGTATGACTTTACTACATCTAGGTAGGTCATACTACACCATAGCTCTTACTTTGATTTATCATTACTGAGGCCTTCTACCAAACTCCAACTTATTCTCGTTGCTTATCCTATAGGTGTAAGTCTAAGACCTTTAATGCTTCCTCATTACAATTCATCTTAAGAATGACGGCCTAATCCAACTTTGTAACACTACCGCTAGGACTGACGTCTCATCGGGGAACATCTGAAATGTTTAGACTGATCCACCTAGGTCGATAGGACTGAAGTCTCATAGCATCCCAATGTGATTCACCTTATGTGGGTATTTTAATCCTGTGGTTTTCGTGAAATCCTTTGTTTTTTTTCAAATCATTACAAAATAGAAGGCCCAAAAGTCATCCTTTATCTATCACAATCACACCCTCATTCCACTACAAGGGCAACATTCCATCTTTTCTAATGCTACTAGTCTTAGACTCCTTTGAGTTCATTCAGGCTTACTGAGCTTTCTATTACTTAGAGAAACCATCAACTCTCTTGTTTCCATGGGTTTAATCCCGAGGACTTATCCATTCTCGTTACCTTCTCGCTCGCCTTTCTTATCCTTACTCCTGTCTTCCTAAAACCTTGTCGCTCTACCATAATTTAGCTTGCAATTTACACATATTCATTTATACTACTCGCAACCTTCCTTCGACTTTCTTGCCCCATAGATTTCCTTATGTTATTCTGGAACATCAAGTGAGGGATCACATCAAGCCTATCTCTTATTTACTCTGTTGACTAGGCCTCTTGATACCTAGAAACCATAAGCTGGAAGATATGCCACTGTCAACGCCGCTATCATTCCTGGATACTGAATCTCAGCACTTCTAGCCTTATATCTGAAGTATGGACTATTCGTAACCTTCTATATTTGAGTTTCTCATACGTTGTTCACCTTTGCCTTACTTACTTAAAAATCTTGCATCACATCTTCTATCTCTTTCATGACCTCCCTTCCACATAGGTATAATTCATATCCACAACTTGAAGCTCTATTATAATACTCGTACCTTTGACGCATACACAATCCGGTGGGATATTCATATTGACTTCTTATAAGGCTAGTACTCTTCCAACTCGCTTTATTGTAGAGCCGTTATAGAACATGGCTGTTGTACTATCTCTCTTATACCTCAGATATTAAGAGTGATTCTGCCATGTTCTGAATCACGATTCCTATAATTTTTCGGGTTCAATAATCAGACTCCTGATTTACTTAGTTGATTAAACTCTTTAGATTCTTCTTTCTTCCAATTAGGTTCCATGTAGGCTTAAGCTATCTTCCGATCTGAGTCTCCTAGTATTAGTTATTACTTTCGCCTTTCATGGGTGCTATGGAATATCCATGATACAATCTTCTAATAATTCTATCCTTTGTCTCTCCCCTGGGCTCAATTCTTTCTTTTAACATTGTAGTGTTATATGGTTGTATGAATGTCAATACATATGTTGCATGGATAATACTCCGAAATCTTAACTGCATTCATAACGTAACTAACTCTGGATCATTGATCGAATAATTCCTTTCGCTCCATCTCATCTTTCTTTAAACTTAAGCAATTACATTTCCTAGTCTTTCTGCCCCCTTGTTGCGTGCATATTTAGCTTATCTTAGTTCCCATGCATGCTGGATTTTTTTTATGCAACTCATATGATATTGACCAATAGTTTTGGTTTCACTTCCCGCTCATTAGCCACGATAGGTGCCAGACCACTTTTTTATGGAGTGCATACAATGTTGTTGTGAGACTATTGTTACAAGACCATTTCCTATTTATGTTACTGTGCTTAGGCTGAAGCCTTATTCCTTATTCCCTCAGCTAGTCTTTCGTTTTAGTACTTAGGGAGGACCTTGTTACTCTTATAAAGCTGTGAGCTTATTACATCGTATACTCGATGGAATTTCTGATATTCTTCCTCACCTACAATTATCTGTAGTTACTTACATCCATGCCCTTGTACTTGTAGGGTTGCTCACGAACTGATACTTTGACTAATTTTCCAGTGGCACTCTATTTTATTTTTGTAACACTTATACAGTACCTTTAACTACCCCAACTTTTATTAGAATATTTCTCAAGTATTGCAATGTCATAACTGCGAGGTTGAATTCACTATATTGGGTTTTACTATGTTTATCTTGCACGATCTGCTGATTTGTCTGTAATCTCTTGTCTAGCCATAACTAGGCTCTTCATGAATCACTTACTAACTACTCGTTGGCCCATTCTCGTATCAATATTCCATGTAATCTTTCTTGGGTTATTTCCTTTGTCTTAACTTACCTCTCGTACTAGCTCCTTATTTATCAATAACATCTCGGGAAGGAACCCTTACTTCATTTTCTTGACGATATGCTTGCATAATGATCTGGAATCATAGCATATCTGTAGGATTTGAATAGGTGAAATTTCATCCCTTTTCTTATTTTTTATCGCATTCTTCCTTCACCATTCCATAGTTACTAGAACCACTTAATTCTGACTTAATGCCACATTACTCCATATTCCCCCCTTTAGGGGAGTACTAAGATTTAGTTCTATGATGATCTATGTGGATGTTTTACCTCATCATCTTTAGCGTCTTATCACATCATCGATGACCCTTACTCACCTTGCGGTAATCTTTCTATACTAAGGATAACAAATTTCCTTACTTGCGAGGGTGACACTTACTATAACCGGCACATACAGTCCCTTAAGCTAAACTTTGCTCACATTTCTTTCTTTAGGGAAGCGTCTTCCTGAAAGACCATTCTCTGAATTTCTTATGAATCATCTTCTATTGTCCATTCTATTATCGCACGAATGAAATATGAAATTCTCATGATGTCAACCATTATAACCTCACTTAGTCCCAAATTCATGTTTAGTTTATCTTGTTCACCAGCCCATACTGATTTCTATTATTTTGGGGTCTAACTTTTCCTTCTGGTAGTTGCGATGGAGTCACGGACTTATTTCTTGAAATAAGGATATGACTTTATGGCCTATACTCTTATTTTGTCTCAAGGCCTATCACTTCTCGTGTTTTTCTTCACTTGACTATAGACTCTGTAATACTATCATATTTTTGATCTACCGTTGTCATCCATGTATCGCATCTTACTCATAATTCTTCATTAACTCTCTTCTTATTTCCCGCTAACATTTCTGTCCATCACTTTATTCTGAAATCCTCAACAAGACATTCTTTTGCTTTTGGCTCCCCTTACTCCATCCACTGGATCTCCAAATTGCCTGACATTCTTTCTCTACTAGGGACGAGAGCCATACTAAGGTAATATTTATCCCTTCAAGGCTTCTAGTGCCTATCTTTATAGTACTCATATCTAGCTGTACTATTTTAGAGTGCACCATCTAGGTATCTCATAAGGAGATCTATTAGAACATTTGCAATATCCTTCAGAAATGTCAACTAACGCAAATAATCAATTCACTATTTTGGGTAACTCTAACCCTAGCCGGATCCTTCTCTTAATCTATTTCTGTTAGCTTCCATAGGGTATAAATGCGATGGGTGTGGCCCATTGTACATACCTCTATTACAATTAAAGGTAACTCAAAATACTTATATTTCTCGGTTTGAATTGTAAATATTGTTAATCTTCATTAACAAGGTAACTCGTACCCTTCTTCACCTTGCTTTATTTACTTGCAAAACCTTGTGTCTACCTTGCGATTCTCTTATTCCTTTTTATCGTAAGAGTGGATAGGCATTCTTTCCTTAGCGATCCTTATCAAGAAGCTTACACATCTTAGTATACATATGATCTGCTGAATACCTCATATTTATCCATCATAAGCATGATGCAAAAATTGAGTTTCTCTGAATCAACTCTTCCACAACTGTATCTTTTACCAACCGTCTTTCTGTATGTAGGCATCGTCGTATTACGAATAAGATAGAGTTTAGGAAATTAAGTTCTTACAACTGAGCTCTAACACACGAACTAGAGTAAGAAGAAAGAGTGATAATCCTAAATGCCCTCTAGCCTCCTACTTATATGTGTGATGCACAACACACCCATAAACAAGACTCTACTAGACACGGCTTGTAGACTCTTTAGGATAGAACTGCTCTGATACAACTTTGTCATGCCCCCAACCTGGGGGGTGAGACCATCACCCGATGCCTCACCTATCCTTGTGTACCAACTTGCGACTAAGGGACTCTGAACAAACAATGTCATACTTTGGCCATGTAGCCAAATTACAAGAAAATTTGTGAAGAAAAATGTAAAACTAAACAAAAACTAGCACCGACTAAACATCAATATAAATCTGGGCTAACAAGGCCATCATAATTGCTACAGCTGACAAACCAACAAAATTTACATACAAGGCATAAAAGCCCGACGTAATGCACTAACTGACATGATATGTCTATAAGCCTTTACTGATAGATGTATTATGATCAGAATAGGGCCCCGACTACACATAACCTATATCTATATATACACAAGATATACACAAAACTCTAGACCCGGTAACTCCGAAGGACGTGAAGCTTACCGATAAAGTTGAACTCGTGCAACACCTACTGAGGAGGTCCACCCGTCTGTCTGTCTGAACCTGCACTAATGAAATGCAACGTCCCTAGAAAAAGGAACGTCTGTACGATATAATGTATCGAGTATATAAGGCAATAAAATAATTGAAAGCTGAAACTGAACTAATAATATAATAACTGAAAGTAACTGGGAGTCAAAGATGATCTGGAGATATACTTACCTGTTGATACTGACTCAACTCTCTCAATATAGTAAGTAAAATAAATGACTGGCTCTATAAGGCTCGGAATTTATAACTTCTTTGCCATAGTAGGCTCGATCATAGGCACTCGGCCATACTAGGCTCTGTATCTCGGCAATTCTTGGCTCGCTCGTAGGCGCTCGGCAATAGTAGGCTCGGTATATAACTTACCATCTGATCAGAGGTTGCCAAATAGGGGACTGCCCATTAATTATAGCTCGATGGTGGTGAAAATATTATAGTACTGTATATATATAAACCCTCTGCTCTCTTGACTGGAAAAAGATAATACTCAATTCAATATGAAGTCCTGATAAGGGAGAATACTGTAACTTATGAGACTAGGATAATATATATAATTTCGGGAGTATGAACTTCTCTTTATGCCTAGTTATCAATCACATCTAATTACGAGATCATGCCAAAATGAAGGAAGAGCTTAGCTCTAAGATAGCTAGACCGATTCACTTGTCAATTCCTCGAACACATGTCTTTTGCGACGAAACACGTAACGGTGGATCGAAGTAGGGAAAAATCCGCAGGATGTTCTTGAGAAAGATTTTACCGTACTCCCTTAGAATTGCAAATCTCGTTGCTATTACACTGTATAACTTCATTGCAAATCTCTTAGAATTGCAATTCCGTATTGAATCATCATATATACTTTGTAGTCATAAGCCTTCATTTTATGAATTTTATCATAATCTCATATAAGTCTTTTTGAATTTGAGAAGTCTTTCATGGATTTTGTTGAAGATTTCATTCTTTATTTTGACCAAGCCTTCCTCCATTCCCCGTAATAAATTTAGGGTGTTTCTTATTATAGCTGTGAACCCCTTTTGTAAGATGACTTAGCCAAGAATTGCTCTAAATGTGACACCTTATTTGTTGAGTAAAGAGTCACTTAACTAGGCTAAGCTTACTTCCACGTTGAGGATAAGATACCTTAATCTTATCCACAATTCTAATTAATTGTTAACTTATTAATATCCCACTAACTAATAATTAACCAATTACCCACATAATTAAGAATTATCTCAAATTACTTAAAATACTACTTACTTTTAACACACCTTATACACTTTACTATCATGGTCACGTGCTACCTTGTATGGCACTAGTCCATAAATGTCGGGTATTATATCTCGGACCGTATTTTATCCAAATTGACAAACTTCGACGAAACACACTTTTTTCGATTCTCTTACCCTCTCACCTTTATGAATTTACTTATCACTCATTTGAAATAGCACAATACTTTTAATCTCCAAGTAATCTTACTCTCGAGCATTTGTCGATTAACTTATGACAAAACTTTAATGTACGAAAATGCGGGATGTAACATCTCATTTCCGAGCTTATATTAATTTACTTATGGCGTACTTCCACGTACGAAAAAATGTGGTTTAACATTATTATTGTTGTCTATATATGTTAGGATATACTAGTTAGTGATTTGTGCGCCTAGCCAACGATGTTTGGTGTTATCATATTCTTGGTAGGATTTGGGTCATGACATCTAACTTGTCCACTCAAATGACTGTGAAGTCATATATATACAAACACCTTCTAAAGTACATTTATGTTAATCTTTCCATGTCAAGCAATAAAAGTTGAATCCCAATGGTTACTAGTTACACAATTTCTGTAGCATCTAGTCAAATCATCCATAGACTTCATTCGCGATGCGTCTTCTACAACTCACATACTTCTCAGGTAATGCAAGATAGTACTATGCTACTCTTAAGCAACACAAATTACTCTCTAACTCAAAATCTTCGACTCAAAGACGAATCACAACCTTTACCATTTGATCCCAATCTGTCACGATACAAGATCTCACCACAGCCGTGATGATGCCTAACACTGCTTGCTAGGCAAGCCCATTGCAAAACATGAGGAAATTAACTTCAACAACAATATGAAATAGCCTCAATAATGATATAGCATATATAAATAAAGTCAATAGCAACAATACAACTGAAAACCATGCCACGATCTGGTATCATTGAGTACATGAGCTCTATAAAAATTAATTTTAGAGTCTGAACAAAATTATAGTATTGTCTGAAAGATTAAATAGTAATAGCATGAACTAAGAAAAGGGACATCAATGATGGCAAACGAAACAACAATGGTACATTGAAATCTTTAGTAGGTACATATGCCACTCTATAACAACCACCTTTAAAAGCAGCACCTTGATATGCACAAAAAATGCAAATTGTCATATGATTAACCGACCTCATGTACTAAATAAGTAACAAGCCATACCCCGGGCTGAAAGTAGTGACGATTTTGGCAAGGTCCCATGCTCATTTTCAATACCCAACAACACAAATAATAGCACAATAACGGCAAAAGAAAATTATATCAGGTAATATGTAGTTCAATTTTATCACAATAAGAGGAGAAATAAGCATGATATTCAACTATATCAATCAAGGCACCAATTATTCCATAGAAAACACCTAAACATTGATTATCAATTTAAACTACGATTCCAAGATTTAAACATCAAATAGAGACATCAAGTACTAGTTAGCATGAGAAAGATACAACCATATAACTGCATGACAAGTTTACATGCCAAAATCAATGATATCACATATAATCATCAAGTATACCAATCTCAGCACATGCATAATGCCTGGCACAAGTACCCCTCAATCATCACACACACATACCCTCGCCCACTCAGCACTGTACGGGTGCCTGACATTAGTCACTCACAAAGCACATCTCGTGTGTCTGCATAGACAAGTTAATATCTGACTCTAGACGGGGAAATCCTAGCCCAAGCACTAATAAGACCAAAAATAAACGATCAATATCACTTAGCCTAGATGGGGACTGGCGCATGCGTTACCTGACTATGAATACCACTCAACTCAATATGGGTGCACGCATTACCTCACTATCAATTACTAACACGGCTCTATGGTCCAAGATCAATCATTAATCTCCTCAAGTCTCAATATGCCAACCTGTCACAAGACCATAATAAAAATATTGCACGGATATAAAAACATGCCACAACTCAGCTGAAACTCATGTCATACAAATACGAAAACCAAAAATATGTGAGATAACATATAAAGCGCGTACCAAGACACAGATAGAATATGCGGACATATTATCATGATTGAAAATATGACTATTTATAAGGCAAATAGCCCAATATAAAAAAATTTCCCTACCATGTCTCAGAACGATAAACACATAGCCTAGATATGATTTTCAGCATGAATAATAACTCACATAGTCATACATATAGATAAAACACGGTATCAATGAGCCATGGTAGAAAAACAAGGCACATAATAGCCTAAAGTCTACATGGATCATGAATAATCATGGTTTATGCATATACGCTCGTCACTTCGCACATGCATCACTCCCAACACATACAAAATATCATGGCCACTGGGGAAATTACCCTCAAACCAAGCTTAGGCGAAATACTTACCTCAAGTGTGAGAATCATACACCAAAAATCTCTTGGCTTTTGAATCGGCCATCGAACAGGCCAAGTATAGCAAAAAAAATAACGTAGAACAAGGCTATAAGAACCGATTTCAAACAACAAAGCTTCAATATTTACTCAATTACACAAAGTCAACCAAAAAGTTAACCCTAGATCACTTCATGAAACCAGACAAAAGTCACAAATCTCCATACCCATTTGAATACGAGTCTGAATATATAAGTTTTATCCAAATCTGACTGTGAATCAAGATATAAATCAATTATTCATTCTCCAAATGCCAAAATCAAGGATATAATCATGAATAATGATCAAATATGAGATAAGAACACTTACCCACTCGAAATGGATGAAATCGTCTAAAATATCACTTCAATCCGAGCTCCCAAACTCTAAATATATAAAAAAGAAGCCATACTCTCGATTATAACATTCTAGCAGGGATCTTGCATATGCGGTCTCTTCTTTTTCTTCTGCTAAGTTACATTTTCGGCCCAAGCTCTGTATCTGCGAGCTTCACTAAAATCTCAATCACTCATACCTACGTCCAAGAATACGCTTATGCGGATCCGCTCCTACGACCAAAGCTTGCATATGTGCAAGCGCATCTACGCACTGACCTCCACATCTGCAGACTTCCTTACCTAGTCCTAATTCTGCTTCAGCTGACTCCTCCACGCAACTGCGACCTCGCACTGTGGTCGCAGTTTTGTAGGTTTGACATACCAGAACCAGACCTGTCAACCAAAAACCAAATGGTCCGAAATCTATCCAAAACACACTCAAGCCCCTAAGACTCCATCCAATCATACCAACAAGTCCCAAAACACGTCACGAACATACTCAATGTCTCAAATATCACAAAGCAATATCAAAACCATAAGTCGCACCTCAATTAAAACTGAACTAATCAAACTTCCAACTTCCAAAATCATGTTGAACCATGTCTAAGCAACTCGTAATGACCCCAAATTTTGCACACAAGTCATAAATTACCATACAAACCTATCCGAAGGCTCGAAATCCTAAATGGATCTCAATAACCACTACGGGCATGTGATTTTTGCCCTATACGAAATACTCCTATAAAACCCCAAGAAAATAATTTTTTCTTAATTATTTGCCATTTTTAGGAATTTTTGTAGAATTTTATTTAATTGTTTGCATTTTTTGTGCACGTTTAATTTTTATTAAAATTATGAAAAAATGCCAAAAATACCATGTATTGCATTTAGGTTTTTTTGCATTTTTAGGATTAATTAGTTAATTATTTGTGTTATTAAAAATGAAAATCACAAAAATTGGCCCATTTTTACATTTTTTCTTTTATTTTTATATTATTGATTTTTTCACTATTAATTTAGGATTAAGTGATTTTTATAATTTTTGTAATTAGGTAATTATTTTAATTTCATATTTTTAGATAATCTAGGATTTTAATTTTAGGACTTTTAATTTAAGGAAAAGAAAAAGAAAAAGAAAAGAAAAGGCAAAAGGAATAAAAAGAAGTAAGTAAAAAAGGGGTTTTTTAATTGAAATTGGGCCACTCTTTAATGCCAAATTTGTTCCCAAATTACCCACAACCCAATCCCAAAAATCAAGTCTACCCGATCCAGCCCCCATTTAACCCAAACGACCCTATTTTGTAACCATTGGATCACAGCCGTTGGATCTTCGTAATCCAACAGCCCGGAACTGATAAGGCTTTTAATATAAAAGTGTCTAAAACACCTACCCCCCATTCCAAACCCCATCAGTCTGTCACCTCTCTCAAAGAACTGAACCCTAGCCGCTTGTATATCCCTCGCTAGCTCCGCCAGCCGCCGCCGGCCGAAAATAGCCTCACGGCGGTTCCGGTGCTCCAAACTCCACAATTTTTACACCACAGAATACCCCCCTCCTCATTCTAGTTCCCCAGTTAGTTTTCCCCAAATCCCTATTGAATTGCTCGAATTTCGGATCTAAGATTCAAATTTTTTTTAAAAAAACTAACTCCTCCAAATTACCCCAAAATAACACCCCTACAGTCCTCAAACCTCCCCTCACCACTGTCTTACCGTTGATTTCCCAAAAATCCCGGTCAAACTCCTCGAATATTAAATTTTAAATTCTTTGAACCCTAATTTTTCCCCTTTTTTTGATTTTCCGGTCAATTGTTGGTCATGTGAGCCCAAAACGTCCATTAGTCGACTGTTCTCGTTGAGAACAGTCGATTAATGGTAGTTTCAAGTTCATTTCTACCTTGCTGAAGTTTGGTCGAGTTCACAGCGGGTCTAGTTTGGAACAAACTTAGGTAATTTCTTTTTCTGTTTACTTTATATTTTGTTAATTGTCTCTCTCTAGCCGCATGTTTAGGTTTGAATTTTTATTTTATTTTTTCCTTTTCCTTTATTCACGACTGCTTAATTGTTTACTTGTTCTTGACTGATTGAAGCATGCTTGAATCTTAAATACTCAATTGCATGAGTTGTTAATTTAATCAAATTTAGGATAATTGAATTAGTCATTATTGTTTCTGTTTCTGATTGTTGCTCTCATGTTATTTCTTTTTATTCTTCTTCTCTTTTGCTTGTTGTTGTGAAATTTAGGTTCTTTTTTTCAATTTGTAGATGCCCTAATTCTGTCATAAGCTTAGGTTCAATTAGGATTTTCATTTTAGCTAGGTTGTTTCGTTTTAGTCAATTTGAGTTTAAGCTTTTGAATGGTTTAAGAATTGAAACAGTAATAACAAAGAGGGTCAATTGAAAACTAAATCAGGAAAAGAGGTTCCAAGTCTGGAATTGCCTAGAAGTTTTTAGAAGGGGCTAAAGATTAAATTAATTATTAAGTCGGAAATTGTTAAAATTGAAATATCTAGCAAATGAAAGGGTAAAAATGGACTTTTACAAAGCTAAATATCAGAACGTTCTAAGAATATCACAGTTGTCCCTATCCTTAGCATAAAATGCTGGAATTGGATAAGAAAAAGGACGGACAGTTGTATAGAAATGCAGTACTATTCTGCAGTATAAGGAATTAGGTCAGAATATTCCTTTCTTTGTATGCTTTTTGTGCACTCTATATAAAGAAAGCCCTCCCTCACTATCACATAGATTGAGCATCATTTTACTGCATAAAAGTCCTATTTCTCTTTCTGAAAAAGTTCAGATTCCAGAAAACTTGAAAAAAAAAACTTCAAAACTTCTCATTTTCTGATTCTTTACAAGCTAGAAATAATGGCTTGACGTTAGGAGGATCTTTCTTAGGTGTCGTGTTTGGGATTTCTGGTTTTCAAGTGGCTGGTTTTGGTTTTTGAAACCCTGGGTTCACTCGGTTGGTGGTTTGTTTTGAGTTTTTTGCTGCTGCTCTTCTCTTCTTTTGATTTTCTTCAAACAGTGCTTTCATACCTTAGGAGTTGGTGATCTTTCGTTGTTTAAAGTACTAATTCAAATCCTCCCCCATGTAACTGTTTTGATTGGTAAATGATACATATCAAGTTTACAAGAATGTGTGTACCAAAATGAATGTTTTCCTTTGTGTTGGTTGATTAGCATATTCTGGAGTTAACTGACATGATTGCAAATAGAGATACACTGACATGAGCACTTGTGTGGGTTTAATTATGTCGTCTTCTTAAAAATGTTGAAATCTGGACTTGCATAAGTTGATACTCTCTTCTGATTTTCTTTTGCTTTAGCTCTTTCAGCTGTTATTCATTCCCTTCTTAATTTTAAGTGATTTTAGTATAATGCTTGCCTTTTTTGAAATTAAGTGGGCCATAACTTGTAGATTTGGCCATTAATTGGCCAAATCAGCATGTGTTAAAGCCTAGAATTAGATATGATAGTTGATACTGTACTAAATTTTGTGTGTTATATTTGTTGTTTAGGTATGAGAATGGTTACAAAGCGGTTAGCTAATTTGGGGCTAGTACCTGTAGATTTGGTCACTAGTTGTCCAAATTAGCAGGTTCAAAAGCTGAGATTTGGATTCTGTTGTTCTAATACAAGATGATACAGAGCTTTGATGGACAAGTCATGTTCAAAAGAGGCAAGGAATTTCTTTAGAATATTAATCATACAGAACTTCTAATAAATTAGTTTCATTTCTATAGTTACTTCATGTATTAATTGGCTATAATGTAATTTTGGAAAGAATTTCATTTTATTTGGAGTATTGTAAAAATCCATTTCTTGCTTCCTGATTTAAAATGGCTGCTTTAGGAGTGTAGTCATCTTATTATCATATTCTCATAAATATAGGGGGAATGGCCCAAGCTATGAGCCCAATCTTTAAGACTAAAAGGTCTTTTTCTGATTCAAGTTGGGCCAGACCTGAAAATAAGCCCAGATAGAAAACAAGTCTTGACAGGTCTGAGCTTGGGCCATTGGGTTTGAGCTTTAAGCCCAATAGTTTGGCTCAATTATAAGGCTTCTTTTACAAGTTATGGTGTGAATGTATATCTTTTATGTCTTGCAAATCATGTGCAATGCAATTATTTCTCAAAACTTGAGTTGTATTTTGATTTCTAAATTCTGATCTTTCTAATTAGAAATAATTTGGGTTGCAATTTTGTAAAGTGTGTATCATGTAAGTTTGGTCTCAAAGATCTAAGGTAGATAGGCCTAGCTAATCAGTAGTCGCAAGTGGGCCCACCTAATATGAGCCCAATATGGGCCAACTTGGTCTAAAATCAGATGTGGCAAATGGCCTGGTGTGTCCCTCGTTTCTGGACTTATTTCTGAGCCCTGTTCCTTCAGCCATGTTTTCCTCTTAAAATTTTCTTGAAAGATACTAGGCTCACTGTTGGCCTATGACTCTCTTAAAAATAATCAATTGCATACTATCCAATGCCCATTAGTAATTTTGGATTGAAATTTTAATTTAGATTATGCTTAAGCGCCCTTAATTCACTTTAATTTAATACAAACTCCTTTTTTAAAAATCTATTGAGGTGTGTCATGCCAAATAAAACTTCTAAACTCATGGCCTTCATAAAACTAGTTAACTCTTATAGAAAAGATTTGAGGCGTGCCATCAATTAAATTATTCATGGCCCTCACAAATGTTGTTTCTAATTTTGAACCTTCCTAGTTTGCTTTAGGCCTGATTTAGATTAGTATTGCGATTATGTATACGTTCGCGTAACATAATTGTGAATTTAATTCTAAAAAGTAACTCGAGGGATGCGTTCACGCAACTTCAACCAAACTCTTCTAAATAAAATAAACAAAGCATTATTAATTGGTGACTTGGGACACCAAATAAACTATTCCAAGTGGCGACTCTGATTAAAAAATTTAAATAATCTCATTTCGAATAATATCACTTTAATTGAAAAAACTCCCTGATATACCCCTCGAGTGTAAAAAAGGAGGTGTGACAACAAAAAAGTCAACTATGAGTCAAACTTATCAATTCTTCATCAAATTTTCATCTTTTGAAAATTAAAGCCAAAACATCCTAGGAAATTCCAAATCCCAATTTGGATATACGCCTAAGTCAAATATCACTATTCATACCTATCGAAACCATCAAAATACTATTCTAAGGATGTTTACTCAAACGCTAAACCTTGTTCAACTCTTATAACTTATGCTTCCAACAATAAAACTAAATGTTCCAATTCACTCTAAAATCTTTCCGAAACCAAACCAACTATCCTTTCAAGTCGAAAAATAACAAACAAGCATACCGAAATTATCAAATGGTGGAACATGGCTCAAATACACAAAGCGATCGGCTGAGTGGTTGCGTTCTCCCCTTCTTTAACAAACATTTATCCTCGAATGGGTTTAGAATCATTATTGGGATGTCAAATAGATGATGGTATCTGCTTTATATATCATGATTGGTCTCCCAAGTAGCCTCCTTGACTAGTTGACCCCTCCACCAAACCTTCACTGGTACAATATCTTTAAACCTCAACTTCCAAACCTGCGGATCCAAAATGGCCACCGGCTCTTCCTTATAAGCTGGATTCTCATCAAAATTTGTTGAATTTCAATCTAATACATATGACTGGTCCTCATAATACTTATGAAATATGGAAACATGAAACTCTAGGTGAACTCTAACAAGTTATGAGGCAAACCAAGTTTGCAAGCCGCCTCACCCACTCTCTCTACTACTAATTCAAAAGGACCAACATACCGAGGTCTCAACTTCGCCTTATTTTCAAATATCATCGGTTCATTCATAGGAAAAACGCAGAAAGCTACACCCCGAACCTTCCTATATGCATAATTCTTTTGCCTGCACTGTGCTATACGAAGCAGCTCTTTAATCAATTTCACCTTCTCCAAAGCATCACGAACCTAATATGTTCCCTACAACCTGGCCTCACTCGGATCAAACCAACCAACTGGAGAATGACATTGCCTCCCATATAAGTACTCATACAAAGCCATCAAGATACTAGATTGGTAGTTGTTGTTGTAGGAAAATTCTGCTAACAGTAGAAACTAGTCCCACTGACCCCAGAAATCAAAAACACATGCTCTAAATATATCCTCTAAGATATAAATGGTACGCTAGGATAGCCCGTCCGTCTGAGGGTGAAATACAATATTCAACTCAACCTGCATGCCTAACTCATGTTGAATAGTCCTTTAGAAATATGTAGTAAATCGGGTGCCTCAATTCGAGATAGACAGAGGCGTGCGATTCAAGTGGACATTCTCTCTGATATAGATCTTATCCAACTGCTATGAAGTGTAGGAAGTCATGATCGGAAAATTTATAGACTTGGCCAATCTATTCACAATGACCCAAACAGTGTCAAATCTCCTCGAGGTCCATGGCAAACCTACCACAAAGTCCATAGTGATGCGCTCCCACTTTCACTCTGGTGTATCCGATATCTACTCCTTTTGCGTACATGGTTACCCCTCCCTTTTTCACTAGCCATCCCCGAGAGTTTTACTACAAAGTCATTACAACCCAGAAAAGTAAAGTAAAAAAATACATCAGAAATTAAAAAAGTACAACCAAGGAGAGCCTGATTCAGACTTCCTGTCTGAAGTATGAAGTAAACCAACTCCAACAGGTCATATTTCAAAGCCTTTCTCCCATTTGGGGTGTGTCAAAGTTCCCCAAGAGTCTCATATGAACTCCGGGTAGTGCTTGCACCCAAATGTATCTCTAGATTAGGACATAGTGCAGTGTGGAAGGGCCAGCCCTTAGGTGTCCAAGTTCAGAGGGAACTCAAGGTCCCAAGGCAAGGCTCACAAGAGGGGGCAGAACTTAAAGACTAAGAGATAGTGCAAGTGCAGAAATAGAACTCTGAGAGGGGAAAGGGAAAGGGAAAACAACTCACATCAATACACATAGGGGTATAGGGAGGTGGTAAATAGGCAAAGACAGGCTGATGGGCATACCCAACAATGGAAAGTGCTGGCACACCCATAAGCCTGTTAGAATACACTGTTTAGAGGTTAGGATCCCCTAAGGGACCAAGTTCAATCTATGGAAAATAACTTACATATTTCCATGTTTTAAATCATAACTCAAAACACATAAGGGGTAGGAAGCAGGGATTCATGGCAGAAACAGATAGAAAGAAATCAGCATGCTAGTTTAAATATTAAACTCTATAGAAATAGTAAATAAACACGGCAAACACATTGTTGTGATGCTGAAGCTTAAATTAGGACATACCAGTTTCAAAGAAACAAATAAAGGAAATGTAGTAGGTCTTGTAAATAGGCCACAGTTCAAACAAGAAGAGAATATTTTTAAGAGGGTGTGAGTTCAGAAACCTATAAAGTAAACCATACTAGGCCTCTGATGCTTATACTTGATCTGCTCACAATTGAAACACCGAGCAACATATACAACAACGTCCTTCTTCATCCTCCACCACTAGTAATGCTGATTCAAATTGCGGTACATCTTCATAGCACTTGGATGAATGTAATACCGCGAACTATGAGCCTTCCTAAGAATCAACTCCCTCAACAAATTGTGGTACATCTTAATAGCACCTGGATGAATGGAACATTGTGAACTATGAGCCTCTCTATGAATCATCTCCCTCAAGCTATCGATATTAGGAACACAAACGCGACCATGAAGCCAAAATACACCATCATCACCAACACTCACCTCCATAGCACCACCTTGCGACATCATGTCCTTAAGGACAAAAAATGGGGATAGTCATACTGATGAGCCTTAATACGCTCAAACAAGGATAACTAAGATACAATATAAGCAAGGACTCTACTACGTTCCGAAATATCCAATCTTATAAATCTGTTGGCTAAAGCCTGAACATCCTTAGCTAAAGGCTTCTCTACAGCTGGTATGAATGGTAAACTCTCCATACTCTTTGCCTTTCTACTCAAGGCGTCAGCCACCACATTAGCCTTCCCCAGATGATAAATAACTATGATATCATAATCCTTCAATAACTCCAACCACCTCTCTTCTTCAAGTTCAAATTATTTTGTTTGAATAGATATTGAAGACTCCAATGATCTGTATACACCTCACAAGACACGCTATATAAGTAATGCCTCCAAATCTTGAGCATATGCACAATAGTTGCTAACTCCAAATCATGTACTGGATAGTTATTCTCATAGGGCTTTAACTGGTGCTATGCATAGGTAATCACTCTACCGTCTTGCATCAACACATATCCCAGACCAACATGAAAACCATCATAATAAATAGTATACAACCCCGATCCCGAAGGCAAAACCAAACTGGAGCTATAGTCAAAGTTGTCTTGAGCTTATGAAAGCTCTCATTACACTCATCAAACAAATTGAATGGAGAACCCTTCTTAGTCAACTTTGTCAATGGAGCTGCAATAGATGAGAAACCCTCCATGAAGTAGTGATAGTAACCAGCCAAACCTAGGAAACTCCTGATCTCAGTAGCGGTATAAGGTGTGGGCCAACTTTGAATTGCCTCAATATTTTTAAGATCAAGTTTGATCCTATCACTAGACACCACGTGCCCTAAGAGTGCCACTGAGTCCAACCAAAACATGTACTTGGAGAAATTAGCATATACCTTGTTCTCCCTTAGAGTCTGAAGAACAAACCTCATATGCTGCTCGTCTTCCTACCTACTATGGGAATACACCAATATATCATCAATAAATACAGTGACAAAATAATCCAAATAAGGCTGGAAAACATTGTTCAACAGATTCATGGAAGTTGTAGGGGCATTAGTCAATTCAAACGACATTACTAAAAACTCATAATGTCCATAACGAGTCCTAAAAGCAATCTTAGGGATGTTTGAAGCCCTAATCTTCAAATGGTGATACCTCGATCTCAGGTCAATCTTTGAGATCGTTGTAGATCCTTGAAGCTCATAAAAAATCAATAATAAGTGGAAGTGGATATTTGTTCTTGATGGTAACATTGTTAAATTGTTGGTAGTCAATACACAATCTCATAGAACCATACTTCTACTTTACAAATAACACTGGTACGCCCCAAGGTGATACACTCGTCCTGATGAATCCCTTATCCAACAACTCCTACAATTATTCCTTTAATTCCTTCAACTTTGCTGGAGACATATGATACAAGCGAATAGAAATCGGTTGAGTGACCTATGCCAAATTGCGCAGAATCTCATGACAACAATCAAAGAACAATTGGGCATCCTATAAAGGTGTACCACTGAAGTGAGGAGGATGCAACTTCGTGAACTTATCCATCCTCGTTAGCTCATCGGCTCAAGTAGCGAGCCTATCCTGAGGCTTTATGGAAACAATAGGCTAAACTCCCCCCAATAGCAACACTAGGGGGGATCTCATGCCATCTATTTCGGGTTATGAGTAGCTTGAGTCTGCACTCTGCCCCCTGCTTGAGAAGTAGCTAGTTTAGCAAGAAATGCCTCGGCTTGAGCCACACTATAAAACAAACCAACCATACGGACCAAAGCATCCTGAATAACTAGTGAATTAAGTAAACCTTGGGGAACCTAAGATGGTCATACTGGCTCCACATATTCAATAGTTTTCTCCTCAACCGTAGTTACTAGTGGCTCCACACTAGCTACTCGAGCAGGGCCCCTAGCTATAGCGCATGTTCTACCTCTGCCTCTATCTCAGCGGTAGTGCCACCTCCTCTGCTACACTACACGATCGTGTCCTCACTATGAGATAATAGAAAATCAACGATGCATTCTTATGAATAAACAAATTCGCACAATAGAGAATGAAAAAGAGATGTTTTCCTAATATCCCTGTAGCCTCTCATACATAAATACAAACGTCTCTATACCGATCTGCAAGACTCTACTAGACTTGCTCATGATTCGTGAGACCTAAGCAACCTAGTGCTCTAATACCAACTTGTCATGACCCAAGATCCCACAGGAGTCATGATGGCACCCATCACACTGCTTACTAGGCAAGATAATATTAAAACATGAGTAAATAAACTTCAACAACCATATGAAATATTATCAATAACAATATAGCATAAACGACTGAAGTTAACAACAACAATGCAACTGAAAACCATTCCACAATCTGGTGTCATCGAGAACATGAGCTCTACAAAATTTAATATACGAAGTTTGAACCAAAATATAGTATTGTCTGAAAGATTAAACAGTAATAACATCAACTAAGAAAAAAGGACTTCTAGGTGTTCGAACGGAAAAATAGTTCTACCTCAAAATCTCCAGTTGCTATAGATGCCACTCTCTAGCAATCACCTCTATCAACACCACCCGAATCTGCACATAAAGTGCAGATTGTAGTATGATTTCAATGACCCCATGTATTCAATAAGTAACAAGCCAAACCTCGGGGCTGAAAGAAATAATGAGTTTGGCAAGGTCCCATGCTCATTTTCAATAGCAGACAACACAAATAACAGCAAAAGGAAAAGCAGCACAGGTAATATCTAGTTCAACTTTTTCATAATAAGAGGATAAATAAGCATGTTTTTTAAATATATTAGTCAATGCATTAACTATTCCAGAAAAATTATCTAAACATGGATTATCAATTTATCCAATTAAACATCAAATAGAGACATTGAGTACCAGTTAGCATGAGAAAGATACAACCCAATGCCTGCATGACAAGTTTACATGCCAAAATAAATGATATCATAATTTAATCATCAAGTATACCAAATCTCAGCACATGTATAGTGCCTGTCACAAGTACCCCTCAATCATTAGACACACACATTCACACACTAAGCATTGTACAGGTGCCTAACATAAGCCACTCACAAAGCACATCTCATGTGCCTGCACCCACAAGTTAATACCTGACTCCAGAGGGCAGATCCTAGCCCAAGCCTAGATGGGACCTGGCGCTGCGTCACCTCTCTATCAATACCACTTATCACGCCCAACTATGTCTTATAAAAAGGACAAGTGATCGTTGCAAATATAATCTAAGTATTTAGCCTAGAGTCGAATCCCACAGGGAATTAACCTACCAATTACTTTTGTCAGACTCACTGAATTCTCTATAATCAACTTTCCAGATATTTTGAATGACACTTGGTGATAATTCTACTAACTATAATTGAATAAAACTAAGTAAACTAAAAGCTAACTATGACTGAGTTGTAAACAAATAGGAGAAAGATCTAAGGTTATGATTTCCCCTATTGATAGAATCCCTTCCTGTTATGTTTTGCATAGAATTGCCTAACCATCTCTATCGATCATGAGCACTCCTACTACCGTAAATATCTCCCGAGTAATCACAACAATTTAGTAGATGCACTCTTCCGAGTTACGCTAGCTGGCCTTTATTATAGCTCACTTTAGATCGCACCCAAGGTTTCGTTATCCCTAATCCCACCTTTAAACCCTCAGTTATTGATTCCTCATATACTTTGGGAGTGGTGTTGTTCAACAATTACCTAAATATGCACTCTCTCCCGAGTAATACATACTAAATAGGCACAGCTAATTGAGGATCCTATCAATTAACTACAACAAGAACGTAGTTGAACAAATAGAGATTAAATTGGACAAATTATATTAACATAACACGAAGTTCATCCTTCAACAGGTTCCATCAAAACCCTAGACTAAATAAGTAACTACTCATAATCATATTCATACTAACAATAGAAAAATTCATCATAATAGATAAATACAAAAGGAAGAAAGGTAGAACTCGATGTCGAATTATTCTTTTTGCCTCTTGCCTCTTCTTGCCTTCAGCTAAGCTGTAAAAACCTTCATAATGTCTCTTTGGGTGAGCTGGACCTCTTATAGGTTAAGTGAAATTACCCCCAAACTTCTAAGTTTACCCATAAAACTATGTGTTCCGGAATGGACCAGCGCGACCGCGCTCGAACCGCGCTAGTGGCCGCGCATATTGCATAACATTCTGCCTCAATTTTGGACTAGTGCGGTCGCACTAAGGGCGCGCTAAGATAGTTCATCATTTTAACTCTTCTTTTCTATCTTCTTTCACACATACTCAGCTCCAAGGGGCTTCCCTTGCTTTAATTTAGCTTCAAACACTGTCCTATATCCTCATAAGCGCAACTAGTTCCTGCAAAACATGAAATTCACAATTAGAGCCAATTTATCGTCATTTAACTATCCTAGAACAGTGAAGCATAGTCAAGTTGGGGCATAAACAGCCGCCAAACTACATAAATCTAGCCTATTATCAACACCCCACACTTAAATCATTGCTAGTCCTCGAGCAATCCACCACACACTATAAATATTCCTTCACTAAGATTTTTCCCTAACATATCACACCAAGAACAACTCACCAAAGTTATGTCTAGTAGTGTACAAATTTTGCCTCAAGAGTCGACTCTCACGTGCTGTGTAATATTCATACTTACTCAAATTACACTATACAGAGGTCAAGACTTACCTTTCCTTCGTGAATCACATGCCCTCACATCACACAAGATAGTAGTTCCACAAATAATAATATTAAGAACAATTAGGAACTTAGATAGACAACATTCACTCACTCTCAGAAAGAAAATTCATATGCCACACAGATGCACCATAGGCTTGCCCATAGTGTACTACTCTACTAATCGAGCCTATTTAGTCTAAGATCAATTAGGACTTACATTTGTTTGTAATGTAGGATAAGGGACGGCTAGGATATATTTTGATATAGTGACTAACCTCCCTAAGCATTTTTAATACAATAACATTCGCACTCAAAACCATACTTATGTCAGGCCAAACCTTTCACCACACTTCTATTTATAATACCCCAAACTCCATTAGGTGCAATTATATCAAGTCACCACTTATCAAGTACTACATTTACTCATTCTCTTTTTTTTCTTTTTTTTTATGTGGTGCTTATTCTTTTACTTTTACAAAATGCTGCACCTTTTTCTTTATTTCAATGGTTCGACTCAAAAACCAAACCACCACCCCACACTTTATCTTTTGCATATTTCATAACCATTCAAGTGCTCATGGGAGGTAAAGGGGTTCAAATAGACGGGTCGTTCAAACAATTGGGTTTTGTAATGTGGTTGCCAAAGAAACAAGCTTATAGGTTCAACGGGGTTAACTACCATGTATCTCATTTAAGTGGGTCTACTTTATATATCTAGCTTAACAAAGAAATACCTATATCACTTATAAAATTGAATAAAGCTACTATTTCACTTGGCAAACACACGGGGCAAGTTCTAGGCATCAAACTCATAGGATAGAATATAGTACAACTCTCACACACAAGGCACATGGCTCACTCTAGATTGGCTTATCAAGACACTCTCGTTTGAGTAATCAAGTCAGTTACAAACATACAATTTTAGGCACTCTAACAAGAATCAACCACTGAGACTAAGCGTCACACTCGAGTGTCTACTGTGTTCAGGTGTATCAACACCAAGGGCTTCTCTTTCTATTTTAGCTCATAGCCCATCAGTAATAACTAAAAACTAGAAACAATATAAACAAAAACTAACTACACCCGGCTCAAGAAAACCCCTTGGAAAAGAACCATGGCCCAAAGAAAAACCAAGGGGGAGTTACTACACTACCTAAAACAAAAAAAATCTTTTTGGTATTTTCTTTAGACTTACTTCCCTCAAGAAAACTGTCTAGAAGATCCGTCATTAGGAAGAGTCCAACATATTTCAATTTTTTTGTTACACCACATGTTTTCATACGAGAGAGTACGTCGTAAGCCATTGATGTAAGCTCAAAAATGAGATTATATTTGGAAGAAAATAAAGTAAGTTAATCATGTTACCTTGGATGTTACAAATATTTAAGATCATGAATAACGAGTAACAAGAGGGTTGGAAAGCTTAGAAGCTAAATCAATTGAAGAAAATAAGTTTCATCGAAAGTCGACAAGTTTGGAATGTTATAAAATGTACTTTGGTGTGAGACTATGGTTATTAACATGATAAGGAGGTTATTATAAGAGTTATTTTAGTCGTATGATAGTCATTTGCTATTTTTTAAAGGCAAGCAAGTTATGGAACAAGAGTTGGCAAAGGTCATCACAAGTTACATTCATAAATTTAATGAAACTTAGGTCAAAGGTAGCTGAGCTTTTCTCCAAATAGAGTTGGAATTATGGAGTGATCTACCTACCACATTTAAGATCTAAAGTCTAGTTTCTAACGCATTAAACCGTTCGTCAATACAACATCAGAGTAGATAGATATTCGCATTTTTTGCGAGACCGTGCAGGCAACTCCCAATGGGACCCACTTAGGTGGTGGTTAACCTACTTCACTTTATAAACGATTTGGATTCCTATTTTTAACTCAAATTTGTCTCCAAACTTCTCCTAACCCTTCTAAACATATATCACAAGGGTTTGAAGTGATTCGAAAGTGATTACACCATATTTCAACATCAAAACTTAGTTATAGTGAAGAACAACACCTCTTTAAGGTTGTGTTGTCATTGAGGATTGTTGTCGGCTGTGTTTGCCTGAAATTCCAAGTTGTTTCTACTGGCTAAGGTGAGAATAATATCCTACTAATTTTTCTTAATCTTGCTTGTATGTTGGTTATGTTTTTAAGATGATAAACTGGCTAGTGAATAAAGTTACTAATTGAAGATAGTTGGAGTTGAGGATTGTTTCCTTTGTTATAAATGTATGGTATAAGGATGAAATCATTGATGAATGACTTCATTATCATGTTAATGATACTGTTAAATTAATGTAAGAATTCTATAAGGGGTGATATGGGTTATACGGATTCCAATCGAAGCTTGCCGCTCATCGTGAAGTAGTTGTGACTTGTTGTTGTTATATGGTGTCTTGTTATTGATATTTATATGTTGATGGATTTTTCTGGTTGTTGTTGTTGGTATATGGTATTGGAGGAGGCCCTTGCTACAAGGGAGATGCTGCCAAAATTAACATAAATGAGCTACTAGCTTAAGTTATAGACTTAGCCTTTGCTCAACACTGATTCTGAATCTCCTTATACTGTGATAGATTGGATTGACTTGTTTGAAGAGCTTGTTGGAAGGTATTAAGGACTCAACAAGTTTATGGTATGTTAAGGCACTTCCTTCTTTCTTTTGGCATGATCTAAAGTGAAATGAATATGCTATTTCATAACGGATCTACTCCTAGCAACTAAGGTTTCCCGTGTTGTTCTTTCCTTATAAAGTTATTCTAAGCAAGTATAAATGATCCTTGAATCCTATAGAAGTTCATATTGATGGTATGATGTCCATAATGTTAATTGAAGGTGCAACGACCTTGAGTCACTCCGAAAGGTTTAGAACGTGATTCCATGAGTCTAGCATGAATTATATATAGTATCTATTTTACTCTACCGAGCCGCGCTATAGTCGGTCGGGTACGACACCTATTGTACAACCACTGATCAGTTGGGTTTACCGAGCTTCACATGGCCGGGTACGATTCTGCCTAGCCACATAATGGTTGGGTACATTTTTACCGACTCCTCTTAGAGGCCGGGTACGATATGATGATGATGATGCTCAAAGAAGTGTATGTTTTTAAAAGTTTATGTATTATGCATTTCATGTCAGTAGCCCCCAGAGGCACTCAAATATTACAGGTTGTATCTCCTCTATCTCTCTTTACATTACTATTCTTGTTTATGCTTTCCTTCCTTACATACTCGGTACTTTATTCGTACTCATTTTCCTTTTGCATGGGGATGCTGCGTTTCATGCCCGCAGGTCCCGATAGACAAGTTGACATTCCTCCTAGTGGGCTATCAGCTCGGCGGAAGGTTTTGGTGCACTCCACTTGCTCCGAAGTTGCCTATTTGGTGAGTATGATTTGGACATGTATTGATTGGTATGGCGGAACCTTGTCCCGACCTTTATGATGCGTATGTACTCTTAGAGGCTTGTAGACAGATGTCATGTATATGAAAGATTGTATGGCCTTGTCGGCCTATGTTCATTGTACGAGTGTTCATTTTGGGTCTTATATGACCATATGTCACTTGTATAAGTTGGTATTACATCTTGGGTCGTCCTATGTCAAGTATTCCCTTATGTTTTATTCTGGTTATATCATGAAGGCCATTCCGGCCCATTTACCCATGATGGTATGATAAGAAAGATATGTTATGTTGGTACTCAGTTGGGTAAGGCAGCGGGTGCCCGTTGCGGCCCTCCGATTTGGGTCATGACAAAAGTGGTATCAGATCAGTTCTTTCCTAGGGAGTCTACAAGACGTGTCTATTAGAGTCTTGTTTATGGGTGTGTTGTGCACCAAACTTATAAGCAGGAGGCTACAGGGCATTTAGGATTGTCACTTTTTCTTCTTATTCTAGATCGTGTGGTAGAGGTCATTTGTAAGAATTCAAAATCCTAAATTCGACTTTAGTTGTAACACAATGATACCTACATCCACAAAGACAGTTGGTACGAGATTGAATATGGCTCTAGAAGAGCTGAGTTAGAGGAACTCGATTTTGCATCATGCTTATGATTAGTAAATGCATGGTATTCAACAGATCATGTGTGTACTAAGATGTGCGAGCTTCTTGATAAGGAGCCCCAAGGCATGAATATCTATCCACCCATATGGTAAAGAGAGACGAGAGAATCAGGAGGTGGATACAAGTTTCAATATGTAAAAGAAGCAAATTGAAAAAGAGTACGAGATACCCAGCTAATGAAGATTATCAGTATTTGTAATTCAAGCAGAGAAATATATGCATTTTGAGTTACCTTCAACAGTAACACAGGTATGTACAATTGGCCACACCCATCTCGGTTATGCCCTATGGGAATTGACAGATATAGTTTAAGAGAAGAAGGGGATAACAAGATTCAATTGGGTTTAGTTAACCCAAAATGGTAGATGGATTATAATCATTTGCTAAAAAGGATATTATAAAATGTGGTAATAGTTCTACTTGTGAGACACCTCAATGGTGAAATCTAGAATAGTACATTTAGATATGAATACTAGAATGTCTAGAAAAATTTAGAAGATTGGCACTGGAATCCTAGAAGGGATAAATATTTACCTTTGTATGGCCCCCATTCCTAGTAAAGAGAGAATACTAGGTGACCTGAAGAGCCAGTGAGATGAAGCAAGGGGAGTTAAAAGAGAAAGAATGTTTTGTTGAAGTTATCATAATAAACTGATAGACATAAATATTAGCCGGGGAATAAGAAGTGAGTAATTGAAGTATCGTCTATAGTGATAAATGATGATATCGGTAAATCAAAATATGACAGAATGACAAAGTCTATAGTCAAGTGAAGGAAAAGACAAGAGGTGACAGGCCTTGAGACAATAAAAGAGTATAGGCAAAAGGATATATCCTCATTCGACAATTGAGTTGGTGACCCGAACATGATTACCAGAAGGAAAAATTAGACCCCCGTAGTAATAGAATTTAGTATGGGATAGTAAATAAGATAAAAAATCGAATATGAAATAGGGATTGAAGGAATTAGTAATAGTCGGCATTGTGAGAATTTCAGAGATCGTATTCCAACAATAATAGAATAGAAAACAGGCGAATAACCTTTAAAGGTCATTTAGGAAGACGCTTTCCTAGAGCAAGTACTCTGAGTAGAGTTAATCTTAAGGAACTAAGTGTTCCAATTACACTAGGTGTCACTTTCGTGCGTAAGAAATTCAGTTATCCCTGGTACAGAAGGGTTACCATGCGAGTAAGGGTCACTGGTGATGTGAAAAGATGCCAAAGACAAAGAGATAAAACATCTATAGGTAGATCTTCGTAGCACTAAGTCTTAGTACTCTCCTAAAGGGGGAGAATGGTGTGATATGGTATTAAGTTGGAGTTATTAGTTCAGGTAATTATGGAATAATAAAGGAAAAATGTCGTAAAAAGGCAAAAGGAATGAGATTGCATTTATTCATACCCTACAGATATGTTACGACTCTAGAACATTATGCAAGAACGCATCGGGGAGAGGCAGTAAGGGTTCCCACACCAGATGTTATTGATAAATAAATGTCAATCAACACTTGATACATAAGGATCCAATACGAGCGATAAGTTAAGACAAAAAAATAACCCAAGAGAGAATACGCGGAATATAAATATGAGAATGGATCAACGAGTAGTTAGTAGTTGATTCAGGAAGAGCCTAGTAATGGCTAGACAAGAGGATACAGACAAATCATGCAGATTGTGCAAGGTAAACATAGTGAACCACAACATAGTGAATTCGGTCTCGCAGATATAATGACATTGTGATCCTTGAGAAATATTTGGATAGGATTTGGAGTAGTTAAAAGTACAGTATAAGTGTTATGGAGATAAAAGAAGTGCCACCGGGGAGATAGCCAAAATTTCAATTCAGAAGAAACCCAACAAGCACAAGAGCGCGGTGGTAGGAAACTCAGGATAATTATAGGAAATTAAGAACATAAAAAATTCCATCGGGTATACCACGTAATCAGCTCGTAGCTTTATAGGAGTCAGAGCATCTCCCTTAAGTACTACAATGAAAAACTAGCTGAGGAAAAAATGAGAAGGATTCAACCTAAAAATAGTAACTTGAAGAAGAAATGGTCTTATAACAATAGTCTCACTACAACATTATATACACTCCATAAGAAAGTGGTACCTACCGTGGCTAATGAATAGGAAGTAAAAATCAAAAGATGATATTTGAGATCATATGAGTTACATGATATTTCGGTATTCGTGGGCACTAAGATAAGCCAAGCATTTATGCAGCAAGTGGTAGAACGACTAGAAAAAGTAATTGCCTATGTTTAAAGGCAATTGAGAATGCATGAAAGGAAATCTATGGTTCTAGCAAGTTAAAGGAAGGTTGCGAATAGTATAAATAGATATATGTAGGTCGCAAGCTAAAGTATCGTAGAGTGACATAGTTTTAGGTAGATAGGAGTAAGTATAAGAAAAAACAAGTGAGAAGTTGACAAGAATAGGTGAGTCCTCGGGATTAAAACCATCACAACCAGAGAGTTGTTGGCTTCCGTAACTTATTGAAAGCTCGGTATAGCCTGAATGAACTCAGAAGAGTCTAAGGCTAAGTGCATTTAGAAGAGATGGAATGATGCCCTGGTAGTAGAATAAGGGTGTAATTGTGATAAATGATAAGAGAATAACGCTTAGGCCTTTGATTGAGTAACGATTTAAAGAGAATGGATTTCATGAATTACACAGGATTAGAATACCCCCATAAGATGAATCATGTTGGGATGCTATGAAATACGGTTATTGAAGTATAGTATCGTCCCTAAGTGGATCAAAAAAATCACTTAAGATGTTCCCCGATGAGACGTGCGCCCCAATGACAATGTATTACATAAGAGGTTTCAAGTTATGAGTGGTAGATTAAGATCAACATTAAGTTGGATCAACGATGGATGGATAAAAGTTAAAAAGTATGAGAGGAGATTAGGTTGTCATTCTTAAGATAAACAATACTGAGGAAGCATTAAAGGACTTAGATTTATACATGTAAGATAAGTAGCGAGAGAATAACCTAGAGTTGGGTAACATACCTCGATAATAATAAAACAAAAGTAAGAGTTATGGTATAGTTTGACCTGCCTAGATGCAGCAAAGCCATAAGGATAGATATCTGAGGCTATGAAACAAGATATATTAATAGTTGTAAGTTCAACAAAGTACAAGGAGAGGAACTTCAGTACACCTATAAATGCCTAGAGGGACAGCTTATCATAGTTCTGTATATGTTCATAAAGTGAGGCTTAGACATATGCTAAAAGATGGAGGAAAAAAGGGAGAAGAGTTGCTAGGTGCTCATACAAGGACACAGTCGTCCATACTGCATGACATAAGGTAGAAACAGTTAGGAGATTGGAAGAATTCCTACCATATGTCATGGCATGAGAAAGATGCCTAAAGGGGGGGAATGCCCCGACGTTTGGATTTATTCACAAGACAATTGTCTAGATGGCAAGATGAGCATTAAAGTATTCATAAGAGCTATAGTTTATGAAACTGATAAGTGCATCAATCAACATTCAAGGACGAATATTCCAGAGGGGGGAATGATGTTATACCCCACGTTTTCATATATGAGAGTATGTCGTAAGCCATTGATGTAAGCTCAAAAATGAGATTATATTTGGAAGCAAATAAAGTAAGTTAATCATGTTACCGTGGAGGTTACAAATATTTAAGATCATGAATAACGAGTACCAAGAAGGTTGGAAAGCTTAGAAGCTAAACCAATTGAAGAAAATAAGTTTCGCCGAAAGTCGAAAAGTTTAGAATGTTATAAAATGTACTTTGGGGTGAGACTAGGGTTATTAACATGATAAGGAGGTTATTCTAAGAGTTAATTTAGTCGTATGATAATCATTTGCTACGTTTTGAAGGCAAGCAAGTTGTGGAACAAGAGTTGGCAAAGGTCATCACAAGTTACATTCATAAATTTAATGAAACTTAGGTCAAATGTAGATGAGCTTTTCTCCACATATACTTGGAATTATGGGGTAATTTACCTACCAAATTTAATATTTACGAGTATAGTTTCTAATTCATAAAACCGTTTGTCTATATGACATCGGAGTAGAGTGATATTCGCATTTTTGCGACACAGCGCAGGCAGCTCCCAGTGGGACCCACTAAGGCGGTGGTCGACCTACTTCACTTTATAAACGATTTGGAAGCCTATTTTTAACTCAACTTCATATCCAAACTTCTCCTAACCCTTCTAAACAGATATCACAAGGGTTTGAAGTGATTCCAAAGTGATTGCACCATATTTCAACATCAAAACTTTGTTATAGTGAAGAACAACGCCTCTTTGAGGTTGTGTTGTCATTGAGGATTGTTGTGGGTTGTGTTTGGATGAAATTCCAAGTTGTTGCTACTGACTAAGGTGATATAATAGACTACTAATTGTGATTAATCTTTCTTGTATGTTGGTTAAATTTTTAGGATGATAAACTACAAGATAGTACTTGGATTAGCTTAAGTCACTTCTATAGTGTTGTATTGCCATTAAGGGTTGTTGTAATCTAAATATAACTTGGATTTCGACTTGAAGTCACTGTAGGAGGTATGTGTATTGTGTTCTTGCATGTTCTTAAGGTTATCTTGATGTTGATTAAGTTAAATGGATGGAGAAGACATGAACTAGTGAATAAAGTTACTATTGAAGATAGTTGGAGTTGAGGATTGTTTCCTTTGTTATAAGTTAACCACCCGAAACTCATCCGAGGCTCTTGGGACCTCAACCAAACATGCCAACACATCCCATAACGTCATTCAAACTTGTTCCAACCTTCGTAACGCTCAAAACAATATCAAAACATCAAATCACCCTCGGATTCAAGCCTAAGAATTCTAATTCTTCCAAATCACATTTTCGATCAAAAGGTCTATCAAACCTCGTCCGAATAACCTGAAATTTTGCACACACGTACCAAATGACAAAATGGACCTACTCCAATTTTTAAAATTCCATTACGACCTCTATGTCAAAATTTTCACTACCAATCGAAAAGCGCCAAAATTCCAAATTCACCAATTCAAGCCTAAATCTGCCCCCAACCTCCAAAATGCATTCTGATCACGCTCCTAAGTCCCAAATCACCTCACAAAGTTATTTGAACCATAAAAACGAAGTTCCGAGATCATTTACTCATAAGTTAACTTTTCCAACTAAATATGCCAACTTAAGAGACTAAGTGTCTCATTTCTCTACAAATTCACTCCGAACCCAAACTAACCAACATGATGCAAGGAAATATAGTTGAACAACACATAAAGAAGCGGAAATATGTAAAATGGAGCGGTAACTCATGAAACAGCTGGCTGGGTCGTTACAATAGTATACAAAGGCAGTGCAACCCTCTTCTCCCTCATTCTAGAAGATTTCACCCGCATTAGTTCTCCTAAAATTCTCTCAAACCCCTCTAGAATTACCAAATTAGTCTAAGGCAGTTGAAGGGAAATCTAGTAGGATTTAGTGCGAAGGAGCTTGGAAATCAACAATGAGAGAGATAACATGAACAATAATAATGGAAATCAACAATGAAATAGGTAACATGAACAATAACTTCAATTAATGATAATCAACAATGAAAGATATAACATGTATAATGACTTCAGATAATGATAATCAACAATGAAGAAATAGCATGTAACAATAAAAGAGGCAACAAGTTCAACTAAAACATGAGAGCAATTTATCAATTAGAAGGTAGAATAAGTGTTAATGAAATCAATTAAGGCATGTTAGGATAGACTAACACAAGTAAGAATATATTGACTAAGATTTAAAAGAAACAAAGAAAACAAAGGGAAGGGGGTCCTAGGTTTATTAATAATATGGATCACCCCACACAACATCCGGTAATCACTCCTCAGTGAGGGGCTACACGTGATGTTATCGCGTGGTAATCATATCCATATCTACCCTTCCCACCCCATTATAGTATTAAAGCGCAGATCAGTCTCGTTTACTTATTGCATGCTATTACCCGCCCCAATCCTATCAGCCCCGGAGGCACTTGGGACTACTATCCTAGAGGGAGGAGGTATTGGGCTTATTTGTGGTTACAAAAGGTAAAATACTAAGGCGACAAACAAAACACATATAACAAGTTTAGGGAAGCATATAAACAAATAAAAGGCCTCAAACAGACCTCCTTAAATCAAAGAAAAACATATAGTTTAGCATGTCTTACACGTACTGATTAAGGTCTGATTAAACTTAAAAGTTGGGGCAGACTGATTTATTGCATATTTTAGATAATAAGACCGAATCAGGCTTGACTGCTGGTTGTAGTTAATAAAAATTTGATTCAGTTCATAAACTGTCCTATGGCTTGCCTAAGTGTTAGACGAAAATCTACAGGCATGATATCTACTGATTTCAGAAAAGATGAAGTATACTGATTTTAGAAAAGGTTGGCAGTTATTCTGGAAAGACGAGTTTTGACAAAAGATCATAAATTTTGTAGACGTTAGACAATGATTTTAGATTTGTAGGCGAGTGAGACGTTTCAGACTTGGTTATTAATTCCTATAGGCATGCTTTCTAGGTGTTGTTAATTTTAAACACTTTTACAGACATAGCAAGAGTGAAGAAATCCTATAGGCATGGCATCTAAATGATGTACTTCGTTTAAGCCTATAAACATGATATCTAAATGCAGTTAGTTATTTAAGCCCTATAAACAGGTTTGCCTAGTAAAAGATGCATACAGAGGATTCGGATTTCCGGTTAACTATTAGCATGATATCTATATGAGAGATGCAAAAATTTAACTATAGGCAGGATGTCTATATGAATACAGAATGTTAGAAACCTATATGCAGGATATCTATATGGGTGCAGAATTCCTTATAGGCATAGTATCTACATATGAAAGTGCAGAATTTCTATAGGCAGGATATCTATGTGATATGCAGAAATCAGAAATTCCCTATGAGCAGGATATCTACCCCTTTTTCATACATAGTTATCCCCCCCCCTTTTCCCTAGCAATCCCCAATAGTTTATTACAAAGTTATTACAGTTCAGAAAAAATAAAGTAAAGAAAATACATCAGAAGTTGAAAATTACAACCAAGGAGAGCCTGATTTAGACTTCCTGTCTCAAGTATGAAGTAAACCAACTCCAATGATCATGCTTCAAAGCCTTTCTCCCACTTGGGTGTGTCAGAGTTCTATAAGAGTCTCATATGAACTCCAGGCAGTGCTCACGCCCAAATGTATCGCCACATTAAGTCAAAGTGCGGTGTGGAAGAGCCAGCCCTCAGGTGTCCAAGTTCAGATGGAACTCAAGGTCCCAAGGAAAGGCTCACAAGAGGGGAGCAAAACTTATGAACTCAGAGGGAGTGTAAGTGCAGAATTCTGAAAGGGGGAAAGGGAAACAACACACATATGGGTATAGGGAATGGGGAGTTGCAAGAGGTAAAAGCAGGCTAGTGGGCATAACCCAACAATGGGAGATGCTGGCATACCCATAAGCCTACTGGAACACATTGTTTAGAGGTTAGGATCCCCTTAGGGATCAAGTTCAATCCATAGACAATAACTTGTATATTGCCATACTTTAAACTGTAACTCAAAGCACATAAAGGGAAATAGGGAATAGGGATTCATAGAAGAAATAAGCAAAAGGGAATCAACATGCTAGTTTAAGTATTTAACTCTGCAGAAGTAATAAAGTAGACATAGATGTAGAAAGTTGTAAGTAAACACATTGTGGGGATGCTGAAATTTGAAATTAGGACATAACAGTTTCAAAGAAACAAGTAGAGAAAAATGCAGTAGTCTGGTAAAAACCTCAGTGCAGACAAGAAGAAAGAATTCTATTATGTGAGTAAAAGTTCAGAAGAGATTGTCAATTGTGAAATCTGAATTGTGTGTTTGTGAAAAGGGTCGTGCCTTTTATAGTGTAGAAAGCAGGCAGAAATAAGATAAGAATATAGTTTAAAAACTGATTGTCAATCAATTACATAAGGCTTCCCTTAATTAAGGGATTCAGATTCAAAACGAGTAAAACCATTTAAGGAAAGGAATTGAATAAACACTTTGTGTAAAGCATGCAATTGAGGGCAAATACATAAAGGTTATTTAAGGACAGGGTTTTGATAGTACACGGTTTGTGCAAATTAGGTAAGGGAGTCAATTAATGGCCAGTAAATCACAAGGTGTGAGATTTGGTATGAATGAACCAAGTCAGAAAAGATGAAGAAGGGTTTTACTTAAGTCGAGTAACAGGGGAAATCAATAAAAGATGGAAAGAAATCAATCAATCTATATTCAAAAAGAAGTTTGCACTAATTGCAAATTTGAAAACCATTTAGAGGAAAATTCATCATATATAAGGAGCATGTGAGCATGAAAGAAGACTGTAGTGTAAATCAGTAGAAAAAATCCACTGTAGAAGAGTTTAGCAAAATGTCAGAGTCATATGAAAGCAAGGAATAGGTCTGAAAGAGTTAGGGGTTTTGAAATAAACCCTAAGTTCAATCAAATCACATAATCAAGCTTGGCGGAACCCCCAAATTCTAGGGTTTCCACATTGAATCAAGTACAGAGATGAGAAGGCAAATAGTTGAAACAGGCTTAGAGGTTTCAGAGTTGAAACCTCTTGCATGCTTCTTCCATTAACAAAAACTCATGAGAAAAACATGATAGCAAAGTAACATGCAGAGCACAGTAGAAGCACTCAAAAGAAAAACACTGATAGTAAAAGAAACATGCTTAAGAGATTTTTCGGAAGAAACTTAAACAGGGCTTAATAGAAGGAAAATAAGGAAACTTAAGAACTTAGCAGGAAAATACAGTAGGAGAAACATGCTGGAACATAGTAGAAGACAAAAAATATAAGAACACAGTAGAAAAGCATATGAGAGCATAGTGTGGAAAACATGGTAGAAGAACATACAAGCATGGAGTATATAAAATTTAGTAAAAGAACATACAAGAACGGAGTGTAAAAACTCAGTAGAAGAACATACAAGGTAGAAGGAAAACATAAAACGAAGTATAGGAAAATACACACAAAGGAAAAGGAAAAGAAAGTCAGAGAAACACTTAAGCATTTTCAGAAAACCCTAGATCGGAAACGAAGCGTTTTTGAAAGTAATTTTTGAAAGAAAAGTTAGGGAAATCGTTTGAAAACTCAAGGAGAGAACAAATACCCAACGGATCTAAGGAAATCGGAGAAAACCTCGAAGGGTTAGGGTTTCAAAAGAACCCTAGAAGTGAGATAGGCTTTGAAAGGTCACCAATCTGAGTCAGAGCGGTCGGAATCAGGCTCAAACCACCATGGTACGCCAGAGTAAAGCCGGAGATGGTCGTGGAACCTTGAATCGACAGAGGTCTGGGTGCAAACCTTCGAGGTCAGGCCTCGAATCTTCAGGTATCAGGCGTGTGGGAGCAAGAGAATGTGAGTATAAGACTCCCATAGCCTGAGAAGCCATGGATTCCGGTGGGTTTCAAGGTGGAGGTGGTGGTAAGAGGCGGTTAGGGTTTGGGAATGTTCGAGAGAGTTTGAGAGAGTTTGAAAGTTCAGAGGCGATTGGTTAGGTGAAATGTTTTAGGGTTAAAGGGTGTTGGTGGATGGGAGCTGGGCGGGTTGAATTAAACGGGTCAGGGTCGGGTAATTTAGAAATAGGGCCAGGTAATTTGAAATTAAAATTGGGGTTAATTGGGGAGGTTGATTTAGGCCAAAATCGAAATAGTTAGGGCTAGTATTTAAATAGCCACTTTTTCCCTTTTTATTTTATAAGAATAATAAAATGATTTCTAAAAACAAATTAAAGGTACTAATTTAATTAATAATACACAAATATTAAATTAAAAATACTGGGATCAATTTTGTAATTATGAAAACAATTTAATCTTAAAATAGGCTAAAATTGCAATTATATGCAATTTAAATTTAAAAATACTAAAAAAATTTGTAAAAATATGAAAATATTATTCCAGCTATATTTTAATATAAATATGAGAATCCAATAAGTGAATCACCCAAAAATAATAATTTTGGGGATAATTATTGGGTTTTTCTTGATAAAATAGGCAGTAAATAGATTTAAAAATCTATAAAAATTAAGAGAAAAATAGTAAACCTTGGGCCATACTTATATATACATATACCTACTATTTTGAAAGTTTTTTGCATATAAAAATATACAGGAAAAAATTGGGTATCAATAAGAGGCCTGCCTCTTCAACTCTCGGAGGTGGTGGGACCTCAGCTTCCTCAGCATCATCATCATCAGATTCATCATCTGATTCATAAACATTCACCACCGGCTCTATCCCAATTCTGATTTTTCTTGCTAGGAATGGGGCTTTTAGTGGCAATTTCCCATCAACCCTAAGGTCTTCAGGGACTCTAGCTAGACGGCACAACATGGTGGCTAGAGAAGGGAAGTAGAAGCCTTTGAGTAACTCAAGTGATCTAATAAGCATCTCGTCATGGAGGAGCCTGGCCACATCAAAATCTTTGTGGGCCATGAAACAGTAGATCGCTGACACCCGTGGTAGATTGACATCAGTCATGTTGCTGGAGGGCATTAGCCGACTGTTGATAATAGTTAGCCAACACTTGGCCTCCCAATTTAAAGACGGGGAGTTAAGTGTGATCCTGGGCTTTATCCATATGTATTCTCTGTCTGGCACACAGATAGTTTCAAGAAGAGTTCCCTACAAGGCACTTGTTCGGCTAAAAGTACGATAATCATCAGCTTCTCCCCTAAACACTAGCAGCCGGTATACCCTGCGGATGGTCTCCAGGGATGCATTTACCCGGGTATTGCGCACAGTAACAACCCCATTCTCATGTTCCGGGCAGTTAGCATAGAATTCCCTTACCATCAGAATATTGGCCTCCTCCAGTACCCGGAAGAAGATGTCCAGTTGACACCTCCTCAACTCATTGAATATATTCGGGCATTCCACCTCTCAGGCTTCTCGGTCAATATGCACCTCATGTAGAAATTTCTTAGCAGCCTATGCATTGTATCTGTCCTCCGCCGGTTTGGAGACAAACCTAGTGCTGTCAAACTGTGGTGCACTGGCTTGTCCCTAGCTCTCGAGGAGCTTCCCGATCCACTAGCGGAGGACCCGGTGTTGCATCTCTTCCTAGATGGATTCATTGCACCTGTCAAACAGAGAAACGCCTATCAGTGAGTGTGTGAAATGTGTGACTATGGTAAGTTACTCAGACTTCACCACAACCATGTCACATTAGCCCTTATAACTCCATTAGGGCAATTTCCCAAACACCTTGTGGGCAAATCAATTTCTCCATACATATAGCCCATATGGATACATCAAAGCTTCCCCCAAATCACAAGTTCTACTACACCATTACACCCCACAACAATTAGTGTAATCACCCACAAACCTCCACCTTACAACCGCATTATACACATAGCCCCTTCACCAGTACGTCTAAAAATGAATTTCAAAAGAAAACAGGAAGAAAACTAACAAAAATCTACTAAAAATTACTACACAATTAAAAATCACTACGTAATTACTAATAATCATACAACTACACAAAATACAAAAAGAAAAGATAGGGAGAGGTGAGGTGCATACCTTGATGGAAGAAGGAGTGAGAGGAATGGAGATGGGGGAGTAGTATGAGTGAAGAAGAAGAAGAAGAAGAGAGGAGGGATTTTGGGGAGTTAGGGTTTAGAGAGAGAGACATTTGAGAGATAAAGGGGGGGTCGAGTGTTTTTGGGAGATTAAAGAATGGGGGGAGGTAGGAAATCTCTACAGCCCTTGAAGAGAATACTTCAACCACTCGAAATGGACCAGACTATCGTGACTTAAGCTTACCCGGGAATAACCTTAATCTTGAATTATAGAGCAGTACCATATCCCCGGGTTTGAAATATCGCTCAACAATGTTCTGGTCATGCAACCTCTTCATTCTTTCCTTGTACAACCATGTGCTCTCAAAAGCAAGATGTCGAAACTCGTCAAGCTCATGCAATTTAGTGATTCTAGTTGTGCCCGCATCCTCAATGTCTAGGTTTAGCTATTTCAGTGCCCACTAAGCTTTATGTTCAAGTTCCACTAGCAAGTGGCAGGCCTTCCTGAACACCAACTTATATGGTGACATACCAATTGGTGTTTTAAAAGCAGTTCTATAAGCCTAGAGTGCATCATCTAGCTTTTTCTCCCAATCAGTTCTTGTGGCATTGACAGTCTTGGTCAATACACTCTTTATATCTCTACTAGACACCTCTACCTGTCCACTAGTCTGCGGGTGATAAAGGGTAGCCACCTTGTGGTATACATCATACTTTTCTAGCAATTTCTCGAAGGCTCTATTAAAGAAGTGGGTGCCTTCGTCACTGATAATCGCTCTCGGGGTCCCAAAATGGGTGAATATATTCTTCTTCAAAAATCCCACCACCACTCTTGCATCATTAGTGGGCAACACTACAACTTCTACCCATTTGGACACGTAATCCACAGCAACAAGTATGTACTTATTGCCAAAGGAGATGACGAAGGGTCCCATGAAGTCAATCCCCCAGACATCATACACTTCCACCTCTTGAATCGGGTTCATGGGTATCTCATAGTGACAGAAAATGTTCCCGGTTCGCTGACCTCTGGTGCAATGGAGATTTGATTGTACTCTGAGTACCCATCCAGAAAAGCAGAAGTGTGACCTCCCTGCCAATCTGTCTAGCATCTGATCAATGAAGGGAAGTGGGAAGTGGTCTTTCCGGGTGGCCAGATTTAACTTTCTGTAGTCCATGCAAATTCTCCAGCCCCGTGACGGCTCTTGTTGAAATCAGTTCATTGTTATCGTTTTTGATCACCGTCATGCCACCCTTCTTAAGCACACATTGCACTAGGCTAAACCGGCTGCTGTCAGAAATTGGGAAAATGATTCCCGCATCTAACCACTTTATCACTTCTTTATTCACCACTTCCTTCATGTTTGGGTTCATCCTTCTTTGGTGTTCCTTGGAAGGTTTATGTCCCTTTTCCAGTAGAATTTTATGCATACAATAGGCGGGGTTGATCCATTAATGTCTTCCATGGTCCACCCAATGGTAGTCTTACACTCCTTGAGTACTTGCAAGAGTTATTGTGCGTGCACATCTAACAAACTAGATGAGATAATAACAGGTAATGTGGAGTTAGGTCCAAAGAACTCGTACCTTAGAAGGGCGGGTAGTGGCTTCAATTCTAGCTTTGGTGGTTCTTCGATAGATGGCTTGGCTGGAGGAGTTTCTCTATTTTCTAAGTGCAAGGGCTCAAATTCAAGAGTTCTATCCCAGAACCATCTGCCCTCTAATGCAAGCACCCATTCTGCCAGTTCTTCTCCATTCACCCCATCTAAAATCATCAGACATGCAGCAAGAGGGTCCTCAATAGTCAGCATCTCATCATCAGTTTCTACAATTATATCCACGGAATCAATAAGAGAGCAATTGGCGAATTCACTTGGTCGCCTCATAGATTTCTGCACATTGAATGTTATCTCTTCATCGTTCAATCTCATCTTGAGCTCCCCAGTCTCACAATCAATGAGAGACCTCCCAGTGGCTAAGAACGACCTTCCCAAAATTATGGGAATTTCTTCATCCACCTTACAGTCTAAGATCACAAAATCTGCAGGGAACACAAATTTCCCAACCTGAATCAACACATCATCCAGGATACCAGAGGGTCTTTTTACAGTCTTGTTAGCCAGCTGCAACAACATAGAGGTGGGTCTAGCTCTTCTAATCCCTAGCCTCTTATAAATCGCTAGGGGTATAAGATTTATGCTGGTCCCTAGATCACAAAGTGCCTTAGCAAAAGCAAAATTACCAATAGTGCATGGAATTGTAAAGCTCCCTAGGTCAGATAGCTTCTCCATAATTGGTCTAGTCACCACTACACTGTAGGTCTGAGTAAGAGTTATCATGGCCAAGTCTTGGAAATCGAATTTTCGAGACATTAAGTCCTTCATCATTATTGCATACGTAGGAATCTCTTTCAAAACATCTATCAATGGAATATTTACCTGGATTTGTTTCAGCATCTCCAAGAATTTCTTGTATTGCTCCTCTTTTTGGTACTTAGCCAGCCTCTTAGCAGGTTAGACCAATTAACCTGCTGCATCATTGCCTCAAGTCTAGCAAACCTATCTTCCTGCCATCCAATATGCTGTTGCTGAGGAGGGTGATACCCCTGTTGTTTATTTTGATTGTTATATCCCTGTGGCCTTGGTTAAGGTGCCATATTTTTAGGAGGTCTCATACCTCCCATGTTCCCATTGTTGAACTGTGGCTGGACTGGCCTGTACGGCTGATTTTGCTGGCCCCAATTCTGACCACCCTGTCTCTGGCCTCCATAATTAGACACATAGTTCATGTTTTCAGGGTAGTGATGATGAACATGTTCTGCATTCCATTGGTTACCAATTGGCCGACTAATGCAAGATGTGCACAAGCCCCCATTGGTAGTATCTACAATGTGTACCTGCTGCTTCTGCCCTAACTCTTCCACTTTTTTGGTGAGGATACTCATCTGTGTCAATAAGGTGGCCATATTTTCAGCCATAGAGTTGGATGGATATAAGGGAACTAATTGTACCACTGGAGTGATAGGTGCATTCCTGGTTGTCCATCCTGAATTCTGTGCCATCTTGTCAAGCAGACTCTGGCCTTCTCTCCATGTTTTGCTAAAAAATGCTCTACCAGCTGAAGCATCAACAATGTTCTTTACGCTATATGGCAATCCCATGTAAAATTGTTGTCCCAACATCAGATATGGAATACCATGGTGCTGACATATAACCAGCATCCCTTTGAATCGTTCCCATGTTTCATGTAGTGTCTCCATTGGTCTCTGTTTGAAAGTCAAAATTTTATCAATTTGTTGAGCAGTCTTGCTGGGTGGGTGGAACTTGTTCACGAATTGCTTGACTAACTCCTCCCAAGTTGTTGTGGAATTAATGGGGAGTTAGTTTAGCCAGGTTTGGGAAGCTCCTGTTACTAAGAATGAAAATAATAATAGATTGATTGCTTCCGGAGTTACGTTGGGTTGCCTTTGGGTTGTGCAGATTGACAGGAAATTCTTCAAGTGCTATTGAGGATCTTCGACTTGTGTCCCCGAAAATAGTCTCTTGTTTTAAAACAAGTGCATCATGTTGTTCGTGATTTGGAATGATTCAGCTTGTATCTACGGGACTAAAAGTGTTGTGGCCAGATTTTCGGCTGTGGGTTGTGCCCAGTCATAGAGAGTAGCCTATGGCACAAGAGGTGCCACTGGCGCTATTGGTACAGCTGGGTCTACTTCGTGATCCCCCATGTCCGATTCGAATTGTTCAGTTGTTTGTTGTTGTTTGTTTTTCCGGTTGGCCCGATTCAAGGCCTTGAAAACTCTCTCGGGATCTGATAATGCTTCAAATACTTCACCAGTTCTCGATGAGTTTCTAGGCATGCACCTATACAACCAAGTCAACAAACGTGATAATTTCAATGTAAAGATTGGGTAAAGAGAAAACTGACTACACTAAGAATTTTTGTACTTCTTTCAATTGTAATTAATAACATCGTTAAGTCCCCGGCAATGGCGCCAAAATTTGATCACGCCCAACTATGCCTTATAAAAGACACGCGGACGTTGCAAATATAATCTGAGTATTTATCCAAGCGTCGAACCCTCAAGGAATTAACCTATCAATTACTCTTGTTAGACTCACTAAATTCTACGGTATCAACTTCCCAAACGTTGTAAATAACAGTTGATGTTATTTCTACTAACTACGAATGAATGTAAATAGGCAACTGAAAACCAACTATGATTGAGTTGTAAACAATTAAGAGAAGGTTCTAAGGTTATGATTTCCCCTATTGATGGAATCCCTTCCGGTTATATTTCACATAGATTCACCCAATAATCTCTATCAATCATGAGCACTCTTATTATCGTAAATCTCTCCCGAGTAATCACGACAATTTACTAGACGCACTTCCCCGAGTTATGCTAGCTAGCTTTATTTATTACAGCTCACTTTAGATTACACCCAAGGCTTCGTTATCCCTAATCCCACCTTTAAACCCTCAATTATTGATCCCTCATATACTTTGGGAGTGGTATTGTTCAACGATTACCTAAATATGCACTCCCTCCCGAGTTATGCACACTAAATAGGCACAGCTAATTGAGGATCCTGTCAATTAACTACAACAAGAACATAGTTGAACAAATAAAGATTGAAACTGGGCAAACTAAATTAACATAACAAGAAGTTCATCCTTCAATAGGTTCAATCAAAACCCTAGACTAGGAAATTAGCTACTCATGACAAAACAAGATAAAACTACGAAATTATTCATAATGGGTAATTGTAATAATCAAGAGAAGATAGAAGAATTCTAATGCTTTATTACTCCTCTCACACTTGTTCTTGCCTCTAAAGTAGTCTAAAAACAAGCTTAAACATGTTTTAGGCGAGCTTCTAAAGTTTATAAGGGTTTGGAACAAATTTTCCCCGATTTACACTTTGGTCCCCAAACTTTCTGGCACGTGAACAATTCACCGCGGTCGCGGCAAGACCGTAGCTCGACCGCGGTGAACGCTGAACATTCTGCCTCGAACACTTAATCAGTCGCAGTTCCACCGCAATCACAGTGGATTTCACTCAGTCCATTTTTGCTTCTTTGTACTCAGGTACTTCTTGATTTGGGCATTTTCTTCACATTATTGCCTCCAAAATACTCTGTAGTGCTTCCTCACTTAGAATATTCCCTGTGAAGCACAAGAACACCATTTAGAGCATTTTGTTATCTATTTATCTATAAAACAACAATAAAGCATGGTAATATTAAGGTGTAAATATCATCTATATGGCCTAATATCACTACGGCGTGCAGCCCGATCCAACATACCGCTGCGGTGTGCAGCCTAAGGGCTATATCACTGCAGCGTGCAGCCCGATCTATATATATATATATATTGCTCCAGCGTGCAACCCGATCCATAAATATATAATCCTCACAACCAGGCCCTCGACCTCTCTCAGTCATTAACCTCACTATCAGACCCTCGGTCTATCTTAGTCAATACCCTCACAATCAGACCCTCGGTCAATCTCAGTCATCAACCTCACAATCATTCGGACCATCAGTAAACAGGGAACTCAGCCCAAACAATTTTTACATTTTCAGAAGTAAAGTGATAAAACTAGATTTAAAAAATAAACAGGTAAAACATGACTAAGAATATGTTTTCAAAACAAATAAAGTGAGGAATAATGTAAAAATGCCTCTAAGGGTCTCAACAGGTCGGTACAAGGCCCCAAACACGGCATACAGCCCAAAATATAATATCAATCTCTAAAATATGGAATATCATAAGATTTCAAATCAAATACGCGACTTAACAATCGTACGGGACGGACCAAGTCATAATCCCCAATGGTACACGACTCCACACTTGTCATCTAGCATGTGTGTCACCTCAAAATAGCACAACAATGTGAAATCCGGGGTTTCAAACCCTCAGGACAGTATTTACAATCATTACTTACCTTGATCCGGTCCAAACTCTAGCCCGCGTTGCCTTTGCCTTCACGAATCGACTTCCGAATGCTCCAAATCTAGCCACAATCAGAGAGAACAAAGCTCACTCAAAAATACCCAATTTATATCAAAAATCCCAAAATTGCTCAAACCCGGCTACCGGCCCCACGTCTCGGATTCCGATAAATTTTACATCAATAGGTTCCTTATCCTCTCATGAGTCTATACATACCAAGAACATCAAAATCGGACCTCAAATGGCCCTTTAAATTTCCAATTTATACTCTCCAAATTGAAGTCCTAATTCCCCAATTTTAGCCCTTAAATTCCATTAATCATCACTCTAATCGGTGAAATAATAGCATAGGAACGAGTTTTAGGTCCAAACTCCTTACCTCAATGAAGTTAACTTGAAAACCCTCTTTCAAATCGTCCAAAAAGCTCCAAAGCCGAGATAAAAATGGTGAAATTAGCTAAAATTCGCGAAGGCCACAATTTATACCTTCTGCCTAGACATTTTCGCATCTACGGCCCAATACCCGCTTCTGCGGTACCGCATTTGCGGTCATTCATCCGCTTCTACGAAAATCACTTACCCAGCCAAAACTCGCATCTGCGATCCATCTTCCGCACCTGCGCCTTCACAAGTGCGGTTCATCAACCGCATCTGCAGTCCCTACCTTCCTAGGCATTTCCGCTTCTGCGACCTCCCTTATCGCACCTGTGGCATCGCACCTGCAGTCCCCAATCCGCAGGTCCGGAAATACTAGAAGCAGCAAATCCAGCAGTTGCAACAAGGTTTCAAGCATCCCGTCAACCATCCGAAATCACTCTGAGGCCCCCGGGACCTCAAAAAAAATACAAACATATCCTAATACCTTATTCGAACTTGTACCAATCTTCAAAACACCTCAAACAACATCAAATCAACCAAAACACGTCGGATTCAAGCCAAACTTTCTAAAATCTTCCAAATTTTGCTTTTGATCAAACATCCAACCAAACCACGTCCGAATGACTTGAAATTTTGCACACACATCCCAAATGACACAACGGAACTACTGCAACTTCTGGAATTCCATTCCGACCCCTATATCAAAATCTCACCTATCAACCGGAAAACGTCAAAATCTCAATTTCGCCAATTCAAGCCTAAACCTTCCACGTACTTCCAAAATGCATTCCAATCACGCTCTTAAGTCCCATATTACCTAACGGAGCTAACCAAATTATAAAAATTCCGATCCGAGATCATATACCGACAAGTCAAATCTTGGTAAAAGTTTTCAAATTTCAAGCTTCAAACTGAGAGTTGTTCTTCCAAATTCATTCTGATTACCCTGAAAACCAAAACCAACGATTTACATAGCTCATAATACATCACACGGGATAAGTCATACCCGAAAAATGGCAAACAAAGTGCAAAATCTCAAAATAACCAGTCGGTCATTACACTTGTCTTTGTTTATGTGGCTGGCGGCTTTTAGTTGCAAATTTTTTTGTTTAAATTTATGACTTTGCGTAGCCTAAAAAAAGTTGGAATCTTTGCCTAACCAAATAAACATTCATAGGCTAGTTTGGTTGGCCATAAATAACACTAGTTGTTTACCGTGAAAATGGTAATAACAATTAAATTTGTTAATAGGACTCTATAAATACGTGATCTATTTTTATGCTAATTGTTAGGGCAGTTGATGCTAGGCGTATGTAGATAAGAGATGAAATGCGAGCTAAAACAAGGTTATAATCAAACCGAAGGTCTTGTTATCCGGTCTCGGACAGACCGATGAGGGGCCTCGAGGTCGATGTTTGGGCTCGAGTTCGAGCTATCGGGGATAACCGGGAAGGGAATAACAGTTAGAATATAATTAAAGAAGGCTCTTTATGGCCAATATCAAGAAATAAATGAAGAACAAGTATCAATAAATGAGAGAGGTAATCTCGAGCGTGCAGGTTAGAGAGAAGAGAGAGAGAGTTGTTATTGATTCCCCTTTTATAAGAGGGGGAATACAAACTTAGTACAAGATACGTTGAGTGATAAAGGAAGCGGGATGGGACAGCTAACTAGCTTCATGACGTATACGCAGACCAACGTTGGGCTGTCCAGGTAGACTTAATCGGCTCCGGATACATTCTTCGGAAGCCTCACATGGTCGTCGGGGTCTCGGCCAACATTATCCCCAGGCCTGGTGTCGACAGATCTTGAGGGAAGTACCCGGCTCGAGGTCTCGAGCCTCCGAGGCGACCTCCTGAAGTACTTTGTCAATGAGAAATTGGTCCCCCCGATTTCACCGTACACGCTAGTCAATTTTCCCGCGCAAAATTTGGTAAATTTAGAAATATCCTTTTCATAAATTTAGTCAAGTTATACAGAAGAAATAACTTTTTCATGTTAATAAAAGAAAGTCTTTTGAAGGTATATATGTGTGTGTTTGGGTGTGGGGAGGGGGGAAGGTGTGAGCATATATATGTACAAATGTGTGATTTACATGATAAGTAGGTATTTTTATTTATCATTGTGCAAATATAATGCATCCTGCATAAATTCATTAAAGAAGCTTTTCTAAGATAGTATAGTTGATCTATCTGAAATCATTAATTGAGACATTATAAAGACAAAAAGCTCATGCGAAGCTAAGTTTCATTGGTGACATGGGATTCTTGATGCTTGTAAGGATTTTTAAAAGGTGAATTTCATCATTAAACTACTAATTACCATACAAATAAAAGTATTTATTTCTTTCTTTTGTATATTAATAGTAAAGTTGCACAAATGAAATATATACTCTTTTAGTTAGCAGCAAAAAGTCTTCTTAGGCAACAAACCGAGCTAGTAGTATGCGGTTATGTGTAATAGTTACACCAGCAATAATCTTTTTTGCTTCCTTGTTCTTCCTCACAATCAAGAGTAGATGCCCTGTAATTATTCTGTCGCTCTTGTTATCACGAACTGCATCCCAAATATCAATTCCACCTCCTATAACCATTCATCAGAAATTAAGTTGAAGAACTATATTATAGAAATTATATCTAGACCAGGAACAATAATAAGATAAATGAAGAAATAGGAAAAAACATCAAAAAATTGTGTAAAAAGATAAATAGGATTCCTTGTTTGTAAGATATGCCACCTCACCTACCCAAGGTCCGTCAACTATTTATATAGATAGATAGATTTTAATATTTGCAAATACTAGTTTCATCGTTAGTTTATGTAAATAATAAAGTTTAATATTTGAAATACCGATGAAATATTAGAAAACCTTTTATGATGTATTTCAACTGAAATAATATTTTTAAATCATATATCATTAAAAAATCAAGTAATATTAATATATCTAAAATACAACTGAATCAGCTTTCAAATTTTCTTTTTTCAATCATAATTTTATATACTTTTTGCCAATTTCAATCGAATATTATCCAAACAATAGTCAACCACTAGCCTAAATTCAATGATAAAATAGAGTGAAAATTATTTTTCTTAATGTCAATACATTTTTCCGTCGTTTCTTTTTCTTTTTCTTTTTCTTTATCATTTTGAAATTAAAACCCATAGTCCATTGAATGATTCAATGAATAAATTTCACTTACGTATACGGGTAAAAAACAGGACTGACACACACTCCGATTTCCCGGTGGCTCAAACGAAGCAAGGACGGGACTACATGGGATCGGATTCGAAGCTGGGAACTTCTCGTACTAAGGCCCGAACGGAGTGCTCGCCACCGGGCCAGATAAGACAACACTTTCCCGAACCCGGAATGAGCTCCGAGACTTCGGAAAGCATGGCAACGGTTGCACACGACAAACAGAGGGTCGTGATATCCGCACCCCGCAGGATATCACGGCGCAGATCGTGCCCGATGTCGGCAGCGAATTAGTAATTGATGATAAAGGATGATTTTTACCTTTTTTAGAATTGTACCAAGGATGACACTCTTCTACTATATAAAGGGAAATGTTCTTCAAGATAAGACACATTGTAACACGCATATCAAAGAAATACAAATCTATTTCTCAGCTTCCTAGCTATTGAAAGGCTCTTATATTAATTGTTATTATTCATATATATATATATATATATATATATATATATATATATCAAATTAAGGGTCCAGTCAAAGGACAAAACTATTGTTCAGCTTAAATTCGAACCCGTCCTTAACGTCACAACTGGTTTGGTTATTCATTTTATCTTTAACTCGTTTATCTAACATTCATGATTATTTATGTTGAATCTATCCATATATCCTTAAAACCGTATATAAATTTAATTATTATCCGTTATAAGGGTAAACAGTTTGACGCCCACCGTGGGGCAAAGGATAATAGTGGTGGTTTGATACAAATATCCATAACACACTCTATTTTAGGCTTGTTCTTTGAGATCTCAATTTCAGGTTAGCTTTAAAATGTCAAATTCTTAGTGTGCTCACTTGAATGTTGAGCCTAAGTTTGGCCATCATGGCAAAAACAACAATCTGGTGCATAACAATGAGGTACCCTCAGCTGATCCCAACGGAGTCCCAGTCGCCGATCCAATCGACGCTAATTCACAGGTTGCTATCGACGTCAACCTACCAATTGACCCCGAAAACAACGTTCGTGGAGGTCCCCGACCAACAGTTCGAGAAATGCAAGAAGGCAAAGGCAATGGGGTAAGTTTGCGGCTAATCTTCAAAATATTCGAGGCTCAATAGGCGGCGATAGCGCGGCTACAGAATCAAGGCCCCCTTGCAGGATAGAGCCCGAGCGGTCCTAGGAGAGCACCCGAAGAAACGAACAAACCGCCGAGAGGTCGGGTGAAGCTGAGCCTAGGGCCAACCCTGAGATAATTAAAATGCTTGAAGCATTGACGAAGTGGGTGGAATCAGGTGAGAAGAAAATTGAGGCCAACCACAAGAAGATGGAGACATATAATTCCAGGGTCGATCAAATCCCGGAAGCTCCTCCGATATTAAAAGGACCGGATCCCAAAAAGTTTATCCAAAAGCCTTTCCCTCCGAACGTTGCACCAAAGCCAATCCCGAAGAGGTTTCGTACGCCCGATATTCCAAAGCACAACGGAACCATAGATCCAAACAAGCATGTGACCTGCTATATATGTGCCATAAAGGGGAACGACTTGTAAGATGACGAAATCGAGTCGGTTTTGCTAAAGAAGTTCGGGGAAACTCTATCAAAAGGAGCAATGATATGGTATCACAACTTACCCCCAAATTCTATTGATTCATTTGCTATGCTTGTAGATGCTTTTATGAAGGGACATGTCGGGGCCATCAAGTTCGAAAGCAGAAAATCGTACCTTCTCAAAGTTAAACAAAGAGATAATGATATGCTCAGGGAGTTCGTATCGAGGTTCCAGATGGAATGAATGGACCTGCCTACGATTGCCGATGATTGGGCCGTTCAGGAATCCACTCAAGGACTTAACCCCCGAAGCTCATTGGCTTCGCAGTAGCTTAAACAAAATTTGGTAGAGTATCCGGTAGTAATCTCGACCGACATCCGTAATAGATACCAGTAAAAAATCAGAGTCAAGGACGACTAATGTGGAGCCCCTTTTGGGACCTTTTATCCCGTTAGAACCGACGTTAGGTCTAAGAGAGCCATCGATCATGAACCAAGAACGTTCCAAGATAGGTATCAACAATATAGCGGAGATCAAAAGGGAAATGGGTCTAGGCGTCACCCTACGAGGAATGCAAAGAGAAGCGATTGAGGGCCAAATAGCCGAGGTCTAATGAGCAAAAATGGTTTCGATAGGCCGCCCGGAACCAGGGTAGAAACAAGATTGTCAGAATATAACTTCAACGTCGATGCTGCCAATATCGTATAAGACATTGGGCGCATCATGGACACCATGTGGTCTCCACCATTGTAGTCCGGCCATACCCAGAAAGATCCTGACTTGATGTGTAAGTATCACGGCACTCATGGCAACATGACCGAGGATTGCCGGCAATTGAGAGAAGAAGTTTCCCGATTTTTTAATAATGGGAACCTACAAGAATTACTAAGTGATCGAGCCAAAAATCACTTCAAAATTAGGGACATCAACATGATCATTAGAGGGGTCGACGTCCCTCAAGGGCCAATGATACAAAACACTAAAGTATCCGTCAAGAGGGAAAAGCGCACCTGAGATTACTTCTCGGAGGGAACCATTTCGTTTAGCGACGAGGATGCCGAGGGAATCGTACAACCTCATAATGATGCACTGCTAATATTTGTACTTATCAATAAATCTCGAGTTAAACATGTGTTGATAGATCCAGGTAGCTCATCCAATATCATTAGATCCAGGGTCGTAGAGTAATTAGGGTTAGATGATCAAATAGTGTTGGCAATTCGGGTGTTGAACGGATTTAACATGGCATGCAAAACTACTAAAAGGGAAATAGCATTGCCAGTGAATAGCATGGGGACGATTCAAGAGACAAAATTCTACCTGATCGAAGAGGACATGAGGTACAATGCCCTATTGGGAAGGATATGGCTTTATAACATGAGGACCGTACCCTTAACCTTATACCAGATACTGATGTTCCCTACACTAGGAGGAATCAAGACGGTCTACGGAGAGCAGTCAGCCGCAAAAGAAATGTTCGCAGTCAATGATTTGATCTCGGTGCCTGTGGTCTCGACATCTAAAACATGGAGCCGACTAGGAAGGAAGAAATCAATTAGCAATCATCGATATTAGCCCCGAATGAACCGGGAGAACGAGGAGTAGACGAGGAGGATGATTATGGATTTCCTAGATCATTCATAGCTCCTGATGACTCTAATGCCACCAAATCGACGGTCGAGGAGCTAGAGCAAGTCATATTGATCAAGCACTTACCCGATCGGAAGGTATACCTAGGCACGGGTTTAACTCCCGAAGTCAGGAAAACCCCATTGAATTTCTTATAGCTAACATAGATTGTTTCGCTTTGTCCTATCTTGACATGACAGGGATCCTGCCGGAAGTAACCGCTCATAAGCTGAGATTGGAACCCGAAGCTTTTTCAGGTTAAACGGAAGAGGAGGCCACAGTCTGAGGACAAGCATGCATTCATCAAGGATAAGGTATCCAAACTCCTCAAAATAGGACCCATTCGGGAAGTTAAGTACCCAGATTGGTAAGCTAACATAGTGGCAGTACCTAAAAAAGGAACTAAGCTAATAATGTGTGTAGATCACAAAGATCGGAACAAGGCATGCCCTAAGAATTCTTTTCCTTTGCCTAATGTCAATTAGATGATTGACACTATAGCCGAGAACGAGATACTAAACTTTCTCGATGCTTATTCCGAGTACAAACAAATTCGGATGGACCCGAGCAACTAAGAAAAGCCTTTTTTAATCACTAAATTCAGCACCTATTGTTATAATGTAATGCCATTTGCATTAAAGAATGCTAGTGTCACCTATCAACGCCTAGTAAACCGAATATTTGAAGGGCAAATAGAAAAATCAATTGAAGTTTATATTGAGGACATGTTAGTCAAGTCCCTGCGAGCAGAAGACTATTTGAGACATTTACAGGAAACCTTCGACATATTGAAGAAATACAATATGAAGCTGAACCCAAAAAAGTATGCATTCATGGTCAGATAGGGCAAATTCCTCGGGTTCATGGTAAGTAATCGAGGGATCAAGATTAATCCCAAAAAAATCAAATCCATAGAAGACATCATCGTGGTGGACAACATCAAAGTCGTTCAAAGACTGATCGGGCGAATAGCCGCCATGGGTCGGTTCATATCAAGGTCCTCAGACATAATACATTGGTTCTTCTCGTTGTTCAAGAAGAAAAATAACTTTTCCTGGACCTCGGAATGCCAACAAACTTAAGAAGAGCTCAAACGGTACGTATCGAGTCTGCACCTACTATACACTCTGAAGGCGGACGGACAGTTATACCTTTACTAGGTGGTTTTCAAGGAAGTGGTGATTAAAGTGTTAGTCCGGGAAGAGGAAGGTATGCAATTTCCTATCTACTATGTCAGTAGAACTCTAGGCGAGGCTCAAACAAGGTACACCCACCTAGAAAACTTGGTGCTCGCTTTGCTAAGCGCCTCCCGAAAATTAAAACTGTACTTTCAATGTCACCCCATATGTGTCGTAACATCTTAGCCACTGAGGAACATCATGCACAAACTCGAGCTCTCAAGCCAGTTATCCATATGGGTCGTCGAAATCAACAGGAACAATATCGGGTATCGACCCCGAACTGCCGTCAAATCTCAAATTTTGGTAGACTTTGTGGTGATTACCTTGGGGATCTAGACCCTTTTTCCGGATGGTGCCTCAAATGCAAAGGGGTCCGAACTCAGCATCGTGTTGAAACCACCTATGGAGAGTGTAATTAGGCAATTTATTAGAACTGTGAAATTGAATAACAATGAGGCCGAGTATGATGCCATGATTGCCGGTCTCAAATTGGCTAAAAGCCTTGGGGCCGAGGTGATCGAAGCCAAGTGCAGCTCCCTCCTCATGGTAAATCAAGTCAATGTAACATTCGAAGTGAAAGAGGAACGGATGCAAAGGTACTTAGACAAATTATAGGTAATGCTCCATCAATTCACGTAATGGACCCTACAACACGAGATCAAAACAATGAGGCCGATGCTCTAGCTAACTTGGGGTCGTCGGTTGATGTCAATGAGTTCAACTCAGGAATAATAGTACAACTCATAAAATCGGTGATAGAAGAAGGTAGCGCCAAAGTAAACTCAACGAGTTTTCTTGGGATTGGAGAAACAAGCACATAGATTACTTGACGACTCGAAAATTGCCCTTGGATCCCAAAGAATCAAAAGCTATACATACCAAGGCTGCTAGATTTAGCTTAATCGAGGGGACATTGTTTAGGAGAACATTCGACGGTCCACTAGCCAGGTGCTTGGGGCCAGGAGATACTGCATACTCCTTGAGAGAAGTTCACGAAGGCACTAAAGGAACCACTCGGGGGAAGAATCTTAGGTCAGAAATTAATTAAGGCCGGCTACTACTGGACCGAAATGGAGAAGGATAGGAAGGACTTCGTGCAAAAATGCGACAACTGCCAGGGACACGCCGTGATGATCTATCAAACCAGGAGAACTACTCCACTCGGTCTTGTCCCCGTGGCCATTTATGAGGTGGAAAATGGATATCGTTAGTCCCCTATCGTGGGCACCCAGTAAGGCTCAATTCATACTATTCATGATCGATTTTTTTTCCAAATGGGTCAAAGTTTCAACGTTCAAAAAGGATCGGGATAAGGAAGTCATTGACTTCATCTGGGGCCATATAATATGTCAATTCGGGCTACTGTCCAAACTCCGTTTCGATAATGGGAGACAATTCATCGACATCAACGTAAATAAAATCTTCAAAGATCAGAAGATTAACAAGATACTATCAACACCTTACCACCCTAGTGGTAACAGACATGTAGAATAAATGAATAATACCATACTTCAAAACCTGAAAATGAGGTTGACCGATGCTAAGGGAAAATGGAAGGAAATCCTGCCCGAAGTCCTATGGGCATGACGTATGACCTTAAAGTCTAGTACCAGGGCCACCCCATTTTTGTTGGTCTACGGGACCGAAGCCTTAATACCAGTCAAAGTGGGAGAACCAAGCCTCATGTTCCAATATTCAACTGGAGAGTCACATGACGAGGCCATGATCACGAGCCTGGAACTACTGGATGAAAGGCATGAGGCTGCCCTAGTCCGATTGGCCGCCAAGAAATAGCGGATAGAAAGATACTAAAAATAAGAACCAACCTTTGACACTTCAATATTGGGGAATTGGTGTTGAACAAAGTAAAATTATACACCTAGAGCCCGAACGAGGAGAAGCTGGGACTGAATTGGGAAAGATAGTATCGAGTCGTCGGAATTACTGACAAAGGCTCATACAAACTCGTAGCAGGAAACATGGTCCAACTACCGAACAACTGGAATGTGACACACTTAAAGCGGTACTACTGCTAAGGTACGATATCAATTACTCTTTAATCATGTTATGAATCGGACTAACACTTGCAGGCAACAGCCATGGATGGACGTGGCTATTAGGTCTGAAAGCACACATTGCACACTTTTTCCAATGAACCTATTTTGTCCCAAAATGGATTTTTTGGCAAGGTTTTTAATAAGGGAACAATAAAATGTGCTAACTTAGATTCGACAACCGGTCTCAAGCCGCAGTTAATGATCATTCACTTCACGTCAATAGTATCCTATCCCTCTCTATCTCGACCTCGAATACCGGGGGCCATTACCCCCGGATTAAGGTATTTAGTAAGAAAAAAAGAAAAACCATGTATTCTACAAGCTAAGGCTTAGTGGTTAGGATTCACTATAAGGGTCAAACGGTCGTATGAACTTTGCTAACATAGTCCACTCTAGCCATGATACAAGTTTTTATGCACTTTTGGACATGTACTTTACATACTAAGAAATAAAATAAAGTTCTGCCTTACTACTACACATTTTCTTGCCTCATAAATTCTATATCCTAAGAGCCCACATGCTAGCTTTACTCGAGGACTATCAAGCCCAAGGGCTACCCCAACACGGGGACTGTCGTCTGAAAAAAGTTCGGACAACCTGGGATACCCAATCCTAAAGGCACCAAACCTATTAGGTGGTGACGAAATACAAAAGGCTACAGCCACCCTAAAAGTGGCTCGGATATGTCCGAAGCTCTTAATCAGAAAGTAAGGCCTTTATAAGAACTCTAAACCTGCTAAAAGGTTATCCTCGACAAAAGCATCGTCTAAAATCTCTTAAGCATCTTGAAAAAACTTTCAGTCTCAACCGAGTTTTCAAAGCCTCGAGCAAACAAAGATGTATCGAGGTTGGGCTCCGTTCGGACCTCTAAAAAATAAATTCCCTATAACTACACTTGATTCAATTCTAAGGCATTAGAAACATTACATGAATAGAAATTATAAAAAGATGCTGGAAAGTAAAGACACGATATCGCCTAAAAGGGAAAATTTCATATATATTCCAGAATATATTTACAAAGGCCCACTAAAAACGGACTCAAAATAAACAAAAAAAAAACATGCATGAGAAAAAAAACTAAAAAGGTACTAAGGCATTTATGCCTGGTCAACAACGGGGCCCGACTCATTGCTAGAACCGTCGAAGCCTTCGGATTCCTTGGAACCCTTAGAGCCTTTGGCACCTTCAGGCTCGTAAAGCTCCTTCGCCTCAGCCTCGAGCTTTTTGACTTCCTCAATCTCAGCCAACAAGTCAAAACCTCGGGCTTGGATCTTTTTGAGCGTCTCTCTTCGGGACAACCGCTTCATATATTTGGCCTTTGTCTTCAGGAGGGTCTCGGTAGCCTCCACATTGGACTTGTATTGGGCCACCGTTTTCTTCAGCATCGGTGGAGGTTTTGTCCAACTTGGACTTCACTGCCTCATATTTTCTACCGAGGGTGTCCCGATGTGCGACGACCGAGATCAGCGGTGCTTGGAGATCATCATTTAGCTGAGATCATTTGTCAGCTTTGTCATTCACCACCCGGAGTTGATTTTCAACCGATGCCATCTCCGCTTTAGAGGTTTCCTTCTCCAAAGCCAGCAGGTCCATTATGTTTTTCCATCCATCGGCCATGGCATGGACCTCGTTCATCTCAGCTCGGAGCTGGTCGATTAGGCCGATCATATGTTGGACCTACGAGGTTGTGTTATTAGTTACCACAACTAGCTCTTTGTTTTTAGTTTCAAATACCTTTACTTTTTAAACTAGGTCGACATGTTCCCGCTTCAGGGTCGAAGCTTCCTTTTGAGCCCTGTCCACCTCAGCCTGAATGTCTTTGACGGCCCCATCCTATTGCTCACTAAGAACCCAATACATGTCCTTTTATTCGGACCTGCTATTTGAGATCGACCTCAAGCTGGCTAATTTCCAAGTAGTACCGGAGAAAACTCTCATGGTGAAGCACCAAGGCCTGTAAAATAATGAAAATAGTAAGAGATATCAAAACTTAAGAGGAATTCATAAGGGGGTGTAAAAATGTTGATGTCTTACCTGGTTCAGCGTCTGCTGCACCTCATTGAAGAGTCTTGACGCCCCACCTCATTCATCTTTTCCTGGTCATCCTCGGTCACCAGGAATTGGAGGTAGCTGGCTATGCCCACTGGAGCGGATAAAACCCGAGCATTCTTCAGGACTGTAAGAATGACTGTTCTCTTGCGACAGGGGTCAACACTCAATGTAGGAAATGGCTTCACCAGTTTTAGGCTTGAACTTGGTCCACCAATATCCAAGGGAACGTCCTTGTTCGGGATCTCCAGGTCGCCCAGCCCAGAAAAATCTTCCAAAATGGACATGACCACGCCATCGAAGAAGGAGTGGAGAGTGTCGTCTGCACCGTGAACTCCTTCGCTTGACTTTTCCTTAACTTTATAGGACTCTTCAACATTTGGTATAGGAGGGCATCTCGATGATGTCCATCCCATCGGTTGCCTCCTTTAGAGTAGAAATGACTTCTTAGAAGGACACAACCCCCGTCTCCACTTCGGCCTCTCGAGTCCGAAAGGGTTCACCCTCGTGGCTCCTTTTCTCGGTTGCCTACTGCTTCCCAGCAGGGGTCAAAACATGAGCGACAAAGATGTCATCTTCATCAGACTCATCCGTGAGTCGACGAAGTGAGTCAGAGCCCGGTACTCGGGACTTAGTATTCTTCTTAGGCTTACGAGCCTGGGAGGCCGCCCTATTTTTTATCTTCACCTTAGGGTCCAGGGAACCCAAGAGCCTAAGGATTTTCTTTCCCTCTTTAGCAGCCCCGGGCTATCCCGTAAGAAGGGGTCAATGAATAGAGACGCATCCTCACCCCCTTTCAGCAGCCTAAGTTCAGCGATCTTAGAAAAACCTGCGAAGGAAAGAGAAACAGTGAACGTTATGTATGTTCGGGGCATAATATTAACTATTAAGGGGAGAGCTTTACCATGAGAATGAACCTCCCATCTATCCCTCGAAATTTTGCGCCATGCACACTCATAGAAGGACATCTGCTTCCAGATTCCTTCAATCCACTCCTTGAGTCGGGGCACCACATTGGGAACCCGGGCAACAGTTGCACGACCATAAACACTGGTGATGAGAAAAGAAATAAAAGAAACTTGACATTTAAAGAAAACCTGTACTTACGAGATACATTCCACTTCTTAGGGAATGATAGGAACTCGGGACTGATCAGGTCTTTAGCTTTTATTTGAGAAAAATGCCCTGCCAACCTCGGTCTCGATCCTTGACGATTCTCGAAAAGGGAGCCTTGCTGGCTCGGCAAACAAGCTTGATTAGTCCCCCTCAAAAAATTCGGGGACTGTACAAATGAAGTATATGGTCGAGGATGAACTGAGGATATTCGGTGTTGTTCACAAAATGATATAAGAGGATCACGATCCTTTCAAGGGAGGGGTGGATTTGCCCTAGGCACATCTCATACCTCTTACAAAAGGCAAGGACTACTGGTTATACCGGGCCCAGCATGAAGGGGTAAGTACAAACACTTAAATGCCCCTCCACGTGAGTAGTAATATTGCCCTTAGGCCAGGGGACTACCACGTCTTTGTCTTCCTATTTACAGTCCTCTCGGACAATATGAAGGGTATCTTCGGTAATGGAGCATATATATCTCCATGCTCCTTCACCTCGGTCTTGTTTGTCATAGGCCTTCTTGACCTTGAAGTCTTCTCTGATTGAACAACCCCTAGGGTATAAAGCTTTTCATGGTGGGCTCTGGGGCCGCCTCGGGAGCAGCCACCTCGGAAACATCCACATTGGGAACAACCACCTTGGCATCTGTTGCTGGGTGGGAAGATGAAAGGGTAGCTTGTTGAGGAGCTGATTTGGAAATTTTAGCCATTGGAGTTTTGGAAATTATGAATATTTGAAGAAAAATATGAGGATTTGAAGAATAAGTATGAAGATTTGAAGGAAAGGTATGAAGGTCCGATGAAAAGAATTTGAAGGTAGGATGAAGATCTCGGTAGAAATCTAAGAACAAATATGAAGATTTGAAGATCAAAGATGAATATATGAGAATTTGAAGAAGTTGGAAGCCGTTCGAAAATTCCAAGTAAACGCTAGTATCGGAAAGTGAGAGAGGTATAAAATGTTTGAAGCTTTTATAAGGTAAAATATAATCAATATGCGACGTTTCACATTCGAAGAGGACTAGCCGGTGATCGACACGTTTCCGAAGCCAGAATTACAGGATTGATGGGACGTTTCGGCTTATTCGTCATCTCAGTTGTAACATACGCAGTAAGTAACTAGGATTCGTCTATCGTTTCCCATAATTTCGACAAGCCTACTCTCTGGAAAACGAGGGGACTATATGTATACGGGTAAAAATCGAGGCTGACACACACCCCGTTTTCCGATTGGTCAAACGAAGCAAAGACGTGACTACATGAGATCAGAATCGAAGGTGGGAACTTCTCATACTAAGGCCCGAATGGAGTGCTCACCACCGGGCCTGATAAGAAAACACTTCCCCAAACCCAGAACGAGCTCTGAGAACACGGAAAGCATGGCAATGATTGTACACGACTAACAGAGGGCAGTGATTTCCGCACTCCACCAAATATCATGGCGCAGATCTCGCCCGGCATCGGCAGCGGATCAGTAATTGACAAGAAAGGAGGATTTTTATCATTTTTAGAATTGTACTAGGATGAAACTCTCTTAGTATATAAAGGGTAAGTTTCTTTACATTGTAACACGTATATCAAGGCAATACAAACTTATTTCTCTGCTTCCTAGCTATAGAAAGGCTCTTGTTTTAATTATTATTGTTTTTGTGTGTGTGTGCGTGTGTGAGTTCTTATTTTAATCAATGTTCTTTATATTAACTTGGCTTTGAATCGAGGGCCCGGACGAGGACAAAACTACTGTTTAGCTTAAATCTGAACCCGGCCTTAACGTCACAACCGGTATATTTATTCATTTTATCTTTAATTCATTTATCTAACATTCTTGATTACTTGTGTTGAATCAATTCATGTATTCTTAAAATCACGTACAAATTCAATTATTATCCGTTTTGAGGGTAAACAGTTTGCCCTCCCTAACCTTCTTGGATTGAGAAATATTACCTCCTCCACCTTTTGAATAGGAATGGTAATCCCCTTAAGCTCAGGGGCGGAGCTAGAGTGCCGAGAGCGGGTTCGGCCGAATCCAGTAGCTTTGGTTCGAACCATGTATTTGTCTTAAAAAATTTATTCATAATTTATAATTTATTAATTTAGAACCCAGTAACTTAAGGAGATTAAAATTTCGAATCGATAAACTTGAAATCCTGGTTGCGCCTCTGCTTAAGCTATATTTTCTTGTGAAGTTTAGAATTTTAATACAAGAAAAAAATATAGTTGTCTTTTTCTTTTTTTATAGTTCAACAAACAAAGAAATTGTTTCGGCCCAGAGGATATGTAAAATCAGTACCGCGCTTCGATCAAAGACAACTAATGTCATGAGCGTTCCTCCCTTATGTGAATAGGAATTATAATCAAATGAATAGAAGTCTCGCAGATTTCTGAAATTTCTAAGCCATTTGTGATTATATAAATCGCAATTCCATTTGACTGATTGCACAAATTTAACTCTGGTATGATACCTAATGGTTCACCATCCGTACATATACCGGCAGACAAAGATGCCGAGAACACCTGGTGAACAAAATACTTGAATTATCAGTTCATTACATGTAAAATAATAATCCTATCAGCAAGTGACAATATTTATTCTACAGCTCGCCGGAAAAATTTATCCTTGCAATTTATCTCTCATACTTCCAGATTATGATTTTGAAAATTCAATATGATGTACCTTATTCTGACCTATTAAGAGCAAATTAATTGTTGTAAAAGAAAAACAACAAAATGCATTTAATGAATTTAAATCTGGATACAATGATTCAAATTTAGACCCTTGATCATTAAGGTGAAACAAATGAGATTATTAATGTTCTCTCTGTAGAAGAAAGGCTTCTTTCCATTTCCTTTCACTGACATCTCTTGCTATGAACAGTGGGATACCGTGAAGGAAATTGAATAGCTAATGCAAATTATTAGACAATCGATTGTTTAGCTCACTATAAGTAGAAAAAACAAATTGTGAAAACAAACTTCGCTTGTCTTGATCGGTACCACTTCAACTGGCTAGGCTGGAAGGGGTTATAAAAGGACCAGTCAAAGTTATTTTTCTCAAACATCATTTGAGTAAATCTTAGCATCCAACCAAATACCTTAAAGTAATGACTAAGTACTGACAGTTCCCTTTTACCTATTGGATTGATTCAAATGCAACCTCAACCTCTTAAATTCATATAATGTATGAACAAACATGAGTTCAAATTATGTGTTGATGGTGTAAAAAAATTTTACATAATCAAATCAGTAATTGCAATTAATCTTATTTAATAGCATTAACTGAAAATCTAGAATAAGTAGGAAAAATATTAGTTGGCCAACCACTTTTTTGTAACGACCCGGTCGGTCGTTTTGAGAATTTAAGCTCTGTTCGGCAGCGTACGGTCTTGAACAACTTCATAAAATGAGTATCGACTTGCGTGCAAGGTTGAATTCAGTTAATGGAGGATTTCGAGTCAAAATTGGAAAAAGGAATCTAGTTTTGGAAGTTTGAACGTGAGAATTTGACCGGAATTGGACTTTTGAGTAAACGGCCCCGAAATGAATTTTTGATGATTCCAACATCTTCGTATGGTGATTTTGGACTTAGGCGTGCGTCCTGATTCGGATTTGGAGGTCCGTAGGGTAAATTGAGGCATTTCGGCGAAAGTTGGAAAAGTTGAAGTTTGGAAAACGGAGAAGTTTGACCCATAGTTGACTTTTGTGATATCGGGGTCGGAATGCGATTCTGAGAGTTGGAGCAGCTCCGTTATGTCATTTTGGACTTGTCTTCTTTGGCGTCATTCCGGGTTGATTTGTTCGGTTTCGGCACAAGTTTTCGAATTTGGAAGATTTGGAAGTTCATAGTTTGATTCATGGTGTGATTCGTCGTTTCAGCGTTGTTTGATGTGATTTGAGACCTCGAGCGAGTCCGTGTTAGGTTATGTGACTTGTTTATGTGTTTGGACAGGGCCCCGGGGACCTCGGGTGTGTTCCGGGTGGGCCACAAGTCATTTTCCCCTATGTTTGGACTGTTGTTCTGCTATCTGGTATTTCCTTCTATGCGATCGCATAGGCATAGACGCGATCGCATAGTACAATGTTAACCTACCATATTTTCCTTCTATGCGATTGCATTGATTCGTTCGCGATCGCATAGCACAAATTTGGACAGCAACATTTTCCTTCTATGCGATTGCATTGATTTGTCCGCGATAGCATAGCACAAATTTGAACAACAACATTTTCCTTCTATGTGATTGCATTGATTTGTTCGCGATAGCATAGCACAAATTTGGACAGCAACATTTTTCTTCTATGTGATTGCATTGATTTGCCCACGAATGCATAGGACATTTTGGGCCAGTAGCTATTTTCTTCTATGCGATCGCATCACTTCTCCCGCGATCGCAATGAGCAAACACCTGGGCAGACAGAATATATTCCAAAATCGAGGGTTGCACCATTTTCATCATATTTTAACTTCTAGAACTCGGTTCTTGGCGATTTTTGGTGGGTTTTTCATGAAATTTGATTGGGTAAGTGTTCTTCAACTAGAATTAAATATATTCCATGAATTTATCTTTATTTTTATCATTTAAAATGTGTTTTGGGTTGGGAAAAGAGTTGGTTTTTGAAGAAAAATTTCAAAATGAAAAATCATGATTTGAAGGACCAAATGGTATCAGAATTGGATAAATTTTGTATGGTTGAACTCATTTTGAAATGGGTGATAAGATTTTATAAAATTTGACGGGTTCCGAGGTGCAGGCCTGGGGGTCGACTTTTTATATTTTTGTAAAGATTGAAACTTTATTATTCGAAATAGTTCCTTATTTAATTTATGTGTGTTTTGGAGTTGTTATAGTTGGATTTGAGCTGTCCGGAGGTCTTTTCGACTAAGAAGTCCATTTTAGAGTACCGAGTTGTCGTCTTTGAGGTAAGTAACTTGCCTAACCTTGTGTGGGGGACTTCCCCCTTAGGATTGGGTCTTTTATGTTGATTGAAGTCCGAGTACGCACTCGTTGCGGATAGTTGGCCTTTTAGGGTTCTTAGGTTCTTATATTCACTATGTATGGAGTTGTTCTTGATATGACTGACTTCCTGCTTATTAGTTTCGTCTCTAAATGCTTAGTTGGAATTATTTGCTTTATGATTTACTCTTATTGCCTAATTGTCATCCTATTTGATTTAACTGAAGAACTTTGTCTCTCTTATCATCATGCAACCTTTTCATAACTGTCTGTGTTATTGAGGGTTATTGTCATCCCTGCTATAATCGCCTAGTCTTAAGTACAGCTAAGATCACCTTCCCTAAATTGAAATTATCGAATATTTTTGGAACTTCCCAACCTTAAACAGAGTTTAGATGACCTATATCTTTGTCGACTTGCTTTTATTTGGGACTACTAGACTCGTGTTGTCTTCCTTGTACTGATTTGTTTATTTTGGGATCGTCACTACATGTTAGTTTCCCCTTTAGTTGAATTGTTCCCTTTATGCCTTTCATTTTTCTTACTGTGGCTATTCTTGTGAACTGGTTATACCCATTCCTTGCGATTTGAAGTTTTGGAGTGGATTCACTCGCTATATTTTGTATTATTGTCACTGTTGTTGTTGTGCTGGTTGTGTTGGTACATGAGGTCTCTGCTGTGCGGTTGTTGTTGTGTTGTGCACGAGGTCTCTACCGTGCGGTTGTTGTTGAGGGGTTGCACGAGGTTTTTGCCGTGCTATTGCTACTATTGATATATTGCACATGCGGCGTGACAAGGAAGGATATGTATATATGCTTATATGTGGGTTGCGCATGTGGCGAGATAAGGTGGGAACATTATGATGCACGTGTGGCGAAACAAGGCGGGCACTTATTATGTTATTATTTGCATATGTGGCGAGACAAGGTGGGCTATGTCAGGGATTGATTTTGAGGATTTGTGATGGCCTGGGGGCATTCTTGTTGTTTAATATTTTGTTGTGGTACGCTTACCTGTATGAGCTTTATCTCGTGAAAGTTGTGAGGAAACATCTTACGTGTTGTCCGTTCCTTTCCTTACGCTTATTAGTTGGTAGGAACTATGTGAAAGCACTTGCACAAGAATACACGTAGTTGAACACTCCTATTGGATGTGAAGTCCTCCTGAATTTTGTTGAGTATAGATGTACACCCTCGATTACTTATTATATATGTGAGAGTGGCCCTAGTTAGCAAGTGAGTTGTCAGCATGACCATGGGGCTGATGGGGGCACAGGATGTCAAGTGTTAGATTTTAGGTACTAGGACTCGTGAGCTGTAATTTGTCCGAGATTCGGTACTTCGTGGAAATTGTTGGATAATATCTGATGTGAACACTGTCGTAGGATTGGAGTTATTGCTTACCTTTACTGTATTGTGACTTTAGGATTTGGGTTGTGTTTTTGCTCGCTCTTCTATGTCATTATTTTTAGTATTTTTGTTGTTACTTGCTGTTTTCTTCCCTTATTGTGATTGCAGAATTGTTAGCCATTTTGTGTAGTCTTTATATATACATCATGTTCCGTTGTTCCTATATTTATACAGTTTATTGGACCGGAAGGTATCTTAGTTGTTCCTTGTTACTACTCCACTAAGGATAGTCTTGATACTTATTGGGCACCGCTGTGGTGTGCTCATGCTACTCTTCTGCACATTTTTGTTGTGCAGATCCAGGTACTTCCACTCAGTCTTATCATCCTTGAGGCGAGGCACTTCTGTAGAGACTTCGAGGTATATCTGCCGCGTCTGCAGACCGAGGAGTCCCTTTCTATCTTTCTGTAATAAGTATAGCCCTTCAGTAATTTTCCTTTGTTTAGATATTTTCGGAGTTAGAGCTTCTTATGTATCTCTTAGCTTGTGATTCATGAGATTCCGGGTTTTGGGAATTGTTGTTAGCTTCAAGAGTTGTTATTGTATGTGCCGAGCGGCACCTTCAACACTGTTTCATTTTACTATTTCGGTTTTTAATTATTGTTTCGCAATTATTGTTTATATTCCGCATTGTTAGGCTTACCTAGTCGTAGATACTAGGTGTCGTTATGATGGTTCAGGAAGGGCGAACCGGGGTCGTGACATTTTTGGGTAGCCATATATTAGAGTTTAGCCAACTTTCAAAATATATTAACAAAATAGCCACTAGTTCGACCAAATTAACGGTTTTACCCCTAATTAATACATAGAGCAACTCGAACAATCGGTACTAGAGTTCAAAATTTTTGACAAGTAAAACTCTAGCAAATTGGGCTGGAGTTCAAGCCCCAGCAACAATTCCTAGTGTTTGAACTTATAACATCCCAATCAGTCGTCTAAGTTCTAGACCTCGTTGTTTAATTTGAAACTTCCAGTAGGTTCATTTGGTACTTTGTGACTTGTAGATATGAGTGGCTCGAGTTCCAAATGGTTCAGGAGTATTTTGGAACACTTGATTTCTAATCTGAAGCACTAAAATTCATAGAGTTGATCAAGGTCAATAATTTGGCTTAACGTGCATAGAATCATAGTTTGAAGCTTCTAACAGGTTCATATGATGATTTTTACTTGTACGTATGTTCCAATTAGGACCCTAGGGGTTCGGGGTGCATTTTAACACTATTGCATAAAAATTAGAAGTTTAAGATTCTTAAGTTGATTTAAGTTGTCGAAATTATTTAAAGCGTTTTATTTTGTGTTTTGAGCTTTTGGATAAGTTCATATAGGATATTTGAATTTGTTGGGATGGTTTAAAAGGTTTCCCGGGGCCGCTTGAATTTTGGGGTGTTCGAAGAAGGTTGTTAAGGCAAAACATAATAATAAAACATATGAAATTTTATCCATACTGCTCAACTATTTTCTAACACTTTTATAAATAGCCTCTTTTCCTACTTAGAGTATATCTCACCATTTTAGGAGCTATAGGGCTTGGATTGAGGTGATTTTTTAGGAGAATTTTAGCTACTTCATTGGCATAAAAATTCTAATTTCAATCTATGATTATAACTTAAATGTCATGATCCAAAATTTCACTGGAGTCGTGATGGCGCCTAACTCCGCTTGCTAGGAAAGCCTACAATAGATATGTGAAAATAAACTTCAACAATGATATGAAATAGTTAAAATAGTGAAATAACATAAATATTGAAATTATAGTGATAATACAAGAGAAAATCACTCAAAATATGGTATCACCGAGTGCATGATCTCTATAGATTACTAAATTTTAAATTTGAACAAAATCCAATACTATCTAAAAGTCTAAACAATAGCAACATATGATTAAGGAGGCGACTTCAAGGATAACGGAACAACAGTACTACCTCAAAATCTCCAAGCAAAATTGGCATAACAGTTCACTATCAACTATCGTTATCAGTAATACCTGGATCTGCACATGAAGTGCAGAGTGTAGTATGAGTATAACCGGCCCTACAAACTTAATAAGTAGCAACCATATCCTCGGAAAAAAACAGTGACAAGGTTGGTCAAGTCTGATGCTTACTTTGAACAACCAATAACAACATTAATAGCAGAATAAAAGCATATAAAGAGAAGCAACTCAGGTAATAACATGTTCAACTCGAGCACAATAAAAGGAGAAATATGCATGCTTTTCATATATGTCAGTTAATGCATAGGCTCTTAACACAGAAACCACTTAGACATGGAGTTATCAAGGCAAACTATGATTTCAAGATCGAAACAACAAATAGAGACAATTCAAATACCAATTAGCATGAGGAAAAATACAACTTTACGTCTGCATGTCAAATATACATGTTAATTTAACAACATCATAGTGTAATCATCAAGTATAAACAATCTCAACATGCTCATCTGGTACAAGTACCCCTCAATCATGTTCTCAGAACTCTCATTATGCCTGGTATAACACCCCTGAATCATCACATACACATACACTCAGCACTATGGGTGCCTAACATAAGTCCCTCATGAAGAACATCTCATGTGCCTGACCTCATAGGGTTATTACCTGAATCCGAAGGGGAAGATCCTAGCCAAAGCAGTGACCAGATCAAAAGTCAATGATCTATATCCCTCAGCACAATATAGGGAATTGTTGCAAGCATCACCTCAATACCAATTTCAAAATGTCTATGGCACAAGATTAGTCATCAATCTCCTTAAGTCTCAATTTGCAAATATCTCACACTACCAATAATTAAAATACCGTATCATGACTTAAAATATGACTATAGTTAAGGCAAATATCTCAAAATAACAAAAATAGCTCATCATGTCTCAAACAAATAAGCACATAGTCTAGACATGATTTCTAACATGAAAAATAGCTCACATAGTCATACAAGTGGAGGAAATACGGTATCAAAGAGGTATGATAGCTAAACAAGGAAATAATATCATAAAGATTTCCCGAATCATGAATAACTACGGCGCCCGCATATATGCTTGTCACGTCGCATACACGCCACTCCCAACATGTAATAAACATCATGGCATACGGAGAAATACCCTCAATCCAAGCTCGGGCAAGAAACTTACCTCAAATACGTAAAAATCAATACTCCAAAATCTCTAATCTGTCTACAAATGGGTCTAATATAGTCAATTAACACACCTCGGTGTTAGATAGTACCAAAGAAAACAACAATGGTGCAAAAAGAAGCGTTCTTTAATCAATAAAGCAAAGTCAACCAAAAGGTCAATCTGGACTAGTATTTTGAAACACGACAAACTCATAAATTTCGACAACCCATTCAAATACGAGTCCAACCATATAAGTTTCATTCAAATCCGACTCCGTATCGGGGTTGAAATCCAATTTATTCACTTGCCAAAATTACTTATGAAAACACCAATTTCCCTCCTTAGATTTACCAAACAAATTTCAAAATCGAAGATATAATTATGAATAATAATCAAATTTGAGTTAAGACCACTTATCAAATCTACGTGGTTGAAACACCAAAAAATTGCTCCAATTCGAGCTCCTACTCTCAAAATGTGATAAAATGAAGCTAACACTCTAATATATTACCCTGCTAGTGAATTCCGCTTCTGCAGACATTCTGGTCACTTATGCGACATCTCTTCTACCATAGGTTCCTCGTATTTTGCGAGATCCACTTAAATTTTTGACCCTTCGCTTCTGCGACAAAACTCCACTTCTACGGATCCGCTCCTATGCACATCTTCCCACCCATGTCTGCACTCAAACTTCCAAACCTGCAGACTCCCAAGCTAGGCCAACCTCACTTCTGTACTACCTTCCTCACTTCTGCGGCAATGAAAATGTGCAACATGGGCCGCTTCTGTAACTTCACACTTGCGTGAAAGTTTCGCAGTTGAGAAACACCATAACTAATAGCTGTCAGCCAGCTCCAATCTCATTCTGGCTAGTCCGAAACCCACCCGAGCGCCTAGGGACCCTGCCTGAGCTTGCCAACAAGTCCTAAAATATGACACGGACCTACTAGAGGTTTTAAATCACACAAAGTAACATCAAAATCATAAATTGCACATCAATTCAAACTTAATGAACTATCAAAACTTCTAATTTCCAAACTTATGTCAAACCACGTAAACAACTCAGAGTGACTCTAAATTTCGAATAGAAGTCATAAATCACCATACAAACCTTTCTTAAAGCTCGAAATATAAAACAGACCTCGATAACCACCAAGTCAACTATGAGTCAAACTTATTATTTTTCAAACCTTCAAATTATTAATTTTCGGTAATTAGCCTCAAATTCATCTAGAGATACTGGAAACCAGTTCTGGACATACACCAAAATCCAAAATACCATCCAGACCTATCAGAACTATCAAAACATTGATCCTAGGTAATTTACACCAAAGCCAAACTTTGTAAACACTTTTAACTTAAGATTCCAAGCTATGAACTAAGTGTTCCAAATCACTTCCGAACCCCGAGATAACCAAACTGCTCACACCCGCAAGTCATAAAATTTCAAACACAACTAGGGGAAACATCAAATAGGGGGAAAGGCACAAATGCACAAAACGACCAATCGGGTCATTATACTTTTCACCTCTTAAACAAGCGTTCTTCTTTGAACGGTTTCAGAAATGTATTTGTGGTATCAAACAACTGTGTATATATGCTCCTCATGTCGACCTATATCTCCCAGACCGCCTCTTTATCCGACTGATCTCTCCATTGGACCTTTACTAAAGTTATCTCATTGGACCTCAACTTTTGAACGTGCTTGTCTAGAATAGCTACCAGCTCTTCCTCATAACTCAGGTCCTCATCTAATTGAACTGAACTGAAGTCTAACACATGGGACTTGTCCGCATGATAACGTTAGAGCATAGACACATAAAATACCGAATGAACTAATGACAATCTTAGTGGAAATGCAAATGTGTAAGCTATATCATCGTCCCTCTCAAAGATCAATAAACCTCGGGCTCAACTTGCCCATATTTCCGAATCTCATCACACCCTTCATAGGTAAGATTTTCAACAGAACCTTCTCACCCTCCAGGAAAATAATGTCACTAACCTCCTGATCTGCATAACTCTTCTTCCTGTTCAGCTGTACAAATCCTCTCCTAAATAAACTGAACTGTCTCAAGAGGCTCATAAACCAAGTCTATACCTATCAACCTAGCCTCACCGGGCTCTAACCATCCAATAGGTGAACGACATCACCTACCATACAATGCTTCATACGGGGCAATCAGAATCCTTGACTAATAGCTGTTATTTTATGCAAATGTTGTTAGTGGAAAATGGCCTCCAAAATCAATAACACTGTCCTTCAACTTATCCTCCAAAATTTGAATAGTTTGCTCAAACTGGTCGTCTATTTGTGGGTGAAAAGTCATGCTAAATTCCACACGAGTATCCAACTCATGCTGAACTGACCTGTAGAAATGGAAGGTGAACTTAGTGCCTTTGTACGAAATGATAGATAATGGCACCCTATGCAATTAAATCTCATGCATATTAATATGTACCAATCTCCTTGAAGAGTTGATGGTCGGAACCGGTGTGAAGAATGTACTTAGTCAACCTATAAATAATCACCCTAACTGCATCGAAATCATTAAAGTCTGATGCAACCCATCTACAACATCCATAATAATCCTCTCCTATTTCCACTCTAGGATAGGCAATCACTGAGTTAACCCGACAGACTTTTGGTACTGGTGGAAATTCAAACACCTAGAAACATGGCCTATAATATTTTTCTTCATCTGCCACCACCAATAATGCTGTTTCAAGTCACAGTACATCTTTGTGACACCTAGGTGAATTGAATATCTAGAACTATAAGCCTCCTCAAAGATCAACCTTCGAAATACAGATTTGGCCTTATAGCCTCAATACACCATCATCACCTATGATAACCTTCTTAGCACCTCCTCGCTTAACTTTATCTCTCAAAACAAGCAAATGGGGATCATCATACAGTCGAGCCTTAATGCGCTTGGGTAAGTAAGATTGTGCAATAACTGAAGCAAGAACTATCACTACCTCAATTTTCCTCTATAAGATGTCGTGATGACACCTAATCTCTATGACTAGGTAAGCCTAATATTTAATAATAATTGAATAGATGTAATTAGCAAAATACTTAAAACCAGTCTGATAATCTCATATAACTTCCGAAAAGCAAAATCTCAACCATACAATCCCCAAGAACTGTGGGATAGAGTCATAAGCTGTATTTAATAAACCAAAATATCTTATACATCACGGTTTGAAAGAAAATACAACATTAAATGAGAATAAGGGAAGGTGACTCCGAGGCATGCGGAAGTCGAGTAGGCATACCATGAAGTCTCCGATAAAGGTAGCTAGCAGGTAATCTCTAACGGCCGACACGAGTAGACGTACATGGATCTACACAAAAAAATGTGCAGAAGCGTAGAATGGGTACACCACAACGGTACCTAATAAAAATCAAGCCTAACCTCAGTACAGTAGTGACGAGGCCAGGTCAAGACACCTACTAGGATATAAATAAATAATATTAAAATGTAATACAGATATGTAATGGAAAGTGAAGATACAACTAATACGAAACAAGATAATAATTCGAATTAGTACCGAGAATAACTAATGAAAATAGCATAAAAGTAGCAACTAAAAGGGCTTCAAAGATCATGTACGGACAACAACTACTAGAACAATAAATAATGAAACAACAAGATATAGTTCCACTAAAACACTTTGCAACTTGAAACAAATAGCAAGAATAACAACAAGGTACCATCTCATGTATAATGAAATCAAAGCCGAGGTACCGCTTCGTATAATCAAGAATTACAACCGAGGTACCGCCTCGTATTCACATTTCTCCAGTTCAATCACAATGTTTTCTTATACCGCCACGTGAGCCTTATATTTGAAATAGGTTTTAAAAATAGTTTTTCCCGAAAAAGCTAGACACACTTTAGCCCGCCTTATGATGTTGCGTGGCGTTATGTAGTTCCCCCAACAAGAAACACACACATAAGTCCCACCTTATACCGCCGCATGCACATTAACCCCAAGCCTTATACCGCCGCATGCGCGCCAATATCACATTACAATAACAACTTACACCACATGTGCCCATATATCACAATTAGCCAAAAATGCACAATACCAATGTTTCTGAAACAATAGCCCACGACTCGACCACAATAGGTACAAGAATACTAACGACAATGATGAATGTAAAATGTTCAAAAGGAAGATGGCCTCAATGTGATAACAACTTTCCCTACCTCAACACTAATAATTCAACAATGAGAGATAATGTATAATCGCGATGTTAAATAGGAATAATTCACAATGGAAAAATAACATATATCAATGACTTCAATTAATGATAATCAACAGTGAAGAGATAACATGTAACAATAAAAGAGGCAACAAGTTCAACTAAAGCATGAGAGCAAATTATGAATTAGGAGGTAGAACAAGTATTAACGAAAAGTCAAATAAGGCATGTAAGGATAGACTAACACAAGTAAGAGTAGATTGACTAAGAGAATTTAAAACATGATATGACCATTCAATTAAGGCATGGAAATAGTCTAAGTATCCTAAACTAATCAAATACTACGTACAACCTGTGTACTCACACGTCACCTTGCGTACACGGATTTCACTTAGCACAATTACATCAAACAATACAAATCCTGAGGGGTAGTACCCCCATATGAAGTTAGGAAAGACACTTAACTCAACTAGGCCAACTCAACACTTGAAAATATCTTTTCCTTAAAATCCGCCTCCACACAGCTCAAATCTAACGAAAATCGACTCAAAATCATCAAACATTGCTAAGGAAATCAATTGCAACAGATAAAGCTAAGATCTTTACACTTTTTCTAAAAAGTCAACAAAAGCCAACTCGGGGCTCGCCTAGTCAAAACCCGAGTCCAATAGTAGATTCTGTCTACCCATGACTCCATGAGTTCATATATATGATTAGTTTCAAAATCTGAGTCCAAATCTACTCTCAAAACTCAATTTCTTATTTTTCAAAAACTTGACAAAGTTTCACAAATTTTCATTTTGATTCACATGATTTTGATATTAAAATCTATGATATGTTGATAAAATATGATTAGAAGTAGATTAGAATCACTTACCCAAGGTTTGTAGGTGAAAATCCCCTCTGCAAAGTGCCTCCTACTGAGTCTAGGCTTCTCAATGAGAGAATGAGTTTAAAAATCCCGTCTTCCATCCTTTTAACCAGCTGCAAATGTCGCATTTGTGACATTGGGTTTGCATTTGCAAACCTTCGCAATTGCGGACCAGGGATCGCATTTGTGAACCCTTACAGCCTTATACATCATTTAATTTGCTAGAATGTCTTCGCAGTTCACAACCTTATACATCATTTCATTTGTGAGAAAGTCTTTGCAACTGCGAAGCTGGAAATATCGCAATTGCAAACAAATGTTAGCAATTGCGAACTCTGCCCAGATTCTGCTTCCTTCACAAAGGTGAAGGGACGGTCGCATTTGCGAAATCATCCCCCTTGTTTCCACATTCGCATTTGTGAGCCTGGTGTTTGCAATTGCGACACCGGAGCAGAAGACACCATATTTTTTGCAATTTAAGTCAAAACTCTCTGAAACATGTCCAAAACTCAATCGAGCCCTCGAGGTTCCAAAACAAACATCCGTAAAAGTCTGAAAACATCATACGAGCTCGTTCGAGCGATCAAAACACAACATAACATCTAAAACTACGAATTGAACTCTAAAATGCATGACATTCAAGGATTTTTTCAAGAACTTCTAGAATTACAACTAAACGTCCAAATCCTATCAAATCAACTCCAAACGACTCCAAATTTTGCAGAAAAGTTCTAAATATCATCATGGACCTATTCAAGGTCCCAAAATCAATTTTCGAGTTCGATAGCTAAAAGTCAACCTACGGTCAAACCTTTCAACTTCACATTACCAAATTTTAGCAAATCAACATAAATAATCCTACGGACTTCCAAAACCATTTTAGGGCATAAGCACAAGTTGAAGTCATGATACGAAGCTATTAGAGCCATAAAAACACAATTTTGGAGTCATATTCGTAAAAGTCAAAGATTGGTCAACATTTTCTAATTTAAACCTCTAAGTCAAGAATCAAGGGTCCAAATTAACCCAAAAGCTTCTTGGAATGAAACTAACCGACCCTGCAAGTCGTAAAATCATAAACTGACATTTGTGAAGCATGAAAATGGAAGATCGAGGAACAAGAATCGACCCTGCATCCGTAACACTCCATCATCCCTAATAGTAACCTCATTGGCATTGTTGTGCTGAACCATGTCCTTGAGGACAAGCAAATGGGGGTCGTCATATTGACGCTCTCTGATACGATAATATAGAGAAGACCGAAAAACCACAAAGGTAAGAACTCGAGTGGGCTTCGAGATATCCAATATAACAAACTGGTTGGTTAAGGCATAAACCTCTAATGCTAATGGCTTCTCCACTACAGGTAGATATGCTAAACTATCCAACCTTTCCACCTTTTGAATCAAGGCATAGACAACCACATTGGCCTTTTCGGAATGATACAGAATGGTGATATTATAGTCCTTAAGTAACTCTAACTATCCCCGCTGATGCAAGTTAAGATCTTTCTAATTTGAACAGATGTTGTAGACTCTGGTGGTCGGTAAATACCTCACAAGGGACACCGTACAAATAATGCCACCAGCTCTTCAATGCATAAATAATGGCTGCCAACTCCAAGTCGTAGACTGGATAATTCTTCTCATGGGTCTTTTGTTGTCTAGACACGTAGGGAATCACCCTACCATATTGCATCAGCACCGCTCCAAGGCCAATATGTGACACATCACAATACACAATATAAGACCCCAAACCTGTAGGCAAACACTGGGGTTGTAGTCAAAGTATTCTTGAGATTTTGATAGCTCGTCTCACACTCCTCAGACCATCTGAAAGGAGCACCCTTCATGGTCATTCTAGTCATAGGTGCAACAATAGATGAGAAACCCTCTACAAAATGATGATAATACCTATCCAAACCAAGTAAACTCCGAATCTTAGTGGCTGAAGATGGTCTGGACCAATATACACCGGTTTAATCTTCTTCGGATCTACCTTGATCCCTTCACTCGACACCACATGACCCCAAAATGCCACCGAATCAAGCCAAAATTCACACTTTGAGAAGTTTTCATATAACTGCTTCCCTCTCAAAGGTCTGGAGCACGATCCTCAAGTAATGGTCATGATCTTCCCGACTGGGAGAGTACAACAAGATGTCATAAAAAACATAATGATTAATGAATCAAGATAAGGCTGGATAGACTATTCATCGAGTGCATAAATGTTGTTGGGGTGTTAGTCAGCCCAAATGACATCATAAGGAACTCGTAGTGACCATACCGATTCCTAAAGGCAGTCTTCAAAATATCCGAATCCCGAATCTTCGTGTGATGATAACCTGAGTGAAAATCAATGTTTCAAAACACTCTGGCACCCTGTAGCTGATCAAATAAGTCATCAATGCGTGACAATGGATACCTGTTCGTCACTATAACCTTGTTTAACTGATGATAATCAATACACATACGCATAGAACCATCCTTCTTCTTAACAAACAAGACCAGAGCTCCCCACGACGATACACTAGGCCGAACGAAACCCTTATTAAGCAACTCTAGCAACTTCTCATTTAACTCCTTCAACTTTGCTAGGGCCATACAATATGGTTGAATAAAAATATTCCGAATGTCCGGCAACAAGTCAATACCAAAATCGATATCCCTATCGGGCATCATGACCAAAAGATATGCTGGAAATACATCTAGAAAGTCTCTCACTACCGAAACTGACTCAATGATAGGAGTATCAACACTGATATCCCCCACGAAGGTTAGATAAGCATCACACCTATTCTCAACCATCCGCCGAGCCTTTATAAATGCTACAACCTTGCTAGTAACATAATCTAATGCACCCCTCCACTCTAACCATGGTAAACCTGGCATAGCCAGTGTCATAGTCTTGGCGTGACAATAGAATAACATGATAGGGAGACAACCATTGCATGCCCAAGATAACATCAAAGTCTACCGTACTAGTAAAAATAGATCAACTCTGGTCTCAAAACCACCAATAACAACTAACCACGACCGATACACATGGTCCACAATAATAGAATATCCCATAGGCATGGACACATAAATGGTAGAACTCAAAGAATCATGAGATAAATCCAAATACGGAGCAAAGTAAGATAACACATATGAATAAGTGGATCCCGAATCAAATAAGATTGATGCATCTCTATGGAAAATCGAAAACATACCCGTAATGACTGAATCTGAAGCAACTACCTCTATCATACATAGAAAAGCATAGAATCTAGCCTGGCCTCCCCCTCTAGGATGACCTCTACCCGCCCATCCCTAAAAGGATAAAATATCATGACTATAGATAAGGAAAACAACACAATATAGCAACAATCGCCCTATCATGTCTCAAATAGATAAGCACATAGTCCAGCTGTGATTTATAGCATGAATAATAACTTATGTAGTCATACATATGGATAAAACACGGTATCAAAGAGGCTTGATAGCAAAACAAGGCACATAGTAGCCTAAAGTCTACCCGGATTATGAATAACCATGGTGTACATATGATAGAAATCATGTCTATGATATGTACTTATCTGTTTGAGACATGATAGGGCTGTTTTCCTCTGTTTAGCTATTTGCCTCAATTGTAGTCTTATTTTTCAGTCAAGACATTATATCCATATGTTATGTCTCTGAATTTTTGCACTTTGTATATATTATCTCACATGTTGTTGGTGTCCTTTGTTACGCCCAGTAGTATTACGTTGATATTTCGCTCCGTAGTATTATAATTATTATGGTACTGTAAGAGGTTGGCCTATTGAGACTTGAGGATATTAATCACTGATCTTGGGCCATAGAGCCATGTTGATATTTGATAGTGAGGTAACATGTGCACCAGGACCCATATTGAGCTGGGTGGTTGATAATAGGATAGATTCATATAGTTTGGCGACTGTTTATGCCCCAACTTGACTATGCTTCACTATTATAGGATGGTTAAATGACGATAAATTGGCCATAATTGTGAATTTCATGTTTTGCAGGAGCGAGTTGCGCTTATGAGGACGTAGGACAATGTTTGGAGCTAAATTAAAGCAAGGGAAGCCCCTTGGGGCTGAGTATGTGTGAAAGAAGAGAGAAAAGAAGAGTTAAAATGTTGAACTAGCTTAGTGCGGACTTAGCGCGCCCTTAGCACGACCACGGTAGTCAAGAAAATGGAGGTAGAATGTTATGCAATATACGCGACCACTAGTGTGGTTCGAGCGCGGCCGCGCTAGTCCACTCCGAAGCACATAATTTTTGGGGTAAACTTGGAAGTTTGGGGGTAATTCCACTTAACCTATAAGAGGTCCAGCTCGCACAAAGAGACATTATGAAGGTTTTTACAGCTTAGTTGAAGGCAAAAAGAGGCAAGAGGCAAAGAGGATAATTCGACATCGAGTTCTACCTTTCTTCTTTTTATATTTATCAATTATGATGAATTTTGCTGTTGTTAGTATGAATACGATTATGAGTAGCTAATTATTTAGTCTAGGGTTTTGATGGAACCTGTTGAAGGATGAACTTCGTGTTATGTTAATATAGTTTGCCCAGTTTAATCTCAATTTGTTCAGCTACGTTCTTGTTGTAGTTAATTGATGGGATCCTCAATTAGCTTTGCCTATTTAGTATGTATTACTCGGGAGAGAGTTCATATTTAGGTAATTGTTGAACAACACCACTCCCAAAGTATATGAGGAATCAATAACCGATGGTTTAAAGGTGGGATTAGGGATAACGAAACCTTGGGTGCGATCTAAAGTGAGCTGTAATAAACGCCAGCTTGCGTAACTCGAGAGAGTGAGTCTAGTAAATTGTCGTGATTACTTAGGAGAGATTTACGATAGTAAGAGTGCTCATGATCGATAGAGAAGATTAGGTAATTCTATGTGAAACATAACAGGAAAGGATTCCACCAATAGGGGAAATCACAACCTTAGCTCTTAGTTTACTTAATTTTATTCAGTTATAGTTAGTAGAATTATCACCAAGTGTTATTCAAAATATCTGGGAAGTTGATTATGGATAATTCAGTATGTCTAACAAAAGTAATTGGTAGGTTAATTCCCTGTAGGATTTGACTCTAGGCTAAATACTAGGATTATATTTGCAACGAATGCTTGTCCTTTTTATAAGGCATAGTTGGGTCTGATCAAATTTTGGCGCCGTTGCCGGAGAATTAACGGTGTTATCTATTACTGTTGAAAGAAATACAAAAATTCTTAGTGTAGTCGGTTTTCTTTATCTTCAATCTATACATTGAAATTTTAACGTTTGTTGACTTAATTGTACAGGTGCATGCCTCGAAACTCATCGAGAACTGGTAAAGTATTTGAAGCATTATCAGATCCCGAGAAATTTTTCAAGGCCTTGAATCGGGCCAACCGAAAAAACAAACAACAACAATCAACTGAACAACTTGAACCAGGCATGAGGGATCGTGTGGTAGACCCACCTGCGCTAGTAGTGGTGCCTCTTGTGCCAGAGGCTACTCTATATGACAGGGCGCAACCCACAGTAGAGAATTTGGCCATAGCGATATTAGTCTCGCAGATACAGGCCGAATCCTTTCAAATCACAAACAACATGTTGCACTTGTTGCAAAACAAGGGACTATTTTGTGGGTCATACATTGAAGATACTCAACAGCACTTGAAGAATTTCCTGTCAATATGCAAAACTCAAAGGCAGCCCAACGTAACTCAGGAAGCAATAAAGCTGTTGTTGTTTCCATTCTCAGTCACAAGAGCTACCTAGATGGCTAAATTTGCTCCCCATTAATTCCATCACGACCTGGGAGGAGTTAGTCAAGCAATTTGTGAATAAGTTTCATCCACCCAACAAGACTGCTCAGCAAATTGATGAAATTTTGACCTTCAAACAAAAAACAATAGAAACACTGCAAGAAACATGGGAACAATTCAAAGGGATGTTGGTCATATGTCCGCACCACTGTATTCTCGATCATATGTTGGGGCAGCGGTTTTACATGGGTCTAATATATAGCGTGAAGGCTAATGTTGATGCTTCACCTGGTGGAGCATTCTTGAGCAAAACATGGAGAGAAAGCCAGAGCCTACTTGACAAGATGGCACAGAATTCGGGGTGGACAACTAGGAATGCACCTATCACTCCAGTAGTTCACTCAGTGCCCTTAGATCCATCCAATACTCTTGCGGAAAATATGGCCACCTTAATGACACAAATGAGTATACTCACCAAAAAGGTAGAAGAGTCAGGGCAGAAGCAACAGGTTTACATTGTAGATACTACCAATAGGGGCTTATGCACATCTTGCATTAGTCAGCCAATTGGTAGCCAATGGAATACAAAATATGATCATCATCATTACCCCGAGGACATGAATTATGTGTCTAATTATGGGGGCCAGAGATAGGGTGGTCAGAATTGGGGCTAACAGAATCAGCCATACAGGCCAGTCCTGCCACAGACCAACAATGGAAATATGGCAGGCATGCGACCTCACAATAATGTTGCGCCCTACCAAAGGCCACAGGGATACAACAATCAAAATCAACAGCAGGGTTATTATCCTCCCCAGTATCAACATGGTGGGAGACATGAAGATGGGTTTGCTAGACTCGAAGCAGTGATGCAGCAGGTTATTGGGTCGAATGCGAAAATGAGTGAAAAAGTAGATGCACATGAGTCAACTATAAAGAATATTGAAGTGCAAATGGGCCAGATTTTGATGTCTTTGAATAATCATCCTCATGGGACATTGCTTGCACACACTCAGATAAATCCAAAAGATCAAGGCCCGAAGTAGCTTATGGCAGTGAGTTTACGTAATGGCAGACACTTAGTCTTGGAGCAAGAGAGGGCTCGAGAAAGCAGATAGGCTGAGACACTTGTACCAGTGCCCATTGAGCTAGATGATTCAATGAAACTGACAGAGGTGACAATACGGCCTGCCCAAGAAGAAACCAACACACAGATTGAGGTTGAGAAAGAAGCTGAGACAGCCCGGGAACCGGTAGTTGAGGTGGTGTCTGACAAAGAGAAAACCCAAATCATTGGGAAGAAGAGACCTCCATCACCATTCCCACAGAGGTTGGCCAAATACAAAAAAGAAGAACAATACAAGAAATTCTTGGAGATGCTGAAACAAATCCAGGTAAATATTCCATTGATTGATGCTCTGAAGGAGATGCCTGGTTATACAAAAATGATGAAGGACTTGATGTCCCGAAAATTCGATTTCCAAGACTTGGCTGCAGTGACTCTAACTTAGACCTACAGTGCTGTGGTGAATAGACTAGTTGTTGAGAAGTTGTTTGATCCAAGAAGTTTCACAATTCCCTGGACCATTGGTAACTTTGCCTTTGCCAAGACACTTTGTGATTTGAGAGCTAGCAGAAATCTTATGCCCCTGGCGATCTATAAGAGGTTGGCTGACAGAACTGTGAAAAGACCCTCTGGTATCTTAGATGACTTGTTGATTCTGGTAGGGAAATTTGTGTTCCCTGCAGATTTTGTGATTCTGGATTGCAAGGTGGATGGAGAAATTCCCATACTTTTGGGAAGGATGTTCTTGGCCACAAGGAAAGCTCTCATTGATTTTGAAATTTGGGAGCTCAAGATGAGGTTGAATGATGAGGAAAAAACATTTAACGTGCAGAAATCTATGAGGAGACCAAGTGAATTCGCCAATTGTTCTCTAATTGATGCCGTGGATTTAATTGTTGAAGCGAATGATGAGACATTGACTATTGAGGATCCTCTTGCTGCAGGTCTTGTGAATTTAGATAAGGTGAATGGGGAAGAATTGGCAGAATAGGTGCTGGCATTAGAGGGTAGAGGGTTTTGGGATAGAACACTTGAATTCGAGCCCCTGCACTTAGAAAATAGAGAAACTCCTTCGGCCAAGCCATCCATAAAAGAACCACCAAAGTTGGAGTTGAAGCCACTGCCCGCCCATCTCAGGTATGCGTTTCTAGAAACTAACTCCACATTATCTGTTATTATCTCATCTAGTTTGTTAAAGGAGCAGTCACAACAGCTTTTGCAGGTACTCAAGGAGTGCAAGACTGCCACTGGGTGGACCATGGCAGACATCAAGGGGATCAGCCTGGCATACTGTATGCATAAAATTCTGCTGGAAGAGGGGCACAAACCTTCCAGGGAACACCAAATAAGGTTGAACCCTAACATGAAGGAAATGGTGAAAAAAGAGGTGATTAAGTGGTTGGATGCGGGGATCATTTTCCCCATCTCTGACAGCAATTGGGTTAGCCCGGTGCAATGTGTCCCTAAGAAGGGTGGTATGACGGTGGTCAAATATGATAACAATGAGCTGATCTCTACAAGAACCGTCACATGCTGGAGAATTTGTATGGACAACAGGAAATTAAATCTGGCCACTCGGAAAGACCACATCCCACTTCCTTTCATTGATCAGATGCTAGACAGACTGGCAGGGAGGTCCCACTTCATTTTTCTTGATGGGTACTCAGGGTACAACCAAATTTCCATTGCACCAAAGGAGAAAGAGAAAACCTTCTTCACATGTCCATATGGAATTTATGCTTTTCGGAGGATGCCCTTTGGCCTATGCAATGCACCTGCCATATTCCAAAGGTGCATGATGGCCATATTCACTGACATGGTATAAGACATAATGGAGGTGTTCATGGATGATTTCTCCGTGGTGGGAAACTCATTCGACGAGTGCTTTACAAATCTGACCCGAGTGTTGAAAAGATGTATTGAGACTAACCTGGTATTTAATTGGGAAAAGTGCCATTTCATGGTACAAGAGGGCATAGTATTGGGACACCGGGTATCAAGCAAGGGAATCGAGGTGGATCGTGCTAAAGTTGACATGATAGCAAAGCTGCCACCCCCCACATCAGTCAAGGAAATTAGGAGCTTCCTCGGGCATGTCGGTTTTTACCGGAGATTCATAAAAGACTTCTCAAAAATGGCCAACCCTCTCTGTAAGTTGTTAGAAAAAGATCACCTTTCATGTTTTCTAATGATTGCAGGGTAGCATTCGAGGAGTTGAAAAAGAGGCTAGTCACAACACCCATCATTGTTGCCCCCGACTGGGAGCAACCATCAGAACTCATATGTGAGGCTAGTGACCACGTAGTGGGGCAGTGCTGGGACAGTGGAAAGACAAGCTAATGCACTCAATTTACTATGCTAGTAGAACATTGAGTGGAGCCCAGCTGAACTACACTATGACTGAAAAGGAGATGTTGGTTGTTGTATTTGCATTTGACAAGTTCAGATCATACCTGATTGGCTCTAAGGTAATTGTATATACTGATCATGCAGCACTCAGGTACTTGATTGAGAAGAAAGAGTCCAGACCACGCCTGATTCGTTGGGTGCTGTTACTGCAAGAGTTCAACCTGGAGATTCGTGACCGTAAGGGCACAGAAAACCAAGTCGCTGATCATCTATCACGACTTGAAGGAGCTAAAAACTCAGTTGAGGTAGAGGATATTTTGGAAACCTTTTCAGACGAGCAACTACTCGTTATAAGCCTTGAGGAAGTGCCATGGTATGCAGACTTTGCAAATTACCTAAAAAGCGGTATAGTTCCCTATGACCTTTCCTCTGTGCAAAAGAAAAAGTTTTATCGTAACTGCCGCATGTATTACTGGGATGAACCTTATTTGTTTTGAATATGTGTAGACAATATGATCCGGAGGTGTGTCCCAGAGATAGAACAATCTTCTATTTTTCAAGAATGTCACACATCGGCGTATGAAGAGCATTTTGGAGGAGTCCGGATGACAGCAAAAGTGCTAGAAGCTGGGTTCTACTAGCGAATAGTGTTTAAGGATGCACATCAATGGGTGAATGACTGTAATGAATGTGAGCGAACCGGAAACATTTTCCGTCGCCATGAGATGCCCATGAACCCAATTCAAGATGTTGAAGTGTCTGATGTATGGGGGGATAGACTTCATAGGCCCCTTCATTAGCTCCTTTGTCTATAAGTACATAGTTGTTGCTGTGGATTACGTGTCCAAATGGGTGGAAACTGTAGCACTGCCCACCAATGATGCAAGAGTGGTGGTGGGGTTTTTGAAGAAGAATATATTCAACCATTTCAGGACCCCGAGAGCTATTATTAGTGACGGAGGCACTCACTTCTGCAATCGTTCCTACGAGAAATTGCTAGCAAAGTATGATGTTCACCACAAGGTGGCAACACCATATCATCCTCAGACCAGTGGACAGGTCGAAGTGCTGAATAGAGATATAAAATGTGTGCTGACCAAGACTGTGAATGCCACAAGAACTGATTGGGCAAAAAAGCTAGATGATGCACTCTGGGTCTACAGAACTGCTTTCAAAACACCAATTGATATGTCACCATACAAGTTGGTGTTCGGGAAGGCCTATCCCTTGCTAGTTGAACTAGAACATAGAGCTTGGTGGGCAATGAAACAGCTAAATATAGACATTGAGGCTGTAGGAACAAATAGAGTCACAAAATTGCATGAGCTAGACGAGTTCCGTTTTCTTGATTTCGGGAGCACGAGGTTGTACAAGGAGAGAATGAAGATTAAGGTTAAGGTTATTTCCGGGTAAACTCAAGTCACGATGGTCTGGACCATTTCGAGTGGTCGAAGTATTCCCTTCAGGTGCCATAGAGATTGCCTCAGAGAAAGACTCTCATACATTTAGAGTCGATGGGCAAAGATTGAAACCATATGTGGGCATGGATAAACAAAAGGAAGTGTCAGTGATCCATCTGTCTGAACCTCAGAGGTCGAGCGAGCCTTAAATGCGCTTATCTGCGTCGTGCCGCGACGTTAAATTAGGCATTGCATGGGAGGCAACCCATTGATCTGTTGTAACTATCATGCCATGACATTAACTCAGGCACTGGTTGGTTGGCAACCCAATGCATAGTGACTTTAGTATAGTTAGTAATTATTAGTTTTGATTTTTGTAAGTACTAACCAATGCAGAGGAGCTTGAGCAAGTGATAAGTCCATCGGACGCGGAAGGAACATGTAAAAAAGTGCAAAAATTTTGAGCGCAGGAGCGCGCCCGCGCTACAGGCCGCGCATATGGGCAAACATTTTGCCTCAGCATCTCGCCCAGTAGCGCACCGCCCACGCTATGACCGCACTAGTGACCGTGCTAGAAGCTCACCCGCGATAATGGCTGCGCTAGTGACCGCGCATATGGCCAAGTACACTGTTTCACTAGCACGGCCGCGCTCGTACCGCGCTACGACCACGCTAGTACTGTCTGCCTGCCACTTTATTTAACATAACATTTTTTTTATTTTTTTACTTTGTAAATTAAATTGTTTTAGTAGCTTATAGTTGTTTATTCCCCATCCCACCCTCACTATTTCCCTATTCTTTACTCCAATTCTCAACGCCTAAATATAAAAAAATAACCCTAGCCCTAATTCCCTTCTTCTTCAAATTCCCTTATTCTCTATTCCCAACCCAAATTTCCCAAGGTTCAAGCCACGCCCTCCCCTACTCTTCTTCACTTCTTACCATCTTCTCTCACTATAGGTAAGGTTTTATTTTTGCCATTGTTTTTGTATTTGTTTTTAGAGATTTTCGTTTAATTTCTTCATTATGTAGTAGTTTTCTGTTCTTCTCCTTTCCTAGTAGTAATTTGTAGTGTTTGTGTAGTGCTTGTGGGTGGTAGTGTTGGTGGAGTTGTCTATTCACTTAGTGGTTGAATTTGGGGGAAATTGTGGTGGTATTGGGTTACAACATGTTTGAATTGGCATTTCGGTATATAATGCCCGCAAGGTGTTTGTTTAAATGACATAGTGAGTGTAAATGGTCATTGTGACCAATTGTGTGAGTGAAGCCTGAGTAATCGCAGTTGAGTCGCAATATTCTTGTTTGTGCTAATGCTATTCCTCTTCCAGGTACTATGGCACCATCCAGGAAACACCGCACCACAGGTGCTTCTTCCAGCGGTCAAGCTGGATCATCCAGGGAACGTGGGTCATCTCCTGCTTGTCCTTTTGATAGTAGCAGGTTCGTCTCTGCCAAGGCTCAGGACCGCTTTACTGATAAGGCCCCTAAGAAACCGATACTGGACAGGGGCATAGATATAGAGTCGCTCCAGCTGGGCTACCCTAACTTGTATAATGAGCTGGTAAGGCGGGGGCTACAAATCTTATTTGAAGAACCGGATGAGGGGAATGTGATGGTTGTATGTGAATTCTATGCCAATGTAAAAGAACATATGAATGGCATAGTAACAGTGCGCAGAAAGGTGGTAGATGCCTCTGTTGAGCCTATATGGAGGATATACCAGTTGCCCGCTCCTGTGGATGCGTATGAGGACTATTATGAGATGTATGGCAGATCACACACGCAGTGGGAGAGGTTCTTTGCAACAATCTGTGTACCCGACAAGTAAATTGTCTGGATGAAGTATAGGCAGAAGTTTCACTTCGCGGCGCTCACCTTTGAAGGGAAATGCTGGTTGTATGTCATCAACAACTGCCTGATCCCGTCTTCTAACACCACATAGGTGAATGGTCCTTGAGCTTCTCTAATTTGGTGCTTTATGAATGGTCACAACTTTAACGTGGCCAAGTTGAGTCACAAGGAGATGTTAACCCATTGTCCGGTGAAGAGGGGGTTCTTCTTCCCTTCCTTAATTACTAGGCTTTGTCGGGCAGCTCGGGTGCCAGAGAATTTGAATATGAATGGGATAGTACCAAAAGACTCCAAGTTCCGAGCTGATAACGTAACTACTGGAAAAAAGCCTGTGGCAGCTGGTAGTGATGATAGTGCTGAATCTGATGACTCGAAGGAAAAGGAGGCTGAGCAGAAGGAAGTGAGGGTCGAGTCACCGGCCCATGACCAGATTGCAGAGGCTGCAGGACCATCTGGGCCTACTCGGGTCACCCGGTTCACAGCTTTAGAGCAGGAGGTGGCAGGATTAAGTACCTCGGGCACTAACTTAGGTACACAGGTTGATGCGGTGGCTACCCAGTAGGTGAAATCAGAGAAGAAAGTATTGGGCTGACTGAGAGCTCTGGGTCATGCATGCAATTTGAACTTGGACACAGTCTCCGATCAAGAGTGATCACTCAGGGAAGTTCCTTTACCTCACTGTTCTTTATTTTGTATGCCATGAGGACATGTCTTCCTTTTAAGTGTGGGGTGGGGGATACTTCAATGTATGTGTTTATATGTAACAACTTCACTGTTTGATGTTTTCTTTGTTTTTCTTGATTGTTTTTCTGGTTTTGAGTAACAGTCAAATTAGGTAAGTTTACTTGTCCTGACGACGAATCTCTTTTGACGGGGTTCTTGAGGGTCTAAGTCGACGTGGAAATTTGAAAAAAAATGTCATGACCCAAATCGGAGGGCCGCAACGAGCACCCGCTGCCTTACCCAACCTAGTACCAACGAAACATATCTTTCTTATCATACCGTCATGGGTAAATGGGCCAGAAGGGCCGTCATGATATAACTAGAATAAAACATAAGGGAATACTTGACATAGGACGACCCAAGATGTAATACCAACTTATATATGTGACATACGGTCCTATAAGACCCAAAATGAACACTCGTACAATGAACATAGGCCGACAAGGCCATACAATCTTTCATATACATGACATCTATCTACAAGCCTCTAAGAGTACATACACATCATAAAGGTCAAGATAGGCCCCCTCCATACCAATCAATATATGTCCAAATCATACTGACCAAATAGGCAACTCTGGAGCAAGTGGAGTGCACCAACAACTTCCGCTGAGCTGATAGCCTACTAGGAGGAATGTCAACCTGTCTATCGGGACCTGCAGGCATGAAACGCAGCGTCCCCAAGCAAAAGGGAAGTGAGTACGAATAAAGTACCGAGTATGTAAGACATGAAAGCATAAACAAGAATAGTAATGTAAAGAGAGATAGATGAGATACAACCTGTAATATCTGAGTGCCTTTGGGGGCTACTGACATGAAATACATAATACATATATATACATAAACTTTTCAAAACATATGCCTCTGTAGGCATCATCATCATCATATCGTACTCGGCCTCAAAATGGACTCGGTAAAAATGTACCCGGCCATCACAAGGCTCGGTAGAATCGTACCCGGCTACGTGGAGCTAGGTAAACCCAACTGATCAGGGTTGCACAATAGGTGTCGTACCCGACCGACTATAGCGTGACTTGGTAGAGTAAAATAGATACTATATATAATGCATGCTAGACTAATGGAATCACGTTCTAAACCTTTCGGAGTGACTTAAGGTCATTGCATCTTCGATTAACATTATGGACATCATACCATCTATATGAACTTCTATAGGATTCAAGGATCATTTATACTTGCTTAGAATAACTTTATAAGGAAAGAACAAAATAAGCAACCTTAGTTGCTAGGAGTAGATCCGTTATGAAATAGCATATTCATTTCACTTGAGATCATGCCAAAAGAAAGAAGGAAGTGCCTTAACATACCATAAACTTATTGAGTCCTTAATACCTTCCAAGAAACTCTTCAAACAAGTCAACTCAATCTATCATAGTATAAGGAGATTCAAAATCAGTGCTGAGCAAATGCTAAGTCTGTAACTTAAGCTAGTAGCTCATTTATATAAATTTGGGCAGCATCTTCCCCTATAGCGAGGGCCTCCTCCAATACCATATACCAAAAACAACAACTAGAGAAATCCATCAATATATAAATATCAATATCAAGACACCATATAACAACAACAAGTCACAACTACTTCACGACGAGTGGCAAGCTTCGATTGGAATCCGTATAACCCATATCACCCTTTATAGACTTCTATTTTTTTCAGTTAGCGCCCCACACTACCTGTGGCGCTACAAAATGGCTATTTTTTCAGTTAGTTCCCCACGCTACTTGTGGCGGTACAAAATGGCTATTTTCTAATTTTTCTCCTTTTTGGCTCTAATATCGCACCTTTCCCCCATATTGCCTTCAGATGATTCCTACACATAAAAATACCATGAATTAGCTTAAATCGATACATTTTACATACGAAATTCACGAAATACATTAAAAGTCGATATATATATATATATATATATATATATGCATATAAATATATATACTTTAAGCTAAATATCAACACCCAACACATAGACTCTTGCTCGCCCGCGAGCAATGGGACTATCAACTACATCCCAACAACGTACATCTCAACTAGAGAGGTGCAATTCAATTTTTAACCATACACTCTACCCTTGACTATGATCGATACCGACAATCATAACATACAAATTTCGCATTCTCCCTGCTTCAAACATACCCAAGTATAACCATTTCAATTTAATCAATTCAAACAACCTATCCGTAACCATCCTACCTCAAGAGCCGACTCATTGTCTCTAAGCACCCTCAACTCACACACTAACCCAATAAGAGAAGTTTACAACATTACCTATACTTCATGAGATCATGTGCCCTCACCAACACACAAAAAAGTGAAGATAGAATAGTCCACACATTCAAGTATGCCTTTGAATATAATTTAAGGACATCACGCAATTTGAACAAGAAAATCGCTCACTCTCACAAAGAATTCATATGTATTCCATGATCGTACCATAAGCTGCCCGTTGTGTACATCTTTACTAATCTAAGCTAGCCAAATCTAGGATCAATTGGAATTTTAAGATTGTAATGTAGATTAAGGGACGAGTATGATACATTTACGAATAGTGACTAACCATCATTAGCACTTTAATACAATACACTCATAAATCGAGAACAAATTCATCTCAACCAATTCACTCGCCACAAACCATATACAACATAGCCTTTTTTTTAATTATGCCCTTTTATACTTCCACTAGAAAAAATTAGCAAGATTAGGAGGTGTGTGAAAAGCACATCTATGATCAAGCAAGAAACGCCTATGTCATCTCCTAGACTAGCACCACTTAATGATTTCGCTTTGATTAATACACGAAAGAAGTTCTAGACTATTCAGGATAGCACAGAAGATCACAAATCCTCACACGCACATTGTACATGATCCAATCGAGATGGTTCTGTTCAACTTCAAGTCAAGCAATATTGCACTATTTGGCATACAAGTCAAACAACCGAGAAAAGGCTTCATAGAGTAGGCTATTCATTTCCCTCAGGCATCACAATTCAAATCAAATGTACGAGAAGACAAAGTGCATGTCATAACCTAATGTGCCAGCACCAAACATGTCAATAGGCAGCTCAGAGCAACTCAGTTTCTTCCTAACCTTCTCCTAAAGAAAAGTACCTGGTTCAAGCTACACCGTCGGAAAAGAACTGGTGCCCAAAGAAAAACCAAGGGATACTACCTAACTATCTTAAAACAAAGTCTTATTTGATATTTTTAATCGGAATTTAATCCCTCAAGAAAATTGTCCAAAAGATCCATCATCGGGAAAAGTTCGGGCTTTTTCTGATTTTTTTGTTTCTTTTCTCAGTTTTATTTATTTATTTATTTATTTATTTTTTAATTACAAAAGTCGCTACACTAGGAAAGAATACTACAATTAAGGTAGGATAGCACAGAAAATCATCTGATAGTCTCCTCACCCCACACGTAAAATTGTGCAATATCCTCAAGGCACATAATATATAATAAGAGGGTAATAAAGACTCCTCTGTAGTCCAAAGGCCGAAACATTAGCAGGTCACGGAATACTCAGTCTTCTCCCGATTATTATCCTTTGTGCGGGCACCCCACACTTAATTTCAACCACCTGCTAGATTTTTCACACGGCTATTGGCTTTGATTCCATACTCCTACTCCTGCAAAATACAAAAATAACACTACAACATTAACACAAAAAAATAAAGAGAAAAATAGAATTGGTTGCCTCCCAACAAGTGCTTGATTTAACGTCACAGTACGATGCCATTACTTTCACCACTTTTCCTTCCACTTTGATGATATGAATTGCGCACCCAATTTTGCATCAATTTTTCTTTCACGTTCCTGGGGCGGTAGTACAAGTACACTAGAACCAAGTAAATAATGTCCTATCTTACACTTCTTTGCCCTTAAGTGAGGTATGTCATTTTGTCTTCTTAGCATCGCAAATTTTAGAATATATGCACTTTGTTCCTCATCCATTGACTCTTTCATAGGCTCGAATGGATCAATTCTCGTGTCCCCAACCAAACACAATGTTGAAAAGTATTTAAAATCAGGTCCAATGCGCTCCAACTCTAGAATCGCTTCACTTTTGGCATCCTCGCTTTTGCACACTTCGTCAACCTTGGCTTTATTAATAATATTTTGGTTAAATAGTTGGAATTCCTCTTTTCGTTCCACAAGCCGGCCATTATCCACAAAAATTAGTTGTAGTGTATCATACACCTCAACCTTTTTATTTAATTGAGCCAATTGAGCTTGTTCCTCTAGCCAAGTGTCACGACCCTAAATCCGGACCCGGTCGTGATGGTGCCTCTCATGAAGACAAGGCTAGCCGACACATTCCCATTTCAGTTTTAAGCAGCTAAACAATAAGAATTAAGTCTAAAGCGTAATAAATAATCCAAAAGTAAGTAGTGAACATTACATTTTGCGGAAATAAAACCTAATACAGCCCGATACCGGGGTGTCACTAGTCATGAGCATCTACCAATTCTAGCACAAGTCTGAAAAGTCTACAAAGCAATTACAGAATAACTGAGAAAGAGAAAGAAATGAGATAAGGGGGGAGAAACATGGGACTGCGGACGCCAAGCAGCTACCTCTTGAACTCCGAAGACTGCCGGGAGCTCTCAACTCGCGCTAGCAGGATCAGCAATGCTTGAATCTGCACACGGGGTGCAGGGAGTAAAGTGAGTACTTCAATTCAGTAAGTAATAATTATAAATAAAGACTAAAAGCAAGAAATCATGTAAGGCACATTATAGGCTATAAGGAAGCAGTAAAGATGTGTAAAATTACTGAGTTCAGTTTAAAACTTCATAAAATGCCTTTTTAACAGTTAAGCAAGCAATTGACAGGTAAATAGGAAAGATAAGCACATAAAGGATCGCCCCTCGGGCAAAATCATAGAACAACACTAGCCCCTCGGGCTATCTCTCACATCACACTTGGTACGCGCGCTCACTCGGGGTGTGTAGACTCCTGGAGGGGTACCTTACGGCCCAAGCACAATATCAAGTCATGGTATCATCACTAGGCTCTCGGCCTCATATCAACAAGCCACCTCGTCGCCTCCAAATCTCAGGCCCTCGGCCTCATAATCATAATCAGTGTTTCTTCACAACATAAGCCCTCGGCCTTACTCAGTCAAAATCTCACAATCCACTCGGGCAACAACAAAACATGATATTCAGCCCTGAATATTATTTAAAATATCATTTAAGTGTTAAAACAGAGTAAACATGGCTTAGTTATGAAAACGGTAAAATATAGCATGACTGAGTTCAAGTATAAAGTTAAACAGTGAGGAAATATCAATAAAAATCCCCTAAGGGTTCAAATAGTTGGCACGATGCCCAAATATGGCATTCAGCCCAAAACATGATGATAACAAATAGTTTTCAGTCAAATACGCGGTAAAATCATCACTCGGGATGGACTAAGTCACAATCCCCAATAGTGCACGACCCCAAGCTCGTCATCTAGAGTGTATGTCACCTCAATATAGCACAACGATATGCAATCCGGGGATTCATACCCTCAGAATATCATTTACAATCATTACTCATCTCAATCCGGTCCAAACTCTAGCCCGCGATACCTTTGCCCATTGAATCGGCCTCCACTTACGTCGAATCTATCTCAAAATAGAATCACGGTGTCAAAATATGCTAAGGGAATGAAGCCCAAGCAAAAATAATCAATTTACAACACAAATCCGGAAATTGGCCAAAACCCAACCCTCGGGCCCACGTCTTGGATTCCGGTAAAAATCACATCAATGGATTCCTTATCACTCCTCGGTTCATTCATACCAAAATCATCAAAATCCAACCACAAATGACCCCTCAAATCCCAAATTCTAGGTCTCCAATTTCAATCCCTAGTTCTTCAATTTTAGGCTTAATTTCCATGAATAATTAGATAGATTTCACATTAGAATCGAGTTTTAAGTCCATGAATCTTACCTCCAAATGATTCCCCTTGAATCCCTCTTTAATCCTTTTCAAAAAGCTCCAAAAATGCTCAAAAATAAACCCCAAAATACCGGACAAGATGGCTATTTAAACATTCTGCTCAGGCCTCATTTCCTTCTTTGCGAACGCGGTCAACACCTCGCGTTCGCGAAGCACAAATCAACTTTGATAAAAAATTACTCTTCGCGCTCGCAACCTGCCCATCGCGAATGCAATGCTTCTTCCGCTTGACCCTTTGCTATCGTGTTACCTCACTCGCGAACGTGATGAATAAAATACCCCAAAGCTCAACTGCCCAATTCCTCTACGCGAACGCGATGACCAGTCACCCAGCCCTTCGCGAACGTGGAGACTTCCTCATGAACGCCAAAGCTTAATTCCCAGCCTTCACTAACTAACCCTTCACGAACTCGAGGACCCACTCGCGAACACGAAGGTCTAAATTCTCTGCAACACACAATAGTTTTTTGCATTTCCAAACAACATGAAATGTTCCGATTCACCCCCCCTGTAACTCACTAGAGGCCCCCAGGACCTCAACCAAACATACCAACATATCTTATAACCTCATTCAAACTTGTTCCAACCTTTGGAATGCTCAAAACAACATCAAAACACCAAATTCGCATCGGATTCAAGCCTAAGAATTTCAAAATCTTCTAAATTACGCTTTTGATAAAAAATCCAACCAAACCACATCCGAATGACCTGAAATTTTGTACAAACATCTCAAATAACACAACGGAACTACTTCAACTCTCGGAATTCTATTCCGACCCTTATATCAAAATCTCACCTATCAACCGAAAATCGCCAAAAATCCAATTTCGCCAATTCAAGCCTAAATCTACTCCGGACTTTCTAAACACATTCCGATCACACTCCTAAGTCCAAAATCACCTCTCGAAGCTATCCGAACCATCGGAACTCACATACGAGCCCTCTAACACATAAGTCAACATTCAGTTGACTTTTCCAACTTAAGTTTCCTTAAAAGAGGCTAAGTGTCTCAAACCTTACCAAATCCTTTCCGAACCCGAGCCAACCAACCCGATCACATATAGAACCAATAGAGAAAGCAATAAGAAGCAGAAATTAGGGAAATAGAGAGGCAACTCATGAGATGAATGGCCGGGTCATCACAACAAGATTGGCTCACGATATCTGCCTTTCAAAGTTATCTTCTTGTGGGACTCGCTCTCTCGTCTAGTTGAGATTCTTCTTGAAAATTGGTCATTAATTCTTCCATTCTTGCCTGCATTCCTTTTAATGCTGATGCAGTCTTTTGGTGAATTTCATCTTGTTGCTCGGCTACTTGCCTCACCATGTCCATAATACGAGCAACACATTCCACATCCTCCACTTCAAAGCTCCTATCAAACTCATAAATATTATTAGAAACATCATAATAATTGCTCTGAGAAGGATAATAAGGATTAGGACAACCATCCCAATGGCCACTTTGACCACCACACACATTACAAAAATTTCACTCATAAGATTGAGATTCACAATTTTACTACAAGTGTGGTCCTCCACAATATGGACAGGGATCACCAAAATAAGAATAACCAATATTCGACTAACTCATTCCAAGATGCCATATCAACAAAGATAATAAAATATTAAACTAAGATAAAATAAATAAATAAAACTTGAATTGACAAAAAGTAAAAATTTAATCTTGAAAAATAGCTAATTTCTAAGTCCCCAGTAACGGCGTCAAAAACTTATTGCTCCTAAATGAACACGCAAGTATACATGATCGACAAGTAATATAGGTTATATAAGTTCAGATATCGTACCCATAGGGACTTGTGATTAACTATCAGTTAAATTAAACCCAAATAATTAATCTATTCAAGTAAATCCTAAAGTATGAATAATTAACTCAAATTAATCTAGAGTAACAAACTAAAAGATTAAAGGAACAAGTTGGCGAAATTAGACACGAATTCAATGAGAGATGATATTCTAGAGCTATAGATTGGCTAACAATCTCGTTGAATCTTCCACTTAAATTGTCTAATTAATTTATCTGGTTTATTAATTGACATGGTTAATATTACTCGTAGCCTTCTCCCGAAGTACTACTCGCCTATTCAAGCTAACCTAATGCCTCTATTCCTATGGAATTAGGATTAACAAGAACGCATTAGTAATTCCCGCATAATAACTAAGCAAGGTGATTAGGTACATCCCTATCCTAACCGCAAATCCGCTCCACATGCTCGAGTTTATGGTCTTGCTCCGCTCAATCTTATATGCAATCTAGAATTCTCTCTCCCGAGTTCAATCCTAGATTCATAGATAATATTCAACTGGTGATCAAGCAATCAAATAATTAAGCGCAAGATTGAATAAATAAACCAATATGATAAAATAATAAGAACAATTCAAGCTTCAAACTACAACGTTCATGTAACAGTCAAAATTCTTGAACTAATAAACTATGAGATTAAAGGAAGTGAAGAGCAAGAAAACTTTGAATCCTTGCTCCCGAGTGTTTTCTACGTGTATTTCCCTCTCAAAGTGGTGTCTCTCCTCTCAAAATAGGTTTAGACTTGCTTTTATACGCGTTGGGAGGGAGGAGGGAGGTGGAGGGTCTTGGGTCGTCATAACCTTATCCCGGACGAAGTAGGAGAGATTTTCCGTCACCAGCGTCCAGGGTAGAGTGGGAGCTAGCCCTGGCGCTAGGATTTTTGCGGTTCTAGAAACTGGGCCACAGGTAGCGCCCCACGCTGCCTATGGCTCTACAAATGGCCATTTTTTAATTTTGCTCCTTTTTTGTTCTAATCTTGCATATTTTTCCCCATATTGCTTGCGGATAATTCCTACACATAAAAACACTAGGAATGATCAAAAATTAATACATTTTACATCCAAAATTTACGAAACACGAGTAAAATATGAGATGCTACCTACACACAGACACACACATATATATATATATATATAATGCTAAATCTACATCTTTCCACCATAATTCTCTCTGTTACCATTTTAGAATGGGCGGTTAAATTCTTAGAAAAGATGGTCATGACTAACTATAACAAATTAAAATATATCGATAATACAAAAACCAATACAGTATCCCCATATATAAGGTGAATCCTTTGAACGTTATTGTGGTCAAGATGTAATACATTGCATTTTATCTCTTTTGATGTGGCTCATTATTGACTAATCATTCGTGATGTTTGTGCATCATCTTGGAAAAACGGGGTTTTTTTGGAGGGTGGAGTGGCTCTCTATGTACTTTTTGGTGCCACTATGAATGCAACCATTTCATGACTTGAGTATGATTTAGGGGGATTTGCATCTATACCCGCTTTTTGGGTCACATTTTAATTTGTGCCCTCTTTGCAAAAAAAAATTCAAACGTACCCACTTTTCGCGTAACTTCAGCATACGGGGCTGAAGTAGCAAAGGCAATCACGCAAAACTTCCGCATTCTAGTAGATGAGCCTGAAGTAGCAAAGACAATACGCTTATGTTTTTTTTGTCCTGGATAAGCTTTTTCAAAAACTTCAGCAGAAGATGCTGAAGTTATTTTGTTCATTTGTAAAAACTTCAGCACTAAATAAACTGAAGTTTTTTTGTCCTTGATTCATTAGTTTTGTCATAAAGCTTTTTCAAAAACTTCAGCAGAAGATGCTGAAGTTATTTAGTTCATTTGTAAAAACTTCAAATCTGATGGTAAGCACCCTCCACTTCCAACCAAGAGGTTGTGAGTTCGAGTCATCCCAAGAGCAAGGTGGGGAGTTCTTGGAGGGAAGGATGTCGATGGTCTATTGGAAACAGCCTCTCTACCCCAGGGTAGGGGTAAGGTCTGCGTATACACTACCCTCCCCAGAACCCATTAGTGGGATTATACTGGGTGGTTGTTGTTGTTGTATTTGTAAAAACTTCAGCACTAAAAAGCTGAAGTTTTTTTGTCTTGGATAAGCTTTTTCAAAAACTTCAGCAGAAGTTTCTGAAGTTATTTAGTTCATTTGAAAAATCTTTAGCACTATATAAGCTGAAGTTTTTGAAAAAGTTTTCCAACATACTATATAAATAATCACCTTATTCTTTCATAGTATATTACTGCTATAAAATAATCTGATCGTCAACTGTATCTAAATCATAAATTTTGGAAACAATAAACTTGAAAATAACAGAATTACGTGGAAATATTCACAAATTATTGACTACTAACTTACGTAATTATTTATTATTTATTTTTTATTTTTAAATAATCTGATAAACATACTTATGGCAATCATCCCACGAACTGAAGTTTCATAGCAGCACCAACAGCAGCAGAAGAAAGAAGAAGAAGAAGAAGAAGAAGAAAAAGAAGAAGAAAACGAATGAGGAGAAGGATGAGGAGAAAGGGGGCTGAAGTTGTTTAAAAAGTGGGTACAAGTTAAAACTTAAAAAAAAATGGGTACAGGTTAAATGGGGGCGACCAAATAGGGTGCCCCGTGTAATTTTTACATGATTAAGACAATAATTAAAAAGGACTTTTTTCAGTTTTAGCCCGCGCCAGAAATTATGCGCATTCGGTAGCCGAAAAAGTGTTAAATTTATATAATTTTTATATATAATATATAGAATGTATATATACATAAAAAAATGGGGGCAACCCCATTCTCCTTGGTATATGGCTCCGAAGCCTTAGTCCCAGTCGAGGTTGGCGAACCTAGCGCTCAATTTTGGCATGCAACGAAGGAATCAAATCATGAGGCTATGAATACTAGCCTCGAGCTATTGAATGAAAAATGGGAAGTTGCGCTTGTCTGAATGGCTGCACAAAAACAGAGAATCGAAAGATATTACAACAGAAGGGCCAACCTTCGCCACTTCAAAATCGCGGACTTAATTCTAAGGCAAGTCACCCTCAATACTCGAGATTCAAACGAAGGGAAGCTAGACCCGAATTGGGAAAGACTATATCAAGTCATTGGTATCATTGGAAAAGAGTCCTACAAACTTGGCACGATGGAAGGCGAACAATTTCCAAACAATTGGAACATGTCACCACTCAAACGATATTATTACTGAGGTATGAATTTTTCCCTTTTCCAATTTTATTCGATACTAACTTATTGCAGGTGGTCAATAAAGGCATCGAGGAAACCTTTTAACACGAAGATCTTAGGTTTTAAAGCACGCGTTGCACTCTTTTTCCCTTAGTCCGATTTTTATCCCAAATGGGTTTTTCTGGTGAGGTTTTTAATGATGCAACAACCATGTGCTACCTAAAGAGAATTCAACAGTATCTGAGGCTTCTCTTCAATCAACCTTGAATACTGGGGGGCATCACTCTCGAAGGTTATATTTTTTAGAAAAATACTGTACACCAAAAAGATCTTGATAGGAAAACTTTGTAATGGGCCAAACGGTCGGATGAACTGTGTCTATATAGAATAGTCGAGCCCGATGGTGAAACATGTACACATGTATGAATTATTCAAAGAAGCTTTCTCTCTATATCAAACATTTTGTGTATCGAAGAAATTTGCTACTATACGATTTCTATACTTATGATTTTCTGTGAGAAATGGCTCAAGAGCCAAAACACAAATGCACCTCAAAAACTTGGGGACTGTCATCGTCAGTCAACACATTCGAGTTGTCTAAACTTGAATTCGCTAGACCTCGAAGAGGCATTCCTCGATGTAAAGGCCAAGGTCATCATGCTCGGGGACTAATATTTTTGAACAAGTTTGAAATGTTATCAGGAAACAAGTCCAAAAGACATACCCGAAGGCTATGGCCATATTAAAGGCTAAAACCGAAATAACGCGGCTAGGAGATGTCCGAATACCGCAATAAAAATAGGCCTTTGAGTTCAATGAAAACCGGTTAGATAAAGGCTATCCTCGGCAAATTAATCAAAGGGCTTCGATAAAATCAGCCCTCAAAAAATCTTAAGAGGTATCAAATTATTCGAATATGAACTTGTGCTAAGGCACTAAAATCAAAGGGTTTCGATTGACACCGAACCCTAAAAAACCCAATGGGTAAAAAATGCATACCAAGGCATAAATAAATTTTTACCAAGTCTTCTAAGCCGAAAAAGGGGAAATAATAGTCATCTCTTAGAGGCAATAATGGCCCGATCTAAAAGAGCCTAAGGGCCAATACACTCAGGGTTCGAGACCTTGTTCTTACCTAATCTAAACCCAAGGGTTCGATTATCCCATGCCTAAATAACTAAATAGCTTAATTATGGCTCGGGGACTCACCATTATCCGGCACGGGACTGTAAGGGTCTATGTCCAAAGTTCGAACTTATTCGAACTCGACCATGGAAATTTCGAAGAGAACATCTGAGATAAAATTGCAAACACACAGTTAAAAGGAATGGAGTCATTACAGGAATTTTATAAGGCACGAAATATCGAGAAAACATTCAGGCAAATTCTTCTTTTATATACTTGGAAAAAAGGTATATACAAGAGACCGATGAACGGTCTTACAAAAAAAGGCAATACAAAAAGAGAAACGAAAATCCTATCTATTCCCCGGGGCTGGTCTCTCCCTCGGGAGCAGCTTCCTCTTCGGGACCAATTTCATTATTGGATCCACTTTGGATGCCTTTGTCATCATCGTTATCGGAGGAGGAGACGAGAAACTCGGTATCGGCTTCGAGTTCTTTTGCTTGGGCTATCTCCTCGGTGAGGTCGAAGCCTCGAGCATGGATCTCTTCGAGGGTATCCCTCCGGGATCGACATTTGGCCAAATCACTGATCCATTTCTCCTGGATGGAGGCTTACCTTAGTTCCATTTGAGTAGCCTCAGCATCCCTTAGGTACACAACAATGGTTTTATCAGTCGTGGCATTCATCTTCTCGACCTCGGCCCTGGCTTCAGCAACCTCAGCTCGGGTTATGGCAAGTTTGACTTCGAGATCCTCGATCATCTTGACCTAGGCCAGATTTTTCACTTTGGCACCTCGGAGCTGGGTTTCAGCCAATGCCAGTTGGGCTAGAGCAGCTTCTTTCTCAGCAGCAAGTTGATCCATGTTTTCCTTCCACTGTTTGCAGTCGGCTTTAACTTGATCGACCTCCCCTCGAAGCTGCCCGATCATCTCCAATTTTTGCTGAAGCTGAGACACTGAAGTGCTAGCCTTAACAGTTGGGTCAAGTAGACCATACTCTTGCAAAATGATGATTACCTACTTTTCTAGTTCGGCCTCATTTTTGCAAACTTTGGCCAAGTCAGCCCAAAGGTCTTTGAGCTCCTCCTCCTTTTTACTGAAAGGGAGTTTCAGAGCCTTCCCTCCGCCCAAGGATTTCTTGAGTTCGGCCTCACATTGACTCAGCTTGGCCCTAAACTTGATAATGGCCTACACAGAAAAAGAGATATTAGTTAAGAAAAGGGGAGAAGAAAAAATTGCAACAACGTGAGCTAACACTTACCCGGGAGAAAAGACGACGAGCCTCTTCAAAGAGGGTAGATGCATCGTTAAGGTCGGCAGCATCATCGACCCTAGTAAAGAAATCCTAGAAAGGATCTTCCTCAATGGGGTCTCCGCTCAGGTCAAGCGTTCGCAGAGCTTGAGCTTCCTTTATTGCCTCCTCATAATAAGATGGTGGAGAAGGAGAGTGGCCTATTGTAAAGTCCCCGAGCAAGTCACTCGGGGCGCTCTGTTCAGCCCTGGGGGTCTCGGTACTTGTCCCCTTTGGTGTAATTGTTGAAGGCGGAGGAACAATCTCGACCCCAGGCGATCTGGGGCTTTAACCGAGTCTTTCTTTAGAGTTTCTCACCACGAGACAGGGTCTTCGGTTCGGAGGGTTTGGCAGCCTCAACTGGTTTCCTAGCTTAGGTCACCAACATCGATTCTTTGCCCTCGTTTTCTTCGTCATCCAGAAACTGGTGGGTCGAGTCTACGTCCACATGAATAGAATTCCTCCTGCGTCTTCGAGTAAGAGTCGTTTTTTCTTGGGGGTTTTCGGGCTTCGAAACCCTTTTCCTCTTATTATCTTTTCTCAATTTAGGAATCGGGGACTTGACTTCTTCCCCTAGAGAGGACGGACTTATTTCAGAGAAATCTCCAATGCCTACATAAATTAAAATTTGAGTTTGAGGAAGAAATGACTTCGGTAAAGAAGGGAGGCATCAAAAAACATACAAAGAAAAACTCACCATGGAATTTGGCTTCCCATTTTCCCCTCGACAAGTCATGCCATTTGCGCTCGTCATATGAGGAGGTCGTAGCTAACTTTCGGACCCAATCTTCGAGGTCGAGGATCTCATGGGGCATCCAAGCAACAATTGCAAAAAAAGTAAAGGCATCACACAATGCGAAGAAAAAGTATAATAGGATATTGGGAAAAGGACTTCACTTACGATCGGGGTTCCATTTCTCTTGGAACGACATTTTATTCCTTGGGGACGATGTCTGAGGTCCTCACTCGGACGAATCGGCTCATCCTGCCTCGATCCTTATCCTCATTATTGCTAGCGAAGAAGGCTTTGCACGATCGGCATTAGAGCTTGATCAACCCTCGAAATAGCTGAGGCCGATGCAATCGGGTGAGGTAACTAAGCGTGAACTCTAGTCCCTCGGTCTTGTTGGAGAAATAACGAAGCATAATCACTATGCGAGGGTGACTTGATATCTTTTATAGAAGCCAATCACGATCGGATCAAGAGGACCCAGTGTGAAGGGGTAAGTGTAAACACTTAGGAACCCCTCCATGTGGGTGGTGACACTCTCTTCGGGGGTCGAAATCTATACCATGACCTCATCCCCCAGCCATATTCCTTGTTCATAGCCTCGAGGTATTTCTCCGTTATCAAACAAATATACCTCAATGCATGCTCGCATCGACCGGGAACTGCAGGGGGATTTTTAACATTGAAGTCTTTCTTTATGACGCAGGCGATGGGAACGATCTCGTGAAGGGCCGGCGTTTTGTCACTGGCCGGACTGGAGGAAGAAGAGGAAGCCTTCTCTTTTTGAGGAACTGTTTTAGAGGTTTTCGCCATGGTTTTAGGTTTAAAGATGCGGAAGGTGGCGGATTTTGGTGTTTTCGGCACCAAAAGGGCGGAAGAAGCAGGTGGTGAGAGAAAGAGATGAAGAGAGGAAGAAATCAGAAAAGTTACAAGAAGGAAGTAAAAGTCCCTAATTAAAATAAGGGGCCATGTATTTTAGGTAAGCGACGACGGTTTGACGACATTAGTGGGACCATTACTGGCATGTATTTAATATGTTGGGGAAACAAACTGACGGGACATTTCGGTCACCTCGAGCGCTTACATCATGGGGATGATGTTGATGCACAATTATTTCCTATATTATTTTCAAAATGCATATACATCTTTAAAACCATGCATGAGCATCAATTGATATCTTTCTATAATTTCTGCATTTTTTAAGGATTTTATTAGTTTATCCTAGTATTTTATTATATAAATAATTACTAATTGCATCACAAATGGTTTTATAATAATTTTACTGCTTAATTTTTATCATTTAAATTTATAATAAGCTTTAATTATTTCATGAATAGCCGAATTTAAAATTTTGGGTTTATAATTGCAATAGCTTTGCAATAATACCCCTTGTGTGCATAATTACTTTATTTCACGAGAAAATAGCTTTTTATATTTTTATAATATTAAGTAATTATTTAAAATCATTTTTATGCACCAACATCATTTTTACCATTTATTAGCTATTTTTATAAATTATTTTATCAATTAATTAGGTATTTAAAAAATAGCCTCTTTAAATTTATTTTAATTTCGGACCTATCTAAAAACATTACCCCCAACCCAATTAAAATAGCCACAACCCAAATACCCTGACCCATTTCATAAAACCCATCTAATCCCCAAATCAAATCCTGGCCGTTGATCTCAGAGATCAACGGAAGGAAAGAGTTACCATTTTTAATTAATCTTCTACCACCAAACCCTACTCACTTTTCCCATTCTGTCACCACTGTTTTCTTGTTCTCCTCTCTTCTCTCTCTCTCAAGCTCTCCCCTAACCCTAGCCGCCTTCACCATAGAACACCCCGTTCCATGGGATTTCTCTATGATTTTAGGCCCCCACCGGCCTCTTTCCTCTTCTGTTTGTTCGATTTCTTCATGGTTTGAAGAAATCTCAAAAGACTCAACTCAGAGTCGACCTAAACTCTTCATTTTTGATGAACCTGCTTTGTGTTCATCGCTATATTTGTGAGTATTGTTGTCTTTATGGTTATGGCTTGAAACTACGGTTCTTAACTAGATTTTTCTCATCTCGCCCCATTTTTTCAAAACCCTAATCTCTTTGTACTTGAGTCTGTTTAGATACTTGTAGATCTGAGATAATCTTAAGTTTATCTAGTATTTTCTTTGAAAAACCTTCTATTTTTCCGTATTATTAATCGATTTCAATGTTTTCTAAAACTAGTGTTTTCTCTCAAGTTATCTGCAAAAAGGTTCTAAAGTTTCTAAGTGTTTGAATATGATTATCTTTACTAGTTCTACTGATTTTTCATACCTATGTTCTAATCCCTTGTTTGTTTAATTATTTCACTGTTCGCTTCGACCTGTTATCCTTTATCTTGTCAATTAACAGGGGATAACTGATTTTATCTGCCTAATTAGGGTTTGGAATCATATCTTTCTGTTGAAATTAGTATTTCTCTGTGAGTTTTACCTATTTTCCTTATTTATGACTCCTAATTGGTACTACTTGCCTTAACTAGTTTATTAGCCTGATTTCTAGGTTTTGATTTACTCTAACGGACTTATAAATGGTCTATGACTTATTTCCTGCCTTATTTGAATCCCAATCCGGGGCTAGTAATTGATTCCCCTTATTTTAAGCCGTTTTTCCCGGATTCTATTTGTACTAGTTAGTTGGGTTTAGCCTTAATTAATTGACTGATTTTAATTTGTATACCTTATTTATGAACTCTACTATTCTTTTCCTTACTTGTTTTACCTTGATAAGTGATATATAAACCTCATTCTGATTCCTTTCAAATAGACGAACACACTTAGAAAGATACAGAAACACACACAAAAACTCTTATTCACACACACTCTCCATTGTAATTCTTTCTATTACTTGTGTTTGTTGCACTGTCTAGCTGGATGAAAGCCAAGGCTAGACTATTGGATTCAACTTGCCTTCACTTTCCTGTTTTCTATCTCTTAACTTGTATGCCCTTATTTTTGTTATCATAATCTCTTCTGTGTGTTATGTGTCTCAATATACTTCTACTTTGATACTTGTCTCCTAGCCATCTCCTTCTCAACTACTATGCTTCAGTCCCTATTCTCTATGACTTATATGATTAGTTCACTCTGAACCTCAACATGTGCCTGTTTATTATATGCTTCTTGTTTATTTTAACCAGTATGCTTTAGTCATGTTACCTCTTTGTCCCATGTGGCTGTGTGGTTAGTATTCCAACATGCTTCTATTCTGCCCTATGTTTCTCTTAACTAGCATGATTTACGTCCCGGCCTGTTCTATATGATAGCATGTCCCTGTTTTGCCCATGATACTGGTTTACTCATTCTGAAACTAGCATGTATAATTCCCACTGCCACACCCTGTTCTATATGATAGTTTTATTAGTCATTTTGATTTCAGCACGTTTCTCTATGTAATACATGTCTATATGCTCACCTAGTAATAGTTAATGGACTAAGTCAATTCTAACCATGTGAAGCCTTGTTTGACTTCATAGTGACTTTGTTTTGTCTATGATTCCAGTGTTCCTGGTGATTGTAACTACTGGAATTCATGTCTTGACTCAATCTGTTAAATGTGATTCTGTTTGTAGTTTTTGATCTTGTGACCTGATTCTATTTACTTCTAAAAATCCAAACTGTTTTTTCCTAAAACTACCTCCTACTTTTATATACTATTTTCAACTCCTACTCTTAGATATCTAGGGTCATGCCCCTCTAGTGTGAGCACTGCCTAGGAGTCCACAAGACTCCCCCGAACTCTGACACACTGGAGCTGGCTTTTCCAAACATGTTTACAAAAACTATTTCTTTGAAAATTTTCTGGTGTGATCATTGCTCGGGGTCCCTAAGGCCCTTGGGAACTTTGACACACCAGAAGCCCATTTGGTGTAATATGGACTATTGGTGTACTCCAGATCTGATTAAAGGCATGGCTTCCAGGTTGATTTTGAGCCGGCCAAGGCTCCCTATAGTGTAGTAATTTTCATTATGTAATTCATTTGTATTGGCCTGTAATAACAATCTTTGTAAAACAGATATGGGGGTATTTGTAAAAAGCTAGAAAGGGATTTTTATATCTTTGTTGGGGTTCAGGTAGAAACCACGCCCACAGGTGATTGTGAGGATATTTATATGCATTAGAAACCATGTTATAGGGTTTATCTCATTATGTTGAATTTTCATATTTTGCATCTTAGAAATCCTCCTTATAGGATCTACATGTATTTTCAACTCAGCGTGCACTAGTGACCATGTCCATAGTGTTTTGTCCGTTTGATTAACCAATTTTCCAGGCGATGTGCTTAAGATTTCTGCCTACTAGTGATTAATAGAGATTATGCCTATAAGGTCTAAAAAATCAGTCTATGCATTTACATCATGCCTATAGGATATCAAAAATTAGTTTCTGCATTTAGATATCATGCCTATAAGCTTTTCAAAATTTGTTCCTGCATTTAGATATCATGCCTATAGAATTTCAAAAATTAATTTATGCATTTAGATGTCATGCCTATAAGGTTTCAAAACTCGTTTCAGCACTTAGAAAGCATGCCTATATGGTTTAAAGATAAAATATGCCTATTAAAAATTAGTAGTTGATTTACAGTTGAGATGCCATATCTATAGGGTTCTGCCCGACTATCACTTAGGCAAACCTGTAGGTTAATTAAAAATTTTGATCTAAAACTGTGATTGCTTGTTTGAAATATGCCCGGATTTAGAGTGTTAATAAAATCAATAGGCAAACTGATAGGTACTCATATGCCCGCTTCAATAAAACTATTGTATATTCTGTTTATGCTCACTAGATATCCTACCTATAGGATCCTAAAATCATTGGTTTGAACAGTGTGCATTTGTTTATCTATTTGTGGAGGTTAACATGAGCCCACTTAATTGTTTCCTTATGTGATAGTCCTATTTGACTTTTGTCTGCCGCTTAGTTTTCTCCTTTTAAATAACATAGTCGAGTCTAGAACCGCCTGAAATAAAAGATCTAAACACCTCCAGGGCCAGAGGTAAGGGACGGGTAGTGCACGCATAGGGTAAGTACTGGATGTTATTAGAATAGTTAGGTAATAATCAAAAAGGGGAGGGTAATTGGGTAGTAAAAGAAAATGAAGACATGTGTGCTAATGCTATGTATAGCACCCCAACTTGGGGACGATTACCAAGTATTGCACAGAAGTGATCCTCTAGGCTAAAAACGTAGGACCCCCTTTTACTCCTCGTTTTAAAAGTAATATCTATTTGTTTATCTGCTTATAAGAGTAATTCACTTAAAATGAGTTTGGCTAAGACCCACCGTTGTGGACCTCGAGGGGTGCCAAACATATTCCCCTCAAGGTAATTTTGAGCCTTTACCCAATCTCTGGTAATGTAAACTAGTTCATGAGTTATTTATTTTAGGTACCCTAACGCACCTTAATTCATTAGGTGGTAACTCTTCAAATCTCCTACCTGATTCCTAAAAGGAAAGGAGTTGTCCCGAGATGTCAAAACCCGGACTCTACGAGGAAAAAAGGATTGCGACAGCATGGCGACTCTGCTGGGGATATTTTTAGGCTCTTACCATAACAAACTTATTTTTGTGAATTAGTCTTAAGCATTCTTATTCTGTTAATACATGTGCACCCTTTCCCTTTCCCCTTATTTGGATATAATTGCCTATTTATCAAGCATTTACGATTTCTTTTATAACAGAAATTGACTTGTCTCCTTGTTTTCTTTCTTAAACGTCTTTCAATTAATAAGTACTGCATTTATCATTTTTAACGTGCAAATGCGTTATAACATGCTATTTATTGTTGCATAAATCATGCTTAACATCATATTCCACTCATGTATAGTTAATCCTATAGCAACACTTGATCAGTATTTGCGCCCTTCCTATATATCACCCTTTAAATTTGAAAAGGCGTATTTGCGGTAAAACTAGTCGATCAATGGTGCAGTTGACGGTTCCATGCCTTTCCCCCTCAAGTTGTCCACTTGAGGGTACTAGTCTAGACCTCTCTAGAAACCTTACTCTCATTAATTCTACATGCATCATGGTCAAAACTAGCTAGGTTAATATGTTGTCCACATAATAACCCTTTAAGACAAGCCTCGTCCAAAAGTCCATTGGGTTTTTCATAATTCCAACGGACGCAACCACGATTGTGTGCATTAATTTTGGAGAAATAAGTCTCAATATTCTAATTATTGCTGTATAAATAGTCAAATCTGGAAGGGGAAAGATCCTAACCAAATTTGTTTCGTAGAAAATGAGGCACGAAGTCCCCAGGTTCAGCATGGTCCGTAACATACAACTATTATGGCTAGATTGGTGGGATGATCTTCCGTCAAGTGATAAGAATCATGTGAAAAGGGTCTTGGGAAATTTGCCTTCTTTATTGGACCTCCAGCCGAACAACATGCTAATCGAAGCTGCCATAATATTTCGGGACAAAAAAAGGGTCGTGTTTCGCTTTGGAAACATAGAAATGACCCCTCTCTTGGAAGAAATAGAGGGATTCGCTGGGCTACCTTGGGATAGTCCTGGTTTATTGATGCCGGAAAATCACTCTACTAGGAGGTTTCTGAAAATGATGGGGTTAAAGAAGAATGATGGCTTGGAGTCTCTGAAGAATTCCTACATACCCTTCGACTTCCTCTATGAACGGTACAGTCACAACAGATCTTATCGTACTTTAGATGACGAATTCTCCATCACATCCTTGCGTTGGATTCACCGCAGGGTTTTTGTGTTCATCGTCTATTTCTTGGGTATGTTAGTGTTCCCGATCCAAGAGGACAAAATCCACACCAGACTGGCCATGGTAGCCAAAACTTTGATGGATGGGATCGAGGGGCAAACATATACCACTGTCCCTACGATCATAGCATACATATACCAGGCCTTAGAGCGCTGTCAGAAGGGATACAGATACTTCGAAGGTTGTAATCTGCTGTTACAAGTTTGGTTGTTGGAGCATCTCCAAAAAGGTCAATACCGTCTAGAGCTTCCGCGAAGGCCGAGGAATGATCACATAACTTTCCATCATCCTAAGAGAACAACTTATATCCTAGACAGATTTACTCAACCCGAGAATGTTATAGGATGGGCGCAGTTTTTCAACAATTTGACTGTGGATCAGGTTTAATAGATGTTCGAATAGTTCCCTACCGACGAGTTCATCATCAGATCTAGGTATGTTCCACACTTGGTACTGATCGGGTTGAGGGGCATATACCTTTATGCTCCCATCAGAGTTTTGAGACAGGCAGGCAGGAAGCAGGTCATGCCACGAGTTGCTAAAATGAGTCACTACCGGGCAAATTTTCAGGATGATGACGTCCCATAAAAATGTGAAGCTCAACACATGTCTCATTTGAAAATTATCGTGGAAAAAGATACCATCGAGCCAGATCGACATCATGATGGTCATGTGTACTTTTACCCATCATGGTTGGAGGATAACATAGAACAAATATTTCAGCCAAGGGTTGGTCCAGGAAATATAGTCATAGATGAAGTTGCCGAGGCACAAGTGAAGTACAACAAACTGCGCAAAAGAGTTCATGAGTCCGAGGCCGAACACATGGAGTGACACAAGACCGACATGGAACTAATTAATGAATGGAGGGAGATGGCTGTTAAATCAAGCGAAAGGTTGGAATATGTGGAGTACAATCTGATGGAACTGGAGGGAAAAATGAGGAAGAGAGCCACTGATTGCCAAAACGTTGAAGGAAGTGAAGGAGGACATCTAGCAAGGGCATACCTACCGTTGAACCTGCGCGATCTGGGGAATTTGATTGACGAAGCCAAAAACATCCAGCCTGGAGAAGGACATTTTGGGACCAAGTAGATTAGGTTTATTTGCTTTTTCAAATGTAATAAGGCCAAGTGCCATTAGTGACTTATCTTAGTTAGTGTCGTTTTAGATTCATCTATTTTTACATTAATGAAATGAGGCAATTACTGGCACTGAAATTCTCCAAATCTATTTGTCGCTAGGTCTACCTCAGGCACAACGAGGCTCCCAAATTAGGACGCGAATTTACATTCCCACAATATGTGTTTAAATACTGCAAACATTTTTTTATAATTATTACTGAATTGTTTACCTTTTGTTTTTCTTTATTTTTATTATTTTCATCCCCTAAGGTTGGTTCGCACATACTGACATCATCAGCATATCATACAAGATCTAGAGTCCCTCCACCTCCTCTTTATCCGAGTAATCCAAAAAGCAAAGGAAAAGCTAAGATGGATGACTTGGGTGGTATCCGAAAAGAAAATGCTGAGAATATTGAAACTTCAGACGGTCGGAGTACTCCATCCCAGAATGATTTGGTCCTACGATTAGAGCAGAAAATACTAGAGTTACAAGGAGAACTTGAGCAGGTCCACAACTTGGCAAACCTCTCCTTCACTGTGAACGTCCCAGACATTAACCAACAAAACGTTCAAAACCCAGCACCTTCTCAAAATACGCCAAACCAATGTCCACAAAATCCTCCCGCACCCCCATCAATATGCCACACCACCTCAAAATCACAGTCCTCTACCGGTACCAAGTACTACACAACACCATCATCAACCAACCCAGTACACACAAACCACTACTTATCCCACTCCTCAGAACACACCACACCCTATTCTCGATCCTCAAAACTCTACCAACGATCTCCACTACACCCAAATCTATGGCTCCTACCAAAACAACCCCATATACGTGGAAACACTACCTCACTCCACTCAACCAATCTCTTATACACCAGAATCCATTGAGAAGGACCTGCTCATCAAAAACATGGTTGAGGAGCTCAAGAAGTTGACAAGTTGAGTTCAGGGTGTTGAATGAGGTAAGGGATAGAACGTCTGAACTACAAGGATTTATGCATACAACCAGTTGTGGAACTGCCAGAGGGTTACAAACATCCCAAGTTCGAAATGTTTGACAGAATAGATGATCCCAAGGTTTATTTGAGAACTTATTGTAACAAGCTCGTAGGGGTCGAAAATGATGAAAGGATTTGAATGAAGCTCTTCATGAGAAGTCTTACCGGAGATGCCTTGTCCTGGTACATAAGCCAGAATCCTAAGAAATGGGCCAATTGGGTGAGCATGGCATCAGACTTTGTAGACTGGTTCAGGTTCAATACGGAGAATACACCAGATGTCTTCCATATCCAGAACCTAAAGAAGAAGCCAACTTAGATTTTCCACGAGTATGCTACTCGGTGGAGGTCAAAAGCAGCCAAGGTCAGACCAGCATTAGACGAGGAACAGATGAACAAGTTCTTTGTCTGGGCATAGGACCCATAATATTATGAAAGGCTAATGGTTATCGAGAATCATAAGTTCTCCGATATCATCAAACTTGGAGAAAGGATTGAAGAGGGCATTAAAAGCGGGATGGTGACAAATTTTCAGGCACTGCATGCCACAAACAAAGCATTGCAATCATGTGGCATATCAAAGAAGAAAGAAGTAGGGGCAGAAATGGTGGTCAAGGCCCAAAATTTCCACTCCCATACCAAATACCTCCACCTATTTACCAACTCTCACCTCCCAGATACTCTCAACCCGCCACCGCCTATCACACTTATAACAACCAGCCAGCCTACTATCATTCACCTCCAACCTGTCCAAATTACAAGAAACCCAGACCTAATTTTGATGCAAACCACCCAGACAATACACCACCATTGCTGAACCCATCGACCAACTGTACAAAAGATTGAAGGCTGCCAGTTATGTCACCCCTATTCCCGCTATGGCAATAGAGAATTCATCTCTATGGGTCAACCTAAATAGAACAAGAGCATATCATTCTGGTATGAAGGGGCACACCATTGACAAGTGTAGTACATTGAAAGATAAGATTCAGACATTAATTGATAACAAGGTCATACAGGCGAAGGAAGTGGCACCCAATGTCCGCAACAATCCTCTTCCATATCATAGGGGCAAAGGGATCAATGTGATAGAAACTGATGAGGAGTGGGACCCCGAGGGATCAATTGGACTTATCAAAGAGGGAGACGATCCTAAGAAGCCCACAGTCACGGTCAATCCTATTGTGATCCAGGTACAACCGCCAGTTGAGGTTAAGGTAACCGCAACGGTTCCATTTGAGGTAGAAGTAACACCACCTGCAGCCACACCTATTCCATTTGATGTAGAAGTGGCCACACCTTTCACAGTGTCAGTAGAAACCACGCCTCCTTTCAAGTCTAACGCCATACCTTGGGATTACGTTGTGGAAGCTAGGCAAAAGGGAAAAACAAAGATGGAAGAATCTAGTGTCGCACAGGGAATGGCCAGAACTGGAAGGATCTATACACCCAAAAATTTGGGAGGATCCAACAAGGAAGCTGCTACCAAATAACCTGTCATTCAAACTAGACTGGACGATCTTTGAAGGAAAGTACAGGTGAGGGAATATTCTGTCGTCGATTATTTAAGCAAGACCCCCGCCCAGTTATCCATCCTATCACTATTGCAAAATTCAGAGGCGCATAAGAATGTTTTGATGAAGGTGTTGAATGAAGCTTACGTGCCCAACAATATCACCAGTGGAGAAATGGCCAACATGGTAGGGAAAGTATTAGAGAGTCACAAGATCACCTTCCACGAGGATGAACTACCTCCAGAAGGGTTAAGTCATAACAGGGCTCTGCATATCATGGTACAGTTTGAAGACAAATTCATTGCTAGGGTCTTAATAGATGGGGGTTCAAGCCTCAACATTTGTCCATTGACTAATCTGAAAAGGTTGGGCAAAGATTTCCATGAGATACGAGCATGAAGTATGAACATGAAAGCATTTGATGGGTCTCAAAGGTCCATGATTGGGGAGATTAACCTTTGTTTGCAGATGGGACCAACTTGGTTTGATGTCAAGTTCCAAATACTAGACATATCAGCTACATACAATCTTGTATTGGGTTGACCTTGGATACATGCCGTTGGGGCTGTGGTTTCCATGCAACACCAGGCCGTGAAGTTCGTATAGAACCATCAGGAAGTAATCATTCATGGAGATGGAAGTAACCCCATTTACACCAGTTAAACTATCCATGTTATCAAGTATAGAAGAAGGCTGGGTGGAGAAACTTATCACTACATTGAACATGTCAACGCAATTGAGAAGGACAAGTGATGGAGTAACAAAATAGAAAGCATACTGGCATGGTCTGGGTATGAACCCGAAAAAGGGCTTGGGAAGGAACTCCAGGGCATTACCAAACGGATACAGTTGAAATGTCACGGCACAACTTTCAGGCTGGGATATCCATACTCCTAGAAAGAATATGATGATTGGTCGCCTAAATGGCATGGTCCTTATTACCCTGTCGAACAGCTGATGCCACACCTAAGTCAGACTTTTCACCAGGCCGATACAATATGGGGATCTACAGAGGAAGAAGCTTTGGCTGGGTTGAGAAACCTGTTCCTAGAAGACGAGAATATAGATTGCAATGTGATAATTGAGGAGGAGGAGGAAGAAGGCATCACCATTCAGACTGTAAAGAAGGGAGCTGTTCTAAAAAATTGGACTGCCACACCATCCCGAGCCTGCCGAGTTCCTAGGTAGCTTGGCAATTAGCCTGACTTGTTTTAATAGCCATGCTAGGCATTTAAGATATTTTCAGTAGTTTTATTTTAAAGACACATTTGTTTCAAAATAATTGCTCGAGTCATCAAGCCATACCTGTTTTGGATATTTTCAAATCTAATTACTGCATTGCTATGTATTATTCATTATTATCTTTCACAATTTTCTTCTACAATGTTATTATTACTTTTCCTGATTAACCGATGACTGTGACATGTAATGAGACAACGCAATACAAGGACAGTGACTCAGAAGAAGAGGATGAAATACCTGAGGAAGTTGTCAGAGAAGTTGAGAACTTTGAGAACAAATCTAAGTCCAACCTAGACGAAATCGAAGCAATCAATTTGGGAGACGCCGAAACCGTCAAGAAGACTCGCATAAGCATTCACCTATCACCGTCAGAGAAGGCGGAGTACATTTATTTTGTAAAGGAATATGAGGATATCTTTGCATGGCCATATGATGACATGGCCGGTTTGAGCACGTCCATAGTGTCTCATAAGTTTCCTATCAATCCAATGTGTCCGCCGGTGAAGTAGAAACTTAGAAAGTTCAAAATAGATATGAGCCTGAAAATCAAGGAGGAAACCACTAAGAAAATCAAAGCCAAAGTCCTTAAGGTAGTTGAGTACCCAACCTGGTTAGCCAACATTGTATCGGTTCCGAAAAAAGATAGGAAGGTCAGCGTGTGTGTTGACTATCGAGATTTAAACAGAGCAAGTCCCAAGGAAGATTTCCCACTACCAAATATACACATCCTGATCGACAATTGCGCCAAGCATGAACTCCAATCCTTTGTAGTTTGATTCACGGGTTATCACCAGATCTAGATGGACGAAGAAGATGTAGAGAAAACAACTTTCATTACACCGTAGGGAGTGTATTGCTACAAGATGACGCCATTCGGTCTAAACAATGATGGGGCTACTTATATGAGAGCCATGGCGACCATCTTCCATGATATGATACACAAGGAAATAGAGGTGTATGTTGATGGCATCATCATCAAATCCAAGAAGGCTGCAGATCACATAGCAGACTTTGGAAAGTTCTTTGATAGGCTAAGGAGGTACAATCTAAAATTGAACCCAGCAAAATGTGCATTTAGGGTTCCTGCAGGAAAGCTGTTGGGATTCATTGTCAGCCATCGAGGAATGGAGTTAGACCTGTCCAAAGTTAAGGCTATCCAAGAGTTACCACCACCAAAGAGCAAAAATTACATGATGAGCTTCCTCGGATGCCTCAACTACATCAGCCGCTTCATAGCACAATCCACGGTAATATGTGAACCCATCTTCAAAATATTGAGGAAAGATGTTGAAACCAGTTGAACCGAGGATTGTCAGAAGGCTTTCGACAAAATCAAGGAATGCTTGTCTACACCGTCAATTCTAGTCCCTCCAGAACCTGGGAGACCTTTGCTACTCTATCGATCCGTAATAGATGGAGCTTTCAGATGTGTTTTGGGACAACATGATAAAACATGAAGAAAGGAGCAAGTCATATACTACTTGAGTATGAAGTTCACACCTTATGAAGCACGATTCTCTTTGCTGGAATGCACTTGCTATGCTTTGACCTGGACATCTCAAAAATTGAGGCATTACTTCTGTGCCTATACCACCTACCTCATATCTAGGATGGACCCTATAAAGTATATCTTTCATAAGCCCATGCCAATCGGGAAATCAAGTGGCAGATATTGTTAAGTGAGTTTGATATCATCTATGTAACTCAGAAGGCGGTCAAAGGAAAAGCATTGGCAGGCCATCTTGCTGAAAATCATGTGGGATGAGAATACGAACCATTAAAATGTATTTTCCTGATGAAGAAGTATCATTCGTAGGAGAGGACATTGATGAAGCCTACGATGGTTGGAGAATGTTCTTCGATGGGGCTGCAAACTTCAAAGGAGTGGGCATTGGAACAGTTTTGGTATCAGAAACAGGCCAACATTACCTGGTATCCGCAAAGCTTAGGTTTTAGTGCACCAACAATATGGCAAAATATGAGGCTTGCATCATGAGGCTCAAGTTGGCCATCGATATGAATATACAAGAGTTGCTGGTAATTGGCGATTCAGATCTTCAGGTACATCAGGTTCGAGGAGAATGGACTACGAAGAACATCAAGATACTACCATACTTGTATCATGTGCAGGAATTGATGAAGAGATTCACAACGATAGAATTCAAACATGTGCCCAAAATTCAAAATGCGTTCGCAGACGCACTGGACACTTTGTCATCAATGATACAACATCCAGATAAGAATTTCATCAATCCCATCCCGGGGAGGATCCATAATCAACTAGCTTACTATGCTCATCTTGAGGAAGAAACGGATGGAAAACCTTGGTTCCACGACATCAAAGAATATTTGGCAAAAGGAGAATATCCAGAACAGGAAAACCATACTCAGAAATGCACACTGCGGAGGTTGTCCAATCACTTCTTCCAAAGAGGAGGAACCCTGTATAGAATAACTCCTGATCTGGGGTTGTTAAGGTGTTTTGACGCAAAGGAGGCTTCCAAATTACTTGAGGAGATACATGCCGGAACTTGCAGACCACATATCAATGGTTTTGTTCTAGCCAAAAAGATACTCAGAGCTGGATATTTTTGGATGACCATAGAAACGGATTGCATCCGGTATGTCAAGAAATGCCACCAATGTCAGGTACATGCAGACATGATAAAGGTACCGCCAAACGAGCTCAATGCAACAAGTGCACCTTAGCCTTTTGATGCCTAGGGAATGGATGTCATCGATCTGATCGAGCCCACTACTTCAAACGGGCACCGGTTCATTTTAGTGGCTATCGACTATTTCACAAAATGGGTAGAGGCTATATCTTACAAAGCTGTAACCAAGAAAGTCATCACAGATTTTGTCAAAGATCGTATTGTTTGCCGATTTGGGGTTTCGAAGTCCATTATCACTGATAATGCCACCAATCTCAACAATGATTTAATGAAAGCCATGTGTGAAACCTTCAAAATCAAGCAGAAAAACTCTACAACACACATGCCTCAAATGAATGGAGTTGTGGAAGCTACCAACAAGAACATTAAGAAGGTACTAAGGAAGATGGTAGAAAATCACAGACAATGGCATGAGAAGTTACCCTTTGCCCTCTTGGGGTACCACACTACGGTCTGCACATCAACTGGGGCAATGCCCTATTTATTGTTTTATGGTACCGAAGCTGTCATTCCAGCCGAAGTAGAAATTTCTTCTTTAAGGATCATACAGTAAGCCGAACTCAGCGATGAAGAATGGATAAGGAGACGATGTGAGGAACTAGCCCTAATAGATGGACAAAGAATGAATGCAGTATGTCACGGCCAGCTTTATCAGAAGAGAATGTCTAGAGCTTTCAATAAAAGGTTCAAACCAAGACAATTCGCATCGGGGCAGCTGGTGGTGAAGTCGATCTTCCCACATTAAGATGAAGCCAAAGGGAAATTTTCACCCAACTGGCAAGGTCCCTACATGGTTGACAAGGTGCTAACAAGAGGAGCACTCATACTTGCAGAAATGGACGGAGAAGTTTGGCCAAAACCTATCAATTTAGATGCAGTCAAGATATACTATGCTTAGATTGTTTGCATTCATCTGATGTAACTGAACAATGCTTGACCTGATTCCCATTTAAGAAGGGATACGTAGGCAGACTGGTGGGTTCGGTCATATCTCAATAAAATCTTCATTTCCCTTAGAACTAGAAATTGGGGCAGAATTTTGAGGAGAACCCTCAAAATTCCGGAGCAAGTCCAGCCGACGCCATCATATGCCAGAAAGTCAAAAATCGGTTAAGTAACTGGGTTAAAATTTTGAGAAGGATTCTCAAAATTCCGGAGCAGATCCAACAAACTTCGCTGCACGTAGAATGACCAAAAGATCAAACTGGGGAAAATTTTGAGGTGGACCCTCAAAACTCTATCGCAAGGAAGTTGCAATGTCTCTAAAAGTGTTACAGTCATTAGTTCATTTAATTTACTCGATATTATATATCATTATGTTCCTAAATAACTCCATTTCATAAATATGTGCATATTTCCAAAAAAATTATTTCTATGGCCGCCAGGTGTTACCTAGGGTAACTCAAATAGGGCCTCCAGAAAAGAGCAAAGCAAATCAAGCAGGCAAGGGCACGAACCAACCTCCCCTAAAAAACTCACGGCTTTTCTTTGGATGCAGACACAGTGAACATAACAAGAGTATTCACAAATATACACATCACTACCCTCAAAACAATCAGGCCACCGGACGCAAATATTTCTCCAGCAAAGAAACAATCTACTCCTATTTGTTACTTGTTCACTACATAAGGCAAAGAACTGACTTCCCTTGCATGAGACTAAGCGTTGTCTCCCTTTTTTGCATGAGGCTAAGCCCTGTCTCTATATCTACATAAGGCTAAGGACTGCCTTCCCTTGCATGAGACTAAGCGTTGTCTCCCTTTATTACATGAGGCTAAGCCATGCCTCCATATTTGCATAAGGCTAAGCACCGCCTTCCCATGAGACTAAGCACTGTCTCAAATATTTCATGAGGCTAAGCCCTGACTCCATATTTGCATAAGGCTAAGCACTGCATTCTCCCTGCATGAGACTAAGCCCTGTCTAAAATATTGCATGAGGCTAAGCCCTGCCTCCATATTTGAATAAGGCTAAAGCATTGCCTTCTCTTTGCATGAGACTAAGATCCATCTCAAATCTTGCATGAGGCTAAGCCCTGTCTCCCTATTTGCATAAGACTAAGGACTGCCTTCTCCCTGCATGAGACTAAGCCCTGTCTCAAATCTTGCATGAGGCTAAGCCCTGTCTCCCTATTTGCATAAGGCTGAGTATTGTCTTCTCTTTGCATGAGACTAAGCCCTGTCTCAAATCTTGCATGAGGCTAAGCCCTTCCTCCCTATCTGCATAAGGCTAAACACTGCCTTCTCATGTGACTAAGCATTATCTCCCCTGCATAAGTGTTGCTCTACTCTAAATTTTGCATTATATTCTTCTCTCGAGGCTAAGCTCTTCCCCCAAAGCTTTGTGCAAGGCTAAGCATTGCCTTGTTATTACCTTTGGTGTCATGTCTCTACATTTCATAGGCTGATATATAGCTGACTTGTCCAAAGGTGTAATAGTCTGAAGGCATCATCCTCATAGTCTGAAGACACCATGTCATGGCCTAAAGATCTCTCAATACTTGCATATCATTGTTCAAAGGCATCATGGTTCGGAGACACCATATTCATGGCCCGAGAACGTCATTTCATGGCCTACGGATCCCTTACCACGCAATTCATGGCCCAGGACATCATGGTCTAAGGACGTCATCCTCAACCATCCAAAGACAATTCTCATGGTCCAAAGGGATTTTGCATCATGTTTAAATTGACGCAAAATATGTGTGTAGTGCGTCTTTCATTTGCAGGTAACCCGATGAGCAACCGATATCCCAACATGAGCAATCCCTCTCCTTCATACTATTTCAAACCTAACCGATCATCGTAACCATTTCATCTATTCAAAACCTTGTGTTCGTTCTTGTGATAACTTCATCGGTATATTTCGCCGGTGAATCCAGAACTACACACGGCCTAATTCCTGTAAAACCAAGGATATGTACATAGCTAGAAAACTAAAGTGTGGCCTATGTCTCTCAAATCGCCTTACTCGGTCAAAATTGCACATCATATCTTTACCAGATAACTCTTTCATCCTTTCCGGGTAAAGAGGGGTAGTTGTTGATACCCAATTTTTCCCTATATTATTTTCAAAATGCATATACATCTTTAAAACCATGCACGAGCATCAATTGATGTCTTTCCATAATTTCTGCATTTTTTAAAGGATTTTATTAATTTATCACATTATTTTTTTATATAATAATTACTAATTGCATCACAAATGGTTTTATAATAATTTTACTGCTTAATTGTTATCATTTATATTTATACTAAGCATTAATTTTTTCATGAATAGCCACATTAACATTTTTAGGATTATAATTGCAATAGCTTTGCAATAATAGCCCGTGTGTGCATAATTACTTTATTTTAAGAGAAAATACCTTTTTATATTTTTATAATATTAAGTAATTATTTAAAATTATTTTTATGCACCAATGACATTTTTATCATTTATTAGATATTTTTATAAATTATTTTATTAATTAATTTAAAATTTAACAAATAGCCTCTTTAAATTTACTTTAATTTCGGACCTAGCCCAAAATATTACCCCCAGCCCAATTAAAATACCCACAGCCCAAATACTCTGACCCATTTCATAAAACCCGTCCAACCCCCAAATTAAATCCTGGCCATTGATTTCAGAGATCAACGGTTCAAGAAAGAGTTACCATTTTTAATTAATCTCCCACCTCCAAATCCTACTCACTTTCCCTATTCTGCCGCCTCTGTTTCCGTGTTCTCCTCTCTTCTCTCTCAAGCTCTCCACTAACCCTAGCCGCCGTTACCGGAAAACACCCCGTTCCATGCGATTTCTCTATGATTTTAGGCCCCCGCCGGCCTCTTGCCTCTTCTGTTTGTTCAATTTCTTCGTGGTTTGAAGAAATCTCAAAAGACTAAACTTAGAGTAGACCTAAACTCTTCATTTTGATGAACCTTCCTTGTGTTCATCGCTATGTTTGTGAGTATTGTTATCTTTATGATTATGGATTGAAACTTCGGTTCTTAACTGGATTTTTCTCATCTCGCTCCGTTTTTTCAAAACCCTAATCTCTTTCTACTTGAGTCTGTTCAGATCCTTGTAGATCTGAGATGATCTAAATTTATCCGGTATTTTCTCTGAAAAACCTTCTGTTTTTCCTTATTATTAATCGATTTCAATGTTTTTCTAAAACTAGGGTTTTCTCTTAAGTTCTCTGCAAAAAGGTTCTAAAGTTTCTAAATGTTTGAATCTAATTATCTTTACTAGTTTTACTGAATTTTCATGTCTATGTTCTAATCCATTATTTGTTTAATTATTTTACTGTTTGCTTCGATATTTGCCCGTTATTTTTTGTCCTGTCAAATAATAGAGGATAATTGATTTTATCCGCCTAATTAGGGTTTAGAATCATATCTTTCTGTTGAAATTAGTACTTCTCTGTAATTTTTACCTATTTTCCTTATTTATGACTCCTAATTGGTACTACTTGCCTTAATTAGTTTATTGGCCTGATTTCTAGGTTTTGATTTACTCTAACCGACTTATAAATGGCCTATGACTTATTTTCTGCCTTATTTGAATCCCAATCTGGGGCTGGTAATTGATTCCCCTTATTTTAAGGCGTCTTTCCTGGATTCTGTTTGTACTAACTAGTTGGGTTAAGCCCCAATTAACTGACTGATTTTTATTTGTATACCTTATTCATGAACTCTATTATTCTTTGCCTTATTTGTTTTACCTTGCTAAGTGCTATATAAACTCCATTCTGATTTCTTTCAAATAGACAAACACACTGAGAAAGATACAGAAACACACACAAACTCTTATTCTGACACAATCACCGTTGAAATTCTTTCTGTTACTTGTGTTTGCTGCACTGTCTAGCCGGCTGAAAGCCAATGCTAGACTATTGGATTTAACTTGCCTTCACCTTTCTGTTTGCTATCTCTTAACTCGTATGCCGCTATTTTTGTTATCATAATCTCTTCTATGTGCTATGTGTCTCAGTATACTTCTGCTTTGATACTTGTCTCCTAGCCATCTCCTTCTCAACTACTATGCTTCAGTTACTATTCTCTATGACTTATATGGTTAGGTCACTCTGAACCTCAACATGTGCATGTTTATTATATACTTCTTGTTTATTTTAACAAGTATGCTTTAGTCTTGTTACGTCTTTGTCCCATGTGGCTGTGTGGTTAGTGTTCCAACATGCTTCTGTTCTGCCCTATGTTTCTCTTAACCAGCATGACTTAAGTCCCAGCCAGTTCTATATGATAGCATGTCCCTGTTCTGCCCATTATACTGGTTTACTCATTTTGATACTAGCATATATAATTCCCACTGCCCCAATCTGTTATGTATGGTAGTTTGATTAATCATTTTGATTTCAGCACGTTTCTCTATTTAATACAAGTCTATATGCTCACCTAGTAATAGTTGATGGACTAAGTCAATTCTAACCATGTGAAGCTTTGTTTGACTTCACTGTGACTCTGTTTTGTCTATGATTCCAGTATTCCTGGTGATTGTAACTGCTGGAATTCATATCTGGACTCAATCTGTTTGTAGTTTTTGATCTTGTGACATGTTTCTATTCACTTCTAAAAATACAAACTGTTTTTTTTCTAAAACTACATCCTACTTTTATATACTATTTTCAACTCTTACTCTTAGCTATCTAGGGTCATTCCCCTCCAGTGTGAGCATTGCCTAGGAGTCCATGAGACTCCTCCGAACTCTGACACATTGGGGCTGGCTTTTCCAAACTTGTTTACAAAAACTATTTCTCAGAAAAATTTCTGGTCTGAGTATTACCCACGGTCTCTGAGGCCCTTGGAACTTTGACACACCAGAAGCCCATTTGGTGTAATATGAACTATTGGTGTACTCTAGATCTGATTGAAGGCTTGGCTTCTAAGTTGACTTTGGGCCTGCCAAGGCTCCCTATAGTATAGTAATTTTCATTATATAATTTATTTGTATTGCCCTATAATAACAATCTTTGTAAAACAGATATTGGGGTACTTAGTAAAAAACTAGGAATGGATATTTATATCTTTATTGGGGTTCGGGTAGAAACCATGCCCATAGGTAATTGTGATGATATTTATATGCATTAGAAACCATGTTATAGGGTTTATCTCATTATGCTAAATATTCATTTCATCTTAGAAATCCTGCTTATAGGATCTACATGTATTTTGAACTCAGCGTGCACTAGTGACGATGTCCATAGTGTTCTGTCCATTTGATTAAACAACTTTCCTGGAGATGTGCTTAAGAATTCTGCCCGCCTGTTATTAATAGAAATCATACGTATAAGTTCTAAAAAATCAGTTTCTGAATTTAGATATCATGCCTATAGGATTTCAAAAATAAATTTCTGCATTTAGATATCATGCCCATAAACTTTTCTATATCAGTTCTTGCATTTAGATATCATGCTAATAGGATTTCAAAAATCAGTTTCTGCATTTAGATACCATGCCTATAAGGTTTCAAGACCCGTTTCAGCACTTAGAAAGCATGCCTATAGGACTTAAAGATAAAATCTTCCTGTTAAAAATTAGTAGTTGATTTACAGCTGATATGCCATATCAACAGGGTTCTGCCCGACTATCACTCAGGAAAACATGTAGGTTAATTAAAATTCTGGGTCTAAAACTATGATTGCTTGTTTGAAATATGCCCGGATTTAGAGTGTTAACAAAATCAGTAGGCAAACTGATAGGTACTCATATGCCCGCTTCAATAAAACTGTTGTATATTCTGTTTATGCTCACTAGATATCGTGCCTATAGGATCCTAAAATCTTTTGTTTATACAGCGTGCATTTGTTTGTCTATTTGTGGAGGTTAACATAAGCCCACTTAATTGCTTCCATATGTGATAGTCCTATTTGACTTTTGTCTGTCGCTTAGTTTTCTCCTTTTAAACAACATAGGTGAGTCTAGAACCGCCTAAAATTGAGGTCCTAAACACCTCCAGGGCCAGAGGTAAGAGACGGGTAGTGGATGCATAGGGTACGTACAGGATGTTATTAGAATGCTTAAGTAATAATAAAAAAGGGGAGGGTAATTGGGTAGTAAAAAGAAATGATGACATGTGCGCTAATGCTATGTGTAGCACCACAACTTGGGGATGATTACCAAGTATTGCACAAAAGTGATCGTATAGGCTAAAAATCTAGGGGGCCCTTTTGCTCCTCGTTTGAAAGTAAAACATGTTTGTTTATCTGCTTATAAAACTAATTCGCTCAAATTGAGTTTGGCCGGGACCCATCGTTGTGGACCTCGAGGGGTGCCTAACACCTTCCCCTCAAGGTAATTTCGATCCCTTACCTACTCTCTGGTAATGTAAACTAGTTCATGACTTATTTGCTTTAGGTGCCCTAACGCACCTTAATCCGTTAGGTGAAGACTCTTCAAATCTCATACCCCATTCCCAAAAGGAAAGGAGTTGTCTCGAAATATCGAAACTCATACTCCGCGAGGAAAAAGGGGGCGCGACAGATGACGTCATCATCAGGGACTCCGAAAAATTGAGACTCAAATCGTTTCTTATCATCTTATTCTAAGAAACGCGGGGACTATCTGTATACGGTCAAAATCAGGTATGCCGATTTAATGGGCCCGAGGAACTACTTCAAGAATAAGTCCGAAATCAGTATTGGGTTCGAGCCCGATGGCAGAGTTCGATGATCAAAGTGTCTGATAGGTATCAAGGCCGAACGTGACCAGCCTCGAGATACTGCCATTGTGGTTTTGTAACAGAAAAAGCAAGATTACCGCAATGGCCCAAAGATCAAGGCGTAAATTTCGAACCAGATTTGTATGAATTTGTACTAGGTGGTTAGACAATTGTCCAATTAGATTCCTTACTAAAAACAGAAATGTACCTTATTTATGATTCTCCTATTATATAAAGAGGAGCCTATTCATTTGTGAGATCATCAATCATTGTCAAAAGAATATACTCTCTTACTTTCTTGCTCATTACTCATCAGAATTGTCTCTTAAGTTTATTGCTTTTACTTTACTTTTCATGTTGACCTACCTCGAGGCCATCGTAGCTCGAGGTCAAGATTTGCTCAAACACTGGTTTGATTCAACTCACATCTTTAATTTATACGTTAGATTTCTTAGTTATTAATTAGTATTGAATTAAATTACGTATCATTAAAATCACAAACAAATTTAATTGTTACTCGTATTTTCGAGGTAAACAACCTCAAAAAACGCACATAATTTAGTCCTATTTGCGCATGCATCCCATAAGTTTAGATTCTTGATGGATAATATGTTGAAAGTATCAATTCCAAGATGCCATGCGTAACAAAAATTCTCTAATGTTACGTCCTTTTCAATCTCCGACGTTAGATTAGACATCAAAGTTGCCTAATTCTTTTGGAGTTCTTCTTTGGACCAATTGTACAGTAGAAACTTATTGCCCCCCCCCCTCCCCCTCACACCACCTGGCCCACTTGATAATTGCCTAATTGGTGACCAATTGTTAAAACAATGTGGTGTGTTTGGGCATTTTTCCAAAGAAAATATTAAGGATTCCTTTTTACTTGGCTAGGGATTTATGAAAATTTTCTGCCTCTGCAGAATTTGGATATTTGTACTTTCCCTTTGAATAGTCTAATAAACAAAACAAACAGTGAGTTTCAAATTATAGATATGAAAAGAAACTCAATAAAAAAATAGATCGATAGGATTGAGCATTTGCATTCGGTTCGGTGGTTTGAGGTCATGACTAGCTTCATATGGTATATTATAACTTGCGTGTATCGTCGATTTTGGTTTTTGAGCGGTTCAAGATTGATTTAGAAGAATGACTCTCATTTTGGAAGCATTAAGTTGACAGAGTTGATCAAGTTTGACTTTTGTGTATTTGACCTCGGATCAGAGTTTTGATGAATCCATTAGGTCCGGATGGTGATTTGGATTTGGGTGTGTTCCCAAATTTGCATTTGGAGGCTTTAGAAGGTTTTGGTCATAATTGGCGAAATTTGGCAATTTGAAGGTTTGGAAGGTTCATAAGTTTGATCGGGAGTTAACTTTGATGATATCGGGTTCAAATTATTATTCGGGGAGTTGGAATAGGTTTGTTATGTTATTAAAACTTGTGTGCAAAATTTTTGAGGTCATTCTGAGTTGATTTGATGTAGTTCGATACGAGTTTTGGAAGTTGAAGTTCAAAAGTTCATTAAGTTTGATATGAGATATGATTCATGGTTTTGATATTGTTATGTGTGATTTGAGGCCTCGAGTAGGTCTGTGTTATGTTTTGGAACTTTGGCATGTTCGGATGGGGTCCCGAGGGGATCGAATGTATTTCGGATCGATCTTTGACCATTTTCCTTCACGTTGTGTTGCTGGTTTTCTATTGTTACTGATATCCTTCGCGATCACGAGGGAGTGACCGCGATTGTGAACTCGTAGTGTATTATGGGAACTGAGTATTTCTCTTCTACGCGTTCACGACTTGAGGGTCACGATCGCATAGCTTTGTGAGACCTGGGGCATTGCATTCGCAGTGTTGTGTCATGTTCACGTATTGGCGAGGGAGCTGGAGGCTTTGTTCATCGCGTTCTCGCAGGAGGCGACACATTCACTAAGGTCTAGTAGCGGCGTTCATCGCGTTCACGAGGGATGTGCCGCGAATGCGTAGTGTTATGTTGTGGCAGTGTATTTTGTTCATCGCGAATGTGAAGCTTCTTCCGCATTCGGAAAGGGTATCCCTAAAGCAGTATTATAAGTACTCTATTTCGGACCATGAGTTTATTTTATCATATTTTGAGTTGGAGAGATCGGATTTAGGCGATTTTAGAGAGGATTTTCACCACATGGATTGGGATAAGTATTTTTGACTCGATTTTTATTATAGATTCCATCTTTGATTTTGGTATTTGATTGATGATTCTAAAAGAGAAATTGGGGATTTTTGTCTAAACTTTTCTAAACTGAATTAGTGAGTTTGCACATCGATTCGGAGCCGAATTTGAGCGAAATTAGTATGGTTGGACTCATATTCGAATGTGTTGTTGTAATTTGTGAGTTTTGTTATAGCTAAGTATGGCGGTTCACGAGCTCTCCAGTACAAAAGATACCCTAAAATTCTGAAAAAGATCTATTTATACACAGCTGAAATTACTGGACTAAAATGCCACTATAGAGGTTTCGCTGATAGTGGATTAATGAGCGCCTCAGTGCTTGGACTTCCACGGCCGCGCAAATGCAAGCGCGGACCGCGGTTCTTCACTTTGGGATTGGGACTGGACTTGATTCCGCTGGGAGCGGAAAACCAATTGCCTCAGCGTTGTCTGCAACCGCGTCCGCGAAATATGTTCGCGGACCGCGCTCTTCACTTGAGCTCAATTTTCCAGTCCTCTGATTCTCAATTTCGCCCTCACCGCTATTTGGACCGTGACCATATCGAGTAATTCTGCTGTCGCGCTATTTCAGCGCAGTCAGCGACCTCTGATGCCTTCAAAACTCCTTCTCTGAACCTCACTTACACTGAGAGCGTAATTGTGGCCGCCCCAGCGGTTGTCCTTCCGTGGCCGCACTCTTTCATCGTTGTCAGCACTTTTTCTCTCAGTTTTGAAGTTGTGCAGATTTACTCCTTTTTTTTTTAGTCAATCCGCTAGGCAAACGCCTAGGGCTAGTTTTATTTATAACAAAATAAAAGACAAAATACAATGTCATGATATCCTACGAAATGAAAGGAATAAAGTTTGAATTTAACAAATAGCCTATTATCAAAATTGAGTGTTGCACACAACATTGATATCACATTAATGCTATTAATCTTTGTAAAATACAAGTCTGCATCCAAGATAACATTCCATTTTTGTTCGACAGCATTTGTTGTCTTCCAGGCTTTCATATGTAATAAATGTGCATGTGAAAGGCTTTTACAGCACACATGCTCTCCTCTAGTTACTTTTAGCAGTAAGTCTTGGCGTGCAATTCCATTTGGAAACTGCCGAGCATCCCTGTTCGAATGTATTCCCAAAAAATCACGCCCCAGCTGATTTTGATAAAGCTGCCAGCATCCGTTCGTGTATCAATATTCCTCAATAGTCTCTCCCACATGTTGATCGCATAACGTTTGACAGCAGAAAAAGCGTGCATGACATCTGTTGCCGTGCGTGAAACATGCAATGTCGATATTCCTCGATTGAGCTGACCAATAGAGACAGCTTTGTGCAGGAGAATCCAGAAGCACGTGAGCTCCACATATAGCTGAAGCATAAAGAATTATATCCCATAGTACCATCATCTGAAAGTATTGCATGCTTTTATGTATCCTAGATAACTTTCCATGTGTATTACACCTTTTAATGTGATTCCTTTGCTCAACAGCATGTGTTGTCTGCCATGCCTTCCACATTAACCCATGTGTGCACATGAAAAGATTTTTATGAATTAGTAAATGCCACAATGCACAGTTAGTTGTATTAAAAAATACTCGTTCATTTGCATTATCGAAAAAGTGAGCTTCCAGTTCTTGTCTGAAAGCATATGTATCTTGTCTTTCCAAATCGCATGCTTAATTGATTTCTTTCAATCCTTTTCTCAGATCCGTTGCATGCTGGTGCACACTCAAAACTATTTGGCTTCTGATAATATGCATAAACTTCTTAAAAAATACATGCTCAGCTTATTTCCCATGCTATTGCATTACTTCCCTTTGATGTGAGTCATTTCCATGTATAATATATTGTAAAAGTGCGAAAGCCCATCTTTAATGTCCTCCCAGTGGATTGAATGCAATGCATTAATACCACTATTTCATATTCTACTATAATATTAGGCTTTAGCTTCGATGAAATACCTGCAAAAAAGTGAACAAAGTTAGCCGAAAAATTGCTATCCAAACTCTCCTCCAGAATGATTCGAGTGTGATAACAAAATGAATCCTCTTTTCCTCCTAATTCCTTGCAACTTTCACTCTTATGTAAGGACAGTGCATCTTATCTTCGTTAATAATCCTCCTTCCTTTTGAGTCCAGATCCCAGAAACCATGGCATTTAGTATTTCCTTCATCGAGGGCGTAATTGGCAAGATGGTCTGCTAATGTATTCCCTTCTCTTAAAATGTGTGTGACCTTGATGGTACTTTGTTCCTTCAATATTAGAATCTCCTCTACATGTTCAGTAATATACCATGGAGGCTTCCATGATTCCTCTAGAATGTTCTTTAATAGCATAGAATCTGTCTGCAGCCATATCCGGCAATAATTAAGATTTTTGCACATCTTCAATGCCTCAACAATAGCTATCGCTTCTGATTCATTGTTGTTTCCTTCAGAAATCTCCCTTCCTTCTGCATATATCAAATCACATGCCTCATCCCTTATGCAGAAACCAATTGAACTCCTCTCTGGGTTCCCTCTACATGCTTCATCCGTATTCACTTTGATCCATCCTCTTGAAGGAAATTCCCATAACACTTTATCATATTTCAGTCGAGGTGTGTATTGCTCCATCATTATCAGTAAGTCCAGCCACTTGTAAGGCACATGTAGTCTTGGCCTTTTCAGTTGGACCAGCGATTGCAAAGTAGATGACACCTGGTAAATAACTCTGCTCACTGACACTGCTTCTCCATATTTCAAACTGTTTCTTCTCTTCCAAAGTTCCCATACAATGCATGCAGGTAAAGCTTGTAACACTGGCTTCAATCTAGGTACTACTGCTGCTGTCCAACACTTTGTAATTGATTGATGTAATGACAACCCATCTAATGCAATTCTTGCTCTCCTCAGGAAGTAACTCCAAACACTTCTAGCTGCATTTGATGTGAAGAACAAATGTACTAAAGACTCCTCCTTTGGATCAGCACAGCACCAACATTTAGATGGCATGGAGTATCCTATTTTACGCAAGAAATCATCAAGTGGCAGTTTTGCTTTCCACACCTTCCACAGGAAGAAAGATATCTTGAAAGGTAAATCTTTTACCCATATCTTCTTGTAAGCTAATTTTGGGTTGGCTCTTCTTCGCAGGTAATCCCATGCAGATTTTACTGTAAAATGTCCCCTTGTTTCAAGCATCAAGAAAGGAGTATCTAACTGTGAACTTTCAGTTGGTGGTCTAATATTCTGCACAATGTGGTTTGCCAAATCTTCAGGTAGGCTCTCAAAAATTTTATCCACATTCCACAGACCATTTTCAACCAGATCGTTGACATTATGAATATCCTCATCGATACCAAACTCTGCAGGCACCTGAAAATATAAGGCTCCCATCTCAGTTCAATTATCGAACCAGAATTGAGTTGATCCCATTCTCAGTTTCCAGTAGATTTGATGCTCAATCAAGTCCCTACATTCTAGCATTTTTCTCCACACGCGGGATCCACGTTTCCAAGGTACAATTACTGCATTTAGTTTCTTGCAGTACTTTTGACAAATATATGCACTCCACAAAGTGGGCTTAGTCCTGAAATTCTACCACAATTTGCAGAACAATGCCTTCGATACGTCATGCAGGGACCTGAAGCCTATGCCTCCCTCGTCAAAAGGCATACACAGGTTAGTCCAAGACGCCCAATGTCTAGTGCTGCCTCCGACATTGCTGCACCAGAAAAACTTGGCAAAAATGCTATGTAATTTGTTGATCACATAATTTGGAGGATTGACAGCTGACAACATATGAATTGGGATACTCTGCATGACATTTGCAATTAAAACAGCTCTGCCTCCCACAGACATGAGTTTTCCTTTCCATGACTGAAGTTTGTCCATAACCTTGGTGATTAATCCCTGGTAATAGTCTCCCCTTCTTCTTGCATAAAAAATAGGATAGCCAAGATAGGTCATAGGGAAACATTGTCTTCGTATACCTGTAATCCTTTCCACCTTGTTAATCACCTCATTATCCATTAAATGATGCAGGTATGTGGCTGATTTGGTTTTGTTCACCAGTTGACCAGATGATGATTCATAAGCTTGCAGAACCTCCATGACAAGTCTCAACGAAGTTTCATCAGATGAGCAGAAAATGATTGTATCATCAGCATATGATAGATGATTTATTTTTGGGGTCCATTTTGGCATTCCAAATCCACAAAAATACAGGTTAGTGTGTAGTGAATTCAATCCCCGAGAAAGTGCTTCTGCTGCTAGAATAAATAGAGTTGGTAACAAAGGGTCACCCTGTTTAACTCCACTCAATGATTTGAAGAAACCATTAGGCTGACCATTTATAAGCATAGAGTACTAATTGTTCCCAATCAAATCAAAGATCAAGCCAATAAAAGCTTCAGGAAATCCCATTTTACTTAGTATTTTGGTCAGGAATAGCCATGATAGCCTGTCGTAAGCTTTTTCCATATCAAGCTTAATCACTACGTTTGGACCTGCTTTTGTTCTCAACCTGATATTCGTAATGATTTCTTGAGTTAACAGTACGTTCTCAACTATGCTCCTGCCTTTCACAAAACCTGCATGTTCCTCTGATATTATGTTTGGTAATAATTCAACCAACCTCTCATGAATAACCCTAGAGAAAATCTTGTTAACAAAGTTACTAAGACTGATTGGTCTCATGTCTGCAAAGGTCATAACTTCTTTTTTCTTTGGTAATAAAACCAGGTTTGTGTGCGTAACACTTTTTGGCAGCCGCTGACCGCAAAAGAAAGCCTTGACCATTTGGACAACATCTTCTTCAATAATTTCCCAGCATGTTTGGTAAAAGGCTCCAGTGAAACCATCTGGTCCACCAGCTGAGTCCCCATTCAACCCCATAACTGCTCTCTTCAATTCTTCATTGGAAGGCAAGGCCATCAATCTTTCATGATGATCACTATCTACCATTGAAGGTACATGATTTAGAATATCGAAATCATTTGGGACTGCACTCTCAGTAAATTGATCCTTGTAGAACTTTAGTGCTTCTTCTGCTATTAAGTGATCTTCTTCAATCTAGTTATCAAGGCTATTTTGGATCCTTGATAATTTCAGTCTCTTCCTTCTCCCATTAACTTGAGCATGGAAGAATTTAGTGTTTCTATCTCCATCTTTGAACCATAACATGCCAACTTTTTGTCTCCAGAATTCTTCTTCTAATGCAAGATATTTAATCATTTCAGCTTGGACCTGTTGTAATCTTTGTCTATTCATCTGTGTAGCATTGACTTCAAATTATCTTTCATGAACCAGGACCACCTCCTCAAGGCTTGCAATCTTCTGGAATATATTCTCATATGTAGCTCTGCTCCAGGTAGATAGTGTTTTCTTAAGCTTCTTTAACTTGTAGTTAAAAATGCAGAAAGGGTTAGCACTAAAATCAGCATTCCAATTCTCCTTTACTAAATCTTTGAAGGTTTCATGCTTAGTCCAGAGGTTAAGAAATCTGAATGACTTCTTAATTGGAGGAGTTTCTATATCACATTTCAGCAGCATTGGGCAATGATCAGACCCAATTTTGGACAAGTGAGTTACCTCCAATCCAGGAAAGGTCTGTTGCAATTCATGATTGCCAAAACATCTGTCCAATCTTTTAAAAATACGGTCTTCCTCTGATCTTCCATTCCACCATGTAAATATGCTTCCTTTAAATCCCAAGTCTGTCAAGTTGCAGGTATTGATGCAGTGCCTAAAGTCATCTACTTCAATGAGAGAAACTGGTAAGCCTCCAAATTTCTCTTCCTCATCCCATATCACATTAAAGTCGCCTCCAACTAGCCATGGTACTGTCATATCTGATGTCATTGCATAAAAAGAATCCCATAGTTCAATTCTTTCAATGCGGTCATATTTGGCATAAACTAGTGTAAGGATGAGCTCAACATGTGTTTCAGTGTGCGTTAATATCAAAGTCAGTTGTTGAGTCTTGTTATACAGAATAGTAACCTCAAATATTTCATCAATAAAAGCCCAAATCTTGTTTGATACATTCACCACAGCCTGTGCCAAACCAATTCTTGCTCTATACCTCTCCATTTTGTGAGACTGTTGCATAGGCTCAAGGATTCCTATGAACTCAAAGTGATGTTTTCTGTGCATTGTAATCATACTTTCAAATGCTTGCATTGTATTTACTGACCTGGCATTCCATATAATTGCATCCATTAAATGTTTTGGGGTTTGGACAGTGTTCTCCTTGTTTGTACTCCACTGGCTGGGACAGCAGATGTCTATTTTGACTGTTTCTTTTTTCCTTTTGTTGCAGATTTTACTCTATCAATAAGCCTTGGCGATAGATCACCCTGCTTGGCAACATTAAGGAAATTTTATGTAGTGGTTTCCTCATCCATGTCTCTACCTTTAGGTTCTGCGTGGCCAACTTGGTCATGTGCTTCTATTGTTTCTTTTGATGTCACAACATCATATGCTTGATTGGTAAGTGCAGCATCATTTTCTTGATTGGTAAGTTCAGCATCGTTTTCTTCAAGTTCATTTGTCAACAGCTATGTATTGTTCGATGGAACAACACTTCCTGCTACATCCTTCCCTATGCTCAATGGTACAACACTTCTTGCATAGACTTGCACTGTCTTCTCTTGGTTCTTGTCTGACTTTTTCTTTTGGTTCTTGTCTTTATTTTCAGCTTCTTTCAAGACATTACTAAAATCATTATGTAAAGTCCCTCCTGGATCTATAATATTGATGTTCCCCTCTTTTGTCTTTTCTTCTGCTGCATTTGTGCATTCACTTATGTTTTGAATATTGATTGCATTGGCATTACAATTAAAACTTTGATTCTCATCTTCCACTTCATTTCCTCCAAATTCTTTTTCACTATGCATTGTATCTGGAATCTGCTCATCTTCTAAGACTTTCTCTATTTGGTTGATCCATAATCTCCCTCCTGCCCATTTATCTTTTTCATTGGTCCTGAATTTCTCAAAATCTGTATCTTCAATTAAGTCATTCTCTTTATTGTTTGCTAAATGTTGTCCAACTTTGGTGTCCTGTGAAGGAATGTCTTGACATGAGGTACTGGCCTGAACTACATTATTTTTGAATGCTTCTTGCACCCATTGGGCAGTTGAGTAATTGTCAAAATGCTGCTCATTCCCCAAATCTTGTTGTACACAATCTGCTGTTGATTCCCTGTTTGCTGCATGATATCTTATTGTTGTAGGATTGAAAGTAGGTGCTGCATGGTTCAGTTTCTTTGGTTCTGACATAGCTAATGGTCTCCTAGATGAACTAGGTGAATTTACCTTTTGTACCATTTGTCTAGTCGAAAAATCATATTGCATCTCTTCTGACTCATTCTCCGCAACTGTATGAATATTAATGGGGTCTGCATTATTTTTAGTCGCACGAATTATGGACTTGGAGGCATTTTTTCGGAAAACACTGTCAATGAGCTGATTTGTACAAAATTCTTCACTGTTTTCCACTTCTAAACATGCAAAACTGTTTGTTGTCTGAACTTGCTGTTTAATTCCTTTTTGATTGTTTACAACCACGATTTCTTGTCCAGTATTTGCTAAATCTGCTGCCTGTTTCTCTTTTGCTTGCACTCTCCTATCTTTGACCTCCTTCCATTGAGCAATTTGATTTCCAACAACTTTCCCACTTGTAAGAACCATTATTGGAGCATTGTTTGTTTTGTAGTCCTTGTTGGGCTGCACTACAACATCATTTGAAGCCTTCTTTTCATCATTTCTGCTGGCCATTAGTTCAGGATGAATTTTCCAGCATTCGAACACATCATGGCCCTGAAGCTTACATTCCTTACAATACTTGGATAGATAGTCATATTTGATAGTCACCCACTCAGTTCTAATATCTCCAGTAGGCTCGTTAACAATGTCTAATCGAACCTTCTTAGGCATGTCTGTTAGCAGGTCCACCAATACTTTCACGCAAGTACAACTAGGTTTAGTTTTCTTGACAGTAGCCAAATCCAAATGGAGGGGTTTCCCGACTGCAGAAGCTAGGGAGAACAAGCATTCTCTTACAAAATAAGTAGGCAGCAGATTAGGGAATGAGATCCACGCTATTACCTTAGGAGTCTCTTCGTCAATTTTAAATTTAGCATCGTAAATCAAGTTTCTTAATTGATATTCATTTCCAAGCTTATCCTTTACATAATACACACCTTTTGACGAGAAGTCTACATAATCTTTCCATAATGAAAAACGAATCAAAATGTGCCTATCACGTAGATATCCAATGTTGCATTCAGCTTTGATACCACACTATAAAGGAACAATGCGACGTATTTCATTGATATCTGGCCATCCGTATGAAAATTTGCAAACAACGGCCTGTTGCAAACCTTCCATTAAATTCATGCATTCAACTTCTGCTTCAGAAAATCGTACAGTTGGTTGTCCTTGAAATATATGGGCTTGTCTTGGAGGAATTGGCTCAACTACTGCTGCACGTTCTTGCATTGTTGAAGTGTTGTTCGTAGGTTTTACAGCATTTGCATAGTCCATAGGTTTTGTGCCATTAGAAGGCTGGGTGATGTTGGAGGGTGGTTGTGGAGGTGGCCCAACGTGAGAGGGTGGCTGGCCACTGGCCATGGCAGTACTGCGTGACAGTCTACCCTAAATCAACCCAGAACACTAAGGACGATTCTAATACTACAAGGAGTTCTTCAAAATCTGGATACCTCGCGTGAAAGTTGTAAAACACTGAAGAAACTTGATGCTACATTAATAGTAGCCAAAATCTAGATCGAATATTTGCCAGATAATTCACCAAGAGAGATGTGTTGCTACAGTAATAAAACTAGACTTAAGATCTGTAACTTCTTGATATAAAAATCAGTGAAAAAACAAAGGGAGGTTGTTTGTGATGAGAATGGTGTTCTTTTAAGACCAAAGTTCTTTTAACCAAATCCTGCAAACAAGCACAATAAGTCAGTTTTCGGGAATACTTTTACACATTTTTTATCCAAAACCTAAGCAAAAGAGAACATACGATAGGCTAGAATCCATAATTATCAACTCCCCCAAACTTAAGCTTTTGCTTGTCCTCAAGCAAATAAAGTATTCCCACCTCCACAAAGTAAAAGAAAGAAGAATTTCAGCTGGTCTAAAGTGACTTCAACAAGCATCAATTGAGACAAACAATTACCCTCAACAAAAATGTATTATCGACAACACATAACCTTTTTAGCACCATGGCTCTAGTGCAACACAAGAGCTTCAAGAGTTGACTTAACTCATCAAGGAAGCTCTCTCTACTACATAGGTTGTAGTTGAACCCAAACTCTTTCTCTTTTGCTCTCCATAAGCAAATCTCACTTTAGATTATAGCACTCAGAACAAAGATTGTGGAAAAATACACTCATCCCTCTCAAAGGAAGGTCACAAGTCCAGCTCTAAGTACCATAAGCTTGCCCCTCATATGAATCACCACTAATATAAGCCCACTCCACTCGAAATCATCTAAGGCTTTTACGGGAATGTAATGAATGCTTTTGGTTCAAGGTAGGATATATCGGTCTATGTAGCTTTCATTTTTCCTTGAGCACTTCATTTTCTCATTTCGGCTCACACTTTCTTGACTCTTTGAGTCATTTCTTCTTCCTTAGGGGACTAGAGAGACACACTGTCACTCTTTCTTGTTCATGAAAATAATCTTTCTCCTTTCTAATCATTCTAAGCCTTTCATCATTGCTTTTGTTGAACCTCTTCTTTTTCTACATTGTTCACTTTCTTTTTTTGGCTTTTTGGCTTTTCTTTCTTTTTCTTTTTGCCTTCCCTTTTCTTCATTTTGTACCTTTTATCATTTTTGCATTCCTCGTCTCTCCCCCCAAACTTACGCTTTTGCCAATTATGCTAAGGAAAGATCGGGTGCCAAGAGAGGATCATTTTAGAATAGATAAAGGCTTGTATCATGGTTATTGAAAGAACAAGGGACATGGCTCAACGGGGTTGACTAGGGATCTCATATTTGGTAGGCTATGGATGCTTTCAAGTTTTCAATTAGGATCAAGAAGAGCCTATAATCATTTCTCAAGTAGAGCTACACTTAAAATTTCGCCTAGACAAACATTCAGGGCAAGTTCTAGACTTATTGGCATGGGACTTGGACTTGCAAATCAAAACCTCACCACATAAGCTATTAGATTACTAAAGAGAACAGAGTCGAGGGACCACAACAACTTTAGCTAAGATTGAGCAACACAAATGGCTCCTAAAAACCACTCGATGATTGTTTAGCCAACACAAGAGTCTAAAGGTCAGAACTATTACCATCCTTTACACATCAATTAGTTTCCAACCATAAGGTCAAAGGTAAATGTGTTAGGCCAAAGTGAAGCTTTGCCTGAGACACTTTTATTCATTACTACTATTTATACAAAAACGAAAAGAAAATGGAATCAAACCCTTAAGAAGGTTGTCATGCCATCCATCATTGGGAAGAGCCACCCGGTTCACACAAACTCCACCTTCGGAAAGAACCATGGCATTAAGAAAACCATAGGCTTATTGATCATGAAAACTTGTAAAAGTAAGAAGCTAAAAATTGAAAAAGAAGATACTAAATGAAATAAGAAGCTATGTTATTAAGGAAAATTGCAAAAGACGTTATAAAGTAAAATACGGAAAGTAAACTGAATATGTACAATAGGGGATTGCGACGAATATACATAAGAGGAAATGAATATATACATGGAAAAGTAACTTTATATACATGTCGAAATTAAAAAATAACGAGAAGTGAAAAATAAATGGTAAAATTATATACATACCAAAAGTGAAAAATAACAATAAAGAAAAATAAGTATCATAATTACAATCCAGTTATAAAATCATCAAAATAGGACCTCCCCAAATAAAAACCAGTGTTGTCCTCATTGCTAATAGCAAAAATAAGATCAAGGAGGGGTTAGAGAGTAAATAAAACTACCTATGGATCCTCTGTCTGCATGGGGTCTGGAACATCAATGGGGTCCTGTGGCTGGGTCCCTAGGTCACCTCCCTCGGGGTCCTCCAGCTGAATCACCCCTCTCCTCATAGGCTTTCTATCAGCCTCCTGATCCGGTGTCTGTGCTGCCTGAGCTGCTGGAACTGGGTCCTCTAATAGTAGCTCCAATGGAATGTCCCCAGCTAATCTAATCTTGTCCACCTCCTTCCTTAGCAGCTTCACCAACTCCTTTGAAGCCCGAGTTTTCTTCATCTTTTTTGTTTGCTTGCTCATGCCTGTGATAGCTTTTCCATGTGCCTCCAAAGCATCCATAATCAGCTTCTGGTTGTATAGGAGCTTCTTCTAGTTGTCCAAAATCTCCTTCAGTGATTCCTCCACGGAAGCTGGCACCTGAGGCTGAGCTGGGACTGACTGAGCTGCCACTATGCTAGATATGACAGAGATCTTTGATGTAGCTGTCTGCATCTTGTTGTTGATACCGGACAGTGTCCGGTTAAACCTCAGTATAGTGAGAGGGTAACCTGATGAAGATGGAACCAAAGTAGGCATGGAAGTAGATGGTCCGGCAGGAGGCTGTGGTACGGCAGTAGGAGGCTCGGAACCAGTAGCCACCACCCCTGGCTCTTCAGACTGGCCAGTGGAAGTGGAGGCTTTGCCCTTGGACTTGGGGTTGCCGGACCCCTGAAGACTGTACCATGAGAAGGGCCTCTTGGGTTTCACCTTGATATCAAAATCCCTTCCCTCAACTTCCTGATCCTCCAAGTACTTAGTGAGGAAGTTAGGGAATAGGTAGGAGATCTCATTCTTATTGACCACTCTAGTGATCACCCTGGACATGATATTACCGACATTGATCGAGTACCCCGCCATGATGGCCCCCACTATAATTGCCCGGGAAACCGATATGTCACTGTTATGAGTAGTGGGGTCTAACCGGCTGCACATGAATGTCTCCCAACCCTTTGCCTCAAAGCTTAATGTGTTTCGATAGATTGGGATCCCCGGTGTCAACCAAGCTAGTGTAGTCCCCGAGAGAGCAATTATTGATGCCAGCCATGGGCAGGCCAACTCATCCATGGCCACCTTATCCAAATACAAAGACTCATCATTAAATCCGGCATAGTCGTTCAAAGTCTTCCCATCAAATTTTATCTTTTTCGTGCCTTGGTCACAAATGTGCCCTTTTTGGTGTGGGCGACATTGGCATAAAACTCTTTCACTAAATGCTCATTGGCCTCCGGCAGCTTGCTTGTGAAGAACTTCCACCCCACTCTTTAATTAAACCGCCTCTTTACATTAGGGTTGTGGGGTAGAAGATCCCTTTCTATGAATTGCTGCTCATATGTGAGTGACCTCTAAAGCCACCATTCCCGGAATTTATGGTAGGCTTTCTCACTGACGAATCTTTCTTGCCACACCACCGGGTTCTATGTTCTCTCCAACCCTCCAGTCTGGGTATCACCCCCTCTTCCGTCATTCATTGTCTCAGCATCTACATCAATTGGCTCTTCTCTAGGTGGAGAGGCTGATGTTGAAGACTCACTATTGTCCTCTGAGCCATCAGACAACTCAGGAGAAGCAGGAGAAGTAGGTGAAGCTGAGGGTGTAGGCATGTCTCTCAACTGAAACCTCCTTGGGAAGTCGGGGACCTGAGTAGGTGCAGAATCACCCTCCGAAGCCTCTCGGGAAGGGACATAATCACTTCCCTTGGAATGGGATGCGATTCTATATGCAGCTTTAAGTGCCATTCTCATTTTCCCAATTGATTGTTATACTGTTAGGAGTAACTTGATTTTTCCTCATCCCCTACCCCGGGAGGACTCTACTTTCCATTTTTGTTTCTTGCTTCCACCTTTGATTTGACCATTGTTTCTATACACAATCAGTGAAAGATCATTAGTATTGTTGCTAAAAGAATCAGTAAAGAAAGGTAGATTAAAAAAAATTTATAGTGTTCCAACAGGCACAGATCCGCTAACAGCGAAAATGGAGCGCGGTCACGGATTAGCTACCGCTGAGAGCAGAATTTCGAATTCGGCCGCAGAGGACTGGGATTTAGACTACCCTGTCTCTGAATTTGAACAACCAGTGAGAGCAAAATTTTAGGCACGACCGCAGAAGTTGAACCGTTGTCCACGAAAAAACAAACACGGTCGCAGACCCAATTTGACACTTCTCTGAACTTTAATTCCGCTGACCGCGAAAAATGAAGCGTGGTCGCGTAAACTGGTCCACTGACAACAGACTTTCCACCGGTGAGAGTGGAATTTAAACCAATTGTAGCACATAATTTCACAAGAACGCTGACTGCGGAATTACATCCGCGGCCGCGGAATTCAAAAATGAATTCGGCAATCCTTGGGTTTCAACTTTTCTTGTCAGTAGCAAGGGTATTATAGACACCACTAACCCCTACTAGGTATTAACTAATTAACCCTAACTATTTAAGCATAATTCAATTAACAATAATGAACCCTGGTTGAAATTAAAAGAAAAGAGGAAGAAGTTAAACTAAACGAAAAGAAAAGAAAAATTATAGAAGCAGTGTTATGATTTGCACATAACAGTGGATTGAATTAATGTTGGAAATTGACTTCTAATTAGAGTGATGCAAATGGGCTCAGATTTAGGACATATGAACTGTAGAAAAATTCTTTTGAGATTTCAAGGAGCGAAAAGGGTAAAAGGTCTGATGACCTTCTATTTATACTAGAAAGCCCGGGACCCACAGAGCTTACCTGGCCCGGCCGCGGAATTCCATCGTGGTTCGTGCTTTACCTGTTCTAAAGAGCTGTATGTTCAACATTTCCGCTGATAGCGAAAAATGGACGCGGCCGTGGAACACATCCGCTGACCGCGAAAAAGCCACCGCGGACGCGGATGAAACTTCAGAGAAGTCTCATTTTTGACTCTTCAACTCCGCATCCACTACCAAATTATTCCCCCGCGAAATGCTTCCGCTGACCGCGGAATTTTGAGCGCGTTCAGCGGTCCAGTTACAAACTTAGCCAAAATTTTCCAGTATTGTCCTGCACTGCATCAAACATTCCTACACATATCTCACAACCAGTTAGTTCAAAACAAATCCTACACTAAGAATAAAATGAAAAACACATGGGTTTCCTCCCAAGAAGCGCCTGATTTAACGTCGCGGCACGACGCATGTTAGCATCATCATTTGAAATTGATCAAGGCCACCACATGGCTGTCATCAAATTTTCCCATGTAGTGTTTGACTCGGTGCCCATTAACTCTGAAAACTTCACCACGTTTATTCTTCAAATCAAGAGCACCAAATAGAGTCATATGTACCACTTCAAAAGGGCCACTCCATTTTGAGTTGAGCTTTCCCGGAAATAGTTCAAACTGAGAGTTGAATAAGAGAACCAAGTCACCCTCCTTGAATTCCTTGCTCCATGCATATTTGCCATGTAAGTACTTCATTTTGTACTTATATAAGGACGAGCTGGAATAGGCATGAAACCGGAACTCATCTAGCTCATTGAGTTGCTCTACCCGGAGATTTGCTGCAATATCCCACTCAAGATTTAACCTCTTCAGCGCCCACATGGCCTTGTGTTCTAACTCAACCGAAAGATGGTACGCGTTCCCAAATACCAACCATTATGGAGACATACCAATTGGAGTCTTATAAGCAGTCCTGTAAGCCACAAAGCATCATCCAATTTTCTTGACCAGTCAGTTCTATTTGCATTGACAGTCATTGACAATATGCTCTTTATCTCCCTATTAGAGACCTCAACTTGTCCACTAGCCTGAGGATGATAAGGGGTTGATACCTTGTGATTGACACCATACTTTGCAAGCAAAGTTTCAAATTCTCTATTGCAGAAATGAGAGCCCACGTCACTGATGATTGCCCGAGGAGTGCCAAACCGTGTAAAAATATTCTTCTTGAGAAATGCCACCACACTATGGGCTTTATTGTTGGGCAAAGCCACGACCTCAACCCACTTGGAAACATAATCAATAGCCACCAGAATGTATGTGTTGCCACATGAACTCACAAAAGGCCCCATGAAGTCTATGCCCCACACATCAAAAATGTCAACCTCAAGAATAGTGGTGAGAGGCATTTCATCCTTTTTGGAAATTCCACCTGCTTTCTGACATTCATCACATCTCTTGAAAAACTCACCAGCATCTTTATACAGAGTAGGGCAATAAAAACCATAGCTGAGAACCTTTGAAGCAGTTCTCGCCCCACCATGATGACCACTGTAGGGCAAGGAATGGCAAGCATCAAGAATACTCATTTGCTCCTCTTCCGGGACACATCTCCGGATCACACCATCATTACAAATCTTGAAAGGATAAGGTTCGTCCTATTTATAATCCAAGCTGTCCCGTTTAAGCTTCTTCCTTTAGTTAGAAGAGAGCTCACTCGGAACAATGCCGGTCACAAGAAAATTGGCCATATCGGCGAACCAACGCATACTATTCACAGAAACTAAGAGGAGATTTTCATCTGGGAATGCATCATTAACTTCGAGACCATCTTTGGGTCTCCCCTCGTCTTCCAAGCGGGACAAGTGGTCCGCCACTTGGTTTTTATAACCTTTCCGATCAACAATCTCTAGGTCAAAATTCTTGAAGCAATAAAACCCATCTCATCAATCGAGCTTTAGAATCCTTTTTTGTCATCAAGTAATGGAGTGCCGTGTGATCAGTGTGAACAATCACTTTGGCACCCATGAGATAAGGCCTAAACCTCTCCATTGCAAACACAATTGCTAGCAACTCTTTATTTGTCACCATGTAATTAACCTGAGCATCATTCATAGTTTTGCTTGCATAGTAAACTGGATGAAACATCTTGTTCACCCTTTACCCCAAGATCGCTCAACCGCAACGTCACTAGCATCACACATGAGCTCAAAAGGCAAGCTCCAATCGGGTACGGTGATGATGGGAGTGGTAGTCAATCTATACTTGAGAAGCTCAAAAGCTTTCATGCAATCATCATTAAACACAAACTTTGAGTCCTTTTCTAACAATTTGCACAAAGGATTCACCACCTTGGAAAAGTCCTTGATGAATCTTCGGTAGAACCCCGCATGCCCAAGAAAGCTCCTCACTCCTTTGATGAAAGTAGGAGGAGGGAGTTTTGAAATCACTTCAATCTTTGCTTTGTCCACTTCTATACCGTTCTTTGAGATCTTATGGCCGAGGACAATGCCCTCCTCGACCATAAAGTGGCATTTTTCCTAATTAAGCACTAGATTTGTCTCCTCACATCGGGCCAACACTTTGTCAAGAATTACCTAAGCATTCTTCAAAAGAGTCACCCACAACACTGAAATCATCCATGAACACTTCCAAGAAGTCCTCCACCATGTCGGTAAATATAGCCATCATACACCGCTGAAAGGTAGTCGGTGCATTACACAAACCAAATGGCATCCGAGAAAATGCAAAGGTGCCATATGGACATGTGAAGGTGGTTTTCTCCTGGTCCTCTGGTGCAATCATAATCTGGTTGTAACCTGAGTACCCATCCAAAAAGCAATAGTAAGAACGCCCAGCAAGTCTATCCAACATTTGGTCAAGAAAGGGAAATGGAAAATGATCTTTGCGTGTCACTTTGTTCAGTTTTCGGTAGTCCATGCATACCCGCCATCCTGTGACAGTCCTAGTGGGGATCAACTCATTTTGCTCATTTGTGACCACAGTCATACCCCCCTTTTTCGGCACACATTGGACCGGTGAAGTCCATGAACTATCCGAGATGGGATACACGACCCCTGCATCTAGCCACTTGATAACTTCCTTCTTGACAACCTCTTGCATAGCCTCGTTCAATCTCTTTTGATGTTCCACGGAGGGTTTGGAATCTTCCTCAAGTATAATTTTGTGCATGCAAAAGGTGGAGCTTATCCCCGAATATCAACCAGAGTCCATCCAATTGCCCTTTTTCCTTCTTTGAAGCACCTCAAGGGTAGCATCTACCTGCACATTAGTAAGGCAAGAAGAAAGAATAACAGGTAAAGTTTAACAAGGGCCTAAGAATTCGTACCTGAGGTGTGGAGGTAAAGGCTTAAACTCAAATACGTGAGGTTCCTCGATTGAGGGCTTTGTTGGTGGAGTCTTTCTATTCTCAAGATCCAAGGAGAGTTTACGGTGCTCATAGGAGTAAGAACTCATTCTGTGCAGGGAATTGACACACTCTACCAAGCCTTCATCCTCGGTCACATCATGGTTCAACAATACCGCTTCCAAAGGATCCTCCACATTGATAATGGCACTCGTGTCATAAACTATCACCTCTGTTACCAGATCCACAAAAGAACAAACCTCAGTACTATTCGGCTACCTCATTGATTTGCACACATGGAAGATAACTTTTTCGTCACCCACCCGGAAGGTGAGTTCCCCTGCTTCCACATTAACCAATGCCTTTCCGGTTTCTAGGAAAGGCCTTCCCAATATTATCGGCACCTCATAGTCAACTTTGTAGTTGAGGATCACAAAATCAGCAGGCAAAATAAACTTTTCCACCCGGACAAGAACATCATCAATAATACCAAGTGGCCTCTTCATTGTTCTATTGGCCATTTGCAATCTCATTGAAGTAGCTCTCGGTTGACCAATACCCAAAGTTTTGAATACGGAATAAGGTATCAAATTTATACTAGCTCCCAAATCACACAATGCCTTTGCAAAATCCGCACTCCCAATGGTACATGGAATGGTAAATACGTCGGGAACTTCAAGCTTTGGAGCCATCGAGTACACAATAGCACTCACTTGATGAGTCATTTTGATGGTCTCACAATCCATAGATTTGTTTTTAGTTACCAAGTCTTTCATAAACTTGGCATATCCCGGCATTTGCTTAAGATCTTCCACCAAGGGCACATTGATCGACAAACTTTTTATCATCTCAATAAACCTCTTGAACTAGTTTTCATTCTTCTGCTTTGCAAGGCTTTGAGGGTAAGGTGAAGGAGGTCTAGGAAAAGGAGCCTTGGATTTAGGCATTACCGGTTTCGGCATGTCTATTACGTGTTCCCTAGATGAGTTCACGTCATTGTGAGTCTCCTCCTCATTGTCATGAATATCAATTCTCACCTCACCATTCACATTCTCTTTACTCACTTGCTCAACAACTATAGGATCATCTTCATATTGCACTTCAACATCATCACTCACAACAACCTTTTGCTTGGATGTACTTGCTTCACCTAGGGGTGTGCATTCGATTTATCGATTCAATTTTGACCCTTATTGATAATTACTTATCAATTATCGAATTGTACATATGCTTATCGTTATCGTTTCAATAAGGTTTCGATTTTTTCAATTTCAATTTATTGATTATTGGGGCTTATCGATTCGGTTATTGATTACACCAATAAGAAAATTTGTGGTAGTGGGGGCATGCGTTCGTGCGGCCCCTACCCAATTCTTCACCTAAAGGTTTTTGCTCAATGGGTTTTATATTAACTAGCTTTCTATCAACCAGTAGCTGCCCTGTTTTTGCAACAATTCAAACACTAGAAATACAAAACCTCATTGTAGGGTCAAGACGAACATATTCTATGCAACATTTCATCATAATCATGTTATGAACATCTATTTCTTCCCAAGCAGCAAGAAACTGAAATAAACCAAAGCTTAAATACTATTCAAGTGAATCAAACGATGAAGTAGACAAAGTAGCAAAGCCACTTCTATTTGAGATGTGGACTTTCAACCATATGTAGCTTAAGTACAACTACATAAAGAGGCAACAACAACTCTCGATGCTAGTTTAACAAAACAAAATGTGTACCTTATTTTTCAAGAGTAGCAAGACCAAGTTTCTAATGTTCTTGTTTAATGTAAAAGAAGTAATAGATTATATCTATGCTACAGATCCAAATTTTGGAACTTATCTACCATGAAGAGAAGAGATTACTTGTGCAAGACATTCTGTGATCAGTACAATATTTCCAAAGCATAGTTCCAGAGGTAGTTGAGTCAACTCGTAAAATGCCTCATTCTCTCCAAATCTTATACCAAACTGGTAAGTTCTACTACATTTCATCTAAGCAAAACAAAATACATCATTAATTTGAAATTCATTCCCTTGAGCTTTAAATATGATCATTCCTTAAATGTGGTATCCCTTGCTGAAAGTCCTAACCTTTAAACCGAGAAGAAATTAAGAAAAATAATAAGAACTTCGTAATGCATCACATTCTTTTACAAGTATATTATTTAAAATGGAAAACTTACATAGCAGCTAACAAACTCTAGCAAACATCGTCGGTGGAAGCTTCTTCGCCAAGATTAGTAAAATATAATAAGAATATATATTAACAAGTCAAGCAATTAATATATTATTTAACTATATTAAGCAATACAATAAAATTAATTAAAATATACATACCTTCCTCGAGTGTCTCGAGAAAATCTAAATCTTCCTCACCATTTACAAGAAGCGATTCACTCCGAAGCCAATCTTGAAGGCACACTAGAGTTTCAACCAATTTAAGAGTTAATGAACTCCTAAATTGGTCAAGAATACGCCCTCCGGTACTAAATGCACTTTCAGATGCCACACTTGAAATAGGAATAGAAAGCACATCTCGAGCCATATTAGCAAGAATAGGAAATCTAGGTGAGTTCACCTTCCATGAAGCCAAGAAATCAAAGTCCGGTCTTTCATTTTCAGGATCTTCTGCAAGATAATTTTCCAATTCTGTTTTAGAATCTACACCTCCACTTGCAGATTTATGTTTCCTTATTTCATCTAAAAGTTCGCCTAAACCAGGAGTTGAAGTTTCCATTGTGCTGAATGAAGAGCTTGGCAAAGAGGTAGAAACTTTACCACCAGTATCTTTTGAAACCAATTTAGAGACATACTCATTAAACAATGAACTCATATAAGTATGAACCTCTTTTTCAATAATTGTCCCTTCGTCTCCAAACATCTTCTTAAGTACAAAACTAACAGTAGTAAACTTGTAGCGAGGAACCAAAACACAAGCAATGAAAATCATTTTGTTCATTTTTGTTGGTTCACCCCAATACTTCTCAATTTTTTTCCACATACATGATGCCATCTCACTCAAAAGTACATCTTCAGTTGTTATTAAGCGATTTAAGCAAATAGCAACTTGACCAATTTCAAGAAAATGGGAATTCGATGTTACATAAAGTGATCCGGACACCTTCAAAGTGAGATTATAAAATATTTCAAGAAATTGTGCAATTCTCTTTACATCATCCCAATCAGTTCTTGTAAGCAAACCTATAGGCTTTCCAACTGAAATAGCATCAAACATAAGATAACGTGACAAGCCGGTATCATGATCAGAATATTCTTTAATTGCACTCTCATATTCAATAGCCCTGCTCAACATCAAGTGGGTGAAATTCCACCTTGTAGGAACATCTAAGCATAAAGACTTCTTGACAATGTTTTCACTTTTACAACATTCCTGAAACTTCCTCAACCTAGCAGGAGACTGTCTAATGTATCTGACTGCACATCTAACACGAGCAATAGAAATACCTGACTCTTTTAAACCATATTTCACAATAAGATTTACAATATGATACATGCATCTCATGCGAAGGTGTTGACCATTCATGGAATTGATTCCCCAATCATCTAATTTGTCAGACAACTTCTCCACGGTCACATCATTTGAACTAGCATTGTCAACTGTGACGGTGAAAATCTTTTACAAACCCTACTCACGCAAATAATCAATAATTCACCTTGTCATATCTTCACCTTTATGACTAGTAATTGGAGAAAAGTTAATAATTCTTTTATGCATAATCCATTCACTATCAATCCAATGGGCTGTGATGCACATATAGTTAATTTTTTAAATAGAAGTCCATGTATCGGTGGTAAGACTTACTCTTTGACTTGTGCCTTTAAGAAACTTCATTAATTTATTTTTTTCCACATTAAAAAGAGCAAAACAATCCCGTGTAACAGTAGTACAGGAAGGAATATGAAAACAAGGTTGTGCCACTTTTATAAAGTTTCTAAAGACTTCCTTCTCAACAAAACTAAATGGAAGTTCATAAACAATCACCATGCGACACAAAGCCATCCTACACTCTTCTTGATCAAATCTCCATGGAATAAGATCTCCTTTATTACCTCCCGACACTGTTTGATATGGTAATAGTTTTTGATCATTTTTAACTTTATAAGGATTCCTTGGACATTTACTGATATGACTATGCATTTGTGTTGTACTTTTGCCTTTTGTCTCAAAATATTCTTGTCCACAAAATCTACATGCATATTTATTATTTCCTTTAGCATCAACTTTTTCTTCAAAAAAATCTCATGCCTGAGATCGTTTTTTCCTTTGTTTTATAACTGTCGAGTGAGTAGTTGCAGCAGTAGACTCAAAATCTCTACTTTCATCAACCACTTGATCAATTTTATCATTTTCAGCCATATGAAGTGAATTAAGAATGTAACTTACAGTCTTAAACGAGTTGAATGAAGCAAAGCAAGACGAAGTCAGCACTCCTCGCAATTGAATCTCATCTTAGAGCTGTCAAGTGAGCGCAACTGCAAGCAAAAGTTTCAGGCTTTCAGTTTTGGTTTGTATCCACTTAGAATAACATTAAGAATTAAAAAGGAATTATGCATCACTAAAACTGCGACACGCTGAAGTATTTTCATGATTTTGTAAGATGCTTATATTTTATACTTGTTTTGATGAATATAGCAAGTGTAAGATTAAAAACTCAAATATTTATGATAACAAGTAAATTGAACAATAGCAGTTAAGCCTTATTATAATTCTCAAATTTGATCGAAACTAGTAGAAGTCGAGGTTGAGACAATTTATATACTCCACTGTCAAGGTCAATGTTTCTGTCTCATAAATCTTACAATTAAGCTTATTCAATCATTGGTATCATTTCAAATCTCACCTTCTCAAACTAGTGTCAACCTTAAAAAAACCACTTTAAATATCTCTGAATTAATATTTTTTCTTTTTGAGAAGTAAATAAATATTTCTAAAATAATTGTAGTTGGAGACATTGGAGATTTCTTACAAGTACAAGAACAATACTGGCAAAGTAGAGTACTATATTCAATTGATGAATCATAAAACTAGTAATGACTAATAAGAAGGTAATATAATCAATTAGGAGTAGCGTGAACTGACTAGAATAAATCATTCTTAACCAAAAACAAAAATTAATTTCTACATGGTACCTGCCAAGAGCTTTCCGGAAACGGCGATAATCAACAGCGGCAGTGGCGAGTGGCGATAGAACAGAGCTAAGTTTGTACTTTGTAAGCAGAAAGTGAAGACTGAAGAGTCACCTAGTATTGGGTCTACGCACAGTGAAGACTGAAGAGAAGCGGTGCTGAAGAAGGGAGGAAATAATAGGGTTAGCTGGTTAGGGACTTAAGTGAAGGGAAAGGGTAGTATTATAGAATAAGGATATATTTGTCTTTTTAGTATATGTTATCGGTTTATCGATACTGATAACCGAAGAGAACAAAATCGAAATTGAAATCGATAACTCGATAAGGAAAATTTCGAAATCGAAATCTATAAATTAATAAACCGATAACAAATAATCGATTCGATATCGATAAATCGATTTGAATGCACACCCCTAGCTTCACGACCTCTACCGCTCCTTGTGATCACCACCATAGCATGGCCGGTATTATTCCCACCCTTCGGGTTTACTACTGTGTCACTAGGTAGTAACCCCTTAGGGAGAGTATTTAACGCTTGCGAAATCTGACCAAGTTAGACCTCTAGATTGTGGATCGAGGTAGTATGGGACGCTAATTGAGCATCAGAATCGGTATTCTTTTTTATCATTTGCTCAAACATCAACTAAATCCTTCCCATATTATTGTTTAATGAGCAAGGACCTTGGGATAGAAATAGAGGTGGATTGTTTGTTGTTGAAACTTTGGAGGTCTTTGAAAACCCGGCCCCCGATTACCTTGATTACCATTATTCCACCCTCTTTGGTTGTTGTTGCCACCCCAACTGTTGTTGTTGCCCCAGTTCTGATTGTTGTTCCCCCAATTGTTGGAATTGTTGTTGTTATTGTTCTAATTTCCTTGGCCTTGGTTGCCCCAATTCTGATTATTCCATTGCGATCTCCATTGTTGGTTTGGAGCATTACCTCATTGTCCTTGACAGTTGTTGGCATACAAAACCTCTTCACTTTGCTCACAATATCCATCATCATGGTTGTAACCACTACTACCTTGATCAAACTGATCTTGATTGCTTTGCATTTGTTGACCAGACTGTCTCCTTTTGTTTACCAGTAGATTAACACCTTCCATTGCGTTTACTTGCTTTGGTCCTTGAATCTACTGAAGTTGTGCTTTGACTAACTGGTTCATGGTTGTTGTCAACTCATCTATGGCTTGTCCGTGGTCCTGAAGTTCCTTGTGAGGATTTATGACATGAGGATCCCCCTGAGGAACATTCGCCCGACTCTGCCAGGCTGATGAAGTGTTAGCCATCTCATCAAGAATCTCGCAAGACACAGTATAAGAGAGCTTCATAAAATTACCCCCTGCTAACTAGTTTACCACACATTGATTGGTCGTGTTTATACCCTGGTAAAATGTCTGTTGGATCATTGCTTCAGTCATATCATTGTTGGGGCATTCCTTGACCATAGTTCTATATCTATCCCAGATTTCATGAAAGGGTTCATTTGGTTCCTGTTTAAATGCTAAGATCTCATCCCTTAATGCAGCCATATGTCCCGATGAGAAAAACTTGGCTATAAATTTGTCGGCCAACTCATCCCATGTATTGATGGAATGGTTAGGGAGTCTTTCGATCCAGTCCAAAGCTTTCCCTATATGTGAAAAAGGGAATAATCTCAGTCTCAATGCATCCTCCGACACGCTTATTTGTTTGCTTCCCCAGCAGGTATCCACAAAGCCCCTTAGATGTTTATATGTATTCTGATGGGGAGCACCTGTGAAGTACCCTTTTTGCTCCAATAAGGTCAGCATGACAATTGTAATCTGGAAATTGCCTACCCGGATATGAGGTGGGACAATTGCACTTGCGTACCCTTCATTTGGAAGCTCCCGAGGAGTTACTTGTGGCGGCGCTGGGGGAGGGTCTAGAATATTATCATTGGCCTGGCGGGCTCTTCTTTGACTTTGAGGTACTAGAGGCACCTCATCTTCACCATTATCATCTACCTCCTCCCCTAGGATAACATTTCCGTTAGGATCATTATTTGCCATTTCGTACCTGAATCGATTAACTCACATAAATTAGTGAAACAGAAGGAAAGAAAAACAAAACACACAACTAGTCATATAGATAGCCACAACCATTTAACTCCCCGACAATGGCGCCAAAAAGTGATTAGCTCCTACCCTACACCACAATATAATGGCGAGGAGTGGTCAATGCAGCTTTTACCCGAAAGGTCAGGATCAAATCCACAAAGAGTTAATATTGGTTTGGAGTTGGATTTCTATCCAATCTAGCTATGTGCGTTGTTCTTAATTGCACTTCTAAACATGTTTGGGTTTGTTAATATTCTACTTTAATGCTAATGAATGCTGAAAATAAGCTAAGAACAATGTTTTTGTAAGGGTTTTATCAAGTGATAAAAGTCACTAGGGAAGTGACTTACACCTAGGCGAGTATCTAATGGGATCTAAGATTTAGGACAAGCTTGTTATATTTGGGGTTGTGATATAACCATTACACAAAATTACTCACTCTATACATCTCAGTAGTTTGAGTGACTTTGCCCTAATTGGCTTTCTCAAGCCCAATTGGGTGTTCAAACAATACAAGTAAAATTGGCTCAAGTCGAGTATTACTATCTCTAGATTTTACCCTTTAATTGGGGCTATCAATCTCTGAGTGCACCCCAATTCCTTGTTAGCCAGAATTTTCTAGACTTAGTCCTTCTTTCTCAAGAAGAGTCTAAGTCATAAAAGCATGAATCAGTATTTGCAACCACCAATTCTACAATTAAAGCATGAAACAAGCTAAATATCACTAACCTATAAACAATTAAGCCCTAAAATAGAAGACCCATGAAATACCCATACTAGGGTTCGGTCACAACCTTAGCTAATGGGTTTAGCTACTCATAATAAAGGTAGAAATCAAAGATGGCGATAAAATATAAGCCATAAATATTGATTACAAAGATAAAATCTAAGTATAATAGCTAAAGATACTCTAAACTTACTTAAAATAGCTAAGTACGGTGGTTCACGAGCTCTCCGGTACAAAAGATACCCTAAAAATATGAAAAGATCTATTTATACACAGCTAAAATTACTAGACAAAAGTGCCCCTACAGAGGTTCCGCTGACAGCGGATTAATGAGCGCATCAGCGCTTGGACTTCCGCGGCCGCGCAAAATCAAGCTCGGACCGCGGTTCTTCTCTTTTGGACTGGGACTGGACTTGATTCCGCTTGGAATGGAAAAGCAATCGCCTCAGCGTTGTTTGCAACCGCGGCCGCGAAATATGTTCGCGGACCATGCTCTTCACTTGAGCTCAATTTTCCATTCCTCTGAATCTCAATTTCGCCCTCAGCGTTATTTGGACCGCAGCTGCATCGCGTAATTCCGCTGTTGTGCTATTTCAACGCGGTCAGTAGCCTCTGATGCCTTCAAAACTCCTTCTCTGAACCTTATTTCCGCTGGGAGCGTAATTGTGGTCGCCCCAGCAGTTGTCCTTCCGCGGCCACACTCTTTCATCGCTGCCAACACTTTTTCTCTCAGCTTTCAACTTGTGCAGATTTACTCCTTTATGAGCTGGTTATGACTTTATTACTTCATTTTAACCAAATCCTGTGAACAAGCACAATAAGTCAGTTTTCGGGAATACTTTTACACATTTTTTATCCAAAACCTAAGCAAAAGTGTGTCACGACCCCGAATACCCCGGTTGTGATGGCGCCTATCACAATACTAGGCAAGCCAACCCAACAAGTAACCACAGTGAATTCTTTTTATAAAACTATTTTTCTAAAACTGATTAAGTCTCGAATTTTCATAAGAAACGTACTAAATCATTGAAATGTGCGAAAAACAATGCAAAAATAAACCAACACAGTCCAACAATCCGGTGTCACAAGTCAAGATCCTCTAAATACAACCCAATCTGACTGACTAATACATAATAAGTATAAAAATGCAAAAAACTAAGATAGGAAGGAGGAAAGCAGGGTTGCGAACGCCGTGCAGCTACCTTGTAGTCACCGGTAAGCTCTGAGAATGCTGGGGACCCTCAATCTATCACTCGAGCACCTGGATCTGCACACAAGGTGCGGGGAGTAACGTGAGTATGCTAACTCAATAAGTAACTAAAGTAAATAAGGTCTAAGTGTAGTGACGAGCAGTTAAAAATCATATATAAGAGTATTCAACAGAATATCAAGTCAAACTCAACAGTATAAAAGCTAGTTACTTCGCAAAACTTCATTTTCAATTGAAAGTTTAAAAGCCAGTTACTTCGTAAAACTTCAGTTTCTATTGAAATACTTTGAAATCATTTACTTAGAAGTTTCCAACAGAGGCTCATTATGAAAGAAAAATGAAATAAGCAAAAATGTCATAAATGGGCCCCTCGGGCAAGGTATCACTTATAAATATATCCTCTCGGTCAAGCCTCTCAGTCACTCGTGACTCAGCTCTCGTCACACAATACTCACACTCAACACTCCAGCTCAATAATATCTCATAATAGTAATAATCATAATAACCGTTGCGGCGTGCAACCCGATCCATAGTTTATAGTCGACTACGCTCACTGGGGGTGTATAGACTCCGGAGGGGCTCCTACAGCCCAAGCGTCATATCACTGCGGCGCGCAGTCCGATCTAATATATTTATATCGCTGCATATATATTTATATATCACTACGACATGTAGCCTGATCCATATAAATATCGTTGCAGCGTGCAGCCTGATCCATAATATATACATATAATATTGTTGCGGCGTGCAGCCCGATCTGTAATATTTATAATCCTCACCATTAGGTAGTCAACCTCTCTCAGTCATTAAATATATAATCCTCACCATTATGGCCTCAACCTCTCTCAATAATTAACCTCACAGCCACTCGGGCATATCAGTGGAAATAAGGGAACCCAACCCAAGCAGTTTTTCACATTTTAAGAAGTAGAGTGATAAAACCAGATTTAAATAATAAACAGGTAAAACATGAATGAAGATTTGCTTTCAAACAAATAGAGTGAGGAAAATAGTAAAAAATACCCCTAAGGGTCAAAA